>NW_026555090.1:2445896-4891792 GCF_021234165.1 Pteronotus mesoamericanus
CCACCTTGAATGCCATCGGAATTTGTGGTCTTCCCCAGTCTCCAGCGTCTGCCCTGTTCAGCAAGGCACACGCTGACTCCGAGCCTTCCTAGTGTGTGGGACCCGGTTATCCGGCCAAACGGTTGGTCATCAGTGCATCCTTTGGGTTGACTTACCACCGAGGGGAGGACGTGTGGGAGAAAAGGGGCCACATACTCAGCCTGATAAGCTCAGGGAGGCCTGTGTGACAGCTGTACAAACTCAGTGACCTAAAGTAACCCCACAGGATGGTTACTGAGATTAAAAC
This sequence comes from Pteronotus mesoamericanus, assembly GCF_021234165.1. Lineage (NCBI taxonomy): Eukaryota > Metazoa > Chordata > Mammalia > Chiroptera > Mormoopidae > Pteronotus > Pteronotus mesoamericanus. Next base: position 2,446,183 of record NW_026555090.1, read on the forward strand.
TTATTCACTAAAAGCAGTTCATGGTGGGTAGTCCTGTCCTAGGCTAGAATCTTCCCTGACAAAAGTCAGTTTTTACCTTAACTGAGCCTGTCTATTATTGTCCTTTTGCATCTACAATAACATACTTTTAGAATGTCAAAGTAATTTCCTTTTTCCAGACCCCTGAAAGCATAGACGCTGCACCAGAGTGAAGACCACAGATCCTCTCATTGTTATTAAGTGTTGACTGCTAACTATCCCGTACCCACCTGTATAAAAGTATGTGTCTATCATTTTATTCTTTATCCAACCCCAGAAGTTTCTCCACTGTGCTTTCTCCCCCGCCCTAATCGACCATCAGTGGGCTTCACTTACACCCTCTCTTTGATTGTAATGTGCATAGCAGGTGCGGAACTGCCACTTTCCAGAGCATTTTCTCAGTCTGTCAAGGTTTTGCTTCTCAGCAGTTGTCATCAGTTTGGCTCACATAAACTCACAAAAATTCTCCACAGTTGTGAATCTTTCTTACATTGACAAAATTGTGTGCAACAGAGGACACTATCAAAAAAGTGTAAAAACAATCTACTGAATGGGAGAAGACATTTACAAACCATACATCTGATAAGGGTCGAAGTATCCAGAACATATACAATAAAATTGTTACAACTCAACAACAAAAAAGACGAACAACTCAATTTATAAATTGGCAAAGGACTTGAATAGACACTTTTCAAAAAACAATATATAGATGCCCAACACACCTATGGAAAGAGCCTGGCATCCATAACGTGCATGAGAAGTACAAATTAAAACCGCAATGGAACACTTCACACCTGCTGAGACGGTTTAATAACTTAAAAAAAAGACAAAATCATAGGTATACTAAATGTACTAAATGTCATTGAATTGTACACTTGAGATTGTATGTTATGTGGATTTTACCTCAATTTTTTCTAAATGTTGTATTCTATAGTGTACTATTCTGTACCATGGTTGCAATATTCGGTATTATCCTTCTCAGGATAGAAGTTAGCTTCTCCTAATGAAGTCTCCATCCCTTTTTAGTCGTTCCCCTGTGTAATTCGTTTGTCACAGCTACCTGATAGTCCTGGGCTGCGTCCTCATGCTTCAGGGAGGGAGACGAAAAGCTAATGGGAACACGGGTCGCTGGGCGGGCTCTGACCCGGGAGTCACACTCTAGGCCACCTAGGATTTTTATATTTGGGCCGGTCAATCCCCGATGAAAGCCTCTAAAATCCTCCTGCCGGGAGGGCGCAGCCCTTGCTGCCAGCATTCTGGGAGCTGGGCAGCAGAAGAGGACAGAAATTAATTTTTTAATTAATATGAAAGTCGCACAAAAATTTGTTAAAAGGCAAAAAGCTAAAAGTTATCACTTAGATAGATTTTATAGCCCCAAATATTATCAATACAACATTTTACATTTTAAGGAAAAGCTTATATAGCTATACCTGAGATAGGACTTAAACAAGCAATTAACATACACTCATGGACAAGATGTAATAACAGGGAAGTACAAATAAAACTAGATTAGCAATTAATTTTTGAGGGCAATGAAATGTTCTCCTGGAATAAGAAAGATATTCAGTTATAAGAAATAGTAAAGGACACTTATGGCAGGGAAAATTCAATTTATAGATTTAAAAACTATGATAGATTTAACATTCAGGAGAAAAATTTACTTAAAATTTTAACTCCTGCCCTGGCCAGCGTGGCTCGGTTGGATGGAGCGCTGTTCCATAGACCAAAGGAATGGGGGTTTGATTCCCAGTCAGGGCACACACCCTGGTTGCAGGTTTGATCCCTAGTCAGGGCATGTACGAGAAGGGAACCAGTATTTTTCTCTCACATCGATGTTTCTCCCTCTCCCCCACCGCCCTTTCCTCTTTCTCTAAAAGCAATGAAAAAACATCCTTGGGTGAGGATAAATAACTAAATAAATAAGAACAAAACTACTTTCTAAATGACCAAGTTACGTCCCAGAGACGAGGCCTACCTCTGAGACTGTGGGTTGGTTCCAGGCCCCCACAATAAAGCGAGCCATGATCTCTTGGCTAGCGGAGGGCCTTGCCTTCAGTCTGTAAAAAACGGAACCCCTCTGAAATGCAAAAAAGTGAAGCACGATAAAATGAGGTACGCCTGTATGGAATATGATGATCATTTCTAATTTGTGGGCTGGTGATAGTTCTTCTGTTTGAGTCATGACTGTTGAGAACTCGCATTAAAATTCCTGCTAAAAGAACAGCAACAGTTAAAGCAATTCCACAGTAGAAAATCAACGATGTCACTATAAGCATCCCCAAGCGGAGGACCCTGCACACGGGTTGTTTTCTTGCATTACCAACAGGTGAACGGTTCTCTGTTCGGATGCCATCAGGGAAAGCTCCTCCGTTAGTTCCTCCGTTCTCCAGGGTAGTCCCGTCTGTTTGCTGAGGGCAGTGCGGTGCTTGCTTACATACTGGAGCGAGTGAAGGGATGTTACCAAAGGTAACACAGAGAGCACTGTAAACAATGGCCATCAATCACGGGTCACTGTATGTGAAATTTCACAGAACCCAGGATTGATCTCCCGATTATTAGGGTAGAGACAAGTTTCACTGAACTGAAGAGCAGAATCTCATGAACCAAGCAACTCCAGCTACGCCAAGTGTCATCTTGTATGATAGGAATAGAGTGCACCGAGGATGTTCTCTGTTAGCTGTTGGGGTAGAGCTGGCCTCCTCAGTCCCTTTCAGTCCAGCTCAAACCTGTGCCTAAGAACAAATGTCACAGAGATACATGAAATGCAAATCAAGTTAGGGCAGTAGTCTTTTGTTAAAACTTCATTTAAGCTACTGCTGAAACTACTGCTGAAACTACAGCTGAAGGATTACAACATCTAGCACAGTGTTTTTTGGTCCTGAAAATGGCAATATGAATGGAACATTACACTATACAACCACTTTTCTTTTCCCTAATACCCAGCTCACAATAATAATAAAAAAGCTGCTGGTTGCTATAGTTGCAAATTTAACATATCTTTTTGCACTTATGCCCATTAGTGTTACTCAACACCAAAGAAAGGAATAAAGTCTAAAGATAAACAGTGTTATCATCCAACAAATAGTTTATGGTCCAACTTAATGTTCGTATACTTTATTCTCTCCCTAAGTCAAACCAAAGATAAGACAGATGTACTATTGGGTTGGCCAAAAAGTTTGTGTGGTTTTTTCCCATAAAATAAAAGACACATTTTTCATTTTCAATAATAACTTTATTGATCTCGATATTTGGAGTATGTTGGCTGTCTCCCACGTGGTATAACACTGATTGTTCTCAGTTAATGTCTCAGTTTGATCGCTATCAGCTTCAACTGGTCTACCCAACCACGGAGCATCGTCCAGCAAGAAATCTCCAGCACAAAACTTCACAAACCACTTTTGACATGTTCGATCAGTCATAGCACCTTCTCCATACACTGCACAAACCTCTTTTTTTTTTTTTTGCATTTCAGTTGTGTTTTTCCCTTTCTTGAAATAATAAAGCATAATATGCTGAAAATGTTGTGTATTTCCTTCCATCTTCAATATTAAAAATTCAACAATTTAGATAAGCTTTTTTAAATGCACGCTGTTATCATAGCCGTCACAATACAATCTAACAAAATAGCTTCAAATGAAGTTAAAGACAACTAAGTGCTACTTGAGCCACTGTAAATGAACTTTCTTGGCCAACCTAATACATCACAATCAGAAAAATCAAGAGCAGTATGAAATTAGAGGTTGGTCAAAACTTAGACTGTGACAATTTGCTCACCTAAACCCGTCCTCATGTCTCCTGGTCAGTAATACCTCGCTAAGCCAACCTCCAGCCCACCTCCTTTCAAGCCTCAACTTCATAAGCAAGGCTGACAATTCAACGTAGACCCCGACCCTGTGCCCACAGGTCTGGTTCTGTCCCCATGCACATCCCGCTGATCACAGGTAGGTGGCATATTGCTTTTCAGGAAAACATGAACAAAAAGATTTACAAAAAGAGGCCTAAAAACAGACAACAAATCAGTAAAAATATGAAACGAACTACTATTTGTTGAAGATTATCACACCAAAATATTTTTTAAGGTAATTTTTTTTTTGGTTGAGCCCCAGTTAGTGTAACGGGGCACAGCCAAGACCCACCCAAAGGGTATTTGTAACAGGGTCCAGAAAATGGGGTGTCCAAGAAAAATATATTCTCCCCACCCCAGGGCGGGCCGCCATGGGGGATGGGAGACCTGGAGCAGGGCCATTGAGAGTGACTTCGTGTATCAGTAACGGGCCAGCTTCTTACCTGAAGTGCAGCAGGGCCGGTGAGAGTCATTTTGCATGTCAAAAACAGGATGGCCTCAGACCTCAAATGTAAAGACGGTTATTTTACTTACATCTCAACAAGGCTAACCAGGCAGGTCTGAAAGACTTTTAATACAGAATGTAACTGGGAGAGGAGGAGGAGAGACTGGGGCCTGAGGGAGAGACAAAGGGACACAGACTCTGGGGAACAATGTGAAGACCACTCAGGACGAAAGAGGGGAGAAAGGACTCTTGCTGGTGGGCCAGGAGAAGGTGCCATATGGTTTTGGATTAAGAGCTGGAGATCACGGCGACGCCGCAGATGGTGCTGAGACCCGCGAGAGGCCTGCTCCAGCCGAGCCCCGGACTTCTGTTCTTTTCCTTCTGAAGGGTGGTACCCCTGACTGGCCTGACTGGCCTAACTGGGCAAAGGGAGAAGGCAGGACTGTGTGTGTTGGTGGGTGTTTTAAATGGTGGGAGCTTTAAAGGGATTTTGAGGTTTAAAGGTGACATTTAGCCATAATCAAACCTGTATAACTTTTGAATAAATAGTTCCTTTCCTCTTCACCAAACTCTGCCATTCAGAGCCATAATTCCAAGGGCAGCGGGCAAAGGACCTGCCACCGAAGGACCCCCGGGAAGGTGGGGTTGTTGTTTCGGTGATAGTGTCCGGGCACGACCCCCCCTCCACGGGTCCATTTGTTCGGTAACATCAGTAGATGCTAAATAAAATCAAACAAAAAGGAAAATGCTGAAATATGATGTTCTTCTGTCCCCAACCCCCACATTAGATGCATTTCATGATTCAAAGTGAGTCATGCTGCCAGTGGCTTTATCATTCTCACCCTAAAAGACTGATTTCGCCTGTGACCAGTTGCAGCCTCGTCGCTGAAAGGACACCCTGTTGCCTGCTCTGCGGCTCCGTTCTTGCCTACCTGCCCCCCGCCCCCACAATGTACACGAAACAGCAAACGCCTCAAAAGACACAAATCATCGATCCAGATCGGAAACCTATGGATGTAAAACGAATACTGTGGTTTATATCTTCTTCAATGTTGTTCCCTTCATTGTTAAAATTCTTCCGAAACTACTGTATTGGGAGAGTAAACTTCAGTTGAATTAACTTCCCTAAAATTTTAGATAACTATGGACCAGTGTTAGATCCAAGCTTACTATGGATCTATCAATGGTGATTAATTGATTAATAAATAATTTTAAAAACCCAAACTGCTGCTTTATGTGCTGATTAAACAAATACTGGCTTTGTTTGGGCCAGGTATTGTTTTAAGTGCTAGAAACACAGAATGGAGCAGGCTAACAAGGTCTCCGCCCTCATGGAGCTTATATTCTACTGTGGGGGACAAACAATAAATAAGGAAACTTGGTAATTTTAAGAGGGATAAGGGCCGTGAAAGCCCTGGGCAGGACGCTGTCATAAAGACCTGCAGCCGTGTGTGGGTGTGCTGCTCAGGTGGCTCTCTGAGAGGGAGCTCACGGTGAGGAGCCCGCTGGGCCAGCTCCAGGGATGGCCCGGCGGCAGAGGGAGGAGCAGGCCTGAGCCCAGAGGAAGGCCGCCTGCACGGCCCAGGAGCAAAAAGGCCTGTTAGGAAGGGTAAGGGCGAGGTGGCATGGAGGGAGAGGTTCATGGAAGCTGGACTCGCAGGTGCAACAGGGTGCAGCTAGCCCCCCCCAAAGGGGATTTGTAATGGGGCCCAGAAATTGGGGTGTCCAAGAAAAATATAGGATATCCTCACCCTACCCGCCACCCCTGGCTGCCGGCTGCCGTAGGGGATGGGAGACAGGGAGCGGGGCGGTTGAGTCATTTTGCGTGTCAATAAAAGCTGCCGCAGGCGTCTGAGATGGGGTTGCTGGGGAGGATCCACCCGGGGGTTGGGACCCAGGCTCGAGCAGCAGCCATGCCAGAAGCTTTTGACCACGTGGTTTTGGGAAGCAGGAAAGCAAGATGGAGCAGCCATGCAGGCGGCTCCCCCAATTGCAGTGTGCGTGCCTGAGAGCTCAGAGATGGTTCGCTCCATACCGTGGGGGGACAATGCGAAGACCATGGGGGAAGGAAAGGGGAGAAAGGGCTCTGGCTAGTGGGCCACGGGAAGGTGCCCTGTAGGTTTGGGTTAAGAACTGGAAATCGCAGCCACACGGCTGATGATGCTGGGATCTGCGAGAGGCCTGCCTAGCCCAGCTCTGAACTTCTGTTTTCTTCTGAAGGATGATTTGCGATATGTGATTCTTCACATGCATCAGCAAGGAGAACCAGGTCTCTCCTGCCAACACAGGGGGTGCATTCAAGCCCAAAAGGATCCAATTTGATTCTGAGTCTAATGGGCACCCCCTGAAAGGTTTCAGACCGGTTTGCGTGCATTTACGTATATGAGACTGATGCTTTCAAAGCCCACTTTGAAAAACATCTCTCCAACTGCTGTGTGGAAAATGTTATTGATAATGTAAAGGGCCCCATTTAAAAATACAAAAATGCCTATGTACTTATAGAAGAAACGCTTTAAACCAATTAAATATCAAATATATAGCAAAGCAGATATAAAATATATTTTTTACTTTTGCACTTACACTCATATATCAACAATTTTACTGCAAAGCTAGAGGCTTTGGCTGGAGATGGGATATGGTAAATAAACATTCATTACACATCTGGGGCCACACACTGGCAAAGAAACAATGAGGCCAAGCCTTCCGCACACTTCTGGCAATTAAACAAAACTGCAATAGCCTGTCTTGTAGAGAAATAGATGAGTTGAAGTTTTATAACCTTTAATCAAGTGATTCCATTCCTAGGAACCCCTCCTAAGAAGAGATTCAGGAACGTCCTTAATATTTCACATACCTCAGATGCTCATCACAATGTGATTCACACAGAGGAGCAATTTAAATGTCTACTCTTAGGAAAGCATTAAATAAATGATACAAGGATACGTTATACAGTTACTAAAAACCATGTCTTTGGCATGGAATGGGGGGAGTTACATACTTACTATAACTCCACATTTGTAAATCATAAAAGTAAGTACCAGGATAAAAATAATTTTAAAATATAAAATAAAATACTCTGACTGCCTCAGCTTTTACATCTGAAAATTGAAATTATGGAAATTTAATTTTCTTGTTTATATTTTTTGTATTTTCAAAAATTTCTATATCATTAATGTATAGCTTTAAAAATTTTAAAGTGTTATTTGACAAATCTGAGCACTTACTAAATACATTAACAAGAAGCGCTATGATAGACAAGGAGGAAGATCTGATGTATTGTTATTCTAAAGGGACTTAGAGTCTAATAGGTGAGAGGTTTTACATTTTTGTTTTTTTAAAATAAAGTTGAATTGTAAAACCCCGGCAGCTCGGTAGGGGAGGGGCTCTTGCTGCTTGATTACACAGTATTTCCCTGAGGTCTAGGACAATGGTTGGTAGAGATGAGACAGTAATAAATACTTGGCAGCTCTGTGTCCCAAGTAGAGAATAACAAAGTCCAGCCTGACATTAATTAATCAAATACTCCATAGGCTCCCCGCCTGTGCTGAACTTTAAAACGAGAGGTGACTTTGAAGACAGTTACTCATTAAGCCATTAAATGACATTTCCAAAAAAGTCAAGATAACAAGCTAAGCACCACTGTTTGCATGGATGAAAGAAAGCTCTTGTGACAGCCCCGAGATTAAAATTTTACAGAGAAATGGAACAGATTAAGACATGTTTAAAGAGCAAAACATGTACTAGGATATAAAACAAAAACAGCTATTTGAAGATATACTATAGCATTCAGTTAGTCTGATAATTAGACTTTTTTCCCCAAGAAAGTATAATTAATTGTTACTATGAAAATGGGATAACAAAGGGGAGCCTCCTTTGAAACAGAGCCATGAGGCCTGAAGAGGGAGTTCGCACGCATTACCACCTCAGTTACCCCAACAGGAAAAGAAGGCTCCGTTCCTCCCCAACAGGCAGCCTCTCTGCTTCTCCGGCAGGAGGAAGATGTTCTCGCGCACTATCAACACACCCAGCCAATGAGAAATCTCTGTGACCCGGCCAACGGGGCGCCACTGCACTTGGAACTCCGGGTCTCCTCCACTAGGCATTTTGCTTATAACAGCCCCTCTCAATGCCCCCCCTTTTCCCTATAAGGTAAGGTTCCTCTCCTTTATTCTCAGGACTTGCCTGTGGTTTTGCCATAGTTTGCATGTCCTGAATTGTAATTCCTTTGCTACTCCCAAGTAAACTCATTTCTGGTAAAATAACTGGCTGTTTTATTTTTAAGGCTGACATTACTGAAAGAAGCCTATAGAAAATGAAGATGTGAGTATATATATATGCAGAACACATACAGTACATAACAACTTACTCCCCCAAGCACATAATAGATTGTTTTGTGCAATTCTATACATTTAGAATCTTGATAAATAGGTAATTTTTAAAAAGTATATAATTTGCCAAAGTTGACCCAACAAAAGATAGAAATTTTAGATACACTGATTTCCAGAGAAGAAATTGTGAAAACCATAAGCATAAACTTCCTAAATACCAGGTCATAGAAGTGAGGCAGGATAGTAAGAAGCTAGGAAAATTCCTGAGCAAGTAGATTGGGGAAACTAAGACAAGATAATTAAACTAGGCCACACCAAATGAAAAACAACCAGCTGGTGAGTTGCAAGACCTTATCCTCCCCAACCAAGGCCACTTGAGCGTGAATGGTTTACACTGCTCCTCCCTGACCAGAGAACACAGCTTACATCATCCTGGTCGGGAGACAGAGAACAGAGACCCAGGTAATGCCATTTGTGCCAACTGAACCCAAAGACAGAGAACTCAGGGGAACAAATCACAAAAATCCAATTAAAGCCAGGTAGACCTGTAAAGTAAAATAGTAAAACAGATCGAAGCCTAATCCCAAACTCCCCTAAGCACTGATGCATCTGCGTATTAAGAACTCATCTGGAAAGCTGATGAATATTCTACTGAAACTCTCCTGTAAGGTTCTTGCTGTAGAAAAAAAATAAAAACCCTTAAGACAAAGAGCTGGTGCGGGCTCCCTCTCGAGCACTCCCATGCCCATTCCTGGGCATGGACTTCCTACTTCCTCCTAAACTCTCAGGGTCCCCACAAGACTTAACAACCAGAGGAGCAGTGGGCAGCAGCAGCTTGACCCCGATCCTGTCTCTGAGACCCCCCCTTTCCCGACTGCCTGGCGAACTGACAGCAGCCCCGCCTTGGCTCACTTCTTTCCTGTGGTTCTAGGAGCCAAACCAAACAACCGTGGGGGCTCTCCTCTTGCTTCTTCTACCCTAAGTCCTTCCTTTTTTGACTGTTCCCAGCTTTAATAAACATGCTCTCAAAATATCCTGGGCTTGTGCGGTGAAATCTTTCCTGTTTGAAGTCAAGGATCACACACCACAGGCCAGCCTGAGGCAGACCCGCTCTGAACCCAGCCTCTGTCTGGCAACAGAACTCCACCAAACCTTTATAAAACAAATTATTCCTACACTGTGCACACTTGTTTTAAGATTTTATTTATTCATTTTTAGAGAGGGGAAGGGAGGGAGAAAGAGAGGGAAAGAAAATATCGTGTGGTTGCCTCTTGAGCGCGCCCTACTGAGGACCCAGCTGGAAACCCAGGCCTGTGCCCTGACTGGGAGCTGAACTGGCAGCTATCTGGCTTGCAGGCCAGTGCTCAATCCCCTGAGCCACACCAGCCAGAGCTATACTATGTACATTTTAAGTCTCCTGATAAAGTGAATGTAACATTAATATCATTAATGTCAAACCCTAAGAAAGATTACACAAAAATAAAACTACAGGCCAATCTCACTTATAAATATCTTTGCAAAATTCTTAAGTAAAAAGAGAATCCAACAACTCAATATAAAAATAGTACATAATAATCAGAATTTTTCAATATGAGGAAAACAATATCATTTATCATCATAATAGATCTAAGGAAAAAAATTATAGGACCATCTCCAGAGGCAATAAAGTCATTTGACAAAGTACTCAACCATTCTTGTTGGAAACATTTAATAAAATAGATCCCATAAATATTTCCTGAACAGAATTTTTAAAGGTATGCACACACAAATGTGTATATTTGTGTGTGCTTATATGTGAGCACCAAACCCAGTATATATATATAGAAGAGAAATATTGGAAGTGTTATCTCTAAAGACCTGAACAAGACAAGCACACTAATACCATTAATACCACAACAATTTATTATACCATTAGAGGCATTAGGCAGGAAAAATAAATCAATAGTAGTATAAAATCTGGAAAAGGGGACTATAAAATTGAGATTATTTGTAGGTAATGTTATTATATCCTTGAAAACCCATGAAAATCAACTGAAGACTAGTGCAAACTATAAGAGGAATTCAGAATTGTAACAATATACAAAATTCACATACAATATTTAACAACAGGCACTTATATAATGAAAGGGAAGACTTTATTTACAATGACAACGGAAGAATAACATCTCTGGGAATATAGTTAACAAGAAATGTCCAAAAGCTTTACAAGGAAATGAGAAAAGCATGTGTGGGCAGAGGCTAGCATTTCCAAAATATTCATAAGATATTTGAACATAAAAGTTACGGGTATCAGAGAAGCACCCCTTTTATGAGAACGCAGATGGCCTCCCACTCTCAGACCAAGGCGATAACAGAGAAACTCTCCTTCCATGCTTTTTAATTGTCTTGTTCTTGACTGATTGCTCTGTCTTCATCTTCCACGATATCCTTGTCTTGTTTCTGGTCTTAGGAGAAAAGCTCCCTGTCTTTCAGTATTAAGTATGATGTTGCCTGTCAGTTTATTTATGGCCTTTATCATGTTGAAGAATCTTTCATCTTTTTTTAAAGCACTTTTACATCTTTTTCTCTCCAGCTTCATTTTTTAAATTGTGGTAAAAGGTACAGAAGTTGACAATTTTAAAGTGTGTACACAATCCGGTGGCATTAAGTACATTCACTGTAGCCAAGCCCTTTGTGATTTTAATGCCCCTATTATTTTTGACAGCTAAAATTAAGTAATTTAATTCTTAATCAGGCCTTGGTTGACAGGTTAACCTCTCTTCCTGCTCCCTTTGTTCCCACAAATGTAGTCATGAATCACTGATGTGGTGCTTCTTGGCCAAGCAGAAGGAGATAACTTCAGGGTCACAAGGAGGATTTATGAGTTTATTTCATTGAAAAGATGTTGTCAAGGGAGCTGCACCACTGCTGCCGCCCAGGAGCCTGTGACCAGAGAAGCGCAGCCTTCTCTCTCGGCTCCTAGGGGTGGGGGGAGAGCAGGGAGAGTATTGTGGGCAGGCACAAAAGCGACCACAGTCTACCACATTTCCCGGAAGAGAGAGGTTGTGAGCATTCACCCCATAGTCCTTTATCCTGTAGTGGTGGTTTCCCGGGCCCATAGCTACTTAAATCAATGAGTACGAGAAGGGACCCCAAAAAACCCAGAACTATCTTCTGGGGGGCGGGCCCCTTGTAATGCAGGCTTCCCGTGCTACGCGAGTGCTCTAGAAACCCATCTGTGTCAGTGCACTAGCTGGCATTGTTGCGAGAGGCTGCGTTTGGCTTCAGTGAAATTTTTTTTGAAGACTCAACGCATTTGCCCACTTCACGATAGGTGATTTACGAGCACACCCGCCCACCCTGCACTGTGTTCAGCAGTTTTTGACCAAAAATAGCATGACTCCCATGCCCCACCCTCCCTGTTCACTCGATCTCGCCCACACCAACTTTTTTGTTTCCCCAGATGAAAAAAGTCCTCAAAGGGAAACGTTCTGCTGATGTGGAAGAGGTGAAACAAAAAATGGCAGGAGCATTAAAAGGCATCAAAATTGACAAGTTCAAAAGCTGTTTTGAGCTGTGGAAAAAACATCTGGCTAGGTGTATTGCATCAAACGGAGAGTCCTTTGAAGGTGACTGAAGTTTAAACATGAAAGAATAAATAGACAATTTTTAATAAGTAAATTCTGGGGTTTTTTGACCCCCTCCCCCATAAATCGTATTCAAAAGCTGGGAGAACGTTTCATTTTGGGAATTCGGTCAAAGAATTCCCAGGCCCCTTTTTGATTCTATAAATATATCACTTTTTTCTGCTAAGCATCTGGATGTAGTTTTTAAATATGCCCCCCAAAATGCCATCAGTTGATTTCCACAACTAATAAAGAAAATGTTCAACTTCCAATCAAGATACACTTTGCCTCCTTGTGCAACCAAAAGAAGGACAACAACAAATTTAAAAACGAAAAAACAGAATTGCCAGAAAATTGAATTGTATGGAAGTCTGACAACCAAGGAGCTAAAGAAGAAGCATTCGCCCAGACCAGTAGGAGGGGTGGAGACAGGCAGCTGGAGCAGAGAGGACACATGGCAAGGCAGCAGTTGGAGGACCGAGTGGTCCCACATTTGTGTGCGGATAAAATGGAGGAACAGCTGGGGAGTAAGACAGACAGCACAGCCCAGGGTTCCAGCGCCAGAAAAGAAAGCCTCAAAACCCCTCACTGTAAAACCTGTGGGGGATGTGGTGGCAGGAGAAACTGCCAGCCTCATAGGAGAGTCTGTTGGAGAGACCCACGGGGTCCTAGAATGTACACAAACCCACCCAACTGGGAATTGAGGGAGCAGTGAGAGCAGGGTCAAAGCTGAGGATAAGGGAGGAACTAATACCAAGAAAAACATATCAGGGTGCAGCCCCCATGCAGCTGGGCCAGAGTCGACAAGAATGAGGAGGAGGCATAGGGCAACGGTTGAGCCTTGCCTCAGATAAACATCCTGACCAGAGAAAGACAGAAGAGGGGGGCCCAGTAACAGCCTTGAACCCAATCAGCAGAAAAGAAGCTGCCTAAAGTAGCCTATCGCTAACTGCCACTTCTCGCCCTTGTATCCTGCTTGCTTGCTCCGCTTATGTATAAAAACCCTAGTGCCTTAGCAGCGGCGCGCCCTTCGTAGGTGGAGGGTCTGCCCCTGCGCAGGTTCATTTGGCCAACTAATAAAGCGCTTGCGAAAAGTCCTGTGTCCTGGAGTAATTCGAACAGCGGGGAACGTAACAGGAATCAGCACCAAAAGGGCCCAGTTTGCTTGTGGGCAGTGGGGGAAGTGACAGAAAGTGGGGCAAGAGCAAGCAGCATTGTTCCCTCTCAGACCTCTTCCCCAAATACAGTGTCACCAGCATCAAAATGTAGCCCCCTGGGTTGCCCCACCCTAGCAAACACCTAAGGTTCTGCCCCTTCCAAAGTAGCAGGCACGCTGAGACAAAGAAATATTGCCCAAATGAAAGAACAGATCAAAAACTCCAGAAAAAATACAGCTAAGCAATGAAGAGATAGCCAACTATCAGATGCAGACTTCAAAACACTGGTAATCAGGATACTCGCAGAAATGGCTGAGTATGGCCACAAAATAGAGGAAAAAGTGAAGGCTATGTAAAGTGAAATAAAGAAAAATATGCAGGGAACCAATAGTGAAGGGAAGGAAACCGAGACTCAAATCAACGATTTGGAACAGAAGAAATAAACATTCAACCAGCACAGAATGAAGAAACAAGAATTCACAAAAACGAGGAGAGGCCTAGGAACCTCTGGGATAACTTTAAACATTCCAACATGTGAATCACAGGGGTGCCAGAAGGAGAAGAAGAAGAGCAGCAAGAAATTGAAAACTGATTTGAAAAATAATGAAGAACTTCCCTGATCTGGCAAAAGGAAATAGACTTCCAGGAAGTCCAGTAAGTTCAGAGTCCCAAAGAAGTTGGACCCAAGGAAGCACACACCAAGGCACATCATAATTATATTACTCAAGATTAAAGATAAGGAGAGAATCTTAAAAACAGCAAGAGTAAAGAGACAGTTACCTACAAAGGAGTTCCCATGAAACTATCAACTGATTTCTCAGAAGAAACCTCACAGGCAAGAAGGTGCAGGACAGAAGTAGTCAGTCATGAAAGGTAAGGACCTGCATCCAAGATAAATCTACCCAGCGAAGCTATCCTGTAGAATGGAAGGGCAGATAAAGTGCTTCCAAATAAGTTAAAGTTGAAGGAGTTCATCATCACCAAACCCTTAATACATGAAATGTTAAAGGGACTTTTCTAAGGAAAAGAAGATCAAAACTATGAACAGTAAAATGACAGCAAACTCACAACTATCAACAACAGAACCTAAAGAAAAACAAAAACAAACTAAGCAAACAACTAGAACAGGAACAGAATCACAGAAATGGAGATCACATGGAGGGTGATCAGGAAGTGGGGAGGAGAGAATGGAGGAAAGGTAAAGGGAATAAGAAGCATAAATCGTAGGTACAAAATAGACAGGGGGAGGCTAAGAATAGTATAGGAAATGGAGAAGCCAAAGAAGTTATATGTATGACCCATAGACATGAACTAAGGGGAAGGGGAGTGCTGGGGGGTGAGGTGGTGGAGGGCAGAGGGCAGAGGGAAAAAAATGGGACAACTGTGATAGCATAATCAATAAAATACACTTTAAAAAATTGAAAAAATTTTAAGAAAAGAAAATGTTCAAGAGTTGGTAAGGAGTCAAACTCTTGCTGATTGTGCCATTAGTCTCAAAATAGTTTCTTTTAAAGGCACCCCCACATCTTATCCAAAGCAGGAATAGCTCTTTGCCATTCAGAGATTAACTTGCCTTAGATGATACTGGTTTCTGTTCTATTTTCATGCTGAAATTCTGTATATTATTTACATTTTTTTAAAAATTGTGGCATAATTCATACCTCAATTTATCTAGTCCCTTACATAATGTTTATTAGCTTTGGGTTAAAAATGGTCGTCCAGTCAGATTTAAAAAATACTTGGGTAAACTCTGTGGTGAACTTTGAGCTGATTTAAAACATTTCTACACAGTTCTAGATATTGACATTAGATAGTTGGCCTGCTCTGCACAGGCAACACTCACAGTTAGTTATGGGGTTGCTTTAAAGGCTTGGTATGTGTTGAAAGCTACAACTTTTCCCTGTGATATAAGAAGACTGCTCACCTGCAGTCTCCCATTTAACCATGGCATGTCTGGGTGGACTCTTTTTTCCCCCTCCAAAAGAACACAAGGGAGAAGTGGAGGTAATGAAGAGTTTGATGGTCATGCCAACTTCTTTCCTTCCCCAAGAATTTCTCTTTACTTTTTAAAAAAGATTTTATTTACTTATTTTTAGAGACAGGGGAAGGGAGCGAAACATTGATACGAGAAACATCGCTCATACATCGATTGTAAGTACCATGACTGAACTCGCAACCCAGACATGTACCCTGTCTGGGAATCAAACACGCAGCCTTTCACGTTACAGGATGACGTCCAACCCATGGAGCCACATTGGTCAGGGCAAAAATCTCTTTAAGTAAGTCTCAAATTTTACAGGCTGCTGAGAGAAAGCCACAAAATGGACAGTGCGAAGACACTGAGACTAGAGAATTTGAGAGTTTACTATTCATTTTTTTCAATAAATAATTTACTGAGTACCACTATTGGCCAGGTTCTATAATAAGAACTGATATTACAGTGAACGTGAAAAAGTCCCTGACTTTTAAGACATTCAGTGGGGAAGACACACATAAACAAACTAAAACAGGGTAAGGAACAGAGCAGCAGAATCTGCTACTTTAGACATGGTGGTCAGTGAGGCCTTCTTTAAGGAGGTAACATTTAGGCAGAGATGGAACTAAATGAGAAAGCTGAGCACTCAGGCAAAGAACACAGCAGAGTGCAAAAGTTCTGAGATGGGAACAGTGTTCAGTGAACAGCAAGGAGACCACTCCAACTAAGTGAGAATAATAATATGAGGTTGGAGAGGAAGCTGGGGCCAAGTCATACAGGGCTTGCAGAATATGGTGTAGTTTTGGATTTTGTCCTAAATGTCACAGTAAGCGGAAATTTGTAAGCAGGGAAGTAACACGGCCAAGGTACCTTCTGAAGAGATTGCTGATAGGTAGGTGGAGAAAAGGCAGTATATATAGCAAGTTGCACTAGTTAGGATGCGGCCATGGAAAGAGAAACCACTCTAGCTTTTTCAGGCAGAGGAAATTTTAAGAGTAATAAACTTTCAAAGGAAGACTGGGGTGGTATAGATGTTGTCCCGAATACCCCTGGCTGGAACCCATAGAAACTGGAACTGCTCCTGTGCCATTTGGAGATGCTATCACCGCCCTCCTCGATGTACTAGATGTGCCACCTTGGCCAAGGAAGGAACTGCTGGAGTCAGGAATCTTCTCATTTCCACTTCGTGTTGCAGTCTCCCTGGGCTGGGCAGGTCCACTCGAGACTCAGGTAGACACATGAAAAGGCATGGAGCCGTGGGAGGGCTTGACATGCCTTTATTCCGGGGGCGTGTCAGCGCGCCACTCCCCCTCACAGTGAGGAGCCCCTAACTTCTTCAGTACTAGAAGGAACAAAGCTGGCCTCAAGGCCAAAAAGTCACCTGGCATGAGTTTGGCATGCGCGCCTCCTCAAGGCTAAGGGGCAGTTTATCTCACCCAGACTCAAGGCTATAACTGTTTTATCAGACTCCTTCGAGGTTGTAAGTTGCTCACCCTAGTTACTCAAGAATCTGGGTGAGGAAGCCAGACTGCCTCCACTTACCCTACACACTTCCACTATGGAAATGGCGGCAACTGACGCATGATTGAATCAGAAGAAAAGTTACTATCCTCTCTCTGCCTTTTTACTAGCAGCTCACGCCACCCACTGGCAAGGGCCAGGTGGCCCAAGAAGCTGGGCCTCTGCACTGCAGAGTGTAGAATGGCAAATGCAGATCTGAGACGTGAAAGATCACCAGGGAGTCCAGGGAAGTGGGGAAGCGCAGGTGAAAAATCATTACGACTTGGACCAAGGGAGAAGTGGACGGATTCGATCTTTTTTTGTTTTCCTTTTTTTTTAAGACAGCGCCAAAGAGAAGCGTCAGGGATGATTCCAAAGCCTTTGGCCTAAGTGAGATGAAGGGTGGCACCCTGTATTGATACTGGGAACACTGGGGAAGGTGTGCATTTTATTTGCTTGGTGGATGAGGATACATCAAAAGTTCTGCCTGAAGCGAACTTTGAGATGCCTACTTGAAAGGGTGAGACCGCAGGTGGAATTTGAAGCATCTTGACCACCTCCTCCGTGAGCTGAGAAGAGGGCCAAGGACATAGTCCTGGGGCGCTTGAGCCCTTAGAGGTACGGAAGGGGAGGGAGGTCACGCTCAGTCAGGGAGCGCAGCGTGGCGCAAAGCAAGCGAAGTCAGCTTCTCCGGAAGACACCGATGGGGTGTGTGCTGGGCCCCCGGCTGCGGGCCGGAGAGCAATGAGAACTGATTACAAACGCGCTGGGGTTGGCGGCCGGGTAGCGGCGAGGAGAATCTGAGTGGAGTGGGATCCCTCTTAGGAGTCCCACCACAAAGGGCCTCTGACGGTGGGAAGGTAGCCAGGAGTGCCGCGAGCGCTGGGCTGCGATGACGGTCGCCCCGCGGGCAGGAACGCCCGGGCCGGCCACTTGCCTTCGGGGGCTAACCTTGCTGGGGTCGTTTGGCGCCGGTGAAGGCGGTAGAAGCCCAGGCAGCGAAGAGTGGAAGGGGTGAGGCTGGAGACAAGGCGGGGCCAGGCCTATCACCTCCGGCCGCAGCCTCTCTCGGGGCGCTGCGGCTGCGCGGAGAGCCGTACCCACTCCCAGCGACACCCCGCGCGTCGGCCACGCAGGCCTCGGGCCTCTGCGCGTTCGACCCCTCGGCAGCCACCAATCGGAGGCGGGAGGAGGAACCCTTGTTCCCCCAATCCCGCCCGGAGAGCGTCTCTGTGCGAGGGCTGCGTCCGTCCCAGTGGCGGGCGCTTCCAGCCTGGCACTCGGCTGTCCTCGGTACCCCAACCCACTTCTCGGGGACCCCTCGCGGCCGGCTCCGAAACCACTCACGGACTTTTTTCGTCTGCTGGTCTCAACCCCAATGACCCCGCCCGGGAGGCCCCAGGGAGCGGGCGGGGCCGGCGGCCAGCTGCGGGGTCACGTGCCCCGCTCTGACCAATAGGCGCGCGGCTAGGTTGCGAGCCCAGCCCGCGGGCGGCTCTTGGGTGGTTCTCGGGATGTCCAACACCATCAGTGCGGAGAGTCCGTCAGATGAGTGAGGTGAGGCTTGGGAGGCTCACCAGTCTCGAAGTGGAAAGAGAGGTGCGGAGAGCGGCGCCGCCGCCTGTGACGCCTCTGCTACCGCGGCGTCCCTCGACTTCCCCTCTCTTTTTAGCACAAGGAAGGCCATGGAGCGCCACGTCCAGCGGGTTCGCGACGCCTTCCGGACCGGCCGGTCCCGACCCCTGGAGTTCCGGTTGCAGCAGCTCCGGGCTCTACGCAGGATGGTGCAGGAGCGCGAGAAGGACATCCTGGCGGCCATCGCCTCCGACTTGAGCAAGGTACGCCCTGCCGGGGGGAGCGCACTGCGCCTGAGCTTTTGCATTTTTTCCTTTAGTTTTGATTACGCAAGTACTGTGGAATCATTATTTCCAGCAGTTCATGTGAAGCAAAAGCTCCCGTGACTTTCCCGACCCTCCCACCTTGCTTAGCGACAGTCCTGTTGTGCGTGTCAGCAGACACAGAAGTGTTATCTTTTCTGGCTTCTGTTTGCGTCCTATTTTTTGCCTGTTTTTCTGTTGGATTTATGGTCCTTTTCCCGTAGGAATTTTTGGTATATCCTGGATTTCGGTCATTTGTCTTCAAAATATATTGCAGATATTTTCTCCTGGTCTATTTCTTGTATTTAACTCTGTTCATTGTTTCTTTCGCAGAAAGAGGGTTTTGGTAGTGGTTGGACTTAAATTTTCCTCCATGACTTCGTTTTAGGTCGGTGCTCCTCCAACTCTAGTGCACTGGTGAATCACCTGGGGATCTTGTTAAAATGCAAATTTTGGCTCAGAAGGTCTGGCAGGGGGTCTTAGATTCTAAGTTTCTAATAAGTTCCAGGTGGTGTCATGCCGCCTTTTCTGGAACTGAGCAAGGTTTTGGGTAGTGTTGGGGCATAAAGATATTCCCCTATATTTTCTAATGTTATTTATTTATTTTCTTAAGTTTTCATCTTTAGTCCGGGGTAACAAGACTTTGCTCTGGCTTTGTGAGTCTCCCTCTCTCACCTTCAGTTTCCGAATCAAAGGTTATTTTGAAGGGTAGTAACAACAGTATAAAACTTCCTTTAATGTACTTTAAGTGGAGAGGGACTGTGATATCAAATAAACAAGATGGGATAATTAAGATTTTTAAAAGTTGGAATCATTGTACGAGCATCAAATGTTTTTGTGAATAAGTGCATCTATAGAATTACTAAAGAAATGGAATAAGTTCCTTGCCCTTGAGAGTTTTAAATTTGGTTGGGAAACAAAACATACACAGACAAAATGTGAGTATAGTTATAAACCATTGTATTAAGGTTAAAATATTAAGATACAGGTCAAAAGCATAGTTGCTATGGTTTATTATAAAGTGTGATCAAAGCAAGGCATTATTAATCAGGGAAGTCATCCTAAAAGGTATGTTTGGGCCTGCTTTTCAATGGCTTGGATCATATTGGAGAAGGAGTTAGCAAGTCTTGATTGAGGACTTGGAGGATGCCACAGACATCGGAATGGCAAACAAGCTAGTCTGATAATGCATATGTGCACTGCAGGGGTACCTGGCCTGAAGTTTTTGACATTCATGGCTGAATGTGTCATCCTCATGCAAGGTTTACTGTGACTTTCTCCTAACAGAGTGAATTTAATGCATACAGTCACGAAGTCCTTACCATTCTTGGAGAAATTGATCTAGTACTAGAGAAGCTTCCTGAGTGGGTTACTGCTAAACCAGCCCAGAAGAACATTCTCACCATGCTGGATGAGGCCTTTGTTCAACCGGAGCCCTTGGGAGTTGTGCTGATTATAGGAGCTTGGAACTACCCCTTTCTTCTCGTCATTCAGCCACTGATAGGAGCCATTGCTGCAGGTCTGATGTCCTCTTCTGATACCTCTTTCAAGGGTCTTATTCTCTCATTGATTATAAATTAAGGATGGTGGCTAATTAAACACATTTGCTTTGATGTTATGCCTTGGTTTACACCAGCAGTGTATTGAGAATTCGTAAATATTATATATTTTAAAAAATGGGCTTCAGAGGAGATTTGCAGAGTAACCTTCCCCGCCTCGCCCCAGATTTCATTTATTTATTTTTAGAGAGGGGAAAAGGGAGGAAGAGAGAGACAGAAACATCGATTGGCTGCCTCTTGAATGTGCCCCAACCAGGGACAGAACCTGCAACTCAGGCATGTTTCCTGATCAGGAATCAAACCTGCGACCTTTTGCTTCGCAGGATGATACCCAACCAACTGACCCATACCAGTCAGGGCCAGCGTAACTATTTTTTATAGCACCCAGGAAATGAACCTATGAGCAAATAAAGGCATAGGTACAGCTTCAGGAATTTGGAGTCAGGCATACTCCAGTGAAGTGTCATTTGCTAGCTTTGGCCTTGGATGAGCCATTTGACTCTGTCTGACCATTTTGTCATTCAGATAGGGGCTATGGTAGTAATGCTAGCTTGGGTTTATAATAAATGCCAAGAGATTAATGTCTCACTTCTGCAAGATTCAGATCAATAGCTTTATGTTGACAAGGCCTTTTTGCCCATTAACTGCAGGGCAGAGAGGAAAATCCAAGAGTGGGAGTGGGAGAAAAGCAATGGAAAGATAGAGGAGTAGGGGAGGCCGGTTGGGCCTTTTGTCAGCTACCTGAATAAAACGAGAACCAAGAAGTTAGCGTTTGAGAAAGAGAAAGTGAGACAAGCTCTCATGCTCATGATGAGGAAGAGCAGAATTAAGAGCAGCAGAAATAATTGGAGCACTTAGCCTGTACTCCCTTCATGAACAACATTTTTGGTAGCTACTAAAAAGTTTAGTTGAGTATTAGAAGGTAATGTCCTGCTTTCTTTGCTTAGGAAATGCTGTGATTGTCAAGCCTTCTGAACTAAGTGAAAATACAGCCAACATTGTGGCGAGGCTCCTTCCCCAGTACTTAGATCAGGTAAGAATGTCTTGACCATCTTCAGCACATCTGTTTATCATGGGGATCGCAAATCTGACTTCTCAATTAGTGCGGTAATTGATGCCTCGGGAGCTGTTTGCAGTTTCCTTCAGCCTCCAGCAAGCAGTTGGTTTAATAAAAGAAGTTAAGATCCAGAGGAAACTGGGGGCTAGGTCAGCCATTATAGTTATGAAGTACCTTTGAGCCATGACTCATAGTCGCCCTGCTGCATATAGATACTCTTCTGCCACAAGGCACTTTGAATTAACCTTTGTTGGATCTAACATGATTTTAGATGTATTCATTTAGAGAATTACTTAATGAGGAATTAGTGCTGTGCTGGGTTCTGATAACCTCTCTTGTCTCAATGAAATACCATATAAGAACACTTCTGCTTTTAAAATGGGCCTGTTTGTGGCATTAAACTACGGAAAGGAAGTGGCCTCCTAAGCCACAGTAGGGACTGTCCCTTAGGTGAAGGTGCTGGCATTTGAGAGTATCAGAGCTGAATAAGGAAAATGATCTCCTCAGTCATAGGTGGTTCACCCCCCTGTCCAAATCAGAGGTCCTCACACCCTCCCCTGGCTGGGAATGGGGGAGGCCCTGCCATGGAATTGGGACCATTTAGTTCCACAGGGACTCGCTGCAGGAAGGAGTCCTCGTTTCATTGTCATTGACAGGCTTCTTTGAAATGTCATACTTGTCGTTGTACTCATTAGTTTATCATAATGTAGAGGCCAACTCTGGCTGTTGGAATAATATTGTTCTTTGTCATCTTAAGCCTTGCTTCGGTAGCCCACAGAACAGTGTTCTGTTGGCTGTGGTTGTCTAGCTCAGAAGAAGGCTGAAAGCAATGAGGTGTCATGGATTGAGTAGGATTTGGAACCAGAAAGTAGAGGTGGAAGGCCCTGCTTGGCCCTGCCCCAGGGGTAAATTCTTCGCTCTCTGACTGTCCAGGTGGGTAGCGTGACGCCTGCCTAGCCTCACTCAGCTGCATGTGGAAGTCAGTCACACGTGCTCTGCTGATTAAGCCATATGCAAGTTAAAACTTGAAACATTTTTTCATCAGTTGAACAATAAAGTGAATGAAGACCCATTAGCTCTCCTAATTAGTAAGAGACCAAGTGGAACATGAGGTCCACAAGCCAACTTTTACTTCATGCCTGTATCTCAGAATCTTCTGAACCTATCTCTGTCTTCATTACCGTCTGTTCTCTGTCATTGCTTTTCATGTTGTTTTTCAAGATGTTTCCACTATCATAATAGTGTTATCAATAGCACAGTCATGTGAGGGCTCAGTCCAAAACTGTGTGACTTCTCCCCGGTAATAGATGAGGAAACTGAGGCTCCGACATGTTCAGTGCTTGCCAGAGGTCTTATAAGCTAGAAAGTCGCAGAACAAAGATTTAGCCCAGACCCAGTTCACAAGGGAGTGTTCTCACCTACTATGCTCTGCATAGCAGTCATTCGGCAGATGCTTACTTGGTTCCTCCCTTGGGCTAGGCCCTGTGTTGTGCTGTGTTGAGAGAGAATGTTTGGGTCAAGGCATTAGGTTGGGGCCTGTTCCATGGTCGTCCACAGCAGCCACGTTTTTCTTACGCATATCCTCAACTTGCACAGCCCCCATCTTAAACATTTTCCTGGTCAGACCCACCCACCTGCTCTCTTCCCTTGGGTGTCTTCATTGCTGAGCTCGTGCAGGAAACACTGGACCCTCCAGTCAGTCGCACAGCAGGCTGGTGGTTCTCAGCTGCCACTGGACTCTGTTCTGCCCTTGTCCTCCATCTGCCCTGTCTTCTGTCCTCACAGGGGCTGGTCTCTAACTTTTCATGGTCTTACTCAATGTTTCTGTTGCAGAAACTGCTCATGTTAGACAACTGGGTTAATTTGGCAGTGTAAGCATTTATGTCTGTCTTCATTTAAGGACCTGTATGTTGTCATTAATGGCGGTGTTGACGAAACCACAGAGCTTCTGAAGCAACGATTTGACCACATTTTCTATACCGGAAGCACTGCAGTTGGAAAAATTGTCATGCAGGCTGCTGCCAAGCACCTGACTCCTGTGACTCTTGAACTGGGAGGCAAGAGCCCCTGTTACATTGACAGAGACTGTGACCTGGACATCGCCTGCAGGTGAGCCTGCCTCTCCAGTCGCCTGGGGCTGGCCCAGCACAGCGGAGGCTTTCCAAACAGCCAGTGGCTCCTCTCTGCCCTGGCGCCCAAGGCCGCCTCTCCCCGAGCAAGATCAGCGCCCCGCTTCAGGGGTTGGTGGCCCCAGGGGCTGCAGGACTCTTACACACTGTTGTTCGTGTCACTGCCCAAGGAGATGAACAGTAGGTCATGACATGACACGGTTTCCCTTAGGAGTTATGGAGAAGCTCTTTCTGTTTTTGAGATTATAGACCTGTAAGAAATTGTACTGTTCTGCTGCGAGGTGATTCAGGAAGTAGGTAATCCAAAGCACTGTGCATACCTAGCGAAAATCTTTAAATCCTCTATAGAAAGGGTGTCATGTTGATCTCTTAATTGAGTTCCTTTGTTGATAAAACCAGTATTATTTTTCTTTTAACTTAGACCAGCATCTTGCACCAGGGAACTAGAAAACAGAAGGTTTCAGGTTCTCTCTGCTAAAGCAGGGTTAGCTCTCAGGAAGCACCAAAACCCAGAACCAACTCTGTGCTCCAGGTGCCATGGCTTCCTCTGCCCTTCAGAGATGGGCAGCAAGGACGGGGTATACAGGGTTGGGCTGGGGTCCACGTTGGCTTCGTAAGTAGAAGTCTGCTTGCCACAATGTGGGACCCTCAGGTGGTAAATGTTTGTGTCGTGAACTGTGATCCTGGCATAGGCACAACTTGCCGACACAGGGAGGGCTCTTGTTCTGCACACCTGCACACCTTGCCAGCAGGGCCCGAAGCCGCAGGCAGGAGATGTGGCGTCTGCGTGGAACCCCATCACCCCTGACTTCCCGCTGGCTGATGTGGGAGGAGGGAGAGGGTGTGGGAGGCTGTTTCTCTTTCCTTGTATCAGGCAGTGACTTCACTGCTCTGCAGCCCCATTTCCCATGAGCTGGCGTGAGACTTTCCCTGCTCTTTTGAGTCCTTCCCATTGGTGGGAAAACACATTCTGAGTTCCTACCAGCTGACATAGACATGAGTTCCTAAAATGTTTTTATTCTAAAGATGACCAAGTAAGTCTGTGACTACATCCTAGTTGGAAATGTTCAAACAACACAAAAGTATGTAACAGATGAATTGTAGGCCTAATTCTAGGGCTTCTGGGTTTTCCCCCTTCAGACGCCTAACCTGGGGGAAGTACATGAACTGCGGCCAAACCTGCATAGCTCCTGACTATGTTCTCTGTGAAGCGTCTCTCCAGAACCAAATCGTGCAGAAGATTAAAGACAATGTGAAGGTTTGTGCTTAACACGTCTGATTCCATTGGTTTCATTAAGATGATTCAAATCCACTGTTTTTAGGCAGCATCCTCATACCCTCCCTTTCTCAGGAAAGTTCCAACAGTATATGTGACTAAATTAACTTACTGGCTGATTAAAAATGCTCTGTGTCCCTTTTGTGGAATCCCTACAGAGAGCAAGCCGTGGCTGGTGTTAAACCTGCTTAGACTAATTGGCTTGTTGGTGAAAGAACTGATTAGTTGTGGCACACATTTTAAAAGAGCAGTTTCCAACCTTCTTCATCTCATGCCACACACATAAACTAACTACCAGAATTCCACAGCACACCGAGGAGCATATTTCTTACAGTTTGACAAAAAAAAAAAAAGTATAATTTTGATTCATTCACAGTGGATGGCTGTTGTGTGGCTGTTGTCCTTTTTTATTTGACAATCCAAGAGACAAGAGAGGTTAGTGCCCCTGACTGCGTAGTCAGGTGTTGCATGTTTTACAAATTGTTGTGGCACACTGGTCAAAAATCACTGCTTTAAAATAAATAACTATGTTCTGTGGTTTTTGAGAGAATGCTGCTAATGCTTTGAAGTATAATTAGAGGTACTTTGGCATGTTGGTCATTGATAATTAAGGTGATCAGTTAGTTCTTGTGTATGTAGAGTGTTGAGGGTAGCCAATAGTTTGGAGCAGTGAGTTAATCAAATTGCTGACTATTTCTGTATGTTCTTGGCATAGTTCTCAGTTTAAAGTGAAGACCTCCAGTGCGGGAATCCAGGCAGGCTGTGTGGTAGTGCTCTGAGCTCAGCCTGGAAGAAACATAGAATTTGGATGAGGAAAGGAACGGGATGAGCCAGTGTGATGGAGGTCACCAGTGGAAGTGGTGGTTCCGCCCCATGGGTGGGAGAAAGTATTGGAACAGCTGTTCACCTGACAGGTGCTAACTGAGCACTGAGAGGAAGGGTCCAGAGCACCAAAGGTGACTTTACGATCAGAGAGCAGGAACTCTGCCGGGACAGGCAGAGAGATGCAGCACTCGGGCAGGGCGGCTCTGGCCTGGGAGCCGAGGCTCTTGGGCAGAAGTGGTGCCCCGGAGACGGAGCCAGACACAGAGACCGTGAAAGGAGAAGGGGCTGCACTCGGGGAACATGGGACGGCAGAGAGGGCCTAGAGACCCCTGTGAGCGGGGCACTGCGTGAGGACTGAGAAGTGCTTAGTGGGGCAGGGGCACGCATGCAAGCGGGGAGCCCTGCAGGCTTCCTTGGAGACGTTTTGTGCGGTAACACTGGTTCTCCACCGAGGCCACCAGGGAGTCACATAAGAGGAGTTCCCAGTCGCACCCTTCAAACTGGGGTCCAGGTGGTGTGGGGTGTCCTGGTGACTCTGAGGCACAGCCAGCGTTGAAAACCACAGTTGGCGGCCCTGGAGCCGGGGCCCAGGGATGTGCCCGCCAGCTGTGCTGCTTGGATCAGCAGCGGCCTGCCTGTGAGACTGGGGGCTGGGGGTGGGGGGCGGGCTCATTGGGATCTGAGAGGGAGTTGAGAGCTTTCACAGGGCTTCAAAGTGATGAAGCAATTCACTGATTGTGTGTTTGTTTTACATAATAACCACCGACTATGTGGCCTTTGAAGTGGTTTTACCTTGTTTAATGTACCGAAACTATTTCGATCATCTGAGTGGTTTCCCTGTCATGTGTGATTGGTGGAAATACCAGTCCAGGAAAGATACAAAACAATGAGACAGCGCATAGCTCAGCACGCAGTTTCTGTAAAGGACTGGCTGAACAGTTTAGGCTTTGCAGGTTGCAGGGTTTCTGCTGCAGCTCCGCAGCTCTTGCGGAGAGCAGCCACAGCTGATGCGTAAACAAAGGCAGCTCTGAAACAGAGCGAGGCCTCCTTCTGCACCTGCTCTTGCATTCACCCCTGGTAGGGCCCATGGGGAGAGCGCAAGAGATCCATGTGAACCCCTGAAACCATGGAATGTGATAAGTATGTGTGTGCTTTAATCTCGTCCTTGACTCTCCTGCTAGTCCAGGTTCTCCTTGATTTACAGTGGGGCTGCATCCTGATAAACCCATCATAAATTGAAAATGTAAGTTGAAATCGATTTAGTGCACCTAACCTCCTGAACACCATGACTTAGTTT
The DNA here is from genome assembly GCF_021234165.1 of Pteronotus mesoamericanus. Lineage (NCBI taxonomy): Eukaryota > Metazoa > Chordata > Mammalia > Chiroptera > Mormoopidae > Pteronotus > Pteronotus mesoamericanus. The sequence continues at coordinate 2,473,075 of NW_026555090.1, forward strand.
GGCTGACCGTAAATGTGCGCAGAACCCTTACATGAGCCTGCGTTTGGGCAGATCATCTTGCTGCTGCCGCCAGCATGAGATAGTGTTGCATCACATATCACCCACCTGGGAAAAGATCAGACTTTGAAGCACAGTTCCTCCTGAATGTGTACTGCTTTCATACCATCATAAAGTAAAAAAAAAAGTCCTAAGTTAAACCCTTGTAAGTCAGGAACAGCCTGTACTATTAAAGTACTTGGTGGGGTGGGATGTGATGCTATAAAGCCAGATGATTTTTGGGCATGAGTATATTTTATACTTATTAAATTGAAATCTGGGTCTTTTGTGACAATTACATATTATTGCTTTAATAGGAATTTTATGGAGAGAATATAAAAGAATCTCCTGATTATGAAAGGATCGTCAATCTTCGTCATTTTAAGAGGCTACTAAGTTTACTTGAAGGACAAAAGATAGCTTTTGGTGGGGACTCTGATGAAGCCACCCGCTACATAGGTAATGGAAATTCACCTTTTCTTATGGGGAGGTGGCAGTTTGACAGTTTTATTGACACTGTTTACTGACACTAAAATGGATGTTTAGTGTTTAATAAACTATTATATACTGCTTCCTGGTATACTTTTATAAACTAAAGATGATTACGTATATGCATGTGTTTAATAATACCACCTATGTTGCAACAGTTTTTTTATATTTACACCTATTTTATTTACTTTTTCTCTTCCTTAGTAACCTGAGAAGCACAATAGAGCTCTGTGTTATTTATTTCCAGTTTATGGGTGGGGAGAACAGCACAAAGAAGGAAGCAGCTCAGCCAGAATTCCCCAACTCACTGCTGCCAGCCAACACTGTTGCAGAAATAACTTTTTGATCTATTGTGCTTGACATTATTTGTTTACTGTCTTTTTGTGTTTGTTATTCTTTGCCATAAAAATGTATGGGTTTTTAATTTTAAGCACATTTTCCTAAAGAAACAAGCTAACAGAAGAATTACATGTTTAGTTGGCAAAAAATATTGCCCCAACTAGCTTTACTTATTTTCTCTTATCAGATAGGATGCTGCGCAATACAAAAAGCACAGCTTAAAAAAAACTTACTGCTTTTCCTTACGCAATAAGGAAAATGTATTCTCCATATGAGCAGCCCAGAGTGCTTCTGGCCTGTGACTTCAGAGGCTCAGGAACAGCCTGGTGCAACCCCGTCCTCAGCAGGTTGATTTTGCCCATTCCTAGGTTAATCAGTGGCAGAAGGAAAGGTCTATCGTGAGTCGCTCCGACCAGTCAGGGACTTCGCTGACCCGGAGTTGGGGTCAGCTCGCCTGAGCACGGGGCTCTGCAGAGGAGGGTGGACGCCTGAGCCAGTCAGCTCTGTGGCCAGGGAAGCAGCTTTCGCACGGGTGGAGTATGCTGGCAGGAGCTGCCACCGTGTTGCCAGAACTTAGTAGGAAACTAGGAGCAAAGGAAAAGGGCCACCTTGTCACTGTCAAGAGTCTTCCTTTCTGGGTCACCATCCAGTGCGTTCACAGAGTCGTCTTGAGCAGGCTGCCCGGTGACTGACTTGGCGTGAGTGCTGGGACGCTCTGCAACGCTCCTCCAACGTCCATACCGCCCTCCTTTGCTGCACCCCTTCCCCGCAGTGGCTGGAACACTGAACTAAGGGTTAGGCACTCTTGACCATTTTCTTAATCTGTAACTGAATGGAAATAAAGGTCAATGAGATTCTATACAAGAAAGCACTTGAATTAACTGTTGCCCTGTCCACATGGGTCAGTCAGTTGGCAGTCATCCTGTGCACTAACAAATGGTTGCAGGCTTGATCTCCTGCCGAAATATATCTGGGTTGCAGTTTTAATCCCTGGTCAGGGTGTGTAAGGGGCACAGGAGATCGTTGATCAACATCTGTCTCAATCAATCTCTCTTGCCCGCCCCACTCCCTCCCCCCTTCTCTAAAAAAAGAAATCAGTAAATGTATCTTTGGGTGAGGATTTAAAAAAAGAATTACTGATTTGATCCATAGAGGGCTGTCTGTGCTCCCGGAAAGATATGAACATAACCTCCTGTTATGAACATGGATACGAATATGGATGTGAACAGGGTTAAATATGTATAGGACATATCCAGGTATATATCTTTCTCTTGGTTGCATGAGCAACCAAGGTTTATGTGCTCCCCTGGTTTATGTGCTTGCGAACATTTAATTTGCACAGTTCGTCCACATACTCGGGGCTTTTTCCCAATGGATAACACTAGGAATAGAGATGGGACAGATAGGTGACCTGATAAAAAAGTGTAAGGTGAGCCTTTTGCATTTCTGTCTTCTATAGCATTTTTACTCTGCTTATTTCCTTTTCAGCCCCAACAGTACTTACAGACGTTGATCCTGAAACCAGGGTGATGCAAGAGGAAATTTTTGGACCAATTCTTCCAATAGTGCCTGTAAAGAGTGCAGATGAAGCCATAAAATTCATAAATGAACGTGAAAAGCCCTTGGCTTTCTATGTATTTTCTCGTAACAATAAGGTAAGCTTTACAGAACAGCACACTGTCATAAGCTGCTATTGTAAATCATGTTCCCTCTTTGTGGTAAAGCAAATGATGGTGTATTATATGTAACACCAGAATCTGCCAGCTGGGTTCTATTCCTAGATTGCTGTATTGGGTACTAAGGCCCTGGGGCTATGACTGTAACCTTCCCTATGCTCATTGGGAATAGATCTGTGACTCCACAGGTGTCTGTCACAACTTTTTTGGCTCAAGTACCTCCCACGTCATTGGAAGACTTTGATGTACTGGCATTGGAGCTTTTCTGACATGAATCCATTGGATGTTTCTGTGTCAGAGACCCCCCTCCCCCAGCCCCCTTGACCCAGATGGCATTCACAGCCACTCAGGTGGGGCTGAGTGGGACAGAGACCTCGGTGAGAACTTAGTTTCTCCAGTCGCGTTGTTTTGCTGTGAGGGTGGTAGAACCACACCCACAGGGGAACTTTTGATGCCACTTAACAGCAGCGTGGGCAGCCCGGCCACCGGCAAAGTGCAGGAAGCGCGGCTGATTGATCTGCGTCACAAGATGACTGGCTGCTGCTCAGGGCCAGTCGCCTCAATGGGGGCCAGTAGGTTCAAGAGCCCTTGAAAGCAAAGCAAGAACTAGAGGGGAAAGTGGGACAGTTGAGGTTTGAGGAGTTCACGAGTTGACTCTGGTGGCGGCGATCAGGTGCTGGTGGCAGCTTCAGGGTGCTGCCGAGGCGCAGGCCGTTGCGGGTGCGCTGAGCGAAGACTGGCATGCGGCTCAGGAAAGAAGGGGTGGTTCACAGGCACAGGTCTGGCATCTTAGATGACCGTAGGTGATGCAGGGGGTGGGACCCAAAAACCTCAAGTCCCCTGGCCAGGGTGCCCTCGGAGGGAGTGCTTCAGTTGGGAGCACAGCAGTTGGGTCACCTGTGGTAACTAGTCCCCTCCCACTTGCTAGGCAGAACCCTCAAGGGCTGGTTGGCACATAGGAGAAATGACTTGCCCCACTCAGCAAGCATCTTTTTCTGTGTTCAGGGCTTGGGACAGCCATTTAGTTCTTCAGAAACTGGTACTGAATCTTAAATATTTGTTGCATTTCATAAATACTAAGTCATTCTATAGTTTAAAGCAGAGATAGAGAAATACTAACAATTTTTTAAAACCAGAGTATAGTCTGCACTGCCTCTTCCCTTAAAAAATGCTCGCTGCTGCCACCTGGGGTCGTCTGCTCTAGCAGAAGCTGTTCAGTGCCGCCTCCCTCCAGGTGCTGGACGGGCGTCTGAGCCTTCAGATCGTGGGCCCGTCGGCTGCCTGTCCTCCGGCCCGGGCATCTGCCTGGCCTTGAGTGGCCCGTGGCTTGGGGGCGTAAGGAGGCTGCCAGCACTCAGAGGTGGCCAGAGAGGCCGGCTCCTGGTGAAGCTCTGTGGACACTTCAGATTGTGTGCTTGTTTGGCGCGGTGTCCCCAGACTTGAAAGCTGTGCCCACACGGGAAGGCAGGCCCTGTGTTCCAGCGCACAGCCCGGTGTGGTGCTTGCTGACCCAGAGCCTCTGTTCTGTCGCTCAGCTTATCCGACGGATGATCGACAGCACGTCCAGCGGCGGTGTCACAGCCAATGACGTGGTCGTGCACTTCATACTCAGCTCTCTGCCCTTCGGAGGCGTGGGTGAGTGTCCTCCTGCCCACGGCAGGCCCTCTGCTGTGTGGCCTGTCTCTGCCCTGTGACCCCCCTTCATCCTTTGTAGCACTTACCACAGTCTGTCATTATTTTGCTCCTTTCATTGCTTTACTTGTCTATTGTCCTTCTCCCAGATTTAAGGGCTTTTGTAGGGGCCAACAATCAGGTCTCAGGTAATGACATCCCTCTGTCTTTGGTTGAAGGGCAGTAGTACACGAGAGGTTCAAAATGCCAAGAGCAGACAGCAGGCCAAGGACTTCCCAGGTCCCTGTGTGCCTACTCAGGGCAGCGTTGAGTGGTGCTCACTGCGCCCCTGCTCCCCAGGCCTCTGCCCAGGGGCAGCCGCTACTCGAGCCACTCAGGCTCTGAGAAGAGCCTCCTGGTGTTCCAGGGAGGCTGGGCAGGGAGAGGCTTGTTCTCTGCCAGGCCGTGTGGGCACAGCCTGCTGCTCCCCTGGAGCTGTGGCCTACCTGTCTCTCTTTCACCTGGGATGATCAGCTTCACTTTTTATTGTTTGCTGTGGAATCTAGGTGGTAAGCTTCTTTATTATCTATTAGAGGTATTACAAATTAAGAAAAGTGTAAAAATTCTCATAGCAGAAAGCAGACAACAAAAGCCACTGTCCTGGAAGCTCCTGCTTTGTTCTCTCTCCGTAATAGCATAAATAAACCACTCAGTGGGAGTGAAATGGCCCAGTTGGCCTGGTAACCTCCTCTCCCAGTTTAAGGCAGGCTTGTTCCGAGAAACCCCGGCCTGCTCCCCAGATTGCCGCAGGTCCCTGCCTGGGGCATAAACGGGTTGCCAGCGCTCAGCGCAGCAACTGACATGAGGGGAAGGTGGAGAGAGGCTGGGTCGGGGGACCGGGCAGGGTCGAGGCTGGCACTGGGGGTGGCTTGGACTAGAATGGTGGCAGGGGAGCTGATGGAGAGGGAGTGGAGGTGTTGGGGGGCCAGGCGGCGCGCTTTGCTGGCAGGTTGGGTGTGTTTGGGGTGTGGAGAGGTGGTGAATGAAAGAAGGACTGTTTAGTGGGCTCGGGCTGCAGGCATGGCCTTTCACTGCCCCCATTCCTGAAGGGCTATGTCAGCCTCTGTGCCTCTGCTTCCTCCAGGCCCCGGGGTCGGCTCCGCCCACTGCGGCCGCCAGACGCCCCTCCCTGTGAGGGCTCCGGCGCCTGTGGAGTGCAGATGTGGTGGCCTGGGCGCAGGCCCTGCCTTTGACCCCTTCTGGGTGACAGAACAGACCTGTTTCCCCAAGTGCAAAAGGAAATCAGGCTTATTAAGAAGACTTGGAAAAGGTAGAACTAGGGCCCAGAGCAAAAAACTTAGATTTTTGTGTTTAAAGATAATCTCTGGTATATGCCTTTAAAATTCTTTTCAAAATACCTATCTTTTGATATATATTGCCCAATTTCCCTGCCACTCCAGCTGTGATCTCAGTAGTGGGCCAGCAGCCTGGCCCTGTGAACCGCCTCCTGGCCCCGTTGCCTGTGCCCACGGTGTCACTGTGCCCTGCCCCAGGGTCTGCCTGGCGCACAGCGTAGGTCAGAGGAGTGAAAACTGCACAGAGTGCGGCTCCTCAGGGGGGCGGCAGCTTATGTGCACTTGTTATCTGGCTGCGTGACCCTGTCCTGCTGGTCTCGGTTCCTTTCTGAGAGCTTAGAGGAAGCGGGTTTGCAGGGCTGTGGACAAATAAAGCCACATGGAATGGCGGGGAAAGAACACACACAGCTCTTAAGTCCAGCTGATCTGGGTTCACATTCCTCTTTGCATTCTTCCCCTTGGGCAAGTCCCCTGACACTGCTAAGCTCCCCTTCCCTCTCTGGAATTGGGGCGAGATGACAATCCTTGATACCGTGGGATTGAGAGAGTGAAAGCAGAGCACGCAGAGCACGCAGAGCACTGTCCTCGGCCTCAGGGGGAGCCCCTGCCGGAGAGCTGCGCATGCCAGCCCCACCCCGTGCGCGGCCTGCTCCCGGGAGGCTCGCCTCGCCTCGCCTCGCCTCGCCTCGCCGGGGAGCGCTGCGGAGAACTCCTGACAGGAGCCGCGTGTGCGGGCTGCGTGTGCCGGCTGCGTGTGCCGGCTGAGGAGCTAAACGAGGGTGTCCCGGGCAGCGGGGAGCATTTACACGGAGAAGCAGCTGGCGTCGCCTACAGCGGAGCCTCTTTTGTCTGTTCCTGTATTTCAGGTTCGAGCGGAATGGGAGTTTATCACGGAAAATATACTTTCGATACTTTATCTCATTATCGTGCCTGTTTGTTAAAGAGTTTAAAGACAGAAAGCACTAACAAACTCAGATATCCTCCCAACAGCCAGTCAAAGGTGAACTGGGCAAAGTTTTTCCTGTTGAGACGGTTCAACAAAGAGAAGCTCGGCCTCCTGCTCCTTGCTTTGCTGGGCATCGTGGCCGCTGTACTTGTCAAGGTGAGTCGAGCCCACCCTGCCTGCGGGGCTGCCCACCCGCTGCTTTCATCTGGGCAGCTCCTCTAGTTTTTTAATAAACTCTGCCAGCACAGCCAGCTCCCTTGCTTGCTTGGCGCTTCTGCTGCTCAGGGCCACAGCGGCCGAGCAGAGCATGGCTGCAGGGCCTCGATCACCGCAGGAGCGGCTCGCAGAGCTCTGCGCCCGCCAGCCCTCGGCTCCTCCCGCTTCCGTGGCTCGGTTCCGGTTGTGTTCTGAGGGTGCAGGAAAGCAGCACGCCGTGGAGGTGGAGAGTCGGGTGGGGGGCGGGCGGTGCTAGGAAAGCGACGTTGGGGAAGGAGACTGGAGAGCTTTTCCTCTGAGTGTGACCGCCCTGCAGTGTCGCTCTTTGGTGACTAGTGCTCATAGATGTGGGCTTGCTAAGAGGCCCTCCGGACTGCTGGCGCCCCGAGGCAGCCTGTGTGTCCAGAGGGGTAGAGAAAATCCATGGTAACCCGAGTTAGGAAGGGAGGGCCAGCCAAGGAGTGCGTTCTCGGCATGCTCAGCCGGCTGTCTGTGGCGCGGGGGACGTGCTGGCAGCGCCTGTGAGGAGTGGGCTGGGAAGAGGCAAGAGTCAGGCGTGCTATGGAAATAGCTGTGTTTACAGCTGTATTTTGTTTAAATTTAATTTGAAAGGGGGTTGGCTCATCTTACAGTATCACAGCTTTGGTGGAATTGGAGATACCAGCTGCATTGAAATCATCTGGGTTTTCTCAGAAACACCAAGCTGTGCTGGGGGGAAAGGCCCTGTGCAATTTCCTGGCCATCCAGGGAGCAGCGCGCTCAGAGCCCAGCTCTGTCAGCCGGGAGTGCAGTAGGAGCAGCGCCCCCTGCCTGTCCTGTAAATGGGCCACATGGGGCATGTTTTCTTTCAGGTGTTTGTTTTTCTACAGCTAGAGGCCTAGGGATTATTGGGAAAAGAAGGGTTAATTTGTCTTCAGGCATTTTGGACTTTGTCCCAGAGTCTCAGAGTGTTGCAATTTAACTTTTCCACAATTTTAAAAGGGTGAGGGTGGGTTTCTGGAATCTAAAGAAATGTAGAGGTGTGATGGCTTAGCAGGGTGTAGCGTGCATCACTTTTTTTTTTAATTGTTCAAATACATTTGCCTCCATTTTCCTGCCACCACTTTCCCCTACCCCACCCACTCCCACCTCCCACCCTCAGTCCTTCCCCGCTGTGGCTTTCTCCGGGGGTCCTTTATACATGTTCTTTCCTTTGACCCTTCTCCTTCTTTCCCCCATTACCCGCCTCCCGCCTCCCCTCTGGTTACTGTCAGTTCGTTTTTCAGTGTCACTGGTTATATTTTTCTTGTTTATTTGTTTTGTTGATTAGGTCCCACTTACAGGTGAGATCATATGGTATTTGTCTCTCACTCCCTGGCTTATTTTGCTTAGCCTAGTAGTCTCCAGTTCCATCCATGCTGTGGGGAAGGGTAGTAGCTCTTTCTTTCTGCTGCGTAGTGTTGTAGTGTGTAAATGTACCATAGTTTTTTGATCCACTCATTCACTGGTGGGCACTTAGGTTGCTTCTAGCACTTGGCTATTGTGAATTGTGCTGCTATGAACACAGGGGTGGATAGGTTCTTCTGAATTGGTGTTTTGGGATTCCTAGGGTATAATCCCAGCAGTGGAATAGCTGGGTCAAAAGGCTTTTTAGCGTTTTGAGGAAATTTCTGTTTTCCACAGCGGCTGCACCGGTCTGCATTCGCCCCCACAGTGCACTAGGGCTCCCTTTTCTCCACAGCCTCGCCAGCTCCCGCTGTTGGTTGATTTATTTATGATGGCCATTCTGACTCGTGTGGAGGGGTATATCATTGTGGTTTTAATTTGCATCTCTCTGATGGCTAGTGATGAGGAGCATCCTTTCATCTGTCTCTAGGCCCTGCGTATGTCCTTGGAGAAGTGTCTGTTCAGGCCCTTTGCCCATTTTTTAATTGTATTGTTTGCCTTTCTGGAGGGGGTCATGTCTGTTCTTTACGCAGCAAACATCCTTTTTATAAAGGGACAGCTCCTTCCCGCCCGTCGCTCTCTTGCAGGAGCACCAGCAACTGGCCTCGGCTGCAGGCACCATGCAGACGCTGAGCTCTTTGTGTCACAGTTTGAGGACCTTCTGAAAGCCTCTAAGTCTCTTTTTGTTTTGAGTAGTTGTTTTGGTTTTTAAAAATGTGCCTTTAGAATTCATGGTAGCAAACTTAGTGTATGCAATTTAGGAGCTTTCTGTCATTGTTCTTCTGCCTTCCTGAGGTCCGAGGCACATTTGGGTCTCTGGTCAAAGTCTGCCTTTCCTGCTTTTTCCCCCGAAACATCAGCCCCAGCCTGATACTTATCCTCTTGGTCAGAATAGACTTCCTTAGCCTTGTGGAACACTTGGAGGTCCAAGCTGACTGTGCTCCGGGGGCTTGCCGTGGCCCCCAGAAGACTCCCACAGGGCCGGCAGGGCACCCTGCCAGGCCGCCTCTGCCCACGGCTCCCCAAAGGGTTTGGCAGATGGGCCATTCTCCCTTAGGGTCTAGAGGAGCAGCCGTGCCTAAATGTGTTCAGCTGGGAGCGAGAAATGTGGCTTCGAGAGCCCCGGCGTGGCCATCGGCAGTGAGGGTGCGCGTCCGTGGGCGGCCGGCCCTTCTGCTCCCGGTTCTCGGTGCTGTGAGTGGGCGCGTCAGTGGTCCAGGCTGGTTTGAATTCGCTGTGAGATGAGGTAAAGATGTGGTTTTCTTTTTCTTTTGCTGCTTCTCTGCTCTTCTCTCTGAACTTTTATCCATTTTTTAAAAAATCAGTCACCTTTTATTTCACATATTTTACTTGAGGAATCTTTATTGTAATTGCAAACATTTTTCTGAAGTTGCTTTTCTGTCCTATTCTGTTTATGTGTGGATGTGATTTTATTCATGTTGCTACCATTAGAATGGATTTGAAACGCTTTTAAATGGGAAATCAAAAGGGAGCACGTCAGACTCTCAAAGTGGGGAGCAGTTTTCTCTGTACATCTAAGTATGCACATAAAAGTACATAAAATAAGGTTCCAGGGAAACTGAATGGAAGCTACAGAGAGCACTCTAGAGGGTGTGGATTAGGCCTTTGAAAAGTAAATGCGCCACAGGAGTTCGAAGGCTGTGCAGCGGCGGTGCAGCGCTGTCCTGCTCTGGCCTTGCGGCGGCCTGGGCACTGCCTGTCAGTTTCAGATTTCACTTGGAGACTCCAGCTTCCGACTCACAGTGTGAGGACAGTCAACGTGCATGTGTGACTCCTGTCTCGATTCTGACATTGTCCCATTGATATTGGGCAGAATGCCGCTTCCATCTCCACCTGTCCTGTTACTGTTGTTTTGGGGGGAGGGCATAATCTTTTTATCCTTGGCCCAAACCACACTTGGACTTCTCGGGGACATAGGCCTTTTCAGAATAACGCTCTTAGAGCCCTGGCCCAGCGCACGTTCCAGAACCGGTCCTGTGGGTTTTCAGACCAGCAGAGAGACCTGCATCCCTTTTTCCTTTCTCCAGGGTGGATACTACTGAAGAGTGACCCTGTTCAGCCTCCTGGGTGTCTTTGTGGAATTACTGCTCTGTCGAATAGTTGATGAACTGATAACTTTAATGTCTTACCAAAAACAGTAAGAAAATATGCAGCACTCTAATCAACCCTAAAAGTCATTGCCAAACACCTCTAATGAAACTTCCTATATCAGCCAAAGGCACCCCGCCCCCTCAAGTGAGGAGACTTAAGAGAACCTGTTCTAGATTGTGGTACCCAGATCTCAGAGCCCTGGGCTAGGGAAAGAGAGTGTCTTAGGCTAAACCCACGCTCCCTGGGGGGCGGAGTCTCAGAACCTGCTCAGTGACTGCCCCGCTCCAGTTCATGGGCCATGGGACACCCTGCCCCGTCCTGTCCCGACTGCTGCCTCCATCACTCTGGGAACTTTGAAGATCTCGGCACCGCTGGGGTCACATCAGTCCTGAGCAGTCACAGCGATGAGGCAGCTCTTCCCAGGCACTAGAACTGCAGGGGGTGGCGGGGGACCCCTGTCCCTCGTCCCTTGGGACCGGAGGACCTGACCTCCAGGAGTTGGCTCTTCTGTCACACGTGCTGCCTGACCAGTGGTTTTCCTCTTTTGTCATCCACTCACCATCCTGCCTTGTGTCTGGTTTGTGGCTGTCTCTTGTCCCTGTCCACAAAGGCTCGTGACCGGTAATACCCGAAGCATCTTGTGAATCCTGGTACTTCCTAGAGGACAATTGCCAGTTTCATTTAGGTGTCATCTGTCATTCTTATGATGCAGGAGTTGCAGAATTCTGCATCTGACAAAACCTAACTGGCATTTTTAAATGTATTAATAACATTACCTACAATACTTATTCTCCGTCAGGACCCTGAAGTTGCTAATGAGTGATCTCCAAAGGCAAATCCTTAGTTTTTATTTCTATAGCACAATGCAAATTGCACTTTTTTAAACTTCAGAGAGGCCCTTTTTGGAATAAATTTAACCTACAGAGCTTAACATGGGGAAACTATGTACTGTCTGTCATGGATAAGAAGCCCTGAATATTCAGGATTTTGGATCTTGAGAGCCTTGGGGCTGATGGTGCTCATTTGGAGAAGGCTGCAGAAGGACTCTGTAAGCCATAGCAGCTGCCAGCTGAAGGGGATGGAGGGCAGAGGAAGATCTGACCACGGCCAGGACCGAAGCACCGCGGCCAGTGGGGAAGCCCTAAGAAGAATCCGCAGAGGGCGGCCGCCTGCTGGGCGGGGCCCGGCCACTAGCAGCGGCTGCTCCCCCTTTCCCTCTCTTTTGAAAACAGACTCCACCCACACAGTGAGAATGTAATGTACTTTATAGAATGTATCATCAACTTTGTTGAATGGATTTGTTCTGGTAAAGTTGTCTAAAGTATGTTTTGTCTTTATCACAAGATGAGGTGGCAAGAATTAATCCCTAGACCAGTTTAGGAAAAAGCTGCTTAAACTGTGTCTCTAACTATCAGAATAATTATTAAAAAGTCCTCAACAAAATTTCAATATGGCATTCTCATTTAGCATATTGTACATTATTATAATTTCTAGTTAAACTAATAAGTATATTCTTCAAAATACATTATAGTTGATAAAATTGTCATGATTTCATTAACATTCTTATTGTGGAACCTCAGATGTGATCTTTTAGAAATAATTCTTTGATTATAAATTTTCTCCAATTATAAATACACATTTTGTCTTTATCAAAGATGGTTATTTGTCAACTTCATGTTTTCTCATATTCTTAGGTAAAAAGATTTTTTCCAGCTTTGTCATTTGTTTTTTGTTGTCACTGTTTTGGTTTCTTGTTTTGAGGGTACATTCATTGAAGCTGGGACAGTGGAACAAGGAAGGCTTAGGGGCGAAGGAGAGCCCAGGGGAGCCGCTCTGGCTCCCTTTGTTCTTCAAAGTTCCTGTGTAGGAAACAAGGTTTTTATAACTACATCCTCTGTGCTCTGGCAATTTACAGTAAACCTCTATATGGTTTTCGTCCCTCTTCCTGCCAAGGAACTCTGGAAATTCTTGAAATTTCCTAAGTGACGAGAGTGATAAAGATGTCTTGTTAACGTTAATGATATGACTTTTGGACAGGACCCAAGGATGGGGGCTGGTTGCCAAGGAAACCTACTTGCGAATAGTGCATAGGAGCTTTGAGTTCCACCCCTAGGCCTTAGAACGGAGAGAGGTGCTGGAGGTCAGGCCACATCACCAGTGCCCAGTGATTCGATCAACGCCTGCATCATGAAGGCTTCAGAAACCCCAAAGGACGGGGCATGGGGGGCAGGGCTAGTGAACATGTGGAGGCCCGTGCCCCCTCCCCCACACCTGGCCCTGTGCATCGCTTACAGCTGGCTGCCCCTTAGTTCTATTTTCTTAGAGTAAACTGGTCATCTAATGTCTGTGAGCTACTCTTAACGAATTCATGGAACCCGAGGAGGGGTTCTCGGGGTCTCCAATCTGCACCTGGTTAGTCAGAAGCAGAGGTGACCACATGGACTTGTGACCGGAGTCTGAAGCTGGAGGTGGGAGTCGGAGAAGCGGGGGCAGTCCTGTGGGACTGAGCCCTTCACCTGTGGAGTCTGACGCTGCCTCCAGGCAGACGGGGACAGTCAGCTGGCATCAGAATTGCTTAGTGGTGTGGGGCAGGCACCCAACAGAATCGGCGTCAGGATCTCCTCCTCCCATCCTCGTTTGCTGATCTACAGCAAGTGCATTCGCAGGACACTGACCCCACGAGGTTTAACATGAAAGTGGTCCTGCTGCCCGTCCCGCCTGCTCGGGCCTGTCCACTCCACCAGCACTTTAAAGGCCCAGCTCCTGTGGAGCCTGTGAAATGCCAGTGGTTCCCAAACTCACTCGACTAGGGATCATTTTCCCTCGATGCCTGTGAGCTGTAGAGCACAGCTGGAGAAACAATGACATTACCTAGCTATGCCCTGTACCTCAGTGTTACATTTAGTGCTAGAAGCTCACTTAGGAAAGATGTGCATGTCACGGAGAAGGACAGGCTGAGCAGGAGGCCTGGGATGTCTCCATGGGCACTGAAAACACTGATGCTGAATTCATAACATGTTGACGCTTCAAGATGGGGAGTTAGACTCTACGCATCTTTTGTCCTGTCCTTCTTGATCAGTAAATCCGTGTGTGCATGTGTGTGTGTGTGTGTTAGACTCTGCATCTTTTTTTCCTATCCTTGATCAGTAAATCTGTGTGTGTGTGTGTGTGTGTGTGTGTGTGTGTGTGTGTGTGTCGATAGCAAAGGCACAGAGGCAGTGAAGGCCAGGCTGCCCTCCACCTTTGATGGGGGTACATAGCCTGATAGAGCAAGGGATCTGGAAACGCTCACCAGGCCTCCAGAGGGCATCATCCTAGCCTGTGGCTCAGCACTGAATTCATCCTGGGGCCCTGGCAGGGTGGTCTGGGCTTTGCCGCCCTTGTTTGTGTCATGTTGCAGCTTGAGAACTAGGGTTTTTCAAGGCCTGTGGTAAGGGAGAATGTCCGGGGATTGAAAGGGCGGGAGGAACAGCCCGCGGGCAGCCTTCCTGCCCGTGGGGTAGGGGGGATGTGATTGCCTCAACAGATGGGCCCTCGGCCCCGCTGGCCCCCTTACCAGAGCTTCATGAAGGCTTTGTGAACAGACCTGGGCAGGAACACTGTGGCTAGGAAATGCATACTTTTTAATGTCATGGTTTTTGTTTTGATTTGAAATGTCCAACTTGAAGTCGTTAACGTTATTGAATCATAGTGGCGATCCCAAGATTCTCACTCTTGGGTCAGCTGATGTCTTCTAAAGGGCGGTCTAGGTCAAAGAAAAAGCCATTTAACCATAACAAGATTGTCAGTCTGCACAATTCAGACCCCTCTGTCACAGGAGGCACCTGCCAAAGGTCCTTTTCTGAGGACCGGTCCAAGGAGTCCACATCCACGGGGTCCCATTGGTGGGTGGGAGGGTGGACGTGGGGGTGCAGAGGGGGCAGACACTCCTGGTTTTCACTCTGTCTCTAAGATGCTTCTCTAGTGCCTGTGGGTCAGGATCCTCATGATGAGCCCAGCAGTCAGTGTGGCTGCCGCCGCCCCCAGAGCAGCCCCTCGGCGGAGGACCAGCTGTCTCCCCGACAGTCTGCCGGAGGGGGCTGGAATGGCGTGGGCTGCCTCTGGGGTCCTGAAGAGGTCCAAACGGCACCCAGCCCGTGTGTACAGCGTCAGGGCGATGCCAGGGTTGCTGCCAGTGGCCACTACAGAGACAAACAGGAGTAAATGAGCTATACTGGGGGCAGGGGGAAGAGCCTTGGAGTCCGGAAGCTGAGGCTAACTGCTGTAGAGCTGGTGAGCCGGCCTCTGCGCCTGGCAGAACAAACGCCTGTGCAATAGAAGAACGTCTGCCTTGACCTAGGACCAGCGAGCGGGGGGATCGCCAGACAAGTCAATATCAGATGAAGTGAGTTACTGCTGAGAGAGCCAATGAGGTGTGTTCTGACTCAGCCTGTCTTTGTCAGGACATAGGGCCCATCAAATGTAACTTTCATGTATGATTTCAGAATGCATGTTAAGTGTTTAGTTGGCCAAGATGACCCTGGGGTGACTGAAGGTTTTGGGCTACACAGCGCGTGCCTGGCGCCCAGCAGAAGCCCTGAAGGCACAAGGGCACCTGTGCCTTGGACTGGGGCCATTGTTTCTTCACAGAGATGCTGCATATAAAGCAGACGTGCCAGTCTGCCTGACAGGGTGCAGCGGGGAGACGGGGTGGTGCCCTGTGCGCGAGGCCAGGCTGCCCTGCCAGACCAGCAGCGGTAGGCCAGGGCGTGGCCTCCTGCCCTGAGCTGGAGCCTGGCAGTGAGAACACTGCAGTCGGACGGATCCGGCTCGGCTCTGGTCTCCTGCCTTTGCTGGGCGGGGGGGTCCGTGAGGAAGAGCCCTGAGCTCTGAGAGTGGGGCTGTGGCCCGCCGCCTCCCAAGGCTGAGGCTGTGAAGGGTGCTAGCGTTGCCTTCCTGGGGTTTACTGTGTCGTCTTCATGTTGCGAGGATTGGGCTTGCAGGGTTCCCAATCCCCTGAGACACAGGGCAGCCAGGAGCAGTGTGCGCCTGGCACTTTCGCAGGAGCCCAGCAGACGCACCCTGACAGCAGTACCTGAAGCTGCAATGGCTGTGTCAGGCCCGGGCCTGGGGGCTGCGCTCGCCGTGCCCACCGGGTGCGCCGTGCCCGCTGTGCCCTGCTGCGGCAGCCCCACGCGCTTCTGAGCCTGGAAGAGAGAGTTGGCCTGGGTCAGCCTGCCAGCCCTCCCGTTCACCCCTGGCCTTGTTGGGGAAGGCCATCAAGAAGATGCGGCTGCTGGTTCACCCCGGGAGCTAGACCTGAAGTTGGTGGCTCCCCCTCCCTCCCCTGTGCCTGGACCGTGTGCTCTGCTGGCCTCCCCTGCTCTCCACGTGGCCCAGGGACACAGCCCCGAGAGCACAGTGTGCCGACGGTATGCCGACGAGACGACCCGCACCTGGCATGGGACTGACCCCAGGGAAGGCGTCTATTAACTTCTAAGATTCTGGCGGGTGGGGGCAGGATCCTGTGTCGCTGCCACCTCAGACAAGCCGCCTGTGAAAGCTCCCTTGGTTGTTGAATCTGCCACTTAGCAATCTGAAGTGGCCTCCCTCTCTCTTTGGTCTCTCCCTGCCCCCCTCCTATTGGGAGTGGTTTCCCATTACACCCCAGAAGCTCTTTAACTGCAGGTTGTGAAGCAACAGGCCTGGTCCGTGGCCAGCCTTCAAAACTGTACACTAAAGCAGAACACACTCATTGACTCGTCATTAGGGGTGGGGGTGCTTTAAAGTGGTGGTGTCTTAAATCCGTATGTACCATAACCTTACGTGCCGCCCACAAGAGGGCAAAACTGTACCCTGCCAGGAATCATGGTCCTCGAGAGAACGCTCCCTCTGTGCTCGGCCTTTAGGCTGAGCCAGGCCTCCTCCGAGTCTGAGGAGCAAGCGCTGGCCTTTGCCAGAGCAGGGTGTGCGGGGTAACGCACTAGCCCTCCTGGAGCCACAGCACACCCCCGGGGCGCGCGGGGCTCGGACCGGCCTGGGTGGGCTCTCTGCTCTAGTCTGGCTTTTGGCAGCTGCGGCTGGCTGAGGGCAGTTGGAGAGTGCACAGCTTGCACTGACACGGTCTGGGGTCCGATTCCCATGACTGGCTGGGCAGGTGTTGAGGCTGTGACCCCACCTGTCACTGCTGCTGAGGCCTCATGTGCTCTGGGCTTTTCTGGCGAGCGGTCACTTCACCTGGTTGGCCAGGTGAGAGTGTCCCAAGGCCAAGGACTGCGGACTCACCTCCTCTGCAGCTAGCTTCCAGTTCATCCGGGCGGCATAGGCAGCAAAGGCAGCAGCTGCCAGCAGGACACAGGCCAGCATGCCCAGCCAGAGGCCTGCAGGAGACAAGTGACAATGGGGAGGGTGTCCAGGGACCACCCGGGCTCCCCTGACCTCTCCTCTTACCACGTACCCATGATCCCCATTCCCACCACAAAGGCCAGAACGATGCCCAGTGGGAGGCCGAGGACGTAATAGGCAATCGCGTTCACCAGGGCTCCAAAGGCTTGTCTGCCAGCTCCGCGCAGGACTCCGCTGTAGATGCACTGGGAGGGGCGGTGGGGGGGGGGGTGAGCAGTGATGAGGCTGAGGGCGGCCTCGTGTGACAGACACTTTTGTAAGCAAGTCCTATCCCAAGTTCCCCTGGCTCTCACGATAGGAGGGTGCTCTTAGCCCCCTTTCTTCCAGGAGAAGACTGAGCCAGGGAGGTGAAGCCACCGCCCAGCGTTACACAGTGGCTGTGTTCCGTGCCCAGCTCCCAAGCCCCGCGCCGCCTGCACCGTGACTGCCTCACTGGAAGTGCGGGTCTGGGGGACAGGACCGACCCAAACAGCGGTGCAATGCGTTCGCCTCCTGTCGCTGCTGCAGCAAATCCCTGCACACTGGGTGCTTCCATGCAACAGCACACATTTATTCGTTTATAGTTCTGGAGACTGGGAGTCCAAAAGGGCTCTTACTGTGCTCAAGTCAAGGCTGCATCCTTCTGGAGGGCGCGGGGCAAAGCTGTCTCTTTGCCTGGTGCAGCGTTGGAGGCTGCCTGCTTCCCCCAGCTCCCAGCCTCTGAGGACAAGGGCCTCGCTGCCCCTCTGCCTCCTCTCTCACTTGTAAGGACCCTTGTGGTTACTTTGGACCACGTGGCTAATCCAGGATGGTCTCCGGTCTCCAGATCCTTAATGACACCTGCAAAATCCCCTTTCCCGCATACCATTCGCAGGCCCCGGGATTAGGACAGGGTATCTTTGGGGGCCATTGTCCCGCCTACTGCGTGAGACTGGAGGTGCCGTCTTGTTCCACCCAGGACAGGCAGCCCCTGCCCGCTCTGGAGACAGGGCTGGCTCGGCCTTGCTTTACCAGCCTCGTCCTCTCACACCGGTCCCAGACCCGACGAGCTGGGGGACACGGTGCAGCTTGTGCTCGGTCGGCGTTATTGATCAGCGTATGTTATGGTCATTTTTATTCTGTTAAGATGAGGAATGTGGAGTATTTTGTGGTTGCTTTTACACATTGGAGCAAAGAGGTTACGCATCGGGTATAGGAAGTGTGTGCCTCTTGAAATTAAATATGGTGCACACATTTCTCATTATTATACATCACGACATTGAAGATGATAATTTTGGTTATGAAAAAGACTTCTCCAAAAGTATGACTGATATACTCTGGACCAGTATTCTCAACCCAGGGGCAAGCTTGCCCTCCAGGAGGTATTGGCAGTGGCTTTGGTTTTAACTGGGGCTGCTACTGGCAGCTAGTGGGCGGAGGCAGGGATGCTGCTGAACACCGTGCAGGGCAGCCTCCCACAGCAAGGGATGACCCTGCCCCAACGCCAGTACTGCCAAGGTAGAGAGGCCCTTTAGACTGCGTTGACGCACAGTGACAGTCTCAGTGACAGTCACAGGAAGGGCCAGCAGCCCACCAGCCTGAGGCTGTGGATCTGTTTAGGAGAAGCAGTGGGCTCGTGGACAGATAGGGACTCGGCAGAGAGCTCCGTGGGGCGAAACAGCCAGTGGGCGTGGGGAGCTTAGTGAATTCTCCATGTAGTGCAGGTTGGCTGGAGGCTGTGCCTAGGTGTAGCTGAGACTGGAGCAGACCCAAGTCCCCCACGCAGCCCCGACAGTGGAGCCTATGCACGGACAGAAGAGACAAAGCAGGACCCAGCAGAAAGTAAAGGCTGGGCGGACTGGAAAACATCCTGACCTTGGAAAGTGCCCCCAGGCTACACTCGGGGCCTTCAGCAAAAAATGGAAGCCTGACCGCCCGTCAGAGGTGTCCGAACACAACCTCAGCCAGTAACTGGCTCAACACTGAGCTATGCAGATGCAGGATGCACGTAGCCTAGGAAGCTAAGCGTAAAAATAAGAAAGAAACCGAACGACAAAACTAAGCAGAGAGAGCAGCTGCAGACAGTGAAGGCAGGGTTCATGGAAACAGTCCAGGGAAGTGACTAAACAGATGGTAGCACTAGGGAAGGGCCACGCACGGCAGTCTCTGGGTGGACCAGTGCTAGGCCACAGGCAGGTCTCGGGACAGTTGAAAACACTGAACTCATGCAAGATGCAGTATGTTCTCTGAGCACAACAGAATTGGAGATGCCTACCAGAAAGACCTGGGAACAACCCAAATATTTGGAAGTTCAACAACACACTTCTAAACTCATCGGTCAAAGAATAACTCACAAGAGAAAATTTAAAATATTTTAAACTGAATGAAAAGAAAAACAACATATCAAAGTGTATTAGATGTAGTTAAAACAGTAAGTACTAAGAGTGATATGTATAGTTTTAAATGTCTAGATCAGAAAAGAAGAAAGGTCTCGAACCAAGAGGTTAATATTCCTTACTAAGAAACTAGTAAAGAAAGCAAACTAGCCCTGGCTGGTGTGGCTCAGTTGGTTGGAGTGTTGTCCTGTAAACCAAAAGGTCACAGGTTTGATTCCTGGACAGGGTACATGCCTGGGTTATAGATTTGGTCCCCAGTTGGAGTGGGTACAGGAGGCAACTGATAAATGTTTCTCTTGCATCGATATTTCTCGCTCTCTTCTCCCCCTTCCTCTCTTTTTGGAAAATATATATATAGTCTTTTTTTTCTTCATTTGATTTTATTTTTAGAGAAAGGAGGGGAGGGAGAAAGAGAGAGAATAGAAATAACGATGTGTGACCGATACATCAATTGGTTGCCTCTCACACCCCCAAATGGGGACCTGGCCCACAACCCAGGCGTGTACCCTGACCAGGAATCAATCTGGCAACCCTTTGGTTCACAGGCCGGCACTCAGTCCACTGAGCCGTACCAGCTAGGGCTAAATAAATACATATTTTTTAAAAAGAAGAGCAAACTATATCTAAATAAAGCAGAAAGATGGGAATAATGATGATTAGAGTGGAAATCATTGAAATAAACAAGAGAAAAACAACAGAGAAAATCATTGAAACCAAAAGTTCTAGTCTTTCAGGAAAATCCACAAAACTGACAGACACTTACCAAGGATTTGATGTTGGTAAATAAGACCAAGAAAATGGGAAAGTGAAGATGCAAATTACCAAAATCAAGAGTGAAAAAAGGGGCATTACTACTGACTATAAAGGAGGATTATAAGGGAATATTATGAGCAACTTCATGTCAAGGAAGTAGATAATTTAGTTGAAGTGGATAAGTTCTTAGAAAGACACATATTACCAAAACTAACTTAACAAGAAATAGAAGGTGAATAGATCTATAACAAGTAAATAAATTGAACTAATTTAAAATCTTCTGACAAAAGCCCAGGCCTACATGACATCATTGGTGAATTCTGTCAAATATTTAAAGAAGAAATAAGGCCAATCCCTCGCAAACTCAAAAAGTATAAGAGCAGAGAACACTTCCAAAATTATTCTGAGGCCAATGTTACTCTAATACCAAAGCCAGATAAAAAATTACAAAGAAAAGATAAAAATTACAGATGAATATCTCTTGTGAATATAAATGCAAAATCTTTAACAAAATATTAGCAAACCAAATTCAGCTATATATAGAAAAGATACACGCCATGATCAGGAGGGGTTTATCCCAGGAATGCAAGGTATAACATCTGAAAATCAGTTAATGTAATTATACCATTTAATAGAATAAAGGACACCCTGGCTAGTGTGGTTCAGTGGACTGAGCTCCGGGAGGTTACCAGTTCAATTCCCAGTCAGGGCACACGCCTGGGTTGCGGGCCAGGTCCCCAGTTGGGGGGCATGTGAGAGGTAACTGATTGATGTATCTCTCACACATAGATGTTTTTCTCCTCTTTCTCCCTCCCTTCCCCTTTCTCTAAAAATAAATAAATTAAAATATTTTTTTTAAAAGAATAAAAGACTATACTTTCAGGGATCATTTCTATAGTTCGTTTAAAAAGAATAAAGGACAAAAGCCACATGCTTATCTCAATAAATGCAGGAAAACTATTCTTCAAATCCCTGAGAAAAAAGTTTCAATAAGCTAGGAGTGGAAGGGCTCTTAACCTGATAAAGGATGTTTATAAAAACCCTAGAGGTAACATATTTAACACTGAAAGACAGCATACTTCCCCCTTAACATTGGGTCCAGGCACAGATGAAAGATCTTACCACTTCTGTTCAGTATTGCACTGGAGGTTCTAGCCAAATAAAAGGGGAAAATAAAACTCTTTATTCATAGATGACATGATCCTATAAACAGAAAATCTTAAGGAATCCACACACCAAAAATCTACTAGAATGAGTTTAACCAGGTCACAGTGTCAAAGATCAATAAGCAAAGATCAATTATATTTCTATAAACTAGCAATTAACAACCTAAAACCAAAATTAAAAATGTTCCATTCACAATAGCATGAAAAAGAACAAAATATTATGAGATAAATTTAATAACAATAGTGCAAGATTTGTCCATGGACCAGTGGACTACACAACATTGCTAAATTAGATAAAATCTAACTAATAAGGGAGACATTCTGTGTCCATGGAACATTAAGAGGGACATTCTTCCCAAATTGCTCTATAGATTCAACATAATTCCTTTCAAAATCCCAGTAGGCATTTTAGGAGAAATTCAAAGCTGATTCTAAAATATATATGGAAATGTAAAAGATCTAGTAGTGCCAAAGCAATTTTGGAAAAAAAAAAGTTGGAAAATTCATAGTAACTGATTTCAATATACACAAAAGCTACAGTAGGTAATACAGTGTAGTACTGGCATAGGATAGGCATATAAATCAATGCAACAGAATTGTGAACTAGAAATAAACCAGTACATTTATGTCCAATTGATTTTTGACAAAGGTGCCTAGAAAATTCATTGGGGAAGGATAGCCTTTTACACACAAGTAAATAATACCGGGCCAATTGGATATCTGTATGCAAAAAGATAAATTTAGATCCTTATACCACTCACAAAATGAACTCAAATCATAAACCTAAGCATAAGAGCTAAAACTATAAAATGTCTGGAAGAAATCATAGGAGAAAAATTTTGTGATCCTGGGTTTGGCAAATAGTTCTCAGATATGACTGTAAAGTGTGAGCCTTAACCTACCTAAAAAAGATAGAAACATTTCAAGTAAACAACCTAATCAACATGTTCAAGAACTGGAGAAAACAACAACAAACAAAGCCCAGAATGAGTAGAAGAAAGGAAATAATCAAGATCAGAGCAGAACTGAATGACATAGAGACTGAAAGAACAATTCAAAAGATCAATAAATCCAGGATTTGGTTCTTTCTAAAGATAAAATCAGCAAGCCTTTAAGTAAACTCTTCAAGAAAAAAAGGAAGAGGACCCAAATAAATAATATCAAATGAAAGAGGAGAAATGACAACTGATACCACAGCAATACCAAAGATTGTAATAAATTACTATGAACAATTACATGTCAAGAAATTTGAAAACCTGGGTAAAATGGACAAATTTCTAGAAAAACATAACCTTCCAATGCTCAGTGAAGAAGCAGAAAGCCTGAACAGACCGATAACAGCTGGTGAAATTGAAGCAGTAATCAGAAAACTCCGGCACACAAAAGCCCTGGACCAGACATTTTCACAGGAGAATTTTACACAACATTTACGGAAGAGCTAACCCCTGCCCTTCTCAGAGTATTCCAAAAAACCCAAGAAGAGGGAAGACTCCCAAACTCTTTTTATGAGGCCAGCATCATCCTAATCCCAAAACCAGATAAAGGCACGATGAAGAAAGAAAACTATAGGCCAATGTCACTGATGAACAAAGACGCTAAAATCATCAACAAAATATTGGTAAAACACACCCAGAAATACATTAAAAAGATGATGCACCACGATCAAGTTGGATTCATCCCAGGGATGCAAGGATGATTCAATATTCGCAAATCAATAAATGTAATACGTCACATACACAAAAGGAAAGACGAAAGTGAAATGATCATATCAATAGATGCAGAACAAGCATTTGATAAGGTACAGCACCCTTTTATGATAAAAACATTCAGCAAAGTGGGAGTAAAGGGGGCATACCTCAACATAATAAAGGCCATATATGAAAAACCGACAGCCAACGTCATACTCAACGGCAAAAACTAAAAGCTTTCCCCCCTAAGATAGGGAACAAGACAAGGATGTCCGCTTTCACCACTTCTATTCAAGATAGTATTGGAAGTCCTAGCCACAGTGATCAGACAAGAAAAAGAAATAAAACGCATCCAAAGTGGAAAGGAGGAAGTAAAACTGTCATTGCAGGTGACATGATAGTGTACGTAGAAAACCCTATAGACTCCACCAAAAAACTATTTGACCTAATAAATGAATTTGACAAAACAGCAGGATACAAAATCAATATTCAGAACTCGAAGGCATTTTTGTACACCTACAATGAAATATCAGAATCAGAAATCAAGAAAAAAAATCCCATTTGCTATAGCAACAAGAAAAATAAAGTACCTAGGAATAAATTTAACCAACGAGTTAAAAGACCTGTACTCAGAAAACTACACAGCACTGAAGAAAGAAATTAAGGAAAACAAATAAATGGAAGTATATACCATATTCATGGATTGGAAGAATTAACATCATCAAAATGTCCATACTACCCAAAGCAATTTATAGATTAAACGCAATCCCTACTAAAATACCAATGACATATTTCACAGATATAGAACAAACATTTCAAAAATTTATATAGAACCACAAATGACCCCAAATAGCAGCAGCAATTTTGAGAAAGAACAAAGTAGAAGGGATCACAATACCTGACATCAAACTATATTACAAGGCTACTGTAATCAAAACAGTCTGGTACTGGTATAAGAACAGACACATAGATCAGTGGAAGAGAATAAAGAGCCCAGAAATAAACCCATGTCTCTGTGGTCAATTAATATTTGACAAAGGGGGCAGAAACATAAAATGGAGTAAAAATAGCCTCTTCAACAAATGCTGTCGGGAGATCTGGACAGCTACATGCCAAAAAATGAAATTTGATCACCAACTTACACCATACACAAAAATAAACTCAAGATGGATTAAAGACTTATAAGTTGCAACACCATAAAAGTCTTAGAGGAGGAAATAAGCAGGAAACTCTCAGATACTCCACACAGCAATATTTTTACCGATATGTCCCCTAGAACAAGGGACATAAAGGAAAGAATAAACAAATGGGACTTCATCAAAATAAGAAGCTTCTGCATGACTAAAGAAAACATCAGCAAGGAACCAACTGTATGTGAAAATATATTTGCCAATGATACCTTGGACAAGGGTTTGATCTCCAAAATATATAAAGAACTCACATGACTCCACTCCAGGAAGACAAACAATCCAATTAAAAAATGGGCAAAGGACCTGAACAGACACATCCAAGGAAGACATATACAGGGCCCAGAGATGTATGAAAGGATGTTTAGCATCACCAGCCATCAGGGAAATGCAAATTAAAACCACTTCACACCAGTCAGATGGCCATCATAAACAAATCAACAAATAAGTGCTGGCAAGGTTGTGGAGAAAAGGGAACCCTAGTGCACTGTTAGTGGGAATGCAGACTGGGGCAGCCACTGTGGAAAACATTTGGAATTTCCTCAAAAAGCTAAAAATGGAACTGCCTTTTGACCCAGTGATTCCACTGCTGGGATTATACCCTAAGAATCCTGAAACACCAATTCAAAAGAACCTATGCACCCCAGTGTTCATAGCAGCACAATTTACAACAGCCAAGTGCTAGAAGCAATCTAAGCGCCCATCAATAAGTGAGTGGATCAAAAAACTATGGCACATTTACAAATGGAACACTATGCAGGAGAAAGAAAGAAGGAACTCCTATCCTTTGCAACAGCATGGATGGAACTGTAGAACATTATGTTAAGAAAAATAAGCCGGGGGTGAAAGACAAATACTGTATGATCTCATCTATAACTAGAACCTAATCAACAAAACAAACAAGAAAAATATAACCAGCAACATTGAAAGAAAAAACAAACCAATAACAATGAGAGAGAAAGAGTTGGGTAACAGGGAAAAGAAGGGGAAAGTTCAAGGTAACATGTATAAAGGACCCCTGGCCAAAGCCAAAGTGGGGAAGGATTAAGGGTGGGAGGTGGGGGTGGGTGGGGCCAGGGAAAGTGGTGGCAGGAAAATGGAGACAAATGTATTTGAACAATAAAAAAAATTACAAAAACAAAAAGTATGAGCCTTAGGGAAATGAAATTGAGACACTGACTACATTAAAAGTGCAAACTTTTGCAGCTCAAAGAAAACTAGTAAGGAAATGAAAGGCAGGCCACAGGCTGGGCTTGCAAATCATATATCTGATAGAGGACTTGTATGTAGAACATATAAAGAATTCTCGCAACTCAATAAGAAGGTAAATACGGGGTTGCCAAAAAGTCAATTTAGTTTCTTCTGTAAAATCAAAGACACATTTTTCATTGTCCTCAATAACTTTATTGATCTGGATATTTTGAGTATTTTGGCAGCTGTCTCCTCCATGGTAGAACGTTGATTGTTCTCAGTTAATGTCTTCATTTGATCGCTTTCAACTTTAATGGGTCTACCCGACTGTGTAGCATCGTGCAGCAAGAAATCTCCAGTGTGAAACTTAGAAAACCACTTTTGACGCATTCAGTCACAGCACCTTCTGCACACACAGCACAAATCTTTTCACACACAGCACAAATCTTTTTTTTTTTGTATTTCAGTTGCGTTTTTCCCTTTCTTGAAATAATAAAGCATAATATGCCAAAAAGGTTGCATATTTCCTTCCATCTTCAATATTAAAATGGCTGCACAAAAATTCACCAATTTTGGTAAGTTCTTTTTTAATGCACACTGATATGGCAGCTGTCACAATACAATCTAACAAAAGTGTTTCAAATGAAGTTAAAGACAACTAAGCACTACAAGAGCCATCTTATGGGGGAAAAAACCAATTGAACTTTTTGGCCAACCCAATTATTTATGGGTTGAATTGTGTCCTCCCAAAAGATATTAAAGTCTCAGTTTTCAGTGCCTGTGAAGGTGACCTTAATCAGAAGTAGAGTCTTTGCAGATGATCAAGTTGAGATGAGATCATTAGGGTGGGCCCTAACCCAGAATAATTGCTGTTCTTACAAACAGAGATGGACAGACATGCACAGAGGAAGACTGTGAAGAGACACAGGGAGAAGACAGCAACTGAGGAACCCTTGGGATTCTGGGAGCCAGGTGAGGGACCTTGACCAGATCCTTTCCTGGTACCTTCAGAGGAAACCCAGTCCTTGACTTAGGACTTCTGATCTCCAGAACTGGGAGATGATAAATTCTGCTATTTTAAGTCACTTGGCTTTTGGTACTATGTTACAGCAGCTCTAGCAAGCTATGACAACAAACAACCCAATTTTTCAAAGGGGCTAATAACTTGAATAGGCGTTTCACTGAAAAAGACATACAAATTGATAATAAACACACACCAAAAAAAGGGCTCAATGTTAGTCATTACAGAAATACACATTAAACGACAGTGAGAAGACGCCAGTTCAGTCCCACTAGGATGGCTATAGTAAAAATGAGGAACAATCCCAGAAAGCTATTTTGTGGATATCAAAAAACTGATCCTAAAGGCAACGTGGAAAGGCAAAAGACCCAAAATAGCCAACACGGTATTAAAGGAGAACAGTCAGGTAGGTGATACCACCCAACCTCAAGGCTTAACTACACAGCCACAGTAATCACACAGTGCGGTGTTGGCAAAGAATGACAGAGAGATGAGTGGAACAGAGAGCTCAGGAATAGGCCCACGCAAACAGTGAACTGATTTTTGACATAGGAGCAAAGGCAATTCAATGAAGAAGGTTTTTTTGCTGTTGTTCTTTTTGCAAGAAGTGGTACTGGGACAACTGGACATCAACGTGCAAAAAGAATGAATACAGATGCCCCTTGACCTACCTACCCACTGTAAGTTAAAAATATAAGTCAAAATGTACTTGACACCTAATCTACCGAACATCATATAGCTTAGCCTAGCATACCTTAAACGTGCTCAGAACACTTACATTAGCCATGAATTGGGCAAAATCATCTAACATCTATTTTATAATAAAGTGTTAAGTATCTCATGTAATTTATTATGTATATTGTTTTCACCCCATTGTAAAGTCAAAAAATCATTAAGTCAGCGATTATAAGTCAGGGACCACGTGTATAGACATACATCTTACACCTTTCACAAAGAGTAAAATGCATCATACACCTAAATGCAAAACTGTAAAACTCCTAGGAGATAGTATAGGAGAAAACCTAGGGACCTTGGATTTGGTGATGAGTTTTTAGATATGATACCAAAAGCACAATCCATGAAAGAAAAAATTGAAAAGTTAGACTTCATTAATATGAAAAACATCGCTCTGAAAGACATGATTAAGGAAATGAAAAGACAAGCCACAGACTGGCAGAAAATTCTCTGCAAAACCCACTTCTGATGGATTGGTATTCAAAATATACAAAACAACAAGAAAAAAAATTAAAAATGGATACAGATCTGAGCAGATACCTCACCAAAGAAGATATACTTACAATAAATATGAAAAGATGCTTTACATCATATATCCTCAGGGAACTGCAAATTACAACAATGAGATACCACTACACACCTATTAGAATAGCTAAAGTCTCAAACTCTGACAACACCAAATGCTAATGAGGATGTGGAGCAACAGGAACTCTCATTGCTCATGGGAATATAAAATGGTACTGCCAGTTTGAAAAACAGACGGGCAATTCCTTACACATCTGAAAACATAATAGTACCATACTCTTCAACGATCATGCTCCCAGGTATTGACAGAAAGAGTTGAAAACTATGCACAAAAACCTGCACAAGAACACTTATATCTTTATTTGTGATCACCAAAACTCAGAAGCCATTGAGAAGTCCTTCAACAGATGAGTGGATCAGCTGTAGCACTTTCAAACAATGGAATAGTAGTGCTAGAAAGAAATGAGCTCTCAAGCTATGAATAGGCATGGAGGAACTTTTAAATGCATGTTACTAAGTGAAAGTAGCCGATCTGAAAAGGCTACTACATACAGCATAATTTCAACAATAAGACATCTCCTGAAGGAAAAACTACGGAGACAGTAAAAAGATCAGTGATCGCCAGGGGTTTGGGGAGGGGTCCACAGGGAGAAGGGGAGAAATGAGTATGCAATACACAAAGGACTTGTATGTAATGAAATTATTCCTATACTGTAGCGGTGGACACATTTCATTGTAGATTTGTCAAAACCCAAGGAATGTACGCCACCAAGAGCTGAACCCTAATGAAAACTATGGACTTCAGTTAGTCATAATGTATCAATTCTTTCATCAGTTTAACACACATGCTTGCACTAATACAAGCTGTCAATGGTAGAGAAAATGGAGGGGAGGGAGGTGGCTGATGGCCGTGAAGAGGAAACCACAGGCCCCAAATGGCAGCACCCGTGCTAAAAGCCCATGAGAGCAAACTTAGATTTAATACCTGATCTAATTGCAGCCTCAGCCTCTCCAAGAAACATAGTCTTAATCGCCCAGTCTGGAATTTTCTGATCAAGCACCGGAAAGGTCATCTGTCACACGGGCCCTCCCCATCCCCCACAGGAGGAGAGGCGGCCTGCATGATACCCGCCCTTCTCCTCTCTTCCCCCAGAGAAAAGGTGTCTGGGGCTCAGAAACAATCCTTTCTTTTCTTTTGATACTATTTCCTTGCCTCACCCTTTTCCTATAAAAACCTTCCATTTTGTCCAACTTCTCCAAGCACACTTCTCATTGCTAGATGGGAGGCTACCTTCATGAATCACTTAATAAAGCCAAATAGATTTCAGATTTACTCAGATGAATTTTGTGTAACAATGGGAACTCTATTTTTTTTTTTTTTGCTCTATTTTTCTATGAACCTAAAACTGCTCTTAAAAATAAAATCTACTAAACTCTTTAAAGGACAGACAATGCCAAGAATTTGCAAAGAAGCAGAGGAACTAGAATTCCCGTGCACTGCTGGAGGGAATGCAACGCGGCAGAGTGGAGGTGGGTACGTGGCACACAGCCACCATCAGTCAGAGCAGCAGGAACTGTCAAGGAGGCGATAAGATCACCATCCCCCTCACATCGGACTTACGGCTTAAAACCGGCAGAGACCAGTTTGATCCAACATGGTGACATAGTTCACCTAACAGTCACCCCAGCCTTATTACAAGCTCATTGTAATATGTTATCATACTAATCAACACACCTGGCACCTGTCATGGTCAGAAATGAAAATTCTACATAGAAGGACTCAAATTGGCCAACAGAGCCCCTCTGAGAAATCCCCACCCCTTTTCCAGGAAGGTCCTGAATATTTCTCACCCTTATTGATTACTCTACACCTCCCTTAATTCAAGGAACCTCAATAAAGGAAGCGAATTCCGCTAAAGGGGTCAGGGAAGGGCCTTCTCTGGGGAACAGCCCATGCTGTCTCTGCTTCGCTGATAAACTCACTTCCACTTTAAACTCTGTGCTCGCTATAGTTTGAATTCTTTCCTGCACAAGGCCAAGAACCCACAGTGGGTCCTGGACCCTCGGGCCGCTGGACCCCCACAACAGCTATATCACAGCTACTTTGGGAGACACTTTGGCGGTTTCTTAGGATGTTAAACATAAACTTATCATTCAATCCAACAATTCAACTCCTAGGACTCTACCAAGAGAAATGAAATAAACATACACACACACACAGACTGTTCAAAGCCGTTCCCAGCATCCTTAGTCAGAATAGCCAAAACCAGAGCCAACCCAAATACTCATCAACTAATGAACGGATGAGCAAACGGTGTTCTATCCACACAATGGACTATTGTTTGGTCGTAAAAAGGAATGAAGTCCTGGAAAATGCTACCACGTGGATAAACTTCAAAAACGTTCTCCTAAGTGAAAAAAGATAGCCACAAAAGACTATGTATGATTTCCTTTGCATGAAATGTTCAGAGAAGGCAAAGTTCACACACCCAGAAAGCAGGTCAGCGGGCTGCCTGGGGCTGGCCAGGGACCGACCGCAGAACAGGCCCCCGGTAACTTGGGGAATTAATGGAAAGGTTCTAAAGCTGGACTGCAGCGATGGTGGCACAACTCTGAATTTACTTAAAATCATTAAATTATTACCTTAAAATGCATGGATTTTATGGTATGTAAATTATAACTCAATAAAAGTATAAAAAATAAAAATAAGGCCCATGGAAAACATGAATTAAGAATCACATCAACACAGACAGGCAGAAAGACAATGGCGTGCAGACACACAAACTCACAGGCCTCTGCCGCCTGCCGGCTGCTGGCACCGCCGGCCCGGGCAAAGCGAGCGGCAATGGAGCGCCGTCCACCGGAGGGGAGGCAAGCTTAACTCCTTGAGAACCGGAAAGCTGTTCCCAACCATTATCAGTGGTCAGGAGAAAAAAATATGAACAGTGTCCTAACACCATCCTGACAAAAGCAGCAATAGATTCTGTAAGATAGTTCCTGTTAATGCTGCAGGAGAGCAACTACGGGCGTGCCAACGAAACGCAGCCCGGAGGGAGCCCGCTCTGCTGAGGCGAGGCGCGTGCGTTCCAAGCACGTCTTCTGAAAGCCCAGCTAGATTCCAAGGAAAATTCTAGAATATGGAGGGAACTAGACAGTATGCCCAGAGTCCTGCGGGAAAGCCCCCACAGGTACAATTTCTCTCAGTGGGTTATTTATCTATCTATTTATTTATTTATTTTGAGTGCCAGTGCTCTGTGTTGCTAGTTGAGCCCACACACCCTATGCAGAGCCGTGTAGGGGACGCTGTGTAAGGGGTGCATTGCTAAAGAGGTCACTCAACGCCAGATGCAAAGAAGACAGGGGACTTCAAATCCTGCATATAATATGAGGCTTCAGCATTTTCTTTTTTATGCCATGCCTTGAAAATTTCACATAATTCAAATCTGCTCTAAATGGGACCTGACCTTTCATGCTCAAAGGGGCAGAAAATTCAAGTCGCTGTATAGTCTGGGTTGGCTCACTCCCTCTCAGGAATGCCCTTGTGCACTGGCCCCAGAGTGGAGCTGCTGCGGAGCTCCTGGCCGGGCAGGGCGCCGGTTGGTGTGTGGCCCTGCTCAAAAGGAACAAGGAAGGAAGAGGGCCTGAGAGCTTACACTGGTGCGATGCTTCAGTGCTCTGTGAATCCGCACTCATCTTTTGGGTTGTTGGAGTTGCAGAAGGCAAGGGGAGTCACTCGTGAATACAAGTGGAGCTGATATGAGCACATGGTTTGGGTGTTCACTGCGAAGCCACAGGAAGGGCAGGTGCATTGGTGGTACTCACACAGATGCTCTCAAAGAGCTGGAAGATGATGTAAATGGGCAAGACCTTGCTCACCAGGGCAATGGCTTCTCTGCAGAAGAAACAGGGGAGAGCATTCTTAGAGACCCAGTCATATCCCTTTATTACACCACCTCCCCAGAATGTTGGGAATAGAGGTCGCTGCCCCATGCACACCCAGCACCCCTAGCCCCGAGTTGCTGCACGTCTGTTGGTCCCCCTAAGCTCCAGAAGAGCCCTAGTTTTGTGCTGCCTTTCGGTCAGCATCTTGTCTCTGGACGAGCAAGTGGTAGAGGCCATGGCCTGGGGCACAAGCACAGGCACTGGTTCCTCTCCATGAAGACAATGCCAGGGCCGAGCCAGGCATGTGACAAATCTCTGAGGACTGAGGGCTGGCGGCAGGCCGCTCTGACATCTCCCAGAAGTCAGTGAAGAAAACAGATTACCTACTCATCATTGGTAAAAATATAACCCAATTTATTTTTCAGGATGCTCAACAGGGCGCTGATAACCAGCCACATGCCAACTGAAAGAGACAAAGGAAGAGCATTTTGGCTAAACGCAACCCACGAGGGTGGGGGGTCCCTGCTCAGGTCAGCGCCAGTCAGCCCCACCTTCCACACCCACACGCCCAACATCCCCTGCATTAGAGTAATTCACTTGGACTTTCTGCCGTCCTGTAGAAAGGACTGCATATGAAATGCCTGTCCTGTCCTGGCTGGTGTGGCTCCGTTGGTTGGAGCATCATCCCATGAACCAAAAGGTTGTGGGTTCAATTCCTGGTCAGGGCACATTCCAGGTTGTGGGTTCCATCCCTGGTCAGGGTGCATACGACTGTACCCTGGTTGGAGTTTGGATGAGAAGGCAACCAATTGGTGTTTCTCTCTCACACCAATGTTTCTCCCTTTCTCTTTCTCCCCCATTCCCCTGCCCTTTTCCCTCTGTCTAAAAGCAATGAAAAAAATATCCTTGGGTGAGGATTTTTAAAAAGTGTTAAATTTCCTTTTCTCCCATGGTTCTCTAAGTAGGGTTTCCTGGACCAGCAGGAACAGGACTACCTGGTAACATGTTAGAAATGCAGTTTCAGACCTCCTGTCTCCAACCTACTGAACCAGAAGCCCTGCCCGGCGAGGCCAGGCAACCGACGGGTTTTTGCCCTGGCCTCCAGGGGGTTGCAGGGCACGCGGAAGCCCCAGAACCACTGCTCTCCACCGAGGAGCTGGTCTGGACCCGTCAGCCTCAGGAAGCAGACCCTTGGCGGAGGGCACATGACTGGCTCCTTCTGAGGGTGGGATATGCAGGCCCCACTCTCCTGGGGATGCTGGGAGGGCAAGCTTGCAGGGGACCCTGGGCAGCCGCAGGGCATAGCCGGGAAGGAAGTGCCTTCACAGGGTCACACTAAAGGGAGTGGCAGCAAGCTACCCCTGGAAGGCCCCAGGAACCCCAGCAGCAGAGAAGGAGAGAAGAGGCATGGCAGGCAAGGGAGGTGTTTGCTGCTGACGGGGTCAGGGCAGGAGGCACCGGCACCTCACCAGCGGGGCCTGCTCGGGGCCAGAGGGCAGGTATGGCAGGTTTGGGAAGTAAGCCTGTCCACTCCCTGGGCCAGCCCTGCCTCCCACATGCCAGGCCCCTCCCAGCCCAGGCGCCTGACTTTCCAGCCTTCTGAGCCTCGCCCCCACCCAAGAGGGGATTCCACCCACCTGTGCAGAGCACGCCTGAGACTGCCGATCGCTTCGCTTGCACGGCGTCTGAAGCTCCCAGGGACGTCCCTACTCGGACACAGACCGAGATGCTGAGCCCCATTGGAATCTGGGATCGGGAGAAGGAGGTGCTGTGAGTGGAGCCCGCCTCTGCCCGACAGCAGGCGACTGCTGCGCCGGAAGGCCCGAAGGCCCGGGCCCCGAGGCTGGAGGGCAGGAAGGCAGCGTGAGCCTGGGAAGCCGCGGGAGAGGAGAGGGCGCCTGTGACTGCTGGAAACGGGGTGGCCTCTGAGGTTGGGCAATGGGGTAGGGATACCCCACGTGAGCTGGCCACCCCCACATCGGCTCCATCGAACATCACAGGCAGACTGGCCTTGCAGTCAAATCGCTGTGTTTCCGGAGCCTCGTGAGTAAATGAATTTTTAAAAGAATATGGCCCTAACTGTACCAGAAAAGCTCCCCGTAAGGAAAAAAAAAAAATCAGTGAAAACCAACTGTAAAAATAAGTATCACCTTATAAATTAGTTTCATAACTGTAGATGTGTGTGAATCCTTTGCTTAAACCGGGGTCGCAGGAGGCACGCTCCAGCGCCTGGCAGATGTGTGCGTGAGTGACGGCGCTGCTGCGCGGAAAGGGGGCGGGACTGCGCGGTGGGGGAGGGCAATGCCCCTCACCAGGGCGCTGCTGTCACCCAGTTCTCTCCAAAGGGGGTTCAGGAACACGAGGCCACCACCAAACAGAATGCCCCATTTTCCAAGAAAATGCAAAAATCCAGATAAATGATGTGACATCTCCCAATTTTTAAATGGAGTCAATGAACTCAAAAAAATGTTGGCATCATTTGAGTTCAGTATTACCCGCAGGATGGAGCTGCGGGTCGCCCGCGTGTGAGTCTCGCAGGGCCGGGCCTGCCGGGCGGGCACTGGGAGTCGGAGGGCCCCCCAGGAGTGACAGCCTGCCCCCTCCCACGACGCCCCCAGGGCAGTGGCGGGCGCAGGCCGCAGCGGCGGGCGCGGCCAGGGCGGCGCAGAGCCTCACCATGTAGATGACGGTGGCCACCTCGTAGATGATGGCCTGCACCGAGAGGTCCAGCACGCCGCGCAGGCCTGCGGGAGAGAGCAAGGGGCCCTGGGCTGGCGGAGCGCCCCTCCGCCTGGGTGGCCGAGGGTGAATGATTTCGAAGGGCAGATTCAGAACGAAAATGGTCCTGCTTGGCCTGCCGCCTTCCGGGAAGACCCTGCCCAGTTACGGAGTTGCCCGGAGGCCGTTTCCCTGGAGGTCTGTCTTTCAAGCCGAGCTCCTTGAAGGCTGTGGCGCGGCGTGAAAAAGAGAGCTGGACGGGGCCAGGGAGCCCCTGTTCAGGGCTCCGCTCTGCCGCCGTGTGACTGAGGGCGGTCTCTCTTGTTTTGGGGTTTGGTTTTCCTGTCTGTAAACGGGGCGCGTTTGGAGGGGAAGGCCTCCAGCCAATGGCAGCGCTGGCCTTCGGATGCTCAAGCGGGCCGGACGCGGCGCCAGGTGCCCACAGCTGCCCCGCCCGCTCATGCTCGTGCGCGGGTCCCTTCAACCTTCCCTCCTCCACGGCCTCGACCACCTCCGCTGGGGCGCCGGGCAGTGCCTTCTGGGAGCTCACAGATGGAGGGCGAGAGGAGTGAGCGGAGGACCTGGCCTGGGCCGGGCCGGTCCCCGGAGGGGGCCTCAGAGCTGGGTGCGCCGCCCACACGGTCCCCCGGCCCTGCTTGTTTGTCCACATACCCATGAGGAAGCTCCCGATCTCGTAGGCCCACCACTCGATGCACAGCATGAGCATGCTGGGGACGGCCAGGCGGAAGAAGGGACCCCAGTCCTGCAGGCACTGGGCGGACCAGCCTGGGAGCAGAAGCCCTGAGAGCTGAGCAGCAGCACCTCCCCCGGACCCGGCCTTCCCTCTGCCGGGGCCTCTGATGGTCCCTGGCTCTGCCCCATCCTGGGCTCAGCTCAGCAGGTCCAGGCACTTGGTGTTTTACAACAGGGCGCGCCAGCAGGTCTAGTGCAGGGGCGGAGGGCGGAGGAGGACGGGGGCAGGGCACCAGCTCTCTTGGCCTCAGGACGCGAGCCTCAGGCACCGCAGGGCTTCCCCGGGGCCTGTGACACCACGGGATCGTGGGCAAGGACGCTGCCCTTCCTGAGCTCTGTTTCCTCATCTGAAAATTTGAGTTCTTATCTTTGCCCTGCCTCCCCGGAAGGGTTGTTGGGAGGATGGCTGGAGCTCAAGGGTGTGGAAGGGTAAGCGAGGGAGAGAACCGTGCAGACTGCAGAGGCCGGGGCCCCACCGCGCTCCCTGGGGGCCCCAGGGCTGCCCCCGCACCGCCTGGAAATGGAGCCCAGAGGCTCCAGAGCCAGGCCTTGGGAGGCAGGAAGGCTCCAAGCCGGAAGCCTGGGAGGAGGCCGGCAAGGAGTCCAGCCCCCACCAGGCACCATCTTTAGCATTTGGGGCAAATTACTTTAACCTTTCTCTGTCTCAATCTCCTCCATATAAATAAAATGGAATAATAAGGTGTTGTGAAGTTAATTGAGGACAGGAATGCCAGGAACTTGGCCCATAGCTAACACCTGGGATTTTACCTGTGTTCTTACTCTAATCCCCACCCAGGAATGAAGGAGCCAGCAGAAAGCTCACTGGACCTGTCTCCAGAAGGGCTCCACACCGTGGGACGCGGCATGAGGGGTCCTCGGGACTTTGGGGTGGGAGTTCTGAGGGGTGGAGCGAAGGGAAGGGGGCCCTGAAGGAAACAGGGGCAGGCGGGGCGGGGCTCCTCCCATGGGGCTCCAGCTGAACCCTCCACCTGCCAAAGGAACGCCCTGGGCCCCGCCGGCCCGCCAGATGCCGCCTGCTCAGCCCAGGGCGCAGGGCGGCCTCCCCACCTGCCCACGTGGCTGCATGCAGCTCTCTCAGCACAATGTAGAAGAACAGGAAGGCGGTCTGCACAAAGTGGGCGATGGTGCTGGCGTAAGCAGAGCCCCTGGGGAAGCCGGGAGAGTGGGGCTGGAGCTGGGCTGGTGCTGGCGCCCCCAGGGCCCGAAGTGGTGCCGGCAGGACTCACTTGGCTGCCGATGCTGCCGGCACCACTGCCGCCCTCCCTGCCCGCACCCACTCTCTGCCTCTCCTAGAAAGCAGGGGCAAGGTTGGGGAGAGGCCCCTCTCCTTTCTCTTGAGGGAGTCCCCATCAAGCTCCTCAGGACACCCCACTTCTGGACAGTGCAAGCAGCCTCCACCGTCTTTGCCATGAGAGAGGCAAGGGTGATAACTGGCTTGCCCCAGCGAGGGGCGGGGAACTGGGTGGGCAGCACCCCCGACGAGGCCCCCGCAGTCCACCAGCCTCACCTGATCCCCAGGCTCAGCGCAGAAACCAGGACGTAGTTGGCTAAGCCATTGATGCAGTTGCCCACAATGCCGCTGAGGACTTGGGGCCAGACTATTCCCTGAAATAAATGAAAACTGGCCTTGCTATGAGGTGGGCAGGACTAAGGGGGTGTGGACGAGCATGTCCATATCTCAGGGACATGCAGCCCCTCCCTGGCCCCTATCTGTGAGGCCAGGGGTGGGCACTGCGGAGTTACAGGTGGTGCAGAGAGGGAGAGAGCCCCAGCGCCCCTCCCCCTTGGAATGGCGCGGGGTGCTGGTTGCCCCTCCAGCCAGGAACCTGTACCTGATTTTGCAAATATTTTGCCAGCAGGTTGTAAAGAAAAACCACCTGTATAAAATAAAACACACACACACACACACACACACAAATAAACAACTACCAAAAAACAACCAGATGAACATTAACAGATATTTAGATATCACAGTTTGGGGGCACGTACATCTCAGACCCAACAGGCAGCCTTCACCGGCATGCGTGCACTGGGCCTACCCATGGGAGAGAGATCGCACAGGGCCCCGCTGGGCCACAGGGGAAGGCAAACGGCCCGGAGCGCTGGCTCCGAGAGAGCCCGCACTTCAGAGGCCTCTTCAGGAGGCAGGACCTGGCAGGGTTTCCAGCTGCCACTCCAGGCCTTCCATCAGCCCAGGAGGGCTGCCCTGGGCCTGCACACAGGACACGCCAGACCCCAAACCCACAGGCTGTGACCACGCCAGGGCCTGGCTCTGGTTGCTACACAGACAGGGACCTGGAGGGACTGAAGTGGGCAGGGCCTCCCCTGTCTGTGGAACACAGGGGTGTGCATGTCTGAGACGGGGGGCCGCACCCAGGGCCACTGTGGCCGCCCCGCCTGCCCTCTGTCAAAGCCTGGCCCGGAGCCTGTGCCTTCCCACCCGCTCCCTTCCCTTAGCCCTCTGCTTCTTTTTTAGAGAGCACAGGGGTTAAGAGCACAAGCTAGAACTACACTGCCTGGATTTCAACACTGGCTCTACCTCTTAGGAGCTGTGTGATTCCGAGAAAATTACATAACCCCTCTTGCCTGATTCCTCATCTGTAATGAGTATAATAATGGGTGTGTGCACTTACTATTTTTATAGATACGTTATATATACACTATATATATAATATATATACATGCAAATTGCTCACGAAACAGTATTTGGCCTATTTAAACATTCCAAATGTTAGGTAAGCATTGTGTATGTATTTTTATTATTGATCAAATTTTGCCGTTGCATTTTGTGGGAGGGACTTGTTTCATCTCATAACTCATAAAGAAGTTACCACAGTGCTAACTTTATAAGGTGTTTTCCTGACCTGGCCCATTGGCCCTGTTGGACAGGTACCATCACCTCAGTCTGAAGAGTGAACATGTGGTTTCCATGGAGCTGGCCAGGCCCCAAAGAGGTCAGGGCACTGGCCTTTCACTGTGGGTATGGCCAGAGCACACCCTGCCAGACCTGGGCATGCTTTAACGCAACTTGAAGCCACCTGACCCATTCCCTTCCCAGCTCTGTCCTCTAGAACTTCGCTCCCTGGTGCCATGGAGGATAAAGGGGTGCTGCAGTGCCAGAGCCTGGAAGGCAACTCCAGCTGGCAGGGCCATGCCTGATTCAGAACTGCCAGGGAGTAAGCAGCATGTCACTAAGTTTTGATAAATCTGATAGTGGAGCTGTGGATTCCAGAGCAGATATACAGACCACTGGCTCAGGCCGGAAGTCTCAGGAACTGCCCCAAGTGGACACTGTTGTTTAGTACTCTGTACCATTCATGGAGAAAAGGAAGAAGGGAATAGCCAATAATTAGTGTTTGAAAAAATTCATTAAATGGATTAAAGTCTTAGATATGAAAATGGAAACCACAAAAGGATTCAAAGAGAATATAGCAAATGTTAGGTAACTTTGATATGGGTGAAGTGTTTTTAAGCTCATCAAAGACAGATATTATAAAGAATAAGATTTATGGATCTGTTATGTATACATTAAACATTTTTTAAGTCAAATATATCAAAAAATTAAAAGGCAAGTGACACACTGAAAAGTGTTTGCAACATATATGACAAAAGGTTAAGCTATTATTTAACAAGTTATTATAATTAGAAAAAGATTAACCCACTAAAATAAGCGAAGGGTATAAACAATTCACAGGAGAAAAACAAATGATCGAGAAATGCATGAAAAAAGTGTTCAACTTCATTGGCAATAAAATACATGTTAAAACTATTTCTAATTGGAAAAAATTAATAATGCTCTGCTGATGAGGGAGTTGCTAGTGGAAGTGAAACTGGTACAAATTGGTATCAAAAGCCATTGATAGAATAACTGTAACCCCAATAATGTATCTTGAGGAAATCATTACAAGTGTTCACAACATTTTTCTATTAAGAATGTTTAACAAGTCTTATTTATAATAGCGACTATTGGAAACAACCTGAATATCTAACATGTAGAGATTGGTTAATAAATTATGGTACTGTGGGATACTGTGTATCTTTTAAATGGCTGTTGTGCAAGGCTATTTAATCATATCAAGAGTCTAATGACATATTTGAAAGGGGAAAAGCTGATTATAATGCAATAGGCACACAATGGCCTCATTTCCAACTACGTGCGCTTGAAGCCACACACTCATGAATGGACGTAAGCCTGGAAAGAGAACCAATGTTCTCTCTGGGTAGTAGGCTTATAGATGATTGGAAATTTTTCTTCCCCAGGCTTTCTGCAATTTCTTCAATAAATGGTTTTCTAACCAGAAAAACACATTCTGTTACTTTTTAAAAGCCCAGTCTGCACGGGCGGGAAGGGGAACTTCTCTTGCACCCCTTCAAGC
The DNA here is from genome assembly GCF_021234165.1 of Pteronotus mesoamericanus. Taxonomy (NCBI): domain Eukaryota; kingdom Metazoa; phylum Chordata; class Mammalia; order Chiroptera; family Mormoopidae; genus Pteronotus; species Pteronotus mesoamericanus. The sequence goes on from NW_026555090.1 coordinate 2,512,034, forward strand.
ATCCTCAGCGCACAGGGCCAGTGCTGTGGGCCAGGCGCCTCCCCAGCGGGCAGCGTGGAAGGACAGGAAGCCAGAACCCGCAGAGGGTGCGTGCACCGCGGCCAGGCTCACAGGCAGCGCGCTTACCGGAAGTGATGGTATGGCGATCAGCACGTACTCCTGGGTCAGCCTGCAAGAGGAGCAGAAGCTGACCGGCTGTGCCTTCCTCTGCGGGCACGTCCTGGGAACCCCGGGTTTGAGGAGGGGTTCCCTAGGCCCTGCCGGCCTCGGCCCGCACCCGGGAGCTTCAGTCAGTAGTAGAGAACGTGCCAGGAGGAGGAAGCCGAGGACCCAACTGCGGGGACCTCGTGACTAGGGAACTTAAATTTGGAGCAATACGTGGTCTGTAAGGGGGTACAAAAGTTCCCTCTTATCAAGAAATAACCAAATGAAGTGCACCTAATTTAAAATGAACAAGGCATTCCTCGGAGGGGCCTTTCTAAAGTTAATAATAAACTGTGTAATTCATCAGAAATTGGTTCGGTCCCCTTTCTTCTTTTTGGAATGTGGGGTAGTGCACATGTCATTTCTTCAAAAGCATCGGTGAAGTTCCAAAAGTGCTGGGACACAATCGCAAAGACCATGCAAATCCCTGTCTTTCTCTTTGCTCCTGAATTAAAACTAGCAGTTCGTCTGCCCCCTGCTAGTCACTGCTGGAGCCCCACGCTGCGTGGAGGGATCCCCAAATCTAAGCTGGAACCGCCCTGCGCTTGCGACTGCTTGCCGGTCCTGTGGAGGGGCCTTCCTTTCAGGGCTCCTTCCCTGGCTTCCCAGCAGGAGCGACGCGGTACCTGGACACGTCCCGGTCCTGCCCGAGGAGCAGCAGGATCTGCTGGGTGTTGAGGAAGAGCGCCCAGCAGGGGAAGCAGCAGAGAAGCAGGAGCAGCGCGCCCCTCTGCAGGAGGACGCCCACGTGCGTCTTGTTGGGGCTGCCGAAGCTCTGCAAAACAGCAGCCTCGATTCAGCGACTCCCTGCCCCGGTGCTCGGCAGCCCCAACAAGACGCACGTGGGCGTCAGAAAAAATGTTTCAGCTCGGTCAGAAAAAAATGTACCTAAAGCCATTTTTCTTTGGCAATAAAAAGGGCAGAGGGCCCGTTCTTCCCCTGCAAGAGCCTCTTTGGGGAGATCTGTAGGTTCCCGCATCAATGGACCTCACCTGTCATCACCCGCGTGTCCCCCTGGCGCCCACCTGAGGGTGAGGTCGGAGCCGCGGGACAGGCCGTGCGCAGTAGGCGCCGCGCACCGTCCTCAGAGCGGACGTTTGGCAGCCTCTGCAGGGGTTCAGCCGGCCCGCAGGATTACAGTGGCGGCTATTTACTGAGTGCCAGCCTCTGTCTGCCCATTGTCCCCGGTTCTCCAAAGGCGCCTGGTGAGGAAAGCGTTATTTCCCCCACATCACAGCGGAGGCGAGCGAGGCTCCGAGAGCATTTGGCAAGTCACTCTGCTAGGAAGTGATAGCCAGGCCCGACCCAGGTCCTCAGGTCCACCGTGAGCCGAGAACTCTGGGTTCCCGAGGGCGGGTGCCCCACGTGTGCACCCTCAGCATTTAACCAGGGCAGGCAGCTGTCTCCCCCTGCTCCCAGGCCTCTCTTGCCTGCCTGTCCAGACTCTTTCAGAGGGGAGGGCCCGGTTTCCGGACGACGCCTAGCCATGGGGGGCTGGGCCCTGGGGGAGGAGAAGACAGCTGTTTTCCCTCCCCACCCCCCCCCCCGCCCCGCCCGGGTCTGTGTGTCAGGCCCCCAGCTCCAGGGGGTACTGAGGGGCTTTGGGGGACCCCCATCCCCCACCATTTCTGCAGCAGGTGAGCGTCCGCTCTGGCCCTGCCCAGCTCCAGGAGGCTCACCTACCTGGGACATCAAGGTGTCACATGCTGAGGAAAAGCCGAATCCTACGGAAACTCCGAAGACATTGATAATCTGCAGCCACACAGGAGAAAACACAGGGGTCGTCAGGTGGAGCCCAAGGAGGCCACCCAGCGCAGCTCTGATGTGCAGCTGGGCCAGACACCCGCTTCTGCTGGGGTCCTGCCCGCGCCCGCTGGGTCCCGCCTGGCGAGGGGCTCCGGTCCCAGCTGCGAATGCAGCCGCCAGCCCTCCTGCGGCGTTTTCTCCCTGGAAGCCCAGGGGAGAAGCCTGGGAGGGACAGTCCTACTCAGTCGTGGCTGCACTCACGGCCACTGCCAGGATCACCGACGCCAGCTCCACTTTGCCCAGGCGCCCGCAGAACACTGAGCTCACGACGTGGATCATGAAGTGCAGTATCTGGAAAAGGACCTGGGGAGAGCAGCCTGGGTCGGGGCACCGCTCCGCTGCGCCTGGCGCGCCGGCCGCCCGCCGTCACGGGCCAGCCCCCAGTCACACCAGCGCCCGCAACAAACGCGCAAAGCTGTCGGGCAGGCCGCCCAAGCACGTGGCTGAGGCTGACACGGTGGCCAGGGCCCGGCGGTCCGGAGACGGGAGTGCTGGCCTCCCGCGTAGCGGCCGCTCCCTGCCTGAGCCTCAACAGGACCTCAACGCGGGGAGTCCGTCCTGCTATTAATGTCATTACTATAGTCATTTGGCCAGGCCACGTATAACTAAAGAAGAGAAGGGATAAAATCCATCAAAATCTTAGCAGTGGCTCTGTCTGGGTGGTGAGATTGGCGATGAATTTCTTTCTTCTTTACAACTTTTTTTGTTTTGTCTGAAGCCTTTACAGGAAGCACATATCTATTAGCTTTTGTGGTCAGAAAAAAATGTACCTAAAGCCATTTTTCTTTGGCAATAAAAAGGGCAGAGGGCCCGTTCTTCCCCTGCAAGAGCCTCTTTGGGGAGATCTGTAGGTTCCCACATCAATGGACCTCACCTGTCATCATGAGACATTTCAACCCAGCCTTCCTGTGGGTTTTAGAAGGACACACCTGTCCCTGCTGAGCATGGCCAGGCCCCACAGCTACCCGGGCACTGTCCAGGGACAGTTGCCCTGCCCTGAGCGGCAGCCCTGGGTGCAGCCTGAACACAGCCAACGTGGGAAGTTCCTGGGGCAGGGCCGTGAGCCGCCCCTGCACACCCCAGGTCCTGCCTGGGCAGCAGCTGGCCCCCAGCCTCACAGTCCCTTGCCTCCGCCTCCTTACCAGGGGTCCAGACAGGACAAGGAGCTTCCACGCCTCAGCCCTAAAGCCGACGGGGACCAGCCTGCAGAGGGCAGGGCCCCGGCCCCCTTGGTCCAGGGGAGCTGTGTCCTGGAGACTGTCCATTCCAAGCCCGGCCACTTGCTGGCCGCCCGCACGCCGCAGTGCTCCCACAGGCAGCCCCGGCCAGCAGGCAGCCAGCACCCTGGCTAATGAGTAAGTGTGGGGGGCAGGGGCGGAGGGTCTGCCTCAGAGGGTTGTGGGATCCGCCTTGCTGCCCGCTGGCCCCGGCCACAGGGGTGGACAGGACAGAGCTCTGGCCATGTGGGAGTCACCAGGCCGATGCTTATGGGTGTCTTGTGCCTGCTCTCCCCAAGGGTCAGCAGCAAACCCAGGAGGGGAAGGGTAGGGGCAGTGCAGAGGGCGCTGGGCCACGCAGGGGCTGGGCTGGGACACAGAGAGTCTTACACCTTGGCATGATCGTGCCCAGATAGCTCCCATTCACAGACGAAGAAAGGGAGACTCCAAGAGCCAGGCAGCCGATGCCAGGTTCCATACAAGGGGGCGCCTTAAGAACCCTGCCCTGGCGGGGTGCAGTTGCGGGGCAGGACCTAGGACCCCTTGGGAGAGACCCCTAGCCCTCCCTCGCCAGCACCCCTTTGGGCAGCAACCCTGAGAGCAGTGGCCCTGCTCAAGCAATCGGCCCGCCCCTCTCACCGTCCACTTTGCCCAGGGCGACTGTCGCTAGGCCTCCCACCAGGTTCCTGTCTGGCCCACCTGGTCTGCCCTCTCAACTCTTCTGTGTGGCGTTGGGCTGCAACCCACCAAGGACAAGCAGGACAGGGCAGCCACGGGAAGCTCATAACCGCCACCGCTTCACTGGGTCCTGGATCGAGCTCGAGTGTGCGCTGAGCTGGAAGGAGTGGGGGGTCGGGGGACGGCGCAGACATCGCAGGCAGGACAGCTGGCCCCGGGACGGCTGGGCTCCAGTATCCCCCATACGCCCAGCTGGGTCCCCGTCCCCACCGTTGCAGTGAGGGGGTGGCGGGAAGACCCCTTGGCACAGCCCCCAGAGCTGCACGTAGGGAGCGAGTCAGGACAAAAACAAGCAGAAGGTGCTCTTTCCAGCCTGCCCCTCGACCCCCGCCCCCCATTCACACACAACCTCCATCTTCATACCGCATCCCAAAATCCCAAAGTGCTCCCCTGGCGCGGGTGCCTGGGTTCCCCGGGATGTCCGTTCCCTCGCCCTGCGAAGCTCCCCTGGAGTATTCTACAACGGGTGCACTAACAGTAAATTTACCACCGACGAAAGGAAAAGAGAAGATGTTTTATTACCACTCTAATTATTACTAGCATATGACACCAAGAGGGAGGGATACACATTAAAGGCTACAACACTCTGGTGTCAAGGTCGTTGCCAGTATTGACAATGTCGTCCTCCAGTGCATTTTCCATGTCCTTGTCATCTCTGGTCAGTTCTTAGCTGGGCTGGCTTCCTTTTCTGAAAGGGAGACTGAAAAGCCTTCCTTCGCTCTGGGGGCCTGAGCCTCGGGGGTGTCTCTCCCATGGACCCCGCTGCTCCCACATGGTGGGGTGTGCAGTGAGGGCATCCAAAGTCTCGCCCGGCGGCCTGCAGTAGCCAGCAGGTGTGCCTCCTGCCGGCCGGGGCTCTGCTGAGACGGTCACATGCGCACCTGCCCTGACTCCACCGGGCCTCTCTGCAGCACGGGCTGCTCTTGTGTGGCAGTGGCCGGAAGAGGAGCCATCCCAGGAGCGTAGGCGGAAGCGGCGTCCATGTCAGGGCATGCCTAAAAGGTGCCTTGTTCTGTTGTCCAGAGCTAAATGCGGGCTAGCCCAGACTTCACAAAAGAAGACCAGCTCCGCTTCCCAAAGGGAGACGCGGCAGAGATTCTACGGTTCTGTGGTCCGGCACAGACACACTCATGCTCCCTGCTTCCACCCCATCTCCATCCTCCTGTCTCCTATCCAGTTCATTCCCAGCGCCTGGCCCTGGACAAGGGCAGAACGATAAGGTCTTTGGCCCTGCTGGTGAGGGGGCTCAGGACCCTCACAGGGAAGAAGGACCCAAAGCTACAAAGTGCCGGGAAGGGTAGTGAGGCAGGAGGTAGAACAGGAAAACCTGAGACCCCATAGCTGTCCTCAGTCCGCATCCTGGTTTCCGAAATTGCCTTGTGGCACCTGATAATAATTAGCACATGGTTTCCTCCCTGGGTAGGCAATCAAGGAGGATTGTGGGAAGTCCCAAGTGCAGAAGCCCAGCCTAGGGGTGCAAAGCTCAGGGGGCCAAAGGCAAACTCATTGACTTTGGATTGGTAATGTATAACCAAGTGTACAGAGTGAATGGAATTAACAAATAACCAGGTGAAGAGAGGCCCTGGCTCTGGCAGTGCCTGGCAGGACTCTGGGCAATCAGTCACCTGAGCACCAGGCCCTCCCTGCAGTAGAACTGCCCTGGTGCCACAGGACTTGCTGGGGGGCACAGCGTGCTTTCAGGCAGGCTGGGAGCTGGTAGGGAGCCAGATGCAGCCTCGTGGTTGTGGAGCCACTGGATTTGCCTAGGCCAGTGGCTTCTGGCCTGGTTCCCTCTTCCTTATCTTGTGGTCACTGCGCCCTACTCAGCACATCAAATGTCTCGTGGCACAGTGAGGCTGCCAGGTGTGAGGAACCAGTTACCCAGGAAGGCTCCCTCTTTTTGGTTGGAAACCTCCAAGGTGTGTTGGGAGCCTTGCAATGACTCTCTGCTCCCTCTTTCCCCTCACCCCACCTCCTACTGCTGCAGATGGAGACAGGGGTCCATGTTCTTGGTGGTCGCCAACAAAGAATTGGACCGACCACACAGATATTGTAAAGCAAAGCAAGCAGAAACTTACTAAGGAGAGTACCCGAGCCGGCTGATTGCTGGATTTCGACATGAGACAGTGCCGTGAGAGCAGGAAAAGGTGACTCTCGCCTCAGAATCCAAACGGGCTTCTTGAGAGTGGGTGGCTGTGGTCTGCCTCCCATGTGGCGGGCATCCTTGGCATGCAGTCCATCCTCCCGTCCTCCTGGGGACGGCCTGCACCCCGAACAAGTCACCTCAGTGAACCCTCCCAGTTTCCATGCACTGTGGTCAGGGGTGGACACAGGGCCATGTCAGTGTGACCCCCTTCTGCTGGCCTTGAGGTTTCCGTGCTGAAATCTCTTTACTTTCTCTGCACCCCAATTTCCACAGTAATCACCCCAAGATGCCATAATCATCTTGCTGGAGCATTTCATTGGCTGACTATTGCTACTACTTACTCTAAATACTGTCTTCTTAGTTTGTTTCTATGGGGTTGGCCAACAAGTTTGTTTGGTTTTTTCCCCAAGGATGGCTCTAGTAGCACTTGTCTTCAGTTGCATTCAAAACAATTTTGTTAGATTGCATTGTGATAGCTGTCATATCAGTGTGCATTTTAAAGAAACATCAAAATTAATGAGTTTTTGTGTAGCTATTTTAATATTAAAGATGGAAGGAAATACACAGTTTTGACCTATTATGCTCTATTATTTCAAGAAAAGTAAAAATGCAACTGAAATCCAAAAAAAGATTCATGCAGTGTATGGAGAAGGTGCTGTGACTGATCAAACATGTCAAAAGTGGTTTGTGGCCCTGGCTTGTGTGGCTCAGCGGATTGAGCACTGGCCTGCAAATCAAAGGGTAGCAGGTTCGATTCCTGGTCTAGGGCACATGCCTGGCTTGCCAGCTGGATCCCTAGTTGGGGAGCACGTGAGAGGCAACCAACCACACATTAATATTTCTCCCCCTCTCTTTATCCCTCTCTTCCCCTCTCTAAAAATAAATGAATTAAATCTTTTTTAAAAATTGTTTTAAAAAATGGTTTGTAAAGTTTTGTGGTGGAGATTTCTCACTGGATGATGCTCCATGGTCGGGTAGACCCATTGAAGTTGATAGCAATCAAATCGAGACAGTAACTGAGAACAATCAACGTTTTACCATGTGAGAGATAGCCAACACACTCAAATATCCAAATCAATAAGGTTATTGGTGAAAGTGAAGAATATGTCTTTTATTTTTACAGGAAAAACTAAATGGACTTTTTGACTAACCCAATAAATCTCTAGGAAACTTTTTTTAAAAAGACAGAGGTAGTCAGTGTTAACCTTGTCTTTTTATTCTTTATTTTCTACACTTCGACATCTCGGAGGCCTTTCTGACCCTGGAGGGACGGCCCCTCCTGGGACTAGTCAGTTCCTAGAGACAGGAGCAGCGCTGCACCGACCGCGTGCAAACCAGCCACGCGGGCCACTCACACCCTAGCACCCGTCCTGGAGCTGACTCCAGCCAGCACCCCTCCGCACGGACCGCCCCAGAGCCGGCTGGAATTAGTCAGACTGGTACATCCGAAACCTGCCTACCCTCTTCCCCTGTTCCTTCAGGCACCCTCAGGCTCTGGCCCACACCCAAGACTGACCTGGGGCTTCCCCACGTGGCCCCCAGTGGCATGGAGTGCCCCTTCCTCTTGGGAACTTTGTGCAAGGAGCTGCCTTTTCACAATAGCAGCTGTCTCCTCATCTATTGGCTTTGCCATATCTGAATAATAACAAAGCCCACATTTTAAGACAGTCTAGAAAAGGGGGCAGGGAGCCCCTCATTACTCGGAGACCCAAAGCTTTTGACAACCCGAGTCTGGGCAGCCCTCCTGCCCCCCTCCCCCCAACCACTCTTACGGAAAGCCAGACTCAAGACACGATTCAGGGAACGGAGTAAGCCTTTATTCACACGCGCGGGCTCAGAGGAGGCAGTCTCCAAATTCTGAGCCCTGAATCGGGGTTAGATAGGGGTTTATAAGCCCTAGCATTCCGGCAGGAAACGGATGGGCTTCCCAGGTGGGGGAAGGGATTAGCATTCAGGTGGGAGATTGATGAGATTGATGTGCTACCCAGGCCGGGGAAGGGATGTGAAAACGGGCTACAGGAACAGATAAGCAATGATTAACAGTTAACCTGGGAGGGGTCTCTGGCTAGGCTGCTCCTCTTAAATCATCTTGCTCTTATCACCACGAGGCAGCCTAAGTTGTGTTATAAGCCCATCCAGCCTGTGTTTCTAGCTTCATTCAAGGACATGCTCACCAAGGGGGTCCTGGGTGAGAAGTGCAAGGGGGCCTGTAGTGTGTAAATGTCGCAGGGAGCACCACTCGGGGCGCTCCTGGATCTGAGGGTTGCTGTCCGGAGCCAGCTGAGGAGGGAGCGGGGCTCTGAATCCCGCAGAGCCCGTCCCGGGGTTGTCATGGATGGGAGGAATAAACACAAGTCATTGCAAACACTTCTGTTTGCCAGGAGAGAAGACATGGCTCTTCCCTCTAGTGGAGAAGGCTCCAAGCCCCGTGTCCTGAGACTTTTATTGAGAACCAGCAGGCACAGGGCTTTGGAGCAAATCAATGTCAAAAGGCTTTGTTTACAGAAAAGAATCATAGATAACAACTGAAGGAACCCAAGAGATCTGCCTCAGGTCAGGATCTGTGAATAATGTAAATCTCCTTCCCAGTATGAGCCGGTTATCATTGCTTTAAGAGAAGAACAAAGCATACTTAGAGGAATTTATTTCTAGGCCAGATTTCCCCCTGGGAACCGCCCAACCCAGTTTAGGGTTGTACCTGCCTTTACTATTGTTTCAAGCCTGAGCCAGGCAGGCGGGGCAGAGCCCCGGGAAGAGATAAGGAGACTTCTTTCAGATAGAATGAGGACCCAGGCCGTATTCAAACAGAGCCGAGGGGAGCGGGCCTTTTTGCCCTTTCTCCGTGTCCCCTAAGTTCTTGTCCCGCTGCCCATACCAGCTGCGTCTGTCTTAGTGTTACCGAACAAATGGACCCATTGTTGGGGGGGCGGTGCCTAGATGCTATTACCAAAACGACACCCCCCCTTCCCCAGGGTCCCTAGGTTGTACTGATAAGGGCAAGATGACTTGGGAGGAGCAGCCTAGCCAGAGACCCCTCCCAGGTTAACTGTTAATCATTGCTTATCTGTTCCTGTAGCCCGTTTTCACATCCCTTCCCCCGCCTGGGTAGCACATCAATCTCATCAATCTCCCACCTGAATGCTAATCCCTTCCCCGACCTGGGAAGCCCATCCGTTTCCTGCCGGAATGCTAGGGCTTATAAACCCCTGTCTAACCCCAATTCGGGGCTCAGAATTTGGAGACTGCCTCCTCTGAGCCCGCGCGTGTGAATAAAGGCTTACTCCGTTCCCTGAATCGTGTCTTGAGTCTGGCTTTCCGTAACAGTAGGTCCTTTGCCCGCCGCCCTTGGAATTATGGCTCTGAATGGCAGAATTTGGTGAAAAGGAAAGGAACTATTTACTCAAAAGTTATACAGGTTTAATTAATGGCTAAATGTCGCCCTTAAACGTCAAAATCCCTTTAAAACAATCACCAGCACACACAGTTCTGCCTTTCCCCTTTGCCTGGTTAGACCAGTCAGGTCTGTCAGGGGTACCGTCCTTCAGAAGGAAAAGAACAGAAGTCCAGGACTCGGCTAGACAGGCCCCTCCCGGTTCTCAGCACCATCCGCCGCGTCGCCACGATCTCCAGCTCTTGATCCATAACCAAGTGGCACCTTCTCATGGCCCACCAGCAAGAGCCCTTTCTCCCCTTTCTTCCCGCATGGTCTTCAGACTTTCCCAGAGACTGTGCCCTTCCTTCTTTCCTGCAGGCCCCTGTCTCTCCTCCTCCTCCCCAATTACATTATGCATTAAGTCTTTTAAACCTTCATGATTAGCTTTAGTGATATGTAAAATAACCCTGTTTGCATATGAGGAATGAAGCTATCTTGTTATTGACATGCAAAATGACTCTCAGAGGCCCTGCTCAAGGCTCCCATCCCCCATGGCGGCCCGCCCTGGGGTGGGGAGAATATCTTTTTCTTGGACACCCCAATCTCTGGACCCTGTTACAAATACCTTTTGAGGCAGCCCTGGCTGTGCCCCGTTACATTAGGTCATCCCTCCTCATGAGAGATCTTACCCGTCATTGACTACCTACCATCACAGGGCCAAGAAGGGGGATGTGAGGGAGGCAGGGACAGGGGACAGCTTTCGTCTCCTCAGTGGCCTGTTTTTCCATGGACCCCTTGATTAGCTCCAGCCTTGGGGCTGTCTCACCCATCGGAGGGCCTACAGTGCCTGAAACTAGACAGGGCGTTTCCCAACACATGAATCCACTGTGGCAGGTAAGTCCTCCATGGAAACAATACATGTGGAGACATGTGGAGACAGTGCATGTGGAGACAGGATCAAAATCCAAGTGACACAACATACTGAGAAATGTAGGCTTTATATATTATCCTGATAAGGGCAAGATGACTTAAGAGGAGCAGCCTAGCCAGAGACCCCTCCCAGGTTAACTGTTAATCATTGCTTATCTTTTCCTGTAGCCCGTTTTCACATCCCTTCCCCCGCCTGGGTAGCACATCAATCTCATCAATCTCCCACCTGAATGCTAATCCCTTCCCCGACCTGGGAAGCCCATCCGTTTCCTGCCGGAATGCTAGGGCTTATAAACCCCTATCTAACCCCGAGTCGGGGCTCAGAATTTGGAGACTGCCTCCTCTGAGCCCGCGCGTGTGAATAAAGGCTTACTCCATTCCCTGAATCGTGTCTTTGTTACGGAAAGCCAGACTCAAGACACGATTCAGGGAACGGAGTAAGCCTTTATTCACACGCGCGGGCTCAGAGGAGGCAGTCTCCAAATTCTGAGCCCCGAATTGGGGTTAGACAGGGGTTTATAAGCCCTAGCATTCCGGCGGGAAACGGATGGGCTTCCCAGGTGGGGGAAGGGATTAGCATTCAGGTGGGAGATTGATGAGATTGATGTGCTACCCAGGCGGGGGAAGGGATGTGAAAACGGGCTACAGGAACAGATAAGCAATGATTAACAGTTAACCTGGGAGGGGTCTCTGGCTAGGCTGCTCCTCTTAAGTCATCTTGCCCTTATCATTCCCCCTTTGATGCTAGACGAGATTGGCCTGAGTCTTAGCATCATCACACAAGCCACGGTGGTCACTCTGTTGGGGTTGGGTCGGGAGTCTTTGGTATCGGTGATGCTGGAGGAGCAGCACTCGAGCAGCGGCTCGTCTGGTGACCGCGGTCTCTAGGTTATTAATGAGGGTGCGCAGCAGCCAGGGTCCTAGACTTATTCCTAAGAGGAGTAATATCAGGGGGCCTAGGAATGGAGCCAGTCAGCGGAGCCAGATTTGGGTATCTAAGCTCCATGTCCCTTGCCCTGACTCTCGGTAGCACTTCGCACCATCTTTCAGCTCCTTAACCTTCTGGGTTAAGATTCCAGCCTAGGAATAGGCAAGTCCCCCCTTTTTCTGCTATGAGGAGATCTAGGGCTTGCATATTCTGCAGGGATCATGCCTTGGTTGCCGACTAAGATGGTTGGTCACTACTCTGGGATGGGATCAGGTCTCTGGTTCCTTGGGTAGACGGCCCACTGTCCTTCAGTTCTCTTCAGCCGGACTGTGGGGGCTCCCTTCGAGGTGGAGGTTCGGTGGCTCCGAAGTCCTGGCTCGTCTGGATCTGCTGCTGCCTTGGCCCGAGTGTAGTGGATCCAGGGGGTTATTCCTGTAACTTTAAGGGCAGTAGGGGTGGTTAATAGTACTAGATGTGGGCCCGTCCAAATGGGTTGGAGTGGTTCCTTTTTCCAATCCTTTACCCATACATACTGGCCTGGACAGAAGGGGTGTGCTGGCCTCCCTCGGGGTTTGGGTTCCTGGCCCAATTGGGTCCCATAGATCCTGTCTAGGGTCTTACCCAACTGTTGTAAGTACTGGGTCTGCTGTAACTCCCCCTTCTGTCGAAGGTCATTGGGACTTCCTATTCTAGTTATAGGTGGGGGTCTTCCAAAAACTAACTCATAGGGAGTATACCCCGAGGGGTTCGGGGCATTCCTAACCCGTAGCAGGGCTAGTGGTAACAGGTCTGTCCATGGCAGGCCTGTTTCTTGATGGAACTTAGCTAGGGTTTCCTTGAGAGTTCGGTTCATTCGTTCCACTTTACCAGAGCTTTGGGGCCGATAGGCCGTGTGTAGCTTCCAGTCGATGCGCAGGAGCCGGGCGACCTCCTGAACCACCTGGGCGATGAACGCCGGGCCATTGTCACTACCAATGGGGAGTGGGAGCCCATATCTGGGTATAATTTCCCTGAGTAGGATTCGGGTTACTTCCCGAGCTTTCTCAGTTTTGGTGGGGAAGGCTTCTACCCAACCCGAAAAGGTGCAGATCAGGACCAGGAGATACTTAAATCCTCGGCTGGTCTTGACTTCTGTAAAGTCAATCTGGAGGTCCTCGAAGGGCTGGGACCCCTTGTGTTGGACTCCCGGTGGGGCCCCTTGATGCGGGGCTGCATTGTTCCTTGCGCAGGTAACGCATTGAGCCAAGGCTGTTGAGCACAGGGTTGACAGGTTGGGGAAGTAGAAATACCTTTTGAGCAAGTTTTCCAGGGAGGTCTTACCCAGGTGGGTCAGATGGTGGCAGTTTCTGACTAAATTGCTGGCCTGGCTCTGGGGCACATATACGCGCCCATCAGGTAACCTCCAAGTTCCCTCGGGGATTTCTTGTCCTCCGGCCTGTTGGGCCCATTTCTTTCTGCTGGCTCATAGTCTCGACGGTTAATGGGGTTCCCCAGCAGGGGTCCGAGAAGGGAGGGCTGTACTTCTGCCATCTCACCACATACTGCGGCAGCCTTTGCTGTCGAGTCCGCCTTCTGGTTCCCGCGGGCCGGTATGGTGTCTTGTTTGGAATGGCCTTTGCAGTGGATGACGGACACCGCAGTTGGGGCCCAAACTGCTTCGAGGAGATGCAGGATTTCTGTCTTGTTTTTAATTTCCTTTCCTTCTGCTGCCAGCAGCCCGCGTTCTCGGTAGATGGCCCCGTGGAAGTGCAGGGTAGCGTAGGCGTACTTGGAGTCAGTGTAGCTATTGACTTTCCGGTCCCGGGCCAACTCCAGTGCTCTTATTAAGGCCCAGAGTTCCGCTCTCTGGGCCGACCATCCAGAGGGCAAGGCTTTAGCTTCTACCACCTGGTCAAGCGTGGTTACTGCGTACCCTGCCACTCGGACCCCTTCTCTCATATAACTGCTGCCATCTGTGAAATAGGTCACGTCAGCATTGGGCAGAGGCTGGTCCCGCAGGTCCGGTCGGCTGGCATAGACCTCCTCAGTAACCTCTAGGCAGCAGTGGTCTGGGTCCCCTAATTTGGTCGGCAGGAAGGTTGCAGGGTTTAATCTTTTTACAGTCTTTACCTGGACCCGAGGACTCTCTTGGAGTATGCCCTGATATTGTGTCAGTCTGGGGTTGGACAGCCATCGGTGCCCCTGTCCTGCCAGGAGGCTATGGATGCTATGGGGAACGAATAGAGTGTCTCCTGCCCCAAAGTTAATTTGTCCGCTTCTTGTAGCAGGGATACCGCGGCTGCAACTGCCCTCAAGCAAGGGGGCCACCCGGCCGCGACGTTATCCAGTTGCTTAGACAGGTAAGCCACTGGGCGCTCCCAAGGTCCGGCTGATTGAGTTAAGACCCCCAGAGCAACCTTGTCCTTCTCATGCACGTGTAGATAGAAGGGCCGGCTGGGGTCTGGTAGGCCCAGAGCTGGGGCTTTAGTAAGGAGGTCCTTTATTTGAGCAAAGGCCTGTTCCTGTTCTTTTCCCCATGCCAGGGGTAAGGTGTCTGGCCCACGCAGGGCCTGGTAGAGTGGCCTTGCTCTGGCTGCGAACCCCGAGATCCAAATTCTGCAAAAGCCGGCTGCTCCCAGGAACTCACATAATTGTCTTCGTCCGCTCGGGGCCGGGAAGCGGGTAATGACCATTTTCCGGTCTGTATTTAGGGATCTTTTGCCTTGGGAAATTAGGAACCCTAAATATTTGACTTCTTGTTGGCAGATTTGTGCCTTTTTCCGTGAGACTTGGTACCCTTGTTGGGTTAGCAGTTTTAGGAGCGCTCTTGTCCCCTCTAGGTATCGGCTCTGGTCAGGGGCAGCTAAGAGGAGGTCATCAACATATTGGAGTAGAGTTAAATCCTTTCCCTCGTCTGAGAAAGATTGCAGGTCCCGTGCTAACGCTTCGCCGAATAACGTGGGGGAGTTCTTAAATCCCTGTGGCAACCGGGTCCATGTCAACTGTATCTTTACCGCCGTATGCGGGTCTTCCCATTCAAAGGCAAAGATAGGTTGGCTGGCTGGAGCTACCGGGATGCAGAAGAAGGCGTCCTTTAAGTCTAGACATGTGTACCAGGCGGCGGTTGGCAGGAGTCGGCTCAGTAGGGTGTATGGGTTCTACACTGCTACTACCGGGTGCAGTGTGACGACGGCTTCGTTTACCACCCGGAGGTCCTGCACTGGACGGTACCCCGTTCCGTCAGGTTTCTTGATTGGCAGGAGCGGGGTATTCCACGTTGATTGACAGGGGACCAATATACCCTCTTGGAGGTGCTTTCGGATGACCTCCGATATTCCTAGGCGGGCCTCCCTTGAGATAGGGTACTGTTGCTGGCGGCACGGTTTAGCCCCCGTTTTGAGTTCAGTTATTACTGGGACCTGGTTTCTGGCTAGTCCAGGGGGATTGTCCTCGGCCCAGACCGTGGGGAATTCCTGCAGCAGGTTGTCTCTAGCCTCAGGTCTGGGGCCATGGTCACCAGATTCCCCAGAATACAACTGGTATTCTTCCTCTCGTGGCAAAATGAGGGCCATGAGCCTAGGGCCGTCCACTTGCAGTGAGGCCTCCCCTGACTGCTGGAAGGTGATTCGAGCTCCCAGCTTTGATAAGAGGTCTCGCCCTAACAGTGGGACAGGGCATTCAGGTAGGTATAAGAACTCATGTCTAATCTGGTGGCCTCCCAGATCAACAATTTGGGCCTGGCAGAAGCGTTTTGGGCTACTTGGCTGACCAGTGGCCCCTACGATGGTGACTTCTCGTCCAGATGGGGGAGCTACAGGGGTGGTGACGACCGAGTGCTCTGCCCCGGTATCTACCAAGAAAGAGAGAGTCTGGCCCCCAACAATCGCTTCGACCATGGGCTCATGGGGGCCTAGATTCAGGGAGCCCGGTCTTCCTTATTCTGAGTCTAGGCCCGCCAGACTAAAGATGGTCGGCGCCGGCTCAGAGGGTGCCAGACCAGCCTTCTTTTTCCGGTGCGGGCATTCTCTTTTCCAATGTCCTCTTTCCTTACAATAGGCACATTGGTCTCTCTCTACCTTGGCGTGCCCTTTCTGGTCTTTCGGTCCCCCTTTGCCTTTTGCTGCCGGCTGACTGAGGGCGGCTGCTAGCAGTGCGGCCTTTTTCTCTAATCTTTTCTGGGCTGCCTTCTCAGCGGCCTCCTCCCGGTTATTGTAGACTTTATTTGCTACCTCAACCAGCTGACTGATGTTCATGCCTGCAAAGCCCTCTAGCTTCTGGAGCTTTTTGCGGATGTCAGGGGCCGATTGGGAGACAAAAGCAGTGTTTACCATTAGCCGTGTATCTGGGCTTTCTGGGTTGAAGGGGGTGTATATCCGGTAGGCCTCTAGGAGCCTTTCTAAGAAGTCCCCGGGACATTCATCTGGCCGTTGGACAACACTGGCCACCTTTGACATATTGGTCGGTTTTCTGGCCCCAGCTCTGACCCCCTGGAGGATGGCTTCCCTGTACCGGTCCAGGGCTGCTCTTCCCTGTTCGGTGTTAGGATCCCAGTCGGGTTGGGTCTCTGGGGCTGCCACCCGAGCGTACTGGGCTGGGTCTGTTGTGCCCACTGGAGCGTTGGCTTCTAGATATCTCTGGGCCTCCTGGAAGACTCTGCGCCTCTCTTCCGTATTAAAAAGGGTTAGGAGCAATTGGCGGCAATCGTGCCACGTTGGCCGGTGAGTTTGCATAATGGACTCCATTAGGTCTACGAGTGCCTGGGGCTTCTCCGAATATGAGGGTGTGTGGTGTTTCCAGTTCAAGAGGTCAGTCGTGGTAAAGGGCTGATAGTAAAACACGACCGGTCCCGGGTATAAGGTCCCATCAGGCCCCGTTCGTGGCTGGCCCTGGGTCTCCCGCAGTGGCATCTGGAGGGACTGGTGGTGTCTTAAGCGGGAGGCGATAGGAGATTCTGGGGGCGCTGTTGCCTCGGGCTGCGGGGGCGAGACTGAAGGGGGCAGTGTTTCAGGCGCCTCTGCCTGACCTCCCAAGTTCCTAGCTGGGTAAGGGGGAGGCTGCACCCGGGGTTCTTCCTCTGGCGGGCCCTGATAGATAGGGGGTCTCTCCACTGGTTTGGCAACTAGGATGCGGGTTACATCCCTTTCCTTTGATCGGGAGCAACAGTTCTGGGCTCCCCTGGCTCGCCCTCCCGTAGCGCCTAGGTGACGAGGTTTGACCCCCGCACCCTTCCGGAGCCAGTCGGGCATCTCTTGCGCTAGCTCCTGCCACTTTTCTATGTAGAGGAATTGGTTTGGGTGTCCTGGACTTCCTGTGACTATGAGATGGACAGCCCTAATTATGTCTAGGTCAAGGGTTCCCTCAGGAGGCCAGCCTACCCCGAACCTGGGCCACTCAGAGGAACAGAAAATTTCTAATTGCCCCGGATCCATATCGGGTTGCTGGCCCCGGAACCGGTCAAAATTCCTTAACATGCAATCTAAGACAGTAGACTGTCTGCCCCCCATGATCCCTCCCGAAACGGCGCAGACAAACGGGGGCAGCAGGGATACTTTCACTTTCGCCCGCCTGGCCTCTCCTCTCGCGAGGGACTTGGGTCTGTCTTAGCTAAGGCTGCCCGAGTAGAGTCCGGGTTAGCTTCCCAGCCGTTATGCCGTATGACAGACCGAGGACCCGCAGGTTAGGGCTCACTCAGACTCCGTAGGCTCGGGGGAACACCGCTGGCCTGTGGAGCCACACAGTCAGTCACTCACTCAATCACACAGAGGTTAACACTTTCCCTCCCGACAGGGAAACCGTGCCAGAGGCCGGTCGGCCTGAGAGGTGATCAGCCTCTCCTTCCACCACTTATAGGTGGGTCTGATTCGGGTCTGGTCCCCGGGGCACTTACCAGTCTGGCGCCTTCAGGTAGGCTTGGGTCCGCTCCCCGAGTGCCCGGGTTATGGAACGGCCCGAGGTCGGGGCCAAGGGGAGCCCAGCCCCTCGGGACCCGAAATCACCGGGGCACGTGCTTCCCTCTGGAGTCCGGGCTCACCCGGCCGACCCCAGCCGTCTTCACCGGAGGCAAACGGCCTGCTCGTGTGAGTCGTTTCCCGGTCAGGGAACCAAATGTTACGGAAAGCCAGACTCAAGACACGATTCAGGGAACGGAGTAAGCCTTTATTCACACGCGCGGGCTCAGAGGAGGCAGTCTCCAAATTCTGAGCCCCGAATCGGGGTTAGATAGGGGTTTATAAGCCCTAGCATTCCGGCAGGAAACGGATGGGCTTCCCAGGTCGGGGAAGGGATTAGCATTCAGGCGGGAGATTGATGAGATTGATGTGCTACCCAGGCGGGGGAAGGGATGTGAAAACGGGCTACAGGAACAGATAAGCAATGATTAACAGTTAACCTGGGAGGGGTCTCTGGCTAGGCTGCTCCTCTTAAGTCATCTTGCCCTTATCATCTTGAGTCTGGCTTTCCGTAACAATCCTAGTGCAAGAAGTCAGAGATCCACCCAGTAGTTATGGATGATTCACCTCAGTTAAAGCAGACTGTACATTACAATCACTGGAAAAGATTTTTAAAAATTTCTGGGCATGGCCTAGTCATCTGCATTTTTTAATTATTTTTTTTAATTTTATTTTTCAATGACAGTTTACGTTCAATATTATTTTGTTTTAATTTCAGGTGTACAGCATAGTGGTTAGACAATCACATGCTTTACAAAGTGTTCCCCCTGCACAAAATGTCTTGACAAATTCAAGAAGATTGAAATCACATCAAGCATCCTCAGATCACAAAGCTATGAAACTAGAAATCAACTGCAGAAAAAAGAAAAAAACTGCCCTGGCTGGTGTGGCTCAGTGGACTGAGTGCTGGTCTGCAAACCAAAAGATCACCAGTTTGATTCCTATGCCTAGGTTGCAGGCCAGGTCCCCAGTTGGGGGCGTGTGTGCAAGAGCAGATTGTTTCTCTCGCACATCAATGTTTTTCTCCCTCCCTTTCTCCCTCTTCCCTCTCTCTAAAAATAAATGAATAAAATATTTTAAAGAAACTGAAAAACATTCAAACACATGGAGGCTAAAAAGCATGACATTAAACAATGAACAGGTTGACAATGAGATCAAGAAAGACATCAGAAATTACCTGGAAAGAAATGAAAACGAGCACACAACAACCCAAAGTCTATGGGACACAGTGAAAGCAGTCCTGAGAGGCAAGTTTGTAGCATTACAGGCCCATCTCAAGAAGCTAGAAAAATCGCAAATAAACAGTCTGATCCTACACCTAAAAGAACTACAAAAAGAACAACAAACAAAGCCCTGAGTAAGTAGAAGGAAGGAAATATTAAAGACCAGAGTAGAAATAGATGACATAATGATTTTTTTAAAAAATGAAACCAAGACATGGTTCTTTGAAAAGATCAACAAGAGTGATGAACTTTTAACCAGACCCATCAAGAAGAAAAAGAGAGAGAGCACCCAAACAAATACAATCAGAAAAGAGAGAGGAGAAGTAACAACTGACACCAAAGAAATACGAAGGATTTTAAGAAATTACTATGAACAAATATGCCAACAAATCGGGCAATCTGGGAAAATGGATAAATTCCTAAAAACATACAATCTTCCAAAACTAAATCAGAAAGGATCAGAATACCTGAATAGATTGATTACAACTAATAAAATTGAAGCAGTAATCAAAAAACTCTCAGCAAACCAAAGTCCTGGACCAGATGGCTTCACAGGTGAATTTTACCAATCACTCAAAGAAGAACTAACACCTAGCCTTCTTAAACTATTCCAAAAATTCAAAAGGAGGGAAGACTTCAAGCTCTCCTTACAAGGCCAGTACTGTTCTATTTCCAAAACCAGATAAAGACACTACAAAGAAGATAATTGTAGACCAACATCCCTGGTGAACATATGTGCTAAAACCCTCAACAAAATATTAGCAAATCAGATCCAGCAATACATTATTAAGATCATACACCACAACCAAGTGGGATTTAGAATTTAGTCTGGGGATGCAAGGTTGTTGCAATATTCACAAATCAATAAATGTGATACATCACAGTATAAAAATGACGGATAAAAGCCAAATGATCAACTCAATGGATGCAGAAAAAGCATTTGATAAGATCCAGCACCCATTTATGATAAAAATTCTTAGCAAGGTGGGAATAGAGGGATCATACCACAACATAATAAAAGTCATATATGACAACCTATAGCCAACATCACACACCATGGGCAAAAACTAGAAGTGTTACCCTTAAGATCAGGAACCAGAGAGGTAAGTCCACTTTTACCACCCTTATTCAACATAGTACTAGAACACCTAGACACAGTGATCAGACAAGGAGAACATGTAAAAGGCATCCAAATTGTACAGGAGGAAATAAACTGTCATGATTTGCAGATGACATGATGTTGTACAAAGAAAACCTTGGAGACACCACCAAAAACCTACTAGATCTAATAAATGAATTCAGCAAAGTAGCAGGATTGGTTGCATTTTTGTACGCCAATAATGAACTATCAGGAAGAGAAATTAAGAAAACAATCCCACTTACTATTGCAACAACATAAATAAGGTACCTAGGAATAAACTTAATCCAGGAGGTAAAAAACCTATACTTAAAAAATTATAGGACATTGAAGAAAGAAATAGAGGAAAATACAAATGAGTAGAAGTACCTACTATCTTCATGGATTGGAAGAATTAACATCATTAAAATGTCCATGCTATCCTAAGCAATCTGCAAATTCAACACAATTCTTATTAAAATACCAATGGCATATTTCACAGATTTATAACAAATATTCCAAAAATTTATATGGAACTAAAAAAGACTCCAAACAGCCTCAGCAATCTTGAGAAAGAACAAAGTTGGAGGTATCACAATGCCTGATATCAAACTATACTGTAAGACTATCATAATCAAAACAGCCTGGTACTGGCATAAAAACAGACACATAGATCCAAGGAATAGAACAGAGAGCCCAGAAATAAACCCATGCCTTTGTGGTCAATTAATATCTGACAAAGGAGTCAAGAGCATACAGTGGAGTAAAGACAGTCTCTTCAATAAACAGTGTTGAGGCTATTTCGTGGACGCTGGGTAGGGGAAAGCATCTGTGGCAGCCGGGCGGACGAGTGAGGAAGAGCTGTCGGATGGTGTGCAAGAAATTTAAGCCACCCAGTCCCTAATTCAAGATCTCGAAATGCATCGTGATTCCTGTCCATTGGATTGCAAGGTTTATGTAGGTAATCTTGGAAACAACGGTAACAAGACTGAATTGGAAAGCGCTTTTGGCTATTATGGACCACTCCAAAGTGCGTGAGTTGCTAGAAACCCTCCCGGCTTTGCTTTTGTTGAATCTGAAGATCCCCGAGATGCAGCCGATGCTGTCCGAGAGCTAGATGGGAGAACACTATCTGGCTGCTGAGTAAGAGTGGAACTGTCGAATGGTGAAAAGGGAAGTCGAAATCATGGCCCACCTCCCTCTTGGGGTCGCAGCCCTAGAGATGATTATCGGAGAAGGAGTCCTCCACCTCGCCGCCGATCTCCAAGACGGAGAAGCTTCTCCCGCAGCTGGAGCAGGTCCCTTTCTAGGGATAGGAGAAGAGAGACATCATTGTCTCGGGAAAGAAATCACAAGCCGTCCCGATCTTTCTCTAGGTCTCATAGCGGATCTAGGTCAAATGAAAGGAAATAGACCAGTTCTCAAGAGGAGTGGTGTACAGGAAATAGCTTCATTTGACAGGAGTATGTATAGAAAATTCAAGTTTTGTTTGAGACTTCATAAGCTTGGTGCATTTTTAAGATGTTTTAGCTGTTCACCTTTGTCTTGGAACAGTGACATGAAGATGTAATTCTCTATGGTTTGAAATGGATCATATCAGGCATGTAATACCAATAACTGTTACTTTACAATGTTCCCTTAAGCAAAATTGGTTTTGCTTTGAACTTGAGTCTTGCATAGACTGACAATAAATCTCTTAACTTCTCCCAGCTAAAGTGTGACGTTTAGTATTATGGAAACTAAACGGACAATAATTGAACTTAAGGCTTTCCATAGCTGGAATAAAACATGCAGCTGTAGTTGAACAAGCAGCCTTACAAAGCTGCTGTGATCACAAACCAGCAGGTAAAAATTAAAGCTGCACCCTTAAACTAGATTAGAGATTCGAGATTTTTAAAAAATCCAACTACTCTTTATACTGGGCAGAAGTTGTCCAGTTAGTGCAGAATCTAAGAATTTTCCAGAAAGTTAGTTTACCTTTCTTTGCTTTAGGTCATAAATTTCTTATGTGATTGCTGTATATGAATACATAGCTCTTTGTAACATTATTCATTTGGAAATTTGAGACTTCAAGATACCAGTGTCCTGCCAGTTTAAGGGTACATTGTAGAGCTGAACTTTGAGTTACTGTGCAAAAGTTTTTTTTCATGCTGTCATTTGTAATATGTTTTGTGAGACTCCTTGGGATTAAAGTTTTGGTTACAAATTGTTGTTTAACATGAAAGCCTGTTTTTCCTTGCGAAACTAAAATCTGTGAGCTTGGTATCAATTTCAGGTGTAACATTCCTATTGGAAGCCATACTTATATTTTTTTTGTAAAGTGTTTTTGAATTAATAAAATAATAGCATAACTGCGTAACAGTCAAACCCACGATTACCATAGTTCTTGTCCCATGGAAAGTAGTTGGTTACAGGTTACACAAATCTTACAAAGTGCACTTGGATAACCAGCAGCCGGATCAAGAAACAGAATTTTGCTAGGCGCCGCTAAGCCCCCTAGTGCCTTCTTCCGGTCACTGTCTGCCCCGAGGATACCGACGACCTCGACGTTCAGCGCCGCAGACCCTTCCGCCGGCCGGCGTCCTCGCAGACCTCGCGGGGAAGGCCGCCCGGCGGCCGGACACGTCCGCCCCGGGGCGGCGATGTACTGCCGCCAAAGCCAACCCGGAACGGTTCCCGTGGCAGAGACAAAGGGCTCCACGGCACCTGCGCGAGGGTTCCCACTTAAATGAAGAGATGCGTGTTCCCGCCCAGCCGCTCCTAGGCCTGAGGGCCTCCTGGGCCTGGCCGACTGTCGGCTCTCCCCCACCGCCCGTTTTCCCCTGAGACGGCCCTTCCAGTCAGGGCTCAGCGACTTGATGCCGCCCGCCCGGGCCCGACTGGCCGGCTCCCGCTCCCGCTCCCGCCGGAGGGCCCGGAAGGCTCACGCGGCCCAGGAGATCCCAGCCCCACGAGGGCCTCCCCGCAGGAGCTCCTGGCCCGGAGCCCTGCCCGTGCTGCCCTCGGGGGCGGGCTGGCTCGCTTTGGCAAGCGGGGCGTGTCCCGCGCACCGCGCACCGCGCACCCCACAGGGGCCACCCGGGGCGCAGGGCTGAGGGCTGAGGTGCGCGCTGCAGGGATCTCCGCGGCGCTGACCTCGAGGTTCAGGCCCCGCTGCCCGACAGCACCGCGGGCGGGCGGGGGTGGGCGACCTGGAGCAAGGGGCCTTCCGAGGTCAAGGCAAGGCCGCACCAGGGCAGCGGCCTTAGGCTTCAGGCACCAGAGCCTGGCCCCGCCGGGAGCAAACGGGCAGCCGGAACCCCACTTCCTGACGGCGGGAGGAGGGGGTCCCCTCGCCGTTCCGGACAATCAAGCCGTAACTCAGGCCAGCCTTGAGCGCGCATGGCCTGGATCACTGAGGCCTTCCAGCGCGGGTATTTGCGCCTCCTGGAGCCAAGCGGCGGCGGCACAAGGACCCGCCCCGCGGCCCTCGAACGCCGCCCTGAGGAGCTGCCCAGGGTGCCCCCACCGCCACCGCCGTCGGCTCCGGGGACGCACGGGCCGCCCGTAGAGCCGAGCAACGGCGGTTCCGCGCGCCTCGTGCGCCGCCCACCTCTGGCTGAGCCGGCGAGCCCCTCCCCGCCAGGCCTCGGCCGTGCGGCAAGCGCGAGGGGGTCTGTGGGAAGGGGGCGGGCGGGCGGACTCGGGGACCCCGGCCGGCGGGCCGTGGCAAAGCGGCAGGGACTCCCAGTCGCGAGGCGGGCGCTGGCGGAGCGGGAAAGCAGCGGCGGCCCGTTTGCAAGGAGAGAGAAGAGCAAGCCCCGGGGAGAGGCGGAGTGGGAGAGCCTGAGAGGCGGGCCACGAAGTCACTCATCCAGTCAGCCATTTGCTGGTGTTTTTTAGCATCTTTCCACTTCTGGTCATTGTGGAGCCCGGATGTTCTTTTTCCTTGTGAGATGATGCTCCACCCTCACATTATGCGCGTTTTAAGGGTGTGGATTTGTCACGGGGCGGGGTCGGGGGAGGGGATACCCTATACTTATATAAAGCCACCCATAGTAATCTTAATAACTGTTAAACCCGGCTTGTTACTCTATAACCTAATTTTTCTCTCAAATCTAGTTTACCTGTTTAGAAGTTTAAAAGTTTTTTTCCTAAGTATACTTCACTAGAATCAACAGGTTCAGTTCCTGCGTGAACCTAAGACACAGCCCGACCTCGGAGTCCTGCCAGCCCAAGGACACGAACCGTAAAGATCCATCTCTGGACCAGCAAGGACTCCGCCGGCACGTCCACAACCCCTCCCCCGATCCCTTTGTTCTGCTTTCCTTCTCCTCCCTCCTCCCAAAAACCTCTGCCTTCCGGATGTTGAGTCATAACCATAGTTCGGCATCTCCCAGCTAGTAATTAAAGTTACGTCAACCCTGTGTTTCAGCTCTTGTGGCAGCTGCAGGACAGGCTGGTGCCAGGCGTAAACCACAGGGGTCTGAGGAAGGGATGAGTGCTAACGCAAACAGAGAGCACACCAGAGCAAAGGGGTGAGGCTCCCCTTTCAGTCCCCACCCCCTTCCTCGCAAGAGAAACAGCCTGTCCCTGCTCCCCTAGGAACCTCCCCACTCTGGAAGCCCCATGAACGCACTGTATGAATCACTGGCTTGACCAGAGATACTAAGATAGGCTTTGAGACGTAAGTCCCCCAACTTCCAAGTGGCTGGCACCTGAATAAACCACTTTCCTTTACACCAGCACCTTTCCCTCGAGTATTAGCTTTGGAAGCAGCAGGCACCCTGACCCGCATTTGGTCACAAAGAGTTCTGTTCCTTACAACCTCCTGACTCCCGACGATGTGGGCCGGCCAGGAGGTCTGCACTCCTGGCTCTGTCCCCAACCGTAGCCTCTGTGTCCTCACACTGATCACACTTAGCAAACCCTAGCTTTACCGTCCTTTCACATGGGCCTTGCGAAGAAGGGAGGCTGCCTAGCACAATCGGGTGAAGGAAAGATTCCCTGCATTTCTTCATACCCGCATCCCCTTTGTGAGGCAGTTTGTTGAACGCTACTCAAAAGAGTGTAAATTAAGGAAGCCATTAGACTGAGGTGGTTCTAATACCTTAGTGACCTACTTAATCAAACTCAAACCTAAGCCTGTAAATGCCTCAAGGCTAAGAAATCAAACCCTGAGGACAACCAGTCACAAATAGCCAACTAGGCATTTCCAAATAAGGCAAAGGGTGAAGCTCTAGCCAATCAAATGATTTCTTCCTCTGATTCTGCCTCTTCTGCACAAAAGTCTGTCTTCTAGCTCCTAATCACTTCTGGTTGGTGCTACCTGATTCAACAAATTTTTGCTCAAACTCTTGAGAATTTTTAAGCTTTTAAAAATGTGATTAAGAGTGGTGAATTTATTTATATACAATTCTCCTAATCTAAGAAGAAATGTATAGCAGTTTGCAGTATATATGCAAGAAGAAAACAAATATCTGACAAAAGATAAAAGATAGGAAAAAATATTACCAGGGAGAAGAATGAAAGTAGAAGGCATTCTAAATAATGGAATGAGAACAATAAGCAAGTGAAAGGAAATTTTAAACTATTTTCAGATAAACTTAAAACTTAAAAATCATACAAGTAGCACATTATCCTTGTGCAAATGCTGCCACAAAGAGTGAAAGTTCCTCCATCCCCACCTGGCCTCCCTTGAAACTTTCTAATGTACACACACGAACCTACCCTCTCAGTAGGTTTTTCAAAAATAAACATATAGGACAATACTGTTTTGTATCCTGCTTTTCCCCCTCAACAGTACATCATGAACCCCTTCTGGCTCAGTAGACAGAGATCTGACTCTTATTTAATGACTGGATGTCACTCATATTTGGTGCTGTGGATACACTAATTTATTTTACCAATTCCTTTGATGATGGATAATTAGGTTGATTTCCTTGTTTTGCTATTGTAGGTAATGCTGAAATAAATATCTTTTTATATATAAGTATCTTTTACATATATAATACAAATTATATATAATGTATATTTACTTGCACTTACACACATATTTCTGTAGGCTTCATTCCTGAGTAAAAGACAATGCCCTACCCTTCCACCTTTTTCTGTGTGACAGATGTCCGATAAATTTACCTGTTACCCAAGAAATGACCTCAGTTTCAAAATATGCTGAATACATTCAGCTTCTATATATATATTCATACATATGTAATAGGTATTCATATGTACATTCAATATAATAGCTTATTCATTATAATATAGAGCACTAACTGTATATTAGGACAGGGTGAGCTGAAAAGGACTCCTGGCTTGTTTGCTTGGAAAGTGCAGTAGTCCCTTGTAGACCATTCATCTTCATTGTTCCCAAAATTTCTCCCAGATTGTTATCTTTAATGGTAACTAAATACAGGGGCCGGCACAAAGAGTGCCCCCCCTTTTATTACAAAATCTTCTATTACAAAATCATAAGCATCTAATTCTGTAACAACAATATCACACTCAAACACACCATATAACATTTTAGGTGAAATGTTCAAACTAAAACTATAAATTATTACACCCACATTATTATGCTACCAACCACATGCAACCAGGCGTTGCTTCTGGCAGACCCTATAGAATAATTCTCCCAGGAAAGGAGATCTGCAGCCAGTGCAAAGACTGTCCGTGACTTTGTGACCACGTCTGCCACCAGCCCAAACTTCTCTGATCTGTGACTTTCTACCCCTTCAGATGGAGTCACTACATAGAGGGGATTAAACACCAGAAGGTCAACTTTTTTCTTCAATCTTGGTAGCAAGCCTTTGACCAAACCTGTAAATACGGGAGGTGTGTGAACTGTGTTAGGCGCTCTGTCTCCAGGGCACAAGCTGCCGCCTGGGGGCTGATACCTGGGAGCTAGCACAGAGGGTGAGCACCTGCTATGGAGGCTGGGAAGGCGGACAGCACTCCAAGCCCCCGGTGTTCCTCAAGGCATGTTTCTGCCCGGTTGGGTTGGGCCTTGGCCACCTGGAAAGCGACCAGAGCAGGAAGGGCTGGATCCCTCGCAGGCTCTGCCGCGCCTCCTGTGGGCTGTGCAGCAAGGGTGGAGACGCTGGGCACCTGGTCTTTCTCCACTCTGTCCTCAACTCTTACAGTTTTTAATGTGTCAGTTAACCTTGTAACAGGAGAAAGGAAATATACAATTTAAACTCAGTTAAATTAGACTTGGGTTACATTCTGATTCTGCCGCTTTCTTACTGTGTTGACCTTGGGCAAGTCACCTATTCTCTTTAGCTTGTTCTTCCTTAGTAATAAAACCCAACATCGATAGCATGGCCATATGACCCAGCAATTCTGGGTTCATACCCAAAAGAGTTCAAAACAGGGACTCCAACAGATATTTGTACACTTATGTTCACAGCAACATCGTTCACAATAGCCAAAGGTGGCAGGAACCCAGGTATCTACTGGTAGATGAAAGATAAACAAAATGTTAAATATGTATACATCCAGTGGAATATTATTTATCCTTAAAAAAAAGGAAATTCTGAAGTGTGCCACTCAATATGTGAATATTATGAACATTGAAAACAGTATGTTGAGTGAAACAAGCCCGTCACCAAAAAGACAAGTACTGCATGATTCCACTTTTAGATGAGTACGCCCATGAGGGCCCTCGGGCAATCACATGCACAGAGACAGGAAGCAGAACGGTGTTTGTCAAGGGCTGGGGACGGGAATGGGAGTTGTTTAATGAAGATAGAGTTTCAATTTTGCAACACGGACAGTGCTGGAGATTGGACAACAATATGAATATACCTAACACTACTGAACTTTAAGATGTTTAAGATGATTAATTTTATGTTGTATGTATTTTACCACAATTAAAAATATTTTTTAAAAATCACAACTTTGCAGCCCTGGCTGGTGTGGCTCAGTGGACTGAGCGCAGGCCTGTGAACCAAAGGGTAGGTGGTTCGATTCCCAGTCAGGGCACATGCCTGGGTTGCAGGCCACGTCCCCAGTTGGGGGCGCGCGAGATGCAACCACACATTGATGTTTCTCTCTCTTTTTCTCCCTCTCTTCCTTTCTCTATAAGTAAATAAATAAATAAATAAATCTAAAAAAAAAAAATCAAAACCTTGCAGAGAGTATTGATATAAGAAGTAAATGAGTTAATATATATGGAAGCACCAGGAACATAGTAGACATTTAACATGTTGGGGTCTTTTATCTTTCTTTTTTCTTTAAATTCTGGTTATTGACTCCTGATATTCTGAAGATATAGACCAGAGATTTTCAACCGGTGTGCCGCAAGAATTTTTAAAACATGCATTACCTGACTATTTAGTCAGGGACACTGACCTCTTTTCCCTTAGATTGTCAAATAAAACAATGACAACAGCTTCGATTTTTTTTGGTCAGGTCGGCAAAAATATATAATATATTTTTTGGGTGCCATAGAGTTTTAGCAATTAGTTTTCTGTGTGCCATGAAATGAAAAAGGTTCAAAATTGCTGATACAGACTAGAGGAGACTAATTTATAAATAGCCCAGACTTTGCATCAATGAGCATTGCAAAAGCTCTCAGTGTTCTTTTCCTGAGTGACCTAAGTGACCTGCATAGCAAATTTTGTTGCATAACAAATCTTTCTGAAGAAGGAGGAGAAAGGGAAGGAGGAGAAGATCCTAAAGAAGCCTTGAGCATGGCTCGTGGCATTCTAGCTCCTGCCGGTCTCCGGTGGAATATGTTTGTGTTGAGTGCAGAAGTGTGCGTGTTGACGTAAGAGTGTGAGTAGGTAAGAGTGTCTCTCCATTTGATGGGAACTCAAAAAGTTAGAAAAAGTTTTAGTTTAATGTAGTAGTTTATAAGCCTCGAGTTTGTGCATGTGAAAAGCTCTTGTTTCAGGAACTGCACGTACTGCCCGCCCTGACTCCAGGAGACCACAGGAGATTGACCTTTTGTGCTCCAGAAGGGGCCAGGAGCAACCAAGGTGGCATCTGAGCCATTGTGTTCCAGGGAGAGACAATCCATCACCCAGGACGCGGATAAAGAAAATCGCCCAGGATACACAGGACACAAATAAAGAAAATCACCAGTCAGCAGATGAAAAGATGTTTGGAAATTGCTGGACTTCAGCTTTTATCTGATTAACTGCTTTCCTGAGTCCCAAATCCCTTAGCTACACTTTTGCCCCCCTTATAAGAAAGACTGGCTTGAAAGGAAAATGGAAGACAGTCTGCTAGAGTGCAAGCCCGCCGTCTTCTCAGATCGGCGGCCCTCTGAGTAAAGCGCCTGTGAAGATTCAATCCCTATCTCTGCTTATAGGGTCTGGTAGGTGACAGGCAGCCCGAATGCTGGCTTTTCCAGTTTCACATTTTGTGCCAGTTGAACCAGCAGCATTAGACACGTTTTCTTTTTTGATCTTTACCAACCTTTTCAGGTAGATACATGTGCTAATCTTTATTTTACAAATGAGAGAAGCAAATCAGAGAAATAAAGTGCTTGCCCAAATAAAGTGGCAAAGCCAAAATATGAAGCTGGGTCAGTATCTCCAAAGTACGTGTCGTTTTACTGCATCTGGCATGGCAAAGCACTTTTGTCCGGCCTGTCCCACCTGCCCGCCCTGCCCCATGGGGCATGTTGCCTTCACTGCTGCTCTCTGAACCTCAGAATATCCAGCAGAAAACAGTATGTGATCAGCTCGCCCTGTCTCCTGTGGGCCTGGGGCGGAGGAGTAACAACCTGCATGCTCTGCAGGCGCCTCTCCAACCTACACCATACTGAGCACAAGTTTGGAGTAGAAACAGGGAGAAAACTTTTTTCTCTGTCTATCTAGCAGTTGTTGGCCTAATCTCTGAGAAGAACTCAGCATTGGAATGCTCAGGAAGGCCCAATCCCTCCTCCTGCCAGGACGTCGAGCTGGGGCCAGATCCTTCTGTTCCACCCCTTTGCTTTCCCCAGGTAGAAAAGGGAGCGGTCCAGTTTCTACCAGCCCCTGACCTTATCATCTCCTACCAGGGAGGCAGGCTCCAAGGAACAGAGAGCTGTTGTCTTTCTCAAGCACAACAGCTACAAGCACGAGCGTTCCTTTCCCAGAGGGTCACATGAGGACTTGAGAGCTCTTGCCTGGCCCTGGCTCAAAGGCAAGATGCTCTGTGAAAGCAGTGCCTCGGGAGCAGGACTGGGGAGCAGTCCCGGCACAGCCAAGGCAGTTCCCTGGGGAGCCTAGAACCTGCAAGACACCATTGTCATGTGTGGGAACAAAGGGTGTGAGCTTGCTCGCCATCTCTTGATTTAGAAGCTTGAGTCAAACCACACAGGTGAAGCCATCTTCCCACAGACCCCTGTGCCCCTCCCCACCGGGTTTGCTGGGCCCTGCTCTTCCTGCTTTGCTAAGAGGCTGAGGCCCATCCACAGTGACGACAGAAGTGTAGACTGAGCCACCAGCTCCCTCAGCACCTGGGAGTGAAGGACTGCCATGGGGCGGGAAACTGCCTGCTGGGGCAGGAAGCAGAGGCAGAAGGCCAGGTCCTGCAGTGCAGTGTGCATGACTAGACCCTGCACACCCAAGAGTATGTGGCTTCCCCCAGGCACTCCAGGCTCGCATCCTCCAGGAAAGCACGGGTGGGTTGAGAGGCTGCCAGTGGCCGCCTGCACTGCAGGCCGGAGCCTGAGCCTGAGCCTTGCCTGCCCCAGTAATCCCGGTTGCCTCCAGAGAAGTTAAGCAGCATAGGCCACACCCAGTTGGTATTTTCAAAATTTTGTATAAACAAAGTCAAAGATGCAGGTTATATAACTAACAGCCTGGCTGGAGAGTCAGCAGTTGCGGGCAGGGCTAAGTGGCCACAGGAGCCCAGAGGGCAGCAGGCCCGGGAGGCCGTGCTGAACGACGGCTTTGGTTGGCTGTGGTCCTGGCTGGGCCACCCTCTCAAGGCCATTCATTCTAAACTTTCTGCAAACTCTCCACCAAGGGAGTGGTCTCAGGGGCCTGTTTCAGAGTCAAGGACCTAACTGAGACTTGGAGAACCTCAGAGCTAGAAGGCTGCATGAGGAAGTAACATTGATTAGTCCCTGATAAGGCATCATGCCACGTGCTTCAACGGCAATATCTCATTTAATCCTCACACTGATTTTGGAGGTAAGCATTGATATTCTAAGTATTTAGGGACCAAAGAAACAGCCTCAAAAGGGCTGAGAAATTCACCCCTATTTCACAGTGGCGCCTAAGGTCAGCTGGCTCTCAGCTTCCATTCACATTTCCTGTGAGCAGCTTCAGTGTGGCAATGGGCAGGAAGCTAAAAACTAGGTTTTCCAGACTCTTGCAGCCAGAGTTCTAGGTAAGAATTAAGTTCTGTTTGTTAGATGCACTTGTCAAGATGTGACTGCTTGTGCTGATAAGCAAGGACAAGGACACGTGGGGTTTTCTGCACCAGTCACCACTCTGGGTGACATCAAGAGGCAGTTTTGGTGGCAGTGCCACCTCCCAGCCCATGGAGTGAGTTCCAGGGGCAGCTTCTGGTTCCTCAGGCAGAGGGGTGACCCTCCTGGTGGGTAGCTATCATGTATTCAAGCCATTCCTTTATTTAAAAAACAAAACAAAACAAAAAACCAGCAGAAAGGAAAAACAGAAAGATTGAATCACAGTGCTGTCTGTGTTGGGGCAAGATCAAGTTGTTGTTGCTGTCATTGTTGTAGTTGTTTTTCAATTGTTTTCTTTTCAGTTTAAATCTAGTTTGAAAATAGAATCAGTCTCAGAGGCCCGGCGCCTCCCTGATTTTGGAGAGATCTAATTTACTTCATTGAATCTCTTTCTGTTGAAAATACGGCAGTGACTGCCACATCCTATTCTGACCTGGTTGGTACAGTCCTAGAGCAAAAAGGAGGCAAGCTGGGCTCCTGCCAGCGGTGCCGCCCGGAGGCTTCGATGCTTCAGAACGCTGGGTGTGAGCGCAGCACCCGGGTGTCTAGGACCAGGAGGCCTAGCTCACACCTGCTTGTAGGGCTCGGAAGGGGGACTGAGCCCGCCTACTTGGGAGGCCCCCAGAGCCAGGAGGGGACCAGAAAGCAAGAGGAGGAGAAATGGACACCAGATGAAGGGCAGGGAGGGGGTTGGAATCTGTCCTGGGGGGGAAAAATGGTTGATTTCCTCCATCCATTACGATGTTTTCAAACTTAAGTGAAAACACACTTCAAAATGGCTATTAAACAGGTGGGTGAGGGATAGTTTATTGTCATGTGTAACAAAGAGTCCAAAGATAGAGTTGCTCCAGTAGCTCAGTAATATCCTCCAGGAGCCAAGTTGTTCTGGTCGTTCTGCCACAGCGTCTCAGCAGGTGCGCTTTACCTCAGGGGGACAGTTCTCAGGTCCCAGGCAGCCGCCCTACCCAATGTCGTCACATCCAGGCACACCCAGGCACACCATCTTGTGGAAGGAAAGGAGTCTCCCTCCTTGGGAGGGAGCCTGTCCCAGAGTCCCCACTGCACTCCCCTCAGCCCTTGGGGCCCACAGCGAGGTCCGAAGTTGGTCCTTGGTTAACCCCTGACCGAGAATCACACTTTATCATGGGCTTCTGCCAGCGGCCTTCAACGTGGCAGAATGTTAAAATCACCTGAAAACCTTTTAAAAAGTTAATTAACACCCAGCCTCTACCCTGGAACACAGAACCAAAAGCTCAGGGTCCATGCAACGAAATAGGGACACGTGTCCTTCCGTGGCAGGAGTGCACAGGCCGGTGGGGGGCGGCCTGGGGGTGGGGGCGGTGCCCGTGGGCCGCAGGGCATGCGCGGTAAGTCTCTGTACTTTCAGCTCAGTTTTGCTCTGAACCTGAAACTGCAGTAAGAAATATAGGCTATTTAAATTGTTTAAGCTGAGGATCCTAGGCATTGGGTTGTTTGGCAGTCCTGTTTCTAAGTCCCTGAGATGACTGTCCTAGGGCGCCACCAGGGCTGACGGCCTGTCGCTTGAGAGTGCTGGGCATTTACCTCTGAGCTGGGGACAAAGTGGCCTTTCCTTGAGGTGAATGTCCGACCGAAATGGGGGCTCTGTGAGCAAGGAGGGAGGAGGACTTCGCGCAGGCCCTGCTGCGGCACTCACGGGGTGGCCGGGGCCAGGCCCAGGCCGCCAGGACGCCGCCGGGAAGTCTGGGAAAGCAGCAGAATCGGAGGCGGGCGGCCGGCGGAGGCTCGAGGGCCCAGCGGCGGCGCCGGCGCCGGCCACGGGGGGCCAGGGCCGGGGAAGCCCAGGCGCAGAGCCTGCCCTCCTCCCAGGCTGCCGGAAGGCGGTGGCGACTCTCCCGCTGTTGTACCTGTCGGGGAGACCAGAGGCCAACGGAGCTCTGGTGGCCGGGCCAGCCCCCTGGGCACTGGAAGGTGAGGCCCCGGGCGGCGGCAGCCCCGACCCTGGAAGCAGAGGCAGAGTCGCTGGCGGTCAGCGTCCGGCCCGGGCCGGCTGGCGCCCGAGGGCTGCGCAGCGAACCTTCCCCTCGGTCAGCTCCTCGCCTGGTCACCTCTACATCTTAGCAGATCCTTCCACATCTGCAGAGCCTGTCTTTTAGGTTTTGGTTTTGGTTTTGGTTGGGGGGGATGTCTGTTTATTCATGTGTTTATTGTCTCTCTCTGACCGTGGGCCAGAGACATTTGCTGCTCAACAAATAGCCATATCCCTCCACATCCACGGCCCCTCTCACCTGTGCGTGGGCGTGAGTGGCTGCGGCCAGCGGAGCGTGACCTCCCGCGCGGGGGCGCCTCCACCGCCCGCGCCCAAGGACCCCGGGCGGCGGTGCAGCCCGCCAGCCTGTGCGGTGTTCCCCGCAGACACCGGGAGACTAACTTGTCACCGAGGCCTAACCTAACCTGTCCTGCCTCAGCCACTCCAATCAAACGCGAGTATCTCAGAATTACAGGCCTTGCCTGTTTTATTCACCACCGCCCTCTGCACCCAGGACTGTGCACTCGGTAACGTTGTTGAGTGAGCAAACGAGTGGAGAAATCTCCCCCGGCTGTATAACAACAACGAAAATTCATCTTTTGAAAGAGGCTGTGACTACACAGATTGTGTCACCTTTTCTTTATTGTCTTGTTATGATTTGTGTTTATCTGAGAATCTAAACACTAGAAGCAACTGGACGATTGAACTGAAGAATGACCTACTAGGATGGTGGCGACGTGCCTGGCGTTGAGAAGTCTCAGGTGGCCTTTCCTGCACTTTGTCCAGATGTGGTGAACAACCAAAAAATGTCACCTGCTTTCACTTGGAAACATGTGAGTTGTGACAAGTCTTGGCTGTATGTTTTGGACAATGGCAGTTGTTTAGAAAGATTGACTCATAATGTGCAATTTTTTTTTTCAACACATTCCTTTATTTAAAAAAAAAAACAAAACACAGTGGAAAGGAAAACCAAGAGATTGAATCACAGTTCTGTGTTGGGGCAAGATCAAGTTTTTGGTTTTTTCCTCAGTTGTTTTCTTTTCAGTTCAAATCTAGTTTGGAAGTAGAATCTGTCCAGACCAGGCCGGGTGTACAACATTAAGAATGAAATGGGTCGTGCCTCACACTGTAAGTGCTCTAAGGCAAATAGAAATGGGAGAGCGGGGACGGGAGGAAAGGGAGGGGAGGGGGCCAGGGGATGAGGGTGAGGTCTGCCCCTGTGCCCTGGCGTTTAGGTCCGGAAGCCCTCAGGCCAGGTCCTCGGAGGGGTGGGGCCCTCTCTTCTCTGCTCCAAGCTGAGTGCTTCCAGCTCTCCCAACAGCTCCGCACACGGGGGCTTTGAGGAGCCCCTCCAAATGGTGCTGCAAGTGGCATGTCCATGGTGCCAGGAAAGAGACTTGGTACCTGTACCCCCCGTTTCCTAATCTGTAAGGGGCTCACAACCCTCTCTGCAGGGCTGTTGGCAGGCGGGTGAAGGCAAGAAGGAGGTGGGGCAGCCGATGCTGTCTCCTGCCGCCCACCTCTGGCCTGGGGGTGACTCCACTCTCTGCTACCAGAGTGATGACTCTGGGGCCTCAGCTCCGGGAGGACAGGGACACAGTGTCTTTGACCGGGATATTGCCTTTATTGTTGATAGGATCTGAACTTCTGGGCTGTTCGTCCTCACAATCGGCCCGTGTGAGCTTCCAGTCATCTAAACTAAGGTGATTTCAAATGAAAAAGATGCCAGGAAGGGAGGATTCAGAGCAACAGCACATCAATGTTGCCACTTAAATTCCTTTACATAAATATTTATTGAGCACCTACTACATGCTAGTACTTGTTCTAGCCTTTAGAGGTTGAGAGTGAATACAGCAGACTCCAGAAGTCTGGGGCAGGGAGGCCTGGCCGAGGCCTTGGCCCTGAAGAAAGGCAAGGAGGCAGGGATGCCTCTCAGGCTTTGGCCCGAGTGGTCCTCTGGAAGCTGACGCCACGTCGGGAAGGAGTAGATTTGAGGGGAGCATCAAGAGTTCTGTTCTGGGCAGGTTAGCATTAATGTCTATTAAGAATCCAAGTTCATGTGACAGGTAGGCAGTTGGATACATGAGTCAAAGCTCAGGGCCAGGGCTGGAGACTTTCATTTGGGAGGAGAAACAGGTAAGGGAGGAGGAGAATGGAACTGTGGGGTCCCTGGAACCCAGAGATGAGGGAGAGGGTATTGGGAGGAGGGGTGACCAGGCGGAGGGGGTGGGGGAGTTGACAGGACCCACGCGGGTCCATGGTGCCTGGACAAGAGTGAGTTCAGTGGGGTAGAGGTGCCAGGGCCAGCGGGGCCCACCTGCGCGGGCCGGGGCACATGGAATGAGGAAGTGCTGTCTGAGAGCAACCACCTTTCAATGAGTCTCCCTGGGAAGGCGAGGGGAAGTGGGACTTGTTGCGATACAATTATCTGAATGTTTACAAAATAAGTAACAGATGCACAAGGAAATATTTAAGCTATCCAACTGGGTTCTCTCTGCCCACACACTCTCCTTCCTGCCACTAGAGGGGATGAAGCATGGGTAACAGCCGAAGGGCTTCTTGGGTTGTATTTGGGGGAGGGATGTCAAATTGGATGTGAGATACGAGAGACTAGGAGTGATCCAGTCCAGACGACAGGGACTGAGGGCAGAGAAGAGAGGAGGTAGTTGCAAGGGAGAAAGTCAGGAGCAGGCAAGACTGGGAGAGGCAGGGGCCCTGGCCCTGGGGAGGGTCAGCCTTTGCTGGGAGCAGCCATGGGAGGGACGGGCGTGGGGTGAGGCCGCCGGCAGGGCCTGGCCCACCTGGTCAGGGCAGCATGGGGCTGGCCGCTCCTCACAGTGGCATCACCCCGAGCACCGTCACGCTCATCCCCAAGCCGGCCTGCCACCCTCGTCACCCAGCTTCCGAGGAGCAGACAGGCCAGCTTCCACGGGCCTCTCCCCTGCTGCCACCTATAACCCTGCTCCAGACTGTCCTCGCTGACCCTGTCTCAGCCCCTCAGGCGCCTCAGGCCAGGCCCCTGCGGCCAGCCACTGGCCGACAGACACTGCGGCGCGGGGCCTCGAGGCTCGCCCGGCTGCCCCGCTGCCTGCCCGCCCGCCCGCCCGCCCGCCCTCCTGCCCCGGGCAGAGCTCTGAAATTGCCCAGGCGGGCCTGCGCTGACAACCGCGAGTTCTCACCGCGGGACCCCTGCCCTCGATGCCAAACCTAACCTGAGAGCAGTGCTCTGGTCCTCTGTTTCTGGGCCACTTGTCATCAAGGCTTAGCCTCTTTAGTCACCCCTCCACTAGACATGCCAGAAATGAAGCTGATGTCCGCAGGCTCAGAGGGGAGGCAAACACTAGTGCCTCCTGCCGTGAGGCCCGGGTGGGACGTGCTGATGTGGGGCTGTGGGGAGCCCTTCATGCTCAGCAGGGTGACACGGTGGGGGATCAGCTGGGACTTCAGAGGCGGGGTGGGTGCAGGGCTGTGAAGAAGCGTGCGTACACACTCACTTGTCCACTCGGGGAACTTTATTGTCTTACATGTCCAGCAGGGGCAGGGGTTTGGGGAGGGCAGGCCGGGCCCGCGTGGTTGTGGGGCACGCACAGCTCCATGCAGGAGCCAGCGGGGCTCCGGGAATGCGTGTCCGAGGGCCGGGAGCGGGGCGGAGGCGCCACACACGAGGCCGGGGGCAGCAGCTTCAGTGAGGGATCACCTGAGAGGGGGACACAGCGGCAGTGAGGGCCTCATCCTCTGCAGGCCCAGAGGCACCCAGACGCCCGCCCTGCTTCACAGCAGCCCCTCACCTTGCCCAGGCTTGGCGGATATCTGCCTCTGAAGGCGTCTTCCTTCCCCAGAGACCTCACGAGGCAGGCACGGCGGTGGGAGAATGTCACGAAGCTGTGTTTGCCGTGGTAGGAGCCCATGCCGCTATTCCCTGCGGGGAGGCGCTGCTCAGGCCTGGGGACCCCAAGACCCCCAGACCCTCCCAGGGGGCCGATCTCTTGGGTGTTCCTTTAGTGTCCACGCTGGGAACAACGTAGAGAGTGCCCAAGACAAGGTCCACACCAGCTATGGCACTAGATGGCTGTGCACCATCCAGCCTGCGTCACCTCTCCAGGGGCCCAGGGCACCAGGTGACCATTAGGGCCCTCTAGGGTCCCAAGGTTAGGTGTGGCTGATGGGCGCTCTGGCAGAGGCCAGAGGCCCACAAGGGAAAGTCAGTGGGAGTCTGAGGCCCACGGCTGCTCCCGCCCCTCCTGATGCCCAGCCTCACGGAGCAGGCGGGCAGCGAACTCCACCCCCGACTCACCCACACCCCCGAAGGGCAGAGAGTGCACGGAGAGATGGAGGATGACGTCGTTGGCTGTCACCCCACCGCTTGACGTCTCTGCAATCATCTTCTTAATCACCTGCAACGGCACCCGGCCCCGGCCTCAGTCCCCTGCCCCGGGACACCCCAGGCCCCTCCCCACCCTTTCTGGGCACACCCTGGAGCCTCAAGGATAGGAGGAGGTAGAGGGAGGGCCCCAGCTGCGAGCCGCGGCATCTCCCCGAGCCCCGGCGGGGTATCCCACTCTCCCCGCTTGTCCCGGGTTGGGGAGGAAATGTCCGTAGCAGAAGTGCCCATGACTGCATGTAGAGCGCTGTGTTGATGGCCACACAGCGGTAAGCAGGGAAGCTGGGACTTGGACGCCAGGCTGGGGACCCTTGGGTCCCGTCCGCAGGAGTGCTATGCCCAGGAGCCCCAGGCCCACCTTGTCGTTTTTGGAGAACACGTAGAGGGCCAGGGGCTTCTCGCGCTGGTTGATGAACTGGATGGCCTCCTCCAGGCTGCGCACGGTCACGATGGGCATGATGGGCCCGAAAATCTCCTCCTGCATCACCGGGGACCCGGGGTCCACGTCCGTGAGGATGGTGGGGGCTGAGGCAGGAGACAAGCCAGTGGGCAGGCGCTGAGACCCCGCCCTCACCAGCCCAGGCAGCCAGCTGCCCCTTCCGCGGCGTTGCTGATCAGGCTGCCGAGGCCTGGAGAGGGGCAGAGGCGAGGCTTCCAGCCGGGGGCCCCGCTCCACCCTGACCTTTGCGGAGAGTGATGGGCTGACTGGTATGGAGGGGAGTCTGGGGTCTACACCTCGAGGGGGCAGGCACTGCCCTCCCACCGGCCACCTGAGCCTCTGCTGAAGCTCTTCAGTCTCCTGGCAGACCAGAGGCCAACTGGGGCCCCATCTGGCATCCCTTAGGCCTAGGTTCTGGGGCCCCAGCAGCTCTGTACACCCAGGCCCCTTGTGGCCATGCTGTCCCTATCCCCGCTGATGCCACGGTGGGGAGCGGGGCCCTGGGGCTTGTGGGGAGAGGGGCTTCTGGGTGGAAGGCGGGGGCAGGGCTTCTCAGGAACTGTGCCAAGCTCCTGCCCACCAAGGGCACCAGAGCCCACCCCGGGCCTACCCAGCCCTACGCCAGATTGCCTGCTCTTCACGTATGTGCGCCCACTTGCTGCCAACTTGCAGGGAAACTGGCAGCCCCAGCAGGTGGACGGGCAGGCGGTGCTCTTCCAAAGAGTGAACATACACACCTATGTATCGGGTGGCCGCGTCCCCGGTGCCTCCACAGGCGACCTTCTGGCCCTCTAAGAGGCCCATCAACCTCTGGAAGTGCCGGGAGTTAATGATTCTTCCATAGTCAGGAGACTTCCTGGCATCTTCCCCGTAGAACTCCTGTGGAGCAGAGGTGACAGGCAGATGAGGACATGGACCCTCGTCACAGCTAAAGGCTGCGAGGCCAATGGCGCCGCCACCTGGGAGAGCGCGCGGGCACTGCATGTTGACACCAGGAACCACGGGGCGCACTGTATCGTCATGCACACGAAGTGCCGGGAGGCAGCGCTGCTTCACAGAAATATTTGCACAGCTCTCCAGGCACCATGTGAGGAACAAACGCATGTGTCCACAGCAAGGAAAACGTACGAGCAAGTTAGCAGTGACTGTCTTTGGGTGACAGACTTCTGGGTGGAACATGTTTTTCCTTCTTTATGCTTTTTAATCTTTTCCAAATTATCTACAGAGTGTGTGTGGATTACTTTTAAGATCAGAAAAAAATCCAATATTCTCTAATGTCCACACCCAGCTCTCTGCCTGGCAGCCTCTCACCCCCTGGGCCAACACTCGCCTTCACAGACTTTTTGAGCTTCTCCACAACTTGGCTCTGGATGGAGGGGTCACAGAGGATGTAGTCTGGGGCCACGCAGGTCTGGCCGCTGTTCATGTATTTCCCCCAGGCAATGCGTCTGTGAAAATCCCAGATTAGACAGTAGTTTTCCAGACATGGGAGGCTACCCGAGAACAAGCAGTTTATTCCACCAAGCTCAGGATGGAGGCTCAGGGCTGCGTGTGCTGGGGGGAGCTCTCAGGCTGGCAGGCACCAGAGGCTGCGGGCTTTTCAGCAGGGGTCTCCCTAATCAGTCCCCTGCCTTCTGGGTTCAGGACTGAGCAGACCTTTGTCCCTGAACACGTCCCTGGAGCCTGTGGCAGCACGCACGCTGACCTCGTCCGTGACCGCTGGGGATTTCTGGGGGGTGTCTAGGGGGTGCGGCCTTCGTGCCCCTCTGTGCATGGCCTGAAGTCCGGCCAGCCAGGGGTTACTGCGGCAGGGGCGCCCCGCCCTGGGAGGCATGGAGCGTGGCAGTTGGGCAGAGCTTGGGCTGGGCCTCTCCTCAGCTGGGAGTCTTCCCAAGCTGCCTGCTCCTGCGCCCTCCCCCAAGCTCCTGCCCAGGACCACGGGCACTGCGAGGGCAGGGACAATGCGTCCTCACTCAGAGCAGAGCTGTGGCCCTCGGGAGCCGGACGGCAGTCGGGACGGCCACTCCTGCTCCGACGGGCACCAAGCCTCCTCACCTGCAGGCCAAGTCCAGGTCGCAGTCCTTGTCGACATAGCAAGGGCTCTTCCCCCCCAGCTCCAGAGTGACAGGGGTCAGGTGCTTGGCTGCAGCCGCCATAATGATCTTCCCGACACCAGGGCTCCCGGTGTACAGGATGTAGTCGAATCTCTGCTTGAGCACTTCCGTGGTCTCGGGGACGCCCCCATTGATCACTGGGAACAGATCCTGCCGTGCGAGGGGAAAGGCAAGGCTCAGGAGGGACCGCAGCCCCTCCTCACCCTGCCCAGGTAGCCCCCACCCAGTAGAGCCCCTTTCCTGACTCAGGGGCTCTGGTCACCCCAATGGGAGAGGCTTGGCCCCTTGTTGCGAGTTACTCTCTCTCAACCCCAAGACCCAGGCCCAGCACGGTTCTCCTTGTGCCCTGGAGCGCACCTCACCTTATCCAGGTACTGAGGGATGATGGTGGCCAGCAGGTTCGCCATGTTCTCGCTCACCTCTGAGGGCTTGAGGACCACGGCATTCCCTGCAGAGCACACGGCAGTCAGGGTGGGCCGGGCCCAGCGCTTCGCCCTCCCAGCAACTGAGCCTGGCGCCTCCCTTCTCCTCCCATGTCCTCGGAGGGGTGGGCAGAAGAGCCAAGGGCACAGCCCACAGGACTGCACCGCCTGCCCTCACGTGAGGAGATGTGAGGAAAGAGGGAAGGAGAAAGGGGAGAGAAGAGCTCGGGGCCCAAGCGGAGCAGGCTTTCTGCCAGGAAAACCCTGGAACATCTTAGCCGAGAGCCACACAGCCCGTGCGCCGGCAGGGAGCGGCGCTACTGGGACGTCGGAGCCTGGCTGGGCCTCAACGGCACCTGGCCTGGCTCACGGGTTTGGTCTCTGCAGTCTCCTGTGAAATACCCATCCCACTCCTACCTGACCACAGGACCCACCTGCTCACAGGCCTGAGCCCCTGCCCCACTCCGCAGCGAGGAGCAGTGATCCTTCCTAACTCCCCTCCTGGGAGGGGCCTGCGGTACCTGCAGCAATGGCGCCCAACATGGGCTGAATGGTGAGGGTGAAGGGATAGTTCCAGGTGCCAACGATGAGGACCACGCCCAGGGGCTCCGAGTGGATGTAGCATTCATCCTGCTGGGTGTTGGCAGTCTTCTCTGTGGGCTCGTCCACCACCCACTTAGAGAGGTTCTGGAGCATGTACTCAATCTCCTCCACAGCATACACGATCTCCTCCTGGTACGCGTTCCATTCATTCTACGGTGAGAGGCCCCATGAGCACCAGCCCCAGAGCTCTGGTTGGTGGTTGCCAGGGCTGGCTGTGGGTCCTGGGTCACTGCTCCCTCACACTGTGACCCTGAATGACCTGCTCCCCTTTGCTAACCTCAGTCTCCCAATCTGCAAAATAGCAGCTGTTGGATGGGCACATTGAACGGAGCCCAGCATGTTCAACGGCCAGGGTAACAGGCCCATTCACCATGGGCTCCCCAGGGGGGCGGCACATGGGGTACAGAGCTGGGGAGTAGCCATTGGAGGGGTGGGCCTCCAAGGGCCCTTCCTGACAGTGCTGGGGGTCCAGGCCGGTTTGGATGCTTTAAGATATCGGAAGGAACCTCAGACCTGGGCGGTGATTTGAGAGTCGTTTATGAGTGGAGGGGAATACCACGCCAATAAGTGTCCAGGAACACTTGCAATTTAAAATGACACCTTCCCTGGCTGCTGTGGCTCAATGGACTCAGTGCCGGCCTGCAAACCAAGGGGTCGCTGATTCGATTCCCAGCTGGGGTGCGTGCCTGGGTTGTGGGCCGGATCCCCAGTTGGGGGTGCGTGGGAGGCAACCACACATTGATGTTGCTCTCCTCTTTCTCCCTCCCTTCCCCTTTCTCTAAAAATAAGTAAATAAAATCTTTTTAAAAAATGACACTTGAACCCAGGATGAAGCCCTAAGAAAACCATCATCAAGAAGTGGGTACAGGAAAGAGGTTGCCAAAGAGAGAGGTGGAAACCCAAAAGAAACTCAGCGGGGGCGGGGGGACTGTGGAACCCTCCCTGGCGGGGAGGCAGCAGTGTGGAGGGCCACGAGAGATGTGCAGGCAGACAGCAGGAAATACAGCTCTTCCCTGAACTTGAGCTGTGGAGGGCAAAATGGAGTTGTGAAGTTAACAGAATGGGTTTCCTTGTCTTTAATTTTTTGTTTGTTTTAAGATAAGCAATATTGAGAAATTTTAAAAAATACAGCAGCAAAAGGCCCTCTGTCCTTCTCCAAGTTGAGATGGAAAGAGGGAGGCAGGTCCCCATTGTCCGGGGGGCAACAAGGTGGAGAGTTTGAGAACTTGGAGGTGTCTGGTTTTGCTTCAGGGCGGGGGATGAAGAGGGAGGGCGATTCCGCGCCGCGCAGGCGCCCTGTGGGGGCCAAGCTGTGCTGTTCCCTGGTTCAGAGAGGGACCCAGGGCTGAGGGCTGGAGGAGATAGGGAGACCAGAGGCTGGGGAGGGCACTGCGGAGGATTCTGAGGACTAAATGGGGTTCTATGTAAAGAGCTGGGCGCTGAGTTCCAGGCGCACAGCAGATGCCCTACAGGCAAGCAGCGACTGTTCTCGTTCCTTTGCACCCTCAACCGCCCCCTCCCCGCGCCCTGGCGCCCAGAATCTGCTGTCGGCCCTG
This sequence comes from Pteronotus mesoamericanus, assembly GCF_021234165.1. Taxonomy (NCBI): domain Eukaryota; kingdom Metazoa; phylum Chordata; class Mammalia; order Chiroptera; family Mormoopidae; genus Pteronotus; species Pteronotus mesoamericanus. Next base: position 2,554,555 of record NW_026555090.1, read on the forward strand.
GAGGTGTGCGTTTGGGGGCCCGGGGTGAGGGGAGCGCACTCTATGCAGGTCGGCGATCAGCGCGCCCGCGATGTCCTTCCCGCGCTCCCTGATCATGCGCTGCAGCGCCTCCAGCTGCTGGATCCGGAACTTCAGGGGGCGAGTCCGGCCCGAGTTGAAAGCGGCTCTGGCCCGCTGCACGACTTCGCCGATTTTGCTCATGGTTCCTGGGGAGAGACGCAGCGCCTTGGAGCAGGGGAGGCGGAGGCCCCTCCAGCGTACTGAGGCACGGAGAGAGGAAGACTTGCCCGGGAGCGCCGGGAAAGTCGCATGCTTTTTCCTTCGCAGCTCGCTAACCCAGACGTTTGGACCCTTCCTTAGGGCCCTCTGGAGGAGAAACTCCTCTACAGTGGGGGCCAGGCAGTGGCGGCAGAGACTGCACATGTAAGTGCTGATGGGGGTCTAGGCAGTGTGCGAGGGCAGGCCCTTCCCGGCACCTCTCATGCCCCGCTCCTGGCTGGCCCGGCGGGTGACCCCCGCAGGCCAGCGCTCCAGGAGCGCAGCGCACCGGGCAGGCCCCTTCCCAGGTTCAGTTGGATGGTGCAGCCTGTGATTCCACACCAGAGCTGATCTGAGAAAACCCAGGGTCAGAACATCCACGGCTGCTCTCAAAAGCCCGCCTGTAACATTGCGAGCCACCAGCCAAGACCAGCGAGGGCCTCACGGAGCTTGCGGTTCCCACACACGAGTGGGGGGGTGGGGCTTCCTGCACCAGGACAAGAAGCCACAGTGACAGGTTGGGACGTCTCAGAGCCATTTGGCTCCGTTTAGCAAAGCCTTTTAAAGCGTCACCCTGGCATTGTAGGTCCACATTCAGGACTTGCAGAAATTACAGTATTACTAAACATTCAGGAATAAGAAAGTTGATCAAGTTTGTTTATAACAGAAATGCTGGAAACATCCTAAATGTTCACCAGCAGGAGACAATTTAAATGGGCTCCGCCGCGCCTGTGTGGCGGCCAGCCGGCCGGCTGAGTGCTCGGCGCCTGCACAAAGGTGCTCTCTCGGGGGCCCAGGTGTCCCCCACGCAGGGGCGCAGAAAGAACGCAAGTCACGGAACCGCAGGCACGGTACGTGTGCTGGGCGTGCGCAGCGCACAGAAAGACCGGCCGGGCAGCCCCGCGTGGGGGTGATCTCTCTTTTCACCTGGAGTGCTTCGTTTTTGTGCCATGAGCTTGCATCTTCTTAAAACATTTGTTACCTTTTGATGAAGGTCATCGGTAATAGTACATGCTCGTGGTAGAAAATGTAAAAGATACAAAAAGGGGACCACAGAGAAAACCTCCCCTCTCCCTCCCGCCTCAGCAATTGCTAACTGCCCCCCAGAGGCGGCGTGGCCGCTCCCAGGCGGTGCTTCCAACGTCAGAAGACCAGGAAATGACTGCAACAGAGCAGATGCCGCAATAAGGCTCTTTCCATTGTCCAAACAAAAATTATGCACACCATCTATAAGGTATGTATTTATACTACATATGTGTATGAAATGTATGTATATATGGTATATATGCCATATATGTATGCATATATGCATGTACTATATATGGTGTGTATTATATATGGCATATATGATTTTTTTCAAAAAACGGAACTAGCCCCGTGTGTCTGTATTTGCGTGTGCCCCTGTTGGAGTCCCAGAAATGGTTGCCGGTCCCTGTCACCCCCTGTCCTCTCCACGGCGCTGACCCCAGCCCCAGGCTTTCTGCACAGACAGGGGCCCCGCTGGCATCCAGGGCGCCCCTGCCCGGAGGTGTCACGGGCCCTCCCTAGTTCTCACAGCAGGCTGGCTGGAGCCTCTCGCCGGCAGCCCCTGATGCCCATGACCCCCGCCGCGCAGCCCAACAGGAAGGCCCTCCCAGCCTTACGTGGTCAAACCAGAGCTGCAGCCTCCAGCCATCAGCCACCCAGACGGGGCAGCCCAGGGCCGGGCAGCCTGGTGAGAGTGGGACCGGGCAGCTGGCACCCAGTTCCAGGACGCAGAACTGCGTGGTCCCAGGGAGGAAGCGCCCGCGGCCAGCGGTCTTCACAGTGCCGCCTCGCGGCTATTACACGGAGCAATGGCGCTGCAAGCGTCTGACGCTGCGCCTTGCAGCCCGCGGGGCACAGCTGGAGGCCACCGCCCCGCATCCCTGCGTCCTGTCCGCCTCGCACGTGCTGACGTCACCCCAACCCCGCATCCCGTGGATGGCTACCCCTTCGTTATCCCCTCAGAAAACTCTGGACTTGTTATGGATCCGCTTTATAGACGAGGAAAGTAAGGCCTAGGGACATTAAATGTTCTGCCTCTGTCTCACAGTTAGCAAACAGCGAAGTCAGGGTTTGAACACGTTTCTATCTCTGTCCTCCGCTCACGGCTTCTAACTCCTGAGCTCTGCTGCCTTCTAGGGAGGGGCATTAGGGCTTCTCACCCACTATCCCCTCAGCCCCTGCTTCTTGGATCCCTGGGGTCGATGGCAGAGCTCCCAGAGGTGGTCTTCGGACCCTGGGGGCCCAGTCTGAGGACCCTCATTAGACACTCCTCTGTGGCAGAGAGGATCTGCCACAGAGATGGACCCTTTTCCTAGAGCAGGTCACCTGGTCAGTCCACCTTGGGCGGGGGGGCCGGGGGGGGGGGACGGGGACTTGGAAGGAAGAGGCTTACCTTCGACACAGTCTCTCGCAGTGGCTGGAGCTGCTGGAATGAGCATCAGCCTGGAGGGGTGCATTTAAGGACCCTTCTCCCTGCCCAGCCAGCCCTTCTCCCCGCCCACTCAGCACTGCATCCCCACCCTGGAAGGTTGTGTAACAGACCAAAACAATATTCAATGTGGGGTGTAGCCTAGTCAGGGCCTCCGCTCCCCAGCATCCCCCTGCCAGCTTTGGGGATTAAACCTTTGTCCTAGTCTAAAAGGCAAGAATGTGTATTTGAAGGCTTGGGTGAGGTTTACATCCAATCTTCAAAAGCAGACCATGCATGTGTTTGCCCTGGGCGTGGGGTCTGCTGATTGATTCAGCCTGACTTGGACCTCTTCCAGATTTCCAAAGGGCAACTGCCAGATGCCGGGCTCCCGATGCTTCCAGTTACGGTTTCGTAAGATCAGCAGTGGGTAAGGGACGAGGAATGGTGAGTGTGCACACAGCTGCCTGAAAACGCACCAACGCGCAAGCGCATTCTCCTGCCCCACGCCTCTCTGCCTTGTGGGGTGGGACCAGGCCCCCACTGATACAGGTCTCCAACCCCGGGGACCTGCAGGCCAGGGGCAGGGGTGGCTTTCTCTGCCAATATGTGTGTCTGCTGCCTTGCTGAGTAGCAGAGGAGAGGCCAGGAGCCAGTAAAAACGGCCAGGGATCTCCCCCTGTGGTCGTCCAGGGGACCAGGCGTGCTTGGGAAGGAAGGAGCCTGGAAGCCCTTCCTCCAGTATTTAGCAGACGTTTGCTGGCCTCTGCTCCATGCCATGCAGTGGGGTTGAAGGCAGATGTGGAAAGCCACTGCGTCCACTGTCCCATCTCACACCTCCCTGGCCACCGTGGGCCCCTGGCCTCCTCCTCTCAGGCACTGGCGCCGCCTTCACCCCCCCGGGCGCTGTTTTCCAGCCAGCATCCTGGGGTCCTGCTTCCCCATTCCACTGGGAGAAAACGCAAGCTTCCCACGATGACCGACAAGCCCCTCAGGCCATTCTTGCTCTTCTCCCTCCCTCCACCTCAAATGCCTTTGCCCCACGTCCACCTACGGAGATCTTTTCAAATGTGATGTAAAATTAGTACTGACACCTCCACATCGCTCTGCCTTTTCCCTTCAGAGCACGCATCACCCTCTGACATGCTATTTGTCTGCTTATTTTGTTTGCTACCTGGGGTCCCCCCCCCCAGCATCCAACTAGAATTTGATCTATTCCCTAATGCAATGCTTAGCACCTGGAACAGTGTCTGGCACATAGCAGGTGCTCAGTAAATATTTGTTGAGTGATGGGGTAAACAGAAAATTTTAAAAACAATATGGAAACTGCGGCCGCTGGAATGTGCATGAGAGCTACAGGGACTCGGATGGGGATCCCACGATGAACAGTGTCTGAGCTAAATGGGAGGCATTAAGGCAAGGAACAGGGGAGGGCTTGAAACAGCAAAAGAGAAGGCACAGAGGCAGGAAGCAAAGTTATGAGTCCGGCGCAGTGTGGCGTGGGAGGGATGACTGAGGCCCTGGGGCCGGGCTCAAGGAGGCCAGCGGCTGGGCCAGGCCGCGGGGGCGGGCGCTGTGGAGGAGCTTATCAGAGAGACCTGTCCCTGAGAGTTTTGTTTTTAGGGAGTCTCTGGTCTTGATGAGGTCTAGATTGAAAGCTGCATCTTCCAGTGATAGAGGCAAGAGATTACAAGATCCCAATCTAGGCGGGAAACATTCCAAGACAGCAGAAGGCAACACCGGCAGCCTCTGGTGCCTGGGGGCTCGGGCGGAGCAGTGGCAGAAGGTGGGCCACCCTCTGAGATGGGGAGGAGGGGGCAGGTGGGCCAGGTCTCTGTGCCAACCTGGAGCCCTTCCCCACTCCCAGCTGTCTTTGGAGATGACCCTTCCCTCCGCTTGCAGACTTGGTGAGGTGGTCCGCCAGGCTGCAGACTAGCCAAGGGGAGCATGGGTCCCCATGAGGTCACCTGGATTCTGCTGTGAGACCCGAAGCCAAAGAAGCTGACTCATCCTGATGGTGGCTCACTGGGTTCCCGACAGCCCTGGGCCCAACCCTGCCCAGGCCCGATGCTCAGCTCCCTCTCAGTTCAGTGAAAATGTTCGCCCCACTGCCAGACACCATCAGCTTCATGTCTTTCAACAAAGCATGTGATGTCTCCGGGCCTCAGCTTCCTCAGCTGAAAAGCGGTCCAATGGAAAGAAGCTGACAGATGGGGGCCCATGAGCCCTCTCTCCTTGGTCCTTGGATCCATCATTTGCTCCCTTACAGTAGGAAGTTACCTCCTGAGGAGAACTATGGCAGCAAATGGAAACAAACAGGGCAAAGCCACCATGCCTCTGAAAGGGATCAGGATAGCTTTTGGCTCACAGAAGCTTTGTTTAAATGCTGGTGTTGTTGCTATTGTTACAAGTAATGGCCTTTAAGTCCTGGTAATATGGAGCAAGGAACCTTAAGACTTGTTTATATCTATGGAGAACAAAACTTTTAAATTTAAAATTTATTATTATTATTAAGTTTCAATTGCAGTATAGCTTGAGTTGTCACAGAGTGTTGCAGATACATGCTTTTTAGATTTCCATCTTTGCTAGCCCCAGTACTCCACCCCCGAGGCCTTGTACTGCCCAGGTCGTCGCTTCTTTCTCTGGGCCACGGCCACTGCTGCCTGCCTGCTCTTCCTGAGTCCCTGCTCGTCTTCCGTGGTACCTTCTCCAAAAAGCTGCCAGAGGGCCCTTTGGGCAGTGAAGAGCTGAGTATGTCTCTCCTCCATTAACATCCTTCCGTGGCTTCCGACTGCTCTTAAGAAAAAAACCTCCCATGGTCTTTGAGACTCTGGATGGCCCGGCCTCTGGTCACTTCATTAGCCTCGTTTTGTCCCCCTTTCCAGCATTATCCCCGCGCTCCAGGCCACTGCATTCCTGAATGGGCCAGTCGATTTCCTGCCCCAGCGTCTTCTCACCTGCTATTCTCACCCGGGAACATTTCTCCATCTATTTTGAACCCTGGTAACCCTTATATTCTTATTCCTGTTCACCCCTCAGCTTCTCTGACACCCCCCCCAAATAATACCTTCTTTGCTTCCCAGAACCAGTCACAAATTGCAATAATATATCTGTTTCTGTGACTGTTCATTGATTATTTTTCATTGCTCCATGTCCCCCCTCAGACTGGAATTTTCATGAAAGCAGTGGTCTCAGCTCTGTTCCACTCACGCCCCCTCAGCAAAGTGCCTGGCCTGCAGAAAGCCCTCAGGAGATCCTGGAAGCTGGCCAGCGCACCAAACCCTCCTGCAGAGGGGGCTGGGCAGGGTCCAAACTGAGGCTAAGAGAGACTATCAGTCATTTAGCAAGATGATTTTCAGCAAGCTCACCTAAAACTGGCAGACATTTTTTTGAATGAGAGAAAAAATTAGCTTAAAAGTTATTTTGCTTAAACTTCAAGCAACACTTACTTAAGTTAGAAATCGATGTTTGAAGGGGAAACCACTTTCTGATTAAGAGCAGAAAGAAAAAAAATTGAATGGTGGGTCTATGGGCCCATCTCCTTCCTTTAGAGAGAGGCAGGGGGGAGGGGCTCAGACACCGGGAACACACAGGGACACCTCGTGCTCAGGCTGTGGGGGCGACGCCCTGGCCTCGGCCCTGATTTGGGCGGCCCCGGAGGGTCTGCCAGCAGCTGACGGCTGCTGCGACTGGCAGGATGCGAGCGAACTCTCAGAAGGAAGGGCTCCGTTGCCCCCGTGGTGAGGTTGCTACCCAAGTTTCTGAGGTGGCCTTTGAGGTGAGGTAGAAAAACCGCTTGGACTAAGAATCTGGAAACGAGCCTGTGACCAGATCCTGAGGTGCCCTGCAGAAACTTGGAACTACAAGGTGAACCCATAAACTCAGGCACAACACCTTTTGTGAGGGGTGAGAGACTAGACTCTTTGTGAATATGTGATGGAACATTCAGGAACGCCCAAAACTCCAGCCAAAATGGAATTCTCTGGGCACAGGCCTGGGAGGGGACCCTAATAAGTGGAAACTTATTTAAGCACTTGTTTGGAGGAAGACCACGTGACCTGGAGGGGGGTCTTGGCTGGACAGGGAGCACCACAGAGCCTTTACTGGCCAAGTTCCTGGGGGCCAGCCTCCCCAGAGAGAGGGGTCCTGGCTCCACAGGCTGTGCCTGGCCAGCCCCGCCTCCACCCTCCGCCCCCACCGCCGCGAGGTGCTGGCTCATGCTCACCAAGCCACCCTCCAACACCTCGGCCTCCCCGGCCACTTGCAAACAGGGAGAGGGGACTCTGGGACAGCTAACTTGGCAGTTACTCTGGTGGCTATAAACTGACAAATTGTCACTTCTGATAGTTGTTTGGCCACCCCATAGGTTGCCCACATGGACAGAGCAGCTGTTGGGCTGACTCACCTGGCAGGCGCTATCTCCCCTGTGAGCACAGCCAGCAGCCTCCTGGTCCAACTCTACAAGCTCAGCTCACAGCTGTCCTGCCCCAGACGGGAACCCAGCTCTCGTCCTGCCGACGCGGGCACATTTCTGGGCCCACCAGGCTGTGAGGACAGGACCCTAAACCACAATGAAGTGACTGAGACAAGTGTGACCCTACAGGAATCCACCTGATGGCCCCGGGCCTTAACGTCACCTACTGAAAAAGTTCAAGTCAGGAGTTCTCAAAATGCGGCCCCCAGACCCGCAGCCTCAGCATCCCCGGGAAGCTGTGAGGACGCGGGTTTCCAGGCACAGCCTAGGCCCCTCGGTCAGACACGCGGGGATGAGGCCCGGCAGGAAGTGTCATCACATGTCTGCCGGGGGTCCAGTATCTCCGGGGAAGTTTGAGAGCCACTGATTTAAGCAGTTACTGTTTATTCTTTAAGACATTAAAATAATTCAAAAACAAAAACAAAAAAAAAACCAACAAAAAAAAAAAGGAGAGAATAAGAAGAATCTGGGGCATCTCTAAAAGGGCCAACATCCAAGTCATAGGGGTGGCAGAAGGAGAAGAAGAATAGCAAAAAATTGAAACCTTATTTAAAAAGTAATGAAAGAAAAGTTCCCTAATTTGGTGAAGGAAATAGACATACAAGTCCAGGAAGCACAGGGAGTCCCAAACAAGATGAACCCAAAGAGGAACACACCAAGACATATCGTAATTACAATGCAAAAGGTTAAAGATAAAAAGAGAATCTTAAAAGCAACAAGAGAAAAACCTACAAAGGAGTTCCCATAAGACTATCAGCTGATTTCTCAAAAGAAACTTTGCAGGCTAGAAGAGACTAGGAAGAAGTATTCAAAGTGACGAAAAGCAAGGACCTACAATCTAGATTACTCCACCCAGAAAAGCTATCATTTAGAGTCAAAGAGCAGATAAAGTGCTCCCCAGACAAGGTAAAGCTTAAAGAGTTCATCATCACCAAGCCCTTATTATATGAATTGTTAAAGGGACTTATCTAAGAAAAAGAAGATCAAAAGTATGAACAGTAAAATGACTCACAACTATCAATAACTGACTCTAAAACACAAAAACACAAACAAGAACAAAAGCAAACTAAGCAAACAACCAGAACAGAAACAGAATCATAGATATGGAGATCACATGGAGGGTTATCAGGGGGAAGGGGAAGGGGGAAAAAAGAGGGAAAGGTGCAGGGATTAAGAAGCATAATTGGTAGGTAAAAAATAGACAGGGGGAGGTTAAGAAAAGTATAGGAAATGGAGAAGCCAAAGAACTCATATGCACGACCCATGGACATGAACTAAGGGGGGGAATGCTGGAGGGAGTGGGGGTACTAGGTGGAGGGGGGCAAAGGGGGAAAAATTGAGACAACTGTGATAGCATAATCAATAAAATATACTTTAAAAAAAGAAACAAAATGAGGTTTAAAATGAATAAACTAAGCTCTATGAAAATCTAAAAAAAACCAAATTGCTTATGAGAAAAGCACGTTATTTACTCTTTAACATGCTCCATGTTATAAATTTGTAAATATATTGTGATTTATGAGATACTTGATTTTCATCCAGTTTCTAGCTCACAGCTCTCAAAATCCTGGGAGTTTCTTAACAGTTGGGAGAATAAAGGCGTGTTTTGTTCTGTTAATGACGTGACCTTTGGAAGCACCCAGGGTGGGGCTGGTCCCAAGGGGAACCAAAACTGTGATAAAGAGCTGGAACTTTGTCTTACCCCCTGACCTCCAAGGAGGGGAGAGGGATTGGAGGTTAAGTGCAGTCACCAGTGGCCAATGACAGTTCAGCAATTTTCAACAGGTGCTCCCCAAGGATCTGTAAAACATGTGCTACCTGACTCTAGTCAGGGGCACTGACCTCTTTCCCTTAGACTGTCAAATAAAAAATGACAACAGCCACACAACAAGCGCCATCCAGTGTGAATGAATCAAAACCATGCCTATTTTCTTGTCAGATTGGCAAAAATGTATATTTTAGTATGCCACAGAATTTCAGTGATGACTTTATGTGTGTCATAAAACAGATGAAAAAAGTTGAAAACTGTTGCCTTAGTCAATCATGACTATGTAACATTAAGCATCCATAAAAACCCAGGGGACAGCTTACATGTTTTTAAAAAATTTTATTTATTGATTTGAGAGAGAGGAGAAGGGACAGAGACAGAGAAAGAAACATTAATTTGTTGTCCTGCTTATTAATCCATTCATCTCCTGCATATGTCCTGACCAGGGAAGGACCTTGCCACCTGGCGTATTGGAACGATGCTCTAACCAACTGAGCCACCCGGCCAGGGCATGGCCTTCCTTTGTGCAGACCTGCCAGGTTGGTGAACATGAGGAGATACGGGGAGAGTAGCACCTGGAGGGGTACGGGAGCTCCAGTCCCCTTCCCGCGTCCCTCGCCCTGTGTGTCTCTCCATCCAGCTGTCCCTGGGTTATATCCTTTTATAATGAACCAGTGACCTAGTAAGTAACATGTTTCTGAGTTTTATGAGCCATTCTAGCAAATTAGTCAAACCCAGAGAGGGGGTGGGGGACCTGTCGATGTACAGCCCGCAGGTTAGGAGCATGGGCAAGATCTGGCCTCTGACGTGTGGGCAGTCTTACAGGATGGACCCGTGACCTGTGGCGTCTGACGCTGCCTCGCAAGTTCTCGGATGCCCACAGCTGCCTGACAGTTGTCTGGTGATGTGGGGCACCCCCCTTACACACACTGAATTGGGTCTAGGAACCTAATTCAGTATGTATTTACAAAATTATATTCTATAATTAAACAAAGCTCGGTAGATTCCTGGTAATGACATGACTGTAAGATTTTTATATGGGTGTGTGGCCCAGAATTAAGTTTACATTTTTTAAGTGTCCGAGGAGCTGGGGTGACAGCATAAAATCTTAAAATAAATTATTCTCAGGGGCAAATTAAAACATTTTTAGTGGCAACCATGAAGTTATCAGATAACAGCAAGTCTTAGGCCAGGCCCAGGCTGCCTGTGACTGTCACTGCCACCATTTCCTGAGCCTTTGCAGTGGGACCTTTGATCACAATTCTACAAGGAAGGTGCTATCACCCCTACTTTATAGGAGTGGGAACAAAGGCTCATAAGGACTACTGTCCAGATGCTCACGGCTCACAGGTGGCAGAACTGGGACTTCAGTCCATGCTCGGTGGGCACCACGGTGCAGGCACAGCCACCCAGTGCACATTGTCCCCCTACAAAGGCAGCCCCACAGGAAGCAACAAAATTCATGTCTGTGCCTTAGAGAAGAGCCCCTCCAGCCCCACCCTGAATGTACCAAGTCCCATCACCCAGGCGGCTCTAACCAGCCCGGGCCCCCGGGCCCCCGGGCCCGCACATCCGGCAGATTGGGCGCCGTGGGTAGAAAGAAGAAGCATGAGGGAGATGAACGCTCTGAAGAGCCATGAGGAGGGACACCGACCAGAAGAACCAATTCAATGTACAATAGGATCAAAATGAAGAAATAAATTTAATCTTTAAAAATGTTTTTTATTTATCGATTTTAGAGAAGGAGGAGGAGAGAGACAGGCAGACAGACAGACAGACAGACATCAAGTGTTGTTCCACTTATTGATGCATTCATTTGTTGATTCTCGCATGGGCTCTGACCAGGGATCAAACTTTGGCATATCCAGAGAACTCTCTAACTCACTGAACTACCTGGCCAGGGAAGGAAAAAATAAATTTAAATATAAACTTAACAAAATTTAACAAAAGAATTGCAAGACTGGTATGCTGAAAACTGCAACCCATTATTGAAAAAATTAAATATCTTAAAAAATGGAAAGAGATCCCATGATCATGGATTGGAAGATGTGATATTAAGATAATAACACTCTCCAAACTGATTTATAGATTTAATGCAATTTCTATTCCATCCCAGCTGGCTATTTCACAGGAATAGAAAAGTGGTCTTAAAATTCAAGGGACTCAGAATATCCCAAACAATCTTAAAAAGAAGAACAAAGCCAGAGTGTTTAATTTCAAAATTTACAACAAAGCTACAGTAATCAAGACTGAGATACTGACATAAAGACAGACACACAGATCTATGGAATAGAACTGAGAGTCCAGAAATAAATCCTAACATGTATGGCCAATTGATTTTTCACAAGGATGCCAAGACAATTCAATGAGGGAAGAACAGTTTTTCCAACAAATGTTGCTGCGGTGACTAAATGTCTACATGCAAAAGAACAAAGTTGGACCCTTATCTCACACTGTGTGCAAAAATTACCTCAATGTGGACCGTCAGCTTTAATATAAGAGCTAAAACTATAAAACTTCTACAAGAAAACAGAGGAGTAAATCTTCATGTTCTTTGGTTAGGCAATGATCTTTTAGACACAAGACCAAAATCACCAATGACAAAAGTAAAAACAGATAATTGAACTACATCAACATTAAAAACTTTTGTGCTGCAAATTATACCATCAAGACAGAGAAAAAAACCCTACAGAATGGGAGAACATATTTCCAAATCGTCTATAGATAAAGGACCTGTATCAGAATACATAAAGAACTATTATAACTCAATAATAAAAAGACAAAGAACGCCATTTAAAAATGGGCAATGGATTTGAACAGACATTCCTTCAAAGAAGATATATAAATAACCAATAAACACATGAAAAGATGTTTGCCATCATTAGTCATTAGGGAAATACAAAATAAAACTACAATGAAATAGCACTTCAAACCCACTAGGACGGCTAATATTTTTGAAAAGACAGACAACAGCAAACGCTGAGAACGCGGAGAACGGGCACCCCCTGCACTGCTGGTGGGAGCGGAAGACAGTGAGCGCGACCGCCCCGGGGAACAGGCTGTCGCTACTCAAAAAGCCAAGCGTAGAGTTACCGCATCGCCCAGCGATTCCACTCCTAGATACATGTCCGAGAAAAATGAAAACATACGTCCACACAAAACCTTCTGTTTGAATATTCATACCAGCATTTTTGATAGTAGTCAAAAATTGGAAACGACCAGGCGTCCATCTGAACTGATGAACAGAGAAACCCACGCGGCCCCCACGCAATGCAGTAGCAGCGCGCGGCCGTGAGGGGGCGCCGCAGGGACACAGCTTGCGCGCGCAGTGCTGAGCGAAAAAAATCCAGTCCCATACGACTCCAGGCCCTCTGAGTCCACTCGCAGGAAACATCCAGGACAGTCAGATTCATAGACAGGAAGCTGAGGAAGGGGACCGGAGGAGGGGCGTGGGTGGGCGACTGCTGCTGAGGACAGGCTTCCTTTCGGGGGCCCAAAAAGTGTTCATGATTCGATGGTGGCGATAGTTGCACAAGAAACTAAACAGCATTAATCTGTACATGTAAATCGGTGCTGAATTATATACCAATAAAGCTATTAAAATATTTATATTATGTTCCGTATCTTCACTCCAAGGAAATAGGAAAGTGAATTGGAAATCCTTTTAGAATCTCCCTTACAGAAGAATTCAAAATCATTCACGGGGATCGTGCTCCCCGAAGAAGGTGGGACACAGCCGTCCCCACCTTCGGGGCAGTGCACAGACAGGCCGGGCAGCGGCCACCGCAGAGGGACCCCGCGAGCGCCGCCCGCCCGCCCGCCAGGGGGCCAGGCCCAGTCTCGCGGCGGCTCCGTGCTCCTGGGGGAGACGTGGGGAAAGGGCGCCTCGCCTCCCAGTCTCACTCCCCAACTCACAGGAATCCCGGTCTCACTCCCCAACTCACGGGCTAATCGTGAGGAAAACCAGACAGGTCCAAACTCCAGGATATTCTCCACATACCTGGCCACCGCTCCTCAGGACCATCGAGTCACCGAAGAGAGGGAGTCGCAGCTAAGCGGCGCCACAGGAGAAAGGACAACGGAAGGTGGCCTCCTGGGCAGGATCTCGGCAGAAAAGGGACACTCAGCAAATGCTGAAGAACCCGCGCTGAAGGATCCTCAGTCACCAGGAGCGCACCGACACTGGCTCACTAATGCACTGGCGCCATTCATTCGTCACAGCTACCTTTGCGACTTTCTGTACATCTAAAACGATTCTAAAGTGAAAAGTGAATTTTTTAAAATCCTCACCTGAGGACTTTATTTTTTTAATTGATACAAACGTGGTTTTTTTAAAAATAAATTTATTTATTTTTAGAGAGAGGGGAAGGAAAAGAGAAAGGGGAAGAGAAATGTCGATGCATGGCATTGGCTGCCTCTCGTGTGACCCCCACTGGGGACCTGGCCTGTATCCCAGGCCTGTGCTCTGATGGGGGATCGAACCTGCGACCTTTTGTTCTACCAGTTAACACTCTAACCAACTGAGCACACAGGCCAGGGCAAAAAGTATATTTTAAAAACTCTTTTGAAGGCAGCATGTAGGGTTAAATGAGATACAGCTTTATGGCTCCTTAGCTGTGCAACCGGAAAGGACACCCTTGGAGGCCTGATTCCCCGGTCACGTTCACTAAACGTGGCTGCGCCACAGTCTCCAGCCAATGCGGCAGGATCTTGACCAGGCAACATGCATTAAAGAACTTTGGAAAGTGAATTCGCTCCACAATCATACACTGAAAGAGCTACATTGATTACCTACAAAATTTACTCGTGTTTTATTCTCCAAACACGCTGGTTTGCCTAATCTAATATGTGTAAATGAGTCTTAGCCTCCGGCCCCCTGCAGGCAGGCGGCAAGGTCTCCTTCCTGGCTCCCCGCGAGACCCCGCACTGGCTCCGTCCGCCGCAGCTCCGGCCCCTGCCCTGCCCGGCCCGGCCCGGCCCGGCCGTCCGACCCCGCGGGGCGGCCCAGCTGCAGCGCCCTCCGCCGGGTGGGGGTCCTTCACACACAGACTCCCGGGCGGTGCACCAACAGTGGGCTCGCTCCCCTAGACGGCTGACTGCAGAGGCTTGGCTGGGGTGAGGATGGGAGATGAGGAGAAGGCATGGGGTGGGGCAGGCTGAACTTGGCTTCCCCCAACTGCACATAATTTCTGACCAAAGGGTCCTAGCTCCTGGGTCCCCTTCAGTTCTTGCGTTTGGCAGGAGGGGTCCGGGCCAACAACTCTTCAATGCCCACGGTGAGCCGCAAGATGACACCATTTGTTCTTTTGCTGCTGTTCGTTTGTTACCATCCATCTGCACTGTTTACAGAACTGTCCCTCTAGGGTAGCGCAGGGAGCAGGGAGACGCCACCCCACGGCCTCGCTCCCGGGGCCTTGGGTGGGAGAAGCTGCAGCTCTGCGCCCCTGGAGTCGGTGGGGGGCAGATAAGTGGGAGGCCGCAGAGGTGCCTTCTTCTCACCGTGACCTCCCAACCTTCTGGCCGCGCATTCGCCCAGGAAACATCCTGGCGGCCAGGGTCTGAGTCAGGAGAAAGGGCAGTGGGCGGCACAGAAGGCGAGGGCAGGGCACGGCAGAGCCGCGGCAAAATGCAAGTCATGGTGAGCTAGGCACCGCTGCCTGGCAGCCACCCAAGCGCGAGCGCGGCCCCTCTCCCGCCCGCCGCGCCGCGCCCCACTTCCCGGAACCGCCCGGCCGGCGCTGGCGGGCGGGGCGCCGGGCCGCTGGCGAGGCAGCCCTGGCAGCCGCACCCCGAAGCAGAGCGGGCTCGCCGAGAGCGCCGCCGTCACACCTGAAAGAAGCTGCTTACGCCCGCATGGCGAGAATATGTTTTATTTCTGCACAATAACACGCAAATACAACTCCACAAACATGCATACATGTGAGTAACATTTTTCAGACCAATCTGTCTGCCACGCGCGGCTCGCCTCTCCCTCAGTGGCAGCACCCCCCGTAATTCTAGTATGTTTTCTGTGTTCTTCTCAATGCATGGGTAACGTCCAACCAAGTTAAACGTACATGACACATGGGTTTGTCACTGTTTTCAAAAATAGGGTCTTACCAAACACGTTTCTGCATCTTCTGGTCCTACTCAGTGGTGTGCGCGCGCACAGTCTCGCCAAGGCCCAGGGGACAGGTGCATTAATATGAGCATGTGGCCGTAATGTTCCCCATTTACAGGACACCTCTTTGCATCCACTTTTGACCACTGCTCCACCAACCTCTTTGAACTGAGCGGCCGCTGCCGGAGCCGCAGCAGAGAGCGGTCTGTGCTGGGCCTGGGAAGCGCAGTCCTGGACTCGCTGCTGCTTCGGGTCTCTTTTTTGTTTTCCTGGTGGATGTTTACTTAGGAGCTCTTCGTATTATAGCCATCTAAGTGACTGGTATTTTCCCCAATCTGTAATTTGTCCGTGGGTTTTATGGTATCTTTTGCTATACAAAACATTTATAAAGCCAAATAGAATGCTTCCCTTTTAATTTGGAAGAGGAGAGTCCTCTCTGATCCTAGGCTGTTCATCTACTCCCTTAGATGTTCTCTAAGATTTTTATTGTTTTATTATTCACCCAGAGTACATGAAGGGATTTTACACATGAAGTAGAAGAGAATCCATGTTACTCTCTTTTGATGGACAGCCTGTTGTGCCAACACTGTTTAATAAAAATATCAACAGTAACGATAGATTTTCCATGTATTAACTCATTTAATCCTCACAACCACCTGAGAGGAAGAAACCTTTATTCTCTGCAGTTTATAGAAGATGAAACTTGAGCACAGATGGGTGAGTGACCGGCTAGTGAGAACGGAGCAGGTTTCCGCATCCCCGGCCGGCCCAAGGCTCCTACCCGGCTGCCTCACCCATTTCAGGTTTTCAAACTTGTTGCCCTAGTGTTGAATATTCTTTCCTTAAAATTCTTTTAATCTCTTATGTCTCCTTTCTCATTCTTATTTGGGACATTGCTGTCATCTCACTGGTCCTATTGCAAGGAAAGTGCAAGTCATGATGCGTCTGGGCCTCCTGTCCTGGGTTTGCAGAGACCCGTTCACACTACTCATCTTTTCTCATGGAAATGCGAGGTAAAAACGCAGGTCTGGCTCCCCCGTTCACTGATTTCTGTTATCTTTGTCAAGTCCTCCTTCTTCCTTTTGGTACTTACCCTTTTTATGTTGTCCTGTTTTACTACTGAAGGCATTTAATTTTCCCCTGGATTCAGTTTTGCTGTATCACAGAGGTTTCGGGATGAAGCACCTCCTTTTCTTTGCTCTCTCAAAAATTTTTAATTTAATTTCCCTCTCAATGTCCTCCTCTTTAGCCTATGTGTTTTCTAGAAGAGTGTTTCCCAAAGTGAAAGTAGTTAATATTTATTGGTCATACCTTTATTATTTATTACCAATTTTATCAGATTAGGATACAAATATGGCCCTTTCTCTACTTTTCTGTATCAGTTCAGGTTTTCGTTGTGGTCAGATAGATGATTAATTTTCGTAGCATTTCCAGGGACACATGAATAATAAGATGTATGTTTTCAATGTCACTCCACTAAAATCAACAAAATTTTTTATAAAAAGGACAACAATTGAGGGGGAAAGGCATATGTTTTCTGTTCATAGATGTAAGAATTTCCACCTATTAAATTTATTGATTACTCCTCTATATCATTCCTTTTTATTTACTTGGTCTAATTCTGAGAGATGTGTCATGAAATCTCTCCTTATGATTCTAGTACTCTTTCCTTGTGTATTTCAACCATATTTTGCTTCATTCATACAGATTTATGACTAATCTTCTTTATAACTTTTGCTTCTCCACATCACGTTTTAACCTTAAAGTCATGGCCATTCCTGCCTCATTTTTGTTTACATCTGCCCGCACACCTAATTATTTCCAGCCCTTCCCTATCATGCTGCTTTGCACGCGTTTCTTGTCTAACGCATGCAGCTGGGGTTTGTTTATTTACATTTGAGTCTCTCGTTTAGAATAATGACTGAAATGTTCATTGTTTTCTTCTCATTCCTCTGTGGCGGCTGTTGGCCTTGTCCTCTCTGGGGTGGTCCTGGCGCCCAGTTAATGTCAGCTCTCCCGCCTCCCTGTTCATCCTCGGTCCCCTCCCACTCCCCGCTCTCAGAATCAGATGCACGTTCTTCCACAATTATCCAAAAGCAAAATGCCAGCACGTCCCTCTGTGACTCAGGGTGGGGCAGGAGCTGAGGTGGCCCTCACTGCCTCTCTGCTGTCCCCACCCCAGGCCTCGTTGGGGGCGCCGGGTGGTTCTTACCTGAGCCCGCGCAGCACCGGTGCCCTGGGGCATTTCCTCAGCCCTGGAAAGTTTTGTACTTTTAATTCTAGACTAAGTACTTGGACCAAGTGAAGTATGAAGACAAGATGGCTTTTTAAATTTGTTTTCAGTTATTCCAACTGTGTCTCCTCGAATATTTATTTTCAGTCCCTTCAAACAGTCCCAGCCGGGACCACCACTCCTGGTCAATTTCCGGTACTGAGAGCTCGGTCCAGAAAAATTTAACACTTCGATTCCAGCCTGGGTACCACCCAAGGATGGGGACAGGGTCTCTCCCCCCGCCCCGCCCCCCAGCCCTGTCGCCTGGGCCTCCCTTCCCCGTGCTCTGGCGCCGGCAGGGCAGACATGGACGAGGCAGGCGACGCCCTTCCCTCGGCGGAGCTGCTGCGGCCGTCACCGTGGGCGACCCGAGCAGCTCTCAGAGCCCAGCAGCGCCGGCGCCGCGAGGTCCGGGAGGGGAGAGCGCTGCGGTCCTTCAGCTCCCGCCCGCGCCACCCACGGCACCCTCCTTCGGGGTCCCCCTACCCAGCCAGCAGCCCCCTGGTAGCAGCAGGAAGGCCGCCCCACAGGGGTCCTCTGGGTGCAGCTGCCGGAGGAGCCGCGCGCCTTGGGGTGCCCAGTAGGGGGCGCAGGCTCCCGGCCGCGTCTCTCTTTGGCAAGACTTGCTAATAAGGACACATCCCAGCGGGGCGATGAAATGCCACCCCCTGCGCTCTCAGTGACTCTCTAGGAGCCCCTCAGTTGGGGAACCCATCTGCTGGGGGGCGGTTAGAGGAAGAAGCGGAAGTCTTAGGCTCACAATCCCTTCAGCTCCCAGGCTCTCCGTGTCTAGTTTTCTGTTTAGATGCCACGAGACGGCCGATGGACGGACCGTTGGCTCCTGCGCCTTGGACAGAGGTCTCCGCGGCTCACGGGGCACCGAGCGCAGGGCAGACCCTGGGAGCTGTGTGAGTATGTGTGTGTGTGTGGGGGGGGCGGTGCTGGCGGCGTCCCTCAGGGGACCCCCCACTGAAGGCCATGCCATTTCCACCTGTGTCCAACCCTGGTGACCCTGGACAGGGGCTGGCAGCTGCTCCCGGGACGACTGAGACACCGACAGCGTGCGCGGCCCCATTTTAAACCGTCTGTACGATATCCACACAATGGGAAATTATTCGGTCTTGAAAAGGAAGGAAATTCTGACGCATGTTCCAACGTGGGTGAACCTGAGGACATTCTGCCAAGTGAAGTACCCCAGGCATGAAAGAAGTACTGAATGGCTCCCCTGGGTGGCGGCTGCCAGGGCGGGGAGGGGGCTGGGCAGTTAGTGTGGAACGGGTGCAGACCTTCAGGCTGGGAAGGCAGGCTGACTCGGGATGGATGGAGGCGGCAGTAGCCTAACAGTGCCGACGACGTGCTTCAAGCCACTGAACAGAACACGTTCAAGTAGTTAATCTTTATGTTCTGTGTATTTTACCACGATGCACATTCCCCCCCCCGCCCCCGTAAATCCCATCCACATGGGCCAGTAATGCAGCAAATCTGTCAGTGCCCTTTGCTAAACCCCCCTGGGGGCCAGGGCAGGCCCTGCCCTCCCTATCCTCACCCACAGGAAGGGCAGAGGCTCGGGGAGCTGGACAGAGGAGCAGCTGTGGCAGCCGGGAGGGGCCCCAGGGGCAGAGGAAGCAGCCCCGCCCCCCTCCCCGGGAACACACAGGCAGTGGGGGTCGCAGCAACCGGGCTCCCGCTCTTAGTGGCCCAGCTTGGACTTGCTGAAAGACAAGCAGGTGAGGGACAGAGGGTGCGGGATACACACGGGACACAGGTGACCGTTAAATATTTTTTATACATTTCTACATGTCTGAAACATTTCATTTTTTTAAAATAAAACTATTTTTAGAACACTCAGGCACAGCAAAATTGAAGGGAAGGTCTTAAGCTTTGCTGGGCACCCCCTGGTCCCACACACACAGCCTCCCATTAGCAGCAAGGCACCCAGCGGCGCGGCGCACTGGCTGCAGCCGAGGCATTGACACAGCCTTGCCACCCAGGGCGCGCACGTTCATTAGGGTCCCCTCTGGGTGTTGACTGTGTATCCTGTGGGTTTGGACAAATGCGTACTGGCATGTACCTAATATTAGAATATGGCACAGATTATTTTAACTGTCTTAAAGAAGAGAAATGCAGACTCTGAGGTGTCTGTGGGACATCCAAGTCCAAGCGTCCAGAGGAGGTTGGTCAGCAAATGTTTGCTGGGGCGAAAGGTTGCACGTTCAACCCCCCCAGTTGGGGCAAGAACGGGAGGCAACAGATTGATGTTACTCACATCGATGTTTCTCTTTCTCTCTCTCTCCTCCCCCCTTTCGCTCTCTCTCTCTAAAAAATATATAATAAATCAATAAAAACACATCCTCGGGTAAGAACTTTTTAAAAAGTGCTTGCTGGGCCATTGTCCTAGAATGAGAGTGCAGACACGGCCCACACCGCAGCCCGGGGCTGGGGACCGGCAGCCGGTGAGCCAGAAGGGAGAACAGACGCTGGGAGAGACAGGCAGGTGTCTGCGGCAGAGGTGTCTGCGAAGCGCAGGGCCGGGGAGCCAGGGCCGCGAGGGCAGCAGCCCCCGCGCTGGCGGCGACGGGCTGGCTGAAGAACGCAAGCGTCGGATCTCGAAAACTAACAGTTGTTCAGAAGGTACTGATACCTTAGGAAAGCAGTTTTTAATCACAGCACGTGCTCTTTGATCCCATTTTGCGAAAGACTGAAGCACGTGGGGAGATCCCCTGGGCAAGATGCTACTGCGATCACGGGCGTTGGGAGATTTGTTCTCTTTTTGCTTATTTGTATTTTTAAAAAGGGTTTCTGTGAGGAACATAAAGTACTTGTATATATAAAAGGGGAGGCAGGGGAGGGAGGAAGAGTGGGAGAAGCAGCCCTGGGGGCCCCTCCCAGGTGCCGAGAAGCGAAGAGAGCAAAGCGGGCCGGAGGGAGAGGCGCCCTGCGCGCCCGCATCCAGGCAGGGACTTGGTGCCGAGCCCCGGGGATGGACCCAGGGCCAGTTCCCCCAAATCTCCCCGTGCGGGGCGGGGGTGGGGGCACTGAGCGCCCCGTCTAGCCTCAGGGCCGCTGCGAGGAGCGGCCAGGGGCGGAGCGAGGGGCGCCCACGGAGCTGGGGCTGCAGGAGGGGCCGGTCAGGCAGCAGAGGACTAACGCAGCCCTGCCGGAAGCCAACGAGGCTGGGGGCAGGTGGGGCGGCACGAGGGGCAATGCGGCCATTTCAACGTCAAGGGAAGAAGTAGGGGGCAAGGCGTCCCCTCCCTCCCGTCTGCCCCTCCCCCTTTCCCTCCCTCCGCCGCCGCTCTCAGCCCGTCCGTCCGCCCGCACAGTTGGCTGCACAGTTCCCGCGATCCCCTGAACCACGCCAGCCAGTGCACCCTTGGCGTTGCCCTCCTGCAGCCGCGGCCCAGCTCAGCCACGGCCCTGCGCTCCCGGCCGTTGGCTCAGCCCCGCCCGCCCCTCCCCTGGGCCCTCTGGAAAGCACAGCCCCCCCCCCCCTTTGTCTGAACCAGGAACCCGACTTGTCCCAAAGGACAAGAGATGTGTCCCCTCCAGCCCTGCCAATGGGGGCTTCTCCCACTCCTGTTCCTCGAGTTCAGGAGCCGCTGGGCAGGGCTCCCCCGCCCCTGCTCCCGCTCCCACGCGGGTCCCAGACTTCCTGTCCATGCTTTCCGCCCTCCCAAGTCCCAGCTGCCACACGCCCTCCCCTCCTTCCAGGTGGCCCCCCCGCTGCCCAGGTCCTGGGTCACTGAAGGCCATTGTTCTCACTGCGGGGGTTCGGGCCCAGCCCCTCATCACTGTGGTTGCTCTAACGGGAAGATACTTATTGTCAACTTTAACACCAGTCCACTAGGAATTCCACGTCCAAAAAGGGTGGGTTGTCCCGGGCAGAGGCGGAGCGGGTGTTGTGCAGTGACCGAGGGCGTTAAGAGCCCTGTGTGGACCGGGCATTCTTCCTGCAGGGGGCTCTTGGGATGATCCCAGCCCTTGCCTCTGTCCAAGAGGTCTCCGTTGTAAAAACGGTATCAACAAGAAAGCTCTCCCGCGGCTCCTGCGGGAGAGTGTGAGCGGCCCTCGGCCCTCCCTCCGTGTTGGCCCAGACCCGGGAAAGTTGCCCAGGGACGGAGGCCCCGCGCGTAGACCTCGCCGGGAGTGGGACTCTGGCGCAGCTAGACGGCGAGGGAGGCAGCAGAAGGCATGCAACTGCTGAGCCGGCGACTGCTCCGTCCTGGTTGCTGGCTTCTGTGGGGCCACCGCAGGGCTGGCCTCGTGAAATGCACCCGAACAGAGAGGGTGGCCCCCTGGGGTCAGCGCTGGTCTGCTGCTGGCGTGTTGGGCTTTAGCAGGTCAGC
Source organism: Pteronotus mesoamericanus (assembly GCF_021234165.1). Lineage (NCBI taxonomy): Eukaryota > Metazoa > Chordata > Mammalia > Chiroptera > Mormoopidae > Pteronotus > Pteronotus mesoamericanus. The sequence goes on from NW_026555090.1 coordinate 2,576,207, forward strand.
CTGCTGCCCACGGACAGCCTCCAACTGCACCCCACGGCCGGCTTGTGGTGGCTCGGAGCGCCAGCACCAGGGAGGCCGAGGGCAGAGGCTGCTGGACCTCCGCTGGACACGTCGCCCCGTCTACCTGCTTTGCTCAGTGAGCCCTCTGGTAGCCACTGGCATGAAATGCAACACTTTTTGCCCACTTCCTAGGTCTGCGATTTTTTTCAACCTTTTTCATCTTGGGGACACACATAAACTGATTACTAAAATTCTGCGGCACACCAAAAAATACACTATTTTTCTGCCAATCTGACATACATAGGTATAACTTTGATTCATTCACACCAGACGACTATCATTGTGTTGGCTGTTGTCTTTTTTTTTTTTTTTTTTTTGACAATCTAAGGGAAAAGAGGTCCATGCCCTTACAGTGTCAGATATTGCACATTTTAAAAATTCTTGCAGCGCACCGGTTGAAAGTCTCTGCCCTGAGTCATCCACATGCCCCTTCCCCAGACTGCCCAGACTCCAATTTTCTGATCTTGCTTCCTAGGCTGCTGGCCATTCAGCAAGGTTACTCACCACTCTGTGCACGCCTGTGCACACTTACCTACCACCTCTTCTCCCTGTACTCAAAGGACAACCAGGCCTGCTGCTCGAGGCTCGCCCACCTTGTCAGACAGGATCTGCACATGGCCCAGCTCCACCGATCTGGCAGAACCACACTGGATCCTGGAGGAGGTGCCAAGAAGCGGGCACTTTGGGAGTCTTGCCCATGGCTGCAGTGGGGGCTGCCACAAGGTTGGACCCCAGAGCGGCAGTGGGGACAGGTTTTGGTAATCAGGGTGCCCTCCCGAAACCAGGACTGTGGCCTGATTTCTGACTTTGTTCCCAGTTCTCTGGGCCTCCCCCCAATTTCTTTTTGCAAGGAGTCATTTTTGACAAATTCCTTTCTGCTTAAACCAGCTGGAATTGTTTCTACTTGTGGTAGATTGCAAATATGGCCCCAGGAACTCCTCCTTGTCTCTGGGTGCCCATGGCCTTGTCAATGTCATTGCCATACTTCTTCAGGGGTGAAGCTGCTTCTCCACCCCTTGGATCTGGACTTGGCTAAGGAGATACCAGCAACGCTGACTCAGCAGGGGCTGGGTGAGGGCCGGAGCCCCGTCGCCTGCCCTCTCCTGCCAGCACCGAGAAAGCGAGGTAGGGCTAGTCTGAGGGATGATGACAGACAGGTGGCCAAGTCATCCAAGTGCAGTCCTTCTGCTCTATGGACACTGGGCCACTGGGTACCACCGTCTCTGTGGTTACCATGTGAACCTTGCACAGTTCCCTCTCCTGCTTTTAATCTAAAGCCAGCTCCAGTCCATGGCTCACACATTAAAAATGGTTTCCGTTCTTTTTTTTTTTTTAATGGATGGAAAACATTTTAAAAGGCTCTTTCATGACACATGAAAATTATGTGAAATGCAAATTTTAACGTCTGTCAATAGCTCTACTGTAACAGTAACGTTCGCGCGGGCGCAATCTGCTGCCGCTGTTAGAGGCGCAAAGGCGGGGCCAACTGGCTGCAGTGACCATGCTGCCCTCGAGGCCGACGGCACGGCTCGGCCCTGCGTGAGGAAACCTGCAGGCACCGGGGCCCTGGACCGCCAGTCCCGGTTTCCCGTTCCAGAGGCGCGCAGGTGCTTTTATGACTAACCGCGCAACAGGACGCAGTCATCTTCCAGAATAGCTGGTCCTGTACAATCATCAGTGTTCCGCTCCCCAAGCAGCGCCCCCTTTCGCTCCCTCTTCGGCTGACAGGCTTCCATTTGGCGGCCAGTTCCTTCGCGAGGGCACTCATAAATGCTGAGCTGGGCACAAGACCGAGCTGAGAAGTATTATTTGAGCACATTCTCAGTGGAAAAGAGGGTTCACACCTCAGGAACACATATGACAGAGACACAGCGCGTGACTGGCGCAGGGAAGAAATGGAAGGGGTCGGTGGAGGACGCAGGTCCGGCTGGCCCGCAGGCCCCGGCGCCATCGCTCGGGGATCAGTGGGCAGAGCTGTCGCCAGCCCTCTGGAAAAAATCCATGCTCCGAACACCCTGGGTTTCCACTAGGGACCGTGGGTCTGTTTTGCATGCTTACCCCTGCCCCCCAGTGCTACACCCCAGCTCAGCCGCCTGCGCGCTATTCCTCGTGCTGACTCCTCAGCCAACCAGCCAGCCCGTGGTGTCTTTCAGGAGGGGAAAGCCCACTGGCCTGTCCCCTTCACGGAACCCCTCCAGCTGGAGCAGAGCAGCAGCCTCGAGGGGGCCCCACCGGAAGCCCGGTGGCAGGCTTCCTATGGCCGGTCTCTGATGGGCACAGGTGTGTAGGACTAAGTAATTTTATTGCTCAACCACGGAAAGGCCTTCTGGAGTCGTTCCTGTGCAACTTGGCAGCTCCCTGCACAACCTCTCCTTCACTAGGTGGTGCCCAAATACTGATGGCTGACACACCCTGTGGGCATAAGACCCTCACACTAACTAGGCTGGAGGGGAAAGGGCAAGGTAGGCGGGGGAGGAGCAACCGGGTGGGGCCCCGGTGGTTGAGAAAAAGGCTGTGTACACCATCCTCCTCCTGGTGCAGAGAGAGCTGGCACTGAACTCACTGCTGGTCAAGTCCAAGAGGAGGGTGTGAGGCTGCACAGCAGCAGAGGGATCTCTACCTATGGCTTCAGTGAAAGAACTGGGCCCAGGGAGCAGCCAGGGCCTGTGGGAGGCCCCCGGGCAAACCTGGGGTTGAAGCTCCCTCCACCCCAACCACCATGCCCCTCCCGGGACTGTAGAGTCCCCTGCTATTCAGTTTCACCCTGGCAGGTGTCAACAACAAACAAGGAAACTGTAAAGTGGGTCCATCAAAGGTTCATTCATTCACGTCACAGAAGCCCTTTCACAGAGTTTCAAGGGTGGTTTCTGAAACCTACTGTGCTTGGACTGTAGTTCCAAGGGGGCTACACAAAGCTGCTGACTTCACCTGCTTCTCAGAATCGGCTGCCTTCTGCTAGGACAAGACGGCTCCAGCAGGAGACACCTGGATACCAAATGTCACAACGCTGCCTGCGTTCCCTGCTTCCTATAAAGACCCAGGCACGCGCAGGTGCCCCAGGGCCCCGTGCGAGGCGCGAGCTCCATACCAGGTCCCTGCCCTGCAGTCCGGCAAGTCTAGCCCAGTGTTCCCCCACATCGAGGCATGTGGGCTTTCTCTTAGGAAAATTACTCTCCAAGTCAGTGCTTCCCATCTGTAAAATGAGTCACGTTAAGGGCTGGTATGAGAATCAAATAAATGAGATTGATAAACACAGTCTAAAATTGCCAGGTTGACCTAAAAAGATAATTAAAGGGTATCTTGAAAGTGGTGTGCGTGGTGGGTGGGCTGCAGAAGGAGCAGTGTCCATTCAGTTGTCTGGCTAGAGCAAATGTGGTTCCAGTGAGCCCAGAATCTTGCCAACAAAAAACCAAAAACCCACGAAACAAATGCTCTCCACCCCTCCCCAAAACAAAACAGTAAGGAGCTACAGATGGACCACCACTCTTGAAAGCTGATGCTCCTGGGGACTTCATGTGCTCGCTCGGTCTTCAAACTACTTCATGCTTCCTCACTTGCTTCATCCTCACCCTGGCTCTGTGAGCAATGCCCTTCCCCATCCACCAGATACAGAGGTCAGGGCATGTGCCCACGGACACAGCAATGCATGGGAGAACTGAATCGGAGACCAACGGCACTGCTATGCCCAAGGACAGAGAGTAGTTTTCCGTAAACAAGGGCTCTGCTGGCCTTTCCTAGTGATGTGAGCACTCTCCCAGAGCAGGGCAGTCTGCAAGGGGAACGGACTCAGTGGGAGCAGCACTGAGACACTGGCCAGGCCAGGGAGACCGAGGTAGTCCTTCTGCACACACCTCCATATGCCTAGGGACTCGCGCGGAGCAGATTTCAGAAGAGCCTCTGAGCCAGCAGGACAGGAAACCCCAGGGGTGGGGGGTGCGCTTAGTCACCGCCATGCTCCCCCCACCTCGCCTCATCTCAGGTCCTTCCAGGAGGCACTTGGGACCTTCGGCACATTAACAACTGGGCTGAGGGACCACCTCTGAAAAGGGCAAAACCCACAGATTCGTTCCGCCTGCACCAAGTGCAGACATAGCCTCATGCGGGCCCGGGCGTCCTGGTCTCCACACAGTGGGGCTGTACTGTCAGCGGCCTCTCGGCTCCTGTGCCTTTCTCGGGGACGGCAGCCACTGCGTTCACACCAGCCCTTCCCCAGTTTGGCTTTGCCTCTTCCACAGAGGCAGGGCCATCCGGGCTCTCCCAGGCCGGCGCTCCCAGTTCTGGTTCGAACCCCTGCGGCGGCTCACGAGGAAGCACCCTCCTGACACTTCTCCCCAAGCCAGCATTTTCACAGGCCTTTTAACAGCCAAGGAATAGACTTGGGTGGTTCCAGAGCTTCCCTGGCTGGAGGCTCAAGGGTCTGTCACTCAGATGTGAACTGTCTCTGGGCCATGCAGCGATGGGCGCACCTATCAGGGCAGGGATGACTCCGAGTTGTCAGCAGTAGCTGCTCCTGTCAAATCCGTCAGCAGATCTTTGGAAAGCACGCACCACCTTGCTTTATTCCAGGAAGACTTTAAGGCTGCTCACAGAAACTATGAGGAGGAAGCATATGTTAAAAATGGGAAGGCATCCTCCAAGGACTATGTTCAAACCACTTCAGCACTCAAGAATTCTTTAGATACCTGAGTCAGTGGCCTCATGTCCACGACATCCAGCTCAACACCCCTCTGACCACCTGGTGGAGACCAAGGCAACCCACCTCCAACAGTAAGCTCCTCTCCTGGCTCCTGCCCCGCCCTGCAGCGGGGACAGAATCCCTGCTGCTCTGGGTGCTCCTCTTGGGGGGGCAGGGAGCACAGGACTGTGGGAACCACCAAGCCTAGCACTGGGGTAGTTAAAGCCAATCCTTGCAGCAGGAATAGCTGATCAGCAACTTCCTGGTTTACACATGGGTGCTCAGTAACCTTCCAGGTTATGGTTTGGCTACAGGTGTCAACCCATGAATGCATGAACTGGTCCATTTCTACGTGACAAAATAGATGATATGAAATTAAAAAATACTAACAGAAACAAAGCATTTGTTTACTATTGCTATAATCAAGGCAAAATCTCTTCAACAATTAGCCTTGATAATGGAAGCATAACCAGAACCATTATTCATGAAGTTGCAGTTTGAGCTTCTCTGCTGTTAAGACTTGTTTCACAAACACTATCTACCACAAAACCTTTATTATACAAGAGGAAGAAAGGACCTGGAAGTCACAAAGCCTCCCCCAGCTACCAAACTTCAGACCTATCACTTGCTCGCTGTGAACCTGTTTCATTCCATGTTTAGTAAAAGAAAGAAAAAAAATGGAAAAGGGAGGAAGGACCTACCCCCTGGAGGGTGAACCAAAGCAACCTGGGTGGTGAGGGCACACCCAAGTCACAGGAGACACAGGGCTCCCTGCCGGGCCGAGGGGCGGAGTCCCCACTGCACAGGCGCAGCCCCTGCAGCAGCTGCGAGGGCCGCGGGAGCCTGATGGCTGGGGTGGGGGTGGGGGTGCAGGTGCCGGCCCCCAGACACACTGAGGAAGGCCCTGGCTTGAAAAGCCATGTAGTATGGACCCAGCTTTACCCTAGAAACACTTTGTCAGGTTTATTTTACCTTAATTTACATCTGTACAAGCAGTAATAAAAAGGCTATTTACCATACAACAATTCCGTGAATTTTACCTTGTTTCAAGAATAATGCATGCAGTTAAAAAATGAGAGGTAGAAACACTGTATTAAAGACCTAAAAATGCACAAACATCATATAAATAATGCTCAAATTAACTGCTGGAATTTCATACAGATAAATGAAGTAAAATTATATTGCGTCATCAAAGTAAAGGAAAACCATGTTTTTCTTTTTATCAGCACACCTAGATTAATGCCAAAGAACTTCTATGCAATTTGTGAGAATTCAGATTTATTATCTAAAAGGATTAAAATAAAAGGATTAAAACTGAAGAATGGTTTATTCAAGTATTCAAGCAGGTAAATAAAAGAAACAAGTAATGCACAACCTAGGAAACATTCCGGGAGGGGTGCTGTCCGCCCCCATTCTCCACCACCAGCTACTTGGTGAACTGTCGGGATCAACACAAAGAACACACTGTAGGCCGGAGAGAGATGCCCATTTTCCTAAGAGAACACAAATCTCACCTTTCATTAATTTCATGTAGAAACTCCACATCATTAACAAGCCTTTAAATCACCAACTTTGATTTGGCCCTATTACAATTCTTGAGGGTATCCCTTGATTGACATTTTTTCTAATGCTGCCCAAGTAAACCAAACCTAGCCTTTAACAAACCCAGAAGTCACAGGCGTCGATGCACGTTCTGCATGCACGCACGCACACAAATGCAACCAAAAGCAAACAACCAGCAACTCAAAAGGATCACTGAGGAAACCTGTGGGTTCAGATGAATATGTTAAAAAAATGCAAAGATTCACATGAACACAAGTTTTTACCATTGAAAAGCCCACCAGAGATTACATGTGAATTCTGGAAACAGTGTATGTATATAATCAAGTAAAATATTTTTTAAAACAAGTCCATTGTGCCTCAGTTAGTTTTAAATTGCAAAGTCCAATACAGAGTTATTTTAATAAATTAGTGCAATATATGAAAGATTTGGAAGATTAACAAGTGTCCATATTAGGTCAAATGGAACATTTCACAAGTCCTTCTAAGAACCGCCTTTTGTGCCTCCTTAAGCTCCGTCTTCCTGAGCTGTTTAAGGATGTGTGCTCAGATTCAGACAAACTTACCCCAAGTATCAAATTGCCTTGATGAGATGGAATTTTTTTTTTTTTTTTACTTTTACACTTCAGTAAACACATGGAATTTCACACATTGCTCTGGTGAACTGAGTGAAGAGCTACTCACTTGTTTCATTCTTAATTATCCTTAAGAATAAATGTACTGATAATTCTAGTTCTAAGGTACATTTATTTACCAAGTTCAAACTGAGAGCCAAGTGAAATACTCTTGCTTCTGCGTCTATGATGGAAGAGGAAAGGGGGGGCTTCTCCAATAAGGCAGATTTCCTACAAATGTGTAGTTTTTGGATTGTTTTTGTTTTGAGATCACCACTTGTTCTTTGGTCGTCACCAGGTAAGAAACTGCAGTTTCCTGGGGGTGGGGCGCCAGAACCCCAGCCACACCCCTAGCGTGGCCCCCTGCCACACCACGCGCCGCGGGACTGGCCTGCCGCCGCTCACGCTGTCGAGGTGCCACAGCAGAGTGCCGACAGCCTTCTTTCGATGCTGGATTTATCTACAAGTAAAGTAAAATCACAATAAGGATCATCTATATTTTCAAAACCAAGGAAAGATAAAGTAATTAAAAAATCACTAACTCTGTACCTGCATCCTCATCTCTGTTCTATTTTGCCCCCCAAATTAACAGTTCTCAATACTTTTTCTTTTTTCTGCCTGGTAATTGCTGGGATATGACTTGTAGTTTAGTGCTGCACACTGGTAAAATTTAGCTTAGCATGTCAAATAAAGAACGACTGCAAATAATTTTAGACCTGCCAACCTTGTGGCCCTTCAGAACGTGGTGTGACCACATATACTCCAATAGGTCCCCCTTCTCCTCCAAAACTAGTCACTGCGCTCATATCTGACCAGCGATGAGATCGTGCTGGTATCCTATTGCCTCCACTCTGCTGTCTGGGCCACATACGCAGCACACAGGGCCTTCACAGGATTCGTCAGCCGCTAAGCCCACAGGCTGAAGATAACTACATGTATTTTTTAATAATAAAAACAAGGTTCTCTGTAGACACAAAACACACTCACCAACACAGTAGTGCAGTGTAGGAACTTAAAGAGTAAGGACAAAAGCCAGGAGTGTTTTACCAGCATTATCTCTCATCCTTGTAACAGCTCTGCAAGGCAGGCACTGTTCTCTTATCTTTTGGAAGAAGAAACTGAGACCCCAGAAAGGTTAAGTGATTTGCCCAAGATTGGAAAACCAACATTCAAACCCTGGCAGTACGATTCCCAGAGCCAAGCTCTTCCTCCTATACCTGTGGGACACACACTACTAGTCAACTTACACTTGTGTACATTTTCAATATCCGCAGGGTCCTGGAGAATCTTAGCCAGGCCTTCCAAAAGCAGGGCCGCCTTCTGATAGCGGCGAACAATGTCTTCCGTCTGCTGGAACATCTCATCCAGGGCTGCAGACTGAACCTGGAGCCAACAGAAAGGAGAACATGCTCAGCTTTTCCAAGATAACACAAATCCATTTGGGCAAGGTAGTTTTAAGTGGAATCTGTCTAAAATTAACACATTTTGACAAAATGATTACAATCTACCAAACTACATAAAACTTAAAAAGATTCATTGGATGAGCAATATAAAGAAGGAGCTTCCTGACCAAAGAGTTATTCTGCATTTGAACCTGGCCTTCTTGTTCTTAGATGCTCATGACTCACAGAACTTATTCTTCTAAATTGGCTCTTCTATGGCATATTTTAAATGTACACTTTCATACTAGAGTAAGCTGGCATTTCATTTGAGTAGATTTTGTTACAATAAAATAACTCAGTGATGTTAAACATCAGTTCTCAGCTGCTTCTTTGAGTTAAACAATTGCCTGGTATATTCTCTCACTCAGAGATCCTCATCGAGCACCTGTTAAGTGCCAGGCACCAAACACACAAAGAACTCACAGTCTGGGAAATACAGTTCTGCAAAACGTGCCACTCTCATCCCACAGGCTACGTGGTGTGCCAGGAGGAAGCTGCAGGGGGCACAGAGGACATGCCCAGTGCGCCTCACCCGCCCATGGAAGGAGGGGAGGGTTAGGGAAGGCCTTCAGGAAGTGACCTTTGGGCCGGTCATGAGGATGCAGCAGGTGTGAGCTAAGTGATGGAAAGGGTAGGTGGGAGCGTTCTAAAAATAGGGGACAGCAGTATTCTTCACAGGGTTATGAATATTTGAGTTTTCCCAACAGCATCCTGATTTTCTCTTTAATCATTAAAAGCCTGGACTGTAAGTAACCCAGCACTCTAATTTACTTATCAATATGCTCTCCTTCGAAAAATAATTTAGAGCCACTTACAGTAAAATAACATAAACATAGAAAATCAGAGCCAGGAAAAGGAAGAAAAAAAGAACTAACTAGCCCTGGCTGGTGTGGCTCAGTGGATTGAGCACTGGCCTGCAAACCAAAGGGTTACTGGTTTGATTCCTAGTGTAGGGCATATGCCTGGGTTGCAGGCCAGCTCCCCAGCGGAGGGTGCGTGAAATGCAACCACACATTGATGTTTCTCTCCTTCCCCTCTCTAAAAATAAATAAAGAAAATGTTAAATAAAAAAAAACAAAAACTAACTAAACGTAAGTGGTATCTCTAAACTTGCTAAGTTGCCAGCGTAAAAGGAGGGACTTACTGAAGTTACATGGCTCTTTATTATTAGAAAAGAAAGCAGCACCATCATTCCTTTTGAGAGGACATTCTTCCTGGCACAACTTCTATAAAAAGAAAGTATCGCCCTCGCCAGTGTGGTGCAGTTAGTTGGAGCATCATCCCATAAACCGAAAGGTCACGGTTTCAATTCCCAGTCAGGGCACATGTCTAGGTTGCAGGTTTGATCTCCAGTTGGAGTGTGTGCAAGAGGCAACCAATCAATGTTTCTCTCTCACATTGATGTTTCACTCTCTTTCTCCCTTCCTTCTCCCTCTTTAAAATCAATAAGCATGTCCTTGGGTGAGGATTAAAAAAAGTTATCGTATATAAAGTCTTTACTCAGTATAGAGTGATACAATGCCTATTATTTGTGCCAATAGTTTATATTCTAAAATTATTTTCATATGATTTTTATTGTAATGGCTTTCAAAATTAAGTCCAAGGGTATAATATAACAGTACAAAGTAAACGAACTTGGGGGGGAGGGGAAGAAGGGAGATCTATGTTAATGTGATAAAAATAAGACTGGTCAATAATTTTTCTCACTTCCCACTATTCTTTAACAGGCCCGAATTTCATCTACACTTGAGATCAATTTTTTTCCCTATGAGACAGAAAACAAGTTATTTCTAATAGTATAACTATGCAATTGTAAAAATAGATTTTACTTCAGGAATCTGAGCATATTAATTTTTGTGGATTTATGGAACAGTATTTTTTCTAACGTTTATCAAACCACAGTTTCCTATATTGCAGAAAACAAAGAAACAGAGCCAGCCAGGGCTTTCGGACGCAAACTATAAAATGTTAGCAATTTTTAAGAAGTATAATAGAATTTTATGGAATGTGGTAACCAATGTTACTTAATGTGCTACTTCAATGTGAAATCCAAGCTTAGTAAAGGCAGTTACAGTACTTGGGACTTGGGGGGAGGGGGGCACAAACATTCTTTAAAAAGGGTTACCATTTCTACAGCACAATTATAGATGAGTTTCTCTGCAGTCACGCTGTTGATTTCATCAATAAATCTCTGCTTGTCAGAGAAGAAGCGATTCAACTTTTCTGTAAGTTTCTTGCACATGGTGATGCAGAATTTATATCGCTCATTAAGATTTTTGACAACTGAAAAAAGTTGAGAGAATTAATTTTAATTTTCCTCCAGAAATAAAGTCACATTGACATATACCTTTTCTGCTGATTTAAGGAAAGTGACACTAAACAATCACAAAAATAAGCAAGTAGATCAATGGAGCAGAGCAGAGGCCAGAAATAAGCCCGCGCCTTTATGGTAAATTAATATTTGACAAAGGAGGCAACAGCACATGATGGGGTAAAAAGTCTCTTCAATAAATGGTGTTGAGAAAAGTGGACTGGTACATGCCAAAAAATAAAAATACACCACCAACTTACACCATACACAAGAATAAACTCAAAATACATAAAATATGTAAATGTAAGTTGCAAAATCATAAAGATCCTATAAAAAAAAGGCAATAAAATCTCAGACATCTCTTGTAGCAATATTTTTTGTGATATATATCCTAGGGCAAAGGAAACAAAAGAAAAAACAAACAAATAGGACTCCATCGAACTAAAAAGCTTCTGCACAGCAAAAAAACCACTAACAAAATAAAAAGGGAATCCACTGTATGGGAGGATATATTTGCCCAAAGATTACTCTGATAAGGGATTAATTTCCAAAATACATAAAGAACTCATACAACTCAACACTAGGAAGACAAACAACTCAATTAAAAAATGGGCAAAGGACCTGAATAGACACCTCTCCAAAGAAGAGAAACAGATGACCAAGAGACATAAAAAAAATGCTCAACATCACTAATCATCACAGAGATGCAAATTAAACTACAATGAGATATCACTTCACACCTGTCATAACGTCTATCATTAACAAATCAACAAACAAGTGTTGATAAGGATGTGGAGAAAAGGGAACCCTCATGCACTGTTGGTGGGAATGCAGACTGGTGCAGCCACTGAGGAGAGGAGTACAGTCTCCTCAAAAAACTAAAAATGGAACTGCTCTATGACCGAGCAACTCCACTTCTGGGAATATATTCAAAGAGACATGAAACACCAATCAGAAAGAAATATATGCACCCTTATGTTCATTGCAGTATAATTTCCAACAGCCAAGATACAGAAACAGCCCAAGTGCCCATCAGTAGATGAGTGGATAAAAAAAGCTGCAGTACATTTACACAAAGGATACTACGCGGCTGTAAAAAAGATGGAAGTCTTACCCTTTGCGACAGCATGGATGGACCTGGAGAACGTTATGCTAAGTGAAACAAGCCAGTCAGAGAAAGACAAGTACCATATGATCTCACCTATATTTGGAATCTAATGAACAAAATAAACAGACAAATAAAATAAAGCCAGAGGCATGGACATATGGAACAGACTGTCAGATCTCAGAGGGGAGGTGGGTGGGGGAGACCAGAAGAAATTAGCCATAAAACATGCACGTGTATATGCGTAGCCCATGGACACAGACAACAAGGTGATGAAGACAGGGGAGAAGGTGGGGGCTGGGTGGAGGGGGGAAAAAGGTGGGGGCAGGAGGGGATAGTGGTTATCTGTAATAGTGTCGACAATAAAAAACAAAGCAAAAAATAAAAATTTAAAATAACTGAAAATCAGATGCTTTCAAATGCTCTCTTTCTGTTTAGAAGACAGAATAAAGTACTCTGACTGGTCTCTGTACCAATTAAATGGCAAAAACAAAAACAAAAAAAATGGAACACTCAGCATCTTTTCCCATTTAAGAATATTTAATAACAGTGACTCCTCATCAAAAACTTCCTTAGCCTAAGGGGAAAGGGGCAGCACAGGCCTTCTACCCATACCTTCTTTCACCGCCGTGGATGGGCTCAGCTTCCCGGACTTGATCTGGGCTTTCGCGAGATGCAGCGAGGCCGCGAGCAGCTGCGCTGCCTTCATGTGTAGCACGAGCTGCTCCACCCGCCTGTGCCCAGAGAGAGTGAGCAGAGGGTTGGTTACTGGCGGCGGGAGAGCCGCGCCATCTCGGCTCTTCACACAGCACAGCACCGTTAAAGTCGCCTTTCTAAGGGACCATCACTCTCCTGGGTATTTTTAATGCACAAATAACTCCTGAAGGGGTCAGTTTCGGCATGAAAAAAGATGTGTACTTTGAATACAGTGATACACTCAGATAAAAATCAAAACGATCTCTATCCTGAAATCTCTCCAACAGCGCGCCTTACAGGGAAAGGGCAGCACCGGGGCTGCAGAACCGCCAGGCCTCGGCTCACACGGTGAAATCAAGCTGACGGCACACCTTAGGGACTCCCTGGGAGCTTTTAATAAAGAGATGTGATCCTCAGTGGGGACAAGCCCTCCATCTCAGATATGACTTTACAGAAATAAGCGAGAAAAGAGGCGCCTACCCCCAGTCTTTGCTCAGCTGGCTGATCTGGTCCACAACCACGCTCTCCTGAATCTGGTATAAGGAGACAGCGGATGTGCACAGCTCTGGGTCGCCACCCCTCACAGCTGTCAGGTCCAGCACACACTCGGTGAACAGCAGCATCACATTCAGGTGGCGTAAGGCGTCTGTGTGTTCTCGCTGCAGCAAAGCCAACTCATCTTAGAAACTTTTAAGTTAAGAAGAGGGGCATCGCCGTACATAAACATGGCACTGCTAGTATTTTTCTATACTTATATCAGAATGATCAAAGATCGAAATTTTTAAATTGCAGGAAACTAGTGAGAAAATAAATACAAATAAAACCAAACATGGATGTGAGCACTGTCTGTGTGCACATATGAGAGCATTCACAAAATGAGGCTTCAAAGATATGAGATCACTGTGCTTTTTACCAGAAAAAAAATGAAATACTTAACAAATCACTATACATGAGACAAAAACATGGTAACACAGACATGAAGATTGTAAGAATATTCTGTACAGTAAACCATACTTCTTGATATTTTGGTGAAGTCTACTGACTTAATTTCAGAAATGCTTTATTTTAATTTCTGGTGGTTTTTTCAGTTAATACCAACACACTAAATTCCTGTAACTTTTTCAGTTAGGGAAGTACAGACAGACACAACAGCATGCATTAAAAATGGGTATTCTAAAATTAATGTTGTTTTGAGATTTATTTTTAGCTATATTTTGAAATATCAAATAAGACTAAATTTCTCACTCTCCTTTCATGGTTAAAAAAGGATGAGGACCATTTTCTTAGAGAGAGGAGAATAAACCAATCAACTTTCCGAAGTCCCATTGCTCATTGTAGCATATTGGACTGTATGTTCCAATATGTATATCAATGACGTTCCACACATGTTGGAACGTAATTTATGTCAAATCTTAAGGAGATTGAAAAAACTCTGAAGATCGCTTTTCCAGTCTTAGACTGTATCACACATTTTCAAAATTACTACTAACCTTACCACAAAATCACTACTAAAGCTTTGTATGCAGTATGTTATAGCTTTTATGTAAAATATTTAGTTCTTATTCACTCAAAATAGAAGTGTTAGAGGTCCTGCATAGTAGAGGAAATTTATTCTTTAGTTGGTCTAGAGAGCTAATCATTTTAATTTGAAATGCAGACTAAGTTAGCATTGTATTCAGGGGCCAATAGACACAAAGCAAGCCCACAGACTGCCGTCCTAGAATCAAGACTGAGCAATGGAGCTGCCACATCTTTGGAACCACAGAACTTCCTTCTGTGGTTCTGGGTTCGTGCTCAGCGAGCTTCAGATTGTGGCGTGTTGTTCCCTGTAAACCTGGGTCCACGGAGGGAGGGTAACTGGTCTATATATGTGAGTGGGCACCCAGTCTGGCTGACAGGTTTATTTCTCAATGTTAGTGTCTACTGGCATTATGGTGATTTTTTTAAAAAAACATGAATTTAAGTGTATTATTTTTATCTTAAGAGAAACAAGCTTTGAGAATTAAAAAAAACTATGGTTTTAGCAGAAAGATTATGCTTCAAAAGTCCTGTAAGTAGTAAGTGAACTTCAGATTAAAAAATTAAGATCATAAAATCTGTGTGTCACTTCCTATCAACCAGAGTTTGCCAGGGACAAGTGTCATGGCCAACATTGTTTTGAAAATGTATCAGCATTTTTCAAATAGAAAAGGTACACTCAAAGAAGAAAAGGACTTCAGAACTTCTGATAGCATTCTGCTCCTTCATCATCACTAGAACATTCTCCTACAGCATCAAGATTACAATGTCATAACAGTTTCTTCTCTACCTCCATCAGTGTCTCCTCTGGCAGTTCAGGGGCTTCAAAGGTGACAAGCCCCTCTAGGCTGGGGGGTGAAGCACCATAAGGCATGTATCTCAGGCTCGGAGCTGCTTCTGCTCCTGGAGGTGAAGACCCCCAGCACAGCCCCGGCGGGGAGCCCACACACACTCGGCCACTTGCGGAGCACAGGGAGCCTCCTGAGCTGCTGGAGCCGGCTGCAAGGGAACAGGACGGGAAACAGGACGGGTCACACCGGGCCCAGGATGAGGGCCAGGCCAGCGGCTGCCCCGCCCAGTCCTACTATAAAGGGAACAAGGAGGTGTCGAAAGGAAGGCCGCTGATCTCCTGTTTGAACATACGAATAGGTTTTATTTTGCCATGTTCACCTTTATCCTTGTCTGTATGTCTGTTTTATAGACATCATCATAGCCAGTTTTTAAATACTCTGTTTTAAACAAATTCATAGCACAATCATTCCTGTTTCTATACAGTTCTCATAAAAACTCAGTGGATGCAATAGTGATTCACTAAATTTATATAGATAGTGCTTATCTGAAAGGATTTATACTTTGTCTTTTCCATATCATAAAGAACACTACAAAAAGATGCAAAGGCTTTCCCCTTTTTGAATGATTTATTTGTGGTTACTACTCTAAAGCAGTATTATGAACAGGAATGGGATTACCACAGAGCCAATACTATAAGCATTTTTAATAGCTCTCTTTAAGAATTGCCACTGCTTTCTAAAGCATCTGTGAGTAAGCACACAGATCCCACTAAACCTCAATAACATTGGGCATTACATTGCTTTAAATATTGGTTTAGTTAATAGGTATAAAATGTTACTTTCTTAAAATGTATTTTCTTATTATTTAATACTTTTAATATCATAAAAACAAGATTATTAGCTCTATTTCCTCTCTTGTTATCTATTCATATCCTTTGCTTACTAATCTATTAAATCTTGATTAGTAGCTTATTTAGCATAAAAGAAGTTAAAGGACATAGTAACAATATACAAAGTAATGTCAAATAATAACTCATTTCAAGTCCAATCTAAATATTCTCTTGAGTTTTGGTATTCATAACCTATTTACAGAGTATGAATGATAAAAACCAATCTATTAACCTGTCTAAATGTATATATAATTAAGTGCAAATATTGAGACTGAGAGTACAAAAAAGGTAAAACTTAGGTTTTGAAAAAAAACGAAAGACAACCACCACCTAGCAAAAACTTTACTGGATGTATTAAAATAAGCCTTCAATATAAGCTGGCAAGAAGTACTATTATGCATAGCTGCTTCATCATCAAAAAGTCACATTTATATAGTAATGTAATAATATATATTATAAATATATAATATAGTACTTTTACTTCATAAGGTTTTTTCCCCACAAATATTGCCTCATTGACTCCTATATCCCCCTTTAAGGTAAAGAAAATAGTTATTTCCATGTCATTTGGAGAAAGGAAATGAATTCCAGAGAGGTTAAGTGACTTATCTAAGCCACCCCATTAAGCCATTATCAGAACTCTGCGCTCCAAACACTAGCCAAAGACTGCAGCAGACAGCTGCTCACCTGAGGTGGTTCTCGCTCGGAGGACCACGTGGGCGCAGGGCGGGGCGGCGGCGCTGTGCGGGGGAGATCCCACCGTGAACAGGACAGCCCTGGAACTCGGCGCTGTTCCCACGGGGGGCGCCAGGACAACACCACAGGCTCCTGCAGGGGCTGCCGCGTGAAGTTACAGAATGTCACGTTACTTTGACGGTGTTTATATTCAGGGTGGGATTATAGGGAGACCTTTACTTTTATACTAGGTTCCCCCACCCCCGGGGGTGGGGGGGCGCAGGCCAATGCAGTCCCCCACTACCACAAATTACACGGTCGAGTCTCCCACATCTGGGGAAATCGCAGGGGTCTGCACACCTGGGGGTGCTGGGCATGGTGTGCCTGGAACACCGCCTTTGTGGTCATGGCATCTCCCCTGCTCGGGGACTATCCTAGGTTTCTTTTTTCTTTTCTTTTTTTTTTTTTACATCAAGCATTCAATACAGATATCAATAGAGAATATTTTAGAGTAATCTCTTCATGGCTGTGAATCATCACACCAAAGCCTAGTATTCAGTTACTTCTGCATACTTTTAAAATACATAAACTGCAGTCGCTCCTGTTGAGGGTAATTTGGAAAAGTGGAAACCAAGAACACGGAATAAAAATGTGAGGAAGCTGTGCCAGGAGGCTCAGCGGGTTGGAGCGCTGTCCAGTACACCAGAAGGCTGCAGGTTCGATTCCTGCCCGGGAGCATACAGAAGGCAGCCAATCAATGTTTCTCTCTTTCTCCATCTCCCTTCTTCTCTAGTCACAATAAACAGACATGTCCTCAGGTGAGGATTAAAAAATAAAATAAGATGTGAGGTAAAGCTGAAGGGAGATTAGGAATCTCCACAGCAACAGAGCTATTAGAAGGATGTAGAAAATTACATTTTTACTGTCAAAGTACCTGTATGCCTTAGAACTGCCTTAAAACAGTCAGGAAGAAGGGGAGGTGGTACAGGTGTCAAAGGGGCCTGATGGGCTAAATTTGGGCTAAATGAAGAGAAGGTGGAAAAATTTCCCAACCATCAAACTAAGCAGAATCAATATAAGTTGTCCAAAGTGTTTTCGCACTCAAGCATCTGCAGAACATTACGTTTCTGAGACCACAGAACGGAGGCAGGAGCTAACACTATAAATCACACATTTCAAGGAGAGACTCTGACCAGATACAGAAACAACAGACTCTCAGGCCCCTCTTCTCTCAGCCGAGCACAACCACCTCAGCAGCAGGAGAGCCAATGCATGAAGCCTTGCAGGGAGCTAGGGGTTAATCAGTGGAAATTAATTAAATGGCACCTATTGTCATACAAGATGTAAAAAATGACACATAATAATTCTCTTTACCTAATGTACTATCTCTACTATTTTATTTTAGTAGATATGAAAGTATTTAAAGATGGCCATGGGGGTGCATATATGTCTGTGTGTCTGCGTGTGTGTACTGTTTATTGGGTTGGCCAAAAAGTCTGTATGGTTTTCGCTGCAAAATAAAAGACATATTTTTCATTTTCACCAATAACTATTGATTTGGATATTCTGAGTGTGTTGGCTTTCTCCCACATGATATAACGTTGACTGTTCTCAATTAATGTCTTGATTCGATTACTATCAATTTCAACTGGTCTATCCAACTGTGGAGCATCATCCAGCAAGAAATCTCCAGCACAAAACTGTGCAAACCACTTTTGACACATTTGATCAGTCACAGAACCGTCTTCATACATGGCACAAATCTTTGTGTTTTAGTTGCATTTTTACCTTTCTTTAAAAAAAAAAGATTTATTTATTTTTAGAGAGAGGGGGAAAGGAGAGAGAATGAGAGGGACAGAAATGTCAATGTGAGAGAGGAACATTGATTGGTTGCCTCTATGCCCCTAAGCAGGGACCTGGACCACAACCCAGGAATGTGCCCTGACTGGGAATCGAACTGGTGACCTTTTGGTTCACAGAACAGTACTCAATCCACTGAGCCACACCAGCCAGTGCTTTACCTTTCTTGACATAATAAAACATACTATGCCAACAATGTTGTGTATTTTCTTCCATCTTCAATATTAAAATGGCTACACAAAAATTTACCAATTTTGAAAAGGTTTTTTAAATGCATGCTGATATGGCAGCTGTCACAATTTAGTTTAACAAAATGTTTTGAATGAAGTTAAAGACAACTAACTCCATATCCATAAACTTTCCATATCCATAAACTTGGACTTAAATTATATATTCACTTAGAACTTACAAGCTCTATGAATTTGTTTATAAAGGAGAATTAGAAATAGTCATTTGGGCAAGCTGTTTTCAAAAAGTGTCCCAACTTCTCGTGACTTGGGAGAAAAGCAGGTAGAAGGAGAGTGTCTTCTAGGAGAGCCGTGCGTAGTGTGAGGGGCACCACAGGCTTGCTCCCCTGGGAGACAGCCATGCCTGGTGACAACTATTTTTTAAAAAGCAACTATTTCCAGTCTCTGAAAACTGTCCTGAGGGCAGTGTATACAGGAATATCACTATTTCTCAGTAAGAAAGAGCTGTGTTCCTGCACCAGCCCCTTCTCAGGGAGTGGAAGCTCTAACCTGGGCCTGCGATCAAATCCTAGGGCCCTCAGTGCTCTGCCCCGGTTCACCTGCTGCTGAAAGCAGAGATCACACAGCCATGGAGACAAGACAGGAAGGCCAGAGGCTTCTACCTCTACCCAGCACCCAACTCACAAAGCAGGGGGAGCAATCACTCTAAGAGGAAGGGACTGCTGTCCTCATGGCCAGCTCTGGAGTACTGGGCACAGGATTTCCCCAGGGCTTGACGGAGGCAGAGAACAGAGAATTCAGAAACTCTCCCCAAATAGTCAGAAACTGTATTTGAAACAAATCATGGGGGAGAGTTTGCTGTCCAAAACAATGAAACTGTGAAGGCGGGCAAATAAGGGGAGGCTGGTGCCTCCCTGAGAGGAACAAACTAACAAAGAGACCACGTAAGTTTAACAGAGAGAACCAGAGAAAGAGACGCAAAGAAGACCCTCAGGACCAAAATTAAAGAACAGGAGGAATTTCCAGAAAAAGAGCTAAATGAAATGGAGGCAAGCAACCTACTAGATATAGAGTTCAAAGGAATGGTTATAAGGATGCTCAAGGAACTTAGTGAGAACTCTAACAGGATGAGAAAGGACATAGAAACCATGAAAAAGAACCAGTTAGAAATGAAGAATACAATATCTGACATCAAGAATACACTGGAAAGAATAAAAAGTAGGTTGGGTGAAGCAGAGGATTTAATGTGCAATTTGGAAAAAAAAAAAATACACCCAGCCACAGCAGCAAAAATTAAAAAGAATTAAAAAGAATGAGGATAATTTAAGGGAACTTTTGAGACAACATGAAGCGTAACAACATATGCATCATAGGGGTACCTGAAGGGGAAGTGAGAGCAAGGGATTGAGAACCTATTTGAAAACAATGATGACCGAAAACTTCCCAAAACTGGTAAAAGAAAAAGACACACAAATCCTGGAAGCACACAGAATTTCAAACTAGATGAACTTAAAGAGGCCCACACTAAGGCACAGCATAATTAAAATGCCTAAGGTTCGCCCGGGCTGGTGGGGTTCAGTGGATTGAGCGCTGGCCTGCTAACCGAAAGGTTGCAGGTTTGATTCCCGATCAGGGCACATGCCTGGGTTGCAGGCCAGGTCCCCAGTTGGGGGTGTATGAGAGGCAACCGATCTCTGTATCTCTCACACCTTGATGTTTCTTACCCTCTCTTTCTCCCTCTCTTCCACTCTCTCTAAAAATAAATTAAAAAAAATCTTTTTAATAATGCCTAAGGTTAAAGACAAAAAGAAAATCTTAAAAGGAGCAAGGGAAAAGCAGATAATTTCTTACAAAGGAGCTCCTATGAGAGACCATCTCTCAAGAGAAACATTTCAGGACAGAAGAGGTTGTCATGAAATATTCAAAGTGATGAAAAGCAAGGACCTACAGCCAGCACTAATTTACCTAGTAAATCTAACACTTAAAAAAGTGAAGTAAAAAGAAAGAGCTTCCCAGACAAAAAAAAAAAAAAGAAAAAAAGTTTAAGTAGTTTGTTTCCACCAAACTGGCATTACCAAAAATGTTAAAACATTTGTTTTAGGAGGCAGAAAAAGAAAGAGGAAAAACAAACAAACAAAAAAACTAATCTGAAAGACCAAAATGCCAATATATACATATCTAACAATAATCATTTAAAATGTAAATAGCTTCAATGTGCCAAAGACACAGCACAGCTGAATGGATAAGAAATCAAGACCCACAAGGTCTGTCCAGAAGGTATCCAGTCATGTATATGAAAAATAAAGAGATGTTTACTGAAGATACAAGAAACATTGTACATAGGACTATGACACCTCAGTCCCCTTCAAAGTAGGCACCTTGAGACCTCAAACAGTTCTGCTGTCGTATATTCCTGAATCTCACTGATAGTCTGAAATCTCTTCCCTTTCAAAGGTGATTTTAGTTTTGGGAAGAGCCAGAAGTCACAGGGCACCAAACCTGGCCTCTGGGGTGGAGGGTAGAGCCACTGAGGTGATTTGATGATTCGCCAAAAAACCATGCACAAAACGTGATGCGTGAGCAGGGCACTGTCACGAGGAAGCTGCCAATCACCAGCTGCCCACAGCTGCAGCCTTCTGAATCATCCATAGTTTCCATGGAGAACATTCAAGGTTAATGCAAACTTTGATGCAGATTTGTTGCTCTACTCATTCAGTCATTTTGAATGTGACAGCCACACAGTAAAGAAGCTCACTTAATGGTACCTACTGCCCCCACTGCCTAGTATAGTGAAGTCGTCATTGTTCACACATGTATATTCCAGTCCACTCTCCTTGGCTGCCAGGTTACATCGATGTCACACAAACCATTCTGGTTATATTAACAATGGTTGGGTATTTTCTGGATAGACCTTGTATGCTGTCTACAAGAGACCCATCACAGAACCAAAAATGCACACAGGCTAAAAGTAAAGGCATCAAAAAATTATTTCATGCAAGGGGAAATGAAAAAAAAAACAGCGGGGTAACAATATTTATACCTGACAAAATAGACAAAGGACCCTATATAATGACAACAGAAGCAATCCAACAAGAGGATATAACTCTGGACAAATTTATGCACCCAACATAGACACATCTAAATATCTAAAGCAGATTTTGATGGACATAAAGGAGATATCAACAGAAATACAACCATAGTAGGAAATTTTAACACCCCATTGATATTAATGAAGAGATCTTCCAAACAGAAAATCCATAAGAAAACAGTGGCTTTAATTGACACACTACAGCAGATGAATTTAATTGATTATCTTCAGAGCATTTCAACCCAAGGCAGTAAAATATGCCTTTCAAGAACACATGAAACATTGTCTAGGATAGATCATGTGTTAGACACAAAACAATTCCCAATAAATATAATAAGACTGAAATCAGATCTGGCCAAGATGGAGGCATAGATAGATACACTTTGCCTCCTCACACAACCAAAAGAAGGACAACAACAAATCTAAAAACAAAAATAATTAGAACTGCCAGAAAATCGAACTGTATGAAGTCCGACAATCAACGAGTTAAAGAAGAAACATTCATCCAGACCAGGAGGCGAGGTGGAGACAGGCAGCTGGGGCGGAGAGGATGCTTGGCAAGGCGGCAGCTGGAGGACCAGGCGGTCCCACATTTGTGTGCGGAGAAACCGGGAGGAACAGCTGGAGAGTGAGACAAACCACGCACACCAGAGTTCCAGTGAGGTAAAAGAAAGCCTCAAACCCTGTAGCTATAAAAACCTGTGGGGGATGTAGCAGCGGGAGAAACTCCCTGCCTCAGGAGTGTTCGCTGGAGAGACCCACAGGGTCTAGAATGTACACAAACCCAGACACCCAGGAATCAGCACCAGAAGGGCCCAATTTGCTTGTGGGTAGTGGGGGAAGTGACTGAAAGCCCACTGAGAGCCAAGCAAGCAGCACTGTTCCCTCTTGGACCCCTCCCCCACACACAGCATCACAATGCAGCCACCTGGATTGCCCCACCCTGGTGAACACCTAAGTCCCCACCCCTTCCAATGTAACAGGCACGCTGAGATATAGAAATATGGCCCTAATGAAAGAAGAGATCAAAGCTCCAAAAATAGAACTAAGCGATGAACAGATAGCCACCCTATCAGATGCACAGGTCAAAACACTGGTAATCAGACGCTCACAGAAATGGTTGAGTATGGTTGCAAAGTAGAGGAAAAAGTGAAGACTATGCAAAGTGAAATAAAGAAAAATATACAGGGAACGAACAGCGAAGGGAAGGAAACCGGGACTCAAATCAACAATCTGGAGCAGGAAAAAAAAAAAAAAAAAACCAACCAGAATAGAATGAAGAAACAAGAATTCAAAAAAACGAGGAGAGGCTTAGGAACCTCTTAGACAACTTTAAACGTTCCAACATCTGAATCATAGGGGTGCCGGTAGAAGAACAAGAAATTGAAAATTTGAAAAAATAATGACAGAGAACTTCCCTAATCTGGGGAAGAAAATAGATTTCCAGGAGATCCAGGAAGCTCAGAGAGTCTCAAAGAAGTTGGACCCAAGGAAGCACACACCAAGGCACAGCCTAATTACATTCCCCAAGATTAAAGATAAGGAGAGAATCTTAAAAGCAGCAAGAGAAAAGGAGACAGTTACCTACAAAGGACTATCAGCTGATTTCTTAAAAGAAACCTTGCAGGCAGGAAGGGGCTGGAAAGAAGTATTCAAGTCATGAAAGGCAAGGTCCTACATCCAAAATTACACTATCCAGCCAAGCTATCACTTGGAATGGAAGAGCAGATAAAGTGCTTCCCAGATAAGGTCAAGTTAAAGGAGTTCATCACCACCAAGCCCTTATTATATGAAATGTGAAAGGGACTTATCTAAGAAAAAGAAGATCAAACACTATGAACAGTAAAATGAAACAAACTCACAACTATCAACAACTGAACCTAAAAAGAAACAAAAACAAAAACAAACTAAGCAAACAACTAGAACAGGAACAGAGTCACAGAAATGGAGATCAGAGGGGAGAGGGAAGGGGAAGAATGGAGGAAAAGACACAGGGAATAAGCAACATAATTAATAGGTACAAAATAGACAAGGGTAGGTTAAGAATAGTATAGGAAATGGAGAAGCCAAAGAACTTTATGTACGACACATGGACATGAACTAAGGCAGGGGCGGGGAATTCCTATGGGAATGGGAGTAGAGGGTGGAGTGGAATAAAGGGGAGGGAAAAAAATGGGACAACTGTTAATAGCATAACCAATAAAATATATTTTTAAAAAAAGATGAAATGACAGGGTCAGGATGAAGAAATCAGGGTCACTAAGCTCATGCTCAATTGACAGAAGCAGGTAAGTTAAATAATTACCCCCAGCCCCAGCCAAAGATGCTCATGTGCTAATCCCTGGAACCTTAAAAGAGGCAATGTTACATGGCAAAAGAAAATTAAAGTTGCAGACAGAACGAGAATTGCCAATCAACTGACCTGAAGATAAAGAGACAGCCCCGGGTTACCCATGGGCCACTGCAATCACAAGGGCGCTTGAGATGCAGAATAGGAGGCAGGTCAGAGCCTAGCCTGGCCATTGCTGGCTTTCAGGAAGGAAGGGGGTGTGAGCCAAGGAGAGAGGGCAGGCAGTCTGGAAGCTGGGAAAGGCAAGGAAGCCCATTCTCCCCTAGAGTCTCCAGAAGGACCGCAGTCCCGCTGACGCCTTGATTTTAGCCCTGCGAGACCTATTTCAGGCTTCTGACCTCCACAACTGTAAGATAACACATTTATGTTGTTCTAAGCCACCAAGCTTGTGGTAATTTGTTATAGCAGCAATAGGAAATTAATGCATATGCTAACAAACTACCTGCCCCCATTCACTCCAAAAAACAACCAAATTTTTCTTACCTATATCCATCGGCCGTTCTGCGTTTAAACTGTCTGTGCTGCCCTGATGTCCACCTAGAGGTGTCTTTACTTGTTGATCAGATAATTTCCCAGTGCTGACAGATCTAAAAAGAGTCATGTTAATAATACTTTAAAAAAATCCAGACAGTCAAATAATAAGGATTTGAGCAGAGCCATGGAAGGGTAAATGGGAAGTCAGAGAACAAGACGACAAAAAAATAGATACCAAACAAGTCAAGGCAGAGATAAAAAAAAAACTTCATTAACCCAAATAAACAAAAGGCAGAAATAGAATATTCAGGAAATTCAGAGCTCTGTATTTACAGTTACAGGAAGCATCTATGGTTTCCAGAGAGTCTAAATGTACACAGTTCATATCCAGCTACTAAACTAATTTGGTCCGTTGCTTGTATAACAGAAATAAATGTACAATTACAGTTTTCATGTTTAACGCCAGAAGGAAATGGGGTCTTTTACCTGCCAAACACTGTCCTGCTCTGCTGCTCGGCCTTCTGCCTCTCACTTCCTTGTGCTAAGAGACAAGGACAGCATTCTCGTGGGTCATTCCCGTCTTTGGACTGCCCTTCAGGAGGCCCATGGCGAGGAGCCAAGGCTAGCAGGTTGGAAGATGCTTGTGTTTTAGGGATTTTGAAAGGAGCTGTGGTCTAAAGAAACACAGGCAAGCTAGTTATTAGTTATTAACATTCAGTATCGTCAGGCTGCATGGCCCAGCAGTCAGGAGGAGACTCTCGAGTCTGCCAGACCTGGATTCAAATACTGGCTCTTGCCTTCCAGCCTCTGTAACTGTGGACAGTTCAGTGGAATAATGTCTATAAAGCATTCAGCAAGTACAGGACCTGCATGTGCCTGACCCACAGCAAGCGCTCATTAAATTGCCGCTGTTCTCTTCATGAATCCTTTCCATAAAGTACTCTCTATACTTGTTCATCGCCCACTGTAGAGAGTTCAGCTAAGCTACTCCATCGTGTGCACCTCCGCGTCCATTCTGTTTGGCCAAGTGGGCTGCAGGGACCTTAACCTGACCCCAGCCTGCTTGCAAGCCTCGCCCTAGATGGCAGCCCGCAGTGTCGCAAGCAAATTAAAGCAAGCTCCTGAGCTGACCACCCACCTCCCGGGATCTTCCCCGCTGTGCCCTTTAGATAAGACCCTATGGAGCTTACCAGAACCCTGCTCTTCTGGTTTAAAATGACCAATTCAGTCTTAGCTGGGAATCCCAAAACCCTCCACCCATGAAGGCAGGGCCAGGTCCTGTCTCTCCCTTTCTGTACCCCGCCTGGCGTTCCCTGGGCCCCCGCCCCAGGGAGTACAGGGTATTCCTTTCAGGACCTGTGAGGAACAGGCCTCTATTTCAATTTCTCTTATGGTCTGTTGGGGAACCTTGGACTTCCATCCAGGACTCTGCTTCACTTTGCCAATGTTAATTTAACCAAATCATAACCCTTAAGAAGGGTTAAAGAAACACACCTTAGTAGGAGAGCCAATGATTGTTGGCAGAGGGGTTTTAAAGAACCAGTCAGACCCCCGTGGAGAGGACCCTGTGTGTTTGGTGGGAGAAGTTCCGAGGCTGCCAGGCCGGCCGGGCTGGGGCGAGCCGCTGTGTGTGGCCCCTGCATGGGCCGGGCACACAGGGTCCGAGTGCTGCTTCCGCAGCTTCTGCTTGTTCTGGTGGGTGTCAGCGAGGGTGGGGGCGCTCGGCAGCCTGGCCCCCAGTAAGAAGGGCTGTGGTGACTGCGCCTGCGGCCCTGAAGAACCTGGCGAGGACACAGGTGCAGTGTTTACCCAAAGTGAAGTGTGTGGCAAAGACTAAGAATTAACAAGACAATTCTTAAAACAAGAATTTCAATGTACATCTTATTTTCCATGCGATATTCCAGAAGTGTTTACTTGGCAGGAGACTATATTTTGGCATCCTTTACAAAACAGTGACAAGAAAACACTGTTATTGGTATTTTCAGGAGATAGTAGTTGTTTTTACCAGCAGCTAGCAAACAACTCAGACTAATGTCAGGTCTAATTAGAACAAATGAGGACTACAGAGTAAATGATTAAAGCTAACAAAAACAACAAAAATCTACAATGAACAAGATGATTTGTACCGTTTATATAAATACATACTTGGGTATATCAACATATTATTCCCTTTTCTCACATCACAACTAAAATACACTTTTCAAGATAACATGGAAAAACCCCTTATTTAGAAAAATATGTATATACACAAATGTGTGTGTGTGTGTAATGTAAGAAAGAGAATTGAAAAATACACCTTTTCTGGATTTTGTTTAAAAATAACAAGCTTATGGGTAATTTATTTATATTGTCAACTTCATTAATGAAATTCATTCAAGACCATAAAGTATCCCTATTCTCTACAAAGAAAACACTTGTCCACAGATATTCTTGACTCTTAAGGGGATATGACATCAAGAGCCTGGGAGACAGTCTTGTGTGCTGGACACCTGACAACAGTAAGGGAATTGGCCCACACAGACCTGTTGTTCTCAACTGAAGGCCCACAGAGCCTTGAGCTCCAGTCACACTGTCTTTGGCACATCCTGCGAGCCAAACCACCACCATTGGCGTTAAGAACATACAGATTTTCTTAGTGATCTGTAACTACCATCTTTCCAAAAACGAACACCAACAGGAGCTTTTGCTACTGACTGCTCTTGGTTTAATCTCATCGTAAATTTGATATTTAATCTTTCAGAAAAGGGTCCTGCCAAACACACATAAATATACACATATGTATGTATGCATATGTGCATATACATATACACACAAATAAGTAAAATTATTGGCAAAGTGCTATGTCTGAGAAAGCTAAGTTTTATACTTTCCTAAGTAACACAGAATTCCTTTAACCAGCTCCTAAATGCACATACAGTAAGATTTGACTTAAAAAAGCATAATTTACATATAACTTCGGAGACTTATGTTATATAATAAAGTAAACATACGTTTCTTTTTTATTTGATGCTAACTGGTAGCTCTTATTAAGAATAGTATTAATCAGCCCTGGCTGGTATGGCTCAGTTGGAGCATGATCTTGTAAACTGAAAGGTCACAGGTTCGATTCCCAGTCAGGGCATGTGCCTAGGTTTCAGGTTTGGTCACCATTTGGGGTGCTTACAAAAAGGCAACTACTGATGTTTCCCCCTCACGTCAATGTTGCTCTCTCTCTCTGTCTCTCTCACCCTTCTTCTCTCTCTAAAATCAATAAGCATGTCCTCGGGTGAGGATAAAAAAAAAAAGTCAAAGTAAAAAATTTTCATTCCCTAGATTGATTTTCATTATCTGTGTGACAATGACCAAAATCTAGTTAAGGTAACTAATTCCTAAGACTTATTTTCATAACAGAATCATATACCCAACAAGAGATATATTCAACTGCCTGCCTGCTAAGCGTAATGAACAAGATTCTAAGGAATAGGATGGCTGAGGAAATACGTCACACCAATTCTGTTATTTTAATAAGACTAGAAAAACATACCTCAAATCCACTTATGATGATGAAAATTATCATCACACCAAACACACTTCCTACCTGATGAGTTTCGGCTCCTGGCTTCATGGCCCTGAGGATATCCACAGCAGCACTGGCTGAAGTGCTCAGGAATGGCACCAGCTATGAAGAAGGAAGAGGGGAGAGGAAGGAGGAACAATTCAAAACCAGTGAAAAACAGAAAACAGGAAACATACGCACAAACTGTATAACACAGTATAGTTTACAATATTTAATTAGCAAAGATCTAGTTCAGCTAATACTGACTAAGCAACCAGCGTGCTGGGTACTGGGCACACGAAGATCAAAAGTACCTATAATCTGCCTTAAAACAGATCAGTAGGAAACAGAGCCATGTAAATAAACCAAAGCCTAAAACGCACAGAGTTTGTACATAGTGTGTGGGCTTGTGGGGCAGACTGGCCGACCAGCAGACGTCCCTTGGAGCCACTGCACGCCTGCTGCAGCATGCTCCCCAGGGCCGCCCTCAGCCACCGACTGCACGTGGTCAAGGTGTTAATTCAGGTCTAATGCAGCAGGTCAGGAAATCTGGTCAACTTCGTGTTCGGAGCCACTCCTTCGGCCTGGCTCAAATCTTAGAATTCACTCTGCTCAGGGCTCCGCCTTCCTTCCTCTCTCCCTCACAGGGTCACACCTGCATTGCGGACTGAAGGGGTTCCCTGTCAACTCCTGCTTCCTCCCCTTTGTCTATCACTGGTATTTTCCCAATCTCTCTCTCGCACGTCTCTGCATCTCCCTTCTTTGCGTGTACCTCTAAGGACCCAAAACAAGAAAAAGGAGAGTTGGGGAAGACTTCAGGGAGTTTAAGTACACAAGAGACATATGAGGTCTGTCCAGAAAAAGTCCAACTGTTGTTAATATGAGAATGGTTTGTGTGACACTGATGTAACCAGGTTGCCAAGGAGAGTGGACTGGAATGCGCATGTGTGAAACAATGACAACTTCACTGTACTAGTCAGTGGGGGCGGCAGATGTTGAGTGAGCATGTGTCACATTCAAAATGACTGAGCGAGCAGAACAACAAATTTGCACCAAATCTGCATTAGCTTGAATATTCCTCTGCAGAAACTCTTTGGATGATTCAGAAGGCTGCAGCTATCGGCAGCTTCGCCACACCAGCCTGAGAACTGAAAGGTCGCAGGTTCTATTCTCAGTCAGGGCACATGCCTGGGTTGCAGGTTGGGTCCCCAGCTGGGGACATGTGAGAGGCCACCAATAAATGTTTCTCTCACACACTGATGTTTCTCTCCGTTTCTCCCTCCCTTCCCCTCTCTCTAAAAATAAATAAAATCTAAATAAAAAGAACAATTATAGGGAAACAACAGTAGAGTGGATGAAGCCGAGAATCATATCAATGATTTGGAACATAAGGAAGCAAAAAACAACCAATGAGAACAACAAAAAGAAAAGAGAATACAAAAAAAACAAGCGTAGTGTAAGCAGCCTCTGGGACAACTTTGAGTGTTCCAACATTTGCATCACAGGGGTGCCAGAAGGAGAAAAGGCAAGGAATTAGAAATCTGTTAGAAAAAATAATGAAAGAAAACTTCCCTCATTTGATGAAGGAAACAGACATGCAAGTCCAGGAAGCACAGAGAGTTCCAAACAGGATGGATGCAAAGAGGCCCACTCCATGGCACATCATATTTAAAATGTCTAAGATTAGACACAGAGAGAGAATCTTCAAAGCAGCAAGAGAAAAGCAGTTAGTTACTACAGCGGAGTTCCCAAAAGACAGCCAGCTGAGCCCTCATTGGTATGGCTCAGTGGATTGAGCACTGGCCTGCGAACCAAAAGGTCGCCAGTTCGATTCCCAATCAGGGCACATGCCTGGGTTGTGGGCCAGGTCCCCAGTTAGGGGCATAGGAAAAGCAACAAATTGATCTCTCTCTCACACATAATGTTTCTCTCCCTCTTTTTCTCCCTTCCTTCCCCTCTCTATAAAAATATATAAAATTTTTTCTTTAAAAAAAAAAAAAAGACTGTTAGCTGATTTCTCAAAAGAAACTTTGCAGGCTAGAAGGGATCAGCAAGAAATAGGCAAAGTCATGAAAAGCAGGGACCTATAGCTAAAATTGTTCTACCAAGCAAAGCTATCATTTAGAATCAAAAGGCAGAGAGCTTCCCAGATACGAGAAAACTAAGGAATTCATCATCACCAAACCACTATTATATGAAATGTTAAGGGGACCTATTTAAGAAAAAGAAGATCAAAATATGAACAATAAAATGGCAATAAATACATATCTATCAACCTAAAAAACAAACTAAGCAAACAAGAACAGAGGTAAAATCATGGATATTGAAAGCACTTTGATGGCTGCCGGATGGGAGGAGGGTTTGGAGGTCTGAAGAGTTGAGGGAATTAAGAAGTTCAAATAAGTAGTTACAGAACAGCTATGGGTGCGTAAAGTACAGGACAGGAGACGGAATAGCCAAAGGACTTAACACACATGACCAATGCACATGAACAACGGTGTTGGGATGGCCTGAGGGAGTGGGGGGTACAGTGCAGAGAGGCGAGAAGGGGGGAAAAATCAGGACAACTGTAACAGCATAATTAATAAAATATAATTTAAAAAATACCCAAATATGAAATAAAAAATAAAAATAGAAAACCTCAAAACCATTTGCAACAGGTGATGTGCTTACAGTAACTTTTTTTTTTTTTTTTTTTAAAGAACATTATCATTGTGGGGTTTTGTTCATTTTGAAATCGGGGCTTCTGGGCACTACTTCAATCCTTCCTGCTCTGCCTCCTCCCCAGATTTCTTTCCATTGCCCCTCAGCCCTTCTCCAGCAGTTTGGCACATACTTGTATACAGAGTGGTACTTAAGATCTTGTTAATTCGTTCTGGAACTTGTGACAAGTGTGGACACCAACGAGTACCAAAAGCAATGAAGCATTTTCTCTTGTGGAGCAGTGTCGTGACTCTTACAAGTTCTAGCAAGTGCAATGAATCCTGAGCAAGCGCTGCGTGCTAAAACATTTCCTTCTCATCAAAGTGCAACGAGCACAGGGTTTAATGAGTTCTGAAGCCAACGAGCACTGAGATGTGCCTCTGTGTGTGTATATATCTTTTTTTTTTTTTTTTTCAGTTTTGAGATCTGCTAGCACTGGGCCCCTCCTTCTTCCCTTTCCTTCCCCCTCATCGATGCTGTATCTCACAAGTTCTGCTGCCTTGGGTGCTCTGGCCTTTTGTGTGTTTTCTGAAGCTGAAGTATTTTCTCTCTTTAGTTTCACTGTAACTCTGCTTTGAGGTTTGTTTATGTTTGGTTGGGTTTTTGTTGTTGTTGTATTATTGTTTGCTTCTGCTTTGTTTTAGCGTTTTTGTTGTTGCTACGTACGGTTTCCAGGAGAGGTGGGGCTCTGTAGGAAGCTGTTGCCCTATCCCTCCCAGGACTGTCCGATCTCGGATGGATGCAGCACAGTGCTGTTATGTCCACTACTGTCTTTTAAAGCTCATAAATCTAAGTGGTGAGTAGGGTGGGTGTTTTGAGTACTTTAACTTAGGGTTTCTGACTTTGTGTTTAGAGCCCAAGCCCAATGGAGATACTTTAAATCCGTAAGATCCTTTTGTATTATTCTATTTCCAACAGACATCCTAGCAGATATACAGAGATTCTCGAGTGAGTAGGGAGCAGGGTATACTTGGGTTGGGGGGGCGGATATAGTTGCTAATCAGCTGAGACTCTCTGCCATTGTGAGCCCATGTTCCCAAA
Organism: Pteronotus mesoamericanus; assembly: GCF_021234165.1. NCBI lineage: Eukaryota > Metazoa > Chordata > Mammalia > Chiroptera > Mormoopidae > Pteronotus > Pteronotus mesoamericanus. The sequence continues at coordinate 2,607,783 of NW_026555090.1, forward strand.
GAGAGTGTCATGTCAGATCGGTCATAGTGAAAAAGGCTGAAAACAACTGCTTTACACTCTCCTTACCCAAAGGGGAAGGCGAATAAGGCCTGGAAGACCCGGTGGAGAGTCTTCGTCCGACTGTCTGTGCTGTATCTGCAGGCGCTGGGGAGCAGGACCCCACCCGGAGAAAGCCCATGGGGCTGGTGCTGGACCTCCGCACCACTGTGGACCTGAAAAGAAAAATAGGATGACTTCCTCTCTCACAGGTGCCATGGCTCTCTAGTTCTGTATTTTTTTTTTCCTGAAACTTCCTAGCAATATGCCATGTAGGAGATATGAAAAAAAAAAAAACCATGTTAACATGTGGTGATTGTGGGGGCAGGAGGGGGAAGAGGTACAGTAGGTGAAGGTGGAAGAGGGTCCGGGAGGATAAATGGTAATGGAAAAAAATACAATAAAAAACAATGTAAAAAATGTAACAGTCACATGGAACAAACGTAAAATGTGTGAAATTATATAGTGGTCTCCCTCTTATCCTTGCAACCTGTCTGCCTAATTCCCAACACTTCCTCAATCCTGCTCAAAAAGCTACCACTGTTCTTAGTTTCTGACGTCCTGCCAGAGTTCCTTAATTCAAACAAACAAACCAAGACCAGAACATACAGCTGACCCTTGAGCAACACATATTTGAACTGCACAGGTCTACTTACATGCAGATTTTTTTCAATAAATAGTGTAAATGTATTTTCTCAATATTTTCTTCTCTAGCTTACTTTATTGCAAGAATATAGTATATAATACATATAACATACAAACTATGTGCTAATCAACTGTTTATGTTATTAGTAAGGTTTTTCATCAACAGTAGGCTGTTGGTAGCTATGTTTTTGGGAAGCTGAATCTCTGCCTACACAAGGGATCCGGGCCCGTAACCCCTGCGCTCTTCAAAGGTCCGCTGTGTAACCGGACTTTCGTCTTGCTTTAACAAAGGTAATGTTACACAGAACAACCATTTTCAGTTTTGGGAGTCTTAGGTCCCCATAATACTCTTAAAATTGCTGAAGATCCCAGGGAGATTTTGTTCATGCCACTTGTATCTATTGACATTTACTATGCTGTAAGTTAAAACTGAGAAATTTTTATAATTATTAATTCATTAAAAATAAGCTTATTACATGTAACATAATTATGAAAAATAATAATATCTTCCAAAACAAAATATATTAGTGAGAAGCATATTTTACATTTTTACAAATCTCTAATGTCTGGCTGAAGAGGTGACAGATGGAGTCTCATGAGCATTTCTACATTCAATTTATTACACATGAAGTACATGAAGGAAAGGGAATAGTTGGGTAGTCTTTTCAGATACTTTTCTTTGATACTAGATCAAAACTCAGCACGTGGTCATTTCTAAAAGACTAGTCATAGTGTGGAATCTGAAACCATCTCAGTGAATTTATGTACTCTGTTATGTTAAATTTCATTCCTTGGCAAAGTATCTTGTCCTTGGAATATACCTTTCATCTATGCATGATTATTTTTAAGTGTGGTCATCTGGAAAATAGTGCTTGACTGAGTTATGCAGATATTTCAAATGTTGACACATTTTACAGTATCAAAAAGTCATATTCATATCAAAACACTGCCGCCAGTCTCAACAGAAATGGTTGTCTGTCAAGATGTAACAGAAGTTGTGAAGATTACAATGGTGAATGGAAGCTTGCCAACATTCTGATTTTTACTCAAGAGCTCAAATTTTATGTAACTTGTTTTCTTCTTTTTTAAAAAAATATTGTATTTATTTATTTTTAGAGAGAGGGGAAGGAAGGGGAAGGAAGGGAGAGAGAGGGGGGAGAGAAAACACTGATCAACTGCCTTTTGCATGTGCCTTGACCAGGGACTAGCCCACAACCCAGGCACGTGCCTCAACGGGGAGGTGAACCAGAGACCTTTTGGTTTGCAGGACAATGCTCAACCCACTAAGCCACACCAGTCAGGGTTTTCTATGTCACTTGTTTTCTATGAAGTAACAGACTTAGTTCATTTTTTGATAAAATGGCTGCCAACTACCCATATTCATAGTTTTATTCTTTCAAGTAAAAACAGTGTTCCATGAAAAAAGTGACTCTTTCATCTTGCGACTAAAATAATCATACAAGTACTTTTCCTTAAAACAACTACTCTAATGTGCAACAAAAATGATTCATGCCAGCATTTACTCAAGATTTTCAAAGAAAAACAGTCATTTTTATTGCTGCCTTAATTCCTTGGCACTGCAAGTGTGTGATGGTAAAGAACACAGAGACTAACAGCGCAGGTGGGTGCCACTAACTTGATGGATTTTAAGGCACCAGCAGTTCCCATCATCATTGAACTAGATTTTCAGGCTGTTCTGAATGATGGTGGTTCTGTAGTTTAACTGTAATTTTGATGTGGTTGTGGGAGGTTCTGAATACTGTTTACCCACACTGCCATCTTGACCTAAACCCCCAAAATTTTTAACAGAAAAAAAATCAGAAAGGAAAAATATACTAGCTTACCTGGGAGAACCATGGAGATTGGTGCCAGAGCTGGCAGTAGATGTAAGATTCTGCTCTATGCGCTGGTAATTCTTTATCTGAGTAGGAACTGGGATTGGTGCCGCTTCGCTGTGAGGCGACACGGTGGGCTGACATTGCCTGCGACCGTCATTTATTGCAAAAGAAAGAAACCCAAGTAAGACCATTTTTCTTTCATTTGACCCATTGATGGTATTTAGAGAAAATTTTAGAGAACACTAAACAATCACTTCTGTATGTAATTAGAAAATGACCATCTTACAAAAATACATAAAGCAAGAAAACCCCAACAAAACACCAAACCAAAACACCTCATTTTCATTTAAGAACTATCCTGGCATTCATATACATATTGAGGACTAAGAATTATAACAAGAACTGGAAAAACATTCCTCTACAACAAGAAAATTAGGCTGGCAAAACTCAGTTTCATCCGCTCACATTTTATTATTATGAGAGAGAAAAATAGTATTTCTAGGAAAATACGCTGGGTAAATGAACAGGAAGTTCAGGAGCAAAGATAACTGCAATGTTTACAAAAGTTATGAATGCAGCACACATCCTCAAGGGACCCTGACTTCTGAAGACAGAAAGTACCTTGTGCAACTCTCAAAGCACAGAACTGATCTGAGCTCCAAATTTTTAAATGTTATTATTTGATTTCTTAATAGCCTCTTTCCTTGATTTTCATAAATTCAGAACTAGTATGTGCTTAGGTGGCTTTCAGTTCAATTTACAACATACCTTGAAACATCAGGAACAATACAGGGCCTTAACAAAGATGACTTATTTCATTCTTCTGCCCTTTATTATTCTAAAAAAGCCACATGGATCTCCCTCTTTCTCCCAATTACATTACAGATATAAATAGATTATATAGTTATCTAAACAAAACTATGATTATCTATTAATGTCACTTTAGAACTCTTTAAACCATCAGAGTTTTTTATATTTAAATCAAAAGAAAATTTCATCTTTAGCAGAGATGTTAGTTGCTTTCCCAATATCCATTCGTCCATCCTTCCTTCTTACCAGAACTCAAATTTTATGAAAGGCAGTGATTTGCTCAGTTACATTATGACATATCCCAGACTTCCTTGCAGCCTTGAGTAGTCATATGTCTTTCTTGGTCAGTAAGATGTAAGGTAGCTGTGTCCAACTGTTTGGCATCTCTGGGCCACACAAGAAGAGGAGTTGTCTTGGGCCACATGTTAAATACACAAACACTAATGAGCAAAAAAAGGTTTTAAGTAAATTTATGATTTTGTGTTGAGCTGCATTCACAGCCATCCTGGGCCGCACGTGGCCCATCGGCTGCCAGTTGGACACTAAGAAAAGTCTTTTATCAATGCTTCCTCTTACCCGAAATGTGGGCATGCCTGCTGAAGCTTCAGCAGCTGTCTTGGAACAATGAAGAAAAGGCCAAAAGAATTAGAGAAAATTTCCTTGAGCCACAGAAAAGAAGGCAACAACTATTTATCTTGATTTCTCTTCATGTAAGAAAACAAAAGCTTTAGTGTTCAATGACACTGCAGTCAGGACCCCACTGTTTATAGTCAAGTGGAATTCCTGACTGATACACCATTCAAAATGGCTCTCACTATTTTTCACTACCTAATTATATTAAGCATCTTTTAAATATAATGATTTATTTATGTTTTTAATATCTACACATCTGATTGTGAAGTTTATCTATAACCTAAAAGCAAAACAAAACACATCTGCTTCTCAAAACTAAATAGCTTTACAAGACTTTACTAACCGACTCTGGATGGAGCCTGCGCCCCAATGCACACAGGCCGATGGCCCAAGTTGCTCAACAGCAGGGTAACTGACACAGCCATCGAGTAGCAAAACAAAAATGAACAAATGCCATCTTTCCACTGTCTCAGCTTAATAAATACATGAAGGGCTGGTGAGGCAAGTCTGGCAATTTTTTATTTTATTTTTAAATATTTTTATTGAAATTACTGGGGTGACACTGGTTAATGAAATTATATAGGTTTCAAGTGTGCAGTTCTATGATGTGTCATCTGTATGTTGTGTTGTATGTTCATCACCCAAAGTCTCCTTTTGGCACCATTTAGTTCCCCTTTACCCTGTTCTACCTGTCCCCACCCCACAGCCCCTCTGGCAATCACCAGACTGTGATTGTTGTGTGTCTATGAGGGTTTTTGCTGTTGCTGTTGTTTTGTTTAATCCTGTCACCTTTTTTACCCAGACCCCAACCCCCAACCCCACATCCTCTCTGACAGCTGCCAGTCTAGTCTCTGCATCTATTAGCCTGTTTCTATTTTGTTCATTAGATTTCACATACAAGTGAGATCATACAGTATTTGTCTTTCATTGGCTGGCTTATTTCATTTAGCACAATACTCTCCAAGTCCATCCACGCTGCCACAAAAATGTAAGATTTCCTTCTTTTTTCACAGCCATGTAGTAGTCCATTGTGTAAATGTACCACAGCTTCTTTTAGTCACTCATCTACTGATGGGTACTTGGGCTGTTTCTAGATGTTGGCTATTGGAAATAACACTGATACGGACATAGGGCTGCATATATTCATCTGATTTGCGTTTTACGTCTCTTCAGATATATTCCCAGAAGTGGGGCTACTCGCTCATAGAGCAGTTACATTTTTAATTTTTTAAGGAAACTACATACTATTCTCTACAGTGGCTGCACCAGTCTGCATTCCCACCAACAGTGCCTATAGGCTTCCTTTTCTCCACATCCTCACCAACACTTGTTTGTTGATTTACTGATGACAGCCATTCTGGCAGGTGTGAGGTGATATCTCATTGTGGTTTTTACTTGCATCTCTCTGATGATTAGTGATGTTGAGCATCTTCTAATTGTTTTTTTTTTTTAACTTACACATTGTCAGGTTTTAATATCTTCCTGTTAATCACCAAAGGGAAATTAAGAAGCTGGATAAAGATACCGTAAGAAGTAAACTTAGCAACCTCATAATTCAAGGAACCTCTCTCAGGGGAATCCGAAGCAAACAACTGGCTTCTCTAATAACTCTGGTTCCTTCCCTCCCAGCATAGCAGGAGATGAAGAGCCATGGCTGTTCTGTAATGGGGGTTCTGTAATGTTGTCTCAGTTACTCAATAGGACCCTGGAGTAGGCTTGCTCACTCTAAAAAGTCTTCCCTGGACAAATCCCCAGAGTTCTGGCTATCAAAGACCACTGCAGTTGCCTCTCTATCTAGCTTTACAGTAACACCAATATTTAACCACTACCTAACTCCCTAGCCCATGTGAGGAGAGGGAAGGCCCATCTAAGTAAGCTGAGTCTCCAGCTGGTCCTCACTTCCACTAGGCCCTGTAGTTCAAGGATTCTCTATGTGGAAAGTCATCTTTGACCCACATGGAATACCAGGAAAATGAAGCTGTCTGCCTGAACAGTAACATAATCATATGTCATCCTATTTACTCTCACAAATGCTGAGGGAGGAAACAAATGAAAAAGGATAAATAAAAATAGAGGTGATTTCACAACAGCATCTTCCGGTTCACAACCTTTATACCAGCAGATTACCAACTGTCCTTCTCCGTTTTAGGACAACAACATGAAAAAAATCCCAAGGGGTTATGTGATCAGTATGGCAGTAATACAGCTGGAATGTAACATCAACAACAGCGAGAGAGAAGAGGGAAGATCTATACATATGAGAGTTCCCAGGAAGCCCAATCTCTGCAGCCGAATGCCAAGCCATAGCTGTCAGCTCATGCTCCCAGGACTGTGGCTACGTGATTAGGAACAAAAGAGGAGGGACTGTCTAGCTTGGTATACAGGTCCACAGCTTCAGGTGAAAAGCAGGTGACAGATCCAGTATGAAAGGGGCCAGTGTCTGTAGAGAGGCCACAAATATAGGAATCCGCTAAAAATGACTCACTCTAATGTACCCTGTGTTGTGCACACAGTTGGCCTCCATCAAAATTCTAACGTCCTAAAACTAAAAACAAAAAGGTGGGGTGGGAGAACAACAACAAAAAATAAATACATAAAACAAAAAATTGTTTAAAAAAATTTCTGGCCCTGCTTGGTGTGGCTCAGCGGACTGAGCACTGGCCTGTGAACCAAAGGGTCACTGGTTCAATCTCCAGTCAGGGCACATGACTGTGTTGCGGGCCAGGTCCCCAGTGGGGGGCGCTTGAGAGGCAACCACACAATGATGTTTCTCTCCCTTTTTCTCCCTCCATTCCCCCCTGAAAATAACTAAATAAAATCTTTAAAAAAAAAATTCTGGTATCTTAACTCCTATGATTGTGCCTACATTCTTGTCTGGATGCATAAGGAATACGTATCACACTCTCTCCATATACTGAAGGCTGTCAAATTGGTAGTGAAAACACTATTACTGAGAAGTGTTTCTTTACATGAAAATGCATTTATTAGTGAAAAAAAGTTCAAGAATTATACCTTAGGAAGGGAAGCTGAGAAAAGAGGCAAAAGTGACTCAAGGTGACTCAAGAAGAAAAAGTAGCAAGAAATCAAAAGAGGTGAAAACCTGGAAGTACGAGGCCTATCTGGAAAAAGCCCAGCTATTGTTAATATAACAAGAATGGTTTGCACAGCATTGATGTAACCTGGCAGCCAAGGAAGAGTGGACTGGAATGCTCATGTATGAACAATGACAACTTCACTGTAGTAGTCAGAAGGGGCAATAGATGACACTGAATGAGCATATGTACTGTATGACCATCACATTCAAAGTAACTGAGCGAGTACAGCAATGAATCTGTATCAAATATTGTGTTAAGCCTGAATGTACCTCTGTGGAAATTATTCAGATGATTCAGAAGGCCACAGCTTATGGGCACGTGATGTTTGGCAGCTTCACCATGACAATGCACCAGCTCGTGCATCAGGTCTCATGCAGAAGTTTTTGGCAAAATATCGAATAACCGAGGTAACTCAGCCCCATTACAATTCAGATCTGGCGCCCTGTAACTTCTAGTTTTTCCCAAAACTAAAATCACCTTTGAAAGGGAAGAGATTTCAGACCATCGACGACATTCAGGAAAATACGACGGTACAGCTGATGGTGATTAGAACTGTGTGAGGTCCAAAGGTACCTACTTTGAAGGGGACTGAGAAATCATATATAATTCCCATACTTAAAATTCATCCCCAAAGAAAGGCAGAAAACCAGTCTGCACAAAATTTGCTCATTCTCCTGGTTCCAACGCTGCACATCAGGGACTCCAGGGTGCCACTACTACTCCAACGGGTGCCCCAGAACACATTACATTGTTTAAGGAAAGACACAGGCACTTTGAACAAACTACCACCACTACTATAAACTAAAATTACTATTAAGATCTTTGGGCAGAGAACTACATAATGAATGAAAGTGTTAGGTATTTTATTAGCACAGAGGCATCACTAAAAATTACTGAAACACTAGGGAAACTTCTAGCTTTACATATTTTACTGATAAACTACCACATGGTCCAAAATTCCTAATCCAATCTGAAGTTTCTCCTATTGAATTTTATTGTTTTTCCTAGTAAAAAAATTCCTTCAAAGTGCTGAAATATACCAACACTGAAGTAGTTCACTGAGTTTTAAAGAGCATGCGGTAAGCTTTCCTGAGCAACCTGGTAGGCTTATACTACCCAGTTGGCATTCAGTGAGAGAAAGGTCAGCAACCTCGTCAGTAATGTCAAGAAGTACAACTTTATAAACTTTTCTTCATTTCAAAGATGAAATGAAAACCTCAAGGGAGAAGGTACTTTGAAATCAGTATCAACACAGCCAAGATAAGATCCATTCAAGTGTGGCTCACAAGTGTCTTTTACATGACACTGTAAACTTGTCCTGTGCTCCTAGCCTAAACACTGCTTTCCCGAAGCGGCAGACTGAATCTGTGCCCGGTCAGCCAAAGTACCGCGGGCCGAAAACCTCAGATGCCAAGACTTTCAAGGGCTTCAGTTAACGTCAACCAACATGTACACAGATTTCCCTCAATATATGTTCCTCAGTGGGGGCTACCAAGTAAAAGTCTATATCCTGAATTATATTTTCCTGATATATTATTATAAAACTAGAACTAGTTTTTCAAAGTTTTGACCTCTAGGCAAAAATTACTCATTTCAATACAGTAACACATTTCAAAGCACTGCATTTTGCTATGTGTAATGTGCTCCTGTGTTTAATGCGCACCCATGTTTTTGGCCTAAACTTTCAGGAAAAAAATCTTTCGTTTTAATTTTTTAATTCAATTTTTTATTTATATATAAGACCTATTATTGTATTCCAGCATATTATTTTGCATGTGGATATCGTTACTGCTTTCTAGAGAAAGTTACACTTTTAATGCATAAGCATAAATAAAAGAATTAAAAACATTTATATAGATACAGAATTAGTACTACCCAGGTATAATGTGCATCTTTATTTTTCCCTCAAAAATTTTGGCAAAGAAGTGCATATTATACATGGCAACATACAGTAATTTCAATAAAAGTGAGGTTCTAAGGAAAGAATTACATATACGACTACCAAAATTACAAAGACTCTCAAATGAGATGATATCTATTGGGATATGGAGATACAAAACCTTAATGGCTCCATGAAGAATTAGTGTTTCATCTACAGGAAACCATTTTAATTTTTCACACAGCATAATTTTAAATATTATCTTTATGTTTTAAGTTGCACTAGTATCTTGTCGTAGAATATATGATTTTTTCCCCAAAATATTCACTACGTGTCTCTGGACCCATTTCTGCACTCCCTGGTGTACTTCCTGCCACCGCACCTGGGAAGCAGGCTGGAAGCACAGCTCCTATTTGGGACAAAGCAGAGGAAAACAGGCTGGTGACAGACCAGAGCTTTCAGAACCATTAAGTAAGTTCTGCCATCAACTCTTTCCCCTCTTCCTTGAGATCAGCCTGTCTTAAGTTTTCATAGAGAACCTAAGAGACAAAAATACCAACAAAGTCCCACCCTCATAAAAACTATTGTTAATGGACACACGATAGATAAAGATGCAACTTTTGACATGAATAACAACAAAGGGTGGAGTATACTTCTATACTCTCTGTGGACGTAGAGTTTTTGTATGCAATTGAAGTTATCAGTTCAAAATAGATTGTTATAACTTTAAGATATTTTATGTGATCACAATGGTAATAAAGAATATATCCATGAAATATATACACAATAGAAATGAGAAGAGCATCAAAGTATGTCACTACAAAAGAATCAACACAACTTTAAGGTAGTAAGAGTGAAAGGGAGGGACAAAAAAAATCCCATATACAAAGAAAAGTAACAAAAGACAATGATAAATCTTTCCCTATTAGGCTGAAAGAGAAAGGATGGAAAAATGATATTCCATGCAAATCATAACCAAAGAGAACAGGGGTGGCTCTAGTATTGATAAAATTAGGAAAAAATAGACTTTCAGTCAAACACTGTTACAGGAAACAAAAATGACATTATATAATTAAAACATTAATTAATTAGGAAGATACTGTAATTATAAATATTTATGCACCAAACATCAGTGTTTCCAAATATATAAAGCAAATATTGATAGAACTAAAGAAAGAAATAGACAATTCTACAGTAATAATTGGATACTTCAAATACCCTACTTTCCATAATGGTTAAAACATCCAGATGAAACATAAATAAACAGCAGGCTTGAACAACAAAATACACAAGTGGACCTAAGAGACATAGGACACTCCCACCCACAAAATACAATGCATTCTTCTCAAGCGCATGCGAAACATTCTCCAGGACAGATGACGTGTTATGCCACAAAACAAATCCTGACAAATTTTTTAAAATTCAAATAATAAAAAGTATCTTCTACAATTAAAATGAATAGAAACTAGAAATCAACAACAGTAGAAGGAAAACTAGAAAAACCCACAAATACATAGAAATTAAACAGCACACTCTTTAACAACCAATGGGTCAAAGAAGAAATCACAAAAGAAACCCAAAGATATCTTGAGAAAAATGAAAATGAAAACACAACATACCAAACTTATGGGATATAGTGAAAGTAGAACCAAGATAAAAGTTTACAGCTATAAATACCCACATTCAAAAAGAATGTTCTCAAAATAATCCACTTTTACCCCTCAGAGAACTAGAAAAAGAACTCAATCCAAAACTAGCAGAAAGAAGAAATTAATAAAGATTAGAGCAGAGATAAACAAAGTCAAGAAAACAGAAAAACTATAAAAAAATCAAAGAATTTAAAATTTGTTATTTTTAGAAATTCAACCAAATTGACAAACCCTCAGCTAGATTAACTAAGAAAAAAAGAGAAACATTCGAAATCAAAAATCAAAGAAGGTGATAGGGAACTCAAGAGTCAAAGACTTCAGCTATAGTTCATGAGGCTTACGTGACTAATGCATGTGGACATCTATTATTCCAGGAACTGGAATGCATGACTCCAAGAGGCAACAAGCAATTCAAACTTGTACCTCAAGAGTGTGTGCAAGCCATAGAAGTAGTATCTGCACCACCACGTTCCAGGGAGGGAACACCAGAGATGCAGATAAAGAATTGTTGATCAAAAGATAAAGAAGTAAGAGGGAAAATCACTGCCAGACTAACTCTTATCCAATTAACCTTTTCCCCAAACACCTTATCCACCCCTTTCTACCCAATTAATCTTTTCCTAAACCCTTTACCCACCCTTTCTTCTCCTTATAAAAAGGTAAGCTTGAAATGAGAGGGAAGACAGTTTCTGAGGGTACCTAACGAGCTGTCTTCTCAGATGGCTAGCCATATGAATAAATCATCCATAAAGATTCAATCCTTGTCTCTACTTATTGGTTCTGGTAGTGACAGGCAGCAAAACTGTCTTTTCCAGTTTTAAAGAGACATTATAACTAATGCCACAGATGAGAGTAAAAACAATTGCTTACCAACAAACTGGATAACCTAGAAGAAATGGATAAATTCCTACAAACACACAATCTACAAAAACTGTATCATGGTGATTTATACCAAACATTTAAATAATTAACACAAACATTCCTCAAACTCTTCCAAAGAGTTAAAAAGGGAACATTCTTAAGCCCATTTACACTCAAGAGTTCAGCATTACCCAATACCAAAACCAGACATAGACAATACTAGAAAGGAAAACCACAGGAATTTTATGTAAAAATCCTCAAAAAACAAACAAACAAAAAAAAAAAACTAGCAAACCAAATTCAACAGCACATTAAAAGGATCATACACCATAACCAAATGGTACTTAAAACACCACATTAACAAAATGAAGGATAAAAGCCACACAATCACCTCCACTGATTCAGAAAAAGCATCTGACAACATCCAACACCTTTTCATGATAAAAACATCCAACAAGCTAGGAATAGAAGGAAATTACCTTAACATAATAAAAACCATGTATGAAAAGCCCACAGGTAACATTAAACTCAATAGGGAAAACTTGGGAAGTCTTTCCTCTGTCATCTGGAACAAGACAAGAATGCCCATTCTCACCACTTCTATTCAACACAGAATTCCTAGGAAGAGCAATTAGGTAAGAAAAAGAAATAAAAGGCATTCAAATCAAAAGGAAGAAGTAAAATTATCTGTGTCTGCATATAACATGATCTTAAATGTAGAAAACCCTAAAGATTTTTCAAACACAAAAAATACACAATGTATACAAAACCATTTAACAGTTCACAAATTTAGCAAAGTTACAATGCAAAATCAACACACAGAAATCAGCTGTTTCCATACACTAACAATGAATGATACAAAAAGGAAATTAAGAAAACAATCCCATTTACAATAGTATCAAAAAGTACAAAGTATCAAGAAATAAATCTAATCAAGAGAGTGAAAGATTTGTATGTTGGAAACTACAAAACACTGCTGAAAGAAATTACAGACATCCCATATTCATAGACTGAAAGACAATATTGTTAAGATGTCAATACTACCCAAAGTGCAATCTCTATCAAAATCCCCATGGCATTTTTTTAATCTAGAAAAATCTATACTAAAATTCCTGTGAAATCAGGGGGCCTGAATAGTCAAAAACAATCTTGGAAACGAAGAGCAAAATTAAACATCTCACACACACACACACACACCACCCCCCCACTTTCAAAACATATTACTAAGCTACAGTAATCAAAACAGTGTGGTACTGGCATAGACATAAACTTTGAGACCAATAGAATAGACAGCCCAGAAACAAAGCCTTGCATTTTCAACAAGGGTGCCAACTCTACACAATAGAGAAAGAGGAGTTCCACATAGAAGAGTGAAGTTGGAGACTTACCTTACACCATATTAAAAAATCAACTGAAAATGAATTAAAAGTCTAAACGTAAGACTCAAAGGTATTATCTCCTAGAAGAAAACATGGGAGAAAATCTTCATGCCTAGTCACTGAATTAGGTAATGGTTCTTCGATATGGATACCAAAAACACAGGTAACAAAACAAAACAAAACAGACAAATGGGACTACATCAAATTTTAAAACTTCTGTGCTCAAAGGATATATCAACAGAGTGAAAAGACAGTATCAAATGGGAGAAAATATTTGTTAACTGCATACCTGATAAAGGGTTAATATCTAATATATAAAAAAAACTCCTACAACCCAACAACAAAAAAATAACCTGATTAAAAAATGGGCAAAGGACTTGAATATACAATTTCACCCAAAGGTGATATACATATGGCCAACAAGTATATGAAAAGATGCTCAAAACCAATAATAATTAGAGAAATGCAAAGCACAACCACAATGGTATATCACCTCACACACATTAAGATGCTATTAAAAAATGGCTATTACTGCTCTGGCTGGTGTGGCTCACTGGACTGAGCACTGGCCTGTGAATCAAAAGGTCTCCAGTTCAATTCCCAGCCAGGGCATATGCCTGGGTTGTGGGCCAGGTCCCCAGCAAGGGCATGCAAGGGGCAACCGATTGATGAAGTATCTCTTGCACATCAATGTTTCTCTCCCTCTCATTTTCCTTCCCTTCCCTTCTCTCTAAAAATAAATAAATCTTTATAAAAAATGGCTATTATTAAAAAAAAAAGATAACCACCAACCCCACTTTTGAGTATATACCCAAAAGAACGAAAAGCAGGGTCTCAGGTTTTTGCACATTCACGTTCATAGCAGCATTATTCACAACAGCCAAGAGGCAGAAGCACTCTAAGTGTCTACCAACAGACGAACAAACAAAATGTGATATGTCCATACAGTGGAATATCATTTGGCTTTGAAAAGGAAATTCTGAGACATGTTGCAACATGGATGAACCTTGAGGACACTGTGCTGACTGAACTAAGCCAGTCACAAAAAGAGAAATATTGTATGATTCTACTTATATGAGGTTCCATAAAGTAGCCAAACTCATAGAAAGCAGAATGACAGTTACTAGTGCTTGGGGATGGGGAAATGGAGAGTGTTATTTACATAATAAGACTGAGCTTGTTTTGAGGATGAAACAGTTCTGGAGACGTTGCACAGCATTGAATATACTGTACTGAACTATAAACTTAAAAATGGTTAAGATAGCAGATTTTATGTTTTTACCAGAATTAAAATTTTTTAGAAAAATGATCAATTGAGAAACAAATCTCAGAATCAAGAACACACAAAATTCTTTAACTTTACTCACAAAAAAACCCAAAATATAAAAAAATCTTTAAGTTAATTATATATAAACATACCCTCCACACACCAGGAACTCATTTGAAGCTCGTCTGCCAGCAGTTCCTATTGGTATATCATCTAAAGGAGAAAGAGAAAAATACAGTCATTTCAGTTATACCATCTGCTTTAATGTAAATTGTTCTTAAATGATTATTCATGTGGGAAAAAAAAGGGGCCACATACTCAACCTGACCAGGTCAGGGGAGGCTGCGTGGCAGCCGTACAAACTCAGAGACCTAAAGTAACCACACAGGAAGGTCTGAGATTAAAACTTCCCAAGTAGGAGTGTGGCAGGTAGTCTTGTCCTAGGCCAGCATCTTCCCTGACAAAGGTCGGCCTTTACCTTAACTGAGCCTGTCTAGTCTTTTTGCATCTACAGTAACAGAACTTTGTAATGTCAGAGTAATCCCTTTTCCAGACCCCTGAGAGCTCACCCTCCCACCAGAGTAGGAGAACACGAGACCCTCACTGTCATCATGTTCTGCATACCATCCCTGCCGCGCTTTAAAAGCTCATTGTTAACTACCCTACACCTACCTATGTGAAAGAAGTGCGGGTCTATCCATTTTATCTTTATATCCACTCAGCCTCCCTAACCTATCACCAATGAATTTCATGTAACCCCCTTAGGCCTCCTCCTTTGATTGCAATGTATAAAATAAGGAGCAATACTACCATTCTCAACCCACTGAGATCTTGCATCTCAGCAAATGTCATCAGTCTGACTCAAATAAACTCATAAAAATCCTCTACAGGTTTGACTGTCTCTTATGTTGACCTTAGGAAACAATTTGAGCACAACCACATGCTGCCCTGCAATTCTGCCCACAAGGAACAACAGGCGAACACAGAGCACTGCCCTGCTAAGCGCACAGGTGCAGCCCTCCTGACGCCCGCTTCTGTGAGCAAACCTCAGGTCTTTTCAAGGTAAAGTGTTCCAGTCATCTCAGCATTTCTGCATTCTTCACCATTTAACATGTGCAAAAACTGCTACTGCTTCATTGTGTTCCCTTTGATACGTCACTGATAAACGCTTTGAGTGTTGTACCCCCTAACCCCGGTTTGACCATAGACTCCATATTTTCAGTAAACAATTCTGCAGGTTGTGGTGATTTGAGGAACACACGCCACATTCTGGCACAACTGACTGTAAACACTGCAGTTCTCTCTAAGGCCGGAGCACCTCCTCATCCTGCCTAACAGTCCCTTGGATGGATCTTGCACGGGTTGTTGAATAAGACGTCGTGGCGGCTGGGACCTCCAGACACAGCAGCACCTGCCACGGGTCATCTAGTCCTCAGTCGCCCACTTAGGGGAACAGAGCACAGCTCGGAGGGCAGGGGCCCCTCACTCCTTGTCACTGTTATATCCGCGACATCACATTGCCCATGTGATTTTAAATGGCACTACAGGTATAATTAATATGTGCTGAGGTGAAATCAGTGTTGACCAAATAATATAAATTTCAAAAAATAAACTATTCTGCTAACCTATGCTCAAAAATGGAAGAAAGCAATCACAAATACCCCTTTGAGTGGCCCTAAATGGACACTGAGAAATGCACCTACTCTGGCACATCTCCAGTCTGCTTTCCTGAAGCTTAGAGTCTAGCAGTGAAAGAAGGGGACAGTGTCAGGCAGTGGGAGGAGTTAAGGAAAATGAATGAGAACAAGGGGGCGGAAGCAGCTGTTTCACCGACCACGGCAGCCTGCAGTGTCATGGAGGATGGGGGTGTAGGTGGGGCAGGGACAAAAGCTAGATTTCACTAACTGTACTTCATTTGGTAGCTGACTCTGAAACCCTGCATAATCATGAAACAAAATTAAGTTTAAAAAAACAATCCCTGGAAATCAGAAGTAAAACAAAGTAAAGATAGCACAGTCACCAAAGTGAGTTATTTCAAGAGACTTTAAACTCAGTCATATAATAGGGCATTCCTAATGAGATTATCCTAAGGACAAAAAAGACCCACAGAAAGTTTTAAATACTCTTTTAGTAATCATACTGTTATTTTAATATCATATTGTTAATTTGAAACTATTGGGAAAGAGACCAAAGAGCCTAAACTCATGAGGGCAAAAGAACAGGAAAGTCAACAGCCAAAAAACTGTGGAAGCTAAAAGGTTGATGTAAGTGGTATTTTACCTGGTAGACTCAAGAAGATACAATCCTTAGACAGCAGAAGGGAAGTCCAGAAGTACCAACTTACACACAGGAAAAGCCTGGATGTCTTTACTTGGGACATCCCAAGTAAAGCACAAGAGTGAAGCACGGGGTCTCGGGCCTGCACCACAGCGGGCACAGAACAGCAGGACCTCAGGAGAAAAGGCTGAGGAGAAAGGTGGGCGTGAAAACCCACGCCCTAACTACTGAGACCTGCAGCCCTCTTGCCCCATTTGGCTCCCTCAAAAGCTATCAGGTATATACTATTTAGGCAGAAGACTGGCTGAGTCTTCTCTGGGGGAGCTGAGAAGCCCCCACAAAAGGAAGCAGTCCAAGCCAATGACAGGTAAGAACCACTACATACAGAGCCTTCAAACATTCAGTTGTCCGTTCTTGATTATAAGCATACAACAATCACCAAACAACCAAGGGAAGAATTCATATGAAGACCAGACTCCAAAACAAACTAGGGGGAGAAAAAAACTAATATATTTTTTAAGGAAAAGTTAAAAATATATATATATATTTCTCTATATATAGAAATATATTTATATTTATATTTTTAAATATATTTATATTTTATATATATAAATATATGTATTTAATGACCTCAGAGATAAAACAAAATATTGCACCCTGAAGAAAGAACAATACTACTCAGAGGGGCAAAAAGAGCTTTGAATGAAAATTCAAAATATGAGAGCATAAATGAAAAACTCAATAGAACAGTTAGAACATTAAGGAAATTTCCCTAAAAATGCAGAGCAATAAGACAGAAAGAAAATTAGACCAAAAAAAAAGATAAAATCAGAAAAGGATATTCAGATATCTATTACATTATCACTTTTAAATTGTATGGATGTTTTAAATATCTTATATGGGTTCTTCCCATATCTAGTAAGGAGCTTAGAAGTCACCATTCCTTCTGAACACGTAAAAAGCCGAAGAGACTAAAAAATCAGCAGCCCTTCTTGAATCCAAAAGCGAGGGGAGGACACAAGCAAACGGAGCCCTGGCGACTGGAGAGGCAGGTGGGCACACACAGGGAGCTCCGGCTTACCTGAGAAGAGACTCCCAGCAGAAAGCTCCCTGGAAATCAGAGCCTGGACCGAAAAGCCTGGCATTTCAGGATAGAAAACTGACAATTTGCTGGAGGCCCAGTGCAGACAAGTCTAAGAGTTAGGAACTCCAGGAGGACCCAGTCACAGTGGGGCTCACGTATTGTCAGACAGGCCTCCAGGACTCAATCCCATTCCCAGAGCAAATGTTGGAGAAAAATCCCACCTGCTTCCAGCAGGGAGAAGGAAATGGAAACATTTCTAAATCAGAGCATTCTGATCTTAACAGGGCCAAACTATTCATCTGCTCAGGTTAAGCTCAGAGCCTAACTGACCTGGGGGAAAGGAAACACCCAACTCCACCCCCCTAGCCATCCTGCCCCACGTAAGCAAGAGAAACTGTAAAACACTGTGAAGTTTTAAGGCCGGAGGCTCACTCAAAGGCTGAGACCGGCTCAGAGGCCCACAGAATGCTGCCCCCCCCGACCCTCCCCACCACAATTCTAAAGACTTGGTACAGCGTTTATAGGTTATCAAGAAAAAATCACAAGGCATACCAACTTTGACGAAACAGAGACAGCATCAGAACCAGACATGGCAAAGATGTTAAAGGTATCAGACCAGGAATTTAAAACAACCATGATTAACATGCTAAGGGCTTTAATGGGAAAAGTAGACAGCACGCAGGAACAGAAGGGTGATACAAGCAGAGACAGAAACCCTAAGAAAAAATTAAAAAGGCGAGAGATAAAAACAAAACTCTGTAACAGACATGAAGAATGCCTCTGATGAGCTTATTAGGAGACTGGACACAGCTGATGAAAGAATCTCTGAACTAGAGAATATATGAACAGAATCCTCGCAGACCAAAAAACAAAAAGAACAAAGACTTTACAGAAAGAACAGAATATCCAAGGTCTGTGAGACAACTGCAAAAGGCATAACATATGTGTAATGAGATTACCAAAAGGAAGAGAAAGAAAGGTAGGAACAGAAGCAAATATCTGAAACGATAATCAATGTCAGACCCCAAGTCACAGACTCAAAAGCTCACAGAACACCAAGCCAATAAATGCCAAACACAACTACAGTTATGCATCAGTTAACAATTCTGACTACCTTGTTAGGCCATTTCATTACTGTGGGAACATCAGAGTGCACTTATAAAACCTAGATGGAGTAGCCCACTACACACCTAGGTTATATGGTATATATCCTATTGCTCTGTAGAAGATGAAAATAATTTTCCCTCTAGCCCTCTGTGTTCTTGCCTGAGACACCCCTGTAATAAAAGACAGATTAACAGGAGAAAAACAACAGTTTAATAACACATACACCTCCTGTACATATGGGAGAGAACCAGGAAAACCGAGTAAACAAAATGGCTGAAGGCACCACATTAAATACCATCTTCAGCTGAAGACAAAAGAAAATGGTGCGGGTTTTTTTTTGGCGGCAGCGGGGGGGGGGGTTCAGTTCTCAGAGATTATCAGGAAAAAGCAAAGTCAAAAAGAGGAAGGTTTTTGTGCACATGTGAGTCCTTTGCCTTCTGCATCGATAAGTTTCTAGAAATAAGGTCATCCCTCTCTTCCTAACAAACACCCTACAATGGTGCCTCCTTAACAGAGGTAAGAATCTTTTATAAAGGGTCACTTCTACCGGTTTTCAGACCTTTTCCTATGTCTGCTGTTAATTAAAATTAACCAGCCTAAAATAATTCTTATGTCAAAGAGACCTATTTGGGGATGAAAATTCTGTTTCCCTACAGCTCCTAAGTACAAATCAGTTCAACATATTACTGTACTGACTACTGTACCAGGGGCGTCCAACCCACAGCCAGCGGGCCTGTGAATGTGGTCCAACACAAAATCATAAATCTACTTAAAACCTCTTTTTTGCTCATCAGTTTTTGTTACTGTTTGTGTATTTTATGTGTGGTCCAAGACCTTCTTCCAGTGTGGCCCAGAGATGCCAGAATATTGGACACCCCTGCTAGGCAATTGTAACACAATGTTAAGAATTTGTTTAACGTGTTGCTATACGATGCTACAACGCTAAGACCTGGCTAGGCAACAGAAAATTTTCAGGCCCATTATAATCTTATGGGCCCACTTTGTATATGTGGTCTGTCACTGACCTGAAAGCATCACAATGTGGCATATGACTATACCCCCAGGCATAACATGTTGAAATTACAGAAAATCAAAAATGAAAAAATTCTGCAAGATGCCAGTGGAGAAGAACACTATACTTATAAAAGAACAAAGATAAAAATTTCATCTACCTCTCCTCAGTGTGGAGGAAAAGAGGTCACATAGGAAACCTGACCAGCTCAGGGGAGGCTGTGTGGCAGCCTTACAAAATCAGAGACCTAAAGTATCCACATAGGATGGTCTGAAATTAAGACTTACTAACTTTTTAAAAGCAGATCATAGTAGACACTCATTGTCCAAGCCATGGCAAAAGTCAACCTTTCCCTTAACTGAGCTCTACGTCTGTTCACATCTATGACAACAGATCTTTGGAATGCACAACCACCACACCCGAGCAGAGACCACAAATCCCTTCATTTCTGCTGTTATCATGTTAATTGTTGACTGTTAACTAATTAAAGAAGTAGTATCTTTCTGTTTTGTCTTTTCATCCAATGCCAGAGGTTCCCCCCACTTTCCTTCCTCCACCCTCCTAATCTATCACCAGTGGACTGCAGGTAACCCCCCATGCCTCCTCTTTTGATTGTAATGTATAAAATAAGGTGGAAAACTGACATTTTCCAGAGCACTTTCTCAATCCATGGAGGTTTTGCTTCCCTGCAACTGTTGTCAGTTTGTCTCAAATAAACTCACAAAAATTCTCTACAGGTTTGAATGTTCCTTACATTGATTCAAGCAAGGAAAAAGTAGAGTGAAATATTTAAAGGGCTGAGAGAAATAAGTCACCAACTTAAATTCTATACCCTGCAAAGTTATCCTTCAAAAGTGAAGGAAAATAATAAAGACTTTCTCAGACAAATAAAAATTGAGGAAATGATCTGCATTGCAAAAAATGTTAAAAGTTCTTTAGAGACAAGAAAAAGAAGTCAGGAAATTGGATCTACAAAGAGACAAAGAGCACTAAAAAAGGGAATAAGTGAAGGTAAAATAAAAACTTTCATTTTTCTTAATTTTACATAATCCAACAGGAAATAGTTTGCTCAAAATAATAGTAGCAACAATGTAATGTATTCAATTACGTATCTTGTATACATCTTGTGTGTATACATGTACATAGGCTTACGAATGCTTATACAATTGAAATGAATGACCACAATGATACAAGGGTCAGGAGGAAAGAATGAGGATTATTCTGTTATCACAAGGTAAGCTCCCACTACCCATGAAGTGATATAGTGTTATTTGAAAGTGGACTTGAATTATTATTATGTACATTTCAAACTCTAGGGCAACCACTAAAAAATTTTTTTAAAGTATAATGGATGTGCTAAAAACAAAAAGAAAATGAAATCATAATAAACAATTAAAACAACAAAAGACAGAAAGGTAGAAGACAACAATAGAAAGAACAAGGACAACAAACAGAAAAAAGTAACAAATATGGTAGATATTAATCTGACTCTATCAATAATCACTTTTAATACCAATGGTCTAAATGCACCAATTAAGAGAGATTTCAGAGTGTATCAAAACATTAAAAAAACTCACATTAAAATATAAAGACATATAGATTAAAAGTAAATGCATAGAGGCCCTGGCCAGGTGGCTCAAGCTGTCTGTAGCATCATCCCATATACCAGAAGTATCCCCAGGCGGGCACATCCCCAGTCGGGCACACACCTAGGGTGCAGATTCAAGCCCCAGTCAGAGCACAACCAATCAGTGTTTCTCTCCTTCTTCCTCCTCCTCTCTTTCCTTTCCTCTCTCTCTAAAATCAATTGACATATCCTCGGGTAAGGATTAAAAAATAAATAAATAAATAAGTAAAAGTAAATGGATGGAAACAAAGAACCATGTTAACACTAATCAAAAGAAAGAAGTAGTTATATTAATTTCAGACAGAGCCAACTTCAAACTGAGAAAAATTATTGGAGATAAAGAAATGCATTACATAATGATAAAACCGTATTTACAAAAACTTAAATTGTCCAAGGAGACATAACAATTCTTAACAAATATTCTCGTAACAACAGAGTCAAACCATGCAAGGCAAGGGAGATACAAGGAGAATTCAATGAATCCACTATTATAGCTGGAGACTTCCACATTCCTCCCTCGGAAACTGACAGATCCAGTAGACAGAAGATCAGTAAGGACAGAGCTGTACTCTGTAACACCATCAGTCACCTCGACATGACTTACATAGACAGACCACTGCATCCAGCAACAACAGAACACACTTTTTTCTCAAACTCACATGGAACACTGACCAAAATAGACTCTGTAGATTCTATCTGGGCCATAAAACATACCTTAACAATTTTTAAAGATTAAAAATCATGCAATGTCTGCTCTCAGACAACCATGGAATGAAACTAGAAATCAAAAACAGAAAGATAAACTGTTTGGGAAAAATCCCAAAATATGTGGAGATTAAACAACACACTTCTAAATAACTCATGGGTCAAAGAAAAAACTTGAAGAGAAACATAAAAATATTTTTAAGTAAATGAAAATAAAAATACAACTTATCAAAATTTTTGGGAAGTAGTGACAGCAGTGCTTGAAAAGAAATTTATAGCACCTAATGCACATAACATGAAACAAAAAAGATCTAAACTCTATAAACTAAGTTTCCCCCTTAGGAAACTAAAAAAAGAAGAGCAAATTAAATCCAAAGTAAGTGGAATAAAAGAAATAATAGTAATTAGAGCAGGCGTTAATGAAACTGAAAACAGGAAATCAATAAAATCACCAAAAGCAAAAGTTGGTTCTTTGAAAAGATTGAGAAAATCGATAAACTTCTAGTGAAGCTAACTAAGAAAAATCCAGAAAGGACACAAACTGTAGTATCAGTAATCAAGAGGGGACATGGCTACAGATCCCACTGAAATTAAAGACAGATCCTAGGGGGAGGAGGAAAAGAGATAATAAAGAATTATTATGAACAACTCTATGCCCAAAAATTTGATAACCGAGATGAAGTGGACCAACTCTGTGAAATACACAATTGGCCAAAACTCACACATGAAGAAACAGACAATATAAATAGCCATACACTATTTAGTCAATTTGGATTTGTAAAGGGGTGCAGAGCATGAGTCCCCTGAGAATAGGGGAACAACCCCCACAGTCCTGTCCTCAGGCAGGACTGGAGGAAGGGGGCATGGGATGGTACAGTGTTTAAGATACATTGCGTGACAATGGCAAATTAATAGCCCTTGCCTTCCTGAAGCAAAGAGGGTTGCCCCCCAGGGCAAATTGTGTATGTGACTGAGAACATTCAGGGACTTGTGACATGGGAGGGAGGGGCAGATGCCCACCCCAGATGCCCCTGTTACCAGGGACTTTTGTGCTGACTGAAGATGGCAGCCAAGAAAGGGTAAAAGACACTGGGGAACTGGCAAAAATGGCAGATGCTAGCACACCACAGGAAGGGCTGGGTATGAGGTTGTATAGGAAGTTCTGGGCTGAGCATTTAAATTTAGGGGGGGTCAGAGAGAGAGAGAACATGAGCGCCAAGAGGCCTGCTGTGAGAGAGGAGGTCTGCCAGGAGGTCCAGAGCCAGTGAGGCTGCCACAAGGCGGGCCTGGAAGTCTGCCTGGAGAAGACGGCGGCAGAGTAACGGAGCTGCGGGCACTTCCCTAGCCAAACGGACTTGTGAGAGATGCTTGGAGCTGAACTGCAACTGGGAATGCTGAGCTGCAGACTTCCACTTTTCTGAGACAGTAGCTCTGAATGGTGTATTCTGAAACTGGCCTGGTTTGGCAGGGAGCAGGAATTAACAGCAGAAATCTGCCATTGTTCTAAAACCGTATAACCTTTAAATAAACAACCACTTTCCGTTTTTACCAAACTCTTGCACTGGGAGTCACGCTTCTTGGCGGCAAGCAATCGAACCCCACAGCTGTTCCACAACGGCACAGGCAAGGCTCTGAAACAGATTCGTCTCCCTCTACAAAAATTCTTCCTATGTGTTTATGAAATTCATTCCTAAACTTAGGCCATTATTTTCTGAAGGACATCCAGATTGTTTTAAGGTTCCTTTGACTCAGGGTTTTTTCCAAAAGAGGTCCCTTCCTTTATTATTTAAGATTTTATTTATTTATTTTTAGGCAGAGGGGAAGGGAGGAGAAAGAGAGAGAGAGAAAAACATCACTGTGTGGATGCCTCCTTCACACTGCCCACTGGGGACCCAGCCCACAACCCAGGCATGTGCCCTGACTGGGAACCAAACCAGCAACTCCTTGGTTCACAGGCTGGCACTCAATCCACTGAGCTACACCAGCCAGGGCAGGAGGTCTCCTTTAATTTCTTTCCTTAAACTTAATTTCTCTTATTCTGCTGGCTTCTCTATTTCTTTAGATACACACAGAGTTTGAGATCATTTCCTATAAAGTTTTCATCTACCTTCAAAATCCAAAGTTATTGTTTTATGGAAGATGATGGAGCAGATTTCTGAAAGGTAGGTACATATTATTGGGAATTCAAACAACTAAATAAAATGCCCATTTGAAAATGCCCTATACGAGAGAGTGTGACATAAACGTTAAAAAAAGTTGCTAGTCTAGTAAATTAAGAAACAGAATGTGTACAAGCAGAAAAGATTCTCACATGAGTGGTCTGACGAGATGTTGTGTGGAACCAAAACAAAGTCATCCGTGTCGCAAGAGGAGTTCTTGCTACTAGTACTGGCAGAGTCTTTGGACACTTGTAGGTAGTTGGGAGGACCCAATGGTGGGGAGGATAAGTTTTCTTCCTGAATATGCTGCATATCTGCAAGGGACTAAAATTAACAACATAAAATTAAAACTGGCCTAAGAAGAAAGTACAAGTCAGAATAGCCATTAGACTAAAGAATTTTTTTTTTATAAAAGTGGGCGTAAAGATCAATTCCATCTAAAATTTCAAAAAATCCCTTTGGAAATCTTTCCCTTAGAAAAGCAGTTTTAAATCTCTTTGCATAAAGACTTCTTAAATGTTTTCCAAAAGTGATACTTAAAAATATATCATGCCCCTTATCACGTGTACAGTACCTGTAGGCCTCTCCTAAAATTTTTGAGATGAGTTTGTACCATCCCCACGTCCCCAGTTTTAGCTCATGACCTAGCAAAAGCAGATACTCAAGAACCGTTCCCTTAGTGACTAAAACCCAATGTCCAGGGACTTGAATGACATCTTGCAAGCACACGAAGTTTTAAACCTCCAATGAAGAAAACATTATAAATGGGAAAGCAAGAGACTGTATTACATAAAAAAGTAAATAAACCAATAAGGATAACTACATTTAAGCCTAGAGATTTATTTACACTTGCAAAAGAAAGATGTGGAAAACCTTACTGGTTTGGATGTATTTCTTTTGTTTTTCTTTTGTTAGGGGGAGGAGGAAGTCTGTGGGAGATAGGACAGAAAGGGAAGAAAAACGTACAAATATATTTAAAATACGTAGGCATAAGTAGCTATCTTTTGGAACTTGCCTAGTTCAAGGGCTCTAGTGACAACTCTAATTGAACATGTTGATTTGATCATACAATGGTTTCCTAAACCAATGAACTTCATAACTTACTATGTATTGTGTTAAATCCCCATTAAGTTTAACCTTTGTTTCTCTTTAATAAAAAATACTACATAATGCTCTTCAAACCCGAATCTTAAACACCCGACCCATTGTTGCTGCATGTTACTGCGCAATTAAATAGGTCTCCAATCTCCCTATCACTGTGTGTGTGTGTGTGTGTGTGTGTGTGTGTAATATATACACAAGACATAAAACTTCCTTATTACCTTTAAAGGGAACTCATGCTTCAGGGAAGGGAAAGTGGAAGGACGGACTTTACTGAACATCAGTCATGGGCTGGGCACTGCTGAGAGCTCTCCATGGGTCACCTAACTTTGGTGCCATTACGAAATCCATTTCACTTTTAAATAAACAAAATTCGGAAGATCAGGATTTGCTCAAGATCACACAACTGAAAAGCAGTCGAGTTGAGACGTGAGTCCAAGTATGTCCACAACTTCTTTGCAGCAGGTTAGGCAGCAACTCTCTGAATTTCTTCCTCTTCTACTCACAAAATCCTGCGTGTCCACAGCGATCCTGATGAAAGAGCGGCTTTTCCTGCCCCCAAAGCTAGTCTCCACCTGTGTTCTAACTCCTTTCTCGCCGCCTCCTCAAGGACCGAGATCAACTTCCCTTCGCTCCTGACAACCTCGCCCTCTCCCCGTTTTCCGACTTTTCCTCTTTGTACCCAAACATGTTCATTTTCTCACATTTCGAACCCCTGCAGTCCTCCGAATTACCACCTTCTCTTAACATTTCATGAAGTTGTCTTCACTGACTCAACTTCCTCACTTCCCATGTCTCCCTTCACCAACCACAATCCACTTTCTACCTTCAACACTCCAGTAAAATCGCCTTCAGTAAGACGACCAGTACCTCCCACTGCCAAGTCCTGCGGATGCTGCCCCCTCGCGCAGCGTCCCTGCAACTCCGCCGCGGCGCCGCGCCGCTCCGCCCCTTCCTTCGGGGCGCTCGCTTGCTCCTCCTTCTCCTGCCTGTCTTTTGCGGGTGCCTGCTCCTCACCTGCCCCTGAAAGGAGAGGACGGACGCCAAGAACCCGCCATGTCCTCTCCTCCTCACCCCAGAGGCCACGCTCACCCTCCCAGCAACTCCCGCTTCCTGACGCCGCCTCGGCCGCCCAGGCCCCCGAGGAGCCCTGGCGCCGGCGCCTGGCCTGCACGTGCCGGCCCACGCCTTCCTGCCGCAAGGCCCCGCCCCCACGCCCCTCGCCCGCGCCCTCACCGTCCCTCCGCCCGCTGCCTGTAAGCTCTCCCCTCCTGACGTCCCAAGTTCAGCCAGTCTCCAAGCTCTGCACAGTCTTTTATCTTTTTCTCACCTGCTTCCCACCCCCTTCTCCTCTTCCTACCGCTGCTTCAGGTCAGGTCTCCATTCTTAGAACACACACAGCCGCCACCATCGTGGGTTGTTCTCGTTCCCCGAGAAGGACCGCTCCGCGGGTCTGCGGCCTAGTTCTCGCCCCGCTTTCAAACACAGCGTGGATCCTACCACGCCTCCGCCTAAAATCACTCAAATAACTCGACCCGGCTTTTAGGATACAATCTGAACTCCTTCGCTCAGCACCCACATCCTTTAAGGATTCAGCTTCTCCCTCCCTTTGTACCTTTATTTTTTGAAACGATTTTATTTATTTATTGTTAGAGAAAGGGGAAGGGAGGGAGGAGGAGAGGGAGAGACACACCGACGGCTGAGAGGAACATCGGTCTGTTGCCTCTCGCGCGCCTCCGCCCGGGCCTGTGCGCGGCGCTCGGTCCACAGGGCCACCGCCAGGGCCGCAGCCTTTCCCGTCACCGCGCGCCTTCGTCCCCAAGGCCGCCCGCGAGGATGGAGGAACCCGTGTCTACGCCGTCCAGCGCGGCAGCCGGAGCTCAAGATGACTGCTGAGTGCTGAAACGGGGCAGGTGTGACTGAGAAACTGGATTTTAAATTCGCCTAATTCTAACAAACTTCAATTTCAGCGGCACAGAGGGCGGCCTCCGTCGGCGGGTCGCGCTGCCAGGGCCGCGAGCGGAGGCCCGCCCGCCCGCAGGGCGGCTCTCGGCGGCGGCACCAGCCCGTCCCCGCCAGCCCGGCCGCCCCTCCCCCGCAGCCCGGCCGCCCCTCCGCCGCCGGGTCTGACTCCCCGCCCCTCACCACACGCCCGCACCCAGGCAAGGCGCGCAGGCGGGCTCCTCAGAGCCGCCGCTTCGCGGCCTCTCCTCCACGCGGTCCCATAGGGACTCCCGCCTAGGGGGACCTGGTGTACCCCTCATTAGCATCAACCAGGACCTCACACAAAGCGGGCATTTAATAACCGACATGAAACCAATACATAGGTATTGAGGAGATATTATCTAAATACTGTTTAACTGAGAGACAGTAGCATAACTAAAAGTGATTTGGATCTATGGTGTTTTTTTTTTTTTAAGGCGGTGGGTTTGTCTTTTGGGGTTTTGTTGCCTTTCAAAGATTCATCTGCAAAAAGCAGCAGCTGGATATTTGTGTGAAGAGTATTAAGAAAGAAATAATGTCTTATGTGCACACCTGTGCGTATCAACTCTTAGAGAGCCTCCTCCAGCCCTAGGAAGGAGACGCAGGTATGAGATCATCTCACTTCTGGCAGATTATATTAAAAGTCTACCAAACTCCCATTTTCTAATCTCACTAACTGGAAATTGTACAGAAACGTTCTTCCTTCCCTTTTATTCTCCAGATTTCCTTTTTATTTTCACTTTAAACATGAGTTTTTAATAAAAGCCTTCTAAAAATGGTTCCCCACGAACATTTTTAGCACCCAAATCCACCTCCTCGCCCCAGCGGTCAGCACCGCCTGCTCCCCGCCCCGCCCCCTTCCAGCCCGGCCGCCCCGCCCCGCCCCGCCCCGCCCCGCCCCGCCCCTCCGCGCAGGCAGCCCCGGGCCTCGCGCAGACTCTGGCCCCCCACTGCCCCCAGGGCGGCCTAGCCGGCAAAGAGTGCGGACAGCTCTCCGAGTCAGAGCGATTTCGAAGTCGGTGGCGCCCCGCTCCCGCCCCCCCACCCCCGCCCTCCCTTTCTCACCCCTTGGTTTTCAACCGCCCTGCGTCCTGTGGCTCCTGTATTCCTGCTCTCCCACACAGGCGTTCGGTCCTTCCTTTTTCTAGCATAAGCTTTGCTTTCCATATTACGTATCACATTGTATCAAATATACAAGATACTTGCTAACAGATACAGTTAATCAAGTACTCACTGTGGCTAGGCCCTAGCACATATGACCACATACTGCCCTTCAAGCGAAGGTTGTGCGTATGGGGAAGCCATGGCTCAGAGCTGGACCCGCCTGGCCCGAAGTCACCGAGTGAGCAGGCATGGCAGCCAGCTGTGCCTGCTGTGCCGGCTCCAAATCCAGTCCAGAGTCTCTCCATGTCAATATCCTTCCTCTACCAGTACCCAAATCACGCCAAATCCAGTGTTTTCAATTCTTCAAACTCATGGAACTATAATGTAAGTCTTATTAGCCCATCCGTTTTGTTTTGTTTTTTTTTTTCTATTTGGTTTGAGTCTGCAGGTTGTGCAAAAAGCTGGGTTTTTTTTTTTCTTTTTTGGTGCCAGTTTTAAGACTTTTCTGCTTGTAACAGGCTGATTGCCATGTGCATTAGCTGAAGGCTGTCGGGCTTCCCTGGAAAATAGTAACAGCAGTTGCCACTTCCTAAGTATTTACTGTGCGTCAAGCACTGTAATAAGGGCTTTTTGCTCATTTATCCTTTTAAAACCCCCTGGAGTGGTAAATTATACTCACTTTACATACAAGAAACAGGTTCAGAGGCTAAATTGCTTGTCCTGGTTAATGTGGCCCGGGCTGCGGAGACTCCCACGCTTTGAAACCTCGGTGCAGCCTTGGCCAGCAAATCACACAGCCCCTCCTCCTGCGGCTCCCCCACCCTTCTGCCCCCAGGTGAGGAAAGCCCTGTTGCCAGACTAATCTGAGAAATACAGGAGCTGATACAAGAGTCCTTGGACCGTCAGCCTGTAGGACAGTCTCAAGGTCACAATGCTCCCAAACTGCAACAGAGATTGGAGGGAGGAGGGCCAATCTAGAAAAATACAGAAGTGGGTAAAGTAAGGCCCTGGGGCAGAGAGGAAGAAGAAGTAGTGACCAGAAGTGACCAGAAGTTCTCAGGATCAGAAAGAAGCACTTGGACTGGAAGGAAGACGGCCATGGAGGAAGTGGCTTGGGGACCGCAGCAGGAGACAGGCTAAAGTGGAACAAACTTTCAGCGCCCATGATCACAACTGAGGGAATTGAAGTCAGTGAAATCTGACTCAAAGTTCATGCCTCCACCATTGTAAATTCTATGCATAATAAATATCCAAACTGTTTATGACATTCAGATAAAATAAATATGCATTAATTACCTATCCACATTTGTTTAAAAAAGAGCTACTCTTTGTTTGCGAGGATCATTCAGGGCATGCAAAGGTGACAGCAGTGTATTCACTGTTCAGAGGAAAACAGCCCTAAAGGGTAAAATTTCTTGCTGAGGCTTACACAGCTAAATAAGTGCAGAGGTGAAAATCCAGGTCCATTTGACCTGAGCTTCAGCTGCACTAGTAAACGCTACATGTAAAAAGAATACCTGCAATGCATTTACAGGCTCCATTTATGAAGAGGCAACAGCATAAACTCTCAGATCACTCTTAATAAAACCAGAACTTACTGGTGGAGAGGCAAAACGACAGGAGGGAGAGCTGCCACAGGCGCTTCCAGAGACAAAGCCGGTGTACGTGGGCACCGGCACAGGGCAGGCTGCGAGAAGCACAAGCGAAGAAAAACGCCACTTAGTAGTTCAAGTGCATGGCTTATCTAACAGAAAAAGCTGTCAAGACTACTGCATTTTTGCGCTGACCAAAAGTTCACATTCACCTACTTATCAAATGCAGCAATTACTAAAAACTACTTCAACTTGGATTTGGAAGGAAAAACAGAAACGTAATTAAATAAACAACTAACTACAGGTGGTGGTTGTTTTTTAAGGTCAATAAAATCTTGAGAAGCACGATAAAAAATTAATTTTATAATACAAAATATCAATTTTTCCTTAAGTTTGCATTCACTCTTTAGTAAAAATACAAAAAGTGGGTACTCACATTTTTTTACTGGAATTTGCTCAAGAAAAGGATGGCTAAAAAATGTTTCTGTAATGAAAAATGAGAATGTAACCTTTATACTGATGTCGACTAGCAAATAGATCATAAGCAATTATTAACTTATTTATGTTGCCTCCATTTCCTTTAAATATAAAAGCATATTATTTTTATAAATCAAAACAATTCAAATTTTAAGGAATTCCTAATCCATGAAAAATTTTAAATAATTGTGAATTTTCAAGACATCACCACCAGCAGGACAGCCTGCAGCCCCTCGGGCAGCCGCCGGGGGGCTGCCCTGTGGCCAGGCACCTCCTCCATGTGTTTCTGAGCTACGGCTCTTTGCTGTCCAAGAAGAAATCTGGTGGCTGATTTTTACAATAAATTCTAGGCTTCTACCCCAGGACAAATATTCCTGCAGCTGGTTTCAAAAAGCCATTTGAAAGAAAAAAACTATTTTAGCACTGGCTGGGTAGCTCAGTTGGTTGGAAGCATCATCCTGATACTCCAAGGTTACAGGTTTGATCCCCAGTCAGGACACATACAAGAATCAACGAACAAATGCATAAATGAGTGAAACAACCAATCAATGTTTCTCTCTCTCTCCCCCTTCTCTCTAAGTCAATCAATATAAAATAAAATATTAAAAAAACTATTAATGTTAAATGTTAAAAACTATTTACCATCCACCAAGAATAAAAGCTACACAATAAGCCTGATAATTAGATGAAGAAAAATACTGATTAAGTAGATGAGTAATACATGATAATTCATTGTTTTACTCTCTTTATTTTCCTGTATGTGTAAATTACTTCATTATTTCTTTGAACACCCACACATATAACCTCATTTATCATTAAGTCTCTGACTTGTACAAGATCACATATCACAGAATAGGCAAGGAGAACTGCATGAAACCACCCCTGAGGTTTATTAGGTAATACATGTACAAAACCAGAAATAAGCTTAACTTAGGTTTAGACTAAATCATTTTCCACTCTGAAGGATCCCATGAGTTTCACTGAAATACCCAAAGCTCCTCAAAGTATATATCAAGCACAACACTAGCTAAGGAATGGAAATGTGGAGAATTTTGAAGAAAAACATGAGTTTTCTACTTAGGTCTTTTTAGAACAAAAATTAATATACATAATATAAATTCTAGCTTGATATGTTAAGATTTTTTATACTGATCTTTACAAAGGACATAATAGGGATGAAAAAGATAAATGAAGAAACTAGATAGATTGAATGCAAAGACTCTAAAACCATCTTCCAAATGAACAGCTATGGCATAAAAAATATATGTCTAATTTTAAAACTACTATCACAAATATGTTGTTTCATTTATGATCCCTATTTCTCATGGTTATAGAGCAACTCTCAATTTCTCCTTCTGAAAGATAAAACTATTTACCAACTACATGAACTAACATTTAATTCCAATTTTGCAAAACTTTAAGAAAGTATATATTCCCTTGAACAGAGACTATCAGGGCTGTCGTCTGCTGAGAACACCAGCTGGGACAGCGAGCTGAGCGTTCTGCATGCGCATGCCTGCTGCCCTGTAATTCTTGCCAACCTTCTGCAAGGAGTCTCTTCCTTCCACAGGGAGGGGCTAGAGCACACATGGCCACGGCTCCTTCCCAGCGTCAAAGTGCTGGCAAGTCGGGGGACTAGAACTCAAACCCCAGTCTGTCTTATCCGCAAGCTTGTGTGGATTCCCATAATACCCGTTAACAGGCCAAAATTATGGAATAAACTTTTGGAAATTTCTACCATTACTACACTTACGACTACAGAGAAAAAAATCAAATTTTTCTAAAAATTTGAAGATCAGAGTTAATTTGATAAGCATTTCCATTAAACATGTTCTGTGGTTTTTCTGGTCTGTCATTCTGAAGTCCTTCTATTTTTATATAAGATAAGAACAAGTTAAAAAACTGTGCCCTGTCCCCAAAGAGGCGCCGAGACCCAAATAGTTTCAAGGATGAATGTTCTTTCAAAACCTTCAAATACTGGATAATCCCTACAATATTAAGCATTCTAAGCTCTTTGATTATACAAGAAGTGGTGAAATAGTATTTGAAAATAGACTGTGATAAATTACTTAGAGGGAAATTTTTAGCTTTAATGTTTACATTATAAGAGAAGGTTCATAACCAATGATATGAACTTCCACCTTAAGGATCTGAAATTTAGCCTCGGGGGGGTGGCTCAGTTGGTTGGAGTGCCGTCTTGTACACCAAAAGGTTGTGCAGGTTTGATCCCCAGTTGGGGCACATACTGGAGGCAACCGATCTCTCTCTCCTCCTCCCACACCCTCTCTCCCTAAAAATCAATATATATATCTTCGGGTGAGGATTAAAAATAAAAAATAGGTTTGAAAAAAGGAATCCAAAATTCTTAGGCATAGACACATGATCACAAAGGTCACCATATAAGAAGGTGCCCCTTACTGGCTCCCAAAACCCGCTTCTTTGAGGTTAGAGACTTTTCTACCAGGATTCTGAGGTGCCTTTCCTCCATTCCTTCTTCACAGATCTTTTCTCAAGTGTTTCTCCAGCCTCAACCTCTCCTCTCATATCCAGATGGCTTTTGACCTCATACTTAGATGTCAAACTGCCATCTGAAACTCAATGTGTCCGACCCAAACTCCTCATCTAGCCCAGACAGCCCGCTCTGTCCACCCGGGTAAATGGCAACTCCACCCTTTCAGTTGCTCAGGCCAAAAACCCTGGGAGTCATCTCTGAGTCTTCTCCTTCTCTCACACTCCACATCTAATTCATCTAGAAATGCTGTGGCCTCTGCCTCCAAAAAGATCCAGAATTTAACAATTTCTTACCACCTCCACTGCTGTTACCCTAGTCCAAGCTATATCACCTCTCACACGGTGGCTGCGAGTAGCTATGCCGGTCTCCTGATTAGTCTCCCAGGTTCCTCCCCAGCCTCCTGCCCCTCATCTCGATCTGTTCTCACCAAGCAACCAGACAGATCCGTTCCAAGACATCGGTCAGCCTACCTTAGTCCTCTGCTCAAAATCCTTCAATGGCTCCCCGCCACACTTTAAGTAAAAGCCCAAGTCTAACTGCTTACATGACAACATGTCCCCAGCTCAGGGCACCTGTACTGGCTATTCGCCTTCCTGAGGAGCTCTGCCCAGGGACACCCACGGGCTCCCATGGGTCAACCCGCCTTGGTGCAAACATCACTTTCTCAGAAAGGTCTTCCCTGGCTACTTCATTTAACATTTTATTCTCCCCACACTCATTTCTCTTCCTTCTTTTTTTTTTTTTTCACAGCACTTATCACTTTCTAGGAGAGCTGGTAATTAGAGCTTGTCATCTGTTTGTCTCTCCTCCCTGGAATTTATGTATCACAGGACAGGGATTTTGTTTATTACTCTATCTCCTATACCTAGGCATCAGGCGCAAGTATTTACAAAGTAACTGAAGGAAAAAAGGCAGAGATATCTATCTCTGAAAGAAAAGGGAAACTGACTTTAATTTTCTTCTGAAACCTCAACAGTATCTTTTTTAAAAAATCTTTTCAGGCTACAAAAAAATAAAATTAGAAAGCATGTGAAATTTGAAAATATTACTTACCAAAGTCCATTCTATCTTTTTGGTTTCTCTGAAGCAAACCCAAAAGGAGATTAGCCAGGTAAGGCGATGTTTCTCTGGGGATGCTGAGGGCAAGGGGAGAGCAACGCAAGCGTGAGTTTCTATGAGCCATATGACTGTCAGCTTACACAGCATAAACAGAATGGGTGTGCAGTTTCACAAAAACTACATTTGATACCAGGAGGACCAGAGTAAAGCCTTATTCCTTAAGGGAAAAAAAAATACACGAAGCAATTGCCTGTGAGAGCTAGCAGCAGTGTGGGAAGCTTCCTGTGCTGTGCTCGCTGCTGTGGCCCGCCGGGCGTCCTCACACAGAAAGCACTTCCCAAGCTCAGCCAGTCTTGACTCTAACACTACTTCAGCCTGGCACTAAGAGTT
Source organism: Pteronotus mesoamericanus (assembly GCF_021234165.1). Classification (NCBI taxonomy): domain Eukaryota; kingdom Metazoa; phylum Chordata; class Mammalia; order Chiroptera; family Mormoopidae; genus Pteronotus; species Pteronotus mesoamericanus. Next base: position 2,642,064 of record NW_026555090.1, read on the forward strand.
GCTACAGAGTTCTCTATTTGAAAAAAGGCCACCTCCAACTCTTTCTGGGAAAGGGCAGAGCTCAAATAAATACAAGTGAGAAATAATACAGATTCCTGAAATCCAGTGAGCAAAAGACAAACAAGGCAACAGAAAAATGAGTAACTAATAGGAATTACAATTCACAGAATAAAAACTACAAAAAGGACATCAAACAAATAAAAAAGAGCCAGCCTTGCTAGTAAAGAGAATAATGCAAATTAAATTAATAGCTAATTTGTCCTCCCCCATTTGTGAGGCATCAAGTCTGATTAACACCCCACCCTGTTAAAAATGGGAGGGGAGCCTCGCTGCTGTGCAAACAGGAACAGCCGCTTGGGAGGGCTCACCTCCAGTCCAACAAATCCCTTTCTAAGAGTCCATCCTAAAGCAACGCACAAATGTGTGTACATACACTCCCTCTCTGACCCCCACTAAAGCCTGTTTGTAGTTAATCAGAAAGTGAGAACACACATCTGGCTAAACAAAATATGATACATCTACCTATGAGACTCTACATAGCCATTCAACAAAAGAATGCAGTAGTTGCTGAACAACGTCTGTGCTATATTATGGCAGAGTAGAAAAAGTTGCAGAACAATTTGCAAGTATGACGTAATTTGTATCAAACTATATGTGTGCGTGTAAATATATATATATAACTAAGCATTCAAATGTTTAAAAAGGAACTTGCAGAAGAAAAATTTCAAAAGCTACACAGCAAACTCTCATTATCCCTAGACAGGAGGGCAAGACCTAGCGGGAAGTGACTTTCTACTGTATATGCATCTATGCTGTTTGCCTCTGCTTCCCCTCACAGAACACATGTAACTTCCACTATTTTTCCCTTAAATATAAAAAAGAAAGACAAACGATACAGCACTACACAGGCACCTGTGATACACTAGTAATTTTCCATTTTCCTGTTATAACAAATGCTCTCATTACTGTCATTGAAAAAAAGTTCAATAATGGAAATACTTAAAACACAGAGTTCAAATAAAAAACACTGTATTTACAAATAGTAAAAGCTCAATGTAATCAAAACACATACCTAGGCATTAAGCTTCTGTTTTTTTCATAAAACATCCTTAAGTCTTGAGGACTACTGGCCTGTTTAAAAGAAAAAAAGGTTTAATTTACTACATAACAGGAGCAAAAATTCCAAATCACGTGATTGATGCTTATATTCTTGCTATAGAACATAGATTCTGAACTTGAAGGCCATGGAGTGCTGAAATACATAGATGGCCCCCAGGAACTTAGTAAACCCTCTGAAATTACATGCAAAGTCTGCATATATTGGCACTGAGGTCAGACTCTCAGGGAGGCCTGAAACTTAGAAAAGGAACTTAGAAAAAGACCCTCTTATTCTGGATATTAAGAACCAATACTCATGGCCTATCCAACAGGTACATGATTATTGTGTAAAATCAGATGTACGAGTATTTTACCTCAGGACCTCAGGGTTCAAGGATGACAAGTGGGTACGCTGCCACTTTTCCGTGTCCACAGGAGCAAGCAGCACCTTCATCCTACAAGCTGCTGAACTAACGAAGCTGCCGCCACACACAAAGCAGATCTGAAAATTAACTGCTCTGCCTGGCCATGTCACTGATTGTTCAAGTACCACCTCGGGCAAATAATTTCTCTTTGATCCAGTGTTCAGATTCAAAGGACCTCTATGTAATTATGCAACATGCATTCAAGAGGAATCAATCACGATTATATTCTAGAGGGCCCCTTTCTGACAAGATGTTAGGGAAAGGAGGAAAGGGGACAGATCCAAAACAATTTCCGTAGAGCCCACACAACTAGCTCTCTCACCCAGCAGTGACAGGGAAAGGCATCTGGAGGGACAGCTTCCAGTACTATTCCCAGGCTACCGCCGGCCCTCCCTGGATTCCAGGACCCCGCGCCAGGCTGGGCAGGAAGCACAGACATCATAATTCACACCCATTCCCCACCAGGTGGTTAGCCCTGGCCCTCAATAGCTTTCACTACCCTGGAAAACATGTAACAGGCTTCATGCTCAGCCCAACTACAAAGGGAAGGCAAAAGGAAAAACAAAAAAATGTTGTGGCTCACTACAGCAACTTTTGCCTGTAACAAAATGAAAGTCACAAAGGAACCAAAAACACTGCTTTCAAAGTAATCTCCATTTCATAAAGGCAACTGCAAAATGAGAAGATCCCAAAACTGAGCACATACAAAAAAAAGTCAGGATACCTGAAAAGGTGGTTTTCCAACTAGGCACTGATATATTACTGTTCCTATGCTCCATAAGTCTGCCTTAGCATCATAATGTTGAGACATGATAACCTCAGGAGCCTGGGGGTGAGAACATTCAAGAGACATCATTAGATTATTAAACAATTAATACGTACATGTTAATGAACATGTCACACTGCTAACAAAACTACTAAAATAAAAACAACACATTGTGCCCTGGCTGGTGTGGCTCAGTGGACTGAGTGCCAGCCTGCAAGCCAAAAGACTGCCGGTTGGATTCCCAGCCAAGGCACATGCCTGCGTTGCGGGCCAGGTCCCCATCTGGGGCCTGCCAGAGGCGACCGACAGATGTCTCTCTTGCACATCAATGTTTGTCTCCCTCTTTCTCCTTCCCTTCCCCACTCTCTAAAAATAAAAAAAAAATTTAAAAATCTTAAAAAAAAAAAAACCACTCTGTGTTATTTCCCTAATCAAAATGATACTATAATAAATACATTGACATTTACTGGTAAATCTTGAACATTACATGAAAAGAAGTTGTAGAAACAGGCATTTCTTGTATTATTATGTACACATAAAATACAGTAAAAGTATTAAAATAATAATAAAGAAATATACACACTAGTTACAAGACAGATTACTTCTAGGTTGTAAGAGTAGAAGAGTGGGAAATGGAAAAAGGGAGAGGTACAATAAGAACTTGTACTGTTTCTGAAATACTTTATTTTTTTCTAAAACAAAGATCATGGCCAGCACTCAATCCACTGAGCCACACCAGCCAGGGTGAAAAGCTTTTAAAATAATAGAACTGTACCACAAAACACAGTAACAAAAATCTTGCCCTGGTTGAGTGGCTCAGTTGATTGAAGCATTGTCTCATACACCAAAAAAGGCTGTAGGTTCGATCCTGGATCAGGGCACCATACCTAGGTTGTGGGTTCGATTCCCAGTTGGGCTGTGCATAGGAGGCAACCGATCAATGTTTCTCTCACATGGATGTTTTTCTTTCTCGCCTTATCTCTCCCCTTCTCTTCCTCATTTCCTCTCTCCCTACCCCCTTCCTCTCTCTAAAATCAAAAAACATATCCTGAGGAGAAGATTTTTAAACAATTGTTTTAAAAGCAAAGACATTTCCATGCTGCTTTGTTATAACTATTTTCCCATCTCTCACATTAGGTGTTGCTTTTTACAAATACAATCATTCAGGACAAACGTTAAATAGAAATGTAAATATATTAAAAGCAGTGAAATTTTATTTTCCAGGCATAACATCTTTTATTGTTTCTTATTGGGCCAATTTCCTTTAAAAAACAGCCCAAGCACTCTCTCTATCTTTAAAGCTATTAGTCCAAGGCTGGACTAATTTCGTACTTAAAAAGTACAAAATAATTTTTAAATTATATTAAATTTAAAATTTTATATATAAACAGTAAAATGATCAAGAAAATAAATCTAATGAAAATATTTTTGAACTTTGATTACTACTAGTTCCCACGATTTCAAAGCTGATTTTCAACTAGATGAAATTCTAACTGAAGCCTGAGCCAGGCAGCCCAGTTGGTTAGCGTGTCCTCCCTTATGCCAGGGTTGCGGGTTCAATCCCCCTATCAGGACACACAGAAAAATCAACCAATGAATGTATAAATGAGTGGAATAGCAAATCAATGTTTCTCTGTCTGTCTGTCTCAAAAAGAAAAAAAAAAATCTTAATTGAAAATAAACCCATTTTAAACTTAGAATTGAAACAGGTATTTATTTACTTCTCAGGATTCAGAAGTTGCAGAACTAAGGTGCTTCTAAGTGTGCTACTTCCCATCAGTCCAGAAGCTTCACAGTCTTGCCCTGTCAGACCTGATGCCATGCATGTGAAAGGAGAAAGGAAAAGCTAACTAAGCTTTTTCAGCTTTAAGTGTGACACTGATGAAAAAACTTCTACATATAGGGATCCTGTCAAGAGAGGCAACATGCAAAAGATTAGCATATCCTATGCTGAAGAGGTGTCCCCAAAATCTTTTTTTGAGTATTCCTAATATTACACATCAAGTATAGCATGAACATACTTCATCAATTTTTATTTTCAATTTAATTTAATAGGAAATTTCTACCACAATAACAAATTTTTTAAAAAGATTTTATTTACTTATTTTTAGAGAGAGAAGGGAGAGAGAAAGAGAGGGAGAGAAACCTCAGTATGTTGCCTCTCATGCGCCCCCCACTGGGGACCTGGCCTGCAACCCAGGCCTGTGTCCTGAGTGGGAATCTCACTGCTGACCCTTTGGTGTGCAGCTGGCACTCAATCCACTGAGCCACACCAGCCAGGGCCACAATAACTCATTTAAAAAAAAAAACAAAAAACAAAAAACCAATGGGCAGGGATGACTAACTTTTACAGTCCACTATGTCAAAGCAAAAATGTCTGTATTATAGCGTTACCAGTAACATAATTAACGTCAGTAATATAAATAACAATTTGGACTCAATATAAACTCCCATCCTGTGTAGCAACGAGCATTATGCATCCACCGCAATGCCTATGGCTCTGTAAACACCCGACGACGAGGCTCTCACTCACCATGTACATTGGGGACCCACACAGTGTCGCAGCCATCATGTTACTGTGTAGATAACGAGCAAAACCAAAATCCGCTATTCCACAAAATAAAAAAGAGAAAAACAAATGATATCTTTACTCACACTTAACAGAGATCATGGTTCTTCAAGATACAAGAGGGCACAAAAGAATTGTGAGAAATTAACAGCCATTGAATAAAACTGTTTACCAAAGAAAAAAGTAGCTACCTCAATTTTAACAAGCTAAGGGACAGTAGAAATCACCAATTATACAAGTCACTGCTCCGCCAGTTTTGTAACAAAGGGACAGCACCAAGCTTTGCTTGAGAAAAATGCTAATTATAATAAATAATTCATTAATACAGCTCTCATTAAAACTGAACTGTCTTTGTCCTCCAGATATCAGATGTAACCTATATAAATCAAATTTCTTCAAATGTTGCTAAGAAAGTATTTTTCTAACAACTAAGAATAAAGCTGTTTTTTAAAAAAATATAGAATTACAAACTGCTTCAAGTAATTATGATATAAGAGAGCTAAAAACACTGCCAAAGAAAAAGGCTGAGCTAAAGGGTCTTTTAAGGTTTCTTATGTGAAAACCCCATGAGTTGTAAAAAATCTGGGTTACTAATTTGCTGCCAACAACTGCAGTACTTCAGCTTCCCTCTGATGAGGAGAGGCAGGATTCCCTCCTGGGATTCATATTCAGAGTTCCTAAAATGAACCCTTGGGGCCCTCTCTGCAATTTACCATACGCTGCCAATGATGTAAAGGGTTCACAGCTCGCATCCCTCACTGAACACAATAAAAATTTCCAAAGTGCATCAACAAAACCATTCATTCTAACAAAGCTGAACTCAAACCATCTAAAAATACTGAGTCTCAAAGATGTTCTTTGCAGGAAACAATGCGCGGCTACTGACCTATTTTGATGCGAATACCACTGACACTGGACTTTCTGCGACTGGCATAGGACAGCAAGATGTTCTGTGGTTTGAGGTCCCTGTGGATTATTCCCTTGCTGTGCAGGATTCTCATGGCAGCTGCTATCTGATGAAGAAACACTCTAATGGTATCTTCGCTGAGAGTTCCTTTAGCTGGGAGAAAAGAATTTGCATAAATATTTAAGCACACAAAAATCAAACGCCATCTGCACATGCCATCAATAGAATCAAGTTGCTAAGCAGACCATGGAGGAAACTGGATTCACATTTTCTTCCTTTTCCTACTTTGATAATTTAAGTCTATGATAGCAGATATCTCAAAAGTTTTAATTAATCTGTTGTAAAGAGAAACTGATTTAGAATTGCATCTTTTGTTTTCACTGATGTTCACTTTTGTTCTTCCTTTCCCATTCCATTTTTTTAATCTTGATTGTATTTTTTCCCATTACCATTTAGTCTCTTTATACCCTCCTCCCCACAGCAAACACCACATTGTTGACCATTACTCTTAACACAGCAGGTGCTCAACAAATGTGAGTCCCCTCTGCAAACACAAAAATAAGTTCCCCTTCATATTAGTCAAATATCTGGGATAAATGTCCATATGCAATTCCAACCATTATATGAGCACAAATCAGAAACAGGCGAAGTCCTTGGGTGGAGACACTTGGTCATTACTGCCACTTAGACCTGCCAGGACTTCCGTCCCCACATCCTCCTCCTGTAACCTCCCTTCCCCCTCACTCTCCTGCCCCATCACAGCATCCTTCATAACTGAAGACGCCTTGAGGAAGGAATGTTTGGACCTGTCTTCACTACGATAAAGAGGTAGTAGGAACATTATTTTTAAGGAGAGTCGTTATTCATACAGTGTTTCTTTCTACGTGTATGCTGGATGGTGTAACGCTTAACAGTTTGGTCTGGAGTCAGGTGCCTCTGTTCAAATCCCAGTTCCTCCACTCCCTTACTGTGTCCCTCTGTGCCCGCTCCTCTTCATAGAAAGCTGAAACTAGGCTGACACACTGGATCGCTGGGACAACCAAGACAGCACATTCAACCATGAAGACTTTAGATAAGGGCCTAGCACATAAATACTCAAGTATAGTCAGTACGCAAATATAAACTTATTGCAGTGAATGTAAAAGTCTCAAGTATAATTCCATGAAACTCTGTTCAGAATTTAATATCCATGACCCTATCTAAGTCATCCATACATACTCTAGAATATTCTATATTACCTTTCTATATGCAATTAAGATATGAAAATTAACACTTGAAACAAGTAAAATATGGTTTTAAAATCATCTTAATGACATGTTAAGCGACACTTTATGTCTTTAACATCTTCTAGTAAAATAAATCCTTTTGGTTTAAAAATGATCAAATATATTTTTTCTGTGAGGACTGTTTTTAACCTATCCCCATTTTTTAATTCTTTGAAGTTCTGTTCCTGATGCTCACTGTAAAAAAATAAAAAAATAAAAAAAAATAAAATAAAATAAGAAAATTCTAATACACTAACACATACAAAAAATAAAATCTTCCACAATCCCATGCCCTGGAGATGGGTACTGTTTAAATTTGTTGTATATGATTCCAGAACTACTTTCTTGCTAAAGGCAACACATAAATTATTACATATTAATGAATGGGTCAAAGCAACACTGGAGCTTTATTTTTGTAATGTTTTACTTAAATTACATTGCAACAATCAAAACAGATAGTATGTTTTGTTCCATTTCATTTGTTTACATTATCATTCTATGGCTTAGAAAAATTTTTGCTACTTTAAATGACTGTAGCTACTTAGAACTTATATCTCTGCCCCATGACACAAAATTGAATATACTTAAAGTTTACTTAATTCAGAATCCAAATTCTAACACTGTTCCCCTAGGGGAAATTGATGACCTAACTTAGTATGGGCTGTTTCTGGGTACAAGTTGTAGTAAAAACTCACATATTTTTATAAACATGAGATGCATTTCTCAACACAATCGGATAAACTCAAGTTCCCACATTAAAAACTTAACAGTTTCTCAGTATCACTGGGGGACATGATTCCAGGACCCCCAATCAATAGTAAAAACCACAGATGCTCTCAGGTTCCTCATCTACAGCAGTGTACAATGATGTACACCATCAGCCTCCTGCATCTGTGGATCCCCAACCTCAGAGCCAAACTACTGTTCGGGATCCGACCAAGATAGTGAAGTAGGTACATAGAGTGCCCACTTCCTCCCACAACCACATCAAAATTACACTTAAATTATGGAACAATCAACCTGGAGAACCACCTGCAGACAAGCTAAACAGAAGCCCTATAACTAAGGATATCAAGAGGAAGCCACGCTGAGACCGGTAAGAAGGGTGGAGATGCAAACGGGGCTGGCCCCACGCGCACGAGTGGCAAGTGAGGATCGGGAAGAATATCTCTGCTACAGAGGGGGTCCCAGACCCACCCCGGGCTCCCCAGCCTGAAGCACCCCTGCCAGGAAGAAGAGGCACCGCGGGACCTGGCTGTGAGAACTGGCAGGGGTGCCATCAGTCCAGGGGAGCCGGAGGGCAGCTGGACGCCCAGGTGTCTTTTTCAGGGCCCCTGCACAGACTCACCCGCTTGCAGGCACTCACTCTGGGCCCTGCCAGAGGGACAACAGTTCAGGAGGCACCAGAGACATGGGAGAGTTGTGTGGCTTCAGCTAGGGTTGAAGGGACAGCCACCATTGCCTCCATGTTGAACCTTCCTCCCACACACTGGCAAGCAGCACCGTATCTCCCGTGTTGGCTCCCCCCGCCCCCCCGCACACGGCCAACTCTAAATCTGCATTAGCCTGGTGAACACCACGAGCTCCACCCTGATGACTTCTGAGACTCCATCTCCCAAAAATACCATCGCTGGAGGCTCTTTTGGCACCATGCAGCCAGACTCAGCCTATGCCACAGATTTTTTTTACAAACACTCTCCAAGGTCTGCAGGCCCTAGGCAGGCAGCAGCAGCCTTGGTACACCCTGTGCCTTTTGCTGAGTGGCCACTAACACAGCACTGTTGTCAAATCTAAATCTGCATTAACCTGGCAAACACCACTCACCCCACCTTGGTGACTCCAAGACCCACCTCACACAACTCAGGTACCTGCAGAGGCTCTTTCAGTGCCTGTGCCTCACGGGCAGCCAGCAGGTGGCAGCAGGCCTCTGGGAGCCTGTGTCTTCCGCTAAGCAGCCAGGCCTGGTACTGGGGGCAGCCAGCCTTGGTTCATAGCTGGCCTCTCCCACACACCTCCACAGCAGCACACCCTAGCAGTGGTCTTGGCACACACCAGTGCCAGCAGAGGCACGTCCCAGTGTAGGAGCACAGCAGCTGTGCGCTGTGGTCACAGCCAGTCCTCACAGCCAGTCAGCCTGAGGGTCAGTCCCGCCCACTGTGATGCCAACAGCAGTCCAGGCTCAGCTACAAAAGGAGGACACTCACAACCCACAAGGGACACCCCTGGAGTACCCGGCTCAGGTGAGCAGGGAGACTGTGTCCCTGAGCCCCCAGAACACCCACTACACAAGCCCTCTCTACCGAGATGGGGAGAGGCAGCTGCTCTACTTAATCCCTAGAAACAAATACAGGGAGGCAACCAAAGTGAGGAGACAAAGAAACATGGCCCCAGTGAAATAACAGGAGAAATCAGGAAAAATAAACTGAATTGAATGAAATAGAGACAAGCAACCTACCAAAAATAGAGTTCAAAAGACTGGAACTTAGTAAGAACTTCAACAAGTGATAGTAAATATAACAAAGAACACAGAAACCATAAAAAAGAACCAGTCAGAAATGAAGACTATAACTGAAATAAAGAATACTCTAGAAGGGATCAACAACAGATCAGATGAAGCCGAGGACTGAATAAGCCTTTTGGAAAATAAGGTAGCAGGAAACAACCAATCAGAATAGCAAAGAGAAAAAAATAATTTTAAAAAATGAGGCTACATTAAGGGACCTTTAGGGCGACATCCAGCCACAGCCACAGCCACCGCCACCGCACGACAGGGGACCAGAGGGGTGGAGAGTGAGCGACAGAGAATGCATCTGAGGAAATAATGCCTGGCAACTCCCCTAACCTGCGGGGGAGGGGGGGGGAAGGACGTACAAATCCTGAGATGCACGGAGTCCCAAGCAGGATGGACCCAAAGAAGCCCACACCAAAGCACATCATAATTAGAATGGCATGCAGGGGTGTCCAACCATGGCCCACAGGCCGCATGTAGCCCTGGAGGGCTGAATCACAAAATCATAAATTTACTTAACCTTTTTCTGCTCATCAGTTTTCATTAGTGTTTGTGTATTTAATGTGTAGCCCAAGACAACTCTTCTTCCAGTGTGGCCCAGAGTCGCCAAAAGGTTGGACACCCCTGGTGAGTAAAGAAAGAGAATCTAAAAAGCAGGAAGAGAAAGGCAGTTAGTTACCTACAAGGGAGCTCCCTTAAAATAATAAAGCCAGACCACCCTGTTTATACCATATATAAGAATAAATTCAAAATGGATCGAAGACCTAAATACACCACCCAAAACCGTAAAACTCCTAGAAGAAAACATATGCAGTAAAACCCCTGACATTGCTCTTAGTAACATTTTTTTCTGATATATCTTCTCCAGCAAGAGAAACAAAAGAAGGAAGAAACAAATGGGACTATATCAAACTATAGAGTGTTTTCACAGCAAAAGAAACTATCAACAAAACAAAAAGATAGGCTACCAACTGAGAGAAGATATTTACCAATGAGACATCTAATAAGGGGTTTAATATTCCAAGTGTACAAGGAACAACTTAACACCAAAAACAAAAAAACCCTAAATAGACATATGACAAGATGGCCAACAGACTATGAAAAGATGCTCAATGTCACTAATTATCAGAGAAACGCAAAATAAAACCACAATGAGTTATTTTCTCACACCTGTCAGAATGGATACCATCAATAAATCAACAAACAACAAGTGCTGGTGAGGATGTGGAGAAAAGGGAACCCTCATGCACCGTTGGCGGGACTGTAAATTGGTGCAGCCACTGTGGAAAACAATGTGAAAGGTTTCTCAAAAAATTAAAAATAGAACTACCTTTTGACCTAGCGATTCTACTTCTGGGTATTTATTCACAGAAATACAAAACACTAATTTGAAAAGATAATATGCACCCCTATGTCCATTGTAGCATTATTTATAATAGCCAATATATGAAAGCAACCTAGTGGTCATCAATAGATAATTGGATAAAAAGTTGTGGTGCTTATGTACAATGGAATATCACTCAGCCATAAAAAAGGACAAAATCTTAATCATTTGCAACAACATGGATGGACCTAGAGGGTATTATGCTAAATGAAAAAAGTCAAACAGAAAGACAAAATACCATATGATTTCACTTACATGCAGAATCTAAAGAACAGAATAACAAAAGCAGAAGTAGACTCATAGATAGAGAACAGACTGATGGTTGCCAGATAGGAGAGGGTTACAGGGATTAAGTACAAATTGGTAGTTACAATAGTCATGGGAAAAAAGGGTAAGGGATTAAGTACAAATTGATAGTTACAATAGTCATGGGGATGTAAAGTGCAGCATAGGGAATATAGTCAATAATATAATAACTATGTACAGTGCCAGGTGGGTACTAGACTTATCAGGCGGATCACTTCATGAAATATATATTGTCTAACCACTATGCTGTACACCTGAAACTAATAGAATATTGAATATCAACTGTAATTTTAAAAAGATTTTTAAATGTTTTTCATTTAAAACAAAGAAAATATTCTTTCGATTCAGTTGTTTGAATTGGTATATGCAAACCCCAGGGATAAGAAGAGCAAACTATATGTTTTTAAAAATCCACTCATAGCCCTGGCTGATGTGACTCGGTGGACTGAGCACCAGCCTGAGGACCAAATGGTCACTGGTTCAATTCCCAGTCAGGGCACATGCCTGGGTTGCAGGCCAGGTCCTCAGTCGGGGGCGTGCGAGAGGCAACCACGCATTGATGTTTCTCTCCCTCTCTTTCTCCCTCCCTTCCCCTCTATCTAAAAATAACTAAAATCTTTAAAAATAACATAAAATAAAAAATAAAAATCCATGTATAAGAGGACCTGTGCGACTCAAACCCACATTGTTCAAGAGTCAACTGTATTTTAAAGTCATTCCCAATATCAAAACTCTTTGGGATGAATGATTTCTTGAGCAAGTTAGCCCTCAGGGAGTAGGCTCAGCTGTAACTGCCAAACTGGATGTATTCTGCTAGAATTAGTGTTAAAGTACAACTTACTAATTAATTTAGAATGTTTTATTTTAAATTTGCAATTTTTCTATCTTTCAAAAATGTGAAAGGTACTTTTTTACTAAAACAAGTAAAAGGCCTAAAGAATCATGTTGTGATACAATGGCATTAGGCCCTCCAAACTTTTTTGGACATTCCAGATCTGCTAGACCAGTGCTATCAACAGAAATGTAATGTGAGCTGCATATGCAACTAAATTACCTAGTAGCCGCATTTTAAAAAATTGAAAAGAAAAAGGTGATATTAATAGTATATATTTAACCTATCAAAATATTATAATATACCTATTATCATTCAAATTTGTAATCAATATAAAAAACTTAACCCTGACCAGGTATCTCAGTTGGTTAGAGCATCGTCCTAATATACCAAGTTTGCAGGTGTGATCCCTGCCTGGCCAGGGCACATCTGAGAATCAACCAATGAGTGCATAAATGAGTGGAACGACAAATTGATGTCTCTCTCAAAAAAAAAAATGAATAAAAATTTTAAAAACATATAAAAATCAATAAAATATAATCATTTTCTTCCTATTAAGTGTTCAAAATCCAATGTGTATTTTCTGTAACAGCACAGCTCAATTCAAGCTAGCCCATGTGAGTGGCTACCATGTTAGACAGTATAGCTCTAAGCAATTTTCTGAGAATAAAATTTATTTTGTATGTCTTTTCAAGCATTTTGAAACTACAAGGACTTGGCAGACTGTGTCAGGTATTTTTGCCACAGCATCTTTGCCATATATATTTGTCATAAACATTTTTTTGCAATAAAACTAATTGGCTATATGGCAATTTTGCTGCAAAAAAAGATAAAATAACTGGTTGACAGCTTGGGTTTTTCTGATGTTATTGTTTGATTTCATTACTCCACTGACGAAGTTCATGCTGTTACTCCCATTTTTATACTCTATATACATCTTAGTAAGCCCTTGTAATATCTGCACAACGACAGTAAATGCGGTGGGGTCTAAACAGCATTTCTTTCAAGGGATGATGATGATGGCCCACGCTGATTTCTTTCTTTGGGGGCATCCAGTTGCGCCGACATTTCCCACAGAATGAAGACAAGTGCTTGGTTACAATCCACAAAATAAAACCAGTTATTGGCCCAATACTGCCATGAATCTAAACACATTTTAAATGTGCACACATATTTCATATTTCACAAGTGTTTTTCATCTTGTTATTCATTTTTCATGTTTCATTATATTCTTTTTAAGGTCTCTTTTGTTGTGATGTTATTTTTTTCATGGCAATTTGGTGAAAACGTTTGTGGCACCAACGCTTGCAGCGAAGCTGCCTATGGCAGAGGCGATGACAGTGGAAGTGCCTCAAACCAGGGCGGACCGGCGCCAGGGCCAGGTTAAATGACTTGATCAAAATCACACAGCAATTAAGTAAACAGTGGAACAGCTGCAGACCAGCTGGCCTGTCTGACTCCAGCGTTCAAGTGAGCTCTTCACTCTTCAGTCTCCCATTCTAACACCACTGCTCTGGATTATCAAATACAGAGTTCAGCATCATGGACACGACTGCAGTCAAAGCCAGCTTACACCTGCCACATCGCTACTAGCACCTATGTGTATGAATAAAAATGCTGTTAATGCAGGAAACTGATATTATAATGAGGGCTCTGAACTGATGAAGTGCCCCTCTATTCCACCCCCAGCAGGAAATGCTTTGACCTAATCATTAAGACTATCTACGACTCAAGATTGAGCCTGAGGAGAAGGGGAAGGAAGGAGTCCTCCAGCCTTAACTCCTTTCCATCAGTAGTGAATAGATGTTCCTGTCTCACTGCTTTCTACTAGTAAATGAAGTTTTGAAAAAAAAAGTTTTTACCAAATTGACTTATTTATTAAAAAAAGACTCTGCACTGGGAAAAATACAGAAACACATGTGTAATAAGTTACCAAATTCAGGGTAACATATTAAAGGGAATGGGTCCACAGAAGGACTTACAGAGAGTTTCAACTGTATTTACAATTTCTTTTCTTTAATGGGGGGGGGGGTAGTGGGTAATATCAGTGTTCTTTATATTATTTTCTACACAGCTTTTGAATTCATCACTATTTTATATTTTAAAGATTTTTTAAAAACTCAAGTTTTTAAAAATCCCCATCCGAGGGTATGTTTATTGATTTTAGAGAAAGAGGAAGAGAGGCAGATACATCAATTGGTTGCCTCCCATACATGTCCCAACAGGGTATTGAACCCACAACCTAGGTTTGTGCCCTGACCCAGAATCAAATGTGCAAACTTCTGGTGTACAGGAGGATGCTCAACCAACTGAGCCACATGGCCACGGCTAGATCTCACTTTTAATTGCACTCCCTGACTACTAGGTGAAATTGAATTTTTTCCTTTTTTAAAAATTTTTAAATCATGTTTATTCTATTACAGTTGTCTCAATTTTTCCCCCTTTACCCCCCTGCACCCATCCTACACCCACCCCCTGCTCCCACAGTCACTATCCCCTCTGTTGTCCATGTCCATGGGTCATTCATACATGTTCTTTGTCTAGTCCCTTCCTCTTCTTTTTACCACTGTCCTCTTTCCCCATCCCCTCTGGTCACTTTCAGGCTGCTCCATGTTTCCATGCCTGTGGTTTATTGTGTTTGTTAGTTTATTTTGTTGAATAGATTCCACTTATAGGTGAGATCTTATGGTATTTGTCTTTCACCAACTGGCTTATTTCACTTAGCGTAATATTCTTCAGTTCCATCCATGTTGTCGCAAAACGTAGGATTTAGTTCGTTCTTTCTTTCTTTCTTTCTTTCTTTCTTTCTTTCTTTCTTTCTTTCTTTCTTTCTTTCCTTCTTCCTTTTCTTTTGTTTTCTTTCCTTTTCTTTCTTTTTTAAATGCAAACTGATTTTATTTTTTTAAATGTCAATTATAAAATATTAAAAAATTTAAAACCATTATAAAGTCTCAGCATTTAAAACAACATGACACCAGCACGGAAACAATCAAGGAGATCAATGAAATAAAATGAGTATTCTAGAAACAAATGTGTATATCTATCTAACAATGTAATATATGGTTAAACTGATATTTCAAATCAATGAGGAAAACAAAGCTTATTCAACAAATAAGGTGAATGGACCACTATTACTTGAAATAAAACAAATACAGAGCCCTATTTCATATATTATACAAGAAATATTCAGGTGAGTTAAAAATCAGTATGTAGAATCTAAGGAGTTTTAGGAGAAAATACAAACTAATATTTTTCGTACCCTGAAGTAACACATTCAAACCCAGAAGCTATAAAGTAAAATACTGACAATGTGACAATATTAAACATTTAAGACTATATAGAAATATACATATAAAAAAAGTTAAAGGACAAGTAATAGAATGGGAAAGTAATTGCCACACATCTAAAAAAGGGTTAATAGTTGTTTTTTCTTTGGTTTTCTTTTTTTAGGAAAAAAAATTTTACAAACCTTTAATCAATAAATGGATTAAAAAAATCCAAAAGTCATTTAAAGCTTTTTAAAAATAATAGAAATAGGCAAGAAATATACAAAAACAGGTTGAGTTTTAACAAATAATAAAGAAACAATTAAAATAACACATCATTGTCACAATCAGATTAATACATATTAAAAATATTGGTATCAAGTATTGGCAATTGTGAAAGGAACTGATATTCACAGACTCTTTTTCTCCATCTTAAAGCAGTCTCTTTAGCATATTCTGCAACTCCTTATTTCACCTTCCATTTTAATGGAGAGCCTTGCTGGGTAGAGCAGTCTTGGTTGCAGGCCTTTGCTCTTCATTCCTTGGAATATTTCTTGCCACTCCCTTCTGACTTGCAGTGTTTCTGTTGAGAAGTCAGCTGCTAGCCATATCGGGGCTCCCTTCTATGTTACTACCTCTTTCTCCCTTGCTGCCTTTAGGATTCTCTGTTTGTCTTTGATATTTGCCATTTTAATGATGATGTGTCTTGGAGTGAGCCTCACTGCGTTCCTCTTGAATGGGACGCTCTGTGCTTCCTGGACTTGTGTGATTTTTTTCTCTCCTCCAATTATGGAACTTTCCCATCATTACTTTTTCAAACAGGTTCTCTAGCCCTTCCCTTCCACTGCTCCTTCTGGTATCCCTATTATATGGATAATATTATGTTTCAGGTTGTCCTGCATTTCCCTCAGTGCCTCTTCATTCTTTTTGAGCCTTTTTTCATTTTCTTGCTCTTTCTGGGAGCTTTTTTTCTACCTTACCCTCCAGCTCACTGATTCGATCCTTGGCTTCATCTAGCCTGCTTTGGATTCCTTTGACTATGTTCTTCAATTCAGAAATTGTATTCTTCATTTCCTCTTGTCTCTTACTGATAGTTTCTATGTCCTTTTTCATGCTGAGATAGTCTGCAGTAAGTTCCTCGTAGTTTCCTTGCAGATTTTTGAAGTTCTCGCTGAGCTCACTGAGCTCATTGAGATTGTTTGGAACTCAGCATCTGATAGTTTACTTGCCTCTATTTCATTTAGTTCTCTTTGTGGAGATTCCTCCTTTCCCTTCGAGTGAGGGGTATTTCTTTGTCTTCCCATTATTTGTGAGACCCTTCTTTTTTGCTTCTGCTTCTTAAATTGATCTGTCTTGATTTCCTGACTTTGTGGTGTGAACTTCCATGGTAGGAGATGCTGTTTTTACTTTCTGGATCTGGCTCTGATGATGTCGAATGTTGTCCCTGTCTGACCTTAGGCAGTCTGTTCAAGATTTCCAGTGATCTACTGTTTGTTGCTGTCTTCTTCAGCTGTTAATGTCATCACTCTGCACTCAGCAGGCCAGCTTAGATAGCTCAGGGCGGGGCAGAGTCCCTCCTGGGGGGTGGGCTTATTGGGTCCTCTCACGCTACTGCTGCTCAGGGGAGTGGTCTCTGCCTGAGCAAGATGGCTGCCACCCGCACCAGGGATGAGTCAGCACCGAGATCCTGCTGGCTACTCTCTCAGTTCCCCCCTCAAAGCCTCCTTCCCCAGTCTCTCCTCAGGCGTCTCTAGCCCTCTCTGCCCCCGCCTTTGCTGGAGACCAGGGTAAGTGGCTGCAAATAAAATTATGTGTTGGCCCTTTAAACAGCTCTTTTGAGTCTCCAGTCACCTGTCTCCGGCAGACAGCAACCCTGCCACTTTTCGCAGCTGGCTGTTTTCTGTGTACTTTTTGGGCTCTGGTGTGTAGGCTAGAGAATCCTCCTTTTGGTTTAGACCCTCCTCTTCTCAGGGGGGTCCAACGGGCCCTTTCAATATCCTTCTGGTGCTGCCGCCTGTGGGCACCCTGCCTTGCCTTCTTGAATCTCTACCACATTCCTTACCAGTTAGATTGTGCTAAAGCTGATTCTTCTGTCTCTGAGGTTATAAGGCTCTTCTCTCGCTATTGTTCAGTTGTTTGTTGCAGGTGATTTCTCCACAATTTAGTTGTAATTCCAGATTGGTCCTGGGAGGAGGTCAGTGTGACTTCCACTCACTCCTCTGCCATCTTGATTCCCAAAACTGAATATTTTTACTATGTTGTTTCTCTTTTGAAAACTGTCCATACTTTTTTGTGGCTGTTAACTGTTGATGTCTCAGTGTTTCTATCATCAATTACCATGATCTGTTTTATAGGTTGAGTTATGAACCTTCTACTATATTTTTGCATATTTCCCTTGCATCTTTAAGGGGTAAAAGTAGATGCTTATTTCACTTAACATCATTAAAAAATACTTATAAAAGACACAATTTGACCTGAATGCTTATTATCCTATGTGTACATATTTTGGATACAGGATTTCAAGAAGTATCTACTACTAAAATCTTATCTCTGTGCCAGGAAATAATTTCAATGTTATCTTTAATCCCTTATAACATTTTTTAATTTACATAAAACATTCACATTAATCAACACGTTCTTGGACACATTCTTCCATTACAACTTTCCTTTTATTTTGAAAGGAATGAGAGGGACTAAAGGTTCACTGATAGCAATGCAATAGTCATTTGAAGAAGAGAAATCTATTTGATTTTTTTCTCTCTTGGGAATAAGACCCATCTCTCAAACACTGTCAAAGAGAGGCATTCATGAAAGACTTATATAGTATAGTTTGAGAACAAAACCACAACAAACTATAATTGGTCAGCAAAGTGAACACAAATATTTACTGAATGTTTCTATATATGTATTAAGTGCAGAAAGCAGAGACTGTGTATATCAGAATTAAACAGATTACAGTACTATCTTTATCAAACGCTAAAGCACAAAAATATTACCTTGCAAATAATCTGCCAGGTCTCCACCATTGCAATACTAATATATAAAAAAAAGTAATTAAAATAAGGACATTAGTTTAAGATTAATCCAATCCATTATCAGTTAATTTTAATTACAAATTCATTTCTATGTAATGTAAATCTAATCTGAAAAACATAATTATAGAATCAAAAATTTTAATACCATTTTCCTTATTAAATAGAATCTTAATCACTGAATCAATTTATTAATTCAAAATTTCAAATAATTATCTACTCTTAATTTTAAAGTGTATATTAATCAAAAGGAATTTGAAATAATTAAACAGAAGCTTGTATACCACCTACCTCCATCACCAGGAAGACAGAGTTGGGTAATTCCTAAAAAGTAAACAATATTAAACATCATTTAGATTATACAAAAAAAAATGAAGCACAAATTTAAAAAACAAAAATCCTATTCTTGCTCATTATTAAGTAAGTAAAAAGAAATCACAAAATCCATTAAAGCAAGAGAATTTTAAATCCCCTACACAATGATTTAAGCATCTCAGCTTCCAAGCCAAACCAGGTCTGATGACACCGAGGTAGTCATCAAGGCCTGCTCTGCTCATGGAAGAACTCCAGGCAGGCTCATCTCCTGGTTATGGTTGTGGTCAGCCTGTCACGGCTGAAAACAGAGAGGGCCCTCTTGTCCCCAGGGGAGCACCGCTGCTTCCGAAATTCATGAGAGCGGGCAACAGCCTGATGCCCTCCCCAGCCATGCAACAGGCACAGTCTGGTTTCTGGAATACGTGATGCAGGACCCTTAATTTGTACTTCTCTAGTTTTTATGTTTATTTGGAGGCAATCACATTATTTGAGAATTTTTGGCAGCTTCCTTGAAAATATTTCATCACATCTTGGTAACAGACCCATTTTAAGGAACTGATTAGATAATTTTACCCAGCCTCTCAAACTCATATAACTCTAGCTCTGCTGCCTGGCCAGGCAACTCAACAGCAGATTAGCTGATTCTTCAATAACAATTTCTATAATGTTAATTAAATTTTAAATTGAGCTTCCCTATAGCTCAACTTCAGCCACTGTTCAAATGTGATTCAAGAGATAGCCCTTTCAAGTAGTACCTGCCTTCATCAAGACCCTAAATTCCAGAAGAAGGCGATCGTTCCAGGGAAACCAAAAGAGGAACAAGGCAGAGGGCATATCAGGGCAGTGCTCCTTGGAGGGAGGCTTGGCCAGCGCCCGTCAGCGAATTATCTGGTACTGGCTCACAATGAAACTACAGAAACTAGGAGTGAGAATTTTTAAAGGTTTAAAGTAAATTAAACATATTAATTTTATGCCTGCTGAACCTAATAATAAAAATTAAACATGTCTGTAAAACTTCTATTTCACTTTCATAATAATTCATTTTTATTGGATTTTATACAAGTATCAGTTCACACAGATTAAAAATAAAAGCAGGTGTCTCACAGCAGTTGGGTTAGAGCCCTTCTGAGCCAGAAGGAGCAAACAAGGGCTGCCACTGAGCAGTCGCTCATGCCCGCCACGGGATGGGCCCGAGTCAGGACCTGGGTTAATTCATATCCTGCAAGAGACTGGGTGACGTAAGATGGCTTATTTCACTCATTTCTCCAGAGGACTAGGTAAAAAATCGAAATGTATCATGCCCGGTTCTTTGACCTCCGCCCTGCAACGGCATATGCAGGTTCAGAAGAACGGCAAGGCCTCCGGCTCCGCTCTGGGGACAGGGAGCCAGGCTGCAAGCCTTACACAGGCCTGGCCTCTGAGCAGCAGCCCCTCCAACAGCGGCCCCCCAACCCTGCAGCAAGTCAGAAAGGAGGAAGAGAACAGTCCAAGCTCAGCAGGCTAGGAGAATAAGTCTGTGAGAAATAAATCCTTATTTCCTTTTCTCATAAATAAAAACAAAAATACGTTTTTGTTTTTGTTAAGTCATCTCCATTCTGAAGCAGTCTTAATCACAAAACCTGATCAAATCCAGACCAAACTGTCCTATCATCCCTAAAAATACCCAGAAATCATTAAATATAACTTACAACAAAATTTTCATCTTCTCAAATATCAAGTACAAAACATTATCTCAAATCAGTATTATTTAATCAGATAACAACACCTTATCCTAACTACTGAAGAGGAGAGCTAGGAATTCCTATGGGGAGGCTGAAGAGCCAAAAAGAATGTCTGTTCATGCAACATGAAGACATCAAATTTCTATTTTAGTATGCACAATTCGGGGGTTATATATAACCACTTAGTTTTCCCCCGCTCACTTAATAAATAAGATGGAAAAAAGTATTCATTTTTCAATGAAACCAACCAAGTTATCTATAAACACACTAAAGCTCAAATGGTACCGGAGCACCAGAGAAGAATCTGAACAGATGCTTGTCAGACCAGACAAGCCGAGAAGCGAAGCCGGGATGACTGGCGAGCCAGGCCATCGAGAGTCGCCCGAAGCTGAGCACCCATGCACCCTCCTTTCCTAACAGCAAGAAAACCTCATCCTTGACTGCTCTCCAGCACTTCCATCAGCAAAGTGAAACGTAGTGAATTTCATCTTATCATTTTCCTACTCAAACTCTTTAATGACTAAGTTAAAAACCAAATTTCCAGAAGAAAAAAAGATAGTATTATGAACAACTTTATGCCAATATCCCAAAAGGCAGATGAAATAAATTGAAAACCAATTTAAGGAAAAACACAACTTAATAAAATTGACAAGAATAGAAAATTTGAAAAGGCCCATATCCAAGCCCTGGCCAGTGCAGCTCCGTTGGTTGAGCACCACCCCACAAAAGCATAAGGTCACCAGTTTGACTCCCTGGGCTGCCTGGGCTGCCTGGGCTGCAGGCCTTGTCCCTGGCTGGGGGTGTGTGCGAGGCAACTGACCAAGTCTCTCTCACATCGATGTTTCTCTCCCTTTCTTTCTCCCTCCCTTCCCCTCTCTCTAAATAAATAAAATCTTAAAAAAGAAAAGGCTCATATTCATTAAAAAAATTGAATTATAATGTACAATCTTTCCACAAAGAAATTCCCCTTATGTTTCAGTGTAATCCCAGTTAAAATCCAAGGTTTTCTTCATGTGTGGAAATTAACAGGCTAATTCTAAAATGTATGTGGACATGCAAAAGGGCAAGCCTTGCCAGTGTGGCTCAGTTGGCTGAAGCACCATCCCATAGCCGAAAGGCTGCAGGTTTAATTCCTGGTCAGAGTGTGGGCCTAGGTTGCGGCTCTGATTCCCAGTCCAGGCGCTGAAGATCCCTGGACCAGACACTGCGATTCCTGGTTCTGGCACGTGTGAGAGGCAACAAGTCGGTGCTTCCCTCTCTCCTTCTCTTTCTAAAAGCAATGAAAACATGTCCTCAGGTGCGGATTAAAAAGAAAAAAGGAAAAAAAAAGAGAAAGGTCTAGAATAACAACATAAACTAGAAAAAGAAAAATAAAACGTGTAGGATTTCTACTACTAAATCGCAAGACTTACTATAAAACTACAGTAAGGAAAACAGTAAGGTAAAGGCTGAGGGGACAGAAAAGAGAGTCTAGAAATAGACTCACACATATGTGGTTACTAATTTGTGATGAACAGACACTATAGTACAAAAGAAAAAGAAATTTGTTTAGTAAATGGTTCAACTGGCTACCCATCTGTAAAAGTAAATGAATCTTGACCCCTTCACTTCATGCCACATGTTAAATCATATCCAGGTAGCTTAGAGAGCTAAATGTGAAAAATAATAAAGACTCTGGGGAAAAAAAACATAGGAGAGTATCTTCATGACCCTGGCACCGGCAAAGTTTCCTTAATTATGACACACAGTCACTCAACATAAAAGAAAGAAGCAATAAACTGGACTACATTAAGACTTTCTGTTCATCAAAATAAACCATTAAGCTAGTAAAAGGCAAGTCACACTGTGGGTAAGTCATTTACAACACATATATCTGGCAAAGGATTCATATCCACAATACATAAACAACTCCAACAAATTAGTAACAAAAAGACAACCCAACAGAAAGAGACTTACGTAGGAACATCAAATAGAAGATTATTTAAATGACCCATAAACTTACAAAAGGTCTTCAAATCAGTAGTCATCAGGAAAACCCTAATCAAAATCTTAAAAAGACACCTCATCAGAATGGTTAGAACTGTCAAGGACAGGCAGCAAATAGAGCTGTCGAGCACCTGGGGGGAGTGGAGTGGAGCCCCTGATGCTGGGTCTGTGCACAGCCTGCCACCCACAAGTTCCCCTCCTAGTGACTGAGACCCCCTTCATCAGGGAGAAGTGATGTGCGGGGGGACCAAGGAGAAACCATAGCAACAAGCCATTTTTATTGCTTCTATCTTTTAGCCTCTTAACTCAAGGAGGCCCTGGGGTGGGAAGAAGTCTCCTGAAAAAAGGAAAAAGAGCTATCAGAAGAGGTACATTATATACTGCTAAACAACCTTAATTGTTTTCCCAGCAAGGGCCTATCCATTTTGTAATTTAAAAAAAATAATAAAGATAGGGAAGTTTTCTGTCATTATTTTTTCAAATAGCTTTTCAGTATCCTGCTCTCTCGCTTCTCCTTCTGGCATCCCTATGATGCAAATGTTGGAACATCTGAAGTTCTCCCAGAGACTCCTTACACTGCCCTCTTTTTCTTTTCTTTCTTTTTTTTTGCAGGAGCGGGGGGGGGGGGGGGGATTATTATTTCTTTTTGCTGTTCTGTTTAGGGTTTTTAAATTTTTATTTTAATTTTTTCATTATATTCCAAATCACTGATTTGCTTCTGGCTTCATCTACTCTACTGTTGATTCCTTGTAAATTATTCTTCATTTCTGACAGGTCCTTTTTTTATGCTGTTCATGTTCTCACTAAGTTCTTCCGGATAACCAGTGTTTTGAACTCTGCATCTAGTAGATTGGTTGTCTCCATTTTGTTTATTTCTTTTTCTGGAGTTTTATTCTGTTCTTTCATTTGGATCATGTTTCTTTATTTCCTCAATGTTGGCTGCCTCCCTGTGTTTGCTTCTATGTAGGTAGAAATAGACATATAGGTCCAGGAGGCACAGAGAATCCCAAAAAAGATGGACCCAAAGAAGCCCCCACCAGGAACATTGTAATTAAAATGCAAAACATTAAAGACAAAGAGAATCTTAAAAGCAGCAAGAAAATAGCAGTTTGTTACCCACAAGGGAGCTCCCATAAGACTGCTGACTGATTTCTCAACAGAAGCTTTGCAGGCCAGAAGGAATTGGCAAGAAATATTTAAAGTGATGAAAAGTATGGACCTACAGCCAAGATCACTCTATCCAGCAAAGCTACCATTTAGAATGGAAGAGCAGATAAAGAGCTTTCCAGACAAGAAGTTTATCACCACCAAACCAATATTATATAAAATGTTAAAGTGTCTTCTTTAAAAAGAAGAAAAAAGATCAAAAATATGAACAATAGAATGGCAATAAATACATTTCTATCAACAATTGAATCTAAAAAACAAACAAACAAGCAAAACAGAAAAAGGCTCACACAAACAGAGAACATATTGACGGTTGCCAAATGAGAGGGACATTTAGGGGCTGGGTGAAAAAAGTGAAAGAATTAAGAAGTACAAATTAGTAGCTACACAATAGTCATGGGGATGCAAAGTACAACAGAGGGCACACAGTCAATAATATTCTAATAACTGTATTAGGTCAGATGGGTACTAGATTTATCAGGGTGATCACTTAGTAAGTTACATAACATCTAATCACTGGGGTGAATACCTGACACTAGTATAATAATGTATGTCAACTGTAACGTAAAAATGATTTAAAAATAAACAAAAATAATAAAGATAAAGTGAATTATAAAAGTCAGGTAATGAGTATGTCAACTACAATTGAAAAACAAAAATGTTTTTAAAAAATAAATAAAAATAATACAGTGAATTTCAGAAGTCAGGTAACTTGAGTCATGGTTCTCTCCAGCAGAATTCAAACATGTGGAGGTGGAGAACTACAAAGTAACAAAAGAAGTAAATAGCAAGAGACAGATTCAAAAAAAATTCTGGCTCTGAGGATCCATCCGCACATTTATGTGCCACATTTCTCTGCCACTTTTTCTAGTTCGTTCTCTGACCCTCAGGCCGCTGCGGTGAGGTCACCTCACAGGAAAAGAGGAATGCAACGCCATGACAGCGGCCCTCAAACGGACCCCCTTGGGCTTACCTCGCATTAGAGAGCCTCGAAGCATCCTATGAGTAAACAGGATTGGATTATCTTCCCCAATTAGGGGATGATGTTAAAAAAAAGAAAAGTGTTTTGCTTAAAAGCCTAAATTGAGTTTGATATAAAAGCAGTTTACACATAGGTTTCCTTATTTCCATCCAGGACTCGTCTCAGATTACGTTTCTAAAACTCAGAGACACACAATACAACAGTGAAAGACAGTTCTAGCTCACCTGACCTGACACAAACCAACACAGGTTTGCAGAAAAACCTTTCCCTTAATCTGTATCTCAATAATACTAATTACAAGAATACTCAAAATACGTATGTGATGTTATGATTTATAAGAGATACATATTTTGTCTACGTTCCTGATCCTGGCACAGAGCTCCTAAAAGCTTTAGAATTTCCAAAGCAATGAGAATCATGTCCTTTACTATGTTAATGAGGGGATTTTTGGAAAGCTGGACCAATCACGTGATCAGTCCCACTCCCTGACCTCCCAAGAACAGGAGGGCTGGAGAGTGAGTCCTATCACCAATGGCCTGTGAATTAATCACTTGTGCCTGTAAGATAAAGCCTCCATAATTACCCTGAAGGACAGGCTTCCGAGAGCTTCCAGGTTAGTGAGCACAAGGAGGTTTGATGGGAATCCCACACCCAGAAAGCAGACTTAGAAGTGTGAGTTATATCCGGTCTGTGATAAACGGATAATCCGGTAAATGACATGCTTCTTTGAGTTCTGTAAGCGGCTCTACCAAGCACTGAACCCAAGCAGAGGCTGGTCAGAAGTGCGGCAGACAGAGCTGAGCAGAGCAGGGCGATGGGCCAGGTACAGAGGGTCCCCAGCATGGAAAGCCCTCCAGTCCCCAGCAATGGGCAACACTGGGAGAACAAGGACCTCGCCCCAGGCTGACCTTTCCTCCCCCCGCGTCGCTGGTCATGTGGTTCAGACCCTAAGTTTTCGTATCGCTGGGTATGCAGTCCAAACCCTCCACTGGCCTCTCCTCGCCTGGCATGTTGCTAGTCACAAGGGTTAGAGCCCCTTAGAGCTGGAACAAACAAGGGGGCGAAGGACAGTCCTTAAGCGTTAAGCCCCCAGGACAGGGAGGCCCTGACCTGCATCAAATACACCTAGACCTCAGTTGTGTTTCAGCTCCAGGCCCAGAAGAGCAGCAAAACCAGACAAGTGACTCCGCAGCAGACCTCAGGACCAGCTGCACCCGCTAATGACGCCCCACTCTGGCGCAGATCAGTCTGTGGAGACCATGAGCCAGAAAAGACTCACCTGAAAAGCTGATGAATATTCATTCTACTAGATTCTCCCCTGGGCCCACCCCTAAAACCCCTGCCCTTAAAGCCCTCTGGACAGAGGACCTAGGATTTGCTCCCTCCTGGGAGCACTACCTGGCCCTTCCCAACCCCCTTCATCCCTCCCCTCCTCCTGCCCCAGCCTGTTACCCCTACCTTCCTCTCCTGAGCTCCGTGGGCCCTTCTATTGCCTCTATAACTTGTTTCCTGAGCCCATTTCTTCTACTGCTTCCTTTTACCTGTGACTTTCTAAATAAACGTTTGCTTACGCAGGGTCCGGCACAAATAACACCCCCTTTTTATTACAAAATCATAAGCATGTACTTCTGAAACATAACAATATCACACTCAAGCACACCATATGGTATCTTAGGTGAAATGTTCAAATTAAAACTATAAATTACCACACCCGTATTATTACCCTCCCAACCAGGGTCAAGCAGGCCTTCCTTCCGCCAGACCCTGCAGTTTGAGACTTGGCTCTGACTTCTTTCCTAGCCAGAACTCACCTACCCAGTTGCTGAACCAGGGTCCAGTCTGACCCCACTGGCCTAACGCCTGGAGCTGACCTCGCTGCCAACGGAAGCACTGGCAACGACCTAATCTTGGAGATTAGTGTCCAAAGCGGGTGTGGAGAGCTGGTCTTGTGGTACTGAGCCCTTAACGTGTGTGATCTGATGCTATCTCCATGTGATAGTGTCAGAATTAGGTTAATGGCTTGGTGGTGTTGGAAAAAACACCCTTTCAGCCATAACACTGACCGCAAATGAATTTGCAAGTTTATAACAAAGCAGCCACCTAATCTGACCCAGATTTGCCCATAATTCTTCAAATTGCTTAAGTCCTACCTCTTTGTAACAGTAATGCAGAAGATATCATCCTCCTCTAGTTACAGTCAAAAACAGGTAAAAGTGTGGGATAACTTCCTGAAAAATAAGTGAATCACCCTATCACTGTTTTACATACATATAAATAAATTCCAGGGATCAAAGATGCAAATGTGGGTGGAAAAAAAGAAACCATAGTCCTAAAGGAAAACATGGAGGATCATTTTTATAGTCGCAAGGTGGAGAAATGCTTAACATGATATAAAACCTGGAGGTCATTAAAGAACAGATAAATTAACTATGTAAGAATGTCCATATATCAAAAGAGACCAAAATAAGACCAAAAAGAGAGAGAAAACATTTTAGTACATACAACAAAGCGCTACCAGCTCTGATTCCCTCTTCCTAACCTCCCACAGCGCAAGTGACCAAGTCCCCAAATCCCCGAGTCCCGTCTTCTAAACATCTTGCCAGTCTCTCCTGGCCTCTCCATTTCCACTGGGGCCATCGGCACCCCAAAGCCTCCTACAAGGTGGCCCCGAGTCCACTCTTGCCTCTCCTCCAGGCGCAGCCAGCAGTTAACACACTTTAATAAACACCTACGCCAGTTAATTTATAATAAGAGAATACTCCTTACTCCACAACGGTTAAGTCTAATACTCAGGTATACACTCATATATACTCCGTTACTGACGTAAAAGTATCTGGAATACTAATTCATAATCACAAATTACCCAATGATTACAGAAACAAAGCAAGCGAACTGGATACTCCCCATCCCCCAAAAAAGAAAAAGAAAATTGATTTTTTCTTGATTATGAAAAAAATTTATTAAAAGTTTATTGCAAAAACTTAGGATACATAAACTTTGAAGGAAGAAAGTTTTAAAAATCACCTTTATTTCACCATCTGAAAGAGGCCCCATGAACATGTTAGTGGACATGCTTTTATACACACACCACCCCAGGAAGCACGTGCTGTTGGGCGGTTTTATTTTAATATAATCCATTTTCACTGGTTTATCTTCACCTCTCTAAGTAGCCCATTTACATCTGGCATGCATCCTTCCATACTTTTTTTCTGCTCATACAATTATAAGTTAAACATACACACACACGTGCGCATGCTTTATTCTGAAACAATGAGCTATCATAAATGTCTGAATCTTGCTTTCCTCAATAATACATCACAGAAATCCCTCCAAGTCAACTATAAATACACAACCTTTTTAGTAACTGCATAATATTTCATAGTGTGACTATTTCACTGTTTACTGAGCCATTATAAGCAATGCTACATTGACTCCTGGGCATATATCCTAATTCTCATGCTCGTATGGCTATGAGAGAGATGCCGGGAATCTAGGTTGCTTCGTAAAAGGGTCTTTCTAATGGTAACAGGTATGTCTTCATCCAAATATTTTTTAACTATCTACTATGCGGAAGACACTACCCTAGGCACTGAGGACAGAGCAACAAGCCAACAGGGTTAAATGCCGTCTTCTCTTTAAGCTTTCCTTCTAAGAGGGAAGGTTTAGAAGACAGACAACAATCAGAACAAATGAGTACACAGAGTATGTTAGAGGGTGGTAAGATGTTTCCAGGGAAAAAGCATAGAAGGAGGAGAAATGGTGTGGGCAAGGGGGCTGCAAATGTACTTAGCAGCTAAAGAAAGCTTCACTGAAAACAGTGTTTGAGTAAAAACCTAAGAAAGGTTGGGAATACAGCTGCGTAGGCTCCTGAGATTGAAACATACCTGCATACAGAGTCTGTCTGGAAGAGGAAGATTCTAGGCAAAAGAAAGAGGAGCAAGAGACCAGAGCGTCGAGCGCTTCAGGAGCGACTGAGGCCGAGTGCTGGGCGGCAGCCAGGCGCAGGGCAGCGGTGGAGCTGGCGAGAACAGGGTCCGGCTCCGCTCCGTCGGAACGGGCGTCACGGGGGAGGTCTGGGCAGAGAGAGGAGTGACACACCCTGACCTGCGCTCCAGGGACACCTGACTCACCATGTGGAGGAATATTCTTCAGGGTATGGAAATGAAACATCACCAAACGGCACTCCAAAAATTTTCTAAGTTTTCATTTCGGCAGGTGATACCTGAGAATATTTTACACCTCCTCACCAATTCCACTGCGAGGAAGGGCTGCACTTTTTAATTTTGCAAGCTGGATGGTAAGATGCAGCATCTCACTGTTACTTTAACTGACCCTTCCCTGACTACTTGTTCATGAAAAGTGTCTCATTTTAGCCATTTGTATGCCTACCATAACGAACAATTGATATCCTTTGCTTACTTTCTCATTGGGTTACCTTTTCCTTATCAACTTGTGAGAGGATTTATGTGTTTTTAGATATTAGCCTGTTGTGTTTGCAACATACAATATTTTTTCTCTATTATTTGTCAGCTGATTTTTATTACGGTATAATAAGGTATAATACACTAAAGCAGATTTAAGTGTACGGGTTGTAACAGATATATACAATCATGTAACTACGCTTTCAATCAAAATATATAACATTTCCATCACCCAAGAAAGCTCCCCCCGACGCCTCTGCCCTTCGTCTCAGCTACCAAGAGGCGGCCTGTCTTCTGCGCAGGCTCCTGTCACCCTGGCTGAGCTGTCTCTTCCTGAAACTCACAAAAATAGAATCAAAGAGTGGCGTATGCAGCTGACTTCTTTTTTCCAGCATAATGTTTGGGATTCCTATGTTATGACATGTATCAAGTCTGTTTTTGTGTGTTTTTTTTTTATGACTATCAATTTGTTCCTGGCGTTATTTGCCATAAAATGTTTTTAAAATTGTTACATGTCCCTACCTTCAGAGCTTCTGAATTTATCTTGATTTAAAATATCTTTCTATCTCTTGGACTATATATAGTCATTTAAATATTATTCTAAAATTGTTTTTATATACTTTATATATTTAAGCCTTTAAGTCATTTGGAAATTATTTTATAAAACAATGAGAATGGGGATCCAACTTTATGTCTTCTCAGATGTCTCAGTTTTGCCAGCACCTTCTAGTATATGAAATCATCTTTTTCTCACTATGGTTAAAAATTACCAAGACATGGATATTTATCCAGATCATTGACAGTCATGTAGGTAAGTAGTCCTAACAGTACTTAGCTCACGCCCCAACTTCTCAGAGACATGTAGGAGAGATGAAATTCCTCTTCTGTTTTTAAAACTCGCCCACGGCCTCGACTAACGTTCACGCGTGGCCCCTGTGGGCCCTTCCGGCGCCACGGCCACTCTCCCCCGCACTCCTGCACGCCAATCTCATGGGCCTTTTCCCAGTTACTCAATCTTTCCTGTTTGCGTTTTCGGGAGGCTTCGTCTACTTGGGAAGCTCAGCCTCCTGGCTCTTCTTTGCCCACCTACCCGGCCGGCCCGTTTGCGTTTTCGGGAGGCTTCGTCTACTTGGGAAGCTCAGCCTCCTGGCTCTTCTTTGCCCACCTACCCGGCCGGCCCGCTCCCGCTCTTCCCCCAAATCCACCTAAACGCCCTGCCTGCGGGCAGGCTCCCCGGCCACACAGGGCGCGGGCGGCCGCCCCACGCGGGAGCCCGTGCGCTCCCGCGGGGCTCCCTCGCAGCGGCGTGGCGCACACTCAGGAGGAGCAACTCCCTGCTTCCTGTCGCCTCCCCCAATCTACGACTGAAAGCCCCGCGAGGGCAAGGGCCAGGGCCAGGGCCAGGGCCAGGGCCAGGGCCACGCTCCTGTGTCCACCGCGGGACTCCCCCTCACCTCGCTAATGGACCCAAGGAATAGGAACCGCGAAGAAAGCAGGAAGGAAAATGAGCACTGCAGGAGCGTCTCAGAACAGCAACAGGAAAGTAACAGAAGAAACAGGAAAAGTCAACATAAAACATAAAGGTGGTCGATGCACTATTGAGTTACAAAATAAAAATTAAAACCTAAGGCATTTTTCTCCTAAGAGATTGTCAAAAAAAGAAAAAAAGACGGGTGATTATTGGTCAAAATAAATTGGTACAACCTTTTCAAAGGTAACATGGTAATATCTTTGACTAAGTAATCCCATACCCAGGGATTTTTTCTATGGGAACACTCAGATAAATAAGCAAACATGTATGTGCACTGCAGCACTGTTTCTAATAGGAAAAAAAAGAGGCAATGCAAATAGCCACAATCTGGTTTAAAGTAAATAAATTATCATTTAGCCCCACAGTATTATATTGATATAAGATATCCTTTAAGAAAATAATCCAAGATACATTAAGTTTAATAAAACAAGTTGCCTTTCTGACAAAATACTATTACTAATTTTCTAACAAGGAAAAGCTTAAAACCTAAATTACTATAGATTTATATATGTACTTAGCAAACTCTAAAAGAAATATAACCAACAGTAGTTATCTCTGGGAATTGCCATTTCTAATTTACTCATTTTGACAATATTTAATTAACTATGGCAACAGATTACTTTTGTAATTAGGGAAAATGTGTTTCTTTTCAAGTGTCATCCAAACTGAAACCTAATTTTTATAAAGAATGTCAAAAGTTCTCAATTTTTAAAAGTATGTACATAAACTTCAAAAGGATCTTCAAAACTGATGGCCAGTAAAAATGATGTTCAACTTGATAAAATTACTGTACTAATCTCTACAAACATACTGTATCCCTTCATAAATAAAATCAAGGAAGCCCATCTGAAATACATCAAGGCCGTTTACTCCACAGCCAAATGCTTAAGACTGCATTATCTTGACTGATATTTCTTAAGTCTATTTTTATAAGTTACAATAATTCCCATACTATATAATGTACAAAATAATAAACATTTTAATGCCGTCACCCTGAAATTCCTGACTGCACGGTAATTCAGGTTTTTGAGTACATATTCTCCCTGATGAAATGATACCTCATTCTACAGCCAAGAAGGATAACACCTAAAAATACTTTTCCTTCTGATAGACAAAATCCAAGTACCCAGAAAGCAAAACGTACTCTGCAAGTAAATTTTCTGTGTATCTCAAAAGATGGGAAATTACGTTATTATTTACCAATGTTTGTCCTAGGCACTGACTTCTATCACGTGGTGCCCTCTCACAACAGAAACTAAGACGAGCCACACAAAGGGCTCTAAGGAGCATTGGCATTTCAGCTATGGATCGTGAGATCCATTTAGTTTTGACTTTAAACTTTTTCCCACTTTGTTCCCATGCTGCTTTGAATTTCTGAAAGGAAGGAAAGAGTTACACCAATTTAAACAGGCAATAAAATATACCCCACAGCACTCACCTAGTCTGTGCACAGAGTTTAAATTGCAATTTTGGGGGGAGAACAATCACATTCTACAATCAAAGAACTTTAAAACTGTGCATGCTATTTGCCCTGGTAATTCCAGGCCTAGAAACTGAAATTCAAAGAAAAAATCAGCTATGTTCAGAAGGTATACCCAGTGTGGGGCTGAAGTAGGTTCCCAGTTGAATTTATTCCTGCATTACTATTTATTAATCACTGTATTCCTGTCCAAACAAACAACTGTATGCCTACTTTTGCCCCACCCTGTGTTATCCTCATTGCCCTTTTCTGCACCGGGAAAAACCTAAACTTCTTACAGTATGGGTTTAGTTAAATACTTTGTGAAGTGTAGGACTACACGAACAATAACTATCTAAAGAAAAAAGAACATCAGAACAGTCCATTTGTTCCCTACCCCACTAAAAGCAAGCACACAGACAGCAGGGATTGTGTTTTACTCACTGCTTTATTCCTGTCAGTTCAGAACAATGCCTGGCACACAGTGGCTACTCAAAACCTTACAAAGTGAATCAATTTGAGTAATCAAAGCATATACAGAAAAGATTTTAGCTAGAAATATAGTATAATAGCAGAATCACATAACACATCCATTTATTTTACTGGAATTCAACTGTCCAGACTAAGCAAACAAAAGAATGAAATACTGTTAATCATGCAGCTTGGCCCGCTTTGCAGTAAGAGGGAAGGGACAAGCTTTACCTGCTGTCCCCGCAGGTCTCAGATCCCTGTGGCTCTCGCAGGGCAAACACCACACGAAGCCAAGTGTGATTCTATATTTGAAGGAGGATTTTTAAGACACAACATGCCCCCTAACTATAAGCCAACTACTTGCTCTGGTGCTGCATCTCAGAAATAGTAAGTCGCTCCAAAGGTAGGCTTTAAAAAGGATTTCCAAGGGTAACTCTGACAATACAGAAATGTTGCCTTAAAAGGTACCTTCAGAAACCAGCTTTTCCACCTCCAAATTAAATGCAAATCTACATTATGCCATAGGGATAGTCACAGATACATCTGGGATATAAACGTGCAGCTTCCTTTCTTTTTTTTATCCTCACCCTCAAGATATGTTTTTTATTCATTTTAGAGAGGGCACAGGGAGAAAGGGGGGGGAAGAAGGAGGGAGGGGGAGAGAGAGAGAGAGAGAGAGAGAGAGGGAGAGACAACGATAGGTTGCCTCCTGTACTCACCCTGACCAGGAATCAAACCTGCACCCTACCTATGCGCCCTGACTGGGGATCGAACTCGCAATCTTCTGGTGTACGGGACAATGCTCCCACTAACTGAGCCACCCAGCCAGGGCCAGTTACTTTTATATTTAGTTTATTTGCTAATATCTCTACAATTAGCAAATGCTTTTGCAACAGGGAAACAGCTCTAATTTTTTATTAGTCCACACTAGTCTTTTTACATCTATCACAGAAATGCCAGCTCTGGCATCAGTATTCCCCTACTTGACCTTTGAAACAGCACTACCCCTGCAGTATATTACCCCTCGTCAAAAAGTTTACTCATGCAGTCCAGTGTTTCTTTTATCCTATTGTCCTATTTATGCTTTTTTAAACAATTTGTTAATTAACAAACATATAACTGAAGCTATATGTATTTTCAACAATAATTTTCTATTTCTATTAAGTCACTTAAATTTATACGAAATAGAAAAAAAATGTAAGTTCCTTATTAACAGACATGAAAGTATTTTTAAAAAATCCAAAATAAGGTACCTGAACATCATAGAGTGCTACAATATTTTCATGTTGAAGTTCCTGTTAAGAAAATTAAGAATTCAAAATATTTGTATTTATTCTAATGTGAATCTATTTCAATATGCAAATAAAAATTAATTTAAGTATACACACACATATACTACTTCTAGTATACTACAGTTCTGTTACTAGATTAGAAAATTCAATATGCTAAAGAATAAGAAATGTGCATGATCAAAATTTACTTGGGACTTAAATATTTTTTCACCGCTATCACTTTTTAGACTCTAAACAAGGTACTTAACCAAAATACTCTCATTTATAAAATAAATGTTATAGTAAGTGTGACTACAGACTTTCTGCTAGTCTTTTAAATTTAATATACAATTTCAAACAGCAACAGAGTCATAAAATTCCAAAGTGCTTCTTAAAAACACAATATGCCTGAAAGAAAATGAAGTATAATTCTTTGCTCAAAGTGCCATCCAGAAAACAGCAGTGTTGATGAAAACTGGTGTTACATGAGGGTTCCATGTTCATCTTAGCTTGGAAAACGCTGGGTTAAATACACCTAAAGTGGTTTCTTCAGTGCACAATCTTCAGACTTTCTTTAATGAGCCAAGTGCTTTGAGACTCTCCAGGAAGTATTTAGTAAACAAAATTTATTTGACCATAGGTCTCTTTTTTTTCCTCAAATCATCTTACTTGGATAACACTGCTTGTGAGTAATCTAAAAAGACCACTTCCAAGGAAAATAACTTTCTTCAATTTACAAGGAAAATGAGATCACAAGTGCACCCAGTTCTCCATAAACTTAACTGTACCATGAAAGGGATCAACAGCAGAGGTAAATAATGTATAAGAGGGGCCTGCCTCTTCCCAAACAATGACACAGGAAGTAGGGGAAAGATGAAAATTATGAGAAACTGAAATGAGTTTTCACAGACTCCCTCTTAAGCATTTGACCAGAGCCACAAATACCTATTTTTTAAAAACAGCTTCCCAGGGTTTTAAAAAAACTGAGCATGCAAAAAATAAGAGCAACAGGAAAAAATAATAAGAGCAACAGGTAAAAATTCTCAAACTCAGTTCCAACTACCAAAATTACAAAGTACATCACCACATATTCATTTAATTTAAAGTAAGTTTTAACCCAGTATGAAATACCACGTACCTTTAAGATTTTAATTTCTTTCCCAAGCAGTATTTGTGATTTTGACAAGTTCTTTTTATTAATACTTTTAATAGCTACCTCCCAATCAGTTTTCTGAAAAGGAAAAATAATGTTACTCCGGGAAATAATTCAAGAGGAAAAAATCTATAAGCTTAAAGATGTTTTTGGCAAATTCATGTACAGCACTTGGGGGCTGGGGCGGGGCGAGGCAGCCCGCGGGGATGAAAAGAACCTGAATCTCCAGCCACTAGAAAAGTATTTCATTAATTACAGTGTAACAGCTAATGTCCTACAAGACAGTCATTAAAAAATAATATGAAGACCACATCGTAACTAGCATTAAATGAACAGTTTACAACTACTAAAGTTATGGAAAAATGTGGGTAACAAACTGGAAGGTAGTATGGTTAACTGAAAACAGTATTTGACAGCCTGGCAGGATTAAGCTGCGTTTTAACTATCTTTTCTCGACTTTTAAGTTATTTTCACAACAAATGAAAAGCAGTATTTATTACTTTATAAAATAAGCAACAAAGCCAGTCCCTTGGCAACAATCAGAATTGCCCAGCCCTGTATGAGTATGTTCACTCCTGACGTGACTTCCCAAATTCTTTAGATTCTAAAACCTCGAATGGCCCTACTGTCGAAACAGCAAAAACTTTAAAAAAAAAAAAAAAAAAAAAAAAAAAGTTGAACCTGCTTTCACGTTGATTTGAGTTGGAAAATGGAGCGTCCAACCATCTTTTCCACTCGGAACCCGCCTATGTAACCCCAGGAAGCGAAGATAGGACGGAGTGCTCGGGCAACCAATGCTGGGAAATGGGATCCCCCCAAGTTTGAGAAAGCCTCGGGTTAATGGAAAAGCAGTCCTTTTCCCGCTGGGTCTGCAATCATCGACCTCAAAGATGCCGGCCGAGTCCTGGCCGCCCAGGGAGAGGGGATTCAAATCCAAGGTCCGCCGACCCCGGAGCCCCGAGCTAGGCGGGGAACCCCGCAGTCCTCTAGGATTCGGATAAGTTTAGGTGAAAGCTTCCCCTGGCCGCCGAAGGGGTGCGTCCCTCCGAGCGCTCGTTACCAGGCGCTCGGACAGGGAATGGAAATCAGAGCCCCGGCAGCCCGTCGGTAGGTGGAGCGCTGCCTAGCGGCTCCGGCCCCAAAACAACCTCGCCCGACCAAAACAAACCACACGGCACTGACAGCACGCACAATGGCAGCACTGTCACTGGCAGGCCTCGGGCGGCGAGCCAAGGCAGGGGCCTCGACGCCCGTGGCTTCGCCAAGTTTCGGGACCACCCAAGTCCAGCTGCGGCCGCGCGGGCGGGAGGAAGGACCGGCCGCTGAGGCCCGCGCGGCCGCAAACCCTGGCCGCGCCCTGGCCCGTGGGGCTCACCTGGCGGTGCCGCCCCCGGAAGACCACGGCGAAAGCCCCGTGTCCCACGAGGTCCCTCTTGCTGTACTCGAAGTCGCCCACTACCTCCATGGCCGCACCCCCTGGGCACACAGCGGGGCAAGCGGGCAGTGCAGCGTGGTGGCCGGGATTAGCACTCCGGGCCCGCCGGCCGGGAGCGCGCCCGCGGGCGGCCGGACTGGGGCAGCCGCGGCCCCAGGCACTGGCGGACGCTCATGCCGAGGGGCCGGGGCGAAAACCGGGAGAGGCCGCCACGCGGGGTCGGAGTGAACAAGGCCTGGCCCGGCCCCGGCCGCTCCTCATGGCCCGGCCCGCCGCGGGCCGCTGGCTCCCTGGCGAACGGCCTCGGCGCAACTCGGCCAGGGGCGCTGCCGCCGTCACTGTGCGCCCCCGGAGCCACACGCGCGCCCGGAAGAGGTACGGGATCCGGTCCTCCCCATCCCCAGCTCGCGGCCGCTTCGACCCTCTCGGCCCAGGGCGCTGTTCCGTCAGAGGCCGCCGCCCTAGGACCAACACAGCCGCGCTCCCCTCTCGCTTCCCGGCCTCACGGCGGCGCCCAACGCACGCGCGCGCCGGTCGCTCCCGCACCGACTGCCGGCCCTCCGCGACGTCAGCAAGGCTTGTAGGACAGCGCACGCGGTGATGCACGCTCCCTCCGCCAAGAAAAGAAGTGCGCGTAACCCTTCGGGCGCGGCGCTGGTCGCCCCGGTGGTCCCCAAACAATCGCTGAGTCAGATAATGGGGGTACTTGACGTTGTGGCCACTCTGTTTACCCGCTGCAGCCTCCGCGAGGGCGTGGGAAGAGATTCAAGCCTGCCAGGCCTGGGCTGGACCAGCTGGGAGGCAGGTTGTAGAAGCGAGTCTTTTGACTCCGGCTGTCAGAGGGACCAGAGAAGATCTTGTGCAATGTAGAGCCCAGAGATCCGGTGAGGGCAAAGGAGCATCTCCTAGAGCCGAGCCGTTGGCTACTCTGCCCTCCAAAACTGTTAAGGCAGGAGTCTCAAGGTCTGGGTCATTGTTAATAAATGCTTTTTAAAAAAATTTTTTTATTTATTTTTAGAGAAACGGGAAAGGAAGGAAAAATAAAGGGAGAGAAACATCAGTCGTTTGCCTCTCGCACGCCCCAACTGGGGATCTGGCCCACAACCCAGGCATGTGCCCTCTGACCAGGAATCGAACCCTCAACCTTTTGGTTTGTCGGCCAGTACACAATCCACTGAGCCACACCATCCACGGCTAAATGCTATTCTTGCCAAATGTAAAATGTAAAATGTGGCATAGTTTGCAGAGGTGCTCAAAATAGGATTGCTAGGAGCCCAACCTGGTAAGTGTAGCCAACTGCAAAGAAGAAATAAACATGTAATTGACCAAACAGTGTTTATAAGCAATGGGCTCAGTTTCCCTTCCCGCAGGCAGAAGTTTGGAGCTGAATCCTTCCTCCTTTACATGATGCAAGTCAGTAAAACTACCTTGCTACAATCACATTTCATATTTTAATAGAGCACCACAAGTGGGGGACCCCTTGAGTTTAGTAACAAAACCAGAGGTCATGCTGCCAAACTGCAGCATGACCCCACCCATCTGTCTGTAGTGCTCAGGGTCCTTGAAGAGATGGTGTAGAGCGGGAGTCATGAACGTTTTTGGGAGCTTTGGCTTCTGTGAGAAATTGATGACAACTCAGAAATCTCTTCCCAGGAGAACACTTATGCAGGCAGACTCAGTATTGTATATGTTTTCAAGGGCTCTAATGAGAACCCCAGCTTCCCAGCCTTCCTGGTGTTCTTCCCGTATGGCCTCTGACCAGGAATTGAACTCATAACCCTTTGGTTATGGAACAGGTCAACACTCCAACCAACTGAGCCACCTGGCTGGGGCCTGTTGTCTTATTTTTAAGACTTCCTATAAACTTTCTCTGTGGAAGCAATAAGTATAAATATTTTGGATAACAGGAAAGCAGCGGGGAGTGGGCTATCACACCTGAATTAGGTCAGGCAGGCTTTTGCCACACAGTACCTGGTAGCAGCTAACAACATCCTAGGGAGCACAAGGGGGAAGGAACCCTCCCAAACGGCCCAGAGGGACGTGAAGCTGCTGGCGTCACGGACCATCCAATGAGGGGCTTCCCTGGGACTCAGTACCTTGCAGGAGCAGCGCCTCAACCTTCCTGCGTTGTCAGCTGAGCCAGTGCATAATTTGTGTGCATCTGTGTCTCAGACCTTTTGTCGTGGGTCGTAATTCATAATCTGGCCCTGTCCACAAGGTCACATCTGCTAGGAAATGAACTGTTTATATTCAACATCATCAAAATCATAACCCCACACTAGGACATTATGAAAATGTTTTAGTAAACCACAAGAGGACCTTAATTCGTAGCTGCATCGCAGCCTGTAGGCACAGACCAAGCTTGGGCCTGTGATCACACCATTCCATTGCTTTAAAAAATAAAGTATGTGGCTTGCACCCATAAGGAGTTGTGATCTTGTGACTCATTGTTGAAAAGAAGTGGCAGTGTGTGGAGCCTTGCTAGGGGAATATTTAGTTAGGACTGTATCAGTAGCAAATAACAAACACCAAATGTGATAAAGCAAAAAACAAAACAGGAATGTGGACAGAGTACAGGCGTGCCTCTCCAAGACAGGGCCTGAAAAGCAAGCCAGCAGTGGGAGCAGGGACTCAAAGGGGGCTGCTTCCCATCTGTGCCCCGAGTCTTTCTCCTTTCCCCTCTGCACCCCTCGACATGACACAGAGCAAAGGCATCGACAGTGACCGGCCTCAGACCCAGACTCTCAAGGAAGGGATCCCAGCTGGCCTCGTTTAGGGGAGGTGCCCTGAACAGTCAGCTGAAGCAGGGACTGGAGTTGAGGGAGGCAAGCCGGGTTGTATAACTAAGGCTGCTCCCAAAACAAGCTTGTGGGTGCCAGAGGCAGGGAGGGCACGATCCCCAGAAGCAGGCACTAGACAGGCACCTCAGCAAGTGTTTACCAGAGGCCAAACCCAGGCTCAGTTCAGGAATGGAAGCAAGGAGACTTTTAGTTTGCTTCTGAAGTCACTCAAAGTTGCCAGTGTGATTCACTTTCATTGCTCTTAATTTGTCCCATTAGCTCTGTGTGTGTGTAAACGTGGCTGTTGATAAGCTACTGAGATGTTTCAGTGTCAGTAAATTTTATAATAGTAACTGCAATGAGAGATAAAATTAATTACCAGTGTAAATTTTAATACTCTAAACTTAGTTTGTCAGCCAAAAAATGTAGGGTGCTCCAATGATAGAAGGATCTTTGTGAAAGTAAAGCAGAAGAAACACTCCAGTCTCCTGGGCAGGGAAGACAGATTCCAGTTCTGAGATTTACGAGGACTCCCAGTTTGTGGTCATGTTCAAATCACAGCACTGTTGTGGCTTCAGCTTGGGCTCCGTTCTTTCTGCTTTAATTACACTGCTGATACTTTGAAATTCTTGTGAATAGTTAGTGTGCACAGCTTTGATTCATATATACATGAATTTATAATACAATATAGAAATGAAACCCAAAATAGACAACCAAGTTTAGATATATTTCTTAAACGTTTTAGAAAATATAACCACAAATCTTCTGAATCATGAACCTTTTGAAATTTTATCAAAAAATAAACTATAGCCTAGGAATTTTTCTGATACTATGATATGAGAACAGCAAGGGAACATCAAAGATGTATATTGTGCAAGAACTGGTATCAAATTTGCATTTCTAAAGTAAAAAACAGTTTTATTATTTCAAACAAAAACATAAGTAGTTTATTTTTACCATTGCTATAACTGTTAGACACAAACAGTGCTCAAAACTTGAATCATTAAAAGTTAAAACTGCCAAGTTCCTATTTCATAGGAATGGCCACAATGCTGTTTTAATGCTAACAGTCAAAATAAAGAATATTTGCAAACATCAGTGAGATAAAATTCAAAAGACATCATGAATCAGTGTCCCGAATAAAGCATCCAAAATATTAAAACTCCTAAAAGAACAGTTTTACTGATGTGATGATAAAGAAAGTGAAAACATTTTAAGTTTTAAATAATTTTTATGCAGAAATTTAAACAAAATCTATTGCATGGTTTAAAAAGGTTAGAACACCTTCAGCCACAATGGACTTATTAGAACTTTGAAGAAGAATGACGAGTATTAATGTAACATTGCAAGCCAGACTGAAGCTTCTTCTAAAGCGCATCTACTGAAATGAGAAAACTGCCCCGGTGGACTCTCCAGGAAGAGATGCTGACCTGGAACTGGGGTGCAAAATGATTATTGGGGATCTACATCATGACAAGAGGGGGAGACTGGAAGCAAGACTGGCAGAGAGGGAACAGTGGTGCCAGCCAGCTTGACCAAGCCTGGGCTGCCCCCAGCAGAAAGCTCTAGCGGGTGCCGGAGCCGCGGCCTGCAGGCCATGTGAGGCTCAGGACGGCTGTGAATGTGGCCCAACACAAAACTGTACATTTACTTAAAACACTATGAGAAGTTTTTGTGATTACATGTCACAATGTATTTAATGTGTGGCTCAACACAACTCTTCTTCTTCCAGAGTGTCCCAGAGGCACAGGAATGCTAGACACCCCTGTGAGTCTAGAGCATCAGAGCGGACCTGGATTAAGCCAAAATGTCCTAGCTCACAAACTCACCTGACGGGCCTGCCCCGGGGCCCGGCCTTCCCCTCCACCGTGGGCTTCCTCGGCAGCTCTGGGGCTGAGGCTGTTAAGGGGCAGAGAGCCGGAGGCTGACCACTCGTCTTCCCCAGTTGGGCTTTATGTCTTCCTCCCAGGGGTGTGGGCAGCACATCTCAGAGGCAACTACAACTTTTTGGAAAACCTAGAAGTCAGGCTATAAAATTTCTATTATTATCCATAAATAACGGGTCTATTGTTTCACATAAAATTATTTTAATACCTTTAAAGTGCAAAGTAGAAGATTTGGAAGATCCTTTAGTGGGTCTTGCAAATTATATGGAGCAAGCAGGAACAACATCTAAAATCGTATCTTAGCCCTGACCGGTTTGGCTCAGTTGGGCATTGTCCCAAAAGGCAAAAAGTCGCCGATTCGATTCCCAGTCAGGGCACATGCCTGGGTTGCAGGTTCAGTCCCTGGTCAGGGCATGTGCGGGAGGCAACCATTTCGGTGTTTCTCTCTCACATCGACGTTTCTTTCCCTCTCTTTCTCCCTTCTTTCCCTCTCTCTAAGAACAAGTAAATAAAACCTTATTTTAAAAAGTTTGGATTTAATAAATGATACTATATATCATAATAGAAAAGTCACTACTTTATTTTTACAAAAATGCTGTTGAAGCTGGGAGGTCAACTCAATGGCCCTGAGAGCTCTGAGGACACCTGAAGTTCTCTGAGACACCTTCAGGGATTCTGTGAGATCAAACTTATTTTCATAAGAACGCAAAGACACTTGCTGTCCGTCTCACCATGTCAATATTGGCCCTGATGGTGCAAAACCACCTTCCTCACTAAATTTGTTTTGGAAAATATAGTTATTTTTCATAATAATGTTATTTGTGTTAATTTACTATGAGCTTATTGTGGTTATTTTTAAATAAATTAAGAATAAATATATCTCAAATTTCTTAGTTTTTATTTTTAATACAACACTGTGTTGTGGATCTTGAGGCTAAAAAGTATGAGAACCACTCGATTAACCAAGGAAATAGTAAGAGTGACTGAACACATAAAGCTAAGTAAGGAAAACTATGAAAAGAGAGAGAAAAAAAGAAAAAACAAAGATATGATATGTTATTAGAAATAAAACTATCAATTCTAAGAGAAACTTTTAGGTTGTTTAATAATATGAAAATGAACTTACTATTTAAATGACAAAAGTGAATATTATAGTAAACTTTTAAATCTTTCCATTTATCAAATTCTGAAACTTGTCCAAATGATGTTTTAGCCCCATGGACTAAAGATGAACAAAATTAATAAAATTATGTGAACTGAGTAAGACATACCAAATTATTTTATATAAACTTGATATAAAGATGTTGACTATATCTAAAAACTCTGACATTATTACAAGGATTAAGATGATTCAGAGCCATGAACAATATAGTTAATATTAAGAATATTCTCTATGTCACTCAATACATAATTTGTGCTATATCTTATCTTGTTTAGTTTACTCAGAAGAAAATAGAATGTTTGAGATTATTTATTTATTTGTATATTAACACATAATGTTGTTAAATGCTGTTTATGTTGTTTGTACAGTATTAAATATTGTTAAATATTTTTTGATCATCACCCTAAATACAAGAAAGATTTGAAGCCCTCAGTAGCCCATCCAGGATGAGTCATCTATTGCTGTTTTGCAAAACTTAGTCACTTCAAAGAAGGATCTTTTTCTTAAACGGTTCTCAGTTCTGCGGTCGGGAATTCAGGCAGGACCCCGGCTCCGCTCTGCCCCACGTGGCCCCGGCTGCGGCGGCCGCGGCGCTGCGGGATCCAGGCCGCCCCGCTGGGATGCAGGGGCCTGTCGCGGGCCCTGGCCTGACTGGCCGACAGGGAGCCAGGCCTTTCTGGTGGGGTGGGCGGGCTCACTCAGACAGGCCCTGCGGCCCGCGTCTCGTCACCCCCTCGAAAAGGCCTGCACGAGCCCAGTTTCTAGACTTAGTTTTGTCTTGTTTGTGCCTGGCTGGCTTCTTTTACTCATTGCGATGCACGGGAGACTCATCCAAGTTGTCGCCTGGAGCCGTCGTTGTTCATTCTCACTGCTACTCAGTATCACAGGGTAAGAAGGCCCACGACTCCCTCATCCACTCTGCTATTGATAAGCCGTGGGCGGTGTCCAGTGCACGTCTGCCGCAGAGAGGGCTTCTGCGAGCGCTCTACGACGGGAACTGGGGCGCGCGCACAGACGCATTTCCCGTTGGTATCCGCCCAGCCGCGGAACCGCTGGGCCACAGACAGCGCACCCCTCAGCACCGACCGACCCTAAGAAAGTGTATTGCGAAGTGTCGCGCGTCCCAGTTGCTCTGCGTCCCCGGCAGCGCTTTGGATGCGGTCGGTCAGTGTCACCCATCTGGCGGGTGTACAGGGCGGCCTCCGTGGGCTCCCCCCGGAGGGCTGGGGGCTGCATTGCGCGGCCCAGGGAAACCCCCGGCGCTGGGGCCAGAAGCCACCTCTCCGTGGAGCCACGGGCACAGCTCTCAGGGATGGCAACTTCCTGACTATTAGTTGGAGAGATGGGGATTTGAAAATCAGTGGAAGTACAATTGGGGATGTGGGTGGTGGCCTTGTTCTCGCGGTTCCCCCGGAGTCTTGTGACACCTCTCAAATCAGGAGACCTGGACCTGCATCCTGACTCCTTCCTGCCGTGTTTCTCCCACCCTCTTCCTCACACGCCCT
This sequence comes from Pteronotus mesoamericanus, assembly GCF_021234165.1. NCBI lineage: Eukaryota > Metazoa > Chordata > Mammalia > Chiroptera > Mormoopidae > Pteronotus > Pteronotus mesoamericanus. Next base: position 2,685,668 of record NW_026555090.1, read on the forward strand.
GAATTCAGCTGCAGACACTCCGGGTACCGGGCATTTCCCAAATACACCCGCTCCTTCGCACCTCTGAGGTTTGGCGGCTGTTGTAATTCTTCTGCCCAGCATAACTCGATTATCCGGCAAAACCCTTCTTGTACTTAAAGGCCCAGCTCAAACGTCACCCTCTCTGTAAAGCTCTCCCGGATTCTCCAGTCTTCCCTGGGCCCCTGACGGCGAGCTTCCCAAGCCTCGCAATCAAAGCCTGTGCACCCGCTGTCCGGGGCCGGGAGCCCCCTTCCTTCCACGCGGCCCCTCTCTGTTTCCTCACCTGTTTTACCCACTGGTGTCCCTAGCGCCCGCGTCCTCCGTGAGGGCAGGGAGGTGGGACCGCTGGCTTGGTGCTCGAGCCCCCACACCTAGACAGGTGCCCGACACACAGGAAAGGCTCGATTTGTGGAATGTATACATCTTATCTCTTGATTTATCTTTCAAGCAGTGACTGAGGTTTCTCCCCAGAAGTCAGGTAGTGTGTTGAAAACAGAACTAGAACTAAACACAACTAATCACATCTGGATGGAGTCAGGTGAGGCTCACGTGGTCTTTCAAGGGAACCTGGAAAGTTTGTCAGGCTACACAAGGAGGACAGTGTTCCCAGGTCAAGCCAGCGGCTTGTGCCCAGGTCGCGCAAGGGTACGTGACCCAGCGGGGCTGGAGGACAGAGACGAGGACGGGATGAAGACGGAGCTGGGAAGGGGACAAGGGGACCCACCATTTCCTCATTGAACACTTACCTGTTTTATGCCTGGACAGGAGAGAGGCCTGGGAGTCATCAGTGAGCTCAGTGAGGACGGTTGAAGCAATAGAGACAAGAAAAGAGAGGGGGCAGATGCTGGAAACCCACAATAAACCCTAAGAGGAAGCAGGAGCCATTCAAGCACCTGGGGGGACAGTTATTCTTTTAGGGTTCTATGCTTTCATTTTGGTTTTTTAAATTATTCTTATTTTTTGAATTGAAGTGTAATTGATGTATAACATATTAGTTTTAGGTGTACAACAGAATAATTCGATTCTGGTACGTATTGTGAAATGATCACCACAATGAATCTAGTTAACAGCTATCATCATACATAGTCACAAAAACCTTTTTTTATGATGAGAACTTTTAAGATCTACTCTCTTAGTACCTTCCAAATACGCAATGCAGCGTAGTCTTCATGCTGTATGTTACATCCTCATGACATTTATTTTATAACCAGAAGTTTGTATCTTTGGCTCCCTTTGCCCATTTTGCCCATCCCCCATGCTGGTAGGAGAGTATTAAGAAAACTCCCATGATTTTCTTGTTTATAATACTATCTTTACTTACAACAAAAACAATAGTAATTTATTGTCAAAATTTTTGAAACTACAAGGCATATCCAGTCTTGTCATAAGTAGTCATAGTTTTTTGCCTGATGTGTTTACAATTTTAAGAAATGAGAGGCATAGTGTATCCAAGTGCCTCTGGTTTTTGTATGTTTTACTATATTAAAGTTTACCTGTGAAATCACTTATGCAGATTTTCAAAAACAGTATGAATGGTATTGTATTATATATGCTAGCCTTTTGCTTCCCTGCTCTCTTTTGTGTTTATTTTTCTCCTATTTTTGCTCACCTCCCCCTTCTTTCTTTCCCATGGGACACAGGAAATACAGTCATACAGAAACACACATAAATGGTGTCTATAAACAAAATGTTAAAATACCTTTCCCACACATGTCAGAGTCCGACAAACACAGGAACATGACACACAGTTTTCTGCATTTTTCTATTGTCACATATTACCTAATGGAATACCTTCAAATTAACTGGGACAAATCTGGCTAATCCTCTTTAATGGCTGCCGGATGGCTCGCGGTGATGGCCTGTGGTGGCAGCCATCCTCTGAGGCTGGACAGCCACCACTGCCTGCTGTGTGCATGTGTCCGTGGGTGCTTATTGCCACTATGAACTGCACTACGTTTATCCTTTGTGTATTGGTGCTGTCACGTCTTGGAAGATTCCCAGTAATGGGACGCCTAGGTCTAAGAGTATATTGAATTTTAAATGTGATGAACTTTTCCAGATTATTTTTCTAAAATGCTGTCACAGTTTCCAGTTTGACTTCTTTACTTTGTGTCAGTCTAATGGCAATGACATTTATTTTTTTTAATGTTTTTTCCCCCTAGAAACTAAAGAATATGCACATCTTTTCATATATTTGTAGGCCATTTGGATTTGCTCTTTTGTGATTTGCCTATTTTAATATTTGGCAATATGTCAGAGCTCTCTGTAGATGTGAAATAATAGAATACATATATACTAGTATCTGCCCTCAGTTTCTGGCACAGAGCTCCTAATATTCTTGTAATTTCCTGAGTCATAAGAGCGCTACAAACATATATTTTTTTTTAATCCTCACCCAAGGAAATGTTTTTTGATTTAGAGAGAGAGGAGGGGGGAGCAAGGGGAGAGACAGAGAGGGAGAGAGAAACATCGACTGGTTGCCTCCCATTGGCTCCCCAACCAACAGAGGACTGAACCCACAGTGTAGGTATGTGCCCTGACCAGGAATTGAATCTGCAACTTTGTGGTGTTTGGGACAATGCTACAATCAACCTAGCGACCCAGACAGGGCCACTACAAGCATCTTTTGTTCTAATGAGGAGACCCTGGGTGGCCCCTGGGTAGCTCCTGAGTGGGCTGGTCCCCAGAGAGACCAAGGCCTGGTTAGAAGCTTGGGAGTTCCAGCCCCGCCCCCACTTCTCCCCAGAGGCAAGAGGGGCTGGAAATGGGTTCCACATCCATCAGGCCCACGTGAGAGGCTCCTCGGAAGCCCACCAGTAGGGGGTTCACAGAGCTTCCAGGTGGGTAAACACAGCCACACACCCGGAGCTGACGCACCCCAACTCAACAGGGACAGAAGCTCCTGTGCTTGGAACCCTCTCCAGCCTCATCCTGTGCCTCTTCATCTGGCTGGTCATCTGTGTCCTTTATCACACCCTTTAACAAACCGGTAAATGCAGTAAGTGTCTCCTGAGTTCTGTGAGCTGCTCTAGCACATTAATCCAACCAAGGACAGAGTCAGGGGAACCTCTGGTTGGTAGGGGAGTCGGGCTAAAGTTGAGGGTAACCTGGGGACGTACTCCTTTCGGTGGACATCTGGAGGAGGGCGGTAGTAGTCTTGCAGGGCTGAGCCCTTACCCTGTGGGATCTGACACTCTTTCCAAGTAAATAATTGAGTCAACTTGCGGAGCGCCCAGCTGGTGTCACAGAGAACTGCTTGTTGTGGGGAAAACTCCCGCACACTTGGGCCAAAGTGTTGCTTCAGCTGCGTGAGTGGTAAAGGAGACACAGAGAGGGTAGAAAACCGTAGGGTTTTTCTAATACAGAAGGACGTATAATACACACATACACACACCTGTCATTCGCCTTGAAAATTTTGTTTTTCCAAATCTACAGTTTACCTGTTGGCTAAGTTCATGGTATCTTTCATGATACATTTTTTATTTTCAAACATATCTTTCTGGGTGTTTTTCCCAATTAACTTTTGGGTTTCTTATCTTAGTTGGAAAGTTTTCTTTTGTTACATTTAATTTTTTAAATCTACCTGAAATTTAGATTTTCCAAAAATATAACATTGAAACCCTATTTTTATTTTTTATTTTTAAATTATATTTTATTGATTATGCTATTACAGTTGTCCTGATTTTTTCCCTTTGTCCCCTTTACTTCCTTCCACCCAGTGCCCCCACTCCCTCAGGCACTGCCCACACCATTGTTCATGTCCATGGGTTATGTGTGTAAGTCCTTTGGCTGCTCCATTTCCTGTCCTGTACTTTACATCCCCATGGTTATTCTGTACCTACCTATTTGCACTTCTTAATCCCTTCACCTCTTTACCCATTCCCCCATATGGCAACCATCAAAATGCTCTCCATATCCATGATTCTGTCTCTCTTCTTGTTTGCTAAGTTTGTTTTTTAGATTTGCCATTTTATTGTTCATAGTTTGACCTTCTTCTTTTTCTTAAACAAGTCCCTTTAACATTACATATAATAATGGTTTGGTGATGATGAAGTCCTTTAATTTTTCTTGTCTGGGAAGTTCTTTATCTGCCCTTCGATTCTAAGTGATAAGTTTGCTGGGTAGAGCAATCTTGGCTGTAGGTCCCTGCTTTTCATGACTTTGAATATTTCTTGCCAGTCCCTTCTAGCCTGCAAAATTTCTTTTGAGAAATCAGCTGACAGTCTTATGGGAACTCCCCTTTAGCTAACTAACTTCTTTTTTCCTGCTGCTTTTAAGAGTCTCTCTTTAATTTTTGGCATTTTAATTATCATGTGTCTTGGTGTGGGCCTCTTTGCATCCATCTTTTTTGGGACTCTGTGCTTCCTGGACTTGCATGTCTATTTCCTTCACCAAATTAGGGAACTTTTCTTTCATTATTTTTTAAAAATAGATGTCCAATTTCTTGCTCATTCTCTTCTCCTACTGGCACCCCTATGACGCGAATGTTGGACCTCTTGAAGTTGTCCCTGAGGATGCTTATAGTACCCTCATGTTTTTGGGTTCCTTTTTCTTTTTATTGTTGTGTGGTTGTTTTTGCTTTTTTATGTTCCATATCATTGATTTGATTCTCGGCTTCATCCACTATACTGTTGTTTCCCTATAAATTGTTCTTTTTTTTTCCCAGTTAATGTACCCTTCATTTCTGACTGGATCTTTTTTATGCTGTTGAGGTCCTCATTAAGTTCCTTGTGCATCCTTATAACCAGTGTTTTGAACTCTGCATCTGACAGATTGCTTCTCTCTCTTTCATTTAGCTCCTTTTCTGGAGTTTTGATCCGTTCTTTCATTTGGGACATGTTTCTCTGTCTCCTTGTTTTGGCAGCCTCTCTGTGTTTGTCTCTATGTATTAGGTAGAGCTGCTTTGACTCTGTGCCTTGGCAGTGCAGCCTAATGTAGTAGGTGTCTGTAGGGTCTGGTGGCACAGCCTCTCCAATCACCCAAGCTGGGTACTCAAGGTGTACCCTTTGTGTGGGCTGAGTTCACCCTCCTTTTGTAGTTGAGCCTTGGTTGCTGCTGGCAGATCAATGGGAGGGATTTACCCAGGCCAGTCAGCTGCAGGCATTGGTTGTGACCATTGACCACCAACCTCTGCCCTCTGTGGAGGATCAGCTGTGCAGGGACAGGGTAGTGGTGCTCCAAAGTGGTCTGTAGCTGTCCACTGGGCGCACTGGCCATGGGGGTTTCCTGGGTGGTGCAGGCCAAGGTCAACCACCACCTGTGTTTTGCCAAGGGCCTCCCTTCCCAAGTTATAAAGCAACCTGAGATGGCTGCTATTATGCTGGGCTTGGAGATTTCCAGGCAAAGCCAAGCTGTGAACCTAGGCTGGCTGCTGCTAGTGCTAGGGCTCACTGAGGCCGGCTGTTGCTTGTTTGAGAGGATTTAGGAAGTTGTGAAGCATGAGTCAAGATCAGCCATTCTTAAGGAAAAGCAGCTCAGTTGTGTGGGGTAGAGTCTCTGGGGATCGCCAAGCCAGGTCAAACAGTGTTAGCCAGGTTGATGGAGTCTCAGATATGGCACCTGGTTGCTGGCTCTGTGAGGGGAGGGTTTAGAAAAGGGACAATGGCTTCTGCTCACCTTGATTCCAGACCCTTCAGTGTCTCCCTGTATACCTCTGGTGCCCTTCAAGCTGCCTCCCTGGTGCTGGAGCTCAGAGGGAGTAAGTCTGAATAGGTGAGTCCATGTGTGGGTTCTTAAAGAGGAACTGCTTGGGGCTTGAGATGTTTCTTACACCAACTCAGTTCCATCTGGTTTTTGCAGCAAGAAGTGTGGGGACTTATCTTCCTGGCACTGGGACCCTGCGCTGGGGGACCTGGTGTGGGGCTTGGACTCCTCAGTCCTGAGATCTCTCTCCTGAATTTTTATCCACCACATGTGGGTGAGGGACCAGCCAGTTCCACGTCTGTGCCCCTCCTACCAGTCTGGATGGATGTGGTTTCTTTAATTCTGTAGTTGTCAGACTTCCATTCAATTTGATTTCTGATGGTTCTGAGTGATTGTTGTTCTATATTTTAGTTGTAATTTTGATGTGGTTATGTGAAGAGGCAAGCCATGTCTGCCTACACCACCATCTTGAATGGAAGTCTGAAACTCTCATTTTCAAAACTGCTCCTTAGTCTCCCCATAATAATGTATTCCATGAGGTTCCTCAGGGGCGCGGGGCACTGGGACTAACAGGACACAGGCGTGTGCCATTGACATTTCACAGGAGGGCCGCAGTATAGAATGTGGGCTCAAAGAGTCAAAGCTCAAAATCAGCACAACGTCTTGCTGCAGAGTTTACACAAAATATTTGAGAAGAAAATACAACTCCCAAAGCAGCAAGATCTTAAAGTTGAGCATGTTTTAGGAAAGGCCTGTGTCAATCAGAGAGGGGCTGGGGGCCTTGGAAGAATACAAAGGTGGAGTCAAGGGGACAACAGAGAGACAAGGGCTCAGTTAAGATTTTTGTTGCCTCGATGTGGGTAAGTGCTTGCAATGCCATTACCCCAAATCAGCAGATAACCTTGGCTCTGATTCTAGCCTGCTCAGTACCCTTGAAGATTTGGCTTTCCATGTGGCTTTGCAGCACCGAGGCATGTCATGACCTTCTGACACCGGCATTCTAGCCCACCGGATAGTCACTTACTCGTTCGTTCAACGAGAGTTGGTGAGTGAACAAAACTGACAAGGTGCCTGCCCTCAAGGAGCTAATTCTCTAGTGGAGCAATTTTCAGCCTTTTCCGTCTCATGGCGCACATAAACTGATTACTAAAATTCTGCGGCACACCAAAAAATGTTATATTTTTTGATCTGACAAAAAAACAGGTATAATTTTTATTCATTCACACTGGACAGCTATTGTTGTGTTGGCTGTTGTCATTTATTTGTCTGATAATCTAAGAGAAAAGAAGTCAGGGCCCCTGACTAAATACTCAGGTATTGCAAGTGTTAGCTGGTGATAGTTACTAAGGAGAAAACTGATCTGGGAAGGAGGACTGGAAGCGTGGAGGGAGGGATACAATTTGAGAAAAGATGACCGGGGTGGCTTCGCCTTACTGAGGAGGTGATATTTGAGTCAAGATCAGAAGTGAGCGTGCATCCATGTAGTAAGGAAGAGGGAGAGCATTTCTTTTTTATTTTTTAAATGTATTGATTTGAGAGAAAAAGGGGGGGTGGAGAGAGAGAGAAACATCAGTTTGCTGTTCCGCTTATTTATACACTCATCAGTTGATTCTTGTAAGTGCCCTGACCCAAGATGGAACCCACGACCTTGGCATATCAGGATGATGCTCTGACCAACTGAGCCATCCAGCCAGGGCCAGAGGGAGAGCACTTGGAGCTGAAGGATGTCAAGTGCCAAAGCCCTGAGGCAGGAGCACGCTCGTAGCCCAATGCGGTTGGAGTGAATAAGAGGAGGGTGATGGAGATGAGGTCACAGAGAAAAATAGGCCATATGATGTGAAGTCTCATAGGTCATTATAAGGACTTTGGTTTTTCCCCTGGGTCAGATAAGAAGACTTTGTATGTTTTAAAAAAGATTTTTATATTTATTCACTTGAGAGGGAGAGGAAGGAAGAGAGAGAAACATTGATGTTAAGAGAGAAACATTGATGTTAAGAGAGAAACATCGATCGGTTGACTTCCATATGCACCCCAAATGGGTATCGAACCTGCAACCCAGGTGTGTGCCCTGACCCTTTGAACCCATGACCCTTTGGTGTATGGGAGGATGCTCCAACTGAGTCACACTGGCCAGGGTGGCTTTGTATGGTTTTAAACAAGGGAACAACATCAGTTGGTTTACTTAAAAAAAAGACTTCTTTTTTTTTAAATAGCAGTTTTAGGTTCACAGCAAAGTTGAGGGGAAGTACAGAGATTTCCTGTATACCCCCTGCCCTAACACATGACAATCGCCCTCCCAAACCATCAACATCCAGCACCAGAGTATGACGTTTGTGACAACTGATGAACCTACACTGGCACATCATCACCACGCAAAGTCCCTATTTACTTCAGGATTCACTCTTGCTGTAGTACATTCTATGGGTTTTGATGAATGTCAAAGTTGAGAGAAGTTCTTCTCTATTCCTAATTTTCTGAATTTTTATCATGATTAGGTACTGGATTTTGTCAAGTGCTCTTACTGGTTTACTTTTTTTTCAATGTTGATTTTTTTCCCTCATAAATCAATAAATCAGCTCTTTGGCATATATTTGTGCGCCACGGCCTCTGGGAACTTGATTACTGTGAACTGTTCTTGAAAGAACCTCTCAGCCTGTCCTCTGGGTGCCCTGAAATCAGGTTTGTGTGGATTCTCTAGAGGAGGTGCCCTCGGGGAGGCGTAGGGAGGACCAGCACTGCCGCTTTCTCCTGGTGTCCAGCCCCGCACCCCAACCCCTGGTCACCCAGGGCGGAGGGCTCACCCCGCAGCGTGTCTCAGGGCTTTCCATCTGGTTCTGCTGATTTCTGCTGCTTCTGCTCTGAGACCACACACACGGTGAGTTCTTGCTGCCCATTGTTCTGCTGCTTCCTTCTTTTGAGGAAGGCCACACCCTTCCTGAGCTTCCTTCCCAAGCGGCCCAGCATGTCAGCTGTGTGGTTGACCTCAGGGTGGCGGGGGTGCAGGCCAGGTGCCCAAGAGGCCCAGCATGTCAACTGCGTGGTTGACCTCAGGTGGGGGGTGTCCAGACTAGGTGCCCAAGAGGTGGAGGAAGTAGCTTTGGGTTCTCTGGTCGGGACACAATGTTCACTTCCTCTTGAACTGGATGAAGACATCGGATCAGCAGTTCTCACCAGTGTGGAGAAAAGGAAATCTGTTCCCCTGTATTGGCAATTGCATAACTAAAAATAAATCCTCAGGATTAGAGATACAGGGTCTGCATGAATGTTGGATCTTCACTAAGACAGCAGCCTTGGAAAAATGATTATTAGAAAGAGGATTTCTTTGTTAATAAACCAAAGGAAACCGACTCTTCACACTCCTCATAATACATCATCAAGACCTTTTTATAAAAAAATTTTTTTGATTTATTTTCAGAGAGAGGTGAAGAAAGGGAGAGAAACATTGATTGGTTGCCTCTTGCACGCCACTAAATGAGGACCTGGCCTACAGCCCAGGCATGTGACCTGATTGGGAATTGAACAGCAACCATTTGGTTCACAGGCAGGCACCCAACCCACTGAGCCACATCAGCCATCATCATCATCATCATCGTCATCATCATCATCATCATCATCATCAAGACCTTTTATGTGGTGATTGCTGGGGGGAGGGAAGTATACGGGACTAAATGGTAATGGAAAAAATATAATAAAGATTTCTAAAAATTAAGAAAAAAGATCTTCTAATTGCATTACCGAACCTTTCTCAAGTCAGCAAACTTTTCTCACTCTGCCACCACCCGCTGCCGAAGCACCGGCATCTGCATTTCTATGGACGATGCAAGGTCCAGGCCGGTGAGGGAGGTGAGAGAAGGGCTGCAGACCCCACAGCAAGGGTGTGGCACGGCACGGAGCTGCACCGCTTTCATGGGATCGGCACAGTGCAGACAAGAGGCTCTGGCCTCTTCGCTGTGGCTCCCACCCTTGGCCTGAGAGTGGACCAGCGGGGCACTTCCCAAACTTTTTCATCTCAGAAACCTTCTCATTTTTCAAATGTATTGAAGATCCCCAAAGAACTTTGATTTGTGTGGGTTAAAACATAAAAACGCTTAAAATATTTACTTAAAAAGAACCATACATGTTAATATTAACATAAATCATATTATATGTAAGTATAATGATACCTTTAAAACAAAAAAAAGTAGTGAGTGTTGTTTTGCATTTTTGCAAAATCTCCTTTGTATCTGGTTAAACAAAGACAGCTGGATCCTCATTATCTGTTTTTGCATTCAATCTGTTGTTTTGGCTGAAGCATATGAAGAAATTCTGGCCACATAGATTTGTGGTTGGAAAAGGGAAGAGTGTTTTAATGCTTTGTGGATATTTGACCCAGCACCAACCTGTTTCTCAGAGGTGAGCTGCAGCATAGAACTGAGACCACAGCTGTGAGTTTATCCTGCTGCACCTGGAACAGATCTTTCACCTGTGTGCATGGTCTTGCGCATCACACACTGGTCATTTGGAAAATGTGGACGCATTTCATCATACAGTGTATTTTGAAAATCACATTTGTTAATCAGATCTCATCAGAGATGTCTTTAAGTATTGGGAAGCTCTCAAGTTCACAGTGGTGAATGTCCAGTTTTCCAAAATTCTAATTTTTACTTGAGAATTCAGTTTATCCTTGGCAATAAATACTGTCAATATTTTCTTTGAAGTGACAAGCTCACTTCATCCCTTTTCAAAAAGGTGCCTGAAAACCCAGGGTGTGGGCGTTCCCTCCTGGTGCGCCTGCCGCAGGCGCTGGCTCTGCTCACAGCCCCGGCCCCTGGGAGGCGCTCTCCCGGGGGCAGCCACGGCAGTCCAGTGCACAGAACGATGTGTGCTTCCCTCTTTACCCCCATACTAAAAAACAGGTACTGGAGGTTGAATTTTTGAGACAGGAAGAGCTAGAGAAACATCAATTTATTATTCCACTTATTGACGCACTCATTAGTTGCATCTTTTATGTGCCCTGACCGGGATTAAACCTGCAACCTTGCTGCATCAGGGCGACGTTCTGACTGAGCCACCTGGCCAGGACTGCAGGTTGAAACTGAATGAAATAACTGTTACTGACTCATCAAGGACATCCTTATGGGAAACTATTTTTCCCCCTTTACTGGCAAGTGCATGGTGGTGAAGAATACAATGATTACCTGTAGTCTGGTGTCACTGTTCAGATTCCCGCTAAGGTGCCGTAAGTTTTTGCTTTTGCACAATCAGTGCAAATTCACATGGTGAAAAAGGTAATTAATGTCTTAGTGTTATTGTGAAAGTAGTTTGACCTCATAGACCTCCTGAAAGGGTCTCAGGGACACTCAGGCACCTGCAAATCACACCTCATGATAGCGGGAAAGAGACAAATTAACATCAACCCATTGCTAGGAGCAGGTAGGGATCCCTTCAGCCCTGAAGGCATAGGAAGGCCGAGTTCTGGTACTGGGCAGATGGAAGGCCATGAGCTGGGCCTGGTTCATTTAAATTGAATGCGAAGTAAGAAATTTGGACTTTATTCAGCAGACAGCAGGGAGTTAATGGTATGTAATTCCTATATAAATCCTATATTTAAGGCCATGAAAAAAAATCAAGGTATCGATCTGAGTAACTTTTATGAATGTTGACAAAGTAGTCAGATGTCTGGTTATAATTTATTCATTTAGTTACACATGCATGTTTAAAATAACATTATATACAGTAATACAAAATATTGCTTTTTTTCTTCCATTCGCATTTCAAGTAAAAATTTTATTCAAACGCTCTACACGCATCTTGAACATCAATGTTGTTCCTCATTATCTAGAGCCACAGTTTTTTGAAGTGCATCTCCTTTGCTTGCACCCACAGTGTTTGGGATGCATCATTTTTAAAACACCTGTATGACAATGTCATTGGAAAGTTTGGTCCAAGTCATGGCGTCAGGACAGTCCTCCACACCCCTCCCCCCGCTTATCATGCAATTGCACGTCTGTAATCCCTACAACATGCTACATACTTATTGCTTTTGGAGTTGCTCTTTAAAAGGCTGGTTTACAAAACCTGACTTTTGTAATAGCGATGGAATACCCCTTGAAATAATTACTACATTTCTTCACTCCCCTCTTTTAACACATTCCCACAGGTGGAATCTACAATCATGCAAAACTCACATCACTGGAGGCTGCTGTGAGCTAACAGAGGAGGAGAAACCAGAGGTAGAGCAGTTGCCGGACAACGAAGTCTGGCTGTGGGAGTGTCTGAAGAGTGAAATATTTATTCTTGGGACCAGAAGGGGCGGAAGAGCTCTAGGTCAGGTCGTGGGGCCACTGTCATCATGGGCAGTGACAGGTCCTGGGGTGAGAATGAAGGGGTGACAAAAGGTGGGAGCAGTGCATCAAAGACCTGGAGACAGACGACGCGGGGTGTCCTGGAGCCGGGCAGGGGCTGGAAGGACAGCCTCCCCGGACAGCGACGGGGGACAGGGCGCCAGGACCGAGAAGTGGCCTGGCCAGGAGTGGGTGGGCATGGACGGTGCCGACACAAAGCCTGGTCCTTCGGGGGAGGCGCGGCCCGCCCATGTCAGGAATGTGAAGAAATTCCAGTCTGTTGAGGGAAAAGATGCATACAAAGGTCCTGGGGAAAGAATGGCACGGCCGGGACACCTGTGGGTCCCAAAGGGGGGCCTGCCCCGGCTTGGCACACTTGCCCCTGAGCAAGCTCTCTGCTTACTCCCGTAGTTTCGTGCCTTGCTCCTAGGCCTCAGGAAGAGCAGGCGGTGTGTCTGCCCGGGGCACCACCACAGCCTCAGCAAGAACAGGCACTCGCCAGGCCTCAGGAAGTGGGTGCTGCAGAAGGAGCAGGGAAGACGGAGAACTGACGAGGGGAAAAGGGGACGAATGAGGTACCAGTGGCCCGTGGGGGGGGAAGGACAGCAGGACAAGACAGGTCAGGAAGCGTGGTCAGGACCTCAGAGGGCAGCTCGCATCTAGGACCTGGGGGACTAACTGAAACAGACCAGGTGGCATTTGTGCGAAAGGTTCCACTGGGACCCTGGGTGTGACCCAACAGCCCGAAGTCTCTGCCCGGAGCAGAGCGTCAGGCGCACAGTCTCCAGCGAAGGCACGGGGGCTGGGGAGCTGAGAACTGCGGGTCAGCGGCCTCTTCGAAGCCTTACTCCCGGGGAGAGGCCTGCCCAGTGACTGAGACGGTGGGGTGGTGGTGGGGTGTTCTTGGCTTTGATAAACATCTGAATACGGATTTATGTGCTTGTTTGCGTGAACCATGAGTTGTAGGTCTCAATTACATGTCTGTAAAGCATGGGTTTTTCCAATACAAAGGAATGAAAATATTCACTTCATAATTTACAGATTTCAAGGCAGCGATTCTCAAGTGTGGTTTCCAGAGCAGTGGCATTATTGGGGAATCTGTTAAAAATGCAGATTCTCAGGATCCACCCTGGATGACTAATTCCTACTAAAATTTGGGGGGTTAGGCTCAGCGATCCATGTTTTAATAAGTTCTCCGGGGAATCCTGATGCGTGTGGAAGTTTCAGAAGTACCGCTTTAAGGTAGTGGATGGGGTGTATTTAATTTTTTGGTGTATATACAATTCTATGCTACATCGCCTGTACACTGCACTGTGCGTTTACCAAAGAAAGTCACCATGTCTTTTACTCCCTTTACCCATCACAGAGTTACTAAATTTATGGACTTTGGTCTTAAAGTAGATTTTACAAATTTGACCCCAAAGGCAAGGGAAGTAAAAGCAAAAATAAATGGGACTATACCAAACGAAAAAGCTTCTGCAGAGCAAGTTACTGTCAACAAAACAAAAAGGCAACTGACCAAATCTGAGATGTTTGCAGAGAGCAACAAGGGGTTAATATCCAAAATATAGAAAGAGCTCAGACAACAGCAAACAATCCAATTAAAAAATGGACAGAGGACCTGAACAGACACTTTCCCCCCCAAAATATGCAGACGGCCAAGAGACACATGAAAGGGGACCAACTTCACTAGCTGTCAGGGAGATGTAAGTCAAACCCACCATGAGATGCCACCTCAAGCCTGCTGGAAGGGCTGTTGTCAACAAGACAATTAACAGGTGTTGGAGAGGTTTTGGAGAAAAAGAACCCTCATTTTCTGGTGGTCGGAATGTAGAGTTTTTCACTATGGAAAACAGTATGGCAGTTCCTACAAAATTAAGCATAGAGTTCTCCTATGACCCAGCAACCCCTCTTCTGGGTATCTACTTGAAAAACTGGAATATTTTGAACTTGAACATTTATTTGCAAAGATAAATGTCCCCCTATGTTTGTTGCAGCATTATTCACAGTGGCCAAGACATGGAAGTAACCAAAGTGTCTCTTGATAGAGGACTGGATAAAGATGCGATGCATACGTACAACGGACTACTACTCAGCCATCAGAAAAGGTGAAATACTGCTATTTGCAACAACATGGATGGGTGCTGAGAATATCATGCTAAATCAGTAAAACAGGAAAAGTCAAGAACCATGACTTCACTTATGTGAGATATACAACTGAAAGCAACAAATGAAAAAACAAGACAAACAAAAATCCATACATAACAGTATGGTGGTTATGAGAGGGAAAGAGGAATGTGTTTTAAGTCACAACACCCTAAATTTTTCTTAACCCTTCGACAACCACACCGCCAGTCTTCAGTGAGACAAGAGCCACGGACTGCAGGACGGTGAGTGGTGAGGAGCAGGGCAGTCTTGCCGCCGGCACTGGACTCCCGGGTGTGGGTCTCAGAGAAGTTCCTCCTCTCTCAAACTTCAGTCTCATTTAAAGCAAGGCAGGAGTACTAAATAACGTCACACAGACTGAGCAAGGTGGAGCCTGACACAGCACACAGGCAGCTCTGCGGTTATCACTATTCTCCTCAAAGCAGAGCTCAGGAGGAGCGGGGCGCCTCGCAGAACCGGCCCAATGGCGAGCTGCGGTTTTCCCAAGGTCAGGATTTTGTGTCACATGCAGAGAATTAACTTCACACTAGTCTTGTTTCAAGGTCCCAAGAAGTCACATTTCCCAAAACTGCAAAGCCCCACGGGGCTGAGACTGATCTTGTGACCTCCTCGAGGCCCTACTCTACCCGGCTTCGGATGTCGGGGTGCGCACCTGTTACTGTCAGCCAGTGCTGGCCACCGAGTGCCTGCTCTTGCAGTGGGCACATGGAACGGCAAAGCAATGGGCCCTCGAGGGGCTGTGGAGGCCAAGTGCTTGTGCAACATCGGGTGAGAGGTCGCGGAAGGACCCTCTCCCGAAGGGTCTCCCTGTGGGCTTGGAAAGCCTGGTGACCTCCAGCAGGACTTGGTAAAGAAAGGGTGCTGCGTCACAGGCTCAACCAAGGCCACCCTGGGTCAAAAACACCAGGACATTTTTGATGAAACCTCAAACCCCTATCTCCTCAGCTGAATGGAGGCCCCGATCCCAGCGTTTCCTTCATCCCCCCGTGTCCCCGCCCCAGCGCCTGGCACTCAGGAGGCATTAAAGTGCTTCCAAGTGGGCGAACATCTGCTAAACAAGTAGTTCTCTAATCTGAAGGCACCCCGGTCGCTCTTTGACAAACCTCAGGTCTGGAAGGAGCCAGCTGGCCCTTGCTGAGCCCACGAGGCCGCCTGGAGGCCCCAGGCGCTCTTCAGCCACAGCCTCTCCACGAGGTGTGGCACCCTTACTGTGGTACGTGGAGGCAAAGGCCAGCTGGGAGTCACTGAGGGGTGGGCCTACAGGCACAGTCAGGACAGGGGACTTGCTTCTTGGCAAATCCCAGGTCCTTCAAGTTGAACTTAAGCTTACTTTCTAGGCACCCTGCCCACCCACCATGGGCTGGATCCAGAGGGCCCAGCTGCCCAGTGTGCGCTCAAGTGTCACTCAGGGTACAACTAAGGAGCAGTCATGGGCACCCCAGCGATGGCTGGGGGGTGGGTGTACTGTCACCCAGAGGCAACGGGCCAGCCTGCCTCCTGTGAGTTCTGACACCGTGACTGCACCCAAGCAGGAGACTGGAAGGACAGACTGAGGAAACGCTGGCATGAGATTACTAAGGCAGAAGCACTCACCACCCTGTGTGACAGGCAAGCAGACAGGCTTCTGCCTCTGAACATAAATGCCCCCTGGGCCTTGGCTGACAGCGGTCCTTCCAGTGCCCTCCATGAGGCCCACGGGGCCGCCCCTCCTCTCTGAGCCCATCCCGGGGCTGCCCGAGCAGGGCCCTCCTGCGGGCCCAGGGCGCCCTCTGTGAAGGGCCTCAGAGAGGGACTCCTGGGGGCTCTCCTGAGCTGTGGCCTGGGAGGGTTTGGCTGGGACTGACTTCCCTCAGCCAGCGGCCGGCCAGAGGCCTTGCCCAGCACACAGGCACGACTGGCACTTACAAGCTTTCTACTAACCACGGCCCTCCATCGTTTTAAGTTCACACAGTTACTCCTTAAGGGAAAGGCCCTCTAATTTCTGGGTCTATTACAGTTGCTACAAGTGGCGATGGCACATGTTCGCCAGGAGGAGGCTGGGAAGTGTGGGGAGGCCCTGGCGCAGGAGGCCCAAGCACTAACAGGGACTGTCCTGCAATGGGGCAGGGACCAGCCCTTCTCCTGGGCCTCAGCAGCTCCTCCCTGTGAAGACAGGAGAGTGTCTTTACTTCCACTGGTTTAGAATTTCACCTTGAGAGAATACACAAAGTGTCCAAAAAGGTTTTACTAAAGAAGAATTTTCCAGAATCCTGAGGCATGTGGCAAGCAGACCCTGTCACTAGTAACCGCAGCAGTCTGGTAGCGTTTTAACCAAGGGCCTTTTGAATGCATGTAATAGAAACTCATTTTCGACTGATTTTCAAAAAGCCAACACTCATCCCAGGGCTACCCAAGGGGCGCATGCTGTCCCTGGCAAGAGTGTGTGGCTCAGTTCACCACCAGCCAAGTCGCCGGGCACCCAGGGGGCTGCTCCCTCAGACCCCTGTCCTCTGCACTTCCACGTCTACCCTCTGTGCACGCAGTGTGGACTCCAGGTCCCAACTTTGAGAGATGCTGTCTGGTAACCCTTGTGCCCCTGCACATTGTTAAGATGAAGAATTTTCCTAGACTTGCCTGGATCCAGAGCTTGACCCGGTCCAATAGCTGGTGTGTGGGAGGGGGAGGGACAGCACCATCAAAGAGGGGCCAGCCACCCCCGGTGCTTGGCTATCGGTGCTCACACAGCCGCTCCCACTGCTGCATGTGGGACCTTCCACCATTCAGAGTGACCTCCCCTCCAAATCCCTGTTCAATCAGCCAAAGTTCAGGCACAGTAAATTACTGACATTCCATAAAGTTCTACTACAAAGCCCAGCCAAGTAGAGCTAAATGCCGCTTCCTGTTTTATTGCTCTTCACTGGACTTGGTCCTCATTTGTGCTTTACTTTTATTAAATCTTACAGGAGTGATAAACACACATCGAGTTACAACAGGTGTCAGTTCCCTACTAAATAGTTCTTCTAACAACGTGTGTTCATCTCAACAACATAATAGGGGTGGATATTCAACTAATTCCTTGAACCTATAAACACTCCACAGGGAGTCCTATTTTGTGGGCACACCTGTACAGAGCCTGAAAACAGGGTGATCAATGTTAGATGAGCACAATTCCAATTAAAAATGAGTACAAGGATCTACTTTGGATCAAATATTAAATCGGGCTAATACGTCAGGTCACATTCTGCTTCCGTGTCCCCTAACAGGTAGGGATGAAAACAGTTATTGACTCTCAAACTTGCTATTCTCCTTAGAAGAACCCTACAACTACCAATATCTCTAGCTCAGAAGCACAAAATGTACCCAAAGAAATGACTAAATGATACCTTAACTGAAAGTACTAACCTAAATAGCCTAGAGCTTCACAGAAATTGTTGTGCCAAAACATGCAGAGGCAGCAAGAGTCACCCAAAACCATACTTTATTCTATGACCTTTATGTTGCTTATCTGTTAAAGATTGAAGCAAAGTGAAATGGATGGAAAGATTTTGTTAAAAGAACAAAATAAGTTAGTCACAGAATATACACTCATAAAACCTCAGGTCTACGCCATACACTCCAAACACAAGGCTGAGTTCTAGCAGTGGCTCATGTTCTGGGTTTTGGTAAAGCAAATGGAAATGTCTGGAAGAGTTAACACATTTTAATAGAAGAGCTATAAATGCCTTGAAAGCAGAAAGTTGACACAATTTTAAATATAATTCATATATATATTTAAAATCAAACACAATTAAATAGAATATGATTTAAGTACATGAATACTTCAGCTTTAGAAGAATAACAGAGGTGGTACATAGTACCAAAAACTTACACACAGCCTCTTGCTTCTTCTGTGGATGAAACAGTGTGCCTCTCTGTACAGTCAGATATTGCAATGGAATAAATTCTCTATTCATTCAAGACTTTCTCAAGGACAGAGGTGATTAGTAATTATATTTATATATATTTTTTTGCAAAGTCTGAGCAAAAGCAATGACACCTAAGACAACATTCTTTCCCCTCCCCCAGCCGCACGTGGTGTGCAAGCACCAGCCCACCGGGCCCACGGAGTGTGTCGGCCGCCGGCAGCCCCGCTGACGGGGCGCAGCCCCGACCCGAGGCTGACCGAGCTGGTGCGCAGCGGGCGTCTCCCCCGGTCCTGCAGGCAGACAGGAAAAAGGCCACAACTGCACACTTCCCAGCTCAGAGCAAAGGAAGGGGAGGCAGTCAAAACTGAGTGCTTTGTCTCCCCCAAACCCCTGCCCGCTCCCCTTCTTAAAAAGAAATCATACAATCTGGGGATAAACACTTTGTCCCAGGTCCCACAGTGGGGACAATGGAGTGATCATTATTATTTATTCCTTTCCACATGTATCCTGAAGGGAAAGGTGAGTAACCTGGAGCACAGAATTCCAGAGGAGCGAGTCCTAACACTCGAGGTCAAGCCGATTCGCCCCTCGGTTAGCAGGGGAAGACTGGCTTTAAGTGCACTGCATCTCAGGAACAGTTAAGATGTGAAAACTGATACCGGCAGCAAAAGCAATGGCCATGTCACTGAGACCTGACCTGTGACATCGTCAGCTTCCTTCCAAACCAATGCCTCTGTGAAGGCAGCCCACACAACCAGCCCTGGCCCCGACCCGTGAAAGGGGAACCCCCTGCTGGCACCGCAGGCCGTTCGGCGCCTCCTGGCCCTCGGACGGGCTCACTCCCGTTCGTTTCAAGAGGTCAAAGCAAAGCCCCTCAGGTGCCTGCTTACGGTGCTGTTCGGGACGGGTCACCACTACAGAATGTGCATCAAATACCAGTGCTACGCTTATGTGCCTGCCACAGGATGTGGTCCCTGTCTATTCCAGTGACTAAAACTCTCTCGTAAGTGGGTTATTGCCATTGGAAAACTACTAATCTTCTATAATGTAAACAATACCACTTTGTCTCTTTCTTTAAAACTTTCACTTGTGATCATGATGTGCAGCAAATATGTCTACATGTCACTCTGCTTATGGTGGAAGTCTAGGATTGTCTGCCATTCTTTCTTGGGAATAACAGTTGATAAATCAGAGAAAAGAAATACAGTGCTTTGTTTTCACTGGCTGTGTTAAGAATCCAACCAAAGGAAAAACGTTCTTATTTTTCAAAAGCAGATTTCCTTATCTCAGGTGTTGAATCATAGCTGGAAAAAAAGAAAAAGAAAAAGGTAAGGTCCATTTCTATACCAGTGAGACACAATATTACAGATTAAAGAAGAAGGGAACCAACACAGTGAATGTTTACTATATACCAGCACTGACAACAATGTGTGAGGTAAAATACTACCATTATCTTTATTTACAAATTTGTGAATGGAAGCTTCAGGACGTCAAGCAAGTCACCCCAAGGTTACATAAGAAGGTCTGGCCCCCATTGTTGATTCTACCTTTCCATTTTGGCAACAGATACTAGAACAAAATATCTTTTTTTTTTTTTTTAAATCCTCACCCAAGGACATTTTCTTTCTTTGCTCTTAGAGAGAGAAAGGAAGGGGGAGAGAGAGAGAAACATAGACTGATTGCCTCCCATATACACCCTGACCAAGGTCTGAACCCATGACCTTTTGGTTTATGGGACATCACTCCAGCCAACTCAGCCACCTGACCAGGGTAAAAAATCTACTTTTTGACAGAGTTTTGCTGCTTCTCAGAATTAACCCAACAGCATACTCATAACAGAGGGTCACAGGGCAAAGACTTATACACACAGACATTCATTATCTGTAACAGGGAAAACCTAAAGCAACTTAAAATGACCAGCCACAGGGGATTCATTAACTGAAGAAAGAGTCATGATATGAAAGAGTCTAGTGCCTTAGGAAGAAAAAAGACCACGCTTGCAGACTGAGTCCCCGTTTACTCACAGCACTGGGGAGGAAACGTCAAGAGAAGACAGGGTCCTTCTCATTTGTGAGATGGGGCTGGTACACACGGAACAGTTCAGTAATGCTAGCAGGCAGTTCACGTTAAATGTCAAGTACAAACGTGGTAGAGGACAGACAAAGCAGTGATGTGCCAACAGAGAATAAAGAGGCTGATCATTCCCTTACGGATGCTGGACTTCTCGCATTCATAAAATCATGTATGAGAATTAGAAGGGGATCTTACGAGATTTTCTTGTCCAATTTCTCTGATGTATTGATGAGAAAATAAGAGACTGGAGAAGGAAGATAACTTGCAAGGGTCATACTTATTACTAAAAATGGACTAAATGAGTTCTGCTAGTCTAGTGCTTTTTCCATACCAGTAAACTGTTGATCCCTAAGGGACATGCCAGACAGACTTCCTGGCCAGCCAAAGAGAAGGCCTGGCAAGCTTAAAAAACAAAATATTGCAAAATATATCTGTATATCCCAAAATGAAAAGCACATGGTACTAAAATCTGAACGTAATACCTCAAATGAAAAGCCTAATTTTAGACATCTGCTTTCCAAAATGGTTTCTAAAAAAACATTTCATATTCTTAAACATTTGACCATCAACATGATAATGGAGAATCACAAAAATAACAACTTTGCACTTCTTAAAACACCTTTATCTTGCTCTTTGCTATTTTAGGTTTGAGCCAATAAAGCTAAATATAGACAAAATTATCACCCTTACACAGAAAAGAGAACAGAGTCTGCAAAACTTAACAAAAGCTTTGGTAAGAAATCAGTTCAGTGAAAAGATCAAAATTAAACCAAGCTCAGTATGTCAAGAGTAAATGAAAAATAGAAAAATTAAAAAAAAATTTAAACCAAGTTCTGGTAATGACAGGTCTTAAGAATGAAAAGCTGGCTAGATAGTTAGCAAGGAAAGGGTGATACTGGACCTAAATCTAACCTTGAAACTACTGAGGGTTCTATGGGATGTTACTTGAACATACTTAGCTCTGATTCCTAATCTTTGGCTAATGTAAATGATAGAGGAGTTTAATGGCTTCACAAAAAATACAAACTGAAATTCCCCTATCGCATTAAGTTTTTGTGAATCAATTCAAGTTACAGAAACTTGAAGAAACTGGGAATGTCTGGCTTGAAGACAACACTGGGAGGGGATGAAGTGGCTGCCCTCAATTTTCTAACGGTTATTGGTGTGGCTCTTGGGTGTAAAACTAGAACTAGTGGGCGAAGCTCTAGCCAAACAGAGTATTAGCTTGTGGCAAGTTGGAATTTCCTGGCAATTGCAGGTTTTGAACTCCAGGTTACGGGTGGTGATCTGATCACACCCATTCCATCATAAAATGGCACTATTGAAAAACCCACAAATTCACATGAATGAAAAGCCTGAGAGAAGAGGAAACAACAACAAAATTTCAGAAGCCAGAAGCAAATGGATGAGTGGGAAATACTTAGAAGATGCAAAAAACCTCAATCCTAAGAGTAAAGTAGAAAAAGCTACGCAGTGCCTTGCTTGCCAACATAGAGCCCCGCAGCCTGGGAACTGGTGTCAGCAGAGCCTGCGGGGAAGGGAACGGGGTGAGGGGGCGGGCCTGGCGGGGGGGGGGGGGATGGGGAGGTGGAGGTGGCAATTGGGGGGGGGGGCGGGGGCGGGGTGTGTGTGTGTGCGCGCGCGTGCACGCAAATGTAAGGATTCTTGAAAGCCCATCTTTAGACATGAGTGATCGATCTACAGTTCCTGTTCTGCAGCTCTGATCCGCCAAGTATCTGCCAGGCTCCAAAAGCAACCCAAGCAGAAGAGCCTGAGACTGCCTCTCAGCAGATTAGGAACAGGGTCTTTGGGCTTGGACACATGAGGTATGGCCACGGACAAGGGGGCCAAACTGGACAGAGGGGATGAAAGAGGGGCTGTATGAGGTCTGTGGAGACTTCACCAGCTTTGCCCACCTTGGCTCCTGGAACATTGGGAGCCTGGTATTTACCCACCAGGCAGAATAAGGAGCAAGACAGGAGAGACTGGTAAAGTTTTCTTTGGAGAATAAGATCAGTCCAAAAACAAAGAACTTAGTTTCCTAAGGAAACTTGGCTAGTGTATGCCTCACTTTTTAAGAAACTGCCAATGGTTTTTCAAAGTAGCCGTAGCATTTTGCATTTCCACCAGTAATGTGTCAGAGTTCAACTTCTTTACATCACTGCAAACACATGTGCTGTTAGTCCTTTTAATTTTAGCCATTCTATTTGTAGGCAGTGGCATACCACTGCGACCTTAGTTACCATTTCCCTAACGACTACTGATGCTGAGCTCTCTGCATGTGAATATTTGCTATCTTCCTTCTTTGTGTAATGTCTGTTCATACTTTCTGACCATTTAAAAAACACCAAGTTATTGTTTTACTTAATGAGTTTGAGTTCTTTATATATTACGGATACAACACCTTTGTCAGAGAGGTGTTCTGCAAATATGTTTTCCCAGTACATAATCTGCCTTTTCATTTTCTTTACAATGTCTTTTGATGAGCCATTTTTACTTTTGATGAAGTTCAGTTTATAGATTTTTTTTTTTAAATGTCTCATACTTTGTATAAACTAAGAAATCTTTGCCAGGACTTCCTGGCAAGATGTTGTCATAGGTAAACACAGTTCTCACCTCCTCCAACGACCACAACAAAATTAAAACTACACTACATAAAAACCATCATTTGGAATTCTGAAATATGGCTGAATAGAAGTCCTACTCCTAGGGAATGGAATAAGCCACACTGAGACTGGCAGGAGGGGTGGAGAGGCAACACCGGCTGCTCACACACCCACACGTGGTAGAAACTGCAGGGGGAATCATCTTGGCTGCCTAGTTCCCCTGGAGGAGCAAGGGATCCCAGCCCCACACCAGGTCCCCCAGCCCGGGTTCCAGAGCCAGGAAGCTCTGATGCTGTTTTTAAAAGGTCCCACCTGTAGACTTAGTCTGACTCACTCCCTCTGAGCTCAAGCACTAGGGCAGCAGCTTGAGAAGCACCAGGACATACAGAGAGGAACTGAATGGTCTCGCATCAGGACAAGGGATGGGAACAGCTTTCTCACAGACAAAACTGCAGGCAGAAGCCACTGTTCCATTGATGAGCCCTCCCCTGACAGGCAGGCAGGCAGGCAGGCAGGCAGGCATCATATATAAGACTCCATCACCCTGGCTCACACTGTTCACCTCACCCTGGTGACTCTGAGGCCCTGCCCCACCCAACTTATGGGCACACCCCAGCTGTCTCCAGTGGCTTTTCCCTATGAATAGCCTGTGTGGCTCATGCTTCAGATTTTCCTAAAATCTCTCAAACAAGGAGCATCTGGCTTCAGTGAGCCCCGTACCTCTCACTAAGTGGCCCCCAGCCCGGCACTAACAGCAGCCGGCCTTGGTTCACAGCTTGGCCTCACCAGGGCGCCTCCGCGTGCAGCACAATAGCAGCTGTCTACAGATTGCTTTGTAGCTCATGCTGGGTGGCCCCGGGCAGAACACAGGTGGTGGCAGACCTTGACCTGTATCTCCCAGGAGGCTCTAGAGCCTGCACACCCAGAGGACAGCTTCAGGCCACGTCAAAGCATCACCACGGTGCCCCTGCACAAGCAACACGCTCAAGGTGGACTCAGTGGGCACCCGAGTCCCGCTGAAGGAAGTCCTGCTCTGTGGGGCGGGTCCTTCCACAGCTGATCCTCCACGGTGGTTGGAGGTCAGTGGTCGGCGGTCACAGCCAGTCCTTGAGGCTGCTCTGCATGGGGGTAAATCCCTCCCGCTGATGTGCCAACAGCAATCAAGGCTCAACTAACTACAAGAGAAGAGTGTATGCAGCCCACATGGGGCTCACAACTCGAGTGCCCAGTTTGGGGGATAGTGGAGCCTATACCACTGGACCCTACAGAACACCGACTACATTAGGTCACTCTACCAAGCTTGGGAGATGTAGCAGTTCTACTAATACATAGAAACAAACACAGGGATGCTGGAAAATGAGGAGACAAAGAAACATGTCCCAAATGAAAGAAGAGAACAAAACTCCAGAAAAAGAACTAAACAAAATGGAGACAAGCAATCTACCAGATGCAAAGTTCAAACACTAGTCATAAGGATGCTCAATGAACTTAGTGAGAATCTCAACAGCATAAAAAAGACCAGCCAGAAAAAAAGGATACACCAACTGAAATGAAGAGTAATTTACAGGGAATCAATAGTAGAGTGGATGAAACCAAGACTCAAATTAGCAATCTGGGATATAAGAATGCAAAAACACCCATTAGAATAGCAAAGAGAATAAAGAATGCAAAAAAAGTGAGAATATAGTAAGGAACCTCTGGAGCAACTGAAAATGTACCAACATTCACATCATTGGGGGGGGGGGGGGGTGCCAGAAAGAGAAGACAGAGAGCAAGGAATTGAAATCCTATTTGAAAAAAATAATGATGTATAACTTTCCTGACTTGGTGAAGGAAATAGACATACTAGTCCAGGAAGCACAGAGTCCCAAACGAAATGAAACTAAAGAGGTCCACACTATGGACACATCATAATTAAAATGCCAAAGGTTAAAAACAAAGACACAGCTTTAAAAGCAGCAAGAGAAAAGCAGTTGGTTACTTACAAGGGAGCTCCCCTAAGACTGTCAGCTGTTTTCTCAGCAGAAACTTTGCAGGCCAGAAGGGATTGGCAAGAAATACTCAGTGATGAAAATCAAGGACCTACAACCAAGATTACTCTACCCCGCACAGCTAGCGTTTAGAATTGAAGGGCAGATAAAGGGCTTCGCAGACAAGAAAAAGCTAAAGGAGTTCATTTCTACCAAACCTGTATCATATGAAATCCCAAAGGGTCTTCTTTATGAAGAAAAAGAAAATCAATAATATGAACAATAAAATGGCAATAAATACATATCTATTAACAACTGAATCTAAAAAACAAAGAAAATAAACAAGCAGAACAGGGACAGATTCATAGATACAGAGAACTTTCTGACAGTTGCCAGATGGGAGGCATTGGGGGATGGGTAGACAAGGTGAAGGGATTAAGAAGTACAAATTGGTTGTTACAGAATATCCATGGGCATGTACAGTACAGTCAGGGAACAGTCAATAATAGTCTAATAAACTATGTATGGTGTCAGTTGCATGAAAGATCAATAGAGATGAGCACTTAGCAAGCTATGTAATGTATAAGCACTGGTGTGTGCACCTGAAACTAATATAATGATGTATATCAATTGTAATTGAAAAATAAAAAATGATTTAGAAAATAAAAAATAATAAAGTTAAAAGTGAATTTAAAATGTTGGGTGTGGTGGGGTCTCAGGGAATCAACATGGTGAGCAAAAGTGTGAGCCAGGTTGATAGAATCTCATCAAATACGGTGCGCACCTGCCAGCTCTGTGGGGGGTGGGCTCATCAAAGGAGCAGTGGCCTCTACCAACACGTCTGTCTGGGAGAAAGCTGCCCCCAGCTCGTGTCCTGATGCTGGACATCTCAGTTCCTCCTCATATGCCCCTGGTGCCTTTTGAGCTGCTGCCCCAGTGCTGGAGCTCAGAGGGAGTGATCTGAGTACATATGTGTGCATGTCCTTTAAGAGGAACTGCCTGGGACCTCAGAAGTTTCCATCTTACTTGGCCTCAAGCCTTGCTGATTTTTACAGCCAGAAGTTATTAGGACTTCTCTTCCTGGCTCTGGAACCCTGGGCTGTGGCACTTGGTGTGAAGCTTGGAATGCTCACACCTGCAGGGGGACATCTGCAGCTAAGCTCTACATCCTGATTTTTACCCACCACATGTCGCTGTGGAACCAGCCTGTTCCACATCCTAGCCTCCAGTCTTAATGTGGTTTCTTTTTCAATTCCCTACTTGTAGAACTTCCATTCAGCTTGACTTCAGGTGGTTCTGAATGACGGCTGTTCTGCAGTTTAGTTGTAATTTTGATGTGGTTGCTGGATGAGATGAGTACCATGTTTACCTACGCTGCCATCTTGACTGGAAGTCCTCATTTCCCAGTTTCTTAAAATAGCAAATTTCCCCCCTGTCTAATGTATTTCATGCTATAAATTTCCCTCTATGAACTGCTTTAGCATTATCCCAGAAATACTATGTTTTATTTTCATTTTAACTCAGTCCAAAATATTTTTTCAACTTTCTTTTTGATTTCTTCTCTGACTAATGAGTTACCTTGGAGTATGTTGTTTAATTCTGAAATATCTGGGGATTTTCCACATACCTTTCTGTTAGTGATTTCTTGTTTAATTCCTTTGTGGCCAGATAACAACTGTATGACTTAAATGTTTTAAAATTTATTGAAACTTATTTTATGGCCCAGAATATAGTATGTCTTGGTGACTGTTCCATGTACACGTCAAAAGAATGTATATTCTAGTGTTGCTGGATACACCGTTTTAAATGTCATTTAGATCCTTGAGGAACTGACGTTTTTATCCCATACCATTTGTGCATGGTAATATTCCTTGTTTCTTGAAGTTTACTGACTTGCAGTAATACAGCTATTTATATTACAGTTTTTGCATGGTATATCTTTTCCATCCCTTCATTTTTAACCTATATCTTTAAGTTTACCGTTTCTTTCTGATAGTACAAGTTGACCCTTGAATGAAGCTGGGGTTAGCAGCCACGACTGCTTGTGCAACTGAAAACTGGCACGTAACTTAAGTTGGCCCTTTACATACATGGATTCCCAACTGCAAGTAAACCCTTGAACGACATGGGTTTAAACTGCGTGGATCAACTGAACTTCAGTCAATGGAAAACACTTCATGTATACATATGGACCCACACAGTTCAAACCCATGCTATTCAGAAGCGAACCATATATAATTGGGTTCTGCCTTATTATCGGACAATCTCTATTTCCACTAGACTATTTAAATCATTCGTTCAATGTAAATTCTTAATATGATTTGGTATAAATCTACCATTTGCTATTTGTCATCTATTTGCCCCATTGATCCTATCCTTTCCTCCCGTTTCCAGAGTTTTTTTCTATTTAGTAGTTTTTACACTTTGTTTTCTCCTGAGTCAAGTTTTTCTGCTTCCTTGCATGCCTGGTAATTTTTTATGGGATGTCAGGCATTATATTCTTACAGTAAGTGCTAAATTTTGTTGTTCATTTAAGGGAGGCTGGCCTTTGTTCTGGCATGCAGCTCTTACTTACAGAGCAGTCTGATTCTTCCAAAAACTGCTTTTAAGCTTGGTGAAGGCACTTTATTCTAGGGCAACTTTAGCTCAGTAGCAAGGCTTATTTTTGAGGACTACCCATGACTTTTGTACTATAAGATATGCCCGCACTTGGAAGTGGAACATGACTTAGTCCTAGCCTCATGTTCTACACTGTTCAGCCTACTAATTTCCAGTATTCTTTCCTGGCAACGGGCATTTCCCCCAGCACATGTACTCACCCAAAACTTGAAGGGACCTCGCTAAGTGTCTTTGGAGCGCTCTTTCCGTGCAGCTCCTTTTCTAGTATCCTGGTTCTATGACTTCTAGCCACCCTGGCTTGGGTTCCCCAAATTTTAATTTCTGACTCAATTCAGCAAGAAGACTATGAACTCTGTTAGGCTTTCTCCTACCTGTGTTTTGGAAATTGCTTTTGATCAGTGAGCTATGGATCATATCAATGTTATACCCTTTTTTAAAGGATTACAGCTCTCTATTGCCTGTTGCCTAGTATCTGGAAATAGTTGTTTCATTTAGTTTGTCAGTTTTCTAGCTGTTTATGATTAGAGAGTAATTCCTATAGTAGTTAAGCCTTCAAAGGCAGAAGCTGAAGCTCTGTTATGTCTTTTTTTATTTTTATATATCTGGAATTTAATTCTCATCAGTTTTAAACAAGCCATATCAGAACACAAGTCATCTTTACCTTTGTAGACTTCTCTAATGGTTGATCACATTGGGCCTGCTGCATAACATCACTAACAATCATTTTAGCAATCTTCCAAGCTAGCTCTTCTTGGGCCTAAAAGAAGCAATTGAAACTGGTGATAACAGTTATTCATAAGAAGAATCAAGACATACATTATCAATGCTCTAAATACAACTATATGTATAGCATTTCTATTTACTTAGATAAGAAGCACAAGGCCATGTATGAAAGAACCCAGGCCACCCTCTGGCTAGGATATATTAACACACTCTTGTCTCCCAAAGTCAGCTACTGGGTACCCAACATCCCACAATTTTCATGTTAGATGGTTAGAATGTTTTTCTCATTTTTCCTCTCATCTCTCAATGCATTTAACTATTCAACAAGGAAGAGTTTCTGAACGACAGAGGGAAACTTCTGAGCTTTTGTTTCTTCAGTGATGACTGATGCCTGCTGGCTGAGGTAAACTAGAATCCATGGTTATTTTTCAGTGGCCAGAATCTCTGGGTTGAAGATACCTCCACTACCTTCACCAGGTAATTACGAGATGTTAAGAAAGGCTCACCCTTTCTTGTTACATCCTGGATAAGGGAGTAAGGATGTGCCATGCTGCTTCAACATGGGACTAAAGAAAGAGAAATCTCGAAACCTTAGTTAGACAAGGTGCCACTTACAAACAGGAATCTCTTTACATTAAATAGAATTTACCTCATCAGTATTTCCTTGCACCCATTTCTTCATAGCTTGTGAGAACATGGATCCTAGTAAACAAAGCCAAAGTTGAATGTAGATTCCATGCACAATTTTACATGAAAAAATGCTCTTACTTACAAGCTACTTCCAGACATGCACATTCCTTTTTTGGGGGGGCAGGGCAGGTACAATCTCCCTTAAACATTAAGGAACATTACTATCAATAGAAACTTGAAAAACCTTTGGAAAGCTATTTCTGAATTCTGGATTTTTCGTCTACTTCACAAAAGAAACTATCATCTAGTGGTAGATTTGCAGCAAACTAAAAGCAAAAACGAAACCATGATCTGGATTTAATTTTGGGTAAAAAGACAGGAATACCTCAGGAGATAGCAATCTACTTGTTATATAATCAAACCTTCCAGAGCAGCTACTATACAAAAGGGCTTCGAGCATAGATTATGCTACTATATGCTGTATAAACTAGCTGGGTAAGAGCAGAGTTTTAAATAGCCATGCTCTGTCCAAGCCACAGCACACCTCGACTTTCTAGAAGACAGACAAGCCTATCTACAACTGTACTCAGATGCTGAAAAAACACCAAGGCAATAGGCTAGCCTCTATTACCATAAATGAAATACATAGCTTATCCTTTCATCAATACAAATAGGTTCAGGTCCTAATTGCCTTAAACGAAGTGGTTGGTAGATTATTTCTCAGGCAAGGTCCTGATTAATTCAAAGACTGGGATAAAACTATACATAGCATTCATGAAAAATATAAAACCCGATCCTTTTCCCTTAATAATTTCCATTTCTAGCCATAAGTTTGAATACTGGCCTAGTTAAATTTTATGACCGAGCAGAGCCAACAGGGCCAATATCCCATGATCTACCTAAGTCTCAAATGTCCACGGAATTACCCAAAGCTCTCCTCTCTTCTCAGGCTCACCTGCAGAGTCACACTGTTGACCACCTCCTATTTGTTAACACTCTCTCCTTTTCATTTAATACCCACATTTGCTTCGTCTTTTCTGTTTTTAAAATTCGAGTTATGTTTTATTGCTTATGCTATTACAGTTGTCCCAATTTTTCCTCCTTTGGCCCCCTACTCAGACCCCACCCTTCACCCCCTCAGGCCACCCCACACGTTGTCCATGTCCATGGGTCACGCGTATGTGTTCTTTGGCTAGTCTATTTGCTATGCTGTACTGTACATCCCCATGACTATTCTGTAACTACCAATTTGGACCCCAAGTCCCTTTACCTTGTTTACCCATCCTTCTGTCTCCCCCCCTCATGTGGCAGCCATCAAAACATTTTCTGTATCTATGAATCTGTCCCTGTTCTGCTTGTTTATTTACTTTGCTTTTTAGATTTGGTTGTTAATAGATACGTATTCAATGTCATTTTATTGTTCATATTTTTGATCTTCTTTATTTTTCTTCTACTTCTTAGAGAAGACCCTTTGGGATTTCATATGATACAGGTTTGGTAGAAATGAACTCCTTTAGCTTTTTCTTGTCTGCGAAGCCCTTTATCTGCCCTTCAATTCTAAACGCTAGCTGTGCGGGGTAGAGTAATCTTGGTTGTAGGTCCTTGATTTTCATCACTGAGTATTTCTTGCCAATCCCTTCTGGCCTGCAAAGTTTCTGTTGAGAAAACAGCTGACAGTCTTAGGGGAGCTCCCTTGTAAGTAACCAACTGCTTTTCTCTTGCTGCTTTTAAGGCTGTGTCTTTGTTTTTAACCTTTGGTATTTTAATTATGATGTGTCCATGGTGTGGACCTCTTTAGTTTCATTTCGTTTGGGACTCTGTGCTTCCTGGACTAGTATGTCTATTTCCTTCACCAAGTCAGGAAAGTTATACATCATTATTTTTTTCAAATAGGATTTCAATTCCTTGCTCTCTGTCTTCTCTTTCTGGCACCCCCCATGATGCGAATGTTGGTAAACTTGAAGTTGTTCCACAGGCTCCCTACACTATCCTTATTTTGGGGGATTCTTTTTTTAATTCTTGTTGTTCTGACTGGCTGTGTTTTGCTTCCTTATTTTCTAAATCATTGATTTAATTCTCAGCTTCATCCCTGTGAATTATTCTTCATTTTAGTTAGTGCATCCCTCATTTCTGACTGGTTCTTTTTTACGGTTTCCATGCCCTTTTTTACGCTGCTGAAGTTCTCACTAAGTTCATCAAGCATCTTTATAACCAGTGTTTTGAATTCTGCATCTAGAAGATTGCTCATCTCTGTTTTATTTCTTTTTCTGGCATTTTGTTGTTATGTCATTTGGGACGTTTCTTTGTCTCTTCGTTTTGGCAGCCTCCCTGTGTTTATTTCTTTATATTAGGTAGAGCTACTGAATACTCTTTGGATACTCTTTGCAGGAGCCTCAGCATGGAAGGAGAGGAAGGGAGAAGTGGGGCTGACTGCAAGCTACTGTCAAAATGGTATTCTGAAACAAAGCCCTGGGGTTGCTATTGATCTGCCATGTGATCCCTAACAAGTTACAATATCCCTCCATCCTCAACCTCTTCATTTATAGAATAAGGAGGTGGTATCCACAGGTATACCATTTAAGATTTGCATGAACTTGAAAATGCTAAGAAAATCTCCACTATTTTGGGTCTGAGAAGTGGGGAGTGAGGCTCTATGAGCATCCTCAGAAGAATAAAGTAATCTTTAGTGCCTATGTCAGTTTAAAAACTGATTTTTTTCTTAATATGGTTCATAATCTTACCACTCACATAATCTCCACTGAAACTTCTAGGTTAATTCAATCAACAAATATGTAATGAGTGTCTACCATGTACCAGGCGTAATTTTTGAATCAGGGAATATAGTGTCAAATAAAATAGACAAAATCTCTGCATTTTATAGGATAGCTTTAGGCTTACCAAATCAGCATCATAAAAAGGGGAGTAAAATAGTTAAAACAATCTGAGACTACATCCTCTTATTTGTATCCTTGGAATCTAGCACAGTGTCCAGCACACAGGAATCGCTTAAATGCCTTCTGAGTGAATGAACTGAATCTTAAGGCTCCTACATTACATCATTTACTTGCCAAAAAAGTACATGACTTAAAGAGACATCTGGAAAACTAAAGGAAGCACCAGGATATACAGATTTATTTAGTCAATTTATTTAGTCAAAAGCCATTCCTTTACACAGGCATGTCTCAAATTAATAATGCAAGTAACTTGATAGATGGGCTTGCTGGTGGAAATATTATCCTGTTGCCTCTACCTTCAAATATAACCTAAATAGGAACATTTTCCCACTACCTAAGCTACAGCCACCACCATCATCCCAAACATAGACCATGGCAAGAACGTTTTTTCCCTGCTTCTCTGCTTAAACCCCTATGCTCTATTTTCCAAACATCTGTTACAGCCACCGCTTTAAAACATAAATTACACCCTCCTACGTCCCTGCTCCAACTTGTACTGTGTCCGCCACATCTGAGTCTCAGCCTCACCCGCCTTCTGCCACTACGCCTCTCCTCACTCCTCAGCACCACTCGTCTTGCTCTTCCTTGATCGTGCCAAGCACTGAAGCCTCAGGGCCTCTCTTCTCTAATAACAGCTCTTGGTTTTAAACACACATCAAAATGGAGTATTTTCCTCTTATGAAAGTCTTTTTACTCAAGACAACACTGTCAGTCCAATTACACTGAAGAATTTCTAGGTATCATCTAAATGGATTCACACTGACTTCGAAAATCTTCTTGTGTAAACCAACTGTTTGTAAGCTGAAATTAGTTCAAAAAAATGCACTGTGTCACAAAAAAGAATTTCTGTGTTTAACTACTGGAATTGACCAAGTACTCTTCTGCCCACTAAGGATTTGAATTTCACCTATTAATAATTTCCACATATATTTCATACAACTCTCAGCAATTTAGAGGAAATTTAGTAAGATAAAGGGTCTCATGATGACCTCAAGGCCAACCTGGATTTGGTATTTTCATCATTAAATAAAAAGGTGTGAACAGTTTTCGACACAGATGTGTCTTCTGCATGGTAAACCAAGTTAAATAACTTCTGATTTAGAGAGAGAGAAACTATATATAGAGAGATGTGATTACATGAAGCCTTTGTACTCACTTGTGACTATAAATATAGGTGAACTATATAGAAATTACTTTATAAAATAAACAGTTTAAATCTGAAATGATCCTTCACTTACAGTCAATGACTAATGTGAATGAAGCCTTAATATAAAGTATAAAATCAGCACAAACCTTTTGATTTCTTTACATCAGGTTCAGGCTCAGATTCTCGGATGAACTGCCCCACGTCACTGACTCTTCCAAATGTCATCTTCCTATGGAAGTATGAAAAGAATATAATTTCTAACAATCAATTTTAAATTAAGAAAAATATCAAATTTAAACTATCTCATCTAAATCTAAAAAGTAAGAAATACAGTTGATAGCTATCCCATGTTATTTAAAGTGAGGATTATTTTAAATAGAACCATTCCCCACTGAAAGCAAAATAATCTTTAATTCAATGAAATTCCACTCAAATTCCCAAAAAGGTTTATGAAACATGACAAGTTCACAGGTAATTCATATTTT
This sequence comes from Pteronotus mesoamericanus, assembly GCF_021234165.1. Classification (NCBI taxonomy): domain Eukaryota; kingdom Metazoa; phylum Chordata; class Mammalia; order Chiroptera; family Mormoopidae; genus Pteronotus; species Pteronotus mesoamericanus. The sequence continues at coordinate 2,718,912 of NW_026555090.1, forward strand.
GAAAATTCAGAAGAGAAAAGGCATGAGAATAGCCAGATAATTTTATAAAAGAAGAGACAAAATGGTAGGACAAAATATTATGAAAGTAGAATAACATATACTTATGCTATAAAGCTATAGTAATATAAGGCAAAGTTAGAAGGCAAAGAACACAGTGAAAGGTCTTATTTTTAACAGATTGTTACTAATCAGTAATTAATATCCAAAAACAAACATAATTCCAACAAGTCATTGAGAAATCACCCAACAGAAAAATGTGAAGAGGAGATGGAAGAATCAATTCAAAGAAAAACCTCAACAACCAACAAATTAGGCCAAAAGAAGAGCCATCTCATGAGCAATATCCAAGATTGGTAAAAAAAAAAATTAAAAGTTTATGTTATTTAGTGTGGACAAGGATGTGGGGAAAATTAGTATCTTTATTATTGACTGGTAAGAATGTAAAATGTACAGATACTTTTAAAGGTAAATTAGTGAGGTCTATTAAAATTTTAAATCTGCTACTTGGAGCAAGGAAGGATACAAAAGGAGGTGTTTTGCTATGTTGTGTAACAATGAAAAATGAAAACTTAAAACACTTAAGACCAAATAGTGGTACAACACATTATGTGGAATATTTTGCCATAGTTATAAGCTGTAAGTAATGTTATATGCAGAATACTATGAGATAGCTGAAATGAGGTAACTCTGTATAGACTAATACAGAAAAAAAATCTACAAAACTTACTATGAATGAAAGCACAAGATACAGAATACATCATAATATCAATTACATAAAAATAAACAAAAAACTCCCCATATACCATATTATAACAATGATTATCCTGAACAGGAAGGAGAGATAATAAACACTTGTATGTGATCGAACGGGACATTCATCTATAAATAAGACATTAGTCTTACTTATACACTTAATTTTTTATGAGATTAATATAGTTGTAATTAAAAGTTAATTAAAAAAAGAAAAATAAGTTTTGTGATGCCTATATATTATTTCCTTTTAGGAAAAGTTGATCTGATTTTAGCCTTCCTAATAAGTCATTTTATGTATGGGATTTGTTTGCCTTGAGAAAAACTTCAGAAAGATGTTAAAATCATAAAATTAAACACTGGAAACTATCTTTAAAGATGGAGAAAAAAAATCACCTCTATTTATGACCCATTTTATAAATTATTATTTTTTAATTATATTTTATAGACAAAAAAACCTACAGAACATCTTGCAATTGATACTTTCTTAAGTAATGTTTTAAATAAAGGACCTGACCATTCTTTAAGAATAAATACCATCTTTGCAAATTAACTCATTTAGGCTTATTGCCTGCCATTTCCAAAAAGAAGAAATCAATGCCGATACACCTGAAGTGTGCTTTTCAAAGACAGTATGGCCAAATAACCTTTCACTTACTTCAAAGCACCTTTCAGACTCCTTGGCCTCCCAACTATCACTGTTACTTTCTGATAAAAGCAACTGAACACACTGAAATCCCTTTTTTATGGCACTGCTGGGACCGGGGCTGGGTTTCAGTAATCAAGCCATTACACAGGCTTATGTGTTAATCAAGTTGTGTTTAGGGAAGAGGAAGTGATTCTATGATTTGATCTTTGGTAAAGTTTAGTAAGTCGCATATCTTATGAAACACTCTTTTTATTATAGGATAAAATAAACAACCATGTTAATTCTCAAATACAAAAGAATAATTTTATTCCATTTTACAAGTATTAGTTATACAGTCTATAATAAGTGATATTGGCATCTCTGAACTTTAATTTTATTTTTGCCTTTAACACAGGCACTTTGAAATAGCTAACATGTTGGTCAAATGAAATATGGATGATACAGCCCCAAATGTACATCGACCATATATGGTGATGGAATAATGGTGGTAATACTACTTATGGAGTGCTTACTAGATAACTAGGCATGCTTTAAATGCTTTTATTTGTTATCTCATTTAACTTCCTCAACAACCCAATGAAATAGTAACATTATCCTCATTTTATAGATGAAAAATTGAGACACAAAGAGGTGAGGCTGTTTGCCAGTAAGCGGCTGAGCCAAGATTAAAACCCAGGAAGTCATTCCTGAGCCTTCTCTCTTAACCGTGTTCTACTGTGCACTGTTTGTAAAAGTAGATTGAAATAGGTTGAGTGAAAATATAAAAAGATGCAAAATTCACCATACTTGAAAAAATTCTAGACATGTGCCAAGCTTACCCTGCATATGCCCGTTGGTACAAAGATTCTGGATCCAGACTTGCAGCATCCACAATTATTGCTTCATCAAAATTTTTCAGAATTTTAACACTAGCTTTTTTCACACTGGACTACAATAGAAATTATAAAATTAATGCTTTATTATTTAGGAATCAAATCACTTTTGGTTTTGGAACATGACAGATTTATACAACATCTGCAGTGTCTGAAATACATGTAATTTTTCACTCAGTTCCATCATTACTGAGATGCTTAACAGCAATAATTCTGAAATATAACATCAATATATAACTACAGGGAAAAAAGCACAATATTAAAATGTACAACACATGAATTCGCATGCCAAATCTGTCTTTCTTAATGACCAAAATTCCCACAAATGTGCTGTCGTCATGGCATTAGGTTTCCTAGTGTGCAAAACTCCCACCCATACTGAGGCGTATGCCCTATTGTGACTAATAAACGTAAAGTCCAACTTTTACAAGATAAGCATGAATGCTCCTGATTCTCAGAGAGGCCGTGTGACAAAACAAGCTGAAGCGAGCTTTCCAAAATATCCAGCTAAATGAGCACATTAAGGTCCCCTCTCCCATTCTACTTCACTCCTCAACTGCCCATTGAAAGCAAGACAAAACTGATGCTTCTATGAAATATAGCGCCATGGGTAGCCATGGGCTGACCCAGAAATTCCATTTCTAAAATTTCAATTCAGACTTACAGTTATACAGAATGACTTATATACAAGATTATTCACTGCTGCATTGTTTAAAATAACAAAAGACAACACATTTAATACCCATAACTCAAGTACAGGTTCAATTAATAAATAATTAAGCAAATACTTATAGAACATTCTTTGAGGGTGAACGTGAGGGAGGGTTCAATTAATGTAGCCAGAGGGGCACATGGTTAAAAGGAAGGAGGCGCCGGAGTAAAGAAGAGAGAGCACTTCTGAGAGGCTACCGCCGTGCGGATTCTAAAACCATACAGCACAAGAAAACTACAGACTGTCCTCTCTTCATTATAGATGCAAAATCCTCAATGAAGGATAGCAAGCCAAATCTAGACACATACAAAAATAATTATATACAACAACCAAGTGGGATTTATCCGAGAATTGCAAGGCTGGCTTAACATCTGGTAATCGATTAATGTATTACACTGCATCAAGAGTAAAAACTAAAAGCCTGCATAGTCATCTCAACTCATGAAGAAAGAACATTTGACAAAACCCAACACTTTCTTGATAAAAAACATTCAACGAATTAGGAATAGTGGGGAACTTTCTCAACTTCATAAAGAGTGTTTATGAAAAACCCACACCTAACATATTCCTAAATGATGAAAAACTGAAAGCTTTCCCTGTGAGATCAGAACAAGACAGATGCCCACTTTCACCACTTCTATTCAACAATTTAGTAGAAGTTCTAGACAGAGCAATTAGGCAAGAAAAGGAAATCACAGTCATCCAAAGTGGAAGGGAAGAAGGAAGACTTTCTATACACAAATGTCATGATCTTAGATACAGAAAGTCTAAATAATACACAAGAAAACTATTAAAGCTAACATGGATTTAGTAATGCTGAAGGTAGAAGATGACACACAAAAACCAGTTATATTTCTATGCATTATCAATGATGAATCAAAAAATGAGATGAATTATACATAAAAGCAATGTTTCATAGTATTTTTAAAGATTTTATTTATTTTTAGAGAGGGGGAAGAGAGAGAGAGGGAGAGAAACATTGATATGAAAGAGATTGCCCTGGCTGGTGTGGCTCAGTGGATTGAGCACCGGCCTGGGAACCAAAGGGCTGCTGATTTGATTCCCAGTCAGGGCACATGCCTGGGTTGCCAGCCAGGTCCCCAGTAGGGGGGGCACATGAGAGGCAACCACACTCTGATGTTTCTCTCCAGCTCTTTCTCTCTCCCTTCCCCTCTCTCTAAAAATAAAAATAAATTTAAAAATCTAAAAAAAAAAGAGAGAGAGAGAGAGAAACATCAATTGGTTACTTCTGGACAGAACCTGCAACCCAGGCATGTGCCCTGACCGGAAATCAAATCAGTGACCTTCTCTTTGTGGGATGACGCATAACCAACAGAGCCCGACCAGTCAGGGCAGTTTCATAATGTATGATGTTTTTAGAACAGAAGGACAGGTAAGGTTTACTTTCAACCCAGACTTCAACACACACACACACGCACACATACTGCCCTCCCCACCCCCTTCGCAAACATTTTTGGAAAGGAAGAATCTGATCCATCAAGAAGGGACAGCTTGAGGAAAAGTTTTAAGAAAAATATTTATAAATTCAGGGAAAACAAACAAAAGCACAAAAGCTGAACTGCATAACTTTAACTGTCTAGTCCAGATTAACTCCTAGAAGAAAATTTTCATTAAGAACCCTCTCAGCAATTAGCAACCTATAAATAAATATAATCACAACTTAATGTCACCCAGGGGCTTGATATTAAAAAAAAAAACAAACAACTTTACAGAATATTTAAATTGAAAAAGTGAGCAGATGTGATATATCCTAGAAATAAACAGTTTGTCAATTTAAAAAATGAAACTAAGGAAACAATTCTGCTGGGTGAAAAAGGTGAGGGAATTAAGAAGTACAAATTGGAAGTCACAAAATAGTCACGGGGATGTACACTACAGCACAAGAAACATGGTCAATAATATTGCACTATGTATGGGGCCAGGTGAGTACTTGAAATATTGGGGAAAAATACTTTGTAAAGTATATGATTGTCTAACCACTGCTGAACACTTGAAAATAATATAAAATAATATTGTATAATTTAAAAATTTATAAAAAAGGTGCACGACTTATACAATGAAAATTACAAAATGTTGCTGAAAGAAATTAAAGACAGCCTAAATAAACAGACTATCATCCCATGTTCAGGGACTGGAAGACTTAATATTGTTAGGATGAGAACACTCCCAAAGCAATCCACAGAGTCAATATAATCCTGATCAAAATGGAAATGCTGATCCTAAAACTCACAGGAATCGCAAGGGGCCCAGAATAGCCCAATCAATCTTGCAAATGATAAAAACAAAATTGGAGGACAGATACTGCTTGATTTCTAAACCCACAAGGCCATAATAACCAAAACAATACAGTACTGACATAAGGATAGGTGCACAGATTGACAGAGTAGAACCCGACAGTCCAGAAATTCACTCTTCTATCTCTGGTATAATGATTTTTGACAAAGATGCCAACACCATTCAATGGTGAAAGAACAGTTTTTTTCAATAAGTGGTGCTGGGACAACTAGATATCCACAAGTGAAAGAATCAACTTGGACCCTACCTCGCATAATATACAAGCTAACTCAAAACGGATCAAAAGCCTAAAACTCTTAGAAGAAAACGGGGGGGCCACAGGGAGTGACTGCCTGACTGGCACAAGGTTTCCCTCGGGGGTGACAGAAAAGTCTGGAACCAGGCAGCAGTGCTGACGGCACCACACCGGGAACACATAAAGTGCTGCTGACTTGTATACTTTATAATGTTAACTGAATTTTACCTCAATAAAAAATTACTTCATAGTATATAAACTTACAATAAACCTGCATATGGAATTGAGAAAACAATTCTATTTATAAGAGCAACAAAAAGAATAAAATATTTAGAAATACATTTTTAAAAATATAAAATACTTAAAAATTACAAAATATTGTTGAAAGAAATTAAAGAAGTTTTGAATAAATGAAAGGACATCCTGCATTCATGGACCACAAGATTTAACATTGTTAAGATGGCAATACTCCCAAATTGATCTATGGAGTCAATGTACTCTTAGTCAGAATCCTTGGTAGAAAGGTTGCTCTTTATAGAAATTGACAAGCTGATTGTAAAACTCAAATGGAAACTCAAGGGCCTCATCGAAAAAGAAGAACTAAGCTGGGAAACTTCCATTTCCTGATTTCAAAAGTTATTACAAAGCAACAGTAATCAAGACAGTGTCAAACAGATACCATTTGACTCAGCAATTCTATTCCTATCTATTGAATAATATACAAGAGAAAGGAAAACATATTCACACAAATTTATAACAGCTAAGGTAGAAACAACCCAAATGTCCATCAATGGGTAGGTAAACAAAATGTGGTTATGTCTGCACAATGGACTATTTATTATTTAGCCACAATAGATAATAAAGTTCTGTTACATGCTAAACAGAGATGAACCTTGAAAATATTATGCTAAGAAAAAAAATGTTAAGTAAAAGAAGCTAATCACAAAAGACCACTTATCATATGGTTCTATTTATGTGAAATAACCAGAATAAGCAAATCAATAGAGGCAGAAGTAGACTGGAATAGCCTAGAGGAATAGAGGATTGGGAGGGTGGCAGTAAAAGGACACAGGGTTCCTTTCTTGGGTGAAAAAAATGTTCTCACATGGATTGTGGTGACAGCCAAGCAACTCTGTTGAGTATACACTATAAACACGATCGAGTTACACAACGGGAATGGGTGGAATGTGTGGTGTGTGAATTCTATCTCAATAAATCTATACACAAAAAATACACACAGGGTGATTTCAGTTATAAAATGACAAAACCAGGTAACACTGATATATACCATCAGAAGGCGAGAGCAGCCACTCTGCGGGGGGTGGGGTGAGGCTAGTGCCGGGAAGGGGATACAACGAAGTTTCTGACATACTGATCAAGTCCTGTTTCTTGGTCTGGATGCTGGCTAATGGGTTAGTTCTGTTTATGACAAGTCTTCAAGCTGTACATAGTTACAGTTTGAAGATTTGTTGCATCTTCTGTATATATGTATTATACTTCAATCAAAATATAAAAATATTTTTTACAATTAGCACCTAGACCTTTAAAATGTCTAAAAAAGCCCCAAATATTCCAGCCTATATAAAGAAACAAAATGACAACCACATCCAGCAGGTTACTGCCTACATAACCTTAAGGGGAGGAAAATGTACCGAGGAGACCCTTCTGGATGGCAATAGTACTGTCTTATCAGTTAAGAAAATTTGTCCAAGGCCCAGTGTCAAAAATTCAAAGTGTTATTTATTTATTTGTCAATAGATGACAAAATAATCACGCTATGCTATTAAACTTATGGTGAAGAACACCAGACAAGGAGATTTCTGATTCTAGCACTTATTGTGTGACTTTGATAAAATCAGTTCACTTGGCACCTCCTTAGGCCTCTTCGCTTGAGGATACCCACTTTGTGGGATTTTGGAGAGAATCAGATAAGGTTTGATATATGAAAGAACTCCAAAAAAAAAAAAAAGAAGAAAGAAAGAAAGAAAGAAAATGTACAATAGCACTATAGTTCAAAATGAATTCAAAAGCTCTTCGGTAAAATACAACATTAAGAAATCTAGCAGTTCACTCAATTATTCTTTAAGAAAAGCATCCCAAATTTAGTTACTAAAATTTCCCAAATAAGTACACAAAGTGCTCTCCAGAGGCTACATTTACTTGTTGTTCCACTTATTTACACATTCACTGGCTGATTCTTGTATGTGCCCTGACCTGCCATGCTGATGTAGTGGGATGGCGTTCTAACCAACTGAGGTGCACGGCCAGGGCCACAAATACTTTGATCAGAATATAGATCTAATTCTATATTCCAAGAGAGGCTGATTTTATTCCTCTTTTGTTTCTTCAACAACTTAAAACTTGCAAATGGGACCTGTTGCTGGATTTGAAGGAAAGGGTGTGTACACCTTTCTCAAGGCAGAGGCACATGGGTGAGTACCTGAGAGGCGGAGCTGTCGGCACTGCCGTGGGGAGGGTCCTCAGGAGGGCCGGAGCCGGTGGCCATCAGCGAGGCGTTCCCTCCCAGAAACGCGTCCCCTCGCACCGAGTGGATGAGGTCATTCAAGTATTTATAGTATAGGTTGCTGGACAAAAAGCCAGGCAAGAACACCTACAAGAGAGGACCAACACTATTTTAAAAATGAAATCAAGGGGGAAGGAGGGAGGGGGGGTGGGGAAAAGGAAGGGAAGGGGAAAGTCAAGGAACATGTAGCAGGACTCATGGACAAAACCAAAGGGGAAGAGCTGAGGGAGGGATGGAGGGAGGGGGCAAGGGAAAGTGGTGGGGGGGAGGCAGAGACAAATGTATTTGAAAAAATAAATTCAAATTAAAAAAAATTAAATAAAAAGATGAAATCAAATACAACCAAAACTGTATTTTAAAAAAGTGTTACCTATATTTCTATTAGCTACCACAAATGATTTCACTTTTCCTTTCTGCAGTCCAAGTATTATCCTTTCATATACAGTTTACACTGTAACTAAAATTTCAATGTGGGCAATTTATAGGTCCCCCCACCCACTCCAAAAAAAAACACTTGCTGTGAAACTATTACATAGACTTGATATTTAAACTCTAAATGACCAGAAAATGGTCTAGGCAATGTACATATTGAAACTAGATTTTTCTGGTTTGTTATAAATGTTAAAATCTCTGTGCATACAGATTTTTACTTTTGAACTGATTTCCTTATTATAAATTACTAGGAGCGTGATTACTGAGTTAAACAGTATGGACACTTTAGCTCTGACACACACGGCTAATTTACCCTTCAGAAGGGTGCTGTCCTTTTGTCCCCCTAGCAATACATCAAGGTATCTGTTTTGACACAGGCTTTCCAGCACTGGGCTGTGTTATTTCAAATTATTGTTAAATAGGTGCCTAATAATGCATGAACATTTTTATTTTCATTCAAAAACTATGAATGATGCTGAGTAAGTTCTCATGTTAATTACTGGCATTTGCTCTTACCAACCTTTCCTTCACAGCACTTGGCACAACCACACATAATTACGCCTGTGTTTATTTATTTTTTTTAAGAATGAACACCTTTATTACGCGAGCCTTTTGTTTTTTTATCGTGAGCTTTAAACAAAGGAGGGAAGATTTATTTGCCTTTCCGGGCCTTAATTTTCCTCAGATAGAACTCCAGCTCTTTGCCTTCTAGCACATAGCCATCTGCTCGGCCACACTGGCCTGGTCTTGAAGCGATGCATGCGAGAAGCTTGCCCTGCTGAAACTGCTCCTCCAGAAGACTGCTGATTTTGGCATTCTTTTTCCTTTCATCATATTTCTTCTGAATTTTCTTTGACCGTTTTTTGTTTAAAATTTCTTCCTCTTCAGGAGTCAGCTTGGCCCCCTTCTTGCGGCCCAGGGGCAGTGCATAGTGGGATTCGTACCACTGTCGGTACGGTGTGCTGTCAATGAGCACGATGCAGTTCTTTACTAGGGTCTTGGTACGGACCAGTTCATTGTTGGATGCATTGTAGACAACATCGATAATTCTTGTTTTGCGTGTACAACACTCTGAGCCCCAGGAGAAGTTGCCCACGTCCAGCCTCAAGGCTCGGTACTTCTTGTTGCCTCCTCGCACACGAACTGTGTGTATGCGGCGCGGGCCAATCTTAGTGTTGGCAGCAGGGCGCCCCAGCTCATATTTTCGCTTCTTGTGGTAGGGCTTCCTCTTGCCCCCAGTCTTGCGGCGCTTGTGCCAGTTGTCCCGAGAAATGCCCATGGCTTGGCGCCGGCTGGAAAGAGCACGCCTGTGTTTAATGTGCACCTCATCACAGCTAGAACTCCAGGAGGGCAGAAGTCACATTTCTTTCGTGTTGTGCTAACACCAAGAGCTAGCACAAAAACGTGCACAGCACTGGTGAAGGAATCACCTTTGTCTTTTCCCCATTCTTCTAGTTGATTCTTAAAATTAGTGTAAGTTCTTTACATATACACATTTAGTAAAATATATTAAAATTCATTTTCTCTGTGCTTTACTTTTCTTTATTACCCAGGAAGTTTACAATCTGTATATGTTTCCTTTAAGATCAGAAAGATTTTAATTTTAAACATGAAAAAATTCTTTCCATGTTTAAAGCCTGGGCAATACCTGATACTCTATTCAGTTTACCACTAGCTTTTTCATGATCTGATTTTTATATGTGACTCTTTCATATTCCTGGAATTCAGTATTTCTGTGCGTGTTACATAACAGTGCTTACTTAACCCCTTCTGCCTAGATATACACGACATACATAAGTGACGTAACCTCATGGGCTGGCTTATCCTGGGCTCTGTGCAATTCCTTGTAAAAGCTGTTCTAGTTCATTAGAAGAATAAATCAGTCACAGATTCTAACACTTGATTATTAATAAGCTATTAGTGATACCCTAATAAGTGATCATGATACTACACAAAACTAATGCTCCAACCCTGCTGAAAGATATTGGTGAAATATTTGGATCATTCCTAATCTAACTTTCCCTGATACTGCAATCTAATTCATAAGCACTTTATTCATATACATCTTACCTCATTTTTATCCTCAAAATACTTTAAGGTAAGTATCCATAGCACCCCCATGTTATAGTTGAGGAAAATGGCATCAAAAAATTTCAGTACCTGCCTAAAGCTCATAAAGGTTACAAGTCAGATTCAATGACTGCGCTTAATCACTATACTGTATTACTTAAATTTTCCACTGTTCTGTCGATTTGTTTTTCCCTCCTGTTATGTTTTCTGGGTTGTAACAGTAAAATCTTACAGTTTAACCCTTCTGAAGTTCTTGGTTACCTTCTCCATGGTCGTCCAGGCCTGCCGTAATGGAGTTGTAAAACAGTTAGGGAGTGGCCCGCCTTCCCTGCAGATATTAGATTCAATTTCTAATCTCACAGCATCATCAAATCCAAGAGGATGTGTGGCCTGCAAGGAGAAGTACCTATGGCAGAAAGACAGCCAAAGTGAAACAAACTCTGCAGTAAACACAAGCAGCTTCTGGCGCCTGTGCCGGAGACCCTCCCCTGGGGTGCCTGATTCGGCCTGCAGACCGGGACTACACAGAGCTGCGTGCTGACCACCTGGCTGCAGCCTCTACTCCCATTACCCCAACAACCCCCGAGTCCGCTTGCTGCCTCTCTGCCTGTCTCCCCTCACAGTTAGCTCTTGTTTAAGATTTTCGAAGGCCAGGCTATGACCAAGCAAAGAAATCACTCAATTACATGGGAATCTATTCTCTGTTCAGCATTTGGTAGAAAGCAACGGATTTGAACAAGGGTGACACACAGTCATTTCCCCTGGAAACAGCAGAAAAGAACCCCTGCACAGGATTCAGTGAGAACACACCATCGTAACTGCGAGGCACACCTAATACACGTGTACATATCCAAAATGAAACAGCACTGAGGGTGCTGTGGATGGATTTGATGTATTCACTTATTTTTAAAGATTTTATTTATTTATTTTGGGCGGGGGAGAAAGAGGGATAGAAACATCAGTGAGTGGTTGCCTCTCATACACCCCCAACCAGGGACCTGGTCTGTAGCCCAGGCATGTGCCCTGACTGAGAATCAAACAGGCAACGCATCGGTTAGCAGGTCCGCGCTCAATCCACTGAGCCACAGCAGCCAGGGCGGATTTGATGTATTTAGACAGAATAACAGGACTTGCTGATGACTGATATATAAAGGAAAAGGAGTAATCAATGATAACGCAAAGATTTTTAACTTAACAGGATATAATGCAATTAGTGTTTCAGTAAGCTGATTATAAAGCACATACTTAAAAAAAAAGGCAGTAAAGGAGAAAAACATATATATGGTCTCTACCAAGCACTCATTCTAGTGGCTTCTAACTTCTCTGTGTGATACAAATACAGGAAGGCAGATAAGGCATGATCATGACGATGCCGACAGGCGTGTGAGGGACACTGAACAGCAACCTTCACTGAGAAGTGGCTCCCTGTGTGAATGTGGGATCCGGTGGGAAAACAGGGTCTCTGCTCTGTGTGGTGACTGAGTTCCAGCCAGGACCTTCCTAGTGCCACTCTTCTGTTATGGCAGAAAGAAAACTCTGGGTTTTTGTTATCAGTGCTTTCTTAGCAAAAAGTGAATCTTCCATCTTGTAACAAGTAAGCTCATAAATATTCCTTCGTGATTTAAATTTTTGGGCATCCCAGACTAAATCTCTAACACCTGTTATTTCGATGACCATATAACAATGTTTCTTACATCCTATTTTCCACAAACATACTAATATAAACACTGGAAAAACATGAGGAACTGCATGCCAGTCCAAGGTCTGCCACTAACTTGCGCTGTGACCGTGAGGAAGTCACTACCCTGAGCCTTAGTTTTCTTATCTGCAAAATGGGAAAATCAGACCAAATGCCCTAAGTAGCTACTCATCAGACTCATACAGGGTGTCTTCTAAAAATGATTCCCGGTCACACCTCAAACCTGCTGAATCACCGTCTCTTAGAGAGGACTGCAACCTACTTTGATTAAGCTCCCGGCGACTCTCCGGCTGCCAGCCAGCCCCACCTGCAGGGCCACGCGGGGCAAGACCGGATCTCGAGGCTCTCCGCTCTCTCCCAGCCCTAGTGGCCGTGGACTCTTCTCTTCCTGAAGCTGTCCCCTTAGCACTTGTGTGTGGATACAAATAACACACTACTTTTCTTCACAAAATAAGAACAGTTAAATGAAGCTGACCGCCGCTTCATCACTTGTCTGATGTTTTCAGTTCAGTTCACTCTAAGGTTGTACCACCCTCTCCTTTTTGGTGAAAACTAATGAAAATCTATACTCACTGAATACTTAATCTGGCTGAGCCGATCAGCACTGGAATGTATGTGACACCACACGTATTCATTCTGGATGCTTTACAATGTATTCCAATCAGCTGCATCTTCCTCTACTATTCCACACCCGTTTCAATTCCCGCAAGTTTCTACGACTTTCTTTGCCAGTGCTCTGCCTAGAATGTTCTTTTCTGCCTTCTCTGACTAGCGAAATTCAATTTATTCTTCAGGGCCCAACTTAAATCTTTCTTCTGTGAAACCCTCCCCGAACTCCACAGCACTGTCCTACCTGCCACGCGCAAGCCTCCCCATTTTCTCCAGCAGGTTTTGCTTAGCACACACGCCGCGTGCAAAGCAGCCCTATGCTGCTCCCTGTGAGCCCCTTGACAGCAGAGACTGAGTTCATTCATTTTATTTCTGAAGTACGTATCAAATACTCGGTAAATACTTGCTCACTGCTGCATATACCTGCAATAAAACTCACTTGTCATATAAAATCATGGCATCGTTCTGCGCCTCCTGTCCGTCATACTGGCCCTTTTTGGCAGCAAGCTGCGACTGGAAGTTATCCGCTGCCAACCAGAACTGTAATATATTCACTGCATCTTCTTTTTCCATGTACTAGGAAGGAGAAATGCAAAAGAGGAAAATAAGACTATATACAGATTTCCCTCACCATCCCTAATTTATAAGCCCTAACTATTAAAATATAGGATATGAGCAAAAAAAACCCCAAACAAACAAAAAACCCCTAACAGGTCCATTGTTCAGTTAATGTCAGTCACAACGTACAGTCATTTGAGATTGAAAAGTTTAAAAACATTCTTTCAGGGAAAAAAACACAAAAAACTAACAAAAATACAACCACTACACAGCTGGATGCAAACTTTAGTGAGCTGGAATAAAAATTATAGTAAAGATGGATTAGTGGTTCCTTGCTGGCAAACATGCAGAGAGTAAATAAAGTAACCAGATCCACCTTCTAATACCCAATCATTTCCATCACTCCATGAGGCCACAGTAACCTGAACAAGTGCTGACTTAAACTTGTGGCAAAGACAGGGAGTGAAAAAATAAATCAACTAAACTCAACTGTATTCTTGTGAGGAGGTGGAATGCAAGTGTGTATTGAAGCTACTGCTTTGTGAGACTGGGAATCCTCTTACCTCTACTTTGTAGTCACTTGCTTGCATCAAAAGAATTTCATTTGCTGAAGCCTACAAATACCATTATACTACCATATTTTGCTGTGTATAATGCGTACTTTTTGGCCCAAATTTTTGAGGGAAAAATAAGGGTATACATTATACATGGGCAGTACCTGAAATACCTTGTATCTGTTCTTGTGTTTTGTAATTATCTGTTACATAAAATTTCTTGTACTATAGTATGTTAAAAAATAAATGCTAAAATTCCTTTATAATACAAAAAACAAGTATCTAAATATAAACAAACAAACAAACAATTAAATTAAAACATTAAAAGATTTTTTCTTCTCCTGAAGGTTTGGGCCAAAAACATGCAGGCACATTATACGCGGCAAAAATTCGGTATATAAAATGTATTCTCCGAAGAGATTAGTATATTCATTGTATTTTGCAAATGCTTTACTGGGCAATTCTATAAAGTGGCTAAAGCAAAGGTAATGACAGTAGGAAAAAATTTCTACCTTTCTTTTTCTCTTCTGACATCTGGTCTGCAAATATTTGTGCACTAGAATCAAGTACCAAATTCTGTGGTTTTAAAACAGCTCCAAATAATTAAAAATATGCATCTTCTTAATTAGGTTTTTTAAAATTAGTTATTTTACACTGAATTTTCACTCTCTAATCTGACTAATACGTCATTAAAGCTCTCTTGCCATTATGTACAACTTAAACAATAATACAATTATCTAAATCTAGTTGACCTATTAGATAATGATTTGTCTCTTCTACTGTGCTTCTATAGACAGGGCCCCAGCATTTATAGTTTAGAGGCTGAAATGCTCTAATAGAGTATGAAAGGAAATGCAGATTTTACCTCAGAGAAATAAAAGAGGGCTGACTCACAGAAGAGAATGTCAGCCAGGTAAACAGTCCCACTGGTCAACACTTCAATCTGGTATTTACAGAAATGATGACTTCGTAGAAAATCACTAAAGTGCCTGCACATGGACAAAAAGGGACAATTTGAGGGAACAACCAAGGGAAAGAGCTTAATTGGGAAAAATACACTCTTTCCATACTGTGCCTACTGTATCTTAAAAGCCTAGGTCAACACTACCTCCCTTCCCATGGGGTTGCTCCCGATCCCTCGCCCTGTAAGTGGTCCCCCACCTCCTGATGACTGTAGCTCTCCTGACATTTCACGCGTGCTGCCTCATGTTACAGTAACGGAAGAACATGCCCTGTTTCTCTCATTAGGCTGCACTTCCTTCCAGGCAAGTACGGTATCTAACTAGGCCTTGCGCAGTGAGAGTACCCTTTCACAAATGTTAAATGTAAGAATGAATACAGAGATTCTTTTTAAGGACATGCAGCAGTAAATTAATTTAAAAAAAAAAAAAAAAAAAAAGCTCTTTGGAGGCAGTTTCACCAGCATGCACTAACAAATTAGGGTATCCACCTGAAGACACATGCGCTGTTTAAATAAACAAGCCAATTCTAATAGTCATGATCACACCAAAATAACTTCAGAATTAAAAACAAATTCTTTTAACTTAGGAAACATTAACATTAAAAATGAAAAGCTTTATTTTTAATAGAGTTCACAATTTACATTTTAAAAAAAATTATCAAGACAGTCTTAGAGTTATGTCTGTAAGATCCCATAAACATTCAAAATACTTAAATCCTCAAAGATAAACTGTCTTCAGTTAGTGAAACCCATTCCTAACACTAAACCCAAATTCTCAAGAATGCAAAATGCGAGAATCTGAAATTAACTTACTCTTGCTCCATTGCACTAAAGACTATGGACTGTGCCAAAACAAAACAGTTGGGATCCACCTGTCCATCTTCTCCACAAATCTTTGCTGTCAAAGAAATGATAAATACCTAAATTTCTATTAAATCTAAAATGTATACATTTACAAATCAAAGTACAATATATAAAGACAAATAAATTAGGTTTTAAATGAAACTACGAGAAAATACAGAATAGCTGATTGTGGCGGGGGGGGGGGGTGCACACACATAAAAGCAGAAAACAAAAGACTTCACATAAAATTAATTCTATACATCAAAACACTCCAAAAACAAATTAGGGGAAAAATTTGTGGCATGTATGAGTTTTCCTCTATGTATAACAGATTATCGTTTGTATATCAAGAGTCTTACAAACTAAGAAGACATGTCCCAAAAGGACATGAAAAGACAATTCAAAAAAGAATATAAAATGGCCAATATGAAAACATATGCACGCTCACTCAGAATCAAATAAATATAATTATAAATTAAATAAGAAGGCACTCTACCTTTTGTCTAGTAAACTGGCACAAAAATATTTTAACAATCCATATTTTTAAATGCTTAACATAGTGGGAATATACATTAGCGTATTTTTCTGGAGGGCCATTTGGCAGTTTCTAGCATAAGCTTTAAGAATGTACATACCCTTTCCATCAGCAATTTCATTTCTAGGACTGTAACCTAAAGAATTATGGATTTGTGTAAAGATTTATCTGGTAAAAAGTTTATCAAACTGTTATTCAATAGAAATTTAAAGACATAAAATGTGCTAAAATTAGAAATTGCCTAAATAACTATAGCACATCAGTCAGCAGTTTAGCTATGAAACGCGGCTGGGAAAACTGCGACCACGATGGCCAGGTTCACTTTAAGTCCATGACTGTAGTGGGAACTTACTGCAACCCAAGGACTTTACTAGTGTCCTGATCCATTTACTCTCACATTCTCCTCTTCTCCACATCTTAACACATCCTCTCCTGTTCTCTTTGCTTCCTACTTCACTAAGAAAATAAAAGCAATCAGAAAATTAATTCTATCACTTCCCACCATGTCTACCAACCCACCTGTATCTCTACCCATCTCTCCTGTTACAGCAGATCAATGGCCACTGCACCTGCCTGAGCAACCCTTTATTTGAGCGCTGGGCCCCATCCTCCTGCATTCTCAAAACTTTCCCACAGCAACTGTCCCCTCGTCTCTCCTGCATCAAATTTTTATTTGCTATGGTCCTATTCCCACCAGCTAAATACACTGTATGCTTGTTTTTATCATCCATTTATAATGTGTCAACTTAAAAAAAAAACAAAGAAAAACCACTGTCTCTTGATGTTACATCCGCTTCCAGCTCACCTGTAGGGCAAAATGCCTCCCAAGAGCTGCCCATACTTGCTGTCTTCATTCCTCCTATTCTCCCCTAAGGCTCTTCCAATTAAGTTTTTGTCCCTAAAGTTCTTAAATTAAGTTTTTGTCCTCTCTCATTAAGATGACCACTGGCCCACTTGCCCATAGGGTTGCCAAATCCATTCCATTCCTACTATTCATCTTACATAACCTATTAGCATGGCTTCACAGATCACTCCCTCCCTCCCAGAAACACTCTCCAGTTGGCTTCCAGAAAAAACTACTGTCTTGATATATAGTTGATGTAGAAGGGCCTACATGACTACTGGCTGTTACTTCTAAGTCTCCGTTGCTAGTTCTTCCTCATCTGACAAACTCTAAATGTTAGCCCTGCTCTAGAATTCAGTCCTTAGTCCTCCTCTTGTCTTGACTCTATATATACACTCTGACAGCAATCCAGTTTCATGAAGAAACCCTATATGCTGATGACTTCCAAACATATATCTCCAACCTGGACCTCTCATGGGCTAAAACCCGCGCTCCTGGTTCCCCCACAAGCTATGACACCCACACTCCTCCTCATCTTGTCAATGGTAACTGCGCTCTCAGGTATTGAGTCTTGCTGGATTCCTTTTCTCCTCTCACACCACTCAATTCCAAACCAAGAGCAAATTCCGTTAGCTGTACTTTCAAAGTATTCTTAATATCCCACCATTTCAAGGATTTGTGGAAAATGGAGGCGGCTGTGGAAGTACAGATTTTGGGTCAGTCTGAATCACCACAGAAAAACTAAGTAATTAGAGAGCAACAACAAAAACCCATGGATAGCACAATGAAACTAGGCAGGTGGGACACAGTAACAATAGCTCAACTGTAGACTTCTTCAAATAATATGCCAGCTGAAGAGAGACAAATAATTAGGGCAGGATTTAGAAGAATGAGTTTAAAAAAGGAAAAGTGACTGCTCTAAAGATACATAGGCAATCAATATCTTCAAATGCATAACAACAGACACTGGATGGTAACTTTCTCAGATCCCTTGATCACTAGATGCTATCAACTTGACCTTCAGAAGATTTTTGCCCTCATGGGATTACATCATTAATTTGATGAAGTTTAAGAAAAGAAAAATTAGAATTACAATGACATTTCATTTTCAAATGTTTTATTTGGCTCGAAACTCCCTCCTTTTTTTCCCCTGCCCCAGCCTGGTTATCAATTGATACAAACCTCCTAAGGAACCACTAGCCAACCGATTCCTTAAACAGCCAAACTCGAATCAGTTAAGATACCCTAGTTGTAGTATTAGAAAAGATCAGTCTAGGAAGTCCGGAAGATAGTAGCAAAAAATTCCCACATAAAAACTGACAAAGGAACTACACAGAAAAACCAAAATCCGAGACAACATTTACAACAAAGCTGGGTGAAGATCCCAAAATACTAGTAGATAAGGACAAACCACCAAGAGTCATTATGACCTATGTATTATAGGTGTCTTTGTTGGAGAAGGAAAAGGGGAACAATGGGGGTGGCCTCTGATGCACCCCAAAATAGCTAATGGCTGCTCAGTGGCAAATGTGACGGACCAATTTTACGAAGCACAGCAGAGACTGGGGGAGGCTCTGCTGTCCAACAATGAGCGAGTGCAAAGGGCCTGCAGTAAAGACTGAAAGCCTCATGCTGCTAAGAGAATCTGCTAAGAGTTGAATAACATGTTGTATTTCAGAAACCAAAACTACTAATTTTTTGTTAATAAAATACAAAGCTTACTACTGGGACTTGATGGAAACAGTTGGTCAATGAATAAATGAACCATTTTTATCTGTGATTACAGCTTTACCTAAGGTCTTGCTAAGGCAACACAGTAAATGCTTTCTAACTTTATTTACTGAGTGATTTACAGAGAAACATATTTATGTGACTCATCATACACATACACATATGTATGTATAATGGAAACGACTTCCTAAAATTATGTTTCTTTGCCTATTGGAAAACACTTTGATTTTTTAGTCTATTATTTTTTGGCAGTGGGATGAGAACATAGAGATTGATCTCAATCCAGTCTGAAAAACACTGAATAGAGTACTGGGTAATGTGTAGGGGTCTGGTTTCATATCCTGATTCTGCCATGTCTCAGCTGTGTAATGTTGGGAAAATTACTTACTCTCTGTGCTTCAGTTTCCTCATTTATAAAAGAATAACTATATTTATGCTGCAAGGTTCTTAGAAGATTAAATGAGTTGTCTGGGACACAGTAAGTACTCAATAAATGTGTGATATTAGTGTCCTTGCTGTTGTTGTTATTCAAGTCAAAGTCTATGAATTTGGCCCAAACATAGTTTATAAGTGAGCAACAGATACCTGAAAACAGATGGCAGAGGGTTGAGGGCTGGGTATGTGAAAAAGGTGAAGGGATTAAGAAGTAAAGATTGGAAGGTACAGAATAGTCACGGGATGTAAAATACGGCACAGGGAATATAGTCAATAATGTTGTAATAACTATGTGTGGTGCAAGATGGGTGTGAGACGTACTGGTACGATCTCTTAGTAAGTTATGTCTAATCACGGGGTGAACACCTGAACCTAATATAGCAATGTATGTCAGCTGTAATTAAAAAATAAAAATGATTTTAAAATGGAGAAAAAGATTAGAATTTCTCTAGAAGGAAGAAATGTCAGATTGCGTGCCAGTATTTGGAAAGGACACACAGAGCTGTGCATAGAGCCTAAATTATTTTTAAAATAAACATGCTTTATTACACTTGGAAAAAAAAAGATATCTGAAAACAGACTAGAATTCCATGTTCATAAAAAGTTCTTAGTAAATAACCAAAAATAGGCTTTTTTTTTTTTTTGCTGTAGCTTCAAGCACTGCTTACCTATGATATCGTTTCTCATTGCTTCTGTAATTGGTATTGGTTTAGCAGCATCTGGGGATATATATTTGGTAAAAGTATTCACTGCATCTTGTTCTATACCTGCAAGGGAAGAAGAGGAAAACTTCAAAACTCACAATGCAAATTGAACCAGCAATGGCCTATATTCACGAACAGGGCTTCATTTGCTGTGAGTCTAAAGATGCATGCGTGTGTGTGTGTGCGCGCGCGCGCGCGCACACACACACACACACACACACACACACACCCTCCCCCGCATGCATACATGCATGTGCATTACAGGAATAAATATATACAGAAACATATTTAGGACAAAAAAAAACCTCACCATAGTACCTATCGCTTGTTCACTGTCTGACTCATGGAACAGAGGGATTATATGTGAATTGCCCCCTCCACTCCTCATCTACGTGAGCGAGCTCTGTAATAGCAATGGCACATGCACGCTCTCTTTCCAGTCTCTTCTTCAAAATCTGACCTTGAAGGACTTGCACAGTAATATAAAGGGAGGAGCTCAAGAATTATTTATAAATCTACACTTGAAATATTTTACAAAATGATTTCACATTTATGAATATTATATTCATTTGATTGTCAAAACCCTAGAATGTTAATATAATGAACCTCAAACTTCATATTCTCAGGACTTTGCTATCTTAAAAATTATTGAGGACCCTAATGAGCTTTTGTTTATGTGAGTTTTATTTATAGATATTAAGGTATTAGAAATTAAAACTGAGAAAACTGACTCAGTTAAAATTAATAAGGTTTAAATCTGCTAGAAGTTAACATGGACAATATTTGTTTTAATGGAAAATAACTTTTCCAAACTGAAAAAATTAGTTAGAAGAGGGCATTGTTTTACATTTGCCTTGATAGCAAACTATTGGGCTCTCAAATCAGCTTTGGCATTCAATCTGTGGTGTTATTTTGTTTTGGCTGAAGCATACTGAGACATTGTGACACAATAGGAAGTGTGCGCGTGCACACATATTCTTCATTCTGGTTCTGGCAGAGCTTCTAACATCCCTGGAATTTCCTAAGCGGTAGGGGCAATGTGCACATCTTCTGTTATTCATAATGAGCCCCTCTCAACCACAGAAAAGTCTGGGGTAACGAGGTGACTGACAAAAAGGGTGCAGGGTGCCAGACCTCCGGGGAAGGCCAAAAGGCTGGGTATCATAAATAAATAACCAACGGTCAGTATTTTAATCAATCATGCCCATACACAGGAAGCATAAAAACCCTCAATGAAGTGGTTCACAGTTTTCAGGTTGGTAAATGCATCCATGTGCCAAAAGGATAGCACACTAGAACTCTGAATAGACAGAGGCTCCTGCACTGGACATCCTTCTGGACCTTGCCCTATGTCCCTCTTCATTTGTTTATTTTATACAATCCTTTAATATAAACCAGTAAACGTAAGTGTTTCCCTAAGTTCGGTGAGCCATTATAGCAGATTTCTGAACAAGAGGAAGGTGTTGTGAAAATTCCTGATTTGTAGCTGGTTGGCCAGACGTACAGGTGACAACTTGGGACTTACAACTGCCATCTGAAGTAGTGGTGGGAGCAGTCTTGTGAGACTGGGCCTTCAACCTGTGGGTTCTGCACTAATTCTGGGCAGTTACTGTCAGAATGAATTAAACTGGAAAATTCCCAGTTACTGTCCACAGAGAATTAGAGAACTGCTAGGAAACAAATACATTCTGTATCAGAAGTGTTATGAATAGAAAAATGGATTTCTTTTCTATATGTTAAGAAAATCTGGCTTCGGAGATGTGTAGTTGGAAAACGGAGTGTTTTAATAGCTTTTTGAGACAACTGTGGACATATTCTCCTTTGAGACTGCACCAGAACTTGGCAAGTGGTACTTTCTTAAAGGTTAGTTAAGATGTAGACTCTAAAACCACATCAATCAACTTATATTCTGTTATATTAAAACACACTGGTCTATCTCCCATATTTAATGGATCTTTTACTCATGATTTTATAACATCATATATTTCCATCATACATTTTGGAAACTACTGGTTTACGAAGATCTTCCAAATGTTGATATGCTGCATCATGGGGGATAAAAAAAGAAATTACCTCCTCAGTATTACCAATGACCTTACCAGAACACTCTTTAAAGCTGTGAAAGCAGAGTGGGGAATATGTTTTCACAAACTGTAATTTTCACTTAAAAAGCTTAAATTTTACTATTAGGCAACAAATACTGTCAGCTCTTCTCATTGAAAAAACAAGTTTACTTCATTCATTCCCAAGAAAATGTTAGCCAAATATCCAAGTATGAATAACCATAGTTTATCTATAGTCATTCTTACAAGTAAAAGTCATATTCCATTTAAAAAGCAGCTACTGGAACTCACAAAAAAAATCAATTATGCATGTACTTTTCTGTAAAAGTAGTATGCTTCAGTATGCAGATACTTCTCATATTTCCCATATGACAACACATATTAAAAAGACATGTAATTAAGGGTTTAGATTTAATAAAAGTCTACTTCTCCAAAGACATCCTTAAGTAAAAGTGGCACTTCGTATTCCTGGGAGTATGTGGCAGCACACAGTGACTACTAGTACAATTTTGTTCCACGCCAGCACGTTTTCTCACAATTGCCATCACAAAGGTCAAAAGAGTAAAAAGACAACATCTTAGAATTGTTGTGGAAATAGTTTTGATCACATGGACCCCCTTGAAAAAGCTTCAGGGACCCTCTCTGGGTGTGTAAACCATGCTTAGAGAACCTGTGGGTTAGCAGGATAGCTTATCCCTATTTTTATAGAAAAGAAACTTATGTAAAAATTAACATGACTTATTTGAGTCAGAAAGTGCTGGGGTAAGGACGGGGCCAGGGAGAAGAACTAAAAGCAAGGAGTTTCTGTATGTGATTAAAGTTAAGTTGTTACCAGCTTAAAACAGATTGTTATCACTGTAAGCTTCTATGTAAGCCCCACTGTAATAACAAGGAAAATCCCTTCAGAAGCTATGCAAAAGAAAATGAGAGAGGAATGAAGGCACGGCACTGCATTAAGAAAAAAGTAAACACAAAGGGAAACGAGAGAGAGGAAAAGAGGGAGAAGAGACCTCAAAGACATGCAGGAAACAATATTGCAACAGAAAATCCCCCCCATCAACGAGTACTTTCTTTTTCTAATTTTTTATTTATTGATTGTGAGACAGAGAGGGAGAGAGCAAAACAGAAATATCGATTTGTTGTTCCACTTATTCATGCATTCATTGGCTTATTCTTGTATGTGCCCTGACCGAGGGTCAAATCTCTAAACCTAACAAGATGATACAGATGCTAGAATTATGTAAAAAAAAATTTTTTTAAAGAAACTATTATAATCATGCTCCCAGTGGTCAAACACGCTGGAAACAAACAGAATATTGCCACTACAGAGAAACAGATTTTAAAAAAGTAAATTTTAGAACTAAAAAACATAAAAATCCAAAGTTAAAATTCATTGGAAAGACAAAGCACAACAGAAGTGACAGAGGAATGAGTCAGTAAGTTTGGGGATAGATGAAAAGAAATTTTCCAAGAAAAATATTTAGAGAAAAGTAAATAGAACCTCAGGAATTTACAGGACAATGACAAATGTATAACACTTGGGTCACTAAAATTCCAGAAGGAAAGGAAAAATTTAGAGAGAGGAAAAAAAAAAAACGAAACAATGACAGAAAACTCCCCCAAATATGGCATGAAACCAAATTTATAAAATGAAGCAGGAAGCTCAGTGAATCTCAAACAGGAAGAAACTCAAAAAAGTCCATTTCTAGATACTATAAGCAAACTGCTGACATGAAAAGTAAGGAAAATTCTTGAAAGTGGCCACACAATCCCATGTTAAGTGTAAGGTAACAATGATTCCAAGGCCGCAGATTTCTCACAAAAAAAACATGTAGGCCACAGGCAGCAAAAAACATTTTTAAAGTGGTAAAAGGACTGTCCACTTAGAATTCTGTATAAAGTGAAAATTATTTCAGGAAAAGGAAAATAAACAGTTTCTCAGATGAAGGATAACTGAGGGAATTCTTTGACAAAAGACCTGCTCTCAAAAAGTGCTAAAGTAAATTCTTGAGACACTAATAAAGTAACAGAAATGAAAACTGAATTTCAGAAATAAACCGAGAATCAAGATGGCAGAGGAGTGAGTGGAAGTCACACTGACCTCCTCCCAGGACCAATCTGGAATTACAACTAAATTGTGGAGAAATCACCTGCAACAAACAACTGAACAATAGCGAGAGAGGAGCCATATAACCTCAGAGAGAGAAGAATCAGCTTTAGCACAACCTAACTGGTAAGGAGTACAGTAGAGACTCGAGAAGGCGGCTGGGACATGCACGGGCGGCAGCACCAGAAGGATACTGAGAAGGCCAGTTCGATCCCCCTGAGAAGAGCAGGGTCTAAACCACAAGCAGGGAGGATCTCCAGACTACAGCACCAGAGCCCAAAAAGTACACAGATAATAGCCAGCTGTGAAAAGTGGCAGGGTTGCTCTCTGCCAGAGAAGGCGGCTGGAGAACAAAAGAACCGTTTAAAGGGCCAATGCATAAATTTGTATTTGCAGCCACTTACCCTGGTCTCCGGCAAAGGCTGGGGCAGAGTGGGCTAGAGACGCCTGAGGAGAGACTGGGGAAGGAGGCTTTGGGGAGAGAACTGAGAGAGTAGCCAGCAGGATCCCAGTGCTGACTCTTCCCCAATATGGCAGCAGCGTGAGAGGACCCAATAACCCTGTCCCCAGGAGGGACTCCGCCCCGCCCCGCCCTGAGCTGTCTAAGCTGGCCTGCTGAGTTCAGAGTGACTAGATTGAGAGCTGAAGGAGACAGTCACAGACAGTAGATTCCTGGAAGTCTTGAACAGACTGCCTAAGGTCAGACAGGGTCAACATCTGACATCATCAGAGGCCGATCCAGAAAGTAAAACAGCGGTCTCCTACCATAGGAGTTCATACCACAAAGTCAGGAAATCAAGACAGATCAACTTAAGAAGCAGAAGAAAGAAGAAGACTCTCACAAATAATGAGAAGACAAAGAAACACCCCCCAACTTGAAGGGAAAGGAGGAATCCCCAGAAAGAGAACTAAATGAAATAGAGGCCAGTAAATTATCAGATATTGAGCTCCAAACAATGGTTCTAAGGAAGCTCAATGAGCTCAGAGAGCTCAGAGGGAATTACAAAAAACTACAGGGAAACCACAAGGAACTTACTGCAAACTGTATCAGCATGAAAAAAGGACATAGAAATTGTCAATAAAAGACAAGAGGAAATGAAGAACACAGTATCTGAATTGAAGAACACAGTCGAAGGAATCAAAAGCAGGTGAGATGAAGCCAAGGACTGAATCAGCAAGCTGGAGGACAAGGTAGAAAAAGCTCCCAGAAAGAGCAAGAAAATGAAGAAAGACTCAGAAAGAAAGAAGAGGCATTGAGGGAAATGCAGGACAACCTGAAACATAATAATATCCATATAACAGGGATACCAGAAGAAGAGGATGAGGAAGGGATAGAGAACCTGTTTGAAAAAGTAATGATGGGAAAGTTCCCTAATTGGAGGAAAGAAAAATCACACAAGTCCAGGAAGCACAGAGGGTCCCATTCAAGAGGAACCCAATGAGGCCCACTCCAAGACACATCATAATTAAAATGGCAAATATCAAAGACAAACAGAGAATCCTAAAGGCAGCAAGGGAGAAAGAGGTAGTAACATATAAGAGAGTCCCGATAAGGCTAGCAGCTGACCTCTCAACAGAAACACTGCAAGGCAGAAGGGAGTGGCAAGAAATATTACAAGTCATGAAAAGCAAAGGCCTGCAACCAAGACTGCTCTACCCAGCAAGGGTCTCAAAACGGAAGGCAAAATAAGGAGTTTCCCAGACAAAAGATGGCTAAAAGAACACACCTCCACCAAACCAGCATTGCAAGAAATGCTAAAGGGGCTGCTTTACGAAGATGAAGAAAAAGAGTCTACGAATATCCACTTCCTTTCATAGTTGCCAATATTTGATACTACCAATATTCTTTAATATGTACTAGCCAGATCGTGACAATGTGTTATTTTAATTGTTCCTTTATTATTTGTTGAAACTAAACCTGTTTTGTATATTTCTTGCCTACTTCTATTATTTTTAAAAAGCTTTAAATGACTTCTGGGTATTCTTTATCCATTTTTTCATTAAATGTTTGTAGAATTTTTTCCCTAAAAACAAAATAAAACAAACCATTACTCCTTTTTTAGATGTGTTGCAAATACTTCCCTAGTCTATTACTTGTCCTTTAACTTTTTTATATGTATTTTACTGCATAGTCTTAAATGTTTAATGTAGTCATATTGTCAATATTTTACTTTATAGCTTCTGGGTTTGAATATTTTACTTCAGGGTAAGAAAAATATTAGTTTTTATTTTCTCCTAAAACTCTTTAGATATTACATATTGGTTTTTAACTCACCTGAATATTTCTTGTATAATGTGTGAAACAGGGCTCTATATTTGTGTTATTTCAAGTAATAGTGGTCCATGCACCTTAGTTGTTGAATAAGCCCTATTTTACCCACTGATTTGAAATATCAATTTAATCATGTATTACATTGTTAGACATATACGTTTGTCTCTAGAATGCTCATTATATTTCATTGATCTCCTTGATTATTTCTGTGCTAGTGTCACGTTGGTTTAATTGCTGAGAGTTTATAATGGTTTTAAATTTTTTAATATTTTATAATTACTTTGACATTAAAAAAAATATGTCCACATTGTGTGTGTGTGTGTGTGTGTGTGTGTGTGTGTGTAGAAAACACAATTCTTTCTCAAATCATCTATTGATGGACACCGGTTGTTCCCATATCTTCGTCATTGTAAATAATGCTGCAGTGAACACAGGGATGCATAAACTCTTTCAAATTAGTGCTCTGGGTTTCTTCTATTATAAACCCAGAAGTAGAATTGCCGGGTCATAAAGAAATTGCATTTAATTTTATTTATTCATAATATGTATTTATCCTCAACTGAGGACATTTTTTTTTTCATTGCTTTTTAGAGAGAGAGGAAGGGAGAGAGGAAAGGAAGGAAAAAAACATCAATGCAAGAGAGAATCACTGACGGGCTGGTTGCATTCCAAACATGCTAGACTGAGGACCTTTCATGCTCAGACCAGGGATTGTATGAGTTCCAACCAGAGACTAAACCTGCAAACTAGATTTGTGCTCTGGCCAGGAATCAAACCAACAAACTTTCAGTAATGGGATGATGCTCCAACTGAGCCACACAGTTACAGAGCTTATTTTTAATTTGTTGAGGTAACTCCATAATGCTTTCCACAGTGGCTGCAACAACCTGCCTTCCCACCAATAGTACACAAGGGTTGCCTTTTCTCCACATCCTCTCCAATGCTTGTTGTTTGTTGATTCAATGATAGCCATTCTGAGAAGTGTAAGGTGGTATCTCATTGTGGTTTTAATTTGCATTTCTTTAATGATTAGCAATGTTGAGCATCTTTTCACATGTCTGTTGGCCATCTGTTTGTCCTCTTCAGGTAAGTGTCTAATGAAGTCTTTTGCCCATATTTTTCCTTTTTACTGAATGTACTGGGGTGACACTAGATTTTCCCCATTAAAAATTTTTTTTTTTGTTTTCTGTTGGTATTGAATCATATGACTTCTTTATAAACTTTGCATCTTAACCCCTTACAGATGTATATTGGTGAATATTTTCTCCTATTCAATGGGCTGTATTTTCCTTTTGTCCATGGTTTCTTTAGCTGTACAAGAAGTCTTCAGTTTAATGTAGTCCCGTTTGTTTCTTTTTTCTTTTGTGTCCTTTTCCCAAGGAGATATATCATAAAAATATAGTATAACAGTGGCTGGACTTTTTCTATTTATATTTATATATGTATGTATATGTATATACATATACATACATATATACATATTTATATATGTATGTGTGTATATACATATACATATATAAATGTATATGTATATATGTATATATACATAAATATATTTACACACACACACACACACACACACACAGATATATCTTGATCTTGTTCTGTTATCCATTCAGCTACCCTATGTCTTTTGATTGGAGCATTTAAGACATTTACAAGTGATTAATGATACAGGCACTTATTTATTGCCCTTCTGCCTTTTTAACTATGTTCCTCTGGTTTTTTTCCCCCTTCCTTCTTATTCTTCTAATACAACAGAATACCCTTTAACATGTCTTATAATACTGGTTTCATGGTAACGAACCCCTGTAGCTTTTTCTTCTCTCGAAGCTCTTTATTTCTCCTTCAAATTTAAGTGATAGCCATACTAGGCAGACAGTCTTGGTTTTAGGTCCTTGGTTTTCATCACTTGGAATATTTGATGCTAGTCCCTTCTGGCGTGAAGTGTTTCTGTTGATAAATCAGCTGACAGACTTATGGGAGCTCCCTTGTAGTTAAGGGCCTTTCTCTCGCTGCTTTTAAGATTCTCTCATTGTCTCTAACCTTTGTCATTTTAATTATGATGTGTCTTGGTGTGGGCTTCTTTGGATTCATCTTATTTCCCTGTTCTTCCTGGATTTGTATGTCTTTTTCTTCACCAGGTTAGGGAAGTTCTCAGTCATTATTTGTTCAGAAGGTTCTTAATCCTTTGCTCTCTAGTCTTCTGGTACCTCTGATGAGGATATTGTTACACTTTGTTATCCCAAAAGTTCCTTAAACTATCCTCACTTTTTAAAATTCTTTTTTCTTTTTGCTGCTCTTAATTGTGTTCTCTGCTATCTTGTGTTCCAAATCACTGATTTGATCTTATACTTTATATAACCTGCTTTTATTCCTTTTACTGTATTCTTAATTTCTGACTGGTTCTTTTTTATGTTTCCTATGTCCTTTTTTATGCTGCTAAACTTCTCACTAAGTTCCTTGAACATTCTTATAACCATTGTTTTGAACTCTGTATTGGTAGACTGCTTGTCTCCATCTCACTCATTTCTTTTTCTGGAAATTTCTCCTGTTCTTTCATTTGGGGTCTGTTTCTTTGTCTTTCCATTTTGGCTGCCTCTGTGTGTTTGTCTGTATATTAGGTAGATTTGCAATGTCTCCCAGTCACTGTAGGGGGGTCTTACGAAGTATGCATTCTGTGGGACCCTGAGGTACACTCTCCCTGATCACCTGATAGGGGTGCTTCAGGAATGTCCTCGGTGTGGATTATGTGGACCTTCTTGTTCTAGTTAAGTCTTGATTGCTGTTGGCCCACCTGTGCATGGGGTCAACACTCAGGTTGGCTGACTATGAAGACCAACCCTAACCACAGTGTATAAGCAGCTGTTTGGGTGCTGATCAAGAAAGGACAATTAGACTCAGAAGAGTCTAGCGCCTTCTAAGATCTCCCTTTGGATGGGCCATGTGTGGAGCTGCCTGGGTCCTGCTCTGATGATGGCTGCAGCCTCCACTGTGTGTGTCGGTTCTGGAGCCTCTTGGGAGGGTCTCAGGTGCTGATCAATGTCATACACTGACTGTGACTGGCCAAGATGTTTGGGGCTACAAAGTGATCTAGTTTTACGACTGTTTCTGCTGGGCCCGGGCTTGTGTGGGAAGGGCCAAGCTGTGCACCAAACCAGCTTCCACCTTTACCAAGTCCAGAGCCAGGTCAGCAAAAAGGCCTAAGGCACGTTGCAATCTGCCTCCACCTGCCAGCTGCCCATCAGGCTCACTCATTCAAAGAGCCTCTTGCAGTTGTATGAGGTAGGGTCTCAGTGAAGCAGCGGTAGGGACAAGTGGTCTTCACCAGACTGAATCAGGTTCAATCTCAGTACCGGTGCTGGGTCTGAGGCTACTCTGAAAAAGTCCTAAAGTACACTACAGCCAGATGCCACCCACCAGGTGCCTGCAAACTTTTGCTGTGAGGCGAGGTCTCAGGGAGACCTCAGGGTGAGACCAGCAGAATATACCAGGCCCAGAGACACCAAGATTTGGCTGTGTAAAGGTAGGGCTCTGCACCAGTTGGGCATGCAGAGGTAAACTGGCCCCCACCCCCCTGCCATAGAGCCACACAACTCAGTCTGTCCCCTGTTCTGCCCGAAGCTCCTCAAGAGCTTGAGCTCAGCAGAGCAGGACTTGAGAAGTCAGGAGGGTTGAGCTAGCAGATCTCCTGTGGGGGCACTGCTGAGACTCCAGGGACAGGTGGGGGATGGTCCCCACCCCAGAGCCATACAACTCAGTCTGTGACACCTAAGTGTGCCCATTCCTCTATTACAGGGGCCCAGGTAGCTACCTGCTCTGCGTGGTGTGAGCTCCGCATGGCAGGGTGACAGTAAGACAATTTCATTCTCCCAGGCTGATGGCATATGGCAGGGAGTGCTTGACTCAAGAAAGATGGTGTCTGTGGGCTATACGGGAGAGGAACTCAGCACAGGGACACTGGAGGCTCTTCCCTCTGCTCTCTCCCTGGAGCCATAAAACCCAGTCTCTCCTTGCATGATTCTAGTCTGCTCTGAGTCACCCGTCCCCTACCACAGCCCAGCATGAGTAGCTGTGAATGTGATTTTGTGCACTGGTCCTTTAAGAGGGCACCTGGGTTTGTAGCAGACTCCTATCTCTCCCTGATAGACAGAAGCTCCACTGACTTTCACAGCCAGATGGTATGTGGGCTCCTCTTCCTGGCTCTGGTTCTCTGAACTGGGGAGCCCAGGGCGGGGCTGAGACCCCATGCTCCTTAGGGGTAGCACCTTTACAGATGGGATATCCACTCTGGTTTCTCAGCTGCTGCACATGGGTGTGGGTCCAGTACTTTTTGTGTCTCCACTCTTTCTACCAGTTTCAATGTGGCTTCCTGTATAAATCCTTGGTTATAAGACTTCTGTTCAGTTAGTCTCAATTAGTTATTCAGGCTGATCTGTATTTTAGTTATAATTCCAGTTTGGTCCTGGGAGGAGGTGAGTGTTAACTTCCACCTCCTCTGCTGCTATCTTGGATACTCTTAACATATTTCTAAATAATCCACTGGCAAAAGAGTAAGAACCAAGGGAAATCAGACATTTAATTTTTGCTCAGTTCAAAATATGTGTGATGTACCTAAAGCAATGGTTAGAGGGAAACTTACACCATTAAATGCTTATCTTAAAAAAGAAAGTCTCAAATCAGCAATCTAAATTTACACCTTAATAAATTAGAAAAAGATTAAATAAATCCAAAGCAAGCAGGAGGAGAGAAAAAATACAAAGGAGAAAACTTATGTAACTGCAACAAGAAAAACAACAGATAAAAATCGATTAATCAAAAGCCCATTCTTTGAAAAGGATAAATAAATCCCTACACATACTAACAAATAAAAAAAAGACACAATTGCCAACATCAGGAATGAAAGAGGGATATTACTGTAAATCCAAGGTTAAAAAGGTGTTAAGGTAATGGTAGATAATTACATATCCATATATTCAAGAATGTGATGAAATTAACAATTCCTTAAAAACCATAAATGACTAAATTCACTCAAGAAAAAAACAGATGTTCTGACTGGTCTTATACACACTAAAGAAACCGAATTCATAATTTAAGACATTCTGAAAAACAAAATTCCAGGCCCTTGCAAGCTCTACCAAACATTTCATACCAATTCTACACAATCTCTTCTGGAACACAGAAGAGGTGGAAAACTTTCCCAACTCCTTTCTGGGGGCCAACATCACACTGATACCAAATCTAGGAAAACTACAGACCAATATACATCATAAGCCTAGAAATACAAATGCTTAGGAAAAGAAATCCAGCAACATAAAAAATATAATATATCACAACCAAATGAGTCTTGTCATGAGAATGCAAGCTTATTAAATAAAAATCAATGTTCTATTAACAAACAAAAAAAATCACATGGTTATATATATCAATATATATTTCATTTGAGATATCTCTCTCTCTCTCTCTCAAATGACACTGAAAAATATATTTGACAAAATTCAACATCATTCAAGATACAAACAACTCGAAATAAACAATTAAGAGAAGGGAATTTCATCTACCTGATAAAGGGCATTTACAAAAATCCCATAGCTAATCTCATACTTAACAGTGACTGTGTTCTCACCACTCCTAACCAACGTGGTACAAGAAGTCCCAGCTAGTGAAATAAGGCAAGAAAAAAAACAAAACAGACTGGAAAGGAGGAAATAACACTGTCTCTTTTCACAAATAACATGATGTCTATGTAGAAAATCCCAAGCAATCTATCCAAAAAGCTTCTAAAAGTAATCAGTGAGTTTAGTAAGGTCACAGAACAGAAGGTTAACGTATAAAAAGTCAGTCATATTTCTATAAACGAGCATTAAAAAATCAGAAACAAAATATTTTTAAATATCACTCACAACAGCACCATAAAAAACACTTAGATTTAAGTCAAACAAAATATGTAAAGAACCTTTAGGCTAAAAGCTATAAAATGCTAACAAATGAAGAGGTACACTATGTTATATGGACTGTAACACCCAATACAGTTAAGACGCAAATTCTCCCCAAACTGACCTATTGTTTGAATGCAATTCCAATAAAAATCTCAGCAGAGTTTCTCATAGATAGAGACAAGATTATTCTAAAATTTATGTTAAAATAAAAGACACTAGAACAGACAAAACAATCTGAAAAAGAACAAACACAGTTGGAAGACTCACACTACCCAATTTTAAGACTTAACATACAGTGTGGTGTTGGTAAAGAAACAGACACGCACAACAATGGAACAGAACAGAGTCCAGAAATAGACCTACACGAAAACCACCAAAGAACAAAGACAATTCAATGTAGTAAGAGCAGTAGTTTCAATTAACGGTGTTGGAATAATCAGGTATCCACATGCAAAAATAAAACAAAAAACTTGACCTAACCATCACACCTTATATAATATTAACTCAAAACAGATCATATATTTAAATGTAAAGCATAAAACCATAATACTTTCATAAGAAAACATAGAAGAAAATCTTCATGACCTTTGATTATGCAAACAGCTCTCAGGTATGACACCAAATGTAAAATCCATAAAAGAACAACTGATAAATTGGACTTAATCAAAAAGTTCTTTTGCTCTATGAAAGATGCTGTTAAGTGAATGAAAAAAATCAAGCTATAAACTAGGAAAAAACATTTGCGAATCAAGGTCTTACATAACGTATAAAGAACTCTCAAAATTCAACAATAATAAAACAGACAATCGAACAAAATGTGGGGAAAGACCTGAACAATTCACCAAAGAACATATATAGATGGCAAATATGTACATGATTCAACATCATTAACCATTAGGGAAAGGCATAATAAAACCACAATGAGGTACTACTGTACATCTGACAGAATGGCTTAAAAACCCCCAAATAACAAAAAGCCAGTTATACCAAGTACTGGCAGAGAAACAGGCGAATAGGACTCTCGTACACTGCTGGTGGGAAAACAAAATGGTACAGCCACTCTACAAAACAGGCTGGGAGTGTCTTACATAATTAAATTCACACTACATAATCCAGCACCCTATGAAGTATTTGCCCTAGGGATACACAAACTTTGTCCACACAAAAGCCTGTAAACAAATGTTTATAACAGCTTTATTCATAATCAAAGCTGGAAAATATCCAAATGTCCTTCAACAAGTGATGAGACAGTACTGCCATATAGTGGAATACTATTTAGCAATAAAAAGCAATGAACTATTGTTATAAGCAACATGGATGAACTTCAAAGCCATCATGCAGAGTAAAAGAAACCAAGCTCAAAAGCTATGTATTACGTAAATTCACTTATACAGCACTCTGGAAAAGGCAAAACTAGAGACAGAGAATGGATCAGTGACTTCAAGTGCGGGAATACAGAGGGATTAAACTACAAAGGTCGCAGAACCCATCGTTAGCCTGCTTGTGATGACAGTTACAGGAATCTACGCATGCACCAAAATTCATACATGTATAAATCAAAATGGTCAATTTTACTGCACATAAATTTTTAAAGTAATGCAAAAGGAAAAAAACAGATACTCCTTTAATAACTCCACTACTATTTCTATTTTTGTATTGAAATAGTTTGCTTTATTTCAATACAAAGAAGGATGAACCACCAAAACAAAGACAGTTTCCAAAAACAATAAACTACATTATAATTATAGAAACAGACTTTGGACTTCCATTTCCAGAAACAGGGCAGGCCAGATGCTTAATGAAACTCTTCCCAGTACTAAGTTCTCCTGAAATGCTTTTGAAAAGTGTATCAGAGCTTGTGGTAAAATACAGGAAATGAGAGGCAGAAACAAGTGCAGGAATCCCTTATCTGGAACCTCAGGTGCTGGTAATCTTTCAGAATTCAGAACCAGCGGGGTGCGGCAGGGGGGCGGGGTGTACAGCGGTAACGCACAGTATTATCATACACTGCACCACGCTCCAGCAGCACAGGGGATGGCATCTCATGATCAAACATGTCCGTATTTCTGCAGTAAGTGCATACCCGTTCAGGTCAAGTTTTGTTCACTTTAAAAATAACTTGTGACAGTCAACACTTTCTGGGTTTCTGAACTATAGATAAGGAATTGTGGACCCATAGAAGCCAGTGTAAATCAAGATGGGTAAAGGTACAAGGCAGGGAGGGTGTTCACCTGGGGAAAACCACTAACTTCAAGAGACTGGGACCGTGCAGTTTCAAGGGCTGTTGCTCAGGGCTCGGAAAACGGTAGAAGATTGAATCAAAACAAGGCCCAGGCAGTGTATGGGAAATCTGTACCTTCCCCACAGTTCTGCTGTGAACTTTAAACTGCTTTAAAAAAAAAAAAAAAGTCTTAACAGAAAAAGAAAAAAATAAACAAGAAAAAGAACAAAAAGAAAATCATCTAGCCCTCTGAGAAATAAAGAACAAATAAGACAAAAACACAGAGGCTATCTAATTAGAATTCCAGAAGGTGGTAACTGAAAAATACGTGTGCATAATTTCCAAATGAGAATTTAAAAAGGTGGTGTTGTCGACATACCTGGGCTATAATTCTAGTTCCCCACTTACTATGTAGCCTAGGCAAGTTCCTTAGCCTTTCTAAGCCATGGTTTTCTCATATAAAACAGGATAATAATGCCTACCTCACAGAGGTATTGTTACTAGTAATTGAAATCTAAGTAGAGCCCTTAGCACAGAACTCAATAAACATCACCTGCTGGCAATTAAAAAAATTTACCTATAAAGTACAGTCAACTTGCAATAAAATTAAGACAGGATGGGCTACGCCTATGTAGATAATGTGTTCATTTCAAAATCTGTAGAAGGAAAAGCAGGATGGCAGTTGACCCCCTTTTGTTAATTCCGCTAACCCTCAGCAGATATGATCCAATCACTATAGCTATGCCTTCGGTTCCTTTTCTATACACTGATACTACTCCAGGGCACTTGCTAAATCCTCCCAGATTTGAGAGCTGACATGGGAGAAAAAATTATTCCAACCCTTTTATTCCCTATCTCAAGTTCCACTTTCTACA
This sequence comes from Pteronotus mesoamericanus, assembly GCF_021234165.1. Taxonomy (NCBI): domain Eukaryota; kingdom Metazoa; phylum Chordata; class Mammalia; order Chiroptera; family Mormoopidae; genus Pteronotus; species Pteronotus mesoamericanus. The sequence goes on from NW_026555090.1 coordinate 2,754,422, forward strand.
CTGCTGAAAAACAAAAACAAAACAAAACAAAACAAAATAAAACCACAACAGGATAAAGAGAGAAATGGAAATCACATACTTACTTTTCATTAGTTTTCCTGATAGTTCCTTTAGTGGAGAAGACAGACTATTTGTACTGGCTACTATAAGTCTGGGGGAGGATTCTTGGGTTTCCATGGAAACTTCACGAGCTTCTCTTCTGACCATTTCCAGGTGGAAAGAATGGGCACTGTCACATTCCTGGGAAAGGAGCAAGTGATTCTGGGTGCTAGTTCTATAATTTAGGTCAGTTCCTTCTGATTGAGTCATAAGCAACTGGGCTGAGCTAGAATCCTCTAATCCCTTGTCTAGAGACTCAGTTACAGAAGATGTTACAGTTTCTTGCTTTTTAGATGGAGAGACAGGCTCAGCCAACGAGCTCTGCTTCACTGTGTTCAGACTGTGTGCTCTTATTCGGGACCAGGTTGTAGAGTGAAAACTTTCAGCTTCTAACCAAAACTTAACCAAATGCTCCATTCTCCGCAGTTCCATGAATTGAATGAAATAAGGGAGGACAATAGTGTCATGCAAGACTTGTTCAAGGGTCTTTGAAAGGCTTGATTTGGCCTCTTGAATCTGGTAGTCCAGACAAGACCTGCCTAAAAAAAGCAAAAAAATTTTAACAGTTCAGTAACAAATAGTTTAAGGTTGACAAATTAGTCATTCACCTTCAGCATCAACGTTTTTCAATAAAGTTTACTTCCTAGCAACATAAATGAATAAAGACTTAGAAATACTATGGTTTTGGTTTGTAAACAAGCAAAGAAACAACTGTCCAAAACTTTTCAAAATTATTAAAAAGCTCTATGTTATTCAAATAATCCTCATATCTCTTTTAATGGCAATTGAGGCCATAAAAATTCTTTTAAAAAAATCTTATGATACTAGTCCCGAAACAAGAAAAAAAGGCCAATAAAAATTAAAAAAAAAAATTCTACCCATTAAAAATACCAGAAAGGCAAATTAATATAACGTTTTTGCCTGTCAAATTGAAAGATATTTTTTCAAAAACCAGTAACAAGCACAAACAAGGGCACAACAAACCACACTGATGATGAGAATGTAAACTAGCAAAACCCTTGTAGAGGAGCATTCAGTAACGGACAACAGACCTGAGCAATCTGCACGATTTTTAATCCAACAGCCCCACTTCTAGGAACTAAACCTAAGGAACAATTGTGGATGTGTAGAGATAGCAAGAAAAGTGTTATGAACTCTCAGTATTATTTAAAACAAAATAAAGAGTAGCTCTGGAATTTTATCTTTAAAAATAAAACTAAACTTAATAAAAACAAGTTTATTTTACATTTAACTAAATTTAAATTATGATAATAACCATAGCTATTAGAAAAAATAAATAAATCTTTTTTTTTAACTGTCACAGGACAGCATAGAGAGGTTCATTTTCATAAAATTAACTGATGGCTTCAACAATTTTTCAAAAAGGCTTTTCTTAATCTTTTGCTATTCAAATCATATTCTTTAAAGCAATTCACATGTCATCATCCTTGCTGTCTTATTGTCAATGCTAACTAGTCATTCTAAGTAGACATCAGTTTCATGAACTTCCAGAAATCCTGATCCCCTACAAGACTTAAAATTTTCTTAACTAAACTTTTAATTTTGAGATACAGTAGCTTTACATGCAGTTGTAAGAAATCTCCTGCATATCTTCTTTGGGTGGGGGGGATGTAAGAAGTTATTTTAACACAACAGGGATCCTATTATAGATATTGCTATGTAACCTGCTTTTTTCACTTTAACATACCTTAGACATTTCTCCATGTCTTCTTCAGACTTCTTAATGGCTACACAGTATTCCTGCATATCGGAACACCAAAATTTGCCTACGTCTCTATTAATGGGTATTTATATGTTGTTCCTAATTTTTTCCTATCACAATACTGCAATGAATAGCCCTATACATACTTATGTATTCATCTTTGTGAATATATGTGAGTATATCTGAGGACTGGATCGTACAATTTTGATAAATACTTCCAAATTGCCTTCTAAAATTCAACAATTTACAGTTCCACTAAAAAGAAGTGGCTATTTCTCTACATCTACATTAACATTCAAATCATCAAACTTTAAATACTTGCTAATGCATTAGGGGGAACATTAACTTTTTATTTAATTTGCATTTCCCCGAGTATTAGTGAAATGAGGCATCTTTTTCACACAGGCAATGTATATCTTCTTCTGGAAATGGTCAATTATTCCACTGGGTGTGCTTTATATTTTATATTTATAGGAACACAATAGTGCTTCCATTATACTTATAGCTGTTATTTTAATTAAAATACACTTTTTCAGAGCTCCTTCCAATTATACAGTTCACTATCCATTGACAGGAGTTTCACATATTATACTCAACTCCTTCCTCCTATTACAAGTTAACAAAAAGTGACAGTCACTTACCCAAGTCACCAAAATGAGCGGCCTCCATGTGGCTTGGCTGCTTCTTAAGTGTTGCTGTCCTGCCACTTGAAAAGGAGTCCATGTTGGCAGAAATGGCATTGATTGCAACATGACTTGGTCCTGCAGCCTCCAGCAAGGCATGATTTTTAGTGCTTTTTTGTGGGGAATGTACGGATATTGAGGCTATAATTTTTCAAAAAATTGTTGAAAATTAAACAAAAATTGATAGTTTCTAAAACTGCCTCAACAGAGGGCTTTAAAAGAGCTTCAAAAATTAAGTTCTGTAACATTTCTCTTAAGTGAGCACACTGAACAAGACTTAAGGGAAAGGTAAATTAATCAAGCAGCAGAAAAGTGGGAAGAACTGCCCTATTATTATTTATAACTCTCAAAATACTGTGCCAGAATGGAATCTGAAACAGAGATCTTTCTTTGACAAGTTCTCTGAGGACAGACAATACCAAAGCCAGCAGACATTCTGCAAATGGGCCCTTTTCATTCCTTAACCCTTGCTTGCACAAGAAACAAAACTAAGACTGCAGGGAAAACAAAGCTGTAATTTAACTGTAATTTAACCTATTACTCCTTGACATGTGTTTATAAAAGAAAGCAGATAAGAACATGAACATTTATACCTGCTGTCAGGTATCTATATTTATTGGTCATTCAACAGATTTTTGGAGAATTATGCAATGAAGCTATCTTCAAATGACTTCTTTCCATTAAGTCAGGAATGCTAACCATGGATTATATACTGTCATAGAGTGCAAGCACAGAATATTTTTTTTTACCCTGGTATAGATTTAGAAGTTAGGTAGGCCAATCCTTTCATTCTACACATTAAGACTCTAAAGAAAGTGACATGACTTCCAAAGTTACACTGTTGGTGTACAAGACTGGTACTGGTGTGCCTGAGACATCAAGCCCCTCCTTTCTACAACCAGATCTTGTCTTCACAAGCCCCTGCTTACTAAGGGCTTTAGTCTCTATCAATGCCAATCATATTAGAGAGCAGTGTGAGCTACTGTGGAATTCAATTGGCTTTTAATTACTAGAAATAAGCAGGAAATCATCGTACAAATCTCTTGTAATAATTAGTCTCTCTCCAGCAAATAGAGCATACAGACTTAATATTCAATGCTAGTCACACACCAAACATTTGAAAGAAAAATCTAAATAAGTAGCAATCCATAGATTTCATGTAAATGCATTCCACTTATAATTTTTTTATATAATGGCTATGGAAATAATTTCCATTACAGTTTTTCCATTCTAATCTTTACATATTGACAGAATGAAATTGGTCAAAACTATAGCAAAGATTATAACTTAAGAATGCCTTATAAATAGAGACAATATGCTGATTCCAATAAAGTAATCAGAATAAATTTTAAGTTAAGGCCATTCATCCAAAATAATGAAGTGAAAGCTGCAACCACCCAGACTGCGGGATGAACAGAAAACCAAGCCTGCGGCAGCTGTGCCACCACTCAGCTGGAAGTTAAGAGTGGGGGGTGGGGTGGGGGACTGGTGGTGGTGTGTGTGGCTGGGTGTGTTTTAATAAATAAAATCAACTAATCACAGTTAGGGAAAATATCAAATGTGTGATTAACAAGAAAGGCACCTGCTCTCTGTAATCACTAGGGCAGCCAGCGGATGCTTAGTAAAAGCCTATTAGATGCTAGGTGTTGAAGAGCAGATAAAAGTTAAACAGAAATAACTCAATCGTAATTAATTCTAAAAAAGGCAGAAATGATTAATGGCAAAAGAAGGGAAAAGATAACAGGATTAAAAAGCTCAAAAATGCAAAGCACATCATTTTTTAATACAATGGAAGTTTGCTGAACTTACCTTTCACTGACTTGGCATCTGAGGTCTTATCTTGTTCTCTGCCTTTCACTAGAAGATAAAAGAGCATCATGACAAAACTTTCCAGTAAAAGATACTTTATACATTGTAAAAATTAGGCAAGCTTTATTCTAACAGACGAGTGTTCAAAGTTCTATTACACACGCAGGGACTGACTGTGTGGGGGAGGGGTCAGGGCCTGCAGTCACCAGGGCAAGTCTCTCTAAGGACGTGACCTCTGACCAGTGTTCGGTGCCGAATGCTCTGTGTGCTGTGGAGACGATGCTGATATTCCTGGGATCAAATTCTGGCTCTGCCACCTACTGGCCACGGGACCATGACCAAGTTAATTCATTGAGACCCAGTTCCTCTGGGTCTCAATTTCACTGATTAATCGTTAGGTCAACAATAATAATACCTACCTTAGAGGGCTGTGGATGAAAAATAAATACTTATCCAGGGCTTAGAGGAATAACCACCACACAGTATATTTAGGATGTTAATTAATGTTACCATGTACTAACCAATAATGAAAAAAAGAGTTCTCTGGTTGTGTATCACATCTTATTTCTTGTATATCCCCCACCACACCATCAAATACAAACATTCTAAACTTACAAACATACTAAACTTCTAATACTCAAGGTTTAACAACTTGTCTCCACGGCAGATACTCTAACATTTCCAAGAAAGGAAGGTGCATGGCAGCCTAGGCCTAGTGGGGACTCTTAGAGGATCTAACATAAAACTATTTTTAACCCTCTTTTCTTGTGCTTTTCCAACATTAAATTTTCTTTAACCTCACCATGAAAAGCCTATCAAAATAAACCCCACAAGGTAATCATCTCTCTTTTGGTGCTCTTAAATATTAAAGCGCAGCAGCAGGAAATAGCCAGCTCTCACAGTATCTGACAAATCAATCCATCAACAAATATTTGAGTGCCTATTATGTACCAGACACTCTCCTGGCTCAGAAAGGACAGCCCTGCCTTCAAGAAATCCACATGCAAGTGTGTGGAGACAAATGTGGACAAAAAGAAGTTAAGATCATTACAGGTACTGATCACTGGTTTTTGCAGCCCTTTCAGCAGCTGCCAATGGACTTCATCCACTTGGAAGACGAGCTTGTCTTGGCTTCCTTGACACTCCACTGCCCTGGTTTTCTAGCCACTCCTTCTTAGCTTATCCCCTTGCTGACTTCTCCTCTGCCCACTGGGAGTTTCTAGGGCAAAGGGTTGGGATCCCCTTTCTTTTCACTACATAGAGGGGTGGGCAAAAGTAGGTTTACCGTTGTGAGTACACAAAAGTTTATTCTCGTATTATTATTTATTAATTGTTGTATGATTGACTTGTATTACAACTATAAACCTACTTTGTCCCATTGCGCACGTGTGTGTATGTATTTCCTGTATAATTTCCTGTATAATCTTATCCATTCTTAAGGCTTTCAATACCAGAGATATGCCATGGCTCCTAAATGTGTACCCCCGGTCTAAATCCTTTTTGGATCTCAAATTCAGACAGTTAACCACCCTTTATCCAAAGCAAAATGTACCATCTTTTCCCAAACCTGTTCCTACCACAGTCTTCGTGTTCTCCCATAAATGACACATCATCTCCAACCAGTTTCTCAGGCCCAAAATCTGGACTCACCCTGAACATGGTGTCTCCCTTATTTCCCACACCCATTGCTTGTAAGACCAACTGATTCTACCATCAAAATATACCTCTACAGTTCCACTTTGCCACACTTGATGCACTGTTATCTCACCTACCAGATCTTCCATTCAATATTTCAAAGATGAAAGTACACACACAACCTGACTTGACCAAATATTAGCATTCAGCCTTATTTTTCCCCTCTAAATATGATACATATAGTTAAAGGTTCTTATGAATCGCTACCTGATCTCCATGTTCCTCTCCTCTTCTCGGACATAAATATATCCTAAATTAGATGCAGTTACTGCCATGCCTGTTTTTACTACATACGAATGTATAAAAAAGTAAAATATGGTACTATTCTGCACACATCTGAAAATTACATAAATGGTATGGGCATACCTTGTTTAATTGCACTGCACCTAATTGAACTTTGCAGATATTGCATCGTTTTTTAACAAATTGATGATTTGTGGCAACCCTATCTCTAGATAAGTCTATAGGTGCCATTTTTCAAAAAGTTTTTCCTCACTGTGTCTCTGTATCACATTTTGGTAATTCTAATGATACTTCAAACTTTTTCATTATTATTATATTTGTTAGGGTGATTTGTGACCTTTGATGTTACTATTTTAACTGTTTTGGGATGCCATCAACAGCCCTCATACAAGGCAATGAATTTAACTGATAAATACTGTATGTGTTCCAACTGCTCTACCGACCAGGCGCTCCTGTCTCTCTTCCTCTCCTCGGGCTTCCCTATTCCCTGAGACACAACAATATTGAAATTAGGCCAATTAATAACCCTACAAAATGGCCTCTAAGTGTTCAACTGACAGGAAGTCTCTCTTTAAATTAAAAGCTAGAAATGACTGAACTTAGTGAGGAAGGTATATTGAAAGCCAAGACAGGCCGAAAGCTAGGCCTCTTGTGCCACCTAGCCAAACTGACTGCAAAGGAAAAGTTCTTGAAGGACATTAAAAGCGCTACTCCAGTGAAGACACACATAATAAGGAAGTGAAACAGCCTTATTGCTGATATGGAGAAAGTTTTAAGTTGTCTGGATAAGATCAAACCAGCCACAACATTCCCTGACTTGAATCCTATGAAGGCTGAGAGAGGTGAGGAGGCTGCAGAAGGAAAGTAGGAAGCTAGCAGAGGCTGGTTCATGAGGTTTGAGGAAAGAAGGCATGTCCACAACATAAAAGTGCAAGATGACCCTGGCTGGTGTGGCTCAGAGGATTGAGTGTCAACCTGAAAACTCTAAGGTCATCAGTTTGATTCCCAGTCAGGGCACATGCCTGGGTTGCAGGCTGGGACCCCAGTTGGGAGCACGCAAGAGGCAAATGACCAATGTTTCTCTCCCTTCCTTCCTCTCTCTCTAAAAATAAATAAAATCTTAAAAAAAGAAAAAAGAAAAAAAGAGTGCAAGGTATCGATGCAGGAGCTGCAGCAAGTTATCCAAAAGATCTAGCTAAGACGATTAATGAAGGCAGCTATGCTAAACAACATATTTTTGATGAAGACAAAGAGGTCTTTTTGTGGAAGAAGTTGCCACCTTGGACTTAGCCTGAGAGGAGAACGCAATGCCTGCCTGCAAACCTTTCAGAGTCAGGCTGACTCCCTTGTTAGGGGCAAATGGCAGCCAGTGAACTCAGTACTCATTTTCCATTCCAAGTATCCCAGGGCCCTTAAGAATTATGCTAAATCAGTAAGACTACTTCCTTCCAGGATGGAGGTGTAGGTAGACAACACTGCCTCCTCACACAACCAAAAGAAGGAAAACAACAAACTTAAAGCCAAAACATAACCAGAACTGCCAGAAAATCGAACTGGAGGGAAGCCTGACAACCAAGGAGTTAAAGAAGAAACATTCATCCAGACCCACAGGAGGGGCAGAGACACAGAGCTGGGGAGGAGAGGATGCACAGCGGCAGCTGTAGGACCAGGAGGTCCCACATTTGCGCGTGGATAAAATGCAGGAACAGCTGGGGAGCAAGACAGACCATGCAATCCAGGGTTCCACTGCAGGAAAAGAAAGCCTCTAAGCCTGTGGGGGCTGTGGCAGCAGAAGAAATTCCCAGCCTCACAGGAGAGTTAGAGGGACCCACAGGGTCCTAGAATGTACAAACACACCCACCCAGGAATCAGCACCAGAAGGGCGCTATTTGTCTGTGGGTAGAGGGGGAAGTGACTGAAAACCCACCAAGAGCCAAGCAAGCACCATGGCTCCCAATCAGACCTCCCCACCCCCAGCAGCGTCACAACAGAGCGACCTGGGTTGCCCTGCCCTGGTGAATACCTAAGGCTTTGCCCCTTCCTACATAACAGGCACGCTGAGACAAAGAAATATGGCCCAAATGAAAGAACAGATCAATGCTCCAAAAATAGAACTAAGCGATGAACAGGTAGCCAACCTATCAAATGCACAGTTCAAAACAGTGGTAATCAGGATGCTCACTGAGTTGGTTGACTATGGTTGCAAAATGGAGGAAAAAGTGAAGGCTATACAAAGTGAAATAAAGAAAAATATACAGGGAATTAACAATAAAGGGAAGGAAACTGGGACTCAAATCAATGATTTGAAGCAGAAGGAAGAGATAAACACTCAACCAGAACAGAATGAAGAAATAAGAATTCAAAAAAATGAGGAGAGGCTTAGGAACCTCTGGGACAACTTTAAACGTTCCAACATGCAAATCATAGGGGTGCCAGAAGGAGAAGAGGAAGAGCAAGAAATTGAAAACATTTGAAAAAGTAATGAAGGAGGACTTCCCCAATCTGGCAAAGGAAACAGACTTACTTCCAGGAGATCCTGGGAGCTCAAGGAGTCCCAAAGAAGTTGGACACAAGGAAGTACACACCAAGGCACATCATAATTACATTCCCCAAGATTAAAGATAAGGAGAGAATCTTAAAAGCAGCAAGAGAAAAGGAGACAGTTACCCACAAAGGAGTTCCCGTAAGACTATCAGCTGATTTCTCAAAAGAAATCTTGCAGGTGAGAAGAGGCTGGAAAGAAGTATTCAAAGTCATGAAAGGCAAGGACCTACATCCAAGATTACTCTGTCCAGCAAAACTATCACTTAGAAAGGAAGGGCAGATAAAGTGCTTCCCAAATAAGGTCAAGTTAAAGGAGTTCATCATCACCAAGCTCTTACTATATGAAATATTAAAGGGACTTATCTAAGAAAAAGAAGATCAAACACTATGAACAGTAAAATGACAACAAACTCACAACTATCAACAACTGAACCTAAAAAAAACCCCGAAAACAAAAATCTAAGCAAACAACTAGAACAGGAACAGAATCACAGAAATGGAGATCAGAGGAGAGGGGGGAAGAATGGGGGAAAAGGTACAGGGATAAACAGCATAAATAGTAGGTATAAACAAAATAGGCAGGGGGAGGACAAGAATAGTACAGGAAATGGAGAAGCCAAAGAACTTATATGTACGACCCATGGACATGAACTAAGGGTGGGGGAGGAAGGCCGGGAGGGGGCGGTGCAGGGTGGAAGGGAATAAAGGGGAGGGAAAAAAATGGGACAACAGTAATAGCATAATCAATAAAATATATATTTAAAAAAAGAACTATGCTAAATCCACTCTGCCTGTGCTCTATAAATGGAACAACAAAGCCTAGAGGACAGCACACCTGTTTACAACATAGTCTACTGAATCCTTTTAAGGCCATGACTGAGACCTACACTCAGGAAAAAAGACTCCTTTCAATGTACTGCTGCTCAGTGACGACGCACCTGGTCGCCCAAGAGCTCTGATGAAGTGTACAATGAGGTAATTGTTGTTTCATGCCCAGCACAGCAGCCACGATGCAGCCCAAGGATCAAGAAGTAATTTTGACTTTCAAGTCTTATTACTTGAGAAATACATTTTGTGTGCCAGTCTGCAGACTGAAAGGCTGTTGGTTCAATTCCCAGTCAGGGCACATGCCTGGGTTGCAGGACAGGGCACAACTGATTGCTGTTTTTCTGGCACATCATGTTTCCTTCTTTCTCTCTCCAAAAATAAATAAATAAATAAATAAACAAACAAATTCTTTAATAGAAAAGGAAAAAGATATACATTTTATAAGACTACAGCTGCCATAGACAGTGAGTGATTCCATTGATGGAGCTGAGCAAAGTAATTGAAAACCTTCGGAAACGATTCACCCTTGTAGATGCGATTAAGAACATTTGTGATTCATGGGAAGAGCTCGGAATAGCAACATTAACAGGAGTTCGGAAGAAGCTGCCACCACCCCCCATGGCTGACTTCGAGGGGCTCAGACTTCAGTGGAGGAAGTAACCGCACACGTGGTGGAAACAGCAAGAGAAGGAGAATTACAGGTGGAGCCTGGACCTGTGACTCAACTGCTGCCATCTCCTGGTGGCACCTGAACAGGTGAGCAGTAGCTCCCTGTGGATGAGCAGAGAGTGGTTTCTTGAGATAGAATCTGCTCCTGATGAAGATTTTGTGAAAATTGTTGAAATGACAGCAAAGGATTTAGAATATTACACAAGCCTAGTTGATAAAACAGTGTCAAGGTCTGAGAGGGCTGACTCCAATTTTGAAAGTTCTAGTGTGGGTAAAATGTTATCAATCAGCATCACATTTAAGAGAGAAATCATTCATGAAAGTAAGAGTCAATCAATGTGGAAAACACTGTTGTCATACTTTAAGAAATTGCCACAGCCACTTCAACCTTCAGCAACCACCACCCTGACTAGTTGGCAGCCATCACCATTGAGGCACGACCCTCCACTAGCTGAGATGAAGGTTAGCATTTTTTAGCAATGAAGTATTTTTTAGTTAAGGTAGGTACGTTATTTTTTAAACATAATTGCAGCACACTTCACAGACCATAGTGTAAACATAACTTTTATATGCACTGGGAAACCAAGAAATTCACATGACTCATTTATTATGACACTGTCCTTACTGCAGTGTTCTGGAACTGAATCCACACATCTCCGAGGCTTCTCTGTCTTCTTCTAAACATATCTAACACTTGTATTCGTACAATAATTTGACATTTGTCTATATTGATGCAATTCTAGTTTTCATGTAGTTCTAGCTTATTTTAGCTGCTTAATTTATTTAAATATATACACCTTTATTTACCCATTCTCCTATTATTAACATTTAGGTTTTATTTTCTGGTTTTCACAAACATTGATGTGATGATCTCATGTCTTCCTATGTCTATGTAAAAATTTATCTAGGATAAATCCCTAGTAATAAAGCTGCTAGGTAACAAATTATGTGCATTTTTTACAAAAGTAGCTCTATCAATTTACACTATCTCTGTGCTCATATTTGCATCCTTGGTATTTTTAATTTTTGCCAACTTAATAGTTTTCAAATGGTATTTGATGGTGTTTTTCATTCATTTCCTTGATTTCCTTCGAGGCAACACCCTTTTGTGTTTATTGGCTATTTAGGTTTCCTCTTTTATGAACTGCATATTCATGCTTTGTTGTCTACTTTCTTTCCCCCCCAGAAATCTCATACATATTCTGGATACTAATTCTTTTTTCGTTTGCATTGCAAATACCTTAAGTATATTTTATTGTTTGAGCTTTTTTCCTTTTTCCTTCCAATCCTCACGCCAGGATATATTTATTGATATGAGAGAGACAGACGAGGAGTTGAGGAAGACACAGAAATACTGATAGGCTGTCTCCCACTCACACATCGAACTTGCAACCTAGGCATGTGCCCTGACTGGGAATCAAACCCACAACCTTTTGGTGCATGGGACCATGCTCTAATTAACCAAAGCTCCTGGCAAATGCAAGTGTTGTTTTTTTATTTCAACGTAGCCAAACTTACATTATGTGGATTGTATTTTCCTATCTTATTTTAAAATATCCTTTCCTACCCCAAGATCAGGTTTCCCCATTTTCTTCCATATGATTTCAAGTTTTGCTGTTCCAAATTCTGGCTCTTATCTACCTGGAATTTACTTATCAGGAATGTTTGTATAGCTATGATGTATTTTCCCATCCTTTTACTTTTAACCTTCCCATTATCTTTTTTACATTTAAATACAGATAGCAGGGATCCAATCTGAAGCTCACCATCATTTTATTACGTGGGTTAGCCCATTTCTGTTTATTGTGATTACTGATCTTTACTTCTAAAACAGAGCATTCTTAAAACTCTATGAATTTGTTATCTCCTGGTAATTCTGTGTATTTTGCTTTATATATTTTGATGTTAGGTACAAACTAGTTAAGAATTCTGTGTGCCTAATACCCTGTTCATTTTCTCATACTGTAATGATCTCTGGCCCTAATGATGGTTTATGCTTTAAAGTACAGTATTTCATGTGCCGCACAAGCTTTCTTCTGGTACAACTGCCTAGTACACTTACCCATTTATTTTCTATTTCGGTATGCTCTTATGTTTTGGTTGTGTCTCTGGTAAAAAGCTTATGGATAGATTTCAGTTTACCATCCAACCTGTCTCTTTATCTTTTAGTTATATGAACTGCTACTAGACTTTTAGCCATATACATTTTAGTCTACTTACATCTATTGTCATTACTGATCTACTTAGGTTTATTTCTGCCACCTTATTTTGTACTACTGACTATACTTTTTTAATTTGTACTTTTTTTATTATGAAACATTTAAAATGTAAAGATAAGACCAGACTTTAATATGAGGAATACTCAGGTTTATCAAATCTTAACATTGTCATATTTGCTCCAGAAAAATTTTTAAAAGAAATAAAAACTTGCAGGTAAAACTGATGACCCTAATTTCATTACCCTTCTCCCTAGAGAAACAATTCATAAATTGACTGCTTACTGTTGCCACCCAAATTTTTATTCTTCAACAGATTTATGTTATCCATGAACAACATACAATACTGTTTGAGGTTTTAAAACTTCACAGAAGCGGCTGCACCGATCAACATTTCGAGCAGCAGCGTGTCCTGCAGGCTTACTGCCCCCTCCCCAGGTCTCCCAGAGCGCAGCGCTCACCGACGGCAGGGCTGTTCCGTGTCATTTTCTCCCTCCCTAATGGATCATTCCTATCAGCATACAAACATGCTCTGGTATCTTTTATCTTAAAAACAAAACAAAAACACACCTCTACCCAATATCCCCTTCCAGCTTTTGCCACTTTTTGTTACTATTCACTTCAAAGGTTCTTGAAAAAGGTGTTCTGTTTTCCTTACTTCACATTCTTTCCTCAACCCATTCCACTGACACCACTGAAAGTTTTCGATCACTTCCACATTATCTTGACCTTGCAGATGACATTCAACACAATACTCCCCCCTTTTTGAAATGTCTTTCAGCTTCCGTGACATTGCATTCCTATATCACTGACATTTTATTTCCAATTCTCCTTTCCCAATGGCTTTTGTTTCTCAATTTAACTTCTAAAATTTAGATGACCCTCAGAGCCCTCCCCTAGGCTCCTTTCTTATCAACAGTATCGCAGGAGCTACGACCTGGCCACTGAACTCATTCCCCCCTTATCAGCCATAGCCTGACACATAACCGGCTAGCTATGCTTCGTTTCCCTAAGTCTTTGCAGCTATCCACGGCCATATGACAAGGCTCTCACCAACAGAATGTAAATAAAATTGGTATGTGCTGTTTTCTGGCCAAAGCTGCTCTTTCCTTTATACCTTTTCCTCTTACCATGGATGGGTCAGAGGACTGAGAAAAGCCAGAAGAGGCTGTGACCTGCTTTTGATAAAACAGGCCATAACCCAAGTGAAAGAGAAATAACATGGGAGAAAATGATCCTTGAATGATCGTGAAGCAAAGGCACCCGATGACCACAAATCTAGACTGTTATATAAGAGAGAAATAAAGGTCTGTCTTGTTTGAGCCATTACACTTGTGTTTTTTTGCTATGGTAGCTTAGCCTTTCAACCTAACTTATGTATGTACTCCTGACGTGATCTCATCTAGTCCTTTGTCTTTAATGATCATTTATGCAAAGTACTCCTAAATCCAGATCCAGATCTCGACTTCTGACCTCCTTCCAGAACTACAGACTTGTACGTCCAACTGCTTTTGGACATATCCACGTGGATGTCCAAAAGTTAATTGCAAGCTCACAGCTGCCAAAACAATTCCTGATTCCTCCTGTCCCAAGCTCCAAGCCCAAAGCTTTCCCGGGTTTTCCTTCACTCCAATCACCATTCAAGTTATGCTCTCTCTACCTCTAAAACATACTCCATTCCCCTACTCCACAAGTCAGTCCAGCCTTCTTCCCAGTCCTTGAACACATGAAGCTCATTCCAGCCTCAGGGTGCTACCAGTTCTCTCGGTTGGAATGCAACTCCTTTTATCTCGACAAGGCAGGCTCTCTGTCCCCATTCCGGTCTGTTAGATTCCATTTTCTTAGGTTGTCTCTTGGTGATATGCTCCCACATCATTGTTTAAATTCCCTGCACAGAACTTACTGCTAGCTGATATTTATTTATGTATTTATTCAACAATTATTTACTAAATTCTACTATATTCCAGGCACTGACCTGGACATATATACAGCCATTAAAAAAAAAAAGAAAAGTCAGCTTCATCCTAGTAAAATACATAGTACAGCAGATGGTGATAAATGCTATAGAGAAAAAATAAAGAAGGGCACGGGGATGAGAGTGCAGGGGCAGAGGCCTGCAATCTGAAGTAGGGTGGTCAAAGAAAGTTTCGCTAAGATGCCAGCTCATCAAAACCTGAAAGAGCCCACTGGTGTGGCTCCGTGGGCTGGGCGTCATCCTGCAAACAGAAAAGTCACCAGATCAAGTCCTGGTTAGGGTACGTGCCTGGGTTGCAGGTAAGAGGCAATGGACTGATGTTTCCCTCCTTCTCTTTCTCCCTCCCTTCCCCTCTCTCTAAAAATAAGTAAATAAAAAATATATATATTTAAAAAAACCATGCTGAAAGAGATGAGGAAGCAGAATAGGTGTTATCTATGGGAAAAGGCTTGCAGGCAGAGAACACAAGCAGAAAGGCACTGAGGTGGGAATGCAGATGACAACAAGGAGGGCAATACAGATGGAGGACGGGTGGAGGGGAGCAGGAGGTGAACGAGGACATGGGACCTAGATTATCGAGGGCCATGTACACAGGAAGCCACTAGAGGAATGTGAACACAGGTATTTTGAAAATATACCATATGGGTCAAGGATAAAAGAAGGGAAACCAAACTGTAAGCAAAATAATACTGCTTCTTCGATTTTCATAAAACCAGCTTCCTCTTGACATTTTAGCTGAAATTGGAATGGCATCCTCTCAGAAGACTCCCTTTCCCACCCTATCTAAAGAGAGGTGACTGCCTGTAACAAGTCGGGGCGGTGAGAAGCGGCTGAATTTGGAGGTGTTCTGGCATAGACCTAACAGATTTGCTAACAGATCAGATAAAGAGCAGGTGTGAAAGAGAGGTCCAAGAATGTTCTTAAGTTTTAGCCTGAACAATTAAAAGGCCAGAAATGAAATTCATTGAGATGAGAAAAGCTGAATATTTAGGAGAACTATATCTGAACTTTTAGATACACTCAGTTAAAGATTTATCTATTAGACAGTCTACTCTATCAATAGATGTAACTATGTATTAATACTTATTAGATATTTAATTGGTATAAAGTGCGCTGACAATTGGATATGCCAGTTTGGATTCAGGGGAGACAATCCAAGCTGGAGGTGTAAATTTGGAAATCATCAGCATATGGATTGTATTTAAAAATCGTATTTACAGACTGGATGGGATCCCTAAATAAGACCACTACCAGCTTCTACTCTCATTACATGGTCTCCAACAAGCATCTAGAACAATCTTTTTAAAACAAAATATGAGATCAAATCACTCCTCTTTAATATTGGCTCCACACTTGGAATAAAACCTAACCATGGCCTATAAAGCTCTGAATCACCTGAATTCATCTGCCTCTCTAAGCCTGAGTCACATGGCTTTCTTTCCTTTCTTGAAGGGCACCACATTTTCTTGCCTCCCCACCTCTGAACATGGTCTTTTATGTCCTGGGGGGTGGGGGAGGGGGGGGAGAGAGAGAGAGAGAGAGAGAGAGAGAGAGAGAGAGACCGACCGCGCGATTGATTTCCTGTGTGCCTCCCCCAGCAGACAGTGAAGCCAGTGAGCTCTGGGGGTGCAGGGACTCTCTCTTGCTCAGTGCTCTATGCTGAGGGCCTAGCACAGTACCCGGCAAACAGCAGACATTCAAAAGAATTTGTTGAATAAATGCAGACAAGCCTATTCTGCAACATGCAATTTGTCTCATTATACACAGAATAATGACAAAAACAACCAACCACTTCAAAACTGTCAAACAAATTAGACAGTTCTGAGCTTCATCCACTCAGCACTGTTTTCATTCATTCACCAAACTCTGTATGTACTTAGGAGGAATTCTTTAATTTATAGTCATATTTGAATGGAGCCTTTAGGGAACATTTAATTCTCAGCTGGCAGAAGAAAGCAAAGTCGGTGAACACTTTTCTGTCCTAGGTTACACAGCAGCAGAGCGGTCGTGTGAACCCAAGTCCCTGATTTATTACAGTTTAGTGCTTTATCCGAAACCAGTTTTTGTCTGGTACATTTTCTCTGAAGCAGCAAGAATTGATAGAAGAACCACTAACATCCCAAAAGACACTGTTCACTTTCGGTAGGTACTTTTTAATGAAATGCAACAATCCAATATACCCATACACACAAGTCATGCTGTCTCTACCTAAAAACTGGGCAGCTACTATTCAAATTGACAATCAGAAATATGAGTAGTGTTTATAAACTTAGCGTTCCAGTAGTCAGTAAACTTAAGTCATCAAAAGTAGTCTTCATTAGGGGACTTTTAACAGTAATGTGATTTTAGGAACAGCAGAACCCCTCCCCCGCAAAAAAAAAAGGAAAACTGGAAAGCACTATAGTTGAAGAAAACAATTTTTTCACATGTTGCTTTTCGACATAAGACCTTCAATATTCTGAAAAGTCAGGAAATTTCGCAACAAGGAACTGAAGGAACTTCCTTTTGCTTCATTCAGTGTACACACATACACTCACACCCCTCTCCCGCAAAGCGATGCCTACGCAAACAGGCATTAACTCGCATACGCTTCACCTAACGATTTTGGAGCAGTGGACAATCCCCTCAGTGACCTCGCGCGAGGAGGCCGCCTTCTCCCTCCCTGCAGAGTCGAGGAGGCACGCAAGGGGCGTCTGCGTGGAGGCCAAGGGCCTCCGCCGCCGCTCCGCAGGAGGCCCTTGCAGGCTCACCAGCCCACCGCTGCCCCAGAGGCCGGGCAGGCTCCCCGCCGGTGCCCCCTCTGCTACCTTTCCGCCGGAAGAAGGACATGGCGGGGCCCGGGTCGGGGCGGAGGGCGCGGGGGGACTCTCGCGGGGAAGGCCCGGCTCCCCTCATTCAGCAACCGGCCCGGACGTCCGGGTCCGCAGCGGCCGCCGCACTAGCCCGAAAAGAGACCCTTCCTCCAGGTGTGGGCCCCACGGCCTCCTCGAGATGTCCAAGGAGCTCCTGCCGCCATATTATCAACAAGCCGCCAGCTCGGAGTTCCGGTCCTTCCCCGCGCGAGGCTTCACGGGAGGCCGCACCGCCGGCCCCGCCCCCGTCCCAGGGTGCTGAGGCGCGCGCTCGCGCCCGCACCGCCCGCGTACCCCTGCGCCTGTGCGGCCGGCGCCCCTTCTCAAGGACCCGGGCCTCTGACCCCGCCGCCCTTTGCGGTGGCGGCGCTGGCCCTCGGCAAGGCAGTGCGGGCCCAGCTCCCGCAGGACTAACCCTCCTGGCTCGGGAGCCTCTGGAGCTAGGATAGCGTGCCGCCTCAGGACCGGGCGTCCGGCTGCGGACACCGTCCAGAGCGTACCCTTCTAAAACGCGAGGCTAAGACCGCCACGCCCCGGCCTAGCCCTCCTGTGTCTCGGGTCAAATTAGGCTAAGAGGCCCTGAAGGGCCAGAGCAACTTAACCCTGCACCACCTTCCCGAGCTCTCCCAGGAGAGCCGACACCCCTGCCCCCACGCAGGCTGCGTGTAGGAGACGACCAGGAACCCCGGGTGGAGACTAAGAGGCATAACCTGTTTTATGGGGCTGCGCTGGCTCCCTCGTCAGTGACCTTGGCAATGAAGGATTGCACTTGTTTTCAGAACGCAAGCTTTGCGAATGCTCAGGTTGGAGAGGCACATAAAAGCCTCGCCAGTATTTACCTGGCAAACCCCAGCAAGTCATCCTTCAAGCCTTGTTCAAATGCCATCTTCCTGCGGATCTGATGCAGTCCATTTACCCCTAAACCAGAGTGATACAAGCCTCCCCACTTTTAGTACTCCTTACCACCCCATGACTATGCTGGGGAGGGGGGTTGCTGGGTAATAATTGTAACCTTGAGCTCCTGCTGCCAAGGAGCCCGGGAGATCACAGGAACTACATAAATGTGGACTGGGATTTTTCAATCTATGAAGTCCATCAGGTGACAGACAGGGAAACTGAGGTCCAGAGATAAGAGGCAGCTTGTCCAACATTATTGAGCGTGTCAGTGTTGAGACTGTAACTACAGCTGGGGCTCTTGTCACCATGTAATTAGAGCAAATTAATTGATTTGTCTGTTTTGGATTCGTTACCAGACTCAAGGGGTTCACCTCTTGGGGTGCTCTGTTAAAAAACGAGCTGCGGCTGTCACAAGGTAGTTTTGTTACCAGTGAGAACTAGGTTCTTTACTTCTTGAAAGAAAGATTTCGATCAAGAGACAAAGTGCAGCAAGGCGGGCAAGGAGGTACTGGGCTGCGGAAACGCGCTCAGGACGGACTGAATGGGCACCCCGGAGTGGGCGTGCCTTCATCAGCTGCCAAGCTCAGGTATTCGTGGGCTCTTTTTCCTGGACTTCCCCGCTTCTGTCCTTTCAGCGCCCTCTCTCACTTGTCTGCTCACGTGGCCTGTGACTGGAACTGTGACCTATGAGGCAGAACAGTGTCCTGAGATTGAATCAGAACTTTGGTGACCGCAGGTCTGGCTGTGGTAAGGCACGTCCAGCTTAGATTTGCCTTAGTCCCTTAGAGATGCAGGAATGCAGTAGGGTAATCTATTCACTTTCCCTTTTTTTTTTTTTTTTTTGACTGCCCTGGCTCATGTCTAACAAGCTACCTATCTTAACCGTTTTGCTTCCTTGCAGCAAGTAAAGGAGACAGGATTTATATCAGAAGTTCTGTCTCCCTGAAGGGAAGCTTAACTGTTGCTTATATACACTATGTGCTCAATTACATGCTGATTTCTCCTTGGAAGTCAGCTGCGCTTACCAGGTTGGGCTACTGTCAGTATTATCCTCTTTACAGCTGGTCTGCAAAATACTATGCTACATTTTACATTTTTGCATTTAGCAAGAATAGCATTAAATGGCCCAGACCTTGAAATCCTTGTCCTATCTAACAATTTGTGGCATTTAAGGTACTCACAGTTGATATTTATTGTAAGTTTACTATGCACAGGTACTGGGCTAACCCCTCCAGATTAAGGATAGTCTTTGGAGTCAGTCTTGGTATGGAGAAAACTAGGCACATAAAAGATAATCTGCGCAATTCCCTCATTGGTGCGGCTCAGCTGGTCGGAGCGTCATCCCGTAACTGGAAGATCATGGGCTCGATTCTGGGTTGGGGCACATACCTAGGTTGCAGGTCCTAGCCCGGGTCCAGGCCCAGGTGTCTATAATCCCCCCTCTCCGGGCATGTGCAGGAATGTTCCTCTCTCTCTAAAAACAATGAAAAAATGTCCTTTGATGAGGATAAAAATAATAATAATAAAATAACCTGCCCAAGGTCCCAAGCTAGAGAATGGACCTCCAGAAACCAAGGTCAAGCCTCTCTTTGGGTGAGGGAGTATGTCCCGGCAGGAGCAAGAGACACTGGCCAAGGCTCTCCATGCCCCAGTATATCCTCAACCTGAACTGGTACTGAGAGTGGACATCTGTTTGGCTGTGTCCTCCAGGCCTCAGTAAGGGTGCTGAGAGGTCTGAGTGGTATCCCTGGGGGTCAGAGAAGTCCCTGGAAACCAGCCTGTGCTCAGGGGCAACCACCCTGCTGCCTGTGACCAATAAAACCACAGATCATGACCCACTTCCCCCTCCAAAATGGAGACTTTCAATGAAGTCAAAGAGGAGCAGGGCCAGGGTGCTAAGCGGGGTTTCTCCGCCGGGTCAACGTTAGGGGAGAAGTGGTATGAGCACAGGCACGAAGACACTCTTAGCAAGACAGGGCTGCGCCCTTCTCTTGTTCATTTCGGGAGTCCAGTCCTTTGGGAGCAGCTGTTTTGTATTTGCTGGGAAGGGGAGTGCAAGAAATGCCCTGAAAATTCTGTGATAGAAGCAGTGAACTAGGTTCAGGGGAGGGCTGCTGTAGTTTCTCTAAATCTTCTCAAGTTCTTCCTCATTCTCTCCAGCCAGGCACAGAATCAGTATAATGCGAGGTCCTTCCCACCTTCCCCTGTGATTGCTGCTCTGGACCCCTCCTGGCAGAATTCTGGGGCTGCCTCTATCTCCCCAGGTAGCTGACTACATCCGCGGCAGGCACTAAGGCCGTTGATGCTTATTAAGTGCTTGTCTTGTGCTCTCCACGTATCACGTGCTTTACAATCACAACCTCGCCTAATCCTTTACCTTCTCCCCTAAGAAAGACCCTATGAGACGGCTACCATCGTTACCCTGAAGTCTCAGGCGATGACCCCAAGGCTCCTAGTGATTTAACCAGGATCCCGAGACTGGTAAGGAACTGAGACAGGATTTCAATCACTGTCAGTCTGACGCCAAAGCCATTAGCTTATCCTATTTCCTCCCAGCTTGCCCTCCACCTCCAGCTGATACCCATTTATCCCATGTTCCAGCATGGGGGGGAGGGGTGTCTATTTATCGGGCAAGTATAAGAGAATGAGTGATATCTGGCTGTGCACATGCCTTCTGAATCATCATCCATTAAAGTGTGTGTATACTTGGGGAAGCTTTAAGAGTTTGGACACTTAATCTTGAAATTTGGTGATCCACATATGAATAAAGTTAAAATGAAACAGGAATATAAAAATATACAAGAATACAAGAATACTCCATTAGCCTGAATACCTAGCTATGGCAAACTAACACTCTACATTGCATTTCCAAGTTAATTTGTTAGAGTCACTTTAATGTACACATAAAACAAAATAAATTTTTACAAGAAGGTGTTTCTCTATGTTTCTGTTTATGTTTTAAGAGAATCCTCACAGTCTTTTTATACCAATTGTATCAATAACAACAAACCAGTGAGGTGAAACCAGCAACTCAATTATCACAAAGCTAATTAATAAAGTTAATGTATGGCCCTGGCTAGTGTGGCTCAGTGGAGAGCACTGGACTGCAAACGTACGGGTCTCCCGTTCAATTTCCCCTCAGGGCACATACTTGGGTTGCGGGCCAGGTCCCCAGTAGGGGGCCTGCGAGAGGCAGCCACACATTGATGTTTCTCTCCCTCTTTCTCCCTCCCTTCCCTTCTCTCTAAAAATAAATAACTAAAATCTTAGTGAAAATAAAGTTAATCTATGACAAACTGATTACAAGTCTAATGAACTGCATTCTATTACATTCTAACATAGTTTCTATATCAATCACATCCTCAAAGAAACTATTCAAACATATCTTTTGATATTATAGAACAAGAAAGCTCCTTGTTCCTTTTTAGAAAACAGGTAAAAATACACACTTTTATGACAAGAGCCAGAATACATACAGGGTGGGCAAAAGTAGGTTTACAGCGGTGAGTACATGAAACAGAATTTATTCTTGTATTATTACTTATTATATTATTTTCCATATATTATTTATTATTATATTATTTCCCATATAAACCTACTTTTGCACTCTCATATTGATATCTTAAAATTCTCATCAACTGTCTAAACAAAGGCTAATTCTTTTTTTCCTGAAACGAGCACTTTATTGTTACTATCAATTATTTTTTATAAGTAAACATAATCAAGATAAATAGTTAACAACTGAAAAGGAGTAGAGAGTAAAATGTGATTTTTTTTAAAAAGATATATTATAGCCCTGGCTGGGTTGCTCAGTTGTTTGAAGCATCGTTTCATACACCAAAAGGTTGGGGGTTCAATTCCTGGTCAAGGCACATACCTAGGTTTCAGGTTCTGTCCCCAGTGGGGTTGTGTACAAGAGGCAATCCACTAATGTTTCTCTCTTACATCAATGTTTCTCTCTCTCTCCCTTCTTCTCTCTTTTAAAAATCAATAAAACATATTCTCGGATGAGGATTAAAAAAATTACAATAAAATAAAAAGGTGTATTATAATCCAACTTTTGTAAGCATGCCTGAATTTAAAATATACTACCCACTTATACCTACTTTTAATTTAAAATTTTTTTTCAATTATACTTGACATAAAATATTCGTTTCAGGTGTGTAATATATCTAATTACACATTTTTATAACTTACAAAGAGATCACACTGATAAGTCTAGCACTCATCTGATGCCATACACAGTTATTACAATATTATTTTTATTTTTTAAATTATATTTTTAAAAGATTTTATTTAGTAACATCACTGTGTGGTTGCCTCTCACGCACCCCCTACTGGGGACCTGGTTTGCAACGCAGGCATGTGTCCTGACTGGGAATTGAACTGGTGACGCTTTGGTTCCAGGCAGGCCCTCAATCCACTGATCCACAGGAGCCAGGGTACAATATTATTGACTATATATCCTATGCCAGGATTGTTTTTTATAACTAGCAATTTACATCTTAATCCCTTCCCCCTTTTCACCTATCTCTCCAACCCCTTTCCCATCTGGCAACCATCATTCTCTGTAACTATGGGTTTGTTTCTTTTTTGTTTATTTATTTTATTTTTTAGATTCCACATATAAGTTAAATCATATGGTATTTGTGTTTCTCTGATTTATTTTACTTAGCTTAATACCTCCTAGGTCTATCCATGTTGTCACAAATGGCAAGATTTCATGCTTTTTATGACTGAGTGATATTCCATTGTACATATGTACAACTTTTATATCCACTCAATCTATTGATAGGCGCTGGGGTTGTTTCCATATCTTGGCTATTGTAAATTATGCTGCAATAAACTTAGGCATGCATATATCTTTTTGAATTGTGTTTTGAATTTCTTCAGATAAATATCCCAAAGTGGGATTGCTGGGTAATATGGTGATTCTATTTTTAATTTTTTGAGGACCCTTTATACAGTTTTCCATAGTTGCTGCACCAATCTGCATTCCCACCAACAGTGTGCAAGGGTTCCCTTTTCTCCACATCCTCACCAACACTTGTTTGTTGATTTATTAAAGATAGCCATTCTGACAGGTGTGAGGTGGTATCTCATTGTGGCTTTAATTTGCATTTCCCTGATGATTAGTGATGTTGAGCATATTTTTATATGTCTGTTGGCCATCTGTATGTCCTCTTTGGAGAAGTGTCTATGCAGGTCCTCTGCCCATTTTTTAATCAGTTGTTTGTTTTTTGGCGTTCAGTTGTATGAGTTCCTTATATATTTGGGATATTAACCCCTCATCAGATGTATCATTAATGAATATCTTCTCTGTTTAGTAGTTCATCTTTTCATTTTGTTGATGGTTCCCTTCACTGTGCAAAAACTCTTTAGTTTGATATATTCCCATTTGTTTATTTTTTTCTTTTGTTTTCTCTGACTGAGGAAACATATCCAAAAAATATCACTAAGAGTGATGTCAAAGAGTTTACTGCCTGTGTTTTCTTCTAGGAGTTTTATAGTTTCATGTTTTATGCCTTACATGTAAGTCTTCAATACATTTTGAGCTTTGTATGTAGTGTAAGAAATTGATTCAACTTTGTTCTTTGGCATGTGTCTGTCCAGTTTTCTCAACAGCATTTATTGAAGAGGCTGTCTTTACCTACCTTTTACCTCATGTAATCCATTGTGTGTATTTGCCTCCTTTGTGAGGCAATTGAACATATAGGTATACATTGATCAATTGAACATATAGGTATACATTTATTTCTGGGCTCTCTATTTTTTTCCCTTTTGATCCATGTGTCTGCTTTTATACCAATACCATGCTGTTTTGATCACTAACGCCTCATAGTATACTTTGAAACCAGGTAGTGTGATATCTTCTACTCTGTTCTTCTTTCTCTATATTATTTTGGCTACTGGGGGTGCTTTGTGAGTCCACATAAATTTTAGGATTATTTGTTCTACTTCTGTGAAAAATGCCATTGGTATTTTGATAGGGATTGCATTGAATCTATAGATTGCTTTGGGTAGCATGGACATTTTAATGATGTTAATTCTTCCTATCCATAAAAATGGTATATGTTTTTATTTATTTGTATCTTTTTCAATTTCTTTCTTCAATGTCTTATGATTTTCTGAGTACAGGTCTTTAAACTCCTTGGTTAAATTTATTCCTAGGTATTTTTTGGATGCAATTGCAAATAGGAGTACTTTAAAAATTTCTCTTTCTGATAGTTGCTAATGGTGTATAAATATGCAACTGATTTATGAATATTAATTTTGTATTCTGCTATTTTACTGAATTCACTTATCAGTTCTAGTACATTTTTGGTGGAATCTTTAGGGCTCTCTCTGTATAACATCATACATCAGCAAATGATAAAGTTCTCCTTCTTTCTTCCCAATCTGAGTGCCTTTCATTTCTTTTTATTCTCTGATTGCTGTGGCTAAAACTTCCAATACTATATTGAATAAAAGTGGTGGAAGTGGACATCCTTGTCTTTTTCCTGATCTTTAAGGAAGATGCTTTTAGCTTTTCACAATTGGGTGTGATGTCAGCTGTGAGGGTGTTATATATGACCTTTATTGTATTGAGGTATGTTTTCTCTACTCCTACTTTGCTGAGAGTTTTTATCATAAATGGATGCTGGATTTTGTCAGATGCTTTTCCACACCTATTGCTATGATCATATGATTTTTATTCTACATTTTGTTTATGTGAGGTATCACATCAATTGATTTGTGGATCTTGAACCAAACTTGCATTCCAGGAATAAATCCCACTTGATCATGGTATATTATCTTTTTAATGCATTACTGAATTTGGTTTGTTAATATTTATTGAAGATTTTTGCATGTATGTTCATCACATTGACCTATACTTCTCTCTCTCTCTCTCTCTCTCTCGTAGTGTAATTGTTTGGTTTTAGAACATCAGAGTAATGCTGGTCTTTGTAAAATGTAATTCTTTGAACTACATTTGGTAAAATTCACCTGTGACTCCATCTCATCCAGGACTTTGGTTTGTTGGGAGTTTGTTGACTACTAATTCAATTTTGTTAGTGGTTATTGGCCTGTTCAAATTTTCTGTTTCTTTTTGATTCAGCCTTGGAAGAGTGTACGTTTCCAGAAATGTATCTATTTCCTCCAAGTTGTTCAGTTTGTTGGTATATCAATATAATTTGTTCATAGTATTTTCTTATAATCCTAGTGCCTTCGTATTTCTGAGGCATCACTGGTTACTTCTCCTCTTTCATTTCTGATTTTATTTTATTTTTTAAAAGATTTTATTTTTTTATTTATATTAGAGAGGGGGAAAGGAGGGAGGAAGAGAAACATCAATGTGTGGTCTCCTCTTGAGTACTCCCTACTGGGGACCTGACCCACAACCCAGGCATGTGCCCTGACTGGGAATTGATCCAGTGACTTTTTGGTTTGCAGGCCGGCACTCAATCCACTGAGCAACACTGGCCAGAGCCATTTCTGATTTTATTTATTTGGGTCCTCTCTCTTTCTTTGATGAGTCTTGTTAAAAGTTTATCTTTTCAAAGAGACAGATCTTGGTTTTATTAATCTGTTGTATTGTTTTTTAGACTCTATGTCTTCTTTTTTTCTTTTTTAAAACTTGTTTTAATTGTATTTATTGGGATGACATTCATTAATACAATTATATAGGTTTCAAGTGTACAGTTCTGTAATAGATCATCTGTATATAGTATTGTGTGTTCACCTATATCATTTATTTTTATTCTGATTGTTATTATTTTCTTCCTTCTACTCACAACAAAGGCTACTTCTTTGTCCAGTGTTTTATATTTTCAGAAGCATTTGCATCAATAGTTTTGTAAAATTTATCTTTTAAAAATTGTGACCTCTGATTTTAGTTTTAATCAAAGCTGAACCAAAGCAATTTGGGCTTAACATGATTTATTTTTTCTATAGTCTCCAATCATGCCAGATAAATGAGAAATTATTGCACATTTTTCACATCAAAGGTACTCAAAACAACTAGTCAGGATATTGTAACAATAATAATCTTTTAAAATTTCCATAGCAGAGACTTCCACTTCAAGGAACAGGGGAACAGGTAATTTACCCACCTGTTGAGGAAAAATAAAAAAGGTGAACAA
Source organism: Pteronotus mesoamericanus (assembly GCF_021234165.1). Classification (NCBI taxonomy): domain Eukaryota; kingdom Metazoa; phylum Chordata; class Mammalia; order Chiroptera; family Mormoopidae; genus Pteronotus; species Pteronotus mesoamericanus. Next base: position 2,780,778 of record NW_026555090.1, read on the forward strand.
AATATTAATAGACATTGAGGCAATAAAAAGGTAATGAAGACTAAAAAAAAAATTTAAAAAGAAGTTAATGAAGAATTATGAGGTAAAGATAGAGAAGATAAAAAAATCTAGTGAGTAAAGTACTGCATTTGAGGTCTCTTACCTGGCAGAATTCAGTATTCGTGAAAAAAGAGATTAAGAAACTAAAATAAGTAATGTTTTTGACAGCTTCACAGATTAGAACACAAAAATTAGATCCCATGGACCGTTTTGGGTTTGGAAACCACAAACCCAAAAAACTACACTAGAAGGAAACCAGCCTTTGCAAGGGGTCAACCCAGAGGCAAGTCAGCTGGTGGCCTGGGAAATTTAAATCCCTGCCTGTGAATTAAGAAAATATTGATTGCTGGTGCCCTCTGGTGGCTGACAGAAGAAAGTGAAAATCCTCTTGGAATAAGGTAACTCAAATTCTCACATTATTTCCATGAACAATGTTTCAAGTATAATGTCTGGCACACAGTCACACATGTCAGGCAGGGAGGAGATAACATATTAGGAAAAAGAGCCCCGAGAAATGACAAGCAATAGAAACAGTCACACAGAGCTCCAGGTAGTGGAATTATTAGAGATTTTAAAATTACTGCGTATATGTTCAAGGAGCTAAAACATAAAATTGAAATTTTGACAGAGAGCTGGAAGCTATAAAAACTGACAGAGTAGACATGATAAAGAAGCAATTAGAAATTCTAGAACCGAATCGAGTTACTGAATAGATGAATCTAAGCACTAAACTAAACTAAACTAAATAACTAAAGAGAATTTGTGAACTGGAAGACAGATGAGAAGAAAGTATCCAAAATGAGGCATGTAGTGAGGTTAGGAGACAGGGGAAATACAGCGGGAAGGTTTACATATGTTTGATCAAAGTCCCAGAATGGGAGAAGAGGGAGAATGAATGTAGCAGAGGAAGATATTTGAAAAATTAATGGCTGACAATTTTCCTGAGATGATGACAGAAACAAACCCACCAATTCAGGAGTCACTATGAACCCCAAACAAAATAAAGAAAAAGAAATCCATACCTGGATGACTAATAACAAAACTTCAGGAAATAAAAAACAAAGGAAAACTATTAAAAGTAGCTGGGGTGGGGGAAACAGATTACCTTCAAAGGAATGGCACTCAGACAGGCAGCTGATTTTTCCAAGAATTCAGTGGAAGCCAGAAGGCTGTGAAATTAAATCTTCAATGTGCTGGAAAAAGTAGCTGCCAACCTGGAATCCTATACCCATCGAAATATCTTCCAAAGATGACACAAAATAAGACACTTTCAGACAAAGAAAAATTGTCACCAGCAATGTTCACTAAAGGATATTCTAAAGAATTTACTTCAGACAGAAGGGAAGTGATATCAGCTGGAAAGTCTAAGAAACAAAACATTATAAAGAGCAAGGAAAGTGGTAAATATGTGGACAAATGTAAATAAACATTTAATAATAACGTGAAAGTGAGTAACTGTGAAATCAGGGGACACAGTCCAACGATCAGCCTCACCTCTGAAATCAGTTGCAAGTTGGGGGGGTCCCCACGACCACCCTGAGGTTTGATAATTTGCTAGAAGGACTTGCAAAAGTCACTGAAAGCTCATGGCTATAGTTTATTATAGCTAAAGGATAAGGATGGGAATCAGCCAAGGAAAGAAACGCATAGGGAAGCGCCAGGTGCAGACCTTTCCATTGTCCTCTCCCCATGGAGTCAGGACAGCCTTCCTTTCCTGGCATTGATGACTGATGATGTGCATGGAGTATTGCTGCTCAGGGAGACTCAACCAGGGCTTGGTTCCTAGAAGACTTTATTGGGGTTCTACTCCATAAACATGATTGACTGCCCTTGTGGCTGATCTCCAGTCCCTTGAGAGGCTGATACTGCATGACCCAACACCCTCACCCCAAACCACAGTTACTACTGTATGCAGCTGGCCCAAGACCACCAGTCAAAATATGAACCCTCCCATCAGGCATGATATCCAGGGGCCTGGAGATGGTGACCCAGCAGCTGAGGGCAAAGACAAGATCTCTCTTTGGGTAAGGTTAAGTTATTTTCTGCATAAATATCTAACAGGATTGAAATTTCACCCTGGCTGGTGTGGCTCAGTGGATTGGGCACCGACCTAGGAATCAAAGGATTGCCAGTTCGATGCCTGGGTTGCGGGCCAGGTCCCTGGTTGAGGACATGTGAGAAGCAACTGGTCGATATATCTCTCACACATCAATGTTTCTCTCCCTTTCTTTCTCCCTCTCTTCCCATCTCTAAAAATAAATAAATATCTTTTTAAAAAGTTGCACCAATATGGCAGACTTATGTCCCACCTTCTGACATGTATGTGTCTTACCAGGACATCCAGAATACCTGCCATTTCTTGCTTGCTATGTCCAATTAGCTTGATGTCATCAATATAGTACCCCCATGTGATGTTTGGCAGAATGCCCAGACAATGAAGTATTCTTCAGACCTGCACTATCAAATATGGTAGCCACCAGCCAAACATAGCTATCCAGCACCTGAAGTGTAGCTAATCAAAGCAAGGTGTTTTATAGATGTAAAATACACACCAGATTTCACAGATGAGTTTTGAAAAAATAATGTAAAATATCTCAGCATTTTTACATTGATTACATGTTGAAATAATATTTTAGATACATGTTGGGCAAAGTAAATTATATATATATTAATTTCACTTGTTCTGTTTTGCATTTTGTTTAGTGTGGGTGCTAAAATTCCATATGTGATTCACATAATTCTATTGGACAGCACCATTTAAGACTATATTGACAATGTGATGGTTAGTTTTATACATCAGTTTGACCGGTCATGAGGTGTCCAGATTAAACATTATTTCTGGGTGTATATGTGATTATTTCCAGATAAGATTGGCCCTTGAGTTGGTGGGCTCAGCAAAGTGGATTGCCCTTTCCAATGTGGATGGGCATCATTTAATTTTTTATGGGCCTGAATAAAACAAAAGGAAGAGGAAAGAGGAATTCACCCCCTTTTTTTTGCCTCACAGGCTGAATTTGGACATCTCATCACATCTTCTGGGATTCATACTGGGATTTCCACCACCAGCTCCTTGTTCGTAGGCCTTCAGACTCGGACTGAATTATGCATTTCTCCAGCTTGCAGATGTCCGATTGTGAGACTTTTCAGCCTCCAAAACCATACAAACAAAACCCTTATAATAAATCAATCTCTCTCGGTCTCGGTCTCTCTGTTTCTCTTTCACTCTCTCTCTGTTCTGTTTCTCTAAAGAACTGTGACTAATACAATGAGAGCAGTAGCGTTAACATGAACTGGACAAGACTGAATTTTTGTTGTTCTCCATCCCAGGTGAATGGAAACTACTTTTGATCCTCCTCACTGGAGTTTCAAAATAATGCATATCAGTAGCTACATACCAATTGTCAGAGGCCATGTTACTCTTGAATGGCAATTAAAATTAAGATTTTTGGGTTGGGGAGACTTCAAGATGGTGCAGGAGTGAATGGAAGTCACACTGACCTCCTCCTAGGACCAATCTGGAATTACAACTAAGTTGTGGAGAAATCACCTGGAACAAACAACTGAACAAGAGCAAGAGAGGAGTCTTATAACCTCAGACAGACAGAAGAATTGGCTTTAGCACATCCTAACTGGTAAGGAGTGTGGTAGAGACTCGAGAAGGCAGGCGGGGTGCCCACAGGCAGCAGCACCAGAGGGATATTGAAACAGTCAGTTGGATCCCCCTGAGAAGAGCAGGGTCTAAATCATAAGCAGGGATCTCTAGTCCACAGCACCAGAGCCCAAAAAGTACACTGATAACAGCCAGCTGCAAAAAGCATCAGGCTTGCTCTCTGTGAGAGACAGGTGGCTGGAGAAGCAAAGAGCCTTTAAGGGCCAACACATAAATTTTTATTTGCAGCCAGTTGCCCTGTGCTCTGGCAAAGGCAGGGGCAGAGTGGGCGAGAGATGCCTGAGGAGAGACTGGGGAAGGAGCCTTTGGGGAGGGAACTGAGAGAGTAGCCGGCAGGGTCCCAGTGCTGACTCATCCCCCACTCCACAGCTGCCATCTTGCTCAGGGAGACCACTCCCATGAGCAGCAGCAGCTTGAGAAGACACAATAACCCCACCCCCAGGAGGGAGCCCTGCCCTGTGGTGCCTAAACCTGACTGCTGAGTGCAGAGTGACTAGATTAACAACAGAAGGAGACAGCCACAGACAGTAGATTCCAGAAAGTCTCGAACAGACTGCTTAAGTTCAGACAGGGTCAACATCTGACATCATCAGAGGCAGATCCAGAAAGAAAAAACAGCAGTCTTCTACCATAAAAGTTCACACCACAAAGTCAGGAAGTCAAGACAAATCAATTTAAGAAGCAGAAGCAAAAAAGAAGAGTCTCACAAATAATGGGAAGACAAAGAAACACCCCCCACTCGAAGGGAAAGGAGGAATCCCCAGAAAGAGAACTAAATGAAATAGTGGTAAGTAAACTATCAGATATTGAGTTTCAAAGAACACTTCTAAGGGAGCTCAATGAGCTCAGTGAACTCAGAGAGAATTACAAAAAACTAAAAGGAAACTACAAGGAACTTACTGCAGATTATATCAGCATGAAAAAGGACATAGAAACTATCAATAAGAGGCAAGAGGAAATGAAGAATACAATTTCTGAATTGAGAACACGGTAGAAGGAATCAAAAGCAGGCTAGATGAAGCAGAGGATCGAATCAGCAAGCTACAGAGGACAAGGTAGATAAAAGCTCCCAGAAAGAGCAAGAAAATGAAAAAAGACTCAGAAAGAATGAAGAGGCATTGAGGGAAATGCAGGACAACCTGAAACGTAATAACATTTGTATAATAGGATACCAGAAGGAGAAGAGGAGGAAAGGATAGAGAACCTGTTTGAAAAAGTAATAATGGAAAAGTTCCCTAATTGGAGGAGAGAAAAAGTCACACAAGTCCAGGAAGCACAGAGGGTCCCATTCAAGGGGAACCCGATGAAGCCCACTCCAAGACACATCATCATTAAAATGGCAAATATCAAAGACAAACAGAGAATCCTAAAGGCAGCAAGGGAGAAACAGGTAGTAACATACAAGGGAGCCCCGATACAGCTAGCAGCTGACTTCTCAACAGAAACGCTACAAGCCAGAAGGGAATGGCAAGAAATATTCCAAGTCATGAAAAGCAAATGCCTGCAACCAAGACTGCTCTACCCAGCAAGGCTCCCAATTAAAATGAAAGACAAAGGCAAAATAAGGAGCTTCCCAGACAAAAGAAGGCTAAAAGAATACACCTCCACCAAACCAGCATTGCAAGAAATGCTAAAGGGTCTGCTTTAAGAAGATGGAGAAAAAGAGTCTATGAATACCCAGTTCCTTTCACAGTCACCAATACTTGATATTACCAATATTTTTAATCCTTATTAATCTGATTGTGACAATGATGTGTTATTTTAAGTGTCCCTTTATTATTTGTTCAAACTAAACCTGTTTTTGTATATTTCTTACCCACTTCTATTATTTTTAAAAAGCTTTAAATGACTTTTTGGTATTCTTAATGCATTTTTTGATTAAATGTTTGTAGAATTTTTTCCCTAAAAAGAACCTATTAACCCTTTTCAGATGTGTTGCAAATGCTTTCCCATTCTATTACTTGTCCTTTAACTTTTTTATATGTATATTACTGTATAGTCTTAAATGTTTAATGTAGTCATATTGTCAATATTTTACTTTATAGCTTCTGGGTTTGAATATGTTACTTCAGGGTAAGAAAAATATTAGTTTGTATTTTCTCCTAAAACTCCTTAGATTTTACATATTGGTTTTTAACTCACCTGAATATTTCTTGTATAATGTGTGAAACAGGGCTCTATATTTGTTTTATTTCAAGTAGTAGTGGTTCATGCACCTTATATGTTGAATAAGCCTTATTTTCCCCATTGATGTGAAATATCAATTTAATTATATATTACATTGTTAGACAGATATATACATTTGTTTCTAAAATGCTCATTTTATTTCATTGATCTCCTTGATTATTTCTGTGCTGGTGTCATGTTGTTTTAATTGCTGAGACTTTATAATGGATTTAAATTTTTTAATATTTTATAATGGATCTTTACATTTAAAAAAATAAACAAAATCAATCTGCATTTAAAAAGAAAAAGAGAGAAGGAACTCCTACCTTTTGCGACAACATGGATGGAACTGGAGAATATTATGCTAAGTGAAATAAGCCAGTTGGTGAAAGACAAATACCATATGACCTCACCTATAAGTGGACTCTATTCAACAAAATAAACTAACGAACAAAATAAACCACAGGCATGGAAACATGGAGCAGAATGAAAGTGACCAGAGGGGATGGAGAAAGAGGACAATGGTGGAAAGAAGGGGAAGGGACTAGACAAAGAACATGTACGAATGACCCATGGACATGGGCAACAGAGTGGGAATTGACTGTGGGAGCGGGGGGCGGGGGGAGGACAAAGGGGGTAAAACTAAGACAACTGTGATAGAATAAACATGATTTTAAAAAAAGAAACATTTTGGACAGCATGAAGTATAACATCTACAGTATGGAAATACCATTAGGAGAAAAAAAGAAAACAAAAACAAAACAAAACAAAAAAAAGTGACTGCACCAATTTACATTCCCACCAGCAATGTGCAAGTCTTCCATTTTCTCACCAGCACTTGCTGTTTTTTTAAAAAGATTTTATTTATTTATTTTTAGAGGGAGAGGGAGGGAGAAAGAGAGGGAGAGAAACATCAATGTGAGAGAGAAACATCTATCAGTTCCGTCTTGTACCCATCCCGACTGGGGACTAAATCTGCAACCCAGGCATGTGACCTCTGACCAGCAATCAAGGAATCAAACTGGCAACCTTACACTTTGCAAGATGATGTCCAACTAACCGAGCCACAGTGGTCAGGTCTTATTTTTTGTTTTTGTTTTTGTTTTTATAGACAACAGCCATACTAATGGCTATTGGAAGTGGTATAGCACCATGCTATACCAAAGGGTTTGATTTGCCTTTTTTTGCATGGTTAGTGATGTTGAGCATTTTTTCACATGCTAATTGGCCATTTGTATATTTTCTTTGGAGAAATGTCTATTCAAGTTCTTCACTGAGGCTGTTACCAGTAAAAGCTAAATTCTGTGCTTTCTAAATCCTAAATTCTAAATTTAGCTTTCTAAAAGCTAAATTCCGTGATTCTGTGCTTTCTCCAAGCCAGCTATATCAGTCAGTATAGGTTAGGTTATGCTGCATGAACAACCAGCTCTGATACCTCAGTTGCTGAAGACAACAAAGCTTATTCCTCACTCATCTTACATGTCCAACATAGGTGCACAGGGGAGCTTTGCTCATTGTGGTGGTACTCAAGGTCACAAGTTGACAGAGACTTCATAGCCACATATGCATCCACTGTTAATATGTCAGTGTGAAGAGGACATGTCAAAGCATGTGCTACATCTCAGAGCTTCTGCTCACATATTCCATTTACCAAAGCAAGTAGCATGGTTATGCCTAACTTCAAAGGAAAATTCAGTGGTGAAATTTAAGTGAAGCAGGGAACTGTTATCCTACCGTGAGCTTGGAAAAAGAAGAAACAGTATATTTGCGAGTGGCAATAATGACCACTACATCCGCCCACATACTCTAGCCTCATCTGGGGGTTGGGCTGGAGTTGGGAGCCTGGCCCCATGCAGAGCCATGCTGATTGTTACCAGAATCTCTGGTTTCTTCCCTGGCTACCAGTCTTTGAAGTGTGTTGTATCAGGTTATAGCCTCTTTCTTTAATTGTCACTGTGAATTTTTTACTGTTCCCCCTATATTTTGTTAATTTTATTATATTTCACGTGAGGGAGGTTCTGGCCCCCTGGGTCAGTTGGCCATCTTCACCTGGAACTCTTCTCTTGCACAAACATGGAAGATGCAATGCAAAGGCAAGAGCTCTGTGTGATGTCCTATCCAGCCCTGACCGGGAAACCCAGCTACAGGTAACGAACAGGTAACATTTGTTAAACTCGCGTGTCTATCATCTCACCCTCACCCCAAACCCCTGAGGTCAATACCATCACTATACTCATTTTGTATCTGGAGAAACTCAGGCTGAGAATCAATGCTACGTGGATGGCACATGACCACCGGCGGTCCGGCAGGGCTGCCCACTGCCCTGGGGCAGGCAGCGGGTCCTCAGAGCTGTGCGGGACGTCAAGGTAGGTCAGTGGGGCCTGACCGCCTCTCTGCTCCGAGCTCCACTCCGCGTTCTCACACGAGGTGAGTCTCTGTGTGGAACATCCCAGTGGGAGGTGGAACAAGTACGTTGTGCAGAAATATTTTGTAAATAGATGAATTTTGAGCCTGTTTTTGAATTTCAGTTGTATTTGAAATTAAATTGAATTCTGAGGTTTTAGTTAATTCCCATGTGAAATAGATTCTTAACTGGTGGCTACACTTGGGTATGATCTTCTCTGGTCCTGGGTCCCTAGAAATGCGTTGATTGGTTTGAGTATTTCTCCAGGACAGTATCCATTGTTTCATCACATCTTAAAATGGGTCCATGATCCAAAGTCTTATTAATTCTTCCTTCAAACATCTAGATTATTTTTTTCAAAATTTTTAATAATCTTTAAAGTTTTTAAAAAATATTATTTTTTTAGCTTTAGTCAGCTGAATGCAGCCTCCAGTTTGGGGCTTAATGTCAGAACACGCAGTTCAGTACTTGATCAATCCTGTAGGTGGCAGCAAAACCCGCAAATAAACTTAAAACGTCCTTGGGTTTTTGACTTTTTCTTGTCACGTGTTTATGCCAAGGTTGGAATCGGGACCCGAGCTTCTTTCAGCACTTTCAATTGTTTATCTCAGGATGAGCTAAACATGCGAACGTGCTACAGCGGTTATTGTTTCAGGTTTTGACCGCCGGACCCATTGTTGTAAGGGCTCAGGGAGTACAGATTTTCCCCCTAACTACGCTAGAAACACAAATGAAAACTTCAACATTTTTGTACTCTCAGTCCCTGGGGCAGAGTGGGTTGAACAGATGAATGAGTGGGTTACCGTAAGAAATGTGCAATGCTAGGTGTCGCCTGGCTTGAGAAAAATCTTTAAATTGCCGTGTCTGTGGACACCCCAGCGTACAAGTCAAGGTTCTCGGTTGCAGGCGACAGGAACCGGCCCTGGCTGTCCTCGGCGGGAAAGGGATTCTTCGGGGCGGCCTGGGAGCGGACTTCAGAATCAGGAGGAGGGGTTCGCCTTTGGGCGGTTCCCTCACTTCGCATCGTGCATTCGAGACTTCGGGGTGCAGGCGCCCCTTGACACAGCCTACGCCACGTTCCAGAGCCCCGGGCTGCTGCGGAAGGCTGTGAACCGGGACGCCCCTGATGCAGCTCCCGGGAAGGTGAGCCCGCATCCCACCGCAGCAAACGCGGTGCCGGTGCAGCTCCGGGGCCTCCAGGCAGGGAATCAGGCGCCTTTGCCAGCCTCTGCCTCCTCACGGTATTTTTATTACCACTCATTTATTCTTCTTAACTACTTAGAATAGTTGTGAAGAATGCAGACATTCTTGGCTTGATTTTTAATGGGCTTCTAATGTTTCACCATGAAGTGTTAGGTTTACTGAAGGTTTCTGGTAGATTATCTATCTAGTTTAGGAATTTTCCTTAGATTTCTAGTTTACTAAGCGTTTTTGAAAAGGGAAATTGGTATTGTATTTTATCACATGATTTTAAACACTTTATAAAAATTGTTTTGAGAGAGAGACATTGATTTATTTTTCCACCCATCTATGTATTCCTGGGTTGAGTCTTGTATGTGCCCTGACCGGGCATCGAATCTGCAGCCTTTGCATATCAGGATGATGCTCTAACCAACTGAGCTACCCAGCCAGGGCAGCTTTATCAAATTACTTATGAGCACAGAATTTTCCTCCCGTAATGTATAATTCTACATAGAATGACATTAACATATTTACTAATGTTGACCCTGTCTTGAATTTGTGAGACTAATTCATTCAACAATTCATTCATTTGACAGATGTTGAGTGCCTACTATGTAGAAGCAGTGTTCTCAGCACTGGGGATGAACAGAGTGAACGGAACAGCAATCAACATAACAGAACAAAGTACCTACCTGTGGGGAACAAACATTCTAGCTGGGGAGAGACAGACAGTTTTTTAAAAATGTAAAATGTAAAGTATGTAAAAGAGTGATAATGCTGTGGAGAAGAATAAAACATGGAAAAGGATGGGAAGAAACATGTATGTGTTAAAGAGAGAGAAGGAAAGGGATTTTAAGGTGGGAGGGAAGTGACTTTTAGAAAAGGCATGAAGGAAATGAAGGAGGAAGCCATGTGTCTGGAAGAGTATTCTAGGCAGAGGGAACAGCACATGCAAAGAATCTGAAGCGGAAACATGGTGTGCACTATTCAAGGGACAGAAGGGACAGCGGTGTAAATGGAGTGGCGTGAGCAAGAGGAACAACGCTGGAGGTGATAATAGGCAGTTAGATCATGCAGGCCATTGGAAAGACTCTAGCTTTTAATGCAAGTGAGATTAAAATGAAGAATCGCTGCAGGGCCTTGAGCAGAGCAGTGGCATAACCTGACTTATGCTGTGGAAGGACCACGCTGACTGTGCTGTGAAGGACCATCTATGAAGCGGAGCAAGCACCGAGTCAAGGAGGCCAGTGAGGAGGTGGTCGCAACGATCCAGGTGAGAGAGAAAGATGCTTGGGCCGGGTGGTAACAGGGCAGATGGTGAGAATTCATCAGATTTGGAATAGATTTAAGAACTGGGCCAACAGGATTTGCAGAAAGATTGGATAAGATATGTAAAGGAAAAGAGTCAAGAATCACTTCAAAATTTTTTGCCAGAAGGGTAGATTTGACATTAACTAAAATGTAAACAACTTCAGGAAAGTTTGAGGAGAAAAATAGGAGTTTACATTTAAACATATTATTGCACTTGAGATGCCAATTATTGCAGGTGGACACATGAAAAAGGAGATCAGAGAACTCCCAGCTAGAGATAAAAATGGGGGAGCCATCAGATGGCATTTAAAGCCTTGAGACAAAAGGGGCTCAGGAAGAGAGTGTGTGCAGAAAGACAAATGGTCCAAGGACTGCGCTCTAGGCACCCCCCAAGGTCAAGAGATTAGGAAGATGAGGAAGAACCAGCAAAGGCTTAGTCGCTGCCGAAAGGTCAAGTAGAATTAAGACTTGAAAGTTGAGTATTAGATGTAGGACTGTAGAGGCCTTTGGTGACCTTGACGAGAGTAGTTTCATGGGGTTCCTGGGACAAAAATCTGAGTGGGAAGGGCTCACAAGAGAATGGCAGGAGAGATGTGGAATCAGCACGTACAGACAACTTTTTTGAGAAATTTTTCTGGGAACGAAAATAAACCAATGGGACAGTAGCTGGAGAGGAATGTGATTAAAAGAATATTTATCGGATGGGAGAAATACCATTAAGTTTATATGCTGTAGGGGAATGATCAGTGGAGAGCGAGGAGCTAATGACACAGCAGAGCAAGGAGGAGGGGCTGGGGAGTGTCTGGTGACATCAGCAGGTGGTGGGGGCCTCTGTGCAGGGGAGCCCAGGCTTGGGCCAAGGGCCAGGCTGTTCATGCATCCTGGTGAGGGGTGACAGCCTGTGTTTGGACATAGATGTGTAGGGATGGGGCATTGTCTTCATATGGGATAGTGTAGGTTCACTCTTGAGTGCTTCTGGTTTCTCAGCCAGGTCAGCTGAGGATGAGGGCAGGGAAGTGTTGGAGGTTTGACAAGAGAGGAGAAAGAAGGTAGCTTTTCGGGGGGTGGGGGATATATGGGGGGAGAGAGATAGGGGGGAGAGAGAGAGGGAGGGAGACAGAGAGAGGAAGAGAGAAAGAGATTGCACAGAAATACTGTAGGATTTCCAGGAGGGCTGCATGACCAGGGATTTAGAAGTGAGGCCAGTGAACAGGCTGGGTGTCTTTCTCCAGGCGTGCTCAATGGAACATTGGTTTTTTTATTGGTCTTTTCACATATTCAGAACCAATATTTTGGTTTATCGACCAGGTCAAACATCGTTTTTTTCCCCTCCTTTTAATTTCTGCCTTTGCCTTTATTAATCATGTCCTCCCAGTTTATATTCTTCTAGCTTCTCGTGTTGAAAATTTGATTAATTTATTTTTAGGCTTTAAAAAATGATTTTATTTATTTAGTTTTAGAGGGAGGGGAAGGGAAGGAGAAAGAGAGGGAGAGAAACATCGATGTGTGGCTGCCTCTCGTGCATCCCCAGTTGGGGACCTGGCCCACAGCCCAGGCACGTGCCCTGATTGGGAATCAAACTGGTGACCCTTTGCTCCGTAGTCCAGCACTCAAGCCACTGAGCTACAGCTGAGTTTTTGTTTTTTTTTTAAACTTGTTTTCAAGAAAATTCACATAAGGTGATAAATTTTCCTCTGAGTTGTCCTTTGTCACCCTTCTACAGGATTTGATAGTTAACTCTCATGTTAAAATTTATTTCTAGAGAGTTTGTAATTTTGATGTTTAGTTCCTCTTTCCTCCCTGACTTGAGTAGTTTACAACATTAAGTTGTGGTTAATTTCTAATTTTACTGTTTTGGGGTCAGTATGATTGCAGATTTTGGAATTATTTGAGATTTTTCTTTGTGGTCTACTATTTACGAATGGAATGTTTCCCAAGGTAGAAAATCATACAGATGTTTCTATTTGCTATAGCACCGTAAACTCATCCCCTCAATATTCCACAGACTATAAAAAGGGCAACATTTAAATAGACAACCAGACTCAAAGCCATGGAACGTATCTCCATGGACCACTGGTGGCACGGAAACACAAGGTGGGGCGTGGGCCCGAGGCCGGTAGACAGCTGCACCCCAGGTCTGGCTCCAGCAGAGACGCTGGGGGTCTGGCCTGTGGGTGACAGGACTAAAACCTCTTTTTAACAGAGAGGGGGCGGTAGAGGGAGCGGCAGGATTCCTGGCTCCAGAAGGGGGTGAAGAAAAGCTGCTGCCCATCTCTGCCTCGGGCCACAGCTTCTGTGAGCAGCCATTCAGGGAGGTCAGAGGACATGGGAACTGAGCTAAGCCACCCCTCTGGCTTAGTGACTGGATGGGCAAGACCTTAAATAAGCCTCAGGACAGGGCCCTCAGCTACACCATGTAATACCTGTCTGGCCTGGGGGTCCCAGAGCAACAGTAGAGGGAATCGTAACACTGATGGAGAGGAAGGGAACAAGGCTGTCCAGCTGAGAGAAGCCTGGAAGTAGAAACTCTAAACTCAACAATGAAAAGGTACCAGAGATAATCCCAGTGTATAATGCAAGTACAGGATCGTATTAATATCACCTGCTTTCGCTCTCACAGTATCTTGGTTTTGTTGATCAGTGGTGTGAACACCTGACATAGGTGAAATTAAAATAGAACAGTCTGGAAAAAGGACTGAAAATGAGTCTGACGTAGACATGGAATTTTCCACTCTTCTTTCAGAAATTACCCAACAGTAACGAGAAATGTGAGATATAAACAAAAGCATCATCTTTTTATTTATTTATAAAGATTTTCTTTAGTTTCAGAAGGAGGGGGAGGGAGAGAAAGAGAGGGAAACACCATGTGAGAGAGAATCATCAATTGGTTGCCTCTCCTACGCACCTTGGTGGCCAGCGACAGGACCCGCAACCCAGGCATGTGTCTGACCTGAGTGAACAGGAGACCGTTGGCTCTGCAGGAGAAAGCCCTGCCAACCAAACCGCACCAGCCAGGGCTGTAAGCACCACCTTTAATAAAGCTAGGAGACAGGTGAAATTCCAAATGGAGCCAGCCACATTTACTACCAAGGTGAGGGCGGAGCCTATGCGTAAAACGCTTCCTAGGAACAATGGGAATAGGGTGCTTATACACCTAGAATTAAAATTAGAAACAGTAGAAATAACGTATTTGAGCAAATATTTACAGATTAGAAAAATGACCAGATAAAAAGAAGAGTTCACTTCAAAGCCAATTCATGGTGTCCCAGGAAATGTCAGCCCAGAATGGTAATTCCAACATGTATAATAGTAGAATTTATAAATTTCATAGACAAAGAAATAATCATTGGAGCAGCAAGGCAAGTAAATAACATATGAGGAAAAAGAAACCCAGCTGGTTTCAGACTTCATTACAGCAACATTCAAGCAATACCTACACATTCCTCAAGAAATGTTGTATTATCCAAGAATTTTACACTCATTTAAACAGTTTTTCTTTATTTATTTTTTTAAATTATATTTTATTGATTATTCTATTTCAGTTATCCCAGTTTTTTCCCTTTGCCCTTCTCCACTCAGTACCCCCCACTCCCTCAGGCAATCCCATTGTTCCAGGTCCATGGGTCATGCGTATACATTCTTTGGCTACTCCATGTCTTACGCTGTTTTTAAAGTCCCCATGGCTGTTATATAATTACCTCATTGCCATTCTTAATCCCTCACCTTTCCACCCATTCCCTTACACTCCCTTCCCATCTGACAACCATCAAAACACTCTCCATATCCATGATTCTATCTCTGTTCTTCTTGTTTGCTTAGTTTGGTTTTTAGATTCAATTGTTGATAGGTAAGTAGTTATTGCCATTTTATTGTTCATAGTTTTGATCTTCTTTTTCTTAAATAAGTCCCTTTAACATTTCATATAATAATGGTTTGGTGATGATGAAGTCCTTTCGTTTCTTCTTGTCTGGGAAGCTCTCTATCTGCCCTTCAATTCTAAATGAAAGCTTTGCTGGGGAGAGCAATCTTGGCTGTAGGTCCCTGCTTTTCATGACTTTGAATATTTCTTGCCAATCCCTTCTAGCCTGCAAAGTTTCTTTTGAGAAATCGGCTGACAGTCTTATAGGAACTCTCCTCTAGCTAACTAATTTCTTTTCTCTTCCTGCTTTCAGATTCTTTCTTTATATTTAAACTTTGGCATTTTAATTATGATGTGTCTTGGAGTGGGCCTCTTTTCATCCATCTTGTTTGGGACTCTCTGTGCTTCCTGGGCTTGCAGGCCTATTTCCTTCAACAAATTAGGGAAGTTTTCTTTCATTATTTTTTTAAAGAGATGTTCAATTTCTTGCTCATTCTCTTCTCCTTCTGGCACCCCTATGATGTGAATGTTGGAATGTTTAAATGCGTTTTGGGAGATTTGCTTACACTATCCTCATTTTTTGGATTCTTTTTTCTTCATGTTCTGATAGGTTTTTTTTTGTTGTTGTTGTTGTTTTGTGTTTTTTTTGCTTCCTGATGTTCCAAATCATTGATTTGCCTCTCGGCTTCATCCAGTCTACTGTTTTTCCATTTAAATTTTTCTTTATTTCAATTAGTGTATACTTTGTTTTGACTAGATCTTTTTTACACTGTTGAGGTCCTCACTAAGATCCTTGAGCATCCTTATAACCAGTGTTCTGAACTCTGCATATGATAAGACTGTTTATCTCCATTTTGTTTAGTTCTTTTTCTGGCGTTTTGATCTGTTCTTTCATTTGGGCCATGTTTCTTTGCCTCCTCATTTTGGCAGCCTTCCTGTGTTTTTTTCTATGTATTAGATAGAGCTGCTATGACTTCCTGTCTTGGTAGTGTGGCCTAGTGTAGTAGGTGTCCTGTAGTTTCCAGTGGTTCAGCCTCCCCTATCACCCTAGCTGGGTACTCAAGGTGTGCCCATCATGTGGGCTAAGTCCAACCTCCTCTTGAAGTTGAGTTTTGGTTGTTTTTGACAGGTTAATGGGTGGGATTTACCCAGGTCAGTTAGCTGCAAGGATTGGCTGTGACCACTGACCACCAACCTCTGCCCTCCGTGTCGGAGCAGGGTGGTGGTACTCTAATGTGGTCTGTAGGTGTCCAGTAGGTGCACAGGCTGTGTGGTTTCCTGAGTGGTACAGGCCAAGGTCTGCCCCCACCTGTGTTTTGCCTGGTCCCACCCTGCCTGAGCAATAAAGAAATCTGAGATGGCTGCTAATTGTGCTGGACTTGGAGATTCCTAGGTGAAGCCAAGCTGTGAACCTATGCTGGCTGCTGCTAGTGCCAGGCCTGGGGACACTTAGCAAAAGGTACAGGGGCCGGCAGCTCACCAAGGCTGGCTGTTGCTTGTTTAAAAGGATTTAGGAAGTTGTGAAGCATTGGCCAAGACCAGCCATTCATATGGAAAAGGCATTGTTAACAGGTGTAAGTTGGGTGGAATGAAGTCTCTGGGGATCTCCAGGGCAGGGCAAACAGTGTTAGTCAGGTTGATGGGGTCTCAGATATTGCACTGATCTGCTAGTTCTGTGGAGGGAGGGTTCAGAAAAGGGACAATGGCCTCTACCTGTCTTTCTGTCTGGGAGAAAGTTGTTCCCCAGCTCTTGGGTTGATGCCAGATACTTCAGTTCCTCCCCTTATGCTACTGGAGCCTTTCAAGTAGCTTCCTGCGTGCTGGAGCTCAGAGGAAGTGAGTTTGAGTAAGTCCATGTGTGGGTCCCTTAAGAGGAACTGCTTGGGACTCCAGAGGTTTCTTTCATTGACTAAATCTCCGCTGGTTTTTTGCAGCAGAAGTTATGTGGACTTATCTTCTTGGCACTGGAACCCTGGGCTGGGGGTCTGGTGTGGGGCTGGGACTCCTTACTCCCAAGATATCCCTCCTGAATTTGTATCCATATGTGGATGTGGGACCAGCCCTTTCCATGTCTCTGCCCCTTCTACCAGTCTGGATGGATGTGGTTTCTTTAATTCTGTAGCTATTCAACTCAATTTTGACAGTTCTAAGTGATTGTTTTTCTATTATGTAGTTGTAATTTTGATGTGGTTGTGCAAGGAGGAGAGCCATGTTTACCTATGCTGCCATCTTTACTGGAAGTCCAACGTCCTTTTTTTCTAAACAGTTTTTCAAGTAAAGGCAATAGAGCTTTTTGAACATGAAAAACAGAGAATATCATTTCCATGAATTCTTTTTTAAAAGTATATTTTATTGATTATGCTATCACAGTTGTCCCATTTTTTTCTCCCTTTTATTCACCTCTGTCCTGCATCCCCCACCCACCAGCAATTCCCTCCCCTTTTATTTCATGTCCATGGATTGTACATATAAGTTCTTTGGCTTCTCCATTTCCTATATTATTCTTAACCTCCCCCTGTCTATTTTGTACCTACTATTTATGCTCCTTATTCCTTGTGCCTTTCCCCCCATCTCTCCCACCTCCCCTCTCCATTTCTGTGATTCTGTTCCAGTTCTAGGCAGTTGTTGATAGTTGTTGATAGTTGTGGGTGTGTTGTCATTTTACTGTTCATAGTTTTTGATCTTCTTTTTCTTAGATAAGTCCCTTTAACATTTCCTATAATGAGGGCTTGGTGATGAGGAGCTCCTTTAACTTGACCTTATCTGGGAAGCACTTTATCTGCCCTTCCATTCTAAAGGATAGCTTTGCTGGAGAGAGTGATCTAGGTTACAGGCCCTTGCCTTTCATGACTTTGAATACTTCTTGCCAGCCCTTTCTTGCCCATGAGGTTTCTTTTGAGAAATCGGCTGACAGTTTCACGGGAACTCCTTTGTAGGTAATTCTCCCCTATTCTCTTGCTGCTTTTAAGATTCTCTCCTTATCTTTAATCTTGGGTAATGTAATTTTGATGTGCCTTGGTGTGTGCTTCCTTGGGTCCAACCTGTTTGGGACTCTCTCAGCTTCCGGGATCTCCTGAAAGTAAGTCCATGTCCTTTGCCAGATTGGGTAAGTTCTCCTTCATTATTTGTTCAAGTAAGTTTTCAGTATCTTGCTCTTCCTCTTCTCCTTCTAGCACCCCTACGATTCAGCTACTGGAACGTTTAAAGTTGCCCAAGAGGTTGCCAAGCCTCTCCTCATTTTTTTGAATTCTTGTTTCTTCATTCTGTTCTGGTTGAATGTTTATCTCTTCCTTCTGCTCCCAATCATTGACTTGAGTCCCAGTTTCCTTCCCTTCGCTGTTGGTTCCCTGTATGTTTTTCTTTATTTCACTTTGCATAGCCTTCACTTTTTCCTCCATTTTGCAACTATACTCAACCATTTCTGTGAGCATCCTGATTACCGGTGTTTCGAACTCTGCATCAGATAGGTTGACTATCTTTCATCACTTAGTTGTATTTTTTCTGGAGTTTTTATCTGTTTCTTCATTTGAGGCATATTTCTTTGTCTTGGTGCACCTGTTACCTTGTAAGGGTCAGAGCCTTAGGTATTCGCCAGGGCGGGGCAACCAAGGTCACTGCATTGTGACGCTGTGTGTGGGGGAGGGGTCAGAGAGGGAACATTGCCACTGGCTCGGCTTTCGGCCGACTTTCAGTCACTTCCCCCGCTACCCACAAGGGAATTGCACCCTTCTGGTGCTGATTCCCTGAACAAAGCAGTCTTTTGTGAACCTTTCAGTTTTTTCCTAATTTCTTATGTTGTATATTTTTGCTTTCTTGTTTGTGTTACTTTTTAAATTTTTTTCAAAGAATGAGCTCTTATATTTATTTATTTTTAGTTCTACTATTTTTGTTGTTATTCCAAATTCATTAATTTCTGCTTTTACTTCCTTTTTACTGCTTTTTAGAGTACTTTTGTTGCTTTTTTCTAATTTCATGAGTTGGATGCTTAACTTCTAAATTCTTTTTGTAAATGTCAGTACTTAAGGTTAAGACTTAGCCTTTAGATATAGATATATACTGCTTTAGATGTACCCTGTAATTTCTAATGTATAGTATTTACATTATTGTTACTTTGTAGATATTCTAAAATTCTGGTTTTAATTTAGCTTTGATGTATTGGGTTGTCCAAAAAGTTCATTTGCTTTTGTTCTGTAAGATGATTCAAGTGGCATTTAGTTGTCTTTAACTTCATTCAAAACAATTTTGTTAGATTGTTTTGTGACAGTTGTCATATCAGTGTGCATTTTTAAAAACTTATCAAGATTGGTGAATTTTTATGTAGCCATTTTAATATTGAAGAAGGAAGAAAATATGCAACATTTTAAAGATATTATGCTTTATTATTTCAAGAAAGGTAAAAACACAACTGAAACACACACAAAAAAGATTACTGCAGTATAGGCAGAAGGTTCTGTGACTGATTGAATGTGTCAAAAGTGGTTTGCAAAGTTTAGTGCTGGAGATTTCTTGCTGGATGATGCTCCACGGTCGGGTAGACCAGTTGAAGTTGAAGGCAAAGAAATCGAGAGAGTAATTGAACACCATCAATATTCTATCACGCGGGAAATAGCCAACATACTCAAAATATCCAAATCAATAAAGTTATCAGTGAAAATGAAAAGCGTGTCTTTTACTTTATGGAAAAAAACTAAATGGACATTTTGGCCAACCCAATAGTTTTTAAGTTTGGAGAGTGTGAGAGTTTAGAAGCTTCCAGGTACAAGGGTCATTTTTTTATTATGTTATTAATTTTCAGTTTATTTCATTGTGATCAGATCAAAGATCAGTGTTGCCTGTACTACTTTGTATTTTTGAAATATTTGAGTTTTTCAATGTGGCCTAAAGGAGGGTCAATTTTTGAGAGTGATTTAAGAACTCAAGGGGAACATGTGTTCCGTTTTCAGCCTACTAATTTTGATATCAGTAGGTCTTCTTTTTTTTAATATAAAACTATTTATTGACCACTGTTTACCAGTATTTACAATAAAGTAAACAATATGCAGTTGGATAACATTCTGTTTACTACAAGTTATTGTTTTTCTTTGCTTCTACTGAACCAGTAACCCAAATACTGAGACTGAGCCTACATGTAAGGAATGAGTTGGAATAAAACATGCAGGTCAAGACTTTAGATTAAAAAGTTTGTTCACCCATTTATTCCAGCAGGTCTAAATTGCTAAGGTCTGTAACGATCTGATTACGCTTCCATGAATAAAATCTTACACATTCCATGATCATAACATTTTAGTCAATATAACATAAGGATTTTAACTTTTTGTAAAAGAACAGCTTACTAGGCGAAACCTTTAAATAAGTCTTGCTTGCCTAATTAAAACATACAAGAGTTTGTCTAGTTTTCTCATTTGGGAGGGGAGGTTGTTGGTAGTGATCAAATTTTCCTTTCAGGAGTTTTGCAAATAAACTTGCATTTATAATTGTAGATATGGACGTGGGTTCTGATATGGCTGCTTTCAAATTTTCCAATTTTAACTACTTACATTATATTTAAATTGCCCAATTAATTACAAGTTATCCATTTAATTTTAAAGGTTAAAGCTTCAGGAAAAATTTCAATTTAACTTGAAGTGATTTATTTCTTAGGTTGCTGAAATGAGCTTATCTGTGGTTGTGAAATGCTGTTTTTGTTTTGGTTTAAAAAAAAAGGAAAACCATTTACATTTGCATATGTATACAACAGCAAACATCCCCCACCAAATGAGCAAAAAAACCCACAATGATTCTTAGGCATATATGACTCAACAAAAATTCTAACTGAGTGATGACAATGGAGATGGACCCCAACATTTAGGAAAGCTGTTCTCTAATGCAGAGGAAAGAATATATCATGGTATCAAATGTCCTCTTCCGATAAAGGGAGCAGCTACAGGAAGTTTTTGTTCCCAAGTAACCAGTACTATAGACGCAACCCTCACAACAACTCCCCCAGCACTGCTTCAAAACAAACATATCGAACTGGATTTTTATTAGAATGCAGTTATTTCTTCATGCTAATAAATAAAGGAAACCAAAATCCAGATTTTGTGTATATATATATATAAATATATATATATTTATATATATATTTAATATGGCAACACAAACAATTACTGGGCTTTGTCTTCTGGGCAAGAATGCCAAGTTAGTCTCTCTTCATAAAAAGCTATTTCAATTTGAGGACACTTCGTATTTGCCTCTTTTGCAAGCACCAAATCTGCCTCATCGGAATCTTTCCACTTCATGAGAAACATTAATTCCCCACTGCTGTCTGTGGCACCAATTATTCGTTTAGGATCAAGACCTCTGGCAAAGCCTCTTGGTTTATCAGCAGCATCTCTTTTCTTCTTTCGTTTGCCATCATCAGATTCACTATCGATAAAGACTTTCTTTTTGTACCATTTTTTTCTTTACCAGCTTTTTGAGAATTAAGAAATGCTTCAATTAACTCTGGACAATCTAAATTTTCTTCAGGTTCCCAAGTGTTGCCAGCATCTGTGAATGAATCCCTTCCGCTCCAGGAATACTCCACCTTCCCATTCATTACTCATCGGTCCAATACTTCTCCCACTACAAATTCTTCAGGCTCTGCCTCTTCAACTTTTTTACTCTTTCCATTCCGCTTCTTTCCCATTTTTTGCAATGTAGTTTTATTGGAGGTCATTTTTTATTGCAGACTTGAAGAGCTATTATTCACCGCCTCCGTGCTGCTCCAGACCCCGAGTCACGGCGTCTCTGGCCCTGCACAACTTCACCTCTGATATCAGTAGGTCTTCTTTATCCTTAAAAGGTTTTTGACCTGTTGTAATCTGACAGAAGTGAATTAAAATCTATTAGTACTATTGTGGTTTTATTTCTCCTTCGTTTTTTGGAGTCCTTTATAAAAAATGATGCTATGTTATCTGTTCACAAATATCATTCTTACATTCTTATAAATTGTTCCTTTTCATCATAAAATGACCTGCCTTGTCCCAGTTAATGCTGTTAACCTTTGCCCTGAATTTGAGCTTGTCTGATATTATGACAAGCCTGCCGAATTTTGTTTGTGTTAGCCAAATACACCATTACCCTTTTGCTTTCATCCTTTCTGAAGCCTTTGTTTTAGATAACTCCCTTGAATAGAGAGCCAAGTTTTGCTTTATGATTCAAACTGCAAGTCTTTTTTCTTAGAACAGATGAATTTAGCCCTATCCTTGTGACACTTTTTCATTGTATGTTTTCATAGACTTTTTAGTCCTTCGTTACTCTTTTACTCTGTGCTTCGTGTTTGCTTTGCCAGGATTGAGGTGTGTTTCTTCTGATCATTTGGAAGGTTTGTGTTTTTATTTAAGCAGTTGCTTTTATAACCATACCTTTACATGGTACTCTCAGTCCTCTATTTCTTCAGATAGTTTCACCTGATTCCCTGTTCTGGAAAATGACAACACAGTGTGCTTTCTCTTTTTTCTTTACCTCTTCTCCTTTGCTGTGCCAAATGTCAAATGATTTTTTTAGTGTGTGCTTTTAAAAAAATTTCATGTTCATACATACTTCTATTTCTTGATTTTAAAATGAGCCTTTAATGCGATATTTTGACCTCTTGCTATGTATAAAAGATGAGGGAAGTAGTATGTTTAAACACCCCTTCCTTTTCTTTCCCTTCTCATCCCAACTTTCGCTAATCATACCATTTCTGCTTCCCTCACCCCCAGGTGTATACAATCATACCTGCTTCTCTGTAACCATATCCCTCATTTGTTTTTGTATTATCCTGCAGTTAAACAGATTCATAATTCCTACTAGTTACTCCACCACAGTGATTTCCTCTTCACTTATTTTGGGGAAGATCACATCTTGTGATCTCATCTATTTTTTTAAGCCAACTTTGTGATTTTTTATTGATAGGTGACAACTTTATACACCTATGTTTCACTGAACTGTATACAATTAGCAGCACAGCTTTATAGAAGAACAGACCACAGAATTAAACAGAGCACACTTAAGGAGAGGTTGGTCTTCATTATTTTGCCCACATTTCATTATGTGTACACAGAAGCGTGAATGCAATTTGAAATCTTTTAATGGCCATAAAGTCACAATCACCCATTTATATAACTAACATCTTAACTCCAAAAATTTGATTTGTAATGTGTACATAAGCAGTTTCTCATTGTACAATTATTAAAATGTATTGTTTCCTGTTAGGAACCAGAAACTTATTTTTTCTGTTTATTTTTCTTTTGAAGAACTATTTCTTCTCTATAAATGGCTCATTTTTATTGTTTATCAAAAACTAAATGGAGGGGGAGGAAACTGATGGATTAAACATTTATTTTTTATGGAAAAATAAAATTCATTCTCAAAAGTTGACAAGTGTTATTGCTGGTGCGGAAGTGATTCTCCTAAGCAATCAGATTGGGACTCAAATGCTAGTTTCTCCTTTGTCAGGAATCAACATCATTTCAGAATCATTTGGTTTTTTGGTGTATTTTATTAAATCAAACGACAGTCTGTTTCAGCCAAATGATTTTGATTTGAAAGTTAGAAGTAAACAGAAAATCTTTCGCCCAAGATGGAGGCATAGGTAGATGTACTTTGCTTCCTCACACAACCAAAAGGATAACAACCAATTTAAAACAAAAAGAACTGCCAGAAAGTCTAACTGTATGGAAGTCTGACAACCAAGGAGCTAAAGAAGAAACATTCACCCAGACCAGTAGGAGGGGCAGAGACGCACAGCACAGCAAGGCGGCGGCGGGAGGACCGGGTGGTCCCACATTCGTGTGCAGATAAACCAGGAGGAACAGCTCGGGAGCGAGACAGACCGCTCAACCCAGGGTTACAGTGGTGGGAAAAGAGCCTCAAAACCTCTGGCTGTAAAACCCGTGGGGGATGTGGCAGAAGAGAAACTTCCCACCTCACAGACGAGTCCATTGGAGAGGCTCATGGGGCCCTAGACTGTACACAAACCTGCCCACCTGGGAATCAGCACCAGAAAGGCCCAATTTGCTTGTGGGTAGCGGGGGAAGTGACTGAAAATGGAGCAAGAGCCAGGAAAGTGGCATAGTTCTCTCTTGGACCCCTCCCCCACATACAGCGTCACAATGCAGTGACCTTGGTTGCCCCGCCCTGGCGAATACCTAAGGCTCTGACCCTTACAAGGTAACAGGTGCACCAAGACAAAGAAATATGCCTCAAATGAAGAAACAGATAAAAACTCCAGAAAAAATACAACTAAGTGATGAAAGATAGTCAACCTATCCGATGCAGAGTTCGAAACACCGGTAATCAGGATGCTCACAGAAATGGTTGAGTATAGTTGCAAAATGGAGGAAAAAGTGAAGGCTATGCAAAGTGAAATAAAGAAAAACATACAGGGAACCAACAGCGAAGGGAAGGAAACTGGGACTCAAGTCAATGATTGGGAGCAGAAGGAAGAGATAAACATTCAACCAGAACAGAATGAAGAAACAAGAATTCAAAAAAATGAGGAGAGGCTTAGCAACCTCTTGGGCAACTTTAAACGTTCCAGTAGCTGAATCGTAGGGGTGCTAGAAGGAGAAGAGGAAGAGCAAGATACTGAAAACTTACTTGAACAAATAATGAAGGAGAACTTACCCAATCTGGCAAAGGACATGGACTTACTTTCAGGAGATCCCGGAAGCTGAGAGAGTCCCAAACAGGTTGGACCCAAGGAAGCACACACCAAGGCACATCAAAATTACATTACCCAAGATTAAAGATAAGGAGAGAATCTTAAAAGCAGCAAGAGAATAGGGGAGAATTACCTACAAAGGAGTTCCCGTGAAACTGTCAGCCGATTTCTCAAAAGAAACCTCATGGGCAAGAAAGGGCTGGCAAGAAGTATTCAAAGTCATGAAAGGCAAGGGCCTGTAACCTAGATCACTCTCTCCAGCAAAGCTATCCTTTAGAATGGAAGGGCAGATAAAGTGCTTCCCAGATAAGGTCAAGTTAAAGGAGCTCCTCATCACCAAGCCCTCATTATAGGAAATGTTAAAGGGACTTATCTAAGAAAAAGAAGATCAAAAACTATGAACAGTAAAATGACAACATACTCACAACTATCAACAACTGCACCTATAAAAAACAAAAACAAACTAAGCAAACAGCTAGAATAGGAACAGAATCACAGAAATGGAGATCACATGGAAGGTTATCAGTGGGGAGAGGGAGGAGGTGGGAAGGGGGAAAAAGGTACAGGGAATAAGAAGCACAATTGGAGGTACGAAATAGACGGGGGAGGTTAAGAATAATATACGAAATGGAGAAGCCGAAGAGTTTATATGTATGACCCACCAATGTGAACTAAGCGGGGCATAATACTGGAGGGAGGGGGAACAGGGCAGAGGGGGACACAGGGGAGGAAAAAATGGGACAATGGTAATAACATAATCAATAAAATACACTTTTAAAAAAGGACTGCTTTGTTCATCTTGGTGCAAATACCTTCAAAATCTGGATAAACTGGATAGTTTTTTAAGGAAAATATAATTTATCAAAATTACCTCTAGAAGAGTTTTTAAAATCCAAAGTGTAAAGTTACCATGGAAGAAATAAAGGAGGTCGCAGCAGATAAAATGAAGAAGGCTGCTTCTCCGCCCCGGCCTTGGCTGGAGGCAGACGGCTCTGAGGGCGCCGGAGTCCACAGTTCTCTAAAGCAGGGATTTTCAGCCGGCCTGCCGCAAGCGACACTGCGTGAGGCAAGAGTTTGTGCACCTGTGAGGCCTGACTGTTTAGCCAGGGCGCTGACCTCTTTTTCCTTAGATTGTCAAATTAAAAATAAAAATGACAACAGCAACACAATAGCCATCTGGTGTAAAGGAATCAAAATTATACCTATATAATATATACCTAAACATGTGTTTTGGTGTCCACGGAATTTTGTGTGCCATGAGGTGGAAATGTTGACAATGCTGCTCTAGGGCCCAGAGCAGGCCACCCCAACACTCTTGTCCAAAGTCCTGCTTCCCTGAGCAGGACTTTCAATTATTTGAATTGCCCCAAAAGAAGCATCCAGCCCAGACATTTTCAACTGGGCAAAAATCAAACCTCAAAGGACTGAGTATTTTAATGGTGCCTAAATTATTCCAGAATAAAATCAAAGAAACAAAGATACCAATTTTTAAAAAGATTTTATTTGTTTTTAGAGAGAGAGGAAGGGATAGAGGAGGAGAGGGAGAGAAACATCAATGTGTGGTTGCCTCTCACACACCCTGTACCAGGGATTTGGCCTGCAACCCAGGCCTGTGCCCTGACTGGGAACTGAACCAGCAACCCTTTGGTTCGCAGCCTGGCACTCAGTGCACTGAGCCACACCAGCCAGGGCAAAGATGCCAATTTTTTTTTTTTTGACATGAGCAGTTATGCTGATTCTGAAACCAAATAACTCTAGACCTTGAAAAAGAAAATTGTAGCCCACTCTCACTTTTGAATATCTATGTCTAAATCACAAATAAAGTATTAATTAGCAAACAGAATCAAGCTCTATATTTTTAGATCATTGGATTTATTAGGGTTGCATTGTTAGTAAAATCACATAGGTTTCAAGTGTACAGTTTTATAAAACATCATCTGCATATTATATTGTGTTCGCCACTCCCGGTCAAGTCTCCTTCCATCACCGTTTATCACCCCCGCACCCTCTTCCACCTCCCCCACGCCCCCTCTGGCCATCGCCGTACTGTTGTCTTGATTATGAAGTTTTTTTGCTCCCCCCGCCAATCCTGTCATGTATTTCACTCAACTCCCCCGCTGACAGCTGTCAGTATGTTCTTTATTAGTGTTTCTATTTTCTTTGTTTATTTTGTTCAGAGATTCCACATATAAGTAAAATCCTATGGTATTTGTCTTTCCCTGAGTGGCTTATTTCACTTAGCATAATAATCCCCAGGTCCACTCGTTATCACAAGGGGAAAGAGTTCCGTCCTTTTATGGCTGAGTAGTATTCCTTTGTGTAGATGTACTGTGACTTTTTCATTCACTCATCTATGGATGGGCACTTGGGTTCCTTCCAAATGTTGGCTATTTAAAATAATGCAATAATGAACACAGCATCCATATATCCTTTCAAATCAGTATTTCTTCAGATAAATTCCCAGAAGTGGAATCACTGGGTCATAACAGTCCCTTCCACAGTAACTGCGCCGGCCAGCATTCCCACCAACAGTGCATGGGCGTTCCCTTTTCTCCACATCCTCGTCAATACTTGCTTTTTGATGACTGATTGATAATAGCCATTCTAGCAGTGGGAGGTGATATCTCATTGTGGTTTAATTTGCATTTCACTGGTGATTAGTTACATTAAGCATCTTTTCATATGTCTATTGACTATCTGTATGTTCCCTTTGGTGAAGTGTCTATTCAGGTCCTTTGACCATTACTTTTATTTTTTAAAATTTATTTATTGATTTTTATTGCATTATTTCCATTACCATTTACACCCCCTACACCGTCTCCCCCTCCCCCCACCGCCCTTCTCACCCTGCACTCACCACACTGTTGTCTGTTTATGAGTTCTTTCTTTCTCTTTTTTTTTTGCTCAATTCCTCACACCCAAAACCCCAACCCCAACCCCAGAGCTGTCAGCCTGTTCTCTATCTACGGGTCTGTTTCTGTTTTGCTTGTTAGTTTATTTTGTTTATTAGATTCTACTTATGAGAAAAATCATATGGTACTTTCTCTAACTGGCTTATTTCGCGTAGCATAATGTTCCCAGGTTCATCCACACTGTCGCAAAGGGTAAAGTTTTCTTCATTTTTAGAACTGAGCAGAATTCCATTGTGTAAATGTACTGTTGCTCTTTCATCAACTCATGTAATGATGGGCACCTGGGCTGCTTCCAAATCTTAGCTGTTGTGAATAACACTGCAATGAACATAGGGGAGCATATATTCTTTCGGATCAGTGTTTTGGGTTACTTTGGATAAATGTCAGAAGTGGAATCACTGGGTCATAAAACAGTTACATTTTACATAATTCGAGGTAACTCCATACTGCTTTCCACAGTCTGTATTCCCACCAATAATGCACAAGAGTTTCCCTTTCTCCACATCCTTGCAACACTTGTTTGTTGTTTTATTGATGACAGCCATTCTGAGAGACTGAGGTGATACCTCATTGCGGTTTTATTTTGCATCTCCCTGATGATTAGTAACATGGGGCATCTTCTCAT
Source organism: Pteronotus mesoamericanus (assembly GCF_021234165.1). NCBI lineage: Eukaryota > Metazoa > Chordata > Mammalia > Chiroptera > Mormoopidae > Pteronotus > Pteronotus mesoamericanus. The sequence continues at coordinate 2,808,613 of NW_026555090.1, forward strand.
ATGTATATGGGCCTTCTGTGTGTCTACTTTAAAGAAGTGTCTATTCAGGTCCTTTGCCAATTTTTAAAATAGATTGTTTATTGGTGTTAAGTTTTACACATTTTTCATAAATTTTGGATATTAACTTCTTATCAGATGTATTGAGAACTATGTTCTCCCACTCAGTGGGTTGTCTTTTCCTTTTGTTGGTGGTTTCCTTTGCTGTGCAAAAACTTTTTGGTTTGATGTAGTCACATTTGTTTATTTTTTTCTTTTGTTTGCCTTGCCCTACAAGATACATCAGAAAAAATGTTGCTATGAGAAATGTCTGAGATTTTTACTGCTTATATTTTCTTCAAGGATTTTTAAGGTTTCAAGTATAATATTTAAGTCTTTAATCCATTCTGAATTTATTCTTGTGTGTAGTGTAAGAATGTAGTGTAATTTCAATTTTTTTTGCATATATCTGTCCAATTTTCCCAACACCATTTACTGTTTTTGCCACCTCTGTCAAATATTAATCGACTATAACGGTATAGGTTTATTTCTGGGCTCTCTATTCTGTTCCATTGATCTATATATCTGTTTTTATGCCAGTATCATGCTGTTTTAATTACTATGGCCTTGTAGTATAGTTTGATGTTAGGTAGTGTGATTCCTCCAACTTCATTCTTTTTCAAGAACTCCCTTACTATTCGGGATCTTTTATAGTTCCATATAAATTTTTGGAATATTTTTTCCAGTTCTGTGAGATAAACTGTTGGTATCTTGATAGGAATGCCATTGAATCTGTAGACTGCTTTGGTTAGTATGGACATTTTAATGACATTAATTCTTATTTTTTTTAAGGATTTTATTTTATTTATTTTTAGAGGGAAGGGAAGGAGAAAGAGATGGAGAGAAACATCAATGTGTGGTTGCCTCTCATGTGCTCCCCACCAGGGACCCAGCCCTCAACCCACGCATGTGCTCTGACTGGGAATCAAACCAACAACCCTTTGGTTTGCAGGCCGGCACTCAACCCACTGAGCCACACCAGCCAGGGCTAATGATGTTCATTATTCCTATCCATGAATATGGTATATGCTTCCACTTACTTGCGTTTTCTTCAATTACTTTCCTCAGTATCTCATACTTTTCCAGGTACAGGTCTTTTACCTCCTGGGTTAAATTTAGTCCTAGATATTTTTTATGCAGTTGTAAATGGAATTGTTCTCTTAACTTCTATTTCTGATAATTCATTATTGGTGTATAAAAATGCAACTGATTTCTGAATATTCATTTTGTATTCTGCTACTTTATTGCACTCATTTATCAGTTCTAATAGTTTTTTTGTGAAATCTTTAGGGCTCTGTATATACAGTGTCATGTCATCTGAAAATAATGGTAGTTTTACTTCTTCCTTTCCAATTTGGATGCCTTTTCTTCTTCTTGTCTGATTGCTGTGGCTAGACTTCCAGAACTCAGTAGAATAAGAGAGGTGAAAGTGGACATCCGTGTCTTTTTCCCAATCTTAAGGGGAATGCTTGTGGTTTTTTCCCATTGAATATGATGTTGGCTGTGAGTTTGTCATATATATCCTTTATTACACTGAGGTATGTTCCCTCTCTTCTCACTTTGCTGGGAGTTTTATCATAAATGGGTGCTGAACTTTATAAAATACTTATTCTGTATCTAATGATATGATCATGCAGTTTTTATCCTTCATTTTGTTTATGTGGTATAGCATGTTTATTGATTTGCAGATATTATACCAACTTGTATTCCATTTTATCATGGTGTATGATCTTTTCAATGTATTGATGTATTCAGTTTGCTAATATTTTGTTGAGGATTTTAGCATCTGTGTTCATCAGTGATACTGGCCTATAACTTTCTTTCTTTGTAGTGTCCTTATCTGGTTTTGGAATTAGGGTAATACTGACATTGTAAAATGAGCTTGGGATTCTCCCTCGTCCTCTTGAATATTTTGGAATAGTTTGAGCAGAAAAGGTATTAGCTTTCCTTGGAATGTTTTGTAAAATTCACCTGTGAAGCCATCTGGTTTAGGGTTCTGTTTGTTTGAAGTTTTTTGATTTCTGCTTTAATTTCTCTAGTTGTAATCTGTCTATTCATATTCTCTGATTCTTCCTGATTGAATTTTGGAAGATTGCATGTTTCTGGGACTTTATCCATTTCTTTTAGATTGTCCAATTTGTTGGCACATAGTGGTTCATAATAGTTTCTTACAATCTCTTCTACTTCTTTGGTGACAGTTGTTACTTCTCTTTCATTTTTTATTTTATATATTTAGATCCTCTCTCTTTTTTTCTTGATGAGTCTGATTAAAGGTTTTTTGTTGAGAAATGCCCTGTCTGGTTTCGGGAACTGTAGCCCCACCAATAGGCGAGGGGGCCCCAAGGCTGGAACTAATCAATGAGGCCTTGGGAAAACAGGCCACTGAGGAGACAAAACCTGTCTCCCTGGCAGGGGCATAGCCCCTGCCTCCCTCGCATCACCCTGCTTGGTCCTGGAGGACGACTGGTGAGTCAATGGTGGGTAAGACCCCTCGATGGAAAGGGCAACCTGAGACAGGCACAGCTGCAATTGACATCAGGGAAACACTTGAGGGACGTGGAGAAAGGGCAAAAAGACCCGCACCCTTCAGCTCGGGTTTGATGAGGCCAGGGTCCTCATTCTATCTGAAAGAAATGTCCTTATTTCCTGATTGCCGCGAACGCCCTCCCGCCTCATTCAGGCTCGAAACAGTACTGGAGACAGCCCTAAACTGGATCTGGCGGTTCCCCGGGGAAATCAGGCCTAGAAGTAAATTCCTTAAAGCATGCTTTGTTTTTCCCTCAAAAGTTATGAATACTAGCTCATGCTGGGAAGGAAATTTACATTATTCACAGGCCTTGGCCCTAAACCCTTTGGCAGCCTTATGTTTACATTCCCATGTTTACTTATCCCATCTTGGGCCCATGTAAATGGATCCATGTAAATTGGTGTGTTCCTGCCATTTGTTTTCCTCAACATCATCTATTCTCTGTGAACATTAATATATTGATGTAATGAGATTACCTGTACATTCCTATTACCTAGCCCCATTGATAACTTTTTCAATAAAAGCCTCTGGAAAATGGGGCTCGGGCTGGCTTCTCCACTAGAGGGAGGAACCCTTTCCCCTGTCCTGGCAAACAGAGAAGTTTTCTGGGACGATTCGTGTTGTTTGCTCGCATCCGTGACAACCCTGGGACGGGCTCTGTGGGATCAGAGCCCATGTTCCCACCTCAGTTTGTCAAACTTGTTTCTCTTTTTAAAGAATCAGACTTTGGATTCATTGATCTTTTGTATTCTTTTTTAGATTGTATTTCATTTATTTCTGCTCTGATACTATTTCCTTTCTTCTACTCACTTTGTCCTTTGTTGGTTTGTTTGTTTTTAAATTTCTTTAAAGTTAGATGTTTATTTGAGCTTTTTCTTGTTTCTTGAGATAGGCTTGTAATGCTATGAATTTCTCTCTTAGGATTGCTTTCCCCATGTCCCACGGATTTTGGGTTGTTGTGTTCTCTTTTTCATTTGTTTCAAGGTATCTTTTGATTTCTTCCTTGACCTCATTGTTGACCCATTCATTGCTTAATAACATGTTATTTAGTTTCCATATCTTTGTTTTTCAGTTTTCTTCTTGTGATTCATTTCCAGTTTCATACTGTTATTCTCAGAGAAGGTGCTTGATATGATTTCAATTTTTAAAAATTTATTGAGACTTGTTTTGCATCCTAACATGAGGTCTATCCTAGAAAATGCTCCAAGTGCCTTTGAAAAGTATGTCTATTCTGCTGCTTTGGGGTGAAATCCTTTGATGATAACAATTAAATCTATTTGATCTAGTGTGTTATTTAAGACTGCCATCTTCTTGTTGATTCTCTGTCTGGAAGATCTATTAACTGATGTCAAGGGGTTGTTACAATCCCCTACTATGACTTTATTGCTGTCAGTCTCTCCCTTTATGTTCATCAGGATTTGCTCTATGTATTTGTTTGCTCCTATGTAGGATGCATAAATGTTTGCAAGGGTATATACTTTTGTTGGAGTGTCCCTTTTATCATTATGTAGTGTTCTTCTTTGTCTCTTACTATAGACTTTGTATTAAAGTCTATTTTGATACATGTAAGTACTGCTATCCCAGGATGTTTTCCCCTTTCCACTTGCATAAAATATCTTTTTCTGTCCCTTTACTTTCAGTCTGTGTGTGTCTTTCATTCTGTGGTGTGTCTCTTGAAGATGGCACATGTATGGATCTTGTTCTCTTATCCATTCAGCAACCCTATGTCTTTTCATTGGAACACTTAAGCCATTTATATATAAAATGATCATTGATAGATATATATTTATGCCATTTTATTTTTTGACTATGTTCCTCTGTTGTCATCATTGTTGTTGTTCTCCTCCTCTTCCTCCTGCTCCTTCTCTTTCTCCTACTTCTCCCCCTCTTTCTCTTTCTCCTCCTTCTTCATCTTCGAGCAAGCCCTTTAACATTTGTTATATTATTGGTTTAATGGTAACAAGCTCCTTTAGCTTTTCTTTCTTGGGGAAGCTCTTTATGTCTCCTTCAATTTGAAATGATAGCCTTGTTCTGTAATGTAGCTTTGGTTGTAGGTCCTTCCTCTTCATCACTTTGAATATTTCACGTCAGTCCCTTCTGGCCTGAAATGTTTCTGTTGAGAAATCAGCTGGAAGTCTTATGGGAGCTTTCTGGTAGGTAACTGTTTTTCTCTTGCTGCTTTTAGGACTCTCTTTGTCTTTAACCTTTTTCATTGTAATTATGATGTGTGTTGGTGTGGGCCTCTCTGGGTTCATTTCATTTGGGACTCTCTGCGCATCCTGGACTTGTGTTCCTTTCTCTTTCACCAGGTTTGGAAAGTTTTCAGTCATTATTTTTTCAAAAACGTTTTGAATTTCTTGCTTTCTTTTTCTTCTGGTATCACTATTATGTTGATGTTGCTATGCTTAATGTTATCCCAAATGTCCCTTAAACTATCCTCATTTAAAATTTTTTTTTTATTTTTGCTGCTCTGAATGGGTGTTTTCTGCTACCTTGTCTTCCAAATTTCTGATTCCATCCTCTGCTTGATCTAACTTTAGTTTCGCTGTATTCTTCATTTCAGATATTGTATTGTTCATTTCTGACTGGTTCTTTTTTATGGTTTTATGTCCTCTTATCTGCTGTTGAAATTTTTACTATGTTCCTTAAACATCCTTATAACCATTTTTTTGACTTTATATCTGGTAAATTGCTTGCCTCCTTTTCATTTATCTTTTTTTTCTAGAGATTTCTCCTGTGTGTGTGTGTTTTTTCATTTGGGTCATGTTCCTTTGTCTCATTTTGGCTGCCTCTTTGTGTTTGTTTCTATGTATTAGTTAGATCTGCTATGTCTCCCAGTATTAGTAGTTTGGCCTAATGCAGTAGGTGTCTTCTGGGATACAATGAAACAGTCTCCTTGTTTATCTGATCTGGCTGCTCCAGGAATGTCCCTTGTGTAGGTTTTGTTAGTCCTCCTGTTGAAATTGAAACTCAATTGCTATTGTCCCATTCATTCATGGGGTTGACTCACAGGTTGGCTGACTGTGAGGATTGATCTGGACCAAAGTGTACGATCTGCTGTTCAGGCGCTGACCACATGAAGCAGAACTTTACTCAGCAGGGTTTGTTGTCTGCCGAGATCTCCTTTGGGGTATGCTGCTTGTGAAACTAATTGGATCTTTCTCTTTTGTTGTCTGAAGCTGGCCCCTGGGCATGTTGGTTTTGAGGCCTCTTGGGAAGAACTACAGTGCAAATCAATGTCAGGTGCTGCCTGTTCCTGGCCCTGAGCAACCTGTTTGGAGCTACACAGTGATCCACAGTTTGTGAATGCCTCCATGGCGTCTGGGTGTATATGGGAAGGATCAACCTGTGCGCCAAGCCTGTTCCACCAGCAGCAGGTCCATGGGTAGGTCTGCAAAAGGCCCAAGGGACCCTGAGACCCACCTCTGCCTGCCTTTGCCTGCCAGCTGCTTTTTAGGCTCAGTCACTGAAAGAGCACCTGGTGGTATTCAAGTTGCATGTGGTTAAGTTCTCAGTGAGTCACCAGGTAGGGGTGAGTGGTGTTCACCAGATTGATACAGGAGCAAACTTGGTGCCAGTACTGGGTTTGAGGCCACTCAGCAAAGTCCCAGGGTACACCATGTCTAGCTGCCACCAGCTGGGTGCCTGCAGATCTTTGAGGTGGGGCAGGGTCTCAGGGAGTCATCAGGGTGAGGCCAGTAGAGTTTATCAGTCCCAAACAGACTTTGATTGGGCTGTGTGAGGAGAAGGCTCTGCACTGGTAGGGCATGAAGAGGAAAAGTGGTCCCATCTAAGAGCCACAAAACTTAGTCTGTCCCTGATTCTGCAGGGACTTCCTGGAGCAGCCACTTGGCGGTGTTAGGCCACAAGGAATTGGGAAGATGGGCTGCTGGGAGCCTCGATGGTGGGGCTAGTGGATCTCTCATTTGGAGGAAGTACCAGTCTGCTCATGGGAAGGAGGGGGGAATGGCCCCACCCCAGAGCCACTCAAATCAGTCACTGACACCCCTTGAGTCTGCCCGGATCTCTACACCCCAGGCCCAGGTAGCTGACTCCTCCTCAAGTGTGAGCTCTGCCGGGTGGGATGACAAGGAGATTGGAGGGTAGGTCTGCGGCATTCCGCCAGGCTGATGCCATAGGAGGGGAGTGGTCCACCTAAGAAAGGTGGTATCTGCTGTGTGGGAGAAGACTCAGTACTGGGAGCCTGGCAGCTGTCCCTTCAGCATTCTTTCAGGAGCCACAAACCCAAGCCTCTCTTCACACAACTCTATTCTACTCTACCCTCCCTCTGCCAGAGCCCAGAGATTTTTGCAAAGGACATTTTGTGCACTTTTCCTTTAAGAGGGCACCTGTGCCTCTGGAAGTCTCTTGTCTCTCCCTGATGGGTAGGGTCCCTGCTGACTTTCACATCCAGATGTTTTATGGATGCCTCTTCCAGCTCTGGTGTTCTGGGCTGGGGACCCCTGCATGGGGTAGAGACCCCACAATCCTGTTGGGGAAGCTTTACAGCTGAGCTAGCCTTCTGGAATCTCAGCAGCTGCCCATGGAAGTAAGGTCTTTTCAAGTCTCTGCCCTTCCTACCAGTCTTGATGTGGCTTCTGTAAATCCTTGGTTATAAGACTTCTGTTCAGCTCATCTTCTTTGGTTATTCAGGTTGATTTTTCTATATTTTAATTGAAATTCCACTTTGGTCCTGGGAGGAGGTGAGAGTAGCTTCTACCTACTCTGCCACCATCTTGGATCTCCCTCTGTATTTTTTAAAAACATGACATGTAACCTTATGCCAGAAATAAATTAGATTTTTATTTGGAATTTATTATAACTAAGACTCCCAAGGCTTACTAGGACTGCATGGTGCCAGTACTGGGTTTGAGGCTACTCAGCAAAGTCCCAGGGTACACCAAGTCTAGCTGCCAGCAGCTGGGTGCCTCAAGCAAGGGATGACACCTCAACCCCCACCATGCAGAATGAGGCAGGTTTCCTGGTTCTTGAGGCCCAGTCTTCATTTTTCATTTCTGTTTGCATCAGTCAATTTCCAAAAGATAAGATATTATTCCACCCTCACATTTCCCCCTGCTCTGTACTTTGTACTCCTGATCTAGCTCTCGATGGCTTCCCAACCCACGCCCCTCCTCACTCCTCCTTCACACCTCTGTGAGTCCACCTCCCAAGCAGTGCCCATCCTGACTTAGAATGCTCTGAAAGTTCTGCCCCACAACCTTTGATTCCCCTCTATCCTCAAGTTCTTTGAGTGGTTCCACTTCTACATCTCTGCCCTGATTGAAACAGACAGACCTCCCTGAGAATATCTGAGAACACCTGAGACCACTTTCTTTAAAGGGCCAGACCATGCCTCCCCTTCAGTTTTGTCCAAAGTCTTGCTTCCTTAAGGTTTCAATCATTTGACTTTACCCTCACCCCCTTATCTCTCTACTTTCTCATTCACTGAATCCATCATCCCAGTAACGCAAAAAATGTCCTGCCATGTGTATGAATGGCACCCACATCCACAAGCCTGACCTTGGCCTCTCTGTTCACTTTATTCCTCCACCCAGGGCTGCACAATCCACGTAAGCGTACTTGGTGGCTCTGTCACCACTCTACATTAGCCCTCTATCCTCACATCTTGTGCTAGTCATTATCAACCATCTCTATTCTCTTACCAGATACTCCTCTCCACCCTGGTTTTCCAATTACTCCAATAAGAGAAGTAAATCTCTGACCCGCATCAAAACTCCCAATCTACTGAACCTACTACAGTCTCCCAACCACTCAGCTCACTCTTTCTTTTACTACTCTTCTTAATCAGCTTAGATCCCACAATTCAGCCTTACACACAGGTGTGCGCACGTACACACACCTACGTATGCTCTCTTTCTTTCCAGACAAAACCCTTTAGACTTTCCTCTACCAAACCAGACCTTTGTCCTTCTTCTTCCTTCCCTTTTTTTTTTTTTTTTTTTTTTTTTTACAACAGACAGCTTGTTGCTCTCTAGGCCAGGGTGTCTCAACTTCGGCACTATCGATATGTGGGGCCAGACCACTCTTTGTTGTGGAGGCTGTTCTGTGCATTGCAGGATGGTTAGCAGCATACCTCGCCTCTACCCACTAGATGCCAGTAGCAACCCCACTTGTGACAACCAAAAATGTCTGCAGCCATTGTCAAATATGCCTTGGTGGGGGTGGGGTGCACAATGTCCCTGGCTGAGAACCAATAGTCTAGGTCCATCCCTCTGCCTGTGCTTGGCGCTCTGCCCCCCTCACATAGGCATGACATTCTCTCTCAGGAATCATTCAGTATGAAATATCTTTTTCTCCCCTTGTGTAGTTAGCAGCTCTCTCTCAACTGGATTTTTAAAATAAATACTTAAATATGCTGAAGTTTTTTCCACCCTAAAAAATACTCTCCCTCAACTACACCTGCACTCTCAGGCACCAGGACCTCTCCTTCTCCCTGCCACATCTTGCAAGAGTTGGTTACTCTCCCTGCCTCCGTACCTCCTTCCTCATTTGGTCCTCAGTCCCTTCAGTGTGACCCAGGGTCTTGTCGTTCTGTCTTGTAGCTTACATTTAAGTGAATTGCATGTAAATGTATGTGGTGGACATTCTTCAGCCTGGCATAAGGCACACAGGAAGAGAACCACATTGAGGGAAGTGAAGATCCCGAGTTGGGTCTGGACCTTGCTGAGATTCAGGAGTCTCAGAGGCAGCCTAGAGGAGATGATGGGTGGATACTGAGGAAAGGAGGGCTGGAGTGGCAGGGTAGGTCTAGGCTGGGATGTAAGTGCCTGGGCCTCTGCCGTGTATGTAGGGACATACTGGTATGCGTGTAGTGATGCTATGGGTGCGATGAGGTCCCTTGGAAATGGGGGTATGTGGCTGAAGCAGTTATTCTCAAACTTTACAGTTCTTCCGAATCACTTTGAAGGGCTTGAAAAATGCAGATTTATGAGACCCAACCCTAGAGTTTTTAGTACAGTAAACACTGAATATAGCCTGGAAGAATTTGCATTTCTACCTAGTCCCCAGATGACACTGAAGCTACTAGTCCGAGCACCACACCTGGAGAACCGCTGATCTAGAGCGGGGGAGCCAGCGCTCGACTGGGGTGCTCCAACATTTATTAAGCTGCGAGCAGAGGTGGGCCCTTGAGGGAGACAGAGGAAGAACCGAAAGACAAAGGATCACCAGCAGCCTGCCGGTAGCAGCCCTGGGTGAAGACGCACAGGCCTCAGGACTACATCTCCCAGAATGCCCCGCGCCGGCTCGCGCCCGCCCCCTGAAGGCAGCTCGGGAGGTGCCGGTAGCATCCCAGTGACTTTTCGCCGAGCATCCCTGAGCGCGGGACCGGAGCGAGGCTGGTGAGTAGGAGCCGCGCTGGCCGCAGGCTGCTCTAAGCCTCAGCCTCGTCATCACTCCGGAGCGGGTGGGCAAACACAAGGAGCCCGGGGTCCGGGCGTGGGGTCGCAGCACTGCCCCCTCCGAGAGGGAGGACGGACAGGGGTCGGCACAACCGTGGCCCCAGGTCCCCCCTTTTCCTCCCCCACCCCTGCCTCCACGCTGCAGCCCGGCAGGTCCTACCTCCAGCTCGGGACGGACGTCCTGCCCGGTCCTGTCCACCCAGCCCGGGAGCCGCGAGACTAGTGCCGCAGGTGGCAGTGGCAGGTGGGCGTCCCCTCCCCTCCCCTCCTCTCCGGCCCGGGTTTGGCGTAGGAGCCCGGGACCGAGGACAAGGGGACTCCCAACGACTGCGGCCTGAGAGGCGCGTTCGGCTCTCTTGTGGTGAGACAGGTGCGTGGGCCGGGGCTCCCAGGCTCCCAGGAGCCTTCCGCGCCCTCCCTGGGGCCGTCCTGGTGTGCTGTGGGGTGTCCGCGGTTGAGCAGCCCTTGGCTATGCTCCGCGTCCACGGAGCTCCGGCCCTCTTCCTGCCCTGGGCTGACCAGCCAAGAAGGTGAGCTGCGCGTCTCTGGGGTCCGCTGGTGGGGTCCTAGCGCAGTGCACCTGGTGAGCCCTAGAGACCATTCGGATGTCAGGAGTGAGATAGGAACAACCTCCTTCTCAAATATCTTTAAAGTAAAATTAGCTTTATGTGCCTATTGTTTTTAAAGGAAAACTGACCCTGAATGTCTTATTTTTATTTTGCGGGCGCTCCATTTGCTGGTATGTAAGTTTATATAATAAGCAGTTTTCGGTTTGGGAAAAAAAAAAATGTTACGGTGAAGGTGCTCTTCCTTGCCCTCTATCGGAAGGATTACGTTGGGCTGGTTGACATGCTTATTCATCCATTAGTAACTGCGGGAGCTGGAGCCCAGAGATAAAGTGGTCTGAGTCAAGTCCAAGTCAACCCTTCAGAATAAATTCTGGTTTGAGAAGATTTTTGTTATCCAGTTTCAAATACGGTGTTATTTCAACATTTACGATGTGGGGAGAGGGGAGAACAACAGCTTGCCAATCCTAGTATCTTCCTCTAAAGAAAATAGTTTTTCATGATTCACCCTTGAAGCTAGCACCTTTAAACTTGGGTAGCCACAACTAGGTGTGAAGCTGAGCCTCCATTCTAAACTCTATCGGTTTTAATAGTTTGTAAGTTGATTTGTTTGGCTGCTCTACGTAGACAATCCTATCTTCTGCTAAAACCAGCACCACCACCACCAGCACCAGCACCACCAGACATCTCTTTCTAACGTTTGCATTTCTTATTTTTTGTCTTCTATTGACCACCATCTCTCTACAGTGTTAGCTGTTAAGGTAAAATAGGACATTTTTGTTTTGGGAAATGCTTCCCACTGTGTCTTCACTAGTTTATTCTTTATCATGTTAAGTAAATTTCCCTTTGTGTCTAATTACTAAGAATTTAAAAAGTCAAGGTTAGGTATTGATTTTTTCCCCCCAAATGCTTTTGTATAGCATGTATTGATATGACCATGTAGTTTTCTTCTGAAAATTGTTAACATAGGTGATTATACTGCTAGATTTCCTGTCTCTAAAATCCTGAGATAATTTAAAGTGTTCTCTTTGGTTGTCTGATATATTCAAATAGCTAGCATTTTATTTAGGGTTTTGGTATCCAGTCACCTCACATTTGGCTTAGCTCTATCATTACTTTAACTCCAGATTAGACATTGTTGCTGTTTTTGTTATTATTTTCTAGGTCAATATTTATTAGATTTAATTACCTGTTTACCATTTTCTTCATTCCTTCTTAATCACATCCTTCTTTGGATAATTTTCCTTCTCCCTGAAAAACATTCTTTAAAAAAAAAAGATTTTATTGATTTATTTTTAGAGAGGGGAAGGGAGGGTGAAAGAGAGGGAGAGAAATATCAAAAGTGCAGTTGGCTTTTGCTTGCCCTCTGTTGGGGACCTGGCCTGCAACCCAGGCATGTGCCCTAGACTGGGAATCAGACCCACAACCCTTTGGTTTGCAGGCTGGCGCTTAATCCACTGAGCCACACCAGCCAGGGCCTGAAAAACATTCTTTAGAAAGTCCTTCAGTGATGATGGATTCTCTGTTTTTGTAATATCTGAAAATGCCTTTATATTGCCCACATTCTTTTTTGGGGGGGTCGTTTGTGTTGTTTCTTTTTTTATTTTTCAATTACAGTTGGCATTCAACATTATATTAATTTCAGGTGTACAGCATAGTGGTTATACACCTATATAATTTATGAAGTGATCATCCCGCCCTAAGTCTTGTACCCACTGGGCACTACATGTAGTTATTACAATATCATCAACTATATTCCCTATGCTGTACTTTACATCCCCTTGACTATTTTGTAACTACCAACTTATACTTCTTTTACCCAGCCCCCGAACCCTCTCCCATCTGGCAACCCTCATTTTGTTCTCTGTATCTAGGAATCTGTTTCTGTTTTGTTTGTTTATTTTGTTATTTAGATTACACATATAAGTGAAATAATATGGTGTTTGTCCTTCTCTGTATCTGTGCTGTTGCAAAGGTAAGATTGCATTCTTTTTATGGCTGAGTAAAATTCCATTGTACATATGTACAAAATCTTATTTAACCAGTTGTCTATTGATGTAGGTTACTTCTAGATCTTGGCTATTGTAAATGCTGCAGTGAACATAGGGGTGCATATATCTTTTTAAACTAGTGTTTTGTGGGATTTTTTTTCAGATAAATACCCAGAAGTGGAATTGCTGGGTCATAAGGTAGTTCTATTTTTAATTTTTGGAGGAACCTGCATACTATTTTCTGTAGTGGCTGCACCAATTTTCAGTCCTACCAACAATGTATGAGGGTTTCCTTCTTCTAAATCCTCACCACACCAACACTGCTTTTGCTGATTTATTGATGACAGATGTGAGGTAATATCTCACTGTGGTTTTAATTTGCATCTCTCTGATGATTAGTGGCTTCAAGGATCTTTCCATATGTCTATTGGCCATATATACACACACACACACACACACACACACATATATATATATATATATATATATCTCCCCTTTGGAGAAGTGTCTATGCAAGTTCTCTGGCCATTGGATTGTTTGGGTTTTTTTGGTGTTAAGTTTTATGATTTCTTTGTAAATTTTGGATATTAACCTCCTTATCAAAGTATCATGGGTAAATATATTTTCCCAATCAATAGGTTGTTTTTTGTTGTTGATGATTTTCTCTACTGTGCAAACATTTTTTAATTTGATATAATTACAAACATTTGGTTATTTATTTTTTTGCTTATTTCCCTTGCCTGAGAAGATAGATCAGAAAAATGTCAGAGAACCACTGCCTGTGTTTTCTTCTAGGAGTTTTATGGTTTCAGGTAGATCTTTAATCCATTTTGACCTTATTCTTGCATATGTGTAGAAAGGTGATCTAGTTTTATTTTTTTGTATGTATCTCCAGTTTTCCAAACACCATTTATTGAGTAGGCTGTCTTTATCCCGTTATATATTCTTGCCTCCCTTTGTCATAGATTAATTGACCATGTGGGTGTCCATTTTTATGCTGCTACATTATTGTTTTGATTACTATGGCCTTGTGTATAATTTGATGTCAGGTAGCATGATGCCTCCAACTTTGTTCTTCTTTCTAAAGATTGCTGTGGCTATTCAGGGTCTTTTGTGGTTCCATATAAATTTTAGAATTATTTGTTCTAGTTCTGTGAAAAATGCCATTGGTGTTTTATAGGGATTACATTAAAGCTATAGATTGATGACTTCCAGTCAAGATGGAGGTATAGGTAGACACACTTCGCCTCTTTGCACAACCACAAAAAGAATTAAAACTAAATCTCAAAACAAATAACACCCAGAACTTCCAGAAAATTGAACTGTATGGAAGTCTGACAACCAAGGCTTTAAAGAAGCCACCATTGTACAGATGGGTAGGAGAGGTGGAGAGGTGGAGACAGAGTGGAGAGGTTAGGAGATGCGGTGTGGTGCAGAGAGGCGATGGCAGTAATGGAACAGGCATGAGTGGTCCCACATTCACGTGTGGTGGATAAAAATCAGGAGGGATACCTTGGGAGCAAGAGATCCCAGGCCCAGGCCAGACCGCACAGCCCAAGGTTCCAGTGCCAGGAAGTAAAATCCCCATAGCATTTGGCTGTAAAAACCAGTGAGGGTTAGGGTAGCAGAAGAAACTGCCAGATTTTCAGGAGAATCTGCTTAAAGGGCCCACATGGACTTGGAGTGTATGCAAACCCACTCACTCAGGGATTTGATACCAGGGCAACAGCTGGAAACAAACACAGAGAGGCTGCCAAATTGAGGAGACAAACGAATAGGGCCCAAATGAAAGAACAGAACAAAACCCCGGAAAAGGAACTAAACAAAATGAAGATAGCCAACCTATCAGATGCACAGTTCAAAACACTGGTGATCAAGGTGCTCAAAGAACTCACTGAGGACGGAAACAACATAAAGGAAGACATGAAGTTTACACCAAGTGAAATAAAGAAAAATGTTCAGGGAACCAAAAGTGAAAGGAAGGAACTGGGATTCAAATCAATGATTTGGAGCATAAGGAAGAAATAAACATTCAACAAGAACAGAAAGGAAAAAACAGGAATTAAAAAAAAAAGAGGATAGTATAAGAAGACTCTGGAACATCTCCACATGTGCCAACATGTGAATCATAGGGATGCCAGAAGGAGAAGAGGAAGAGCAAGAAATTGAAAAGTTATTTGAAAAACTAATGAAAGAAAAGTTCCCTAATTTGATGAAGGAAATAGACATTCAAGTCCAGGAAACACAGAGAGTCCCAAACAAGCTGACCCAAAGAAGACCACACCAAGACAATCATAATTAAAATGCCAAAGGTTAAAGATAAAGAGAGAATTTTAAAAGCAGCAAGAAAAAAGCAGAGAGTTACCCGCAAAGGAGTTCCTGTAAGACTATCAGCTGATTTCTCAAAAGAAACTTTGCAGGCCAGAAGGGGATGGCAAGAATTCAAAGTGATGAAAAGCAAGGACCTACAAAGCCTGATTACTCTATCTAGCAAAGCTATCGTTTAGAATGGAAGGGTAGATAAAGTGCTTCCCAGATATGGTAAAGCTAAAGGAGTTCATAATCACCAAGCCATTATTACATGAAATGTTAAAGAGACTTATTTAATAAAAAAGAAGATTAAAAACTATGAACATTAAAAAGATAACAAATTCACAACTATCAACAACTGAATCTTAAACAAACAAACAAACAAACAGAAAAACACTAAGCAAACAACCAGAACAGGAACAGATTCATAGGTATGGAGATCATTTGGAGGGCTATCAGCTGGGAGGGGGAAGTAGGAGATGGAGAAAAAGGTGCAGGGATTAAGAAGTGCAGTTGGTAGGTGCAAAATAGACAGGGGGATGTTAAGAATAATATAGGAAATAGAGAAGGCAAAGAATTTATATCCTCAATCTGTGGACATGAACTAAGGCAGGGGGATTGCTGGAGGGAAGGAGGGTACCGGGCAGAGGGAGGCAAAGGGGGAAAAATTGGGATAACTGTAATAATATAATAAAACACACTTAAACTATAGATTGCTTAGGGTACTATGGATGGTTGTGTTTTGTTTTTTTTTTTAAAGATTTTATTTATTTATTTTTAGAGAGGGGGAAAGGAGGGAGAAAAGAGAGGGAGAGAAACATGATGTGTGAGAGAAACAGCAATTGGTTGCCTCTTTCACACCCCCAACTGGGGACCTGGCCCACCACCCAGGCCTGTGCCCTGACTGGGAATCAAACTGGCAGCCTTTTGGTCACAAGGCACTGAAAGGTGCTCGATCCACTGAGCCACACCAGCCAGGGCTGGATGTTTTAATGATGTTAATGCTTCCCATCCATGAACAGAGTATGTGTTTCCATTTATTTGTAACTACTTCAGTTTCTTTCTAAAATGCCTTACAATTTTCTGAGTGCAGGTCTTTTACCCCCTGGGTTAAATTTAATCCTAGGACACTCATCTGGCAGGGGAGATACCATGATCATGAAGGCCGTTTTCCTGGGGAGAGGCTTATCCATTGCACTCCTGGTGTGCTGACCCCTGCGATTCCCCTGGATGTGGGAAACTCGACTGCATAATTTCTGGTAGTTGGGGACTGTGTTCTCCCTGGCCGAAAAACAAACCAAAAAAACCCTGCTTAGTCCTAGGTATTTTTTTAATGCAATTGTAAATGGAATTGTTTTCTTAACTTCTCTTTCTGATAATTCACTATTAGTGTATAAAAATGCAACTGATTTCTGACTATTCATTTTGTGTTTTGCTACTTTATTGCATTCATCTATCAGTTCTAATAGTTCTTTTGTGGAATCTTTAGGGTTCTCTATATACAGTATAATGTCACCTACAAATAATAACAGTTTTACTTCTTCTTTTCCTATTTAGATGCCTTTTATTTCTTTTTCTTGTCTGATCGCTGTGACTAGGACTTCCAGGGCTATGTTGAAAAAGAGTGGTGAAAGCTGACATCCTTGCTTTGCTCCTGATATTAAGGGAAACACTTTTAGTTTTTCCTCATTGAGTATGATGTTAGTTGTGGGTTTGTTATATATTGCTTTTATAATATTGAGGTATTTTTCCCTAATTCCAATCTTGGTGAGATTTTTTTTTTTAAGCATAGATGGGTACTGGACTTTATCAAATGCTCATTCTACATCTATTGATATGACCATATGATTTTATCCTTCATTTTGTGTATATGGTATATCAGTGTAATTGATTTGCAGATATTGAACAAACCTTGCATCTGAAGATTAAATCTCACTTGATCATAGTATATGGCTTTTTTAATGTATTGCTGAATTCAGTGTGCAAGGATTTTAGCATCTATGTACATCAGAGACATTGGCCTTGGCCTGTAATTCTCTCTTTTTTTCTTTAGATTTTATTTATTTTTAGAGAGAGGGAAGGGAGGGAGAAAGAGAGGGAGAGAAACATCAGTGTGTGAGAGATACATCGATTAACTGTATCTTGCATGCTCCCAACTGGAGACCTGGTCTGCGACCCAGGCATTTGCCTTGACTGGGAATTGAACCAGCAACCTTTGGGTTCACAGGTTGGTGCTTAGTCCACTGAACCATACCAGCCAGGGCAAATTCTCTTTCTTTGTAATATCTTTATCTGGCTTTGGAATTAGGCTAATGCTGGCCTTATAAAATGAGCCTGGGAGCCTTCCCTTTTAACATTTGTGGAATAGTTTGAGAACGACAGGCTTTTGTTCTTCTTTGAATGTTTGGTAAAATTTACCTGTGAAGCCATCTGGCCCAATGTTTCTGTTCATTGGGAGTTTTTTGATTACTGCTTCGATTGTTAGTTGTAATCACTGTGTTTAGATTTCTGTTTCTTTTTTATTGAGTTTTGAAAGTTTGTTTCTAGGAATTTATTCATTTCTTCTGTATTATTCAATTTTGGGGCATATAGTTCATTGTATTTTCTTCAATCTTTTGTATTTCTGTGTTGTCAGTTGTTACTTCTTTTTAATTTCTCATTTTATTTATTTGGGTCCTCTCTGTATTTTCTTGACGAATTTGGTTAAAAGTTTTATCAATTTTGTTTATGTTTCCAAAGAACCAGCTCTTTGTTTCATTGATTGCTTGTATTTTTTTTTTCTTACTCTATTTTATTTTCGTTGGCTTTTAATGCTCTGAATTTGTCTCTTAGGACCGCTTTCGTGTCCTAAGAGACAAAATTGTGTCCCATAAATTTTCAGTTGTTGTGTTTTTATTTTGATCCGTCTGAAGATATCTTCTGATTTTTTTCCCTTGATTTAACCCATTTATTGTTTAGTAACATGTTCTTTAGCCTCTGTGTGTGTGTGTGTGTGTGTGTGTGTGTGTTTTCAGGGTTTTTTAAAAATGATTTATTTCTTTATTATTGATTTTTTATGATTGATTTATGATTGGTTTCATACCATTGCATTCAGAGAAGATGCTTGATATGATCTCAGTCTTCTTAAATTTCTTGAGACTTGTTTTATGGCTTAACATGTGGTTAATCCTTGAAAATGTTCCATGTGCACTTGAAAAGAATGTATATTTTGGTGCTTTGGGGTGAAATGTTATTTATTATGCTATTTAAGTCTGCTGTTTTATTATTTTCTCTCTGGAAGATCATCTGTCCACTGATGTGAGTGTGGTATTAGAGTCCCCAACTATGACTGTATTACTGTCAGTCTCTCTCTTAATGTTCATCAATATTTGATTTATGTATTGAGATATTTAGGTGCTCCTTTGTTGGATGCATAAATGTCTACAAGGGTTATATTCTCTTGTTGGATTTACTATTATGTAATGTCTTCTTTGTCTAAGACGCAATCAATTTAAAATAGTTATTTTGAGTTCCACTAAAAAGAGAAAATAAATACTGTCAATTAAACTATGACACCTGCTTTTTATTTTGAATACTTTTTATCTTAGACTTATTAAAGATCTTTTAGATTTATTTAGATATGACTTTATATATATATTTTAAAGATTTTATTTATTTATTTTTAGAGGGGAGAGAAGAGAGGGAAACATCAATGTGTGGTTGCCTCTCATGCACACCCCACTGGGGACCTGGCCTGCAACCCCGGCATGTGCCCTGACTGGGAATCGAACCAGCCACCCTTTGGTTCGCAGGCTGGCACTCAATCCACTGAGCCACACCAGTCAGGGCTAGATATGACTTTATATTATATAATTTTCTTGTATACACATAAAAAGGAAAATATAAATGATATAAATAGGTTAAGATATTTCTAAAAACTCCTCACATTCAGAGTTTTCCTTTTAAATCACTTTTTGACTCCAAGTCACTTGTGTCTGTGACTTTCAAAGATAATGTTCTCCATGTCATCCAGAACACTGGCCGTGGGCTGGTTGTAAAAGTATTCCTTGGTTGCCTTCAGGACTTTTTCTTTTTCTGAGCTTGTGACATCCATTCTGCAAATGTGCTGCTGGCACTTCCTTGATATTAACTGAAGATATCAACAGAAGGTGTTGACTAAGCAACCAGGACTCACTGTTCTTCTTCAGTATCCTTACTTGGTTTGTAGCCTGCAGTTCTGCATTTATCTATGGGTCCATCTGGAATGAAAAGGAAGTCACTGTGCTGCTTGGTGAACTCACTCTTTAACTGACCTAATTTGCATATGTGCAAATACTGACGAGCTAAAAGCAACAGTAAGAGACATGTTGATTTCAGAGATATTAAAATGTGTGCCTTGAATTGATGGACCATGGTATTTGTGCAATTAATTAATCTAATGAACCTAATGATGCTACCTGGACCCTGACTCCCACTGAGAGCATGAAGGCAGTGCATAGACGGGCATGGAGTTTGGGTGTCCCCACATCCGGTTATCGCGTGGGCCACATCCATCTCTGTCCTTCCCATGGTCTATTTATAGAAGCTGGTAGTCCCTTTCCTCTTTTTTGTAAGGCTGGTTTAAATTTTTGTCTGATTTTATGTTATTTCAGTTTTACGTCATATTTTAGGCTAGTTCAGTTTAATGTCACTTGCAGCCTCGAGAACCATGACTAATGCAGATGCTTATGAAATGATTATTAACAACGTGGCATGTGCAAAAATTAAAAATATGTACACGGAGCATCAGGAAGAGAGGCACTAGCTCTGTCAGAGGTCTCCCTACAGGAGCAGGCGGTCAAGCTTAGGCTCCCTTGACTTTCCCAGGGGAGGCGAGACCCTCCTCTTAGTTGCTTCCCAAGGACCTGTACACACTCAGGCTTCGACTTACTCGTTCCCACTCTCTCTTTCTTACCACTCTGTCTCCCTTAGGAAACTGGAGTCAGAGGCCCAGTAAATTACTGTTGAACGAATGTATTAATGAGTTTTGAGGAATGAAGAGAAATAGGCAGTGGCAGATTGGCATTTCAGGAAAAGAAACCAGGAGAGTTCAGTGCAAAGGTGGATGGGTGTTATGGAAACTACTTGTAGCTGGAAATTCTGGGAGGTGAAGCTCAAAGTTGAGTGGAAAGGGATGAGGTCAGAGGGATAGCCAGGGCTGGAGGACAGGGACTAGCATGTCATGTTAAGATGCTTGGACCTCCTACTTTAGGCAGTGGGAACCACTAAAGTATTAAAAATTTTTAAATTGTGGTGAAACATATACAACATAGAACTTACCGTCTTGACCATTTTCAGTGTATAGTTCAGTGTCATTAAATATGTCCCCATTGTTGTGCAACTATCTCCAGAAGTTTTTCATTTTCCCAAACTGAAACTCTGTGCCCGTGCAACACCGACTCCCCACCCCCTCCCCAGCCCGCATCAGCCACCTTCTACTTTCTGTCCCTGTGAATTTGGGTGTCCAGGCACCCCACACAGACCATCGAAGGATTTCTAACATGGTGTGTGAATGGATCTAAATTTTAGAATGTTCACATTAGCAACTTTTTAGATGCTAGGTAAGAGGAGAGAGAGGAAAAATGCAGGGAAAACAGGAACCTAGATGATGAGTGAGGCTGAGGCTTGGCCTGGGGTTTGGGGTGAAAGAAGGAGCCTCTTTTGACACCACTCCCCCGGCTTGGGTGCTGCCACCTGCAGTACGGAGTCCAGGAGGGACTCCAGGTTCGGGTGGGTAGCAGAAGCGTGGGTACCCTGCCCACATACCCACACCTCACAACATCGATGAACGCCGGCCTGACTTCCAACCTGCGCTGCTTTGTCCAGGGGCCTTGTGGTGCCCGCAGGTGCCCGCTTGGCAACCCAGGACAGTGGAGTGGAAGTGCGGGGGAACTAGCACCTTCCGGCTCCCAGGTCCCCTCTAAGGGAAACGGAGTCAGTGTCTAACTGTCCCAGCTCCCCGCTTCTCCAGCAGGGCAGTGCTGCGGCGCATGTTTTATATGCTGGTTCCCAGAGCCCCTCAGTGGGGTGTTAGGCTTCAGACACCCACAGCGGCGACTCGCTCGGTGAAGCACACTTCATCAGCTGCTTTTTGTTTCCTGTCTCACCCTCTCACTCTACTGACCGAGTTTTCTGGTATCACCCCAATTAATAGTGTGCTCCCAAATCTGCATCTCAAGGGGGTAGACTGAGGGAACGCAACCCAAGACGGTCTGGAGAAGCTGATCCATGTTGGGACTGGCACCCAGTTGGAAATCTAGGTCTCTGGTTTAGGGCAGAGATGGATTTGGGAATACGAGCCTGTTCCCGGAAGCTGAAGCCGTGAGAGTGGGTGAGAGAGCCTGGGAAGAGGCAGAAGAGGCTGCAGCCAGACTCCTGGGGAGCCCTCACCTGTCATAGCCAGAGTAAGAGGGAGAGTCTGAAGGAGTGGGATGGATCAGTCAGATGGCAAGGAACCCGCACCAAGGAGGGGAAGGAGCCACAGTGGAGTGGAGGGTGGAGAAGGCAGGAGCAGGATGGGCCTCGAACAGGGCCCTGTACTTGTTCTCTGAGTGCAGAGGGCAAGGAGCAAGGATGGTGAACAACGGTCATTTTGCTTTGCTTTCCCTTAGTGGAGGATGCATTGTTAGCTCCTCTCAGGGTTAACTGTTGGCACAGTATATGATGTGGGCAGTGTCTTTCTGGTAACCTTCCAAGAGTCTTTTCCTTTTGGGGCTTCTTTCTCCCCTCTTTGCTTCCGTAAGGGAAGCCACATGCCCTGCCGGAGACCAGGAGGGCGGCCGGCCCGGCTCCCATCAGAACCGAGGAGGACTGTCTCCCGTTCTCCCCAGTTCCCTCCCCGTACTTGCATTTCTCCACAACTTAAAACGCGGCAGCTTTACTGATATATAATTCACATACCGTACAATTCATGTATGGAAAGAGTTCAATTCAGTGATTTTTAGTATATTCACAGTTAACTTACTAACGCTTTTTATTACCTCTGAAAGAAATTCTGTACCTCTTAGCAACCACCTCCCTATCTCCCTGTTATGGACTGAATTTTGTCCTCCCCCCAAAAAGTTTATGTTAAAATTCTACCACCACCCCCTGATTCATGTTGAAGCCTTAAGTGTTCATGTTGAGGCTTGATTCATGTTGACGCCTTAAGTATTAACTCAGAATATGGCTGCATTTAGAGAGAGGGCCTTTACAGAGGTGCTTGAGTTAAATTCATGAGGAAGGGTCCTAATCCAATACAACTAGTGTCCTTATAAGAGGTGGAAATCTGGACAGAGATAGACACACAGGGAAGATGACGGGAAGACACAGGCCAAAGAGAAAGACCTGGTACAGCTCCTTCCCTCACATCCCTTGGAACAAACTAACCCTGCCGATACCTTGATCTCGGACTTCTGACCCTCAAACGTGAGGTTTAAGATACCCATTTGGCGGTACGTTGTCCAGCCACCCATTCTGTATGCTTGCAGACCATTGTACTCCCAGTCCTCCCTGTGCCTCAGCACCACTAGTCTGCTTTCTGTCCCTGCAGATTTCCCCACTCTAGACATGTCATATGCATGGAATCATACAGCATATGGTCTTTTGTAACTGACTTATCTCACTTTGTATAAGGTTTTCAAGGTTCATCCATGTGGTAGCAGGTAGCGGTACACCGTTCCCTTTTATGGACAAATAACACTTCAGTTTATGGATATACCCCATGTTGTTTATCCACTCATCAGTGTGTGTGCATTTAGATTGCTACCATGTTTGCTATTATGAATAATGCTGCTCTAACTACCCATGTACAAGTTTTAATGTGGACATGTTTTCATTTCCCTTGGGTCTACACCTAACAGTGGAATTGCTGGGTAATGTGGTATCTTTAAGTCTAATCATTTGAAAAACTACAGGACTGTTTTCTAAAGGGCTGTGCCATTTTACATACCCACCAGCAATAAACAAAGGTTCTGATTTTTCACATCCTTGTCAATGCTTGTTATTATCTGACTTTTCCTGTTCTAGCCATCCTAGTGGGCATGAAATGGAGTGTCTCTGTGGTTTTGATTTATGTTTACCTGATGACTTATGATGTTGAGCATTTTTGATGTCCTTAATAGCCATTTATGTATCTTTTTTAGAGAAAGATATATTCAAATACCTTTGCCCATTTTAAGTTGCTTAAGTAAGCAGGAGTTGTTATTATAATCTACATAATAAACCCTTATTGATAAAAGTAGTTTCTCCCATTCCGTAGATTGTCTTCTCACTTTTTCGATAGTGTTCTTTTAAGGAGAAATGGTTTTAATTTTGATGTAGTTTTGTTGTGCTTTTGGTAAGAATTCTTTACCAAATCTAAGGTCTTTAGGACTTACTCAGATATTTTCTTTTAAGGGTATTATAGTTTTAGCTCTTATATTTAAATCTTTAATTAATTGAAAATTAATTTTCATACATGATATAAGGTAAGAGTCCCGTTTGATCTTTTGCATGTGTCTGTCTGGTTGTCCCCAGCACCATTTGTTGAAAAGGCTGTTGTTTCTTTGTTGTATGGTCTCGGCACTCATTTTGAAAATCAATTCACCATAGATGTTTGGGTTTACAGTTGGGCTTATATCCTGATCTGTATGTCCACCCATGTGTCAGTACTACACTGTCTTGCTTAATGTTCCTGTGAAGTAAGTCTTTGTTCTTATTTTCCAAGATTGTTTTGGCAATTCTGGGTCTTTGCAATTCATGTGAATTTTGCAATCAGTTTGTCAATTTAAACAAAGAAGTCAGCTGTGATTTTGATAGGGGTTATATTGACTCTGTAGATCAGTTTGGAGAGTAATGTTAAGAGTTCCAATCCATGAACATAGGAGGCTTTCCCATTTATTAAGATCTTCTTTAATTTCTTTTAACAGTGTTTTGTTATTTTCAGTGTTTAAGTTTTACACTTCTTTGGTGAATTTTATTCCTAAATACTTTATTCTTTTTGATGTTATTGTAAGGAAATGTGCACTTAATTTCACTTTTGGATTGTTCATTGCAAGTGTATAGAAATACAATAGGTCTTTTATCCTGCAACTTTGCTGAACTTGTTTACTAGTCCTAATCATTTTTAATAGGTTCCTTAGGATTTCTCTTTTAAAGATTTTATTCAGTTGTTTTTTAGAGAAGGGAGAAGGGAGGGAGAAAGCAAGGGGAAGAAACATGAATGTGGGAGAGAAACATTGACCAGTTGCTTCTTGCACACCCCTAACTGGGGACCTGGGCCACAACCCAAGCATGTGCCCTGACAGGGCATCAAACCACGACCTTTTGGTCACAGGCCGGCACTCAATACACTGAGCCACATCAGCCAGGGTGGAATAGAGGTAGTTTTATTTCTTCCTTTCTAATCTGGGTGCCTTTTATTCCTTTTGCTTGCCTAATTGCCTTGACCAGAAACTCCAGTACAATGTTGAATAGAGGTGGCAGGAAAGACATTCTTGCCTTATTCCTGACTTTAGGGAGAAAGCATCTAGTTTTTCACCATTATAAATGATGCTAGGTGTGGATTTTTAGTAGGTGCCTTTCATCAGGTTAAGGAAGTTTCCTTCTATTCCTAGTTTGTTGAGTATTTTTTATCTGGATGGGGTTTGAAT
The DNA here is from genome assembly GCF_021234165.1 of Pteronotus mesoamericanus. Lineage (NCBI taxonomy): Eukaryota > Metazoa > Chordata > Mammalia > Chiroptera > Mormoopidae > Pteronotus > Pteronotus mesoamericanus. The sequence goes on from NW_026555090.1 coordinate 2,833,093, forward strand.
TTTGTCAAATGCTTCTTCTATGTCTGTTGAGATGATTGTGTGACTTTTATTTATTCTATTGATTAATTAATTGATTTTTGGATATTAAACTAACCTTGTAGTTCTGGGATTTTTCTATTTTCTATTTCATTATTTTCTGCTATTATCTATTTCCTGCTTTTTTCTTTAGGTTTAGTTTACTCTTCTTTTTCCAGTGCCTTAAAGTGGAAGGTTAAGTTATTGATTTGAGATCTCTCTTCTTCTTGGTATAGTTGTCCACAGTGCTGAATTGCTTTCCAAGAACTGCTGTAGCTGCATCTCATAAGTTTTGATATGTAATGCCATTTTTATTCGTCTAAAAGTATTTCCTTATTTCTCTCTTGATTTATCCTTTGATCCATTGATTCTTGAGGTATATGTTGTTTAATTTTCACATATTTGTGAGTTTCCCAAGTAACTTTCTGCTATTGATTTTAAATTTATTCTATTTTGGTCAGAAAACATTGTATTTTTTTTGTCTTTTAAAATTTTATCGAGACTAACATGTGGTATATCCTTGAGAATGTTCCATGTGACCTTGATAAGAATGTATATTCTGCCCTTTGGGCTGAGTGTCTGTAGACCTGGCGTTCTTAGATGTAGTTGATTTAGAGTGGTGTTCAGATCCACTTCTTTCTTGGTATCCTAGTTCTGTGCATTAGCGAAAGCGAGTGTTGCGGACTCCAGCTGTTATTCTTGAATTACTGTTTCTCCCTTGATTTCTGTAACTTTTTGTTTCATATACTTTGGTGCTCTCTTATTAAGTAAATATATAATTATGTTGGTTATATCTCCCTTTCATTATTATAAAATGCCCATCTGTAACATTTTCATTTTAAGGTTTATTTCATCTCATGTTGGTATAGATACTCCAACTTTTTTGTGGTTGCTGTTTGCATGATAGATCTTTTCCCATCCTTTTACTTTCAATTAATTTGTGTCTTTGTATCTGAAGTCTTTTTCTTGAAGACAGCATATGGTTGGATCAACTTTTTAACCAGTCTGATAATCTCTGCTTTTTGACTGCCATGTTTAAGCCATCCACATTTAATGTTATTACTGGTCCAGTTGGGTTTACATCTGCCGTTTTACTTTTTGTTTACTATATGCCTGATCTCTTTTTGTTTCTGTTATTTCCTTACTGCTTTCTTTTGCATTGAGTGCTTTCTACTGTCACGCTTCAGTGACCCCCTAACATTAATGTTTACCTAGAACCTCAGAATGTGAACTCGTTTGGTAATAGAGTTTGCAGATGTCGTTAGATGGGGATCTTGAGATGATATCCTCCTGGATTTAGGGTGGCCCTAAATCCCCTGACTAGAACCTTATAGGAGAGGAGACACAGAGAGACACACATAGAGAAGAGGGCCATGTGAAGACAGGCAGAGATGCGGCCACAGTCCGAGGAGCGCCTGGCTTTGCTGGGCTCCGCCAGAGGCCGGCAAGGGCAGGCTTCGGACAGAGCATGGCCCTGCAGACACCTGACTTCTGACTTCTAGACTCCAGAACTGGGAGGGGAGAAATTTCGGTTGTTTTAAGCCACTTAATTTGTGGTCATTTGTTACTGCAGCTTTAAGAACTTATACAAACCTGTGTATCCTTTAATGATTTTTTTCAGTATAGCTCTTTGAGGTTTTGTTTTGTTTTGTTTTGTTTGTAGTTGCCCTAGGTCATACCATGTACATGTTAACTAATAAGAATCTACCCCATATTTGTACTAATATAATTTCAATGGGGTATGGAAATATTCCTATATAACTCTTATTCTCCTTTCTCCCTTTTTGTGGCATTACATGTTGTATCTGTTAATGTCACAATTCCCAACCATACATTGTTATTATTATTACTTTAACCTTCTATAGTAATTTCTGTAGCCCAGCATAGTTTTTCTCCAAATCATCTCCTTTGTGTGGTTGTTAACAAATGTTACACATATGTTTCTATATGTTATAGGTCCAAAAATACATTATACACATTATATTGGGTTGGCCAAAAAGTCTGTATAGTTTTTCCGTAAAATGAAAGACATATTTTTTATTTTTACCAATAGCTTTATTGACTGGTATGTTTTGAGTGTGTTGGCTATCTCCCACATGGTGTAACATTGATTGTTCTCAATTAATGTCTTGGTTCGATTGCTGTCACCTTCAACTGGTCTACCCAACTGTGGAGTATTGTCCAGCAAGAAATCTCCAGCACGAGATTTTGCAAACCACTTTTGACACCTTCGATCAGTCACAGCACGTTCGCCACACACTGCACAAATATTTTTTGTGTTTTAGTTACATTTTTCCCTTTCTTAAAATCATAAAGCATAATATGCTGAAAGTGTTGCATATTTTCCTCCATCTTCAATATTAAAATGGCTACACAAAAATTAACCAATTTTGATAAGTGTTTAAAAAATGTACTCTGATATGACAGCTGTCACAATACACTCTAACCAAATTGTTTTGAATGAAGTTAAAGACAACTAAGTGCCACTAGAACCATCTTAGGGAAAAACACCAAACAAACTTTTAGCCAACCCAGTATCTTATATAATTGTTTTTAAAGTCAATTCAGAGAAGGAGGAGAAACAATATGCATTTTTTAATCCCACTTATAATGACATAATTACCATCGCTGGGGCTCTTTGATTTTTTTGTGTGTGGACCTGGAGTGCAGTGCCTCCTGCGTTACTTGCTTTCACATTAAGGAAGTTCCTCCAGTATTTCTTTTAAGGCTAGCAACAGAGTCTCTCAGTTTTGTTTTTCTGGGAAAGTCTATTTCACCTTCATTCCCCCTCCCTCATTTCTTACCACGGTATGACACATGCACATAACAAAACTTACCATGTTAACCATTTTAAAATGTATAGTTCAGTGACAGAAAGTGCATTTACAGTGTTACACAACCATTATCCCCATTCATCTCTAGATGTCCTCACCTTGTAAACTGAAGCTCAGTGCCCAGGAAGCAGTACCTCCGCGTCCCGCTTCCTCCCAGCCCCTGGGAACGACTTCTCTACTTTCTGCCGCTATGATTTTGACTACTCCAGTTGCCTAATATAAGTGGAATTAAACAGTATTTTTCTTTTTGTGTATTGCTTATTTCACTTAGCATAATGTTTTCAAGGCTTAGCCATGTTGTAGCATGTATCAGAGTTTCTTCTTTAAGGCTGATACTATTCCATTCCGTGCTCCTCAATGCGTTCGCCTGGTCCCCGGGACACCGCCTCTGCAGGGCTGCTGTGAAGGATGCCGCTGCGGGCACAGGCGTGCAGCCCTCTACTGAGATCCTGCTCCAGTCCTTTGGGGTGTGCACCCTATTTCATCTTAGTTTTTGGAAGAAAGCTTTGCTGGATATAGGATCCAAACCACAATTGTTTTCTCTGAGTACTTAAAAAATGTCATGTGATACGTTAGCTATTAATATTCTGATTTCCCTTATAAATGATGAGTCGTTTTTCTGTTGCTGTTTTCAAGATTTTCTCCTTGTTTCTTATTTTGTGCCTGTTTGTTGGTCTTTTCAAGTTTATTCTATTTGGAATTCACTGAGCTTTCTGAATGTGTTTTATTGTTTTTCAATAAATTGGGGAAGTTTTCAGCCATTATTTCTTCAGATATTTTTTCTTCTCTTTTCTTTTCCCTCCTCTGGTACTCCCATTGTGTGTATGTTGGTGTGCTTAGTGGGGTCCCAGCTTCTCTGAGATTCTGTTCTTTCTTCTGTGTCTTCTGGAAGATTGATTTCCTCTCTGTGTCTAGAATGCTCTGAAGTGTACTTCATCCGTTAGTAATGTGGCCACTGCTGCTTTCTTTTGATTCATGTCTGCATGATATAGGTCACCATTCCTTTAATTTCAGCCACCCTATATTTTTATATTTGAAGTGAGTTTCTTGTAGGCATGTTTTAAAATCATTTTTTCTGATCTCTGTTATAATTGGTATAATTAAATCATTTGCATTTACGTGATTATTGATATGTTATGGCTTAAGTCTGCCATTTTTTTTTATGTTTTAAAATGTTTTGCTTGTTCTGTTTTTCATTTTTCTGTTTTATTTTTCTGTCTTCTGTGGACTATTTGAACACTTTTTAGAATTCCATTTTGAATTGTATAAAGTTTTTTCTTTTTATTGAATTTTTTTGGGTGACATTGGGAAATAAAATTGTGTAGGTTTCAGGTGTACAATTCTCCTATACCTCATCTGTATATTGGATTTGTCTGTTCACCACTGCAAGTCATCTACAGCATTTTTAATTGTAGCTCTTTGCACAGTATTATCGGTGGTTGCTCTAAGTATTGCATTGTGTGCCCACAACTTATCACAGTCCAGCGGAGTAGTCATTTTACCACTTTGAGTGAAGCATGGAAACCTTACCTCTCTTTTTTCTCCCCATTTATAATTTTCTGCCTATTTTTAGACCACATTAGACAGGGTTATAATTTGTGTTTCAACAATCAAACATAGTTTAGAAGTTTAAGAAGAGACAGAAATTTTATTGTAATTACACACATTTTTGTTATTTCTTCCTGAAGTTCCTATATTCCTTATTTTATAATTTTCTTTCAGCTGAGACAATGTACTGGGGGTGTCCAACCTTTTGGCATCTCTGGATCACCCTGGAAGAAGAGTTGTCTTGGGCCACATGTTAAATACATTGCAACATGTAACCACACACACAAAAATCTCCTAATGTTTTAAGTACATTTGCGAGTTTGTGTTGGGCCGCACAGCCGCGCGGAGCCATGTGCAGCCTGCGGGCTGCAGGTCAGGCCCCCCCCGCCAGAGCCTTCCTTCGGGATAAGTCTGCCAGCAGCCCGTCCTCTCTCTCTCCCTCCCCCAACCACCCCCCCTCTTTTAAATCTGACAATGTCTTTATTTCTCAAGGATATTTTCTCTCGATATAGGATTCTGGGATGGCTGTCTTTCCTTCCGGCACTTGAAAAATGTGTTACTTTATTCTGGCCACCATGGTTTCTGATGAGGAATCTGCTGTTATTTGAATTGTTTTTCTCCCATAAGTGGGTCATACCTCTCACTTTCAAGATTTTTTCTTTGTTTTTTAAAAGGACTTCAGAAATTTGACTATGACATGTCATGATGTGGGTTTCTTTAGGCTTCTCAACTGGGGAATTCGGCTTTTGAATTTGTAGGTTTATGTCTTTTGCCACATTTGGAATGTTTTCAGCTTCCATGTTCTTTGTCTCTTTCCTGAACGCCAATGACATGAGTGTTACATCTTTTATTATAGTCCCACTGGTTTCTGAATCTCTGTTCTTTTGATATCTGTTGTTTTATGACCATTGGTTATGTCTTCAGGCAGGAGTAGAACATTTATTTTATTAATGTTTTTCTTTTTAGATTGCCCCTTTGGCTAGAGAGCAGGCTTGACTTGGGGCTTCTGGGTCTGTGTGTGGTGTTTGCAGGTTGCCTGATTCCTTAGCTCCAAGCCTGGCATATGAGACAAAAAAAAACCCCGCAAAAAGACAGGTAAGTTGCCATTGTATTGGGCCCCCCCCCCGCCCCGTTCCCTAGTCTGCCTTCTTCTCTCTATTTTTTTACATTTATTTTATACTAATTTTCAGGGATTTTAGTTGTAATTAGTAGGAAAAATAGGAAAAAGTACATCGAGGCCATCTTCCTCCAAAGCCCAGGGCCATGCCTTGTATTTTTTTAAAAATTAGTTTTGCCTTTTATAGAAGTGAATTTTCTTTATTTTTATGTTTATTTTTTAAATATTTTATTTTAATTTTCAGAGAGAGGGCAAGGGAGGGAGAAAGAGAGGGAGAGATACATCAATATGTGGTTGCCTCTCACACACTCCCAAATGGGGACCTGGCCCACAACTCAGGCATGTGCCCTGACTGGGAATTGAACTCATGACCTTTTGTCTCTCAGGCTGGTGCTCAATCCACTGAGCCACACCAGCCATGGCTGAAAGTGAATTTCCTTTTAAGAGGCAAGTTGTTCAATAGAGTGTTCACCTTTCTGAATTTGTCTAATTCTTTCTCATGATTAATTTTGGATTTGGAGAGAAGGCTGCAGACGATGCCACGTGGCTCTTCCTGCATCACCTGTGGAGGCACACAATGTCAGGCCAAGGTGGTCGTAGTAAGCTTGATCACTTTTGTCTTCTTTTTTGTAATTGATAAATTGTCTCTGAGGTGAAACTTTGAGATCATGTGAACATCTTTCCCAACGATGGTTTTAGAATGTTTTGGTGAATATATTAAGGTTTACAAAATGATGATTTAAAAAAAATTCTATTATTTCCTTTACATTTATTAGCTGTATTATTCTGTAAAGACGAGTTTTATCTTCCATCTGTGGCCATACCACCCTGACCACGCCCGATCTCGTCTGATCTCGGAAGCTAAGCAGGGTCGGGCCTGGTTAGTACTTGGATGGGAGTTTTATCTTCCTTGTTCTTTTATTATTTTTAGTATAAATAAGTGTTTTCATTAATGTTTTATAATTATTAACTTTTATTATATTTTTTGTTGAAATTGTACTAAGTTGAGCTCCTTCACTTTCATTCCTTTTGCCCATTTGACCTGGTCCCATTAGTCTCTGGGCACTTCTTTGACTTCTGGGCACCATAAGGTGTCCCAGACGCATCTCGTTCATTTCGTACTCCACCCTGGAATTAGCTCTTTCTTCAAGGAGCCCTGCTTCCTTTTGGTAGGAAGTGGTGTTTAGAAATGTTGATAAGTTTCTGAGGGAGAAGAGTGGGAGGATACTGTACTGTATTAAACTCATAATAGTCACAGCTGCTCCCATTTTCTTGGTGACTTGGGTGTTCAAAGTTGGGGAGGTGGAATTTCAATATGATAATAATTTGTGGGTTGTGTCTCCCCTACAAGACTGGATTTCTTGGGGGTAAAGCCAGCGTCTTTTCCATTTTTATATTCACAGTGTTTAGCACAGTTTCTGGAAGAGAAGAGGCACTTAGTAAATATTTGGACTTAAATTGTGGTAACTGAACTCATAAACTAATCTTATAATCCAAGTATTTTTCTAATTTTCTGACTCTGGAAGGAATAGTAAAAGGATCTGGAAAGACGTTGCAGTGGAAATGTTCACCAGTTGTGGGCAAATTAATAAATGTTTCAGAACTTGTTTTTCTTGCTGAATGGCAAGCATCTTACTGGCTTCAGTGTATTAAAATGGCTGTAATGAGATGTGAGGCTGTTCTTACCCGGCAATAGGGAGGCAGTGGGACCTGTTTCACTTGGAATGATGACTGAAAGTGACTTTAAAAGCTTTACAGCGCACCCTAGAGGTGAATAGTGTACAGTTGGTATTCAGCCTCTACGAAGAGACTCAGGGTTTTTCTTTTGTTGACTGACACTCCTACTATATTACTTTATGGCTTTTAAATCAGTTGCTCAATTTCTTTTTCTCATTTTCATCTAGAAAAGAGTGTGACAGTATCCTAAACAAATTGAATGAGTATGTAATGAGAAAAACATATTAAAAACTCTTTTATATGTAGCAATTAAATGAAAGAACACACAGAACTTAGTCATTATAAGTAGCAACAAAGGAAACCTGACATCCTATCCTAGGGTTTGTTTTTATTTAAAGGAGTTATAGTGTGGCATTCCTTTGTAGTGTGGTATTTTAACAAGAGTTCCAAATGAAAGGGTAGCTGCAGGCTGAGTCTAACTTTGAGACCATAATGGTAATGGGACTGGAAGGTTATAGTTTTTTCAGTTTACTTTAAGTGGGTTTTGGCAGAAGGCACATGTAAAGGAGATTTATTTATAACCTGCATTTTGAGTGAAGGAACAGAACGCGAAAGGAAAGACTAAAATGTTAAGTACTGTATTTATCAAGTCAAGGGGGTGGATGTCTTATTTTCTTATGACTAGGGAGAAAAATTTTACTTTATCACCATTGGCAGAGTTAGAGGTATTCCATGTGTGTCTGTGTGTATCTTAGATATCAAAATACAAGAAAGCCGATGGTTGAATTCTGTGGATCTACCCTCATTTAGTTAACATCCTGTGGGTGGACATTGGATTATTTCTCATTTTTTCCTGTTATAAACAGTGCTTTAGTAAATATCATTTGTTTTTATATTTGCCCAGTACTGTATTTTGGTGAAATTGATATCTTTGTGCAGAAGTACTCAGACAAACATTGTGGATATTTAAGATTTTGCCAGTTGCTCTCCTAAAGAGCTGATCAATTTACAGTGGCTGAGAATGCTCCCCCAAACTTCAAAAGGTCCTCCCTCTTCTACACTCTGAGCACCCTGTACGTCTCTCTAGTATACATCAGAATTGCCTTTAAATAATTATGGACTCATTTAAAAAATTTCCACCCCTCCCCTTATTAAAATCCTAAAAATAGGTTCTGTATGCCTAGGAACATTGTTTCTATGATATTCATATTTTATTTCTAGCATCCAGCATGATTCTTTACACATGATGTGTTTCAGTAAAAAATAAGTATTTCCCTTCACACCGCCAACACTTAGTATTATCAATGCTTGCTAGTCCAACAAATATATCATGGATTATTTTTTTACTATGTATTTTAAAATTATTTATGTGTGAGCAACCTTTCATATATGTAGTTTTTAACTTTTTAAAAAATAATTTTTTTAATTTAAGGATATAGTTGACATAAAATCTCAGATTGGTTATATTAGCTTCAGGTGTACGACATAGTGATTTGGCATTATGCCTTACAATGTGACCATGCCAGGAATTCTAGTTGTCACCTGTTACTATGAAAATTTATCAGAGTATTATTATTATTATTTTGTATCTTTTAAAATTTTTTAGGTTACAGTTGACATATTATAATATTTTATATTAATACAACCCCATGATTAGACATTTATATAGCTTACAAAGTGATCACCCTGATAAATCTAATACCCACCTGAAACCATACGCAGTTATTGTAGTACTATTGACTCTATTCTTTATGCTGCACTGTACTTCCTCATGGCTATTCTGTAACTACCAATTTGTACTTTTCAATCTCTTCATTTTTTTCATCCATTCCTGTAACCCCTCTCTCATCTGGCAACCATCAAAATGTTCTCCATGAGTCTGTTTCTGTTCTGCCTGCTTATTTAGTTTTTTAGATTCCACATATGAGTGAGATCATATAGCATTTCTCTTTCTTTGTCTTATTTCACTCAGCACAATACCCTCTAGGTCCATCCATGCTGTTTCAGAGGGCAAGATTTCATTCTTTTTTCATGGTGGAGTAATAGTCCATTGTATATTTGCTCTATTTCTTCTTTATCCATTCATCTATTGATGGACACTTATGTTACTTCCATATCTTGGCTATTGTAAATAATGCTGCAATAAACATATGGATGCATGTGTCTTTTTGAGTTAGTGTTTTGGGTTTCTTTGGATAAATACCCAGAAGTGGTGTTGCTGGGTTCTTCTTTGTCTCTTGTTATAGTCTTTGTTGTAAAGTCTGTTTTGTCTGGTATAAGTACTGCTATCTCAGATTTTTTTTGTTCTGTTTTGTTTTTATTTTCATGAAGTATCTTTTTCCATCTGTTTACTTTCAGTTTGTGTCTCCTCTCTGAAGAGAGTCACTTGTAGGCAGCATATGTAAGGGCCTTGTTTTGTTATCCATTCAGTCACTCTATGTCTTTTGGTTGGAGCATCTAATCAACTTTCATTTGAAGTAATTGTTGTTAGATATGTAGTTATTGCCATTTTATTCATATTTTTTATTTTTTCCTTTTTCTTAAAGGAGACCCTTTAATATTTCTTGTAATACTGGTTTGGTAGTGATAAAATTTTTTTCTTGTCTGGAAAGCTCTTTATCTGTCCTTTGATTCCAAATGATAGCTTTTCTGGGTAAAGTGGTCTTGGTTGTAGGTCTTAATTTTCATCATTTTGAATATTTCATACCACTCCCTAGTGGCCTGAAATATATCTGTTGAGAAATCAATTGACACTCTTATGGAAACTCCCTTATAGGTAACTAACTGCCTTTCTCTTACTGCTTTTAAGATTTTGTCTTTGTCTCTAACCTTTTGCATTTTAATTATGATATGTCTTGGTGTGGGCTTCTTTGGATTCATCTTGTTTGGGGATTTTGACACTTCCTGGATTTGTATGTCAGGTTAGAGAAGTTTTCTATCTATTTTTTCAAATAGGTTTTTAATTTCTTGCTCTCTCTCTCCTCCTTGTATCATCTCCATGATACAAATATTGGTACTCTTGAAGTTGTCTTGAAGATCCTTACACTATCTTCATTTTCTTGAATTCTTTTTTCTTTTTGCTGTTCTAATTGGGTGTTTTTTTGCATATTTCTGTTCCAATTCACTGATTTGATTCTCTGCTTCATCTACTCTACTGTTGATGTCCTCTTGTTTATTCTTCATTTCAGTTAGTGTATCCTTTATTTCTGACTGGATTTTTTATGGTCTCCATGTTGTTGTTGTTTTTTTTAAAACCTCACCCAAGGATATGTTTATTGATTTTAGAGAGAGAGGACGGGGGTGGGGGAGAGAGATAGAAACATTGATTGGTTGCCTCTCAGATGCACCCTAACCAGGGATCAAACCCACAACCTTGTGCCATGATGGGGGATTCAGCCTGCAGTGTTATGGTGTATGAGGTGATGCTCCTACCAACTAAGCACACAGCCAGGTCCCTGTGTCCTTTTTTATGCTGTTGAAGTTCTCACTAAGTTCCTCGAGCACCCTTATAACCATTATATTGAACTCTGCATCTGGTAAATTGCCTGCCTCCATTTCATTTAGTTCTTTTTTTTGAGATTTCTTCTGTTTTTTTCATTTGGGTCCTGTTTGTCTTTTCATTTTGGCTGCTTCCCTGTTTTTTGTTTCTTTTGGTAGAGCTGCTATACCTCCTAGATGTGGTAGAGTGGCCATGTGTAGTAGGTGTCCTTGTAGGGCTCCGTGACACAGCCTCACCTGCCCCCGAGCAGAGTGCTCTAAGTCTGCCCCCTGTGTGGGCTGTGTGCACTGTCTTGTTGTAGTTTAACCTTGATTGATGTTGGTATCACTGGGAGTGATTGACCTCCAGGCCGATCAGCTGTGAGGATTGCCTGCTACTACAGTGGAGGAACTATTTTGTAGGGGCTGACCCCGTAGAGCAGGACTCGCTTCAGTAGGGCTTTGGTGTCTGCTGAGTATGCCTCTTGAGTGTGTTGCTTGTGGAGGTGGTAGAGTTGTAATCCAGTGTAGTCTGAAGCTATCCACCAGGTGCACTGGCCCTGGGGCCTCTGGGAGGTACAAGGTCAGCCACCACCTGTGCCCTGCCTGGAGTCACCAGCATGAGCTACAGAGTGATCTGCAGATGCCTGCTGCTTGTGCTGGGCTTGGAGATACCCAGGAGAGGCTTAGCTGCCAGCCGAATGTGGCTGCTGCTCGTGCCAGGCATGAGGCCACATAGTAAGAGGTACAGGGTGTGCAGAGGCCAGATGCTGATTGTTTGAGAGATTTTGGGAAAGGCTGAAACATGACCCAAGGGAGGCTGTTTGTATGGAAAATCCACTGAAAACAGCTTGGATGGTCCTGCAAGTTGGGTGGGGCAGGGTCTCAGGAAATCACCAGGGTAGGGTAAACAGTATTAACTGAGTAGATGGAGACTCAGGTATGGCACCAGTCTATGTCTTCAGGGGGAAGGCTCAGAAAAGGGACAATGGCCTTTGCCTGCACTTTTGTCTGGGAGAAAGCTGCCCCTCCAGGCCTTGTCCTCTAGCCAGACAATTCAATTCCTTCAGCGCTGGAGCTCAGAGCAAGTGAGTCTGAGTCAGTCCGTGCCCCGGGCCCTTTAAGAGGAACACCTGGAACTCCAACAGCCCCTTTCGTCTCACTCAGCTGCAGTCCTCACTGAGCTTTACATCCAGAAGTTGTGGGGACTTCTCCTTTAGCACAGGAACTGTGGGCTGGGGGTTCTGTTGTGGGGCTGAGACCTCTTGCTTCTTATGGGACCTTCACAGTTCAGATATCCCTCCCTCCTTTTAACCACCCCAGGGGTGGCTGTGGGGCCAGCCCATTCTGTGTCTCCGCCCTCCTACCAGCCTCTATGTGGCTTCTTCTGTATATCCTTAATTATCGGACTTTTCTTCAGCTGGGCTTTAGGTGTTCTGAATGATGGTTGTTCTGTAATTTAGTTGTAATTTTAATGTGGTTGTGGGAGGATCCAAGTATTGTGTTTATCTACATTGCCCTTTTGATAGGAACTCTCTTCACATATATTTATAACCATTTATATTCTGTTTTGCCCCCATTTTTCAACTGGACTGTTGGATTTATTAAAAGAGCTCTTTATATTTCAATGTGACAGTAGCAATGTTGCACGTTTTTATCCGACTTGTTGCTTGTCTTTTAATTTTATGGTGTTTTGGTCCATATAAAAAAGTTTTACATTTTTATGAAATCAAATCATAAATCTCTTTTATGGCTCTGGATTTTATGCCATGTGTGGCATGGTGTTCCCGACTCTATGGTTTTAGATTTTCGTGTATCACTTTTTCATAGTTATAGTGAAACTACATTGTCAAAATATATAACTATTCCTTACCCTACTCTTTCTCTTACAGTAATTGTTTTGCTGTAGTTTTCTGGACAAACATTTATTTAATTTTTACTACCAGTCCTCATGGTGAAGTCTCTGCAAATACGTTGCTTGGATAATGGTCTTCTCTGGGAGATTCCTCAGGAAGGGTCCACAGGAATAATTTTCCCTGAGTTCTCCCATGTTCAAAACAGTTTATCTATGCCCTTTATACCTGAGAGCCTGTTAGGTTAGTTATAAAATTCTTGGCTTCTGTTTTCTTCTTTGAGTTCCTTCAGCATGGTACTCTATGGGTTGCTGTCAATGTCTGATGACAATTTGATTTTTTTTTCCCCGTATACGTGATGGTTATTTTGCCTAGATGCTGAAAAGACTTTTTTCTTTATCTTTAAAGTCAAGTAGCTTTACTAGCAGTGTTTCAGTGTTGGCCACTCTAAGCAGGCTTTTCCAGGTACACAGTGAATGTTTACAATACGTAGTTTCAGCATATAGTCTCTTGGGTGCCCCTTCATTGTCCAGAGGGACATCAGTCTGCTCAGTATTCTCCTTTCCTTATCGCACTTGGAGTTTGATCAGGCCTCTCTTCTGCTGCTCTCACAGGGCTCAGAGGGCCCCAGACAATGATGATGGCTGCCAGGTTTCTCCTTCGGCCTCCCTTCCCCCTGACTGTGCAAGGGGGGCCAAGCCACCTCCTCACCTCCCGCTGTGGTCCGTTGCTCAGATATGGTGGCACCGGAGGTCCCTTTTGACATGGTGACCCTGCCATCTGGGGACATCTGTATCCTGCAGGATGCCTAAGTTGGCACATCCCAGCTCTCAGCATGTTCTTCTACACATTCTAGCCACAGTTGGTAGAATTGGGCACATGTGTGCATAGTGTGTGATTTAGGACACAACAGTTTTCCTACTTCATCTGAAACAATGCTTTTCTTCCTTGTCTGTCATTAGTATTGTTGTTTGGGTTGGAGGTCACCGCAAAAGAAGAAGCAAAATAACTCCTACTCACTTGTTTTAAGTTATATATGAATTTCTATCTTCTGCAACACGGTCTGGTTTTCCTCTCCCTCCCCCTTTTCTTAAGATTTTAAAAAATATTTATTTATTTATTCTTTAGAGAGAAGGGAAGGTAGGGAGAGAGAGGGGGAGAGAAACTTCGATGTGAGAGAGAAACATCAATTGGTTGCCTCTTGCACACAGACAGGACCCACAACCCAAGTAGGTTCCCTGACTAGGAATCGAACCAGTGACCCTTCACTCTGTGGCACATCACCCAACCAACTGAGCCATACCAGTCACGACCCATCTGTTAATTAGAAAATATGCTTGTATGTTTTTGAGTCCCCCGTTTGTTACCTTTATACCCTTCAAACATCTTTCTAAACTTCTCAACTTGAGGAAGAACTCTCTCAACATCCATGTCCTATACTCCTTAATCTCCAGTTTTTGTGAGCTTTTGGGAATTTTTATTATTTTTGAATTAATTACATCATTTGCTTTTCTTTCAGACTTCTTAAAATTTGTATTGTTTTGCAGCCATCCTTAGCATTGGTTATTTAGACTTAATTCTAGTTAGATTTAATTCTGTGCTTGACTGGATTCAGTGCTACTCCTAACTCATTTATTGCTTTTCATGAATACCCTGAACCACAAGCTTTTCTGGGCGCTTGGGATATACAAGTGAAAAAGACAGAAATCCTGGTCTGCTGAAGTGTGTGTCCTAAAGAGGATGGCAATAAGGAACCTAGTAAATGAGTACATCAAATAGTGCGTTAGAAGGGAGCAAGTGGCTCAGAGAGAGAGAGAAACAAAAGGGGGCGAGATCCTGGAGCCGGAGGCGTGGGTTAGGGTTTCAAATAGGGTGCTCATGGAGGGCCTCGCCAAGGAGGTGACATCGGAGCACGGCCTTAGAGTAGGAAAGGGCGTTAAATCGTTCCAGGTGGAGGAAGCAGAGGAGCGGAGATCCAGAGAGGAGCATGTCCGGTGTGCGGGAGGGGAAGGGGGCGAGCGGTGGGGGGACGCGGGCTGCCGGCAGGGTGGGCGACAGGCCACAGGGGCCAGGCGGGCCTGTGTGGTGCCTTGCAGATCAGCGCGCGGACTGCTCTTTCGCCTGGAGTGAGGTGGGGAGCCACTGGAGCGCTCTGCCCCAGGTGTCCACGGGGTCCCTCTGCCTGCCATGGCGAGAGTAGGTGGCTGCGAGAGTAGGTGGCAGCGCGTCCAGCGGAGGGGAGGAGGCGAGCTGGCTTATTGCAGGAAAACCAAACAAGCCATGTTGGTAGATGGGACTAGGGTAGTTTCCTACTGTGAACTTTCCATTAATGAGTGCGGTTTTTATGTTTAACTTTTAATTGGCTGGATTATGACTACATTTTTTCTAAAGGATTCTTGAATGCTTTAATCTTTTAATTCTTTTTTATTTTAAGTTGGCTTTTTTTCCACCTTTAAATATAAGTGACAGTCTAACTTGGTAAAGCGTTCTTGGGTCCCTTCTTTCCCCCGACACTCCATTGGCCTTGCTCTTCCGTCTACTGACTGCTAATGTTGTGGAGAAGACTGTGGATAGTCTTAACTTGTTTGCCTCTTGGTGTAATCTGCTTCGGCTTCATTTTGGCAGGTTATTCCTTCATCCTTGAGTACCAGTTCTCTTTGCTAGGGTATGTCCTGTCTTGATTGCACTGTACTGCCTTTTCTTGACATATG
This sequence comes from Pteronotus mesoamericanus, assembly GCF_021234165.1. Classification (NCBI taxonomy): domain Eukaryota; kingdom Metazoa; phylum Chordata; class Mammalia; order Chiroptera; family Mormoopidae; genus Pteronotus; species Pteronotus mesoamericanus. The sequence goes on from NW_026555090.1 coordinate 2,848,325, forward strand.
GTGAAACTTTCCTCTATCGTATCTTTTAATTTCTCTTCTTGTACCATTCGTTTTGCTCTGTTCTTCAGAATTAGCAATTAGGTGTACATCCTTTCTTTATTTTCCATATTAACTTCTTTCTAATCGCTTTCCTCCTTTTTCCTCTCTGCTCTATTTTCTCAAAAGGGTTTTCTATTTCACTTACTGCCCCTCATGGAACGTCCGTCCTGTCACGATGTCACTGTTTTCCTGCACCTGCATCCTCTTCCTCCCCCATTGCGGTCTCGCCAGCTTTTCCACGGGGACTCCCATTTCTTTTGGGTGTTTCTTCAGCAGGGAACAGGGCCCTCCGCAGGGTATTCCTTGCTTCTGCCTGTCGCTTCACTTGGAGAAATCTGTAACTTGCTCAGGAGATAGAGAAGCATCAGTTCCTGTGGCCCTCCCTTCATTTTGTTCTCTGAACTGCAGTCTCCGGAAGGGAGCCTTTGCGTCTCTCATCGGGTTGAGGCTGTTCTCGGCTTTCTTCACAGGCTCCCTTCCCTTACCTGTTTTGACTTTAACTGAAGGGGAGAGTAAGTAAATATTTTTTATAAGAATTCACAGACATACAACTTAAAATTGCATATTGTGAAAAATAAATGATGCTATACAAAATTTAACATGTTCAAAAGAGATATGGGAAAAAAGAAGTCTCTCTTCTGCCTCTTGCCTAGTTTCCAGTCCCCAGCCGTGGAAAGAATAGATCTGTAGGATAGATTCCTAGAGAGGGCTTGCTTTTGCCAAAGAATGTGTGTATTTGTAAGTTTAATAGGTATTTCAAATCGTCCTTCATAGAAGCTATCAGTATATATCCTACCAGCAAAAAATGCTAATTGCCTCTCACTCTCACCAACATGATAATAGACTTTTTGCACTTTTGCCACACTGCTAGGTCAAATATATTTAAAGTTTTAATTTGCATTTCCTTTATGAAAAGTGAGGTTGAGCACATTATGTTTTAAAAAGCCATTTGTATTTTCTGTGAACTGTTTATCATCTTTGGACATTTTATTTGGGGTCAATGGTGTTTTCTTGGTTTTGTGGGCATCCTTTATGCATAGGAAAATTAATTCTTTCTCTGGATATGAGTAAACATTTTTTCCCCCAGTTCATTCAGTGGTGTTTATTTAACAGTGCTGGTTCTGCGTTTAAATATTCAGAAAGATTAGACCTGTATGCAGTTGATTATTTTGTTGACTAGCTTCTCAGTTTTTATATTATAAACAGGAAGACCTTTCCATTCTGACTGTAAACTTCCCCCTACGTTTTCTTCTGCTAATTATTTCAGTTTTTTCTTGGAGACTGATGTCATTTACTGATGACATTTTTACTGATGTCATTTTTGGTGGGAGGATTTTGGTAGGGTGCTCAGCTATACTTTTTCCAGAAGCCTGGGTAGCTGTCACATGCCATCTATTGAATCCATCCATCCTTTCCTTCTTTATACCAGCTTAAAATACAGGGCCCGGCCCAACTAACCCTCCCTTTCATTACAAAGTCATAAGCGTGTAATTCTGTAACAACAACATCACACTCACACGCACCACATGACCTTTCAGGTGGAATGTTCAAATTGCTGTCCACTTCACGCGAGACCTTCACACCCCTGCTGACCATCCTCAGGCAGGTGCTGCTTCTGCCAGATGCTGTGTGTTAGATGCCTGTTGCTGTTTGGGCCTAATTCTTGTTTTGTCGGTTCTACTGTTAATCTGTTTGTCTATTCATGCACTGGTATCAAAATTTCTAAAAATCTAGGCTTATAATACTGTTTTTAAAATACTAATTTAATAAAATTATTTTGGAGAGAAGTCATGTTGGAATATCTTACTAATATCTTCACAATGATGTTTTGGATGATTCTTCTGGACGTAATCTGCTCATTGTAAGGATGTATGATTACTCACTTGCTTTGAGTTGATTTTGCTGATAGAACTAAGGGCTTTGGAAGGTCCTTCTACCTTTTCTTACCCTGGCCCCCCAGCGATGTAGGAATGCATACAGACTGGTGGAGGAAGCTGGGGTTGTTGTTATTGTTCTGGAATAAAGTGACACTACTTTAGGCTTACAGATAACTGCACTTTAGCAGTCATCTTCTTTTAGTTAAACTGGCCATGGATATTCTCCAAGGAAAATAATGGTACTGTTTTTTAGACCAATGTTTGCATGAGCCAGTAAAGAGGAAGTTTTTCAGGCACAACTTCAGTTACAGAGCGCATCTTTGTAGCTATGACCTTGTAGGTTTGCCGGCTGCTTCACTGAAGTGGTGTGTGGAAATATACAGCATGGTGTGTCCCAAATAAGCACGTGGGTATTTCTTTTCAAAAATCATACTGTAAATTCTGTCTATAACTTAGCAAATACTTTCTTTTAAAATGTATATTTATATAAGGATTTTCTTGAGTGTTTTTTCTTCTTTGGAATTTCTCATTCATTTGTTAATTCAACAAATACGTATTGATTGTCTGCTCTATGCTGATAATGTTCTAGGCACTGATAAGCAGTGGGGGGAGGTGTGAAACAGACAAGGACCCTGCTCTCCTTGAGTTTATAATCTAGTAGGGAGATAAGCAATAAATAAAAATTTCGGATTGTGATAGTTATTACGGAGAAAATAAAACAGCATGGTATGACCTTGGCGTAACATCTGGTAAGAGGTCAGTGTTGCCATACCATTCATCAGAGATACAATGTGGGAAAACGGGAAAAGCATGGACGTTAGAGTTAGATAAGATCCTGGGCGAATCTCAGGTTTTCTACCCACAAGCTCTGTGAACTTGAGTAAATTACATAACCTCTCTGATCCCCAGGTTCCTCGACTCCCCTGAGGGGAAAAATAGTACCTAGCTCATAGCAGCTTTTGAGGATTAAATGTAGCACATTAAGGAAAAAACCCTAGAAAAGTGTTTGACCTATAATAGTTGCTTTAAAAATAGTATCTAAAATATTACTAGCCTAATCACCTTCTTCATTAAAATTTCAAAATAAGAAGTGTCCCCATGATTTCGGTAGTTTTAATATCTTGTGCCCAGTAAGATGTGTCAAAGAAAGTACCTGTAAGTAGCCTTCATGCCCACTGGCACCGCGGTAATGGTGAGGACTTGCTGGTGTCAGCTTAGGAATGATCAGAGTTTAATGTTCACCTACTGTTGGTCAAATTTTGTTGAGGTCATAAATAACAGAAAGGGAACCACAATTTATTAAAATAAATTTTAGTAGAGCTGAAAAGTAATACATCAAAGAATCTTGACACCAAAACAGGGTTCTAGTGCAGAAACAGAACTAGCAAATTTTCATCTGTTCCACAGGGAGGAAGGAGCATGACAGGCTGTGATGCAGGGATGTTTTAATACTTCATCGATATCACCAGGGGTCTCAGCTGGGATGCAGCTCGGGCACAGCCTGGGAGCAGGCAGGGCCCAGGATACCAGGCCTGTCAGGGCCGCTGATGGGCGCTTTCGACAGAGGAGAGTCTGAGGCTGAGCTAAAGTCATTGCTTCGCAGATAGGCAGCCAAATCAAGCGCTGTGCCAGGGATGAGTAGGGGTTATAAATTAGGCAACTGGAAAGGAGGTAAGTCAGAATGACAGACGCTACAACAGGCCGGGGAGCTGTAGCAGGGGTCTGCGTTCAAGAAAAGGCAGGAAGGCTCATGGAGCAGCTAAACAATCAGGGATGTGTTTCTCAACATGGGCTTGCCTCTGTGTCTCTAACGTGCACTGTTCGTTACATAACTGTTTGTGCTTGAAATGTGGCTGCACTAACTGGCACCCCTTCTATCTTGCTTTTCTTCTCTCTCCCGTACAGAGATCCCTCTTCTATCACTGGGTAAGTCAATGGGTAAGATGTTCTACCAAGACCTTTGTCAACCTTGTCCACCAGAATCCCCTACTATGACCGCTGCTGACTTCCTTTCATGGCTAAGATTTTAGGAGTGGCCCGACTGTATTTCCTTTATCCTTTATTTTGTCCTTTATCCTGTGACCTTGCCCCTGTCATTCTATAGACTGTTCTTGCTAAATGCAGCAGCGGCCATCTCGAAGTAGGCCTGCTGGACCCTTCCAACAGAGTGCGCCAGGCACTTCCAATGCAGCATGAACTGAATTTGTTATTGACTTCTGTGATGTGATGATTTTAAAAATATATTCGCATATTCTTTTCACTTTCCTTTCAAAAGGTGGAGATTAATTCTCCTCTTCCTGAATGTGGGCTGGGCTAAGTGACACCTTTCTAACAAATGGAATTGGGCAGAAGTGATCCTAAGACTTGCAGGTCATTGAAGACGTGTTGCCTCCCTCCTCCTTGCCCTGTCTTTCTTGGGTTCCTCGGCCCGGTGGGGGGAGCCAGTACCATAATGGAAGGACTGAGGCAGCCCTGTAGGGAGGTTGGCCTGGAAAGGAACCGAGATCTCCTGTGAACAACCAGCGCTCACTTGCCAGGCGTGTGAGGGAGTCCTGGGAACTCCAGCTTCGGTCAAGCCTTCAGATGATGTAGTCCCAGCTGACATTTTGACGGCCACCATGACAGATCCTGAACTAGAACAACCCAGCTAAACCTCTCCTAGGTCCCCGACCCACAGAAGCTGTGACATAAGAAGTGTCGGTGGTTTTAAATTGCTAAATTTTGTGGGTAATTTGTTATATAGCTATAGCTACCCCATACACATGGCAAACCTTCTGTTTTCCAGTCTCAGCAAATTGTATTCAAACTACGAAGCTCCTCCTTCCTCTCCAAAATCCAACTGCTGAACAAGTTTAGTAATTTCCATTAAGTATCTGTTGATTAAACCTCTTTAGAACTTTGCTGTCATTCTCTTAGTTTATTTTTTTCTCATCTAGGCTGTTTAAATAGCGTCTTAACAGGTTTCTTGCTTCCAGCTTTACTCCCTTATAATCTGTTCTCCTTACTGTCCCCAGAGAAGCTTTTCTAAAATGTGAATTTGATTGTCTTATTGGCTTAAATCATCCTCCCTGACTAAGGTTATCCAGTCTGATCATCTTAGCGATGCAGGTAAAGCCATTTGATGTTTGAGCCCTGTCTTGCTTTTCAGCTTCATCTCCTTTCTCTTGGGCAGGAGAATTCAGCCATCACACTGATGTTGTTTATATTGTTTTATGATATTTCAGTGTGGTTTTTAAAGTGCAATGATCTATAAGAAATTAATTTAACTTGTCAAGAAAGCTGTCAACTACTGAGGAAGTGAAACTCATGGAGACTTAGCTGCATACATTGCAGTGTGGTCGCATCAAGGTATCCTAATATCTTAGTGTTAAAAATCATGATATTTTCTCTAAAATTTGGGCTCCCTCCATATCCTCCAAATACTGATTACTGAGTTATATAAACAAGTCCCCTGAGATCATAGAAATGGTCTTTATCAGCATTATCAATGTCATGAGGAAATACTCTTATATCATTTCTCATTGCAAGTATTTGTGTGAGTGCTTCCACCCTTAACAGCCAGTATATTCTAGAGGGGAAAGCAAACCCTGGTACTCACTGTCCATACTGCACATTGAAAAGACAGATCGTCCTTGACCGTAGTTTGATTCAGAATGTTTATCCTGCTCTGGCCGGTGTGGCTCAGTTCGTCGGAGTGTCACCCCACACCCACAAGGCCACAAGGAAATGGTTCAATCCTTGGTCCAGGCACATACAGTCCCTGGTCTGGGCACATATTGGAGGCAACCAGTTGATGTTTCTCTCTCTCTATAAAGCAATGAAAAAATGTCTTTGGGTGAGGATTAAAAAAATGTTTATCCCTTTTTCAGTACTGAATGAAGATCAGATTATTTAGATCATCAACTCATCTCCCAAAAAATCAGCAGTGGTATAGCTTGCCATTAAGTGCAGTATCTTCTCTTCTGTGCAGCAGCTCTTCTCTTCCTGGGGCGCAGGTCCTCCATCAGTGCAGATCTCTGGGCTCCTTCTCCACCGTGTGCCCTGGCCCTTGAACGTGAGACTCAAACATGAATCGTGCTGATCCATTCCCAGCACAGAGGTTTCATTCAACAACTTGAAATAATCTCCTGTCCTGCACCTGTGCTAGCAGTTCCTCTTCCACGTGGCATGCCATCCTTGATGGTCAGAGTGTTATTTGATAGAGAAATTTCACTAATATTTTGTTCTGTTTGCTTTCTTAGCAAATCATGTGTCATTACTTTGGGGGCTATTCTAAAAAATGTTTCATTAGCATATGTTCTGTATGTGTTTTATCTCTGAGGAGTGCAACTTTAAATGATGCCTTTGTTGTTTTAGTCTTTTTGTTTGGTGATGAAATGCATTTGTTTTGCACTGAGAAACTTTATTTTGCCCAGGAGGAAGATCTTAGTTGGTTTACCAAAGAGGCCATGTATGTGGAAGGCGTCCATGGTTTTCTGCCACTATTTCAGAAGCTTTATAAAAACAGTAAAGCACTCTAGCCTTAGGGGAAAATGGATTAATGGTCTAGTAAATTCCAATTTTTTAATATTCACCATTGTACCTCTTATTTGCCCTTCCCTCTTCAGCTGCCTGTGTGGCATGTCACTTGGCCTGCTGGGTGTGCGTCTCTCCGCCTTGCATTTTAGTCCTGGGCAATAATGATCCTCATAATTGTTAAGAGTCATATTTACTATTTATATTACTCTCAACCTGACTTTTGTACTTCATTGAACCACTTCACTCTATCAATTTTATGAACCGATATAATGTTACAAAATAGAAAAAGATGAAAACTGTGTGAATTTTAACAAATATAAACACCAGTGCACATATATTATGAAAATTATTATGAAAATAGTAACAGAGTAAGCAAGACAAACAATATTCTTTTAACAAAGGTTAGCTGCAGAAAAAATAACCAGCGCTAGTATAAATTCCAAATTTAATGGTTACATTAAGAGTATAACAGGATTTCAGTGAAAATAATTTTACCTTTCATATTTGTGAAATATACATGAACAAAGTTGTTTCACATGTTTATTTTGAAATTCTCAGAATACCTTTGATATACTCGAGTGCCATTTTTCTTTCATTTCTCCACCAAACACTTGCCGAGGGCTCTGCGAGGGGCGAGGGTGGGGGGCGGGGGTGTGCAGCAACGGCAGAGTTTCCATCCTCACATAGGTGATGTTTCTACATGTGTGGTTTCTCCTGCATCATATTAGTCAGCGCTTTGCTGTTTATTTGTCTGTTTCTCCTTTTTCTTAACTATTAGGTTTCAGATCCATAGGCTATTTTAAATTTGTGTTCTCATTTCAGATTATTTTGTTCTCCAATCTTAAACATATAACAACAATCATGGTTTTAGTCCTTATGAATATGGACAGAGAAGTTACATTTTTAAAATTTCAGATATAATACAAAAACACATTCTTATAAAGATTCAAATACAGAAATACAGAGATTAAATTATGAAAAGTCCCCCTTTGCAATCTCTGCTCCACCTGCCTTTTAAGAGCCGTACACACAAGTATATGAAAGTGCCTGTTTCCTACCTTTTTGCTAGCAGTGTTATCCCTTTTAAAAATGTTAGTCCATTTTATGGATTTAGATTATCTTACTAAACAATCTCTTATTGCTTTAGTTCATGTTTGTTGGATATTAAATAGGTTAAGCATCTTTTTATGTTGAGTAGTATTTTTCCTTTTGTGAATTGCCTTTCCCTGTCCTTTGCTTTTTTTCCCTGTGGGACTGTTTTTTTCTCAAGTTAATTTTAGTAATCTGTGTTTTCCTAGAAAATTATCTGTTTTGCCTAGTTTATAAGTACTATATATGTAATTATATTCTCTCTTTTTTGTTTCTGATTTGGTTACTTTTTTTTTCTTCCTTGATTATGTTGGCCAGAGGTTCTACTTTGTTAGTCCTTTCAAGACACCAGCTTTTAGTCTTATTAATACTTAAGACCATTCTAAAATGTTGCTCTTATATTTCCTCATTTCTTCTACTTTCTGTGAACTTAGGGAAGACCCTCAATGCACACAGAGGAAGGTGGAAACAGAGATCAAACGTGGTTTTCAGAGGTTGGGAAAATAATTGTCGACATCATTATCTCCTCACCCACTAGCACAAATACAGACAGTTCATAATCAGTGAAGAAACAAGAGTCAGGAATGAGAGTGATAGAAAATGGAAATTGGATCTCAGCCCATATAACATCTGGCTGTGAAAATCAGTGGGGATTTCATCTGCCAGGGAGAGATGGGAGTCTCCTAGGGACCCAGGCACCCTCTTAAAGGACCAGTGCACAAAATCTTGTTTGCTGGCACTACGCTGGGTTCTGGGGGAGGGACAGCAGCTCAGAGTGGACTAGAGTCATACAGGGAAAGATTGGATTGTGTGCCTTTGAGCATAGAGCTAGAGGACAGCCGCCATTGCCCCTGTGCTGAGTCCCTCTCTCACTTCGCCCACAGCTGCCATCTCTCCTGGGTGGAACACTCCCCCCCATGCTGCATCAGCCTGGGATGCACGAGCCCCACCCTCCTTACTCCCTGGGGCCCCACCTTGCCAAGCTCTTGGCCTGCAGCCAGGCTGGGCCAGCTGTGGTCAGCCTGGGCTGGCTGTGCAGACTTTTTTGGAAGGCTCTCGAAAGGTTAACTGCCCCCATCCACGTGCCCCAAATGACACCACCATGCCGCCATTCTTGTGCAGTGTCCTTTCTCTGCACAGCCCAATCACTATTTATTTTAGCCGGATGAACTCTACCGGCCTCGCTCTTAACAACTGTGCGAGACCCTGCACTATCCCAAAGGGCTGCAGGCCCCAGTCGGGTGGTGGCTGACCTTGGTGTACCCGGAGACTTTTGCTGAGTGGCATTGACTTTGAATCAGTATCAACCTGGTGAACACCACTTGCCCATACCTGGTGACTCATTTGGAACTTACCTCACACTATTTGCATACCACCAGAGGCTCTTTCAGTGGCTGAATCTAACAGGCAACCAGCAGTTGGAGGTGGATCTCGGGGTGCCTTGGACCTTTTGCTGACCTGCTCCCAGGTTTGGTGAAGGTAGAAGTCAGCCTTGGTAGCAGCTTGGCCTCTCCCACAGGTACCCAGCCTGAGCACAGGCAACCACAAACTGGATCACCGTGTAGCTCTTAATAAGTAGCCTGGGCCCTATCACAGGCGGCACCTGACATTCATTTGCACTGGATCCCTTCCAGGAGGCCCCCAGAACCAACACACCTGGTCGCAGACTTCCAGTCACATCAGAGCAGGACCCAGTGAGCTCCACAAGGGACACATAAAAAGGGAGCTCTTGGCAGACACTAGACCCTGCTGGGGCAAATTCTGCTTCATGTGGTCAGCACCCACACAGCAATTCATACACTGTGGTCAGGGCCAGTCTGCACAGAGGGTTCAGCTCCATTGAGAGAAGGGCCAACAGCAATCAAGACATAACTGTAATAAGAAGGCTCACATAACCCACACAAGGAACATTCCTGGAGCTCCTAGCTCAGATGATCAGCGAGACAGTGCCACTGAGCTCCACAGGAAACCTGCTACCTACGGCTACCCTACCAAGACTGGGAGACATAGCAGATCTACCTAGTACACAGAAAATATAGGAGGGGCAGCCAAAATGGGGAACAAAGAAACATGTCCCCACAAATGAAGTAACAGGAGATATCTCCAGAAAAAGAACTAAATGAAATGGAGGCAAGCAATCTAACTATAGAGTTCAAAGCAGTGGTTATAAAGATGCTCACAGAACTTAGAACTTCAACAAAGAGTTGGTAAGCATAAAAAAGGACATAAAAACCATAGAAAAGAACCAGTCATAAATGAAAAATACAATATCTGAAATGAAGAAAACAGGAAAAGGAATCAACAGGTTAGATGGAGCAGAGGATCAAATCAGTGATTTAGAAGACAAGATAGCAGAAAATACCCAATCAGAACAGCAAAAAGAAAAAAATTTAACAAATGAGGATAGTTTGAGAGACTTCTGGGATAACATCAAGTGTAATAACATATGCATTATGGGGGTACCCCATAGAGAAAAAGGAGAAAAGAGAGAGCAAGGAATTGAGAAACTATTTGAAGAAATAATGACTAAAATGTTGTGAAGGAGAAAGGCACACAAGTCCAGGAAACAGAGAGAGTCCCAAACAAGATGAACTTGAAGAGATCCACACCAAGACACATCATAGTTAAAATGGCAAAGATTAAAGACAAAGAGGGAATCTTAAAAGCAGCAAGAAAAAAGCAATTAGTTACCTACAAGGGAGCTCCCATACTGTCAGCTGATTTCTCAACAGAAATATTTGAGGCCATTAGGGATAGGCATGAAATTTTCAAAGTGACGAAAAGCAAGGACATACAACCAAGATGACTCTACCTATCAAGGCTATCATTTCAAATTGAAGGAGAAATATAGAGCTACCTAGCAAGAAAAAACTAAAGAGGTTTATCGTGAACCAAACCTGTATTTGCAAGAATTGTTAAAAGGACTTATTTATAAAGAACAAAATAAAAAATAGCATCAATATGAATAACAAAATGGGAATAACTATGTACCTTTCAATAATCACTTTAAATGTAAATGGATTAAATGTTCCAATAAAAAAACCATAGGGTAGCTGAATGGATGAGAAAACAAGACTCATATATATAAGCCGTCTACAAGAGACCAACATTAAAACAAAAGACCGAAAGTAAAGGGATAGGAAATGGCGTTTCATGGAAATGCAAAGAAAAAAACTGGGGTATCAATACTTATATAGGCAAAATAGGCTTTAAAACAAATGCTATAATAAGAAACAAAGAAGAACATTACATAATGATAAAAGGGACTAATCCAACAAGAGGACATAACGCTTGTAAACATTTATGCACCCACCATAGGAGCATCTAAATATATAAGGCAAATCTTGATGGACACAGAAGAAGAGACCATCAGTAATACAGTCATAGTAGGGGACTTGAACACCCCATTGACATCAATGGATAGATGTTCCAGGCAGAAAATCAACAAGGAAACAGAAGCCTGAAGTGACACACTACATATGGTGGATTTAATTGATATTTTCAGCGCATTTCAACCCAAAGCAGCAGAATATATATTCTTCTCAAGTGCACATGGAACGTTTTCTAGGATAGACCACATGTTAGCCCACAAAACAAGTCTCAGTAAATTTAAGAAGATTGCAATCTTATCAAGCGTCGTCTTTGGCCACAATGGTATGAAACTAGAAATCAATCACAAGAAAAAATTGAAAAACACAAAAACACATGGAAGCTAAGTAACCTGTTACTAAGTAGTGAGTGGGTTAACAATGAGATCAAGGAAGAAATCAAAGGATACCTTGAGACAAATGGAATGAAAAACATAATTACCCCAAATCAATGGAACCAAGCAAAAACAGTCCTAAAGGTGAAACTCATAGCATTATAGGCCTACCTCAAGAAACAAGAGAAATCTCAAGTAAACAATCTATCCTACACCTAAAAGAACTGGAAAAATAACAACAAAGCCCAGAGTAAGTAGAGAAAAGGAAGTAATAAGTAAAGATAAGATTGGAAATAAACAACATAGATGCTAAAAAAATACAAAAGATTGACTTCCAGCCAAGATGGAGGCATAGGCAGACTTGCTTTGCCTCCTTGCACAACCATAAGAAGAATAACAACAAATCTAAAAACAAAAACCAACCAGAACTGCTAGAAAATCAACCAATATGGAAGTCTGACAGCAAAGGATTTAAGAAGAAACATTCATCCAGACGGGTAGGAGGGGCAGAGACGGTGCAGTGTGGCACGGGGAGGTGGCAGGCAGAGTGAGGCAGCAGCAGCAAGGTGGTGGTGCTGGCCGGTGGAACTGGTGGTCCTGCATTCACATGCAGCGGATAAAAACTGGGAGGGACAACTGGGGAGTGAGCGATCCCAGTCCGGGCCAGGCCACATGGCCCAGGGTTCCAGCACCTATAAAATAAAGCCTCATCACCTCTGGCTGTAAAAACCAATGGGGTTTGGGGCAGCAGAAGAAACTACCAGTCTCTCAGGAGAATCCGTTTAAAGGGCCCACAGGGTCCTAGGACATACACAAACCCACCAACTCTGGGAATCAGCACCAGGGCAGCAGCTAAGAGGGCATCAGATGCTTATGGGAAGTAGGGGACATGACTGGAAACAGGGAGAGAGCAGTATTATCCCCTCTATGACCCCTCCCCCCACATACAGTGCCACAAAGCAATGAAGTGGGTTGTACCACCCTGGCAAATACCTAAGGCCCTGCCCCTTACAACGTAACAGGCGTCCCGAAATGGGGAGTCAAAGCAGCTCTACCTAATACACAGAAACAGAGGGAGGCTGCTAAATTGAGGAGACAAAAAAATATGGCCCTAATGAAAGAACAGACCAAAGCCCCAGAAAAAGAACTTAGCGATGAGGAGATAGTCAACCTATCAGATGCAGAGTTCAAAACACTGGTGATTAGGATGCTCAGAGAAATGATTAAGTACAGCCACAAAATAAAGGAAGAAGTGAAAGCTATACACAGTTAAATAAAGAAAAATATCAAGGAACTTACAGTGAAGTGAAGGTGGCTAATATTCAAATCAACGATTTGGAGCAGAAAGAAGAGATAAACATTCAACCAGAACAGAAAGAAGAAACAAGAATTTAAAAAAACCAACAACAACAAAAAAAATGAGGAGAGGCTCTGGAACAACTTTAAACATACCAACATCCAAATCATAGGAGTGCCAGAAGGAGAAGAGCAAGAGCAAGAAATTGAAAACTTATCTGAAAAAATAATGAAAGAAAACTTCCCCAATTTGGCCAAGGAAATAGATATAAAAGTCCGGGAAACCCAGAGAATCCCAAACAAGTTGGACCCAAAGAGGTCCACATGAAAGCACATAATTAAATTACCCAAGATTAGAGGAATCAAGATGGCAAAGGAGTGAGTGGAAGTCACACTGACCTCTTCCCAGGACCAACCTGGAATTACAACTAAATTGTGGAGAAATCACCTGGAACAAACAAGTTAACAATAGCAAGAGAGGAGCCTTATAACTTCGGAGACAGAGGAATCAGCTTTAGCACAACCTAACTGGTAAGGAGTGCAGTAGAGACTCAAGAAGGAGGGTGGGGCACCCACGGGCAGCAGCACCAGATGGATATTGAAATGGCCAGTTGGATCCCCCTGAGAACAGTGGGGTCTAAACCAAAAGTGGGGATCTCCAGCCTACAGCACCAGGGCCCAAAAAGTACACAGAAAACAGCCAGTTGCGAAGAGTGGCAGGGTTGCTCTCTGCCAGAGACAGGTGTCTAGAGACGCGAAGAGCCTTATAAAGGTCCAATGCATACATTTTTATTTGCAGCCACTTACCCTGGTTTCTGGCAAAGGCAGGGCAGAGTGGGCTGGAGACACCTAAGAAGAAATTGGGGAAGGAGGCTGTGGGGAGAGAACTCAGAGAGTGGCCAGCGGGATCTCGGTGCTGACTCATCCCCCATGTGGTAGCAGCCATCTTGCTCAGGCAGAGACCACTCCCCCTGGGCGGCAGCAGCATCAAAGGACCCAATACTCTGCCCCCAGGTGGGATTCTGGCCGGTCCTGTGCTAAGCTGCCTGCTGAGTGCAGACTGGCAGCCACAGATAGTAGATCACTGGCTAAGTGGGTACAGAGTGGTCTGGAGACACTAGAGGAGAGGCTGGGGATGGAGAGAATGGAGGGAGTAGCCAGGGATGTCCCGGTGCTGACCCCTCCCCTATACGGCAACACCCATCTGGCTCAGGAAGACCACTCCCCCGAGAAGCAACAGCATGAGAGGACCCAATAACCCCACCCCCAGGAGGCACTCCGCCCTGCCCTGAGCTGTCTAAGCTGGCCTGCTGAGTGCAGAGTGACTAGATTAACAACTGAAGGAGACAGCTACAGACACGTATATTCCTGGAAGTTTCGAACAGACTGCCTAAGGTCAGACAGGGATGACATCTGACATCATCAGAGGCAGATCCAGAAAGTAAAAACAGTGGTCTCCTACCATAGAAGCTCACACCACAAAGTCAGGAAATCAAGACAGATCAACTTAAGAAGCAGAAGCAAAAAAGAAGAGTCTCACAAAGAATGGGAAGACAAATAAATACCACTCACTCGAAGGGAAAGGAAGAATCCCCAGAAAGAGAAATAAATGAAATAGGGGCAAGTGAACTATCAGATATTGAGTTCTAAACAATGGTTCTAAGGAAGCCCAATGAACTCGGTGAGCTCAGAGAGAATTACAAAAAACTACAGAAAAATTACAAGGAACTTACTGCAAACTATATCAGCATGAAAAAGGACATAGAAACTATCAATGAGAGACAAGAGGAAATGAAGAAAACAATTTCTGAATTGAAGAACACAGTAGAAGGAATCAAAAGCAGGCTCGATGAAGCAGAGGATTGAATCCGAGCTGGAGGACAAGGTAGAAAAAAGCTCCTAGAAAGAGCAACAAAATGAAAAAAGACTTAAAAAGAATGAAGAGGCATTAATGTGTGACAACCTGAAACGTAATAATAATATCTATATATTAGGGATACCAGAAGAGAAGAAGAGGAGGAAGGGATAGAGAACCTGTTTGAAAAAGTAATGATGGCAAAGTTCCCTAATTTGAGGAGAGAAAAAGTCATACAAGTCCAGGAAGCACAGAGGGTCCTATTCAAGAGGAGCCCAGTGAGGCACTCCAAGACACATCCTAATTCAAATGGCAAATATCAAAGACAAACAGAATCTTAAAGGCAGCAAGGGAGAAAAAGGTAGTAACATATAAGGGAGCCCCAATATGGCTAGCAGCTGACTTCTCAACAGAAACACTGCAAGTCAGAAGGGAGTGGCAAGAAATATTCCAAGTCATGAAAAGCAAAGGCCTGAAACCAAGACTGCTCTACCCAGCAAGGTTCTCAATTAAAATGGAAGGCAAAATAAGGAGCTTCCCAGACAAAAGAAGGCTAAAAGAATACACCTCCACCAAACCAGCATTGCAAGATATGCTAAAGGGACTGCTTTAAGATGAAGAAAAAGTCTATGAATACCCAGTTCCTTTCACAGTTGCCAATACTTGATATTACCAATATTTTTAATAGGTATTAATCTGTAACAATGATATTTTAATTATTCCTTTATTATTTGTTGAAACTAAGCCTGTTTTTGTATATTTCTTGCCTATTTCTATTATTTTTTAAAAGCTTTAAATGACTTTTTGATATTCTTTATCCATTTATCGGTTAAAGGTTTGTATAATTTCTTTCCCCTAAAAAAAAAGAATTATTAACCCTTTTTTACACGTGTGGGAAATACTTTCCCAGTCTTTTATTGTCCTTTAACTTTTTTTATATGTATATTACTGTATAGTCTAAAATGTTTAATATAGTCATTTTGTCAATATTTTACTTTATAGCTGCTGGGTTTGAATATTTTATTTCAGTGTAAGAAAAATATTAGTTTGTATTATCTCCTAAAACTCCTTAGATTCTACATATTGATTTTTAACTCACCTGAATATTTCTTATATAATGTGTGAAATAGGGCTCTATATTTGTGTTATTTCAAGTAATAGTGGTCCATGCACCTTATTTGTTGAATAAGCCTTATTTTCCCCATTGATTTGAAATATCAATTTAATCATATATATCATTGTTAGACAGATATACACATTTGTTTCTAGAATTCTCATTATATTTCATTGGTCTACATGGTTATTTCTGTGCCGATGTCATGTTTTAATTGCTGAGACTTTATAATGGCTTTAAATTTTTTAATATTTTATAATTGACTTTGACATTTAAAAAATAATAAACAATTAAAATCAATCTGCATTTAAAAAAGAAAGAAAGAAAGAAAAGAAATAAAGAAGGAAAGATGGAACTCCTACCTTTTGCTACAACACAGATGGAACTGGAGAATATTAAGCTAAGTGAAATAAGCCAGTTGGTGAAAGACAAATACCATATGATCTCACCTATAAGTGGGATCTATTCAACAAAATAAACTAACGAACAAACTAACCACAGGCAGGGCAACATGGAGCAGACCAGAGGAGATGGGAAAGGAGGACAATGGTTGAGAACAGGGGAAGAGACTAGACAAAGAACATGTATGAATGATCCATGGACATGGACAACAGAGTGGGAGTTGACGGTGGGATCAGGGGTGGGGGTGGGATGGGTGGTAGGCAGTAAAAGGGGAAAATTGAGAGAACTATAATAGAATAAACATGATTTAAAAATTTAAAAAAAGACTCCATACTAAAAACATTAAATAAATAAATAAATTACCCAAGATTAAAGATAAAGAGAGAATCTTAAAAGTAGCAAGAGAAAAGAAGAGAGTTACCTACAAAAGATTTCCTGTAAGACTGTCAGCTGATTTCCCAAAAGAAACCTTACAGGGAAGACAGGACTGGAAAGAAGTATTCAAAGAGATGAAAAGCAAGGACCTACATCCAAGATCACTCTATACAGCAATGCTGTCCTTTAGAATGCAAGGGCAGATGAAGTGCTTCCCCGACAAGGTAAAGCTAAAGGAGTTCATTATCACCACGCCCTTATTATATGAAATGTTAATGGGACTTATCTAAGAAAATGAAGAAGATGAAAACTATGAACAATAAAATGAAAACAACTATCAGCAACAGAATCTAAAAAATCAAAAACAAACTAAACAACACACACAGAATCATAGAAATGGAGATCACATGAAGGGTTATCAGTGGTGAGGGGGAAGGCAGAGAATGGAGGAAAAGGTACAGAGAATAAGAAGCATAATTGGTGGGTACAAAATAGACAGGGGGATGTTAAGAATGGTATAGGAAAGGGAGAAGTCAAAGAATTCATATGTATGACCCATGGGCTTGAACTAAGTGAGGGGGATTGCTGGAGGAAAGGCAATACCAGGCAGAGAGAGACAAAGCAGAAAAAATGGGACAACTGTAATAGCGTAATCAATAAAAATACTTAATTAAAAAATACAAAAGATCAATGAAACCAAGAGCTGGTTGTTTGGAAAGATAAACAAGATCAATTAACCAGTCTCTAAGGAAAAAAGAGAGGACAAAAATAAATACAATCAGAAATGAAAGAAAAGTAATGGCTGACATGATGGAATACTAAAGATGATAAGAAAATATTAAGAACAACTATATGCTAACAAACTGGACAATCTGGAAGAAACGAATAAATTCCTAGACATACAATCCTTTAAGGCTGAATCAAGAAGAGACAGAAAATCTAAACAAACTGATTACAACCATTGAAATCAAATCAGTAGTCATAAAACTCACAACAAATGAAAGTTCTGGACCGGATAGCTTCACAGGCAAATTTTACCAGACATTGAAAGAACTAACCTGTATCCTCAAACTATTTCAAAAAATTCAAGAGGAGTGAAGACCCCAAGCTCATTTTATGAGGTCAGCATTTTCCTAATTCTAAAACCAGATAAAGACACTACAAAGAAAGAAAATTATAGGCAAATATCCCAGATGAACACATGCAGAAATTCCCTACAAAATATTAGCACACCAATATGAATTTCAGCAATACATTAAAAAAAACCATATAGCACGATGAAAAGGGAGTTATTCCAGGGATGCAGGTTTACTACATAACCGTAAATCAATTAATGTGATATAGCATGTAAACAGAATGAAGGATAAAACCACATGATCATATTAATGGATGCAGAAAAAGCATTTGATAATATTCAGAACCCATTTATGATAAAAACTCTCAGTGAAGTGGGAAGAGAAGGAATATACCTCATTATAATAAAGGCCATATATGACACACTCACAACTAACATCATATTCAATGAGGAAAAACTAAAAGTGTGTCAGTTATGATCAGGAATGAAATGGGGATGTCCACTTTTATGACTCTTATTTAACACAGTACTGGAAGTCTTAGCCACAGCAATCAGATACAAGAAAGAAAGAAAAGGCATCCAAATTGGAAAGGAGGAATTAAAACTCATTATTTGCAGATGACTTGGTGCTGTTTGGAGAACCCTGAAGATTCCACCAAAAATCTACTAGAACTGATAAATGAATTCAATAAAGTAGCAGGATACAAAATTAATATTTAGAAATGTTGTATTTTTTAAAAATCCTAACCAGAGGACATGCTTGCTGATTTTAGAGAGGAGGGAAGGGGAGAGTGAGGGAGAGAAACGTCGATGTGAGAAAGAAACATACATTGGTTGCTACTTGTACAGGCCTCAACTGAGTACTGAACCTGCAACCTATGCATGTGCCTTGACTGGGAATCAAACCTGCGACCTTTTGGTTTATGGGTTGATGCTCTAACCAACTGAGCCACACCAGCCAGATCATAATCAGTTGTATTTTTATATACCAATAACCCATTATCAGAAAGAGAAATTAAGAAAACAATGTCACTTAAAATTGCATTAAAAAATACCTAGTAATAAATTTAGCCAAGGAAGCAAAATATCTTTTCATAAAAGACCTGTACTCAGAAAATTTCAAGACCCTGAAGAAAGAAACTGAAGAAGATACAAATAAATTGAAGTATATACCATGCTTACAGCTCAGAAGAATTAAAATCATTAAAATGTCCATACTCCCCAAAGCAATCTATAGGTTTGACACAATTCCTATCAAAATACCAATGCTGTTTTTCATAGAACTAGACCAAATAATCCAAAAATTTATATGGAACCACAAAAGACCCCGAATAACCGCAGCAATCTTGAGAAAGAAAAACAAAGTTGGCAATGTTATGCTACCTGATATCAAATTATACTACAAGTTTAGTAATCAAAACAGCATGGTACCAGCAGAAAAACAGTCACATAGATCAGTGGAACAGACTAGGGAGCCCAGAAATAAACCCTGACTATGTGGTCAATTAATATATGATAAAGGAGGCAAGAACATACAGTGGGGTAAAAACAGTCTATTTAATAAATGGTGTTGGGTAAATTGGAGAGATACATGCAAAAAAATGAAACTAGACCACCTTCTTACCTCATATACTAGAATAAACTCAAAATGGATTAAGCACTTAAATGTAAGACTCAAAACCATAAAACTGGGGGAAACATAGGCAGTAAAACTCTTATATTTTTCTTAGTAAGATGTATATATATATATATGTCCTTGGGCAAGGGAAACAAACAAAAAATAAACAAATGGTACTACATCAAATTAAAAAGTTTTGCACAGAGAAGCAAACCATCAACAAAACAAAAAGATAACCCACTGAATGGAAGAAATATTTGCCAATGGTCCTTCCTAGAAGGGATTAATATCCAAAATTTATAAAAAACTCATACAACTCAACACCAAAAAACCCCAAACAATCAATTTAAAAAATCAGCAAATAACCCAAATAGACATTTCTCCAAAGAGGACATGCAGATGGCCAATAGATATATGAAAAAATGATCAATGTCATTAATCATCAGAGAAAAGCAACTTAAAACCACAATGAGACATCACCTCACACCTGTGAGAATGGCCATATCAATAAATCAAACAACAAGTGCTGGTGAGGATGTGGAGGAAAGGGAACCCTTTGTGCACTATTGGTGGGAATGCAGACTGGTGCAGCCACTGTGGAAAACAGTATGGAGTTTCTTCAAAAAATTAAAAATGGAACTGCCTTATGACCCAGAGATTCCACTTCTGGGAATATATCCAGAGAAACTCAAAACACTAATTTGAAATATATGAACCCCTATGTTCGTTGCAGCATTATTTACAATAGCCAAGATGTGGAGACAACCCAAGTGCCCATCAGTAGATGAGTGGATAAAAAAGCAGTGGTACCATATATACAATAAAATATTACTTGACCATCAAAAAGTGAATGAAATCTTACTATTTGCAACAGCCTGGATGGACCTAGAGGGTTTTATGCTAAGTGAAATAAGTCAGTCAGAGAAAGACAAATACCATCATGTTTCACTTATATGTGGAATTTAAAGAACAAAATAAATGAACAAACATAATTGAAACAGACTTGTAGATACAGAGAATAGACTGATGGTTGCCAGAGACAAGGGGGATTAACAGATTAGGTAAAAAATGTGAAGGGGTTAAGAAGTACAAGTTAGTAGTTAAAAAATAATTACCGGGATATAGAGTATAGCATAAGGAATGTAGTCAGAAATAGTGTAATAACTATGCATGGTGCCAGGTAGGTACTGGAAATATTGGGGGGAGGGGGTTACCCTTTGCAGAGTATATGATTGTGTAACCGCTATGCTGTATGCCTGAGACTAATACAATATAATGTTGACTATAAACTTTGATTGAAAAAAAATTTAATTTTTAAAAGAATATAAATGCTTTTTTGGAGGGTTCAACAAGAAGCCAATTAAGAGTTGAATAAATCAATTGGTCAGAGACTGTGAAGGCCACGCGGCCTCATGGGAGTTCAACCTCTATAGGTCTGCTTGGAGGCCAGGAACAAGGAAGAATGGTGATTTGGCCGCCCCTGGTTAGCGGCTGCCTGAGCAGGGCCAGAGTAAGTGTGTTCATGGGCTGGTGGGGAGCACGGTGGAAGGAGTGATCCTGGGGTTCAAAACGGGCGAGGAGGCACCCAAGTCCAGCAGAGGGGCAGGAAACTGAGGCCGAGGAGAAACCAGGCTGGGAGGGAGCATGGTAGTGGGGCAACTGAAGAGAAGAGCAGGAAGTCAGGGAGGGGTCGTTTAGATTCAGAATCTTGGTAGCAGGAGAGCT
The DNA here is from genome assembly GCF_021234165.1 of Pteronotus mesoamericanus. Classification (NCBI taxonomy): domain Eukaryota; kingdom Metazoa; phylum Chordata; class Mammalia; order Chiroptera; family Mormoopidae; genus Pteronotus; species Pteronotus mesoamericanus. Next base: position 2,869,011 of record NW_026555090.1, read on the forward strand.
GGGTAGAGGGGCACGTCTCTAAAGTATGATGGAACTTGTGGGGGACTGAGGCTGAGTCATTCTTCAGACTCTGTGGGGCTCTTGCCTTTTTCCCAAAATTAGTTTTAACATCTGCTTTAAAACCAACATTCGCTGCTTTTCTATTCCTGGCTAACTGAACAAGTGCAGACGTTCGCACAGCCTCAGTGCGCTCAGGCAGCCAGGGACAGAGGTGTGTGTGGGTGGCAGGTGTGTGGTCCTGGAAGCAGGAAGGGCTGCGCCGGATTGGGAGGACATGTCTCATGGCTACGTGGCCTCTCGAGTTTTCTTTAGACATGTGAATTACAGTGCTTTTATTTTTTTATTTTTTAAAACATTTTTATTTATTTATTTTTAGAGAGGTATTTTTAGAGAGAGGGGAAAGAGAGGGAGAGGAACACCAATGTGTGGTTGCATCTCGTGCGCCCTCTACTGAGGGCCTGGCCCACAACCCAGGCCTGTGCCCAGACTGGGAATCGAACTGTCGACCCTTTGGTTCTCAGGCTGGCACTCACTCCACTGAGCCGCACTAGCCAGGGCTAAGGTAGTGCTTTTTAAAAAGAAAATATATGAGAGTGTTGTAATTTGTAAGCTGACAACCTGTTCCTAGCTACACTTTTACAAAAAGCCTTCCCTTTTGTCTTCTTAGGGCGGGTGCGGGGAGCCCGGCCACGCAGCTCACGAGAACGCGTCTTCGCTAACCACAGCCGTCGCAGGGCGGCCTGTGTCCCTCTGCGGCTACTCCCTCCATATAATTTCTTACTGACATTTTATGTTTTAGAACTAAATTAAAAAGTCATATAAAGAGATGGTTTGGTTAACATAGAAGTCAAGTTCCTCTCAGTAAGAATGAATGTTTACAGGCAGGCTTTAAAGATACTTACAAAGAAGAGCAATATATTTCTACACTATATGCTTATGTGAAATTTAGTATATTAGCATATTCATTATGACCTGCTAACTCATCAGTTTCTATTTACCTACTCATTTTCTGGTAATAAATCTGGTTCTGGGGCTGCCTGGATGAAACTAAGCAACCCATGAGGATTTTTGCCCACTTTGCCCTGGGGAGCGCGGCCTTTCATCCTACGTCGTGACACCTCTCCGCTGTACGGAGGAATCCTGAGGACTCTTACTCTGACAGTCTTTGCAAAAATGAGTCAAACATCTGTTCGAAAACCATTCAGAGTCACTTTCATCTTTTGTCTTTGTCCTAGTTATTTTTAGTTTTGATAAATTTATTTTCCAAGAGCAAAAGAGAACACATTCAGGCTTAGGTTTTGGCTAAGATAGAAGATTCTGTTCTGTGGAGAGCTGGCAGGTTTCCCACGGAGGCAGCTCTGAGTGCAGCCCCGCCAAGGCTTCCTGCAGCTTTGCCGCAGCAGGGCCACGCGCGCACTGCCCCGCCTCCTGGCACACGGGCCCCTCCGCACGCCAGGCAGCCCTCCACCGTAGCCTGCTCTTAGAGAGTCCACAGAAGGGGTTTCATGACCTCTGCAACAGAAGTCTCTTCCAGGGTTTAATTGTTTCTACAATTACAAAAGACTTTCTTGGGGTGAATTGAACTTACTTTCTCCTAAGTATAAGCCATCAAAGTCACAAAAAGAGTCTGATGCTCTCAGAGTACACAATTGGTTGTTATGCTTAAATAGTATTTTTTAAATTATAAAACTGTTACATGTTCATTGCAACTAGTATAGAAAAATCTTGAAAGCATAAAGAAAATTAAAACTTCCATCATCCCACCACCCAGAGATAACTATCTTTTTATTTGGTAATTTATGTTTTATTTTTTGAAATTTTATTCTGTTGTAGTAAGAACACTTAAAAGATCTACACTCTTAAGTTTTTAAGTGTCCAGCACCTCATTGTTGCCTAGAGGTGCAGTGTTGCATAGCAGGTCTCTGGAGCTTATTCGTCCTGCGTGACTGGCACTTTATGCCTGTTGATTAGCAACGCTGCTTGTGCCCTCCCCCAGCCTGTGCGGCCACCATCCCACTCTTCGATTCCATGAATTTGACTATTTTAGATGCTTCATGCAAGTGAAATCATGCAGCGTTTGTCTTTCTGTGACCACCTTATTTCCCTTAGCGTCATGTTCTCAAGGTTCATCCATGTCACATGTTGCAGAATTTCCTTCTTTTTAAAGGCTCCATAGTATGCCATTGCATGTATATAGCACATCTTTATCCTTTCATCTGATGATAGACATTTAGGCTGTTTCCACATTTCGGCTATTGTGAACAGTGCGGCAGTGAACACAGGGGCACTGATAGCTTTTAGAGATCCTGATTTCAGTTCCTTTGGATAAATACCTAGAAGGAGGATTGCTGGATTATATGGTAGTTATATTTTTAATATTTTGAGGAACATCAATACTATTTACCGTAGTGGATGCACCATTTTTCATTCTTACCAATAATACTCAGGAGTTCCAGTTTCTCCATATCCTCACCAACACTTGTCTTTTGGGGTTTTTTTTCAATAATAGACATCCTGATAAGTGTGAGGTGATATTTCACTGTGGTTTCGATTTGAATTTCCCTGGTGATTAGTGATGTTGACCATATTTTCCTATATCTGTTGGCTATTTGTATTCTCTGGAGAAGTGTTTATTCAAGTCCTTAGCCCATCTTTTAATCAGGTATTAATTTTTTACTATTGAGTTGTAGGAATTCTTTATATATTCTGGAGATTGATCCCCTGTCAGATATACGATTTGCAAATATTTTCTCCTATTAAGTAGGTTGCCTTTTTGCTTTGTTGTTTCCTTTGCTGTGCAGAGCCTGTTTTAGTTTGATATATTCCTTCTTGTTTATTTTTATTTTTGTTACCTGTTCCTTTGGTGTCATATACAGGAAATCATCACCAAGACCAACATCATGAAGATTTTCCCTTATGTTTCCTTTCTAGGAGTTTTACAGTTTCAGGTCTCATGTTAAGTATTTAATCCATTTTGAGTTAATTTTGATTTTGTGTGTAGTATAAGATAAAGGCCCAATTCCATTCTTTGGCATGTGGATATCCAGTTTTCCCAACACCATTTGTTGAAGAAACTATCTTTTACCCGTTATAGATTCAGTGCAAATCCTATCAAAATCCAAATAGAAAAAAATTTTGAAGTTCATATGGTACCACAAAAGAATCTTGAATAGGTAAATCAATCTTGAAAAAAAAGAACAAAGCTAGAAGCACCACATTTCCTGATTTAACCATATATTACAAAGCTATAGTAATCAAAACAGTATGGTACTAGCACACAAACATATAAACCAGTAGAGACCCTAGAAATAAATCCATACATATAGCATAGGAGGCCAAGAATAACCATTTTTAATATATTGATTTTCTCTAAGTCTTTTTTCTGTGCCAAAGGTAAATATAACCTCTTACTGTATATACTATTTACAATCTATTTTCCACTAAATATATCATTATTCCATTTTATCAAATATTTTACAGTATCACTTTGAAATTGCGATATAATTCACATACCATAAAATTCACACTTTTAAAGTACACAATTCAGTAATTTTCTTGTATATTCACAAAGTTGTGCAATAGTCACCACTATCAAATTCCAGAACGTTTTTATTACCCCAAAAAGAAATGCCAAATCTGTTAGCAGTCACTTCCTATTTGTGTCCCTCCCATTACCCTGTGGCAGCCTCTAATCTCCTTTCTGTGTTTATGGATTTGCCCATTCTGGAAATTTAATTTGAATGTAATCATACAATATGTTGACTTTTATGTTTGGCTTCTTTACTCAATATAATATTTTCAAGGTTCATCTATGTTATAGCATGTATCAGTAACTCATTTTTCTAACTTTCTTTTTCCTGTTGAATAATATTCCATTGTAAGGACATACACATTATACTTATCTGTTTATCAGTTGGTGGACATTTGGGCTTTTCCCGCTTTTTGGCTATTGTGAGTGGCGCTGCCGTGAGCAGTCTTGTGCAGGCTTTTGTGTGAACTCCCATTGTCCGTTCTTTGGGGTGTACACCAAGGAGTGTGCGCGGCATTGCAGGGCCACGGTGGGACCTCTGTGTTTAACTGTCTGAGGAGCTGCCAAAACGTTTTCATAGTGACCACACCGTTTTACATTCTCACAATTTATGAGGGTTTCAGTCTTTCCACATCCTTGTCGGTGCTTCCTGTTGTCTTTTTGACTATAGCCAACCTAGTAGCTGTGAAGTAGTATCTCCTTGTAGCTTTGATCTTTACATCCTTAATGTCTCATTATGGAAAACATCTTTTCATGTGTTTTTTGGCCATTTGTATATTTTATATTCTCTTTGAGGTAATGTCTCTTTGGATACTTTGCCCATTTTTTAGTTAGGTTGTTTGTCCTTTTATTATTAAGTTTAAGAGTTCTTTATATATTCTGGGTAGTAGATCCTTATTAGATATATAATTTACAAATATTTTCTGCCATTTTGTGGGTTATCTTTTTACTCTTTTGATAGTGTCCTTTGATGCAGAGAAGTGTTTAATTTTTATGAAGTACAATTTATCTGAGTTTTTTTTTTTTTTGGTTGCTTGTATCTTTGATGTAATATCTAAGAAAACATTGCTTAATCCAAAGTTAAGTTTTTCACTTATGTTTCTATTTTTTTAATCCTTAACCAAGGATATGTTTATTGATTTAGAGAGAGAAAGGGTGAGAGGGAGAAGGAGGGGAGAGAGAGAGAGATTGATTTTTGTGAGAGAGAAACATTGATCCGTTACCTCCCCACACATGCCCTGACCAGGGGTCAAACCCACAGCCTAGGTATGTGCCCTGACTGGGGATTGAACATGCAACGTTTTGGAGTATGGGACAATGCTCCAACCAAATGAGCCACCTGGTCAGGGCACTTGTGTTTCTTCTAAGAGTTTTATATTCTTAGCGCTCGTATCTTCCAGGTAGTTTTCATATGTGGCTTGAGGGAGGAGCCTAACTTCATTCTTTTACATGTGGATATCCAGTTGTCCCAGCACCATTTGTTGAAGACTGTTATTTCCCCATTGAATTGTCTTTGCAATCGGCTGCCCATAAATGTAGGTGCTCATTTCTGTACTCTCGATTCTACTCTATTGATTTATACAAGGTGGGACAAAAGTAGGTTTCCAGGTGGTATGGAAATAATACAATAATTAATAAATAATAAGACAAGAATAAACTCTATTTTGTATACTCACAGTTCCAAACCTACTTTTTTCACACCATGTATGTCTACATTTTTGCTGTTGCCACACAGTTCTTGATTGCTGAAGCTTTATAGGTTTTGAAATTGTGATATGTGAGTCCTACTTTAATATGCTTTTTCAAGATTATTTTTATTATTCTGGGTTCTGTGCATTTCCATAGAGTTATACTATAGAATTAGTTTGCAAATTTCTGTAAAAATTGCAACTGGAATTTTGATAGGGTTGATCTATAGATAGTTTGAGGAGCATTGCCACCTTAAGGCTTACAATGGATGAACATGGATGTCTGTCCATTTATTTAAGCCTTCCTTAGTTTTTCAATATTTTGTAGTTTTTATTGTACAACTCTTGCACATATTTTATTAAATATATGTTTAAGTATTTTATTCTTTTTGATGCTGTCATAAATAGGTTTTTTAAAAATATATTTTAATTGTTCATTGCAAGGATATAGAAATAAAATTGATTTTTATATCCTACAACCTTGCTGAACAAGTTTATTAGCTGTTTTATTGTATATACTTTAGAATTTTCTTCATATAAGATCATGCCATCTGCCAATAAAGAAAGTATTACTTTCTTACCAATTGACTGTCTTTTCTTTCTTCTTTTTTTTTGTCTAATTTTCTCAGCTAAAGACTCCAGTACGATGTTGACTAAAAGTGGTGAAAGCAGAGGGATCTTCATCCTGTTTCTATTCTTAGGGAAAAACTTTCAGATTTCACCATTAAGTATAATTTCAGGTGCTAGGGTGTGTTGTAGTTGCTTTTTATAAGGCTGAGGAATTCCCCTTTATTCCTAGTTTGTTGAGTGTTGACATCAGGAAAGTGCAGATTTTCTAAGATGCTTTTCCTGCATCTCTTGAGATGAGTATGTGGTTTTGTCCTTTATTCTGTTATATACAGTATATTACATTGATTTTAATATGTTGGGCCAACCTTGAATTCCAAAATAAATCCCACTTGGTCATGGTGTATAATCCTTTATATAGGTAGCTAAATTTGGTTTGGTGGTTATTTTGTTGAGGATTTTTGCATCTATATCATAAGGAACACTGATACAGTGTCACTTTTAATGGCTGCATAATCTTTAATTATGTGGATGTACCATAATCTAAGCAACTAGACTTTTGTTTCCTTCATTGTCATTGTTATAATCAAAGATAAGCTTATAGCTTGCACATATAGCTGTGCATTCATTCGTGGCTTTTTCATAGGATGCATTCCTACAAATGGAATAACTGAACCAAAGGTTATGCTCAGATGTTTGTCTTGTCTTATCATTGGTATTTACATTTTATTTATACTATTTTTTATTTGCAGAGGAATTTGACTTTCAAGTAGTCAGATCTATTTTTTCTTTATGTAGTCTGCCCCTGCATGTGGGGTTGAGAGGCCTTTTTCACCTTGATTATATGTATAATCTCCTCTATTTTCTTCTAGTTCTTACAATGCTTTTTTTCTCCACTTAAATCTTTATTTCCTCAGCATTCATTTGGGTACAGGGTGTGAGGTAGGAGTCTTTTTTCTTTTTTGAAATGATTAGCCAATTTTCCCAATGATACTTTAAAAAATCTACTTTTAACCTTCAGATTAGTCATTTCATCTTTATCATAACCTGAATTTTTATTTTGGGGCCTTGTTATGATACACTGAGGATCTTTCTACTCCTTAACCATACCATTGTAATTATTTTACTTTGCTGGTCTATTTTTATTTCTAGCAGTACAAATTCCTTTCATTACTTTTTCTTTTTCCCCCCAAGAAGTTTCTTCTAGTTCTGGCTTGTGTGGTTCAGTTGGTTAGACCGTTGTCCTGTAAACCAAAAAGTTGCAGGTTCAGTTCCTGGTCAGGGCACATGCCTGGGTTGCGAGTTCTGTCCCTGGTTGGGGTGCTTATGAGCAGCAGCCAATCAATGTTTCTCTCCCTCTCTCTCCCTCCGTTCCCCTCTCTCTAAAATCAATAAGCATGTCCTCAAGGGAAGTTAAAAAAATGATTTTCTTCTGTAGAGAAAAATTAATTATTCTACCACACTTCTAGTCCTATTAGAATTTTTATTGGAATTACAACACATTTATAAAATTATTTTGTGTAGAATGAATATCTAATTGAAACCACACAGTATATTTTTTTCATTCAGTCCTCTTTTTTGTCATTCAGTAAAATGTTCTAGATTTTTTTAGAGTGACTTCCAGGTTTATTCATACACATTTTTATGTATTTTTTGCTTTGTATATAGGGCTTGTTTAGCATGAAATAACTTATTTTATTGTATTATTTTATTACACAATTTAATATCTACTTGTTTGAGACAATTTAGAAGCTACAATGTGAATTTAAAAAATAAATGATCCGCCCTTACTGGCGTGGCTCAGTTGGTTGGGTGTTGTTCTCCAAAGGGAGGCGCCACTGGTTTGATTCCCGGTCAGGCACGCGCCTGGGGTGCAGGTCCTGTCCAGAGGCAACCAATCGACGTTTCTCTCTTGAATCCATGTTTCACTCTCTCTCTTTCTCCCTCCTTTCCTTCGCTCTAAAAATAAATGAATAAAATCTTAAAAAATAAAATGAATGACCCACATTCCAGACATAGGCACTGTTAATGTTCTGTGTATATCCTTCTAGCAATAGATTTACAGTCCAATTGGAGGAGTAAGGTAAGATCACATGAAAGGCTTAGTAATCCAGTGCACTAGTGGGTGACCAGCTTGTTACTTTTTTGTCTTGCAGTTTCTGCCTTTGTGAACTGCTCTTATAATGAGTGGGTGCCAGTCACCCAGGCACCTCTCCCTGGCCACCGGGTTGGACGGTGTATCATTGTTGGGTTCTTTCCTGAGGAGTGTTGCCCTTCTGAGACCTTGAGTTCTAAAGACCTCTCCTCCTGGAATGCTCCTGGGAAAGGCTTTCCCGTCCCAAGAGCAGCACTGTTGGAACGAAGCGAACTTAGGCAGGCAGAGCTGAGAGATCAGGGAAAACAGATCCCCACTGATGTGTGGCCCCATAGGCCTCGCGGGTGTACAGCCAGCTTGAATCCATCCCGAGACTTTCCGGTTAGTCAAGCCAATAAATTTGCTCTTTTGCTTAAATAAGGTCGGGCTGAAGCTCTGTCCCTTGCAGGGCCACACCAGTGCCACCTCGTGTCTGTGCCATGGTGCCACACTCTGGAGGAACACCCCGGTAAGTTAGGTTCCTGTATGCCCCACTTCCCAAGAGGACGGGTGTTCCGCAGGGAAAGCAGGTCCCACGCATTATGCCTCTTGCCTTCTTCAAGGCAAAGCGGGAGAGCCACCAGCAGCGGTGGCCTTTGCCGGGGGGCCAGGGCCACAGTCGTCATAACACCCCTGCAGGCGCAGGCCAATGCCAAGCTGCGGGAGGACAGCTCCCCACTGTCGTCTGTGATCAGAAGGGCCCCAGGGGCTCAGGGTCATGGAGGCCCTGCCAACTCACACCGTCTGCCTTGTAAGAGCCATGTGGCTGCTTTTCATACCTGTTATCCGGCAACCTGGGGCGGTGCTGAGTTCAGCCGAGCCCTGACGCCTCCAGTGAGTGGGGAGTGTGGCCGTAGCACATGTAGCTTGTTTACCTGCACAAAATTGCTTCCATTTTTTTTTCTGTGCAGTGTGTTTGCTCCCTGTTGCAGATCTCCTTGTCACTGGGGCTTATAGGCCACCTGTAGTGGCACCAGACAGGACCCTAGGATTTGTAAAAGTGCTCATGTAATTTTGGAGCTCTCTGAATTCAAAATTAGGTATGAAACTACTTATTTAGAATGAAAAAGAAATTGCAACAAATTACCAGAGGCTTAGAGATCAAGATACATTACCCTTGAGGTCCCTTGAGTCAGCTTATCAGAGTTGCTTCCTGATCATTATCTGAGTTCCCCATGCCACCCAGAACACTCCCAGGCCATGGCAGTGAGGGGCCCTGAGGCTTCAGGGCAGACTCGCCTCTGAAGCTCACATTGCCTTTTTCCCCCCCGCTTTTTTTTCTGTTTGATATCTTGGGGAGCAGTCAGCAAGAAACTAAGTCAGTGTACATCTTAAATCCTTATGTTTCTGAGAGATCCACATTATGTGTTCAGGAGTCAGTAAGATAGAAACGATTTTGCACTGTGTGTGAGTGTGTATATGTGTGTGTGTGGTGGGGGAGGGAGAGAGAGGGAGAGGCTGCCGGAGGCCCTGGGGAGCAGAGCCCGCCTGCTTCCTGAGTGAAGCATTGCTCCAGTGCTCGCTGCTTGGTCTCCTGAGTGTGGTTTCCTTCCCGGCCAGCACCAGACCCCAGAATAGAGCAGCGGGCTTGCAGATTGAGGTCATCGGCTCCGAAGAGCACGAGAAGCAGAGGTTTTGCAGTAAGTACATAGCTGGTTATTACTGAAGATGGGGATGGAAAGTCTTGGAGCTGCTCTGTTGGGAGGAGACAGTCTCCTGCTTTAGGTACAATGTCAAACAGAGGACTGCCCACTGGACGGGTCCTTAGCCCTGGAGAGGGTTCTAGAGAGCCTTTGCCCCTTGAAGGTCAGCACTTAGGCGTGTGCTCTGGCCTCTCGCAGAGGGCCTGATAGTGTCCCAGAGCTCGATATCTGGCCCAAACATTGTGCTTCTGAGGCTTAGGTGGCAGAATTTCAAAGCTATGACAAAGATAGAGGCTTTTCTCGGAAGTAGCTTATTAGAAGGCTTCTGTGTAAGCAGTATTTTGTCCCACCCTTGCTTCTCCAGCAAGGGGCTCAAACTCCTTTGAAATGTCTCTTTACCACCATATTTTCTAGAAATTAGGCTTGGGGTTTTTATTTCCTTTCTCCACTGAGCCAATTTCTAATTAGAATGAAACATTTAGCTCAGTCCTATAGTAAGACTGTCTTTTAAGTTCACTTAATAAGTGTGATTCCCCCCCCCCCCACATTAGAAGTCAAAGATACAGATACGCTTCTGCTGCTTGTACTTCAGTCCTCGCTAATATGGCTCCGCTTGTTCCTTCACAGCTCAGTTCCATAGACTTGCTGCTTTTACGCGGTTCTGGTTTATAGTAGCCGTTTCACTTCCTTTAATCTTTCCTTTGCCAAGTGAGTTTTTGTGTAAGTGTTGTCTGTTCTTACTAGGAGAAACACGCAAAAGTAGAGGAAGTCAAAATTAACAATACTAAACTTGCAATTGAAAAAAAACACCCCACGTGAAATACTTTTTCCCTCATTTCAATTTTGTTTTTAAAACACGGTAAATGTTTTTAATGGTAAAAATAGCATTTTTAACTGCTTGCTGTGTGGCAGGTACAGCAGTGGAGTTCTTCACGAGCATTCTCTCGTTTGAATTTCACAGTAGTCCCATGAAGTGGTTCCAATTACCGTCTTCACTGATCAGGCGGGGGAACGGCCATCGAAAGGCGAGGGGGCTTGGCCAGGCACGGTCTGGTCAGTGGTGGCGTGGTGCAGCTGGGATCGGAGCCTGGGCCTTTTCAAATCAAGTTTAGAAATTACAGAAAATAGTGAGTCAATCCCATGCCCCAAAACAATTTAACATTTCTAGATTTCTTTCTACCTGTACAACTAGATATTATAACATAATGTTCTTTATGTTATCAGAGTCACAATGATTTTTAAGAGTGTACTTGTTTTTAATGTTCTTGTGAGTGATTGTTCCATAAATTACTTAACTATTCCCTGTTCTTGAAAATTGAGTTGCTCTTCTTTTTTGTTTCCTTGTTTTTTGCTATTATAAATAATACTTCAGTAACTATCTTATTCATGTAATTTTTTTCATGTTTTTGGATTATATCTGTAGAATAGTTTCTCAGACACAGGATTATTAGGAAAAGGGACATGAATATTTTAATGGTGCTTGGTATATGTTGCCAAGTTGCTTTCTGTCAGCACACTGTGTAAGACTAGCAGTTTAGCCTTATCCATTCCACCAATGACAGTATCATTAAAAAAAAAAAAAAAAAGAGGCAAAACAGAAGCCCTTTTTTATAATTTTGCATTTCTTTGAATATAGTTTGAACTTTTTTTACATATTTGTTTACAAGTTATACTTTCTCTTTTGCTCATTTATCTGTTAAACTCTTAATGCCATTTTATTTTTTTGCTAACTTATGTGTTTTTAGTAAAATTTATCTGCCATATTTCCATCATTTTCCCCAGACTATTGTATACCTTTTTAAAATGAGGTTTTTAGAAATATGTAGCCATTTAATATTTTTACATACCCAAATTTGTCCATTTTTTTATAACTCTTCTTAATCCTCTTTTAAGGGATTTTTCCTTCTAGTGTTTTACCCTGGTGGATGTTATGAAAAGTGGATTTAAACTGACTTTAAAAAAATAATGCTAAACAGTTTTCCAATATCATTTATGAGCATTCTTTGTTCTCTAATATTTCATAATTTTGTCCTTTTATACCTTTAGCTTTTCTCAGTTAAATGAAATTTCTGAATTATCTGTTGTATTTATCGGAGCTAACTATTTCTGCGTCATTATCACATTGCATTCATTCTTGCTATTTCATACTATGTAGAGAGAATTAGTTATATTGAGTAATATGGAGTCAAAATAAAGCTCTGGTTAAGAGTCTGGGCTTTGGAGGCAGATTGCTGTCTTAACTTATGCATTCCTTAGTCTTACTGTTTGTAAAATGGGGACAGTAATGGTATCTGCTCTGTGGGCTTTTGGGGCAAGGCAGTAAAAGCTAAATTTAAAAAAATACAGGAAAAAGTATTTGATGTATATAGATAGATATGTATATAGAGTATTTGATGTATATTTTTTATATATAATTGTGCATTATATATTTCTTATACGGAGTCAATGTGTCTTTGTTTTTCTTTATGGCCTTAGACAACCTTTTGCATAATCTTGGGAGACAGAGAAAGAATGACACATTTGACTCTACACACATTTTAAAACTTGGTACATTGAAAGACAGGCAAGGGAGAGATGGCAACACACATAACCACAGAGAACTACTCTTTATTGTAAAAGAATTCCCACACATCAATTAGAAGAAGAAAAATACACCAAGGGAAAAGGGGCAAAAGCAATTTATAAGGGGTAATTTATATTTATTTTTATAAACATGTAATTCGCAGAAGAAATGCAGATGTCCCGTAAACATGTAATAGTCAACCTTGTATTAATGAAACACGATTTTCCCTGCAACAGATGGGCAAAACCGAAGTCACGGGCAACACCCAGTGTCAAAGAGATCACATGGAGGGGGTGCCAGCACCCGCACTAACAGGAGCAGGGATTAGCAAAGTGTTTCTGTGTCACGGTTTTACAGAATCCACCAAAATACAAGACTTGCCAGACTTTAATGTGTGTGAGAAAAATTCTGCACATGTTTTCAAGCATATACTCGTATTTACGTTATAAATGCCATTGTTCATGTTAATAAACCTAAACTATATATTTTTACTTGTATGTTATAAAAATTCATTTTTAAAAGTACTGGATATATAATATCAAACTGTTTATTATGTTACCTCTGGATAAGGAAGTAGAAATAGGGAAAGGTCTCTTTCATCTTTTTCTAGATTATACTTTTGTGTTTGAATTTTTATGAGTCTGTACTTGACTATTACTTGTGAAAATAAATACACAGACATTTTTCCAGGCTTAGAGGTAAGAAAATTCTAGAGAGCGGGACCCCAGTGTAGAGGCTTAGGGTTGGAAAAGCACATGAAAAAATTTAGGAAGAGTGAGCATTTGAGGGGACAGTGTTTTAACATTCCTTACAGGTTTTAGAAAAGAAGCAAGGAGCTCGTTGAGAAAACTCAGCCTGAGAGGCGCAGAGGGCAAGTGGCTTGACCGACGAGCGCTGACCTCTGCAGGGCTCCTGCCCCAGTTTCACGCTGTGTGTGGGCCCTGTCCGCAGGTGCAGTTCGTGCACCCACCAGACCCCCTGTGCTCTTCTCTCTCCTTTTCATCCGTGTTCCTCGCCTGTTGTAAAAAGCCACCGCCAGCATCCATTCAGTATTGGCCCAGCAGGTAGCGAGCGCCCCTTTCCAGCCAGGCAGTCCGCTGGGCCCGGCCGAGAGGAAGCCTGGAGGAGAGAGACCGCGCCAGCCTGTGTGCGCAGCAGGGACGCTCCTGAGACCCGTCCCTGGCTGTGAGCATTGCCCCGCAGCTGCCAGACGGGGCGCTGTGCTGGGGAAGAGCAGACACGGGCTCCCGGGGAGGAGCGCTCGCGGGGGCGGGCGCCCTGGCCGTTCTGCGGAGGGCAGAGAGTCGGCGGGACAGCGCCCGGCTTTTGGAGGCTGCGCCCCCGTGGCTGCGGCCACCGCCTGGAGCCTTGCTGACTCCATCACTCCAGCGCGTAGCGTTTCGCCCCCTTCTCTCCACCCCTCCTGTCTTCATTTCTTCATTTTTTTCCACTGGGACCCCTGCTTCCTGGATTTTAGACATTCAGTTCCTCTTTTCACAGACTTTGCCATAGCCAACTACTATCACTTATTCATTGACGTTCCTAAACCTGACTCACGTGATTAACATGTTTTTAAACTTTTTAATTGTATTTTTCCATTACCATTTACCCCCTTCTAGTGCCCTCCTCTCCACACTCACCCCACTGTTTGTCCATGTCCTTGAGTCCTTTTTCCTTTTGGCTCAGCCCCTCCAGCCCTCAACTGCCCCCTCCCCCTCTAGCTGTCAGCCTGCTCTCCATCTGTGAATGCGTCTATTTTGCTTGTTAATTCAATTTGTTCATTAGATTCCACATATAGGTGAAGTCATATGGCATTTGTCTTTCCCTGACTGGTTTATTTCACTTAGCATAATGTTCTTCAGGTCCATCCACCCAGGATTAACATATTTTGAAAGGAAACTTTGTGACTGACTGTAAATGAGAAACAATGAAAATGAAATAACACTCAATTAAAAATTAAAGTAAAACTGACCAGTAAGGAAGGCAGACCTCTGTGACGTGGTTGGCAAAGCCTGCCAGGTGCTCTCATCACAGCGGGATCCTGTTTGTGGAGAAAAGTGAGTTAGGTGTAGACGTTTAGCCAGTGGAAAATGACTGTGCTGTCAGTGAGTTCAGGGAGGGCGCCACAGGAGAGAGAGGACAGAAGAGGTGCCTGAAGAGCACGTCCTCATTTCGTGCGATCACACGGGTGAGGTGAGCCAGGAACGCATGGTAAGGCGGGCGGGCGGCCCCTCTGGGGCTGTGCTCGGGGCACACCTGCTGCTGTTCCATCCACACGGATTGTCAGAAGGGGCCTTGTAATGAGGGGCCGGAAGGAAGTAACCGAAGGGGCGGCCCGCGGGGAGAGTCAGCAGAGGAGCGGGGAGGGACCAATGCAGTAGAGAAAGGATGCGATCCTAGGTCAGGGTTGTGAACAGAAGTCTTTCCTGAGCCTGAGGGCTTGAGAACTTCTCTGGCCCCCGCTGCCTACCAGGACCTGTCCTCGGTCCACTGGGTGAGGTCTGAGCATCAGTAAGGAAGGGCCCCCAGAGTCCTGGCACCACCTGTGCTACTTAGGCGCCTCGCTGCCTGCGAGCAGCTCTAGCCCCGGGAGTCGCTCAGCAGCGCTTGTGGACTGACGTGGGCTGCTGACAGTTTGGGCATCTCCTTGGCCACCACCAGGGAGGGCCGGGCCCACCTGATGGGCTCAGGGCAACGAGGGGTGGTCCGCAAGGGCCGTCCTTGTGCTCCTGCCCTATCCTGGTGCCAGGAGGCTTCCCCTCGCCTTCATCCCTGCAGCCACAGGGTCTTTGAGTGGGTCCCTCACACTTGCTTCCCCGCCCCCTGAGTGAGGATCTCTTCTCCTTGCTTCGCTGTGCCCTCTGCCTGTCAGCGTTCTCCCCCTCTTCACCCAGGGAACGCCTGTCATCCTGGGACCGTCTTTTCCTTATGGAACCTTCCATGACTTCATCATACTTCCCTCAGGATAAGCTCTAATAGCACCATGTGACTCTCCTTAGTAGTGTTCCCCAGTTGGAATCTTGTATTTCTGGGACTACCTGATAGTCGCCTGCTCAGGATCATGAGCGCCAGCTGAACAGGGGTCTTGCCTACTCTCCCAGTACGTGGTGCCTCCACAGTGTCTGAGACACAGCAGGTGGCCCCGAAGTGAACAAGTGAACAAAACAGCCCTCAGCCGTTTGATTGCATGAAAGAGCAAATCCCCACGATTCCTTTTGGGCCTGATTTTCCTATTCCCAGTGCCACGAAGGGCAGGGCATGAAGCGGGGGGGTGGGGGCAGCAGGTGAGGCTGGAGTGGTGAGGACGTGCAGGCTGTACATGTGAACCGTGATGCGGAGGCTTGGATTTTCCTGGCTGTGGAGGCCCCTGGAAGACTCGGAGCAGTGGAATGACAGGATCTGGCCTGTGTTGTAGAAGGAGCGCTGTGGGCAGCGGGGAGCCGGAGCTGGAAGAGGATCCTGGCGGACTGGCCCTGCGGCCTGAACATAGAGCCAGTGCCGTGGGACCCCCTGGCTGTCAGGGTACCATTGTTTGTTTGTGGCTCTGGTCAGTGCTCTAACATTTTACAAAATAGCCACAGTGCGTGGTCCTGAGTCTGTCCTTTAAAACACATAGAGAGGTTTAAATGAACCAATGCCTGCTGCTCCCTGGCTTGTGTGCACCGGTTTAGGATGCACAGTGCCGATGACTTCCAGCCATTCCCTGCAGGGTCTGCCTCAGGAACACCTGCTCCCTGGGTCACAGAAAATACTGTGGTGCTCTCAGGCACATGAGGATGAGGCACCCTGACCTACAGAGTACAGACTCCTTGACCTGGCTTGGGGGCGGCCACCACCTGAGGCCGGCTCTCATTCCAGTGCTGTTTTGTGCTGCTTCTCACGAAGCAGCCACTCCCATGCACACACCCTGTAACCACAGCTGCCTTTCGGGCGCTGCTCACCTGAAATGCCCTTTCTTCCAGGGTCTGCGTATCAACTCCTCCCCATCCTTCTGAGTCGTATGAGTTTGCTGGGGCTCCCGTCACAAAGTACCACAAACTGGGGCTTCAGCAACAGAAACTACTTGTAACTGTCTCACAGTTCTGGATGCCGAAAGTCCAAGATCAAGGTGTGGCAGGGTTGGTTCCCTCTGAGGCCTCTCTTCTCAGCTTGTAGATGGCCGTCTCCCCCGTGTCTCACGTGGTCTTTCCTCGTTTGTGTCTGTGACCCAATTTCCTCTTTTTATGGCACCGGTCAC
Source organism: Pteronotus mesoamericanus (assembly GCF_021234165.1). Classification (NCBI taxonomy): domain Eukaryota; kingdom Metazoa; phylum Chordata; class Mammalia; order Chiroptera; family Mormoopidae; genus Pteronotus; species Pteronotus mesoamericanus. The sequence goes on from NW_026555090.1 coordinate 2,885,372, forward strand.
TGGTTTAGGGCCCACACCCATGACCTCATTTTATCTTGCCTCTTTAAAGGCCCTGTCTCCACATGCAGTCTCATCCTGAGATGCTGGGGCGAGGGCTTCAACTTACGAATTTGAGGGCACAGTTCAGCCCATAACAAGACCCTAGCTCGCATACCGCTTTATGCCCAAGCGCCCTCCCGTTCTCACGCAGAGCCCGTGAGCGGAGGAGCGCTCTGTCCTCCGGTATGCATTCATCTGAAATCCCCGGAAACACTTACTGGGCACCTTCTGTGCATCAGGGATCCATTCGGTGCCGGACGTCCAGAGGCAAAAAATACGGTGCCCACCCCGGATGCTTAGGTGAGAGACAGAGAGTGCAGGTGCAGCAGCTGCAGGGCGGCGTCCAGAGCAGGCATGCGGCCCAGCCTGGGTCGGGGCGAGCAGGAAGCCTCGCGTTCGTTCAGGGACGCCCCTGCTCAGCCTGGGATGCTGCCTGGGAGTCGGCAAGCTGAGGCGGGGAGGGTGCTGCAGCCAGGCGGTGGCACGCGGGAAGGCCTGGTGTCACACGGGACCATGGTGCTTCCAGTGGGACAGCGTGGGAGCGGGTCTCTGCATGGGGTGCGTGAGGGAATGGTAGGAAGTGGGGCTGTGGTTGGGTGCGAGGCCTGGTGCGTGGGGTTTGGCCTTCATCCTGCAAAGGGGAAGGACATGAGTGGGTATGTGTCCTAGAAAGCCTCCTGGCAGTATGGTGGCAGACAGTGGCTGTGGCCCTGACTCTAGCAGGGAACCCAGCGTTACTTCTGACCCCATTCTGACGTGAAGCACTAGGGATAAGGAGCAGAGGAAGGTTGGGAGACGTGTTGAAATCAGAGTGACAGGACTTTGTGACTGTCTAGACATAGAAGGTAGGGGACACTGAGAGGGTCTTCATTAGCTTCCCAGATTCTGAGTCTCGGCGAATGCCCCATTTTGAATGTGTGATTTGATGACTTTTGCTAAATGTACGCACCCACGGAACCACCATTACAGTCAAGCTATTGAACATCTTCATCACCCCAGAAAGTTCCCTCTGTGTCCCTTCACAGCCACCACCACCGCCAACACCCCTCGCCCCAGGCAAACACTGATAAACCTTCTGTCGCTCTCTACATTATTTTTTCATATCAATGGAACCATATACTATATATTATTTTGCCAGGGAGATATATTAGTTTAGTGATCTACTTACACGTGTGTGTGTGTGTGTGTGTGATGTTTATCAGCCACCTGTGGACAAATCTCCCACCTTCTGGCCACTGAGGAAAGTCAATCCTGAGCTTGGCTGCTCAGAGTCACCCTGGGAGCTTATTGAAAAGTCAGAAGCAGGAGTTTGGTTCCAGAGAGGGAACCCCAGGCCCGTGTGTTTTCAGTCAGCCTCGCTGGGGAACTACTTTTCCTAGTGACCACAGTGAGAACGGCAGCCGTGGAGCTAGACCTGCTCTCCCTTGTCCTGTGTGCTTATCCCTAAGAGACTATCTAGCCCAAACCTTGGGTGACATAATTCCTTCTGAGTGCTGAGCACACAGCTTTACCTGCCACCAATCACCCCAGCCACTTACTTTTTCATTCCTTTATCAAACAGGAAATTCCTGAGTACTTATCACATGTAGCGCATTGGACACTGTGCGTAAATGCAAAGCAAATCCGATTTGGTGCTTACAGTTAGTTGGAGAGACATACTCTTGACATACACAATCATGCAAGAAAAGGCAGTAAATGTAAGAGAACACCGATAAATGCTTGGAATTTAGAGAGACATTAAATAGCTTGCAGCTTTTTGTGGGTAGTGGGAGGTGGTAGGGAAGGTAGGGAAGACGTGACGTTGATCTGGGACTTAAGGGAGCATGAGATTTGTGCACACCGGAGTGCGTGCGGGGAAGGCCGGCCAGGCGGGGGATGTGCGGAAAACAAGGGAGAAGGTGGAGGAGGAAGCCCAGCGTGACTGGAGTGTGGGAACTATAAAGGGGAAGGGGAAACGGGGTTGGACAGGTGGGCTTGGGCTGGAGCAAGGAGACACTGCACTCTTTCAGCGCACTCGAGCTCAATGAATACGTGCTGTGTGCAGCGCCACCCTCAGGACCTCCACCAGCGGTCACCCCTCAAGGCCCCTCATCCCCTTCCTGCTCAGCCCCCAGATGTGCATTTCCCCACACCACCAAGAATTTAATTCTGACCCTGTCTTCCGGGACATAGCGTCAGCCCCACAGGTTAAGGGGTGAGTCCCGCAACATTGTCCCCACTTCAGGCACTGTTGTCAGTCCAGGTCGTCACCTGTGCCTCTGACCAGCTGGCTATAGACTTGATGTTCCCACTCTCCTTGGGTTTGATTAATTTGCTGCCCAAAGAAACATTTGCTTACATTTATTTGCAGCCTGTTATAGAGGATGGCGATGGAGAGGCGCAGAGCACGGTCTGGAAGGACCCTGCGCACAGGAGCTTCGGTCCCCACACGCTCCTGCGATCTCATTCACGGCACAGAGCTTGACCTGCAGCCTTCCCTGTCCCCTCCCAGAGGCCAGTGGCTGGAGGCTGACCAGTCCAGCCCTCTAGTCACTGGGTCCTTCTGGTGACCAGCCGCTTCCAGAGGCTCTCCAGGGGCCCTGCCCTGAGCCACCTCATTAGCATAAATTCAGGTGTGCTCCCGAGGGGCTCCTCCTGAATGACAAAAGACACCCCTGTCACCGAGGACATCCCCAGGGTTTCGGGAGCTCTGCAGCAGGAATCAAATCTGTCTCCTAGTGTGCAGCAGCCCCTCCCACGCGCCCACCCTGGTAACCGCTCGTCTGCTTCCTGGCCCGGGGCTGCTGCCTTTTCCCGGCTGTCGCAGAAACGGGAGCACGCAGTGCGCAGGCCTGTGAGCCGGGCTGCTTTCTCTTAGCATGGTGTGTACCAATAGTGCACTGTTTTTTATGGATATAGTAAGAAGTGTTTCATTATGTGGACACACCAGTTTGTTTATCCACTTACTGTTGTGGGACCGTGAGGTGGTTTCCAATTTTTGCTATGATGAACCAAGCCTATGAATCAAGATGTTACGAACAGTTGTGTTACAGGTGTTCGTGTGAACACAAATTTTGAGTGGGATTACTAGAGTATATGATGAGTACATGTTTAATTTTATGAGGAACTGTGGTTCCCTTTTTCAAAGCAGCAGCACCGGTTTCCGCTTCCCGCAGCGGCGAGAGTCCCCGAGCCCCTGTCCCGGCGCGGGCTTCACTTCCCGCCTTTCCCTTTAGCCTCCCTCCCAAGTGTGTGGTAGCCTCTCCTTGTAGTTCTAGTTTGCATTCACTTAATGACTAATGATGTTGAGCATCTTTTCATGTGTTTATCTGCCATCCAGAGTCCTCCTTTGGCAAAGTGTTTATTTAAATTTTTGACCATTTTTATTGAGCTATGTGTTTTGTCATTTATTGAGTTTTGCGTGTTCTTTACAAATTCAGGAATCAAGCCCTTATCAGTTTTGTGTTTTGCAGATGCTTCCCTTCTAGTCTGTGGCTTGTCTTTTCATTTTGTTGACAGCATCTTTTGTGGAGTAGAAATTAAATTTTGATAAAGTCCCTTTATCAGGGGTTATTTTTTAATTTATTTTATGAATCATGCTTTCAGAGTTGTAAGAAATCTTTGGCTAACTTAAGATTTTTCTCCTGTTCTTCGAACAGTTTTCTAGTTTTATTTAGGTTTCATGTCTAGGTGTAGGACCCATCTTTAACATTTACTATGGGCCGCACACGGCCTGGAGCGGGGCAACCGCAGAGGAACGGGACGATCGCTGGGCCTGGGACCCCGGGGCTGGGGAGCTGGGTGAAGCATGTCAGTGGAATGCTAGGTTGGCGTAAGGGACCCTGTGGACGCTCATCATGGTGGAGAAGCTGGGCTGGTCCCTGGACAAAGGGCCCAGGAACTGAGGTTTATGGGAACGTGGGCGTGAGGCTGAAAGTAGGAGTCGGGGGTGGGAGCCCTTCATCCTGGGCGTGGAGCCGCCTGCTGTGCTGGGGCTGCCGTGCGGGGGGCCTGGCGGGAGTGGGCAGAGCAGGCCCTGTGCTTCACCCTGAAAAAGAGAAGGTGGGGCGGCCCCGTGACATGGCTCGTGCTGTGCTCTTTGAAAGACAGGGACTGTTTTTCTTCACTGAAGTCAGTCAGGGGAGTCTATCACAAAGAGCGTGTCCTTAGGGGCCAGCCACAGTGCTGCTCCTTAAGTCTCCACTCCCACCCTGTGGGCGGCAGATCACAGCGCTGCGGCGGTACTGCTGTTCCTTGTGGGTTTACTCCCGAGGTCTGTACAATGAACATGTAACGACAAGGTTACCCAACAGGCGGCCTGCAACACTATTCCTTGGGTTTGTGGTGCGCGTGCGCACACGTGTGTGTGTGTGTGTGTGTGTGTGTGTGTGTGTTGCTATTATATAGAGCTAACACACAGTGCTACACAATGCTAGAAGCATTTCATGCTGGGGAGAGATAGGACATGTTCTAGGCAATGAGTGTGTTGACCCTGCAAAGCACAGCGGTTGCTTTCATTAGCCAGCTGGCACTAAATAGCTAAAGGCTGTTTAGAAAAGAATATTTCAGGAACACAAAAACAAAAAGAACTCAGCTGCATCCAGGGATATAACTTAACCTGCGAACAATGAGAGAAACCAGAGCAATGGCGGACACTGGAAACCTGTGCAGAGGGACGGGCTTCGCCTGTCACTTGGAGGGGTTGTCCGCCACGACTCTGGGGCAGCCCGGGGGACAATGCAGGTGTGAGTTTAGGTCCCTGTGCCCTCAGTGCCTGCGGAGGCTCCAGGAAAGCTCTACCTTCCGCTCACTTTCTGCTGGTGATCCCAAGGGCCAGCACAGACCGCTGTCAGACTCCTCTGCTGTGGGGCCTCTGTCTTCCGTCCCTCCCCTGCCCCAGGACAGCTGCCCGCTGCACCTGTCCTCGCTGCCCCCCGCCCCGCAGACACCTCTCCACTGGTCCCGGGGCCACAGACGGGAGCCTTGCCTGGCACACTGCCGCTTCTCCACCACCGCTGGGCCCCGCCACCGTGGCTTCTTTGTAACTGGGACATGCCAGAGGGCCATGTCTCTGGTACGTCCCCAAAGGCACAATGGATCCAGTGGGAGACCTTAGAATTTCTTGAGGAAAGAGCTCTTTCAGTGCTGTCTTGCCGACCCAGGTCCTGCCTGCTCCCTCGTCCACTGCCCTGCGAGTTCTCCCGCCAGGGTCTTCAGTCCCTCAGGCAGACAGGCCACCAGGGCCCTCCCCGGCGGGCGTGCCAACGCGCCCGGGCTGTGGCACTCGTGTGCTTGGGACCCAGCCGAGACCTGCTGCTCCAGGCTTCCAGCTCTCCTGACTTAGGGCTGCCTTTTCAGATGGCTGCCATCATTGTAGACAGTCCACTCCTGCCTGGCAGTGTCCTTGTGAGCCTCCCGGAGGCCGGAGGCCTGAAGGTCCCTGTCACAGGAGGAGACTGCCATCTGTGAGCAAGAGCAAGGAAAGAACCCCAGTAGAGTCTTGAATTTTGCATGTAAGATCTGTATTTTCCCAAGCTTAAAATGTACTTTAGTTTGTAAGTGGGTTGTGCCATATCCCCCGACCCCCTCACACACATGCTGCTGGCAACCAGCCCAGACAGCTCAGGCCTTCGCCGGGCGACTCTCCCTTGGCTCCCCGAGGCATCAGAGAGACGAAGATGAGCGGTGAGGGGTGCGCAGGGACGGCCGGCGACGACTCTCGAGGGAAGAGAGATGAAGTAGTCACGCCTAAATGACGGAAGGGGGCAGGAGCCCCTGAGGAAGCCCGAGCACCTGATTGACCGAGCGCCCGGCTGCGGAGCGGCGCTGTGGCTGGAGACGGGCTGCGGCGGCGTGGACGGTTAACGCCGGCGCTCGCGCCTCGGAAGTGGCGTGGCACGTGGGTGGGGTTCCTTCCCCGCAATCCTTGAATTGCTGAGCCACTGTCTCAGCAAGGGGGCGTGGGAGATGGCTGCTCTGGCTAGTCCCGTTTGCAGTGTACGTCGTGCAGCACATGCCGGGCCCCTGACACTCCGAGGCTGCCTCTCCTGAGTTCGCAGAGCTGGTGCTTATTTCTTGCTTTTATTTTCCTGTGGCCAGAAGGCCAACATGACTCAAGTATAGCGAGCAAAGAGGAGCCAGTGGATGTGCTAAGGGGACTACGTCTGCACCTTGGCACAGAAGCTCCTGTGCGGGAGTCCCTTTCAGCATCTGTGCTCAGCAGTGCTGGGGCAGGGGATCTGCCCCCACCCTCCTGGGTCTCGGTAAGGCAAGGGCACTGACCGAGTCGGTGGAGAGCTCGGGGTTTGCTGGGTGGGTGAGGCTCTTGCATTGTTCCTACAGGAAGTAGAACAGGGTGAGTCAGAACCGGCGCCGCCTGGTAGGCTTTGCCCCGCCCCACCTGACGCAGGGGCTCCGGTGGGAGCGAAGGAACAGGAGGGCTGGGGGAAAGCCGAGGTGCTTGGGTGAGCTGTTTCGAGTTGATAGGCCCTTAAATCAGTGGTTACCATTGGCTACCATTTTCCCGAGCATCTGACATAAATTTTAGTTATTACTTTGTTTCAATTAAGACATTAAAAATCTTAAACCATTAAAATATAAAGTATTATTTGCTACTACTAATGGGATGAAGCAGACGACTTTAGAGATTTGGTTTTGAATAATATTAAGAAACTCTCAAGCACTTTATAAGTGAATGAGGTTAATATTTCTAATGCTGATGTTTATAAATATATCAGCATGAATATTATTTGAAGATAGTAATGCTGGAAGGCTCTGGATTATATCAATGGGATTCTCATCCTGAAAGCAGTTTTGGGATTTTTTTTTTTTTTTTTTTTTTTTTTTTGCAGTTGTCTAGAAGCATTTACAGGTCGTACAGGAAAAGAGCTGTCGTTGCTGTATGGTCGTTTTGTATTCGCCCACAACTTCAGCACCTGCTTAGTAAGTGCCTCCCTTTTGCAGGGCCCTGTGCTGGGAGTGACCTGATCTGATTTGTCTTTTAAAATATTATTAATAATTTAAAATGTTTTGAATTGTGGTAAAAATACAACATGGACTTTACCATATTAGCCGTTTTAATGATTTGCATCAGTATTTTAAAAAGCCCCCACTGGCTGCTGAGTAGACATTGACTGTGGGCAAGACAAGGCGCGAGCAGAGGCGGACTGTCGGGCACTGCCGCCCCAGGCAGGAGGCCGTGGCTCTGCCTGGAGCAGGCGGCACGGCCCAGGGGACGCTGAGGTGGCCGTGTCTGACCGACGCTGCCCCATGGTCTGGAAGTCTGGAGGTGGGAGCGTCAGAAAGCCCCGTGAGAAAGTCTTGCCTGGAATGAGCCTCTAAGGAGGGGATAGACCGTTCATGGGGGAGTCTCAGAGGAGGGTCTTGGGGCCCCCCAGTGAGGCCGCGTGGAGAAGAATCGGGTTGGCAGCACCGCAGGGCAGGTGGCCAGCCCTTCATCTGGAACAAGAAGAAGCCGTGGGCCCAGGCAGGGGTGTGCCCTGAAGTGGGTCCCTGGGGAGAGGGAGTTTACAAACTCCTGGCATCACTGATTTTAAATCAGTTGTCACTGATTGTAAAGTACGATGACAAGTTCTTCAGGGGGCAGTGTGAGACCCCAGAGAAAATCATCTGGGAAATCGCTGACCCTTGTACCTGGCATGTAGGTGGTGTTGATAAATGGTGGCTTAAAACTAAGTTAAAATGAGGGGGTGTGAGCAGGAGTGACCAATCCCAGCGGAACCCTGGAAGTCTGCCGGGAATTGGGGAAGGCACGAGCTGCGGGAGGAACTTCCGAAGGGGAAAAGCGACAGCTGCCGCCCACGTCTTTGCTGGGGAAAAACGCCGGCGCTCCCAGCCTGGGCAGGACTGAGCTGGAAAACAGGAGCCTGGGGTGTAGTCCAAGCTGCCACTGGGGTTTTGGGTCTGGGAGAGTGAGAGGGAGGCCACACCCGGACGAGGGCTGGGAGGTCAGGGTGAAGGGGGCCATTCGAGGTCAGAGCAGCGCGCTGTGCGGCGTGGGCGCACGGGCCACGCCAGGAGGCCGCCCCTCATCCTCGTCAGGGCCCCAGGCCAGCTTCGCAGTCGCTCAGTCAGCAGTCAAGTCCAGGAGCCCCCATGAGCCCCTGAGACGGGGACAGGAGTCTGGAGGGGGACACTGGCACTCCCCTTGGAAGGTGTGTGGGAGTCACCCAGGCCAGGGGACAGGGCCGGTGTCCTAAGCTCTCTCTGTGTGCCCCTCCACGTCTCCTCTCCTCCTCTCCGTCTCTCTCCACCACCATTGCCTGGGTTCCACTCTGACCCCTGAAGGCCTGGGGGTGATGAAGCCTGAACATGGGGCTCTGCACTCCCTGAGTTGGCCCTCCAAGCCCTGCCCGCGGCCTTGTAAATGGTTCCTTTCTGAGCTCGCCCCAGTTTCACAGCTAAGGGCCAGGATAGGCGGGCCGTGCCGGGGCCCAGCATTGGACCGAGTGTTATGGCTCAGGGTGCTTTGCCTAAATAGATAGAAAAGTCTCCAGTCCCTTCCTACGCTATAGTTTCTGTTTTGTTTGTTTTCTCATTACATTTTTCACAATTGTGGTAAAACACACATAGTGTAAAAGTTAGCATCTTAAATATTTTAAGTGTATAATTCTCTGTCATTAAGCGCATTTACGCTGTTGTGCAAACATCACCGCCATCCCTGCACAGAACTCTTTTCATCTTACAAAACTGAATCTCTGTCCCCATTAAACACCAACTCCCAACTTACCCTCCCCCCGAACCCTGGCAAGCACCATCCTATTTTTCTGTTTCTGTGAACTTGACTACTTTTAGGTACCTCCTACAAGTAGAGTCACACAGCATTTGTCTTCCTGTAACTGGCTGAGTTCGCTCACCATGAAGTCCTCAAGGCAATACCAAGCTGTAGCGTGGGTCAGCATTTCCTTCCCTTCTCGGGCTGAACAGCATCCCACTGGATGGCGCAGCTCGTCTTACCTCACCATCCATCGTGGACACGGGTTACGTCCCCTCTGTGGCTGTTGTGAACGTGGGTGCACAAGCATCTCTTTGAGGCCCAGCTTTCAATTATTTGGGAACACACCCAGAAGTGGAATTGTTGGATCTCATGGTAATCTGAATTTTGATATTTTGAGGGACTATGTCCTTTGATTGTGTCCTTTAATGCACAAAAGTTGTTAATTTTGAAGTAGTCCAGTCTATCTATTTTTTCTGTTGCTGCCTGTGTTTTTGGTATCATATCTAAGAATTCATTGTCAGACCCAGTGTCACAGAGCTTTTCCCCGTGTTTTCTTCTGAGAACTCCTGAGAGTTACGCAGTTTTAGCTCCTGTATCTGGGTCTCTGACCCGTGCTGAGTTAGGTTTGTCCCTGGTCTGAGGCAGGGGCCCAGCTCCGTCCTTCTGCGTGGGGACCTCCAGCTTTCCGAACATTTGCTGAAGCAGCTGCCCATCCGCCTCGAACAGTCATGGCATCACGCTAACGTCTTACTCTCAGTTACTGTGCAGTGGATCTTTTTAAACTATTCCTACAGAAAATGCTTATGAAGTATTTTATTCCTCTCATCTTTTCTGCTGCTTTGGCTCATTCATTTTTAATTCCCTGAAGTGAAGCCACAGTGTAGGTAAGGCAAGAGCTGCTGATTAGTGGCCACCCAGCGCTGGGGTGCCCGCTTGTCGGCTGGGCTTTGGAGGCAGAGGGATTGCCCAGGGCACTGGTGCCGAGCGTCCTGCCTCAGGGCAGCTCCCAGGCCAGAGCCGCTCTCCAGGGTCTGGTTCTACATTAGTGACCCAGCTCTCCCTCGCTGCTCGTTCTGGATCACACCCTCTTACTACAGAGCTCTGCTTGGTGGCAGTGTCTCATAGTTTCTGCAAGTTCTTCCTTCATTTTTAAAGTTTGTGCACAGGCTTGTGATGGTGTGGTTAGTGATGCACAAAGGTTCTCTTCCATTCAGTTTTTGTTTTGTCGCTGCTTGTGCATATCTTCTTTAAATGCCTTCTGCTGAAGGGATAAATGAATTTTGGCCATTTTTCTTCTGGTGCTGTGTGGAAATCTTTCTTTTCCTTTTTTATCAGGAAGAAATCTAAGGCTGATGGGGTGATCTTTTATCTTGAGACCACAGGAAATAATAAGCTTTGAAATGTTTCCTGTGGCCACCAGCTGAAGTCCAGGATCCCTCCAGCTGCTCTCAAAGCAGAGCTTCAGCGTTAACGTTTCAGTGCAGACGGAAACGGACCCGGTGTAGGTCTAAGAGCCAGGGGGCCAGGACCCTCGTTCTTCCTCTAGAACTGAGCTTCTGGGCCTCAGCCACTGACATTTTAGGCCCGCTCGGTCTTTGTGGTGGGCTGCCCTTTGGGCCGTAGGAGGTCTGGCAGCGTCCCTGGCTCTGCCCAGTATCAACCCCCAAGCTGTGGCGACTGAAACATCACACATTGCAGGTGTTCCCTGGGGCAGAACCATTTGCCCTACCCCGCCCCGCCCCGTTAGAACCACTGCTGTGGAAGAAGTCAGGAGCAAACAGGGCACACGTTCTGGAAAGCTCTAGCTGGATATTTTCGGCATGTTACTCGCTTACACTCTGTTTCCTGCCGAGTCCCCTGGTGATTGAGCTATGTGGACATTCTCAGCTTGTCAGTGCTCGGACTTGAATGCTTTAGCTTTCCGCTTCCTGGCGCTGATTGTGCTTGCAGTCAAGACCTCAGCGCCCTCTCCCACTCCCACGGCTCATTATTTTGTGCTGGTCGGAAGGGTTTCCCGGCCGCCTTTCTCTTTTCTTGCCTTAAAAAGGTAATCTGAGGCCCCAAAGTGACCATCCACCACAGGCTCAAGGCAGCGATTAGGTAAAGTATTTTAACATGTTCAAGGCAGCAGGAGACCCACCCGTGGGCGCTGCCCTGCTCTGTGCCCAAACCCCTCATTGTGTTCCTGAAATAGCTGTTCCCTCTCCCCTCCTTCCTTCCCTCTCTTCTACTTTATGCCATACATTTGTGAATTACATTTTAAATGTAGTAAATTACACTATTATGGAGAGGAAAGAAGTATGGTGAAAAAATAAAATATTTGAAAAATTTAAAGAAAACACCCCCACCCTGACGGGCATGGCTCAGATGGTCACAGCATCTTCCTGTGCACCAGAAGGTCGCAGGTTCAATCCCTGGTCTGGGCACATGCCTAGGTTGCAGGTTCAAGTCCCCAGTCGGGACATATGCAGGGGGCAGCCAATCGATGTTTTTCTCTCACATCATTGTCTCTCTTTCGCTCTCTCTTCCTCCGTCCCACTCTGGAATCAATAAATGTTAATAAGAGAAAAGGAGAGAAAAGGAAAAAAAAAACCAAAGACCATCTTCCTGCCCCTGTGGGAATGGGTTCCTAGATTTAACTATAATTCCTTCATCAATTTGATCCTTGGAGGTGTTTTAGGAGGATTTTCAGAAACCAGAGAATTAATCATCAAAACCCTTTCTTTTTCATTACCCTGGGCTTGGCCAGAGCCCATCTATTAATTTTCTGTTACTGATTCCCACCCACTAGAAAGGTATCACTCACGAGCATTCCCACCTGTGTGTATCTTGCAGCAGCGAGGATGTGTGAGGGCTGGGGCCGACTAATGACCGTGAGGTGTCTGTTCTCAGCGTCTGTTTTCCTCTCTACTTTTCCTCTTTCACATTTCCAAGTGAAAGTAGGCTGCTCCGTGTACAAGAAGGATACTTTCCTGCGACCCTGTAGGTCTGTCGGGCTCCTGCCATGGAACGTCGATTTAGCTGTTCCACCACCACGCACTGTTGCATTGATAGAGCGCAGTGGTCCTCCCTGAACGCAGCAGTGACGCAGCAGTGACTGTCGGGAGGACAGCTCACATTTAAGTGCCTTCCGTGTGCCCAGCCCCCGGTCTCCCGGCTCTCAGTTCTGTGAAGCAGGCGTTAATAACTCCATCTGGTTGGGTGAAGAGGCGGAGAATCCCAGCATTGAAAAAGCATACTGAGTTCACACAGTAAATGTGCTGCTGGAGCTGGACCAGGAACATTGGATCCAGAAGCCCTTGTGCTTTCCCATGCAAGGCAGGTTATTCAGAGAGGCTGTATCATCCTTGGTGTTTAAAGCCAGTTGAGACTGGGTATCAATTCTGCCTTTATCAGCAGCTCTGCGATTGGAGCTTATCCTCCCTGAGCCGAATGAAGTTTCCCTTTCTGTAAGTTGGGGGTCACCTCATAGGGTTACAATGAGGATTTAATTAAATGCCCACATAAAGCCTGTGGCAGTGCTTTGCCAGGCTCAGAGTGGGTTAGTGTGGCCGCTCTTAGTCACTACAGTTATGTAATTAATTGGTCCCCTGTATCAGACAGCATGGTGAGGGGTGAGAGGAGGGGCGTGGGAGCGGATTGGATGAAAGGTCTCAGAAAGCTAGGAGTGGGCCTGGGGGCACCCCTCCCTCCTCCTAGCCCGAGGCCCGCCTGGCCGTGGGCGGCCTGAGTGCGTTCCAGAGAGTCCCGGGCTGGGCAGGACAGCAGGCCGGGCGGGGGGGAGGGGGAGGGGGCGGGACGGGGGGAGGGGCGGGGGGGTGGCGGAGGAGGGGTGCGATGCGAAACAGCACCCTCCGGTGGGGAGAGCAGGGGCAGGGCGCAAAGCTAGCCTTCGTCCGACTAGGCGTCCGCTCAGCCCCGCTCCCCCTCCCGCCCCGCCTTCCCGCGCTGGGGAGCGGCTTCAGCTGCACAGCTCCCCTCCCGTCCGCGCACGGTGCCTGCGTGCAGGGCTCTCCTCCTGCTTCGAGTGAGTGGGAGGTGAATTATTTCATTACTTTGTATTTTGAATTCTGAAAGAAGGTGGACTTGGAAGGAGAGAATCTGGCTGGTGGATGGGTGAGAAATAGAAGGCTTAGTCCGGGGAAAGTAATGGGAAAGAAGAGTGAAAGGAACTAAGAAAAGATAGCATGGTAAACAGGAGGGGCCCTGATGGGGAACGTCCTCTCGGTACATTCACTTGGGAACAACTTGATCGGGTTTGGAAGGTCTAGGGCAATCAAAAGGCGTGATGACACACATCAAGTCACCCTGAGGATTTTGCCGCGGAGCGCGCAGCAGCCGTCGCTCGAAGCGCCGCGGGACGGCTTTCCGGGCCCCGCCCCCAGGAGGTCGTCGGGGTCGTTGCCAGAGGTTAAGGCAGGAGTTGAGAAGGGAACTGATATGGTGCCTTTATTTTCAACCAAAGTCTTAGACTTCTGAAAAATTGGGGCAAAGATGGCAAGGAAAACCTCCATTCTCTTTCTGCTGCTTTTCATCTTTACATTCTTATCTTTTTTTGAGGAATAAATGAGAGGCATTTCATTTCACGCGTAACCTGGGCAGATTTTGGAAAATGTGGATGCATTACAGAATCATCTTATGTTTTCATAAAGTAAGCCCTGTAAGAGTTATTTCTAAGTAGGTGTAATTATAACATAAAAGTGCGACTTGATTAAACACATGTTTTGAGTCATCTCCATGCGTCGGACTGACATGGCACTTGTTGGTTCTGCAGTAATTGGTAAAATTGTTCATTAATTCTCTTCAAGAATCACTCAGGATAGGTTAGTTTATTTTATATTGGGAGTCCTAATAAAGTTAATTACTACAATATATAGGCCTTACTTAGCCTAGTAATTTTTTCACTGTTGCTGTGGAAACCTGCATTAAAAATTGTGGGTCAAGAAAGAAAAATGATTGATGCTAAATGTCAGGAAAATACATGAGAAATTATGTTTTTAGCACAGAATTTTAAAAAGTCATGATACTTGGTACCAACCTGAGACTAAAAAGGTTCTGAACTAATCTTATGACTGAAATCATGAATAATTTTCTCAGAAACACTATAGAAAACAAACTGCAAAGTCTTTCAGAGGTGATTTTCGGCTGCAGTCCGATTCCCACTGCTGCCAGGAGAGCGGTGCTGCAGAAGGAGTTCTGGGCAGGCTCTGGGACACGCGCCTCCAGGTAGTCACTCTGCGTAGGAATAGGAGGGATCCAAGATGCTGGCAGAGCAGAAGATGTTACACTCGCCTCCTCCTAGGACCCAATTGGATTCACAGCCAAAATATAGAGGAAGCAGCCTGAGCAACCGACTGAGGACCGGCCGAGCAGAGTCCTTACAACCACGGAGTCACAGATGAGGCCACACTGGGCCTGGTAGAGGGGGCAGGGACACAAAAAGGGGTTGTCCCTCTCCCAGAAGCAGTGGCTGAGGTTCCAGAGGGATGTCTCATTGTGGGGGTTCCCCCCGAGAAGTGTGGAGTCTCAACCCCAAGCCAGGCTCCACTGCCCAGAGCACCAGAACCAGGAAGAGGTGCCCACATAGCATCTGGCTATGAAAAGCAGTGGGCGTTCTGTCCACCAGGGACAGACAGTCCACTGAAGACACAGGCACCCTCTTAAAGGGCCAACGCACAATATCTTGTTCATAGCCACTCACCCTGGGCTCCAGTAAAGGGAGGGCGAAGCTTACTAGAGTCGCATGAGGGCAGCCTGGGGTTTGTGGCTCTGTAGAGAAAGCTGAAGGGACAGCCACCAGGCTCCCGGTGCTGAGTCCCTCTCACACACCGCAGACGCCATCTCTCTTGGGTGGAGCACTCCCCTTCCTGTAACATCAGCCCAGGGAAAGCAATAGCCCGAACCTCCAGGCTCCCTCTTGCCCCACCCTGCAGAGCTTGCGCCCTGCTGAGGACTCAGCTGCCTGGGCAGGGATAGAGAGGTCTGGGCAGACTCAGGGGGTGTCCGTGTGTTGTGTGGCTTTGGGGTGGGAACCATCGCCCCGCCTTTCTCACGAACCTGACCGGCTCCTCCATGTCACCAGACATATGCTAGCGCTTGTACCCAGGCTCCCAGCTCCACCCTCATCAATCTTGGTGGCTCTGCCCTGCTGAGGGCTAGACAGAATTCTGGGACAGACTGATTCTGCGTGGCTATGGGGTAGGGGCCACTCCCCCATTTTCACCCAAGCCTAACTGACACCCAACCCTCAGGGGAGATCTGCCCGCCTCATCGACCCAATTCCCAGCGGCCCCTCCTGCTGAGATTGGCCTCCTGGCAGAATTGGAAACGGACTGAGTTGCTTGGCTGTAGGCCAGGGGCTGTTTTCCCTTCACACCCCAAGCACCTCCCTTCACACCTGCCTTCACGCGGCCAAACCTTGGGGTATTTTGGCCTGATAAACAGGGTGGAACAGGGCCTCATCCTGACCACTCCTTTAAGGCCCTGTCCCACCACAAAGGTGTGCAAGCACCCAACAGGTGGCAGCTAGACTTGGTGCACCCTGGGACGTTTGCCGAGTGGCCTCAGACCCAGCATTGGCCCTGAGTTTGAATCTATATTGATCTGCTGAACACCACTCATCCCTCCGTGGTGACTCGCTGAGAGCCTGCCTCATGCAACGCGAGTACCGCCAGAGGCTCTTTCAGTGACTGAGCCTAACAGGCAGCCGGCAGGTGGAGGCAGGTGGAGGCAGGTCTCTGGGTGCTTTGGGACTTGTGACGACATGCCCCTGGGCCCAGCGCTGGTCATAGCTGATCTCGGTGTGCAGCTTGGTCCTTCCCATGCACACCTAGGCCCCGCAGAGGCAGCCACAAACTGTGGATCACTGTGTAGCTCCAAACAGGTTGCCCAGGGCCAGGAACAGGCAGCATCTGACATTGATCAGTGCAGACTGGAGTCCCTCCCAAGAGGCCTCAAAACCAACATGCCCAGTGGCCAGCTTCAGACAAGCACAGAGAAGGATCCAGTTAGCTTCATATGTGGCATATCCAAAGGGAGGTGTCAGCAGGTACCACCCTGCTGAGACAAATTCTGCTTCATGTGATCACACCTGCATAGTGGCTCATGGACCGTGGTTGGGGTTGATTCTCAGTCAGCAACCCCGCACAGGAGTGGGCCAATAGCAATAAATTGAGCTACAGCAGGAGGGCCCACATAACCCATGCAGAAGACATTCCTGGAGCCCTGGCCAGTGGCTCAGTTGGGTGGAACATTGTCTGCTATGCCAAAAGGTTTCAGGTTCAGTTTTTGGTCAGGGCACATACCTATGTTGCAGATTTGATCCTGAGTTGCAGCGTGTATGGGAGGCAGCCAGTTGATGTTTCTCTCTCACATTGATATTTCTCTCTCCCTCTCCCTCCCTCCCTCCCTCTCTCTCCCTCCCCTCCCCTCTCTAAAATCAATAAAATATACTCAGGTGAGGATTAAAAAAATATTTTTTAAAAATACATTCCTGGAACACCCAACTTTTGTGGGACCACTGGGTCCCAAAAGGCACCTACTACATAAGGCCACCCTGCCAATACTGGAAGTCATAGCAAATCTGTCTAATACATAGAAATAAACACAGAGAGGCAGTCAAAGTAAGACCAAGAAACAAGCCCCAAATTTAAAAAAAAAAAAGGAGAAATCTCTCAGAAAAGAGCAAAATGAAATGGAGACCAGCAATTTATCAGATATAGAGGTCAAAACAGTAGTTATAGGGATGCTCAGTGAACTTAGAACTACAACAGCATGGAAAAGGACATAGAAACCATAAAAAAGAACAGTCAGAAATGGAGAATACACTAGAAGGAAAAAACAATAAGTCATATGAAGCAGATGATTAAATCAGTGATTTGGAAGACAAATTAGAAGAAAATACTAAATCAGAGCTGCAAAAAGAAAAAAGAATCTTTCCTATCCCAGATTTTAATGTACAACAATAGATATTTTTAAGTATACTTTATTGATTATGCTATTACAGTTGTCCCATATTTGTCTCCCCTTTATTTACCCTCTACCTCCACGCCCCCTCACACCAGCATTCCCCCCTTAGTTCATGTCCATGGGTTGTACACATAAGCTCTTTGGCTTCTCCATTTCCTGTACTATTCTTAACCTCCCCCCTCTATTTTGTACCTACCAATTATGCTCCTTATTTCCTGTGCCTTTTCCCCGTTCTTCCCCGCTCTCCCTCTCCTCTGATAACCTCCTATGTGATCTCAATTTCTGTGATTCTGTTCCTGTTCTGGTTGTTTGCTAAGTTTGTTTTTGCTTTTATTTTGTAGATTCAGTTGTTGATAGTTGTGAGATTGTTGTCATATCACTGTTCATAGTTTTGATCTTCTTTTTCTTAAATAAGTCCCTTTAACATTTCCTATAATTAGGGTTTGGTGGTGATGAACTCCTTTAACTTTACCTTATCTGGGAGGCACTTTATCTGCCCTTTCATTCTAAAGGATAGCTTTGCTGGAGAGAGTAATCTTGGATGTAGGTCCTTGTCTTCCATGACTCTGAATACTTTTTACCAGCCCTTTCTTGCCTGCAAGGCTTCTTTTGAGAAATCAGCTGATGGTCTTATGGGAACTCCTTTGTAGGTCACTGTCTCCTTTTCTCTTGCTGCTTTTAAGATTCTCTCCTTATCTTTAATCTTTGACAATTTAATTATGATGTGTCTTGATGGGTTCCTCTTTGGGTCCAACTTGATTTGGGCTCTCTGAGCTTCCTGGACTACCTGGAAGTCTATTTCCTTCACCAGATAGGGGAAATTTTCCTTCATTATTTTTTCAAATAAGTTTTCCATTTCTTGCTCTTCCTCTTCTCCTTCTGGCACCCCTATGATTCGGCTGTTGGAATGTTTAAAGTTGTCCCAGAGGTTCCTAAGCCTCTCCTCAATTTTTTGAATTCTTGTTTCTTCATTCTGTTCTGATTGAATGTTTATTTCTTCCTTCTGTTCCAAATTGTTGATCTAAGTCCCAGTTTCTTTCCCTTCACTGTTGGTTCCTTATATTTTTTTCTTTATTTTACTTTGCATAGCCTTCACTTTTTCCTCTATTTTGTGTCCATAATTAAACATTTCTGTAAGCATCCTGATTACCAGTGTTTTGAACTCCACATAGGAAGTTGGCTATCTCCTCGATGCTTAGTTCTTTTTCTGGAGTTTTGATCTGTTCTTTCATTTGGGTCATATGGTGTTTCTGTTGCGTTGTATGAGGCAGTCTTGGGTATTCGCCTGGGTGGGGCAACCCACCTCTCTGCGTTGTGGTGCTATATGTTGGGGAAGAATCAGAGAGGGAACCATGCTGCTTGCTCGGCTCCTGCCCCACTTTCAGTCACTTTTCCCACTACCCACAAGCAAATTGGGCCCTTTTGATGCTGGTTCTCTGGTTTGTGTGGGCTTGGGTATATTCTAGGACCCTGTGGGCTGCTCCAACAAACTCTGTTGTGAGGCTGAGTGTTTCTCCTGCCACTGCAACCCCTATAGATTTTTACAGCCAGAAGTTTTGAGGCTTTCTTTTCCTGCACTGGAACCCTGGATTGTGAGGTCTGTTATGCTCCCCTGTTGTTCCTCCCAGTTTATCCACACACAAATATGGGACCACCAGCTGCCGCCTCACCCGCCTGGTCCTACAGCCTCTGCCTTACCACAAGTTCTCTTCTTCCCAGCTGCCCATCTCTGCCCCTCCTACCAGTCTGGATGAATGTTTCTTCTTTAACTCCTTGGTTGTTGATCTTCCATACGGATTGATTTTCAGGCAGCTCTGGTTTTTTGTTTTTTTAAGGATTTTATTTATTTATTTATTTATTAGAGAAGGGGAAAAGAAGGAGAAAAAGAGGGAGATAAACATCAATGTGTGGTTGCCTCTCGCTCACTGCCTACTGTGGACCTGGACCAAAGCCCAGGCATGTGCCCTGACTGGGAATCAAACCAGTGACTTTTTGGTTCTCAGGCCCATGCTCAATCCAATGAGCTACACCAGCCAGGGCTTTGTTGTTAAATTTGTTGTCCTTCTTTTGGTTGTGTGAGGAAGCAAAGCATACCTACCTACACCTCCATCTTGGCTGGAAGTTTGAGAAAAAAGAATCTTTAAAAGTGACAATAAAGGCCAGGAAACTCAGAGAGTCCCAAACAAGGAGGAACCCATCAAGACACATCATAATTAAATTGTCAAAGATTAAAGATAAGGAGAGAATCTTAAAAGCAGCAAGAGAAAAGGAGACAGTGACCTACAAAGGAGTTCCCATAAGACCATCAGCTGATTTCTCAAAAGAAGCCTTGCAGGCAAGAAAGGGCTGGTAAAAAGTATTCAGAGTCATGGAAGACAAGGACCTACATCCAAGATTACTCTCTCCAGCAAAGCTATCCTTTAGAATGAAAGGGCAGATAAAGTGCCTCCCAGATAAGGTAAAGTTAAAGGAGTTCATCACCACCAAACCCTAATTATAGGAAATGTTAAAGGGACTTATCTAAGAAAAAGAAGAAGATCAAAACTATGACAACTAACTCACAACTACCAACAACTGAACCTAAAAAACAAACTAAGCAAACAATCAGAACAGGAACAGAATCACAGAAATAGAGATCACATGGAGGGAGATCAGCATGGAGGTGTAAGAGAGGGAATGGGGGAAAAGGCACAGGAAATAAGAAGCATAATTGGTAGGTACAAAATAGACAGGGAGAGGTCAAGAACAGCATAGGAAATGGAGAAGCCAAAGAGCTTATATGTATGACCCATGGGCATGAACTAAGAGGGGGAATGATGGAGGGAATGGGGGTTCTGGGTGGTGGGGGATAAAGGGGAGAAAAAAGAATGGGTTGACTGTAATAGCATAATCAATAAAATACACTTCAAATAAATAAAAGTGAGGATAGTTTAAGGGACTTTTGGAGCAACATCAAGCGTAAGTGCAACCTCATCATAGGAGTACTTTAAGGAGAAGACAAAGATCAAGGGATTGCAGAACTTTTAAGAAATAATTTCCCTAACCTGGTGATGGAAAGAGGCACAGAAGTCCAGGAAGCACAGAGAGCCCCAAACAAGATGAACCCAAAGAGGCCCACACTACAACACATCATAATTAAAATGGCAAAGGTTAAAGACAAAGAGCGAACCTTAAAAGCCACAAGAGAAAGATAGTTACCTACAAGGGAGCTCCCATAAGACTGTGAGCTGATTTCACAACAGAAATATTTTAGGCCAGAAGGAATTGGCATGAAATATTGAAAGTGATGAACAGCAAGGACCTACAACCATGGCTACCTTACCCAGCAAGACTGTCATTTAAAACTATCATTTACCCTAGCTGGTGTGGCTCAATGGATTGAACACTGGTCTGCAAAACAAAGGTTTGCTGGTTTGATTCCCAGTCAGGGCACATGCCTGGGTTGCAGGCCAGGTCCCTGGTAGGGAGTGCTGGAGAGGCAACCAACACATTGATGTTTCTCTCCCTCTCTTTCTCCCTCCCTTCCCCTCTCTCTAAAATAAATAAATAAAACCTTAAAAAAATAGAAATATCATTTAAATGAGAAATACAGAGCTCCCCAGACAAGAAAAAGCTAAAAAGAGTTGGTTACCATGAAGCTAAAATTACAAGAAATGTTAAAGGGTCTTTTTTAAGAAGAAGGAAAAAAAAGAGAAACATAGTTAATAGAATAAAATGGCAATAAATACGTACCTATCAATGATCAATTTAAATGTAAGTGGCTTAAATGCTCCAACCAAAAGACATAGCATAGCTGAATAGATAGGGGGAAAAAAAAAAAATATATATATATATATATATGCTGTCTACAAGAGACACATCTCAGAATGAAAAATACACACAGACTGAAAGTAAAGGGAAGGAAAAAGATATTTCATGCAAATTGAAATTTTTAAAAAGCTGGAGTAGCAATACTTATATCTGACAAAACAGACTTTAAAACAAAAGCTATAGTAGAAGACAAAGAAGGACGCTACTTAATAATAAAGGGGAAAATCCAACAAGAGGATATAATTCTTGTAAACACTTATGCATTCAACATAGGAGCACCTAAATATATAAAGCAACTCTTGATAGACATAAAAGGAGAGATCAACAGTAATACAACCATAACAGGGGCTCTAATACCCCATTGATGTCAGTGGATATATTTTCCAGACAGGAAATAACAGGGAAACAGCAGCCTTAAATAACACACTCGACCACATTTCATCCCAAAGCAGCTAAATTCCATTCTTTTCAAGTGCACATGGAATATTTTATAGGACAGACCATATGTTAGGCCACAAAACAAGTCTCCATAAATTTAAGGCAACTGAAGTCATATCAAGCATCTTCTCTGAACATAATGGTATGAAACTAAAAATCAATCACAAGATAAAAACTGAAAAACACACAAACACTTGGAGGCTAAATAACATAATACTAAACATGAATGGGTTAAAAATGAGATCAAAAAAAGAAATCAAAAGAAATCTTGAAAGAAATGAAAATGAGAACACAACAACCCAAAATCTATGGGACACAGCAAAAGCAGTCCTAAGAGGAAAATTCATAGTGTTACAGGCCAACCTAAAGAAATAAGAAAAATCTTAAATAAACATCTAACTTTACATCTAAAGGAACTAGAAAAAAACAATAAAGCCCAAAGTATGTAGAAGAAAGGAAATAATAAATATCAGAAGGAAAATAATAAATATCAGGACAGAAAGAATTGAAATAGAGTCTTAAAAAACAATACAAAAGATCGATGAAACCAAGAACTGGTTCTTTGAAAAGATAAACGAGATTGACAAATCTTTAACCAGACTCATCAAGAAAAAAGAGGGAGGACCCAAATAAATACAATCAGTAATGAAAGAGAAGTAACAACTGACACCAAGAAGTACAAAGGATTTTAAGAAAATATTATGAACAACTATATGCCAACAAATTGGACAATCTGGAAGAAATGGATAAATTCCTAGAAACATACAATCTTTCAAAACTTAATCTGGAAGAATCAGAAAATCTAAATAGACAGATTATAACTAATGAAATTGAAGCAGTAATAAAAAGAAAACAGAAAAAAAAAAAAAAACCTCAACAAACAAAAGCCCTAGACCAGATGGCTTCATGAGTGAATTTTACCATACATTCATAGAAGAACTAATACCTGTCCTTTCCAAACTATTCCAAAATACTAAAGAGGGGAGAAGACTCCTGAGCTCATTTTACAAGGACAGCATTGTTCTAATTCCAAAACCAGATAAGGACACTGCAAAGAAAGAAAATTATAGGTCAATATCTGTGATGAATATAGATGATAAAATCCTCAACAAAATATTAGCAAACCAGATCTAGCAATTATTTTTACAATAATGTAAAAATACATTAAACATGATTAAGTGGGACTTATATAGGCGATGCAAGGTTAAAGATATGCAAATTAATAAACATGATACATCACATAAACAAAATGAAGGATAAAAACCACATGATCATATCAATAGATGCAGAAAAAACATTTGATAAAATCCAGCATCCAATTATGATAAAAATCCTCAACAAAGTGGGAATAGAGAGAACATACCTCAATATAATAAAGGCCATATATGACAAACACACTCAATGAGCAAAAACTACAAGCATTTCCCTTCCCATAGGGAACATGATAGGAATATCTGCTTTCACCACTCTTGTTCTACTATTCAACATATTTCCAGAAGTTATAGCAAAAGCATCTGATAAGAAGAAGAAATAAAGGGCATCTAAGTTGGAAAGGAATAAGTAAAACTGTCATTATTTATAGATGATGTGATACTATATGTACAGAACCTTAAAATTCCACTAAAAAACTACTAGAACTGATAAATGAATTCAGTACATTAGCAGGATACAAAATAAATATATCCAGTTGCATTTTTATATACCAATAATGAACTATCAGAAAGGGAAACTAAGAAAGTCCCTTTCAAAATTGCTTCCAAAAAATTACCTAGGAATACATTTAAGCAAGTATATAAAAGACCTGTACTTACAAAGTTATGACACTGAAGAAAGAAATTGAAGCAAGTAAAAATAAATGGAAGCATACACTGAATTTATGAATAGGAAGAATTAACATCATTAAAATGTTCATACTACCCAATGCAATCTACAGATTCAACACAATTCCTTGGTACCAATGGCTTATTTCACAGACCTAGAACAAATATTCCAAAATTTGTAGGGTACCACAGAAGACCCCGAATAGCCACAGCAATCTTGAGAAAGAAGAACACAGAGGAATCATGCTACCTGATATCAAACTATATTACAAAGCCATAGTAATCAAAACCGGATGGTATTGGTGTAAAACCAGACATATACATCAATGGAACAGAAAAGGGAGCACAGAAATAAACCCACACCTTTATAGTCAATTAACATTTGACAAAGGAGGCAAAACATACAATGGAGTAAAGACAGTCTATTCAATAAATGGTATTGAGAAAACTGGACAGATATATGCAACAACAACAAAAAATGAAACTAGCTTGCCTTCTTACACCACATACCAGAATAAACTCAGGCAGTGTCCTTGGCAGTCCCCCAGGCCTGTCTCTTGCTTCGGCAGTGTGTAGATTTTCTAGCCTCTGACCACTGTCCAACCTCTTTTCCAGTCATCACCAGAACCGCCTGGGCCATCCTCAGTCTCTGAGATCAGCCAACGCCATTTTTTGATCTTAACTCCTCATACGTGAACAACCACAAGCCCCCAAATTCATCAGAATTATTCCACTGAGATGGAGGCTGCCACCAACTGCCTGGCCAACCTGCATCTGCGGGCCTCCTACACCTGCCTCCCTCTGGGCTTCTGTTGCCACCGCTGTGATGTGGCTCTGCCGGACATGGACCACTTCTTCAGAGAGCCAGCTGAGAAGAAGGGCAAGGGCACTGAGTGTCTCTTAAAGATGCAAAACCGACACAGTGGCCGTGTTCTCTTCCGGGACGTGCCGAAGCTTTCCCAAGATTAGTGGGTGACACTCAGGACACCAGGACAGCTGCCTTGGCCTTGGAGAAGGACCTGAACGGGGCCCTTGTGGACCTGCAGGCCCTGGATTCTGCCCACACAGACCCTCATCTCTGTCACTTCCTGGAGCCCCACCTTCTGGATGGGGAGCTGAAACTTTGAGGGGCCCCAGTGGGTCCCCCAGGTGTCTGGCTTCTGCCTAAGCCTCTCCCTGAAACCACAAGTCATCCTTTTAACCACCTTGGAGCGCTCTCCCATGCATCACACCAAATAGAAACAATACAGGTTTTTGCAGGGGGGGGAAAAACCCAGCCAAAAAAAAGAGGAAAGAATAAACTCAAAATGGATTACAGACTTATCTGGGTGTGTACAGGAGGCAACTAATCAGTGTTTCTCTCTCACATTGATGTTTCTCTTCCATCCTCTCTCTCTCTCAAACCAACAAGCATATCCTCAGGTGAAGATTTTTTTAAAATGGATTAAAAAATTAAATGTTAGACTCGAAAACATAAAAATCTTGGAAGAAAACTTTAGAAAAGCTCTAAAATCTAGAACATTTTTTACAGCAATATTTTCTGATATATCTCCTCAGGCAAAGGAAGCAAAAGAAAAAATAAGCAAATGGGACTACATCAAACTTAAAAGTTTTTGCACAGCAGAGGAAGCCATCAACAGAATGAAAGGACTACCCACTGAATGAGAGAACATATTCACCAATTATACATCTGATTAGGGATTAAAATCCAAAATTTGTAAAGAACTTATAAAACTCAACACCATAAAAACCAAACTATCCAATTTGGTTTTCATCAATAAACCAACAAACAAGTATTGGCGAGGATGTGGAGAAAAGGGGAACCTTCATGCACTATTGATGGGAATGCAGATTGGTGCAACCACAGTGCAAAGCAGTGTGGAGTTTCCTTAAAAATTAAAAATGGAACTGCCTTGTGACCCAGCAACTGCAGTTCTGTAAATATATCCAAAGAAACCCAAAACATTAATTTGAAAGACTTATATGCACCCCTATACTCACTGTAGTGTTATTTGCAGTAGCCAAGATCTGGAAACAGCCCCAGTGCCCATGAGTAGATAAGTGGATAAAAAAGCTGTGGTACATTTACACAATGGACTACTACTCAGCTATAAAAAAGAAGAAAATCTTGCCTTTTGCGACAACATGAGTGGACCTGGAGAACATTATGCTAAGTGAAATAAGCCAGTCAGAGTAAGACAAGTACCATATGATTTCATTATATGTGGAATCTAATGAACAAAATAAACTAAAAAACAAAATAGAAAAAGATTCATAGATACAGAGAACAGACTGACAGCTATCAGAGAGGAGGGTAGTTGCAGGGGGCTGGGTGAAAAAAGTGAAAGGATTAAGCAAAAAACCTCATGGTCACACGCAACAACATGGTGATGACCAGAGGGAAAGGGGGGTGGGGGGCGGTGGAAGAGGATAAAGGGGAGGTAAATGGTGATACAAGGAGACTTGACCTGGGGCAGTGAACACACAATACAGTGAACAGATGATGTGTTGTAGAATTATGCATCTGAAACCGCTATCATTTTATTCACCAATGTCACCTCAATAAATTCAATTTTAAAAATTCAGCTATAAAAAAAAGAGTGATTACAGAATGAAATTTAATAGAATTGAAGAACGGCAAGGGAAGTTGAGTAGGCCACCCATGTTTCTGCTGAGACCTCCTCATTTCAGTGAGGGAGAGTACTGGAGTCTGAGGCAGTTAAGTGACGTGCTCAAGGTACCCCGGTTATACTCTAGGTAGTTGCTAACAGAGCTGGAAGAGAAGCCGGATCTCCCAGCTGCTGGTCCCGGAGCCTTTGTGCTGTGCCTCACTGACTCACATAGAGCTTGGGATTTTTAGTCATCTATTTAGACAGAGGCAGCAAGCAGAACCCTGTGAAACAACTCATGAATACTTAAAGGGATTTGCCATCAAGTGTACATGCGTGAAGGAAATCCTGGTGAAGGAATTTGTCAGAGAGGAAAATACTCTTTACAGTATTTGAGTCAAAATTTGGAGAATGAGAAGAGAGACAATATTGCAAGGACGAGGACGAGCAAAGGTACATGTCCACAGGGATGTGTACCTTTAATCCATTTTAAAAAAATCTTCACCTGAGGATATGCTTGGTTTGAGAGAGAGAGAGAGAGAGAGAGAGAGAGAGAGAGTACTGGCGCACAGGAATGGGGCAAGGAGGCAGAGTCCACTTGGCTCAGAGAATCTGTGTTGGCGAGTAACAAGATCGCTGCTTGGTGAGGGAGGAACTGGGAGATGTGGGAAGAACAGAAGAAGGAAGGGTTGGCAGGGTCCGATTAGGCATAGCTGGTAGAGAGTGAAGGGTCTGCTAGATTCTGGTGAGTGAATATAAGCTTCATGAGAGCACTGGTCTTCTTTTGTCTGTGCTGGTTGCGGCTGTATTTTCAGTGCCTAGTCATAGTAAACACTCAGTGCATACTTGTTGAATGAACAGATAAATGAATGAATGACTAAAATACAGGTCCCAACAAAACAAGTTTTTTGACTAACAGGATAATGTGATAGAAGCAGTGTCCAAGAAAGAATATTTTTGCAAGTGTGTAATGGATAGTCTCAATATGTAAAGGAACAGAGACAAATCTACCAGTGTGGAGTGACATGATGAAGACCTGAGTGAGAGTCATAATCACGGGAAGAGAAAAGTCATAGGGCAGAAAGACAATCAATGGGAAGGAAGGACATAATGTGGACCTGGATCTGGAAGCACAAGGACACCTTTTATGAACCAATGGAACTCGAAAACTTCAAAATCATTTGGATTCAAACTCAACTTTTTCACTAAAAATGGACACCTGTGAAATCAAGTACTAATGTTTTTATATTTTGAAATATAAAACTGGCTTAATAATTTGTTATAAAACAATGAACCAACTATAAATTTTTGGTATACTCTGTTATAGCTTAGAAAACACAGAGCTGTTTTTCTAGGGTACCTTTGCAACTATTCTTTAATTGTAGTGACTTTTCACTAAAACATAATGCTGACGGAGAAACTGACTAGAGTCACAATGCAAGCTTATACGTGTCATGAATGGTTCTGTGTAGGACTCTTCCAGTGTTATCGGTCCTGTTTCACAGCCATCCCACACTGTGCTGCTCCCCAGGGCACCCTGCCATTCTGTATGGATTGACTGATGCCCTCACTTTGACCAAGTGTCAGGAAATACACTGAATTGCTTTGATGTGGGGGGAAAAATGTATGAATAGGAACTGGGTGGCCCTGGCTGAGAGCCTCCATCTGTTGAAATGGCCAGGGAAAGAGGAGGTCACAACCCGCACGCGGCTGGGCAGCGGTCAGCTGCTGTTCTCACAGAGGGCGAGCTGGGTGTGCTGGGATGCACCAGTGCGGGGAGAGGCCCAGGGCTGCTCGACACCAGCCGTCATCCCTCAGGGGCAGTTAATTAGACCCCCTGGGTCCTGTGAGTTTGGCCACTGGAATTATCTGTCACCTCCTGGTGTTTTTTTAAAGTGCATTATTAAATTTGTTTCTTTGAAAGGATGGAGCATGATCTGTGGTTTCGGTGTTCCGTGGGGATGGATTGGAGCTGGGCGAGATCCTAGAAGGCATTTAATCCAGTTGCACGGTGCATCTCAGGTGATGAAACAGGCCCAGAGAGGCGAAGAGGCGGCCAGCCATGCCTCGCCCAGGAATGGCAACGCTCGTTGCTGGTCGCAGGACCTAGTCTGCCTTCCGTGCCTCTTTGTGTGTGGATTCTCCCCATAGGTCTTTAACTGCATGCTGCTACTTTGAACAATTTTGATTTCATAAAATATTTTAGTTAGAGCAGTAACTCTGTCCTATAATGTCAGGTCTGACCAATTAAAATATGCTCTAATAATTTGTAAATGTTATCCATGTTTGTCCAAAAGAAGAAAAAAGCTGTGCTCCTGTGAAACCTAATTTTCAAGTAATTCATTTACGTCTGTTTAAAAAGGTAGGCGGTACACTGTCAGCCCTAAAGGTGCAAGGCTGAGGGACATGGTGTGTTGCAACTCAAGTTGACCTGTTTTACTTGGGAAATACAGGTAGTGTGTGGGTGCAATATAGTAATATTGTATTAGGTGTCCCTGACTAAGAAGAAGCCATCATATGCTGAAAAGTTATGTCAGAACATCAATGATGTTGCACACGTCGTTATAGTTTGGCAGCAGCTGTTGTGAAGCTGTAAGGTTAGCCTCGTGCAAAGGCGTCATCTGAGGGAGAGAGCTCTCTTTGCAGCCCAGTCAGACGCGCTGGGTCTCCATGATAACAGTGGTGAACGTGGTACCTGGGTAAAGCTCTGTGATGCTACTTAGCCAGTTCAGTTGGACACACATTTTTTTTTCTTTCTTCATTTCTTCTACAGAAAGACAGACCCACTTGACAAACATGAGGAGCGCAGCCAAGTCCTGGAATCCAGTCACCAAAGCAGGGACCCATGGGATCGACCGCGCGCGGCCCCTTCCCGCAGCCTCGTCTGGCATGAAGAGTTCTAAGTCTTCGACCTCACTGGCTTTTGAGTCCCAACTCAGCAAGGTATCAACTGAGATGCTCAGGGCCAGGAAGTTGGGTGTCCAGCACCCTGCTCGGGAGGACTGAGGAGGGCAGTGAGCAAAGCTAGCAGCCCCCCAGGGCTGGAACAGAGCCTCCAAGGAGGGTCCCGGGGAACCAGGCTGTCCTGATCTAAAGGAGCAGAGCAAAGGGGGTGCAGCCGGGGCACCCGAGGTCGAGAAAGGAAATCTGTAGAATGATTCCCATCAGTGCTGACCCCAGCACCCCACTAGATGGCGGTCCGGGTCGCTAGTGACCCTGGTAGCCCAGCGGCCAGTTCTCTGTCCTTGTCTTATGTGACAGTCAGCAGAGTTAACACTGTTGATGAGGCCCTGGGTCTGGGAATGTCTTCTTTCTCTGTTGTCTCCTCCCTTGGGGCAGCACCTTGGAGCCTCTGCTGCCACCTCGTCCCCCTGCCCTGGGCTTCTAACTTCGGGCGGGCTGTGGGCCCAGTCCTTGGGCCTCAGCTCTTTTCCAGCTGCTGTGTCACATCCAACACCTGGTTTACTGCCCTAAGATGAAATCACAGGTAGCATAATCCACCTACACACACACTTTTGAAGAATTAATACAATATCCCAGCTATAAAAGGATGCTAGTTTATAATTAAGTAATCTGTGTTCCATCTGCATGTGCCTCAGCGTGACTGTGCTGACAGGCTTGTGACGCGCCTTAGGACACCGTGGGGTGACAGCTGCGATGCAGACCGGTTCAGAGTTGTTGTGTCAGGTGCTGTGAAGGACGCCGAGGGAGGGATGGGACTGCTGGGTGCTCTTGGTAAAGCTCAGAACCCACTGCAGTCCTCCCTCGTCACGCTTAGAAAGGTCGGTGGGTCCTAAAACTGTGCATGAAGCGCGCGCTCCCGTCGGGATGAAGCGTTCCACCCAAGTGACTGTCTGCAGAACGGGGGAAAATTGTGGAGCACGTGGGACATTTCTTTATGCAGAAATGTCACGTTCATCGCAGCACATCTAGGTTCCTTGTCCTCCCACATATTAAGTATCAGCACCTCCAATTGTGGTGACAACTAAAAATGTCCCTACTAATTTGTAGCATACTTCCTGAGGGACAACACTGTCCCTGCTGAGAACGGTAGGTGACAGCATCCTTCCCATGAATACCGTATGTTCATTGCATCACATTCATGTCTCTAACCAACCCCGCTCTGGGACACCTTGAATGAAGCACGTCCACATCTGAGCCTTGGCTCTGCCCTGTGCATGGCTCGCTCCCCCAGACCTGCTCCTCCTGAGCCTCCCCATCCGCGTCGAGAGCAGCTCCATCCTGTCGGCTGCGCAGGCCAGAGCCATGGCGCCACCCTTGAACTCGTCTTTTCTCACACTCCGTAGCCCATCAGCAAGATGCCATCACTTCTCCCTTAACCATAAATGTCAACTCCAGCCAACTCCTGCTGCCTCCTCTGGAGCCACCTGGGCCGTGCCACCGCTGTCCCTGCACGGGCTTCCCAGCTGGCCTCTCTGCTTTGTTTGCACCCACATTCCATTCTCAACAGAAGCCAGAGCTGTCCTTTTCACACACAAATCACATCATTGTGGCACTTAAAACCCTCAAGGGGCTCTCCACTCACTCCTTGAAGAGCAAAGCCCTTGGAGTGGTCAGTCAGGCCCGGAGACCCTTCCCCACTCCCTCTCAGGCGGCAGCGCCCTCGCTGCCTGAGCTCCGGCCACACAGCCACGCAGTCTCGTGGTGCTCGGGGATGCTCTCCCTCTGACGCTGTCTCTTGCAGCAGCGTGCTTGCTGCTCTCTCTGTCCACCTCCCTGCTCTGAGTGTTCCTTCCCATTTCACACGTCTGCCATTTCTCCTGCTTTATGTCTAGGCCCAAATGTGCCCCTCTCAGATGCCATCCCTGACCACCTGTGTACAGTGCCCCTTGGCCTCCGTGCGCCCTCCTCAGCCTGCCTTCGGCGCTCACTGCCGTCGCACACACCTGCTTGGGGGCAGCCCTCCCCCGGGGTGTTGTTTGTTGCGTAGCCCTGTCCCTCAGACTTAGCAGAGCAGCAGCCGTGGGGCAGGTGCTCGGGGGGCGGGGGGCAGCATGACCAGGGGCCCTGGCCCGGGGGCAGCACGGGGGGCAGCATGAGGGGCCCTTCGGCCTGTGAAACCTCGGACAGAAACCTCCTGCCAGCCTCTCACCTTCCTGGGGGGGCCCGATGGCTGCTTTGCTTACTCTGCTCTCAGGTGACAGTAAATGGGGCCAAGTGTCTCGCACAGAAACTCATTGATTTTTCTATTATCCTGGACTCAACCATCATTTCTGTGAATTTTGTTTTTATTATCTTTGACCAATAGCACACTTGGGAAACATCTTTAATTTAAATTTCAAGGGATTACATTCATTTCCCCAGTAACAGACCAGGAGAGCCTCTGGAAGCTCAGGAGTGTTTCCTGAGGACGATGAAATGCTGGCTGCCTCTGCTGTTGATAGGGGAGCATTTTGGAGACTTGTTCCCAGCAGAAATGCCAAGGGAAAAGCAGATTCTTGCATTAGAGACTTTGTGCTCTCATTTCTGATTCTTGGGCTCTCCAGGCCTAGGTCCGCGAAAGGGAATGACAGGGTTGAGGAGCAGTGGCAGAAGGAGCCATTTTCACTTTTTCCTTTTGTGAGCTTTCTTGTGCAGGTGCTTGGCAGCTTACATATCAGTACAACCGTCCGGGAAGGTACTTACTAACCCTATCAAAGCAGCACCAAAGCTCATACCTCCACAGGGACCTTCTATGACACACCAGGAATCCCAGGTGCTGCGGAAGCTGCATTCCATGACCAGGAAACAAAGCCAGGCGTCCAGCCGTGAACGGAGGGAGAACAAGGATTAGTAACTGAGACTAGCAGATTTCCGTCTCTGATGTTGCATCCAAAAGAATAGTAACAGAGGAAGAGCGGCTGCAGCTGCTTGCTTTGGAGGGCAGGGAGGGCTGATTCTTGCCTTTATGCCCTGGTTCCTGAAAAAGCTGCTAAGCAATAAGTGTTTCTCAAATGGAGTTCCCTGTGGAAGGTACGGGGGAACTGCCCTGCTCCCTGTAAAAGCTTTTCTTACCCCATGCTGAGAGGTGAGGAGAAGGCACACCGATGGCCCATGGTATGTCTGAGTTGTCCTGCCTAGAGAGGACAGAATCGGCTCTCCCTATGAAAGTGGGGAATCTTCCCACTGCTTGCTGACTCCTGTCCTCCGGTCCTCTGTCCCTCTGTCGCCTTGCCAGCCACCTCACCTCGCCCTGTGGAGGAGTGGGGGAGGCAGGTCTGCCCTCTGGCGCCACGTGAGGCGAGGCTGGGGTGGAAGTGCAGCGCAGCTGTGCCTCTGGCCCGGCTGGGCTCTCGCGGGCTGGGTTCCATCTCTGGTCTGCAGTCTCGGCCTCTGCTCCCTGGCCTCGTGCTGTAATTTGAAAATGCACACTTCTTTGTGCCAGACATCCTGATCTTGGTGACGTCAGAGAATCACAGCGGAAAGCAGAACCGGGTGTGTGTCATTTGCATTATTGCATTAAGAATTCCCTTAGCTGCAGTGATTTCTCTTTTTTTATTTGGGATATTGTCTGGGAGATTTTCAAAACCTAAAATCAGAATAGATTTTCCTTTGGGGATCTACAGAGGTACCTGGACACACTTCTAGACAGAGTAAATAGGGGTTTTTTTCTACTGAGAATGAGTTGCTGACATCATGAGTTGTCATATAAAACATTACACTGGTGATCTGGTGGGTAATTTGAGAGGCTGGAGAGCTTGGGTGCAGCAGCCCTGTTACTCTGACGTGGGAAATAGAAAAATAGCTAGAGTCCCTGTCAGGGCAATCACGTGACCTCTGTGTTAACCCATGGGCCATGTGCAGTCCTGTTGTTACACTAGGGACCCCAAAGTTGGCCAGCACATGTGGTTATATTCACAGCTAGTAACTGGAATGCATGCAAACCATCCTTTCAATGTTAGCTATTTGGGTTTTTTTATTGTTGTTTTTTCAAAACATTTTATTTCTTTATTTTTTTAGAGAGGGGAAGGGAGGGAGAAAGAGATAGAGAGAAACAGGAATATGCGGTTGCTTCTCATGCAGGTTGCCAGGACCTACTGGGGACTTGGCCCAAAACCCAGGCATGTGCCCTGATTGGGAATTGAACCGGTGACGTTTTGGTTCACAGGCTGGCACTCAGTCCACTGAGCCACACCTGTCAGGGCTATTTGTTTCTAAATTAATAATTTTTAAAAGATTTTGACCAAGGCTCCTTGCCTAACACTAAGGCTTTTATCATCTTCCCTCTTAGAAAGTAGGCTCCAGGGACGCATTGTTTAATGAGTTTCAGTTTAGGATCATGAAAAAGTTCTGGACATGGGTAATGGTGATGATTGCACATGGCGAATGTACTTAATGCCCCTGAACTGCAGCTACAGTGCTTAACATTAGGGTGGTTGGTGACATGGGCTGGAAGAGCATTCACAACGAGAAGAAAGTACTGGGTCGAGTTTTACTCACGCTCCAAGAAAGGAGAGGGGCACGGTGCGGAGAGATGCATCAGCCCTGGGGCCGGGGGCACTGAGCTTTCAATGGATTCTAATTGGACTACAAGGGTGGGGGCGCCGCATTGTGGCCCCCGGGCTGTTGGGGTTGTTATACCACAAGGCTGCAGTTGGTTCCAGTGTTATCTTCTGCTGTGGCTCTAGCAAGTGCTTAGCCCTGTTCTTGCTTCCATTGGGGTACAAGCTCAGAAAGGTCAAATGGCAGTCACGTTTAAGAAGGTCGCAGGCCTGCTCGGCAAATGGCGCCACCATAGCAAATGGTGCTGGCTTTGTCCTTTTAGTTAAGATGGTAAATTTTATGTTATGTGAATTTTACCACAATAAAACATTTTTCAATAACAATGGGAGGAAATGGGAAAAAACAGATTAGACCTTGCTAGGGTAGAGCCAAGGCTTTGCCCAAATTACACTCCTCCCAGTTTTCTTTGTCTTTTGTATTGAGGAGTAGCACACCTACAGAAATGTGAAGTGCACTGCTCTTAGTCCCAGCTGTACAGCTCATTGAATTTTTCCATGTGTTTATGTCTGTGTAACCACCACCCAGTCAAGACATGGAACGTTGGAGCACCCGGAAGCTTCCTTCCTACTCAGTAGCTCCGCTAGCAGTAACCTCTGTTTTGGCTTCTATCACCATCACTTACTTTTACCAATTCTTAACTTCATATAAATGGAACCAGGCAGTATAAATTCTTCTGTGTCTCTGGGGTTCCCCCCCCCCCGACTTAGAATGATGTATTTGAGATACATCCACTTACTGGTAAATTCATAATTTTTAAAAACTGCGGGTACTTTCTATTGTAGGAACATTTGGGTTCTAATTTGGGACTGTTATAAATAAAGCTGCTGTGAACATTCTTTTGATGAACCGTGTGCTCGCTCCTCTCGGGGCTGCTGGTTACTAGGGTGCAGCTGTGCAGCTGTGGGAGACATTGCCCGTTTTCCACAATGGTCGCACCAGCGTGCGCTCCCGTGAGCAGAGCCCGAGAGCTTGTTCCACCGCCTCACTGACACTTGCTGTCCGCCTGCTTCTCTTTTTCTGGCTATTCTCGGGGTGTGCAGCACCCTGAAATGTTAACAGTGCGAAAGTGGAGAATGTCTTTTTAAATTGTGAAAATATTTAAACTCCTCATTCTTAGTAAATGACCCAGAAGTCAGTGGAGGAGAGTGGGCCGGGGCCGCCTACTCCATGTCTCAGCTGATTTAAAGGCTTTTACGTACTTTTCTCTACAGATGTCAGATGTATTTGCAATGGCTCTGGGAACCTCCCTGTCTCCAGTGTTCTAGAACAGCAATTTTTAGCCTTTTCCATCTCATGGCACACATAAACTAGTTACTAAAATTCTGTGGCATACCAAAAAAATTTGCTTTTTGCCTATCTGACAAAAAAAGACCAAACCAAACAGGTATAATTTTGATTCATTTACACCGGATGATAACCATTATGTTGACTGTTGTCATTTTTTAATTTGACAATCTAAGGGAAAAAACATCAGTGCCCCTGACTAAATAGTCAGGCACTGCATGATTTAAAAATTCTTGTGGCTCACCGGTTGAAAATCACTGTCCTAGAACTATTCCTCTTCAGCAATATTCTTTAAAGAACACTTACAATAGTTGGGAAAACTTATTTGTAGTTTTTCTCATTAAGCTTGAATGTAATTTTCCCAGACCAGACATGTGATATCATTTAGGGGTCCCTCCTCTTTTTTTTTCACCAGCAGATGAAATAGTTTCATTTCACTGTTCTTTTATCCTTTTCATTGAATTTACTGGGATGACACTGGTTAACAAAATTACACAGGTTTCAGGTGCACAGTTCTACAACACATCATCTGTTCACTGTATTGTGTGCTCACCACCCCAAGTCAAGTCTCTGTCCATCGCCATTTGTCCCCTCTACCTCCCTTCACCCCCCCGCCACACTCAGCTATCGCCACGCTGTTGTCCATGTCCATGAGTTTCTCCTTTCTGGCTCAGTCCCTCCACCACGGCCCCGAACCAGCCGCAGGCCCCACCCCAGACCGCTGTCAGCCTGCTCTCTATGAGCCTCTCTCTATTTGGCTTATTAGTTCAGTTTGCTTGTTAGATTCCACATATGAGTGAAATCCTATGGTACTTGTCTTTTTCTGACTGGCTTATTTCACATAGCACAATGCTCTCCAGGTCCATCCATGCTGTCGCAAAAGGTAAGATTTCCCTTTTTTTATGGCCGAGTAGTATTCCACTGTATAAATGTACCACAGCTTTGTTTTCCACTCATCTACTGATGGGCACTGGGACTGCTTCCAGATCTTGACTATTGTATGTAATGCTGCAATGAACATAGGAGTGCATATATTTTTTGAATCAGTGTTTTGGGTTTCTTTGGATATATTCCCAGAAATGGACTCACTGGGTCATAAGACAGTTCCATGTTTAATTTTTTGAGGAAACTCCATACTGTTTTCCATGGTGGCTGCACCGGTCTGCATTCCCGCCAACAGTGTTCCCCTTTCTCCACATCCTCACCAGCAATTGTTGTTTGTTGGTTTATTAGCCATTCTTACAGGCATGAGGTTATATCTCATTGTGGTTTTAATTTGTATTTGTCTGACGATTAGTGATGTTGAGCATTTTTTCATATGTCTATTGGCCATCTGTGTGTCCTCTTTGGAGAACTGTATATTCAAGTTCTCTGCCCATTTTTTAATTGGATTGTTTGTTTATTTGATGTTGGATTGTATAAGTTCTTTATAAATATTGGATAGTAACCCCTTATCAAAATGTATGGGCAAATATTTTCTCACATTTAGTGGGTTGTCTTTATTTTGTTGATGGCTCCCAAGACACTATGTTCTTTACATAAAAATATTAGTACAGGTAACTATACTTTCTAGAATATGATTACACAGACCCCCTCAAAGAAAAATGCATCCTAGTACATGGTTTCAGTGACATTGCTTGGGAAAAAGTCTTGCCTGGTCTGATTCCCAAAACGTAGCACCCCACCACTGCCTCTTCTGGTTCAAAGCATAGATCCTTGTCCCCAGGAGAGGCTCCTGTGTTCTTCTTCCACGTTGGACAAAACACATATAGACAGGAGTTGTCATATAATGCCTTTTGCGCAGGTTCGTCGGTAGGTTGAGCAGGCGGTGCCACTCTGTGGCCTTTCTTCAAGGCCCAGGAATGGAGACACATCATCACCTTCACACATTGTGAACTCCAAGTCTTTACAGCAAGGCCAGTGGAAGTGTTATTTGTAGCCAGGTCCTGTTCTTCAGGAAGCATCTCCCTTAAAGCACAGAGACCATGCTTAACCAGTTCATTCAGATTGCACTCCATAAGCTCAGACACATGTCTCTCCAAGCAAGTATGGGCTCCAGTGGACATAGCTCTGCAGTCAAAATAGTTAGCAGGTGGGGAGGCTTGGAAAATGTGACAACCCATATTATCAAACCAGCAATGAGCAGCCCAGCACCATGTGGTCTTCGGCCATGCCTTTGCATTGTATCTGGCTCTAGCTTCCAATTAGAAACAGAAGACAAGACACAAGAAGTCTGTCAAATACAAATCTGGAATCCCAACACTCCTGGCGTACAACGTCACCTATGGTTCTAGCATCAGCCCGAGTCCCGAAGTTGAGGTACCAATATGGTTGTCAACAGGGAGAACTTTTCCTGGGAGCTGCAGGCTCTGGCTGTGCTCTCTCCAGTGCCCCATCGCCTCTCTCTTATTCAGCCCAGAGGGGGCCCCTCTCAAACTTCAATTTCTTGCAACAAATGTTTGCTCTCCCTTTTCATGACAGAGAAGAAAGCAGAAAAGGAATGAGGGGGTTCTGCTCTCTTTCTTTTGTTCATTAGCAGTG
Organism: Pteronotus mesoamericanus; assembly: GCF_021234165.1. Lineage (NCBI taxonomy): Eukaryota > Metazoa > Chordata > Mammalia > Chiroptera > Mormoopidae > Pteronotus > Pteronotus mesoamericanus. The sequence goes on from NW_026555090.1 coordinate 2,922,100, forward strand.
TTCTCTGGCCTCCAGAACAGTTCTTTTCTTCCCTTTGAACATGCTGTCCGTGTGAGATTGTATACAGAGTACTTGGTGTTGGGTAGACATTCAGGTCTTCTATATCTCTTCTCTCTGCTTCCTCCAAACATATATTTTAATTATTTAAAGTTAATTCTCTTGTTCTTGGATTTTTTTTGTGTGTGTGTGCATTGCTGTGTCCTAACTTTTGCATATCTCATAACTCTTTTTTCATCAGCTCCCATTCTTCTACAAAATTTTTCCAGGAAAGCAGGGTTTTTGAGAATTCATTATTTATAGTGTGGCATGATAAGTAATGTTCACCCGTAACCTTACAGTATTCTTTGAAATGGTGATGGAAGGCCGTCCTTGGGCCTCTCTGTGACGACACAGGTCGTGCTCCTGCAAGAGCTATTGCTGTGTCTAGGCCCTGGGTGGGCGGGGCTGCTCGGCCACTCACGTGGCCTATAGTTCTCCTCACTGAATGTGTATCTCTTCCTCCTCTCTTTTCCCCTCCACCTCTCTCTTAGCTCAAGAGGGCCAGTAGTGAGGACATGCTCAACAAACCAGGAAGTACCACCGCTTCCGGGGTAGTTCGACTGAAAAAGACTTCCACAGCGGGAACCATCTCTGAGCTCGCTGAGAGCCGCCTGAGGAGCCACCCAGGTAGGACGCACCCCGGTCAGAGGGCTCGTGTCCGAGGGGCCCCGGGTGGAGGAATCCAGGCCCGTTCACCTAGGCCGTGTGAGAGCCCTTCAGTGATGGATGGGTCCCTTCCCTGTCAGATGTGGATTGAGCACTTAGTCTGAGCCTGGACCTGTTTTAGGTACAGACACGCTGCCCCCAGCGGTTTATATCCAGTGGGGGAGAGAAGAGACAGCAAAGGCCATGGGGGGGGTCTCGTGGTTCCCACTGCCCTTGTGGTTGTTCGTCTGTCACCATGAGTGTGTGACATCCAGGTGTATGTTCTGGGGCTGTCCTGGTGTGTCGTGCATGGGATGAGTGAAGGAGCCAATCCTGCAGCCCCCACAGGTGCAGGGCACAGCGTTCCGTGGGAAAGGGGGACAGTCATCACATAGTCACTTAGGTGGCAGTGGCCACTGGGACAGTGAACTTTCTCAGTGTTACTCTCTTTTTGAGAAACAGAAAAGGTTTTTTAACTATTATATTTGAGTTCAGAGCATGAGAAACTTAAAACAGCAAAGAACAGAGGAGTGACATCAGAGAAATGGCAGCATGAGAGGTTCCCCTGGTCTCGCCCCTTGAAGTTACAATAATTTGAACAACTATTATCCAAAAAAGGATTCCCTGCTCAAAACCCGAACATGTCTGAGAGGTCCATACATTGAAACATCTAAAGGTGGGCCAGTCAGAGAGAACAGAGGAGGTGGGAAGGGAGAAGGGCAGAAACAGGTGGCACAGTCGCAGCCCAGAGCTCACTGCAGGTCCTGGGAGAGGGGAGGATCAGGTGGCTGCTGCACTTCCTGCACCAGGAGGCGCAGAGAGGTACAGTGAGGTGAGGTGAGCATTCCTGATGCAGCGGTTGTATGCACTGCGCCTGAACCCAGTGAGCTGGGCAGAGATGGAGTGCACAGGTGCCATCGTGGTTGTCTGGTGGCTGCCACTGCCCGGCAGATGAACAAAGCTGCAGAGCCTGGCTGCCTCCCCTCACCCGCCCAGAGAGAGCAGCAGGCCCCAGGAGGAGCTGGGGCAGTGAGTGTTGAGCTGCAGAGCACATTACCCGCAGCCCTGAGAGCCGGAGAGGCAGAGCCGCTTTCCCCCAAGCAGCAGGGGCACGCTGCGCTGATCCCAGGGATGGGGTGAAGATACAAAGGGGAGGCAGCTGAGGTCCAGTTGCCGCCATTACTGGGAGGTGAACAAATTCACAAATGCACCAATAAGCCTCTCCCAGCTCACCCCATCCCCACCCACAGCTACCGGGGACAGCACTAGGATCTCACAAGCTTGGAGCCCTGTCGCCTACCACATTCCCTACGTGCGTGTAGCCCTGAAACCAAGGCAACCTGGCCCACTCTCGGGGCAATATGGGGCATTTTCTTCCATCCCTCACAGATCCAAGAAGCCAGGGTTATGCAAGAGAAACTTAAAAACTTGTGCTTCAGTGCCACCTACTGGAAAACAAAAGAAAGATTTCCTCTTAGCAAACTACTAAACAGAGAAGTACCACTGTTTAAATAAAAAGAAAAGCAAAAATTCCAGTCAAAGTGTGGCATAGGTAAATGTGGTTCTTGAATCCTCCCATAACCACATCAAGATTACAACTAAACTACAGAACAGCCGTCATGGAACCCCCTGAAATCTACCTGAATGCCAGGCCTACAACTAGGGAGTTAAAGAAGCAACGTGAGTCTGGTAGAAGGGGTAGAGACATGGAATGGGATGGTCCCAAACCTATTCGTGCTGGATAAAATCAGGAGGGATATCTCTGCTGCCAAGGTCCCCCTGAGGAGCAAGGGGTCCCAGCCCCACAGCAGGACCCCATCCCAGGGTTCCAGTGCCAGGAAGAGAAGTCCCCAAAACTTCTGGCTGTAAACACCGGGAGGGGATTGAGGTTGAGGAAGATGATGGTTTCTGGAGTCCTAAGCAGTTCCTCTTAAAGGGCTTGTGCACAGACTTGGACTCACTCCTTCTGAACCCAATACTGAGGCAGCACCTCAAAAGGCACAAGGGACATATGGGAAGAACTCAATTGTCTGGCATCAGGGCAAGAGCTTGGGGGATGGGGTGCAGCTTTCTGTCAGACAAAAGTGCTGGCAGAGGCCATTGTTCCTTTTCTGAGACCAGCCCACACCCAGAGCTGGCAGGTGGGTGCCATATCTGAGTCTCCATCAACCTGGTAAACACTGCCCCATCCAACTTGTGGGCCCACCCCATGCTGTTTTTCCAGTGGTTATTCCATACAAATGACCTGTCTTGGCTTATGCTTTAGACATTTCTAAAATCTCTCAAACAAGCATCATTTGACCTCAGCGTGCCCCATACCTCTCACCAAGTGGACCCCAGCCCGGCACTAGCAACAACCACCCTTGGTTTATAGCATGGCTTCTCCTGGGGACCTCCAAGCCCAGCACAATTACAGCCATCGGCAGACTGCTCTGTAGGTCATGCCAGGTGGCCCTGGGAAGAACACAGGTGGTCGCAGGCCTTGGCCTGTACCTCCCAGAAGGTCCAGAGCCAGCGCATCCCATGGACAGCTTCAGACCCCATCAAAGCATTGCCATCCAACCACCTCCACAAGCAACACATTCAAGGGGAAGACTCAGCAGGCACCAGAGTCCTGCTGAAGTAAGTCCTGCTCTATGGGTTGGACCCCTGCACAGCTGATATGTCCCAATAATTGGTAGTTGCAACCAGTCCTTGCAGCTGAGGTAAGTCCCTCCCAATGATGTAGCAACAGCAATCAAGGATCAACTACAACAGGAAGGTATACACATCCCACACAGGGTGGGGCACATTTGGAGTGCCCAGCTTGGGTGACCAGGGAGGCTGTGCCACTGGACCCCACAGAGCACCTACTGTATAAGGCCACTCTACCAAGCCTGACAGACGTAGCAGCTCTACCTAACACATGGAAGGAAACACAGGGAGGCTGCCAAATTGAGGAGACAAAGAATATGTCCCAATGAAAGCACAGAACAAAACTCTATGAAAAGAACTAAGCAAAATAGAGACAAGCAATCTACGAGATGCAAAGTTTAAAACACTGGATACAAGGATGCTCAATGAACTTAGCAAGAATTTCAACAGCATACAAAAGGACACAGACAACGTAAAAAAGAACCAGTTATAAGTAACAGATACACTAACTGAAATGAAGAATAATTTACAGGGAATCAACAATAGAGTAGATGATGTCGAGTATCAAATAAGCAGGTTGGGATAAGGGAGAAAAAACACCCAATCAGAACAGCAAGTATAGAAAAGAATCTAAGAAAATGAAAATAGTATAAGGAGCCTTTGGGACAACATCAAACATGCCAACATTCATATCATGGGAGTACCAGAAGGAGAAGAGAGAAAGCAAGAAATGGAAAACCTATTTGAAAAAATAATGACAGGAAACTTCTCTAACCTGGTGATGAAATAGATATAGAAGTCCAGAAGCACAGAGAGTCCCAAACAAGATGACCTAAAGTGGCCCACACCAAGATACATCATAATTAAAATGCAAATGGTTAACACAAAGAAAGAATCTTAAAAGAAGCAAGAGAAAGGCACTTACCTACAAGGGAGCTCCCATAAGACTGTCAGCTGATTTCCCAACAGATATTTGAAGGCCAGAAGGGATTGGCAAGAAATATTCATAAAGATGAAAAGCAGGGACCTACATCCAAGATTACTCTACTGAGCAAAGCTATCATTTGAAATCAAAGGACAAACAAAGAGATTCTCAGACAAGAAAAAGGTAAAGGAGTTTATCATTACCAGACCAGTATTACAAAAAATGCTAAAGGGTCTTATTTAAGAAGAAGAAAAAATACAGCAAATATGAACAATATAATGTTAATAAATACATATCTATCAACAATAGAACCTAAAAAGCAAAATAAGTGAACTAACAATACAAACAGGCTAATAAACACATAGAACATTTTGACAGTTGCCAGATAGGAGGGGGGTGGGAGGGATGGGGGGATGGGTGAGAAAGGTGAAGGGATTATGAAGTACAAATTACTTGTTACAGAATAGTGATGAGGATGTGAGGTAGAGCATAGGGGATATAGTCGATAATATTGTAGTATCTATGTATGGTGTCAGATGGGTACAAGATTTACATCTGAAACCAATATCATATCTCAACTGTAGTTGAAAAATTAAAAAACAATTTAAGTAAATAATGCATGTATATTTAAAAAGCAGGTTTCATTCCCATAGATGCCTAGGCAGAGAAGGAATCCATCAGTTACTCTGAATAACCAAGTTAGTGAGGAAGCTCAGACAGAAAATGAAAACTCTCCAGAAAATAAAGACAGGGAAATGTGATATAAATGACAGGGAATTCAAGATTGCAGTTCTGAAAAAATTCTACGAGCTATAAGAAAATATATATACACAGTTTAATGAAGTCAGAAATAAAAATCAATGAACAAAAAGAACATTTTATCAAAAAGATTGAAACTTTTAAAAAGAACCAAACAGAAATTTTGGAGATGAAGAAATCAATGAAAAAAGATAAAGAGTGAACTAGCATGCTTAGGTAATAGAACTGAACAGATGCAGGAAAGAGTGATACTGAAGATAGAAATCTAGAAATGATGCAGGTGGGAAAAGAAGAGACTTCAGAGGGGAAAAAAATGAAATAACTCTACGAGAACTATCTGACTCCATCAGAAAGAGCAATATAAGAATAATGGGTCTACTAGAAAAATAGAGGAAGAAGGTATTAGGAGCGTATTCAAACAAATAGCTGATGAGAACTTCCCAAACCCATGGAAAGAACTAGATCCTTGAATCCAAGAAGCCAGCAGAACACCTAACAATCCAAATCCAAAAAGGCCATCTCTAAGGCGCATTATATTAAAACTGTTCAAGATTAATGATAAAGAAAGAATTTTCGAGGCAGCTAGGAAAAAGATGAAGGAAATCCCATTAGGTTACTGTCAGAATTTTTCAGCAGAAACCCTACAAGCTAGAAATCATATATTCAAACTACTGAAAGAGAGAAATTACCAGCCAAAAATAAAATATCCAGCAAAGTTATCCTTTAGATATGAAGGAGAAATAAAAACTTTTCCAGACAGATAGAAGCTGAGGAAATTTAACACCACAAGACCTCCATTAAAGGAAATGCTAAAGGGGGGCTATTATAACGGAAACAAAAGACAAAAGAGTACAAAATTATGAGTAAGATGACAGAAACTGGATATTGCAGTTATTCAGAATAGATATTATACACTTAAATATAACATAAGGGCTAAAGGAGGTACAAACATTTTTAAAAAGAGAAGAGCTATTGCAATTTGGAAATGAACTCACAGCATACACAGAGATACTTATTAATGGAAACATAAAACGGAAGGGATAAAGGTCTAAATTTGCAAAGAGGAATAGATATAAGATGCATTCAGAAGAAAAAAGACTTCTGTATATATGAAACTTTCTTTTGCATAAACCTAGCAACACATACAAAAAAAAAAAAAAATCCAGAACTGAGACACATAATATTATAAAAGAAGAAAGAAGGGAAAAATCATAGGATACCACCAAATTAAAATGAACACAAGGGAAAAGAACAATAAAGAGCTACCAGAAAACAAAAGATAAATTGACTACAGAAGTCCTCATACCCTAAATGTAAATGGGATGAACTTAGCAACTGAAAGGGATAGAATAACAGATTGGACCAAAAAACAAAACCCAATCATATACTGCTTTCAGGAGACACATCTCAGCTGCAAGGACAGAGAGATACTCAAAGTGAAGGGGTGGAAAATGATTCTCCAAGCAAATGGCATCCAGAAAAGAGTAGGAGTAGCCATACTTATGTCTGACAAAATAGATTTCAAGATAAAACAGGTATCAAAGACATAATGATTAAAGGGACAATACATTAAGAAGACATAACAGTTCTCAATATATATGCATCCAGTCAGGGAGCACCAAAATATATAAAGCAACTACTACCAGAACTAAAGGACAAAACTAAACTATAGTTGTGTTTTTGTCAGTACTCCCATTGACAGCTATGGATAGATCATCGAAACAGAAAATCAATAAGGAAATATCAGCCTTAAATGACATATTAAACCAAATGAACATAATTGACATTTATAGAACCTTTCATCCCAGAACACCAGCTTATGCATCCTTATCCAGTACACATGAACATTCCCAGGGGTAGACCAAATGCTGGGACACTGAGGAAGTTTCAATAAGTTTAAGAAGATTGAAATCATACCAAGCATATTCTCCAACCACAGTGCTTTGAAATTGGAAATCAACTGCCAAAAGGAATCAGGAAAAGCCACAAATATGCAGAGATTAAACAACGTGCCACTAAAGAATGACTGGGTTAAAGAAAAAAAAAAAGAAGAGATCAAAAGATTAATAGAAGCAAATGAGAATGACAACATGATTGATAATATCAAAACTTTTTGTATACAACAAAAGCAGTAATAAGACGGAAGTTTATATCATTACAAGCATATCTCAAGAAACAAGAAAAATCCTAAATAAACAACCTCACTTTACACCTTAAAGAAGTCAGAAAAGAACAAAATCAACACAAAGTTAGTAGGCAAAAATAAATAATAAAAATTAGAGTATAATTGAATAAAATAGACAAAAAGGCAATAGAAAAATTAATGCAACAAAGAGCTGGTGCTTTGAAAAGACTAATAAATTTGGCAAACCCCTGGCTAGACTCACTAAGAAAAAAAGAGAAAAGACTCATATAAACAAAATCAAAAGTGAAAGAGGAAAAATAACCACAGATATCACAGAAATACAAAGGATCATACTAGAATATGAATATATGCCACCAAATTCAATAACCTAGAAAAAATGGACAAGTTCTTAGAAATATGTAACCTTCCTAGACTGAATCATGAAGAACTGGAAAATCTAAATATACTGATAAACAGTGAGGAAATTGGGACAGCTATCAAAAACCTCCCATAAAGTAAAAGTCCAGGACCAAATGGCTTCTAGTGAATTCTATCAAACATTCAAAGAAGATTTAATACCTATCCTTCTCAAACTTTTCCAAAAACTTTGAAGAAGCAGCAATACCTCTTAACACATTTTATGAGGCCAGCATTACCATGATAACAAAATCTGGCAAAAATAACACAAAGAAAGAAAACTACAGACCAGTATCTCTGACGACTACAGATGTAAATATCCTAAACAAAATACCAGCAACTCTAATACAACAATACATTAAAAAGAAAATTCATCACTGTCAGGTGGGGTTCATTCCGGGGGCACAAGGATGTTTCAACATATGCAAATTGATCAATGTGATACACCATATTAACAAAATAAAGGATACAAATCATATGATCATATACAAAAGAAACCTTTGACAAGATACAACATCCATTTATGATTAAAACACTCCATAAAATTGGTATGGAAGGAAAGCACCTCAACATAATAAAGGCCATATATGACAAACCCTCAGCTAATAACATACTCAATGGAAAGAAACTGAAGCTTTTCCTTTAAGATCAGGGACAAGACAAGGACGCACACTCCCACCATTCTTACTCAACATAGCACTGAAGTCCCAGCCAGAGCAGGCAGGCAAGAGAGAGAAAGAACAGGCATCCAAATTGGGAATGCAGAGGCAAAATTTTCACTTTTTGAAGATGATATGATTTTTATATAGAAAACCCTAAAGACCCCACCAAAAAAAACTATTAGAAACAATGAACAAATACAATGAAATTGCAGAATACAAAATCAATGTACAAAAACCCATTGCATTCCTATATACTATCAATGAAATTTCAGAAAAAGAAATTTTAAAAATTCCTTTTGCAATTGCAACAAAAATAATAAAATACCTAGGAATAAATTTAACAAAGGATGTGAAGGACCTATGCACTGAAAACCAAAAGACATTATTAATGAAAATTGAAAAAGACATAGTGAAATGGAAAGATATTCTATGTCCATGGATTGGAAGAATCAACATAGTTAAAATGGTCATATCACCTAAAGCAATATACAGATTTAATGCAATCCTCATCAAAATCCCAGTGTTATTTTTAAAAGAAATAGAACAAAAAAATCATTAGATTTGTATGGAACCACAAAAGACCCCCTAATAGCCAAAGCAATCCTGAGAAAAAGAACAAAGCCAGAGCTGTCACTCTCTCTGACTTAAATTATACTGCAAAGCCACAATAATCAAAACAGCATTGTATTGGCAGAAAAACACACACAGACCAAAGGAACAGAACTGAGAGCCCAGAAATAAAACAGCATGTATATGGGCAAATAATTTTTGAAAAGGGAGCCAAAAACACACAATGGAAAAAAGAAATCCTCTTGGAAAAAATGGTGCTCAGAAAATTGGAAAGCCACATGCAAAACAATGAAATTAGACTGCTTTTTACCCCATATACAAAAATTAACTGAAAGTGGATCAAAAACCTAAATACAAGACCCGAGGCAATAAGTTAACATAAGAAGATGGAGGCATCGGTAGACACACCTTGTCTCATTGCACAACCATAAGAAGGAACACAACTAACCTAAAAATGAAAAACACCAGAACTGCCAGAAAATCACCCAGAAGAACACCAAGAACTGTAGGGAAGTCCAACAACCAAGGATATAAAGAAGCTACATTCATCCAGACGGGTAGGAGGGGCGAAGACTGGGAGTTGGGGCAGAGAGGACTTGGTGTGGCAGCAGCGAGATGGCAGCAGCTGGCAGAACAGGCAGCCCCACATTCACATGTGGTGGATAAAAATCAGGGGACACCTTGTGAATGAGCAAGCCCAGCCGCAGGCCAGATCACGCAGCCCAGGATTCCAGCGACGGGCAAAAGAAAGCTGCATAACTTCTGGCTGTAAACCCAGTGGAGGCTGGTGCAGTGGAAGAAACTGTCAGTGTATGTACAAACCCACCCACCCTGGCAGCCACAACCAGGATAGCAGCTGGAGGGGCACCAGTCATATACGGGAAGTGGGTGAAGTGATTGGAAATGGGGTGAGGGCCAGCCAAGCCCCCAGAAGTAAGCCAGCAGCAGCATTGTCCCCTCTTGACCCACTCCTGACACACTGAGCCACAGTAGCCCCACTCTGGCAAATACCCAAGGCTCTGCCCCACATGACTTAACAGGTGTGCTAAAACAGAATCAAAGGGGCTCTACCTAGTACAAAGACACAGGGAGGCTGCCAAAATCAGGAGACAAAGAAACATGGCCCAGATGAAGGAACAGAGCAGAACCCCAGAAAAAGAACTAAGTGATGAGGAGATAGCCAACGTATCAGACATGAATTCAGAACACTAGTGATCAGGATGCTCAAAGATCTCATTGAATACAGCAAAAGCATAAGGGAGGAAATGAAGGCTTTACTAAGGGAAATAAAGAAAAGTCCACAGGAATCCAACAGTGAAGGGGAGGAAGCCGGGATTCAAATAAATGATTTGTAACGTAAGGAAGAGATAAACATTCAACCAGAACAAAATGAAGAAACAAGAATTCAAAAAAATGAGCAGAGTTTAAGAAGATTCTGGGACATCTCCAAAAGGGCCAACATCTGAATCTTAGGGGTGCCAGAAGGAGAAGAGGAAGAGCAAGAAATTGAAAACTTATTTGAAAAAATAATGAAAAAAAGCTTCCCTAATTTGGCAAAGGAAATAGACATACAAGTCAAGGAAGCACAGAGAATCCCAAACAAGTTTGATCCAAAGAGGTCACTACCAAGACACATCATAATTAAAATGCCAAAGTTTAAAGATCAAGAGAGAATCTTAAAAGCAGCAAGACAAAAACAAAGAGTTACCTACAAAGGAGTTCCCATAAGATTGTCAGTTGATTTCTCCAAAGAAATTTTGCAGGATAGAAAAGACTGGCAAGAAGTATTCAAAGTGATGAAAAGCAGGAACCTACAACCTAGATTACTCTACCTAGCAAAGCTATCATTTAGAATCGAAGGGCGGATAAAGTGCTTTCCAGACAGGGTTAAGCTGAAGGAGTTCATCATCACCAAGCCCTTATTATATGAAATGTTAAAGGACTTATTTAGGAAAAAGAAGATCAAAACTATGAATGTTAAAATGACAACAAACAACTAACAACTGAATCTAAAAAAGAACTAACTAAACAAACAACTAGAACAGGAACAGAATCATAGATGTGGAGATCATTTGGAGGGTTACCAGCTGAACGAAGGAAGGGGGTGAATGGGGGAAAATGTATGGGGATTTAGAAGCATAAATGTAGATACATTGGTAGGTACAGAATAGACAGGAGGAGGTTAAGAATAGTATAGGAAATGGTATAGGAAATGGAGAAGCCAAGGAACTTACATGCATGACCCATGGACATGAACTAAGGGGGGGCAGGTATCGAAGTAGGGAAAAGGGGAATCAGGCAGAGGAGGACAAAGGGGGAAAATTGGGACAACTGTAATAGCATAATCAATAAAGTATACTTTAAGAAGTCAGTTACATAGAAGAAAACATAGGTACTAAACTTATGGACCTTGATCTTAGGATTTCATGAATTTGACCTCGACAGCAAGGGCCCTGGCTGGCGTGGCTCAGTGGACTGAGCACCGGCCTGCAAACCAAAGAGCCTCTGGTTTGATTCCCATTCGAGGCACATACCTGGGTTTTGGGCCAGGTCCCCGGTAGGGGGCACACAAGAGGCAACCACACATTGATGTTTCTCACCCTTTTTCTCCTCCCTTTCCTTCTGTCTAAAAGTAAATAAATAAAATATATATTTTTTAAAGACAAGGGAAGTAAAGGCAAAAATAAATGAATGGGACTATGTCTAACTAAAAAGATTCTGTACAGCAAAAGAAACCATCGCCAAAATAAAAAGGCAACCTACTGAGTGGCAGAAGATATATGCAAACAACACCTTCGACAATATGTTAATGTCTAGTGTAAAGAACTCATACAACTCACCAAAAACAAAAATCCAATTTAAACAATGGGTGGAGGTCCTGAACAGACATTTCTCCCAAGAAGATATACAAGTGGCCAACAGATATGTGAAAGGATACTCAAGTGTACTAGCTATTTAGGGAAATGTGAATCGTGACTACAATGGAATAACATCTCATACCTGTTCGAATGGCCACTATCAACAAGACAAGTAATCACAGGGCTGGGAGGAGATGTCGAGGAAAAGGAGCCCTCGTTCACTGCTGCTGGGAAGGTGAACTGGTACTGCCTCTATGGAAAACAGTGTGGATGCTCCTCAAAAACTAAGAATAGACATACGGTATGACCCAGCAACATGTCTTCTGGTATCCGAAAAATTTAAAGACATTATGGTCATTGCAGTGGACATAGCCATGGTGTCCAAGATGTGGAAACAACTGAACAGCCCTCAACAGAGCATTGAATAAGAAGGGTGGTGCATACATACAATGGAACACTACGCAGCCCTCAGCTCATGCTGCTCTGTAGAAGGTGCCACCACTTCTGCAATCGTACAGTAGTGTTAGGTGTTCATTTTAATATTGGGTCACATTTTTCTTTATTTTACATGCATGAAAAAAGGGAAATGAAGGAAATGATTTCATGTGTTATAAAGGGCACCTCCACTGGATGCTCACTAGACTTACATTCATTCTCTAGAGATTCAGCTGTAAAGAAAAAGAATAAAATGAAAGAAAATGAGAAAAATGCTAGCAATATGTAATTGATTTCCTCATAAAAGGAAGATGTAATTATAAATTATATATAGACTCTTAGAGGACAGGATTGTCTTTATGGCTTAAGGCTTTCCCTCAAGGTTTAGTTTTCAAACTTTTGACTCTGTGACAAGTTTTCTGTAATGTGTGGTATGGCATTATCTGTGCTTTCTTTCAATTGTATTGATTTTGAGAATTGTCATGAAATTGTACTACAGGATTGTGGTTTTAACCCCACCACAGTTAAACCTGCAATCAGCTTGTACTGCACCTTTTCCTAGGGACTTATCTGTCCTTAGGGAGAATTGTCAAGCCTAGTACTAGCAGAAAATGCTTAGTCGTCTGGTAATAATAATTATATGGTTCCTCACCCTTGCATATAGTGCAACGTCACCATGTAGCCCATGAGGTGTGGAAATTGCTCAAATAGGGTGCATGAATTTTCTGGAAGTCTTTTCTAGACTGTTTCTAGGTTCTGGTGTCTGGGCTTTATGCCATCCCCTGGGGCTCCGCCCAAGTTTTCTTCCGCAAGAGGAAGAACACAGCAGCCACAAAGGTGTCAAGGAGTAGCTGCTGCCCTGTCTTGAGCCCTGTCCGCTACCCTGCTGGCCTCTGTCACCTCACCTTTTTACACAACCTTAAGCAGAGCATGGTATTCACATCAGGAAACTTGGCTTCATAAGATTCAGATGAGTTCAACTTTCTCTCTCCCATACCCACCTCATGTTTCCACACTCAACATCCACTCTTCCGATTGTTTTTATCACTATTATTAACATATCTTCATTACAGACAGATATGTTCTTTCTTTTCATTTTCTCTGTAAGGTATCCTTTGTGTATATCTCATCTTACCTGATAGGTATAGATTTTAGGGAATAGGGTGGTCCCTTGGGGGTAGGCCGTTGTCCTCTCTGCCGACCCCATTTATTAACTGCTCATCTCAGGTCCAGAGGAAGGTTGAGCCCCCACAAAGCCATGAAGGAACCCAGCCACGAGGTGGCAGCCTTGTCCAAAACACGGCTGTGCTTTTCATGCTGAGTCCTGGTTGGGAAGAGTTTCATTTCCAGACCAGAAACAATCCTCCTCTTAGTCATTTGTTAACTCAACAATTATTTTTAAGGGGCTACTATGTGCCCAGCACTATTCTAGGCAAAGGGGATCATCACTGAACAGGACAAAGATACCTGCCTTCATGGAGCTTCATGAACACCACGTGGATGAGGTGAGGAAGTCAGCCAGGTAGCAGGCCTGGGCGACCCACCCAGGAACAGGAGGAAGCCAGAGTGGCCGCAGCCACGTGCGTGAGGAGGAGGAGAGCCCTGGGAGAGGGGAGGCTCGGAGAGCAGCAGTAAAATGACCTGCCTTCATTTTGAAAGAACTTCGGCTGCTTGTCATGAGTGGATGAGCTGAGTGGGGAGGCCAGATGAGGCTCTTGCTGGACTCCAGGAAGGAGGTGACCTGGATGGGGTGGTAGCCATGGAGCTGGGGTCAGGAGCTGGCTTCTGGGTATATTTCAGAGGGTAGAGTCAGCAGTGCTAAACCTTCTTGATGGATTTTCTTTTGTGGTAAAATACGTAACATAAAAATTACCACATTAATTATTTCTAGGTGCACAGCTTGGTGGCATTAAGCACATTCACACTGTTGTGCAGCCATCACCGCCCTCGTCTCCGGAGCTCCTTCCATCTTGCAAAACTGACACTCTACGATCATTAAACAGCAGCTCTTTACCCCTCCCTCTCCCCAGCCCCTGGTAACCATCATTTCACTTTCTGCCTCTATGAATTGGCCTATTCTAGGTATTTCATATATTTGGAAAATTATGCAATATTTGTCCTTTAGCATTTGGCTTATTTCACTTAGTATAATGTCTTCAAGTTTTATCCATGTTGTAGCATGTGTCAGAATTTCCTTCCTTTTGAAGACTGAATAACGTTCCCTTGTATGAATAGACCACCTCCACATTTTGTTTATCCATTCATCCATCAATGGACATTTTGTTGTTTCCACTTCCTGGCTACTGTGAACAATGTTGCTATGAATGTGAGTGTGCCCAGCTGCCTGACTGCCCACTTTCCATCCAGTCGGTATACACACCTCAGAGTGGGATTGCCAGATCCTTCTGCGTGGGTCAGAGGTAGATGTGGGGTGAGCTTTCTGCTCACATTAGCAGTGGGGTTGAGATGAGATCTGACGGGTTGCCAGAGGATGAGGGTTGAACACCGGTCTCTTTTGGAGATAGCACTTGGCCAGAGGAGTTGCCTGTAGCCATGTGGATGAATCTTACAAAAACCAGCGATACACAAAAGTGGTCGTTTGGGTGATTCTATATATAGTACAGGTGGCGTTTAAAAGAATGTCACTATTATCCCACTGCTTCCTAAAAGTTAAATAAATTGAATCTTCAATACCAGTTGCACCTTGCCCGACTCTGTGTAATGCTCCTTCAGTTTTAAACGCTAGCCTTGCTAGTTAGAGTATTCTTGGTTGTAGGTCCTTGCTTTTCATCACTTTGAATATTTTGTGCCAGTCCCTTCTGTCTTAAAGTGTTTCTGTTGAGAAATCAGCTGACAGTCTTAAGGGAACTCCCTTGTAGGCAACTAACTGCCTTTCTCTTGCTGTTTTTAACATTCTCTTTGTCTTTACCCTTTGGCATTTTATTTTTCTAAGTGACCTCACATTTATTAATGAACCAACCTACTACTGCAGGAAAAAAATAAAGAGAAAAATCGTTTTTCTAATAATTTCCCAATTAAAACACCAAACTGTCCAGACAGTGGGGGTCTTTTCAGTGATTTCAAGAGGGAGAAACATGAATAGAACATAAATATGTGAGCAATCTCTGATGTGCCCTCCCTTCTAGACCCTATTTAGTTTTTCTCCAATGTCTCCTCTTAGAGTTATACCTGATTTTATAATGAGTTTTCATCTGAATCCATTGGGGAATGGGCCAATTCTGCTTTTGTTTCTTGGCCAGGAACCTCTTGATCCTGAAAGTCTTGTGAGAAGACATGGCAAAGAAGAATGAACCTCTTGGACAACGCTTTGGCATTTTAATTATGATGTGTCTTAGTGGGGGCCTCTATGCACTCTTAGACTTGTATGTCTATTTTCTTCGCCAGGTTAAGGAAGTTTTTAGTCATTATTTCTCCAAATAGATTCTGACCTTTTGCTCTCTCTCTTCTTCTTCTGGTACCCCTATGATGTGAATTTTGTGACACTTGATGTTGTCCCAGGGGTTCCTTACGCTATCCTCATTTTTATTTACTCTTTTTTCTTTTTGCTGCCTCAGTTGGGTGTTTTCTTCTACTTTGTCTTCAACTTTCTGATTTGGTCCTCTGCTTCATCTGATATGCTGTTGATTCCATCTAGTGTTTTCTTCATTTCAGTTATTGTAGTGTTCATTTTTGCCTGGTACTTATTTATGGTTTATGTGTCCTTTTTTATGTCTCTTTGTTGACATTCTAAGTTCCTTGAGCATCCTTATACTATGTTTTGAACTCTGTATCTGGTACATTGCTTGTCTCCATTTTGTTTAGTTCTTTTTCTGGACATTCCTCCTGTTCTTTCTCCAGGACATGGGTTTTTGTCTCCTCACTTCAGCTGACTCTCAATGTGTATTTCCATGCATTAATAGATCTGCTGTGCCTCCCAGTCTTGCAGGGTAGCCTTATGTAGGGCCCAGTCTCCTTGGTCACTGAGCTGGGTGCTCCAGGGGTGTCCCCTGTGTGAGCGTCTCCTGTTGTAATTCAGCCCTGATGGCTGTTGGTACCTCAGTAGGTGGGACTGATGCTCAGGATGGACAGAATCCCTGCTGATTTTCACAGCCAGTTGCTTTGGAGGCTTCTCTTCCTGGCCTTATTGCTCCAGTCTGGGAACCTGGTGTGGGGCTGCAATGCCTTGCTCCTCAGTGGATCCTCTACAGCTGAGCTAGCCCTCGAGTTCTCAACCAGCACACCTGGTGAGGGGCCCGCTGGGTTCATGTTTCAGCCTCTCCCAGCAGTCTCCAGGTGCTGCTTCTTCATGCCCTTAGTCATAGCACTTCTGTTCAGCTGGTCTTGAGATGGTTCTCCACGTTTATTGTTCTTTCATTTAGTTGTAATTTTGATGTGGTCGTGAGAAGAAACAAGCACAGCATTTACCTACTCCACCATCTCACTGATGAATACATTTTGTTGTAAAAAATAACATTTCAGATTCAGTATTTTCATTTTCTATTTTTTTCTACATTTAATTCATTTTTTTTATTGTGGTATGAGTATTTAGCATGAGATCTACCCTCTTAACAAATTTTTAAGCATATAACACAATATTGTTAACTGTAGACAGTGTTGTACCCCAGATCTCTAGAACTTTTTCATCTCACACGACAGAAACTCTATACCCACTGAACAGCAACTCCGATTTTCCCCCTTTCCCCAGACCCTGGTCACCACCATTCTACTCTGCTTCTATACAGAGAAGATTGTGACTATTTTAGGGACCTCATATACAGGCAGTCACACAGAATTTGCCCTCCCATGACTGGCTTACTTACTGGGCATAATGTCCTCAAGGTTCACCCATGATGTATCACATGTGGAAATTCCTTTTTTTTTTAAGACTGAATAATATTCTATTCCATGCATATACCACATTTTCTCTTTTTTTTAGGAATACGGAATTGGAATTTTTTATTTGGTAAAATTCAGAATGCATCATATAACTTAGGGGCCATAAGAGAGAAGCATGTAAAAGTGATGAGTGGTAAAAGCAGAACCTAAAACACAGTGACACTGATGACAAGCACATTCAGAGGTGATGCGATGGGGCAAAACGAAGTTCTACCCATTCCTTCTGTGTCAAACATGGAAGGGCACAAAAATAAAACAATTTTGCCAAAAGTAAAGAAGATCCTTTTAATTTTTAGACATGGGTTACTTAGAGGGGGTAAAGCTCTTAAAATACTTGGAACCAGGTATTTGAATTCCCAAGTAGTTTAATAAACTTACAGTCAAGTGATACTTTATCATATATGCTACTTTTACATGGAAATAAATTCTTGATGCCTTTAAAATTTGTAAGTCCCACAAATACTTCAGTTATGAAGATATTACAAGTGGCTAGAAAGATTATATGAGATCTCAAAGTAAGAAAACTGGAGGAAAGTATATAATAAAAGGCTTCACAAAGATGAAGAATGACTGTTAGAATCTTCATCAAAAATAATTTTTTTTAGGTCCAAGGTTCAAGTTTGTTTGAAACCTTGAGCCGTCCAACATCAACAAGATACCATTTGTGGATGTTCTTTTCCATAAGCCGGTGAGCCCCCATCCTGTGAGGGGCCAGTGTTGGAAAGAGGAGTTTTGTGATATCTGCACCCAGTCCCAGCTCGGTACATTGTCAGCTGTTTCCCTCGATTCACTTGCAGTGGGCGATGCATGAAGTCCTGAAGCTTTCCCAGTCCTGCAGTCATGAAAAGTGTACCCAGTTCATCTTCTGTGAAGAAGTGAAGTCTGGGGCTGTCACTTCTCAGGTGGAAATTTTCGGATAGACACTGGCCTTTTTAAAACCCAGGCTGAGCCATGTCCTGGCAGCCATCATCTCGAAGCATCACCCCGCAGGCTGCAGAAGGCTGCTCGGCCTCTTGCTAGCCTCCTGCACCTTGTCTGGAACAACTGCTGAACGAACAAATAGCATGAGGAGGATGATATCAAGGCTATCCCCGGAAACTGGGTAGTTCCTGTCTTCACCACACAAAAAGTGAACAAAGCCAAAACACCGAGAAAGATCGGTCAAATGCTGAATTTGTCTGGCCCAGTTGGATCATTGTCAGTTTGTAAAATTGGAAAGACTGTTTCCGACACCAGAGTCAACCCTCAGTGTGCCAACCCTGAGTGTCCGGTAGGTGGTTGAAGGCCCAGGACCCTCATGGGCACAGATTTCCACGAGCACTGAGTTTCTGAGTTACAGCCTCTCCCACAGGAAGACGCTGCTGGAAGAACCTCTTGTGCTGTTCTCCTGTTACCAAACGAGGTCCCCCTTCAGTGCTCCTGTGTCCGGGCCCTTCCCTCCGGGGATCCTCTGAGAGCCAACTTGTCCAGGGGTTGTGGTTTTGGCTGGGTGCCAGCTCTGGGAAAGCAGTGAAAAGCCAATGTCTGTCCTTGAAAAACCCGTTTTTGTGGATTTTGTAGGAGTCATTCTAATATTCGTGGGCATCAATCTCAGCATCAGCTCTGGGCAACACACTTAGTGTCCTGGGACCCACATTTCTTTCACTGGCTTCCCTGGGCTCACTCGCTGGGCACTGTTCTCCCGACTCTCCACTCTGCCTCAGGGGCCTGCTCTCCCGACCACCCCCTCGCCGGCCCCCCCGCCACCCCCGCCCCGTGGTCCCAGGCCCCCTGGTGGAGACGCGCCGAGCGCTCGGGAACCAGACACCACTGGCCTCAGGGGGCGCCCTTTCAGAACCATGTTTTCTTTATCCCATCATCAGTGGTGGGCCAGGAATGAGTGTTAATTTTGGGTGGTGTCTGAAATAACCCCAGTGTGAGGAGCTTTTGAACGTGGTACTGATGTTAGTGAAGTCCTGGGTTCTTAGCTGCTTGATACGCCCAGTGGTTTCATGGCCCTGCATTTCCCAGCAGTATGTGGCCGGCCAGTCAGGCGCTTGGAGTGGTGCCAGGCTTTTCTCGGGCTTCGTGCAGAGGCACAAGGTGCGCGCTGGTTTGGGTTTCGAGGTCCCAGGGTCCTCCCGGGGAGACTGTGGCTCAGGGAGCTGAGAGGGCTCCCTGCGCTTCCGCTGAGAAGGCTGGCTGTTTTGCAGCCTTTCCATCCAGAAGCCCAGCTGTCTCCCGGTGCTGTGCATCTTCTTTTTGTCTTTCCATAAAGTTTGCTTTCTCCTCCTCCTCCTTCTTTTTGTTTGTTGAATTTATGCCTAGATTGTATACTTTTAGTGCTGTTGTGCACGGGATTCCTTAGTCATTGTATTTTTTTAAAAATATGGAAAGCTTCATGAATTTGCATATCATCTCTATGCTAATCTCTATGTCATTCCAATTTTAGAGTATGTGCTGCTGAAGTGATCGCTCATATTTTTAATTAGACATTTCTCAAATATTTAATTTGTCACTTACTCATTCTCTTACTGGTACTCATGGTTTTCAGCTGATTCTCACATGTTTTCCAAGTGGACAGTTACAACAGCTACAGTTAGAACAATTCCAGGAGTTGTACCCTTCATCTCTGATGCACGCTGTGCTGTGTTTGTGTGGGTTGCCTGTGTTGTGTTAAATGCTACTGATGCCCTTGTTTTACTGTTTTTGGTGTTTCACCATGAAATAGGATGCAGAAGTTTGGGTGAGATATTTTTTGATGTCCAACTCTTCTCCTATTTTCTAAGAGGTGTTGTTAGCACCGGATGATGGATTTATTAAATGCCCCTATGCATTCTGTTATTACTTTGATTATTGCTTTTCTTTTTATTTTGGTGTCTCATTCAGGAAATTCAAATATGTGTATGTCTGGTTTCCTGGGTATGTCTTCCACCACATCTCATATTTTTTTTTATTACTTTCATTCATCCTCTGATTTTTAAAAAGTTTCTCATCTAATATGCTTTGCTTTGCATTTTTTAATTTCCACTCTAGTCTAATTTCTTTGATCTCAAATTGGTCCTTCTTAGTGCCTTCTTCCTCTGGCTTCATAGCTATAAAAGCTCCCTAAATTTCAGTGAGGATGCAGAGTAGAGAAGGGTGAAATTTCCTGTTCCTTCTGACAACTTTGCTTCATGCATGCACGTTTGCATGGTTCCTCAGATGGTTCATCCTTTTATGAACGGCCGTCACTTTCCTTGTAGATCTAGTGATGTTTCCAGGACCGTCCACAGAGGGAAGTCTGTGTTTGTCCAGAATAGGACACTGAAAGGGATTTCATAGTAGAGGATTGCATTTAGGAATATCAGGGCATATCTTTTATGTCCAAACTAAAGGAAGAAGGAAAAGAATTTGCATTGGCCAGCAGGAGAGCGGGGGCGGGGCGGGGGGGGGCGACACAAAAGCCTAAGGTAAGTTTTGCACTTTACTTTGTTGTTGTTGTTTTGGCGGCTGCCTGAAGGTGGCGTTATCCTCCTCTTCTGCTTGCAGGACTGGCGTTGTTATTAGCGGGCTGCGGCTTCTGCTGTTTTTAGCCGGTAGCTGTTGATACTAGCTGGCCTCAGTAACTTCCTCATGCTTACCTTTTCAAGCGAAATGTAGTCAAGAAGAAAAAAAAATAATGTAATGCCCTACCTATAAATGTAGAGGCGAAATAAAAGGAACAGAAATTGTAATAAAATAACACATTTTAATGTGTTAATGCTGGAAGCTGACTGCCCTAGAAGACAGATGCTTAGAGAAAGGACTAATGCTACAAAAGGGACCCAGCGCCAGGGGTACAAATCTGGGGACGCAGGGGGCAGGGGTAGTGGCAGGGACTGTCCACACCTGTGACTTCCTGCATTGCTGACAACTCAGGGTCACTTTCTGAGCAACACAAAGTGCTGTCTTCCCTTGATGTGATTTACATGTTAGTTACATTCCCTGTAAATTCAGTGTATAATTGTGTAAAAACTGGTTTTGTGTTTCTGTGTAAAATAGGATTAGATTCTGGACTCAGTCATTATAAACAGTTTTTTGTTTTTACCTTCAGGGACGCTGGCCTATCCTAAGAAAGGGTGAGCTGTGGGAAGCAGGCACACGCCTGGCATTTACAGGACCCAGGGCAAGAATACACATGAGGACACACTATTTGTTTGCAGTGTTCTGATCAGTGATTAAATATACGACTAATGAATATGAAGTTTCAGGGATTTGGGATGACCTATTAGATTGTGGGTTTGATGAAAATAGTATTCTTGCTTATTTTTATTGTTTTTTATCAGTAATAAGTGAATTTTGTGTGGCAAATTTCATTTTTATTTTTTATTTTCAGCTTTTTTCCCCTGAGTTCCATGTTAGCATTTTCTAATTTCTATCACTTCATGATTTGTAATCACTCTCAAGGAGAAAAAAAAAAGTGGTGGTATTCAAGGTGAATGATTTTTATTTAAATTTTCATCAAAATGTAAAGTCAATACAGTATACAGGTTGAAAATATATTTATATGGCTTTTAATTCAACTTTAAATTTTGCAATAATTGAAGATCCACATACAGTTGTAAGAAATTATAGAGAAAGAGTCCCCTGCACCCTTTACCCAGGTTCCCAATGGTAACACTTTGCAAGAAGGTAGCACAGCAACCACAGCCAGGATGGTGACATTGACGCAGGCCGGTCACGGGACGGGACGTTCCGGTTGCCGCAGGTCCCTCCGGTGGCCCTTGTACAGCCACACCCACTCCCCTCTAACTGCAGCCGCTCCTTAGCCCCCGGCAACCACTAACCTGTTTTCCATTTCTACAATTTGTTGTTTCAAGGGTGTTATGAAAATGGAATCATGCAGCATGTAAACTGTTTGGACTGGCTTTTTCCACTAAGCAGAATTCTCCAGACACTACCCCAGGTCACTGTGTACATTAGGAGTGTGCTCCTTTCTTGTTTTTTCATACTATTTCACGGTGTGGATGTACCCCAATTTAAGTATTCTCCATGAATCTGGGTGGTTTCCAGTTTTTTTGCTATTATGGCTAAAGTTGTTATAAACGCTCATGTACAGGTGTTTGTGTAGACATTCTGTGGAAGCATTTTTCTGGGAAAAATGCCAAGAAGTGCAAGTGCCAGGTCATGGAGTGATTGCATGTTTAGTTTTTTTAAAAACTGCCACAGGGTGTCCCCAGAGTGGCTAGGCCATTTTCCACCCCGTAGGCCATCTCATATGAGTGGGCCGGTTTTCAGCATCCCTGCCAGCGTGAGGTGTGTAATCGCTTTTTAATCTTAGCCATTGGGATAGATGTGTAGTGATATTTCATTATAGTTTTATTTTATATTTCCTGATGGCTAAGGGTGTTCAAAGTCTCTTCATGAGCTTTTTTGTCACCTGCATATCCTCAGTGAAATGTTTGTGTCATTTACTCTTCTCTTTATTTGGATTATGTTTTTATTTTTACTGTTGAGTTCAGTGAATTATTTATATGTTCTAGATACTAGTTCTTTATTGGATACATGGTTTGCAAATACTTTCTCCCAGTCTGTACTTCTGTCTTTTTATCCTCATCACAGGGTCTTTCGCAGACCAAAACTCTTTAATTTGATGAAGTTCAGTGTTCAGTTTTTGCATTTATGGGTCATGCTTTTGATGTTAAGTTTAAGAACTCTTTACCTAGCTCTAGACCTTGAAGATTTTCTTCTGTGTTTTTTTTTTCTTAAAGTGTTACAGTTTTACATCTTGCATTTAAGCACGGGAGCCATTTTAGTTAATTTTTCTATAATTTGTAAAACTTAGGTCAAGGTTCACTTTTTTACCTTTTCATTGAATTTACTGAGGTGACGCTGGTTAACAAAAGTGCACAGGTTCCAGGTGCACAGTTCTACAGCGCCTGATCTGTAAACTGTCGTGCAGTCACCACCTCAAGTCAAGTCTCCGTCCGTCACCATTTACCCCACCTGTGCCCTCCTCCAAGTGCCACCACCCCCTCCCCACTCAACAGTCACCACACTGCTGTCCATGCCCATGAGTTTTTTTCTCTGTTTTGCTCAAACCCTCCACCCCTCAGCCACCCACCCCAGCAGCTGTCAGCTTGCTCTCTATGAGTTTCTCTCTATTTTGCTTTTAGTTCATTTTGTCTATTAGATTCCACATATGAGTAAATCATATAGCACTTGTCTTTCTCTGACTGGCTTATTTCACTTAACATAATGTTCTCTAGGTCCATCCATGGTGTCACAAAAGGTAAGATTTTCTTCTTTTTTATGGCCGAGTAATATTCCGTTATGTAAATGTACCACAAATTTTTTAATTCATGCATCTACTGATGGGCACTTGGGCTACATCCAAATCTTGGCTATTGTAAATAATGCTGCAGGTAACATAGGGGTGCATATATTCTTTTGAATTAGTGTTTTGGGTTTCTTTGGATAAATACCCAGAAGTGGAATTGCTGGGTCATAAGGCAGTTTCATTTTTAATTTCTTGAGGAAACTCCACACTGTTTTCCACAGTGGCTGCACCAGTCTGCATTCCCACCAACAGTGCACAGGGGTTCCCTTTTCCACACATCCTCACCAGCACTTGTTTGTTGATTTATTAATGATGGCCACTCTGACAGGTGTGAGGTGGTATTTCATTGTGGTTCTAATTCACATTCCTCTGATGGTTAGTGATGTTGAGCATCTTTTCATATGTCTGTTGGCCATCTGTATGTCCACTTTGGGGAGGTGTCTACTTAAGTTCATTGCCCATATTTTTAATTGAATTGTTTGGGTTTTTTTGGTATTGAGTTATAGAAGTTCTTTATAGATTTTGAATATTAACCCCTTATCACATGTATCAGTGAATATGTTCTCCATTTCAGTGAGTTTTCTTTTTGTTGATGGTTTCCTTTGCTGTGCAAGAACTTTTTAGTTTGATGTAGTCCCATTTGTTTATTTTTTTCTTTTGTTTCCCTTGCTCAAAGATATATATCAGAAAAAATATTGCTATGAGAAATATCTGTGATTTTACTATCTATATTATCTTCCATTTTATTTTTATTAACTCTATTTGTTTGTTGCTTTTCTCCTCCTCCCCTACTTCCCCCTCCTCCCCCTCTTCCTCTTTTCTCTTCTTCTCATTCTTTTTCCTCCTCTTC
Organism: Pteronotus mesoamericanus; assembly: GCF_021234165.1. NCBI lineage: Eukaryota > Metazoa > Chordata > Mammalia > Chiroptera > Mormoopidae > Pteronotus > Pteronotus mesoamericanus. The sequence continues at coordinate 2,946,195 of NW_026555090.1, forward strand.
AAGAAGACCCTTCAATATTTCTCATAATACTGGTTTGATGGTAACAAACTCTTTTATGTTTTTCTTGTCAGGGAAGCTCTTTCTTTCCTTCAATTTTAAATAATAGCCTTGCTGGGTAAAGTAGCCTTGGTTGTAGGTCCTTGCTCTTCATCACTTTGACTATTTCATGCCAGTCCCTTCTGGCCTGAAATGTTTCTATTGAGAACTCAGCTGACCCTCTTATAGCAGCTCCCCTGTAGGTAACTTTCTTTCTCTTGTGGCTTTTAAGATTCTCTCTCTGTCTTTAACCTTTGCCATTTTAATTATGATATGTCTTGGTCTGGACCTCTTTGGGTCTATCTTGTTTGAGACTCTCTGCATTTCCTGGACTTGTGTGTCTTTTTCCTTCATCAGGTTAGGAAAGTTTTCTTCATTATTTCTTCAAATACTTCTCAATCCCTTGCTCCCTTGTTTGATGTGGATGTTGTGATGCTTCATGTTGTCCCAACAGTCCCTTAAACTATCCTCATTTGGGGGGATTTTTTTTTATTGTTTTGCTGTTCTGATTGGGTGTCTTTTTCTTCATTGTCTTACAAATCACTGATTTGATCCTCTGTTTCATCTAACCTACTCTTTATTCCTTCCAGTGTATTCTTCATTTCACATAGTGTATTCTTAATTTTTTACTGTTTTTTACTGTTTCTTATGGTTTTTATGTCCTATTTCATGTTGTTGAGCACCCTTATAACCATTACTTTGAACTCTGTATCTGATAAATTGCTTGCCTCCTTTTCACTTAGCTCTTTTTCTGGAGCTTTCTTTTGCTGTTTCATTTGGGGCCTGTTTCTTTGTGTCTCCATTTTGGCTGCATCTTTGTGTTTATTCCTATGTATTAGATAGATCTGCTGTGACTTTTGGTCTTTGTGGAGTGACCTTATGCAGTAGGTGTCCTGTGGGGCTCAGTGTGCAGTCTTCTTGATCACCTGAGCTGGGTGCTTCAGGAATGTTCCTTATGTGGCTTATTTGAGCCCTTTTATTGTAATTGAGTCTTGATTGCCATTAGCCCATTCGTGCGTGAGATCAACCCTTAGGCTGGCCGACTGTGAGAAGCAACCCCAACCACGGTGCATGAACTGCTATGCAGGTGCTGATCACATGATGCAGAATTTGCCTTAGCAGGGATTGGTGCCTGCTGAGATCTCCCTTTGGATATGCCACATATGAAGTTAATTGGATCCTGCTCTGATGTTGTCTGAAGCTGGCCACTGTGTGTGTTGGCTCTGGTCTCTTAGGAGGGAATCTGATGCAGCCAAAGGAAGACTCTGCCTGTGCGTGGCCCTGTGCAGCCTGGAAGGCACAAAGCAATCAGTTTGTGGCTGCCTCTGTGGGTCTGGGTGCACGTGGGAAGGACCAGGCTGCACACCGAGCCCGGCTTTTACCAGCACCAGCCTGGGGGAGGTCAGCAAAAGTCCCAAGGCATTCCAATGAAATTAGAGATTTGTCTCTGCGTGCCTCCACCTGCTGGCTTCCGGTTAGGCTCAGTCACCGAAAGAGCCTCTGGCTGTACTACTCAGCAGTTTGTAAGCTCTAGGGCGAGAGGGAGTACGGAAGGTGGGGCCATGGCCTTTCCCCAGGCTGATGCCACAGGGAAGAGAGTGTTCCGCCCCCGAAAGATGGTGCCTGAGGTCTGGGAGAATGACTCTGCATAGTGATCCTGGTGGCTGCTCCTTCACCTCCCCCCACAGAGACACAAACCCCAGCCTCTCCTCATCTGACCATTCTGCTCCCTTTGAGGTGCTGTGAACCCCTGTTGAGGTGCTGTGAATGAAATTTTGTGCATTGACACTTTAAGAGAGTACCTGTGTCTCAGCAGACTCCCACCTCTCCCTGATGGACTGAAGCCCCACTGCTTTTCACAGCCAGATGTTATGTGGGTGCCTCTTTCCGGCTTTCGTGTTCTGGGCTGGGGAGCCCAGCTTGGTGTTGAGCTCCGGCGCTTCTCAGACAGAACCCCCTGCCTCTGCTGAGATATCCCTTCGGAACCTCAGCTGCTGCATGTAGTAGCAGGGTCAGCCCTTTTCATGTCTCCGCCCTTCCTACCAGTCTCGATGTGGCCTTTTCTGTAAATCCTTGGTTATAAGACTTATCTTCAGCTAGTGTTCAGTTGGTTATTCACCATGATTATTCTATAATTTAGTTGTAATTCCAGTTTGGTCCTGGGAGGAGATGATTATAGCTTCTACCTCCTCCGCTGCCACCTTGCATTCCTTCACTTTTTTGCTATGGATCCAGTTGCTCCAGCATCATTTGTTGAAAATGGTATACTTTTTCCATTGCATCATTTTCGCACCTTTGTTAAAAATCAATTGGACATATTTGTTTGGGTTTATTTCTGTGCTCTCTGTTTTGTACCTTTGACCTGTGTGTCTGTCCCTCTGCCAATAGCTCATGATCTCGATTATTGTGGCTATATAATAAGTCTTGAAATCAGGTAGACTCTTCAACATTATTTTTTTTCCAAAAATAATATTTTTTCTAGTTTAGTTGTTTTTCTTCTTTACTTACCATAAAAATTTTAGAATAATATTATCTATGTTTACAAAAAAAATCTTCTGGGAATTGACATCTTTATTATGTTGAGTTTTTTAAATATATAAACATGGCATGTCTCTCCATTTATTTAGATCTTCTTTGATTTCTTTCGTCAGCACTTTGTCATTTTCAGCACACAAATCCTGCACTTCTTTCTTTAGGTTTACACTAATTGTTTCTAGCAATTGTAAATATTATGTTATTATATTTTGAATTTTCATGTTCATTGCTAGAATATTAAAGTGCAATTGATTTTTATATGTCTATCTTGTATCTTGTGAGGTTATTGGAATCACATATAACTTAGTTCTTGAAGTTTTTTTCTTTAGATTCTTTGAGATGTTCTAAGTACACAAGCATGTCTTCTACAAGTAGGGACAGTTTTAATTCTTCACTTTGGATCTGTCTGCCTTTTATTTTATTTTCTTGCCTATTGTTTAGGCCTTCTTAACACAAAGTGCTAAGATTGGACATATTTGCCTTGTTCTAATCCTAGGTAGAGAGCATTCAATTTTTCACCATTAAGTATAACGTTAGCTGTCAGGTTTTTGTAGGTGCTCTTTATCAAGCTGAGGAATTTCCTCTCTGTCCTATTTTTTGTAAGATTTTTTTCTGAGGAATTTACCTCTATTTCAATATTTATCATGAATGAATATTGAGTTTGGTCATGTGCTCTTTCTGCATTGATTGATATGATCATGGAATTTTTCTTTTCTTGCCTGTTCCTATGATGAATGACACTGATTGCTTTTTCACATATGGAACTTGCCTTGCACCCCTTAAATACCATGTAGTCATGGTGTATGATTCTTTTTACATGTTGCTGAATTATTTGCTAATCCTTTATTAAAGATTTTTGCATCTATATTCATAAGGATCTGTAGTTTTCTTTTTGGTATTGTTTTTAGTATCAGAATAATACTACTTTATAACATGATTTGGGAAGTGTTCTCAACTCTTCTAATTTCTGGGAGAAATTGTGTAAAGTTGGTGTTAATTCTTCATGGGACATTGGTAGAATTCTCCAGTGAAATTTTCTGAGCTTGGAGATTTTTTTCAGGGGAGAGAGTTTTAAAAATTACAAATTTAAATTTCTTTAATAGTTATATGGTTATGCAAATGACTCACTTCATGGGTATGCTGTGTTTTTAAGCAATTGGTCCATTTCTTCTAAGTTGTCAAATTTATGTGTCTGGAGTTATTTGGAGTCTTCCCTTTTATATTCTGAGCTGCAGGGTCTATAGTGATACCACATTTCATTTCACTTTGGTGATCTGTATTTTCTCTGTTTTTCTTTGTCTCGCTAGAGGTTTGTCAATTTTATTGATCTTATTAAAAACTATCTCTTTGTTTCCTTAACTATTCTCTATTGTTTTTCTGTTTTCAATTTCACTGATTTTTTCATCTTACCTTTATTATTTCCTTATCTTTAAAATGAAGTACATTTTACCCATCTCCTAGGGTTATCTGAATTAAGTGAAATGACGTGTAAGAACCTAGAGCAGAACCTGAATTGTAGATATTTATAAAATGTGATTTTTTTTCACCCCTCAAACTATCTTCCTTAATAGAGCCCCCTACTTAGAAATTATAATAGTTAAAAAAAATGTGCAGGGGGTACCCAGAAAACCCAGAATTATCTTCTGGAAGGCGGGCCCCTTGCAGTACAGGCTTCCCCTGCTTGGTGACCGTTCTAGGAACCCATCTGCATCAGTGCACCAGCTGGCGCTGTTGTGAGAGGCTGCATTCGGCTTCAGTAAATCTTTTTTTGAAGACTCTTTCAATGCCTTTGCCCATTTCATGATGAGTGATTTACGAGCGCCGTGCTGAGTGTTCAGCGGTTTGTGACCAGAAATGACATAACTGCAGCGCCCCACCCTCCCTATTCACCAGATCTCGCCCCACGTGACTTTTTTTTGTTTCCCTGGATAAAAGTCCTCCAAAGGAAAAGTTTTGCTGATGTAGAAGAGGTGAAACAAAAAATGCAGTACTAAAAGGCATCAAAGTAAATGAATTCAAAAACTAATTTGAGCAGTGGGAAAAAAGTCTCGATAGTTGTATTGCATCAGATGGAGAGTACTTTGAAGGTGACTGAAGTTTAAACATGTAAGAATAAATACACAATTTTTACAAATAAATTCTGGGGTTTATTGGGTCCCCCCATATATGTACTAGTGTCTGTAATACCTTGCCCAGAGATCCAGAGATTTGGGCTTTGATTTCTTAAGATATGTTTTTTTCCCCCCTTAGAATCACATATGACTCATGTCTGAATTTATAAATAAACAAAAATTTAAAAATAAAAAGAATTGTTTAATATTGCAAAATGTTTCTTAGCCACTTTGACAACCATTGCCAATATTGGGGGAATTCATGAGTACTCCAGACCACCTTTTGGGACTTGAAGAAAAGAAAGAAAATGGAAAATGTACCCTTGGCACTTCTGGCCAAATGTAAGAAACTGTTGATTCACTGTATCTGAAACAACAGATTTGACAAGTCAATCCTTCGTGCCAGCGCTTGTCCAGGCCCTTCCTGGCTTAGCACCCTCACTCCGAGTCAGACGCCGTTCCTTCGTGGGCAGCAGGGCAACCCACAGAGGTTCACAGCGGGAACACAGTCCCTTTTGTCTCGAGGACGTGGAAGAGATGTGACGTGTCTCCCCGGGTCCCAGACGGTATCATTCGTCCCAGGAGATGGTTAGGGTTGCCAGTCTCACTGTGAGCACACGTACCTAATACAGCTTCCACACATATGTTTATACGTTACATATACTTCTGTAGCATATTAACACATAACATATGTGTATTTTATATACATGCCTTCTTCATTTCTGTATTTGTAAACTATCTTCTCTGATACTGAGAAACATGGCTGTCGTTAGCCTCAATTTATGTACTTATTTATTCAATGTAGCCAGGATCTGCAACCACCCTGCCGCCTCCACCCACCTCCCCACCCTCACCCCCGGGCCTCCCGGCCCACCAGCCTGTGCGCCTGCATGGCCCCTCACCGGCTTCACTGCCCCACATCTCGGCGGCCATGCTGACCCTTCTGCTCTGGGAAGAGAAGGAAAGATGGGCCCAGGAGCTTTTTCCCCCCTTTTTTCTCATAAGGAGCTTTCTTAATATCGTGCATCATAAAGCCAATTAAATGCGGTTCTTTCTTCTAGTTGTTTGCATTCTTGAAAAGCAGGATCTCCAGGCTTCTTTGATGAAAAAGAGTTACTTTTCATTGCTCAAAAATGTTGAGATATTGAATGATCAAGGCAAGATGTGTGCGGTGCTCTCTGGGGTGGCCCCGGAGGGCGGGGTGCTGCAGGGCCGCTGCGCTCAGGTGCTGTCTTGCGGCCAGGGCCCGCGTCCGCTGCGAAGGGCCAGCCTGCTGGAGGGCGCGCGCTGCTGCGCACCCATCCTGCCAGCTTCCCGTGAGTCATCCCTGTGCATTTTGCACTGTGAGGCATCGCACAGAAAGTGGACCAGCAAACATTCAACACATTTATCAGCTAGATTTATATTTTTAAAATGTGGAGGGTTGAGAGGACATTTTGTGAAATAATTTTTTTAAGAAAAATAAAGTGTGGAATTTTTAATGGTTTAAATTTATACCCTTTCATGTATGAAAGAATTTGAGAACTCTTATAGAGATAAATGCATGAATTTAAAAAGAAAATAAGCAAGGCCGTGGGAAAAACAGAAAAATCAGGAGCCAGAAGGAAAAGCATACAGAGGTGGGCTGCCCAGTCGTAGGCTGCTCGTTTGGTGCCGAATCTCTTAGAAACCAGGGGAAAGAGGGAACCCCGATTCGTGGTGGCAAGATGAAAGGAGCCAGTTACTAATGAAACACACGAGTCTTCCTGGGACTGAAACATAAAAAATAGTCTCCCTTAGGAATCTGAAGGGAGCAAGGGATTTGATACTATAAAATCAATGAAGTCATTATATAAAGCAAATAAAATGTAGCTGAACGCCCCACTAGCACCCAATAGGTTAAAGCTTTCTCTTTAATTACTCTTAAGACATTCATACATTTAGACTCTCTCTGCAGTATGGAATCAAAAATACGGCATTAGACTTCAGCGTAGGTAAAGTTACTCCCATGCCAGGAGAGAGGATCGGACTATGTATCAGAGTAATAAAGCTTAAATGAACTTCAGGGATGGTGATATTGTGTTATCAATGACGGATGCTTCTGTTAACAACTAACTGGTGTCTAGTAACTGAAGTGTCAAGATGCACCATAAGTGCGGCTGGGACCAGCTTCTTTTCTTAAATGTATGTCTTAATTTATTTTATTCTACAAGAATGAGCATGAGTGTTGCTCTTTTATTTCAGGCTGATTCACGGTCGGAATGATGTGGCCCATACCAGCACCCTAGGCTTTATTGTGGAAGAGGAGAAGAGGGAAGGAAATATAGGTTCCCACCATAGAACAAGTTTTATGTTTCAGAAGGAAGTTCTGTGTTTCTGGTTCTGTGATGACACCAGTTCTGGAATCATCACGTTAGATGGAAGGGTAACCCAGTTCTTGAACTTGGCCATAACCTTCAGCAATGTTCAGGTGCCTCAGTGGAGAACATGCTAAGATCTGCTCTCTTATGCTGCTTTTCCTGTCTGCCAACACACTGTGGATTTTCGGTGTTGTATTCCCTCTTCCTGAAAATTTGTTTGGATGACTGAGCTTGCCATTGAAATGTCTTTGCTTGCATATTGATTTCCATGTCAAAAATAAATTTAATACTGTGGAAAGTATTTTCCCTAAGCAAATTACAGTACAGATGGTCAGTGTAGAAATATGAAACGTTGATACTTCCCCACCCCGCAATTGAACTTGCTCAGATTTTCTTAATGCTGTTTGGATGAGATGCTCATCTTTATTTCATCAGTCCCAAAAGACAGCCCCATTGTGGTGGTTTTGTTATGTGGGGATTAGTTTTGGAACACTCGGTCAAAAGATTTATAATAAATTTAATCTACATGTACTTGATAATCCATGTGTGGGGATGACATCAGGAACTACATATGGCGGCGATGCCGGAGCAGTGGAAAACAAGCTTTGGACGCGGTCAGTGGAGTGACAAGACTGTAGGAAAGGTTGCGAAGGAGGACACAGACCTAGCTTTGTTCCGCCCTTCCTGTCGCATCCCAGCTCTGTGACCGTCATTAACCCGCCTCCCCCAGCACTCCTACTGTTACGAGTAGCTGTCTGGGGATTCGGAAATGAAAGCAGGTAGGTGGAAGGAGACCTGGAGCTGCTTGGCTTGTTCTCAGTGCTTTTCCCTGGTCTACTCACGCCAGCTCCTGGTGGTATCTGCGTGTCATTTTAGGCGTTTACAAACCATTCCTTTAAAATTTTGTTCTATCAAACTCTAGTCTTTGGTCAGGTAAAACTTTTAAAACTTTATTTAATTTTTGAATAGGTAACACAATTCACATGGTTCAGGGTGTAAAGGGCACAGTGAAAAGTTTTGCTCCCAACCCTTCGAGCAGCCACCTGTTGACCCTGCCTGGCAGTCTGGCCTCCCCTCAGGGCTGCCTGGCGTGCAGGGAAGCCAGCGTGCGTCCTCTTCCCTTCCTGTATGCATGTGGTGGCCGTTCTGCACAGGTGCTTTTTCTCTGCATATTTCATGTCAAAGAGGCTCTTCATTCTGGTTTACATCTTCCTGGCTTTGTTTCATCATTTCTCAGTGGTAGCAGTTCATGGCCTTACTCGCCAGTTATCGCAGCATTGGGGGTTGTAATTTCCTGGGCCAGGAAATTGAGGCTCATCGGGTGATTCTCTTGGACATTAGTTTCCTCCTACTGCCTGTACAGGGCATAGTCCATTTTGGAGTATACATGCACGGGAGAAGACGGAAATACAGGTAGAGCTGCAAGAACAGCTAGGTGGCTTTTGTCCTTAAATTTTCAATACGCCTCAGCTCCTTTTCAGGATTAGCTCTCCAGACCACTTTCTGAGAGATTTCAGCCAACCTCATATTCAGCCATGGCTATCTGTCCCTTTTTCAGTTTTTATACACGCCCCCATGCTCACCCAGGCGCTCTGAGGACAGTGCGTACAGTTGCTTTAGGAACCTCTGCCAGTGTCCGTTATCCTCTGGGGTCCGAGTCTCCCCCTGGGCAAAGCCTCATGTGCGACTCTGCACAAGGTGCTCAGCCTCTCGGACTGCATTTCCTTCTGTGTGAGGTTGATCACACCCATCTCAGGAGTTGTCCAGATGCAGTGGAACGGCATTTGTGAGGAACCAAAATGGAGATACGTTGCAGAACCGGAAATGGAGATATTTTATAAAATGTGAGTTTCCTCTCAAACCATCTTCCTAAACAGAGTCTCCTTCTTAGTAATTACGACAATTAAAAAAAAATCCGTCTGTCTTAGACTCTGGGGCATCTTGCTTTCCTAAGATGGCACTTTTTTTTCTCCACAAGTTTTCATCACTTGCACTTTGTCAACTAGTTCTTTTTCTGGTCAAAATTAAACTTTTCCTTTTGGTTCTAAGAGGTAAAATTAGAGCCAGGTTTTGACTTAATATATGGAAAAATGTTCTAATAGCCACAGAATTTCAGAGAGGTGTGTTGCTACCGGAAAGACTTCCCTGTTATCACTACAGAGGTATTCATCCTACGCTGAGCAACTCCTTAGTGGAGATGCTGTGGGGTGACAGGATTAGAAGATCTTCTTTGGAGTCCTTTCTAACTCTGAAGGTGCTGCTCTCAAGGTCAAAGACCTTTTCTTTGATATCTTCTCTTGTCTCCTTCCCTGTGGGAGACACTACCCCAGGCCCTAGGGTTACCAGACAGACAAAGTTCCTGATGACTCCCAAACCTGCACCTCTGCCCCAACCTGCACCCTGAGTTCTGGAAACACTCCACCTGTTCGCTGAAAATGCCTGGTGGTGGTTCTGCATGTGTGTTCGTCCGCTTGTTCCTTTAACAAGTATTTAGAGTGCCTACTGTTTTCTAACCATCTTTCTAGGTGCTAGGGATGCAGCAATTAACAGAACAGTGGAAGCCCCTGCTCTCCTGGATTTTACATTGCGTTCTCACTGAATTGTTTAAATGAAACTCACCAGCCTCGTTGCAGAGTTGCTTGATTGCTTCCATTAGCATCTGGATTTAGCATGACTGCAGTGCTATTTTTCTGCCACCTAGATAAATTCTCTTGTCACTTCTGTCACCTTCCTTTCCTTTAATGTGTAATTGTCTTTTTCAGCTGCACCTTTTCCACTTCTCATTTCCTCTGGGTTCCGCTGACCCCACCCAGTGTAGCATCTCTCTCCTAAAGCACAGAGGTGTCCTGGCTGGAATTGCGCAGCTATAAATGTTCACTTTATACTCTGGTCCTGTGAGGTTGTGATCAGTTTGGGTCAATTAATTGACAAAGTTGGTTAAATCAGGGAATCCTAAAAAATGTAACATGTATACTTGAAACATTTTATTTTCACCTAAAACATACAAGTACATATTTACTCACCCATCAGGCCAAAGTATATTCTTAGAGCTGACCTGTTGATTAGGGTCCCTTAACCTCTTTCCACGCTTGTAATACATATTCCATGATTTTCAGTTTTTATTTCTTAAACAGGAGCAAGAATTTAGGTACTTCAGAAGAAGACTATATGCAGAATCTTTTCACGTGTTTATGAATATTTCCCTAATCTTTTATAGTTGCTTCACACATTTTAAATTTAATTTATTATTATTATCTTTTAGTGAGAGAGGGAAAGTGAGGACGGAAGGGAGGGAGAGAAACAGGGATTGGCTGCCTCCTGCATGCGTCTGACCAGGGGCCAAACCTGCAACCCAGGCATGTGCCCCAGCCGGGAATCAGACTGGTGGCCTCTCAGTGTGTCGGCAAGGTCCCGCCAATGGAGTCACACCAGTCAGGGCTGCACATTTTTCAATGACTCACCTTCAGTGAGTCTTTTCAAAGCATTTCGTGTGGCTTTTGAAGAAACTGTGTCTCTCTTTGTGCTCATTTCAGTGGTTTACAAATAATTAAGTTACGTAAATAAATTCACTAGTACAACTAACGTAAACAGGTTGGGAACAGACACTTGACTCTGTAAGCGGACAACGCCAGTGATGGGAGCAGAGGCACACAGCGGATCTGGAGAGGCATAGCCAACCAGCAGTGTCCATCTTGCCCCGCGTGTTAGTATGTGTTATTAAAATGGGACGTGTTGGTCATTTTGGCTATCTGTAAAATGTTGCGTGGAGGGTGTGTAAGAAAGCAGGGTTTGTATCGCCAGAGTAATGTTTCTAAATCACAGCTTAGGAAGACCGCCTCCTCCGCTCCAACGCCTCCCGGCTCTCCTCGCGGCCGAGGAGCCAGGGCAAGCCTCTGCCTGGAGGCAGCAAGGCCCCACTGCAGCCCTTCTCAGTCCTCCGTGTGTGCCTTCAGCTCCAGTCCTGGGCCACAGGGAGACTTATTCTTTGAACACGCTCAGGACTGTTTCACAATAAAGCCCTTGTTCACCCTGATGAACAAAGACTCGGCCCTGCTGCTGGAGCTGCTCGTCAGGGGTGCGCATGTCCCGGCCAGGCACCTCCCTCCCACGGCCCCTCCTGCCACTCTGGACACTGACAGAAAGGCTGTCCACCGGGAAAGGACAGCTCAAAGCAGCACCTCCTTCATAAAGCCTTTCCTGATCTCACAGCAGGACGTGCCTTTCCTGTTCAGAGATCTTCTGTAGCACTGCATTTGCATTTCTGCTCAGATGTTTAGTATCCCACCTTGAACTATGTCTGCTTCCTGTCTTAAAAACTCTGTTGCTTTGGGTGGAACCCAGTGTGTTGGCTCTGCTGGCAACACACGCAATAGGCAGGCACACCCTGAGTGTGGCTGAGGGCTCTCTTTTTTCCCTTTATCTCGTCTTCTTCAAAGCCCTTGTCTTTCTGTCCTTTATTCCTGGCAGCGAGCCTCTGGTCCTGCCCCCCCCCCACTTCTTCATTCATGCTAATTGACTCAGAGTGAGGATGGGGCTCTTTTTAGTCTGGAAATAATAGGTGATCTTAGAGCCTCATCCATTTATCTCTCCTGACTTAAAAAAAGCCCCCCAAAACACAGCTCTATTGAAGTATAATTTACGTATGATAAAATTTACCCATGTAAAATGTGCAATTCAATGATTTTTAGCAAATTTACCAAGTTATAACTATCCATAATTAAGTTTTAAAACAATCCCATCACCTTTTAAAGATACCTTGTCCCACCCCCAGCCACTGCCTGTTTTACCCCCAGCTCCAGGTAACCGCTGTTTTCTGTCTTTATAGATCCTCCCTTGACTTTTCCTGTCACTTTCTCAGCATCGGGGTGTTTTTTTTAGACCAAACTACATGCTATTTGCCAGAAGGACTTTCTTTTGATTCAGTTACTAATCTTTGTTACCCTCTTGTTCTCTTTCTTCTCATGGTCAAATTACTTTTGGTTTTCTTTATGTGAATCTGGTATCTATTTGGCAAATTCACCTTTGGCTTGTTAAGAAATTTGAAGTTTCTCCACCTTCTTTTGAATGGTGTCATGTACAAAACAGATATTGAATTTTATTTATTGAATAGAGCAATCTAAGCCCCTCTAAGGCATGGAAAAATCTCATCTCTTGTTATACTCAGTGAAGTGGCACATAAAGCCATTTTAATTATTATTTTTGTAAGACATAATTTTTGGTAAAAATGACATTGGTTTTATTAAAATGATCAATGCTTGATAGCTTAAAATTTTCAGATAATGAAGAGTACAGAGAAAGTTAAAGCATGATCCAGAACACCAACTCTCAGAAGCAAACAGTGTTAAGCAATCAATGGTGATTATCTTTCCAGTCATCACCCTCAGCAGTGATAAAGCTATAAAGACACTTATTGATATAGTTGCCAAGTTGGGGAGGCTGCTTTGGTTGTCATAGGGATCCAAGCCAGACATGGGCATCGTTGAGAAGAGGCCTGTTGCTCTCACGAACCTCGTCCTCTAGAGGAGAGACAATAAACCAGTAAACAAGTGCACATGTGATACGCTACATGGGGGTCGACAAAGCCAACTGCATGTGTTGAAGAAGGTCTGGTTTACAATTTAATGTGGTGCAACAAGAGAAGCCCCTCTTAATTACAATGACATGTGACCAGAGACCTGAGAAGTGAGAGGGCCCGAACCATACAGCCTATGCAATAATGCGGGAACGGAGGAATGGAGGGGGAGAGCATTCCAGGCAGAAGGAACAGCCAGTGCAAAGGACTTTTGGTGGGATCATGCTTCACTTATTTGAGGAAGAGCAAGAAGGCCACTGTAACAAGATCAATAGGGGGAAAGTGAGTCCACTGATGGAGGGCCCGGGTGCGGGAGGAAGATTATTCAGGGCCTTGGAGGCCATTGTACGGGTTTTGGGTTTTCCTCCCAATGACACAGAAAGCCATTAGAGAGCATTGTAAGTGAGGTGTGATATGATTTGACCTAGGTTTTAGAAGCATCACTGTCATGTGATGATTAGACTACGGAGAGGCCGGGACAGAGGCAGGGGCTGTTCAGGAGGCGGTTGCAGTAATCCTGATAGGAGAGGACCATGGCTCGGACCTGCCGGCAGCAGTGGACGCGTGGTGAGAAGTGCTGAGATAGGGTGGCATTTACTATACATATTCCAACATAGTCCATCTATGGAGGTGGAGAAGACTGCATGAAACATCTGTGGGAGAAAAACTAAGAATTTGGTTTTGTTCCAGTTAAATTGGAGATGCCTATTAAGACATCTCAGCGGAGCGTCAAGAAGGTAGCTGGGTACATGAATCTGGAGCTCAGAAGAGGGGACCAGAAATACACTGGCGGTATTTGAAAGCCACAAGATTGTCGTGATGGCCACGTTAGAGGAGAGATGGCCAGGTTGGACACAGGGGTGGCCGAGCGTTAGGGCGCCAAGGGGGCTGGAGGTCAAGGAGGAGCGGAGAGAGCAGGACCCGGCGCCGAGGGGAGGCGACCCAGGATGCGGGGAGAACTAGGCGAGCGCGGGGTCCGGAAGCCCGCGAGTCGGCCGCCGCCGCGGGGAGTCGCGGGCGGCACAGGGCGGCCTGAGGCGCAGAGAGGCGCAGAGAGGCGCGTGGGAACCGAGGCGGGCGGCCGCGCTCCGGTGCCGCGGGAGGCCGAGCCGGCCATTCCCCTCTGGATTTCATTAGATAGCCTTCACAGCAAGGTTCAGTTCTAAGTGCTTCTGTAAGATTAACTAGGAAAGTTTGGAGTAATTTTCATAACTTAGTCATTTCTGATAACAGTTACCACTTAAGACTGGAGTGGATTTTTATGAGCGGTGGTTACCTTCTTGGATAATCGGCAGTCTTTGTGAAAGCGTTATTTTCTTCACCTCCTCCTCGGGACTTGCTGGTTCGCCCCCTGATGCATTCACTTTCCCCCAGAACAGTCATTACGTGCCTGTCCTGTGCCAACCCGAGGTTTTCCCTGTCCTCGCAGATCTAATTCAACGCGCAGGAGATCGCCTGTCAGGTGGCGCTCGGCCGCAGCTTCCGGCAGTGGGATTTTTCCAGCCGCGTCCAGCCGCAGTGCTCAGCGCCCGCCCGGGACGCCCGGAGTCCGCCAGCGGGGCGCCCCCACGCCTGGGAGGTGCTCGGGACTCTGCCGAGCGCCCGCAGAGGAGGAGGGCGGGCCGCATGCAGATCAGGGTGGGCGGGCCGCGCCTGGCGGGCGGTGCGGACCGAGGTGGGCGGGCGGTATGCAGATAGGGGGCGGGGCCCGCCTGCGCGGCTCGGAGCCGCTCCGCGGGCGGCCGCCGGGGACTGGAAGGCGCCCGGCCCTTTCTTTGACTGGAGCGGACCCGCCGGACGCAGCTGCCTCGCCAGCGGAGCCGGCGCGAGCTGCCGCGCGCTGGACACCGTGTCCGAGGCAGGCCAGCCGGCCGCTGCCGAGTCGGCTGAGCATGGGCAACCACTCGGGGCGGCCTGAGGATCCCGAACCAGGTTGGTGCGGTGGGCGGGGGTCGCGCCGCGCCCCCTCCCTGGCCGGGCGCCCTTCCCCCACCCGCCTCCCGGGCCGGCGGCAGCCTCGCTGCGTGCGGGCGCCGAGGGGGCGAATGGAAAGGTGAAGTTCCCGGGATGTGAGTCTTGCCTTTGGAATGTGCTAATGGGGTTGTGAAATTACCTGTGCTGCTCCGTGATAAGGAAATGCCGCTCACTATAAACAGGGACCTGGAAGCCCTGCGTCCGCCTGGACGCTGCGAGGGGGGCGGGAAGGGGCGCGCAGGCCGGTCGGGCGGGGGTCTTCCGTACGGACTTTAGGCTGGACTCCGACCTGATCCTCTTGTCTGCCGCCTGGAGAGAGGATCTCGTCTGCCGCGTGTAGGCAGTTCTTGCAGATTGTCTAGGCATTTGCCACGGAAAGTGTGCCTCGGCGGTCGTTTTCTGGCTCATTGTCCGTTTTGCAGCGCATCATTTGCATATCACACACTTTCTCGGGTCCCGTGGAGGGTGATGACCCATCAGCAGACTGTTACTCATGGTCAGACCAAGAGCTTGATTGAGACTGATTCCTACTCAGAATAGCCTGTGCTTATTCTGGGATACCGAACAACTTCTCCGGTTTATAAAATTTTTATTTTCTCAGAAATTAAGCGAGCTTGTTGGAGAGTCAGCTGGGCTCTGTTTTTCATCCTGGCCTCCAGCACAGATTTAGACGCTGATAACCACAGGGTTGTATTTAAAAAACAAAACAGAACGTTTCTATACTGTCCCATAAAGCAAATGAGATTTAATTTAGCCTCAAAAATTGCGTCTTGGCCGACTGGGGGGAGTCGTAATGCAGGAGTCCTGGGGTGGCAGGTGACAAGTATGTTTTCTACGACAGAGCCAGAACTCTAAAAAATTTTATAAGGGAGTAACTTTTAAATTTGAGTTTGAATGAGGAAATGAGGTTCTGAGAAATGGAGCAGTTTGTCCTAGTGACATTCCTTGAACTCGCCTCCCAGGGCCTCCGCGGCGGTCTTGGCATGGAGGCCAGGCACGCGTGGGCCGCATCCCTGGGGCCGGGCTGAGCTGCGGTGGGGCCGCCCTGGCGGTTGTGGTACGTCGGACTGCGAACACCAGGATCGGAAGCTTTGCCACAGGGGAAGTCTGTGAAGGAAGGTTTTAGAGATGGGGTTACTGCATAGATTACGTAGGGGTTACTCTAGACTGCACAGCACTTACCCAAACTTCTTCGGGCAGAATAACCAGTATTTGCAAAAGAATGTCTTTGTCATGAACAGCCCTGTGATGAACTATTAGGTAAATGATATGTAACAGTTCAGAAACAGCTTTCGTTAGTGCACAACCGCGCGGGTATTGTGAAGACCCCTGTGTATTATTATTTCCTTTGTGTCAAAATTGGGAAGAGACTGTCTGTCCCCGTTCTTGGAGCTTTGAAGTGTTACTTGGGTGCTTGTGTTCCAATTTCTAAGTGACCGTGCTTTTTAACGCTAATGGATAGGAGACGAAAAGGAGGCTTTTATGCCACTGACTTATTTCCTTGCATTTTTCAGAGTGCCTATCATATCATCTCAGAATGGAAACTCAGTCTCATTTGCTGCAAATAAGACTAGAAAATCTTAGGAAAGACTTTGAATGCTGGACTCTAGTTTGTTGAAAGTATGAGTGTAATTTTAACTGGTCTCCGTGCTATAGTGAAATGCATAGAATGCATCAGTGAGGTCCTCGAAATTAGAGTTTTGGTAAACATTAAGGTGTCTGCTCTGCTTTGGGGGCTGGAGCAGGCAGCTGTGCCCTGGACCAGATCAGAAGCGCTGCCGCGGGCCGCCAGCGCAGGGCCCAGGGCGCAGCGCTGCGGGGGAGGGGCAGGAGAAGCAGGCTGGGTGGGGCGGCGCTGCCGTCCAGGCTAGATTTTCACAGTTTCTGCGTTGTGTCGGTTTTGTTCTTTGAGACACAGACCCTTAAACAGAATTAGGAGTGAATGAGGTTTATTACACAGTAATTTCCTGAGAAACACAAAGTGGATGAGAGGCAGAATCTGGTTAGGAAGACTGTACCAGTGGTGTCCAGCCTGCAGCCCATGGCCGCATGCAGCTCAGAAGGGCAATGAATGCGGTCCGACATAAAATCATACATTTGTTTCCCTAAAACATTATGAGATTTTTTTGTGATTACGCATCGCAGTGTATTTAATGTATGGCCCAAGACAACTCTTCTTCCAGTGTGTCCCAGAGACGCTGAAAGGTCGGACACCCCCATTCCACAATGCAGCCCAACACTTGGGAAAGGAAACAGGGAGGCGGCAGGTTGGGGCAAGGAGAGCCTCAGAGAACGATGCAGATCTGCAGAGATCGTGGCCCGCTGACTGGACGGCCTCAGAGCAGGCTGCCCGTTAGAGGAGGCCCAGGTTGGGCAGGAGTGGCCAGGCCTAGTCCTCTTGCTGTGGTCAGTCACTGCTGGAGGCTGCCTGGAAAGAGCATGCCTTCAGCTTAAAATCCAGATTGTGTCCTGGGATCCTGGGGTCCAGCTGGAGAGTCTGCTAACTGCAGTCCTTGCAGCTGAGTGCCAGCTTCTTTCTCCAGTAGAGATTCAAGTGACACACCTCATGGCTGGCTTCCACAGGACCTCAGTTTCTTGGGCAGGAGTGGGGGTGGTCTATTTAAATGGTAAATGAGGTAGTAAAATTCCCATCTCAGACCTCCCCCTTTGGCTTAAAAGAGCTGAAATTGCCTGGTCTCATCCAGATGGAAGCCCCTCTTTCCCCCTGGGGTGCACCTGAAGCTCAGACCTGCTCTCAGCTGCCGCCTCTTTTCTAGCCCTGGAATTGGCTGTGGGAGCAGCAAGATTCCTCTTTGGTGGTGTCTACGAACCTCTGAGTTGGGTCACTGTGACTTTATTGTGGGATTGCAGAATGGGCAGGGGAAATGGGTCAAGTAGAAGACATGAATGTTTACATGAATGCTAGAGTTAGAACATGTTGATGAGAACATCTCTTTCCAGAAGGTCCTAGTGAACCATCCTTCAGTTTCTAACCAGGGTGTCAGCGTTTGCATTGTCAGAGAGGGCTGCTGGGTAGTGTTGTGCAGGTTGTGCGCTGTTCAAAGGCCTCTGGGAAAAGAGGTGAGTGGGCCCCGCTGGGATTGTTTCATTCCAGAGGAAGGGCTGCCATTTTGCACTTTTGCCTTTTTATAGTCACACAGAGGTGCCCAGTACGCCAAAGAGGTCTTAGTAGAAGGTGAGCTTAGAAGAAGGCTTTCCCCACTGTTACTGCTATAGCTCCTTACTCTTTGGTTTAAATTTTCATGTATGTGTTTAAACAGTGTCTTCAAGTAATATGAAACAAAAATAAAAGCTTCTTCCCATACTTCCTTAGGTCCTACTCTGTATTCGTTATAGGTAATGCTGTGGTTAAAGAGGAATCCCAAAATAGCCATCAAAAGCTGATTTTTTCCACACGTCATAGTCTAGTGTGCGTTGGTGGCAGTCTGGGAGTTACAGGCGTTAGAGACTCAGGCTGGGGAATGGGCCTTCAGTGCCTGGCGCCCAGGTTGCACAGGGTCTGCGAGCAATCAAGAGAGTGGAACAGGCTTGTGGGGGATCCCGCAGGAGGTTTCAGGCGCGTGGCCTGGACGCTGTGCAGACAGTTTTCACCCACATCCCACTGGCCTCCGCAGTCGCGTAGCCTCGCCTGGATGCTGAGTGACTGGAAAAGGTCTCTGTGGAGTCCCAAGCAGAGGACAACATGGATGGGTTCTGGTGAATGCCTCATCTCTTGCCGGACATGACTAC
The DNA here is from genome assembly GCF_021234165.1 of Pteronotus mesoamericanus. Classification (NCBI taxonomy): domain Eukaryota; kingdom Metazoa; phylum Chordata; class Mammalia; order Chiroptera; family Mormoopidae; genus Pteronotus; species Pteronotus mesoamericanus. Next base: position 2,964,512 of record NW_026555090.1, read on the forward strand.
TCTCAACGATATTTGTGTCAATATTTTATTACAAAAGTTTTAATCAGAAATTGAGAGACACGTATAGTAAATAGCCAGTCACATACCCACCACCGAGATTCTGCAATTAACATTTTGCTGTATTTGCTTTATTCATATATCTGTCTATCTAGTTGTTCCTCTCTCCATCCATCAGTCCATCTTATTTTTATAGGCATTTCAAAGAAATAGTGGTTATCAGATAATTCTATGTTATATGCTGTATCTATACTATTCTGATTTATTGACTTTCGAGGCTATCTACCAGCCATTATTCTGAAAGTTGAGGAATTAAGCACATTTTTGCTACTACATTCCTCTCCTCTGCCATTTTTGCAAGTCATACTTAAGTTTCACCTTAGTATGGTAAAATGATAATGATGCAATACAGGTGATGGAGATATCACTGTAAATTTTTTTTCAGGTTTTCTATGTGAAATTTTTACTTTAAAAACTTAAAAATTTTAAGGAAATCTTTTACCACTTACTACCTGTATTTCTTGACTAATCAACTTGCCTAGGTAAACGAGGATCTGATTTCCCTAAATTTCTTCTGCCTTTTCCCCCAGGATCCTTCATGCTCTACTCCTCTAGTCTGCCTCTCAGCCTTTCACATGGCTAGAACATTATGTTTTGTAATTAGTTGATTCTAAAAATTGAAAAACTGTCAGCATTTAAAATAATAGGATCCCATTGATATTGTAAACTGAAGAATCGGGTAGTGCATTGAGGTTTATGGAGAAGGAAATGTAATCTTCCATTGCTTAAGTTGTGGTCTGCAACAGAAAATGTTATTTTAAAAGAAAACTGGAAGGAGTAAGGAGATTGGAAATGAGCTGGTACAAGTGTTATAATTATTTTCTTTTGAAATTATCTTAACATGCTTTTAACCTATTAGCCAGCTTCTTGATTTTACAATTGTTACAGAGAATTCTTTTCTTCTTGAAGACAGAAAGCAAGATGGTTAAGAGTTTGGGCTTTGGAGCCAGACTGCGGGTTCATAATCTCAATTTGTCACTTTTTAGCTCTGAGACTTTGAGCAAGTGATTTAAGTGCTTTGAGCCTCAGTTTCTTTGTCTGGAAAAGGGCATGTCTATGCAGCATACCTCAGAGGGGTGCGGTGAGGATTCATAGGTTAGAAGAGGTGACCCCTCAGGACTGGCTCGCGCGGAGCGCTGTTCGCAGCCTCCCCCCACCCGACCTCGCGCCATAGTTGGACGTGGCTGCCTGTTCGTCCCATCTCACCCTTAGTAATAGGTGAGTGTGCTGCTTCGTGGGTCCCTTTTCCCCTTTTTTTAAAAAGGAAAATTTCCTTTGCTTTGGCTGTACCACTTCCAATGATTCTCTATGTCACCAAATTTTTATATATTATATCATCTCTATATTCATCTTTTTCTTCTAGTTTTCATTTTAAAATGAATTTAAAATTTTTCATTAACTGTATTTTCTATTTCCTAAATATTTGTCCTCCGTTTTTTTTCTTCTTCACAGAAGTTTGGGGCTAAGTTAAGGGGGAGAGTTGTGGAGTTGGCTGGGGACCTGAGCAGATGAGTTAGTGGCTTCTGTTGTCTGTCAGTTTAGATTTTACGAACTCATCAGAATTCTTAGAGTATTGACTGAGAGGAGAATATAGTGTGCATTTTTTTTACATGTGTTTTGTTCCATAGAAGAATTTCAATTAGAACTAGTGTTCTGAGAGGCATACTTTGGAAAATATGCCCTTTAAGGTATAACATGTGTGTAGGTATGTATACATAGGTGGCGTGTGATAACACGTAGTAAAAAAAGATAAGAAATAATATCAGATATATCTGATACTGTAATAACTGTGGTTAAGTAAAGTCTCCATTAAAAAAAAGAACCCCTCCTCTAGATTAAGACAGAATACAATACATATGCTGCAAGAAAGCATGATCAGATAATACTTGATTTTAAAAAATTAAGTTAGTTAAAGTTGTGACTAATAAAAGACTAGTTCTTTAGGCTTTCAGGTTTAGTATCTTGTTATTCTATTTATAAATCCAGTAAAATTTAATTATCATTAATGAAGGAGATCTTTGATTAACTCAGTCCCATTTACAAACTTAGTTAAGTTTTAAATATTTAAAAATTTTTTAAATTTAATATATTTAGATTCCTGTTAAAAGTCTCACTGACAAACAGATCCAGTTTAGGCCTTATAAATTTCACAAATATTCTTATAAACATAATGATTCTTAAGTCCTCTCATATATTCCAAAACACACATGTTCTCTTTCCAAAATGCAGGTATTTCTTAATACATAATACTTATTTAATTCTTTTAAATATTTTACCACTTGATTCTAAATCTTTTTAGGATTAAAAGGTATTTACACAAGTGTTTTAATAAATGATACTGGGATTTCATCCTGTATAATTTTGAGGGTTGCTTTCTTAGCTTGCTGAGGTTTTTGGCAAAGACAAGGATAGGATTCTAACTTCGGACTCCAGTATCAGCTGGAGCCCCGTGTGCCGTGATTGGGGCATAGTCTAAACATACTTGGTTTGGGTTAAAAAGATAATCTGTGCATGATGATTTTTCTCAACCTTTATCTGAAGGCATCTATATTTTGCCCTTATCCTGATTGACAGCTTGCCTGTAGGATTCTAGGTTTGAAATAACTGTGATCTCTCTGTAACACTGATTTCTAAACTTGAAGGAAATGGTCTTGATGCCCATGTACCTTAGATTCAAATTATATTTTACTTAATTCTTGTAGCTCCTAAAAGGAGCTTCAGACCTCTGTTTAAATATCACGTGGAGTTTGCACTTCTTTGGTACTTAAAATATGTAAATATTTTCCCACCCAACTCCAAAGACCTTTTACCTGATAAATGATTACCTTCTCTTCTTATACTTTCTGTCTCTTAAGGTGGTGTCTTTCTTGATAGTGACACAAACTGTGACTTAACTGTGGCTCTCTCATGGCTTTGTCTGACTTGCAGGGTTGTTCTGCTGAAACAATGGTATCGGTTAAAGACACACACACTGCAAAGGACTTTCTATCAGACGGGACCTCCTGCATTGAAACGAATGGAAAAACTAATAAGTAAAATGAGAGAATTCAATAATTTGTCTCATGCAAACAGTTTTTCTAGATTGTTCATGGAATGGTCCAAGCATTGATCTGTTTTAGACCAGAAAGAAAACCTCATTACAGTATGTTAAGGGAAATTTTACTGTCATTTTTGGATCATAATGCAATGAAATTGTGGATAATAAAAGTTGAAACTTTGAAAACTTAATCCATTTGGAAATTTTGACCCAAATAGAAACTGAAAACTACATTTACAGAATAATAATTCCAATAATAATTTTGAAGTACTTCATAAAGTTACAAATAATAAGCAGATTCATCCCTCTGAAGTGAAGGCTTTTGTTATCAAAAAAGAAAGAATGAAAATAAATGAAGTAATTATTTGACACAGAAAATTAGAAAATAAACTAAAAGAAATCTGGGAGTCGGGAGAGAGTTTTTGAAAGGGGCAGATTAATGAGAAGTAAATTGTGACTTGTCTGTTTTAACTTCCTCTCATCCTTACCACTCAGCAACTCACCTTGCACATGGTTGGCACTTAGCAGATGTTTGTTGACTGAATGAATGAATATATGAATGAAGAAAAAAGAAAAAAACGCTAGAATTTAAAAATCTAAGAGTACTTTCTTAAAACTTTGAAGTAGATAAGCTAGACTAATTTTAAAAAAAATAACAAAAATACCCATAATTAGCAATGGAAGCATGGGTATAATCAGAGATGTTGAGATTTTTTTTTAAGAACAAAAAAATAGAAAACTGATAAAATTGAAATTTTCTAGGAAAATGAAACTTCTAAATTCAATTCATGAAGAAATGAAACACTTGGACAGAAAAATAATCTGTGATTCAAACAGATTTTCAGTTTCGTGCTCTGTCCCTTCTCTTCTGGTACCTCTACGATGTGACTGTTGGGGCGTTTGATATTGTCTCAGAGGCCCTTTAACTGTCCTCATGTTTTGGATTCTTTTTTCTTTCTGCTGTTCTGATTGGGTGTTTTCAGCTACCTTATCCAAACTGCTGATTTGATCTTCTGCTTCATCTAACCTACTGTTGATTCCCTCTAATGTAGCCTTCATTTCCATTATTGTATTCTTCATCTCTGACTGGTTCTTTTTTCTGGTTTGTATGTTCTTTATGCTGTTGAAATTCTCACTGAGTTCCTTGAGCATCCTTTTAATCACTGTTTCGACCTCTGTTTCTGGTAGTTTGCTTGCCTCCATTTCATTTAGCTCTTTTTTCTGGATATTTCTCCTGTTCTTTCATTCGGGAGCATATTTCTCTGTCTCCTCATTTTGGTCGCCTCCCTGTGTTTGTTTCTACATATTAGGTAGAGCAGCTACTTCTCCCATCTTGGAAGAGTGGCGTTGTGTAGTAGGTGTTCTGTAGGGCCCACTGGTGTCACCTGAGCCAGGTGCTCCAGGGGTGTCCCTTGTGTGGGCTGTGTGTGCCCTCCTGTTGTAGTTGAGCCTTGATTGCTGTTTGGAGGGTGACTTTATATTTTTAAACTTTTGAACTTGCTAGCTCAGGGAAGCCTTTTAGGATGGAGAAGACTGAGATTTCATCTGTTGAGTCTGTTGTCCAAATGTGCTTTAGGTAGGAGATGTTTAGTCTGTTGAATTCTGTTTTACTTTTTAAAAATGTTTTTCTGGCCCCAGTCGGAAGAGACCGGCCTATGTTGTAGGGCCCTAGAAGGACCATGAAAACATTGAGCAGTGAAGGTCTCAGTGTACCCTTTCGAAGATGTTGCCATCTGGCAAGGGAAAGCACCTTGCTGGGACAGCCCTTTAACCCCGCCAGCCGGTTGGCACATGTAAACCCTTGCAACGCCCCTTCATGGTGTGTCCTCTCCCCGGCTGTCTGCTGCCATCCCAGTCAGCCATCGAGGCTGCGGGCATCCCCCTTCTCCAGCTGAGCAAGAGCTTGAGGGCCCCTGGGGGCTGTGCTGTCCCCTGGCCCCCGGCTCACCGCAGAGGCCCTAGCAGGCAGGACAGTTTTATTGCATTCGTGGCTTGCTCTCCCTTGTATTTCCAGGAAGTTTTTGAATTCTCAGCAGAAAGTAGGCTTGATATTTTAAATTTAATGTGGTTGGCCAAATATTTAAAATTGAGATTAAAAAAAATCATTTAATGTTATGAACTTCAGCAAAACTGCTTTCACTGTTTTTCCACATTCCACATCGCTGCAAATGTAACCCCGGTATCCTGGACCAAGGACTCCCCTGGGGCTGGCACATGGAGCTCGGCCACCCACTGTCACCCTGCATCCCTGCCCGGGAGGCTGGACACAGCGCCCCCTCCAATCTTCCTCTGTCTCTCACAGCTCATGTCTGTTTGTAAATAGTCTCTCACTATTATCCTCTGCCTCTGTTACTTCAGAAAAATTAGTCTTTTCTTCTTCACTCTTTATCCTCCCCTCATTTCCAGCTACTTGTTCCAAATTGAACCTAATTATGGATAAGTGGTAAAGATTAGGGGTTATGATAAAACTGGGAAAGTAGTCATAAATTTTGACCTGAAACTATATCCAATAAAGAACTAGTGCCAACAACCCCCAAAGCCCTTGAAAATCCCCTTTGTTTTGTCTGCCAAAGAATTCATCTCCTTCTTCTAATTGGTCTTGCTTTTCTCTCTAGCAACAGTAGCCAAATTAAAAATAAAACCTTGGAAGGTTAAATTATCAGCAGCCTAGCCTTCTGATTTATCAACAGATAAACAAAGAGTCTATTCATAGTGGTCATAAAACTATTATGAAAATTATGTGTATAGTTTTATTTTCGTTTCTTCTGCTCTCCCTTCAAGCTGATTGCACCACATTGTGCCAGAGTGTGGAGTCATAGTTTGCAGACTGGACCAAAGCTGTGGTAAAGTCCGCCCGTTAATAAAGGGGGGTAGCCGGGGCGGGGGGCCGTCTGTGTGTGTGTCCCTCCCAGCTTCCCGGACCTCCTAACCGGCTGTGGCGTTCTGCTCCTGTGCCTTATGCCTTCATAGGGATTTTCAGTCAGTAATTGCGATTAAAAAAGAATGAAAATCAAGAGATAACACTAACTGGATGAGTGATTATATGTTAATATAAACTGTACGTCAGTTTGACCTCTTCTTTATAATTTCTGGTATCCAGAGCCTTCCGCGGACCATTTCAGATACAAAGTAGCTCTTAAAGTATCACAAACATCCCGTTACCTTTTCCCCATTTCTTAGGTGGTCACTGTCGAGGTCAGTTGTCACCAGCCTCGCCTCGCGGGGTGCCCCGGGGGCCTCGCGCGGGCTGTGGTCAGTCCACGCCGGGGCCATGAGCCCCTGCGCGTTCCGCACTCCCCTCCTCCGTGGCCGGCGGCCTCAGTCTGTGCCGCAGGCCTGGGGACCGTCCCTGAGGCAGCCAGCCCTGTGTGTGACCCGCAGGGTTCTCCTCGAAAGGGTGTGAAGTTTAGGACACAGACGGTTTCAGCTTCTCTGGAGACCTGTTGTTCCCGGTTAATGGCCGTATCTCGGGGGGCTGAACGGCCGCGCCCTCGCGCCCCCACGGCCGGCCCCGCCGCAGCGCGCTCCTCACGCTCGGGCCTGCTCCCGGCTGACTCCCCTGTAGCTGGACCGCCAGACCCACCGTGTCCAGGACAGTCCCAGTTAGCATCCACTGGGGTCGGCCTATGGTTTTTACTCTTAAAAGTGCCGCATATGAAAGATAAATTACACCTTCATTCTGCTTATCCTTTCAGGCCGCCTCAGCTCAGATGTCACCTCCCCAGCCAGACCTTCTCCCCACCAGACAGGCGTCCCTTCCCTCCCGCCCCCCCCCCCCCCAGGGTGAGATCCTTTGTTTGCTGGGACTGTTGAATCAGCCCCTGGGCTTGGCTGGGCTGAGCCGGGGTTGGGGAGCAGTGGCGGAATTTAGGGTTCCTTGGCAGGAAGGCGAGATGAAGCAAGTGGGGTGGGGGGGCGGGGAAGAGGGCTGTGGGCCTGGGTTCCAGGGAGGCTACCGTGGCTGCGTCCCTCCGCCCTCCAGAAGCTTTACTCTGCTCCGCCCCCAGAGGCTGGAGCAGTCAGGCCAGAGGCCTTTAGGAGTGAGGCGGCGCGTGTAATGAGGGGACCTAGGCACAGGGAGACTTCTGGTGAGGCGCAGTTGTGAGCGGATCACAGGAAGCGGGCAAACTCTGTTTTCCCTAGGTGGCGGGTTGGAATGTTGGACAAAACTGTGGATTCAGAGACAGACACTCGAGGTTCATTTCTCCCTTTCTGACCTCAGTGGGCTTTCATGGCCGCAGAAGGACTTGAGCTGTGTCTCTGATGTCCCTTCCGCGGTTGAGAAGTGTGTGATTCTGTCATATGCTTTGGAGGGACCAGACTAGAAAGCGTTTTGAATTTATGCAGATGACTTTTTTCCCCCAATTATAGGACAGAAAAGAAAACTTCCAAATAAGGATACAGGAGCTACTCCGGGAAACAAAGGGAAACAATAACCAAAATACAAGTCTAGCCTTTGCCCTGGCATGAAAAGAATGCAGACTGTTAACTAACCTAAAGGTTTCTGTTTTAGTCATATTTAGGTGAAATGGCCAGCCTTGACCATTATTTCCACAGAAGATTCTCTTCAGCCTTTGAAGACATTTGTGTAGTACTAAGGTGATATATCATCCTCGAGAGTGCGATGGCCACTTTTATCTGTGAAACTCCCGTGCTTAATTGTGTATGTCCCAGGAGCGGTGCTTAGAGGCTAATTTAGAAAACTTAATCTAGGCTCACAAATGATTATGGTGGACATTCAGTAAATACCCCGGTCTGGTGCGGTCACAAACGTGGCTGGGGCACCTCCCGACAGGTCAGCCGCCTAAACGTGAAGGGGTGGTCCCCTGATTACGGGGATGTGTGGACGGCAGTGCGCAGGCTGCCATCAGACCCTAATTGTCAGGGTCGTATCCCACGACGTTGAGAGGTGTTTGATACAGAGGAGGGTGGACACAGCTGAATGTGAAACTGTGTGTACTGATTAAATCTTTGTAGACGTGTAGTCCAGAGGACACGGATCGGTAAACCTCATTTGTCTTATGGGGTGTCTTACAGTTTTTTGAGTAAGCATTTTTTATATTGATTTTTAGAATCATGGATTTGTTGCGCCACCCATTCTTGGGTTCATTGGTTGATTCTGTCTGTGTCCTGACTGGGGATTGAACCTGCAACTTTGGCATATAGAGATGATGCTCTAACCGACTGAGCTACCCGGCCAGGGCCTGAGTAGGCATGTTAGGTCGAGGCCTGAGCTCTTGTGGGTCATGTTTCCTACCACTCTCTTTGATTCTTTACTTTGCCTTTCGCGGGCATTTATTTACCTGTCTGCCTTATAGGCAGTTGAATTTTTGACCTCTGACTTAAAATAAATAAGACTCATTAAAACTAAGTAAGACTAAATAACAACAAATACTATTTTAAGGTTAGTTAAGTTAATACTACACGTGTGTCTTTAGGTTATAACAGACTGTCCTGGTTGCTTCCCAGGGAAATAGGCCTTGCCATGGAAGTCCATCCGTATGCAGAAAGCTTGCAGCAGGAGGCCGAAGGGAGGTGCGGAGTGGTGTGGTGCGGTAGCAGCTGCTGTCTCAGTCTGTCCCAAGGGGAGCTGGAGCTAGGATGGTCCTGCACAGTTGTCCCAATTTGAGGCCGGTGGTCAGACCTCTGTACCCTCCCCTCATCAACCATGGGGATTTTATGCTCCAGCAGAAAATCTGTTTTCTTGCTTTTCCCAGCAGTCTTTCATTTTCTTTATGAGTTTTGCCCTAAAGCGGGCATTCTGATATCCTAAAAGCAAATAAATACCCACCTATATTTTCTACCTTAGTAAAGTTGACTCTCAGGGAGTTGGCTCCGTGGCTGACCACGCATCCTCCTGCGCCGGACTGGCTGAGCCCGAGGTCAGCACCCAGGCCTGACTCACACTCCGCTCCGTGCTGCCAACCCTGCTAGCGCCCGCTTTCCCGGCACCCCTGGCCAGGGCCTCCTGACCACCGCCCCTCTGTGCCTCTGGCTGGGCGGCGGGGGGCTAGGTCACTGCGTGCCCTGCGGAGCGGATGGTGGGATTTGAGGCCTTGTGATGTTATGATACACAAGAAAGATGCATTTGCTCCCCAGTTCCTGGCACAGAGCTCATATAGCCCATGGCACTTCTGAGGGATAGGGGTAAGGGGAGTGTGTTTTGTTACTCATAATAAGCCTCTTTCAGCCATATATGAGTTTGTGCTCTCAAAAGCAGGGGGCTGGTGGTCAGTGGAACCCATGAAGTGATTAGAGGGTTGGAACCGGCAGCCCCATCCCTGGCCTGGGGGGAAGGAGAGGAGGTTTGGGTGTTGAGTTTTAACCACCGGTGGCCAACAGCGTAATCAGTCATGCCTACATGATGTCACCTTCATAAAAACTCCTAACTGGGATTTGGAGAGCCCTCTGGTTGCTGACCACATCGAGGCGCTGGGAGGGACACGCCGGAGAGCGTGTGGGAGCTCCCTGCTACCCGCATACCTTGGCCCTTGTGTCTCTTTCCTTCTGGCTGTCTCTGAGTCGTTTCCTTAACCAGTAATCTAGTAAGTAAACTGTTGCCTGAGTTGTGAGTCATTGTAACAAATTATCAAATCTGAGGCAGAGGTTGTGGGAACACGGGCTTTCTAGCTGGCGGATTGGAAGGACAGCTGTCAACTCGGCCTTGTGACTAGCACCTGACGTGGGGCAGCCTTGTGGGACCGAGTCTGTACCCCGTGTTCACGCCGGAGGTCAGGAGGGCCAGAACTGGTTGGTAGGACACCCAGATGGTGTGCAGAGAGTTGGAGAATTGGTCAGTGTGGGGAAAACTCACACAGTTGATGTCCGACCTTGGTGTGAATACAGTGGAGAAGCAGTTTCTTTTTCAGGCCTCGTGAAGGTCTTGATTCTCTCCTGCGTTCTGCGCAGCGCTGGCGGGGAGCCCTGGCCGGCTGCCGGCAAAGCGTTCCTTGCAGGGCGAAGCCCCCGCCATGGGACTTGTTCACTGTGGGTGCAGCCCCTCTGGCCTGCAGCCCCATGGAGAGGAGGGTGGAGTCCCCAGGCAGGACCCAGGCATCCTGGGGTTCCTGCCTCTCAGCCTCTCACCAAACTGTCGGAACCCTCGCCTCTAGCCTGCGGTTGGAGGACGTCTGCTCCGAGCCTGCCCGGTGCTCAGAGCGCAGGCCGCGGTGTGAACCCTCCCTTTAGCTTTGCCTGGTGGTCGGTCATCCCCTGGGGGTCTTCAGACCCTTTCTTTATGAAGTTTCTCCCATTGCTTTCTTCTTACCATTGGGCTTCCCTATTAAACTTATGTTGGATCTTTTCATTCTCCCTTCATGTCTCTTAATTTAAAAAGAGAACATAACATAGAACATAGAATGAAAGAGAACATTCATCACATTATCCTTTTTCTCAGAATTCTGGGTGTATTTCCGTAGCTGGTCTTCTGCTTCACTGACTGGATTTTCCGTAGTGTTCATATTGCTGGTATTTTTTATACGAAAGCAATCTTTTCTGATGCCAGGTTTCCCCTTTTAATGAAGATGTTTCCCTTTCCAGTCCTATTGGAAATAGGGATGGGAGACTTTCTAGAGATCTGTTTAACACACTGGCCTTGCTGGGTAACGCGGGAGTTCAGGGCCGCTGCCCACCTCTGGTCGCCTGCCTCTCTCCCAGCAGCATTCTCGACCCGAAAGAACACCATGGGTGCCCTGCCCAGGCGCCGGGGCTCCTCTCGGCCCTGTCCAGTCAGGTCCTCATGCCGGGAGCATTCTCCGGCCTCGGCAGGGGCGAGGTGGGAGCGTGTGTTGGAGGCACACGAAGGGCAGGCTCCGGGCAGCATTGCACCGCCTTCCAACTTCCCCGTCTGCATCGTGCCACAGGGTCTGGGTGCAGGCGTGAATCAGACCGCGCAGAAAACAGAACCACACAGAACGTGGCGCACGGAATAGAGCATACTCCTTCCATACATTCAGCCCGGTTTAAGCCATGTTCCGTCCCCTCATGTAAATGTGCAGATCCCTGGAAGTCCACCAGCATGTGACCCTTTGCTGCTGGAGCCGGGACTCCTGCATCTTGGCCTGGTTTCCCTGTTTGCGAGTGGTGGGGTTGCGACCTGGCTGCCCAACGCCTAAGGTGGAGGTAACAGCGCTTCCTCAAAGGGGTTCTCAGAACAATGCCTGGAAGATAATGTGTCAAAAAATGTTTAAAAATGTTAACAAGTAAATTAACAATAAGTGTTAACTCCTTCCCTTTATTCCTCCTCTTGCTTCTCATTTTCCTACTCCTTTTCAGTCATTTTCATTGAGGCAGCAACCTGCAATCCACGTCCCCACTTCCCCTCCCCTACCCCTGCCTGCCCCAAGGTGCTCTCGGTTTATTGTGTTCCTATTTCTGCTGTAACAAGTTACCGCTAACTTACTGGCTTATAAACAACACAAAGTTATTTTCTTATTGTTCTAGAGGTTAAAATTAGGGCTGCATTCCTTCTGCGGACTTCATCTTAAATCCATGTTTGTTTGTTTGCTTGTTCTTTTCCAACTTTTAAAGGCCACCAACATTTTCTTTCTCTCTGTCTTCAAAGTTTATCTCCCCAGACTCTGGTTTTATCATCATATCTTCTTTTTCTTTCTTTCCTTTTTTTAAAAAAGGTTTTATACATTTCTTCAGAAGGTAATTCACCTCTAGAATGAAGCATTTTTAGTATTAGAAATATAGTATTTTGAAATCTTTTTTCCCCTACAGCTCTGTTTATTACAATTTTTATAACCCTAAAGAGATTTTCTTGTCGGAAGTTTTCAAGCATTTAGGTATTTTGGATAATGTCTGGTGTGATCAGCAGCAAAGTTTGCATGAAGTAGTAGCCGTGGTCATAAATAACCCTCCTGCAAACTAAACACACCAGGTTTTTCTTCTGTACAGGCAGCTGTGGAGCTGTCGCGTCCCTCCGAGAGGACCTGGCCAGCTGGCCATCTTCTCCTTGATCAAGTCGTACGTCCGGCTGAGGCCTGGCTAAGCCTTCACGGGATGGGCGGAATCACTAGCCTTCCGTTTACTTTCATCTGCTCCATAATATCCACTGAAGGCGTTTTTTTGCCCCAAGGACAGAGCACCGGAGTGCAAATTGGAGCAAATGCTGACACATTTGTGTTTTGTGGGATGCTTTAAAACACAAGTCAGAGCTCCATGGTCTCCCATGGAGTGGCCAAAATAGACATCCTTTGAGGGAACCTCTGGAAAATTGGCATTTATGAGTTGGGGAAGCTTCTCTGTACGTAAGAGTATGTTCTTTAGTTAGTTTTCTGAGGATCTTCAGTGGCGTCCACGTAAACGCAGCACCGGTGCCAAAGTCCCGGCTCTCTTTTTTTTTTTTTTTTAACTATCATATTTTTAAAATGTATTGTTTGATTTGAGAGCAAGACATTGGTTTGTTGCTTCACTTAATTATGCATTCATTGATAGATTCTTGTATGCGCCCTGACCAGGGATCCAACCTGCAACCTGGGCATGTTGAGGCGATGCACTAGCCAACGGAACACCTGGCCAGAGCTCACCTTTACTATGCAGCCACCAGGGCTGGTACCTGGAGTAATGCCAGCAAGGCCATGTTCCGAGGGAGCCTGATAATAACCAGGTTTTGCTATAAAACTCTGTTGTCAGGTAAAACCAGACAGTCAGTGTGGGGCATTTCCCAGTCACTGCCTTTGGTGGTCAGCAATAGAACATTCCATTTTGCAGTTCAGTTTAACACCGCCATGTTCAGAAACTTCCTGCTGACCCCGTAGCACTTGCTGCTGGACGTCTGTTTCAACACCATTCTTTCTTTTCCTGTCCAACTTCAACTTGCCCTTTCGTCTGCCCCAAAGGGTGATGATCCCCCAGCCCAGGCGGGAAGAGGAACCTGCAGGCAGGGCCTCAGCATTCACGTCTCACTTCTTGGTCTCTGACACTACTCTGGCCCTCATATAAGACCCTGTGGTTACATTGAGCCACCAGATAACCCAAGATAATCTCTTCAATTCAAGATCCTCAACTTAGTCATACTTGCTGGGTCCCTTTGCCATGTAACTCACTCACAGGGATTGGGGTTGGGATGTCTTCGGGGCATTGTTCAGCCTGCCACAGGGGGGAAGACTTGAATAAACTTTCCTGTAGCACACTCACTCCGCAGAGGTGTGCTGGCCGGAGCCGCAGGCAACTCAGGCCAGGACTAGCGCAGCTTCCTGCAGAGTTAGGAAAGGCTACCCAGGCGGGGACGGTCAAGCCGAGTCTTGAAGGATGAAGGGCCTTTGCTGGGGCGGGTTTCAGGCAGAGGAAACAGCGCTTGCCAAGATAAGGGGCTGTGAGAGAATCCAGCAGTTTCAGGGATGCTTAGATCTTTGATGTTGCCAGAACACTAAGGAGGGACGGCAGGCAACACAATGTGTAGTTTAAGGCAGAGCGTCCTGTGCTCGGTTAGGAATGGGTTCTGTGAAGGGAAAGAAACTCACTAGTGGAGCTGTTTTGGTGTTGGGGTTTTTTTTTAAATACAAATGTTTTATCTGATTATGTTAGTAATACATGTTAGTTTTATGGAAAATTAAGAAACTAAAGGAATGTGTTGACTATCTGGGAAGTAAAAATAACTCAGAAATAATAACTCGACATTTCTGTGTGGTGTGATTATTGAGCACGTGTGTGCATGTGCGTATGTACTTTGACACAGTTAAATCATATGGTATATTCAGATTCATATCTTTTATTTATTTTATTTAACGATGTATCATCACAAGATTTCTTCATGACATAAAAATACTCCAAAATATTCTTTTTTCTTTTTTTTTTTTTAGACAGAAGGGAAGGGAGGGAGAAAGGGAGAGAAACATCAATGTGTGGTTGCCTCTCACACACCCCCTCCAGGGGACCTGGCCCACAACCGCCACATGTGCCCTGACTGGGACTCGAACTGATGACCCTTTGGTTCGCAGGCTGGTGCTCAATCCACTGAGCCACACCAGCCAGGACAATGTTCCCAAATATTATTAACATGTTCATAATATTCTACTGCATATAATACCGTAATTTATTTAGTCCTTCTGTTTTTGGATCCACTATTGTTTTCTATTTTAAATAATTCCAATACACAAATCTGTATTTAAGTTTCTGAGTATATCCTTAGGCTTAATTCCTAAAGAGATGCGTACTTGGCTAAAAGGTAAGGTTGTTTGTAAACCCTTTGGTACGCATGTCTGCGTTCTTCCTAAGTGTTACAAATCCGCAGGCCGTGTGGGCGAGCGTGGGTGTTCCACAGCCTTGCCAGCATCCATCACATGTTCCTCAGTGATCCTCCCCGGTCGGATAGGCAGAAAGTATCTCATTGCTTTAGTTTGCATGTCTGTTGAGTTTCATATATTTATTGTCATTTTTTCTTGTGATTTGTCTGTTCTTTTCTCAGTGTTCCATTAGGGTTTTAATGTTATTCTTGTTTGGTATATTAAAACTACCAATTCATTTCTGTTATATTGTTGCAGATAATTTCTGCAGGGTTTTTTTGGGGGGCAGGGAGTAATATATAAATTGTTAATGTTTTCTTGAAATACAGAAGCCTAAAGCTGTTGTAATACAGATTTTTTTTTCATTGTATTTCTTACATTGTTTCTAGGCTTACAAAAAATTTTTCCACCCAAAGGTCACATGTTTTGGGGTTTTGTATTTAATTTTTTAATGTTTATGGTTTTAATTCATTTGGAATGTACTTTGGTATATGATGTAAGAAAATGTTTTCAAAATGTTTAGCAATTATTCCAGCGGCATTTACTGAACAAGACTGCTTTTCCTCACTGGTTTGAATTTGCTCTGTTGGTTTTAATCTTCGCCTGAGGATATGTTTATTGATTTCAGACAGACAGACAGACATCAGTGTGAGAGAGAAGCATCAATTGTCTGCCTCCCGTACATGCCCCAACCCAGGATCAAAGCTCCAACCAACTGAGCCACCAGGCAGGCCTGAATTTGCTGTTTTTTATTTTATGTTAGGTACTTAGATATTCTTGGATATATTTGCTGTTTGCTGTATTCTGCTCCATTGATTACATAATTTTAATTGTAGCTATATAATATTTTAGTATGTGGTAAATCAAATTTTTTTCATTGTAATTTTTTTACCATTTTTTGTCATTCTTTAAGTTACTTTATCTGGTTTCCAAAAACAGAAACAAACAAACAAACAACAACCAGCATGACTTTTGGTGAAAATTGTATTACTTTAGGGGAGAATCAGAACATGTTCCAATATTGAGCTTTTCCTTTTAGGAATGTGATACATATTTTCATTGATTATTTTTGTATTAGTGAAATTTTTTCTATAAAGGGAGAAATGAATTAAAAGCTATGTATTAATGTGAAGATGGGATGGGTGGGAAAATGGCACTATCACTGAGAGGGGAGACACCAGCGAAGTCAGGAGGAGACCTTGAGGGACAATCCCCTTCTAGGCGTTTCCCCTTCTAGGCCTTTCGAGTCGTGTCCCCTTCGAATCCCCTTCTAGGCGTTTCGAGTCGTGTCGGCTACGTGTGAATGGCTCTCCACCTTCTAAGCTGCTCTGTGTGGTGAGGGAAGGTGGTGGTTGGCCAGCAGAGACGCTCTGTATTTCTTCATAGGTTACATGTCCATCCTTCTACCCCACAGGATGCTTCCTTTCCAATGGGAAGAGTCCACGGCAGCAGTGTATGTACTTGCAATTTTACGCGTTTGCTGTTACCACGGCTGCACCACCCCAGCCTTTCTGGAGTCTTTTCTGAGTTTCATCCTCTTTTCACTGTTCTCTCTCTGGTTGATACTTTTCAAGGCTATGGGATGAGATTGGCTTCTCCCTAATTTTAGCAAGCCAGTGTACTTTTTGATGTTTTATTACATGCTGTTTATTTTACTGGGTTTGTGGCTTCGCCTCTCAACTCCATGTTCTTCATCCACAAGCCCGTTAGCTCTGTCAGAGTGACCTCTCCTCCACACTCACTCGTCTGCCTTCAAGTCCCAGCGCAGTCGTGACCCCTTCCGGACCACCGTCTCTGACTCTCTGACTGGACCCCATGTCCTTTCATGCTCCCAAGGCTCCACGTTTACTTTTTTCAGTCCATTTATTGCACTGTATTGAAACCATCTCCTTGTGTATCTGTAACACACATTCCTACCCCAGTATACCTTGTTCCACTGTGCCTGGCACGTGTAAGGTGTTCAGAAAGGGTTTGTTAAAGGCAAAGAATCTGAATTCGACTCATGCCATGGCATAGCAATGGAGAGATTAAACAGGTGGTTGGAAATCCTACAGCTAGAGATTAGTATTTGGGAATCACTGACATGGAGAGGCTGTTGGAAGCTGTGGAAGTGGATGAGGGAGAGGGGAGCGGCCCACCTCTAACGCACCGCTGGTCTGGAGCCTGCGTACGTGGGTGGTGTAGCACAGACCTGGTCCCGTCTTTTGGCCACAGCTACGGCAGAATTGATTCTCCACACAGTGAGAGCCCCAGTGTGTCAGGTATGACAGATTGATTCCTGCCCCTTCCTGCATTCAGTCCTTGAAGGGGCCCCGCTTCCTGCAGGTTCCCGGAGTTGGGGGTGGGAAGGCGCTGGCAGCTGGGAAGGCGCGCTTCCCCTCTGTTTGTTCTCAAAGGCACGAGCTCAGACTGAGATGTTCCTATGGCTCAGTGCAAGAGGACTCCCTGTGCCCGTACGTTCACTGCTGGGGTTACAATGAAACTTCGGTGGCGTCCTCTGTGTGCTGTTCTGCCAGGGCCCAGACCGTGCTGGTATGCTCAGGTGCCAAGGGCCAAACCCATATGCAGGGGGAAGAATGTGACCCGCCTTAAGGGGGATTTAATAACTCGAGATAGAGAACTCCAGGTGAACGTTCAGCACAGGCATAACTAAATCAGAGACTGAAGAAAGCATTCACCAGAAAAAGTAAGTTGGAGTTATTGTTCCTGAATTGACACTTTTACTGGATGAAACACAAAGGATAACAATCCTATTGAGAACTGAATTAGTCTTCTGGAAGGAGTATCTTGTAAAACACAAAAATATAAATATGATGAGCTGAAACACTAGGATTCATAGAAGGGGGGAAAGGATCAGATGGAAAAGACATCATAAATAAAGAAAAGAAGAGCAAACCTTCTAAGCTGAAGGAAATTTTAGACCAGATAAAAGGACTCATGGAATTCTGCGAAAAATGTAATTTAATTGCTAGATTACAGCAATGAAGACAAAAATGCTACCAACTTCTTAGGAAGACAGGCCAGTTTTGAGGAAACTTGGGATGGCATTGGAATGCCCGTGCACTGAAAGCTACGGTAGCATCTGCAGGAACTGTTGATGCTAAAGAACAACTAGCCTTCTATGTCCAGCCACATCAGCCTGGGTTCTCCCATGCCAGCCACAGAAGCTGAGTTTGCTTGGTTTAGGAAGAAAAATAAATTTTTAAAGGATATTGGGTTGCTGTGAAACTGTCCTAAGGCTGAAGAGTGAGGCTTGGAGGCTGTACAGCCAGAAACAATGCCTGAGACCTCACAGGAACTGGCTCATTCAGGGTACTGTTGCTCTGCGCGAGCACAGACGTCGCAGCCCGCTGTAGGCATGCCGGCCCCGGAGCCTACGGCGGGCACCTGGGCAACCGCTGGCCAGGACCGCGATCTTTTTGCAGCCACCACAGCTGCCATTGAGCGTTTCCTGTCATAGTCCTGCCTTTGCAGCATTAGTCCCTGAGCGAAGTCTGGGGCAGATGTAAATAACAGCAGGTTCAAAGGCTGCCCTAGTTGCAAGAGGTTGAGGGTGGAGGTAAGAAAGCAAATAGCCGGCATTTTCAGCTTATTTAATGGGAGGTGGACCTTGTCTTCAACCCAGACTAATAGAGTAGTGATACCCCCAAGCACAGGAAAGGTTTAAAAGCTAGGTAGTCAGAAAGAATGCCAGATACAAATTCCCCTGCCAAGATATTATTCAATGAGTCAGGGCAAAAGAAGGATATTTTTACACATGAAGGGTTTATGTACACAACTTGAGCAAATATTCAAGTGTGCAATTAGATCTGGTGATTGGATCAGTGGAAGCATCAAGCTAGAGGAAGAGGAAGAATGTAATTAGGAATCTGGGGAGCAGTGAATCTGGCAGCATGAAACATGGTGTACATCAATGGAGGAAACTAGTGTGGCTGAAATTCATAATGTATTCTTGAAAAGAAAGATCATATGTTCAGGGAAAATCTAGGAAGTAGCCCAGAACTAAACATTCTGGACTATCTCAGCAAAACCCAGGGTTGCAGGCACAGGCATTCTGGCATGGAGACGTGGAAATTCTCTAAAATTAACCTTACCTTTGTTGGCAAGGGTTGGGGGGCACAGCTATTTAATTGTGATGAAGATTTGTTTAAGACTGTTAGGAATGATCAGTAACCACAGAGTAGAAAAGCATAACATTCCCAAAATAACAGTGATTGAGGATGATAATGAGGGGCAAGTAGATGAGAAAAGAATAAATAGAAGCAATATCAAATCAGCAAAAGTGAGCAGAGGAAAAGAGGTGAAACAAGAGTTAATAAACAGTAAACAAAATGAAGTGCAAACAATAAAACCAAATAGCTGCGCAATAAATATCCTTAAGCTAAATTCACCTTTTAAAAAAACAAAGGTCAGCAATATTAGTATCAAAGCAGAATCCAAGAACAGAATGCATTGACCGGAACAAAGAGGGACATTATGTACTGATAAAAACTAAAAATACATAACTAGGAATAAAAGAATTTAATTTAAAAAACTATTGTACTTAGAGATATAAATTGTTTCTTTTCTAATTTGGTGGGTCCGGAAACTCGGTTGCCAGCCTGGATGCCCACGGGTCCAGGCGGGCGGCGCGTGTGGGTGTGCGGCCGCGGAGCTGCGGCGGTGCGGCCCGTGCAGAGGACTGGAGAGCGCACCGCTTGCCTGCGGCGCCGGGGGGCCTGCGGCGCCGGGGGGGCCTGCGCCCTGAAGCATTTTGCCAGCCAAACCGCAGCTATCTGTAGCTTGCAGGCTGTCAGTTTGCAAGCTGAAACAAATTTAAAAAGCAAAAATATAGAGTTTTTAAATAACATTTAACAAATTTATAGAGTAGGGAATATACAGTCTTCCTCTAGATTTACAAAAGTTGGTCATGTAGTTAGTTACCAAAAACAGAAAGTAAAAACAGGCTGGCCCATGTGGCTCCGTTGGTTGGGCGTTGTCTCACAAATTGAGGGCCACGGATTGCGTTGAGGGCTTGGTCCCTTGCTGGGTGTGTGCAGAGGGCAGCCAGCTGGTGTTCTCTCTCACGTTTCTTTCCCTCTCTTTCTCCTTCCGAAACCCTCTGTGCTCAAAAATAAAAATTAAAGAAAAATACAAAAATTATCATTTTATTTGCAATAATCTATTATTTTGATTCAGTTAAATTAGTAGTAAAAAAAGATGAATATTTAAAAAACTACTTCGGAATTCAGAGACACTTTTAAAATAATCTCTGTACCAAAAGAAAGTCGAAAAACAATTATAAATCATTTAGAGACAAACAGAGGAAGGAGAACTTTGTAGCAAAATGTGTGGAGTAGAACTAAAGCTGTACTCAGGAAAATGTGTAATCATAGATGCTTTTATTAGTATAAGAGAAGGAAGACTGAAAATATATGAGTAAAATATTGAACTTATAAAAACAGGAAAGAAAACAAAATAAAAAATCAATAATGATAAAAACAAATAAATTGGAAAATTTTAAATGGTGAAGAATATAAAAGACTTCACTACTTTGAAAAGGCAAATAATGGAAATTATTTCTGATTGAAGAAAAAAATGAAAAATGTTAAAAATTAGTAAGGCTCTATTGTTACAGGTATGAAAGAAATTAAAAATACAGCCCTGACCAGTGTGGCTCAGTTGACTGGGCATTGTTTGGTAAAGTGAAAGCTTGGCTGTTTGATCCCGGTCAGGGCTCGTGCCTGGGTTGTGGGTTTGGTCCCAGTTTGAGGCGTGTGTGAGAGGCCTCAATGTTTCTTTCTCACACTGATGTTTCTTTCTTTTTTTCCCTTATCTTAAAGTTACAAGTGTTACATGTTGTTGAACATAGACATTGAAAGATCATATGACAGTACAGTAAGTGGTTAGGTTGTAGAGAGCACAAATATACAGGGTGGGGCAAAAGTAGGTTTACAGTTCATATGAAAAATAATACAGTAATTAGTAAGTAGTAATAAAAGAATAAGCTGTGTTTTGTGTATTCACAGTTGTGAACCTACTTTTGCCCCACCCTGTATACCTACAGGAAGAATTTTTTCATTGACCTAATATCATGTGAATATGCATTTCTGACTTGGTAAATTTTCGGTGACAGCATGATACTGTCACTGGATTCAAAAAGCACCAAATCTCAACACAGCTTAGATGGTTCTCTGGAAAATTGGAGCAGATGGCTTAAAAGGCGCTCAAGTTATGGTGAAGACAGTGCAGGAATGTGCAGCTGATGAACTTGGGTCACAGTTTTCTTGAAATTTGAGTATGGGATCAGTATTTCTAATGACTATATTGTACATGTGATTTTAAATATGTTCATATACTTACAGATTTATTGTATTAATATACATTTTATATGTAATTATAGTATATGAACATATATGTGATAAATATGTGCTTTTAATGCACATTTTCTATGTAAATATGTATTACATATTAGATATATACAGTTGACCCTTGAACAACATGGTTTTGAAATGTGCATGTCCACTTATACACCACTTTTTTTCAATAAATACACAGTTGGCCCTCCATATCCGTGGATTTCGTATTTGCATATTCAACCATCGTGAATCGAAGACAGCGTTTTCAGTCTTCTGCTGCGAGTGCACAGATGTGGAGGGCCTACTGTAGGCGTTGTTCTACACCATTCTACATAAGGAACTTGAGCACCCTCAGGTTCTGGGATCCATTCGGGGGTTTCAGGGGTCCTGGAACCCATCCCTCACCGGTACTGAGGCCTTGTAGTTAAGTTTTGGGAGAATCAAAAATGATTTGTGGATTTTTGGCTCCACAGATAACTTTGTGGAGGCATGGGGAGTTGGTGCTCCTTATACCCACATTGTTCAGGGGTCAACTACATCTATATATAAATATTATGTCAATTAAGATAGGGATTTGACTATTTCCAGAATAAAAATGTACTCAAATTGATGAAGAAGCTTGTATTTTCTTTTGTTTTTGTTTTTTGCTCTTTGGGGAAATAGACATCACTATATTCAGGGTGACTGTATTAGAATTAAATTTCGTTGCAAGTAACAAATCCCTGCAAATAATAGCGGCTTAAACAAGACACAAGTTTATTTCTCACATAAAAGTCTGATGGGCAGTCCAGGCTGGCACGGCCTCAGTGGTGTGCGGGCCTGGCTCCTGTTATCCTGGGTCCACTGCATGAGACGGAGACCGGCTGGCCCCAGCCGTGGCGTTTGCGGTTCAGGCAGCGGGATGAGGGAGGGGCGAGTATGGCCTGCGCAGAGGGCTTCAGGAAAGGCTCTGTCCAGCTGGCCAGGTCCTGGACGCCCAGCCGCTAAAGGGGCTGCAGGATGTCCTTATTCTGAAACCACACACCCAATGGAAAATCACGATACTAAGGAAGAAAAAGAAATGCTGGGCTATAACCAGCCTCTGTTATAGACATGTGTAATAATCTGGGGGAAACTGCACACTATCCTGAATATATGAGGTACACCTATAAACAAATAAGGAGAAACTAAATGGCAGAAGAGGTGATGGGACAGGTGAGTAGGCAGCAGTGCGATAAACAATTCGAAGGCCAAAAAAAAAGAGAAAACAAAGATATTGAACATCATCGTAATCAGAGGAATGGAAATCAAAAGAAACCATTTTTCACCCATCAAAAAAAAAATAACAATGTCTAGTGCTGGTCAGGGTCTAGAGAAGCAGGCGCCCCCGTTTGGTGCTGGCGCCGTATTGCGCTCTGACTGCAGTCCTGGAAGGCAGTGCGGCAGTACCTGTTGAGATGGAAAACATGTTCTTTTGACAAAGCGGATCTCATTTTGGGGATTCTGTCCTCTAGAAATAAAAGCACCAGTGCTTAGGTATATATGAATATAGAAAAAATTTGTTAATTGTAGTACTATTTTGGCAGTAGCCCAAATCTAGGAACAATCTGGGTGTTTTTCCGTAGGAACTGGTTAAATGAAGAGTAGGTCATCATTCCCATGAAGTATTATGTTATTAAAAAGAATAGGCTACATCTATTTCTACTGTGCTGGAAGGCTACAGATACAGATATTTTAACTAAAGTGATAAAACAGTTCTCAAAGGAATATTTGCAGCCTAATGTCATATATGCAGATACTATGATGCCAACAAAAGACTAGACCTGTTTGTATCAACATGGACACATTTTTCCATATTTTGTATTGCTATCTCAGGAAACTAGGGGGTTTTGATTATTTCAGTTTTAGAAAGGACATTATTATTTCTGTATGCACAGAGAGGAGAGTTTAGTGATGAAGAGTGTGAACTTTCGAGACCACATTTCCTGGGTTGGAATCCCAACTCAAGCTGTGTAACCTTGGGCATGTTTTCTGGATACATCTGCACCTCTGTTTCCTGTGAGGTGAGATAGGTATAACCACAATACCTGCTCCATAGGGTTTAAGTGTTTGGTGAAAAATAAAGTTGTATGTAAGAGAGGGCTGGTTTTGTTCCTTTTTTTTCCAGTGAAAAATGTTAATAAGTATATTAAGGGTAAGGTAAGGGAGAGTTTATTTTATTTGTCCTGTGGTTAAAACTCTGAGCAGGATTTCATCAATCTGAGACTTTTCTCCTTTGCAGTGAAGAAATGGGACCAGCTTGCCCAAGAAAAAGCAAAACGGGGAGAGCCGTGTACTTGCCAGGGGGTGGACTTCACAGCTGCCTGCACTGTGTCCTTGAAAGTGGCAGTTTGTCAGGATTAGCATCGGCTTCCATGTCTAGACATTTCAGTGAAGAAAATACCACTTTGAGAAATGGAGACACACAGCTAATGGCTTTATGAGATAAAAATCAGTCTCATCAACTGAGGCATGACAAATATTTTCCAGAGGTGGCTGCGCCTCTGTCTCCCACCCCACATGCTCTTCCACAGCGTGACTTGGCCACTTCCTCCATAGAGGACTCTGGAGCTTGAAAACGGGCAGCCTAGCACCGCTTCAGCCAGGGGACTACAACAGAAGGGACACTGTATCATGCCGAGACTGGGTTGTAAGAGGTTGCAGCAACCCTTGTTTGCAGAAACACTCCCGCCTGGAGCCCTGAGCTGGTCCAGAGCAAGTCCAGCCGCTCTGAGCGCACCATGTTGGAGAGGCTGCCCCCAGTACCGCGCCAGCCGCCCAGCTGAGCTCCTGTCTGACGGGGTCAACTGTCAGACCCAAGAGTGAGCCAGCTGGGACATCTGGCCCAGGCGAGCCCTCAGGTGACTGTGGCTCCAGCTGTTCTTGGACTGCAGCCACCTGAGAGCATCTCAGTGAGAACTGCCTGGCTAGGTCCTTGTCAAATCTGTGACCTGCAAAATCGTGAGCAAGATAAAATGGTTGTTCTAAACTGTGAAGTTAGGGGAAACTTGTCCTGAAACAGCGGTCCCTGGAGCCTGAGGGCCCCATGGGCAGCGTCCTGACGGGGACGGCGATCGCTCAGCCGCATCAGCAGAGGCAGAGGCAGTACTAGCTGCTTGCTGCGCGCAGGCTGCGGGGCTCGTAGGCAGGAGGCGCCTGCCTAGTTACAACGGTTGTCTTAAAGTTCAGTATCCCATTTTGGTTTTTTTTTTATTCAGTGTTATATTTTAAACAGTGTATGTTATGCATATGTATAGTAAATATGTGCTAAATGGTATATGTAATTTTTGTTTTTGATTATTGGCTAATATCCCCTGCTGCGGTCTGAAGCCTTTATTGTTTGTTTTAAATTAGTGTGCGATTCCGTTTTCTGTACGTTGTATCACTACAGCAGTGCACTCCGGCACTGGGGAACCACTGGCTCAGACCACATTAGGAACGCTCTTTGTTTAATGTTTGTTTCTAGCATCCGCTTCCCTCCTCTTTCAGGATTCTCCTTGGGTAACTCACCGTTTTCCCACTTTCAGTGGCTCTGCATATCACCTTGACCTCAGTGAGTCAAGGATGGTACAGACCCAGTCGGAATGAAATGCAAGGAGACGTTTGTAGGTGCTTCTGGGAGAGGTTTAGCTCTCTTCATTGGCTTTGAAGCATCAGGCTGCCATGACACTGGGCAGCTCACTGAAGGTGCCCTGCTGAGGAAGGCCAGAGCAAGAGCTGAAGAGAAATGGACCGTACGAATATTACACTTTGATCGAGTGGGACCTGAAGTAGGACCTGCTCCTGGACTCTCAGTTAGGTGAGCCGAAAACTTCTCTTTTTATTGCTGCAAGCTTGAGTTAGGTTTACTGTTGCAATGAAAAGATTCCTAACTCTTAGCGAGCACATCTGCAGCGTTCTGGGGAACATTTCAGAGGGCCCTTGCTAAATCACAGGCTCTCCAGGCCATTCATTGGATGAAGGACCCTGGGTCCCCTGAGGCGTGTTGGGGAGGATAAGGCATATTTTGCTCAAAGAATAGAAGACCAAGGGGAAACAAAGCTGCCCTCAGATATTCAGAAGTCATGTGGAAGAAGCGATAAATTTGTTCTTTGTGGTTCCAGATTGTGTCAGAACTGGAACCAACTTGTGCCACGCTAACGCAGATAGAATTCAGCGCCAGACAGAGACGGGCCGCCTGACTCTGAGCCGCTCAGCGGTGGGGGGCGGCCCCACGCTCGGCTCTCTTTCACTGAAGATGCTTAGTGGGGACTGGAATGTGGGAGCTTAGTACACAGCAACAGAAGCTGAGTGCTACTGATGAACAAACACTTTGTGTGAAAGATTAGGCTGCATGATTTCTCTGTTTCTTTCGGTTCTGAAATAATACAATTTTATGCTTCCGTAGGTATCAGAAGGCACATTATGTGATCCTTGGGCAAATTGTGAAGCCTCAGGCTCTCAGTTTCCTTGTCCATAAAGTGTAGATAATACTTTTAAAAATGATTTTTGTGAGCCTAAAATTAATGTGTATGAAAATGCTTTGAAAACCAAAGCACTACACAAATCTATTTTAATTTCCCTGCATGTGAACTGCAGTTTAAAGAATGGGCAGCTCCCTAAAGTTCTCTTATATTTTGATATGTGGGTAGTTTAAAAAAAAAAGTGATGTTAATCCAAATAAACAGGATTTAGCGTTCCTAGCCCACCTAATTCTCCACCTTCTCCAATTGTAAATACAGATGTAGTCAATGTCTTTTAATGGTGGAACTTGGAAGGTTCTTGGTGGTCACTATGAGAGCTGTACCTGTGCCAAGTGTTTGATTTTAGAGGGTCAGAGCTAAACAGTGATAGAATAGATCATTCTGAGTTGCATGAAGCCTCAGAAATCAGAAAGTCAGTTTTTTCCCCATCCCTACTGAAGGGAAGGCTGCACATCAAGAGGCAGGTTTTTTAATTCACTAAAGCCCCACCCCCTCAGCTCCCCCTCATTCTTCACGTTTGCTGCCTGGAGACCGTGGGAGTGCTGGGGAGTCTCTCTGCAGAGGCGCCAAGCTCTTGGGTTAGGCAGTGAGGGTTTCATTTGGCCCACACAATGGGCGAAGAGGCTCACCCAGTGTGCAGAGCGAATTCTAGGACCAACCGTTCCTCTGTCCACTTCAATTTCAGTGGAAATTAGATGTCCCTCCCTGCTTGGCACTTTTCACAGGGCACGTAGGGGGCCGCCCTTCTGGGGCCGCCCTTCCAGAGCCGCGTTGCGTTTTGGCTTCTCCTGAAGACGACCAACGGCAGCCAGCTCTGTGGGCCGCCTGCAGGAAGCTGGTCAGGACACAGCATTGCCTCCCCGTGACACTGTTGCTGCGTCTCCTGCCTTACCTTGTCTGTAACTCCACACAGAACGGTCCCTCTGTCCGCCAGGCCAGAGCCCCTTCTGCCTGTTAGTAGTCTTTTGTTCAGAAGCCCCCCTCGTTCAGGAGCGTTGTTTATAGTGGCCCTGGGAAAGTGAAAGATGTAGTTTTTGGGAAGAAGAAAGATGTAGTTTTACACATTTTAAACTAACTCATGTAGAGTATGAGCAAAATTAATTTGGCATTCTGCCAAAAAAAGGGGGGGCAGTAAAATGAAACTAAGATAGAAAACATTTTCCTAATATGAAAACCATTTCTAAACATGGACTCTACTGTTTCCTTTTAACAAAGGAAGCAAGTGAGTGTGTAATTTGGTTCATTTATATGTGTAGGATTCTTTTGTGTTTTTTCCTCTGTTTGGTTTGCAAAGAGAGTTTCCAATAACTTGAATGTGTGCTATGCATGGATCTCTAGAAAACAATTCATTGAAACTCCCCAGAGAACTGTCCAGCCATGGAAAAATTACTGTATTCCAGAGGCAAGGCGGGGCCCTAAGTTTGATAACAGGCTTAGTTCCTTATGGCAGTGCTGCTTTTATCTCAGTGTTCCGAGTCCAAAGGGTCTGTGCTGCCTGCAGAACCACGAGGCTGCTGGTTGCCTGCTTCCTCATCGCGTTTGCAAGCATTCACATTTCTTACTTCTTATTATCTAAGTAGTGTATACACATGTTTAAAAAAATGAAAGAGGACAAGGCCCTTGTGAAAAGCGAGGCTGCTGCTGCCTTGCGCCTTCCTGTCCCCTTCTCTCTTCTGGAAGGCAACCCCTTTGTTATGCTTATACTGCTTATTTTTTAAATAGACTTTTAGAGCAGTTATTTAGTATAGCAACATTGAGCAGAGAGTACAGAGTTCCCACATGCTGCCTGCTCCACCCAGCCTCCCCCACCATCAAAATCCCTCACCAGAGTTGTACATTTGTTACAAGCAATGAACCTATGTTGACACAGGATCACCCAGAGTCCATACTTTACATTAGGGTTTACTCCTGGTGTTGTACATTCTGTGCTTTTGGACAAATACATAAAGACATGTATCCATCAGTTAAGTATTACAATAGTTGCACTGCCCTAAAAATTTTTTGGCTGGGTAGCTCAGTTGGTTAGAGTATTGTTCTGATGTGTCAAGTTTGCAGGTTCGATCCCCGGTTAGAGCACACACAAGAATCAACCAGTGAATACATCAATGAGTAGAACAACAAATCGATGTCCCTCCCTCCCTCTCTAAAATCAGTTAAAATTTTTAAAAATAAAATGTACTCTTTGATTGATTTATAGGTACGTTGGGTGTAAAATTCTAGGTCAAAAATCACTTTCAGAACGTGGAAGGCCTTTGCTTTATTGCCTTCTGGAACTCAGTATTGCTAATGAATGATGATCACCAGTCTCATTCTCTTTCCCAGCCGCTCTCCAAACATTGGGCATTCTTGGTGTTCTGAACTTTATTAAAGATGTATCTGTCTCTGCGTGTCTTTTTTTCATTTGTTTTGCCTGACATGAATTCTGAATTCATGTTCTTCAACTTCGGGGAGTTTTTTTGAGTCAGTTCTTTGATAATTTCCTCCAGTCTGTTTCCACTGGTCTGTATTTCTGGAACTTCTGTTAATTGATTGTTTGATCTCCTGGATTGACTATGTTTATCTTTTCTCAATCTTGTTTTCATTTTGTTCTACATTTTGGGAGACTTCCTTGATGTTGCATTCCGTCACTTTTATTGAATCTTTTAAATGAATAAGCTTATTTAAAATTTGGGAAAGTTTTCCCTTGTATTATCTGTACTCCTGTTTCATAGCACCCTCGCCTTGTTTGATTGAATGTGTATCACTTTGAACCTCAATCAGTAGACCTTCCTTAAGTAACTTACATGAATTAGCCTTCTTCCGCACCAATCCCATCCCTACCATGGCTCTCCGCACCCCAGGGCCTTTGCACATTTTGTTTACTTGGTCTTAGCCTTCCGTTCTGCCTTTTGTTTAGTTTGAGGTATTTTTGGGACAATTCATTTATGCTTATCAAGTAAGTAGTTTTATACTCAGATGTTGCTCAGAGAGGTCCATAGAAGAGTTGAGTCATCAGTGTTAGGTGGTATTTAAGGTTATGGGATTGAGTAGAATCACCAGGAATATATTTGTAATAGAAGAAAAATGGCCCTGGTCGGGTGGCTTGGTTGCTTTGAGTATCATTCTGTACACCAAAAGGCTGCGTGTTTGATCCCTGGTTGGGGCGTGTATGGGAGGCAACCAATCGATGGTTCTCACATCATTCTCTCTCTCTCTAAAATCAACAAAAGCATATTCTTGGGTGCAGATTTAAGAGAAGGAGAGAGAAGGAAAACAGCCCAGGACCTGGATCTGAAGAATTCTGATAGATAAAGTGTGGAGAGAAAAGGAAAAACAAGCAAAGGGGAGAGGGTAGCCACTGAGTTAAAACAGACAAAACTAAGTGTGACATCAAGGCGTGTTTCAAAAAGGAGGAAACTGAACTCTGCTGAGAGGGTTAGAACTGTCCACTGTATTGGACCACACGGAGGTCACAAGGAAGGGCCTCAGCAGACAGGGTTAGGGTTAAGTAATGGGCGTGGATAGAGTGAGTGAGAATAACTCTTCGGAGGATTCTGGAGGGAGATGTAGATTTTAGTTTTTTGGGTGGGTTTTTTTTTTTGTTTCAGTTGAAGGTTGTTTATATGTCAGTCAAAAGGATACAGTGGAAAGGGAATATATTTCAACAAGTAACAGGTATATTCGTGATACTGAGGATACCAGCTGGGCTGAAGTAGGTGTGTTGAATGTTGATTAGGGATTATGTGTGACCTTGAATGCCGCAGGAAGAAGCTTGAAACTGTTGCAGCAGATGAGAAGAAATACTTGTAGATATTTGAACAGAAAAATGGATGAGTGAGTTAAGGGACTTGATCCAGAATCTCTCAAAGGTGGGAGAGGCCAGAATCAAGAAGACCTGTGAGAGCATTTCAGAAATTTAGAGAATCTGGGCTAGATTTATACTGAAAGAAAAGGAAAAGTATGGGATCATTTCTAAAAACAGTAGGTTTTAGCGACTGTTTTCAGTTGATTTAGTTACAAAAAGAAAGGAGAAAGGAAGATGAAATATGTTGTTGAGGATTCTTGAATGGGGGAATCTAAAAGCAATTGGTGCCATAGTCAGGCAGGAATAAAAAGGAAGGAGAGCAGCAGCAGATCCCTGAGAAAGTCAGCTGCCCCCGAGAAGCTGAGAAGGCTGCAGATTAAGGGGGAAAATCAGATTTGATCATAAAAAAATTATTGGAAGTTTAAGAGAAAAAAATCAGTGTGGCACGATAGTAAAAAAAAAAAAATTTCTAATAGTTTAGACGCTTAGAAATAGAATGAGCAAGTTTTCTTGTGTTTAGGAGGCAAAGCAGCAATTGTGTGGTGTGTGAAGGTGGGGAATTTTCATCTGTATGCCCCGCCTGTCTGTCCCCCAAAGCAGGTCCTCTGTGAATTCTTGTTGAGTAAAGGAAAGATTGATCATTTATTTCAGAATGTCGCCCTTCATCAGGGCATGTTAGAAGACCTACCAAAGAACAACCTCAGGTAGCATATTCTTTGGGTAAGATGGGGAAATTAAAAAGGGACTGAAATATTTTATTTTCAGCTCATGAAAATTGCTACTTAAAATAGTCACCTGATTTACAGTTTAAATTATCATGCTGTTGTTATTTTGAATGTGCTTTTTGTTCTCTGAAAAGATTTCTTTTTATCACCCATTTACCTCTGCATATTGTTACGGTAGGATTTTCCCCTCTGGTTCTTTTTCAACTTATTGCATAAATATAACTAAAAAAGAAATCGGAAAATTACTGAAAGTCCAACCTACTTAAATCTCATCAGTTCTCAATATTTTATGTTCCCTCCTAGGGTGTTGCTTCCTTTATGACTACATGGTCATAACTGCATGACTACATGATGCACCTGTGATCAGCCACAATATAATATAATTTTTCATTTGGCCTCTAAAAATGTAACGTATCAAACATGATTTTTTAAAAATGAATTACCAAGTTAGGTGGGGCTTGCTTTTATTTTCACTGCTTGCAGTGAGACGAGCAGCCTCACTCGGAATAAGTGATGATCTGGTGTGAGGATGGGAAGGAGACAGAGGAGTAGGGGTGCCGCCTGAGCCAGTCTCCGTGTCATCGGCCCCAGACTGCCCCCCTACTCTGCTGTCACTCCCGCCATAGTGTAAGAGGGGAGACGCCGAAAAATCCAGAATTACCTTTAGGAGGGCGGGCCCCTTGTAATACAGGCTTCCTCCTCTAGGTGGTGTCCTAGAAACCCATCTCTATCAGTGCACCAGCTGGCGCTGTTGTGAGGGGCTGAATTTAGGGTGTGAATTGTTTTTTGAAGATTCAACGCCTTTGCCCCTTTCATGACGGGTGACTTACAGGCGCACCTGCTCACACTGCTCTGAGTGTTCAGCAGTTTTTGACCAAAAACAACATGACCCTTGTGCCTCACCTTCCCGATTCACCTGATCTCACCCCAGATGCCTTTTTTTTTGTTTCCCTGGATGAAAAAAGTCCTCAAAGGGAAACATTTAGCTGATGTGGAAGAGGTGAAACAAAAAAGAAATGGCAGAAGCTTTAAAAGGCATCAAAATCGACAAGTTCAAAAACTGTTTTGAGCCGTGGAAAAAATGTCCCAATAGGTGTATTGTTATCAGATGGAGAGGACTTCGAAGGTGATTGAAGTTTAAACATTTAAGAATAGATACAATTTTTATAAATAAGTTCTGGCTTTTTGGGGTTCCCCTCATATTGTGTTAGGTAATATGCCAAGTTTCGGGGTTCCACGATGTATTGTTCAGCAGTGAGGCTGCTGCACCCGCAGAACCTGCAAAAGACGGAAGGTAGACCCGCCGATTGATTACACCGCAAGCTGTGGCAGTGCCACTGTCTGACCCCTACCCATCAGTGCCTGTGACGAGTGTCTGGGGCCGACTCAGGCACAGAACTGGGGAGCGAGCAGCCAAGCACCAAGCCAGGTTTGGTCTGATGACGAGTTTTAACAGCCCTCTACACTCACCTCTGCTAATTGCAGTTTCTGAAATTATGTGTACAGAGATGGGAAGAACCTTTAGAAAATCAAAAACAATTACACTGAGGATTCCTTTAAGTGATGATGAAATAGCAAGAACAGATGTATTAATAGTAAAGAATACAACTGGATTATGTGTTTTATAATCCACAACTGGATGTATTTCATAAATGAACTTCGGTTTGTTGTAAAAAAAAAAAAAAATTCCTAGTAGTTTAAATAACACCTAAGTGGAGAACAAACTAAGCTTTTGGCAGCCAAAGGAGGGGGTTAAACTGTAGCCGGAAATGATGACTGAGTTGATGCACTCTCTTATTTTAGCTCTTCCCATCTTCAAAACCAACAAATAATTGAAAAGGAGCCTTGCTTTTGGTAGCATGATTAGGAAGGGCAAACGCCTCTGTGGTGACTGGTCCTGCACTCTCAGCGCCGCCTGGTCCGGCTGCGTGTAGCTCTGGGGAAACTAATTATCTTCCTGTCTTCCCTGTGGTCCTGGCCAAGATTACTTCACTGTAGAGAACTGGTGTGACTAATAAAACATCATATTGCTTAGTGATTTTAATCTTTATTATTTAACAAGAATAATTAATCTTTTTTCATTGCGTATTTAGTATGATGCAAGCGAGGCATCTAGACACTTGAAAGCATTAAATGTGTATTGTAGCACTCTTTCCCTCCCAGTAACTTAATTTGACAAGTTAATATAAAAACATGGGTTTTCTGTATATTAATATGACAGTGTAGCCTTTATTATGTCCAAGTTTTAAAAGCACTCAGCTGTCAGAGACTGAGCTACAGATGCCGACATCACCTCCGATTCCAAGATGCTTGGCTAAGCAGTTGCTCCCGTCTGTGCAGCGGTGTGGGTGGCAGGCTCGGAGCCGCTGTGCTGTGGCGGGCTCTGCTTCCGCCCTGGCAGCCTGCAGCTGCTGCCAGGCTGTGGCTGCAGCCCTGACCCAACCTTTCCCGCACTGCAGGGACCTAGGGATCAGTGACCTCCCACCCAAGGAGCATATGTATGTAATTTATGGCAGCCTTGATTCATGAAATGGTCTTTGATTTTATAAAACAGGCCCTGGTTTTCATTGACATTCTAACCCATTGGGTGGGTTTCATTTCTGGCTCACACGAGAATGATATCTGGGTTTTCACCCCCCAGTTGTTTTCAACATTGTCTGTAATAATAAATGAAAGTTTAAAATACGGTATAGATGAAAGTTTTTAAATGATTATAGTATAGTGGTATAGATGAAAATAAAAGGTAATTCCTTACATTTCCCATTATAAGTATTCTAAATTCCGTATTGTTTCCATATTCTATAAATCTCTTTAATATTTAAAGCTGTCCCTTAGATAATATCTAATGTGCCCTTATCCCATTTGTTCCTGTTTATCTACAGATACAGATGAGCACACCACTTCCATGTATGTGAAAAGCAGTAGAGTCGGAGTCAGATCCGCCTCTCCAGAGGGTTATTCTGATTTCTTAGTTATATTTGTGCTCAGTCAAAATATGTTAATGATGAATTTTTAAATGTTTTTCAGAAATTCATATAATACTGTATTTCATCAAAAGAAAGTTGTTTAGTTGTCAAGCTTATCAATTCAGATGTATTAAGTTGTAGGTGACAGAAGACCCAATCCGAGGTGACTTCTAGGAAGGGTATTTATCAGGTCGTATCATTGGAAGGCCAGCAATAGTCCAAGCCTAAGGGTGGACTGATTTAGCAAATCCACAGTGCTACTAAGAATTTGGTTTTCTTCTTTCTGCTTTGATTCTCACCTTCTCCTCGTGATGATGAGATGGTTTCTAGCCATTCCCAGACTCAATGTTTTCTCACTCATGCCCAGTCATCTTTTAGAAGCTTGCCCAGAACACCTTTCCTTGTGCTTCATTGACCTTAGTCGAGGGGTGTGCCCCTGCCTGGAACCACCAAGTGTGGCCCGGCGGGGGTTTGCTGAGTGCCGCAGGCTGGGAGCCGGGCCTCCTCTCCGTGTGGGGCTGCGGGAGCGGGTAGAGAAGCCCCAGTCGGAACCGGGTAGCCATCTAGAGCGGAGGAAACGGGTGCGGGGCGACAGCCTCCCTGGTCGCTGCGCCGTGCCAGTCGAAGTCATTTGGGTTTCACTTATAAAGGTGCTTTGTTTCATTGGTTTCTACTTGTGTCTTTAGGGGCTGTGACAACGACCAAACGAACAGGCATTCCAGCTCCTCGAGAACTTTCGGGAACTATTTCAAGAGAGAGAACCGTGCCACGCGTCCCCTCCAACCCCAAGAAATCGGCGTCCAGTCCCACTTCTTCCAGCACGCCCACGCCCACCAAGCCCCTGAGGAACGCATCTGCGAGACTCAGACAGGAGAGTGAGGGTGGGGAGCGGGCCGTGCTCGAGTCCCAAGTTCGGGAACTCTTGGCAGAGGCCAAAGCCAAAGACAGTGAAATCAGCCGGCTTCGAAGTGAACTAAAGAAGTACAAGGAGAAAAGGACTTCACACACCGAAGGAAATGACGCTTTGGACCCAAAGGTAGATGGGACTTCGGTCTCACCAGTTGACTCAGAACCTTTGATAAGAGCTCTTGAGGAGAAGAACAAGAATTTTCAGAAAGAGCTTGCTGATCTAGAGGAAGAAAACCGGGCCTTGAAGGAGAAACTGAGTTATTTTGAGCATTCGCCAAATTCTGAAGGGGGAGCAAGTCATGCTGGCGATAGCAGCTGTCCAACCTCCATAACCCAGGAGTCAAGCTTCGGAAGCCCAACTGGAAATCAGTTGTCAGGGGAAATCGAGGAGTATAAAAAAAACATACCCCAAAATGTATTACGGACGTCAGGTTCTTCAAGTAGCGATGTTACCAAAGCTTCCTTGTCACCAGATGCCTCCGATTTTGAGCACATCACAGCAGACACTCCCTCGAGGCCCCCGTCTTCTCCGAGCAACCCCTTTAAGAGTTCAAAGTGTTCTACCGCTGGGAGCTCCCCTCACAATGTGAGCGAACTGTCCCTCGCGTCCCTCACGGAGAAGATACAGAAGATGGAAGAAAATCACCACAGCACAGCAGAAGAACTACAGGCTACTTTACAGGAACTATCAGACCAGCAACAGATGGTACAGGAACTGACAGCAGAAAATGAGAAACTGGTGGACGAGAAGACGATATTGGAAACTTCCTTTCATCAGCATCGAGAGAGGGCAGAACAGCTAAGTCAAGAGAACGAAAAGCTGATAAATCTCTTACAAGAGCGAGTCAAGAACGAAGAGCCCAGTGCTCAGGAAGGAAAACTGCTGGAACTGGAGCAGAAGTGCACAGAAATCCTTGAACAGGGCCGCTTCGAAAGAGAGAAGCTGCTCAACATTCAGCAGCAACTGACCTGCAGCTTACGGAAGGCTGAGGAGGAAAACCAAGGAGCCTTAGAAACGATCCAGCACCTGAAGGAAGAAAATGAGAAACTGAATGGGTTTCTAGAACTGGAACGGCATAATAGCAATGTGGTGGCCAAAACTCTGGAAGAGTGTAAAGTTACCTTGGAAGGGCTGAAGAATGAAAATGGGTCTTTGAAGGCTCATTTGGAGAACGAGAAGCAAAAAGCTGTAGAGACCAGTCCGGTGGGGCAGACGGCAGAAGGCTGTGCAATTCAAGAAATGCTTAAAGTAGCTCGAGCTGAGAAGGATCAGCTGGAACTGTCTTGCACAGAGCTCAGACAAGAACTACTTAAGGCGCATGGTGAAATTAAACGGGTTTCAAGCCTGTTAGCCAAGGTAAGGAGATACCTCTTTATCAGTATTTGCTCATCCTTGTTAACATTTCCCTCCTTTTTGGTTTTTAAATTCACAGAGCACAGAGAATCTTTCGCTTAGTCAGTTTCATTTATGAACACAGCATACTAGCTCGAAGACTTGAAGATTCCAGACAGATCAGCGATACAGAAATGAAACATGCGCATTGTCTGACTACAGGCAGTTCAAAGTGGAGTGGGGATCTAGGGAATCAAATCAGTGAGGGGGAGGCGGGGACAACAGATGTCACAGGGGACAGAGCCTCGTGCCTAGGAGGAACACCTCGAGTGCACAGGATAAAGGAGGGCAGCGCAGGAAGACTTCTGGGAAGAAGTGACGATAGGCTGAGTCTTGAAGAGTGAGTGAGAATTATCCAGATCTATTGGTTAGCATCCTTTGGGCTGCTAGTGACAGGAAAATAAAATCACCCCCAAATTTCCCCACCAAGTAATAATATAACCACTGTTTTCTTCCAGATACATGTGTTTCCCAGAAGTTAAAAAAATTTTTAGACTCATCCTGAGAATACTCATTTCTGAGAATATTCTCATTATTCTTTGAAACATGATTTTAAAGACCAGATAGGTGGCTGTTGTTGAATGTTTGTGCTCTTTTCCAGTCTTTTGGTGTTGTAAATACGTTTTTATATCTCTCATTATTTTCTTAGGGAAAATTCCTAGACATTGACTTGTATCAGAGTATGGCCCTTTAAAAATTTTTCAATACATTTAGCCACATTGCCCTACAGAAATGTTATCCTACTTTGTTTCCGCCAGCAGATCATGAGAGGGCTTGTTCCCCTGAACAGTTGCCAACAGTTGATGTTAGGTTGTTGGATCATTCAAACCCGGTCTTCATGCCCTCTTTTTTCCTCACCTTTTTTGCTCGGAAAGATCTTCCTCCAACCCAAGATCAAATTAAATGGCCACTTATTTTATTTTATTTTTAAAAAATATTTTAAAAAATTTATTTCTAGAGAGGGGAAGGGAGGAAGAAATAGAGAGAAACATCCATGTGTGGTTGCCATTCGTGCGCCCCCAACTGGGGACCTGGCCTGCATCTCAGGCGTGTGTCCTGACTGGGAAGCGAACGGGCAACCCTTTGGTTTGCAGGCTGGCACTCAATCCACAAGCCACACCAGCCGGGGCTCACTTATTTCATTTTAAAAAATAATCCTTTAATTAGCCTGGACGTTGTTATGCGATGAAGATTGCTGGGGGTTGTGTAACATTCTGCCCACTCCCAGAGCAGGCAGGTGGCTTCCTGTTCCCATTTCCTCCAAGCTCTGGGTCTGTGATCTCTGGTTCCTTAGTGAGTCAGGTTGAAAACATGCTCCCACCTATTTCAGGGTTTGAGACTTTTTCAAGAAACAAATTACGCCTCGAACTTCCAGGGGGATTTGTCTCTACTGCGTCCTCTCCTTAAGGTTAGTTGCAACCTGACTCTAACACTGGGCTGTCTGATGATCTGAGTAGTGGGTGATGCGGGGAGTTTTATCGTTGTCAGTGTGGGAACTCACAGCATTTTACGGAAAGTGTGGAAGCAGTTCCATTAAAGGGACTAGCCAAGTGCCCATTTGAACTGCAATTGGTAATTATAGCTTAACATTAAGTTGTAATGCCTGTAGGCTGTCTCCCTTCTATTGTTCTGTTGCAAAGTGTTTAATCTCCCAGATGACCTTCAGTTCCTCATCTATTTTTTTCTTATTTATATTCGTTTTATATTAAATATATGTGTCAATGAGAAATAATTTGACATCTCAAAACAATGGCTTATGCTTTTTGATCATAAAATTGCATATTCATCACAGAAGGTTTAGGAAATACAGAAAAGGGTAAAGGAGAAAATAATGACCTTTAATCTAACCGCTTAGAAAAAAATACTACTAACATTTAGTTGTATATCTTTTCAGACATTTTCACAGTTCATGTACATTTGGGCATGCATATACACTGGTATCAACATACTTAACAATTTTAATCTTTCTATTGAGAAGAGCAGAGTATGTCACTCCATATTTTATGAATACAAAACCCAGTTGGAGTAGCTTATTAATTCCATTTTTCATCTATTTCTGATTAATTTGTTTCTCATTTATCTTTATCAATTCTTTCATCCTGCTTTTTGTACATTTCCTTACTTCTAGTTTCTTGAGTAAAATTCTTTGTTTTTTTAACTTTGTCCTTTCTTAGTTGATAACGAAAGCACTTAAAGGTATGAATTTGTGCTTTTTAATAGCTTTGGCTGAAGGAAGACAATAAAATCTAGAATTTTGGGGGATAAATTAAGTCCAATTTGGAGAAAAAGGAAAAGCCTTTGCATTCTCTATACAGGGTGCAGCGTGTTTTAAATCAAGTTGTTAATCATAGTACTCATACATTCCATATCTTTATGTACTGCTTGCTGATGAGAATGGTCACGTGTGAGACAGTAGGGTGGGCAAGGCCCTCGCCAGTGTTTTCAGAGTCTGAGGTAAAAGGTGTGAGGTGCGGTGCCACAGAGTTTCTCTGACACATACCAAGGTCCTAGGCCTGTGCTCTGTTCTGTCTTGTGAGGACAGGAGCGTTGTTCTCTGATTACGGTAAAGTTGCAACTCATACTAACCTTTCTGTCCTTCTCTAATACCGTAGAAAAAGTAAAACCTAGACCTCCTAGGCAGACTAGCAGCTTAGTTTAGCCCCACTGCAGAGTATCAGCTAATCCATCAGCAAACATGAATTCAAAAGACACCACAGAAGGGACCTCACACCCAAAGGAAACAGGAGCAGGTGGAGGGACCTGCCCTTGGTCCTTCCTTAAAGGACGCTTTCACCTTTTTGCCATTAAGGACGTCTGTTGTGGGCACTTGTTGTATGTCTTTTATTGAGGTTTGCAAGTATTAGCTAAGAAGGATTTTGTTTGTTTTTTTAAAAAAGATGGAGATTGAATTTTTCTACATCTACTCTAGATCTTATGCATTTGTAAGATCTCTACCCTAGATCTTGGACATCTACTATGGTTTTATAGTTTTTATGTAATCAAAATGTTTTTTCTCCTTTAATTTTTAATGAGGTGTGAATTATAATAACAGATTTTCTAATGTAGTCTAGTGTTAAACCATCTTTGCATTCCTGGGGTCAGTCTGATTCTTTGGTTCTCAGTTGTTTCACTTGATATTTTTGCGTAAAACTTAAGCAGATACACTTTGATATCTGCTTAAGATACAGCCACCTTAAGCAGATATCAAAATGACTGTCCTGTCAATCACCAGAGCAAACCACCTGGTAATGAACAACTCTCACCTTTCAGCTCTGCGCTTACACCCAGTCTAATTCTTGGCAGGAGGTGAATGTTACATCCCATAATCTAATAGATTTAGTAAATCTATTTCAGTTTAGTAAGTTACTTTAATAACTCAGATGTTGTTAGAAGAGCCTCTTGAATAGCTTTAAAATGTGCTTTATTTGTTTACTTTTTGGCTGTGGGTGGGTCTGATCCTCCTACAAAATTTGTAGGATGTTTCCAGTAATTGTGGGAATGTTTCATGGCCGTTTCTTCCTCTCATTGCTTTGTCTCCATCTCTCTGCTGTCCTCCCCATGCTTTTCAGCCCTTCTGGTACCCGCCATGCACATTTTTCTGGCAGCTTGATGTGTGACTATCTAACACGCCTTTGTACAACTTTGAGGAAAGGCCTAGTTCCACAGAATGCAGAGGTCGCAGCCTCCTGTAAGCCACGCCTGAGCCCGCGCCCTCCCGAGCCAGCAAGCCACATGCAGCTGCCTGGGATTATTGTTTTCCAGGCTATAATGCAGCTCAGGTTTGCATTTTTTTACTTTCAATTTTTAGTCATTTGGGATCTTGATTTCAAGTTAGAGAATTCTTCTAGGGCTTTAATCCTAGAAGAAATACTGACTGCCCTTTGCACCGCCCCCCCCCCCCCACGACTGAAAGCTTATAGGTGCTAGAGCCTTAGAAATGGAGTTCTTTCTACAGAAACTCAGGTGTCTCTTCCAGAGATGTAAGGAGACTATAAAGAAATACTTGCTGTGAGTGATCAGGGAAAACTGGAGGTGAAATGATCACTGTGTGGCCCATGTTGGTCACCAGGCCAAACTAGGGTAGCCACTGGCCACAAATGACAAAATCAAAATTTGAGAGAAAGATGTGGCAAGTAGATGATCTTATCACCATGACTACAGGACAGGACTTCTCACAGGATGAGATCTCGGAACCTGGCTTAAATAACAGGTGGTCGGTCCATGAGGATGCCCAGTGATGCTTGGGACAGTAAGAAACAGGAGTCCCTCGTGTCAGTGGCGTAAGCAAACAGTCATTCTGCTCCTGTAACCAGAACTCCAGGACGCAGGCAGTTGGTAGCTGTGACGCCGGGGCTGTGTAATGTCAAGACTCTGTCTGGAGCTCTGATTCAGCATTCCTGCCAGGGTGCGGGGGCGCGGCATCTTCAGCACCTCACCCTGCAGTCCTGGCGGCGGGAGGCTCGGCGGGTCCCCAGGCACCTCAGTGAAGGGATTTCCCCCGGAGCCCCCTCAGCAGCTCCCTTTATATGTGGTCAGAACTGGGTCACACACCCTCCCCCAGCCCTCTCCTTGAACTCACGATCACTTCTTGTCTCGTACAAAATTGGGATTCTGTGTGAGAAAAGAGAAAGAATGGCTTTGGGGCAAGGAAGAGCACTGTCCGACACAGCGTCCACCAGGACTCCCTCCACACGTTCACTCTTTCCCGGTCCTGTTGGTTCTCCACAGAGTGCTCACGGAGATCTCCTAAATGTGTGAGGCCCGCAGCAGTTTCCCTGTGCCCCCAGCCTCCCCCCACCAAGCACAAAATCCCAGCACTGCCCTCCCCGCCCAGGCCGAGTTCTTGTCCTGACTCGCATCACGTGAAGGGGCCGGGGGCGAGGGGTCTCTCTTCTGTTAGAAGCACTCTTGCCTCTCTCTTTTCCCCCTGACCCCCATTCTTCACTTGCTTGGTCCTGTCTTAAGCTTAGGTCTTAACTACTGCGTCACTTCTTTGGAGAGACCCTCAGCTCTGTGGGGTTGTGTCTTGTGGACTAAACAGGCCCTCGTGTCTAGACCACTTGTCTGAAGCGTGGACCACTTGTGTGAAAGCTGCTTGCCCATCCCCAGCAACTCAGAGGAGCCCAGCAGGGTGGGTGAATGTCTTTGGTAGAGTTCAGGGGAACTTAGGGATCACTTCCACATGAATCGTGGATACTGTTGGGAAAGTTGGTTAAGATGGAGTCGTTTAAGCTGAAAACGTGGATGTTTCAGTGTCTCCGTTCAGGCAGCTGCCCCATTCTCTCTAGTGTATTTGACTGACAGGACAGAGCCAGTGAAGAATGGGGGCTGAGGGCAGAGAGAGCGGCGAGAGCTTCTGGCAGAAGAGCTGGCGAAACAGAGCTCTGGGTCTCCGTGCCGGGAGGAGGGCAGGATGGAACTTGGGTAAACCGCCTGTTCTCCTGCTCCCCTGCTCCCCCAGGGAGTCAGGAGAAGGCACGTTGAGTCAGCTTAGGGAGAGGCCTGCAGGCTCTCCACCTGGGAACCTTCAAGGTGGCCAGTTGCCTCAGGAAATATGCCCCAGGCTTGGCCTTGTTGCACAGAGCCCGAAGTGCCCTATGCACCTGGAGCTGAAGCTTCAGAAGATTTAACCATGA
This sequence comes from Pteronotus mesoamericanus, assembly GCF_021234165.1. Classification (NCBI taxonomy): domain Eukaryota; kingdom Metazoa; phylum Chordata; class Mammalia; order Chiroptera; family Mormoopidae; genus Pteronotus; species Pteronotus mesoamericanus. The sequence continues at coordinate 3,005,069 of NW_026555090.1, forward strand.
AACCAGAGTGCCCATCCTTCCTCTTTCAGGTAAGGTGTGACCGGAACACACGGCCGTCACGTGCTGGCCTGGGTGTTGCATCGCCCCTCTGGTGGGGCTCTGCCCTGAAGCCCTGTGAAGCGGGGGAGGGGTGGGAGCTGACCCGAGGGCTTGACACCGAGAGGTCCAGTGCCGGAGGAGGGCGTGCGTGCCGCGGGCCTCCCTGGGCTTCCACGTGACTCCTAAGGGGGTGCCGCTGCTCCACGTGGACCTGGTGTCACCCACCGCTCCCTTGCTGGGTTTCCCTGGGTGACCCCTTTTCCTTCTGAGGGACCTATTTTTCTCTTTACACATATTAATACCCTTCATGAAGTTAGACCTGAGCGCCATTCTCTTTCTTTACCTTGACCTTGGGACTTGCCTGGGAAGCCTGGTGTCACCCCGCTTTATCCCTCGTGGGTGGGGTCTCGGAGAGCAGCTCCGCGAGCCCTGCAGGGCCTCCTGCCCTGGTCCCGAGTGTGATAGTGTTGCGTAGCATTTTTCTTTTTCCATAACAAAAGTGCACACTGAACTAGCACAACCTCCCCTCCCTGGCATGGCGGCGTCCAAGCACACAGTTCAGATTCGGGCCAGCGTGGCCGAAGCCCGGCTCTGCCTCAGCAGCATCTCTCCCAGCCCAGGGCCGAGAGTGGTGCAGGAGAGAGGGACGGCTGAGTCAGATGTGAAAATGTGCACAGCAAACGTGACACACATTCTTACTTGTGGTAAGGTCACTGAACAGTCGTTCCAAGTTTATTTACTGTCATGTTATATGTAATTTTAATATTGTGACTCCTGTATATTAGGCATTTAGTAAATAGTTGTTGAATGAATCAATGTATGAATGTCAGAAACTTGGAACAGAGTTAGGAAAGGCTGCTATAATTGTATCCATGTGTTAAAAAATAAAGCTTATCATCATATTTTAATAACAGCTAATATTTTAGTGGTTCATATTTTCTAGGCACTCTTAGAGCCTTAAAGTCATTTAATTTAATCAATCATTATAATTTTCGGCCATAGATACTGCCATTATTCAGCTGAGAAAACTGAAGGAGAGAATGATTAAGTTATTAGGCTAATTGATTGATGAAGGCCAGAAAAAGCCTGACCCCAGGACTCTTTTTTTTTTAAATTACAGTCGATATTGAATATTATTCTGTATTGGTTTCAGGCGTACAGCATAGTGGTTAGACAGTCATATACTTTACAAAGTGTCCCCCGATAATTCAAGTACCCACCTGGCCCCATACATCATTAGTACGATACTATTCAATGCTATCGACTCTGTTCGCTCTGCGGTGCTTTACATGCCTGCTGTTCTCAGTCCCCTCACCTTTCTCACCCAGCCCCCAACCCCTGCCCCCTCTGGCAACTGTCAGTCTCGTCTCTGTATCTGTGAGGACTCTTATTCTTAATCAACGACTTATGCTGCTTCCTGACTTCAGGAGAATGAAGACAAGCTAGGAAGACATTTAAAGCAGGCCTAAGGACTGTAATGCACTGTCATTTTAAGGCCAAAGCCTTTCGGCTTGAAGCAAGCACCCTTTCAAGCCTTGAACTAGGAGAATTTTACAACAGGGAAATTCACATGGAAGACATGAATCCTCAGGACTCCTCCTTGTGTTTGATTTATAACCTGAGTCTTGAGGGGAGTAGGCGTTAATCAGCTAAGCGGGGGGTGGGGCAGTGGGGATACTGCAGGAAGCAAGGAGCACGTTCTCAGGCCAGAAGGCCTGGCGCTGAGAGGAAGCCGTGCGGGCAGTGGGGCGCACAGCGGGCTCCTCGAAGAGGGGGCAGCGTGAATTTTATCCTCCAGTGGGAGCCTCTGAAGACTTTTTTTAGTAACAAACTTACTCAGATATAATTCACGTGAAGTATGTAAGTCATCAGTCGTTAGCATATTCACAGTTGTGGAACCTTAACCACAATCCATTTTAGTTTTTATTACCCCACAATTCAACCTCGTGCCCAGTAGCAGTCACCCTCAGTGTGTCCTCCCCCGCAGCCCCTGGCAGCCCCGGACCTGCTTCTGCCCCTATGCGTGTGCCTGGTCTGGGCATTTCCTCGGATGGAATCATGTCCGAGTGGGCCTGTAGTGCCTGGAGTCTTGCACCAGCGTCATGTTTTTGAGGGTCGTTCATGGGACAGCAGAAATCAATCCTTCATTTCTGCCAAGAGCTGACTAATGTCCCATTGTACGGATATGCCACTTTTTGTTCATCTACTCGTCAGTTGATGGGCATTTGGGTTGTCTCTGTTTTTTGCTTATTACAAATAATGTTGCCATGAATATTGTGTACAGATTTTTGTGTGAAGGTATCTTTTCGTGTCTCTTGGTTACGTGCCTAGGAGTAGAATTGCTGGGTCATGTGGTAATTCTGTATTTAACTCTGAAGAACTGCCAAACTTTTCAAAAGTGACGGCGCGGCCAGCGGTGTATGAGGGCCCCGCAGTATCTCCACGCCTCACCGACACGTTACTTTCCATTTAAAGAAATGAGTACTGCGCACATCCTAGCAGGTGTGTTGTGGTATCTCATTGTGGTTTTAACGTGTGTTTCCCCAATGATTGATAATGTTAAGCATTTTTTCATGTGCTTATTGGCCATTTGTGTGTCTTTGCAGAAATATCTATTTAGATCCTTTGCCCATTTTTTTAAAGATTTTATTTATTTTTTAGAGAGGGGAAGAAAGGGAGAAAAGGAGAGAAACATTGATCAGTTGCCTCTCATACCCCCCAACAAGGGACCTGACCCACAACCCAGGCACGAGCCCCGGCCGGGAATCAAACTGACGTCTTTCGGGTTCACAGGATGACGCCCAGTCCGTTGAGCTATGCCTGTCAGGGTCCTTCGCCCATTTTAAAAATTGTGTTGTGTTAGTTTTATTGAATTGTAGTTCTTTATATATTCTTATTAGGGGAATGATTTGGGAATATTTTTCCCATTCCTTGGGTTATCTTTTCAGTGTATTAATAGTGACCATTGAGGCACAACATTTTTTAATTTTGATGAAGTCCAGTTTACCTTTTTTTCCCCTTGTATTCTGGTCACTTATGCTTTTTATGTGAAGAAATTTAAATGGGAGTTACTGGCTCACATTTGCAGTTTAGAAAGATTACTTTGGCCACAGGTGAGAATAGGTGAGAGAATGAGGGAGTGAATGGGGGAAGACGGGAAGATGTGGACTGGAAAGACATTTAGACGGTAGGTAATAGTAGGTTCGGTGGGATTTGGTGGCCCAGTGTTGGGGTGTGCAGGAAAGGGGGGTTCAGTTTACTCACAGATCTCTAGCTTCTGTGGTCGTGCTATTTACTCACGAGGGAGCGTAGACCGCTAGGCGGTGCGAGGGGGGTCAGCTGTCAACTGGAACCCGTGAGGCTGAACAGGCCAGCCAGCTGGCTGGCCGCTCCAACAGCCTGCCCTCCCAGTTGGACAGGCAGGTCCGAAGGTCAAAGGGCCTTCGCGCCTGAGGTCTCCTTCTGCCCCTCCGGTATCTCTTGAAACAGTAAGAAGATGCATAACCAGGGTGTTCTCCCCCTGCTGCCTTTTACATTTGCTGAGGTTTACAAGGCGTCTCAGCCCCGTCAGAGGAGGACACCACATTAACGAAGATGGCCAGGGTGCGTTCTCCCCTTCGTTCTGCCGTTCTCTGCCCTTGTAGGCCACCTCGTGCGCAGGCCGGCACAGCCCTTTCTTTGTTCACTTGTCCTGGAAGGGAGTCTAGATGTGTCTGGGGGACACTTGCCAGCACAGGGACGTTCTGCACTGTCTGCTGTGGTTGGGACTGCACCCTCAGCCCTCCAGGACGACGCGCCCTCCCCCAGTTGTGGTGCCGGCGGGAGGCCCCCTCCAGGGCCGGCCCTCTGTGGGGTGGGCCGCCTTGGCCCAGGGGTGGCTGCACTCAGGGAGCGGCAGGAGGGGGGGCATGCCCTCACTTCAGTTTGGCGCCGCGCCGCAGGGCTTCCTAGGGGCAGGGCTTCCTTTGCTGTGGCTGCCTCGCGTTTCCCCCTCTTGATGCCCACAGCTGGCCTCCCACCTCTCCTGCCGGGCGCCCCTTCCGGAAGCTTCATGTGTGCACCCCCCACCTCAGACTCAGCTTCCCTGGGAGCCAGACCTGTGGCGACGCCTTCTCCTCAGCTCCCGTGTCTGACCCAGGAAAGGCTGTAAGACTGGCTGGGACTGGAGCCCTGTCTCGTTCAGAGCTGTCCTACCTGTCCTTGTATCCCAAGGCCCTAGAAGGTGGTGGCAGGAGGCTGTGCCCTGCCAGCGGGGACGACTGGTCTCTGCTGCCATCTGCCTTTGGTGGTTCAAGGAGCGTCTGCTCTGACTGCCGCACCTCCAGGGAGTGTTAGTGCTCCTGGGAAGTTCATTTCAGTTTGTTTGTAATGCAGTTCCACACACCCTATTTCTAGAGAACGTTGATTTTTTAAAATGAGAGATGCTTAGAATGCATGAAAGTGATTTCCTCTTTTAAAAGGGAAACACTGGGACTCACATGGCTGGGTGTCAGTGGAGGTTTTGCCCCGGAGAAGCGAGACTGAAAAGACCTGGGAGCAGAGAGGCTGGCGAAGTGGAAGGCGACCTGGAACTCTGAACAGTCGTCAGAAAGTACAGGAAGTCGGTTTTACATACTCGATAAATTGGTTTGTTCTTTTCAAATGATTTAATTTCTCCCCTCTCTTCATTTGTTAGTTTGTAAAAATGAATGTAAAAATGCCTGCCTCTTTCAACCTAACAAGCTCCTGGGGGAAGAAGTTGTGAAGCTTTTTACTTAAGGGTTATTTTTTTTTTCTTTTTCAAGTGAAAGAGCTTTACGGAACATATTGCTAAGCTTGAGAGAATTATTTCAGAATCGAGAAGGAATGCTGATGCGTGTAATTTGAACAGCACATGGCTCTATAGGGTTACCGACCCCACAGCCCGCGGCACGTGTCGTGGCGGCCCCTCTCTGCACCCCCACGCTTACCATTTGGTGCTTGTGGTCGCCGAGGGTGGACCGGGAGGAGGGGCCCCTGAGAGGCCAGCAACGCCAGCTGCACGAGGAGGCCTCCTCAGGCCACGCAGCCTCTGGGCTACTTGATACGTCCCCCAGTTTCACCCCTGACCCATGGAGTCTCAGCAAGTAACGTGCCTGTTTCTAGACTCCAGGTGAGCCGTCCTTCGCCTGAGGGCCCCAGTGTGGAGCCGGCCAGCTCTGCAGGAGGCCAGCTCTGCGGGAAGCGGGGTCCACTGGGACTCAGGGCTCACGCTGCCTCCCTCGCTGCTTTCCACATGCTGTCCAACAGCAGGCGGCCTTCTAGTATCTAAAATACAGTGCCCCCTTTCTCCTTAAAAGCTCCTTCTGTTTATAAAGGAGCTATCAGATATAGGGCTTTCAGTCTTCTCCATGTTTGTAATTACCTTGGACCTGTGTTACAGAATCATCTACTATTGTATACAGTAAGACTTAAGGCAATTATTAGAGAACTGATAAGTTGTATTGAGTGCTTTGCCCTGTGTGAGGGGCTGTGATACGCTCTTTAGGTGCATTATTTCATTTGATTGTTTAGATGAAGAAACAGGCAGAGAGATTAAAGAATATAGGACTTGGTTTGATAGTATTATGATCTATTTATTTGATTTTATTTTTCATTTACAGCTGGCATTTGATAGTATTTTGTATTAACTTCTTGTGTGCAGCATTTTAGTTAGACAGCCACACACCTCACAAAGTGCCCCCCGGTATTTTCAGCACCCAGCTGGCACCACACACCGTTACTGCAGTACCGTTGGCATCGTCCCTGTGCTGCAGGTCACGCCCCATGGCTGTTCCGTAACTACCAATTTGTGCTTCTTAATCCCTTCACCTTTTTCACCCAGTTCCCCAACCTCCCTCCCCTCTGGCCACCATCAGTTTGTTCTCTGTGTCTGTGAGTCTGTTTCAGATGGGTTTGTTCATTTATTTTGTTCTTTAGATCCTACATATAAATGGAATTATATGTTTCTTATCTTTCTCTGACTGACTTATTTCACGTAGCATAACATCCTCTAGATTTATCCATGCTGTCGCAAATGGTAAGATTTCCTTCCTATTTAGGCCACGTAATATTCCATTGTGTAAATGTACCACTGCTTTTTTATCCAGTCATCTACTGATGGGTACTTGAGTTACTTCCAAATCTTGGCTATTGTAAATAACGCTGCAGTGAACATAGGGGTGCATATGTTCTTGTATTCCTTTGGATAAACACCCAGAAGTGGAATTGCTGAGTCATAAGTCAGTTCCATTTTTAATATATTTTATTGATTATGCTATTACAGTTGTCCCATTTTTTCCCCCTTTGCCCACCTCCACCCAGTACCCCCATTTCCCTCCAGCATTCTCCCTCCTTAGTTCATGTCCATGGGTCATGCGTGTAAGTTCTTTGGCAACTCCATTTCATATGATTCTTAACATACCCCTGTGTGTTTTGTACCTACCACAGTACTTCTTAATCCCTGCACCTTTCCCCCCATGCTTCCCCTTCCTCCCCCAACTGATAACCCTCCAAATGATTTCTGTATCTATGATTCTGTTTCTGTTTCTGTTCTGCTTTTTTTTTGTTTTGTTTTTTTAGATTCAGTTGTTGATAGATGTGAATTTATTGCCATTTTAATGTTCATAGTTTTGATCTTATTCTTTTTCTTAAATAAGTCCCTTCAGCATTTTATATAATAATGGGTTGGTGGTGATGATGAACTCCTCTAGCTTAACCTTGTCCGGGAAGCACTTTATCTGCCCTTTGTTCTGAATGATAGCTTTGCTGGATAGAGTAATCTAGGTTGTAGGTCCTTGCTTTTCATCACTTTGAAATCAGTCTCTTTTGAGAGGTCAGCTGACAGTCTTATGGGAACTCCTTTTTAGGTAACGCTCTGCTTTTCTCTTGCTGCTTCTAAGATTCTATCTTTAACCTTTGGCATTTTAATTATGATGTGTCTTTGTGTGGTCCTTTTTGGGTCCATCTTGTTTGGGATTCTGTGCTTCCTGGATCTGGATGTCTTATTTCCTCCACTAAATTAGGGAAGTTTTCTTTTATTATTTTTCAAATAAGTTTCCATTTTCTCACCCCTTCTCTTCTCCTTCTGGCACCCCTATGATGTGAAAGTTGGAACGTTTGAAGCTGTCCCAGAGGCTTTTTACACTGTCCTTGATGTTTTTTAGATTCTTCTATCTTCTTGCTGTACTGATTGGGTGTCTTTTTCTTCCTTATGTTCCAAATCATTGATTTGATTCTTGACTTCATCCACTCCACTGTTGATTCCCTGTAAATTGTTCTTTATTTCAATTAGTATATCCTTCATTTCTGCTTGGGTCTTTTTTATGCTGTTGAAGTATCCACTGAATTCCTTGAGCATCCTTGAGTATCCAGAACACTATAACCAGTGTTCTGAACTCTGCATCTTCTAGATTGCTCATCTCCGTTTTGTTTTGTTCTTTTTCTGGAGTTTTGTTTGGTTCTTTCATTTGGGCCATGTTTCTTTGTCTCCTCATTTTGGTAGACTCCCTGTGTTTGTTCCCATGTATTAAGTAGAGCTGCTTTGACTCCATGTCTTGGTAGTGTGGCCTAATGTACTAGGTGTTTCCTGTAGGGTCCAGTGGTACAGTCTCCCCTATCTCCAAAGCTCGGTACTTGAGGTGCACCCTCCGAGTTGACCGAGTACTTCCTCCTCTTGTAGATGAGTCTTGATTGCTGTCAGCAAGTCAATGGGAGGGTCTTACCCAGTCCAGACAGCTGGTAGGACTAGCTCTGACCTCTGGCCAGCAACCACCTCCCTCCCTGGCTTGTGGAGGTTGGGTGGTGCTCTGACATGGTGTGTAACTCAGCTGAGTGCATAGGTTCTGGGGTTTCCCAGGTGTTACAGGCCAAGGTCACCCTCTACCTGTGTTCTGTCTGGGGCCCCTGAGGCGTAAGCTATAAAGCAGTTTGCAGATGGCTGCTGCTAATGCCAGGCCTGGGGCCATTCAGCGAGAGGTATGGCAGCTGGGCTCAGCTGTTGCTTGTTTGAGCGGGTTTAGGAAGGTCTGAAGCCTGCGCCTAGCACAGCCCTTCATATGGAAAAGCCTCTGTTACCAGCGTGGGTGGGCCTATAAGTGGGGTGGGGCAGACCCTTAGCTAATTGTCAGGGTGGAGCTTACCCTGTGAGCCAGGTTGATGGAGACACAGATGTGGTGCCACCGCACAGTGGCTCTCTGTCGGGGAGGGCTCAGGAAAGGTACAGTGGCCACTCTCTGCAGTTCTGTCTGGGAGAAAGCTGTCCACCAGCTCTTGCCCTGATGCCAGATACTTCAGTTCCCCCCTGGGTGCTGCTGGTGCCCTTCAAGGTGCTGCCGAGGTGCTGGAGCCCCGAAGAAGTAAGTCTGAGTAAGTCCACGTGCACTGTGAGACCCTTTAAGAGGAGAGGCCTGAGAATCCTGCAGTTTCTTCTGCCAACCCAGCTCCCATTCTGTTTCTTACAACCAGAAGGTATGGGGACTTACCCTGGCCCTGGAACCCTGGGCTGGGCAGTCTGATGTGCGGCTGGCACCCCTTGCTCCCAGGATATCCCTCTGGTACACAGCCACACACCCAGGTTTAGGTCCAGGATACCTGTGACTCCGCCCCTCCTTCCCCCCTGCCTGTCTTGATGAATGTGGTTTCTTTAATTCCTTACTTGATGGATTTCCATACAGGTCAATTTTCTGACGGTTTTGAGTGATATTTGTTCTGTAATTTAGCTGCAATTTTTCTGTGGTTGTGTGAGAAGAGCCACGTTTACCAACACTTCCATCTTCCCTCCTTCAATTTTAAATGATAGCCTTGTTGAGTAAAGTAGTCTTGTTGTAGGTCCTTGCTTTTCATCACTATTTCATACTTTCTGCCCTGAAAAGTTTCTGTTGAGAATTCTGTTCATCGTCTTAGGGAGCTGACACGTATATAATTAACTGCCTTTCTCTTACTGCTTTTAAGAATTTCTCTCTCTTGGTTCCCCCCCCCCCCGCCCTGTCCAGTGTGGCTCAGTTGGCCGCAGCATTCATTGTCCCGTGGCCGAACGGTCGCAGGTTCATCCCAGGTCGGGGTGCGTGCATGGGCTGTGGATTTGATCCCTGGGCCAGGTTCGTATGATTCCCAGCCTGGGCACATTCAGGAGTCAGCCGATTGATGTTTCTCTCTTAAATCGATGTTTCTCTCTCTCCCTCCCTCTCTCTTTAAAGGCAATGAAAAACAATATCCTCAGGTGAGGATTAAAAAAAAAAAAAAAGAATCTCTCTTTTTAACCTTTACCATTATAATTATGATGTGTCTTGATGTGGGCCTCCCTGGGTTCATCTTCTTTGGGACTGTCTGCACTTTCCACACTTGTGTGTCTTTTTCTTCACCAGGTTAGGGAAATTTTCAGCCATTTCTTCAAATAAGTTTTCAATTTCTTGCTCTCTCTTTTCTCCTCATGGTACCCCTATGATACAGATGTTGTGTGGGAGGAGGTCTCTTAAACTGTCATTTAAGTTTTTATCTTTTTCCTGTTTCGATGGGGTGTTTTGTGCTACCTTTTCCTCCAAACCTCTGATTCGGTCCTCTGCTTCATCTAATCTGCCGTTTACTCCTTCGAGTGTATTATTATTTCAGATATCATATTCTTTACTTCTACCTGGTTCTTTTTTATAGTTTTTAAGTTTACTGGCTCTTTACATACTTGCCGAGCTCATTTATTCTTCCCCTAAGTTCCTAGAGCATCCTTACAACCATTATTTTGAACTCTGTATCTGGTAGATTGTCTGTCTCCATTTTATTCCGTTCTTTTTCTGGGGAGTTCTCCTGTTCTTTTATCTAGGGCATATTTCTTTGTCTCCCCGTCCTGTTGCCTCTCTGTAATTGTTTCTGTGCATTAGGTAGAGCTGCTATGCCTCCCAGTCTTGGCATGAGGCCTTGTGTAGTAGGTGTCCTGTGGGGCTCAGTGGCACCTGATCACCGGAGCCAGGCGCTCCAGAAATGTCCCCAGTGTGGGTTATGTGAACCTCCCACGGCAGTTGAGTCTTGATTGGTGCTGGCTCCTCCATGGGTGGGGGTCACCCCAGGCGGCCTGGCTGTGAGCGCTGACCCGGCCTCGGGGTACGACCAGCTGCTGTGTGGGTTCTGGCCCCATGAAGTAGAACCCAGCGCAGCAGGGCCTGTGCCTGCCGAGATCTCCCTTTGGATGGGCCACTTGTGGAGCTCACCGGATCCTGCTCTGACGTGGTCTGAATCCTACCACCAGCTGCGTGGCATCTGGGGCCTCTTAGGAGGGATCCAGCGCGGGTCTGGGTCAGGCGCTGCCTGGGACCAGCCCTGGGCTGCCTGTTTGGAGCCACAAAGCGATCCACAGTTTGCGGCTGCCTCTGCTGGGCCTGGCTGGGCATGGGGGGGAGATTGCTCACCAAGGTCGGCTTCCCCAGCACCAAGCCCGGGGCAGGCCAGCGAAAGGTCCGAGACACCAGACTCCGGAGATCTGCTTCCGCCTGCTGGCTACCTGTTAGGCTCAGTCACTGAAAGAGCCTCTGGCGCCTGCGAGAAGTGTGCGGCAGACTCTCAGGGATCCCCGGGTAGGAGCGAGTGCTGTTCACCAGACTGACGCTGGACCGGCCACTCAGCGAGAGTCTCAGTGCACAGCAGGGTCGGCCCTGTGGACCTTTGGGTGGGCGGGGTCTCCGGGAGTCCTCTGGGTGAGGCCGGCAGCGTCCATCAGGCCCAGACAGACCAAGGTCAGGCCGACTGTGTGAAGCCGGGGGCGGGGTGGGGGCTGTGGGGGGCTCTGCTCAGGAACAGTCGGGTGGGTCAGGCAGGTCCAGCGGGTCGGCACATTACTGGTACTGGGATTTGAACTCTGGCAGTCAGGCTCCAGGCCCCACCCTTAGTCATTTTCATGTACTACAGTAGCTGTGAAACTTACTGCAGCAGCCCACAGTGACATATTTTGTGTTGCGGTACAGAGCCACATGCCTTCGTAACTGAAACACGGCTTCGGGGAGCAGTGCTCACCCTGAGCGTCAGCAGCGCTCTCGTTCCTCCCCGCACTGACACTTTCTGCCTCCTTGTTCCCTCCCTCCTTCCCTTCCCTCCTTCTGTGTCCTGCATCGCAGCCTCCCATAGAAAGACGGTGCAGTGCTGCCTTCCACTGCTCATTCATCAGGCTTCCCTCAGGGCCTCTTATGTGTCTGACACCGTAGGTGCAGGGGACGTAGGTGTGAAGAAAGAATACAAGGTCCCTGTCGCTGTAAAGCATGTAGCCAGAAGGATTTGCACGTGAAATACAGTTGGGAAAAACATACTGTAAATGGAAACCCCTCCAAATTTAGGAAGAAATCTACTAAATCTACTAGGTATCAAGCTTACATTACCTAATACATACAAAACTATATAGTAACAGTAATTAAAAGTCTATAGAAAAGGGATGGTTCATAATGAAATAATTAGTATATTCAGACAGCATGCTACGCAGCATTAACATAAAGACCTACAGTGACGTCTGTCGATATGAATACATCTCAAAAAGTTGCAAAAGCATAATAAGCATAGTGTAATTCAGGACAGAAACATATTATGATAAAATATAACGCAGCATAATACAGTACGCTGCAAAAACATATAGTATTACATCATTTGTGTAAAATTTTATGTATGAAAACCATCCAAGGGATGACCACACACCAATTTTAGGGTAATATACATTACTCTCTAGGGTGGAAAGGAAGTTGAGGTTTTAACAAATCTTGTTAAAGTAAAAAAGTTACCAAATGTGGCAGAATTTAACCACTGTTAAGCCTGTGTGGGTGTGTGGTTATCTCATCATTTTGGGCACTTTTCTGTATATTTTAAAAGTTTAATGGTTAAAAATTGAAGGGTCAGATGATTGTCTACTGCACCAGTTCTCTTTGCGTGGTACATACACATTTCTGTGTTGTTGCCTTCCGCTGGAGTTCCTTGTGACATTAATGTTATATTCCTCTAAAAAACCCACTGTGGTCACGCGTACTATGGTTAAAGAGATCTGGGATTTGTAGAGGAGCCAGGCCCGAGGGGTTTTGCGCCTGGCTTACCAGCAGATGGCGCTGCTCCCCAGCGGATGTGCCCGTGAGGCGGCCGCGCCGGCACCCCAGCCTCCCAGCGTGAGTGCAGTTTTACCCAGGTTCCTGGAAGGAGGATATTCATGTATGTGCAGCTCTCTTTATGCCAGTAGGAAGGGGCACAGAATCCACCCATTTGTCCTTTTACATCTCTCACATTCCTGTGAATATTTATAGCCTTGGCTGTGTCCGAGGCTGAGACTATGGCAATGATGACGATGCGGTGGTGCCAAGAGCTTCCCTGGCTGTTGGGTTGAGGAGCCTGATGCTAATGTGTGAGGCACTTTTTCCTGTTAAATTGACCAGGGAACCTTCCTTTTATTCTAGGTGGAAAAGGATTATTCTTACTTGAAGGAGATATGTGATCATCAAGCAGAGCAGCTGAGCAGAACCAGCCTGAAACTGCAAGAGAAAGCATCCGAGAGTGATGCAGAGATTAAAGACATGAAGGAAACCATATTTGAGTTGGAAGATCAGGTGGAACAGCATCGAGCTGTCAAGTTACATAATAATCAACTCATCAGTGAGCTGGAAAGTAAGTGAAACCGAGGCCTGTGAAGCTTGCAGGTCAGGTGTGACTAGGGGAGGAAAGAAACCAGTTGCAGTGAGTAATGTGAGAGTGTTTATGAAAAGTCTTTCTTTTGAATGTTCTGTAATGTCCTAGGAAGAAAGGCAATTAAGAAAGACAGAATAATTAATCTCCTAGACAAAGCTGAAAACTGGGCGATGTAGAAGAAAAGGTTTTTGAACGTGAGTCAACAGCGTGAGGTGATTGTAAAAAGAGCAAACCCATTTCAGAGTGTTAGCTACACTGCATGTGAACCACACTGTGGATACCTCTTGTCAGGTGTGACAGGGTGTCCTCATTTTGGGTGTGATGGATAAAAAGATGGGTGACAGAAAGACTGGCTTGAACACTGTGTGCTCTCGGTGTCTGGGAGAAAGCAGCTTCAGCGTGTGCACCACGGATGGTAGGGTATCAAATAACACAAAAAGTGGCCTCCTCGTTACTGAAGAGGCACCAATATATGGCTTATTTACAAAATCATTGTTTGCTTTGAATACAGAAAGACATTTTTAAAAGAGATCAGTTAAACATTGCCTGCTTTGTTCAAATAAGGCTGTCAGATGATCTCATCTGTTGTGTTTTGCTTTTGCAACAAAAGAATTAACACACAAAGCTTTTAGTGACAGTAATCATTGCTCAAAGTAGCATAGTTGATGTCCTGCAAAGTTCCCCAACATGCCCAGTTCAAACTGATTCTTCATGGAATCCATATTTATGAACTCACCTGCTTGCCAACAGTTATTTGTAGCCTCAGAATCCTTTCCCTTGGCCCTCTGACTGTCGTTCGCGGACCTGTGCAGAGTTGGGGAGGGGGGGTGGGGGTGAGTCTCCCAAAGTGCGTCCCCAGGGCAGGCGGAACTCGTGAAGCTCGGCCCCTGGTTTCAGCTCCCCCACTGTAAACAGGTGTTGTTTGATGGCATATGTAGTGCCATGTGTTTTGCAGTTGTGTGCTTTGTGTGGGTGATCTCACTGTTTAAAATGGACCCCAGGCACAGAAAGGCTGCAACATGCCTTATGCAGAAAGGAGGCGAGTTAGGTCAGCCTGGTTCAAGCACCGGTTGCAGTGCTGTCGGCCGCAAGTGCAGGGCTAATGAATCAGCAGTGCCCATTGAACCGTTCACTGTTGACCAGAACCGCCAGGGAAGGGGAGAGGACATTCAGCAGCCTGCATCCGAGGCCGCTCCGCAGGGCGCTCACAGTGAAGTCTGCGCTGTGCAGTGCAGCTGTGGGAAAGCAGCTCAGTTTGTGGCTTCCTGCGATGACATCCAAATTTAAAAAAAAAAAAAAAAAAAGCAAAAACGTATGCATGGCATTGTTGTGAAGGCAGAAACCAGACAAATTTCCAATCACACGTCCCAGGGTCAGAAAGGCATTAAACGCCTCTCAGCTCGTGCTGGCTGAGGCCGCGTAGCTCATGAGGAAAGTTAAAAACTTGCAGGTGAGGCAGGTTCTGTAGCTCAGGAGGCTATGGAAAAAAATTTTTTTTAATCTTCACCCAAGGGTATATGCCTTGACTTTTTGTTTTTAAGAGAGAGATTAATGTGACAGAGAAAAACGTCATAAGTTGCCTGCCCTATGTGCTCTGACCAGGAATTGAGCCCATTACCTTTTGGTGAACCGGACAACTCTCCAATCAGCTGAGCCATCCAGCCAGGGCTGGGCATTTTTTTAAAATGCCTGTTGACTCTGATGCAGGAAAAGGTCTATGTGGCCACCATGCTTCCAGCACTGAGGGGAGTGTCACCAGACAGGGGCTGGGCCAGGCAGGTCTGCCTCAGGCCGGCCTCCAGCGGTGGGTTCTTGACTTTGTACAGAAGTTCCACAGCACCAGTCCAGGTGACTTTGAGAGTTGACTAAAGCTGGGGACAGTCAAACAAAGGAAGGGCTTACGATAGAAGAAGCAACAGGAGAGCCCAGGCAGGGCTCTGCTTTGGCTCCATTGGAAACATTATAGGAGAGCAGTGAGCCACGGTGGGGCTGCTGTTACCTCACTGGGAAGTCAGAGAAAAAGGGGTCCTGGGGACAGGATCAGGCTGGGTCAAGCTGCCGCTGTGCACTGCCTTCCTGGTTGCAAGTCTCCTGGGGGCCCTTCAAGCTTAGGAGGAAGTAACGAGTTCACGCGCGGGATAGGGCGCGGGATGGGGCATGGGCGTGCTCTAGGGCGAGCCAGCACTGGGTCTTCGCCTTCAGGGTTTTTATCGTCAGCAGGTGAGAATCTTAGGGGAGGGTTTCAGCAGAATGTTCATCACCTTTTTAGGTGCGTTTTTAATGAGCTGATGCGTCAAAATGAGTGTGTAGGGGAGTTTGGGATTATTCATTGGCCAGCTTTACTGCTTCACATTTACCTTGGGTCTGCCTGGCTCTAATGGTGTTTTTGTTATTTGTTCCCTTGACTTCATCCATGCTTGGGTTCAGCTGGCACAAAGGGCATTAACTGGGTCTCTGTCCTCTCTGTCCCCAGCCAGGGAGATTTAAGCTGTGTTTTCTGGTCAGGGAGGAGCGGTGTAAACCATTTGCTCTCACATGTCCTTGGTTAGGGGAGGTAAGGTCTTGCATTTCACTAGCTGGCTGTAAATTGTTCAAACGCATCAGCCTTGTTTGATTATCTTGTCTCAGTTTTCCCATTCCATTTGCCCAGGAATTTTCCTAGCTCTTTACTCGCCTGCCTCAAGAGGGGCTTTTTTTTCCTTTTTTTTTTTTTTAACAGGGACACTGGCAAACCTATTATATAAAACACAAATAGCATTATGTTTGACAGAAATGTGACCAAAGGCTCACGGGACCTAACCCTTATTTCCTATAGGAACAATAGTTTAATATTTGCTGACTCAGTATGCGTGGCAACCTCATGTAACTAACACAGATAATGAGGATGGACCGTACACACTTCACCTTGATGAGCAGGGCAGCACCGCGGCCTTAGGCTTCGTTAGACGTGGTAGGCGGTAGACTGCAGAGCCTCAGCATTCAGACAGAGTCAGTGTCGTCCCGGCGGTTGTCCGCGGTTGTGCCGGAGAGCGCAGCACGCGCCTGCTGCCGTTGCTGGAGGTCAGCGTGTGTCCACAAACACAGCGCCACACTTGAGAAGTATGAAGTCAAAGAAGAGAAGTCCGATTTTGCTTTGTTTTTCTTTTAATGATATACTGCCATTGAGGATTTGGTTGTTTTGTCTCCAACTCCTTAAAAGTCAGCGCAGACACACCAAGAAAGAAGCGTATAATTAATGTTCAGAACATGTCAGGCCGACTCCCTGCATTTGTATCATAACATGTCCAGGATTGAAAACAGCACAGATCGTGCATCTGTTAAGAAATGTTTAGCTTCTGTCAGGGAGAGGAAGGTATTATTAAGATGTCTCTTAACTAGGAGGCCCAGGGACACAGACCAGCCAAGGATAATCACTCCTCCCCATAAGATCCTTGAAAGAAATGGACAGAAAAATAAATAAAAAGGTAAGGAGCGCTTTTTCATTCTGCAGCATTGACCCCAAACACAAATTCTCAGGCCCCGCGTGCTGAATTAGAGCTGCTGATGCAGGACCTGACCCTGTGGGGGGTTTTCCTGGAACTTCTCTGATCATTCTGATTCATCTAGACGGCAACGGCTCTGAAGCAGGTCATGAGGAAACACTGAAGAGTTTTAACCAGGTAGAGGATGTGGTCAGATTTACATTGAAATGACTGAGAGCAGCATGGAGAGAATTAGAGACAGAGAGAGTACGGAACTAAAGCTGTTCTTAACTAGGAAGCTCTGAACATGCGCACACCCATATTCCACCTGCCCTTGGAGAGCCCATTCCGAGGGTCAGTCTGGGGCTTGAACATCTGTGCTTTCGAAAAGCTTCCCACATGATTCTAAGGTTAAACTGCGATTAAGAACTGCAACTCTAGAAATGGGTCTAAAGTCACTATAGTAACAACTAGTCATGTCCTCCATTACAGAGGCCTCACAGCGACAAAGGACACTGAGGATGCGGTGCACACACATCAGGGAGGCCGAGAGGAAGTGTGAGGAGTGTGAGTCGCCAGTCAGGCCTCTTCGGACAGTGCTGCACGGCGGTGCGGCCTGTAACCAGACCGAACGCCACTTGTTTTCCAGTTCATCCCGTTTTCTATTTGAGAAGAACCCCCCACTTGTGGCTGCCAGTTTTCAGGATGCTGAGAGTGGAATTTAGAGTAGAATAGATGGGTTTTAAAGTCTGGGGCCAAATCCGGAGCTGCTCCTTTGCTACCTGGCTTATCTTCTCCCAAGAGCCTTGCAGCTCTTCCAGCTCCATCTATTTCTCTCTTTCTAGGCAACGTGATGAAGCTGGAGGAACAGAAAGCAGACCTGGAAAGGCAGCTGAAGACTCTGACTAAGCAGATAAAGGTGAAGTGCACCTTCTCCAACATTTTACTAAAAATAGTCCTCTCTTGAGTGTGAAAACCTTTGAAAATACCCTGAATAGTCTCTCTAGCCTGTTTCCTCATAGTACATTTCCATGGCACGGGTCTAAATTAGTGTTGGCAGGCAGTAGCATTGGAGCAGCCGTTCGGGTTCGGGATGGAGAACCCTGATAGCCTTAAGCGCGGTTCCCGCCTGTGCCTTTTCCCGGTAGTGGGGTACTGTCGAAGCAGGGCCTCACCGAGGACAGCCCAGCCAGTCTCGCTCAGTGCTGGGCACAGGGTCCCGGGAGCCCCTGGCAGGGGGCCAGCCCTGGCAGCCGGGCACCTGATGCTGATGTGGACTCTGGTGTTTTCAGGAGGAAACCGAGGAGTGGAGGCGGTTCCAGGCGGACTTGCAGACTGCGGTGGTGGTGGCCAACGACATCAAGTGCGAGGCCCAGCAGGAGCTGCGCGCTGTGAAGAGGAGACTGCTGGAGGAGGAGGAGAAGAATGCCAGGCTGCAGAAGGAGCTGGGGGACATGCAGGGCCATGGCAGGTCGGTCACGAGGGGAGCCACGCCTTTGTGGCTTTGCAAGTCTGAGGGCCCCCGCAGGGAGCTTGGCTTCTCACTTAGTCACCGTGCATGGCCTTCCGCGGCGCTTTTGTGTGTGTCTGTGCTGAAGTTTTTCCTCTTTTCTTGGCTCACCCTGCCGCTGCTGCCACTGCACAGCTAGGCACACTAGGAACACTGCTGCTGGTCCCTGCCACGCGCCGGCCTGAGGTGATGAGAACACTCTACACTTACGTATGTACAAACGCTCTAGCCAAGTGTCTTCTGAGGTGAAAGAATGAAAGTCTTGTCTGCGATGCTCCCAAACCTCAGTGTCTGTGAAGTGCCCACGTCAGCAGGCGGCAGCGCCTCTCAGGTCACTCTCGTGCCGTGAGGGAGTCAACACCAGCAACGGGCTCGCCCCTCGCGGCCCAGGGACACATGCCTTCCTTGGCAGTATCCGTGGGCTGCCTCAGGAAGCCCTGGAAATGACCCACTTTGTTAAAAAGGATGAGCGTGGAAAACGTACACCTGGCTAATAGGTGGCTGTACCTCTTCTTTTTAATTTAGTTTATTTTTTAGAGAGAGGAGAATGGAGGGAAGAGGGGAGGGAGAGAAACATTGATGAGAGAGAGAAACATCAGTTGGTTGTCTCTTACACGCACCCTGAGTGGGAATCGAGCCGGCAGCCTTTGGCTTCAGGGACGATGCCCGACCCTCTGAGCCACACTGGGTCTTAAGGGAAGGAAGTCACGCAGTCTGTGGCCCCAGAAAGCTCCCTCGACAGTGAAATTTCAGAAGGAGGTATTCCTAAAGGGATCTCAAAGTTAATTATTATTTACAATTTAAATGATTTACAAACAAGGTTGTAAGTAATTATTTTAAGCTTTAACTAATGTACTGTTATATATCCCCAATCAGGAATAAATGTCCTTACCTTTGAGATTCTTAAAGATTAGAAAATGATTTTGAATTCTCAGATGTCTCTCAAATGCAGCATTTGTAAACCAAATTTAGTAGGTCTGAGTGCTGATTGTACACTTTGCCTTTTTTACATGTTTTCCAGGATCAGGAAGGTTGTTAATGAACCTAACCTTCAGGCTAGGTCCTGAGCCTATGGGTCTAACATATTATGAATTTCCTGACACTGGAAAGAATAGATTTTTTTAGAATTCTGTTTCCATTCTCTTGCCTAACTTGCTTCGGTCAATTCCTCGTCGTCTTGTTTTTGACTTCCATGTAAAGGAGCCTCTAGGGAGGGTTAAGATGTGATGTGTAGCTCACTCCACAGCTTGCTCTTGAAAGTCAAGGCCATTATCTCACAGTCACGCCTGCACCCTTTGGCCGCCACAGCATGTGAATTTTAAGTTAAGTGTGAAGGAGAACAGATTGCATAGTGTTTCCCTACTGAAATGTTCCCAAGGTCATTCTGCTGTTCTTTTGTGTTTCCTTTATTTGTCCATTTTTCTTGCTTTTAGATTGTGTTTTTGGTAGAGGAACCAAATCATAACTTGCATTCTATGTTATTTTAAAGATAAATGGTAAAAGACAAGTCTTGAGTTTGTGTGATTGTGTGAGATGCTGCATTCCTAACATAGGTTCTGCGATATAGGCCCGGTTACACCACTTGAACCCTGATATCATAGGAAATCTCTGTATGCGTCTTGAAAATTTGGGGCTCCACAGACTGTATCCTACATCTTCGAACGTAGGGTCGCTTTTTTTTTTTTTTAACACAATGTGTTTCTCTTTTGAGTTTCCAGTGATTTGCAAACCTACCTCCCAAATCTAGCAGTTTAATCCCTTATCATAAAACATTTCATATTCTAGAATTGCCACCAGTCCAGAACCCGGCGTGTCACTGAAATCCCGCAGGCTTCTGCGTGTTCCTTGCCTGTCGTTGCATCAGGCAGGACTTCAGACAGTGCTCGGGCCGGTCCCTGTCTGACTCTGCCTCTCTGGCACACCACCCCTTCTCAAGAGCTGACTATTTGAAAGTTGCTATTCAGTGATGGCTCGGCCACTTCCTGAACCTACCACACAATCAAGACTTGAAACCAACCTGGGCCTTCAATGGTCCAGAAGTGACATCATGTTTCCATCTTGACTGAATGGGTTCTTGACTGAAACTCCATTTGATTTTGACAGTAATTTAGTGAGAACTCAGAAGTCATTCTTGGTTCATGCACAACCAAAGAACTTGCAGAAAATTCTCTGATGAGGTCTTTCAAGTATTGATACAACTAAGGGAAGAAGGTAAGAGCCTCTGCAAAGCACCTTGATCATAACATGGGTTTAATAGATTTAAATTCTCATTGTGCAGATACTCAGCATTCAGAGGAATCTAGTTAGGGTCGTAGGAGGGCAGATGCAGTTTGCACTTACTACCAAGAACTCAGTAGCTAAGACACAGTGGACTATTACATAGCATAGTATTTTAGATAGTTTGAAAAATTAGTCATTAGTGATCATCAGTCCTGTTACATTTTCAAAAGTTTTTTTTATTTTAGAGCCAGAGTAACTGATGTTAGGATAAATGGGAAATGAGGCTCTGGTCTCGTCTTTGCCACCAGCTGGCAAGGTGTCCTTCCCAGGCCGAGCTCCTTCCTCTCTGGAGCGAGGAGGCAGGTGGTGGTCGTTGTTTAAGGCCTGCATAAGCCCGGCTGTTTTCCAACACCCGTTGGTCAGCTGGTCTTTCCGACAGACAAGTCAGGAGCTGCGGCACCAATCGTACCTTCTTTCCAGGCAGCCCTGGGATGCGCCTCGATGCAGTGGCACTTCCACATGTTAGCTGGGCTGCGGGCCTCGTCTTTCTTGTCCAGATATCTGAACAAGCCAATGTAGTGTTTATGGACCTGAAAGTAATTATGTTTTGCTGGACATGTGCAAATTAATGGATGAAAAGGTAATAAATAATTTTTAAACTCTGGCTGCTTCTAATTTCGAACTCTTTTAAAAGAAAGACACTGAAATGAAAACTTTTGTTGAAACAAAAACATCCAATCTTTTTCCTGAAGCCTTGAGCCTGGGGCCTGGCAGACACAGAGAACACTCATGCAGCTCGACGTAAAGACTCGATGGGCCACACACAGTCTCTCCACAGAGAGACGCTGTCGATGAGCAGTTGCGACAGGGCCCCTCAGCTGGCAGCAGGGAAAGACCTCTGTGCTCTCTCAGTGAAGCCCACTGGTTTTAGGGTGACTTATTCAGTTCTTACTGTGTTTATCACATGACGCCAGTAAGCACCCATGGGAAACATCTCAAGAAAGAGAGCATTAAAATCACTGAACAATCTGTGCCTAATTAACTGTATCGTTTCTAACAGAATGACTGAGATTCGAAGTGTGTGGCGCTTGTACCCATGGTTCTCGTGTTGTCACCTCTGAAGCGAGCGGCATGCCTGCGTGTCACTGCCAGACTCTCTGGAATTGGCTTTTAGGTCTCTGTGCACAACTGTTCTGCGCTAATGTCAGCGTGCCTTGCTGCCCTGTGTGTTCTCACAGCTGTAACACGTCACGTCTGCTCCACGGTCCTGGGGTTGTCACTGAAGGGCGTAGTGTGGAAGTTGGAGGCGCGGAGTCTTGTCACTAAGTCGTCCTTCCCAGCCCTCCTGCTGCAGGTGCTGTGAAATGGCACCCCTGGCGCTGGTGGAGGGGACCAGTTCTCATGCAGATTCCTAAGCAGTTCTGAGCAGACCTCACGTTAGTACTTTTGGTGTTCAGGGGCCTGTGGCATTCTCTTTTGTTAATGTAGAAACTGGTCCTCTGGTGCCCCAACAAGCTTAATTCGCTCACCCTTGCACCACATAATTTTTCATTGTTTAAATTCGCATCAAAGGCATTCGATACGCAGCCCGTGCCGGAACAGCCATGTCTGCTTCCCTGCGCCCCAGCGCCCATCTTTACAGATCTGCTTGGGAGTGCGTGGACATGAGCTTCCCTTAGGCCTTTTAGATTTTTATGCTATAATAATAAAAGAAGTTTGGTTTTTCTCTTTTTTCGGCCTTCACTGTAGGACAGCAGAGGGAAGCTCAAGCCACTGTAAATTACAGAAAGCCTGATTCGTATCTGTCCTGGACATCTCTACCCACACAGCTGTCTGTTGGTGAAGATCTAGTGGAGACTCGTAATGGCATTGTGAAGTCTTTAGCATTCCCCCATCTGAAGACTTCAGAACATTGGGACAGTAGGAATTCAAACATGTTAGTCCCATTCTAGATATTAGCTTTTCCCTGTGGGACAGCGTCAGCCCTGTTTTCGTAGACTAAGATCGCATTGCATCAAGTAACTCCTTTACCAGCCTTTCCCCTCCCATTTCTATTTTCACAGCTCCATGGTCTCTGTCAGCTAGCAGAGCATTTGATGGAAGAAAGACAGCCCAGCCCTTGTGTGACGGGAAACTACAGCCATTTCTATATGAAAGGGGAAATGATGTAAAGGAGAGATGAGCTCTTTATAAAGAGCTAAACTGTCTCCTTATAACATCTGCTGTTGCACACAAAGTCATTGCGATCAAGTCTCTTTACCTTTTTCCTACATTTTTGGAATCAACTCATTGCACAAAGATTATTCTTTCCTCCCCCACCCCCTTTTTCTCAGAAGAGTCAGCAGTCTTTTATTTTGAGCATAAAATGAAATTCTGAAAAAAAAAAAAAACCAACAAAATATAAGTGTATTTTGAGAAAACTAACATGAGCTCATGTGTTTAGAGAGCAGAGGCAAAGCAAATCCAAGGAGTTGATGAGTCAAGCCACGCTCATGTCTTAATTTTGGAGCTTATTTTTATGCTTCCTTTGGAATATGGTGTCTGATAATCTCGGAATTAACAGTATTTAAAGCAAAAGAGGAAGCCATCTGTGTGACATCTCATTCTGAAGAAGCTAGAAAGTTCTCCTTTATTTACACCATGGCTTCAGTGGGCCTGTTCAAGCGGGGGTCTGACTTCATTACCTCATCTGAAACACGCCACCCACCTATTTTCGGTTTGATTTCCAAAACTCTCTGAAAGAATGTAGTTAAACCAGGTAGCTTAATGCAGTGACAATCCTAATTGGAATCTCACAGAATACAATAACTACAACCAAAGCCTCATCATTAAAACTTAACCCTGGAAACTTAAAGACTTTTTTAAATCCAGAAATATAAAGTTCAAAGTGTGATTTTAAACTTTTGAAAGTACATTGGTTTGTGAAGGTCTTTATCCATTTCAGCAAATCCTGCAGTTCCCAAGTGAGGAACTCGTAGTATGCAAAAAAACCCAACAAAATATAAGTGTGTTTTGAGAAAACTGACATGAGCTCATGTGTTTAGAGAGCAGAGGCAAAGCAAATCCAAGGAGTTGATGAGTCAAGCCACGCTCATGTCTTAATTTTGGAGCTTATTTTTATGCTTCCTTTGGAATATGGTGTCTGATAATCTCGGAATTAACAGTATTAACTGCAGTTCACAGTGTTGGCTCCTTAGCAGCTGCGTCATCCACAGGAAAAGATAAGAGGCACTGTCTGATCCAAGGAAACTTAGGAATGGGAAGACCCTTCTGCCCAGGAGGAGCACTGTGGGTGTCACACTGGAGACCTAGTGGGACAGAAATTTATATTTTGGGACACCTTTACCTCAGACGTTTTCAAATATAAACAATAAGAGAAGCCCAACCGCAACTTAAAACTCCCAGCTGTATTTGCACCCTGTATTTTGATTTGCCTTTACTCTGGGGACTGTTGGATATTTTTATATGTAAGCATTTATGAAGTGCTAAATAAATGTTATTATTTAGAACAGTCTGTTGCCTGATTTTTTAATCACTGGCCACATTTCTTCAGGGCCTGTATATCATTTTGTTCTCAATTTTCTACTGCATATAGCTTCAGAACTTTAAAGCCGTGTCAGAAAACTAGAATTTGAGATAGCAAACTGGACTTTCAATACAAGTTGTGGACAGGAAGTTGATTTTAAATATGAATGTCATTTTTACATGATTTTATTAGAATGAGAGCAAGAAGCAAAAATACTAATTTTGCATAAATTAATTTTTAGAGCAAAGCTCTTGGAAACTCTATCACATGAAGTTTAAAGTCTAGATTTGTCTTGTTGAAACTTAAAAACAAATAGGTCATTTGGTGATTTAATGTGTTGGATTTCTTCTTATGAGGTAATATTTAGGTATACTGGTAACAAAATAAAGATGTATAAAGAAAAATATTAATCTTTCTTGCCCCCTAGGACCACTGTGTAAGGTAATCAGTGTTCACAGTAAATATTTTTCTTTACTTCACATCTTACTCATATAAATATATATAATACATATATATGGTTAATTTATATATTTTTTTCACAAAAATGGTGAAAAAATACCAAAAATGGTACTATAGCCTATGCATTACTCTGCACATTCATGTCTCACTTAACAAATGTATTGAGGGCATTCTTCCAGCTCGTTATACAGGAATTATCTCATTTGATAGTTTCGTGGTGTCCCAGCGGACAGATGTGCCGTAGAGTATTCAAATATTGTCACGCTGGTGAACATCAAGGTTATATTTTCTAGCATTTTTCTTTCTAAATAATACCATAATAATCCTTACTCATATAGCCTTATACTTATGTTTTTATTTTGATAGGCTGGGTTCCTAAATTTTAACAGGTTCCTAAAAGTATAATGCTGCATTAAAGAACATGCACACTTTTAATTTTAACAGGTAATTTTCCAAATTTATTACCTAAGACTTTGACATTTTACTCTTGATGAGAGTGGCTGTTTACACAAAGCCTTAGCAGCCACAGGGAACATTAATCTTAATTTTTGCCACTAGGGTAAGCAAAAAATGCGATCCCATTAGTATTTCAATTTGCATTTCCCTGAGCATATCTTTATGTCTTAACCATTTGCATTTTCTCTATTGAGAATTGCTAGTTTCACACGTAAGCTGATTGTTTTTCTCTTACCAGTTTATAAATCCATATTTTATTAGGGATGTATGTTTATCCCAGTGTATTTTGGGTCTGTTGTCTCTTGGCTTCATCATCTTTGTCCTGGAAATTTTATGTTGTTGTGCAATATAGTCCCTCAGTATTTTCCTTTACTGCTTCTGGATGTTTTGTTTCTATTTAAGAATTTCTCCCACCCTAATCTTGTAGAAATGGGCTTTTACGTTTTCTCCATCTACCTTATACACACATGCACGCAGATACTCGATCTTCCTTTCTTTCTCTGATCTGATGTGAGGCACAGGCCTTTTCCTTCTGTGTGCCAGCCAGTCCTACCGGCACCAGTTACTACCAAAATCGTCCTTTGCCCACTGCCTGGAAATCCCACCTGACTCTGTTCATTTCATCTGTGTGTCTATGTTCAGAGAGACTTTTTCCGTGTGCCCTCATTTCTTTTTCTCTTGAGCTCTTTCTACGTCAAAATATTTTAATGGAATTGCTAGATTGCTGATATCATGTTTTAAACTCATCCTGGATTCATTTTAAATTGCCATCTTTTATATGTTTTATTATTTTCTTGAGTTTTGTTGTATTCTCAAAGCAGATGCTATCAAGTCTCTAATTTAGTTTCCTGTCATAAACTTACAAATACGTGTTCTCCCTTGAGTTGATTTGTTCTCTTCATCAATATTATGAACTATATCCCTAGATAAGGGCATGGTTTTGCCCACACTTTTTCTTGCTTACACAGGTAAAAGTGTAGTAGGGCCTGACATTTGCCCAAGATCAGTGTCTATAGATTATGCTTAGACCTATATTCACTTTGCTGGCTACTTTAAAATACTTTCTTATATCTTAAACTGGAAGAAAGGCTCTTAAGGCACATTTACGTTACGTATCAGAGACACGGGTGTTGAGAGCGTAGAGGACTCTGTGCCTAGTGGGGGAAATTCGCATGTCTAGCTCCTCTGTTTGGTGAGACTGGAATGTGGGAGCCAGCTTTCTGGGTCTAGTTTTGTTTGGCCTGTTGTCCGTTTTAGGGCATGTACTGTGGCTTTCTTCCTGACCTGTCCCGTTTTGCCACCGTCCTTTCTGCCTGGGATAAACCATCCCGGGCCCCGTGGACAGTCACGTCTCATGCTGCTGGTCCCCGCAGGAGGAGTGCTGTGTGCGCTGTCTCAGTGTCCCATGCTGCTCCCAGCCCTGCCCGCTAGTAGCAGGGGCGAGAGCAGGGTTCTTGTATCTTTGTTTTCTTTGAAAGGGAATTGGGAATAAACCCCTAGAATTTTCTTTCCATATTTCCCCTCTTATTCTTTCTGTAGCAGAAATTCTTCAAAGCCTAAGGCAAGTAGGTGATAGTTTTCTGTAGTTTCCAATACTGAAGAATGATTTTTAGGATGCACAAGGTCTGTCCAGAAAGTATCCAGCCACGTGCTATGAAAAATAGAGGCATTTATTGAAGAAGATACAAAATACAAGAAACATTGTGCATAGGACAATGACGCCTCAGTCCCCTTCAAAATGGGTACCTTGGGACCTCACACAGTTCTCCCAGTTGCCATCAGCTGCCCTGTTGTATTTTACCAAGTCTCATGGACAGTCTGAAATCTCTTCCCTTTCAAAGGTAATTTTAGTTTTGGGAAACCGGAAGTTGCAGGGCACCAAATCTGGGCTGTAGGGGGGCTGAGTCACCTGGGTGACTTGATGTTTCGCAAAAAAATTCTTCACGGGATGTGATGCATGAGCAGGCATGTTGTGGTAAGGAAGCTGCCAATCACCAGTTGCCCAGAGCTGCAGCCTTTTGAATCCCCCCATAGTTTCCGCAGAGGAATGTTCAAGCTTAACGCAAAATTTGATGCAGATTCGTTGCTCTACTCATTCAGTCACTTTTTTTAAGGTTTTATTTATTTATTTTTAGAGGGAAAGGGAGGGAGAGAAACATCGATGTGCCTTCCTACTGGGGACCTGGCCCACAACCCAGACGTTGGGCCCTGATTGGGAATCTGACCAGCCTTTGGTGTGAAGGCTGGCACTCAATGCACCGAGCCACACCAGCCAAGGCTCATTCAGTCATTTTGAATGCTGCGGCCACACAGTGCACATGCTCACTCAACAGCGTCTCCCGCCCCCATGGACTAGGACAGTGAAGTTGTTGTTGTTCATGCACGTGCATTCCAGTCCACGTTCCTTGGCTGCCAGGTGCACTGATGTTGTGGAAGCCGCTCTCATTACATTAACAGTGGCTGGACTTTTTCTGGACAGACCTCGTATTTCTTTGGTTCTTACTGTTGGGGTTGGAGATTAAGATGCTTGTGTTCAGATTACCATCTCACCCTGTTGGCTTTTTATTATCGTGTATATGCTTATGTTGAAATTCAAAAGTGAAACTCAAGACACTGAGCCCTGGGAGACAAAATACTAATTTATCTCACTCTAGAGTTACAAACCTCTTTTAGATTTGTTTTGTGCATAAAAATGAGAAATGTTTTGAGAAAATTACATTTCAGGTAAGGGCCGAGAATGAGCAAAGACACAAAGGCAGGAACGAAAGGAGCATGGCACCCGGTGGGGGGGCACCAGGTTGGGGGCTGGGTGGGTGCGGCGAGTTCTGGGACGGAGGCCTCTGCAGCACCAGACAGGCCTGGGCCAGGCTGCGTGCCCTTCGGAAAGGCCTGTCGTAGACGCGATTGGCACGACTGGTCATCTTTCAGGCATTCATCTGCCAACTGAGAAGGTGACAGTACTGTTATGTGATGTTTTCCAAATGTAGTTTGCCTTTGAATACTTTAAAAATAATTACTTATAAGAGTTCACGTGTTCTTGGGTCAAAATAGACATCACGAAAGGGTGTCCTTTGTGATGAAGTAAGTGCTGTAGTAAACTGACATTGTAGACTGTTCTGGAACCACACTAGGAAACAGTGCCTCAGAGAGATCAGAAAACATTTTAAAAATAAAGGATACAGACATACGCCCATATATGTAGGTTTAAACTGTGATGAAAGGTACATAAGGTAGACCGGCAGTCGGTGCGTACGTGGCGTGGTCGATGGGAAACGTCTCCTGCACCTCGTGACCGCGCCTGCAGCGGCCCGCCGTTCTCAGGTACGGGTTGCCGCTTCCTAAGAGCATATTACTGCATAAAAATAAGAGCAATGAAATAAATATTGGTAGTATTTTTCTTAAATATGTGTTAAATACATTTACCCAAGGAATACCATCAGCTTTTTTAAAGAACCCTCGTGGGCCTCTCACAGGACACCCGCGCATTATTGAGCAGTGGAGGAGGGCGTGGTCAGACAGCTGGATTTGCCTTCCAGATTCACCGTTGACGAGCCATTTGACCTTTGTCACATTTTTTCTTCTAAAATGATGGAGTTTTATGGAAAATTCCCTTAGGTGGTGTTTTTCAGACACATGGTACTTACCATGGAGTTATGTCAAACACATATTTTCTTGTGGAAATTGTTGTCATCGTAGTTTTACATGCTGGTAGCAGGTGGAAACACGCCCCATTTTTGCTGTTTCAAATGTGGCCCCGGACCAAGGGCAGCTGCTCCTCTGCGACGCACCTGAAGAAAGAAGCTAACTGCTGTGGGGAAAGGGAACGCGTTAGGCTTGTCAGAGGTTGCGTGTTGGTATTCAGTTGTGTTTATGAGACACGAAAGCTGCGTTTTGGGGTGATGGGACTGAGCTTGGAACCTAATAGCCCCTGTCTTAGAGGCGATAGCCAGCCTTGGGTGATGTATTTGCTGTCATACGCCTGGCTGTATGCTTAAACATTTCTTCATATCCTTTATAGAGTACAGAGTTCTCCTCCTTTCTCAGACCAGAGGAAATGTGATACAGTGAACCCTGAATGACATCAGTGTTAGGGGCACAGCCGAGAATCTGCATATTACTTTTAATTCTCCCAAAACTTAACTACTGATAGCCTACTGTTGACTGGAAGCCTTACCAACAACATAAGTAGTTAGTTAATGTGTATTTTGTATGCTAATGTATTTTATACTGTATTCTTACAGTAAAGTAAGCTAGAGAAAATATTTTTTTTCTCTGTACATACTGTATATAATTATTGGGAAAAAAAATCCCTGCATAAGCGAATCTGCAGTTCAAACCCATGGTCAGGGTCAACTGTACCTCATTTATTCCTGGGGTTGTTACTGGTTGATCCCAAATAATTCTAAGATAGGCTGGTGTAATGAATTTTAAGCCTGTTTATGATTAAAGTACTAATAAAACCAATAGTGCTCTCAGTAACTGTTTTATATGGTTCTTCCGTTCAGGCTTTGTTTTTTGAATCTATACATGCATGCACACGTGTGCATGCATGCAGTTACGTAACATGGGTCCACGGGCTAGAGCAGCTTCCCTAACCCGCTGCCGTCAGAGTCTTCCCGTGCTGACTCGTCCGCGCCAAGCAGACTGGCTGCCTTTTGCTCTCTGGAGGCAGGAGGACTGGGAGTTGCTTCTGATCATCTGGCAATTTTCTAACGGAATCTAAACAAGTCTTCTGACTGAACATTTGATGTTTTGATTCAAAGAAATGATTTTCCTTTGAGGAGGGGGTACCCTGAGTTTCTATAAGGCCCTTTGGTAGCAAGTTACTTTTTTTTTTACTTCAGTTACAGTTTACACTCAGTGTTATTGTGTCTTCATTTCAGGTGTACAGCACAGTGGTTAGACAGTCATATACTCTACAAAGTGGTCCCGCCGATGTTTCCAGTGCCCACCTGGCCCACACGGCCCACACGCGGTTACCGCAGTGTTAGTGGCTGTATCCCCTGTGCTGTGCCTCACATCCCCATGTTCTGTAACTACCAGTTGGAACCTCAGTTTCTTCACCTTTTTCACCTAGTCCCCCAACCCCACCCTTTGGCAGCCATCAGCCTGTTTTCTGTACCTATGAACCTGTTTCTGTTTTGTTTGTTTATATTGTTCTCTAGATTCCACATAAAAAGAAAATCTGATGGTATTTGTATATCTCTGATTTACCTCACTTAACATAATAGCCTTACCCCCAGGTCCATCCGTGCTGTCACAAATGGTGAGATTTTGTTATTTTTTATAGCCAAGTAATATTCCATTGTGTATGTGTACCACAGTTATTTTATCCACTCATTTATTGATGGGCACTTGGGTTGCTTCCATAGCTTAGCTATTGTAAATAATGCTGAAGTGATTGTAGGGGCACATATATTCTTTGAAATTAGTGTTTTGGGTTTCTTTGGATAAATTCCAAGAAGTGGAATCACTGGGTCATAAGGCAGTTCCATTTTAAACCTTTGGAGAAACTGTTTTCCGCAGTGGCTGCACCGGCCTGCGCTGCCACCAGCAGTGCACTAGGGCTCCCTTTCCCCACAGCCTCACTAGCGCTTGTCGTTTGTTGATTTTGACAGGTGTGAGGTGGTATCTCATTTAAAAATGGGCAAACAACCTAAACAGACACCTTTCCAAAGGGGCAGATGGCCGATAGATACATGAAAAGGTGCTCAATGACACTAATTACCAGAGAAATTCAAATTACAACCACAATGAGGTACCACGTTATTTAAATGGACAGGTGAGAGGGTGGCCCACTTTGTGTCGGACCTTCCTGAGAATCGCTGTGACGGAAATAGATTCTTTTTCTGCTCATACCTAATCTGATTTTATCTCTTTCTGTGTATATGCCACGTGATTTTATACTATATGACACAATGGGGGAAATATTACAAAAACCAAGCCCATTAAACACACAAAACTTTAAACCCAACCCCCAACCAGTTTCTGGAATGCCTACTATTTTCTTCCAAAAATGTCATCAGTTTACTGATTATTTTTTCACTCAAAAAAAAGGGTCTGTGGAGACAAGAATGTAGAGCAGTGTGATTTAAGTGTTTTAAGTTCTGTTTCACTTAAACTTATTCTGTTCACTCTGACTACAGATCAACAGAAAAAAAGCTTTGAGAATTAAGGACAAATAAATTCAATCGCAGAAGCTTATGAGTAACTAGATTAATTTCAAAAAGATCAGTAAGTAAATATTTTAATCTCCCACTGACCTTATTAAAATATACTGCCAGAAACAGTCTCTTTGAGCCATTCTCATAAATTAGTCATCTTGCAAAACAGCTGTGGCAATTTGATACACTAAAAAGCGCAGTGATTTAGAAATGAGAAGATTGGGAGATCGTTCACAAGGAGATTTAATGACATGGTCGAGTCCCCCGGATCAGGAAGCCATGCATAAGAGGATTGAATCGGGTGACCTGTCTTTAAGAGACTTCTCTGCGCCTCTGCTCAAATTGAGAAGCCACCGTGAGAACTCCCCAGGGGACTTTGGGTGAGAGGAGAAGCTTCCCCCAACGGAAGATTGTGGCGTTACTTATTCCAGGACACTGTTTCCATTCTCACTCTGGAGGGGCAAGCAGGGTGTGAGTTAGGATTCTGTTGTACAAATAGGTCATAGTTCAGTTGGTTTAAGCAGAAAGGCATTAAGCGGCTTGCAGGATTGTTGGGAGGGTTGAAGAAGCGATCTAGCTTGTGCTTCCAAGAGCAACTCCCGAAGTCCCAACACAGGACCGGGCTGCCGGGGGAGCCGCTGCCTCTGCTGTGAACCAAGCCTGGGGTCAGGAGCCAGCAACGCGGCGGAGGCGCTTGCCTGCGCCACCATCTGTCTCAGCCTGGCGAAGGCCCCTGCCTGCCTCTGCACCACACCTTGGGTCCCGCTCCAGGCCTTGCCCGCGTCCTTCTGGCTCATGGACCCTAAATCCCATCCGGAGTTCTAGTTGCAGGGGTCCTGAGGTGCCATCTTGTCAGCCTTTGCTGGGGACTGGAATGCACACCGACAAACCAGTTTACTGTAGTCACCGCAGACAGCGGGCTAAATGCTTATGATAAATAACATTTGTATATACCTTTTTCCGGTTTGCAGCATAGACTCACATTCTTCGTACTTAGAGCTAACGTCACTCTACATATTAAAATACTATTTCTGGCCATTCCCAAGAAAACAGCTCCAATAAAAATTGAGAGCAGCACTTACATTATTTCCTGAAGACGCAAAGCTGATGCAGAAAACAGGATTTAAATTCGGGGTTCTCCTCCCAGCTGTGTGTGTTTTCCGACACTGGCTGTTTCCATCCACGTCTTCCCCCGTGGAGTGTCCGTCTCTTTTCAATCTCACTCGCTCTTTGCCCCGCAGACCTGTGTGTGAAGAGCCCGCGCCCTTGGAGGGCGACGCGCCTGGCCGGTGGCATGGTGTCTGTGTCAGCAGAACATCTCCAACGCCTTTGGAGCCTGCGACCACCGTCAAGTCCCTCATCAAGTCATTTGACTTAGGACGCCCAGGTAGGTGATCGTTTTGTTTTATAAGCAAAACTCAAATTCAGACCAGGACCCCAAATATCAAACCTGTCTCTGCTCCACCCCGGCCCCAAATTGATATAACCACAAGGGTTCTTCTAGATCATTCCACATGAAGCTGCTGTACACAGGAGGCCTGCTGCGACCTGGCTGAAGCTCTCGTGAGGCAACGATGGGACTCTGGCTCGCGTGGAACGCAGCCTTCTCTTCCTGCCCCTTCCTTGCCCCCAGTCCCTGCCTTGCCGCCGTCCTTGTCTGCCTCTGTGTCCAGTAAATTCAGGTCGCTGCTCTTTTAGTTGCCTCCACAGCTTAATGAGAATTAGCAGAGTCGGCCAGAGGCCTCATCCCCTAAGGAGTGAGGCCTGGAGTCCTTGCCCTCAGCTCTCTTGTCGTTTCCCCTGGCCTCCCTCACCTTGCCACATGTGGGCAGACTTTTTTGTGCCTGGTCCTGTCCTACACGTGACCACCTGTGCTGATATGTCATTCTTGAACTTAGCACAGTCCCACCTTTTTCTGGAAATGTCTGGGCTGACTGACAGTTACCTTTATTCACTGTTATCTACATATATGAGAAAAATGCATATCTATACTCTACATCCATAAATACAGTAAACAGAAAAAACCAAATGTGCATCTGTCCAAAATAACAATATATTTCTTCACCTGACTACAACAGATACGCCTTTTGTATTTGAAGATCTGGAGTACTAGCTAATCTTAGGATGTACCTGGTTATCTCTGTAAAATAGTTCGCAGCCAAATTAGATTAAGAGTACGCTGCTGAAAGGCATGACATCTCAATGATTACATTCAGTCTGTGAAGACGGGAAATGAATTTAAAGTAATGTTTTGTGCAAGACTTTTCCTGTTCCTTATTGCCATAGGAGCCTCATTACGCATTTTTTTTCTTTGTTTGTCCTGTATATAAGATCAGCCCCATTTACTTAATTCCTGTCCCCTCATCCCTCAACTCAACACTAGTCCAGGGAAGAAAATAGTATACATAATACTTTATTAGCAGCACGGGATAGTTTTTTAGTCATCAAAAACTAACAAATCAGGAACTATTACTGCTATTTTGAACTCAGTGACATATAAACATTCTCATCTCTTGGCAGGTGGAGCCGGACAGAGTATTCCTGTCCATAAGACCCCCAGGAGCCCCCTGAGTGGAATACCAGTGAGGACCGCCCCAGCGGCCGCTGTTTCTCCCATGCAGGTATTGGATGAACATCGCATGCGTGGCCGGTGGGCGGTGCTGCCTCACATTGAGCAGTGTCTAATACACAAGCCACTGAAGGGAAGTAAAAACCAATTGCTTCATTTTTTTGAGGCCAGTCAAATATCACTTTTAATAAGCCTAAAACACTAATAGTTTAACTTTCATTAAAATGTCCACTTTTGATGCCTAATAACAGCCTAAGGGAGACACGATAAACCGCATACTATTTTGTTAACTCTTTATTTTCCGTAAGATGGCACTCAAAGTTTGCGGTTAAGGGAAGATTGTTTTTTATTAGAACAGAACATTGAACTAGTTTTTCTTAAAAGAATTTTCAAAATGCCCTCAGAGAGAGAAACAGTGTTTATAATTTATAAATTCTGAAGAGTTCACTGGGTGCAACCGGTCACCTGTGCCATCCTCTGAAGGTTTTAGACCAAAGCTTCTTGGCATTTCCTAAGACTAGGGCTTTGGTGTTATAAACAACATGCAGCACACTGCTCCTCCTGAGCAAAGACTGATCTTGTTATCAACCAGTACCAGTTTTCTGGTGTCCTGAGTCACTGTGTATATTGTTTGGGCTCTTTTAAGGTTTTGTTTTGTTTTACTTTTTTGCCTTTGAAGGTATCTTCTATCACCTTACATATAAAACCAAATAAAACAATTATTTTATAATCATCAATTTTATTTAATAAAACTGAAACAGGCTGTGCCTCACTTTTACTTATTTAAATTGAGCTATAAATACTAGCTTTCTTTAAATGTTTAACAACTGGCTCTTTGTTTTGCGGGGGAGGGAACCTAGAATTATACTGCTTGCGTATTTCTGTGGTGTAAATATTACTGTCATAGCCGTTCCAAGCCATGTCTATGACATCAGTGAACATGCTGTTGAAAAGAGATGTGCATTATGTAGTATTTCTACCATACGAATAACAGTAGGTATAGAAAACCTCAGTAGTACAGTGGAGTAAAATAATGAGGAAGCATTGAATTTTCTCTATCTATTACTTTTGCTTTTAATAAGTTTAATTTCAATAATTGCAAAGTTCCTGAAGATCTCACAGTTGGTCGTTATGAGCAGGCACACAGCAGGTGCCACGCACCATTTGGCTGTGCTCGTGCACAGTGGGGCCACACGTCTGAGGCACGGGGCTCACAGGCCTCCCCGCACACCACGTCCCCTACACCTCGAGCCTTTCCAGTGCCTCAGAGGCCGCTCAGCTCACCAGCCAGCCTGTAGTCCCTTAGAAATAGTCATCGTCCTGACCTCTGTCACTGTAGCTGGGTTTTAGTGACCTTGGACTTCATGTAAGTAGAATCATATAGTAGCTTTTCTTTTGTGGCTGGATTGGTTTATTCAGCGTTATGTCTGTGAGATTCATTCATGTTGTTGCAGAAGTTTATTATGTTTCATTGCTGTGTAGTGTTCCTTTGTATTCTACTGATGGTTGACTTTTGGATTATTACCGATTTTTTATTTGGTGATTCTAAGGTATCTTTTCCCCAAAATTTCCTTTTAAAAGGGAAAAGTTAAAAATCTCCCCCTTTGCGTTTGCCCCACAAATAACCACTATTTATGGCTTATTGTATGTATACCCTTCTAGAGACTTCAGCATAAAAGTGCATGCGCATGTGTGCATAGGGAGGAGAAGTTGTATAAATTGGATTACACTATACATTATTCAGGCACTGGCTTGTTTCACTTTGTCATTGGAATATAATCCTTGAGGGCAGGGATTTTATCTCTTTTGCTTGCTCTTATATCTCTTGTCTAGAACAGTGGCTAGCATATAGTTATATAGTAGATCTCAGTACATAGTTGTTTAATGAATGAAAGACTGTGTCCAAGACATCTTTAAATGTCAGTACTTGGAGAAATAATTCATTTCTTAAAGGCTACCTAATATGCAGTGATTTATTTAAACAGTCCTCTATTGATGGGCATTTAGCCTGTTGTGGATTAAACTTATTTAAGAAAGCAATACAGTGAAATTCTTTCATGAATTTTTGCCCACTTAAGAGGCTGTTCTGTGTAAGAGTATATCACGATTAATTTTCAAATATCAGAAATCACCCTGGCTAGTTCAGTGGAGAGGAACTAATGCCGGGCTGCTGGAAGAGAAGGCCCTAGTCCGTTCTATGCTTCCAGAGAAGGTGCCCAGGATGTCTCAGAGCTGATGCTTGTGTTTCTGCCAGAATCAGGAAGTCTTTTTCTAAGTACCTGCCTAGGGCTACTGCTTCTGTCAAGATCTAGGATCAGCTTATGACCACACCACCACCGGTACAGCTCTTGCCACATAATGACACATAATCTTCTCAATGTTCATTCATGTAGCAGGTGACAGGGTTGCCTTTTTCTTTGAGACTGAAAATATTTTATTGCATGTAAATACCACATTTTCTTTTTTCTCCCCACACCAAGCTTTTATTGGAAACAACAGCGTTAGACCTTACTGGGGTAAAAGGGTAAAAAAAGCAAAGAGTTGAGTGGGAGAGTCTGAAAAACTGTCTCTGAGCGATTACTCCTGCACCAGCAGGAGGGGCTCCTCCACCCCTTGACTTCAGCTCCTTGACTCGCTTTGGTCAGCAGAAGGTGGCGGAAACGATTTTGTGTGACTTACGGATGTAGGCCTCAGAAGGCTTTGCAGTGTCCACGTCTGCCCTCTTGGATGCCAGCTATGATGTAAAAGAGTCAACTGCGCTGCGAGAGAGAGAAGCCACATGGACAGAGGGAGGCACTGAGGACAGTATTAGACAGGGAGGGAGCGGTGCCCGGCCCTGAGCTCCTGGCCGCCCTGGCTGGAATCCTGGGCGTTCAGTCCTACCTGGGCGGCCCTTGTCAAAAGGCCATGTGGCCAAAAAGAGCTGTCACCGCCTGCCCTGCTCAGGCTGCAGAATTATGAGCAAATAAATAATTGTTTTCAACCCACAAAGACTTGTGGGTTTCTTGTTATGCAGCAATAGATAAATGAAATGGTTTGTTTTAGATTTAAACAATATACATAAAGTACTTAATGAAACTAGATAAATACATTTTTTAATCCTTATTTCTGTCGGTGCGCATTCAGGCTGTTTTGAATAGCGCTGCAGTGAACCTGGACATGCAGATGCCTCTTGAAGACACTGTTTCCATTTCTTTGGGCTATATACCCAGAAGTGAGAATGCTGGGTCATATGCTAATTCTATTTTTAATTTTTTGAGGAACCTCCCTATTCTTTTTCATTGTGGCTGCACCGTCCTACCTACCCACAAACAGTGCACAAGGTCTTCAGGTTTCTACATCTTGCCACCACTTGTTGTTTTCTGTTTTGTTGTTGTTCTTTGATAATGACTATCCTGACAAGTGTGTGGTGATAGCTTGTTCTCGTTTTGGTTTGCATATCCCTGCTGATTGGTGATGTTGAGCATCTTTTTTATACTTGGTTGGCCAAAAAGTCCATTTGGTTTTTTTCTGTAAAATAAAAGACACATTTTTCATTTTCACCCATAACTTTATTAATTTGGATATTTTGAATATGTCATCTGTCTCCCGCCTGCTATGATTGCTATCAGCTGAAATTGGTCTGCCCGACTGTGGAGCATCGTCCAGCGAGAACTGTCCGGCACAAAACTTCACACACCACTTTTGCCACATCGTATCAGTCACAGCACCTTCTCCATACACTGCACAAATCTTTTTTTTAACCTTTCTTGAAATAATAAAGCATAATATGCCGAAAATGTTGCTTATTTTCGTCCATCTTCAATATTAAAATGGCTACACAAAAATTCACCAATTTTGATTTTTTTTTAAATGCACGCTGATATGGCAGCTGTCACAGTACAGTCTCACCGAATTGTTTCAAATGAAGCTAAAGACAAGCACGTGCTACTAGAACCACCATATGGAAATCACCAAACAAACTTTTTGGCCAACTCAATATATCTCTTGGCCATTTAAAAACAGTATTTTTATACATATCCTTGAATATACACAGATTATTCCCAGAAGATAGTCACAAAGCTAGTCAGCAATGACTACCCACAAGGAGAAGAATTAGGTGATGGGAGTGAAAGGGAAACTTTCTTTTAACCATGTGTTTCTCCTGGCCCTTTTGAGAATCGTGCCAATTGCATTTGTTATCTATTTAAACTAATAAGTTGTTTTAAAAGCTGCCCCTAGTGAGTCTGATGAGCTTGAGAGCCACTGTGCGCACACGCGTGTGCACCCACACACGCTGGTGCCCCCTTTGGTTTTTAGAGGCATTCCGCTTACAGCAGCGTGCGGCCTGTCGGCAGAGGAGCAGCCCAGCGCTTGGATCTCCCAGACCTTCCCCTCTCAGGTAAGTTGTCTTAAATATGAAGTCCTTTCACTTACTTTTTTGTGGGGTTAATTTTTCTTGTTTTCTTTGCATAAAGCTAAGCGTAGAAAAAAATCAGTAACATTTATTTCAAACAATTTCAAACTCTAAATGTATGTGTGTTGTGAACATTATTAGATCCTGTTTCCTGCCAGCTGCACTTCTCAGTGTGTTTGTGGGAGAAATGTCAAACTTTGGGAGTCTTTTTGGTTGTGTTTTACTGAATCTTGGAAATATCTTTAAAAGTATTTTAAGAAAAAGTTATTAATTAATTAAAAATCATAAATGATTCTGAAGATCAGTTGCTTCCATAATTTCTAAAATATGCCTCCTTTGAGACATTTTTGTCTTTAAGTGTAATCCTCCATATATTTTTAAAACTCATGTCTTAAAAAGATTTTTATTTATTTACTTATTTTTAGAGAAGGAGGAAGGGAAGGAGAAAAAGGGGGAGAGAAACATCAATATGAGATTGCCTCTTGTGCACCCCCTGCTGGGGGCCTGGCCCACAACCCAGGCCTGCGCCCTGACTGGGAATCAAACCGTCAACCCTTTGGTGTGCAGGCCTGCGCCCGACCCACTGAGCTATGCCAACCAGGGCTAAAATTCATGTCTTGATGGTGCTGTGGTGGCTGTAATCCGTAGCCCTCACGATGTCACCTCTCCACTCCCGCTGGGCCTCCCTGCTCAGGCCAGTGTGAAGTAGCCGCTAAGCGGGGCGCAGGAGTGGGGCTGCTGGGGTTTGGATCTTGGTGCTGCCGCCTGTGGTCTGGCTTTGGCCCAGTTATTCCACCCTTTGCACTGTGGTTCCCTCGTCTCCAAAGTGCAGATGTGCCATTTGCCTCAGAGGATGACTGCAAGGGCCAAGGGGACAGGGCCTGCCGCGCCCGAGCGCCGTGGGAGCCTCGGCCCGTGCCACCTTGTCCACTGCTCGCCACCACACCAGCCATGCACCCGAACACACAGACACAGCCTCGCGAGGAGGCTGCCCGGGATGCACGCCTTCGCCATTTCTGGGTGTCTGTGCGGTCACTGTTGTGAGGAAACAAAAAAGATGAGAATGCTGCATAGCTGTTTACTGGTGCCTGTAGGAAGGAGAGGAAGCCAAAAATCCAGATTGCAAGATGGAAGTCCTTTGTTTTTCAGTTAAGACAATTTCTGTAACGTGGTGGAAACAAAAAGAAATTCCTGCTGAACTCCTTATAGATTGGGGTCAAACATGGACAGATTTATTCTTAAAGTAGCTGTTTATGTAAGATAAGTTCCACTCCTTGACTGTAAATTCTTTTTCTTACTACCTTATTTTCTCTCCTGAGTTTTATTTTCTTTTTCATGGAATTAAGGATTTTAGACTTAGATAAATCCTGACATGGAGAATTTAAAGATTACTTGGGTCTATTCTGTGTAGTTACATGTGAGATTTGAGCCCCAGAGAGATGAAATGACTTACAGCAGCCACCCTGATTTGGAACAGCGCTAGGACCAGGGTAGGGCCTTTCCTAATGTATTCTGCGGCATGGCTTTTCGGTTAGGGGCCTGGAGATTGCTCTGAGTAGCTGCTTCATAAAGAAGAGATAACGGTTCAGGTAGGACTTAGAGTCATAGTAAAGACCTCCAGGAAGAAGGGAATGGTGGCCGAAGTCTGAGGTCAGCAAAAAAGGGGTGAGTGCGGCCTGGAGCAGGTTGTCAACCTGCCCCCAACCCCCTGCCCTCCCCGCAAAGGTGTGAAACTTCACTAGACACAGAGGGCACGTCAAGCAAAGCATTGAAAACCGCCTGATTTGTGTTTTCCACACTTGCTCTGTAATGTAAAATTGGAAATAACTGGATTATATACATAGCACTGTGCATCTAGACAAGTTTTTTTTTTTTTTAATTGTAGTAAAATACTTCTTAGGACATGAAATTTATCTTAACCAATGTCAAGTGTACGAGGTGATCCTTTGGTCATATTTGTGTCTTCTCTGTTCCCCAGCTTTAAAGTTTCCTATGATGTAGAGAAACCATTCTTTTAATTGATAAGGTAAATACAGTGGCTGAGACTGCAACAGCCATTGGCTTGAAGTAAATAGTTCATTGTTGATGGGCCCTCTTGCCCTGGGCAATTCTGTTTACTAAACAAAAAGATTACATGTGAAAATCCCTGTTTTTAGGCTGCCTCGGCAACACTGAGGTCATCACAAGCTGCAGCAAGGGGATTGATGTGCTGTTTTTGTTGTTTTCTTTAGTGATGTAAACTCTGTTTTTCTCTGCTCTTCCGAGCTAATTAGCCTCACTCCCAATTTTACTGCCCATAATTGGTGGCTATTAGCAGGGCCAATATTATTTTCTTCCCTGAAAGTTTTTGGTTTCCAGAGGCTGACCATGTCTGCCTGTGGCACGGAGCAAGGCACTCGATTCTCTGAGCTCCCCCTTCTTCCTTTGTAAATACAAACCAGACAATCCAGAGCTTTTCTCCCATTCTGCACTTTTGTGGTCCATTAAGGAACATCATCAGGAGGATCCAGCCTGTTTCATTACCTGCTTTGACTCAGACTAATATGACAGCAAGGAGGAGTCTTAAAGGAATTATTTTTATTTATTTTTAACAAACCAGGCCCGGTGATTATAATAGTTTTTTTTTTCTTATAAAATAGGTACCATTCTTAGTTCCCAGCTTTTTGTCTGCCACCGTCAGTGGCCTGATAATCCCTTTAGGTATCTGCCTGCAGCCCTCCCTCTTGGATGCCCGTCAGTGAAAGCCAAGTACTTGACTGGAAGACGGAGCTGGCTCCCTGGGCAGGAGACCTGTGCAGTTGCACAGGCTCCTAGTAAGGGCATAGGTTCAGTGCTCTCTGGTGCCATCTTGAAATTCATAATATTTTTGAACACTAATTTGTCATTAGTTGCTTTGAATTATGTAGTCAGTCATGCCTATAGAATCCTTTCTAGAAAATACCATTTCCCTATTTGCATTTGTATTATGTATCCACAACCTATATCTGTATATCTGTATCTATTTTCCGTTTGTACCAGGGAATGAGAATTGTATTGTACTTGAGAAAACAAATGCGATGACCAGTCACATTTCTCTTCTTTAGGAACAGATGCTTACGTTGTTGTTCACACAGATCTCCTGAAGGCACGAGCCGAGGACCTGAAACCAGACCCCTATCTCCGTAAGAGTCCCTCGCTTGAGTCACTGAGCAGACCCCCCTCTCTGGGCTTCGGGAGCACACGACTGCTGAGCACTTCCGCCGGGGGCCTGAAACCACAAAGCAAACTCAGGTACCACGTTTTCAGCAGTGAGAAATCAGAAGCGCGCTGGGCGATGACCTCGTCGTCTTCCTTCTGGTTTTATCCCTTATGGTCAACTTCGCTTCTGTACCCGTTTTCCTGAATGAAATGGTTAGGGCACAGTAGCCGCCCGCAGCAGGAGGGGACAGGAGCACTGCGCAGAGTAAGAGAAAGGCTGCGGGAGGAGCAGCGGAGGCCGAGGACCTGGGGGTGGCAGGGCGACCGAGAAGGCTGGACAGAGGAAGCGGCCTTTCCGCCAGGGGGCCTGCTGGTGCCACCGTGTGGGGCGCGGGCCCTGGGCTCGGGGAAGGGTGGCTGGTGTAGTCTGGGGAGCCTCGCCCATGGGCTTCGTTAGGGCAGGGGCCCTGGCACGTGGAAACGGGTGCCCAGTCGGTGTCGGCTGGGAGGTGGACAGTTAGGATGTCACAACCAAAAGGCCGGTTTGAGCCGTACTGCACGTGCTCTTCATTGCCAGGGTAAGCGGTCGGTCTTCACTTTGGTAAGCGGTGGGAACCGCTGAGTCTATAGAATTCTGTTTTTGGTTTGTGTGGTGGCAGTGGTACAGCGAACGGTGGCAGGGAAGAAGGGCTGGAGGGGCCCTTCTAGGTCAGTGTTCAGAGAGCGCTTCAGCCCAGTGTGAGGGCGGAGGTGGGAGACGGAGCAGACAGGGACCGCAGGGGCCTACCTTTGCTCTCACATCTCTGCCACCTCCTCCCTTTCCAGTGCTCCTGGTGACCTTGTCCAGCAACTTGTCCACCCTCCGTGTTGAGTCAGTCTTCAAAACACCACACGCTTCCTGCACAGGCCACACCACAAACCTCCTGCGACTCTGTGTCCACACTCCGGTCCGTACTTCTGAGGGCAGCTTCCCAGCCTCTGCACATTTGGCCCCACCCCAGCTCACATGCCAGAAGGGCCAGCCCTTCCTCCATGAGAGCCTGTTGTATTCTCTGCCTTGGCAGCGTAACGCAAGCATTTCTGACTGCTTACGCGCTTCTGTCCTGAATTGTCTTCCTTTTGTCCTTTCACTCCTAAATACCACTTCTCCTTCAAGGTCAAACAATGCAGGAGGTCTTGGCTAACTACCCTGGTAGCACCAACACCCTCTTTCTTTGCCCTTGATATCTTATACTCGTTTGGGTATTTATTGGGTTGGCCAAAAAGTCTGGTACTTTTTTTCTGTATGATGGTTCTGGTAGTGTTTAGTTGTCTTTAACTTCATTTGAAACAATTTTGTTAGATTGTATTGTGATATATGTCCTATTAGTGTGCATTTTTAAACACTTACCAAAATTGGTGAATGTGTAGCCATTTCAACATTGACAATGGAAGAAAATATGCAACATTTTTGACATGTTATGCTTTATTATTTCAAAAAAGCTAAAAATGCAACTAAAACACAAAAAAAGATTTGTGCAGTATAGAGAGAAGGTGCTGTGACTGATCAAGCGTGTCAAAAGTGGCTTGTGAAGTTTCTTAGTACCATTGACGTTTTGGCCAAATAATTCTTTGCTGTGGGGCTGTCTTATGCATTGGATGATGTTTAGCAGCACCCCTGGCCTCTACCGACTATAAACCAACAGCGGGAGAGAGCTGACATACCCAATCCAAATCAATAAAGTTATTGGTGAAAATGAAGAATGTGTCTTTTATTTAATGGAAAAAACTAAATGGACTTTTGGCCAACCCAGTAATTCATGGTTGCATAGTATGCATGCCTCTGCCCTTATTTAGGCTATAATTTAGCTGACAGTAGATACTTCATCTTACTTTTTTTATTTTTTTTAATTTTTAGACAAAGGGGAAGGGAGGGAGAAAGAGGGAGAAAAACATCAATGTGTGGTTGCCTCCCACACGCCCCCTACCCGGAACCTGGCCCACAACTCAGGCATGTGCCCTGACTGGGGATCGAACCAGCACTCAGGCCAGCACTCAGTCCACTGAGCCACACCAGCCAGAGCTCATCTTACATTTTTATATCGTTCTCAGTCCCTTGTGTTGTACTACACTTGTAGCATTTCACTCAATAAATACTAAGAATAGAAAGCTACATGTGTATATAGAATTGGCTATTTTAGGAGTGGTGGCTTTATAACAGACAGTATAACTACCATTATTAATATTATAAAAGGATTTTGTAAAAGTCTGAGTAAGTTCAGCTGTTTTTATATTTTTGGGTGTAGTCTATATTTGGGCCCAAAGTGATGAAGTCATATCATTCATAGGTTTAATTAAAAGCTCCAGGTATTACTTCTCGGTCTTGTTTACGTGCAAGAGATTCAAATAATCAAAACAGGTTTTAAGGACCAAAATTAATGCTATTCGGAAATTGCTCTTTTCTTTATGCCAGAAATACATACAAAAAGGTTATATGTGTATTAATATGCTATTTATATTATACCCTTAGTCATGAAAGCTTAAATTAATGAAATTAATTTGTTACTTATTTTTATATTCATGTCATTGAGACAAACCAACGGCAGGAGAGAAATTATTTGGAAGTTGTTATTTTTTTGCAGTCATATCTAGTTAACTGTATTCTTTAAAGAAAACTGTTTGGTGAATGTTTTAGTCATCCACTTACACAGAAAGTCTTTCCCAAACACTCATTTCAGTCTCCCCTAACTTGTCAGGCCTACAAATTCCGCCCTGGGAAACGCAGTGAGGCCAGGCCCGGCACCCTGAGCGCAGGCAGAGCCTCCAAAGCTTCGTGGTTAACAGCAGCTCCGACCACAGGAGCACATGGGGTTGTGTTCACAAATATGTCAGATACAAGAAAGAGTAGTCCTCAGGTTATGCAAGAAAAACATTAATTCAAGTATAAAGTTTTTCTTAAAATCTCTGTACCATGAGTCCGATTGCCAAGAGTCTGGCATCATCCCATTACTCCTTTTTAAATCATCTAAAATATTTTTTTAAATATTGGATGGGTACAAAATAATACAAAAATGTGTATAAGATATAAGGAATATCAACACAATGGAGATCGACCTGGATACCTGACCTTCCAGTTTAAGGAAAGCTATTATCACTGTTTTTAAAGATTTTGTTTATTTTCAGACAGAGGGGACGGGAGGGGGAGACACAGCAATGGGTGGTTGCCTCTCACCTGTGCGCCCCCAAATGGGGGCCTGGCCTGCAACCCAGGCATGTCCCCTGACCAGGAATCGAACCAGTGA
The DNA here is from genome assembly GCF_021234165.1 of Pteronotus mesoamericanus. Lineage (NCBI taxonomy): Eukaryota > Metazoa > Chordata > Mammalia > Chiroptera > Mormoopidae > Pteronotus > Pteronotus mesoamericanus. The sequence goes on from NW_026555090.1 coordinate 3,048,963, forward strand.
CCTTTTGGTTTGCAGGCCTGTGCTCAGCCCACTGAGCCACACCAGCCAGAGCTGTTATCGCTTTTGCAATTTCCTATGAGCCCCTCTATTTGTATCCCTTCCCTTCCCCTTCCTGGCCTACCTCCAAGGTCACTACCATTCTGAATTTTATATATTTTTTTCCTTGATTTTCTTTAGTTTCACCATCTATTTTATATACCCAAACAATATAAACAATATATTATTTAAATTGCATATGTACCAGTTTGTATACATAGAAACATTGGGGGTTTTTAATTCAAAATTGTTCCTTCTAGTCATTCAAGTTATTGCATACATCCGCAGTTGATTGGTTTTTATTGCTATATAGGATTCTATTATATACACCACACTTTATATACCACAGTTTACCCATTTTCCTGATGATGTACATTTGGTTGTTCCCAATTTTCGCTGTTACAAAAAGTGCTGCAGGTGACAAGAAGATGGCACCAGTTATTACTGGCAATTGGACCTCAATTCCGCAACCTCAGTACTTGAGTTCTGGCTAAGAGAGAATTCAGAGCCAAGGCTCAAGCTATAGGATAAATGTTATTTAGAAAGGCACAGAGGAAGCAAATTGTAGGAGAAACAAGTTACAGAGGCCAAAAAGGGCCCTTGGGCTCAGGAGGAAGGGGCGAGGAAAGCCTGCCTGGGGGCCAGGGGAGGGGAAGGCTCCGGTGTGCCCCCTAGGAGGGGTGTTCAAAGGCGGGGCGGTCCCGGGGAGGGCCTCAAGGTTCAATATTCATCAGCCTCCCAGGTGTGTCCCCTCAGGGTTGTGGTCTCCACTCATTGGTCAGCATTGGCACAGCCAGTCCTGCGGTCAGAGTGATGTCGCCTGTCCAGCTTTGCTGCTCTTCTGGGCCTGGAGCTGAAGCACAGCAGAGCCCAGACGTTATCCCCAGGGGTTGATGCCTAAGGGGGTGGCCGCGCCAGGGCGCACAAGCCAGTCCCAGGAGTCCACTCTTCGGCCCCTTGTTCCTCCGCCACGGGCTCTGCCGCGGGACCAGCATCCTGCCAGGGCAGGAAAGGTTGTGTGGGTCCAAATCGCCTGACCAGTGGTAGGAAAGTTTAGGACGTCTAAACCGTATGACCAGGGATGTGCTAGGGGAGGAAAGGTCACCCTGGGGGCGGGGTCCTTGTTTTCCCAGTGTTGCCCGTCACCAGGCGCCTGGGGCTTTCCCCCTGGTGACCTTCCGAAATTGGCCCATCGCCCTTGCTCTGCTCGGGCCTGTGCGCTGCCTGCCACACCGCTGTGAGCATTCTTGTGCCCCGATGCCGTACACAGCCAGCAGTGAACGCTGCTGCTCTTAACTGTTGCCTGCCGCAGCTGCTGCGCCGGAGACGCCCTGCCCCCTCTGCACTCTGCGCTGCTCCTGACTCCCACACGCCGCGCAGGGGGTGCAGGAGGCTCCGCCGGCTGGAGAGCCACTCCCCTCTTGTGCATTCTTCACGGAAGAAGCAGTGTGATCTTAAACCCCTTTCTAGTATTTCAGTAGTTTTAGGTAGCATAAAAATTTACAAAATAACAGCTGTTACAGAAATATTGAAGATGGAGCACCTAAACTCTTATTTCCAGAATGCCATGGTATTAGATAAAATCACTTCCTTTGGCTGAACAGGCACTCAGAATTCAGTTAATATACCATGAACTTGGGACTACGTCACCTTTGTGCAGAGACTCCCCCGCCCCCGAGTCGTTTTTACTGATTTTTGCCTCTCACCTCCACCCCCATCACCTGCTCATAAGCAGCCCTCGTAACCTGCCGTATGTGACGTGCCGCTGTGGTGTGGCCTGAAAACATGGGAAAGGTTTCCTACAGACGTCTGTCATTAAAATGATCCTGTACTTGAGTTAATAAATAAGAGACTAGATGGCCAGAGCAACAGATGGATTTAAAAAAAAAACAAAAAACTGTTTCTAGACTTCTGATAGCCAAGAGACACTATTTAATTTTTCTTTCATACCGTGAGATACTCTAACAATGTATGTTAATGTGACAGGTTTGGTTGTTTTTCTTTAGTCTCACTGGACTGACCTAGACTTTTGCTTTTCTAATCTAATTATTTCCTTTGTATTTGAGGGTTCTGACAATAGCTTCTTCTCTTACTGTGTGTTCTCCTTTCTTCCCAACTAGTGTGGAGAGAAGAGACCCTCTGGCTGCCTTGGCCCGGGAGTACGGCGGCTCCAAGCGCAATGCGCTGCTGAAGTGGTGCCAGCGGAAGACTGAAGGCTACGCGGTAAGGGACCTGCCAGCCAGCCCAGCCGCCCCGGGCCGTGTTGTCCGTGCCAAAGTGCTGTGGACACGCATGTGCTTGGAGAGGCCAGTGGGTGTGTCTTTGTCATATTTCCGGTTTCCTAGACGGGGAGCCAGGTAGACTTGGCTGCCTGTACGCTGGACGCAGAGGTGTCCGGACCTGGAGGCAGCGGCACCAAAAGCCAGTCTGCACTGCATCCTGGCCACCGAGCTCTGAAATGCCGTGCTCCCTGTCCTGGGGGAAGGGCTCCCTTCCCTTTGTTGGAGGAGAGCCAGACCCCCAAGCAGGCACGCAGTGGGCTGCGCCGGCCTATGGAGACAGCTTTGCTGAAGCATCTTCCCCCAAAGGGTCCCTTTTCCTCATTCACCTAAAGGTCCCATACACGTGAGCCTTCAAAATTTCTCTGTACTTTGAGTTGTTTGCATTTAGTTTAGGAACTTCAGTTTACCAGAAAAGTATTTGTTCTCTGTGAAAGTTAGATAAGAAAGTAGTATCTGATACAACTTTAAGCTTTTTCATTATGAAGTATCATACGCACACAAAGATAAAAGTGCACTGAACGTAAATTGCAGTTTCACGAATGATGAAGTGCGAACCACGTCGTCGGTACTCACACCCAGAATCCGAGCATAGCCAGGCCCCGCAGATGGGCCCGCGACTCTGCAGTCGCAGCCCTCGCTCCACCTAGCAACTGTCCCCTCAGCGCTTTCTCGTGGCGTTCTACAGGAGTCTGTAAAGTTTGTGCCTGGCTTTTGTCACGCAGCACTAAGGTTTACCCATGTAGCTTGTTGCCTGTGGCTCTAGTTTTAGCCATGTAAACCCATAGGTTTATCTGTGTCTGTGTTGCACATAGCTATAGTTTATTTTCTTCACCATTTAGTAACCTGTTGTATGCTCTTACCGTTCTTTCTTTATCCGTTCCGGCGTTGACGGCCAGATGGGCTGTTTCCAGTCTGGGGCTGTTATGAGCCATGCTGGTACGTCCGTGCCCCTGCTCTTTGGAACACGCACGTGCTCACTCCTTCCGGGTCGGTAACTGATGGAACTGCTGGGAACTGCAGGGTCGACATGCAATCAAGGAAGTATAGGAGGCAGTGCCAAACGGACTTCCGAAGCAGTGGTCCAAGTTACCTCCCAGCAGCAGCATGTGGGAGGTCTGTTTTTTACATTCTTACCGGTCCTTGGTGGTGTCAGTTTTGTCACTCCTGGTCTCTGGGGGAGCATGTAGCGATTCCTCACTATGCCCGTGGCTTGCATTCCTCTGCTGGCTGATGAGGCGGAGCACCTCTTCACAGGTCAGCGGGACGCTTGGGTAGTCTCCTTTGGATGTTCTTGCTCAGGTCTTTTCTCCCTTTTTAAAATGAGGTGGTCTTTACTGCTTTTGAGAGTTCTTTATATATCCTGGATACTGGTCCTTTGTCAGATAGATGTATAATTGCAAATATCTTCTCTCAGGGTAGTTTGAATGTTTGTTGAACAAAGTTCTTAATTTTATTTTACTTTTTTTTTTAACGACTTTATTTATTATTTATGTTTAGACACCAGAAGGGAGGGAGAGAGGGAAACATCAGCGTGTGGTTGCTACTCGTGCACCCCCTACTGGGGACATGGCCCACAACCCAGGCATGTGCCCTGACTAGAAATTGAACCGGCGACCCTTTGGTTTGTAACCTGCCGTAGGTCAATCCACCGAGTCACACCAGCCAGGGCTAAGGAGGATATTTCTAGTCTAACAGCAAGAATAGTATTTCCAGCTGCTGTGGTGTTTCTCTTTTGTTTTGTGAACATCTTAAATGGGTTTTCAAGGCATTTTATGTTTGATGAAACCCAAAACACATTTGCCTGGAGTATATTTCATTCATTGTTAAATCTCTGAATTTGCAGGTAAATGGAGAGTGTATGTATCTTATTAATTCTTCATAAAATATTCTCTGTCTAGACCTGTTCATCTAAGAAGCTTCATATACCTTCAAAATCTTGGTTTCTCAGACTTAGGAAGCCAAAAATAAATTGTAGAAAACTCAGATAATTCTCAGCCTTTTTGAAAGCCAGTAGCCATGCACATTTCTTCTTAAAATGACTTTCTTGTCGTCATGTCAAAGTTCTCCATCTGTTAACTGGATAAACTTTTACTGAAGGGCCTGTTCGGTTCCAGGTGCCAGGAAGTCAGCAGTGAATGAAACAAAAAGAGGCAAAACCTCTGCGCTCAGGGGGTGTCCTTCTCACGCGGAGAGTCGTGAAGTAGGCACATGTCAGGGGATGGGAATGAGGGCTGTGGAGGCAGGCAACGCAGGGAGGAGGGCCGGTGTGTCTGGTGTGCAGACGGGATGCTGACACGGAGGTCGGGAGGCGGCCCTGAGCGATGGCCCCTCGCTGACGGAGGCAAGGACGTTGTGTTCTCATCGGGTTTGTCTCGCACCAGGCACTAGGCCAGGAGGGTCAGAGAGAGGAGGTTGTCACTTTAGCGACGGTATCTGTTGGAATTTTACAAATACAAGGTGGCCTCTCGATGTAACAGCACTGAAAAGGGCAGTCAGCAGGCCAGACCTGCCTACGGAGCCCAGGCGCAGCTCCGTGGCGAGTTGAGGTCGGCCGGGACTGAGGTGCAGTGAAAGGCCAGGGGCACGCACTCGCTAGGGCGCAAGGTCCACACCGTATTGACACGGCGCTTCTCAGAGGGGAGACCCCTCCCAGCATTCTGCTCAGCCCGGATTTGCTTCAGTCCTTTTGGAAAAAGCCAGACTTCCAGGAAAGGCCGGCAGATTGCTCTCAGGCCCGGGCTTTGTTCTTGTTTTGCCTGTTCGCAGATCTCTCTTTAAAAAAACAAATTTTTATTCATTTTTAGAAAGGGGGGGGAAGGGAGGGAGAATGAGAGGACAAGAAACGTCTGGGAACCTAAATCAAAACCCAGGCACGTGCCCTGACCGAGAATTGAACCGGCAACCTTTTGGTTTGCAGTGTGACACCCAGCCCACTGAGCCACAATGGTTAGGGCGCCTGCTGGCTCTGTCTCACACCAGGGGTAGACCTCACCCACGGAGCCCCCGCCTCCCCCTTCCTTGTCTGCTTTTAGTTCCCACTGGGGGTGAGGACAGAGAAATGTCCCTCACTAGCGTAAACAGCAGTAAGGGTTGTGAAGGGGCAGAAGGCCGGGGCGGTGGGTGTGATGGGTCGGATTCTGAGAGGCCCCTCGTAGCCCTCGCCCTTGTGTGATCTCCTTCCTTCACAGGGCAACGGGGAGGTTGCCAGGGGGCCTGACTCGTGACCCGTGTAAAAGCCGAGTGTGTTCCCTGAAGCGGAAGGAGGACTCAGTGCACTGTGGGTGGGTGTGAAGTCAGAGGGGGCACATGAGAAGGAGCTGAGAGGGTCCCTGGCTGACAGCAAAGCCAACTTTCTAGCACTGAGCCATTAGTGCTGAGGCCCCACCGATACCCAGGAAAAGCCGGGAGGCGGGGGGTGGCGCTTTGCAGTTGGGAAGCTGACAGTGACTAGCGTGGTGCTGCGGGTCCCAGTCATTTCTCTCCTGTCCTGATGCCCTCGCACCTCAGCGAGGCTGAGGGTGGTCCGCCCTTAGCAGAGGGACGCTGGCCTGTGACACTCCCTGACGAAGGGGTGGGATGAGGTCCCAGTCTCTGGGGTGGGCATGGCCACCTCTGACCTCGCTGGTGGCTCCTTGCTTGGCTGTGTCCCAGGGCCTGCCCTCCCTGGACCACACTGGTGAGTCATTTGGCTGAGGGCATAAGTGGGGGTTACCCACATCTCACCCACTTCTACAAAGCCAGAGTCCATAGCATTTAGCAAGTTTTAATAGGCTGAGTTTTTATTAAAGTTTTAAAGGCCTCAGATTTCAACTGTAAAAATTAGAATGTCAGAGCAGTTTTGTAGCAAAAAGAAAGAAATATATAAAGGGAAACCCAGGTTGACTCCTACGGGAAACATAATTTTTTTAATTATATTTTATTGATTATGCTATTACAGTTGTCCCAATTTTTCCCCCTTTGCTCCCCTCCACCTAGCACCTCCCACTCCCTCAGGCCATCCCCACACCATTGTTCATGTCCATGGGTCATGTGTAGGTTCTTTGGCTACTACATTTCCTATCCTGTTCTTTACATCCCCACGGCTGTTCTGTAACTACCTATTTCTAATTCTTATCCCCTCACCTCTTCACCCTATACCCTCTTCCACCTGGCAGCCATCAAAATGCTCTCCATATCCATGATTCTATTTCTGTTCTTGTTGCTTAGTTTGTTTTTTAGATTCAGTTGTTAATAGGCATGTATTTATTGCCATTTATTGTTCATAGTTTTGATCTTCTTTTTCTTAAATAAGTCCCCTTAATATTTCATATAATAATGGTTTGCTAACGATGAACTCCTTTAGGTTTTTTCTTGTCTGGGAAGCTCTTTATCTTCCCTTCAATTCTAAATGATAGCTTTACTGGGTAGCGCAATCTTGGCTGTAGGTCCCTGCTTTTCATGACTTTGAATATTTCTTGCCAATCCCTTCTAGCCTGCAAAGTTTCTTTTGAGAAATCAGCTAACAGGCTTATGGGAATTCCCGTAGGTAACTATCTGCTTTTCTCTTGCTACTGTTAAGATTCTCTCTTTATCTTTAACCTTTGGCATTTTAATTATGATTTGTCTTGGTGTGGGCCTGTTTGCATTCATTTTGTTTGAGACTCTCTGTGCTTCCTGGATTTGCATGTCTATTTTCTTCACCAAATCAGGGAATTTTTCTTTCATTATTTTTTCAAATAGATTTCCAATTTCTCACTCTTTCTCTTCTCCTTCTGGCACCCCTATGATGCAAATGTTAGAATGTTTGAAGTTGTCCCAAAGGCTACTTATGCTATCCTTTTTTTTTTCCTTTGGATTCTTTTTTCCTCTTGTTTTTCTGATTCTTTGTTTCTTGGGTCTTTATGTTCCAAATCATTGATTTGATTCACAGCTTCATCCACTCTACTGTTATTTCTCTGTAAATTGTTCTTTATTTCTATTAGTGTATTCTTTGTTTCTGACCGGATCTTTTTTATGCTGTTGAGGTCCTCATCCTCACTAAGTTCCTTGAGCATTCTTATAACCAGTGTCTTGAACTCTGCATCTGATAGATTGCTTATCTCCATCTTGTTTAGTTCTTTTTCTGAAGTTTTGATCTGTTCTTTCATTTGGGCCATGTTTCTCTGTCTCCTCATATTTCCAGCCTCCCTGTGTTTGTTTCCATGTATTAGGTAGAATTGCTATAACTCCCTGTCTTGATGGTATGGCCTAATGTAGAGTAGGTGTTCTGTGGAATTCAGTGGCACAGCCTCCCTTATCACCCAAGCTGAGTAGTCAAGGTATACCCTTCCTGTGGGCTGAGTACACCCTCCTCTTATAGTTGAGCCTCAGTTGCTGTTGGCTGGTCAATGGGAGAGATTTGCGCAGGCCAGTCAGTTGAAAGGACTGGCTGTGACCACTGACCACCAGCCTCTACCCTCTGTGGGGGTTCACCTGTGCAGGTGAAGGGTGGCCGTGCTCCGTGGTGGTCTATAGCGGCCCTGGGGTGCCCTAGTGGTGCAGGCCAAAGTCAGCCCCCTCCTGTGTTTTGCCCAGGGCCTCCCTGCTTGAGGTATAGAGCAATCTGCAGATGGCTGCTACTTGTGCTGGACTTGGAGATTCCCAGGAAGCCGTGCTATGAATCTAGGCTGGCTGCTGCTAGTGCTGGGCCTGGGGCCACTTAGCAAGAGGTTCGAGGGCTGGGTGCTCACTCAGGCCGGCGGTTGCTTGTTTTGAAAGGACTTAGGAAGTTGTGAAGCACGGGCCAAGGCCAGCCATTCCTATGGAAAAGCTACTGCTCACAACTGTGAGTGGGCGGGATGGATCCTGAGGGGACCTCCAGGGCAGGGCAAACAGTGTTGAGGGAGTCTGGGGTACGGCACCCGCCTGCTGTCCGTGGCTCTGCCGGTCTTTCTCCCTGGGAAAAAGCTGTCCCCGAGCTCTCACCTTGATGCCAGACACTTCAGTTTCTGCATGCCACTGGTGCCTTTCAAGCTGCTACCCTGGTGCTGGAGCTCAGAGGGAGTAAGTCCATGTGTGGGTTCTTTAAGGGAAACTGCCTGGGACTCCAGAAGTTTTTTCCACCAACTCAATCCCTGCTAGTTTTTGCAGCCAGGAATTATGGGGACTTACCTTCCTGGCACTGGAACCCTGGGCTGGGGGGCTGGTGTGGGACTGGGGCTCATTCTCCCAAGATATCCCTCCCGAATTTTTAGCTACCACACGTGGATGTGGGACCAGCCCACTCTGCATCACCACCCCTCCTACCAGTCTGCATGGATGTTGTTTCTTCAATTCTGTAGTTGTCAGGCTTCATTCAATTCGATTTTTGATGGTTTTGAGTGATGGTTGTTCCATAATTTAGTTGTAACTTTGATGTGGTTGTGCAAGGAGGCAAGCCATGGTTGGCTCTGCCGCCATCTTGACTGGAAGATGGAAACATAATTTGAAAATAGGTTGGCTAAAAGTGGCCAAGTACTTTTATTGCTTTCATCTTAAGTCCCTGTGTTAGTTTTCTTTTGCTGTGTAACAGATTACTCAGTGACTTAAAGCAACGCCTGCTGATAGGTCAGAGTTCAGCTCTTCTAGGTCAGAGTGCAGCCTGGCATGGCTGGATTCTCAGCTCAGGCTCCCGCAGGCAGAAACACAAAGGTGTCAGCTCAACAGCATTCTCACCTGGAGGCTCTGGAGAAGAATCCACTTCAAACCCACCTCCAGGCTTTAGAGTTTACTCAGGGTGTTGGCTGGACTCACCCTGTTAATCTTTCCTGACAACCTCAACTGAATCGCCACTGTGGCCACGTGGTCCAGGGACGGCAGGCCCTGGGACACAGCCACGCAAGATGCCACTGCAAGGTCTGGGGTGGCCATGCCCAGCCATGCTCCCTGGGGGTTCCAGGACTTTGCAGAGAATTAGACCTAATGCCCTCCTTCGTCAGAGCATGTTACAGGCCTGCATCCCTCCGCTAAGGACTGACCACCCTCAGCCTCGCTGAGGTGCGAGGGCATCAAGACAGGAGAGAAATGACAAGGACCACACTAGTCATTTTGACTTCAAAACTGCAGGGCAACCCCCCACCCAAGGCATCTTCTGAGTATCAGTAAGACCTCAGGTCTAATGCTTTAGTGCTAGGAAGTCCCGCTTGGCCCACAGACCCCACGGAGAACGAGGTTCCCCAGCTGGGTTTGGACTTACAGTTGTTGGACGCGTACAGGGACCACCAGCAGATGTCTGAAACTGCAGCTAGTCCCAAACCCTGTATATACTATGTTTTTCCTATGTATGATACTTATAATAAAGTTTAATTTATAAATTAAGCTCTGTAGATTAATAGCAATAGCCAATAATAAAATAGAATAATTAAAATAATGTTAATACAAGTTATCTGAATGTGGTCTGTCTCTCTCTCAAAATACCTTTTTGTACTATACTCAGCCTTCTTGTGATGTAAGATGAAAAAAAAAATGCCTTATTAAGTCGAGAACTTTGACCTCCTCACTTAAAGCAAGCACTTTGTGGCTTCTCTCTGGTCCTCAGGCCCATGACAAAGGGAAACAGCGGTGACTGAGCACAGGCCCTGCAGTGCCGCGGCGGCCACCTGGTAACCCGGGGGCTCCCGAGTGACGAGTGACCAGTGGTTTATTCGGTGCAGATGTGCTGGACAGAGGGGTGACTCACGGCCTGCCCTGCGGATGGCGCAGGGGCACAAGATTTTATCCAGCTGCTCAGAATGGCATGCAGTTTAAAACTTACGAATTGTCTATTTCTAGAACCTTCCGCATAACATTTTTCGACTGTGGTTGGCCATGGGTAACTGAAACCATGACAAGCAAACCACAGATAAGAGGGCCTACTGCACGAGAGGCCCCAGTTGCCGCACACATCCTGCAAGGCTGACCCCAGCGGTGCAGAGGCTCTGACAGGCGGCGAAGCCCTGCGCGTGCAGACAGCGCAGGAGTGACTGACCTCAGGGCTCTGCAGTTCGCCTACCACTTGCGTGCACATGGGTTTTCTTATAACGTATTCTGTAGACTAGTAAATAAATACTGTTCCTCCAACAAACCTGTTTTACAAGCTTTGTTGTCATAGTACGCTTCATAGGTAAAGGCTTCATTCCTGAAAGATTAAACCAAAAAACTGTGGTGATAACTGACGAGTCCAAGGAGCTCCTTGCTCCTTCTCAGAAAACTTTAAACAGAAGAACAGCACTTTATGACAAGTAGTAGAAGCTCCACAGTTTAAACTCACGTAGGACCTTTGTCCTTCCTGACTAGTGTTTTCCTTCACAGAGCTTCTGTGGTCCCTGGTATATCAATATCCTGTAACCACCTCTTCCTTATTTTTCCTTAGTAAGATTGTTTAAGTACAGTAATTCAGTAAGGATCATTTAGTAAAAAAATTTAATTGTCAGCAGCTCTCTTTCTTTCCAAATCATCCTATCCCATAATTCATATTTTGTCTCTTAATTTTAACCAAGGCTGCCTCAAAATTTGAGGACTTTATCATTTTCTCTCACAAGCCCTGAGGCCAGAGGAAGTGAGAGGCAGAGCCCCAGCGGGACCCCGGTGAGGCTGCGGGACAGGCAGCGAGGACGAGGCGCTGCTGCCACCCAGCCTGGCCCAGCGGCAGCGGGGTGCTCCCAGCCGCCCTGACTCAGGGCATTTCCAGCCCTGACCTGAGACTGTCAGTTAAGCGAGTTGCTCACAGAATGACCATACTAGTTTTAGTTCAAGGTTGGGGTGTAGCCACCAAACTAATTTCATTCATGCATCCATACACACACTTAACAAACATACACTAGGCAGCTGCTGGATATTGTGCTCCGCAACCATGCCTAGGCCTCCCAAAAGGGGGCGGGCCAAGGGTCACGGAACAGACAACACATAGGAGAGAAGGTCAGGGGAACAGGCCCACAGGCTGTGCAGAGAATCAAGCGGGATGGAAGGGTGGAACCTGGGGAAACTCAGGTGAGAACAGCCTGTCCGAGAAGCTGGGGCGTGCACTTGGGCCAGGAAGACAGGCAGAGCCAGCCCCGTGGAGCGAGGAGGGAAGGAGTACCAGGCAGAGGGACTGGTTAGCGCCAGGGGCTCGGGCAGACCAGCGCTTGGGGGACTGGAGGGATGGAGCGCAGGCCCGTGGACTGGGTACACAGGTGGGCAGGGCACAGAGTGGGTTGGAACAGGACTTGGGAGTTGAACATTTGGAGCTTGGGCTTATTTAAAGAGAGAATGGGACTCCAGGCTTCCGGGTTCCCAGCGGAGAGTGGCTGCGCCTGAGGTCACGTACGCCTTCCTGCTGTGCCTCAGTGCACCCGTCTCTGGTCGCCAGGGGGTGCAGAGCCACGGCCCTGCCTTCCAGGGTGTTGATTGTCTTCTCAGCAGCACGGCCGTCTAAGGGTGTAGATTCTTGAGCATATTGTAGTGAACTCCTTGTAAATGAAAATGTTCTTTTAATCAGCACAGGCATGATAGGTAAATATTAAAATTGTTTTTAAAACTAAGCATTAAAATTATTCAATCTCACTTGTAATCAAAGAAATACAAATGAAAATGTGAGATGCCGTTTTGGAAGATATTTTTTTTAAATGATGAAATAGCCCATTGGTGGGAGTGTGCATGAATACCGCCTTTTGCAGGGGAAGTATGTGTCAGGAATCTCAAAAATGAGTGTGCTCTTTAACACAGAAATTGTGTTTCAAGAAAAGAATCATGAGTGCCTATGAAGATACAATTCTGAGCAAGTTTATTATAGTTTTGTTTACTTAAAATTATTTTAAAAGAACTGGAAATGATACAAATTTCTAACAGTAGGAGAATCGAGCTTAAAAATCTTGCTTTGTACAAATATATTTAAAGGAACTAGAAAAAAGCGTGCCCACTATATTAAGTCAACAGAGTCTAAAACAATCTGTAAAGTGTGATTCCAATTTTGTTCAAATAATTTATACAAATGTTACACCAACATTAACAGTGGCTATCACTGGATGAGTACTTAAATTTTATTAATGCGTTCTTGTGTATTTTTCATGTTCTACAATGAACATGTAAATTTTTAGCACAGACAGAACATGTTTTTTAAAGTACATCTTTTTAAAGGAAGGAAGCCAGTGCAAAGGCCTCCTATTACATGATTCCTGTTACATGAAATGTCCCCTGTAGACAAAGTCAGAGTCAGAAAGCAGATGAGCAGTGGCAGGGGCTAAGGGAGGGAGGCTAGTGAGTGACCTGGTCCAGGGTTTCTTTGGGGGGTAATAAAAATGTTCTGGAATCAGTGTTGTTGGCTGCACAACCTTGTGAATGTGCCAAGAAGTTACTGAGTTGTTCATTTTAAAAGGGTAAACTTTGTGATAAGTGAAACGTTATCTCGGTAAACCTGTTACTGTTTTAAAAGGCAATGAGAGCTTATGTAAGGGGATCTGGGAGTGGACGAGGGGTAGAGGAAGTGGAAACGGCTCTCGCTTTGTATAATAAGAAAGAATTGTAGGAAGACAAGGTCAGAGCGATGCAAGGTATAGTAGCTAGTTTTTATTTGGTAGGTGAGATTCACAGGTATTCACTTTATTATTATTATTATTATTCAGAATCCAAATATATTGTTTGTATCAAATGTTATATTATGGTGTGTAATTTGGGGGCAAAAGTCTGAGGGAAAAGGCCATAAAAGTATATTACAGTCAATAATTAAACCAGATCCTTTCTGAGAAAAATTTTAAAGTGGAAGAACAGTGCACCAAAGGAGTTAAGAGTGTAAAGAAGGGGCTTGGGAGCCTGGGGTCAGGCCCCATTCACACACTGCTACTTCAGATCATGTGACAATCAAGTCAGTCTTTTTTAACCACATCTTTTTCATTAAGACACAAACATAAAAGACTGGTAAAACTTTTTTTCAGAAAAAGTGGCTCTTTTTTTTTTTTTTTTAGTAGTGTACCTAAAATGTCCTTACCCTGAATTGCACATACTGTAACTCAGAATTTTTTGTTTTGGCCTGGCCCCGTCTTAGTTTTTAAAGATGTTGAAAGCAACCATGTTATATTATCAGAGCTTTTGCCATTTGCAATAGCAATAACGTAGGTCTGATCCTATGACACTAGATTCAGGTCCCAGCTCACATCAGTCAAGTGCACCACACCTCTTTATCAGTGAGGTTTTGTTGGGACGCAGTCATACCTGTCCATTTACTTACTGCCTGTAGCTGCGTTTATACTACAACTGCAGGGTCGAGTAAAAAATATGCACTAGAAAACCAAAATTGTTTTCTGTCTGGCCCTTTACAGAAGCTGGCTAACCTCTCCCTTAGATAAAAGTGCACGTGTTATCCCCTGTTAATGAAACCACATTTGGTTCTGGTGTCTCAGATAGCTAGAAACAAGCGTTCAGATAGCAGGAGGCTAGTACTTGAACGCTTACCTGCATCTGTTCAGTTTCTGAATTTGCCAGAATTCAGCTGGCAGGGGATGGCTGCGCTATCACAAGGGCACAAGCACGATATCTCTGAACCTGCTTTTAACCAGTTAGCTAGGAGCTACATGTTCTTCTCTGTTAGAGAAAAAAAAGCAGTCTTTGTATTGTTCAAAACAAGTCTTATTTTGCATCTGGAAAGAACACCCACGGTGCCGCCAAGTCCTGTTTGTGTCTCTGAGTTCCCACAGAGAAGCACTAGTACACGCCTCTCCAAGAGCAGGCGGCCTGCACGCCTGCACGCAGCGAGCCACTTGCGGCTCTGGTTTTCTTTTTTCTTTTCCTTTTCTTTCTTTTTTTTTCTTTTTTCTTTGAGATGGTTCTCTTGAGGGCTCCATGCACACTTCAAAGAATGTAAATGACTTTGATTTATTCATTGTCATTAAAGCGGTTCTTTTCCTGACCTCGTTATAAAGATAGCATCTCAATAGAAAATGAGCCTCAGCTGCTGAGGCCCTTTCTCACCCAATGTCTCGGCTGTGGGATTGGCCGGAGTCCACTTAGTTTTTTCTGTAAAATAAAAGACACACTTTTCATTTTCACCAATAACTTTTTGGTCTGGATGTTTTGAGTATGTTGTCTAGCTACCGTGTGGTATAACATTGATTGGTCTCAAATACTGTCTCAATTTGAGCGCTGGCAACTTCAGCAAGTCTACCCGACCGTGGGACATCGTCCAGCAAGAAATCTCCAGCACAAAACTTCACAAACCATTTTTGACACATTCGATCAGCCACAGCACCTTCTCTATACACTACACAACTCTTCTTTTGCGTTTCAGTTGCATTTTTACCTTTCTTGAAATGATAAAGCATAATATGCCAAAAATGTTGCATGTTTTCTTCCATCTTCAGTATTAAAATGGCTACACAAAAATTCACCAATTTTAATAAGTTTTTTTAAATGTGCACTGATATGACAGCTGTCACAATACAATCTCACCAAATTGTTTCAAATAAAGTTAAAGACAACTGAGCACTACTAAAGCTATCGTACAGAAAAAAACTTTTTCGCCAACCCAAAATTTATGAAACACAGTGATGTGTGCAGACATTTTAAATGGCACCAGCTGTTGTCTTATATTCTAAGGCAAGTAGAGTTTATTTGGAAAACAGGGAGGAAAAGCTTTATTTCCCACGTTGTGGTAGACACGCAACCACTCTTGGCAACCCGTACTTCCCTCTGGCTCTGTCTCCTTAGCCAGTGTGCTCAGGCCTCCCTCTCCCAGTCTCAGTTGTGTGTGTGTGTGTATGAAACTGTGAGTAGAAAAAATTATTTTTTGAACAAAAATACCAAATTAAAAAGGGTGAAAATGCCCGTGAGATTGTTTACAGAGCAGATGGGGTGGGACCTCTGCCCCTCCATGTCCTGTATGTGGCTGACCAGGAAGCAGTGGGCCTGTGCTGGTTGCTGCCGACTGGTCCAACAGCGGGCACATGGTCCGGGTTTGGCCGGCAGCCCCTCCCCAGGAGTCTGGGAACTGGAACCAAGAGAAAGACTCCGGGGTGCAGAGCGCCGATGCTGTTGGCAGCCGTGTTTTGGCCGCTGTGCAGGAAAGAGTGCGTGTGACAGGCCTGAGGTGGCTGTCCGCCCAAAGGCTGTTGTCAGGGTTGGCCCTGGGCGGGTTTCTGCTAACTTGGATTTCAGGAGGGTTCCCACCATTCCCAGAACTGACAGGAGAGGCTCACTCTCCTCCCGCTTTTTTTTTTTTTTTTTAATTTTATTTTAGAGAGAGGGGAAAGGAGGGAGAAAAATGAAAAGAAACATCGATGTGAGAAAGAAACATCATTTAGTTGCCTCTTATACATGCCCCGACTGGGGACTGAACCTGCAACCCAGGCATATGTCCTGACCAGGAATTGAACTGGTGACCTCTCGGATTGCGGGATGAGGCCCAACTAACTGAGCCCCACCAGCGGGGCCTCAGTGGTGGTACAGATACGGTGGTTTATGTGGGACACCTGCTTTCCTTCTGGGAGTCTGGAGTTTTGGTACATGCTAGGCACGTATCACTAATTCAGTCCCAAACCCGTACGAAACCCGGCCAGCCATCACAGGTGTCAGGGGTTTCGCCAGCCTCGCCCGGAGGAAATCTCTCCGGGGCGCCGACCTTTGCGGGCCAGGCTCGTGCTCTGCGCTAGTGCACGGCTGTCAGACCACGATGTCCCTTTACTGCTGTATCTCTGCTTCTCTCTTTTCTTGATCCTCTGTGTCCCATGTCCTAGTCTTTTCTTTCCATTCTTGTTTTTGTTCCTTCAGTGTCTTACTGAGAAAGGGCACATGGAAGGTAAAATTTTTGTCTTTGCATCTTTATTTTACCCTGACATGTGATGGAATCATTGGACTAAACACATTTTAGGTCATAAAGTGTTTTCCTTTCTAATTTGTAGTAGGCATTGCCCCATCACCCCGTAGTTTCCCGCGTGGCAGTGAGAACAAAAGAGCTACGGCCTGTCTTCCTCTGCAGAAGCTCTTCGGAGCCTTGGGCGCCGCGCCCCGGCACCCCCTGCACCGCCTCGCGCGCTCATCTTCCTAAGTCATTTCTTCAGTGATGTTTGTTTCTCTGTTTCTTCCTCTGGAACTCCTCCTAGCCTGGCCCCTGCTTACATTTTGTGTCAGCAAACATCTCTTTGCAGTTCTGTTTTCTGAGACACTTCCTTAACATAATCTAAAATCTATTAAAATTTTCATTTCTACTATAATTTTTTGTATCATTTCAATTTTTTAATTCTTTAATTGTGGTAAAATACACAACAAAATTTACCATCTTAAACATTTTTGTGTGCAATTCTCTAGTTTTAAGCGCAGTCCACTCACATTGCTGAGTGACCCTCTCTAGAACTCCTCCGTCTTACTCGCTGACACTGCACCCATTATTAAGCAACAGCTGCCCATCCCCCTGCCCCCAGCCCCTGGCAGCCATCCTGCTTTCTGTCTCTATGAATCTGACTGCTTTAGGGACCTCGCAGAAATGGCATCAGACAGTGCTTGTCCCTTTGCGACTGATTTGCTTCCCTGAGCAGAATGTCCTCAGGGTTCACCCACGTTGTACCACATGTCAGAATCTCTGTTAAGGATGATTAACGTCCTGTTGTATGTATCTGTCACATTTCTAAGTTCTAGGGGTTCTTCCTTGGACCCTGGACTTTTTATAGCATTCCGTTCTTTTTTCTCAGATAGGACATCAGTTCTCCTTGCTGAGAGTGACAGGTTGTGTTCATCCCTAAATGTCCTCCCTGCGGCCCCTCTTTGCCGCAGGGTCCTCTGTTCCTTGGTGTCCCCCAGCCTCCAGCAGTGTTCTGGGGGCTCCCTCAGGAGGCTGGCACGTGTCGGGCTCCCAGCAGCTCCCCGTGGTGGGAGGCTGGCACCTGTCTGTGTGCGGGACAGACTCCTGATGTCTGTCTTCAAGGCTTTTCCCTGGGGCTGGTCAGATTCTCCTGAGAAGGACCCGCCCCACCCCCAGTCTCTGCCTGTGGGCATCGGCCTGGCAGCCAGAGTTTGGGGGAGCGAAGCATGAGGGAGGGACTGTTGGCCGTGGAGCGGGGACTGTCTTAAAAACCCCTGACTCTGGGTTTTCAGGACCCGACCCATGGCTCACCTTGAAATGCTCTGGTAATTAAAGGAAGCTTGCATCTGTTTTGTGTTTACAGAGAATTTGTTTTTAAATACAGAAATAGGTAAGTTGCACCTAATACCCCCATGCCTGGAGACCCTGTTTTACTCTCCAGGGTTCGGGGCAGGGGCAGGGCCAGACAGTCCGTGCAGCCCTCTGAGACCACCTCCCGCCCACCTCCCGGAGCGCCCCCGCCCCCACCCCTGCCAGCCTCTTGAGCTTTGGGAGATGGTGCGGGTGAAATCGGATTGGGTCTCTGCTCTTTCCCAGGCTGGCTTGATATTTAGTTTTCCCTGTTTGGTTAATTTTTTCTGGTCCATCTGCTTTTCAGCTGCCAGAATTGTATTCTCTCTTTCCCCATCAATTAATGCCTTTGGGGAGAAAAATCTTTCAGTGGTTTTGTTTGGGCTTCAAGAGGGAATGAAAATGCATGTGTTCAATCCGTTATCTTTGCCTAAAAGTCTCAGAGCTTGTTATACCTTAAAAATATTAACCTTCACCTGTCACTAGGGTCTAGATCATCTTTTTTAAGTATTTAAACCTCTTCTTCCTTTTGCAGTTAGTGTTTATTTTATTAGATGGTATTATTACTTTTTCCTTGAACGGATGGTCATTTATTTTCGCATCATTATTTAACAGTCTTTGTGTAACCACTTGATAGATCCTGGCATAAATGGGCATTTAGGAGGTGTCTGGACTTTCTAGTCCCTTCCACTTACCTGTTAGTTTGGTCCTCAGCCACAGTCTGCAGTTGCGCAGGGATACGAGGAAGTGACTCGGCCTTTCCCAGTGCGCTGGACCATGGCACGGCCCATCGGCGTTTGCTCTCATTGTTATTGATCTTTCTAACTTTTGCATCTTAATATTTTTCATTATTTGATTATGTCTGTTGATTTTCTAGGGTTTTCAAGCTAGACTTGCAAATAACTTCTTTTGTTTCCAACATTTATGCCTCATGTACCTTTTTTATTGCATTCGTGAAAGCCCAGAAAATGTCGAATGCTATCGATGATGGATAGTTCTATTGTTTTCCATTCACATCTAGTCTTTACATATAATTTTTATATTGTGTCCTGATACTCTTATCAGCTAAAGGAAACTTCTGTTGTGAATTTACCTAGTTTTTTTTACTCCAAAATAGAAAAGAGTTATATCAAATTCCTTTTGACATTTGTTGAGCAATCCATAAAGTGTTTTCTCTTTTAACCCATTTATGTAATTAACATACATGTATTACATTATATATTAATTTCCTAGTGGGGGAAACATTCTTTTATGCTTGAGGACAAAATTCCAACTTGGTCATAGTGTATGCTATATATAATACGGTATATTATTCCTGGGGAAAAACGTCTGCTTGTGGTTATTCTTTGATATAAAGTATATTTTTTTATACTCTAATAGTAATAAAGGGACATTGGTTTTTTACTTGGTTTAGGTACAAATGAAGATTTGTGTTAATAAGACCTGATTTCTTTGTTATGATGTTAGCAAGCACAAAAACCCTGCCATGTTTTATCCACGTAGCTCAGTTGGTTAGAGCGTCATTCCGACACACCAAGGCTGGGTCCTTGTCAGGGCACATATAAGAATCAACCAGCGAATGCATAAATAAGTAGAACAACAAACTGATGTGTGTGTGTGTGTGTGTGTGTCTTTCTCTCTCTCCCTCTTTCTCTCTCTAAAAAAAAAAAAAAAAAATCAATAAACCAAAAGCCTGTGACATGTACGTGGTCACAGAATGCAGGAAGTATCTTGCCGCCTTCTCCAGCAGGCTTGTGGCAGAACTAACTCTCTGCCAGAAGGGACTTATTATTTCTGGGGCACAGGACAGATCC
Organism: Pteronotus mesoamericanus; assembly: GCF_021234165.1. Classification (NCBI taxonomy): domain Eukaryota; kingdom Metazoa; phylum Chordata; class Mammalia; order Chiroptera; family Mormoopidae; genus Pteronotus; species Pteronotus mesoamericanus. The sequence continues at coordinate 3,068,186 of NW_026555090.1, forward strand.
ATACAAGACTTTGATGTTGCTTCCAACAAAAGAAAACCTGGTTTTCTGAAATTGTGTTGGGTAGAAGTTGGGAAACCTTTTAGAAATTAGAATTTAGAATTTTCAATTTTCCAGTTCTCTAGAAGTGAAGGCTTAACTTTTCCTTGTGACTGGGTTCTCTTTTCTGTGGATAAAAGTCCTTGCTAGGATCTTATAGTTACACAAATGCAAAGCAGGTCCCCCTACTTGTTTGGGGGCCTCACAGGGGCCTGGACAGGGTCCTCAGTGTGCGGCCAGTCGAGCCATTGAAATCTAATGAGGTGCATTGAAGTGCCTTCCTTTGATTGTGGTTTTTTGTCAAAATATTTGATTTCTAAGAGTTTTTGCTTTAGATGAGTTGAAAATAAACTTAAAGGTGTGTCGCTCATATTTTCTTCATAGATTTTACCTTTTTGTTTTTCAGTTAAAACCTTTCGACCTAAAGTCTCATGTTATGATACTAACATTGCTGTTCCCATCTCTGTTCAGCTTTTATTTGTGTGAGGTACCTTCACACTGTATTTACAGTCTTTCACAGCAGCCTGCTTTAGGTGTACTTCTTATAGTTAGCTTTATGCATAATCCGAAAGTTCCTCTAATGGGGAAATTTAGCTGTTCACATTTCCAGTAGCTTATTCGTGTTTATCTGGTCTTATTTCAGCTACTTTAGTTGATATTTTTAGTACACTTTCCTAACTGGTTTTCTTTTTCCTGATTCCCAGTCACCTAACAGTGCCCGTGGGGAGACACGTGGGTGGAAAAGGTGGGAAGAGCTCAGACATTCTGCCTGAGAATCCGAGTAGCATAAATACGGTGGTCGGTTCTCACCAAATTTGAGTAAATAGTCCTTTCTTATCAAAATCAAAAGTTTGTAAATGTAGAGCTAAAAAAAGCCAGTTGAAGTAAAGAGAAATGGTCCAGCAAGCCCCACGGGGGCCCAGGAGTCAGAGGCGGAGCCGCGTGGGCAGGCCGCTCCCCGGGGGAGCGGTCGAGCTGGCGCTGTGCCTGGGAGGAAGAGGGGCGTGGAAGACCCCGGAACGGATCTGGAGCCTCGGGAGCTGGAGCAGATGGGTCAGACAGCAGCCTGGGAGGGAAAGTGTGGTGAGAAAGCCCGGGCAGGAGAGGCGGCACGGGTGCCGTGAGGCTCTGACGCCCCTGCAGGACGCGCGGAGCTGGGGTCACGGGGCAACCACAGCAGCACAGCCGCACGGAGCCACTGGGCAGTGATTGAAAGGAATACTGGAAACTTCTCATTCAAACGGGGGGAGTTACTTTGCAGTTTGCTAAGTAGGGCAGGATACCCTTCACAGTTTACTTATACATAGAGGGTTCATTGTTGTCCAGTGAAATCCACGTAGCTATTTCTTCGGCACTTGTGGGGACACAGAATGAGATCTGCCCCATCTGCTCAGCTGTTCTGGTAGTTCTTCATCTCTCTTTTTTATTCTAATAAAATATACAAACATCAAATTCATCATTTTAACTGTAGTGTTCAGTTCCATGGCATTAAGGACATTCACGTTGTTGTTGTGCCCTTTGCGACAGCATAGATGGACCTGGAGAGCATTGTGCTCAGTGAAATAAGCCACTCAGAGAAAGACAGATGCCGTATGATTTCACTTGTGTGTGGAATCTGATGAGCAAACTGAACTAACAAGCAAAACAGAGACAGACCCATAGGCAGAGAGCAGGCTGACCCCTCGGGCCAGGGGGCGCGGTTAGCGGGTGGAGGGACTGAGCAAAAGGACAAAGGACTCCTGGACATGGGCAACAGCGTGGTGATTGCGGGGTGGGGACATTGGGGGATAAATGGTAATGGAAAGATACGGTTAAAAACAGGCAATAATTAGGTATGGAACCTAGTTCTTCCAACAAAAGTTTCTGCCATCTTCAGAACTTTTTCACTTTCTCAAACTGATGCTGTGTCCCATTCCCCTCCCCCAGCCCACAGCAGGGCCTCTTCTGCTCTGTGTCTGAATTTACTGATTCCAGGAGCCTCACATGGACTCCTGCGGTGTCTGTACTTCCAGCACCGAATTGTTTCACTTAGCGCTGTGTCTTCAAGGCTCGTGTGTTGCATCCTGTGCCGTTCATTCTGCTGTCCTGTCCGTTTGCCTTCATCGCAGGAGAACTCGGCAGGGACGCTGCAGTCCCCCAGAACCATGGCTGTGGAGACCACGCACCCCTGGGGCTCTCAAACCTTTAACAGCCCGTGGACTGAATTAGGCCTGTATTTGTGTGGGAGGATCAGCCCTTCTAACATGGATATTTAGTGGTTTTGTTTTTTGTCCCTTTTCTCAGAGGTATGGAATGTAGTCCCCCCACACCCCTAACCCCAGGCACATCTAGGGAGACCAGAAGCCAAGTGCAGCGCTCAGCTCAGCAGCCCTGGGGGCCGAAGGAGTCACTTCCTGCTGAATTCCAGTGAAAGGCAGGAGAAAACGAGGGGGCGAAATCTGGCAGGCTGTTTGAGAGAGAACTAGGCTCCAGTTAAAGGCTCTTGACATGAGTGAGCAGAGTCTTCTGCCTCTAAAGGATTATTTAAAGGAAACATCTACACCCAGATGTTGCCAGTGCACACTTTTTTCATAGACATAGAAATGTTTGCTGTGCTGCCAGCTTCAGGAAGTAAAACAGGATTTCCAAAATAAAGCCTTGTGAGAGTGTTCCCTCCTCTGGGCTAAAGGTGATTTAAGGAGCCTTTGTCCTCCCTCCCCCCTGCCCGTCATCGGTCCGGGCAGGGCCCCTGCAGACGGGGCGTGCCGGCCCTGGGACTGCAGCGCGGCGCCGCACCAGAAGCCATTATCCTGCCGTCATTTAGGGCGATGAGGCCTGATGTTCCCCAACATTCTTCCTCCGTCCCCCAGGACAGTGTGCAAGTGTGTTGGACAGTTATAGTCCCAAGTGAACCTGCAGAATATTTTTTCCATTCTCTTATTCATGAAATGTTCTTCTGGGGGAAAAGAAGTAGCCTAGCCATAAGAAGTGATTTCAGAGGCTGAATTCAGTCTTTCTGGGAGGTGGGAGGTAGGAGGTAAAGATTGTCTAGTATAAATTAAACTTGCTCTTGGAACTAAATTCTTTAGAAGAAATTGTTATTATGTATTATTTTCTTAGTAAGCACATCCAAAAATATGGAAGTACCATTTCCCTTCAAAAATTTTCCCCATATTAAAAATGTTCTATTTGGAGTGCTAGAGCATCGTAGTGTGGGAAAAATCATGTAGTTCTCTGAAACTTTGTGGATTCTCTTAAGAGTGCGTAGGGAAGTAAGTAGTCATTCATGTTGTGGGGCGAGGGGTGTTTGAGATGGTAGGTGGAAGAACCTATTTAAGGGCATTTTGTGCAGAGTAAATACAAAAGGCTGGACACAACCTAAATAGACTTTTGTGTCTGTTCTATGGTGAGCCATACATAGCTACTAGAAAAGAACAAAGTAGCTAATGGTGATGAAAAAAGGGCTAGTATTTACTGAATATTTACCACATGGCAAACCTTGCTCTAAATGCCTAGGTGGTATTTGTGCATGTGCTGTAATCTGATCACAATCTTGTTAAGTATCCATTCCAGACCCATTTTAAGGATGAGGAAACTAAGGCATAAAGAGGTTAAGTAGGTGACCTCAGTCACACAGCTAGTAAGTGATCACTTGTCTGGTTTCATAAACCAATCTCCTAGTCTCTGCACTGCACTTCTTTCTCTATGTCTTGTGAAAGGATGTCTATCATTGGCTATTAGTAAGCAGGGGGGGCGGAGCCCGACGCAGAACAGTGTGCCTTACGTGCTCCTGTGTGCGTCAGTAGAGGGGAAACGTGGAGGTGCGCTGTGCAAGCGCCAGGTGTGCCGTCCCTCAACGCTGCCTGTGATGAGGGGGAGGCGCTGGGTCTGCACCGTCGGAAAGGGTGGCCGCGGGTCACATGCTGCTAATGTGACAAAGAAACGGAATTTTAAATTTTATTTAATTTAAGATAATCTAAATAGCCATATGTGGCTAGTGGCTATTGTACCAGACAATGCAGGATAAATATATATATGGAGGAATGCAAAAGAAGATGGTAAAAGGTCATTTAATCCTGTGGTTTTCAAACTCTACTTTAGAAAAAGCTTTGCAGAAACTTTAGTTGGAAGAACTAGGTTACATACCTAATCTTTTTTTTATTACTGTATTTTTTCCATTACCATTTATCCCCCTACTATCCCTACCCCAACAGTCACCACGCTATTGGCCATGTCTGTGAGCCTTTCTTCCTTTTTGCTGGATCCCCCCGCTTCCTATCCCACGCCGCAGAGCTGCCAGCCTGCTCGCTCTCTCTCTCTCTCTCTCTCTCTCTCTCTCTCTGAGTCTGTCTCTGTTTTTCTTCTGAGTTCAGTTTGTTCATTAGATTTCACATATGAGCGAAATCATATGGTATTTGTCTTTCTCTGACTATGTCACTTAGCCTAAAGTCCTCCTGATCCATCCATGCTGTTGCAAAGGGTAAAATTTTCTTCTTTTGTATGGCCAAGTAGTTTTCCATTGTGTGTTTCTTAGTGATTTTATCCACTCAGTTACAGATGGATACTTGGGCTGCTTGCCTATCTTGGCAATTATAAATAATGCTGCAGTGAATATAGGGGTGCTTTTGTTCTTTCAAATTAGTGTCTGGGTTTTTTTTCAGATATATGCCCAGAAGTGGAATTGCTGGGGCGTAAGGCAGACCCATTTTCAATGTTTTGAGGACGCTGCCCACTGCTTTCCACCGCGGCTGCCCCAGTCCGCATTCCCACCAACAGCACGAGGGCTCCCTTTCTCCACAGCCTCGCCAGCCCTGTCACGGCCAGTCATTTCAAAACCGCCAATATAATCCAGCCTCTTCATTTGAGATGAGGAAACAGAAAGCCCGAAAGGCTGAGTCATTTGCCTGCAGTCACCAGCTACTCTAGTGACAGAGGAACATCTGGGACTAGGAGCTAGTCACAATTTGGGTTTGGTTTTTCCTCCTCACAGTAATTTACATTTTAGCTTTCCAAGGCTTTAGTCAATCAGATAATAAGCTTTAAAAAAAAAAAGACAACAGAAAAACAGACTTTTGTCTCCAGTGTTCCCAGAGCTACACCGTAACACCATATGCGAAGCGCTCTCTGCAGCCCAGACCACATCACGCCTTCGTGGTCCAGACTCGGGACAGTCTTGCTCTGCCCGCTCCGCTGTGTGGTGAGTCATATAGGCCAGGGACCAGGCTGCGTGTCTGTCTGGCCCTCAGCACCTGCCCAGAGAGCACCTGCCCAGAGAGAGCAGCTGCAGAGAGAGGGCCTTGATGGCCGTTCTCTGGCTCTGACTATAAAGAGCCATGGGCTGGGCTCTACTTTCCGCCTGGAGAGAGGACTCATTAGTGCAAATGGTCCATAAAAAGGTTTCTTTACCATTTCCTTGGGCAACTGGTGCTATAGATAAACACTCAGCTAGCTAGAAGGGTGGGGTTTAGGGGTGCTGAGGTAATCCGGAACGTGGGAGATGGGGTAATTCTAGGATGAATGGAACCAGCAGATCTGCAAACTACTGTTACCTTTTTTTAGAAAAAGTAAGCCAAGATGATAAGTGAAATTAATGAAAATAAGGTAATCAACTCCAGGGAAAGGCAGTAGAGAGGGGCGGGGAAGAAATTGCAGAAGTGTTTCTCCAGGAACCTGGAGCCTGGTCCCAGCCTGAGGGTGGAACCTAGTGGGGAATCTCAGGAGCCGAGCCCTGGGCAGAGAGAAATCCGCCCAGTGGAGGCCCCAGGTCCCCCAGTGGGAGCTGCGTTGCGTCTTGGGTTCCCAGCACAGCCGTGCTAGGCTGCAGAGGGGCACCGGCATGGGTGTGGGCCCAGGTGGGCAGCTCAGAAGGTGCTGAGCAACAGCACAGTTGCTGTAAATCTAGTCTAGGCACCACCAGGCCTGGGCCAGAGGCCCTTGGGGAGGAGACAGTGAAGGGGGGGCTCTGTAGTGTTAGATGAAAAAAGAGGAAGCAGGAAAGATGTAGCTCCAGCCACTCTCCTGACATCAGTATCCTCTTGAGTCTCTCTCCAGGGAGAGCTGTGCCGTGTCTGCCAGTGTTTCTCTGGAGGCAGAGCGGCGCTCTCACTAGAAAGCTCTCCGCTGCAGAGGATACTTCTGCCCTCTTCCCCCCATGCCTCACCACTCTGATCCTCGCCGTGTACGCAAAGCAAAAGGCGGTCCTTGCACGGCCTTCTGGCCCACTCTCAGGTCTCAAACCCTCAGTTCCTTCAAGAGGGGTAAAAAGTAGGAAATATCATTTTTAAAAAGTAAATGATTCCAAATTAATCTCTAAATTTAATTCAATTCCAATTAAAATCCCAAGAGGATTTTTTTTACTTTTGAACTTTAAAATAATTACAAATTCACCTGGAAAAACAAACAAGAATAGCCAAGAAGGTTTAGAGAACAAGTAACGGAGGCGCATCTGCTCCAGTGTTGGGGGTGGGGGTGCGCCGAGAAGCTGGGGGAGAAAGCCCACTACCTCACCCACGCGCGCCCCGGTGTCCGGGATGGACCACGCACACAGTGCCTGAGGCCTGAGCGCATTCCAACAGCTCATATTTAAGAGTATTAAAGATATTTCATTAACTAGATTGAGTAGGGCCATGTTTTTAAACATTTTAATAGATAAGCAAAAGTTTTCAGACTTGATGGCATAGATGATTAAAGCAGTAATGCAAATAGGATCGAAGAAGAAAGGAATTTCAAGGCAACTCCAAACTTATTTGCTTGAAGATGTAAAAGTAGTAAAATGGAGGTGAAGTAGCCTCGCCTCAGAAGTTAACTGTAACTGAATAAAAAACTACAGCCATGTCCGTTTTGTTCGCACACCTGCAGTTGAGGCCTGACTCCTCTTTGCTCCACCGCGTCTGGGGCCTCACTGGCTAGAAGCTGGGCCAGTTGACCTGGCCTGTCTCCTCTAAGGAAGCCTCTGCGCTCAGCTGGCATGGATCCCGCACACCTCGGAAGCCTCCGGAGCCGCAGAGAGTGGGTTTCAAGAGTTCTGCGAAGATGCTTGAAGTTTCCCAGGACTTAGCCTTGGGAGTCTCAGTGTGACTTCCTCTACTTTCATGCAAATTATTAAGGCCAGCTCAGATTCAAGAGGAGAGTTAGATTCCACCTCTCAGTTGGAAGATTTAAAAAAATCTCTAGCCACCTTTAATCTATCACATGAGGGAAAAAAGTTAAGATCTCTAGCCTGCCCTTCTAGCACACTTCCTCCCCCCGCCCCCCATTGCTTTTAGAGAGAGAGAGGAAGGAGGAAGGGAGGGAAAAAAGCATTGATGGGAGAAAGAAGTGTCAACTCTTTGCCTCCCATAGGCTTCCAGACCAGGGGTCACATGTATCTGAGCCCGGTCTAGGGATCAAACGCATAACCTAGGCATGTACCCTGACCAGGAATCAAACCTTTGGTTACAGGACAGTGCTCCAGCCAACTGAGCCACACCCGTCAAGCCTCTAGCACCTTATTAATTGCAATTCACTTCCCTCATCTATAATCAAATCTTCACTCTTCTTCCTCTAAAAATTTTTTTGGGAAAAAAACCCAAGAAGGCATTACTCCAGGATCTAGTCCAACACAGAAACATGCAATTATTAAGGTTCTTATTTACTCATTTCAGAATAATATATGATGTCATTAATATTTTTAATAACATTGTTTTTCCAAATTGTAAAAGTAATACATGGTCCTTGTAGAAAAGTTGGAAAATAGACCCAAAAGAAAATGAAGAAGAAATAAGTTAAATGTCATCTCACTCAACTGGGTCCCTGTTTCTGGCCTACTGAAGTCTCTTTCCGTTCCGAGTCTGTCCACGGTCATTCTTCCCACCCAGGTCACCTCCGCTAAGTTGGTGATAATGTGGAAAAGAGCAGGGCCAACTTTCTAGGTTGGCATTTATCCAGTAATTAGTGAAAAATATCAAGTATCTAAAACGTAATGCATATAGTAAAAACATCAGAAACTGGAACATCAGAATTTTTCCATGAGCTCCCTAAGAATGTTTACAGATTAGAAAACTGAGTTATAGATTTTTTAAATGAAAATTACACCCCCAAAGGTTTACTTAATTTAATTGATAGACAAGTAGGATGTTTTTAGTTCTCCATTCTGACTGGTGATGCTACAGTAAACATTCTTTTTATTTTTAACATTCTTTTTTAAAATTATTGATTTGAGAGACAGACAGAGAAACATCGGTTTATTCTTCCATTGACCCATTCATTGGTTGATTCTTGTATGTGCCCTGACCTGGGATCAAACCCTCAGCTTTGGTGTATGGGGACGATGCTCCAAACAACTGAGCCACTTGGCCAAGGCCACTACAGTAAACATTCTTATAGGTATGTCTTTGGACAGATGTATGATGGTTTCCTCTAGTCCCAGATAGGAAATTATTTGGTCAAATTGTCTTTTCATTAAAAAAATTATTTGGTCAAATTGTCTTTTCCTAAAAGCCTATACAAATTTATATTTCTATGAGCCAATATAAGAATATTTATTTTCCCACATTTTCATTAACTCTCTGAATTAATAGTCCTTAAATTTTTGCCAACCTGCTGAGTTTTTGTTTTGTTTTGTTTCTGGTGAGACTGAACGCCTTTTTATATGTTTCCAGCTACTTGTGTTTCCCCTGCAGGGCATCACTGGTTCACTCCTCAGCCAGCTCTCACTTGAGTTGTTTCTTTCTTATTGATTGTAGAAATGTATTCCAGGTGTGAGTAATTTGCCATATATACATATATATTACTTTCAAATTTTTGTCATACAGAAATTTAATTTTATGTGATCAATTTTCTCAGTCCTTTTCTAGTGCTTTTTGCATTTTAGGCCTCAGATGGCTTTCTTTTCCCAAGATTATACACTTAGCTGTCTATATCTTCTTCTCATCATGTGTAACTTCAGTTTCTAAGTTTAGCCATGTGGAAGTTATCTCTAAACGACTGGTAGCCCAGGACTGACCTTTGATGGAAGGGAAGCCCACGAGGTGGGCCCTCTGCTTGGAACAGTGTGCGTATGGCGCACGGGGTAGAGACCCGGAGTTCAGTCCGAGCCCAGCCGTCCGCCGAGACGGCCTGTGGGTCAGGGCGTCGGGAAGGAGGAGACTGTGCAGAGGGGGCCGACGGGCCACATGCGGGTGTCCGTGAGTCGGGGGCCGAGGGCGTGCTGGCTGCATGCAGGGCCCCCCGCGCTTTCCACACAGCCTGCAGTGCGGACGCAGGCGCCGGAACGGGGCGGGCGCCGACCGCTGCCCTGGGCGAGGATCGAGCGCCAATCCAGGCCCGGAGAGGCGGGGCCGGCGGCATCTGCGGAGGTGCCGAGTGGACTCACGTGGGTGTGCGCGCTCCGTATCTTTTCTCGCCATATCAAAGTAAGTTTGGTCCTCCCAGGATTCTCCCTGCACAGGCCTTAGTGAAGAATGAGCTGATCTTGAAATTGTTACATTTCCCCCAAAATAAAAAACTGGGTCTGGTTCCACAGCTGTGACTATAGAGAACTATCGAGAGAAACCCCAGAGGCCCTGGGAGTGAGCATGTTTAGGTCACACTGTGCGCACGACAGCTACTTCCCAGGGAGTGAGTGCACTGCGTTTTCTAAGTAGTCTCCCTCCTTCTTCCCAGAAGCTTTGCTTTTTTAACTGTTTGTAAACGTTTGCACTCCGTGCACACAGAGTCAGCCCGTTCATAGGAATATAAGGGAGCGACCCCGCGAGCCTCAGAGGAGCGGAGAGGCGGGGTGAGGTCAGAAGACTGCGGAGGCCTCCGGGCCGCAGCACAAGGCTCGGTTCCGCGGGTGCCGGCAGCGCTCTCCCGGCGCTTCCTGTTTCACCCAATGTTGGTGTCTCCAGGCAACAAAGGCAAATGAAGTGAACCTTCTACAAGCAAACATCGGGGATGGCTGGGTTTGGCTTTGCTCCCTCCCACGGTCTTAGTTAAACTGAGTGCTGCCTCTGCATTCACCCCTTAGAGCTTTATTTGTCTCCAATCTCAGCCTTTCCAAGAGAATGTTCTTAGATATTCATTCACTGGAGTTGGGGTTTTTAGCTTCCCATGGACTCTCGTGTCAAATGACATCTGCATCAAGGAGGACAAAGTTCTATGTCTTATAAAATTTTCTTCTAAGTGTTTATACTTAACCTATTTTGGAGAGGCTTGGAATGTTAACTTTTTTATCTCTGAGACTTCTTTTCCCCAGAACATTCTCTCTCTCAGAAATATCTCTGAAATATTTATATCCTAGAGAAAGTTAAAGATCATTTTCAATGAGCAATCACCATCTCCCTCGGGAAAATAATCAGCAAGTTTCTTTTTGTTGTCCCTCTGCATTTTCTTCCCAGGAAATCTTCTGCATAACTTCCATAACGTTCACTTTTTATCAGCCACAGTTCAGGCCCTTGACACCATCAGGGTCTGTCTGTCTCTCCTTTTCTGCTTTCCCTCTTCCCTTCCTCTGTCTCTTTCCCTTCTTCCTTCTCCCCTCTGCTCCCCCCTTCCTTTTCTTTCTTTCTTACTAAAATATAACGTGCAAGTGTGTGGCTCAGTGGAATTTCAGAAAGTGAGCAGACCATGTAATCAGCCTCCAGGTCCAGAAGCGCAGCCTTGTCAGCGCCGAGTCCTCCTCCTGCTCCCTTCTTGTTACCAGCCTCCAGTCCAGGGTAATGGTGATCCTCGTCAAGTTTTATTCAGGAAAATAATTGTGAACACGTCCTGTAGAACGCTTGGTTAGCCATTTCTCCCTTTCCTCTAAGTTACTCTTTCGATGAACCCCCTAAGATTCAGCGGAATGATAACTGGGGAAAAGAGGATATTGTATTAACATCCTTGGGGGTTTGTTGTTCTCCTTAGTTTTTGTCCTGAGTCAGAGCTGCAGCGATGAGCACTGAAGGCTGTTGCCCACCAGTGCAGTGAGACAACCCCCCACACACCCTGAGCATGTGAGCGCCACCCGGCCACGGTTTCTTCCCTCTCTGGTCGTGGTGGTGGTGTCACCGGACGGGGGCCTCGCCCGGAGCAGGGCAGCCCAGGGCCCGCTGTAGTGGGTGGGCTCTTGGCTTCGTGTTGGAAAGATTTCTCAACACTTGCCCTGGTGACTATGAGGGTACAGCTGCTAAAGCTGGGGACCCTGAAACGAGGGCTTAGCATAGAAGAAGCAACAGGAGCTCCCAGGCAGGGCTGCCTGAGCTCGCTGGGAAGTCAGAGCACAGGGGGCCTTGGGGACAGGGTCAGGGGGTCAGCCTGGGACAAGGTGCTGCTGCCCAGAGCCTTGGAGTTTAGGAGACCCATGCCTGTGGGCAAAGAAATGGGGGCTGGGGGGCTGAAGAAGAAAGGACAGGAAAAGGCAGAGGCTGCTCCCCAGGGGGAGAGCATGGGCTGTATCCTCCGTCCTCAGGCTTTTCTCGCTGCCTTTAGGGCAGGAACCTTCAGGGAGGTCTCAGGGGAGGGTCTCAGCAGAACATCCATCAGTTCGCCAAGTGGGACCTTTGAGGGTCCTGGTCTCCACTGATGGGTCAGCGGCAGGGCAGGGGGTCTTCCGTCACTGCAGTTGGCCCTGGTGTCGTCCACCTGGTTTTGCTGCTTTTCTGGGCCTGGAGCTGAAACACAGCTGAGGCCCGGATGTCGTCTCCGGGGGGAAGGGCCAGGGCAGAGAGGTCACCCTGGGGGTGAGGCCCTTGTTTTCCCAGTGTTGCCCCTGCCAGGCACTCAGGGCCTTTCCCCAGTGACCGTCTGCAGCTGGCTGCACCTGGCTCGGCCACCGTGTTCAGCTCTGTCTCAGTTTCCCTAGCCCACTGGCCAGGGAATTTTCCTGTTTCCTTACTCTCCTGTCTCAGTAGCACTGGATCGCAGCCCGCGTCACTGGGACCCTCACACCACACCTAGACGTTTTGCCAATGCAGGGAAACCAGGCTCCCGGCGCCGACGCCAGACTGGACAGCCCTGTGCTGCCGCACGGCCCTGTCCTCAGGGCCTCCTGGGAAAACTGCCGGCCCTGATGAAGCCCAGGTTTCTTTAATACTTTCAACCCCTTCCCCTGCTCAGTGAGGCCGTCCACTGCTGTTCTCAGCTGCCCCCACCTCCCCTGGGGCTGCTGCTGAGAGTCCAGGGCACCGCCTGCGCTCTGGCGGGACAGGTGCACAGGGGAGCTGTAATGAAACGACACGAGAGGGCGGTCTGATAAAGCAAGAGTCAGCTCATCTCCTTTCTGATGCATGTGAGAAACACGAGCAGTGCACATGGCTGCCCCCCAGCTCAGTCCTTGCTCCCTGCGGCACCTCCCGGCTCGCAGGTGGAGCCCAGCGAGCAGCAAGGCCGCCTGTATCATAACAGTGGCAGCAAAGGCAGCCGCTGAGACTCGCACTGGCTTCGCAGGGTGGTCTTCATCATCTCATGTGAGGTGTCATAAATGCGCACACATTGCAGTTGTGCAGCCAGCTGTGTTACATTGGGAATTGCTGATACTCGCGTGTTCAAATAGGATTACGGACATTTTCAAATGGCACCCAGGGAACTAGAATTGGAGTTGTTCCACTCAGAAGTAAGAAGGGTAAAGCTTTTATTTGATAGTGGCATGTTCTTGGAATGACTATAATACTGTAAATTACAGCCGACTGCCTTCCATGTAGGCTGGCGTCCGGACAGTTTGAAGTCTTAAATGCAGTGAATAGAAGTCACATGGAAGAGAAGTGTTTCCTGCCCTGGATGTTGGGTCTGGTGACCTGAGGAGCTTGGGAATGCCTCTTTGTTCTTGCATAGCTTTGCTTGGCCTCACAGCCGAGGCCAGTCTGCATTGCAGCATGTCCGGCGGTCAGGCCGTCTGAGCTCTCCTCACCTCTCCTCAGCGTGTAGGTCGTTCTGATCGATCTTTTCAACCGTGGCTTTGATCGTACCAGATTTTATACCTGAGAGAATAATTTCAGCCTATTACTCATTTATAATTATATATCAAAAACTGTTCTTATGTGGCAGTTAAAAAATACTGGGCATTCCTTGGGGTGTGTTTGGTCTCTCAAAATGCTTCTGAAAATTGGGCAGATCAAAAAAATGTTTTGGATCCTACATAGTATAAGAGATACATGTTTAAAGTGTTTTCATTTTTAGAAAAAGATTTATCAAGCGCTGTAAGTTTTAGGGGAAGATTCAGGAGTGAAGGCAAGGAGGGAGGGAGGAGGAGGAGGAAGAGAGAGAGGGAGAGAAGAAAGAAGGAAGGAAGGAGGCACAGCGGACAGGACATATGCTTTGCAAGTTTGACAGAACTGGAGCTTGATCCTAATTCTCATTCCAGCAGTACTTCTTTTTGCTTCAGCTTTGTTGCCCACAAACTAGATACAGTGCCACTTACTATGTACGGTTGTTCCAAGAATTAACTGAGAAAACGCACAGTGACAGGCACAGCGTTGATACTCTACAGACGCCACTGCCTTAACCACCAGCGCCGTTTAAGGGAGAGCTACTTAAGGGGCCTTGACCTTGACCCCAGAGCATTTGGCATTTTGTTTAAAATGAGGCCTTTCTCTTGGATGTCATGTGGCATATGCCCGCGTGGCCTTTCAGAAGAAAGCTGCCCGGTTGGTGCCAGGCTGGGCCCATCCATGCAGGTGCCCAGTGGCCACCATGAACAGTAACCGAAAGTCGAGTGCGGCTCTCCTTCCCGAAAATCACAGGCATTGAAGGGTTGGAAAGGTTTGGAAACAGGGCCTCGGAGTACCTCACACGGCAAAGGAAGGCAGGCAGAGCATCTGACTTGTAAGAGCTGTGGAGCCAGCTCCCGCAGGTGGCCAGGCCGGCCTCCCACGCCCCGGCCCAGGCCCTGCCGTCCACCGCGCTGGTCCCAGTGTGCGGGACTGCGGGCGGCCCGGGCAGGTTGTGGCCCCCGCCTAGGACTCCCTCTGCTGTTTTAGACATACAAGCCTCTTCGGAAACCAGAAAATCAGAGTGTCCCCATTTCTGCAGCGGCCTCCAGGCCACCTCAAATAGCCGTCGGACCGAAAGAGGCTTTCACAGCCAAGATGCCGGACGATCAGCTTACCAGGAAGCCCAGCTCGCGCACGTTCACTCCCACACAGCGCCGGGCCCCTTCCAGCAAGGCCGCCCCCAGACTTGGATGTAACGCAGAGGCTTAGCAGCTCCTAAAATCTCATTGTGCTTGGGTCATGGAAACTGAAGGAAGGGGCATTACTACTGCTGTGTGTCTCTTTCTGCCAGGTAGCCTCCCCTGGGGAAATGCGGTCACGGCAGGTAGGAGAGCAGGGCTCACTCCTGCAAGCAGGTTCTAGAACTGGAGTTGCAAAGCTCAGCCAGCTTTGGAGAGGTTCTGGGGTCCAAGGGGCATCCTGGACCCGGCTGGAATTGAGAAGAGGTTTGATGGAAAAGACCCTAAGGTGGGGCCTGGGTGCCTGGCGTGTTCATTTTCTCAGGTGAACCGTGTGTGCGACATGCAGTACCACCCGCTCTGGCCTCAGTTTCTTTGCTGTAAACTGAAGCTTTTGACTTATCTCATCTTTCCGGGCCATGCCAGCTCAAACTGATGCTGGGGAAGCCTAGATAAAAAGCCCAAACAAGATTAGAAGCCATCTGCTTCTGAAACCCTCAGGAAACTTCACAGGAAACACATTACACCATATTTCTTAGTTCACATTTCCATCTACAGCTTATACACACTTAGAGAATTCTGTAACGGCCCCTCCCCCTGTCCAGCGGAACCTCACACTCTTCACACTCCCGCCCGTGGCCGCTGGTGCACACGCCTGCCCCGCATTCCAGGGCAGTGAGGATCACGCTGTGGCAGGGTTGCACGTGGCTTAGGCACAGGGAGGGAGAAGCAGTCAGTGTTCACCCCTCCAGGAAGGACAAGCCCTTCACCGCCTCTCCGCACCTTGGCTGGCTTTGCCTGCTTCCTGCTTCCCGCCGTGCGGTGTCCTGAGGAGGAAGACCTCGCTGCCTCCCAGCGCCCAGTGGCTGTGGGAAGAGTGCAAAAGGAACCCCACGTTTTCCTGCATCCTCTGACCAAACCAGGGGGGGCCCAGACATGGCCCTAAGGGAGGGCTGCAGCCCCCACACGGCCCCCTCAGGCTGTGTCTGCGCGTGTACACAGCCACGACAGCAGCCGGCCTGAGCGTTAAAGACCTAGTGGGCTTCAGCACCGACATCTCATTTGGGACGGGCTCTGTGAATCCGGGAAGAAACCCTGCTGGGATAAGCCTAGTCCACCGGGAGCTCAGGGCACTGGCGGGAGCCACCGTCTCCACAGGCCACCATACAGAGCTGGATGTGGGTTTCTCCCTCCTGATTTACCAGGCAGCTTCCAGCGTCCCTGCCTGTTCCGAAGGCAGAGCTCCTTTTCCCTGTGACCCTCATAACCCCAGTGTTGGGTGTGCCTGCGTGGTTTTCTCCTTCTGAAAACCCCTTCAAGCTGTGGGCAGAAGAGGGAGGTGTAGGGACACGCCACGAGAGCAGCCCCGTGGGTCTTCACGATGTTTTTGCTTTGTCTCGGTCCGACGGTTGTGAATCAGGGTTGCACCTGATGACGGTGGGGATGATGAGTCTCCCTTGGCCAAATAAGGCCAGGAGATGCAGGGATGGACAGAGCTTATCAGGTGGGTTAATTTGAAGATTACGTTCTCAGAGCCTTTAATATACCAGAGGCAGACAGAAATTCCCTAGTGTTTTGAGCCCTGAAGCCTTTTTTTCAAGATTTGGGCAACACCATATCTTGAATTCCTGGTACCAAAATTAAACATACTTCCTGCAGATTCGAGTAGTTTCCCGCCTTGCATTACAGCAAACCCGGAAACGGACACCCGCTCCCGCACCACCTCATTCCTGTCCTGTGACTGCACAGTCGGACGAGTAACGCTGCTTTTCCCCCCACAGAACATCGATATTACCAACTTCAGCAGCAGCTGGAGCGACGGCTTGGCCTTCTGTGCTCTCCTCCACACCTACCTGCCCGCCCACATCCCGTACCAGGAGCTGAACAGCCAGGAAAAAGTAAGTCCCCACCCGTCACCCTGGGCACCCCCCACACACGTCCCTGTGGGGCAGGGTTTAGAGACTTGGGGTGGAAGCGAGGATGTCGGTGCAGGGTACGGGCAACTGCTGAGTGTGGCTGTGCTGCGGAGTCCCACCCCCAGCAAATACTCCTCAGCGTCCCTTCCCCATAGAGGCCCCTTGTCACCTAGAAGAATACAGTGGAGACCCGCTGACTGAGCCACTGAGACGTTCCTGTTGCCCGTTGTCCAGAGAAAGTCCTAACAGCATCTGACCTTCACCGTGTGGAGGCCTTGGCCCCCTTTTTTCAAAGTCTTCAAAGAACCAACAAACATCACCAAAAAGAGTTCCCCACCCAAATATGCCTGGGAAACAGCACCTTCTGCCACGCTTTCGGAGATTGACAGTGCTCGTTGGCACAGCCGGGGCTTCGGGTCCTTCATTAAAGACCCTGCCCTAGATATCACATGCACTAAGCCGCCTCCTTCTAAGTACTTGCAACAGGAGTTGGCGGGCTTTTCCTGTTGAGGGCCACACGGCAGACTCTGTGGGTCTGTGGTGCTCTGTTATGGTTCAAGTCTACCACTGGGGCACCCAAGTGGTCCTGGGCAATGTGGGCAGGCTCTGTTGCAATAAAACTTTATTTATAAAAATAGGCTACAGGCCAGATGCAGCTACAGGCTCGGTTGTCAAATGCCGACCTGGAACACCCTACAGAATCATCTTGCACAGTGTGCCTTGGGTGCGGGTGTTCTCCACACTCATTCTTCAGCACATATTTCCTGCCAAGCCTCACGCACAGTGATACATACAGACAGCAGGGAGCAATGCAGACGTGTCCTCCACCCTTGTGAGAGGGACAATCAGCAAGTGAGAAACTTGCAAGGAATATAATAAACACGCAGTTGTAAATCCGGGGGGAGGGCCGTGGGACAGAGAGTGGGAGAGAGAACAGCGGAGGGATGAGTCCGAGGAGGAACCCGGACGGTCTTCCTGAGGAGGCGCCACTTCATCTCAGTCGAGAGAGAACGGGAAGGGTCCAGGGCCGGGAAGCGCAGAGCAAGGACACCGTGGTGCAGTCCAGACCAGAGAGGCAGGCCGGCTGCCTGCGGCACCGGGGCGCGCGGGAGTGCACGGGGCAGACGGGCCAGAGCAGCAGGGCTCCTGGGCGCGGCCCTGCTGGCAGAGTCAGCATTTTGCTCCAGGCCCTGAGGGGAGTCCTTGAAGGAGCCCGAACTATGGGGAGACACTGTCCCTGTTTTCTAAAGGCCTCCCTGGCTGTTTTATGAAACCAAATGAATTGGAAAGAAAACTAGATTGAAACAGGAGCTACCAGTTGGGAGGCTGTTGCCGTTGTCACTGTGATAACTTGGTTTCTCTGGCTTCACGCATTAGCCGGGGTGGTAGTTTTGCGGGACAGGGGCCTGGCCCAGGGGGCTGCCGAGGGCCAGCTGGTAGCGTGTGGGTGCGTGACTCTGTGCAGGAAAGATTTCACAACACAAGTCCAGGTGACTACAAGGACCCATTTATTAACGCTGGGGACAGTGAAACAAGGAAGGGCTTTGCATGGAAGCAGCAACGGGAGCCCAGGCGGGGCTGCCTGAGCTCACGGGGAGGCCAGGGAACAGGGGGCCCTAGGGACAGGGTCAGGGCGTCCGCCTGGGATGAGAGCCGCTGCCCATTGTTCTAGAGTTGGGGAGGCGTGAGCCTGTGGAGAAAGGAGCGGGGAGAAGAAGGGAAGGGAGATGGCGCCGCTGCTCCCCAGAGGGAGCCGCAGGCCTGCTGAGTCCTTTGTCTTGAGGCTTCCCTCTCTCCCTCTTGCAGGTGGGAACCTTAGGGGAGGGCTCAGGGGAGGGTCTGAGCACAACATTCATCAGTGCCAGGTGTGTCCCCTCAGGGTCCTGGTCTCCACTGACGGGGCAGTGACTGGGCAGGGAATCGTTTGTTACTGCAGAAGGTTCTGGCCTAGCCCGCCTGGTGCACTGCTTTTCTGGGCCTGGAGCTGAAACACAACGGACGCCTAGACGTCATTTCCGGGAGGAAAGGTTTCCCTCCGGGCCAGGCCCTTGTTTCCGCAGTGTTGCCCCCGCCACAGGCACTGGGGGCCTCCCCCCATGACCTGCTGCCCCTGGCTGCACGTGGCTTGGCCTCTGTGCCCAGCTCTCCGTCTCAGTTTCCCGGCTCCGCTGGCCAAGGAATTTCCCTAGCTTCTTGCTCAGGAGCAAGGTAGATGGAAAGAGGGAAAGATATTTGAAATATATCTTGGAAGTAGAATCAGCTGGACTTAGTGACTGAGTGGTGGTAGCGCAGGATCAGAGGAAGGAGTCGACCGTGACTCCAGGTGTCCAGCTTGACAGGACCCTTCTCTGAGGTAGAGAAGGAATAGATATCTTTAAAGGTTCTATTTTGATTATCCCACATAAAGATCAAAAGTGCAAAGAATGGTTATGGCACTGATGGCGAGAATAACTGAACGGAGGGATTTAATTTTTCAGAGTGCGTGTTAGGGTCCTCCAGAACAACAGAACCAACGGGACGGATGTAGAGAGAAAGAATTCTTCTAAGGAGTTGGCTCACACATTGTGGAGGCTGAGAAATCCTAAATGTGCAGGACAGCGGGCAGCCTGGAGGCGCAGGAGAGGGCTGAAGCCGCGGACTGAGTCTGAAGGCGGTCTGCTGCCAGAATTCCCTCTTCTTAGGGAGGGATCTGTCTTCTTTTAAATCAAGACCGTCAACTGAGGAGAGGAGACCCACCCACATTATGGAGGGTGTTTTGCTCTACCCACAGTCTGCTGATATAAACATTGATCTCATTTTAAAAATACTTTCACAGATTGCTTCTCGGCCTTTTGGCTAAAACCAAGTATAGTATCTGTTCTTATCAGTTTAAAAATACTTTCACAGAGACATCTAGAATAATGTGAGGTCAACTACCTGGACACTGTGGCCTAGCCAAGTTGACACAGAAAGTTAACATCACAGCGTATTAAAATTTCACGGCACTTTTCTGTGTGGTGCTGGACAGGATTATTAAACATTTGGAAAACAACAAACAAAGAAGTTCTGTCCCGAGTCATGTTAAGCTGTCCATGAAGTGTGCAGGTGGCTGGATGGCAGATTTGGGGTTCAAAGGGAATCGAGAGCTGTAAGGACAGATTTGGGGTCATCAGTGACTAGATCCACACTACCTGAACTTCATGAAATGATGGAAATGTTCTATATCTGTGCTGTCCAGTCTGGTCGCTACTGGCCACTTGAGCACATGGAATGTGGCAAGTGCAACTAAAATTGTGAATTTTTTATTTTAATTACTTTTCACTTAAATAGCCGTATGGCCACTCTACTGGACAGGACAGACATAGTGGTATCTAAAGCCTTGAGACTAAATGCACCAAGCCTCTACTCACACAGCTGGTTCCCCAGCCAACACCCTGCCCCGCAGTTCCCAGGGGCTTCCAAAAGACACCTGCCTCGCCTCTCACTCTGAAGCCATTTCTGGAACCAAAGACAAAACCTAAGTATTATGACAAAAGATTCCCCTGTGGCTCTAATATAAGAAATCACAGGGGTTTCAGGTGCTCTGTGCCAGGAACAGTGGACAAAGACCAAATAGAATTTATTATAAATCACACTATCACAGAGGCATAAAGAAAAGACCAAGAAGCAAACCGTGAAGATTGCGGCACTCATTTCGGCAGAAGGGATGACCCAGCAGCGACCCCGGCGTCTCTCCCCATTCTCTAGTCCCTGCCTCTTCCATGTGGCATTGCCAAGAAAATGGAGTAAACAATGGGCATAAAGCAATTCAGAATCATCAGAAGACCTTGCTAAAACTGTAGGAAGTGTAAGTCTAGGCACTAATACACATGCTGTCCAAAGCAGCTGTCTTTGTGAGAGGGAATGTCTGTCTGCAGTCATACAAGTACACCTGGCCTCTTTGAAGGACCTGTTGGAAAATAATGAGCGTAAAACGTTTGCTCTCACACTGCAAAGTCACGAGCATGCTTCCCGAGGACTGAAGCTGTGCCGTCGCGGTCCCCACACACCGCACACAGCCAGCTCCCGGGGCTGCTGCACCTATGGAAATGTTCGCTAGCACAACAGATGCTCAGTGTACTCACTTTCCCTTTGTCCTCGTGGTGCCGGCAGGATTGAGATTCTCTGAAACCGGCGATGCTGCCGTCAGGGAGCCCGAAGTCCGATTGTGGAAGGCTGGTCTGTGAGGCGGCGGAGGAGCCAGCTCCAGGGCGCTGCGATTCCCACTTCCAGGCCTCTGTGGCGTCACAGTCCCCTTGTCAGCCAGGGTCGGGTCTGCATCCTGGAGTCGAGGGCCCTGTTCGCTGGCTACCGCCTGCGCCCACCCCCGGCCAGGAGCACCTGCTTCCTGCTTCCTGAACGCCCCGTGCAGACGTCCGCACATGGAGTGGATTTTCACCACTGCCTGCTGTGCGGTGGGCGTGCTTACACGACGCTTCCGAGTAGGCGCACTGGGAGAAACTCGTAGGTCAAAGTCATGGATGAAGGTTTTCAGAATACATGTCAGTGCAGCATGACACGGAGCACGTATGAGAGGCAGCACAGGGGAGCTCCCCCAAGAAGAGGGGGTGAGGAGGGCAGCCCTCCTTGAAGGAGGCACGTGTGCGGTCAGGTTCCCCGGGGAGCCAGGTCACCTGAGGGAAACGTACCCTTCGCCATTGTTAGGTGAGTGGCGTGTGGCCCCCGCCGCGGTAGAGCCCTGTTCTGGCGAGCTCTGTGTCTGTGCTGTACCAGTACATCAAGCCGGGCACCAAAAAGAGGCCTGTGTTTGTAAACACCTACTCAAATCAAAATCTAAAAATTGTGTGACACAAACCAGGAAGTTCAGAAATCGTGAGCTCTTCCTACCAAGATAGACATAATTAAATCAAGTGAGTTTGACATCGTTATTAAATAGGGAATTTCCGATCAAACTAACAAGGATGTCTTCTAAGACATTAAAGTGATTACACGCTCAGAGAGTGTGAGTTACAGGCAGTGGAGGCTTCAGCATTTTCCAATAAAAAGCAGACTTATCTGTCATCCTGTGAAACTTGGACTTAACGCTAAACAGACCCGGGTGATGGAACGGAGCAGCTGGTGTCCGAGTCTGAAGCGGAAGGCGGAGAAGCCTCGGACTTGGGAGTCCTGCTCCCCTCACCGTCAGGGGAGACCGCTCCCTGCTGGCCAGGCCAGTGGCCCAGTTCTGAAACCGCGGGCTGGGGGCTTCCGCTGTCCTAGAGCCGGAAGGTCCCAGGCCTGCACTGGTCCCCCCATCAGCACACCCCTGCCTGGCCGCCGCGGGCACCGCCGCGGGGGCTTGGGACGCGCTGCCCCGGCGCCCCCCCCCCGCCCCCCAGGCAGTGTCTCCTCCTCCCCCGGCGGCCTTCTCACGGGGCTGTGACGGCAGTGCCGGCCCCGCCGCCGCTGCCAACGTGGACAAGACTCACTTCTGTTCCCCCCGCACGGTCTAATGCTCCCTGTCGCGCTGCATGCTGTTTCAGAGGAGTGTGACACTTTGAAACAGTTTTTCACTGCGAACCATGTCTTCTCTGTGGAGCGACTGCTTAGAAAACAGCAGCAGTTTCAGTACAATCAAGCTAGAAGGGGCTTGAGGGAGTTCTGAGTAAAACCTTAGGTTTAGAAATGCCTTTCTCTTAGACCTTATTGGTAATCAAAGAATGCACATTAAGACAATAAAATGCCATTTTCAGCCTGCCGCATTGGGCAGGGACTTTCAAAACCACGCTCGATGCAGGTCAAGGCGTGAGACAAGGGACGTATACGGTACTGCTGGACTTCAAAATTGGTGTGACATTTTAGAACGCAGTTTTGCTTTACATACCAAGAGCCATAAAAAATATTTGCGTCTTGACTTCTGACGTAAAAACTGGCTCACAAAACCCCTCCTCTCCCAAGTTAACCCAAAGGACTTTAAAAGTAAGGACAAAGGCCTCATTAGCACCAAAACCGGAGATTTACCGTCCACAGTTTGGGCTAAATTAAAGGAAGCCAGGAGCCAGTTTACAGCTCCTCTCTCAACAGAACAGAGAGTCCTGTTGTGGGAACACGAAAGTTTCCAGTTCACCCCTTAATTTCCCTTAATTTGGAACAAGGGGGCTGGCCGCGTGCGCAGACAACAGCAGCCAGCCAGCTCTGCGAGACAGCAGATGGGCGGGAAGCGCGCACGGGCTCGTCTCAGTGTTTCCCTGTGACCTGCTCTGCAGAGCCCAGGGCCCGCTACGGTGTTGGGACAGACCCCGCCACCTTCAGGCGCCAGGTGGGCTGGCAAGGACAGAGGCGGGAAGCTGCGGGAGGCGGGGGGAGGGGCACATAGAAAATTATGTATAAAGTCTAAATGGATAAAATTACAAGATTCTGAGGAACATAAAACATGAATATGTAAAGAAACACTTGGCTTGCAACTATACTTAATTTACTAAATTAAATTTTAATATAATCCTAATGACTTCGTGTAAATTATGGAGGAGAGGAGGCATGACCAAATGATTCTTAAATCTGTTCAGATGAAGAAATAGAGAACAACCAGAAAGAGTCTCACAAAGAAGCAACAAATTAGGGATACATGATTATGGATCCGTATCTTTCAAATTCTAGGGAAAATTATTTTCAATCTCAAGTTATGAACCAAGTGGGAGGCACAAAAGAACTTCGCATATATGAGTGCTTCCAGAAAAGGTGTATCTCCCGCATGCATCCTTAGGATGGAAGCCTGTGAGCCTCCTCCAGTGCAGCAGGGCAGTTAGGCAGAGGCTGACGTGAGGAGGTGGGGATGCTAGGACTGGAGGACTTCCCAAAACAGTGGCACGGCTGAGTCACAGAGAAGAAAACCCTTTGGAAAACCCTAAAATGTTTTTAGTGGCACAGCATCGTGACAAACTATAGAGAAGGAAACGTGATTGTAGCGCACTACTTTGTAAATGCTGTTCATTGTTTTCAGTTTTCAGAATTTCCTATTAAAAGAGAGCAGAAGACTTAAATGTGGTTATAGAAAAAAGTGAGCATTAAAAGTTTTAATAATATAAAAGTAAAACTTATGAGGTAGAGGAAAGATAAGGGGAACTTCTTCCTTATCATATGCGGTGGAGTCCGGAAGTACTGTCCATAATTGATGGAACAAGAAATGGAGATACAGGATATTATTTAAAGTCACAAACACAACCAATAATGTACTAAAATTAGCCGTGTGGCTACGAGGAAGAGAAGGGAGAGGTGCATGACCCGGGAGCCCTCATTCTGGGAAGAAACTAGTAGGAAGTGTTTTAGGAAAGGAGATGGGTGGGAGGCTGCGGCAGAGACGCAGGCTGGTCACCCGGAGGACCAGGGGGAGAAGTGAAGAGTGGTTCTCCCAACGACCCAGGGTTGGGGGGGCGAGTTTTCATTTGATTACATAAACTGTGCACATTTAGGTAATATTTTGACATAGCATGATTAGACAAACAACTGTTGATACACAACAGGAGTGTGTGTCCTAGATCTAGACAAAGTAAAAAATAACAGCTAATGAAAATTTATTTTGGATAGTAAAGAGTCAATCAATAATATTATTTTTAGTGACAATTGTGACCTGTCAATTTCTTATACTGAGACCATCATTTGCGTATTTGACTTAAATTTTTAAGCTATATATTTTTAGTTGATAATTCCAGTCTTTTTGTCTTTTCAACTTAGAAAAGGAACCTCTTGCTGGCATTTGAAGCAGCCGAAAGTGTAGGCATTAAACCCAGCCTGGTAAGTACCCTATTTTATGTCCTTTGTCACACTTCAGTCTAATTACACAAGGAGGAGCTTTATGCCACCTACTAACAGTGCCTCACAGAACACGAAGATCCCGTTGAAGGTGTGTCAGTCATGATCCCAAATACACAATTACCCAGTCGGTCAGGCCACCTACGATTTAGTGTTTCCTCCCTTCAGACTCATCGTGGGCATATTCAGATCTGGAAACACAGGGCACTGAGTTAGCACGAAAGCCCTCTTGTTCAAGTCACCTGGAAATCTGAATGAAATGTAATTTTTAAAATGACAATACATAGCCAAGCCCCGAAGAAAGAGTGGGGAAGAACCAGGTGCCAGACATGAAAGGGAAGTAAAAGCCAGAACCGGGGGCCCGAGCTCCCACCGCAACAAGCCCGGCGGGGCCGGGCGGTACGGGCGGGCTGCAGGGACGGCTGCTGTTTCATGCCCACCCCGGAACAAGAGCACTGTTCTGAGACCCCTGCGCGGAACCAAGGCTCCCAAACGCAGCTCTTTTTAGTGAAAGAGAATGTAAAAACACTCCACCTGCCAGGCCAGGGAGGTGATGAGGAAGTTTGCTTTTTCCTATAAGAAAAGAAAACAGCCAGGTGAGGTGTGGAGTCCAAATTAGTGATGTGCGTGCTGCAGGAGGCCCCTAGCTTGCACTGCGGTGCCTCTGGTGCCGGACGCCCCTTGGCGAGGACGCAGTGAGTGTTGGGACACGCGCACAAGCCAGAAATTACTGAGCTTGTCAGCAGACACAACAAATGAGAGGATTGTCGCCCAGAACCAGAGAAAATAAAGTAGTAAGAAAGAGACTACAAAAGACTCTGTTTAAACATACTAAAGAGATCAAAGGAATAGGGCTCACAAGGAAGGAGCATGTTAGTATAAAAAAAAAATTGGGAAAAATAATCCAGGAAAACTTCTGGAAATGGAAATTTGGAATTAAAAACACCAGTTGGGTTGAAAACCTGATTAGATACAGGAGAACTGGAAAACAGACCTAAGGAAGTTACTCAGAACGTAAATAGAAACATTAAAAAATGGAAAATACAATCGAGAGGTTTTATGAGTTAGTACATACTCAACTTCAGGAAATGGAAAACCCAACTAACAGTTGCTTAAACTGTAAAGATGTTGTTTTTAAAAAAAGAAAGAGAGAAAAGAAAAGAAATCCGGAAGTGGTTTCAGGCCGAGCTCAGCATTGAGCCCAGGACCCGGAGGCCTCTCCGTACTTCGCCACCTCTGACCTGTGGGCATCTCCTCAGCTGCGTGTCCGTCCCTCTGCCGCCAAGTGTGGCTGCCCAGCTCCGCACATCGCTCCTTTCTTCAGGGCAGGGGAGAGAGGAAGAAGGGATAGACAGGTCCCCCCGCCCCCGTTTTCCTCCTTTGATAAGGAAATCAAGGCTTCCAGGGTCCCTCCAGCTTCTTGGCATTACTCTGTCTCACAGTCCCTGCAAGGGCAGGGAAGTTTGACAAAGCGAGTGCACAGCATTTTCAGCGTCTCTACTGGGAAGCCTGCCAGGGAGGTAGAGGTTGGGAATGACTTAGGTATCACAGAGCTTAAGAGTTTAAGAGACGTGGACAATAAAATCAGATAGTGACTGTGTCCCATGTCGAGTAGGAATTCCAGAAGAAGAGGAAAGACAGAATGATAGACAGTATTTGAAGAAATGGTGCCTGAAATTTTTCCAGAATGATGAAAGACTGAAGGTTCTTAATGAATCTCAAACAGGATAAATAAAACAAAATATTCATTCAGATAAATCATAACCTCAGAAAAAATGAAGACAGATAATCTACAAATAATTTCTACTAACCAAAAATTTTCAAAAGGCAATCTGGTAGAAACTTGTCAAAGGCAAGAATAGGCAACTCACAAATCGCCAGTGAACATTTCAAAAGATGTTCAATCTCGTAACAATCAGGAAAATCTAAGTTGAAATTCAAATTTCACTGTAGTGAGACAAACTTCCAGAACCTCTGAGGATGCAGGGCATCTGAGAAATGAAACAAAGTACAGCTGCCAAAGAAATTTTAGTACGTGAACAATGTCACGCCACTGTGTGTGAAACAGAATGGACAGTTTTCAAAGGAAGTATAAATATATGTTAAATGTTAATATTTCTCCAAAAGTTACTCAAAAATAAATAGAATTTTAACCATTAAAAAAGCTGAATTCATTGTTTAAAATGTAGTCATACACACATGGACACAACCAGTAAGCCCAGATTCTGCTAAACCTTCAAGAAAAAGATACCCCTGTCATGTGTATCTGAATGTAGAGAATTTAAAAAGTAATGAGGAGACTTACATCTCTGGCTGGAGTGGAAAATCAAAGGTACAATGAGAACTTGCTAGGAGATTATATTCTATACAAGAGTATACAAGAATATGTGTTTCTTTGTTGTGTTACAGTTCGCATTTGCTTCTTTCTGATGTAACATTCTTCCTCATTTCCACCTAATGCACTTCAGAAGTCAGCAAAAGCTGGGAGGAGAATGAGGCCAGCTGCAGCCTCATTGTCAGAGCCAGCAGTTCCGTTTTTACAGGTATCTGCGAGGGGCTGCTGAGAGCGTGATCAGCCTCAAAAGCACTTAGGAATGTTTGTGAGCAATTTAACAAGTGTATGTCATCAACAAAATAGAAACTTCCTGTATTATTAAATTTGCTTTTCAGCCCTGGCCAGGTGGTTCAGGGGGTTGGAGTGTTGTCCCATAACCGAAAGGCTGTGGGTTCAGTTTCTGGTCAGGGCAAACACCTAGGTTGAGGGTTCAGCCCTAGTTCCAGGTGCATGTAGGAGGCCACCAGTCAATACTTCTCTGTCACAACAATGTTTCTCCCTCTCCCTCCCTCCCCCCCCCGCCCAAAAGCAATGAAACATGTCTTTGGGTGAGGATAAAAAAAAATTTGCTTTTCAATATCTTGATGTGGATTGAAAAATAATATATTTAATTATGCATGATACTTTTAAAATACATTCAGAGTTGGCAGCAATAATAATCCCAAGCTTTTGATCAAATTCTGTTGTTAAATTAGGAGAACAGTCACTTATATGTGTGCAGTCAAGTAAGTATGGGTTTCTGGGTACAGCATATTGATAAGGACTAAATTTTTTACAAGCGGAAGATCCCCAGTGTCCCCCAAATTTCAGGAAGCTCGCCGCTCGCCACAGTGTGACTCGGGCTGGCTCATCATGAGGGGGCCTTGTGATGTTGCTGTCACTGCAAAAACAGCCAGAGGGCATGTCCTGCAGGGGTTGGTGCATCCTCCTCGGGGACACTCCCGCAGCGGTCGCGTGCCTGCTGGTGACTGAGTAAACCGGGGCGTCCGCCAGGGCGGCCGCTGCGCGCCCACGTCCGGGGCTTCAGGCCTCCCGCGGGAGGCGCTTACACCTCCGACCCTCGGAGGGGCCGGGGCGCGGCCTTAGCCCTAACGGGGCCCCTCCGTGCTGTAAACCTGAGAAAGGGCGCCCGGTCGCGGGCGGAGCGTGTGCCTCGCGCTGGTGTGCCGGGCATCCCCGGGGGCGCGCCCCGCGGGCCTCAGAGCCGGGGCCGTGACCCGGGGACAGCAGGCACGTGCGGGCTGAGAAGCACGCGCGGCCCCTGAGCGGCAACGGCGGGCGGCCGGCCAGCGCTCTCACCCGCCCGGGGGCCCCGCAGCCCGGACAGCCGAGCCGCCTCTGGGCCCTCGGAGCACAACTCCTCCGCAGCCCTGCGTCCTGCGGGCGCGCGGT
Source organism: Pteronotus mesoamericanus (assembly GCF_021234165.1). Taxonomy (NCBI): domain Eukaryota; kingdom Metazoa; phylum Chordata; class Mammalia; order Chiroptera; family Mormoopidae; genus Pteronotus; species Pteronotus mesoamericanus. Next base: position 3,095,718 of record NW_026555090.1, read on the forward strand.
GACTTACCTGATTGTAGAGCTGCCAAGGGCCAGAAGGCGTCTGTCTCTTTTTTCTCAATTTTGTTTATTGTGGTAAAATACAAATGACATGAGCTAAGGGCCTGTTTATTGGTCAGTACCAGACTCTCCTGATTAGTACAGCTTTATAAATCATGAAATCGAGTCTTCCAACTCGATTCTGTTCTGAATTGTTTTGACTGTCTAGTGCCTGTGCCTTTAGAGTCACGGGGTTGATATCTACCAGGAAAGCTTGTTGGGATTTTGATTGGGGTCGTGTTATCGCTGTAGATCAGACGGGGATGACTTGACATTTTAATGCATCGTCATTATTTAGATTTTAAATGTATTTCATCAGTGGTTTGTAGTTTTCTGCATGTAGGTCCTGCATAGGTGTATTTTGCTTCATTTTAGATTTATACTGGTCTTACTGCTCTTGTCTGTCTTTTTCTCTCCTCCTTCCCCTCCTCCCCCTCCTCCCCCTTTCCCAACTCCTGCTCTTTCACCACCTCTGCCTTCTCTTTCTTTTTCTTCTTTTCCTTCCACTTTAAATTTGTTTGTCATAAATTCCAGTTGTTCCTTGCTGGGTATATGGGAAAACATTTGACTTTTGGATATTGACTTTGTATCCTGAGACCTTGCTAAACTTGCATTTTAGTTCCAAGAGATATAATTGAGACAATCATGTCATCAGCAAATAAAGATACTTTTACTTCTTCCTTTCCAATCTGTATCCCTTTTGTTTCTTTTTCTTGCCTTTCCCCACGAGCTAGAAATTCCAGTACAGTGTTGGAGAAGAGAGAGACATTCTTGTCTTGTTCCTTTTTCTTGATCTTAGGGGAAAGTTTTCAGTCTCTCACCAGTAAGTATGTCAATGCTTGGGTTTTGGTGTATTTCCTATAGTAGGTAAAATAAATTTCCTTCTAGTCCTAGTTTTTTTAGAGTTTTTATCATGAATGGCTGTTACATTTTGTGTAATGCTTTTCCTGCATTTGTTGATTTGATCATATGTTTTTCTTACTTAGGCTGTTAATATGAATTGCATTGATTGATTTATGGATATTGAACCAGCCTTGCATTTCTAGGATGAACCCCACTGGATCAGGATTGAATCTGCTAATATTTATTACGGGTCCTTGTGTCGGTCATAGTGTGAGAAATGGATCTGTAGTTTTCTTGCAATGTCTTTGCCTGGCTTTGTTCTTAGGGTGGTGCTGGCTTCATGGAATGAACTGGGGAGTGTTCCTTCCTCTTCTGTCTCCTGCAAGAGACTGTGTAGAACGGGCATTATTTCCTCCTTGAGCGTTTGGTATAATTAACCAGTGAAACAACCTGGGCCTGATGTTTTCTTTTTTTGAAAGGTTTTTAAACTACTAATTCAAATACATGTTATGCATCATCAGATTTTTATTAATGCAGCATACTCTCTTTCCCTGAAATGTGTTAATTTCTTCAAACAGCTTCTAACATGATGTGGACAATGTACCAAAACATTTTAAGTTGAATTGTTACGAGATTCAGGCACGTGAGAGGGTCTGAGTCACCCTGAGCAGGGGCCGGACTCTCGAGGCCTCTCTGAGGTGGGCGGCGCCTTCCCGTCACGGGAGGCATCTCAGGGAGGCGTCACGGGGAGGCGGCTCGCCTCTCGCCACTGGCTCGCATCTGTGGGCGTTTGTTCCTTCATTTCTCAGAGCTCGTTGGTCTCCTAAGCAGCGTGCTCAATTCTTGGCACTTCCTTTTTGTATTGTCATGCTAATGGTTCCCCTGCTAATAAGAACTTCAGCTTTCCCTGCATCAGTCTGTGTGCATGGCCCTGACTACAATATCTGAGGTGGGAGACTTCTTATCTTTGTATCCTGTGAAGACTTACTCTATTTAAATTTTTCTAGGTATATGTGTGTAGAATGTTGCACCTACTCCTCCACCCCTCTTGCACAACCAGTGATGTGCTGATAATTTTTTATTATAACCAGGGAGCAAACTCAGTGAAACATACTTAGATGACACTGAAGCAGGGGACAGATGTCTGGCCACAGCTAGTTCTGTCACTGCCCAGGAGCAGAGCTGCCAGTCAGGTCAGCCTTATTCCTTCACTGCGTTTCTGCTTCTGGCTCTACATTAGGTCCTTTCCTACTGTTTTCTTGGGACCACAGAAGAATCCAGATGCAATTGTGAGTGAGTTATGAAATCCGCTAAGTAGCATACATTTCAGGAAATTTGACTGGCCTCATTGCCTGGCACTTTCTGGCCTCTGCTTTCTACCTGCCTGCTGCCTACTAAGTTAACATTGAGTGGTAACACCTGATTCTGGTAAAACAAATGGTTGCATTTTAAATTGGTTCAAGAACGTTGAGGTGATTGCATTCTTGGGACTGTACCTTAAGGCACTCATTCCACAGACGGAAACAGTATGCACCAAGATGCTCATTGCAAAGTCAGTAACATGCGGCGGACACAAACTGCCCATTGCGCCTGCCAGCGAAGGGACAGCCGTTCCCTCGGACGGTGCATCCACTGAAGGGACAGCTGGCGACAGTGCTGTGGTGTGGGGATCATGTGTGCGGATGCTTGGTGAGAAACACAGAGCACACAGGGTGTGCACGGTGTTGAAGACGTGAGTAGGAGTCACAGGTAACTCAGAGAAGCAGAACCCCCCTTGCGACAATGGAATTACGGGTGACTTCTTCTTTTCACACTTTTTTTTAATGCTTCCATGTTAAAATATGATCAGGGTAGGAGGTCATGTTTGATGTTTTTAAAAAGGGATGGTGTCTCCTAAATAAACAAGGAGAAAACACTTCTCTTTTAACCAATCACATTCCACGCTGTCTTGGCGTTGCCTCCACCCGACGCCTCACGGGTGGAGGGCTTCGCGGCCACGCTGGCCCTGCCCGGGGCCCCCATGACCCTTCCTCTCTTCCTCCCGCAGGAGCTCAGCGAGATACTGTACACAGACCGGCCCGACTGGCAGAGCGTGATGCAGTACGTGGCCCAGATATACAAGTACTTCGAGACGTAAGCCCGAGGACCCAGCAGCAGCCGCGACTGCCTGCAGTTTGTCCTGGAAGCACCTGGTCACTTTCCTCAGGCCCTGCTCTGCCTTTCAAAGGAAGGTCCGACCCAGGGGGTCCCACACGCGAGTAGCAAACAGAGCCGGGCTCCCCATGCACCCACCTTGGACCTGGACACATTGGGAGGGAAGTTGGGGAAGCTTTGCTCTCTGAGGGGGCATCTCCAGTCACACTGAGTGACTCCCTGCCAAGATGCATCCACCGTTTTACTAACAGTCCTGGCTTTTCCCTTTATAACAACCTTGCCTTTCCTACCTTTAACCCCCCCGCCCCCCAAAAAATGAAAAACAACAAAAGACAGACATGTGCTCTCAAGCAGCCTGGAAACACACGGACCTGCCTTTTGGGAAAATGTGCTGACGTTCTAGGTGACAACTTCTTAACGCTTTCACATTTTTCAGTTATTCACTTGACTCTCTGGAAGGAAAGTGAAACGGGACAGTTGACAGGAGCTCCTGGGTAGGTGGCCGCCCGTGCCTGAGGGGTGGCCGGCAGACGGGAGGGCACGCTGTGCTGGGACGCGGGCACACGGGGCTCCCGCTCAGCTGGTCGGTCCCGTGCGCACTGTACGTGCCGCCTCCGCTCCCTCCGTCTGTCCCGTTTACTCACACTCCGAGCACACCGGCCGCGCTTGCCCCTCGTGCGGAACAGACCGCTCTTGTGCAGAGGCCTGTGTCTGCTGGGGCCTTCGGGTATTTGTGCAATGGAACACGCTGAAGATACATACCTCTTGGGATACTGGGCAGACAGCAAATTTAGACAATATTCCGACTTTAGACTGATGTAGCATTCAGCACTTCATCAGGCCTTTCCTGTTCACATGGCTAAAGGAAGCCCTCAGGGACGGGCAGAAGTGGCTCTTTATAATTGAACAAAGGACACTGCAGTTTCTCTACTATCCTGCCATCACCTTAAGTGACAGCAGAATGCCCCAAGTGGCCCTGTTCGCCTCGAAGTCCTCTGTGCAAGTGGCCACCTGGTGGTTCTCTGTTCTTGGCGGGAAATGAATGCACCTTACATGGCAGTGGGGTGCGGCTCACGTCGGTGAGTCTGAGGTGAAGTCGGCACTGCTAAAGAAGGGCCCATCGCTTTGCGTTCATGCCCCTCAAAGGGCTGTTCTTACCATGAGTCCCTGAGCCTTACAGCACTGCCGTGGCTTGAAGTGACTCTCTGGCGGCAGGGCCACTTGTTCCAGTTGGGGGCCTGGGGCTGCAGGCCCAGCTGCTGCTGAGCACGGCCCCTCCCTCCAGGCCGCCTCTGTGGGCTGGCAGCTGGGGTCTGCAGCCCGCCCATCCTCCAGCTCGGGGCTGGGAGCTGGCCTGCTTGTGGCTGCCCGGGGGGCCCAGCGTTACAGTCTCCCACCTGCCCCATGAGTTGAATCCAAGTACCCAGAATGGGACCAGGGCTGTGTCCCGGGTGTTGTCCAAGTTCCCGGGTCCACAGGGAGGTGCGCAGGGCGGACCGGGGCAGCCAGGCGCAGGGAGCACTGAGTGGTCTGGAGCCAAGATTTCCTGACTGGCCCTCTGTGTTCGAGGAGAAGTTGGAGGCATAGGCTGAGCAAATTCACCTGACTCCCTCCCGATGAAGTACCTGCACAAAAATTACTGCTTGTGCTGCTTCCTGCACCCATCTTTTGTTGACATGACTGATAACACTCTCTTCCCCGTGCTTCTGGGTTGCTCACCATCACAGCAGGGAAAACTAGCGTGCCAAGGCGTGCGGTTGGGCTGCTGGTGGCTGCGTTTGAGCGGGGATGGCTGCAAGGCTTTGTACGTGGGAGATTTTTGCACGGGGTCTTGGATGCCCACAGGGGTGTTCAGCATGCATGGCGCCCTGTTTCTAGTGATTGCCAGGAATGATCCTGCACCAGCTCCGGGTCAGCAGTCTGGGCCCGCCCCTCCCTCCTGCCTGGTGCCTGCTCCCTTCAGGTTAAAAAGAGGGAAAGAAATGTCCTACAAAAGGAAGACCATGTAGCAACTTATTTTTATAATTCAAGGAAGTTCCTTTACTGCCGTTTTCTTAGCTGGTGGGCGTACGGGGAGAGGACGCATGTGTCCTGTCAGGAGAAGCACAGGTGGTGGCCCTGCTTGGTCCTGGGGGGGGGGGCGCGGGTCTGAGGCAGCTGGGGTGCGAGGTGGGGCCCTTCAGCACTGCAGGGCTAGGGCGAAGCTGTCCCAACCTTGGCTGGGCCACAGAGCAGGGTTTTGAGATCCGTTTTCAATTAGAGAGCTCAGAGCACACCGGGAAGGTGGAAAACGGATCGCTGAGAAAAGGTGGCGGCGGTAGCAAATTGTATCCTTTCCAGTTTTCTGTCCTGAGGTTTTCAGACGCTACGATAGCCACGTTTCTCCCCATCTTCCTTCAGCCAGTACTCAGCCATTTAAAATTATTTGGTGGTTCTGCAGGTGCTTTTTTTAAATGTATTGTTTTTATGCGAAGGACGTGCAAAGTACAAGACCCAGAAGGTGGAGTTTCTAAAGGACATAAGGAGAAGGCATGGGTCTGAGCACGCGAGTTGTTTCGGGGCCTTGAGCTTTCGCTGACCAGGGCTACTGCCGCGGCCCCTGTCTCCCTGGGCAAGTTCTCACGTCTCGTACCTCGTCTCTTCTCTTCCCAAACGACACTAGCCTTCAGTTTCCGTTCTTCATTCTGCTGCTGCGCTGTAGCTCTGCTGAGACCGTCCAGAGTAGATGCGCAGGTGCTCCACAGAGTGCACTTCCCAGAGTAATTAGCCGCCTGGCTGTAACAGCGTCTGCGGTTGTCTGCGTGGTCTCCCCTCCCCCCGCTTCCCCACCAAGGGGGGGCAGGCCTTTTGGCGCTTGGAGGTGCAGGGTTCAGGTTGGTGAATACAAACCCGTTTGCCAAATCCAGCAGCATCTCTTCCCATTCCAAAGCTTCAGTGCCATGCTGAGATGAACTACCAAGGACATGCAGTGAAGGGTGTCAGCTCACAGCCTTTTAAAAGTGTTTTTAATAGCTCAGCTGCCTGTGTTCACCTGGCGTTTCCCTTCTCTGACCCAGGTTGGAGTCTGGCTGTACCGTCCTGAGTAGCTCACTAATTTTAACTACATTAGTTGAATGCCATTGATACATCTGTAGCCTTGTTTCTGTACAAAGCACACCAGACTGTACCAAGCATTCTCAGGATATCATGTGCCAACAGAGCTGTATTTAACTATTAACATGAAAGTGTACGAAAAAGAGAAAGTGTATGATGTATGACTCTAATATTTCTAATAAATATATTTTGTTTCTGTCCGATGATGATTTTTCCCCAGTGGCATTTATTAATATTTTCTCAAAGGGCCAGGATTACCCTGTTTTCAAACCAGCGTCTTCCTGTCTTTGTTCCTCGTTGGGCAGGGCCCCCCACCCCCCACTGCAGCTGTTCTTTGCTGCGTTACTGGAAGGTACCAGAGAGCGCCGGGGCCCCAACGCCCCTCGGCCTCCTCCCATCCACAGCCCTCCTGCTGTGACTAGTCCAGCATGTGTTCATATGTTTTTTCTTTCTTTGTTTTTTGTTTTGGGTGTTTTTTGTTTTTGTTTTTATTTTTTGCTTATTACCTTCACCTATTTCACCCAGCCCATCCCCCCATCCTCCCTCCTCTCTGACAGGTCAGTCTGTTCTCTGATCTATGAGTCTGTTTCTATTGTGTTTGTTAATTTTTGTCCATTAGATTCCACATGTAAGTGAGATCATACGGTATTAGGCTTTATCTGACTGAACCTGTTTCACTGAGCATAACGCTCTCCAGATCCCCCACACTGTCACAAAGGGTAGGAACCCCCTCTTTCCCGGCCGAGTCGTGTTCCATTGTGGGAATGTGCCACGGCCCTTTTGTCCACTCACGTCCTGACGGACACGGGCTGCTTCCGGACCGTGGCTGTTGGAAATAACACTGCAATGAACATACAGGTGCATGTGTGCTTTTGAATCACACATTGTAGGTTTCTTCAGGAATATTCCCAGAATTGGAATCACTGGGTCATAAGGCAGTTCCATTTTTAGTTTTTTGAAGCAACTCTACCCTGTTTCCCACAGTGGCTGCACGAATCTGCATTCCCACCAACAGTGCACAGCGGTCCCCTCTCCACAGCCTCCCTAACACTTGTTTCTCATTGATTTACTGGTGATGGCCATTCTGACAGGTATTAGGTGAGAGCTCATCATGGTTTTAAGTTGCATTTCTCTGATGATTAGTGACATTAAACATCTTTGTATACGTCTATTGGCCATCTGTATGTACTCTTTAAAGAAGTGTCTGTGTGCGTTTTCTGCCCATTTTTTAATTGGATTGTTTGTTTTTTGGGTGTTAAGTTGTGTAAGTTCTTCATAAATTCTGGATATTAACCCCTTGTAAGATGTATCACTGGCAAATATGTTTTCCCATTCAGTGGCTTGTCTTCATTTTGTTGATGAAGACACTGTGAAGACAAGTGTTTGCTGTGAAAACACTTTTTAGTTTGATATAGTCCCATTTGTTTATTTTTTCTTTTGTTTTCCTTGTCTAAGTAGATACATCAGAAAAAATACTGCTACAAGAAATGTTCAAGATTTTACTGCCTATGTTTTCTTCTAGGATTTTTATGGTTTCAAGTCTTACATTAAAGTCTTTGATCCATTTTGAGTTTATTCTTTTATATGGTGTAACAAGGTGGTCTAGTTGGGATTCTTTTTTTTGCATATATACAGTTTTTCTAACAACATTTATTAAATAGACTGTATTTACCACATTGTACGTTCTTGCTTTTTTTGTCAAATATTAATTGAAAGTCAAGGTGTGGATTTATTTCTGGGCTGCCCATTCTGTCCCATTGATCTGTCTGTCTGTTTAATGGCTGTTTTGTACTGTTGCCTTGTAGTGTAGTTTGACATCAGGTAGCACGGTGCTTGCAACTTTGTTCTTCTTTCTCAAGATTGCTGAGGCTATTCGGGATGTTTTGTGGTTCCATATAAATGTTTGGAATATTTGGTCTAGTCCCGTAAAATATGCCATTGGTATTTTGATAGGAATTGCATTGAATCTATAGATTGCTTTGGGTAATATTGACATTTTAATAATGTTAATTCTTCCTGCCCATGAACACCGTATATGCTTCCACTGATTTGCGTCCTCAGTTTCTTTCTTCAGTATCTTATAATTATCTGAGTACAGGTCTCTTACCTCCTTGGTTAAATGTATTCCTAGGTACCTTTTTCTGTTGTTGTTGCAATTGTAAATTGGATAGTTTTCTTAGTTTCTCTTTCTGATAGTTCATTATTGGTGTATAAATATGCCATGGATTTCTGAATATTAATTTTGTATACTGTTAGTTTCCTGAATTATTTATCAGTTTTAGTAGTTTTTGGTGGAGTCTTTAGGATTTTCTATATACAGCATCATGTCATCTGCAAATGATGACAGTTGTACTTCTCCCTTTTCAATTTGGATGCCTTTTATTTCTCCTTCTTGTCTGATTGCTGTCCGTAGGACTTCCAGTATTATGTTGAATAATCAAGTGTTGAAAGAGGACACCCCTGGCTTGTTTCTCTTCTTAAGGAAAACACTTTCAGTTTTTGCCTGTTGAGTATAATGCTGGCTGTAGGTTTTTCATATATGGCCTTCATTATGTTTAAGTATATTCCCTCTATTCTCACTTTGCTGAGAGGTTTTGTTCATCATAAATGGGTGCCGGATTGGAACAAATGCTCTTTCTGCTCCTATCGACACGATCATATGATTTCTATGTTTCACTTTGTTTATGTGGTACATCACACTCGCTGATTTGTGGATACTGTGCAAACCTGGCATCGTGGGCGCCTGAGGGACTTGCCGAGGCCGGACAAGCAGGGCTGGCCAGGGTGACAGACACTCAGGTACGGCCTCCACACGCCCATGCAGGTTTGGTGGGGGAGGGCTCAGCAAAGGAATAATGGCCTCTGCCAGCACTTAGGTCTGGCGGAAAGCTGCCCCCAGCTCTCTCCTGGGTGCCGGACACCTCAGTTCCTCCCCGTATGTGAAGTTATGGGGACGTCTCTTCCCAGCTCTGGAACCCTGGGCTGGGGAGTCTGGTGTGGAGCAGGGGTCTCTCCCTCCTCAGGGGGCACTGGGACCTCCACAGCCAAGGTATCCCTCTTGATTTCTATCTGGAGGCCACAGCCCACCCTGCGGCACTACGGCTTCTTCCAGCCTGGGTGTCACTTTTCTCCCTTAGTTCTAGGACTTCCGGTCACCTAGTCTCCCGGCAGTTCTGAGTGATGGCTGTTCTGTAGTTTAGCTGTAACTTTGATGTGGTGGGGGGAGGAGGTGAGCACAGGGTTTACCCACCCTCCGTCATGGCTCGAACTCTCGGAGATGTTCAGTTTGATCAAGATAACTAGGCTTGGAGAAGGCAAAGCCAGATTTGGAACCCAAGCCCTGACCAGTGTGTCTCAGCGGGCTGGGCATCGTCCCCCAAAGCGGAGGGTCGCCAGTTTGAATCCTGGTCAGGGCACGTGCCTGGGTTGCAGGTTCGGTCCTTGGTCAGGACACTATGAGAGGCAGTCGGTTGATGTTTCTTTCACACAGCAGTATTTCTCTCCCTTTCTCCCTCTCTTCCCCTCTCTCTAAAACTAAATAAAATTTTTTAAAAAATAAAAAGACGAGGAGCCCGAGCAGCCTGGCCCCAAAGCCTGCACTCCCCGGCCGAGCAGTGCACACGCCTGCCGGGAGGGAGGGCGGTGGGGAGGGAGGGCGACGCCGAGCAGCCTGCGCGGAGGGGCGGGGAGGGGGGGAGGGGCGCACGCTCTCTGATGCACTTGCAGTGATTTCCAATTGGAAAACAACTAGATGTTCCTGTCTGGTGAAGGTCAGAAGTAAGTTCCTGCAACCAGACCTCAAATGCCTCTTCACCAAAAGATGAGTGTGTGTGTCAGGTTCTCTTCTTTCAGGGCAAACTGAACGAAGTCACACGATCTTTGTTCAGAACGTCTGTGCTCGGGGGCAGGTCCCCGGACCTGCCTCCAGCCCCCCGGACCTGCCTCCAGCCCCCCAGGTCCACCCCACTGGCCAAGATGGTGTCGCGTCTGCCACCCCCCCCCCCCAGCCAGTCGCTGACAGGGAGCAGGCGACCCTCCGTGACTTGTCCCAGGGACGAGGAGGGCCCACCGGGGACAAACCTGGGCCGTTAGCCAGGACTATTGGAGGGCGCGGGGCGGGCGACCAGAGGCGACCCCACAGCCACTGCAGGCATTTCCCTCGGGAGCTCGGCCTGCCCGCCGTGGCCGGCGCTGCCTTCCAGCATCTTCAGTTCCCAAGGGCGTAGGTCTGGGGCCCCCGCAGAGCGGCCTTCCTGGGAGGGAGGAAGTGCGGGCGGTGCGTCCCCGGGAGTCCTCGCCGCGCGGGGAAGTGGGGTCCGCGCCCAGAGGGGCCCGCGGCCGTGCCCGGCCTCCCACAGCCCGTGGGGCGGGGGCCCTCCGCTGGGCCGCCTGTGAGGAGCGACCCCCGGGAGCGGGGGCGACTGGCCCTTCCTCGGGGACCCTGCACCTGCGACGGGGCGGGTCTCGCTCCCTGGGCGGCCTCCCCCGGAAGCCCCTGCGGACAGGGGAGCCCTTATTTGGGGAGGACTCTGCTCTTCCCACAAGAGTTGAAAAGAAGGCGCCCTGGCGCAGGGTGGTCCCCGGCGGCCCCGCGGCACCTGCCCCGCCTCGTCCCGCGTCTTCCCGGCAGCTCGGCCCGGGTCCAGCAGGGGCCGCGGCCGCCGCGCGGGTCCCCCTCCTCGGTCGCCTCCCCGGGCCTGTTTCTCGCCACGTCCGGCCCCGCGGGGGCCTGGCTCGCACCCTTCCTCGGGTGACGGCGCGCTGCGGCCACGCACGCCCGGGGCGTGGATTTCAGAGAAACAATGGAAAATTGTTAGCGTAAGTGCACCTGCTGCAACGCCTAGGCCATTCCGTATGTAAAAATTACTTGTTGTTTATCCGAAATTCAGAACTCGCCGGCCACGCCGCCCTTTCATAGGCTGGGGCGCCCCCCCACCCCCGCCACCCCCGGGAGCCGCGGGACAGGCGGGCGGACCGTGGCCAAACCCGGCGGCCCCGCGCCCCCGCGCCCAGCCCGGGGCCCTCCCGGGCCCGCCGCGCGGTGCCTTCCGCCACCCCGGTCCTGGGCCGCGCGTCGGCCAGGCCGCTCGGCTCCGCAGGGCCGCCTCCGGTCAGGCTGCCCTCGAGCGGCCGCCCCTCAGTCCCCGCCCCGGTGGAACCGCGGCCCCGAAAGAGCCGCTCCACGAAGACTTCGCTGCTCCTCCAGGGCCACGGTCCGATGTGTGGCTGCGCGGCCACGGATGCGACTTCGGGCTGCAGTGCGTCCCAACTGCCCCGTGGACCCGTCTGCCGCCACCTTTCCTCCCGCGGGGACGGGAGAACGGTCCCAGCAGGACCGTCCGCGGCGCAGGGCCGGCGCCGCCTTCAACTGGCCTGAGCTTGAAATCTTTTAAATCGGAAACCTTCCCAAAGCGTTTCTCCCGCCCGCCTCCCGAGGGAGGCCCTGGCGCGCTCGCGCCCGGCGGGTGCGTCCGCCCGGCCTGCGGGGCCCGGGGCGCCCCGCCATGCTGCGCGCGTCAAGGCTCTTGCGATGTCTTCTACTTCGAAGGCTTAAAACGTTTATTGGAAGCCCTAAAAATGTTTGGAATTCTATATTCTGTACATAACATATCGGTGGTGATTTAATATAAAAAAAATGATGACTTTTCCCTCCCAAAATCTGTGAATAAAATCGACGTGCCGGGAAGGTGTCTCAGTCCATCCTAACGCAGTGTCCCCGTGGCGCGGAGCGCCGCGGGTGCCCGGCCCGGGCCCAGGGCACGTGAGCGGGGCCGGCGACCGCCGTGGCCACCGAAGGCCGAGTCCTGGTTGCACGACCGCAGGCATCTGGGAGGAAGAAACCAGCGGCCTGTGCGGAATGGCTCGCAGGGCCCACAGGCGGCCAGCCCTGGACTCCAGGACCCTCGGCTGGCCCTCTGCCCCCAAGGCAGCGCACGGCCGGGCTGGTTCCGGGCCCGGCCGCCCAGGCGGCCCGCGGACGCCGAAGCCGCTTCCCGCCGGCGGGCCTCTTCCCCAGCGCAGGGCCTGCAGGGCATGTCATTCGGCCTTCAGAGCTTTGGCCGGCCTGATGGGTGAGAAGTGGTACCGGAATTTAGTTTTAATTCGCATTTTCTCATGAATGAGGCTGAACATGCTTTAAAATCCTATCTGTGTTCCCTTTCCTATGAACTGCCTGTTTTTCTTACTGAGTGTTTAGAAATCTTATCCTGGGGCTCTCTGTCCCTTCGAGCAGTGGCGTCTGCGATTCAAGGTGCAAACACCTTCCTCGGCTGGTTGTCTTTACTTAGGATCGTCGGTTTGTTTTTGCCACACAGACCTTTATTTTTATCTCTTTTTTTATGCCTTCGGATTTTAAGTCAAAGCTAGAAAGCCCTGCCCTGTTCCAAAGTTATAGAGGAATGCTCCAAGGTTTTCTTCCAGAACTTTCATGCTGCTATTTTAAGTCCTTGGTGCGTTTGGGATTTATCGTGATACACATGTGGGGAATGGATTTGTATCCTTTTAAATAAGTATGTTTACTTTTTCCCATAGCAATACACAGTCACGGTTAAAAAGTCAAACCGTGTTGAAGCGGCCTGCCTGCCGCCCTGGCCACCCCCAGGCCTCGCCTCCTCAGCCACCTTCCAGTTTCTCCAGTTTCACTTGGTCGTCACCTCCTTGTTTACGAATTGTCACTCTCCGGGCTCCGGGTTCGCTCCACGGGGCTTCGTTGTGCTCCGCTGCTGTGCGAGCGGAGAGGTGGGGCCCCCACCCCACCCGCAGCCCAGGAACACGAGGGCCTGCGGCGTCTCCGGTCTCAGCAGGCTGGTCCCTTGGGCGGCTGGTGCTGGGATCTGACCGTCTTCTAAATCCCTTTACAAAAAAACCTATTTTCATCTTTCAGTAAGTGACCTGATTTAGTAATTATTACCTCCTTTTCAAAAGTATAAAAGCCATATAGACTTGGGGGTAAGACAGGGGAGTGAGACACTCCTTATCTTCCTCCAGAACATTTTTTCCAACGACTCCCACCATCTTCCTGTTGCGGTGGGTGGCCGGTGACCTGGGCTGGAGAAGCTTTCACCAAGAGAAGGAGGCGCAGAGAGTGAAGGTCTTATTTTACTTTCCCAAGGGAGGGACAGGGCTGGGTGTGGGGAGAGGCCGCAGCCCTGAGGGGCAGGGGCTGTGAGCTCCATTCGGTGGCGGGAAGGCGGTAGCGCAGCAGGTTTCCAAGGGCCTTGCGCAGGCTGCAGCTCATTCTGATGTTATCTTTGGGTGCCGGGTCCTGCCAGGTCACTGTGGTCTGGCACATCCTGTTTGGCCCGGTTTTGCGCTGTTTCATAAGTTCTGGAGTCTCTGTGCCTTCAGGGCACTTCCAGTATTTTTCTTGTCCTGAGGATAAAGGCCCATAAAACAGTTAGGGCCAGTCATGCTTTATGGGGTCCAGCCAGCCCTGGGAGAGAGGGTCTGAGAAAGGGGCTTTCGTTCTATTACTTACTGTTTGAAACAGTTGCATTTGTCTGTGAAGAAGAGACACCCCTGGGCTTGTTTTCTCTACTTCAGAGCTTTCAGCCTCGAATTTCTGAGCAGCCCCAGGACTCATCTGCAAATAATTATCGCGGCTCTTCCCTGCCAGGCAGCATGCTGGGGGCTGGGAGTGTAATCGTGGGCGGTCACACTGTGGTAGGCGAGGGGACCAGAGCCAGAGGAAGATACAGAATGACAGGTGCTGGTCAGTGCCAGGAAGAGAAGCAGAGCCAGGGGGCGGGGGGCGGCGGGGGTGGGGGCGCTGCATGTCCAGCGAGGGCAGATGCAGTTCTGGGTAGGATGGTGATAGAAAGTTTCTTCTGAGTGGGTGACAGATTCAAACGGATACCTGAAATATATGAGAGGGAGCCATGGGAAAATGGGGGGGGGGGGCGCCTGATGGGCTGGGGGACAGAGCGTGCCAGGTCCCTGCAGCAGGGCCTGCTGGTGGCCTGGGGGCAGGTCAGGCTGGCGGCGGGGCTGGGGGCGGGGGGCGCACTGCGCAGGGGCAGCAAGACCAGCGGGAAGAGGCAGGCGGGCAAGAACCGCCAGGGCCTCACAGGACGAACGAGTGGGAGGGTTCCCAACATGTCTCGTTTACACTCTTCACGCTCTTTTTGGAAGTCAAGCAGGGAAATGATGGTAGAGGGACAAGAGTGAAAACATAAAATAACATAAAATAAAGTAAAAATAATGAAGTAAAGCTTGGCTAAGGGGTCCCTGCGATAGTTCAGAGGAGAGGCGGGGAAGTCAGCAGGCAGGCTCAGGACAGATCCCCAAGCAGAGCCGGCACACGGAGGGGGTGACAGGAGGGACCGAGAGCAGCGGAGGGGCTTGGGAGAAGCATCCGCTGAACCAGGCCTCCTGCCGACCACGCCTTCAGACACCCAGCAGGAGAGGCTGAGCAGATGGGAAACTGCCGGAGCCTGGAGCCCAGAAGGGAAAAAGGAGACTGTGTGAAGATGGAGGCCGGGTCCCCCAGCAGAGCAGCTGGCAGAGCGTGGCACCTCGGGCCCGGGGCCGCTGGGAACGCCGGTGGCCCGCAGAGAACAGCCGGCCAGGGCGCGGTGGGCTGCAGCACCTGGGAGCCAGCGTTTCAAAAATGAGGAAGTGACAGGCTGCAACAGCCACTGCTGAGAGAGGGGCTGACTTAGCTGAGCACTGAGAAGTGACACTGGATGCGGCAAGATGTGAGCTGCTGGTGACTGTAGCAGATGGCTGCGGGGATGGGGTGGGGACCCAAGGCTGCGAGGGGCGGAAGAGAGGATGTGCGAGGAGGAAGTGGAGGCCAGCCCTGGCCGCGGGGCGGTTTGATGTAAACAGCAACGGAGGCAGGGGGAAGCCCCGGGAAGGGCTGTGGGTCAGGGCGGGTCTCTCATTTTCAGTTTCATTTCTCGGAAGGGTTCAGCACACTGGGCGAGGACACGGGGACATGTGGACACGGGAGGCCGGGGCAAGGGAAGGGGCAGATCCCTGAGGGGTGAGGCCCGAGGGTCGGCAAGGCTGGATGTGGACGGGAGCACCCGAGGCTCCTGGAGGCCCAGGCAGCGGGAAAGCTAACGACCCTCCTGGGCCCCTGGGCAGTGCCTGTTTGGGCGCATGGGTGGACAATGCCTCTATTTTCACGGCTGGTGCAGCGCTCAGGGGCCCAGGGGCCTGAACCCCAGCCGGGTGGGGTGGGGGTGTCGCCGAGGAAATAGGCTGGAGGGGAGGCTGTGGCGGGACAGGGTGCCTGGGACAGACGCGCCGCAGCAAGTCGGGGCGGCTGGGCCTGTCGGGCGGATGTCAGGGTGAAGGCGGTGCAGGCGGACTGGAGGGAAGAGTCCGACGTTGCAGAACAGGGGCGAGGGGAATCGTGGGACGGTGTCTCGGAAGGTGCCAAGAAGGACACAGGAACCTTTGGTGAGAGACGGGGGCAGGGGAGGTAAGAGCCTTCCTGGGGGCGGGCGGTGCTGCGGCCGATGTGGCGCTGCGGCCGATGCGGCATCGCAGGGAGGGACGCTTCATCGCTCCGGAAGGTGGGGGTCTTATTCCAGGACACTGAGGAGGGGCCCTTGGTCGGCTCTGGGCCCTTGGGGTACAGGACCCGGGAAGCTGAATTGGCCCCCTTTGGAGAGACATGCAGGGAAGCAGCCCTGGAAGCCAGCCCGGGGCAGCTTCAGAGCGAGAGTAGCTGGGACATTTAGCGAAAAGGCTGAGGGTTTGGGTCATTTTCTGGTGACACCACCAGTTCCCAGCGGCCCAGGTAGAAGCCTGGGGTCGGGAAGAGGCGGACACTTGGGTCAGATGAAGGAATGTTTTAAGCCATATGGAGACCATAACACTGTGGACGAGAAGGCGGACTCCAGCCCAGACCTGGGGATCCCAGAGTACTTTCTAGAGCGGCAAGTGGCACGGAGCCTGCGCGGCGCCCCGGTGAGCGGGGCTGCAGCATGCGACACTGAGGGAGGTATGCGTGTGGCTCCCGGGGCCCTGGCCTGGCGGGGGTCCCTCCCCCAGGGAAAGGAGCACCTGTTTACCTCCTCGCGTCCCGTCTCAAAGGCCACCGCGCTGCCCACCGGCACCACAGCAGCACGAGTCGCTGTGGCCAGAAGGTGGAGGCCTGGCCTCCCCACCTGGCGGGTGGTGTTCAGCCTTAAACAGGAAGTAAATCCGGACACGTGCTCCAACGTGGGCAAACCTTGGAGGCCCTGTGCCAAGAGAAATAGTCAGGACACAAAAAGGCAAATTTTGTGTGACTCCGTGGATAAGAGCGTCCTAGATGTGTCCAGGTCACAGAGACAGGAAGTGGAAGGGCGGCTGCTGGGACCCGGGGCAGGGCTTGGGGAGTCGGTGCTTAATGGGGACAGAGGTCCAGTTTGGGGAAACGAAGCTCTGGAGGTAGATGGTGGTGATGTTTGCACAACAATGTGAACGTATTTAATGACACTGGACTGGACACTTAGAAATGGTTTAAATGGTTTCTTTTAAAAGTCAGTGTGAGGAGACTGAGGCTACCCTGTGGCCAGATGGCTGCGTATTGGACCAGGACCTGTCCCCTGACCGTGGCGCCCTGTGGGGGCTCCCGCCTGGGAGGGGGCCTCACGGTGGGTTGTCGCTTGAGCAGAGGCCGTCCTGGGCTTGTTCCGGGGGCCTGGGGCCCCACAGCAGGACATCTGGGTGCTCGTTCCTTATTCAGCGCTCACACAGGGACCTCTGAGTCCCCGAGGGTGGGGACTGGCCTCGGACACTGCTGGGTTCCCTCAGCAACGAAACGCTTGCCAGCTGCACGCCTGACACTGTGGTGATTTTCCTGACCGCAACCTCGAGCGCCAAGTCTCAAAACTATCATTAAATGTCCAGGTTTCTTCACTTAAAGAAAACAGCTTCCACCGACCTCCACGCTCTTCACCTGAGTGTTGGCTCAGGGCTGGCCCCAGGGCTCCCGCGCTGGCGAGGCTCCTTGCCAGGGAAGAGTGGAGCCAGGACAACACTGATGAAGGGACGTGCGTGCTGTCAGGTGTCAAAAGGCACCGGACAGATGCAGGGCCTTTCAGTGGGGCAGGGCTGGCCAGAGAAGAGAGCGGCGAGATTCATGGATCGGCACGGAGCCCAGAGACGCAGTGGTCTTGAGGCAGGGACTGGGGGGTGGAGCAAAGGCCACTTCCACCTGCGGAGAGGGGACACGGTCGCTGCCGCGGGGGTCGGGGGAGAAGGGGCAGAGTAGCCTCTTCCTCCCTTAGTAAGACACAAAACCTGGAATGGGAGAGAGGCTGACCTGCTTAGCCACATAAAATGAAAAACTTCCGTATGACAAAAGACACAAACAAAATTAAGAGATTAGACACAGGCTGGGAAAAACAGACTGGGAAAAACATTGGCAATACATACTATTCACTACATAGTAACTGATATACTAAGAGCTTCTGAAATGGGAAAGACAATCAGTCAAAAAATGGATTCCCAGACAATTCTTAGGGAAAAAATCCAAAGTATTAGTAAAATTAAAGAGAAGCTTGACTTCCTTGGAAGGTAAAGAAATGGAAATTAAAGAAATGACGATATATATTACCAGATTAGAAGAATTTTTTTAAAAAATTGATAATGTCCTGTGTTCACAAAATTATGCAGAAATGGATGTGCTTATACACTATTGGGGATGGATAAGTAAGTAGTCTCTTTCTGGAGAGTGATTTGATATTACATGTTTACATAAAAATGTGAAGCATAAAAAGTTTTGATACAGTATTTCCATCTCTGGAAAGTCACCTCACGGAAGTACTCGTGGACACTCAGGAAGAGCTATGGACAAGAATCACAGCAAAAAGCCCGGCCACCGTGGCTCTGCTGAGGGGGCGTCATTCCACAAAGCAAAAGGTCACTGGCTTGCTTGCCAGTCAGGCACAGGCCCGGGTTGCAGGTTCCATCCCCAGTGGAGGTGCATGTTAAAGGCAACTAATCTATATTTCTCTCCCTCTCTTTTTCCCTTCCTTACCCTCCGTCTAAAAATAAGTAAATAAAAATTTTTTTTAAAAAGGGGTCACAGCAAAAAACAACGGCAATAAACTGGGAATCTCCATGAATAGAAGAGTCAAAAAATAAACTGTGTCCCCTGGCAAGTGTGTCTCAGTTGGTTGGAGCATTGTCCCTCACACCAAAGGCTGAGGGTTCGGTGCCCGTCAGGGTACCTACCCAGGGTGCAGGTTTGACCCCCAGTTAGGGCACGTATGGGAGGCAACCAGTCCAGGTTCCTCTGTCACATCGATGTTTCTCTCTTTCTCTCTCCCTTCCTCTCTCTATAAAAGCAATAAACATTTTTTAAAATTGTTAAATAAATAAATGAATTGTGTGTGCCCAGTAGTATGGAATACTAGACGTTGATCAGAAAGACTGGAGTGAATGTGTTCTTAGAAAGAGGTCTACAAGATACAGTAGCTGTTAAAAACAGATTTCTTGACCGTGTAGCTAGAGTAAGTCTACTTTCATTTTTTAAATACCTGTATCTGTATCAATCTATATGTTCCCTCTCACTAACCCCCGGTCACACTCTTTTCATGTTTTAATAGGACCTGTCATCACTGGCGTCTTTGATTTTATAAATCAAATGTCGTGTGGCATTACGATAGTAGAAAACTATCGGGCACAACGTTCAAGGCTGCGCTATGGAGGGTAGGAGCAGGGAGGCAGGCAAGCGACACTGTTACTGTCTTCAACATCCCTGTGAGTTCATACTTGTACTGTGAGCACATGTCATTTTTGCAACATATAAAAATAGAACAGCAGATACACGAGATGTGGCCGTGGGCAGCTCCACCAGATTTCACCCCGAGCCCTGAGAGGCCAGTCTTCCTTTCCCGCCGTGGACGACCTTCATGCCTGAGGGGACGGCCATTCTCCCTTCCTAGTTTTATCATTTTCCCTAGAACCCAAGTGGCCCCCAGATGCCGGGCAGCGCGGGCGGAGCTGGGCCCCCACCGCCTGCCTGGGCCCTGGGCTCAGGTCCCGGCCGCCGCCCTCGTCCATGAGGCCCCGTTGAATGGATGCGCCACAGAGAACTTGGCTCGTCCTTGACCTAGACACGTGGGCAGCGCCGAGTTCCGTAGGGGACTTTGCTGCACGTCCCAGAGAACGTGCGCAGCAGTGGTCTCCACCCTCAGGACATCCATGGTGCCACTGAGCAAGAAGTTCAGAGGGAGCTGTCCTTGGGGTGGTCAGGAAGTTGAGCGATGTCCTCCTGGGGACACCAGCTCTGTCCTCCATCTCTTCTCGCCACCTTCCGTGTGGGGGTCTTCACAGCAGACCCATCGTTTAGTGGTTGCACAACGGTGGTCACAGCCCTAGATACCTGCTCTCAGGAGGCGGCAGTCAGGGCAGGGGGGCAGGGAGGAGGTCCAAGGCTCCCTGCATCCTTCTCCTTTCAGGCTCTTGGCCAGACTTAGCCACACGTCCTCGCTCAGACCAATCCTGGCCGGCGGGAAGGGGTTGTCCGATGGGACAGCCATGCCCTGGAGCCAGGCTCCTGGGACGCCGGAGGGGGCTGCTGCCGGGGAGCCCACCGGCCCAGCCGCCACAGGCTCCTGAGTCTCCGTAGTGACCGCGCCGGGAGCTTGGTCTGAGGTGATGTCCCAGCGCACCCGTGGGAGCAGGGAGGCGACAGCGGTAGATGTAGAGCGAGCGGCTCAGCTGTGTGGGGAGGAGCCGAGGGATGGATTTGGACCTTGCCCGAGGACTCCTCCACCCGCCTCGGCAGAAGCGTTTTGCAAACCGCAGTGGTGAAAAAACGACATTTTCCCCCTGAGGTCTGTGAAATCGGCTACAGAAACAAGTGCCTGATTGCAAAGAGAGAGCGACAGCCATCTCCAGGCGCAGCGCAGGGGCCGCGGCCTCAGGAGGAAGCATTTGGTGGACACGGAACGAGCTTCCCGAGGAGACCGGCCTTCTCTCCGCTGCGGGCAGCGGGGCCTGGGCGCGCTGTCCCCGCGCGGGGAGGCGCGAGGCGGGGGGGGGCGCGCGGGCCGAGCCCCGCGGCAGGAGCGGAGCTCGGCGCAGCCTTGGGGCCGCGCGAACGGGCAGGGCGGCGGGGAGTCCCGCATCCGCATCTAATTTCCACGGTGCCTCACCACGTTGCTTTCGCCTGGGAGCCCAGCGCTTCAACCACCCACCTTCCCCAAGGGCCTGAGCCCGGGGCAACCCTTCCTCCTATTTCAGAAGCCCCCGGCGCCCTTTCGGGGGAGACAGGAGAGGTGATGCCCCTAAAAACACCGCGTTGGGTAGAACCCGCACGTCCAGGGAAAGCGTCAGCGCCCCTTTCCTCACCGGGGGGCGGGCGGGGGCGCCCGCAGGCAGGCGCGTCCCTGCTCTGGGCGCGGGCGGACGACGGCGCAGGGCGGGCCGGCTGCTGGAGGCCGGCAGACCCTCCCCCGGCCGCTGGCTCGGTCCCCGGAATGCCATCCCGTCCCTCAGCCGCGGGGCTCCACCGCCCCATGCAAGGTGGGGTACAGGCCCTGTGACTTCTTGTCATGTAGCTTCTTTGGAGAAATGTCCATTCAAATCCTCTGCCCATTAAACAAGTTGGATTATTTGTCTTTTTATCATTGAGTTATAAAATTTCTTTATATATTCTAGATCCTAGAATCATTACATATATGATTTGCAAGTATTTTCTCCCATTTTGTCTTTCTTGTTAACATTTCTGGAAGCTTTATGTGTGTAGCCCCAAACTGGAAACTCAAATGCTTATCACCAGGTGAATGGAGAAATGACGGTGCATCCCCGGAACGGACGCTGCTCAGCAATGAAAGAGGACGAACTACCGATGCGCCGAGGGACAAAGGGCATCGCGCGAACGACAGTCAAAATGTATGCATGTGGGGGGAGCATTTGAGATCCTGCTTCCCAGCAATTTTCACCATTTTTGGCTCACATAAACTCATTAAAAAATTTAAAAGTATAAATATGGTATGATTCCATTTTTACATAATTCTAGAAACTTCTAACTAATCTGCAGTGACAAAGCCAAACAGTGATTGCCTGAGGAGTAGAGGAAAAGCTTAAAGGAATTAAAAAAGAGCACAAGGAAATTTGGGGGCGATGTTCATTACCCTGACTAAGGGGTGTCCTGGATGTGGCCAGGTGCCGGTCAGCGTCCATCCACCCGGCGCTGTGTGTACAGGCGTCACGGTGGGAGAGGGAACTGGGCCACGATGAAAGCTTTTACACCAGAAAACTGGCAAATGCTACTACAAAGTCAGAGCTTCTTCCCAGACAGCTGGTTCCCCAACACTGACCAGCCCACCACTAGCTATGACACAGATAAGCAAACGTTCACTGTGCAAAAGCATTGTGAGAACCACTAGGCTAAAAACTTGCCCCTATCAAGCTAGAAAGTATTATTGGAGAGAAAAACAAAAGGGAAAAGAGACTCTCCGACACTTGTTCCTGCGAGAAATAAATTCTGCTCTGGCCGTCGTGGCTCAGCGGGTTGGACGGCGTCCCACCGAGCGGACCATCGCGGTCCGACGCAGGGCGGCCCCCGCGGACGCTGGTGAGAAGGGCGCGCTCGCCGGCTGACCCAGCGCTGCCGCCGCCCTTCCTCACGGGGCTCGCTGCCACGGCCTTTCCCCGGAGGCCAGAGAGCTGGGGGTCGACCTCTCGCTGCTTCCGAGCTTACTGGGGGCCGCCGCCCTCTCCAGCAACGCCGAGGGCCGCCTCCTTGCCCCTGCAGCCGCTCGCAGCCAGTACCTGGGGGGCGAGTGCACCGGCCACGTGTTCTCCATGACTCTTCTCAACTCCAGCAACGGGGTAAAAGGTTTATGACACAAACGCATTTCTGTCCAGTGAGCCACGCCGCGGAACAGCCAAGTCGGATACTTTCACCAACGGCCTGGAGGCGATTTAAGCGTGGACTAAGGTTTAGAGCCAGCCGGGCCCTTCAGTGGCAGCCCGAGTCCGATTTCACTGTCCAGCGCGGTGTGGGGAAGGTCGGTGTGCTGAGGCCCCACCATCTCAACAGAGTTCACAGGAAGGGAAAAGGCTGGAATTTAAAAGAAAAAAAAGGGTGGGGAGGCTCCCCATTAAAGAATTCAGCAAGGAGTCGATGTTGCAGAAACACATCCTCCTATTGCTTGGCACACTGGGATCCTAAGCCTTAGGGCACCCTCACATTCACTTCGGGGAGGCCTGAGCGCTTCCGGCTAAACACGGGGCCTGCCCTGGCGGGGACCTTGCCCGGGGCCAATCACAGTGGCGCAGTGCCCGCGGGCCGCGTCGGAGGCTCTGCTGAGTGGGACCAAGGTCAAAGTCAAAGCCGGAGGATTTGCTGCCCGCCGGAGGCCTCTCCGTGCCTAGACTCATGCAGGTTCTGCAAAGGGACACCATAGCAGCCGCCCGGGCCCACGCACAGCAAGGAGTCTCGAAAACGGAGACACTAGCCCCAGGACCCAAAGCTTTAGATTCTTGAGATGGAATTCCCCCACGAACATCAACGTCAAACAGATGGAGCTTTCTGGGCTTTTCCAGCAGGTTCCATCAGGCCCAGACGCGCACCGGTGTCCTGTAGCGTCCCAGCGTCCTCCTTAGGGAGGGAACCCGGTGGGACACAGGCCGTATCCCTCTGCCCCTCGGAGCGCTCGCGTGCGTTCACCGGGCATTTTCTCTGCACGCTCAGGGACTAGCTCGTGCCGCGTGGAGGATCGAATCATCCTGGCAGAGAAACTAGTCCAGCTTTGTCACTGGCTGCCTTCTGGACGAGGCCGGAAGCTCTAGTGCGATTGTCCGATTCGGTGGAAGAAGCTTGAATTCGGGGGCCACAGGGAGGCACCCTGGCTCTCCGGGGAACCGGGCCCCTCGGACTCCAGCGGGGACTCTTGGACCCGCCAGGGGCGCCACCTGGGCCTGGCAAAACTGCCCCAAGATCCCCATCCCGTTTCGTCTTTTCACTCTCTTGACGTACGAAAAGTTTTAAAATACGAAAATTTTAAAAATTAATGAAGTCCAATTTATTTTTTATTTGGTTGCTTGGGCTTTTGGTGTCATATCTTAGGAATTGTTGCCTAATCCAAGTAACAATATTTATACCCGTTTTCTTCTAAGAGTTTTACAGCTTCAGCTCTTACATTTAGGTTTTTGACCTATTCTGAGTTAATTTTTGTCTATGGTATGAAGTAGGGGGTCTAAATTCATTCTTGTGCATGTGGATATCCAGTTGTCCCAACTCCATTTGTTGAAAAGGCTATTCTTTTCCTCATTGAATTGTCAAGGGACCTTTGTTGAGTATCAGTTGACCATAATGTAATGGTTTATTTCTGCATTCTGAATTTTGTTCCAGTAACCTATATGTCTACCCTATGCCAGTACCTTGCCTTGATCACTGTAGATCTGTACTGAGTTTTGAAATCAGAAAGTATTAGTTCTCCAATGTTGTTTTTCTTCTTCAAGATTGTTTTGTCTCTTCTGGGTCTCTTGCATTTCCATACAAGTTTTAGGATTAGCTTGTCATTTTTTGCAAGTAAGTAAGGGTTTTGAAAGAGATAGTATTGAATCTGTAGATCAATTTGGGTAGTATTGACATCTTACAACATTAAATCTTTCAATCCATGAACATGGAAGGTCTTTCCATTTATTTAGGTGTTCTGAATTTCTTTCAGTGATGTTTCATAGTTTTCATTGTATGTCTTGCACTTCTTAGTTAAAGTTATTCCTAGTAACTTTACTCCCTCACTGGGCAGCAGCTCAAAGGGCTCCAGGGACTTTTGTTGAGGAATTGAAGTGCCTGGCTTCAGGACAAGGGCTGGAGGGAGAGCTCTCTCCCAGACAGAAGCACTGGCAGAGGCTATTGTTTCTTTGCAAAACCCTCCCCCACAGGGTCAGCAGGTAGGTGCTACATCTGCATCTCCATCCACCTAACACTCTTCACCCCACACTGGTGATTTCCTGGTACCCCACCCCACCCAAACTGTAGCACCACACAAGCTGCTGCAGGAGCTTTTCCATACAAATGGCTTGTTTTGGAATTTCCTAAAATTTCACAAAAATCCACAAAAAGCAGCATCTGGCATCAGTGTGTCCTGTATCTCTTGCTAAGTGGCCCCAGGCCAAGCACTAGCAGCACCGGCCTTGGTTCACAGCTTGGCCTCTCCCAGGCACCTCCAAGCCCAGCACAAGGGCATCCATCTGCAGATCACTTTGTAACTCAGGATGGGTGGCCCCAAGCAAGACATAGACAATGGCTGATGTTGGCCTGCACATCCTGGGAAGCCCCAGAGCCAGTGCACAGCAGGGGACAGCCTCAGATCATGCCAGAGCACCACCCAACCACCTCTATGAGTGACACAGTCAAGGGGCTGACTGGTTGGGCACCAGAGCCCCAGCAAAGTGAGTCCTGCTCCATGGGGTCAGCCCCTGCGCAGCAGCTCCTCCACTGTGGTCACAGCCAGGCCTCACAACCAATTGGCCTGGCAGAATAAATCCTTCCTACTGATGCACCAACAGCAATAAAGGCTCAACTACAAGAGGTTGCAGGTTGCACACAGCCCACCTGGGGGGTGCACCTGGAGTGTCTTGCTCAGTTGATGGGAGGCTGAGACACTGTGCTACGACATAAGACTGCTCTACCAAGACCGGGATAGATACCTGCTCTGCCTAATACATAGATACAAACACAGGGCAGCAGCCAAAATGAGGAGACCAAGGAACAT
Source organism: Pteronotus mesoamericanus (assembly GCF_021234165.1). Taxonomy (NCBI): domain Eukaryota; kingdom Metazoa; phylum Chordata; class Mammalia; order Chiroptera; family Mormoopidae; genus Pteronotus; species Pteronotus mesoamericanus. The sequence goes on from NW_026555090.1 coordinate 3,120,524, forward strand.
GACCCACATGAAAGAATAGAACAAAACTCCAGAAAAAGAACTAAACAAAATGGAGACAAGCCATCTACTAGGTGCAGAGTTCAGAGCACTGGCCATAAAGAGGCTCAGTGAGCTTAGGGGAAGAGGGAGAAGTTCAACAGAGAGACAGGAAACCTAAAAATGGAGATAGAAAAACATAAAAACCAGCCATAAATGAAGAATACAATAACTGAAATGAAGACTACATTAGAGGGAATTAGCAGTAGATTAGATGAAGCAGAGAACTGAATCAGCAATTTGGAAAGTAAAGTAGCAGAAAACACCCAATTAGAGCAGAAAAAAAGTCCCCCCAAATCAGAATAGTTTAATGGGCCTCTGGGACAACGTTAACTGTACAAACATTCACACTGTTGGGGTTACCAGAAGGAGAAGAGAGAGAGCAAGAAATGGAAAATCTATTTGAAAAAAATGATGGAAAACTTCCTTAACCTGCTGAAAGAAATAGACATAAAAGTGCAGAAAGCACAGAGAGTCCCAAACAAGATGAACCCAAAGAGGCCCACACAAAGACACATCATAATTAAAATGCAGAAAGTTAAAGACAAAGAGAATCTTAAAAACAGCAAGAGAAAAGCAGTTAGTTACCTACAATTGAGCTGCCATAAAACTGTCAGTTCATTTCTCAACAGAAACATTTCAGGCCAGAAAGGATTGGCAAGAAACATTCAAAGTGATGAAGAGGAAGATTAGTCTACCTTGCAAAGCTATCATTTAGAATCAAAGGGCAGATAAAAATCTTCCCAGACAACAAAAAGCTAAAGGAATTCATCATCACCAAGCCAGTATTACATGAAATTTTAAAGGAACTTCTTTAAGAAGAAACAATGGCGGGCCCTGCCTCAGTCATAATGACGCGCAGCTCCAGAGCAGCCACCAGGGCTCCCCTTTGCCTGGAGCGGCAGAGGCCCACGTCGTGAAGCCGGCAGATGTGGAGAAGCGAGCTGATGAAGTGCACGTGCCGCCTCTTCCCAAACTGATGATTGGAGTCAACGTGGTTTAAGAATGCAGCATGGCTCTGGCCTTGGGCTTGAGCTCAACGCTACAGATACAGGCTACATATACAGGCCGATGTGTAAACAGCTGCCGAGGAGCCTGTCCTCAGGAGTGGCCAGGAGCAGGACGGAGGCGGCAACTGCCAGGAGGTTACTAAACGGCACAGGTGGACCATCACAGCAGATTATAACAGAACATACTTGGAGAGTCTCTTAGGTTAAAGGTCGTATCTGCCACAGATCATCTAGATACAAAGAAATTGTAAGTCAGAGAACAGATTATGTTTTTGGAAGATCTTCTGTTTGAGGATGAACTTCACAATCATGGAATTTTTAAGCCTAAGAGCGAAAATTGGAGCCATGCCTTACAGAGTTTTGTTTTGTTTTGTTTTGTTTTCTGTTGTGGTTTTTCTTGAGAACTGATGGAGGGCTTATCGGCATGTATGACACCAGTCTTTACCACAAGGCTCAAGGCCTACATGCTACAAGAACGGACAGCATAAGAGAGCTAAAATTGCTAATTCAATGCATGTTTCACCCTCCCTCTACACAGAACCTAATGAAACATCACAATATTTACTGATCAAGAAGGCAGTTTGTGAGAAGCTAATATTTCCAGGAAGAATTGATCATAGCCCCACAGACTCACAAGAAAATGCACCTGTGGAATAGAGTGTGACATTCCACGTGCTCACTGTGGAGTCTGATGGAGACCTTGGCTATGTGGAGGGGGTACTTTTATTATGAGAATTAATTGCCTTGTCTCTGTGAATATTTTCTGTATCCTTAAAGTAAAAACTAAAAGATTATTGCAGGCAGTTTCCACTCAAAAAAAGAAGACAAATATAAATAATAAAATGGCAAAACTAGATAGGTATCAACAATTACTTTAAATACAAGTAGAGTAAATGCTCCAAACAAAAGTTGACTGAAGCAGTAAAAAAACAGACTGCATATCCTGCCTACAAAAGACTCACTTGAGGTTGAAGGACACACACAGACTAAAAGTAAAGGGATGAGAAGATATTTCTTAAAAATGGAAACAAACCAAAAAGCTGGGGCAGAAATTCTTACACCAGACAAAATAGACTTTGAAACAATGGCTATAACAAGACACAAAGAAAGACCCTGAGATTCCACTCCTGTGTATTTATCCAAAGAAGCCCAATCACTAACTCAAAAAGACACATGCATCCATAGGTTCACTGAAGCATTTTTTACAATAGTCAACATACAGAAGCAACTAAAGTGTCCACGGGTAGATAAATGGATAAAGAAGTAGAGCATGTATACAAAGGAATATGACTCAACCATAAAAAAAAGAATAAAATCTTGACATTTGCAACAACATGGATGGACCTGGATGTTATTATGATGAATTAAATAAGTCAGACAGAGAAAGACAAATGCCATATGATTTCACTTATAATGGAATCTAAAAAACAAAATAAATGAACAAGCAGAACAGAAACAGACTGATACAGAGAAAATTTTGACAGTTGCCAGATAGGGGTTGCAGCTGTTGAAGGGATGGCTGAAAAAAGTGAAGGGATTAAGAAGCACAAATCGGTGGTTACAAAATAGTCATTGGGATGTAGAGAGCAGCATAGGGAATATGGTCAGTAACATTGCGATAGCTGTGTACGGGGCCAGGGGGGCACTGGACTTATCAGGGGGATCGCAGGTGAAATGATCACTGGACGGATACCCGAAACTAATATAATATTGTGCCTCAGCTGGAATTGAAAAATAATTTTTTAAAAGTGCTCTTGATTTTATATTTTGTATAAGATATTGATCTTATATCCTGAAACCCTGCTGAACTCATTTATTAGTTTTAATACCTTTTTGTTTGGTTGGTTTTTATTTTTATTTTTTGTGCATCTGCTAAGAGTTTTCTATATACAAGATAATGACATCTGCAAATAAGGCAGTTTCACTTCTTCCTTTCCAACCTGAGTTCCTCTTAATTCCTTTTTATTTTTCTCTTTGCTTCATTGTCCTGGACAGAACCTCTGCTCCTGTGATAGGAACTGCAAGAGCCAACACCCTTGTCTTGTTTCCGATCTTAAAGGGAAAGCTTTTCGTCTTCCACTGTTAAGTGTGCTACTCGTTGTGAGTTTCTCACAGATGACCTTTGAAGATCAAAAAAGTTTTCTTCCATTTTTATTTTGGTGATTTTTTTTAATCATGAAAGGGTGTTAGGTTTTTATTAAATGCTTTGTATGTGTCTATTGGTATGATCATGTGCTTTTTGTTCTTTGTTCTATTAATGAGGTGTATTACATAAATTGATTTTCGTATTTTAAACCAACCTTGCATTCCTCGGATAAATCCTGTGTCATCATAGTGTATAAACTTTGTTATATGTTACTGGATTCAGTTGTGGGCTGAGAATTTTTGCATCTATGTTCATCAGGAGTATTGGTCTGTTGTTTTCTTGTTATGTCTTTTTTTACAGTTTATTTTTTTAGAGAAAGCGGCAGGGAGGGAGAAACAGAGAGACAGGAACACTGATGTGAGAGAGAAATGCCTGCCGTAGGAACCCTGACCAGGGGCCAAACCAGCAACCCCTCCGTTTGCGGGACGACGCCCGGCCGTCTAAGCCACACCAGCCAGGGCTTCTTGTTATGCCTTTCTCTGGTTTTGGTATCAGGATAATATTGGCCTCATAGAGTTATGGGGGACATGTTGTCCCTCCTCCTGTGTGGAACTCCTTCACAAGAAGAGTTTGTGAGAGTTGGTATTCATTCTTCCCTAGCTGTTTTTAGAAGTTTACCAGTGAAACCCTCTGGGCCTGGATTGTTCTTTATGGAAATTCTTTTTTTATTACTAACTCAATTTCTTTACTTGTTATAGATTTATTCATATTTTATTTTTTTTCTTGAGCTAGTTTTGAAGTTTTCTTTTTTTCCTAGGAATTTGTCCATTTCATGTAGGTTATATTATTTATTGGCACACAATTGTTCATAGTATTTCTTAATACTCTTTTTTGTTTTTGTATGGTTGGTAGTAATGTCTCTTTTTCATTCCTGATTTCAGTAAATCATCTCTCCCCTCCCTTTTTGATCAGTCCAGCTAAAGTTTTGTCAATTTTTATTGTTTTTTTCCCATGAAAGCAAATTGTGGTTTTGTTTACTTTTTCTGTTTTTTTATTCCTTATTCCACTTATTTTCCATCTAATCTTTATTCTTTCCTCCCTTCTTCCTACATTAGGCTTCGTTTGCTCTTCTTTTTCTTGTTTCTTGAGGTGATAGTTTTAGTTATTGATTTGATCTCTTTTTTACAACTGTAAGTTTTCCTCTAAGCTCTGCTTTCTCTGTATCCCATATATATTGGTATATTGTAGTTTTGCTTTCTCAAAACATATCAGAATGTTTTCTAATTTCCTTTATGATTTCTTCCTTAACTCTTTGTGTGTTAATTTCAAAATGTTTGTAAATTTCCCAACCATCCACTTGTATTGATTTCTAATTTTATTTCATGTGGTTGAATCGCACACTTTGTATGGGCCCCTTCATTCGAGGTTCTGTTCTGGCCTGCTCTGTCACCTGTCTTGGGAGAATGCCCCAGGCTGAGTGCATGTGTGCTCCGCTGTTGCTGGGTGGATGTTCCATGGGTGCATACGTTAGGTTTAGCTGGTTCACAGTGTCATTCAGATCTGTTTCCCTATCTTCTGTCTAGGTGTCTAGTTTTCGTATCCATCATTGAAAACAGAATACTGACATCTTCAACTATTATTGTTAAATTGTCCATTTCTCCCTTTAGTTCTAACAATTTTTGCTTTGTGTATTCTGAGGCTCCATTATTAGATACATACATATTTATACAGGATTGATCCTTTTTTCATTAAAAAATATTCTTATTTGTCTGATATTAGTATAGCCACTCCAGTTCTCTTATTCTCTTTTGGTTACTCTGAATGATATCTCTCCTTCCACCCTTTTACTTTGTCTATTTGTGTTTTGCATTTAACATGTGTCTCTCATAGGCAGCATACACTTGGATCTAGTTTTTCGATCCATCCTACCAATAACTGCCTTTTAATTAGAATGTTTAATCCACTTACAGTTAATGATATTCTGATAAGGTAGGATTTACATCTATTTTGCTATGTGTTTGCTATACTCATAGGTATTATGTCTTTTTTGTTCCTCTATCCCTCCATTATGCCTTCTTTTTTGTTAAATAGATATATGCTAATTTCATATCAGTTCATTTTTTTTAGTTTCAGAAATTGCATTAAACATTTTTTTATTTTCATAGTCTGTCCTTTACAATGAAGAAATTTCTGAAGTCCGTATTTCCATTGTTTTGGGATTCCACTTATTTTCCACTTATTTTCACTCTGACTCAGTGACATTTTTAGTTGAGGGGAGTGTTCCTTTGTTTTATCCACACTTTTTGAGGAGCAAGTGGGTGTTGACTGTCCCGATGCAGATGTTCTGAAAATCAATGCGGGGCTCTTGCCTTGGAGCCAGACACGCTGTGGTTTAGGTTTGCGGAACTGGGGGAACGTGTCTCCGGTGTCTGCCAGCTGAGTTTACTTATAGGGGTGGTAGGATTGTTCTTCAAAGCCGACAGCAAGCTTTGGCGTTTACCATGATGTTTAACCATTTTTTGCATGTTTTAAAAGTAATAATACACTTTTGGAGTCTTTGAATTTTGCCACAATTTTTGCTTCTTTAAAACTGGGTGTAGCCCTGGCCGGATAACTCAGTTGGTTTAGCGCCTCCTTCAGGTGCCAAGGTGGATCCCATCTCCAGTCCGGGCACAGGCAGCCATCAACCAAGGACCGTGTAACTCCGCGGAACAACAGATCGGTGTTTCTCTCTCCATGCCTCCCCCAGCCCCGCCCCACTCTGTCTCTAAAATCAATTAAAAAAATTTTAAAAACTGAGTACATAATTTCTTGCTTTTCAATTAAGAAATTTCTGTATTTTGGGTGTTGGGTTGGGCTTGGGTTTGAGATGCACTCGAGAATTATCCGGAACCAGCATGGAAACAGTATGGACATGTTCTTTCAAAAGCGCTGTTAGCGGCGGTGACTAACTGTAGGCGCAGAGGAGACGGCAGGCCTGGCCCAGGCGGCCATCTGGCAGTTTCCGTGCCCAGCCTCGAGGAAGTGCTTCTGTCTCATCATCTCCACCATCCCCACGCCATTAAGATCCAGTGACAAAAGGTCATATCAATTTTTTTTATCAGATTTTTAGAGTATACAATGATATCCAAAAGCTTTGTTCCTATATGGCTTCATTCCCCCTCCTTTTTGTTATTATTGTCATACAAATCATATCTTGTGTGCTCATCAACACAGATTTATAATTATTGTTTTTGCTGTCTTTTATGTTTATGTTTATCCTGTCATTTGTGTTTACCTCCATAGTTGCCTTTACTGGCGTATTTTACTTCTTCACGCAGACTTGAGTCACTCACTAATGTCCTTTCGGATCTATTGTAGTGACCGCTTCAGGGCGTCTAGCAGTGACCCTGCTGCCGTCTCTCATCCACTGCCTGTGAGGTGCCCCCATTTTGACGTACAAGCCAGTGAGGCCTGGGGCACTCAGGCCCTAAGCTGAGAACTCCCTCCGCCTGTCACGCAGACGGATGGTGTACGTTGTCCCTCTTCCTGTTGAGTTTACAGAACCCAAGATTATTTAGGTGACAACATATTTGGGGCAGGTGGGCCTCTTCGTCTGCCCAATGGGCTGAACCGTGTTTGGCCCGAGCCAGGCACAGCCCCCTTGCCGGTCGGAGCAGAGCCGCGGGGACCCAGGCCTTGGCCCCACCGGAGACGGTGGTAGAGGCCGGCCCTCTTCTGCATGCAGGGTGGTTGCTTGAGCAAGTGATGCCTGCAGCTGCGGCCGCCTTCTTGTGACCGGGAGGTGATAAACTTGGGATTAAAGATGGCAGAGCCTAAAGACGAGCGAGCCTGGGTCTCGGACCGCACCTCTGAGCGCTGCGCCTGCTGCCGTGCCATCTGGATGCCACCTGGATTCTGCTCTGGCAGCTGCCGCAAGACGGAGCAGAGTGGGAGGTGAGAGGATGGGCGCCGGCCACCGTCCGCAGAAAGGCGCCTTCCGCTTTCGCCACTTACGGCCCGGCCCATTCGGGTTCCCAGCGCTCGGGGCCTAATTCATCCCAAAGCTCCCAGTCTCTGTACTGGGTCACGTGGCAGACGGTTCCTCCGCCCCTTTTAGCCCGACCCCTGTGCAGTAGGCATTTGTTATTCCACCTGATGCATAAGAAACTGTGGCTTAGAACAATTAGTTAAGTTGTCCAAGGCCAACCTCAGAATTAGGAATCAAATCTGGGCCCTCTGCTCATGACTTTCATGACTAACCCTCCGGGCCCCACCTCTCCTTGTGTTTCCTCCGCAATAATTGCCTGTTGCCACTACCGCCAGCCCTGCGGGTCCTGCAGTCCGTTTCAACCCCAGTGTGAGGTCCAGGCCCGGGACCGGTGGAGTCCGGGTAACGCCGGTGGGTGCACGTGGACTTGGGGAGCACGCGAGCACCGTGCTGGGCGGAGGCGGGGCTGGGGAGAGCGCAGAGAGGAGGGGCCTCTGCGGGTGGCTGCCCCGAGGTGGGCGCCGGCTCGGGGAACTCAGGGGCTGCAACAAGGGGGGAGGGCGCAGGTTTGCAGCGGGGACCCTTTCTGCTGGGGTGACCCGGTTTCCTCGAGGACGCTGGGCTCTAGAAGGGAGAAATGGGGATTCCAGGCTCAGGGAGGCCGGCGCTGCGGCCAGGGCCCGGGCTGAGGGCGGTGCGGGGGGAGGCGTGCACAGCCGCCCGCGGGTTCCCTCCCCGCCGCCGCCTCCCCACCCCGCCCCCGCCCGCCTGCTCTCCGGCCACTACGGCCAGACCCCTCACCGCCCGCGCAGGCCGGCCTGGGCTGGCGCCGGCGCCGCCAACAGAGCAGCCCAGCACTCGGCCGTCCCAGCGGCGGGACGCCCGCTCAGACCGCCTTCCCTCCTCCGCTCTCCCGGGCAAGGCTTCCCCCGAGCGAGCCCCCTGCCTTCCCACTGCCAAGCCTTGTCCGCTCTGCAAAAATAACCTCCCCGGGAAGCCTCCCGTAACTGACGCACCATCCCCAGCCCTAAAGAAGTGCCTGGACAAGTCTCTCGATGTCTCCGAGGTTGCAGTTTATCACACAGGTGCTAACAGTAGTTTGTCACATGCTATGGAGACATGGGTGGAGGAGGAGGAGATACCAAACTCAGCATGGAATTTGTGGGCTCTCCAATATTTTAACATAAAATGAATCTTCCTTGCTATAGAAGAACACACACATGCGCGCGCGCGCGCGCGGAAAACTGGAGAGAAGATCCCCTCTAATAACCTCACCAGCCAGGCCATCTACGGCGAGTGTTTTCGGAGACTTCGCTGCCTTTGTTGTTACAGAGACAGATGATTACTGCTGGGCCTGTTAGAGGCTGAGGGGTTTTGTTGTTACTACAGCTACACTGAGATATAATTCATATACCACACAACCCACTTACGTGATGCGCATAATTGAGTAGTATTTAAGCATATTACAGAGCTGTGCAACCATCACATTTTAAATATTTTTGTCACTCCAAAAAGAAATCCTCTCCCCTTTAGCGGTCACCTCGGTGTTTTATTTTTTGCTTAACATTATTTTCCAAGCGTCCTCCTGTTGCCCAATAATCTTCTTAACTACCTTGTCTGGTGACTGCGGGCGAAGGATTCCAGGGGAGGGCCTGGCACCGCCGGGGTGTCCTAGAATGATGGTAATGGGGCGGGCGCGAGAAGACCGAAGGAGCAGTGAGCCGGCCCCGGGGGAGCTGAGGGGGCGACAGGAGCCGACTGCGGGCGCGGGGAACTGACTTGGGGTGCAGAGAAGCAAAGCTCCGGAATCAGGATCCGCAGCACTACCGACTGAAGGATGGAGGAGGCGGGGGATCAGCGCCCTTCCTGGGGGCGGGCGGGGGGGGGGGAAGTAAGCTCAGTAATCGAGTCCCAGAAGGAGAGGGCACAGGTTTGGAGGAAAGCTAAACATGAGCTTGATTTTGGACTTGCCGGATTTGGGGGCGTCCGGGTCTCGTGGCGGAGTCCCAAAGTTGCGGGCGTGGATGCTCAAGTCTGGGCCTCCGGAGGCGCTTAGGCCGCTTGGAAAAGGTTTGGGACTGAGGACGTAAGGCCACCTGTGAGGCCTTGGGAGCCTGAGCTGACTCAGGTCCGGCGCGAACGAGAAAGCGCCAGAAGAGCACTGGCGCTTGGCGGGGTGGGGGTGGTGGACGGGGATGCGGAGCGCGTCACCAGGTGGGAGAAGCCAGAGCCGGAGGCGCCGGGCTGTGGCGGGGAGGATGGCGCGCGGGTGCGGGATGGGGGACGCAGACCCGTCCTCGCATGAAGTGCCGAGCGTGGGTCCCGTGGCTGCCTGCGAGTTTGGGCTCCTCCGTCCCTTCCCTGCAGCATCTCGCCCCGTTCGCAAGGCGAGCCCTGCCCGTCCAGTGAGGCCCGCAGGGTTCGGGGCGCGGAGCCTCCAAAGGCTTCAGGGCCCTGACCTGCCCGGCCCGGCGGCGGCGTGGCTTAGGGTTGGTCCTCCGGCGGCGGGCTGGCGCGGGCAGGGGGCGTCCCCGGCAGAGTCCTGTCTCAGTCCCCGGAGTGGCCCCGGCTCCGCGCCGCCCAGGTTGGGAGACAGCGCCACAGCTCGGGGCACATCCACCGACTTGGAACATTAGGGAAAGTTGGAGAAATTCACTTCGTCCGATATTGTCGTCGCTGGACACCTCGGGGGCCGACGCCGCGCCGCGCGCCCCCGCGAGCAGCGGAGACTGCCGTGGCCCGGCGGACCTCCGCGGTGTAAGGGGCGGTGCTGCGCCGGGGCCCGAGACGGGCGTGCGCACCGGCCAATGGGCGTCCCTAGCCCTCCGCGGTCCCGCCCCTGGGTCCGGTCGGAGCGCGCGAGCCTGGAGGCTCAGACGCGGCCGGCGGACGCGCGGTCCGGGCTCTCCGGCCGTGCTCGGCGGGGCCCGCGCGGCCGGGGAGGTGACGCCGCCGGCCATGCGGCTGGAGGCGCAGGACGCGCTGTACGTGGCGCTGGAGCTGGTCATCGCCGCGCTGTCGGTGGCGGGCAATGTGCTGGTGTGCGCCGCGGTGGGCACGTCGAGCGCGCTGCAGACGCCCACCAACTATTTCCTGGTGTCCCTGGCCGCGGCCGACGTGGCCGTGGGGCTCTTCGCCATCCCCTTCGCCATCACCATCAGCCTGGGCATCTCTACGGACTTCTACAGCTGCCTCTTCCTCGCCTGTTTCGTGCTCGTGCTCACGCAGAGTTCTATCTTCAGCCTCTTGGCCGTGGCCGTCGACAGGTACCTGGCCATCCTTGTCCCGCTCAGGTGAGGCGCGCGGCGGCACCGAGCCCTGTCCAAGCCCTGCCGAAGCCCCGCCAAAGCCCCGCCAATGACCGCGCGCTCCCGACCCAGGTTCCTGGCGTCGGGAACGGGCCAGGCAAGCGCCGGGGGCGGGGGTGGGGGGTGGGCTCTAAGCTCGCTTTCCACCCTGGAAGGCACCGGCCATCACGGGAGACGCGTGCGCCCGGGCTGGCCAGACTCCTTCGGGGTCTCGGGGCGGGCCCTGGAGGCCTGGACGCCCCCGGATGCACGCCTCTTTGTAAGAGGATCTGCGTAGGGACACTCTGGGGGTTCGGGGGGAGTGTGGTCCCCGGGAGCCCGGCCTGTCATGGAAACCCCGGGGAAGGCACCATCCCCGCGGGCGGGCGGAGGCCCAGAAGCCAGAGGTTTGCTGATGGTATCTCCTTTGCAGCGAGAACTGTTTCTTTCCTGCTATCCCTCACCCGCGGCCAACGCGGGGTGGGGTGGCCTGGGATGGGAGGCTGAGAACAGCGGCCCCAAAGTGCTGGGGACCCGGGAGGCCAGGCCGGGTGGTTTCCAGAGCAACTTTGGACGCTGGGACTTGGCGTTATCAGAACGGACCCTACTTACAACCCAGCTTCAGAATATACCTGGTGCAAATGAGGGCCAGGCCGCCCTGCGCGGGAAGGAAGGTGTCAGGTGACTTCGCAGAATGCTAGGACACGTGTCCCTGCATGCATAATAGTGACTCCAGTCATCTCCACATCCTTTTAAAAGGAGGAAAAGTGTCCCCCCCCCCCCCCGCCCCGTGCTGAGGTGTAACCTTGTTTGTCCACGCTGCGGTGCCCCAGCGCGCTAGGGGAACATTTCTGAGCTGAGGAAGCCAGGGGTCCCGGGACTCGCAGGGGTCGGGGATGGAGCCCGGTGGCAGGAGGAGTGGAGCCCAGCTGCAGCTGACCTGTGACCGGGGTTGCCGCAGGAGGGGTGGGAGGGGCGGGAGGGGCGGGCGTGCCTTGGGAACCTCGGGCATTTCCGAGGTGGGTGAGCTTGAGATCTCTTTGGATGTGGGGCTGAGACAGGAAACTCATAAGAAGGACAAGGAAGGAAGGAAAGGAATTAACTTGAGTCCCAACTCTGTGGGGCGATTTATATTGATCCTTTAATTCTTTCAGTAATTCCAGAAGGGAGGCAGTGTTCCCTGCCTCTGGCTGGTAGGTGAGGGAGCGTCGAGCCTTGCCCAGAATGCTTGTTTGGAGTGAGTCTCAGAGGCAGGACTTGAACCCAGGGCAGGCACGGTGGCCTTGCCGTGCCTCCAGGCCACTGGGGGGCTGTGTGGCGTCGGTGCTGCGACATGGGCAGGACGCCTGCTGCTGTCCCTGGGGGCTGACCCTGCCGCCAGTGAGTTGGCGGTCAGTCGGAAGAGAAGCGCATTTGAGGGAACCCGCCTGGGGGGTGCTCTCAGCAGCCTTGTCGGCGGACAGCCATGGTGAGCCTGCCCTGCGGGTTGTGTCCTGGGTCCCAGCCTGAACAGGAACCTCCTGCTTTGCTGGGCTGGGAGCCTGATCTGCGTGTCTGGGCCTTTCCGTGGCTGCTGCCTGTGACAACTCCCCAGGAGGCCTCCTGCGTCCTCTCAGGTGTGACAGGGTCCAGGGATTTCCAGGGTTTGGGGCGGCACACTCCTCTCTCAGGGCCCCTTTCCTGCCTCTCGGTCCTCCCGGGGGTTACTTGGTGGCTTTTGGGATTGTTTGCCTCCAGCTGGCAGTGGCAAGCCACCGCCCTGAGCTACCGTACAATAGAAGCCCTGGGCTTGCCCCTGGCAGAGGTCCAGAGCGGTGGCAGCAACGTCGGAGTTACTGGGAGAATCCCCCGTGTGGAGCAGGAGTTCCATAAAAGTTAAATTTGTTAGCTCTTGTCCTTGTTTGTGCTGGGTGGAGTCTTGGAAAAAAAAATGGGCGTGGGTGTGTTAAGGAGAAAGAAATGTGAATCACTGGCCCCAGCTCCTCCTTTGCATTTGCCCAGAGCAGGAGGTGGTAGAGCAGCGCGGTGCTCGGGGAGAGCCGGCTCCGGGCGCGCAGCGCCACCTGGAGGAGGGCCGCCCGGAGTGTGGAGTCGGGGAGAGGCAGCCCCGCCTCCCGCCCCGGGAAGGGGTGGGCATCTGAGCTGTCCCCAGCACCCAGCGCCGCCTCCAGGCTGGAGAGGTGGGCCAGCGGCGCCCAGGGCTCCCCAGCCGGCCTGGGGCCTGGGGCCTGGGGCAAGCCCTCATCCCTCAGCCATTTCTCACTTCTGCTTCTGAGGACCGTGGCCCCTGTGCAAAGGCTAAAATGCTGACTCTAAGGCCCCACCGGGCCCTGCTGAGTCCGTCTCTGGGGCAGGGGTGTGTGTGATTCCCGTGTCAGAGTCTTTAGCTGGGGACTTCTGCCCCCTGATATTTGAGAACCCTCTTGGGGTCAGGAAGCCTGGAGGCCCCCCTTCACTTTATTGACAGCCGGGGCCCAGCTTGGACGCGGCCCATGGGCCTCCAGGTGGGAGTCAAGTTGGGAGCACCCTTCCAGGAGGAGGTGCCTCCCCCATAAAGCAAGCAGTAACCAAGGCGAGGTTTGAGCACTGAGGGCAAGACCAGCCCAACCCGTTCATGGGTGCTGTAGCCTCAGAGGCACCTGAGCCCCAGCCCGGAGGCCGAGCCCAGCTCCAGGCCACTGGCTGCCTGGAAGGTGACAATGCGAGAGGAAAGGGGAGCTCCGAGGCGATGCTGGGCACAAAAATGGCAACTGAGCTGGGCTTGCAAAGGAGGAGTGTCTGCTCGGATCCGGCATTGCCCTTGGCCTTCAGAGTGGGGGCTGTCTGCAAACACAGAGAGTCTCCTGCCTCGGGCTCAAGTCAGCACGCTGCCCAGTGTTGGGCAGGGGATCCAGTCGCAGCGGTGCGGTCAGGAGTGGGCAGGAATGGGCCGGGGCACGCGGCGGAGCCAGGTGCCGGCCCCCTGTGGGAGCGGGGTCGGGGGTGCCCGGGTAGTGGGTGCGTCAGCCTGGGCTGCTCCGAGCTCACTTCACCCGCAGGCTGTTTCCGGCAGCAGCCCTTCCTCCTCTCTGATCTCGTCCTGGCCCCCGGTCCCCTTCTCGCCACACTCCCAGCCTGGTTGGGACCGGTCAGTGGCTGTGTGAGTCACCTCTGTCCAGCTGCCTCCTCCACCCTGCTCCTGGACTCCGGAGTCTCCTGGGGACCTGAGGAGGGTGTTTTCCAGGGCTTGACTGGGCCCCCAAGGGCCGGAAGGGGTGTTTGTCCACGGGCTCCCTCCCGGGGCTCCCTGCCCTTCCTCCCGCCTCCCACGTGCGGGCTGAGGGCACTGACGGCCTCTCCGCCGGACTTGACGTCTTGGGTAGAAGTGTGGCCACCACTTAGCTGCCTGAACTGGACGTAGGGTGGGAGTTGGCCTGGGGTTTTGAGTATTTTTTCAAAAACTTTTTTTTTCCTTTTTTATTTTTATTGAGCTACTGTTCTCATATGATAAGATTCACCTTTGATGTTGTTTTGAAACACAGCGAGGAGAGACGTTTTCAGCTCTGGGTCCTGCCCACCCCCGGTTTTTCCAAGGCCCCCTTGGGTTCTCCCCTCTCCACCCCCAGCATAGCCCTTCGCACCGGGCCGCTCCCACTGCGGGGGGTTGAAGGGGGCCCGGACCTGAGAATAGGGGCTCATCTGGAAGCGGAATGACCGTTTCCTTACATGGATCTTGAGTGGAGGAGCTTATTTTGGATTATCTGGTGGCCCTGAATGCAATCAAATGCCTGTAAAACAGACATGCAGAGAGAAAGGGGGAGGCTATGTGAAGACTGGGGTGGGGGGACAGGGGGAGGCGCTGGGGCAGCCACCAGCATGGCGAGGCGAGGCTGGGGGCTGCCCCCCCGCCCCCCGCCCAGAGCCCCTGCAGGGAGCTGGGCCCTGCCCACACCTGCCTTTCAAGCGTCTGGCCTCCAGAACTCTGAGCGAAGTGTATTGTAAGCCACCAAGTTTGTGGCCCTTTGTTGCAGTATCCCCAGGAAACCACCATTACTACATGAATACGCCTAAATCAGCTCTGCAGCAACCGCACACCCTCCCCACACACTGGCTCGCCCTTTGTTTCTCTCCTCAGTAATCTCTTCCGGCAAGTCATCCAGTTTCCCTGCTTCCCCTTCCGTGGTCCCCACGGTGTCACTGAATTGCTCCTATTAGGTCACCCCTGCCATGACCTCTTCTCAGTTGAATCTTCTTGGATGTCTTTGCACATGTCCTCTCGGCAGCTCTTGATGGGCTCCTGCTGGGTCGCTGCCCCCCCCCCGCCCCCCAGCCTCCCGGCCCTCAGCTCCCCTGTGACTGCTCTCTCCACAGCTGCCGCGAGGAGGATGTGAAACGTGCGTCAGAGCACATGAAGCCCTTGTGTAAAATGCGAGCGTCCCACTCGGGCCTCTGCCCACCCCACGTCGCTCGCCTCCCTCTCTCCCTCGTTCGCCGGGCACAGCCATGCTGGTCCAAGGTCTTCCGCCCGCCGCAGCCTTGGTGCCGCCCCTCCTCAGTTCCCCGGCCGACGAGGCTTCTCCGGCCACTGCATTCCCTTGTCACTGGCTGTCTCGAACTTACATCATTACTAGGTTATGGCCCCTTTCAGCCGGAGTGCGGGCTCTGAGAGGGCAGAGGCTCCGTCTTCTACTCAAGGACCCAACACTTGGCATCATGCCAGGCCTGGGGTAGGGACCCAGACTTGGACTGAATATGTGAGTGATGGGTGAAGGGTGTGCCTTACGGTGTGTCAGGCCTGGGGGAAGCTGGGGTGGGGGCCGGGGGTGCTATGCCAGAAAAGACTTGGGGAGGGAGGGTCAGATCCCAGTAATGGGCAGAGCTCTCTGGTGAAATGACATTAGAAAAAGATGGTCCAATAAGGGAAGAGAAGAGGGGACACCATCTTCTGGAAGGATCTCTCACAGGCTTGAGGAGAGCGGGGCAGAGCGGTGCTCAGCAAGCCAGCAGGTGCTGCGGGCGAGGGCTGGCCAGTGACAGTGACGTGGCCGCAGGTGCTGCAGGAGCCCGCGGCCCTGGCTCCCGCTGTCCCGTGCTCCTGCGTGAGGGAACAGGCCCTCGGGACCGGCTGGACTCGGGAGGGGGAGGGGCCTGGGTGCCACCTGCTGCTGTTCACCCTCCGCAGTTAGTGCGCAGTCCTTTGCTCTCCACCTCCCAGCCCGGAGCCATGACCCCACCGGCCACAGGGGCTGCGGGGCTGTGGCTGAGCCCAGCGCTGTGAGTGCTAGTGGGAACCTCCAGTGGGCCCGGTGTGTTCTTGGGTAGTTTAGTCCCCGCTGGGCACACAGGGGCCCAGGCAGAGTCTAAGGGCAGGTCTGGCCTGGCCAGTGAGGCCTCCAGTGCTGTCTGCGAACCTGGCGGGAACCGGGGTAGCCCGGTCTGGAGGTTTTCTGGAGGTCCCGTGCCCTCCCTGCGGTGCGTGCAGCCAGCCGGCCGGCCGTTGGGAGCCTCGGGAGCCTGCAGCGGGGAGGAGCTGACAGTGCAGGCCGTGGGCGCTCGGGGCTGTGGGCGGGAGCACAGGGCTCTTCCTGAAGGTCAGGACGGAGGGTCCGCCAGCCCAGGGACGGGGACTGGGGTCCAGAGCTGCGTGGGGGCAGCGGGAGTCCGCGTCAGATACGTCGGGAGGCGGCGAACCTGCCCTGGGCGCACTGGCCGGGAAGCCCCTGGCCGGGTCTCAGCGCTGTTCCCAGAGAATTCTGAAAAGCACAGGGGCTGCCTTTGGTCATCTGGAGGACACCCGTGTGTAAAGGGACGAGAGCTAACGTCTCCACGTGGCAGGCCGTCGGCACGCCTTCCTCTGTAAGGGCGGGCACAGGTCTCCTGCCTCGTGGGGCCCTCCCTGCCCGGCACGTTTTCATCTTTTGGCTTGGGGTGACGGTGTGGGGGCAGATAGGAGGAATTGTGTCCTCAGCTGCTCTGGACATTGGAATTTTTAATACTGGGAACAGCACCGCTCTGTTGAAGCCCTTTCTGTGTGCCGGGAACCGTAGGTGCCTCAGCTCCGTTAGCCTTTGCACCAGCCTCATGGGGTCAGGCGCTGCCCCACCTCTTCCCAGACGGAAGCCCAGGCTCTGGGAGCGAGACTTCGCCCAGGATCACGCCGAAGCCAGCACTGGGCACGCCTGTCTTCCCAGGATGTGAACAGCTGAAGGTCATCCAAAAACACCCCTTTAACCAGCGGTCCCTTCTAGGAGTAGATGAGGGGGGACTATCATGATTGGGGCAGAGGAGACTGTAGCTAAATAGTAACAAGACCAAATGAGGAGGAGAAAGCACACTCTTGGCTGGTGTGCATGAAGTGTCCCTGAACTGGACTAAGGGCTGCAGGGACCTTAGGGGACCCCCTCCTGCCCCTCCTTCCTGGGGGATGGGGGCACCGAGGCCCAGCCTGTCCTGACAGACCCTCGGACCCTCGGCACTGGGCTTCAGACGGGGCCCTTCTGGCTCTTCTCCCCTCCGGGCTTTAGGACGTGAACTCTTGACCTCTGAGGCTGACAGTCTGGAGACACTGCCACCGGCAGCAGGAACTTCATGGCAAATGGCAGATGTACCTTCTTCAACCGGACGGAAGTTGAGAAGGGCTGGCCTCGGCTCTGAGACAGCTCTTTAGAGGAGGGGAGTGCTCTTTCTGTGGGGCTGGCGCTGAGTTTGCGTATGGGATAAATGGGGGGAAGGAGCCTTTCGAGCTGAGGCGGCGCGCAGGCGCAGAAGTCTGGGCTCTCCCGCCGTTGTGTGGTTGAAGGTTCGAGAGCAGGCAGGCCAAGGAGGGCTCAGACGCTTGCCAAGGAACATGGGTCTTGTCCTCCATGAAGGAGTTTTTGGACTGGTAAGTTCATGAAGGAGTTTTGTTTTGTTTTGTTTCTCCCCCATCACTTCTAGAGAGAGAGAAACATGGATGGGAGAGAGAAACATGGATGTGAGAGAGAAACATTGACTGGTTCCCTCCGGTACATGCTTGGATGGGGGGAATCGGACCCACAACCTAGGCCTGTGCCCTGACTGAGGATTGAGCCCGAAACCTTTTCGGTTATGGGACGACGCTCCAACCCGCTGAGCCACAGTGGCCAGGGCGAAGGAGGTTTTTAAAAAATTATTATTGTTTTTGTTTTGACAGAAATCAGTCAGTCTGCACAGAAGTGAATACTCAAAAGTACAGAAGGGGCACAGAATGGAAAGCAAACGCCCCGCGTCTCTGCCCCCGCCCGCCCCTCTGCAGGGCGGTCCCGACCGTCTCTGATGGCAGGTCTTCTGGGGGCCGCTCTTGGTGGCGACTCCTGGGTTTGTGCCGCCGTCTATTTATTTGTTATTGTTTTCAAATTAGCCGTTTTTATTTTCCACCTACAGTTGACATACATTATTGCATGAGTTTGAGATGTACACGCTGGTGATTAGACATCACATAACTTGCTAGGTGATCATCTCGGTAAATCTCACACCCACTTGACACCACACACAGTGATCAGAACACTATTGACTATATTCCCTGTGCTGTACTTAACATCCCCATGACTGTTCTGTAACAGCCAATTTGTACTTCTTAATCCCTTCACCTCTTTCACCTACCCCCGACCCCCTCCCCTCTGGCAACCATCAAAATGTTCTCTGTGTCAATGAGTCTGTTTCTATTCTGCTTGTTTGCTTATTTTGTTTTTTTAGATTCAGTTGTAGATAGATATGTGTTTATTGCCATTTTATTATTCATATTTTCTTTCTTTTTTCTCCTCCTTCTTAAAGAAGACCCTTTAACATTTCTTGTAATGTTGGTTTGCTGATGATGAACTTCTTTAGCTTTTCTTGTCTGGGGAGCTCTTTATCTGCCCTTCGATTCTAAATGGTAGCTTTGCTGGGTAGAGTAATGTTGGTTGTGGGCCTGTGCTTTCCGTCACTTTGAATGTTTCTGGCCATTTCCTTCTGGCCTGCAAAGTTTCTGTTGAGAAATCTGCTGACAGTCTAATGGGAGCTCCCTTGTAGGTAACTGTTTTTCTCTTGCTGCTTTTCAGATTCTCTCTTTGTCTTGAACCTTTGGCATATTCATTATGATGTGTCTTGGTGTGGGCCTCTTTGGCTTCATCATGGTTTGGGGCTGTGTGCATCCTGGGCTTGTATGTCTATTTCCTTCACCAAGTTAGGAAAGTTTTCCGTCATTATTTTTTAAAGTAGGTTTTCAGTTTCTTGCTCTCTCTCTTCTTCCAGCAGCCCCAGTGTGAACATTAGTACTCTTGAAGTTGTCCTAGAGGCTCCTTACGCTATCTTCGTTTGCGGGGATTCTTTTTGCTGTTCTGATTGGGTGTTTTTTGTTTCCTTATGTTCCAAATCACTGATTTGATTTTCTGCTTCATCTACTCTACTTTGATTCCCTGTAAATTATTTTTCATTTCAGTTAGTGTATCCTTCACTTCTGACTGTTTTTTTTTAATGTTACTGAAGTTCTCACTAAGTTCACTGAGCATCCATCCTTATGACCAGTGTTTTGAACTCAGCATCTAGTGGATTGCTTGTTTTCATTTTGTTTAGTTTTTTTTTTTTTAGTTTTGTTCTGCTCTTTCATTTGGGACATGTTTCTTTGTCTTATTTTGGCTGCTTCCCTGTGTTCTTTTCGATGCATTAAGTACAGCTGCTACGCCTCCCAGATTAGTAAGAGTAGCCTAATGTAGTAGGTGTTCTGTGGGGTCCAGTGGCACAGCCCCCTCAATCACCCGGGCTGGGCACTCAGGGGGTACCCACTGTGTAGGCTGTGTGCACTGCCTGTCGTAGTTGAGCCTTGATTGCTATTGACGTGTCAGTAGCAGAGATTTATCCTCAGACGGATCAGCTGCAAAGGCCTGGCTGCGACCACCATGGAGGGTCAGCTGCCCAGGGGCCTGCCCCACAGAGCAGGACTTCCTTCAGCGGGGCTCTGGTGACCTCTGAGTCCACCCCTTGAGTGTGTCGCTTGTGGAGGTGTTTGAGGGGTGATGCTTTGATGTGGTCTGAAGCTGTCCACTGGGTACGCTGGCTCTGGGGTCTCCCAGGGGAGAAGGAGGCCAAGGTCAGCTGCTGCCTGGGGCCACCCAGCATGAGCTACAGAGCAGCCTGCAGGCGGCTGCTACTGTGCTGGGCCTGGAGGTGCCCAGGCAAGGCCAAGCTGTGAACCAAGGCCTGTGCTGCCAGCACAGGGACTGGGGTTGCTTAGTGAGAGGTACAGAGCACACTGAGGCCAGATGCTCCCTGTTTCAAAGATTTAGGAAAATCTGAAGCATGAGCCAGATGGGCCATTTGTATGGAAAAGCCACTGGAAACAGCTGGGGTGGGGCTGAAAGTTGGGAGGGGCAGGGTCTCAGGTAATCAATCACCAGGGCAGGGCGAACTGTGTGAGCCAGGTTGATAGTCTCAGATACGTGGCCTGCCTGCTGGTTCTGTGGGGTGGGGTGGGGTGGGTGGTTCTCAGAAAAGGAACAATGGCCTCTGCCAGCACTTTGTCTGACAGAAAGCTGTCCCCCCCACCCTCTTGCTTGGATGCCGGGCACTTCAGTTCCTCCTGGTGTGTTTCTAGCGCTTTTCAAGCAGCTGCCCCAGTGCTGGAGCTCAGCGAGTGAGTGCCAGTAAGCCTGTGGGCAGGCCCTTCAAGACAAGCTGCCAGGGAGTCCCTCAGCCCTCCGTCTCCCTCAGCCACAGTCCCCGCCAGTTTTTACAGCCAGGAGGTATGGGGGCTTCTCTTCCCGGCCCTGGCTGGGGGTCTGCTGTGGGGCTGGGACACCTCACTCCTCAGTGAGGGCCTCTGCAGCGAAGATATCCCTTCTGATTTTTTAAAAATGCTCATCCGAGGATGTTTATTGAATTGAGAGAAGGAGAGAAACATCAGTCCATTGCCTCCGATACATGTCCCAACCAGAGACTGAACCTGCAACCTAGGTGTGTGCCCTGACCGGGAATTGAACCTGCAGCCTTTTGGTGTATGGGACAACGCTCCAACCAACTGAACTACCCGGCCAGGGCTCCCTCCCGATTTTTATCCGCTACTTGTGTGTGGGACCGGCCCATTCTCCTCTCCTACCAGTCTTGATGTGGCTTCTTCTTTAAACCCCTCCTTGTAGGAGTCCTGTTTAGCCAGATTTCAGGAGGTTCTGAGCGGTGGCTGGTGGGTAGGTCAGCTGTAATTGCGATGTGGTGTGCTGCCGTCTGTAAACGGGACCTGTCGACTCGGCCACGTAGCAGGCGGGCTGCAGCTCGCTCAAGCCCTATCCTGACCCTGCTCTTCCCAGTTTTTGTTGTACGGTATATTTCTTTCCCCCTGCGGATCTTATTTCAGCCTCCATTTCTAATCCCATCAATTGTAGGCAGCATCTATTAACTGTCAAGAGAAACGAGGAAAGCATACTGCCCTCACCCCGGCCCCCTCTCTCTGCCCTGGCTGTCAGCTCTACCGTTATTTTAGCCCACTGCCTGCCTAGTCGAGGTTTACTTTCCGAAAGGCAGTTTATGCTGTTGCACAGAAATTGAAGCCATATAAACGGGTACATGTGAAAGCGGCCACCGAGCTTTCCCCTTTGGTTTCCCAGTTGCCTGTCAAAGGCAACTGCTGTTCCTTCTGGGTTTTTTTCCCCCTAAACAAATTATAAACTGAACACATTTATATTGTACTGTTACTTTACATTGTCAAGGTTAATACTGTGTACATTTTACTCTGTAACTAGAAGAAAGTTTCCTGAACTTGTAGAGTTTCTGAGAATTGCAAACTGAGTAACGGCCTTTATGTTTTCTCATGTATACAATGTTTACTCATCCCAGAACGGCGCTGTACGACTGAGGTAGGAAATGCAGTCTGTCTCTAAACACACACTTCTCAAGAAGACAGTTCTAATGACCAGGTCAGGTGGATTCTATTTTTAGGTGCCATCCATGGCTCAGAATTGTACCACCTTTGGGTCTGCTTCATGTTTGGATCATGATTTTCTCATCAAGAAATTAAAAGACAGCCGAAGGGAGAACGTGGCTTCCCGCAAGCTTGTGAAGGGCCAGCGTCTCCGTCATCCTCGTGGCTGACTGTCTCTCGCGCCTTCTGACTGGGGGCGCGGTGCCTTCTTCGTCCTCTCAGAGTTGCTCTGCCATGTCTTGCATCCCATGTTTTCTTTTCTCTTTCTGGGTTCCATGTTTGTTGGTTTGTACACACATCCTTAGGTAACCTTTTAAGGACATGGGAGATAAACTTCCTGGGTTTTTAAATGCCAAAAATGTTCTTATTTCTCACATGTGATTGGTAGTTTGGATGTAGTTCAGAAGTTTAAAGGCGCTGCTCAAGAAGCCTGCTGTGCATGCGATTCTTGATTTTCACTTACATTTTCCCTCCGGAAGCTGGCAGGCCCCTGGCTTGCGCTGGGAGCTCCGAGGCTTCAGGAAGCTGGGTTCCCACGTCAGCCTTCGGCTTTGCTCCTTCGCTGGGGACCGCGCTTCTCAGCGAACTTTTCCAATCCGAAGACTTGGGTCTGTCTTCAGCTCTGAAATCTTACAAAAAAATATTTTCTTGATTATTGCCTTACCTCCATTTTCTCTGCTCTTTCCTTCTGGGATTTTTAATAGATAGACAGATACCCTCCTTGGCTGGTCGTCATTGTATCTTAAATGTTCTGTAATGGATCCGTTTCTGATACTTTAGCTTTTCATTCTCCTCTGGAAAAGTTCCTTGACTCTTTCCCTTTAGTTCTTCTATTTTTTTAAAATTTAGCATTCATTTTACTTTATTGATTTAAGGTTAAAAACTTTTAAGTTTTTTAAAAACCTTTTTTTGGATTCGCACGATTCAGATCACTTCCCGTGGCGCCGTGTGCTGCTAAACAAAGCTCTTCCTCCCACCGACCCTCTGTCACTGGCCCTGGCGCATCAGCCCTGGGGCGGCGGGGCAGCGGGAGTGGGCGCCCCGCTCCGCGGGACAGGGGCGCCGTGGCTGGGCGGACTGGCAGCCACGCCGCTGGTCCACAGGCCATCTGTCCCCTGATTTCTGTTCCTCTTCCAAACCCCGTTCTGGACCCTGCTGCCCGCGAGGCTGGAGCCTCTCCTCCCGGCCAGCCACCCTGTTTCTGATTGTGGGCTTCGTGCCCCATCCTAACGATCCTGTCTGCCTTCTGGTTTCCAGAAACTCACGAAAATCTCTGGCTTGCTGATGTCACCTTCTACTTGCATTTTTAGGGTGGTTATGAGTTTCTTTACTTTCGTGTTTTTCTGCTGTCATTTAAATGTGATTTCCTGAGAAGAGAGAATTAGGTGGGGCCTGGCAGGCCCATGGGGGTCTTAATCAGGAGTGTGACTCAGTCGGGTTCGAATTACAAACCAGTCCCCCTGGGGCGCAGCAGGCAGGAGGGTTGGGGGATGGGGTCCTGGGGGTGCCCCCTTCGCCTCCAGGGGAGAGGGAGGCAGCGCCGACCCGGGCAGGGGCGGGGGTGGTGGAGGCACATCAGGGGATATCTGAGGTGTGTAAAACCCAAACGCTCGCACCCCAGCAGGTTGATATCTGATGTCAGCTAAGGGGTCTGGCGGAGTCTGGAGCTCAGGCGCCACAGGTGAAGCCACGCAGCCAACCAGGAGGCTAGGACAGGAGAGGACCCCGAGACCCGAGACAGGCCCGGGCACCGGGATCAGCGCGTGAGGCCCGGGCCGGCCGCCAGCTGACAGGACAGTGTGCCTGTCCTGACCCACGTGCCGCGTGGTGCGCTGTGGCTGGAAGGTGGGGTCCTAGGGGACAGGTCGAGAGGACTTGCTGACTTGGTTGGATGCTGGACGCAAGGGAGTGGGGGAGCCCAGGGTGACTCCCAGATTTTGGGGCAGCTGAGTGGTGCCATCCCAGAGACAAGGGGAGCCGTGGTCAAACGTCGTGTGGGTCCCCTGAGAGGCCTGCGGACGCAGCGACGTGGTGAGGGGTCGCGTCTGGGGAGCCCGAGGCCGACGGACCCTCCTGCCTGGACCTGCACCCGGCCTCCCACTCCAGCTCCACCCGCGGCTCCCGGCCGGCCCTCTCCCTAGCGTTCCGTGCCTGCCGGCGCCTCACCTCCCTCGGCCTCGCCCTCTTTGGTTTTGCCGCCTCCTGTGCTGCAGTCCAGCCGCCCACAAACTTCCCAGAGCAGCTTTCTGCATGTGACGTCTCGGTTTTTCCGACCCTCATTTCAACACCTCTGCCAAATCTTCTCTTTTTTTAAATGTACACTCTAACGCTCTATGGGGGACAGTACAGAACACGTGCTGGCAGCCGCACGTCTTGAACCCTCCGGTCCCATCTCTACTTCTGCCCTGTGCCAGGATGCCAGTCTCCTGACTGGGCTCTGCGCCACGCTGCTCCTTTTGCCCATTTACGGGCGGCAGTAGCGTCCCTCCGTCCTTTACCAGCTGGCCCGGTGCCTGGGGGGGGTCTCGGTGCCTCGCTGGCTCCGGGCCCCTCTCCTGCAGCCTCACCCCGCCCCTCCCTCTCCCTTTGATTCTTGGCTCTGGCTTCTCAGGACTCCTCTGAACTCCTGGATCACGCTGAGGCCAGGCCTTGGCATGTGCTGTTCTCACTGCCCCGGAGGTTGGTGACCTGCTGACTCTTCCTGATTTCCACTCCACCGTGTCTGGGAGGTGCCCGGGATTCCTTGGCAGCTCTGTGTAGACTTGCAGCTATTTTCTTAATTATTAGTAATTTGTTTAAGGCCACCTTCCCTTCTCCATTATAAGCCAGGCTCATGGTGTTCCCTCTTTGTCACCAGTGCTCGGTCCAGTGACAAGCCTGTCAGGTATTTAGGAGTCGGCAGTGTGCGTGCGCACACACACGTGTCTGTCTCTGCGGGGTGCGTGTGCCCTGTGGGGGACCGGCGCTCCTGCGGGAGGATGAGTGTGAGCCTAGACACGAGGAGCCATGGAGCCGCCAGGAGGCTGAGAAGGAACGTAGGGGGCTTCACCAAAGCCAGCAGGGGGGTTTCAGTAGGGAGAGGTTAGCAGTCTCACAGAGGCATAAAACAGCTCCTCAGTTTGGCGTTTTCAGGAATCATTAGTAACTTAGTTTTCTTTTTAAAGGTTTTATTTATTTTTAGAGAAAGGGGAAGGGAAGGAGACAGAGATGAAAAGAAACGTCGTATGTGAGAGAAACATTGATCAGTTGCGTCTAACTTGCCCTGAACCCAGGACTGCATCCCAGGCACATGCCCTGGCCGGGAATCGAGTTGGTGACCTTTCGGTTTGTGGGATGGTGCCCAGCCCACTGAGCCACGCCAGTCAGGGCATAATTTAGTTTTTTAATAGCAGGAACATTTTTTAAATGACAAAACAAATGAAGTATATGTGTGTGTTTACATACATACGTAAGTATACACACATTGCATTCATTTGTAAATGTCCCTGCTATTTTGTAATATTATGTATTAAAATATATATACAGATATATGTAAAACAAAATATATATATATACATATACATACTTAGACATACTTGTATCCATTTGACTAATCTAATGTGGTCTATGGTTTCAGAAAGAATGAGTCATTCTGAAATAGTGTTTTTTTCCCCACAGCTTCTAAGTTGCAAAACTAATATAATGAGTCCTCAGATTCTCTTCACTTAAATACACAAATTGTTCATATTTTGCTATACTTCCTTTCTCTCTGTCTCAGGTACATGCTCCGATCATACTTGGGAATTTTAACGGCACAGTCTACAGTCAGATGTCCTCAGTTATCCAAATCATGGTCTTTATACTTTTTTTAAAAAATCCAGGTTCCAGTAAAAAAAAAAAAGAAATCACACATGCACTTAATTCCTTTAGTTTCCTTTAATTTGGAATAGTTCCTTAGTCTTTTTGTTTTTCCTCTTTCAAGACATGACCATTTTTGAGGAGCCCAGGTTATTTGTCTTACAGGAAGTCCCTTGATGTGGGTTTGGTTGTTTCCTTATGATTAGACCCACGATGGACACTGTTGGTTGTTGAACGTTGGGAAGCTGGCTGCATGGTACCGTGTCCACCCTGGTGCACCCCGCGAGCACAGAGGGTCCCAGTGCGCCTCCGCTCGTGTGCTGGAGCTGGGCGCAGGGTTGCGGCCGTCTGCCGGGGCTGCACACTGACAGGCGTGTGTTCCCCATTGATGATTCTTGCCAGAATCAGTTATTACCATGAAAATGGTGACTTTCTTTTTTCTCATTCCTTCTACCTTTATCAGTGGGCATTCTTCTATTAAAAAGGAGGTTTACCTTTTCCCTGCTCTTCTTCAAATTATTTTTTAATATCAGTATGGACTTATGGGATTTTAGTTTCAGTCCATGTGTTATAATCCATTTCTGTTATTCCTTTTGATGCCCACATTTGGCCAATGGGAGCCCATCAAATTCACTTCCGTTTGCATGTTCCCCTCAATTTTTCGATCACTTCCTTACTTTTTGGCGCAGGAGGGTTTTTCGGACTCTCTCTGTTTCCCATCTTTGGCATCAGCCGTTTCTCCACGGAGCCCTGTTTCCTTTCCGTGGAGGATGACACTTAGAAGCCAAGACTGGCGTGGGTATGCACGCTTCTTCTAGGCCCTCGCAATGAACAAAGCTAGATTTTCTTTTTAAGTAACGCGCTGGAAGAACACATGCTTACGGTAGAATGCCATCTAATTAACGAGTAGGGAAGACTCCGTGAAGCAGGTCATCATGCGGTTTAGGCAAGAACCAACAGGTGCTAAAACTCACGGGTGAAAGCCGATGGAAAAAACGGTACGTACGAGGTCCGGCAGTATCTATCGCAAGCTGTCCACTGGCCCCAAAGGGGAAAATAGTTACGGCGGAGGCGGCTGGCAGGCCCGTGATCGCTAAGCGGCGAGAGCGCGCCTCGCCTCGCCCGAGCGGGCCGCCCGCCGGGGAGAGTCCCCGCTCCTGACGCGTCCTCCCGCTGGCGGCCTGTGTGCCCGGGGGCCAGTGCTCCTGTCGTGAGCGTGACGTCTGAGGCCAGGGACGGGTGCTCCTGGGGGAGAGGACAAGGTGTCGTTTGCTCCCCTGCTCTGGTTTCAAGCAAGGCCCTTCTCTCAGTTCACGTGGAGGGGATCCCAGTCGGGACCCCAGCGCCTTTGGGCTGTCTCTGAGGCACACCCGACGCGTGAGACCAAACCATGGGACTCACCAAGGAACAGGCTCCAAGGTGCACTCTGGGGGACCTCGTCCCGCCCCCCACCTCGGGGGGCGACTCCTGACCGCCCGGCTGACGGCCTCCAGCTGACTCAGGGAGCCAGCCACTGCCCAGCCCTTGTTCCCGGGTGATGCTGAAGGACAAATGGCACCTCTTCCAATCCCCTTCCCACGTGGCCCGGGGCTCAGCTCAGGCCCCGGCTGCGTCTGCTCTGGGGTCAGACACGCCTAAGCTTGGAGGAGTGGACGAGAGCCTCTCAGGAGCCCGCCAGGGCCTAGGCCCCTCAGGTGACGGAGTCTGAAGGTAAACTGCGGCCACCGCAGGTTGGCGTCCAGTGGGTCGGCAGGGACCGTCCCTTCCTGAGGCTGCCCACAGGCTGGCGCTGTGACCTCCCAGGCTGTGGCGGCAACGCAGACCCGCGCTTCATTATAAATAGGACCAACAGCATCCACCCTTTTTGTGTAGGGATGGTTTTATTTGTTCCTTAAGTGTTTGGTAGAATTCATTAGTAAAGTCCTGTGAGTCTTGCTTGCTGGGTGGGAAGGTTTGGTTATATATTCCAGTTCTTTAATAGATACAGTGCTGTTCAAATGTTCTCTTTCTTCTTCTGTCCATGACAACGTTTAAGGAGCCCTGGTTGGTTCTATGAGAACTGAGACAGGAGACGTGCTAAAAACGTCCCTCGTAGACAGGCAGCCCCTGGTGAGCTAAACGCTGAAACGGAAGACACGCTCACTGCCCGCGCCGTGTTTTGTCCAGAGCCGCGAGCGAGGGCTGACGGCTCCGCGGAGCCGGCGCTCTGCCCGCTCCGGAGGCCTTCCGGCTTCCCCAGCGGCTGCGTTAGGTGTCTGGCTTCACCAGGGTGCTGTGCACGACAGGCCGAGCCTGTGCTGTTCGAGTGCGTGGCCCGGTGGGAGGGGACGGAGAAGGCGGCGCGGGGGCGGTCCCTGGGCCGTGCTGCGGGGTGTGGGCCGCCGCCGTGCGGGCTGGCGCGGGCGTCAGTGCCCCCTGGTCCGCCTCGCGGTGGATTCCTGCGGGGGCGGCGAGTGCGCCTGGGGCGGGTACATGGGGGAAGGACCCTGGCAGGGCGCGGGCGGCCGCTTCGGTTCCTCTGTGGTTCCGCCCAGGCGCACCGGGCTGCGGGGGAGGGAGCCGCACTCCGTTCTCGGCAGGCGAGGAGAAGCCCTCGGCGTGACTGCGGTGCAGCCGCCGGTCGGTCGGGCTCCCAGGAACCAGGAGGAGAAGCCGCCGCGCGGGCAGGCAGGCCTCGCCCCTCAGGGGGCCGCCCGCAGTCGGCGGGCTGCCGTGCCCGCCGCCGGGCCCGCTCACCAGCTGTCCTCGGCTCGGAGCTCTTCTCTCATCTGCATTGTCGTGGCGCCTGCCGGCCTTGCTCTGGTTAAAGTTTTGCCAGGATTTCCCTTACACTTTTTAGGTACATTTTTAACATTCGCGGTGGCAGCCTCAAGCCCTGCAGAGCTGCCTACCCCTGGGGCTGGGAGGGAGGGTCTGATGTATTTTGTTAGTGCTGTAGTTACAAAATGTTGTAAGTTTTGAGTGGTCTGTCCTAACCCCATTTTCACATAAATCCTGTTATTATTTGTGTGCAGTTTCAGAGACTATGAGGTTTTCTAAGTACGTGCCTGTTGCTTTATAACAGAAATGTGTTACAGAGGCATGACACTTGTGAGCTGGGCAGAATAGAAAGAAAAAAGTCCCTAAATGAACCTTAGGAGCTGTGACAGAGCTCCACGTGCATCTACTTAGCGATCGGCCTGTATAAAGCGTTTCGTGCGCTCATGTCTGCAAGAGACGCCCCAGCACGGAGGGGCTCCGCAGCCAGGCCCACCCCCTCGTCTGGTGCCGGGGCTCAGCCCCTGGCTGGACTGGCCCCACGCGGTGTCGCCACCAGCGTAGCTGCCCTGAGAGCTGGGCAGTCTGACCCCTGAGGCTGAGAGGGCGGCCTGGTCCCAGCTGAGGACACGGAGCCAGAGAAGACCCTGCCCCAGAAGTAGGACTTGCGTCCCCTCTTTCCTTATGTCACCTCAGGGCCCACACTGCTCCCTTTTGCGGACGCCTGCCATGTGACCGTTACTCCGTCGACCTCCTCACCTAACGGCCCCCGGTGTGGCGAAGGGGTGCACCGGAGCTGGGCGCGGCAGGGGGCACAGCCGCAGCAGCTGTGGGCTCCGCGGGGCGTCCCTCGTGTGTGGGCCAGCGCGCTTCCTGCTCGTCGGGGAGAATAAAACTCTGTGTTTCCTTTATTCATTTCTGCACGGCCTTTATTTATTTCTCCTGCACTTGGGACGGACACCTGGCGTCCTTGACTGTGCTGTTGGGACCAGGGCCCTCCACAGAGAGCGCTGACCGGCACAGGGGCAGAGGTAGGAGAGGTCACGGCCCCCCCTTTCAGGAATGTTTTGGACACACACACACGTGCTCGAATGTTCTGAGAGCCACTGGTGCACAGGGAGCAAGGGGTGGTGTTTCCAAGCAAAAGGTGGGACCAGGGAGGGAAAAGACAGGGGCACGTGAGAGGGAATGGCAGGTTACCAGAGCCTGCCTAGGATGCCAGGGACCCTGGGGCCATCTCTTCCAACGTCCTGCTCGGTGCAGGGACAGCCACAGGCCTTCCGCAGCTCCCCTGACTGTCTGCACCCGGCCCCAGCGTGGGCCTCATGGACCCTGTGCTGCCGTGAGGGAGCTGGCGCTCCCGTGCTGAAAGCACTGTCTCTGGGGCCCACACTCCTCCTGCAGGTCTGGCCGTGGCCTCCAACAGAACGAGCCTCCTTGCTGCCTACCAAAGGGAACGGAAGCCTCCTCCTTCAAGCCTGCGGTCCCATCGGCTGGCTGCAGCTGGGGGGCTTGTGAGAACTGCAGGCAGCCTCCGCAAGGGCAGATGTGTCTGGGGGAGAAAGGGAGCAGGTGACCAGGCAGAGGGCGGAGCTGGAGTTTGTGAGCAGAGCCAAGAATGGCAGCTCTCGGCAAAGTTGGAGTCAGGTTGGACTGGGTTTGTGCCCGCCTGCAGGTTTGGGGAGCAGGCCGATCATTTAGCCTCTGTGAGGCTATTCCCAGGCCTGTAACCCGGCAAGGGCGGCTCTGACCTCAGGAGGCTGGTTTGAGTGGGTTGCATGAGCCAGTAGCTGCGGGCATCCCAGAGCAGGGGCTCCGACAGGGGAAGCCTGTTGTCGCGCGCCGTGTTGGCGTGTGTGTGCAGCTGGCCAGGGGCGGGGTCCAGCACCTGGCACCTGGTCATATGCTTCAGAGGCTGCTAGAACAGGAGCCTGTCTGCCCGTTGAGAGGACATTAAGGAGAACGTTTTAGATAAAGAAATGGGTGAACTTTTTTTACTTAACGTTTCAAGTACCATTAGTATATTAAAGATGAAAATGGGTTAGACATATCAGCTTAAGCTGAGTATTTCAGGTCCTCAGAAAATAATTTAGTTAATTTCAGCCTCACAGTGCTCGCCCTGGGCTGGTTGGACCCGAAGTCCCGCTGTGCTTGCCCAGGCTCCGTGCTCTCGGGGACATCGCCAGATCCCAGTGTCCCCAGCCTCGTCCCCAAAGGGCGCCTCTGCCACCTGGCCTGGACGAGACCTGCCTCCTCCCTCCCTCCCTGCACCAGGGACGCACCATCCCTTATTGTTCCCTGGATATCACGTGGGGTTAGGGCCCACTCTTCCCTTTAATACTGTTTATGTATTAATTAAATGTTACTATATCAGAGGAAAAAGCCCTAGGAATTGTCCTCGAGTCTTTGTCTTCCTACATACAGTCTATTTTCGAGACCTGTTGGTTTGGCCTCCACAGGGTCCATCTATCTGCACCATCTTTATCACCTGGTCCAGGTTAACATTTTCTCCCTCTTGTTTTGGTTTCCCCAATTGTATTATGTGCTTTGTCTTTTTAAAAATATTTTTTTATTTTACAATTACAGTTGATATACAACATTATGTTAGTCTCAAGAGAACAACCAGTGATGAGACATTTATATAACTTAGGAAGTGGTTGCCCTGATAAATGTAGTATCCCTTTGACATCATACATAGTTACTGCAATTTAATGACTGTATATCCTATACTGTACTTTACATCCCCATGACTGTTCTGTAACTTCCAATTTGTGCTTCTTAATCCTTTCATCTTTTTCACCCATCCTCCCATTCTCCCTCCCATTTGGTAACTATCAATCAGAATGTTCTCTGTATCTATGAGTCTGTTTCTGTTCTGCTTGTTTGTTTACTTTGTTTTTTAGATTCCACATGTAAGTGAAATCAAATGACATTTGTCTTTTTCTGTCTTTTTTCACTCCACACATTTCTCCCTATTGAGATGGCAAGATTTTATTCTTTTTTAATGGCTGAGTCATATTTTGTATATGTGCACCACTTCTTTATCCATTCACCTATTGATGGACACTCAGGTTGCCACCATATCTTGGCTAGTGTAAATAATGCTGCAGTGAACATATGGATACATAAGTCTTTTTGAGTTAGTGTTTGGGTTTTTTTGTCTAAATAACCCAGAAATGGAATTGCTGGGTCCTTATTGGTCTCTGCTATAGCCATCGTTTTAAAGTCTATTTTGTCTGGTATAGGAATTGCTACCCCACCTTTTTATTTTTCGTTTCCATTTTCATGAAATATGTTTTCCATTCCTTTATTTTCAATCTTTGTGTGTCTTTCGAGCTGAAATGAGTCTCTTGTAGGCAGCATATGCAAGGGTTTTGCTTTGGTATACATTCAGCCACTGTGTCTTTTGACTGGAGAAATTAATGTATTTGCAGTTAAAATAATTATTGATAGATATGTATTTATTACCATTTTATTATTCATATTTTAATCTTTCCCCTTCTCCTTAAATAAGAAGTTTAACTTTTCATATAATACTGGTTTGGTTGTGATGAATTCCTTTAGCTTTTTCTTGTCTGGGAAGGTCTTTATCTCTCCAATTCTAAATGATATCTTTGCTGGGTAGCGCAATCTTGGCTGTCGGTCCCTGCTTTTCATGACTTTGAATATTTCTTGCCAATCCCGTCTGGCGGGCAAAGGTTCTGTTGAGAAATCAGCTGACAGTCTTATGGGAACTCCCTTATAGGTACCTAACTGCTTTTCTCTTGATGCTTTTAAGATTCTCTCTTTATCTTCAATCTTTTGCATTTTAATTATGATGTGTCTTGGTGTGGGTCTCCTTGTATTCATCTTGTTTAGGACTTTCTGTGCTCCCCATAGTTGTGTGTCTATTTTCCTTCACTAGGTTAAGGAAGTTTTCCCTCATTATTTTTCAAAAGGTTTTCAATTCCTTGCTTGCTTTCTGCTTTCTGGCACCCCCATGATGCAAGTGTTGATGTATTTTTTGTTTTCCCAGGGCCCCTTAAACAATTCTCATTTTTTTGGATTCTTTTTGCTGTTCTGATTGGGTGTTACTGCTTCCTTATCTTCCAAACTGCTGATACAATCCTCTGCTTCATCTACTTTGTTGGTTCCTTGCAATGTATTCTTCCTTTTAGCTACTGTAATCTTTATTCCTGACTGGTCAGTTTTTATTTTCTGTCTCTATTTCTATGTTTCCCATCTCTCTGTTGACATTCTCATCAAGTTTATCCACTCTTCCTCGAAGTTCACTGAGCATCTTTATAACGAGTGCTTTGAACTCTGCATCTAGTAGACTGCTTTCTCCAATTCATTTAGTTCTATTTCTGTTCTTTCATTTGCGCCATGTTCTTTGTCTCCTTGTTTTGGTCGCCCCCCTGTGTTTGTATCTATGTATTAGGTAGAGTTGCATCTTCTGATCTTCATATAGTGGCCTTATGTAGTATGCCAGTGGCATAGTCTCCTGTCACTTGAGCTGGGTGCTCCCGATCTAGCCCTGTGTGGGCTGTGTGCAGCCTCTTGTTGTCCTGAGCCTTTGTTGCTGTTGGAATATCAATGGGAGAGACTTAACCACTCCCTACCCCAGACCAACTGGTTGTGAGGACTGGCCCAGACTATGGTGGTGGAGCTGCTGTGCAAGGGCCAACCCTGTGGAGCAGCACTCACTTCAGCAGGGCTCTTATGCCTGACCAGTCTGCCCCTTGATTGTGCTGCTCATGGCGGTGGCTGGGTAATGCTTTGGTGTGGTCTGAAGCTGTCGTCCACTGGTTGCACGGACTCTGGGGCCCTCTGCGGGGTGCAGGCCAAGGTCAACCACCACCTGTGCCCTGCCTGGGGTTACCCAGCATAAGCTACAAAGTGATCTGTGCTTGCTACTTGTGCTTGGCTTGGAGGTACATGGGAGAGGCCAAGCTTTGAACCAAAGCCAACTGCTACTAGTGCCGTGCTTGGGGCCACTTAGTGAGCTGTAAGGGGCAGGTGGGGGCCAGATGCTGCTTATTTGGTGTTTGGGAACCTGCCAGGTTTTAGGCAAGACTTCAGTATGAACCAAGACAGTACTTTTGTGTAGAAAATCCACTGGAAGTTGCTTGGGTGGTCCTGTAAGTCGGGTGCGGTGGGGTCCCAGGGCAGCCGAACAGTGTCAGCCACAATGATGGAGACTCTGATACGGTGCCTGCGTGTTGGCTCTGGGGGCGGTGCTCAGAACAACGGCCTGTGCCAGCACATCTGTCTGGGAGAAAGCTGCCCCTCCAAGCCCTTGCTGGACAACTCAGTTCCTTCCCGTATGTCCCTGGTGCCTCTCGAGCTGCTGTCCCAGCTCTGGAGCTCTGGCAGCCTGTGAAAGTGCTAATCCCTCTGGTTTTTTAGCTGCCACATGTGGGTGTGGCGCGAGCCCATTCCACTTCTCCGCAGTCTGCTACCGGTCCAATGTGGTTTCTTCTGTATATCCTTAGTTGTAGGACTTTGGTTCAGCGAGATTTCAGGTGTTTCTGAATGAAGGTTGTTCTGTAGTTCAGCTGTAATTTTGATGTGGTTGTGGGAGGATATGAGTATCTCATTTACGTACAGAGCCATCTTGACTGGATTCTCCAAGTCAGCATTTTATCTTGAATTAACCACTGAAGATAGTTTCCTAACTGATCTGCTTGTCTTCTTTCTCGCCTAATATTCAACCTCCTTACAGTGAGCTTTATAAGACATAGATCAGTACCACTGCCCTGCTTAAAAGCCTTCAGTACTTCCCATTGCACGTTGAATATCAAAATCCAGATTCTTTCCTTTGCATATGGGCTGGTCCTTGCCTCATTTCGTTTCTGTAGGAAAGTAAAATTCTTTACTGTCTGAGAGCCTTACACGTTCTGTTCCACCTGAAATGGTCTTCTCTCCACATTTCAAATTTTTTGCTCCTTTACCTTTAGTTCTAAAGACCTTCCCAAACATCCCATGTTCAAGGTCTTCCTGTTTTTCTCTTACGTGCATCCTACGCACTTTGGCTGAGCCAAATTCATTCTGATTTGTAATTATACATTTGTGTGTTTACTCGTTTATTTTCTGTCTCTTCTTACATTACCTTTACAACCCAGAAGGGCTGTGATTATGTTTGTCTAGAAAAGCACATGATATGAAGGAGGAACTCTGAATAAAATCGTGAACCAACAGGAGAGAAAGGCTGTGCTGGGGATTTTCGGAGAATGCTGTGACCAGCTGCTTCCCTGACAGAACCAGCTGCTTTTCCTTATTTAAGGCAACTTAGCATAAAACTGCAGTTTTCACATGTGCAGTTGCTGGGTTCCAGTTGTTCTGCGGTGGGAAGCCCGCCATGACCCCTCTGTGCACAGAGCCCTCGTGTCCAATGCTGCTTTAAAAAAAAAAAAAAGGGCAAGCAAAATAAGCAGCAGCGTAACTGGTCCAAAGCACACAGGCCTGAGACTCCTGACTTAGCTTTGCTCTTTGGATCTCATATTGCCTTTTGTCTCAAAGACTTCATATCTTTCTTTCCTTATTTGTAAAATAAGGGGGGGGGGGCGCATGTAGCACTAGGAGAGAGAAAATGTCCCTTCCAGTTTATATGCAGATGTTTTTAGCTGCAGGTGACAGTGGCTCAAGCCATCAAGATATTTACTTTTCTCTTGAACCAGAATATGGAGCCATGATGCCTCTAGGGTTGGTGCAGTGGTTCAAAGATGTCATCAAGGACCCAGGCTCTTGCCCTTGTTCTGCTCTGCCAGTCGCTTTGTCTTCAGGCTCCTCCTTCTTGGTCACAAAATGGATGCTGTCGCTCCAGACCTCACAGCCTCATCAACAGCAGAGAGGAGAGGGGGTGGGGAAGAACTCTCCTCCTGGATCTCTTATCAGGAAGTAGACTCTTTCCTAGGAGTATCCTGGCAGACTTTCTTTTGTTTAATTGCTCAGAACTCTCTACCACCCACTGTGACTGACGAGAGAATGTGCTTACCCCACAAAGACCTCATTCCTCAGGGCCGGCCTGTATTCAGCTGTACTCAGTTCAACAAAGGTGAGTCCTGAAGCAACAAAGCAGTAATGCAGGGCCACTGAGAAGGCTGTCTCATGGATCTGAAGTCCTTTGATTCTGAGTGTTGGCCTTCAAGAGGCCCCCTTGTTATCCTGCGGGGACTCTGCATTCTTCACATCTCAGCTGAAGAAGTGGCCAAAAGTAACTTAAAAAAAAAAAAAAGGAATGGCTTTACATTCCTGAATGAGGGAGGCTGCAGAAAGGGTTTGAAAGTGGGTGGATTTGTGGGCCAAGAAACATTCAGTGAGCCACTGAGCCCAGCAGGTTGTCTGTGGTAGAGTTCCCGCCGTGGGCCTGCCCGCAGCTACTCTGACAGGGAGAAGAGATTAAGGGTCACTTCCAGTTATGAGGTGAGATGTCGGTTAACTTCCTCAGCAGGCGGCGTTACTTCTGCCCGTCCAGGCCAGAGCATCAGTGTTTTAAAGCAGTCTGATAACAAATGAGATAACAAATGAGGACTGTATTCATACTGGCCATATTATTAAGAATATACTATGTGCCCAGCACTGTGCCAGGTCCTGGGGAACACCAACACAAAGTGACAAGGTCCTAGCCCTTAACAGGTTGGCATTCTGGTTGAGGACAAGTGTAACAGAGAAAACGAGCTATAGAGTAGGCATGTGTGTGTGGGGCCAAGGAGTGGGTGCGGCCGCCTGGGCCTGAGCAGAGATCTAGAGGCCACGGCCCTAGAAGCAGGGGCCGGTGTTTTGTCTCCTGTTCAGAGCAGCCTGAGCCGGGAGAAGCCACTGGTTATGGGTGGCAGGCACTGGGGGTGCGGGGCTGAGCGTGGAGGGCTCTGTGGGTCATGCTGCAAAGTGTGACTTTACCCTGCTGGCAGAGGACTTTGGATATTTCCCATAGACAAGTCTTAAGATTATGTATATCAAATTGTTTCCAAATTTTCCTCCCAGAGGTGAAGGAGAGATTTTATTTCACTTACTCAATACATTACATTGAATACGTATTATGGATCGGTTATTAATAGCCAAGTTTATAGCTTTGCTATAAACTGCATATGAACTAGTTTATAGCAAAATGTCTGAAGTGTATATTCTGATTTCTAGTGATTTTAAGTAAGATTTAATGGTTTAAGCTTTTTAAAAAATTAATATTTGCTAAGATATTTCCCTGTTTTATCAACTTTGCTGCTAGCAGAGACAGGAACTTCGCCAGAACTCTTGTTCTCCAACAGTTACAGTGGTATCCGGGAATGACTCTTTCCGCAGTCCTTGGCAGGCCCCTGTGTATTTGTGGGAAACCAGGAGGGCTCTTGACCAGAGCCACCAGGGAGTGCTCCCTGACTCCAGGAGCCGGTCCTTACTTCTTCAGGCGTTTGTTCTGGTGTCACCTGGTCACTATGCCTCCCTCAACTGACCTCTTCTAACCCTGTGGAGGTCATGGCTGATGTGAGATACAAATTCTCTTTTCAAATATTGTTACGTGGATCAGGTGCATAGGTTCAAGGTCATGACTAGCTGTGCTTTTACATGTGACTAACACAAATTGAAAGAAATTCTAATGATGACATAGATATGGCTCCCTCGAAAAGCAGAAAAACATGGGTTAGGTGCTTTGTACCCAAAATGAGTTGCTTATCAAAACATTTTTGCAAGTGCTGTGAAAAGTATTTATGCCTTGAGCATAGCAATATTGTGACAACTGTTAAAATTTTGCAAAGCCCATTAGAGATCCTGATTAATTAACGTTAAAGACAATTTGTGGTTGTATTTTTTAGCAATATCCATGTTTCTGTTATTTGAAAAGAAAAAGGTTTATTCTTTGTTTCATTGTTTAATAATTTCTAGATTGTAACTGAAAATAATCTTGTTCTATTATATACATATAAATGCAAATTCGCAGTTAAAAATTTTTTTTCTTCACATTTCAGCACACACTAGTAATGAATGTGTCATTCAGATACGCGTGACCTATGCTGTAATCTTTTTGACCGTGACCTCTGCAGGGTTAAAACTACCATCGCTGCTGGTTCTGATCTTCCTTATTCTGCTTTTTAAAATACTCACATATATTTTTCTATCATACCATGTAATTTACTAACTTATGTTTATTATCTGTCTCCCCTACTAGAATGTCAATGGGGACCTTTGTGTGTCTTGCTCACTGGGTTATCTCCGCCACCTAGAGCGGGCTCTTAGAGAAGGCACAGATTCACAGGCCAGGGTCTGGGCAATCAGAAAATACCCTTTGAGACTTCTATACTTGGTCTCGTTGGCCATAATTTGTCACTGAACAGAGGTGAGTTGGTAAGTCAACAGTGGCAGTCTTACTGAGCTTGCTAGAGCAAAGCTCTTCATACTGTCTGCATGTCTCTCGCTCTGAGAGTAGGCAGCCACGGCACTCTTTGGGGATGAGCCTTAGAGGCCATTAGGAGTCAAGGCTAAGGAACAGCAGCAGAAGAGGGCCCCTGGCCTGTGGTTGCCGAGCACTGTAAACTGACAACACATGGTGTTCTTTTGAACAGATACAAGAGTTTGGTCACGGGGAGCCGGGCAAGAAGAGTCATTGCCGTCCTCTGGGTGCTTGCCTTTGGCATTGGGCTGACCCCCTTCCTGGGGTGGAACAGCAGAGATAGTGCCATCAGCTGTACAAAGCCCTGGAATGGAACCGTGAATGAAAGTTGCTGCTTGGTCAAGTGCCTCTTTGAGACCGTGGTCCCCATGAGCTACATGGTGTATTTCAATTTCTTTGGGTGCGTCCTGCCCCCACTGCTCATAATGCTCGTGATCTACATCAAGATCTTCATGGTGGCCTGCAGGCAGCTTCAGCGCCCTGAGCTGATGGACCACTCGCGGACCGTGCTCCAGCGGGAGATCCACGCTGCCAAGTCCCTGGCCATGATCGTTGGGATTTTTGCTTTGTGCTGGATACCAGTACATGCCATCAACTGTGTCACTCTTTTTCAGCCAGCGCAGGCTAAGAATAAGCCCAGGTGGGCCATGAACATGGCCATTCTCCTGTCACATGCCAACTCCGTTGTCAATCCCATTGTTTATGCCTACAGGAACAGAGACTTCCGCTGTACTTTTCACAAAATCATCTCCAGGTACATTCTCTGCCACACCAGTGTCTTCAAGAGCGGGAACGGGCAGGCAGGGGCTGAGCCTGCTCTTGACGTGGGCCTATGACTAGGCTCTGTCCTCTTCAGAATGCACAAATGCACAATAAGCAAAGGGACAGGACACAACTGGCTGATTCTCATTGTGAAAGACAGGCCTCATGAGCACATGGGTTGCCTGTTTTGAGCACCTCCCCTGGAGTTACCATGTATCTGATGCGTACACGTTGTTCGTAGGGGTGACAAGTATGTATGGCTGCTCTTACTATGTGGATGATACTGACAGCTTGATTAGATTGTAAAAGAATGTTTTGTATCTTAAAGTCTGCCTCATTCATGGTAGAAAATGAAACTATTTTACTGTGAAACACTGTGAACTATTATAATACAAACATTTTTTAAACTTAGAGGCAATGGGAAAATAAAAGTTGGATGTAACTAAAAATATATCCCTATTTCTAGGAAGGAAATCAAGAACATTAAGTATAATTCTTTAATCAAGAAACTATTATATCAATTGAGGGAAATGATACTCTTGTAAGTTCTTAAGTAGAACATCAGATAATTTCGGTAACATGCTTTTCCATGTACATCAAACTACCCTAGAGAAAGAAACCAGGGAAATGGGATCCTTCTACTAGATTCCATTTCTCCCACCTGGAGCGAGGTGTGAATTTTACTTCTCTTCCAACTTCAGGTTTTACCAACTTGCTGGATCTCAAAGTGTGAAGTTTTTACTAAGTAAAATTATACAATTGTGTATGTGTATTAGATGAAATAAAACTTAAAAAGAAAACAAACAGTGCTGCATTGGCTTGTCATACAGAGCTGTATCTTTTTTAAAAAAGATTTATTTACTTATTTACTTACTGTCAGAGAGGGAAGGGAGGGAGCCAAAAAGGGAAACATCGATTTGGGGGGAGAGAAACATCAATGTGTGGTTGCCTCTTGCGCACCCCCTACTGGGGACCTGGCCCTCAACCCAGGCATGTGCCCTGACTGGGAATTGAACTGGCAACCTTTTGGTTCACAGGCCAGCGTTCACCCCTCTGAGCCACACTAGCCAGGGCTGTAGGTACCTTCTATTCTTTATCCAGTGCAAGTTTCCCAAGTAGCAGAAGTCTTGATAGCTTGTATTTGCCACACCTCACCATAACAAAAGGCTCTGCCAATCACACGACACTGCACCCTCTGTGGCCGCCTCACACAGCATTCATTCACTGGCACCCCTTGTTTCCAGGGCCCAGGGCTGGGGGTTTCCTGGGCTGTAAAATCGCCTTTTTCTTCTGTTTCTTCACAGCTTCAACTGCTTCTGCAATGTTCCTGCAAAGACAATGCAGGTTTATGAGCCTGCACAGAGACAGCAAATCCCTGCCCTTCTATGACCCCATTCTGGCTGTGGACGGACAGCTTTACTTATTATTGTCCTGTGCTGGAATCTGTCTCATTTTCATGTATCACAACTCGTCTGCACTCTCTTAGGGTCCAAACAAGTCCCATTTTCTACCTTCTAACACGCCTCTTGGTATTTCCTTGGCCCTTTCTTTTTCAGACTAAGAAATCCACAGTAATATCTTAAGCTTCCTCCAGGACATGAGTTTTAGTCCCTTCCTTCATTGGGCTTGTTATATACAGCTCAGAAATGCATGCGGAGTGAAGCCAGCACTTTGCTTGGTCTAGATACTGCCATTCCAATGACACAGCCTCCTTGAGCTGGTTTGGCACCAGCACCGCAGGTCTCTGAAGCTCTGACGCCAGAACCCCAGCAAGCCTTTTTACAGTGGCTGCTGGTTAGCCACATCTCTACTCCGATCTCTTACTGCTACAGAATAATTTTCTTAATCCAAGGTAAAGCACTAACATTTATTCATCTCTACTTCATCCTACTCAGTTTTGTCTACCCTTTCAACCTCTTAAAAATTACTACTTCAGTTACTTAAGAATCTAATTGTGAACAAGACATATTAGGCTTTGAGTCTAAAATACTTGACTCCATCTAAAAATTATTTTTATCCATGTAGCTTAGAGGCTGGTTCAGATTTTTCATGAGGGGACTTGTACAGGGTTTCAAATCATACACACATCCTGGGTTCCAACCCACAGTGCTTTCTACAGTCCGGAAGAAAAAAACAGTAACAAGAAGCTTCTGTTGGGTTGGCCAAAAATTGTTTAGTTTTTTCCATAAAATAAAAGTCACATTTTTCATTTTCACCAATAACTTTATTGATTTGGGTATTTTGAGTATGTCCGCTATCTCCCACATGGTATAACGTTGATCGTTTTCAATTAATGTCTCGATTTGATTGCTATCAACTTCAAGTGGTCTACCTGATCATGGAGCATCGTCCAGTGAGAAATCTCTAGCACGAAACTTCAGAAATCACTTTTGACACGTTTGATCAGTCACAGCACCTTCTCAATATACTGCACAAATCTTTTTTTGCACTTCAGTTGCCTTTTTGACCTTTCTTGAAATAACAAAGCATACTATGTCAAAAATGTGTATTTTCTTCCGTCTTCAATACTAAAATGACTACACAAAAATTCACCTATTTTGATTTTTTAAAAAAGTACACTGATGTGACAGCTGTCACAATATAATCTAACAAAACTGTTTTGAATGAAGTTAAAGACAACTCAGCACTACTAGAACCATCTTACAGAAAAAA
This sequence comes from Pteronotus mesoamericanus, assembly GCF_021234165.1. Classification (NCBI taxonomy): domain Eukaryota; kingdom Metazoa; phylum Chordata; class Mammalia; order Chiroptera; family Mormoopidae; genus Pteronotus; species Pteronotus mesoamericanus. The sequence goes on from NW_026555090.1 coordinate 3,161,194, forward strand.
CCAAACGAAATTTCTGGCTGACCCAAAAGATGATCTATTTCATCTCTCTTCCCTGTGAACCATGATAGAGTAAATGCATTTGTTTCTAGGACTTCTATTTTTAAAAATAATGATGCTCAATCTGTACCTTTTATGCTTCTTGTTTTTTCTCCATCAATATGTCAGTCAATTGCTTGTCCGAGACGCTGAGCTGCTGACAGGTCCCCATAACCTCACTGAGATAAACTGCCAAGAGGTGCTTGCACTGGAACACAAAACACAGACCCGCTGGACACCGGCAGGGCCTGGCTAACCAAGCCCGCTTACTACCACCCCACTGGGCAGGAAAGGAGAGGGACACACTGACTGCGGGCCTTGATCTCACTGCTTAAAAACTGCAGATAAAGAGGAGACACGTACCCTTTCTAAAAGTCAGAGGGCACAAAGTTTTACTTGGCCCGCTGTTTTGGGAAACAGGCTGGCACAGGGCATATGACCAAGACAGGCTCTTCCTCTTAGTCCTCAGTTCTGCTCTTTCTCCCTTGCCTTCAGACAGCTGTTACTAGCAATGGGTAACATTCCCCGAGGTACTGTGGTGTTGGGTGCTTTCACAGTGCATCTTCTTTAAACCTGACAGCTACCCCGCGAGAACTGCTCTTAACCCTGCTTGAACCAGGCGCTCAGAACCTGGCTGACTCCTTCCGCCACTGCGTTGTACTTCTGCAGGGGGAGGTGGGGTGGGGAGCGAAGGTAAGGTGGCAGGGCCCTGGCACACACTGGCCTGTACACACCTCTGGGGAGGTGATCTAAGCCACACCTTGTATCACAGGACACACAGCTTTAGATAGTTGAAGGGGGCCTGGCTTAATCGTGTCATTTTATAGGTGAAATAAACTTCTGGCATATCAGCTATCAATGTGGCCTCTCTGAAGGGGGCCTGGCTTAATCGTTGTCATTTTACAGGTGAAATAAACTTTTGGTATATCAGCTATCAATGTGGCCTCTTGTACAATGGGATACCCAATTGGCCACCCAGTTCCCAAGATGTTTAATGAAGTTAACAGTGTAAAAGAAATGGGAAAAATGGAATGGATGCTATAAATCTCTTCCTTTGCAAGACTTAAAAAACAGCTGCCCGCTCTTGGGTGGGCAGCGCTTTCTCCTCAGGAACAGTTGTGTGAGTGTGTCCCTTTCCTTGCTTGATGCTCTGCACTGCTGTGAAACAGGCGAAAGCATCAACATGCCCTCCTGCCTCGCGTGCCGGTCAGGCATGGCTGTGTGCTGGGCCTGACAGGCAGTGTGAGGGGACACCTCGTGGCTGGAGCTGGGGACATGCAGGGCTGCCAACATCACATTTAGTTCACATTTTTATTGGGCCATCTAACTCCCCAGTGCAAACTTTTCAGTTCCAAGTCTTTCAGGATTATCTTGTCCTCCCCAATGACTCATCCATGATCATTCATTCATTCATTCATTTATTTTTATCCTCACCTGAGGTGCTTACTGATTTTAGAGAGAGGGGAAGGGAAAAAAGAGGGAGAGAAAACATCGGTTAGTTGCCTTTTGTACATGCACCAACTGGGGACTGAACCCACAGCCCAGGCATGCGCCCTGACTGGGAATCGAAACTGATCATTTGGTCTACAGGACGATGCTCCAACCAAGTAAGTCACACCAGGCAGGGCTTGTCCACGACCTTTGAAATAAAAAATTTGGGGTTGGTGTATTTCTAAAAATGACATAGCACTTTGGGAGGGTACAACCAAAAGAGGTGACTAACTTAAGTCAAGGACAATAAACAACTCTCTGTTTCAACATGGGGTAGAATTCCCATTTTGTACAACTCCTAAACCACGAAGGAGGGCCCACAACCTCTCGCCTGGCCTGCAGTGGGCAGAGCCGCCCCTCACCAGCAGGCTGTCGCTCTTCCGCAGCACTGAGAAGGCAAAGGCGGGACAGGAGCAGTAATGGCAGGACGCCAAGCACAAGTACGTTCTACCAGAACTCCCAAGTACCTAGAAAGAAGGACGGACGGGGTCAAGCTCTCAAAGGTGTGCTGGGAAACGGCCTCCCTCCCTTGAATTCATTTAAGAACTTTTTTTTTCAAGTCCCCTTGAATTTATCTTGTGACTCGTCAGTTTGCAAATTGCACTGGGGAGAACTGTAGTATTGTTTTACAAAAAAGTGGAAACTCAGCTTCACTGTGTGCAGACTCTTCCCCCCCCACCCCCCTTCTAGGTGCTCTGTCCTTGAGGACTTCATACAATGCAACGGAAGTTTCAGGCTAGTTAAGCCATCCACACAAACCATTTTATTCCTCCACTTAGTGAGTCAAAGGGCTGACTCCGTGGGGTGACTATAAAGAGGTGGGGGGTCCCCTCCCCCATCTACACTTCACTGTGGTGTTTCTTACTTAACCTGTGGCATTTCTCACGGCATGTGTGCAGATTTCTAAAGCTTCCACCACACAGCCTAAGAGGATATGAAAACAGGTTAAAGGGACGCAGAAAGGCAGAAAGGTCTCCGAAGGAGATGGGTAAAGGCTTTTGAAAAGCACTTGAGGGCAGGAGGGAGAAAAAAGAACTTTGCGGAAGGGATGACTCAGCGCTCAGGACTGAGGTCTCAGAGGAGCAGGCCCGGATCTGTTCATCTCGCAGGATGGGAGGGAGACATAGATATGTGAGGGGCTGGGGAGAGGTCCGTCCAAAACCAACAGCCTATTGGCAACCAAGGGACAAAAAAAAGAAGGCGGATGGGGAAAACATTAGGTATCTGTGACAGACTTATTGGAGAACTCAGTTGTTTAAGTCTCTATCACAAAACAGCCCGAAACAAAGATGCTGAGTGCTTCATTCCTGCGGTTAACATCTAAACTTGAAGGGTAAAGTTAGTATCCAAGGGAAGCAGAAACATCCCGAGGGTTACTCCACAGTCGGCTGCCATTCAGGAATCTGCCCAGTGCTTTCAAATTTGTTTTAGGCTCAAGATGGCAGCCTCAAATAAAAAGGGCAGGGCTTTTTGTTATTTTGAAAATATTATAATGCCAGCACTCCCAGGATTCTTTCCTCTGTCTCCTCCACAAAAAAATAAAGCCACAGGGGAGGCTTCAACCAAAGAATCGCACTGTCCAAGTGCGCCGGTCAGCCGGTCAGCCGTCTCGTGATCCACAATGTGGCCACTCGCCATGGCTTTCTGACCAGCTCAGTAGAATTCCTCAGCTACCAGAAATGGCCAGTGACTGGGTAAGAAGATGCCTATTATGCCCATTAAGAATTTCAGCCTTGGTTACAAATTAAGTATCAAAAAAAAAAAAAAAAATCATCACATCTTACATAATTTCCATTATGAGGCACTGATGATTTAAACATCACCTATACCACTTAGTATCAGTGAAGGAATGCCTCCAGCGTGTCTTGGAAAACTTAACCTTAAGGGAGAACATTAAAGTAGACTTTTCCACTTAATCCTGGAAGAAAACCCATCAACATCCAGCAGTGACATGAGTAATTCTTAGCTCTCCAAATCGTTACCAATGAATGACTTCGGGTATCTCCTGATCTCTCTAGATACAAAGTGAGGCAGGCACAAGCCCCTGGGATTCCACACTGACTTGTCTGGTCCACTGGTTCCTTCTTACCATGGGTTGCCAAACTGTCCGAATACTCTCTGGATTATGTTGAGTAGTAAATGCCTGGTGACTCAGAGACGGAGAGAACTTCTACAGGGTTTCCCTTGCCTGATCCTTTCAAAGGCTGGCTAAGACTAAAAATACAATGTTTAACTGCCTGACGCAGTAAATACCATGAGGAGACAGCAAATTATGAATTTGCTCCTTCCTTATCTAGCAGTGGACAACTGCTGAACCCAATAATCAGGAAAAAAATCTGAGTTAGAAAAGTTTAGAACTGGAAATTGACCTTAGGGACCACCTTATTTAATTCCTTCACCGTTCAACAGAAAAATGACCTCTTACAGGAATTGCTCCTAGTTCTCCACCAAGAGTCTGGAGTATATCCCAGGAAGGAGAGAGCTTTCTATAGGAGAAACACTAGGGAAGGTGGGCACTGAGGCCCGTGCTTGGCCAGTGGGCGTGCCGCTCAGAGGTCAGTCTGCTGTGGCTGCTGTGCGGCTCTATGGAGGGTCATCCACCTTAGCTGCCATCCCGCAGAGTGCATTTCTTAAAGCCCTCACCCAAGGATACATTTATTGATTTTACAGAGAGAGGAAGGGGGGGAGACAGTGATCGGTTGTCTCCCGTACGCAGGCCTCACTAGGGATCGATCCCACAACCTCTTGAAGATTGACTGCCTGATTGATTGATTTACAGAGGGGAAGGGAGGGAGAAAGGAGGGAAACATCCATCCAGTTGTGGCTGCCTCTTGTGCTCTCTCAGCTGGGGAGCAACCCAGGCACGTGCCCTCACTGGGAATCGAACCGGAGACCCTTTGGTTTGCATGCTGATACTCAATCCACTGAGCCTGCACTGGCCAGGGCAGATCCTACAACCTTATGGTGCACAGGATGACGTTCCAACCAACTGGGCCCCCTGGCCAGGGCACAGTACAGTTCTATGACTGCTCCAAGCCTTTTGGGACCCATCACAGTAGTTAACTGTGCTCTTTGTTGCCCTCCAGTTCGGGGCCTCTCTCTGAAGGAGGACTGCACATTCCTGCCCTGTTGCAAATAGGCTGATTATGTAACCTGCTTTGGCCAGAAGAATGTGAGTAGCCAGGCAGAACATTAAAAACCGGTGCACACCGCGTCCTCTTCTCCCTCTGCTATGAGATCCACAAATGTCTAGACAGGGAGGGCCTTCTCCACAAACTGGGGCCCCGAGTACAGATGTTTTAGAGCAGAGCTGCAATTGGCTCTTAATGGGCATGCAGCATGAATGACATATAAAACTTTGTTTTTGTAAACCTTTGAAATTTTGGGGTCATTGTTACCACAGCATGACTTAGCCTCTCCTGACTAACACATCCCCCTTCCTAGGTGAACCAAAAAAGTTTATAAAAAAGCAACTCAGGTGACAACATCATGATGGTGACTTTCACATAATGACCGTTATACCTGGAAGACGGCAAGGACGTGAGCAGGCCGACCTATGGAAGCCAACAGCAGGGCAGCAAGGCAGCACCCGACTCAACTTTTATCATCTCATAGGACCTCTGAGTTAACCCAAATTCTCACTACATTACAATACAATGAGACCATACGGTGGATCTGAGGGTGCATGTACAATTTCTACAACCTCATTTAATTCAAAGTCCAAGCTGAGGGCCATAATTCTAGGAAGTTAGCATTTTTATGACAAATAAAGCAATGTAATATAATACAGGATATGAATGACAAAAACCAGTCATGGTAATCCTGGGAGAACAAAAAGTCAACAGTAACTGAAATATTTCAAACAAAATCTTTAAGATTTTAACTAACGACTAGATCACAGGGCTAGAGGACAGCTGGAGTCTACTTGGGCGGGTCAAGTGTTATGCTGATACTGGAACTGAGACAAAAAAGCTGAAACTAAAAGACATGGGAAAAACTCAAAGGTCCTTCCTGTCCAGGGTATTTTAGCTATATAAAAAACAAAAATAAAAACATAAGGAAAGAAAATGAAAATAGCAAGACGTGGAGAGGCGTCAGGGAGCCGGGACTTCGAGGGGTGCTCGCTCGCCCCCCACCCCACCCTGGCCAAGTGCCCCCCTTGCCTGGCGGGGTCTGCGGACAGGGTGCTGCCTCGTGGCCCCAGGCCTCCGCTCCCTCCACTGACGGAGGCCCTGCCACACAGCAAGGAGACGCTGCTGCAGTCTTACAACAAGCAGCTCAAAGACGACACCAAGTCCAGCTTCGCCAAGATCAAGACCGCCCAGGTCCAAGCCGGCGAGTCCCTGGTGAAGCTCATGTCCGACCTCAAGCAGCTCCTCATCCTGAATGACTTCCGGGTGGTCAACCAGGCACTGACTAGTGCAACTCGCAGCGGCCAGCGCTCAGGAGCGCCACCGACCAGAAGCTCATCACTGTGGGACAGGACCCCCACTGACCTCTGCAAGCTGGAGGAGTGTTACCGGTCTAGGCACAAACGGCTGCACCGAGACCCGCAGGAGTGGCCCAGCGCCCCATCCACAGACACTTTATACCACGCCCCAGGCCCCAGGCACTGGAATGAAATCACAGAACTTTGAGGGCTGGAAGGCCCAGAGCCAGGGCCCCTGCTCAGGGTGCCGGCTGCCTCTTTTTGAACTCTCTGCTCCTTTTAGTTCTCTTTTTTTAAAAAGATTTTATTTTTAAAGAGAGGAGAAGGGAAGGAGAGATGGAGACATCAATGTGTGGTTGCCTTTCGTGTGCCCCCAACTGGGAACCTGGTCTGCAGCCCAGGCACGTGCCCTGACTGGGAATTGAACCGGCGACCCTCTAGTTTGCAGGCCGGAGCACAATCCACTAAGCTACACCAGCCAGGGCCCCTCCTAGCTTTTCATCACTATTTAACCAAACATTCCAGACAAGGCTGGGCTAGTTCTTCTTGGCCACACCAGCTATGTCCAGGACGCAGTGCTTGCCCAGGGGGGCCATTCCCCACAGGCATCACCAAACCCCCCGTGTGTGTGTATGGGGGAGTGGCGGGGGTCCTGGGAAGGAGGAGTAAAATCCCAAGCAGAGGATGACCCTGAAGCCAGAGCCCTCCGTGCCAGGCCCACGTGGGGCCCCAGGGGTACAGCAGTGGGTGCCGCCCTTCACCCTAGCCCTCGTGGTGCCACTGAGAATCCTGAAGCCTGAGGCCTTTGAGAGACGGGCCCTAAGAAATCGTAGTCCAAGCGTAACTTACGTAGGGGAAACTGAGCCCAGAACTTGGAGGCCGTACACCTCCATCCCCATTAGTTTGAAAAATCCGGACTCGGCCCAGCTGACAGGGAGTCCACGCCCCCTGAGCTTTTGCCCGGAGGAAGCTGTCCTTCCTGCGCTGGGCTTTAAAGGCTCTTCTCCACCTCACGGGGCCTCCCCAGGGTGGGGGCACAGAGACCCAGTGCCAGCACATTCTGTGGTCTGGGGCTTCGATTCAGTGCCACCCTCACGGTCCCTGCCCATCTCGGCCTCTGTGGGGACACTATGTCACTGCCCGGCTGGAGTGGTTCCAGGCTTTTCCAGAGCACTCTGGGGCCGCCTCTGGTCCCTGATGCCCACCGGCTCAGCAGACATGTGGCGAACACCTCCTAACACAGCAGGCCTTCGGAGAAGTGTCCTGAGTGGTCCCTGGCGGGGGTTCTCAGGCCCTGCTGGAGACACTGCTCAGTGCCCCACTGGTTTTGCAGTGTCCCCTCACATCCCTGTTTGTCCCCATCATTCCCAAGGGCCAGGTCTCTGGCGGAGCAGCTACAGGGCGGCGACTCAGCCCTGCCTCTTGAGGTTGAGGGCAGAGGGGAGGGGGTCTGCCAAGGTCACCCAGCAGGGCCTGAGTGCCAGGTTTCCCATGCCCGGCCCCATCAGGGTCTGGTTCACCCACAGGGGTCCTAGACTGGTCTGGTGGCCCCCCGCCCTCTCACCTCAGAAGGCCCAGGTCCTCCCTCACCTGTGATGCCTGTACATGGTCAGGGCTCTGTGAGGTCAGGGCCCGAGCCCCCAGCGCTCAGCTGCCCCACCCTCTGTGGCCCCGATGCCCCGCCTCCACACTTGTTTGACCGCTTTCCACGCGTGACTGGCTCCTTGTCTGCTGCTCATCCTCTGCCATCCCCGGGACACCCCTCTATGACCAGGATGGTTTCTGAGGTTGGACACTGAGGACGGGAGCCAGAGGCAGGGCAGGACAGGATGCAGGACACCAGGGAGACAGGAACTGTGAGACCCCAGTGAGCCTTGGATGCTGGCTGCCACTGCAGTGAGGCCGGCTGCTCCCAACAAGAGAAGGGTGGCAGAGGTCAAGACTGTGGCGGCAGCTGGGGCTAAGACAGCCACGTGACAGGGCAGATACCTGCTGGGTCAGTGGAAGGAACTGCTGAGGTCACAGACCTGCACTGGCTGGTCCTGCCCTGCTCCTCCCTTTAGGATGCTAAAGGCCCTAATGTGGGGGGGTCCCCACGTGCCTCATGCTCAGCCAGGCCCGCCCGGCGGCTGCACAGAGGGGAGCGGCAGGGGTGGGGTGCTGTTTTCTTCCCTGTGCTTCTGCCTCACTCTCCCTCCTCCAGCTCCCCTCTCCCCCTGGGTGGTGGGAAGCGCCCCTCTTGCGAAGCCAATGACCTGCCTCTGTGAGACGCTTACTGGGGGCTGGCCCCTTGCAGGCCGCTGCCCCGCCCCACAGAGCATGCCCGAGCCTCTCCAGGCACCAGCCCTCAGCCTCTAAGATCTCAGCGACAAAATCTGGTGCCCACTCCTGCTGCCACAGCCTCGCTCCTCTCTGCCTCAGCTCCCACTTGGGGAGCCGTGCTGGCCTCCTTGGGAACCCTGCCGCCCGGGGACAGCCAGGAGTGCGGAGGGAAAGAGTTCCACTAACCACTTCCAGGGCGGGCCACTCTTTGTCCAGTCACCTTTATTCACTACCTTCCCGGGCACCTGGGCGGAAGGCAGTTTCCAGAGCAGTCTGGCCTGCTGAGGACCTAACAGCAGGTCAGAGCATGCCTGATGCCAGGAGACCTGACCTGAGCCTGCTGTTTAACATGAGGTGGGGCTCTGGGTGGACACTGCTGGCCAAGTCCAGAGGCCACGTGTGCAGGGCCACCATGTGCCTTGCCCTGGGGGTCCCCGCAGGGCTGGGGGTGAGTGGCTGTGGTTCATACAGAAGCCAAACAGGCCGGGATTCTACCTGGTTCTGCACACAGTTTTGGTTATTTTTTTTTGTAAGATAATGTTGAATAAAAAAATAGCACTGCCCTTTAAAGAAGAAAAAAAAAAGACAATGAAAATACCTCCTCAGGTACAAACATTATTTAATAGCTCTTATTATTTAATCTATAAATTCACCAGGAAAATTCTAATATGTAGTGCCTTTTAAGTAAATACAATCCAAAAGTTTTAACTGCAGCATTCAACACTAATTACCCCATTTTCCTTAATGAAGAAACGCATGAAGATTTTGCCAGGTCAGCTACATTACGCTACAACGTGGAATGGCAGGCTAGTCCGCTACGCCAAGGCACCTGCTTCCCAAGCAGGCTTGGCTCATGTCAATCACTCGCAACAAATTAGCTGGCATGGTCTCAGCTCTGAGAAGTTCCATGGAAATAAGCCAGAGTCCAAACACTGAAATATCTCCCCCTTCCTGGTCTTCACCAAGGCCTGAATTACCTTTATAAGAGTTGACAGCTTCTTTTTAGCCCCTTTCAAGCCAGATACAAAAATTTGGAAAATAAAAATAAATGTTTTTAATATTTTTAATTGATTAATTTTAATATTTCACTCACAACATTCCCCTCCCTCGATGCCAGATGCACTCACCACTGCCTCCCACAGCTAAGCTGGAGGTTGCGAGGCTGGGCTGGAGTCTGGCTCGCTGTTTAACAAAGACACGCAGCGTGGGACCGCAGCTACAAACCCTAGCTGCCAGCTGTGACTGTTAGTTTGCTTTTCTGCATCTCAGTTTCCTGAAAATGGGCTTTTGAGGAGAGTGATCAAAAACACAGGAAAGTAATTCAGAGCCTGATAAGAGGCTGTCACTTTACAAATCTACCTGTGTTAAACTCTCGACTCCAGAGACCCAGGCAAAGCGCGGGTCCAAGCAGGCTGTCCGCATTCACTGTGGTTTGACCCTTAGTAAATATCCCCTGAAAACAATTTTAAAAGATTATGTCTGATGAATATGAGCATGTGGAAGGACCTCAAAATGCATTTTGACCCTTGCTTGTAAGCAAGAGATAATGAACAAGACGTAGATGTCAGCACATTTTTGGGGCGGAGGGTGGGGTAGGGGCAGTACCTCTATTATCAAACAACAGGAAAGTGGAAGTCAACTCCGCTCCGTTAGATCTGCAAAAAGAGCCCCTCCACACCACTGGCGGATCTGTACAGTGCTACTGTGTAGAGTTAACAGGCCATATCTATCTTATTTTAACAACTAATACACTAATTTTACTAAGTTGGTTCAAATGCTTTTCAACAGTGCAGGAAATACTTAAGGCTGGTCACCAGCTTCTATAGAGATTCTTGGAAACATTTTGTCCAAAAGGGTTTCTGTTGAGATAATCCCCACCTCTAGATTTCTACCTGGTAAACATGCCTCCCACTGGGCGATGAGACCAAAGTGATGGACTGTCGGTCAACGAGGTCCAAAGCCTGGAGGGCTGATGAGCCAAACACAAACTTCAGCCTGGGAAACAGAAAGGTTTCAGGTCAGACTGCCTGCTCTCAATCCCCTCAGTAACTTGACCCAAAGGATCACCAGCAACATTTTTAAAAAACTTAATTCATTTTAGTTTGGGAAAAAAGGTAATTTAGCAAAAACCCATGCAATCAATCCCCCAGGATAAATGTTAACATGCTATTTATAAAGAAGCCCTTTTTATGCCTTGTAGTGCTTCCTATTTTTCCCAAACTTTCTTCATTCCTGAGATAACCACAAGCATTTGTTGGTTTCCTTCCTATTAATGTTTTTATATTTTATTATACACAGTGCCTGTGTATATGTATATTTGCATGCATATACACACATATTACACATATGATATTGTTTTATAAGTTTTAAAACAAAAGGTGTATTGTAGGCTTTTGGTAACTTTTTTCCTATTTAACATGTTTTCGGAAATGATGCATGCTGATATATATATTTAAAAAAATTAACCTGTAATATTCCATTATAGATATAAAAATAGTATGTACATACTCTGTAGTTTAAGAACTCTACTGATGGGCATTCTGATTGTTTTCATTTTATACTTTTATAAATACTTAATTATACCTTTAGTACACAGGCAAGATTTTTTCCTGGTTTAAGTAGAAGCAGAATTGCTGGGTCTTAGGATACGTGCACGTTCAGTTTTAACGGGTGCTGGCAGCGGCCGCCCACAGTGGGAGCAGCACTCCCGCCGCACGGCAGAGGCACTCTTTTCTCCGGCTCCTCACCAACATCACTATTAGATGTTTTCATGTTTGACCATCTGATGAGTGTTAAATTTGTACTTTTTGATTAGTAATAAAGGCCATTCAGCTGTTAATGATGTATTAAAAAAAGTGGAAAAATTCTCATGTTAGGCGACAAAGATCAGACACAAAACTGTAAATTTAGAAATCTTGATCGTATTAATTGTTTAAAAAACTACAATTACCTCAAAATAAAACTTTTTTAAAAAAACAGAAAGTAATAAACCAAAATGTAACAGTGATTATCACTGGCTGGTATGACTGTTGATACTTTTCATGTTTTATTTTCCAAGAACATTTTGTTTAAAGTATGGATTATTTTTATAAACTGGGAAATAAAATGGTTGGGTTAAATTAAAACTGAAAAGTTAAATGCTTTAAAGAACCCATATATTTTGACACAGACTAAAGAGACAGAACTGCTAAGACTTCAAAATTAAATGTTCCACTTCTTCATTTTCCAATAAACCAGTCTCTCTATAGACAATAAACTACTAGAATGGGAAGACCTTTTCAATTTTTTACATTAAACATATGGAGATTATTTATGGACAGAGAAAAAATCTGGTGATGACTTTAGTAGAGATAGTCCCAGTTAACTAACTAACTTTAAAAATGGATGCAACAGGCTTGTTTGGGCCTGCCTTGTCCGCCTCGCAACACACCGCAACCGTCTCCTGAAGGCGGTGTTCTTCTGTATCTCTTTCAACAGCTACAAAGAATTCCACTGTAAAGATGAATTAGTTTTAGTTTTCCCAAACTCTATTTTGGGTAGTTAGTTAAATCTGAATTAGACTGTTCTCATGTTTGTTTTTTTTGCTATCATAAACAATATGGAAAAATAGGTTCACTGCAAAATCTTTATGAACATCCCAGATTACTTCCTTGGTACACACGCTTATGAATGCAACCCTGGGTAAACGGATACGTGTGTTTTAAGGCTCCTATTGCTGCCGCCAGATCCCCCTCCAGCGCACCCTCCTGGCGCCGGGCTGTCCGCCACCCTTCCCTCCGTGCTCTCGCCGACACCTGGAACCTTCTTACCAACATCTCTTCTGGGACAGCCAGTTTTATAGATGGAAAGTTATCTTACTATTTTAATTTGTATTTTTATGACGACTACTGAGACAGCTTTTTCCTCAAAGTTTTTGGTAATACGCATTCTTTTATTATTTGCCTATTTTCTTTGTTTTAAAAATAGTAATTTTTTCCTAATAATGTATTATTAGAAAAAACATATGGAGATTATCTACAGATAATTCTGAGATCATATGGGTTCTTTAGAACATAATCTTTGTAAAAGCAATTTAAAAAAACAGAAAAAAGGATAAAGTTCTTCTCTAAATTCTACCTCCTTCATTTCCACTACGATAATCACTAGAATAGGTTGGTGTATATTCCTGTGGACTTTTAAACATAGCTGTATATATGCAATTAAATGTCCTTTATTCCTAGGTAGCTTTCACTTTTTTGTTGCTATTGAGAATGTAATTATATTTTTGGAACTTTGTGTATGAAGGAAAAACATTTTTAATTTCTATATTAAAAAATAACTTTATCCTCAGTTTAAAAAAGTAGTTATATCACCTATAAATAATGACAATTGTCCTTAGTTGCAGTTAGATATACATCTAATTTCTCATAACAGTTACACTTCTAGAACAATGTCACACAAAAGTGGCATAGAGGACAATGTGGGAATGCCTTGTACAATCAAATATGGTTTTGGCTATTCACTTGAAACAGGTTTTTAATAATCATGTCAAGAAAATAGTGTTCCTAGTTTAGTAGGAATATTTTTAAAAATCAAGAATTGATGTTAAAAGGACTTGGCTTTTAAAACACATTAATGACTAAAACCCCCCACATACAGCAGGATACTTACGATAATAGATGCTCATCAGGAACTGTAAAACAGGGATGGAAAGAAAGTTAACCATGTTAAACCAGTGACTGCAAACATAAACATCTTAAAAAGAGTCCTGCCCGGGAAGCTCAGTTGGTTAGAGCGTTGTCTTGACACACCAAGGTTGTGGGTTCGATGTCTAGTCAGGGCACACACAAGAAGCTACCAATGAATGCATAAACAAGTGGAACAACAAATCTCTTTCTCTCTTTTTCCCCCTCCTCTCTAAAATCAATCAATAAAAAATTTCTTAAATTGGTTATTATTCCTATTTTTTTAAAAAAGATTTTATTTGTTTATCTTTAGAGACAGGGGAAAGGAGAGAGAAAGAGAGGAAAGAAGACGAATAATGTGTGATTGCCTCTCGCGCGTCCCCTATTGCGGACCTGGCCCGCAACCCAGCCATGAGCCCTGACTGGGACTCGAACTGGCAACCCTTTGGTTTGCAGGTCAACACTCAATCCACTGAGCCACACCAGCCAGGGCTCGATCAATAAAAAAATGTTTTAAAAATCTAAAAAAGACAGCCCTGGTGTGGCTCAGTGGATTGAGGATAAGCCTTTGAACCAAAGGGTCGCTGGTTTCACTCCCAGGCAGGGCACATGCCTGGGTTGGAAGCCAGGTCCCCAGTAGGGGGCGGGAGAGAGGCAACCGCACACTTGTTTCTCTCCCTCTCTTCCTGCCTTCCTCTTTGTCTAAAAACAAACAAATGCAATCTTTTTAAAAAAAAGACTATAACCAAAAAGGCTTTTGTGGATGATGGTGCATTGAACCCATGTATCTAATTGTACTCCCTCCCAATACTCCACTAAATAATACTTTTTTAAAAATAAAGCACATGCCTGGGTTGTAGGCCAGGTCCCCAGTTGGGGGCACATGAGAGGCAACTGGTGGATGTTTCTTTTGTACATGGACATTTGCCTCCCTATTCCTCCCTCCCTTCCCCTCCCTCTAAAAGTAAATAAATAAAATCTTAAAAAAATAAAATAAAATGCATAAACCGCCAAGGATAACAGGACAGGTAGAAACAATGTCTAAGATATGTTGGAAAATAATTTACAAAACCTGAGGAAAGTGAATCTAAAGCAATGATGAGAGCCAAGCAACGATCTGATTTACAGTCCTGTACCCACTACCTCCCCACCCGCATAAAAAGCCCTCAAAACTGGCGGCAGGCGGTAGCCCCGGAGGCGGGGGTGACGCAGGCGGCTGGCCGGAAGTTGGCAGACTGATGCTTTCGGAAGCCGGAAGAAACATTATTTCCAACATATAATTCAATACTTTGCCAAACTATCAGTTAAGTGTGAGGACAAAAAAAGCACTCTTCTCAGACATGTAAAGACTTAAAAAACATCTCTCTCATTTTTCTTCAGAAAGTTACCACAGTATGGGCCTATAAAATAAAACAGCAAACTAAGAAAAAGAAAATTGTAGAGATACAAGGTTCAACATCGGGGATGGGAATTCTCAGGATAAAAATGGTGAAGGGAGATCGCAAGAGACAGCCGGGGAGCAGCCAGTCCCCACCAGGGCAGGTCCGAAGGCTCTGGGAGCGACTCCCCGGGCAGCGAGACGGCAGCGACCTCCCGATCAGGCGAGCTCCTTGGTCACAGACTTCGAACACGGAGGACGAGTTCGGGGTTGAATTAGGGATAAATACACAGGCAATTAAACGAGCGCACACAAACACAAGCAGGGCAGTTGTAACTCCAGGGAAAATGGAACGTCGCACAGGGAAGGAAAAGTAACCACAGCTTCCCATGTGGCTCAGCTGTGACTAGATTTTCCATCATCTTACAAAGGCACTCAGAATCTTGCTCTGAAAATATTACCACGGAAAGATGGGGGTCAGGAAGAGCTTATGACTGTCTAGCACAAAGATTTTTAAGCAGCAGAAAACAGTTCTGCTGAAAATGAACACGACAGCGGCGGCGGTCCCTCGGCCGGCGCGGTCATTGCCAGGGGCACACGGCAAACCTGCCACGGCCGGCGCACGCGCGGCCGCGGCCCCCCGTCTGGCAACCGCGGTTGGCGCTGACAACGGACTGACTTTTTCCCTGCCCTTTTGGGATCAGAACGTGTCTGAACACCTGGCTGGCCTGATCTCCTAGGTATGTGTGTGTATACATCCTTAGTTTTAACTGAAATGAGAAAAAAGACTGGCGAACTCTTCTCAATTCTTTAAAAAGTGCAGTCCACGGACCCTGGCCGTTAGAGCGTCAGCCCAATGCGCCAAGATGGGGGTTCGAGCCCCGTCAGGGCACATATACGAATCAACGGATGGAGGCACCAATAAGGGAAACAAATTGGTGGTTTTCTTTTTCTTCTTTCTCTGAAATCAAAAAATTAAAAAAAAAACCAACCCTGGAGCAGTGAATAAGAAATGGCAATTGAGACCTATTTTCCTATTTATTAACTGTCCATTTTCACACTGGATGAGTAGTTAAAATAGCCGACGCATTGGATTCCAGTATCCTCTTCACACTGTCTTCGTTGAGGTCGTCGCGGTGGTTTTGGTGCGCAAGGCCGCACAGCGGCCTCTGCCGGTCGGAGGGGAAAAAGGGACTTGCACACAATTCAGATTTACCCGTCACACTGCCTGTGCATTTGGGTTTTGTGGCCCTAAAATATTTGCTCAAGAAAGTGTATGAGGGGCTTAAAGTTAACAGAAGATTCTGAGAAAAAGAGTACAGGAACGTTTAACAACTTCAAATGTTGCCTTTCTATGAACTCCTGCAGGCTCCCGTCCCTTCCATCCTTCCAGCCCCAGGACCTGCTCAGCGATTCAGCCCCCGGTCCTCCCCTGGGCCGCCCACCTCCCGATGAGGGGTGCACCCAGCAACCGCGCCGATCCCTGGGCAAATTTAGCTTTTCTCTTTTCTTCCCCCCGTCCTCTTCCCCTTTTCCTCCTCATCCCCCCCCCCCTTTTTTTTTTCAAACGAACAAGAGGACTTGGACACAACCACACGGAAAACAAGCACCCGCAGGCGGGGGAGGGGAGCGCCGGGCCCCGAACGCGGCGCCCCGCGGGCCCGCAGACTCCCGCCTCCCGCCTCCCGCCTCCCGCCCCCCGCCCCCCGCCCCCCGGCGGGGGGGAACCCGCCCCCACCCACTGCCCGCCACGCAGCCGCACGCCTCCGGCTCTCACCTCGCGCGCTCTCCCGCACCGCCGCGGCCATCTCGTTCAGGAGTTCCTCCACGACGGCCGGCAACGTGACCCCTGGCAAGGCGGCAGCCATGGCTCTACCGCATGCAGCCTCCGAAAGCCTAGCGGGAGCAAACGCCCCAACCTATCTGTGGACTACCAGCTCCCGTCAGGGGCGGGGCGCGGCGTCGTGACGTTTACTTGCGTCATCGCGCCTACGGACGGCAGGGCAGTCGCTTCTGGGTTTGTCACGGCCCTACCAGCCCTGCGAGCGCTGGCGCTCCGCGCAGGACGTCTCGGTATTTGGCCGGTCCTGCAGTGCGCAGAGGACGCGGCGCGGCCATGTACCGGCTCTTGAGCCGTAGCCTGTGCCGAGACTTTTGGCGGGCCGCGGGGCGGTGCCGGGTCTGTCCGGCGCACTTGCTGCCGGGGCCGGCCGCGGGTAGGGCACCCGAGGTGGCGATGCCGCCAGCCCGAGTCGCGCCGCCGGGCAGGAGCTCCGGCCTGCTGCCGCTGCTGGCAGGTGAGGGCTGCGGGCTGGGCGGAGCCGGCGGGGGGAACCCGGCACGGGCCGGGCCGGTGACCTCGGAGCCCCTTTCCGCAGGGCTGGCGTGGTTCTCGAGGCCCGCCGCAGCGGAGGAGGAGGAGGAAGAGCAGCGGCAGGGAGCGGGCGCGGCGGCCGCCGAGGGTGCGGCGGACGAGACCGAGGCGGAGATCATCCTGCTGCTGAAGCGAGCCAAGGTGAGGCGGCCTTCGGGATGCGCATTGCCTTCCCAGTGTGCCGAAGACTCGACGGAGGCTCCGAGGGCCGTCGATGGGTTATGGGGGGAGCGAGGCGGTGTTGGAACCCATCCAGGCTGGTCAGACTCGACAGCTTGCAGTAAAACGCTGCAGTCTCGGGTGCAGATGGAAATGGCACCACAGGCGTCGTTCTTTTAAACAAAATCAGCAGAAATGTTTTGTGGTTTTTGTCGGTGAACCAGCCACTTGAAGGGTCGGGCATAGAGAATTTTTCATGTACAGTATTTGATGTCCTGAAAATGAATTTTACTGTTGGTTGTGAGCGGTTCCGTTCTCTGATTTCTAAACTTTTCGTTTTCACCACATTCTTTCCTACTTTCTCTTCTCCTTCCTAGGTCATTTCAGTTCTTCTATTGGGTTAACTACCACTTTGATGCCGACGGTCCAAATTTATATTCTCATGCTGCACTGTGCTGCCGACCTGCCATCTCCACTTTGAGGCTCTGCCTCCGTCTCCGACTTGCCCAATACTACACTCTTGATTTTAAATTTCTTCTCAACACATTTCCTTCACCATCGTCTCTTTACTACCGTCTACCCAGTTTTTCAGCCTCGAAACCTCATAGTCATTCTTAAAACTTGTGGTGCTTCCACTGCGTCCCCGTGCACTCACAGTCCAGCAGTAAATCCTTTTGCCACCAAATCTGGAAAATCAGCCCCCTTTTCTGTATCTTCCCTGCCAGCACCCTAGCCATATTGTCACAGCCTACTACCTATTGGTCTCCCTGCCCTATTGCCCCCCTACATTCCATTCTTTGTGCAGCAGTCAGAGTGATTTTTTAAAGAAGTAAATCAGATCATATCACCTTCTTGCTTGAAAACTTTGAACGACTTCCCACTGCATTTATGATAAAATTCAAACTCCTTGTCATGGCCCGCAAGACCCAACATGACACCACCCTACCTTGCTCACGTATTTGAGAATAATTCTCTGGTTCACCATCTTCTCTTTCCAATCTGTTTCTTTTCATTTCTTGAATGGTTCTTAAAGGAACATACTCTTGTCGTGACTAGTATGGCTTAGTGGGTTGGCCATGGTCCTGCAAACTCAAAGGCCACTGGTTCAATTCCCAGTTAGGGCACATGCCTGGGTTGCGGGCTACATCCCTGGTGGGTGGAGTGGAAGAGGCAACCAGTTGCTGTTTCTCTCACATGGCGATGCTTCCCTTTGCTTTTCCCTCCCTTACCCTCTTTAAAAGTAAATAAATAAAATCTTAAAAGGAAAAAAAAAGAACCATATTCTTTAGCCTAGAAGGCCTTTGCTCATTCCTCACTCTCTGTTTGGGTCATTTCCCCCCACAATTCCTTATTCGGTTGACACTCATCCTTCTCAGGCTCGCCCATTTACAGGAGACCCTTACTGTTCTTTGTCATTACTTTTTTCATAGCTTTTATCATTAATTGTAATTAAGCTAATTATTTGTTGTACAGGGTCACTTCCAGCCTGCAGGAAGAGAGAGGAGGTAGAGCAAAGAGCTTTCTTAGAAAGTATAATATAAAAATTGCTCACATTCTTTTTGTTTGCATCTGTTGGCCAAAAGTTTGTCATACGGCCACACATGGCTGCAAGGGAGGCTGCCCTCCATGTCAACATTGCAGATCTAATGCTTGGCGTATGGTAGGAATTCACTAAATAATTTGATAAATGAATGAATGGCTCCCTTCTGTGTATTGGGATGTATAGCCATATCCTCTTCTGTCTGGTAGCACATGCGTGTGTTTTCTTTACACTTAATTCTCCATGTTTTTCTCTTTTCAGTTGAGCATCATGAAAGATGAGCCAGAAGAGGCTGAGCTAATTTTGCATGACGCGCTTCGTCTTGCCTATCAAAGCAATAATAAGAAGGCCATCACTTACACTTATGATTTGGTAACTAACAGCCTGAGCCACTGATAAAGGGTTAACTGTGACAGAAGGGTTGTTACTCTCCTGCCTGTCAGGAATATAAAGCTCTTGGTTTTTGTTTTCACTAAATTTTCTTTTTATTTCAATTTTTGTTACCCTTGGGGCATCAAAAGAAGTTTCAATCCCAGACCAAAAAGAAACAAATATCATTAACATTTGTTTCTTCAAGAATGAGTGGATGTACATTTGGTTTGCCATCCACAAAGCATATGCAAGCATTTATTCTCATACCATTGCTGTATTTTGCGTCTAGCAGATTAGTGACATATTTTTCTCTGATCAATTTTTTACTCAGAGGATAAAAGCAAGAAAGAGTCTTTAGCTTAAAGGTTTTGAAATAAGAAGGAACACTGCACTAAACTGTAAAACAATTTGTGGTTTGCTTTCAGATGGCCAACTTAGCATTTATACGGGGTCAGCTTGAAAATGTAAGTCATTTTGTAATATCTTGAATTTGTGAAGCGTTAGTTTCACGGGTATGCTATTAGTGAGGGTACAGGCTTAGCCACTGTAACAAAGAGACCCCAAATGTGAAGGAGGTATGTTTCTTTTTAATGCATTCATCCAGAGGTCATTAAACACCAAAGAGGCCTGTGTACCTGTGTTCCATGAAATGATCCAGAAGCCCCGGATCTTTCTTGGATAGGCCCTCATCTGTGTAGATGAGCTGGCTCACCTCCAGCTTGCAGGAAGGAAGAAAGGATGGAGGGCAAGCAGCGTCCTTATAAAATATATGATTTAAAAATTGTTCACATTCCTCCGTGTGCAGATGATTCCTTTTGGCTAAAACCTTATTAAATGACTGTACCCAACTGTAAAGAAGGCTGATCTATTAATCGTTGAGGAGATTCTGTAACTGAAAAGATGGAGAGGAGAGGGAATACTAGGGAATAGTTGGCAGTTTCTGCCACAGTAGGTTTGGATGAAGAGTCAATTTCTAAAGTTTCTACTCCTCACAGACTAGTTTTTAAGGTACACAGAGGGCGGGGCCTAGGTATTTCAGTCTGTTTTCTGGTCATAGGGATACTTGCCTCTTTGTGTATGTGAGGGTGAGTCTGTGTTGTGTTTAATAGGGAATGATGCATCAGACTAGTACTTAGAATCCAGGGTCATATAGAAGTATGGCCCAACCAACTAAAAGAGAAATCTTTTCCTTGTGGTTTTAGGCGGAAAAACTTTTTAAAGCAACAATGAGCTACCTGCTTGGAGGGGGCATGCAACAGGTAAGGATCTCACCTAGGACTGGCCCTCGCTGAAGTAGGTTTCAAAATAGTCTTGCTTCCTGAAAACTCCAGCCCACCCCCAACATCGGCTTTGGCTGAAAAAAGGTAGATTTTTCCTACCTAGGGCTTGTATAAAAACTGCCATCTTTCACTCTGCAAAAGCATGGTAGCTGAGGAATTCACAGTTGCCTAATTCCTCTAAAAGGATAGACTATGGCTTTTGGGCCAAAGTCTGTCTAAGAGTTGATCTGAAATGTTTTATGAGGAAATTTTACTCGTCATGTATTTCCTTCATTTCTCTTTTTCCCAACAGGAAGACAATGCAATAATTGAAATCTCTCTAAAGTTGGCTAGTATCTATGCCGCTCAGAATAGGTGAGTAGAGTCAGAATCCAGGCGTGGCAGTGACAGCCAGGGCTGCGGGCAGAGCACTTTGACCCTGGGATGTTACACATTCTCACTCAGCGAATAAGTCACCTGGATCTCGCAAAGACTGGTGTCACATTCAGAGTGTTCCCATCCCTTGTCTTTGAAATCTTCAGTCTTCCCCAGTTTTGTCCCTGCTGTTTCTGTTAGCCTGCGAGGGGGGCCCATGGCCCTCAGCCCTGGCTGCACAGCAACAAAGCTACCCAGGGAAGGTACAGTTAGGACTTCAGCTCTTCTTAGAGAGCAGGGAGCGCTACGAAAGCTACGAGGGATAATAAACTTAGAAGAAACCACTTTGCTGGTGCAGGTATCGGCTAACCAGGGAGTTTGGTGTGAAGGGGAATGACGAGACCGTTGCCGTGGGAGTGTCCCAGTGGCTGGCTTGGGGGGCGGGTTTTAGAGCATGCGGAGGGCACCGGGAAGCTGGGCGTGAGGCAGGGGGAATATCCAGGGGTGGCAGAGAGGCTTTGGGATAAGCAGGATAGGAAAGTGGTGCTAATTTAAAATACTAGATGAGTCCCAATTCTCAAGAAGAGGTCTGTCAGCCACACAGGACAGGCTTTAGAAACCAACTTGCATGTGTGCCAAAGGTGAGGAACTGACGCGTGAAGCCGGGTGCCTTCCGTTCTCTTGAGTGTAAGTCAAAGAAAAACCACTTAGGATGTGAGCAAAGAACTCCTCTAGTGAGTTACATTTTGGGGTGAGTTTACGGGAAGACCTAAGACAAGCTTACGTTTTCAGTTGCTGCAGAGGTTGGGTGCTGGGGACGGGAATGACCTCAGGCCCGGTGCCCTAGAATGAGTGCTCGTGGAGGCAGGGGGCCCTGGCCCTGGACCCTTCCGCCCGAGACACCAGCCCCTTCATTCCCAGGGGAGCTGCTCAGTCTTCCTGCACATGGTTGGATACTGGATAGGCAAGAGCTGCTGAGGGCCTTTGACCTCGTCTTTCACGGAGCTTTGCAGTTAGTCCGTTCAGGGAGCATCGCAGCTGCATCCGTCTCCCTTGGAGGAGGAGTGGGACCAGGTGCTGACGGGGTGTGAGCTCCTAGGGTGAGAAGCCGTCCAGAGCTGCTAACACTGGAGAGTGCTACCGAAGTCCTGGTCTTGTAGGGGCGAAAATTGTGTAGGAGCCACTAATAATTTGCTTGTAAATTACTCTGTGCTGTCCCCAAAAGCGATTTTTATTTCATTTTATTAAGAGAGGCATGAGACCAGAAGTTGTTTATAGACACTTTGCTCTGACAAGGAGCATCTTGTGGCCAGGCCGCCCTGCTCCGTGTCCGGGCTGGTACCAAGCTCCGACCGCCAAGGTGTGGGCCTGGGGAGGCTTCGGTTCTTCTGGGAACAGCAGAGCAGTGGGGTCATCTCTTCTCCCTGGCAAGGCACCAGAGGAGAGGGGTGGGCTCTGTAGTGCTGCTTCTGGTAAGAAACGAGCCAGTTGCTTCTCGGCCTTTTGGATAAGAAACTGGAGCCGCAACAGCAAGAACCAGAACTGAGCTTCTGGATGGAGAGGGACTTTCCGTCGTGTTTCTGTGCGTGTCTTTACAGAAGCCAGCAGTTGGCGCTTGTTGTGTCCAGAGTCAGTCGGCCTGCTGCTTGGGAGAGGACACAAGGGCTAGAGGGGCCAGGGCTAGAGTCAGGCTGACTGCCTCCTAGTGCCGTTTCTGTAAAGAAACTTGCATCAGAGACCAACAGCTTGGAAGAAGTGTAAAGGTAATAACCCTCTCGAGCAATTGTGTACAGCCGCGGGCTGGACCGCGGTGCCCGCAGCAGGGCAGAGCCTCCGCACACAGCGGCGCTGCGCTGGGCCGCACGGGCTTCCCGAGGGGAGAGGACTCGCTCCACAGTGTCCGAGGGAGAGGAGGGAAGTGCTGGCTGTGCTGGCCGGTAAAGCCATGCTGCGGCCCCAGCCTTTTAGGTCTTAAGTGACGTTGCGTGGGTGACTAGGAGAAAAACACAACTTTCGAGAAAGGGCAGGTTGACATCCCTCAGACCGGAAACGCAATTTCTTTTCCCACTTTATTCTCTTGGTAATACTCAAACTCCAGCTGGGAAAATGGGGATAAAAGAAGAGTTTGTGAAAAGGTGAATAAGTGATTGCTGATCTTTGCTTCACAGACACGACTTTGCTCTTGCTGGCTATGAATTCTGCATTTCAACTCTAGAGGAAAAAATTGAAAGAGAAAAGGAAATAGCAGAAGACATTTTGTCAGGTAGGGAAGCCTGGCTGTTTTCTGGACGTCGCCATGAAGGGGTTGCCTCCATTCTGGTGGGGGGGGGGGATGGGGGGAGCCATCTCTTTGGGAAATTAGGTGGCTGTTTTTAATGTCTCAGTAGGGGATTTAGAGTAAGATATTTTGGTTAAATGACTTGACCACTCCTTTTTTTAATCCCTTGGTTACCTGTTCATAGTTTACCTGTTAACTTTTATTATGTATAACCTCCGGAAAACTGAGGAGCAGAAACAGAAGCTTCAGCTACCAGTCAATTCTAATTAATTACCTTTGGTCCCAGATACATACCAAGTTACGTGGTTTTGCAGGCGATCCTCAGTGGGTACAGAACAGCGTGAAGAGTTAAGCCGGGAATAGAGTGGGGCGGGTAGGAAGCTCTCCAGCTCTAAGCCTTTTGGGTGTTTCAATATGGTTTGAAGTATTGGGAGTTTTCATAGTTGACATTCATTCTTTCATCCTCTTATTTCACACTTACTCTATGCCGAGAGCTAGCAGGATGTTGAAGGTGTAGTAGTCAATTCCCTTGTCTCTAAGGCAATAAATATGCCTTGAAAGAGTCGTCTGTACTCAGTTGCCTTCCAGTTCTCTCTTGAGCAGAAGCCATTTTTCCCTCTGTCACTCTCCTGAAGCTCTTTTTACGAAGGTTACCAGCTCTCACTCCTTGCTTTCCCTGCTGCCCTTACAAGTAGCAGCTCTGACCCAGGTGGTCACCGTCTCCTGCTGGAAACGTGGGTGCCTCCCCGGTGCCTCGCTTCCCCCTCGCCGCCTCTGAAGTTAGCAGGCCTCAGGGCTGTCTTTGGTCTTCTCTTTCTCTCTCTGCATCACGCCCTAGAAGGTAGCATTTAAGCCCCATAACTTTAATACCAGTTTTGCACCTTAAGCCTCAACTTGCTCATGAACCGCAGACTCATGGGTAAGGTTGTCTACCTGACAGTGTGAATTTCTGATAGTCACCTCACACTTACCACGTCTGAAATGGGTCTTTTGGTTTTTGCCATTCACAAACTTGTTTCTCTACTAAGCCTCAGTTTAGTAAATGGTACCACCATTCACCTGGTTGCTTTGGCCAAGAACCTAGACTCATCTGTGATTTCTTCCTCATTATATGTAATTCACCAACAAGTTATATTGTATCAACCATCAGAATACCTCGTCTTCAGGCTGCACCTCATCCTCTCGCCCCTGCTTTGGTCCAGGCCATCACTGTCTCTTGCTTGGATGCCTGTAATAGTGCCTCATGGGTTTTCCTCCCTCCCGTCGTTCCCTCACAAATCTGTTCATGCCGTAGGCAAAGAGATCTTGTAAGAAATCAGTGCCTTTGCACCACCTTTAGAACAAGTTCAGAATCTCAGAGTGGACCTATAAGGCCATACGTAATCTGACCCCCAGCTGCCAGTTCTACATCATCTTCTGCTCTCCACTTTCACTGCAAAGGTCTTTTTCCTGCTCTTGTTCACTTCAAGCTCGGCGCCCTCCACAGGCCGTTTTACTTGCTGCTCCCTGAGCCTCGCCTGCTCGCCTGTGTCTCCGTAGGGCCTGCGCTCTCCCTTTAGCTCTGCCCTCAGATACCACCTCCTCAGCAGGCCGACCCCAACGGGACAGGTGTCTCCTCCCACCTTAGCTCTGTCTCCCTAATGCTTTTTAATTCTTTACTTTTCTTATTCATGCTTAAAAGCAGGTCTATGTTGTGTGCTTGTGTTTGTATTGCTGCTGAAAGTATATTTTTGTTCAAGTGCGTTTGGTATTTGTCTTCGTTGTCAAAGGTTAGAGTTCATCTCATCCATTAACTGCTGTACCCTCAGTACCTAGAGCTCTGCCTGACACATAATTGAGGCTCAGTAATTGTTGAATGAAAGAGTAAAAGACTCAACAAAACAAGTAAAAGTTTCAGTGCAGTATCAAGTGCTTTGAGGAAATTCACAAAAGATGTAAAAACAAGTCCAGCTGTCCACCCTTGCTACCTTTAATTTGTTAGCATCGACTGTGGACAGTTTCTTGAGTGAGAAGTTATCTTTTCTGATTCCAAAAGTAATACCGGTGCATTGAAGAAAATTTGGAAACTGTTAAGGAGAAAATAAAGATCATCTATAATCCCACTACTGTTTTTTGTTGTGTGTCTTTCCAGGCTTGTTTTTGCCCTTTACTATTTATATTTGAAGAAACAAATTAGGGATCATACTGTATATACTATGACACTTTGTAGCCTGATTTTTTAAAAAGTAGTAATATATTATGAAAACACTTTTTCCAAGCAAAGGTGTTTTTAAAAAATTTTTTATTTATGGATTCGAAGGAGAGAGAGAGATATCAATTTGTTATTCCACTTATTTAAATGTTAATTGTATTCATGTACGTGCCCTGACCAGGGATTGAACCTACAACCTTGGCGTATCAGGATGATGCTCTAACCAACTGAGCTACCCGGCCAGGGCCAGGCAAAGGAATTCTTATTGGAGTGGGCAAACTAATTTCTGTTATAAACATTTTTACATTTTACTAGTCATGCAATAAAGAAAATGTATGTTATTCTTAATCTTATTTTCTTCTAAAGGAATATATCTCCCCACTCAGTTTTGAACCAAGTAAATCCATTATCAAATTTATGTGCTTTTTATTGGCATGACTAAACTCTGTCTCAAGAGTAGATAACTTCAGGTCACATAAAAACTTGGTCTAGAACTGTATGTAATGGTTTTACCTTAAATCAGAAAATAAAATGAAGTGCTTTGGTCAGTTAATAAAATGGTTTTACTGTCACTACGCACTCCCCCAAAAAGAACAACTTGGCCTGGGATACTCATTTTGTTCCTCATGTTGTGTATCTATATGTAATTACTGAAGAAGGGCTCATAAAAAATTAAGTGAAAACAGTAGGTACAGAAAACTGTATTGTTAAGGTAGAGCCTAATTTTCTAAAATATGTAGACTAAATACAAGTATATAAGGATTGATACCAAAATATAGATAAGTGATTACAAAATACAGATAATTGATTATCTCTGGTTGGTAGATTCATAGGGGATTTTGTTTTTCTAAATAACAAAAACAATTATTTCTTGATGTATTTTTAGAATCTATTGACTTACAGAAAAATGAAGATTTAGTGTAATTTTTTTATGATTTTGACCATATAAATAGTGGTAGCTGCTGATCCAGTAATACGATTACATAATCACATTTCCTTTTGTGTACAACCTTTTGTTTCCTCTGAGGTCAGAAGTTAACTAGATTTTCTTGCTCCTTTTTTATGAATATGACAAATTCTCTTCACCATAGTACTTGATTTAATTCCTAAGCTTTTCTGGGGTCCTTAACACATTGGCTTGCTTGTCACTGGCTTCTTTCTTTCCCTTATTTGTGTGTGTGTGTGTGTGTGTGTGTGTATATAGTTAGAAGTTGTTGGTTTTTGTTTTAATTAAAAGGAAGGGTGAAGCTAATATTTGTCTTTTTTAAAGAACAATGAGCACAGGCAGTGAGCTGGCATGAACAGTGCCTTTGAGGGCTTGTGTGCGCCTGGCCCCGCCCCCTCGCCCTTCCTGCCTCAGAGTCTGCTCTGCGGAATCTTGATCACTCATTCACTGTTCCTTAGTTTTACCTCTGTTCAGAAGAGATTTAGTTTTTGTATGTTTCTTTTTAAAATTCACATAAATGAATTACACTGTACGTCTTGTGCCAGTCTTTAATCTTTTGGGGATTGGAGAGGAATGATTTATGTTTATTTTCTTTGCTTTTGTTGACTTGGAAGCGTGGAGCAGCTGCTCTGCGCCAGCTCTCGTCCTAGGGTCTGTGGAGAGGCGGGGGGGGGGGGCCGCAGTCCCTGCGCTTGCAGAGCCTAATACTTAGGACGGCATTTTCCAGTTTTGAAATCAGATATTCACCCATCTTTCCAATTTTTATTTTTCTTTATTTTGATAATCTATTACCATCATGTACTTACGTATTAAGTATATGCTTGGCTTTCTCTTGGGGTTTTCCATTTAGATTTATTAATCTGATGAAATTTATAACAGCATACATTGCTTGAATTATTAGTATGTGGAATTACATGTTTGAGTTACATGGTAATACCGATCTCACAAATGCTACTTTTTAAAAAAAATTTTATCCCATTTCTTTTTTAGTAGCTTAAAAAAAAAGATTTTATTGATTTATTTTTAGAGAGGGAAAGGAGGGAGAAAGGGAGACACATCAATGTGGTGTTGCCTCTCACACGTCCCGTACTGGGGACCTGGCCCGCAACCCAGGCATGTGCCCTGCCTGGGAATCATACTGGCGACTCTTTGATTCACAGGTCGGCACTCAATCCACTGAGCCACACCAGCCAGGGCTCAAATGCTGCTCTTTTTCCTTTTTATTGAATTTATTGGTGTGATACTGGTTAACGAAACTATACAGGTTTCAGGTGCACAGTTCTACAACACATCATGTGTACACTGTATTGCGAGGTCACTACCCCAAGGTCACAAATACTACTTTTGCAAAATTTTTTCCTATTTTATTTTCACATGAATGTTAGATATTTTTACATGAATTTGAAATTATTTTGTGAAGTCCCCAAGTGCTTTGAGACTGAATTATTAGACTTGCATTATATTTATAAGTTCGTTTGAGGAGCTTGAGATCTGAATAAAAATAAATTAACATTTGAATGCAAATAGCAGAGAATGTCAACTAAATTAAGTTAAACAGTAATGGCACTTATCTCTTGTAACTGGCAAGTGAGCAAAAGGGGCTAGGCTGTTGGGCCAGGTGCTGCGTGTAAGGCCAACAGGGGCCCGGCAGGGCCCTCTCTTCCCACCCCCCTCACTGGCCTTCTCTTCGCGCCTCCCCCTGCAGTCGGAAAGTGACTATACCAGGTCCCGGGTGTCTCACCCAGAAATGCCAACGTCGGAGGAAAAGGAGATGTTTTTGTTTTTCGTAGAATGCAGGTAATCTTCTCCGGAAATCCACAGGTAGATTTGTCCTTACTTCTCATTGCTAGAATTGGGTTACTTGGTATTTCTAAGGCAGTCTTTGGCCAGAGAAATGGGATTACCATGATTGGCTCAAGCTGGTCAGAATCCAGTCCCAAGACAGGATGGGAGTCCCCTCGGCGTGGAAGGCAGGACACTGGGACAGACTGCAGCTGTGCTGGCAGAAGTCCCTCACTGCACTGTTTTGCAGTATTGAGTCTACCCACTGAGGAACATGATGTGGCTGTTGCTTACAGATTTATTCACGTAGATGTGACATCTAAGTACGCTTGATTCCAAGTGGATCCTTGACTAAACTGTTTGCTTTTCAGTTGGTATCACACTGTTGGCAGATACGTAATAAAACATTTGGGAAATCATGATAATGATTTCCTTTTAGATACACTTCTGTGGTTTTCCTCCTGCCCTCATTAAATATAGTTCATTGGCTATAATCTCAGAACAACATTGAATAATAGTGGTGATGGACAACTTTGTCTTATATCTAGTTTGGTGACAGCTGTATAAATAGATTTATTATTATATATCTAGAGCAAATAAGGTTTGCTAATAATCAGTTAATTGTTCAGGATACTGCTGGATAATATTTAATGCTGAGGTTTTACTTTTGCATTCATGTTGAGATCCATAGTTTATCGTGCTTGTCATCTCATGTGATAAGATGAATTGGACTGCATTCTGTATATTCTGTTCTGAAATAGGTGTGGGGTTTTACATAGGGATGCTCTAATCCTTTAAAGTTACAGAATCTAGGAAACCACGTGGGCTAGATCTTTAGAGCTGATTATCTGGCAATCTTTTTTCTTCATCAATTACTCATACATTTAAGTTTTGGTTTCCACTTTTCTTGATTTGATTTCAGTAGCTAGGACAGTGCCACGGACTCAGTGCTGATGAATACCTGTTGAATAAGTGAATGAGTGGGTGAAAGGATTTTGGAGAGCTCTACTTTCCTAGAAGAATCTTTCTTATGGAATTGAAATTATATTCTGAAAGCATAATTCACAGTATTCGCTATGTACCTGAGAACATACTACTTTCCCAGTTTTTAATTTGATGGAGTCATTTCTTTTTAAGAGATTTTTTTCCCCCATTGATTCCTTCCTCCTCCTTTCCTTGAGCTGAAATGTTCATTCATTTTTATATTTTAATCAAAACATTTCTGGAATGTTGAAATATTTTTGGTGGCATATTTAGTTTCAGGAGTCCTTGAAGTCTGTAACCTGAGTTCGAAATCTGTCTCCTACACTTACTTATTAGTGTGACTATAGATGTTACTTTTCTGTTTCCTCATCAATAAAATAATACTAGAACCTGCCTTATGGAGTTGTTATGGGTATTAAATGCTATAGGACTGTGACTAGTGTTTGTTAAATACTATGTAAGAGTTTGCTGGAATGTGATATATTAACGTAATTTATTAAATGACTTACCTTCTCTATGTTTACCAGTCTTAGTTTATGAAGGATCATCCTGATTATTTTATTCAGCTCTCCTTGTCAATTTTGTTGATATTTTCAAAGAGTCAATTTGTGGTTTCATTTTTCTATTGTTTTACTATTTCACTTATTTCCACTGTAATCTTTATTATGGCTTCTGCTTGCTTTGGGTTTATTTTGCTCTTTTTCTAGTTTATTAGGTGGAAGATTAGGTTATTGATTTAAGATCTTTCTAGTACATATAGGTATTCACAACTATAAATTTCTCTGCTGCATCACCTAAATTTTGATGTGTTGTTTTTCATTTTCATGTCTCAAAGTATTTTTTATCCTTAGGATATTTTGGAGTATGTTAATTTCCATATATATGTGAATTCCTCAAATTTTCTTTTTTTTTCCCTTCAAGATTTTATTTAGTTTTAGAGAGAAGGGGAGGGAGGGAGAAAGAGGGAGAGAAACATCATCGTGTGACCTCTGCGCCCCCTACTGGGGACCTGGCCTACAACCCAGGCATGTCCCCTGATAGGGAATCAAACCCGCCACCCTTTGGTTCACCAGTTGGCACTTAGTCCACTGAGCCACACCAGCCAGGACATACTCCTCAAATTTTCATTTGCTGTTGACTTCTACGTTCATTCTTTTGTGTTCAGAGAACTTGCTTTGATAATTTCAGTCCTTTTATTGAGACTTATAACCCAATATATGGTTTTTCTTGGAGAGTATTGCATGCTCATTTGAAAATATATTTTGTTATTGTTGGGCGGTGTGTTATACATGCCTGTTATGTCTAGTGGGTTTATAGTTTTGTCTGAGTCTTGATGATTTTTAGTTGTTCTAGGCAAAATTTTTTTTATGGTTTTTTCTTTATACATGTATCTATGCTGTTTAAAAAGTCCTAGATATATCTTCATTGAAGATATATATTCATTATCTGTTCGTCAGAAAAAATTTGTCTTATTCGTCCGTCATAAATTTAATTTTACATTGTTGATTATATCTTGCCTTATTTTACTTTTTCTGAGTCATTTGTCATATATCTTTTGTAGAGGGCTTTGTTTAGATTTTTTTAAAAACCTAAGTATCATTGTCTTGTGATAATCTTAAAACCTATTTAAATTAGTACTAAAAGTGATGTTTGGTCTAATTGTTGCACTTATAAAAAATGTTTCCCATTTTTGTTATTTCCTTTGTTTTCAGGTCCTTACTATAGGGCCATTTTCTTCACTAAAACTCCATTTATGTCGTTTGAAAGGAAGGCCACACATGGTTTTCAGTTTTCTTGGGGCTAACCTGAAAGTTTCTTTCAGACATACTTGACTCAGAAAAACACATTTGTTTTCAGTTTCTTTTGTAAGATGAGTACAGCTTAACTTTTGCCCATTTTTTTAATTCTGTGACCTAGAATTTTAAATTTTTAATTGATTTGGAAGGGTGGGGAACATTGATTTGTTGTTCCCCTTATTTATGCCCTCAACGGTCGGCTCCTGTGCGTGCCCTGACCTAGGAGCCACCTGGCGGATCAGGACAACGCTCCACCCAACTGAACTCTTGCACCTAGAATTTCTTTTTTAATGTGGTAAGAGGTGGCAATATAATTTTTTCCTCCTTCATGGACAGGTTTTAGCTCAGAACTGTTTCATTAGTCCATCCTTTTCTTACTGATCTGTAATGACAGCTCTATATTCTTTTCATAGATCAATGGGGTGACAATGTTGTTTAATTCTGTTAATTTTTAGTTTCATTACCGGTACGGCTTTTCCATGTTAAGTTCATTACCTTTGTTTTTAATTCATTTAGCCAGTCAGGAAGCACAATTGAATGCCTGTTCTGTGCCAGACACAGTACTAGGCCCTGAGGTACAGCTGTAAATAGAACCAAGCCGCAGCCTCTTCCAACTGTGACCTGTGTTCTCCAGTTCTGCAGGGCATTTGGTGTCTTGTCCAGACGCTGTGTAGTCAGTTTTGGGATGTATGTCAAGAAGTGCTAGATCATTGCAACCTTTATTTTTATTGTTAAAAAAAAAGGTGGATCTTTAAAATTGTTCTTGAAATTTGGCTTGTGATTTTTCATCTCAGGATTCTAATAGCCTGTGGTGTCTACGTTGCTTTTTTGCACCTTAAAACTTTTTATTTGGCCCTAGACTTTGTCGTTAACTCGTTCTACTTTGAATTTTATCTTCACATGTATATGCTAAATATTAGTTTCAAACTAAAATAATATTCCACATTCTAATCAGTGTGTCGACTCAGTTTTAAAAAGTGGGAGAAAGTTTGTCACTTAATTGGATGCTATGATATTGTGATTTATAAGAAATACATATTTGGTCATATGAATTACCAGCTTCTCATAGGTATTTATTTGGTCTTGGTCCACAGTTACTGGCTCCCAGCTCCCAAACCCTTGGAATTTCCTAAGTGTTGAGTGAGCAGGATTCCTTTCATTATGTTAATGAGGCAACTTTTGGAGCGCACCTAAGGATGGGGGATCTTTGCCAGTGATTACAGGGCTGGAACTTTTTAGTCACACCCAGTGACCTCCAGGAAGGGGAGAGGGGGTGGAGGTGGGACCAGTTGCCAGTGGTCCGTGTTTAATGTCGTGCCTGTGGGATGCAGTCTCCATAAAACCTCAAAATGACGGCGTGTGTAGCACCTCTGGGTTGCTGAACCTGGGGCGGTGCGGGGACAGAGGCGCACCTGGAGAGGGCATGGAGGCACCGCGCCCCCCTCCCCCGGCCCCCGCATCGACTGCCTGGCCCAGCGCTTCTCTGTCTGGCTCTTCTTGGGTTATATCCTTTTATAATAAACCAGTAATCTAGTTAGTAAACATGTTTCTCAGAGTTCTGTGAGCTGCTCTAGCAAATTAATCGAACCCATGGAAGGAGTTCTGAGAACCTCTAATTGTAGCCATTCACAACCTGGGACTTCCTATTGGCATCCTGAGTTGGAGGGGGTAGTTGGAAAGCTCCAATTTGTAGCTGCTCTGTCCGAAGCACAGGTAACAAGTGGGGCTTGTGGCTGGAGTCCAGAGCTGGGGAGGGAGGAGTGCAGCCAGCAGGCCTGAGCCATCAGCCCGTGGGGCCTGGGGCTGCCTCTGGGTAGCCAGCGTCAGAACTGAGTTGAATTCTTGGATACGTGGCTGATGCTGAGGATTGCTCGTGGCTGTGGGGGAGCCTGTGCCTGCCCACACACGCACGCGGGAATTGGGTTCAGGAACCCATTCAGACGTTATCCCTCCTCAGGTGTCAGGCTAGGAGTACTTACCGGACGTGAACCGTTCAGGGGTCCTACAATGTCAGGTATTTGTGGGTCTTGGGAAGAATGAAAATGCTTAGGGTAGGTTGGCCAGTTCTTGGACACACCTTCTCTACTGTACTTGCCGTATCACAGCAAGGCTCTCACTTCCTTTTCAGTGGAAGAAAAAGCCAATACCCACCTCCTCCTTGGCATGTGCTTAGATGCCTACGCTCGCTACCTCCTGTTGTCCAAGCATCCGTCACAGGCACAAAGGATGTATGAAAAAGCTTTGCATATTTCTGAAGAAATACTAGGAGAAACACACCCACAGGTAAGCGAGGAAAACAGGTTTCAGAACTTATGGGTGTGAAGTGCCACACTCGCTGGGAACAGATGGGCACAGATGGTCCCCCGTGTACCCTGCTCTCCTCCCGCCCCAGTCCATTCATTGTCCTGCCACCCTTCCCACCCCTAGCCACTCGTTTCAGAAAGGATTTGAGGCTGCTGACCAATTACTGGATCTGCCCAGAACGTTTTGAGTGAGTACTGGTTCACACATCAGAGCAGCCTTTCTAAAAGGCAGGTCTAGCCAGGCACCTGTGTGCTTCCGGCGCTTCAGAGTCCACTGCACAGCACTTCAGAATGGGGAGCCTTCGGAGGAACAGCCGAAGGTCCTCGTCTCCCTCGCCCCACAGGTAAAATGACAGGAAAGAGCAGCAAATGAGAAAGGAGGGACTGCATTAAAAAAAGTTAAAAACCACTGACAGAAGTTAGGCACAGCATGTAAGCTTTCTGTTAGAACACTAAACACACTGAGTTGAAATCGTCTCTGTCACTCCTTTCAAATTAGGTTTGTAGAGGTAACAGGTGGATCACTATGTGAATGCTTGGTTCTGCCAGCAAAGGAGACAAACATTTTCACTGGAATGAGTATGTCCCAAGGCTGGGGTTGATGGGCAGGGTAAGCTATGGGCTCTGAATTATCTTCTGGAAAGGGATTTAGGACTTTATTTATAGAGTCCTGTTAATGGAATATCATTGAGGAATAATGAGACAAACATGGAGTTCACATCACCAAGGACTAGAACTGGGGACATAAAGCATGGCTTCATGGAGGAGGTGGGACCTACCTCACTTAGTGCCAGCCCTGGAAACCCTCCTGCTGGCAGCCTTTCTAGGCAGCCTTTCTAGAACGGATGGTCTCTCTCTGCGCTGCGCCCCAGGGCCACCCGTGGGGACTGTGTTGCGCTGCAGGACAGCTCCGGGGGCTGGCTTTTTGAGACTGCAGAACCTTAACTGGGATATTCTAGCTTTTTGCCGTTATTTGTCATGTTTCTAATACAATAATTATAGTAATAAATGTTCAGTCTGTTCCCTAGTTTCTGGATTTGTATCATTTTTCCAGCGGGTCACACTAATGCTGTCCATTACACACTGAATGCTAACAGCATGTCCTTGTTACAGGCTGATGTCCCTCCCCTTTTGTGGGATACTAGGAAAGATGAAATTTTAAGTGTATATTCACAGTTTATAAAACTCCAAATTAACATTAGATCTGGGTAGCTGTTTTATTTTTTTTCAAAGATGCCTGTGTTTGCTTCCTTATATAGACCATCGTGCTGATGAGTGACCTGGCTACCAGCCTAGATGCTCAGGGCCACTCGGATGAGGCCTGTGCCTACGTGCAAAGGGCATCGGATCTGGCAAGACAAACAGAACACCCCGAGCTGCACATGGTGCTCAGCAACCTGGCTGCGATTCTCATGCATAGAGGTAGGGGGCTGTGAAGCCTGGACTGTGAAATCTTGAGGTCGGGAGTGGCGTTACTGGATTTATAACTTGTGAAATGGTATTTTGGCAGGGCAAGGCTGGGCAGTGAGGAAGCTCCACAATTAAAATTTAATTAGAGTCCTCTAATTAAAAGGCTGGCTGAATAATACCAGA
This sequence comes from Pteronotus mesoamericanus, assembly GCF_021234165.1. Taxonomy (NCBI): domain Eukaryota; kingdom Metazoa; phylum Chordata; class Mammalia; order Chiroptera; family Mormoopidae; genus Pteronotus; species Pteronotus mesoamericanus. The sequence goes on from NW_026555090.1 coordinate 3,195,466, forward strand.
ACGGATGTATGTTTGGCTGAAATGCCATTGTGCTCAGTTTACACAACGTCCACAGCCCTGCCCCAGCATGCTGAACTCCATGTGTGCAGAGAAAGTTCGGCAGTGAGAGAACTTCGTTTCTATGATGCTTTCCGATTTCTAGACGCCTTCACACAAACTGAATTTGTTCCCAACAGTGTATTTACAGAGCTGCTACGACAGTATCAGTTTGAGAGACACACTATGTCCCGTTACTCAGGGCCTCATCTGCAATTTTCCAAAAACCGGGAGGGACAGGTCCTTTTTCAGCCTGAGGGAAGTCCTTGGCTGACGACGTGAGGGCCCCAGGGGTGAGCTGGCGTGGTTGGCGGTCCCACTGCAGTCCCCGGGCTGTGCCTTCCGCGCTGTGCCAGTTCACGGTCCCTCAGCCAGCCCATCAGTCACCAGGCACGCGGTAAACGAGGCCTGTGTTAGACTCGTGATTTCTCTTCAGAATCACTTTGACACACATTTTTTTCTTATATTCTCCCTTCTCTCTGGATTATTTTAGAACGATATGCACAAGCAAAAGAGATCTACCAGGAAGCACTGAAGCAGGCAGAGCTGAAAAGAGATGAGGTTTCTATACAGCACATCAGGGAAGAATTGGCTGAGCTGTCCAGAAAAACTAGACCTTTGACTTAAATCCGTCAAGCTCTAAATTCCTTTTTGTTGCAGGGAATTTCCAGTAACAGCTTATAATTCCAGTCCAGTGGCACCCAAATCAGTGGCTTAAATCAGTGATTTTCAACCCGTGCGCCACAAGATTTTTTACAACATGCACTACCTGCCTGTGTAGTCAGGGGTACTGACCTCTTTCCCTTTGACTGTGAAGTAAAAAAATGACACCAGTCAACACAACAATAGCTGACTGGTGTGAATGAATCAAAACTATACCCATATTTTTTGTCAGGTTGGTGAAAAATAAAATTTTTTGATGTGTTGCAGAATTTTAGTAGTTGGTTTATGTGCGCCACGAGGTGAAAAAGGTTGAAAATCGCTGGCTTAAATCCTTTATCTTCGGTATATCCCCAATTTAGACTCAGTGAAAGAGAAGTTAATACACTGCCGCTTCTGTTTTCTCAAGGACAATCAGCTCTCACCCCGACTGATTCTGACTCTAAGGGCGCCAGGTGGCGCCTTCAGCTGCAGCGTGCGCTCAGGCGAGTCCGCGCTGCTCTAAATGCGGGCCTCTCCGCCCGTAAAGTTCTGGTCTATTGATTTGTTGCCCTCTTTTCTTTTTATCAATATCTGGAAGACCAGCGCTACCTGTCTCATACCAAAAAGGGGATTATGGTGAGTCATGGCTCTTACAATCTACTTCATGAAGCCCAGTGTGGGGTGAATGCATAGAGGAAGAGAAAAGCAACATCCTTGTCAAATCTGAGCACTCCACTTCCTTTGCAACCCAGGTCATGGAACAGTCGTCTGAGGAGCTCTTTCAAGAAATGCGTGCCTAAGCTGCACCCAAAAGCCTTCTTCCTCAGGGCTCGGCTGGGCTGGGCCCCCCAGGTATAGGGCTTAAAACCTTCCCAGTAGTGCTGGTAGGCACTGCAGGTGCAGCAACAGAACCACTGTCCAGGACCCCTAGCCCTGGCATCCTGAATTTGGGTTTCCGTGTCCTCATTTGCAAAGTAGGGAACAAATGAGATTCTCTCATGGCCATGGGGGATGGTATTTAGTCAAATGGCTTTAAATGAATAGACTACTGTGTTGAAAGGGCTTTATCATTTTTCCTCAATGTCTAGAAAGTGTATAGATACTATGAGATTATGTCCTGATAAACCCATCATAAATTGAAAATATTTTATGTCAAAAATGCTTTAGTATACCTAGCCTACTGAGCCTCAGCTCAGCCCAACTGGTTTCTACTAAGCACATACTGCTTTTGCAACATCGTAAAGTTGAAAAATTATTAAATTGAACCACTGTTAAGTCAGGAACTTAATACAAGTGGGGGACTTGTATCTTAATATAAGATACGTCGGTGGGTGTTTTTACCTTTGCAGTCTTGCAAAGAGACATTTCCCTAAGGGGAAGGCAGTTTTTCCAAGTGCCGTGAAGGAACACTTACTGTCGGTGAGCCTCTGGGGTGGGATTGTGAGTGGGGAGGATACGCTGGTATTTTTCGTTCCTATGTACTTACCAGAAGAACCCTTTCATAATAAACTAGAGACTCTACAAGAATATTGTATGTATTCCGTAATCTTTGAGTTTCTCATAAAAAGCAACTTACTAAAGGGTTAATAAAAATAAAACCCTAGAAACCCTGAGGTCCAAATCCTCAGGAATTAGACTAAAACTGGAATTTTATATTTTGCAAATACAAGTTTTTTCCCAGAGTTTAAGCTCATCTGTTATTTGCATTTATCACTCAGTTAATTCCTTCAATTGTCTTATCTCAGAGAGACAAACTGTAATTTAAAGCAGACTACATTTCCGTGCAGCCCATTCTTAATTTATTGGTGATTTAAAAAAATTGTCAACTACTCACCTTCTGCACTGAGAATGTTTTTACCTTTTCACAATTGCAGGGGTTACTGAAAGTAGGTTTTTCACTTCAGGTTTTATTTAAGAATTTTTGATCCTCCACAATGATTCATCTCATGGTCCCGGTGCTGGAAAAACTAGTTTTCAGAAAGACAGTCTCTTCATGTGGGTGTTCTCATTCAAGTTCATTTGCACTGCTGTGAAACTGACCCCTTTACTCATCACGTGCCAGAGTGTTCAAGGCATATTTTTAAAACAGAATCACTCAGCATACCGAAATTAAAGCATTATGAAATTTTCAGTTATAAACATGCACTGGAAATTGGGCTGTCAGGATATTCCTATGAACAGTATTGGGAAGACTCTTAATTTAGTTCTGGGTGCTAAGAAATCATGCATGAGGATTTAGCTTCAGAACACTGAGACCTCAGCCTGCAAAGAGGGCTAGGCCTTGGTTTACAGCTGACTTGAACAAGTCATCAGTCACATTCAGTGCTGTGCGCGCCATTTTCAATCGTACTGAGGTGGACCTCTGTCGGTCCCGGGTTTGTTCCATAGGTAAGGCATGTGAGGATGCTGTCCTTTCGTTGCCCTGAACTAAGCAATGGTACTGGGTTTTACCTCCCAGTCTGAATCTATTCTTGATGGTGGATGAAGTAACACATGCGTTGTGATAAGGTTTGGGTGAGGGATTAATAAGCTGCCCACTTTGGGGTCCTCAAGTGAAACTGCAAAAGTATCAGGTTAGGCTCGGATTTGACATGGTCTCAAAAACTATTCTGATTTGGAAGTTTAAGACCCTCAGGGTCTCTTTAAGAAAAATACAATCACAGTCTCTTCTGGGTCAGTTGACAATATAAATTATTAATGACGTCAGCACCTAAAAAAAATTTCAGAACACTGTTATGTAGAACATTTAGTTATTTTTTCATTCACATTAAAATGTGTATGATATTCTATAATAAAGTGATACCAAACTTCCCAAGTAGTAGGAATCTGATCACTAAACCTGATGTAAAGTTTATTTTGAGGACCTCAAGTATACTAGAGCGGGATAGTTAACAGGAGCGAAGGCTTTCATTTCAGGCAAACGTGAGTTTATGGCCTTTGTCGCTTATTTAACTCTATGGGCAAAGTGCTGAACCTGTGCCCTTCTCTGTAAAATGGGGACTGGGCACCAGTGCTCTTGGGCAATGCGAAGGTCGCGATCACAAACACGAGACACTTCATCACAAAGAAGGCAGTCAGTGGTCACCATAGATTTGTTTTCTTTAGAGGCTTGAGTTCCTTTGTTAAAAAGTTTAGGTCTACTTAAAGTATGTAAAGTGCTGATTTTTACCATCCTGAGAGACCTCTCTTTCCCCCCTTTCTAATCAGTGGCATTCTCCCGAAATTGTTTAGCATTTACATGCTACAGAAGGAGGCTTCAATGCTATGCTTACTAAGTTAGGTGAAAAAAAATCTAAAATTCAAAAAGCGGTAATTAATGAAGGATAAAATTGACCCTCTAGTACCATAATCAGTTTAAAATTCCGTCTTACATTATTTGCTCCTTGAGATTCAGTGAAATGAAAACATTCAACAATAAACTCTTGCCAACAAGGACTCAAAGTGAGAGGAAGCCCTGGCACACAGGGGAGGCGGACCCCCGAGTCCAGGATACGCAGCACAAAGGGACTCCGAGTGACTGAGGCGCGATACAAATCGGTATCTTCTAACTCAGCCAGTGATACAGGTCAAACTAAATAGAAGGATGAGTTTTTCCTTTGAAACCTGAGACAGCAAGAGCCTTAAATCACAATCTACTATACCTATGGACAGGGTAGTCAAAATTTATTTCAAAGCAAAAGCTTTGTTGTGCTGCATCAAATGCAGGATAAAAAGAATACTTAGGGGCACGGTTAAGTTACCAGTGTGCGTAACAGTGAGGTATGTCTCAGGTAAGCCTTTAAAACTTAAAAAACCGAACTATAACATACCCATGCAGTAATAGTTTTTAAGTGCTGCTAATTAAAAAAATTTTTTAAGCCTGCACTAGAAATTTACAATATGGCAGAATTTTGTTTCTTCTACCTTGTGACCATAGCACGTTAATATACAGCTTTTATGACAGGGTCTGTGTTAAAAATCTTAACATTTCCACAAGATTTTAAATATCACCTGGGAACCTGAATTTAGAAGAAACAAAATAGGATAAAAGTACAATGCCCATGACAGCCAACATTATGTAACTGGGCTGTTTGAGGTTGTTTAGAAGGCAAGGGATAAAAAGATAGATGAAAAGATTTTTAAAAATTACCCCCGAAGTTGATGCTGACTTGAACGTAAGTACACCAGATAGTAGAGCGAGGGGAAAACACTGCAAAAGATCATCTATTTACAGAAGAGTGATTTAAAGACATTATGGTTTTCTTTACAGATGTAAGAACAAGAATTGTCCATTTTAAAAAATCCTACATTTCAACCTTGCACTATTATAATCCACTGAACTGCCTCTATCAAAGGCAATTTTTCTTCATTTCTTTCTGTGTTTCCATAATTTCATCAAGTCCATGGTCCAGGCTCTCCTGAAAAGTCTCTGGGCATAAGTCATGGGAAGGCAGGCTTTTGACCTGCAATTAAAAATAAAACCACCAAAAACTAGAGATCCCTCCCGCACACCCTGGCCCCATCAAGACCCCTCTCCTGCGCAGTTCAGTCATCACTGTCCGACAGCGTCTCATACTGTGCCGAGAGCAGGGGCGCTGGCTCCCGCTCCCAGATCCTGTTCTGTTGGTGAGGAGCCGCTTGGTTCACGGAAGAGGGGGCGCATGCAATCGGTGTTGGTGGTGTGCTGCTGAGCATCCGCATGGTCAGAGGGTTGTAAGGAAACTGAGTTGAGCCTGGCAAAATGAAAAGTAGGTTTCATTGTCATGAGCATAGCTGCTGTTTCACTCAACTTTTCACTGGAGGGAGGAGGGCAGGGCCGTACTAAAATGATCCTGTGAAACTAGTCAAAATGAAACAACATTGAGGGGTCAAGGTTTTACCACTTAAGACAGTCACAATGCAGCAGGGAGTCTAGACAGGACAAATAACATGAGCACACACCTGAGGTGAGGGCTGCTGAGCCCAGAAATGAAAGCTCGGGCCTGGATTTCTAGTTGTTAAGTTCAGAACTAGGTGTTTCCGTAGAGAATCCAAGCAGAACTTGGATATTACACTCTAATCAAAAGACTCTGCTTGCACCAAAAACTTCTTGATTCTTAACGATAAGCTTAGGGTACAGTTCTCACAGGATGAGGAAGAACACCCAGGAATGGCAGCGGGATGCGCGTCAGCTGCTGGATCTCACTGTGTGTACTTAAGGACGGGGACATAACCCTAATGACAGCACTGCTACCTGCTCAGTTTGTAGATTTGTTTCCCTGTCCCCAGAAAGCCGCCTAGGGCATACGAAACTCTTAACAGGAAACATGAATGTAGTGAAAGCGATTTCATGAATGGTTTAGTAAATTCCTTTCCTAAAAGACATCTGAGAACAATCAACGGCCTAGGCTTTTAAGTTTTCAAACTAGTACATAACCACTTCACATGTGGGGTGAAAATTTGAGAAAACAAAGAGCCTTAAATTATGCTGATATAATGTCCATGTGAAGTTTATATGTCATAAAGGGGGGATTTCTGATTTTTCCATGAACATACTTTCCCTTTACCCCTAAGGAAAGGATGGGTTATAATTCTCTGAAAACTTAAATCCACAGCAAACAACCTAGGTTTATTTTTATGAAAATAAGAGAAGTCTGTTCCTTCTTAAAACTACCACTATTAAGGCTATTATGTTTTTAAAAATTTACAAACAGGCACAATATGGAAAGCACTTAATACACATCCTAGAATACTGTTTTTCATCAGTCCGTATAGACAGAGTGAGCCTAGAGAGAGATGGCTCTTTAAACTATTCCTCCCATTTCTGACCTTGATTTCCTAGTGTTCCCTAAGAACCTATTAGGGGTGTCCAGCCTTCTGGTGTCTCTGGGCCACACTGCAAGAAGAGCTGTCTTGGGCCACAAAATAAAAACATTGCGAAACATAATCACACACACACAAAAAAACCCCCCAATGTTTTAAGGACATTTACAAGTTTGTGCTGGGCCACATTCACAGCCACCCTCAGCTGCATATGGCCCGGAGGCCGCAGGCTGGACCCCCTGTGTGACAGGCTAAAGGTGGAGCTGCTGTGTGAGTCTTACTTTACATTTAGGTCAAGTTTACGGAAGAACTGAGACCACAGACTTTGTTGCTTTGCAAACAGCAGATGTTGACCATCAGCATAATACAGAAGAGGGGCGAGGGATGAAATTTTTTTTCATAGCTCTTCTTTGTGGTAATCAGACCCTGCATTCTTAAAATTTCTATGGTTTTATGTATTTAATTTCTATTCTGGAAAGTGACCTTATTCATGATGCAGTCATGGAAAGAATAGTTTTATAAGCACAGTTTCTGACTGCAGAAGCACTAACCAAGGCAGTCACATAAACTACTTAAGGCTCGGTTTCTAGCAGTGAGCTCCTCACCCGTTGAGGATGGCCTGTCTTCCCAGGCCCACCCTGGAGTCTGCCTGTGGTAATCCCCTTCTGAATGCACGGAGGAGACGGAAGAGGGCCGCTCTGTGCCTAGGTAGCCTTGCCCAGGGATAGGAGATTTAGATTTCCTGCTGTTTGACTTGCTGATCAGCTTTGGTTTGCAAACTCCTCCTAAAAGTGAAATAAATTATTAATTATTGAAATATAGTAATTACGTTCTTAACTTAAAAACCGACCAAGACAATGACGGCTACATAGTGCTAAGTGAAAGAAGCTGAATTGTAGCATGAAGAAACTAGATCCTAGTATCCAATGAAGTGAAAAAATTAAAAGAAAGCCAGCATATACTTAAGGCAACTAAAACAAAAAAGGGGTAGGTCCTCATGCCATAAACTTAAAAACATGTAACCAAGGAACTAAAATTTGTGGAACATCATTTCTTTCCTCGCCTTGAAACAAAAACTGCTAAGAAATCAGAGCAGGTTGACAAACTCTTAACTCTTCCCAGCCTCCTCCATCCCCAACTCACAGAGAGGCATCCAGAGGAGTCATTACACCCTCCCCCAGGGAGACAGGTCAAAGGAAAACAAGCAGAACAGAAGCCCCTTTGAGGCACTCCTGAGCCTCGGCAGAGAGTCCCAGGAGTGAGAGGCCTCGCTGGGGCTCTAAAAACATTAAAAGATCTCAGGAGAGATCAGAGACGAAGCCATCAGCAATCCTCCTCAGCCCGGCAGAGCTGGCTCATCCCGCCCCATGTCCTGTAGTGCCCAGAAAGGACGTGCCCTTCCAGCTATCTGGAAAGAGAAGAAATGCAAGTTCTTGATGATAAGAGATACATAATAGTACAAGGGGGAAAAGGTGCCTCCTATGCTGTACTGAAGAAAAACTTCACAATACATTAATCCAGTTTACAAAAAAGCTCCAAGAATAGAAGCCAAGAATGAGGTGAAAAGGCTTAGGAAATCAGAATAGATATAACAAAAGGGAATTCTAAGTATAAAGGAAAAAACTGAGGTACAGGAAAAGCAACAAAAAGAGATCGAGATAAAAAATAATTAGAAGGTAACAGATATGGAGGACAAAGACTATCCAGCAGAAAGATAACTGTTTCTGAAATAGCCTAACCAAAGAAACAGGCAGTAACTAAGAGGAACACTCATTTTCAAGAGTATAAAATTCCACCTGAAAATGCAGATGCCCCGCTGTGGTCAGGAAGGGCTGATCCAGCAGGAGGAACACTAACACAGGCTAATAGTTTATTGATTGAGGAAGAAAAGATCCTTCAGGCAGAAAAACAGTCACCCACCAAAAGTGGGGAGTAGGAGGGTAGGGGAGAAACATGTAGCCTTATTTCTTATGTAACAGTGAAAGCCAGAAAAAAAAATCTAAATCTATAGGATATTTTGAGAAAAGTATGTGTTAAGAAAATTATAACCTGCCAAGCTGCTGTTTCAAATACAAAGGCAACAACAACAAAAAAATTCTCTAGCATGAAATTTCTTGGAATATAATACCTTTTGTGAGAGAATGGAGTATGAAAATCTTACCAAAAGAAATGCTAAAAAAAAAAAAAATGCCCTAATTAAAAATTCATACAACCAGGATAATGTAATTGTGTAACAATTACCAATATTACAACCTTAAAATATATACACACTTAAAAATCATTAAAAATGGGAAGGTAAGAACAGAAAGGGGAAGACAAAGAGCAGGAAGTGAATCCATATTGTCCTAAAATTAATATATGTTGGTAAAAACAAAAACCTCTAATCTCTTTAACCTTTTTCTTATCCTTAGTTCAATCTTTTGCTTGACAGTAACAGGAGAATTAAACTAAATCTGAAATAATGCTCATCTTTAGGTAAATTATTTCATTCTTTATCCTTTTATAAATGTCTATCAGTGGACATGTCTGGAACAATGCTCATTTCTCAAACAGTAGCACAAGCTTTCTGGAAAATGTGATCTCTGAAGGGTATTTTTCCTTATTCTTTCCAATGTATAAAATTCTTTTGTTCTGAACCAATCATTTTTATTATAATAGTAAGTCACTTATTCAAAAGCAGAGTATCAAAATGTACTTGTATTACAATTATAATGTATACATAGAGGTAAGGACTACATGCAAACAAAAGGAAAAACAAATATGCTGGGAGTGACGTTCCGGGGAAAACTTTCTGTCTGAATTAATTACTGTTCATGTTACTAAAATGTCTAAGCAGGTTAAAAAAATTTTTTTGAAAAGTAACTAAAACCATTAGAGGTTATCCTGAGCACAAAAATGAATAGTTGGCTTTTCCTTGGGAACGCAAACAGAAGAGCACGAGAAAGAAAATCTTACCTGAGTGAGGCGACGGGTCCTCCTCGTCCCTCCGCGTTTCACCACTGGTCACAACAGAAGCGTTGGCGCCACCAGGCACTACTCCCACAGACTGGGACATGACCATGCCGTGGTCCTCCACCTTGTCATCAAAGCTTCCCATGAGAGCCTTCCTGATAATGTCTTCTAGTCCGAGGTTACTGGCAGGATCGGCAAAAGAATGACCTCTAGCGCTAACTGAGCCTGGAGAGAGAACCATAACATTTCCGCATATTTCTGAGGGATCGATCAGGAACAATGAACAGACTACATACAGTCCTTAGGTTCACTGAATACCCACAGCACAGTGGTACCTCAGTGCTTATTGTTAATTCATTCCAGAACTCGTGACAAGTGCCTAAACCTACGAGTAACAAATGATGAAGCATTTTCTCTTGCGGGGCAGCATCAAGACACACAAGTTCTGGCAAGTGCGATGAGTCCTAAGCAAGTGCCGAGCACTGAAACACTTTTTTTCTCGTCAGGATGCGACAAGCACAGTGTCTGACAAGTTCTGTGCCTGGCAAGCTGCCTGCACCATCACTAACAGACATAGACACCATCTAAACCCACCAGTAACACAAGGAAATTTGTTTTTCTTGGCAAATTCAATTAGTCACCCGCTTCTGTTAAATTTTCTGAAAGTGTTCTTCTATTTTCAGTTTCCACACTGTTAATACATTTGCTTCTCTTTGTTCACTCATCTTTCTAATATGTATTTATTGATTCTCAATTCACTTTAAAAATTCTCACCCAAGAACATGTTTACTGCTTTTAGACAGAGGGGAATGGAGGGAAAGAGAGAGGGAGAGAAACACTAATCGATTGTCTTGTACACACCCCGACCAGGGACTGAACTGCAACCCAGGCATGTGACCTGACTGGGCATTGAACCTACAACCCTTTGGTTTGTGGGATGACGCTTCAACCAAGGGAGCCACACAGGCCAGGGCTTAATTTGCTTTTTGTTGCTACAATCTCCCTGATTAAGTTATGAGCTTTTATTCATTTTCCTATACTGGAGTAAGTCCTCCACTATGCAGTCAGTACTCAATACACATTTGTTGGATTGACTGCTACCCTACTGATTTCATATTGCAAATCATACATTTTGAACCTTACCTGAGGTTGTGACCGCTGGCAGATTGAAGATCTCAGTTCCTGGCTGAGCAGCTGCTGTGTTAAATGAACATTCAAGTTAATTGAGATGTGAATGATCGTGTACCAAAGAGGTAAAGTCTCAAAAAAAATTCTACAATAAAATTAACCATTTTTCCCTCATGATTTTAAGTTTATATTTCACCCATTAATATAAAGTGAGAGAAATAATACATTTATTTGAAGAAAGGAAATCAAGAAATAAAAAATGGGATGAGGTGGGAAAATCAGAACAGGACTCACAAAACCCAGGGGAAGAAACCGTGCACTGCGGGAGAATCAAAGACATAGACAGGAAGAAGCTGCTCTAAAGACAGGAAGCCAGGCTACTTAGAGAAGAACGCTTGGGGTTCTAAGATGGCCCTTGCAAACATGAACAGGGCTGAGGCAACATGAGATTAGATCCAGGACAAAGAAAGCTGCATGAATAGTATTAAAATGGCCTTGGGTTTCCCTACCGTGGTCAACTGCATACTATCCGGAGAGCAATCGGTTAAGACAGATTCTGCCTATTGACTTTTTCCTTCCTATCCACTGAACAATCTAATTTGTATAGTGTGAATGACAACAGCTGGGACAACCTGGGAACTACCTATAAAGGACTGTGCCAGAAACAGAAGGAATTTGGGGACATAAATGGTGTTTCTCATCATGTCTTCCAACTTTATGTAGACAATTTGAAAAAGAAATAGGTATTTAAACAAAGGATGTTCCTGAGATTATATTTTGGATGAGACCACAGAGTGGATTCTTATTTGGGGATGAAACCTACTTGTGAAGATTGGGAGTACACATGCCTAGAAATGAACCTTCTTCATTAGGGAAACTTTGGTAAGAGGAGGAAAGAAAATCTTCAGGAACTATAAAATAACCACAATGACAAGCTCCTTACTTATGTAACACTCAACCTGAAATAACCAAGTAATAAATACAGCCTTGTATTTACCATGTAAGTTTGTGGAATAGGACTCATTCATTCATCTTACAGCTACTTATTGAGCAATTATTTTGTTGGATCATAATAAAATCACCTTATTGATCAAAAATGGTCAGGTGAAATGGTCATATCCAACAGCCAGTGATAATACTGAAAGATACTGGACTTAAAATGCACTTCTTTTACTTGTGGAGCTTACAGTTCAGTGTGGTGTTGAGGCCATCAAATCAGAAGCACCAGGGTGGCTTAGTAAAGGTAACTTCCTAGATGCTTGGGGCCCTATAATTCACATATTTAACAAGCAGTCCAGGTGGTGTGATGGATAAGATACTGAAGTTTGAGCACCTCTGGTTTAAAGCATATGGGCAAACTTTTTCCCTTGCAAAAGGCTTTATTGTTTCCACTGCTCCAATGGAAACAGTGGGAGAGGCCCAGAGGGTTAAAAGGAGGCCTGGCAGTTTCAGGGAGAGGCTCAGAAGCCAGGCACCAGGGGGGAAACACGGGGGGCCCCTCAAAGGCCTCTGGGCTCCAAAGGCTCCTAGTCGTGCTTCAGGGAGGCCTTTCGAAGAGACTCTCGCCCTGCCCTGCCTGGGGGCCGGCAGCCTGAGGCTGTGAGTCAGGTGGCTGCCCATCTTCTTGATGAGTTTCACCTCCAGGAAGTGACAGAGATACGGGTCTGTGTGGGCAGAATCCAGGGCCTGAAGGTCCACAAGGGCCCCGTTCAGGTCCTTCTCCGAGACCAAGGCGGCTGTCCTGGTGTCCTGAGTGTCACCCACTCATCCTGGGAAGGCTTCGGCACGTCCCGGAAGAGAACACGGCCACCGTGCCGGTTTTGCACCTTTAAGAGACACTTGGTGTCCTTGCACTTCTCAGCCAGCTCTCCAAAGAAGTGGTCCATGTCCGGCAGAGCCACATCACAGCGGTGGCCACAGAAGCCCAGAGGGAGGCAGGTGTAGGAGGCCCGCGGATGCAGGTTGGCCAGGGAGTTGGTGGCAGCCTCCAGCTCAGTGGAATAATTCTGATGAATTTGGGAGCTCGTGGTGGTTCAGCTATGAGGAGTTAAGATCAAAAAATGGCATTGGCCGATCTCAGAGACTGAGGATGGCCCAGGTGGTTCTGGTGGTGACTGGAAAAGAGGCTAGAGGGTGGCTGAAGGCTGGAAGAAGGGGCGCCCCTGGGCCTGTTCCATCCACACACCACTGAAGTGAGAGACGGGCCTGAGGGACCACCGAGGGCACTCCAGATGGGCAAGCTTGTGAGAGAATGTAATTACTCAGAGAAGCGGGGAAAGAAAGATAGTTGAGCTGTTTAGGGGGCAGCCCTGGCAGGAGGAGGTGGCATCATCAGCAGGTCCTGCTGGATGGAGAAACAGAAGGAGGGAACTGCCAAGAAAGTGACTTTGTGGAGCCACCATCAAGGTAGACTTGGTAGGGAAGGAGGAAGAACAGATTCCTTCGTGTGGAGAGGTACCACATTAATTCAGTGTCTAAACATTTAAGGAGCCTGTAAGATATCCAAGAAGAAATGAAGTCTGCAAAGATGCATAAGTAGAGCTTAGCAGAAAAAGCTGGACTCCAGAAAGAAGTTGGGGAGTTTTTAGCACACAGCGTAAACTCCCAGAGTGGATGAAATGGGTCAGAAAGGTTAGTTGCATGAGGAGAAAACTAGGAAAACCAACATTCAAGGGGTAGGCAAAGCAAGACTGAGGAGACATAAGACTGGCCAAAGAAGAAAAAAGAAAACAAGATAAAGTAGTATCCGAAAGCAAAAGAGAGAGAGTCCCGAAGAGGGACATGGTTCACTAGTGTCGGCAGGTACAGAGACAAATAAAGTAGGTGTCGAAGCCGTGGTGTCTGAAGACGCACAGCACTGGGGTCCACTGTGGAAGCCCTGAGGGGGTGGCCTTCTCAGCGACACCTGCTGCTGAGGGCCAGATGTGCGCTGCATCCCTGCGAGGCCTCTGGTTCCTTCATCCCAGAGATTTCCACCGGCAAGAATTCATGCACTACCTGACGATTTAGTCAGGGGCACTTTTGCTAGATTATCACATTAAGAAATGACAACAGCCAATACAACAATAGCCATCAGGTGTGAATGAATCAAAATTTTATCTTTTTTTGTCAGATGAGCAAAAAGTATGTTTTTTGGTGTACTGCAGAACTTTAGTAATTATATCTGCCATGAGAAGAAAGAGGCTGAAAATCACTGCTTAATGCAATTCCTTAATTGTCCCCTTCCACAATCAAAACTTCTTGCAATCAAAAAAAACCCCAAACTTAAGCAATTTTGTTAATACTTTCCTCAATACATTAATACATTTTATCTTCTGTTAGATACTTGTTCCATTATTTTCAGAGATTAGAGACCATCTGTCATTCTAAAAGCATCCAACATAGTAGCTGCTCAATAAATAACTGTTAAATTAATGAATGAGAGAGCTTAGAACAAGGGGGAAAAATGAGAAAATTATAAAGTAGGCTTATTTAATTCATATGTGGCATTTTCCTGCCGAGAATTTTTTTCCCACTAAAATGGCAACACAAAGACTAGAGAGGGCAAGCATGAGTTATTAAAACCTCTGAGCCTCAGTTTTCTCAACTACGGAATGGAGATAACTATAATTCGTAATGGGTAGGGTTGCTGTGAGGGTTAAATTACTACACACACACACACACACTCTCTTAGGTGGTGCTGACAGCACAGTAAGTGCTATGTATATATTAAAAAAACTGTTCTGCCATTATCATCGACGCTTTTAGAAGGCGGGTTTATCAGATGTGCAGATGGATGCTGAATAACGGAACTGAGATCCAGAAGACACTAAGAGGGTGGAACACGTCAGAATGATGCGAGCTCAGACTACGTCATCCTACACTTGGAGCAAGTTAAGTACAAAAGTACTGCAGGGGAAGGGTATGGATCCAGAGCAGCGTATCAGCACGGACCTTGATATCTGCATTGGTGCGAAGCACAGTATATAATACTAAGTGCACCAGCAGTATACATGCTGCTAAAAAACCCTAGTACAATCTTACACTCCCTTAATAATGATGACTCTCAGAATCTACTGAAAGGCTAAGCTAAATAGAATGTTTCTAGAGCACAACTGAGATGGTACACTCAGAACCAGGCCAGTCGTGATGAATGGGGGATATTTACAGAGATAAGGCTCAATGGATATGACTTGTCTTCAAATGGCTGAAGAGACTGTTATACAGAGCCGGTCCAAATGGATAAAACCAAGACGAGTGGGGGAAAAAAATATGGGGAACTAATCCAGCCCCACGTAAGAAAAAAGTTTCCTAGACCCAGCATTTATTCAAAGAGAAAATGGACAGCTTCAGAAATAGCAAGTTCTTGCTCCCTAATAAAAAGTCTTCATGTACCAGCAGACACATGAGAAGGAACTAGGATCAGATGTCATTAGACAGATGCCTGCAAGAGCCTTTACATGCACGGGTCACACAAGAGGCGACACTGGGACGCCGTGGTTAATACTTTAGTCTGGTTTTATGGAAGAAATCCCACTTACCCATGTCGGAGTCACCTCCACCAGAGGAGTTCAACTTACGAAAAATCTCCTGCTTCTTTGATTTAACCATGGGGGATGTGTTTTCAAGCTTGGTGAAGAATGAAGGCAAGTAGCTTATACTCCCTGGTGAGCGGGAATCATTCCTGTCAGGAACACAGTTACGCTTATTATCACCTGAACTCTTAACCTGGGGGGCTTTTCCTGTCAAGGATAGTAACAGTCAGAGTACCTGGGAAAACGACCACCTCCTCATCCTGTGTGTGTGGGTACCACCCAAAGGAGCAGTATGTGACCATAAGCCAGTCAGTGCATTATATTTGAGGACACGGTCAAATACTTTAACACTCAAAGATGAAATCATAAAATGAGGACTGGAATGGAGATAATCTAGAACAAAGATTCTTAACAAAGAATGAATAAGCAGCAAACAGGTATTAGCAGAAAAACTAAGAAACAACTCATAACACTGCATGCATAACCATGTTTATGGTTACCACATGAACTAGGAACTATCTGACTAGCAGAATGACTTTGAAGTACAGTACAATTATAATCAGTAGCACTCTTGCCTATAAAATAGCAAGAGTTCACACTTAAGCACTCAACCATTAGACCTGAAGAGAGAAACGACAATGTAGAAGTTGTTACAAATCATTTCAAAGCTTTCGTGTAATTTCATGTTTCATTGGCAGCTTCCTACATAGAAACATTTAAGAAAACAAGTTTCCTCCAATAACTTCAGACTACCAAGCTCTAACTGGAGCCAGGGGTTGTAACAGAGAACATATGGAACACTGCAGGTGACATAATCTGGTCATGTGGATTCATTCATCATTCAAACATGAGAATATGTCTGAAGCTACTATTTGCCAAGAAAGAGAGTAAGATGATATAAAAATGGGTAATTACATGTAACATCATTCCCTCTTCAAAAATGAATTTTCTTCCTCACTTCATTGAAAGGTATCAACATCTATTTGGTTGCTAATGAATATATATAATAAGTAAATAACACATTGAAAGAAATGCACTAATAGTTTGGGGTGAGGCCGACCCTGGTTTAAGGCTGGGCTCGCTCTTACGTTATTTGACCATGGGCGTATCATGTGTTCACCCCCCAGAGCACTGGGGAAGGGTGTTCCGCACCGAGAAAAAAAAGCATGAATATGGACTGAAAGGAATTCAGGGAGCAAACAGGCAACTTGATATGGACAAGAATGAAGTGTGAGGGAAAAGTGGCAGAAAGTGAGGTGAGCAGTGTAAGCCTGGTCCTAGCTCAAATGCCACGTTAATGACCTAGTGCTTGACTCTAGGAGTTTTAGACAAATCACTCTGGCGGAAGTGGACTGGATAGAGGCCAAATCCCAGATGTCCATGTCTAACCCAAGTGGGAATTCTAATACTTCATAGGGTTGGGTTGGGGAAATAGGTAAGAAAATAATGTTATGCAGTTCAGCACAGGTGCTCATCATTAATTTCCCTTCCATATATAGTTCACAATGCTTGGTCCCTGGCAAGCACTCAAGTGATAGATGAATCCAGAGGGGGACCATGCAGACAGAAAAGGTTTAAAAAAAACATCTAGGAGTACTAATTTCAAGGAGAATAACAAACAATTATTTTCTACAACCTATAAGCATTATAATTTTTTCATTAAAATCCACTAGTATCAGATCACTAGGGAAACAGACTAAATGATCCCCTGAGAGTCCTATTCTGACATATAACCCCAAAGAAAAAAGGCACCGACTTAAAGGAAAATGGAAAGGCACTCAACTCTCTAACACTCTCCCTCCCTCCCTCCCTCCCTCCCTCTCTCACACGCATGCACACACGCACGCACGCACACGCCATCAGCGAGGCAGGGCACCTCGTTCCTCACCTCTGCTCCGCGGCCTCTGCCCCTCTCTGAGACAGCAGCAGCAGGCTGTCCTGTTTCTCATGCACAACTGGAACCTGGGGTGGGGAGATGGGTTCGTAGGGCTCTGAAGAGACATGACTCCTCTCTGGGGATTTTCCAGGCCTAATATTGTAACATATAAAATATTAGATTAACCGCCTAAGGCTCACCTGCAGTTTACCCTAAACCCGTTAACTCATTACTTCATTCAGAAGAAAAAGAACGAAAGTCACCAATTTACATCAGAAAAAAGTTCCCTCAGGTATTCATTATATATCTGGTTATCAAAAGAAGTCCTTTACTGCTGGTTTACGTGGGTGTGCCTGCCGGACCAGGCACACAGTCGCTTGGCACACAGAGCAGGGCAGGTCCGGCAAGGCTCTGGCACCAGACCCCACCCCACGGCCCTGGGCCAGCGGCCCAGGAGAGGCCGCCTGGGCTTATTTAAGCCTCACTGTGACTCATGACTTACCAGGTCTTTCCCCACTAAGTTAAAAGATAAAGTACTTGAGTACTAAACTGAAACCTAAGGAATCTATCCAGTGAGTCAGGATAGGCTCTGATACATCATTTTAGGACTAAGCAGTTCTTCACAATATTCCTCCTTTGGATACCATGTTGGTAGGGGTGATGTGAGATACACACACTGTTTAGACCAAAAAAAGTTTCTGGCTTAGTGGTTATTCATATGTGGTCTTTAATATCTGCTTTTATTACTGTTATGCTTAAATATAATTTGTGATTTCCTTTCCCAATCAACCCTACCCAGTTCTTAGAGGTGGCTATTTTTGACAGGTTTTTTTTTTCCTTTTAGTTCTTTGATGATTACCTCTAAAACACAGTAATCTTATACTTTTCTTGATTTGTCAAACTTGAAAGAGGACCTATCAACTCCCTTCCATGACATGGATCAGACTACATTCACTATGTTGTTGCTCATTTTGATCTTTAGTTTATTTTAACTTTACATAGCATGTTCAACCATTTTTTTCCTGATTTACAGCATTTACGTTTTGTCTAGAACTCCAGAAAAACTCCTGTGTGTTGTGTTTTGCTTATAGGTTGAGAATCCCATCAATGGTGCCTTATAACACTGTAGATTGCGTGAACATTTTAAACTGTAAAACCAAGAATTTGACTAAAAGCCAATGAAAGAAATGTGACAATCCTAATTCAAATGCACAGTTGTAGTGATGTAGAAACTACAAATGAAAAAATCAAATGGATTTTTCACAAACACCATCAACTGCTCAAAATCTGCTACATAAAACTCTGCATCAGGAGTGAACCATGACTCTGCTATACAAGCTTTGAACTTGCTTTAATAATTGATTTTTTTGTTTGTTAAAAGAGAAAATGTGTTTTCATCTTATCTTCAACATCATCCAGCTTCTGGACACGATCATGTCTGAGATATGCTTCAAAATAATCCAGTTGGAAGATAGGCAAGTGGGAACAAAAATAAAACAAAATTGGCCACACACTGATGAGTACAGAAGTTGGCCAATGGATCCACCCAGTCATATTATACCATTCTTTCTACCTTTGCATACGTTTGAAAACCACCACAATAAAGTATTTTTGTTTTTGTTTTCTAATGAAGATCATTCTGCTCCTTAAAGTATTCTTACTTCTTCATGGTACTGACTAACTCAAGGGTTTGGCAGGCAGGCTGGAGAAGCACCGCTGCTCCAATTTCTCTCTCATCCCCTGAGTGACGGCCTCCACTGCTCAGCTTCGTTAACCCACTGTGTATCTTCTAGAGATTTGCCAGTATCTATGACCTGCTAATATCCCGGACGTGTTCTCCGCATTTTTATGAATTTTATGAATGTTCATGCTACTTTACTATAATTTAACAGGTCCCAATGCTTAGTCTACCTACCACCTTGCCTCCATTTTTCAAAGAAAAACAAAAAAAAAACAAACAAAACAACCAAGTGCAGAACATTATGGAGGAGACTGTTGCAAGACATGGCTGCTGCCTGCCCTGAAAGAGAGGCCAGGACCAGAGAGGGGAGATTGCTTCCTGCAAACTGTCTGACCGTAACCGATATTCACTCTTACATACATCAGCACCCCTCCTCTGCTTCCTACTACATGCTGGTTTCTGGAACAAGCCATTGTCCTGAACTGGTCAAGCATGTGAAGTAGCTTCCCGTACCTGGGAACACTCATGTACTAGTACCCTGTGACTATCAGCTCCCCCACCCCCATCACCCTATAGAATTCCTGGCAGGTGCCAAAGAATTACATAGGTGCAGAGATCCCATTCATTTTGCAGCTGTCTAAGTATGTAAGTATCCCTTAATAAACTGTGTTAATTACCAGACTGGAATAGTCATCCTCTGTCTTCAGTCTTTCCCTGCCCTTTGCTATGGAGGTAAATTTCCAGTCCCAGACCTTCCTCTGAGTCTGCTTGTACTAATAACTTGTGAGCCAGTCAAGAGACTAAAGAAGTGGGCCCTGGGAAAGAGGCATCTGCTGGGGAATCCCCAGGCTGGCCGTCCACTCCGGGACAGGCTGCCACGTGAGTATGGGACAACCTGAAAATACCAGCGGTGTCCTGCGTTTGTTGGAAGAAGTGCGCATCGCACACTACGGCAAGGAAAGAGCGCATGGGCAGCGCCGCAGGCTGGCCCCTTATCTGACCACTGATACCCAGCTAGAGGCAGAAATCAGAGTTGCAAAATGGGAAGCAGACTGAGGGAAAACTGACCAGTCACGAGAGTGCATCTGAAGTTATGGGAAAGGCTCAGAACTTGGGCAGAGGGAAATAAAGGGCAGGAGTCAGGGCAGCAGAGAAGGGGCTTGTGAGGATGATTCAAAAGCCCGTATAGGATGAAGGTGAAGATCATCTTTGGGTGAGGGCAATGGGGGGCAATCAGAGGCTCCATGTGGAACTCACCATCCACTGGTCCTCCAGAAATAAAGAGGGTAATAACTGCTTTGGCTGACATGCACTGAGTGTACCCAATACATGATAATCCAGACAGCTATGGAGGCCAGACTGTAATGGTCATAAAGTCCCCCTTGTTCTGCAAATTGGGCATTCCCACCACCAGGAGTAGGACGTCTTCACCTCCCCAATCCCAAAAACATACCAGGTGTTGAGATCTTGCAAAGCCAGGCTTTACAAACCTCTGTGAGGGAATTCCACCTTCAAGGACAATTAATCAAATCGGTACTAAGCAGCAATGCCAACTGAGAGCCGGCAGGTTTACCACCACTGCAGAGAGGTACTGGGAGGATTTAAGGGTGGGAAGACTCTCCAGGAGCCCCACTGTATGGGCACTGTGCGCCGGACAGACCAGTGTGGCCACTAAACAAGCAGAGGGCTCCTGAAGAATGGACAGTAGATGACAGCTAAATAAGAGAGCACCCCCTGTTCATGGAGCTGTGCCCAAAACTGCCACTATATTTGATAGTGTGACTATGGTCCTAGAAACATGTGCTATGCTGGACCTGGCTAATGTCTTGTTTAGCATAGCCCTGACTGTTGGGCCCCTGGAAGGGTCAATGAGGGACTTTCCAAAGTGCTTCCTCAAGGCTACCTACATAGCCCCGCGCCTACATAGCCCCACTGTATGCCACAGAATGGCGACCACAATTTGTCACTGTTTCCTTTTCCAACCCCAGTGCAGTGGGCCTGTTACAGTGATGACATAAATGTTAATCTGTGAAAACCCGCCTCTGCTACAGAAAACCCTGAGCACTTGGCTGGATCACCTACAGCAGAGACGATGGGCAGAAGATTCAAGATCCAGGCACTGCTGTACAGTTCTTGGGAACTGCGGTCGGGGAAGACCATCAAGTGTCCCTGACGGCATCCAGGACACAGGAGAAGCTTACCCCATACCAAACCACATGAAAGGGGTAGAGCCTTCTGCTCCTACCGCATTTACTGCAACGCCTCCACCCAGATTCCTACACTGAGTGAAAGGCATGACTCCTGCAGCAGAGTGCACTGTCAAATAACCCTCTGTTTAGAGGGGCAACAACTATTAGGCCCCCTTGAATATACAGACCCTTCAAATACCTCTGCTCTTGTTCCCATGTTGGCCCCTGCAACCTATGAAACAGGAATAGGGGCAACCTTAGCTGAAGCCAGATATACCAATCACTCTAGTCGGGGGGATCCACCTACTTGGACTGCAGCTGCTACCCAACCATCCACTGATACTGTCTGGATGGGAACAGGAATAAACCACACTAGCCAGTGGGCTAAGGTAAGAGCTGCCTGGTAAATAATCATACATGAACCCTCGCCACTAATCCTATGCAATGAGAGTTGGGCTGTTTTACAATGAATCTGTGGCTCAGACAATGGAAAAAGGTTGATTACGAACAAACCTTCATGAGGGCAAGAGACGTGGAAAGATTTCTGCTTACAAGAGCCCAAAGCAGATTGCCAAATCCCTGCCCACACGGTCTCCACACCCCTAGGAAATCAGGAAGCAGGTGCTTGGCAAAAATATACGCTTTAGTAACTGACATGACAGTGGACACGGCAAACTGGGGACACCGGAGGACAGCACCGTAGAGCCGTGGTCGGATGGCGCATATCTAAGGAGGCAGGCCCCCTGAGAACCCAGTGATCCGGTTAATGCAGTTGTGTCCTATCCTGTCTGCTCCAGTGATACCCTGGACAATGACCATGAGAATCTGGGGCCATCCACCAAACCTCCAGTGGGTAAGGGATTGGCACATCGACTACATGGCCTCTCCCCTTGAGGAAAGGCTCCAAATAGGCTCCGGTCTGTGTCCACACTGAACGCGGTTTAACTCAGGCCTCCCCATGTCAGCAAAATAATCATGATGCCACTGTAAAGGGACTAGGAGAGTATTACATATGGGTACCTCTAATGAACAGTGATCAGGGGTCACATTTCAAAGGGCGTGATGTTCAGGAATGGGCACAAGAACACAGTGTTAAATGGAAATTCTACCTCCCATAAAACCCAAAGGCAGCCAGCTGGGCAGGTGAAATGAAAAAGACAGTGTCCTTAAACAACAGATAAAGTAACTACTGGGAAACCTATTTTGGCTGGGTGGACAAAGATGAGCATCTTCTCAGGCATTAACACATTAAAATGACCAACCCATGGGGCCTATTGCCCCATATGCCAGATTGGGAACTCAGACTAATGCACTCAATATAGTACAGATGTCGAAAATAAAGGACACAGCGATAGTCTGGTTGCTTGCCATGGATCAACGAGCTATGATACTGTGAATACTGAGCCCTACTGTCCCTGAGAAGGTGACCATTTATTGGAACCTGCAATGGGCCACCCCATTGAGGTGGGGAGGAACTCATAAACCTCTGGTGGGATCCAGCCATTCTAATGCAATCAGAACCTGTGGAGACACGCTATACATGGACAGAGATGCGCCATCCTCGCAGGAGAAACTAGGGGTCCTGGTCTGGCACAGTCCCCCCCCCCCTTCACTCTTTACACCGGACAGCACTACCCGTCCCTCGCCAGCACGGCGAGTTTGCATGGCCTGGCCAGGTTCTTGAGGCAGGGGCTACACTAACTTCCAAAGATCTGGTTAGGAAGGTAATGCCCAGAGAAGTCTCTGCTGAATATTGGCCTTTCCGACCTTACAGTCCTGTTGCTCCTGTGGCATCATCACAGTGCGGGGACGGGGCGGGGGGTAGGGTGGGGTGCACACCAGTGCCATCATCCAAACTGAACACTGTCTTTTAATACCATCTGAGTCTGCCAATATCTCCTCTTCAGAACCCATGTAAAAACAAGTAAGTACTTTAAGTGACCTACCTCCAAACCTAGGAGATGTATTAACACACGGGTTTTTGGAAGTTGGGTGGCATGGTAGAAAAAATTGGTACTAATACCTGGGAGTGTTTTCTTTTAATATGTCTTTTTTCTTGTACGTGCCTATATTGTTGCTGTGGGCTATGTCTCCAATGCGTCCAACTGGCACCCAAGCAAGTTACCTCCATGCTAAATGAAGCCTCACACTAACCATTTAGGGTGCATGGTGGAAACGGGGTGCGTGTCCAATTGTAAGAGCCAATTGTGAGCAGTGGAGTGTGAAGCTGTTCTAAGGCATGGCCCACTCACTGCCTGACCTGTGAGCTGGACCTGAGAGAGAGGGGGAAATTGCTTCTCTCAAACCTCCAGTGGAAACTGTTCATCATCAATGTCTGTTGTGACATAAACCAGTACCCCTCCTTTGCCTCCTATAGTCCTGACCTCATCAAGCATGTAAAGTAATTTCTAATCGCATTCATGTACTAGCACCTCTGACTAGCCCCCCACTATACCCTATGTAATTCTCTGGCACTTTCCAAGCAGGGCAAGGATCCATTTCATCTTTCAGATGCCCAGCGCGTGTTTTTTTATGTAGAAAGTCTACTAATCCCCAGACTGAAAAGGCCAGACTCTTTCTACAGTCTCTTCCTGCCCTCTGCCTGCAGGGGTAGATTTTCAGCCCAGGGCCTTTCTCTAGGTCTGCATGTGCTAACAGCACTGAGTAAGAAGATATGCTCTTTATCTGGTGGCCCTGCCATACAAAATGTGTTCTCTCTCATGGTGCCTCTATTGGCCTCATTTTCATCATTTAGTGTCAGCTTCGTAAATATCCACTGCTTCTGACCCGGTAGCAACCACGGAGAGAGAAAAGTGGTTTCATGTTGCTGAAGGGCTACTCAGTGTCCCCACACTACTGCCACACTACATATTCTTCATAATTGCCTTTGCAAACCCTCAAACAGGATGTAGCAACTGTCCATACTTTCCAAGGAATGAAGGTAAATACACTTCAGATTTAAGAAATGAACCCTCTATCTTACAGATATTAAAATTGTTTTACTGCTGAGAAGTTTTCATATGGTTTGAAATAAAGACCATACCTTCCCCTGGATTTGTCTGCAAGATTTTCTGGAGAGACCCTTGAACCTGGTCTTTGGTGGTGGACAGACTGAGACTGAGGTTCTGGGCTGTAGTGGTTTGGTGGTTTCGTCCTCACAGGTGTAGACACCAAAGCAGATGGTGCGTTTTGGAATGTTGAAGTGGGAGGCTGCTGGGGAGGCTGTGAGGAAACTTGATTCCTAGCAAAATCTTGTGTGATAATTTGCTGTGAATGAGAAAAGAATTAAACTCATTAAAGTACTTGTGAAGAAAATGTAGCATAAAAAAACTAGACATCTTTACTATGATTCTATGTGAAACGTGCCTTCAGCATGATTAAAAAAAATAATAATAATGAAAAACTTACACAGATGTGATCAGCAAGTGTGATCAATCGATGGGTCCTGGGGACCTGCCCCACCCCCTCGGCCTGGGAAGAAGGGGGCAGCTGCTGCTGTGGAGACGGGGACTCCTGCTGTGGTCGATAGTGATGTAATGGTCCTTCGTACTGTCTGGTGGCTTCAGCTAACAGAGGAAAGGTAGGCATCTTACTCCAGAGACGCCCCGCCTCTCACTCATTACCAAAGATCAAGCACAACTATAGCACATATATCTAAACAGAGCTCATATCTTACTTTTGAATAAAAATATTTATTTACTGAATAAATTAGAGGACTAATATGAAATCATAAGTAAGCAAAACAAAACTAGTATCAACTATTTTCTATGTCATTGAAATATAAGCAAATGAATAATGAAGTAATATCTTAAAAATATAAAACAGGACTAACAAAACCAGTTATTTCTTATCCTGCTCTGCACAGATAATTAGAAGCAAATGATAAATGCAAATATCAAAATATGTAAACTGGTGGCTAAAAAAGACATACTTTCAGCTTGATTTGCCTTAACAACCTCTGGCTGAAAGGCCTGCAGCTTCTCCTGAGGCGGCACAGGCGAACTGGCAGGGCTTATCACCTCGATAGCATCGTTAGATGTTTCATACCGGTGGGAAGATACTTTAAGAAAAGAGAAGAATCTTATTTTAAAACTAATCCTAGGAAAAATCTCAAAAGTCTAAGTTCTTCAAACCCATTTGCATATTTTCATTTTTTATTTTCAGAAATGTCCAATGGCACCCAGATTAATGATAAAAAATATTGAGCTTGATGAACCGTAAATGCTTCCTTGGTGTTTCTGATTTTGGTAGGACACAGGGTTTTCTGGGATTTGGGGTCTAAGACCTTTAGGTGAGGCAAAATAAAAAACAGATTTGTGACATTCTCCTGGGAGCAGGAAAAGAAAATCACCAGGAAATAAACACTTATCAGAACAAATTTAACAACTAAGAGGGTAGATCTCAACAGTTTATTGTTTTCAATATGTAATTTCAATTCTGTGGGACAGCTCACAGAAAAACTTTAAGGCTACAAAGCTGGATGATTTTAAAGCTTTAGATTAAGTGACGTTATATAATTATTTTCTCAAATCACCATAGTATTGTTGACAAAAATTACTCCAAACAATTTTTTAGCACCATGTCACATTGTGAAAATGAACCGAAGTGACAGGGAATGTCAGGAAGGAAGCACGCATCAGAGAAGGGACCCTCTGAGATGTGGTTCCTAAGGAAACCAAGGGTCCATGCAGCTGGGGTCCAGGCAGCTGTTCGGAGTCCTGCCACGGCCTCAGAGCGGAGGACGGGACAGAGGCAGATGCAACCTCCTCCTCAGGAACCTTCTGACTTAACAGTGCTCTCTGCCTCTCCGTGCTGCACCAAGGAGCCTGAGAAGACCGTCAGAGGCCTAAAGGGTGCGTGCCCCCGGCTTGCTCAGCAAGTGTGATCAGACTGTGGATCCTGGACACAGGTACGGAAGACGGGAATGAACTCTACTGCCAGGCCACCACCTGTCCCGCCAGCACTCAGCCGCACAGCCCTTTCCCTGGACCCTGCGCCAGGTCACGGAGGTTATAGTTACCTAACTTGTAGTGCGCTCAGGAGAACAGAAACCTGATAATTGGGATGAAAATGATCTTTGGAAAACTAAAACAAATCACTATAATCAAAGTAATTGATACTACTTTGCAACTTTTGTACCCACTGGTTCCTTTCCCTGTGTATGTACCCAACAATCTAAATCTGCTTCCCGCATCATATACAGAGTCAGGAGAAAGCCTGACGCTTAAACCGTGGTCATTGCTCTCAAGGCCTTAAGAGTAAGGTGAAGGCTCTGTGCTCACTTGCCGGGGAGGGAGGCTCTGAAGATGAAAGCTGAAACCCACACTGCATAACTAAAGGGCTTATGGGATTTATGAAGTAATTTACGTAATGACTTAAAAAAACCCAAGAAACAAAAAATACTACACTCAGAAACATGAACACTCAGAAAAGCCAGACCTTCTATTTTCAGACCTTCTAAAAGTCAGCCTCCTGGAGCAAGGGCTCAGTTTGTGATGCAAACTGAAAAGCTATGAGGAAGTGTTACCCGGCCACTGCGGCTGCTCGGAAGCCCCAGGCGGGGTCACCTTGTGTGTGGCGCCTTCTCTCCAGAGGGCCGCCTCGTTTCACCGCAGATCCACCCCCCTCAGCCAGCCCCTGCTGCGTGTACAACACCTATTCTGCAGACTTTCATAATCCCAGGCTAAAGGAAGTCTTCTGTCTACACTACTACCAAGCCGCCCCCATCTCTCCAAAGACCTCAGGAATGAGGGTGATAGTCACCCAAACAAATTATAATTAGGCATGAAGGTAAAAAAAAAAATTGCATGTTGCATGCTGGTGCATCAGAAATAATTTTTTTTTTCATTATCTCCAACTCAATTTCATTAATGGAAACAACAGAGAGATGGCTATATATGGTTAAATGATTTCAAATATTACAGATGCTTGTATGAATACCTCCTTGTTCTTTCAAAAATTCTATACAGAATTTAGGCAATAGATAAATTTAAAATAACTTTTTTAGAATTTTACTGTAGATTTATGAATTCTTACAGACCTAAGAGGTTGTGAGAAGGGTGCAATGTAAATACTAATTACCGATAATAAGGTGGTCTCCCTTTTAAAAACTCTGTAACTTAGACAAAAGATACAAGGCTTTGGGGTATCAGCCTAAATATGGAACCAACTATATCCCAGAAAACACTGCTTGAGAAATTAGGCCTCAGTAACACAGAGCTTAATGATACACCTATTACCCTTCACACACCTGAAAATGTCAATAACCTCTGCACTCCATCTAACTACTTTCCAACTTTAACTCTCATAAAGAGCATAATTTTCTCATGAAAGATAACTTGAAAGGTATATGTAATGTAAGAAATGCTGATATTTAAATAATCATAAAAATAGCAGAAAAGACATTATTACACTAACCCAAAAACCTTTCTTTACATTTACTATCAAGATTAGGATTTTCTTTATACCATATTGATCTGCTTTGCCTAAAAAATATAGTCATTCTTTACTCAGATATCACATTGCGGAACTCCAATTGAGATACATACAGCTACTAGAAGAGTCTGAACTTTGAGAGCCACGTTCCCTTGCATCCTTGTCCGAGGCAATTTGCCGGGTGATGATCACGTCTATGAAGTTAGCTGCAGTAATGGTAGTCTTCCCTCGGGTTCTTAGCTCTTCCTCATATCTGGATTTTGGAGGAGGCCCTTTATCTTTCCCAGCCTCAGAATAAACTACTGAAGAATGAGGCTGGGGCTTGCCACTTGGAAAGGCTGAAGAAGTGTACAGACACTGAACAGATCTCTTCTCCACCTCCAGGGTTTTCTGCTCTAGCTGCTGCTGTTCACTAACTGCTGCTGACCTGCTTCTCAAATTTTCTTCTAACCTGGCAGCTTCATGCTTACTCTCTTTTGTTTTGGAAACATCCATCTGGGGGGCAGAAGCTGCAGCATCCACGAGAGCAGCCAGGGCGTCTGCAGCAGTGTTGTAACGGGAGGCTGGCAGGCCTTGGCTTATTGAAGGGCCCCCAGCAGGCAGTGGCCTGTAAATGAAACCAAACCACAACTGTAAAGGGAGACTCAGCACTGGGTGGTCTGGTGGGGAGATGAAGGACAGACTGCAACAACAAAAAATATTTAGTGGGTAGTAAATCATTACTAAGATGACTGCAATCACAAACTAAAAAGTGTGTCTGGAAGAAACCTTTTTTGGTTTGCTTGTTTTTGTCAAAATGTATACAACAGACTCACATGATCCGTAGCTGAGCACTTGGATCCAAAGGGGTAATTACACTGGTTCCATTGGGGCCCTGGAAGACGCTGGGTCTCTGCTGCAACATGGTCTCCTGAGCTCTTACCGAAGGGGATGGGGAGCGGACATACCCATGACTGCCAGGTCGCCCGGGCTGTTCTGAGCCTGCAGGGGGCAAAAAACAAGACAAAACAAAAAAACACAGGTAATAAGGGAGGGCCTAAAGACAGCAACATTTAGGGATTGCTAATTTCATGATATACCTAAATAGGTAAAAGGAAAATGAGGTAAGAAACTTGGTATCCCACTTTCTGACCTGTCTACAAATATGTTTTTATAAGAATTTCTTAATAAAGATGCAAGAAAACCACACTAGTAACTTGAAACAAAAACACCTGCTATCACTTACTGTCATTGCCATCTGTGACAAATTTCTATCTGGATTCCAGAGAAACAAAAATAACACCAATAATGAAGTACTAATACAAATCAGATGACTTCACCTTTCCGATTTTTCCTCAAACTCTGGTGTGTTTATCATTTCCAAAATCAAATTTGGTACAACTTTCTGAGTGCCATGATGAAAATGATATACCACTGCTGCCCCAGGTTGGGAGGCTGTTTTGCCCACACACAGTTCTTCCTGCTCCTCTCCTCTCCTCTGCCCTCTAGGAGTCACTGTCTCTCTCAGCAGGCGTAATTTGGCATGAAATCACTTACAATGCCTTTTCCCAAAACATGGCTCCACTAACTACAGTTCTTCCATATTTGAGAATTATTTTGTTCATTCACCTTAGCTCTCCCATAATAAAGCCACAACTTGGACCTGGTCAAAACTACTTCACTCAGAAGATCTAAAGTTTCCCCTCTAATCATTTTCTTTCCTGCCTCCTCTTGTTCTATGTCCTCACTCTGACTTTTTAACTCGTTCTTTGCCCTCACAAGAGCCAGCAGTTTTAGAATACACCCCTATTCTCACAGCAGGTAGCACCTATGGGCCTTCTGGGCAATTTTATCTCTTCTGACCACACATGAGCTAATATAATTTTTTTGATAGGGTATATTCCTAGAAGTGGAATTGCTATCTAAATTTTTAAATCTCTGAAAAGGCTATCCCCACTTACACTGCCACCGACAATGTCTGAGAGTATTTCTTCAGACACTCCAACACAAAGTATTAATCACCCTTTTAAATGTGATGAAGAAAAACGGTATTTTATTGTGTTAAATCTGTATGTTATTCATCAGTGGGACCATAAATATTTTAAAAATATAGTTCCTACTAATGTTATGTATCACTTGTACCTGGCTTTCTATAATTAAGTCAACTTCAATGTTTTTATACGAGCAACATAAAATCATTATTATAGAGTTACCTACATTTCATTAAACATTTCCTATTGTCAGACACCTATTGATTTTTAAATTATATATAGATAATAGAGTACATTTAAATTTAGGTTTTGCAGCCATTGAATTAAGATAAATCCTCTGAAATGATAGTACTAGGTCAAATATGATAGCTAGCTTTTAGTCTCCTTCTCTATAGTGCCATCACTTTGATTTCAAAGGGTTTGTCTCCTGGGACCTTATAAATATGACCACCTCCTTGCACTGTGACTTTTGGTTCTGCGCCAGCCTCTCCAACCACCTCTCTGGCTCCTTCTGTCTTGACCTGTGACATTCCTCCCAGTGACATCTGAGGGCTGACCTGCCCCTCTCCACATATGCCCACCCCATGGAAATAGCAGTCAAGCCATTTCCAACTCTCGCAGAAGACTCCTAAGTCACAGATCTCCAAGTTCTGCCTGTCCTCCTAAGTGCCAGATCTGTACGCCTGACAATAAGAACATAGCGAATGATGTGATGTCACTGAGGGAAACAAGTATACCATGGATAAAACAAATTTTCCAAAGACAGATTAAGTACGTCCAAAATAAAAAACCACTCCCTTTGTTTTCACTAATCCTGGTCTGTCTTATGTGCAGACACTCTTGTTTCTCACCTCCTCCTCACTCCTCATGATCTAGTTATTAAGTCCTTTTGATTTGCCTTCACCATGTACTTCCTGGCAGTTCCTTTCTGGCCACTGCCAGTGTCCGTGTATCTTAAGCCATCATTAGAACACATATGAACTACTGACATGGTCTTATGGTCCTCCTGGCACCAACCCATGTCCACGTGCAGGGTTTGAATCCATGTTAAGCCACTCTTGTGTAAAGGCCTCTCTGATCATGTCACCTACCGACTGTGCCAAATGGCAGCAGCACTTCACTTAGAATTCAAAATGTCATACGACTTTCTAACCATATTTTCCATTCTTTAAATAATAGCTCAACAACACATACATTTTCCTATCTATGACCTTTTTGCTTGGGCTACTTTCAGCTCCAGTGACGTCCACGACCAGTATCTTCAGGCCCAATCTCAGCCAACTACGGGGGCCACATCAAAATGATACCGTCATCCTGAAAACTTCATTTTCCTGTTTTAAAATTCCTCTCTGCGCCATTTCAACTTCTATAGCACTGTTAACCTGTACACATCCTTTAAGGCATTTAATTACTTTTGCTCTTATAATTCTTGTTTGTAAGATCACCATGGCATCCCCCACAACATTCAACACAATGCCCCATCCTGCTAAATTACCGAGAATGTCCAAAGTGTGAACAGAGCCACCTCACTCACCTGGCCGCAGGTAGAGGTCTGAGGAAGCTGCAGCAATCCGCTCCCGCTCCTTCTCCCTCTCCCTTTCCCGCTCTCTTTCTCTTTCAGCACTTGCAGCTGCTGCAAGGTGTGTTGAATGTCCTGTAAAACACAGAAATCTGACAGTTAAAGACAAAAATATTAATGTATCAGGTACAGGTACATCAAACTGTTTAAAAATTCTTAAGGGACTGAAAATTTCTCAAAAAGTTTCATACTTGAGATGTAGGAAGTTCATTTTACTATAAGTCTTAGATGACAAATGGAGCACAACACACGCATTTAGGATATTTCTGGCATATCCAGTGACAGATGGCATATAGGAACTATTACTAAATATTAAATGAAAAACAGCAGACCAAATGGGAAAGAAAGTGCCCAAAATACCTTCAAAGGCTAGGCTGTACACACTTCAGCACGTTGGTCCTAGCAGAGTGAGGTGTGACTATATGGACTCTTACCTGGAGACATGGAAGCAGAGTTGTATGGCCTGGGAGGGAAAGTAATCTGTGTACCAGGGATATAAGTGATTCTGTCCATGGGAGGGGTACTTGTTCCCCCTGGATGAGGCACTAAAATTGCTGGAGGCATATTGGTCAGATCAATGATTCCTGCTCAAAAGACAAATACAATAAAATTATGTTAACTTTATTATTCTAAAGATACAGAACTACATATGGCTTTTCTGGACAGTGAGGAATTATCTGTATAACCCAATGATACTTTGTATACAGTACAAATAAAAATGTTTAAATTCATCGTCACTTTTTAAGACTTTTAAGTCTAGAGAAGGGTATGAAATACTCTGCACCATCCCAGTAGCCTAAGAGCATGGACTTAAGAGAGATGGTAAACTGTTGAAACAATGATTTCAAACACCCAGCACAATGACGTGGGTCAGTTATTTCAATGTTCACCAAAATACCCCATCTCAATACTTTACTTAGTTTGCCTTCAAGGGCTAAGGCTAGAGAAAGAAGTATGGGCCTTCTTTTCTTTGCATCACAAGCTCAACAAACATTTAATAAGTACCTAGGAAACCCTGGGTAAACACAGTAAGTTCTATGAAATCTGCACTGCAAAGACACAGACCCCTTGTTGCTGGGTACGGGAGACCCAGCTGCTGCTCTCGTGGGGAGAGTCCTCTGGCCACATCTGGGCGCAGGTTCACTTGCATCTGCTGTGAGGTAATGTAATCATTTAGGATTGTCTGTCTGGTGTTCTCCATTGCATAAAGCTGATACTGGCTCGGGTAGCCTGGTGTTGGTGAAAGCTGTCTCTGAAACAGGTATGCAGCAGCTGCTGATTAAGAAAACGAGAGAAAGGCATTTCATTTATAGTCTAGTTAAATTCTTAACTTGCTAAACATCACCCACAAAATGAGTAAGGAAAAAACAATCTGTTGAGATAATGTGCACATTCATCTTCTGTTTAGTATGGGGGCAGCACTTTAGAGATTAACGTGGATTCTTTAGACCTTTGATGTGATATCAGTATTAATATATACATTTTAATGTCAGATGTAATGGAAAAGGGGAAGGAGAAACTAGCCAAAATACGAGTATATTAACCTTTTCATGAGTAGAACAGAAGGTACAAAAATTCTCAAGCAGTTTCACTTTCAATCTTTGCCATGTAACTTTATTATATTTTCACCTGAAGTATCCAAGAGCTGTTTGAAAATAAATTTATTTTTGAAGTACTGATAATCCAATACAACCAAATCAAAATATACGTGAAAACACCTTGTGGCAAATGGTAACTTTGCTTCCCTGGGGATGAAAATGATTAGTCTATAAGCATTTAATTAGTCCATGTGTTTAGAGGAGAGATTAGCAAACTTTCTGTATAGAGGGCCAAACGGCAAAAAACTTAGGCTTTGCAGTCCCTGCCATTGCAGCCACAGACAGAAGCAAACGCAGGAGGCTATGTGCCGACAGAACGAGTCTTCATGCACACAGGCCGCAGTCTGACAGCTCTAGGCTGGAGCATGACCCAAGCTACCAGGGAGGGGTGGATATGATTAAAGGAAAAGATAGCATCTCTATCCTCAAACCATTTGTCATCTAGCAAAAACTCAAAAATGACAAGCTAATGCAACTGCTATAAAATAAAGGACTTATGATAAACACTAAATGAAAGTCTAAACATTTAATTTTGTCTAACAACTTGACTAAACTATCTGTGTGTGTGTGTGTGTGTGCGCGCGCGCACACCTGTGTTTTTGTGTGTTCCACATAGAACAATATGTGACAAGCGTTCTGGAATGTTTGCCATTCACCTAGAACCCCAGCGAGGTAAGTCTGTCAACTGCTTCTTGGGGAATCCTGCCTCAATTCTGGACAGTCCCTAAAGGACTAGGTGTGGACTCATCTGAAACTTACTGTCCTCAATTAACAAACAATTCAGATAAAGTATTTTGTACACATAGCCTTAGAAATCTTGGCATATGGGTAATGAAAATCATGGCCCTAAAGACCACGGTGAAACACAACTGTTCTTTGTCCCAATTTCAACTTGAATGATGTAACAGGCAAGCAGAAGAGGTGTGAGCAGAAAAAACCATTTGAGGGAATCCGAGCAGACAGAGGAGTAGGGTCTGGGACCTGGGAGGAATGTGGGGTGGGGTGGGGCGGGGCGGGGCAGGGGCGTGCAGCACGGTGTGCAGCGCACAGCAGGTGGGTCACAACAGAGGGCCCGGCAGAGACTCCACCGGCCAGCGGCCTGCGGCCTGCGCTGACGGTGCTCCTTTCCCTCCATAGACGTGCGGCCCTGCCCCTGGCGGGCAGCATCCCTGTGTCCCGCGTGGGTGCTCTCCAGAAAACCTACACACCTCTGCACCTACCAGAATTATATTTACCCACAGTCAGTTGTGTCTGTTCACAAGTTCCTTCTAGCTATACTTGCTACTGTAATTATGTAACTTAATGAAATAATATGTAAATCGAGAGAAAAATGAAAAGAGCGGTTTCTCTGGAAGCCAAGTTGAATGTTTTGGAAAGATTCAATATAGAAGTTGAATTAAGTATGATCTAGAACATTTTAAAAGATGGAAAAAATATCTAGAAGGATTCTGCATTTAGATTAATTTGAAGTGTCTCTATTCTAGTTTCAGTGAAAAAAACCAAACCTGGAAATGTAAGTATTGTTTATATAAGAAAGACACAGTGAGCTTTAATCAGTGGTCCCTTGCCTTAGATTAGAACACTGGTAAATAAATGCCTAAGTTGTAAATTAAAATGTTTAAGCTATGCTTGTGCCATTTAAGATAATTCTTCATATACATTAAGACACTTTTTCAATTAGCTTAAACAAATGCCATCAGATAAGAGGGCTTTTCATATACCTCTCACTTCCAGTTAAGGGGTACTGGGAATATTGCCTCCTGACTTAGATGCTGGTACCATGGGGATGGTACAGTTTGTGAAAATTCACCGAGCAGACACTAATGATATGTGCAGTTGCCTGCATACTGTACTTTAATAAACAGAAAGTTTAAAAAAGTAATACAGGCATATTATTTCTCTGCCATAAGTTAGCACACTAAGCCCGGCTTACCGGGATCCAGAGTCCTGTGAAACGGCATGGCTGGGTCCAGGTGTGCGGGAAGGTGGCTCCGGTACACCTCTCCTGAGGCGCTGCCCCGGTGATGGGGGTCAAAGGGGCTGTGGCTCACTACAGGATCCACCCCAGGGACTGGGGACTTGGCTGGTATGCTTTCCCTTTGGGTAGGGGTCAGTGTCGATTTTCTTTCATGATTGATAGATTTGCTAGAAGAAATCGTAACTGGGAAAAAGAGCCAACACCACAGATTCTTAAGAAAACTTGCTGAGTATTATATCTAATCATTTCTCAACCAAACACAGGTTATAGTCATATAATATTTTGATATTCCCTGTCCACTGAACCTTTAACATTTATTCTTGCAAAATATGCAAATGTGAAGAACTAGCAGAAGATTTTGAGGTTTGCAGAAGATTACCATGTTCTAGACCATAGCGCCAGCATATTACGACCTACTGTTAGGATTAAAATGAAGTTCAACACTCTTCTTTACATCGCATTATAAATTATTTTTTTTCTGTGTGACCTGAACATACTCAATTCTCTTGATTTCACACGCACCAAATCTCAGCCCCCTCTCTTTTTGTTACACGGCCTCCTTGTGGCCTGTCACTAAATTAGACCGCAGTCCCACTCCCCCTTTTTCTTTTTTGTATCTTGAGGTTTCATTTACCTATAGTCAACTGTGGTCTGAAATAGTACATGAAAAATTCCAGAAATAAGTAGTTCCTCAGTTTAAAACTGCGCAGTGTCTGTGCAGTGCGATGAGACCGCGCGCCCTCCCACTCCATCTCCAAGCAGTACAGACAGGCGCTGCGGGACCACTACCTGCCCATGAGTCACTCAGTGGCCATCTTGGTCATCTGTCCACGTACTGCAGAGCTTGTGTGTTCCGGTAAGCCTTACTGTACTTAACAATGGCCCCAGAGCACAAGAGTAGTTTGCTGACAATTCAGATGTGCCAAAGAGAAGACGCAGTCTGCTCCCTTTAAGTGAAAAGGTACGTACAGGGAAAAATATTATATTTAGGGCTTGGTACCATCTTTGGTTTCAGGCATCCACCGGGGATTTTGGAATATATCCCCTGCAGATAAGGGGAAAGTGCTGTACTGTCTCCTTGCTCTGTACTCTCACACAGACTTTCTCATTATATCACCAACCTCTATCTCTTCCCTACTCCAGTCTCTTCTTTCATAAATCATGCTATTCAGAGAGGTTAGATGATCCCACCAATGCCTATCATGCCCAAACATTTACTGAACATTACCCTAAATTGTTTTAATAACTGTGGCAAAACACTGCAATATGTGATTTATAAGATATGTGGCCCTGACCAGTGAGGCTTTGTTGGTTGGGCATCAACCCGAAAATCGATATAGGCCGCTGGTTCAATTCCCGGTCAGGGCACGTGCCTAGGTTGCCAGTTCAGTCTCTGGTAGGGGCACGACCAGAGGCAACCTATCAATGCTTTTCTCCCTCCCTCCCCCCTAGCCAACCCCGTAAGTGACACCCCCCCCCCCAACTCCCAGAACCACTGGAATTCTCCAAGTCTTAGAGGGATAAAGGTGTCTTTTGCTGTTAATGAAGTGATATTTACAGAACACCTAGGGAGGGGGGATGGTTGCCAGGAGAACCAACCACTTGATTAGAAGGTTGGAACTTGCAGCTCCACTCACTCCCTGACCTCCAGGGAAGCTGGAGGTTGAATTCAATTATCAATGGCTAGTGATTTAATCTATCAAGCCTACATAACAAAACCTTCATTAAAAACCCAAAGGACTGAGCCTGGAAAGCTTCCAGGTTGGTGGGCACTGGAGGTGCGGGGAGAGGGGCTCAGAAGCGCCACGCCCCTCTCCCCCTACCATGCCCTGCGCTTCTCTGTTATCGAGCTGCTCCTGTGCTATAGCCTTTTCAAGTAAACCGGTGATCTAGTAACTAAAATGTTTCTCTGACTTCTGAGTCATTCTAGAAAGTAACTGAACCCAAGGGGGAGCCGCGGGAACCTCTGATTTATCTCCAGTAAGTCAAAAGCACAGGTCACACGCTGGACCTGCAATGGGCAACCGGCACTGCAGGTTGTCCTTGGAACCTCCAACTTGCAGCCAATTGGTCAGAAGCAGGAGTAAGAGCTTGACAAGCACCGGATGTTGTCTGGAGGGTGCAAAACCATGTAGGATGGACGCTTAACCTGTGGAATCTAACACTGTCTCTGGGTAGGTAGTACGGGAAATAAGTTGAATTCTTGGATACCCTGCTCAAGTTTGAAAATTGTTTGTTGGTGTGGGGAATCTTTCTCCCCCAACCCCCACCACACCATGTTGGAAATTGGGTCTCAAAATAAACACAAAATATAAAATTTACCATTTTAGCCATTTTAAAGGGCACAAGTCAGTAGCAAAATACACTGACAATGTTATACACCCATCGCCGCCATCTAATTATTACTATATTGATGATAGCACATTTACCATGATCAAACAAATCTGCCTGTCACGGCCCAGAAACATACTCTTGTTTATTACCTCCCCTTCCCGGGGTCACCTTGCTCAAATATACAGTGCATTTGCCTTACGCAGGGCAGTTCTTCAAAACTAGAGCCAACAGGTGTCAGTTTCACCACCCCACTGATGGGTGGGCACCTCCTTTCCTCCCCCTCTAAGCTACTGTGCCTCTCCCACTGCCTGAAGCATTTTTTACCTTTACACTTTTGCAGGTTACAGCCAAGGACCTTGCACGAGAGCCATCAATTAATATGTACTTCAATAAAATTAAAAATGATAAACGGGTACATTATTATTATTAAGGGTCTCATTGTTTCAGGAACCAACTGACAAAAATCTATGTCCCTTACCTTATCCACCAGTAACAATAATAATAGTGTCCATTTACTGAGTCCTTTAAACACACCCAGCACTAGTCTTTTAAAATTCCTTAAACATACTACCTCATTTTATTTTCAAAAAACAAAAACAAAAACAAACCCACTCTAAGACTATACTTATTCTAGAGCACTTCTGGACTCCATCCTACTCTGCTCTTGATTAAAATGTTGTGTATTTAACCTATCATCTTGCCTACTTGTAATCTGGTAGTCCTCCGTCGCTTAGCTTAAGCACAACCTGTGACAATGCAAAGCTAACAATTTGACATTTACTACTTGCCAGACATGAAAAAGTGCAATAAAAATGATCAGACAAGGATGCAAGAGGAACATACCATCGGAAGTTCTATTCATCATGGGTGAGCCTCTGGACATGGTGTTTTGATAACTCACAGGTGTCCGCCGTGCACTGGTGTCGTCGTAAATCCCCGGGCTCAGCTGTGCTTTGGGAGCTTCATGAAGAGTTGACCTAAGAACTGAGGGGCCAGAGCTTACCACCGACGTATGGCGGGAACGCACTGGCTCACCTGCTTTCACATCCTCGTATTTTCCCCGTTCTATCACTTTTATGCTCTCTGGCACAATTTCCAGTGGAGGCATTCCACGGGCTAGTTTGCTAGGTCCTGTGATTAAGGATTTGACGTTGTGTTTGATGGCAGATTGACCCGAGCTGCTGTCAAACTTTATTGGTGTACCCTAAAGGGAAAGAAAGAAACAGTATAGGTAGTCCAAAGCAGCTAAATATTTTTCTATCTAAGGTCTATATGTCCCTCATGGAAATGATAGCTTGCTATAGTAATCATTTTTTCCGATTACAATTTACATTCAATATTATTTTGTATTAGTTTCATGAGTACAGCACAGCAGATAGACAATCATGTACTTTACAAAGTATTCCCCCAATATTTCAAGTACTCATCTGGTACCATACATAATTATTACAATAGTATTAACTATATTCCTTATGCTGTGATTTACATCCTTGTGACTATTTTGTGACTACTAACTTATACTTCCCAATCCTGTTACCTTTTTCACCTAGCCCCGCTACCTGCCTCCCAGCTGGCCACCCTCAGTTTGTTCTCTGTTTTCTGTAAGTTTGTTTTGCTTGTTCATTTATTTTGTTTTTTAGATTCTGCATATAGGTGAAATCATATGGCATTTGTTTGATTTATTTCACTAAGCCTAATACTTTCTAAGTCCATCTATGCTGTTGCAAAAGATAAGCTTTTGTTTTTTTAATGGCCAAGTAATATTCAATCGTATATATGTACCACACTTTTTAAAATTTATTGGTTTTTTTAGGACAGAGAGATCTCTGAAGGGAGAGAGAGAAACATCCATTTGTTGTTCCACTTATTTATGCATTGAATGGTTGCTTCTTACATGTGCCCTGACCTGAGATTGAACCCACAACCATGGCGTACTGGGATGCTGCTGTAAGCAAAAGAGGTACCCAGCCAAGGCTAGTACCACAACTTTTTTTATCCACTCATCTATTTATGAGCACTTGTGCACTTCTGTATCGTGGCTATTGTAAATAATGCTTCAATGAACACAGAGGTGCATATATTCTTTCAACTTAGTATATTGGGTGTAGTAATCTTTGTTATCTATGTGCACGTCTCAATCACAAGCCCACCAATTCTGGGTTGCATAATTTCCCACATTATACACTCCACACTATGGACACAATAAAAGCTAATGATAAAGCATACACACCACTTTCACGTTTACTTCCAAAAGATCTGACCTCATAAGAAGTACTTATCATTAGTAGTAAGCTGCACTTTTTAAAATGCTTCATGACATGACTATCACAATCTAAAGTGGAGTGACTATCAAAAAGAACCATGATCCAGTTACCTGGGAGATGGAACCCTCGATTATGGGCCTTGTGCCCTGGACCACTTCCGGGGTTTTCCGGCTTTCCTGAGTTAAAATGTCTTGTCGTGGAATCTCATGAATGGAGCGCCCCATTTCTTTGATGGTGGTAATACCATCATATGGTTTTCCTTTGGTAATGGCACCTTCAAATGCTCGTATGGGAGGACTCTCCCTCTTAATCTGTTTGGGATATTTAAGGCCATCTTCAAAGCTTTCAGTTGTTGCTCTTGGTGTGCCTTCAAAAAAATTCAAGAAACATACTTCTTAAAATAATGCCCACAGTTGCATAACAATGACACTGAAATGTACACTTAAAAATTGTTAAAGTGGTAAATTTGTTACATATATTTTACCACAATTTTAAAAAATTGATGCCTTTTCACCTTGCAGTTTCTAATCAATTTTCTGTTTACAACAGATCCTTAAATAAATATTCATCAGTCATTTTTGTAGGGTTGTTCAAAATTTAAGACATCATTCATCACAATCACACAACGATTCTTATACAATAAAGATGTCTCTAATTCAAAGATTAGGCAACTATCATCTGCACATATAGTATACAGCTCAGAAACAGAAGATTTACAATCAAGACTTAAATATCTAATATTTCAAAAGGAAAAATGTCTTGAAAAGCAGGTTTCACAAACTGGAAGTTAACATCCAACTACTCTGCCAGGGAGGGAGCCATGACAAACGAACAGTTACCCTGCATTATGGAGCCAGACAGCACAGTCCGTTCTTTGAGGTCAGAATGAGGACTCCCCCTGGGTAATGCTCGGCATATCAGCCCTTTCAAAACAAGAAAGCAATTCAAGCATTAAACACAATGGATATGTCAATTCACATATACTTCATACTGTCCTTACAGTATCTATTTTTGATAAAAGCTCTATGGAGAAAGGGGTATCATTTTAAACTGTGCACAGTGCCAGGTGGGGACTAGACTTGTTGGAGGGATCACTTTGTAAATTATATAAATGTCTAAGCACTATGCTTGTATACCTGAAACTAATATACTATTGAATGTCAACTGCAATGGAAAAAAAAGTTGTTTTTTTTTAATTTGTGAACTATTCAGAAGAATATGATGAAATAAAAGTTGGAAATATCAAACATGACACCTCCTATCCCTTTTTAAATGTTTTCCTAAATAAAAAAATGGCCGCAAAAGACATCTATTATGGGTCAAAAGGGAAAGAAAGAGCCCTGGCCAGGTGGCTCGGGTGGTTGGAGTGTCATCCGGTACACCAAAAGGTGCAAGGCCTGGTCAGGACACATGTCTAGGTTGTGGGTTCAATCCCTGGTCAGGGTGTGTACAGGAGGCAACCAGTGAGTATTACTCTCTCTCTTTCTCTTCCTTCCTCTCTAAAATCAGTAAACTTATCCTCAGGTGAGGATTTTTTTTAAAAAAGGAAACAAAGACACTTTCAAAGCTAAATCTAAAATCCCAATGCTTCTTTACCAAGGTGAGAGAAAATACAAAGGGACTGAAAATCACTGTTTAGCTTTGAAATATATCTGTGAGAAAAGGAAAACATGAAAAATGGACACCTTAAAAATAGATAAAGCAAAGATGCAAATGCAGAGCAAAATTAAAGAGTCATAAATAACCTCAAAATATTTCATGCTGTACAATATGTGTACAGGTTGAGGCAAAGTAGGTCAGAGTTGTTTGTATGGAAAATAAATACAAGAATAAATCTGTTTCGTGTACTCACAACTTTTGTTCCACCCTGTATTGCTGTTAATTTTGAATCAAGGATTGGAAATAACCACACCCATTTACCCTAAAGTAAAGGGGAGTAAGATTTTTTTTTTAATATAAAGAAAATCTAAAATTAGATGGGTCTTCTAAGATTGAGGAGTCAGTACCCTGTTTTCAGTATTTCATCAAGATTAAAATTAAGCAGTTGAGGGCTAGTTACGATTTAAAGAAAGTCATTAAAAAAAAACTATAATTTACTGAATGCATTATCCCATGATCAGCACAAATTCACCAAGAAAGAGTGAAGCTCTAATTCAAATACATGTCTTTGCTCTATCCATTATACCACTTTACCTGCCTCACAATAAAGACAAAATTCTCATAATGAATTTTACATTTTTAAACTCATTTAACTAAAACGGGAAACACCTACAAATTATGTGGTAATTCTAATTAACCTATGACATGACCAATAATGTTTAATTTTTACTTCCTTCCACTGACATGTACCATGATTTATATGTAAATATGAATATAAATTTAAACATATTACTGTTTCATATTACTATATCCTCTATTTTCTACATTATACATGTAATAATATATTAGTGGGTTTCATTTCTATATTAATATAAATTCCAGGTAGAAACAACAGAGTCTGAATACAATCTAATCCAACAATGCAAACTTACTATACAAAATTAAATGTATCTAAATGACGTCTGGAAACAAGACTTTACCCTCTAACGGTGCTGACACAGGAGACTCCCTCATTGGCAAGCTTTGCTTTATATTTCCTTCCACTGATTCATAGCTTCTTTTTAAACTCATTTCATGAGCTGTTCTCGGACTCCTTGTCCCTTCTCGGACATTTTTAATATCTGCAGGATACAGAAACAAGAATTGCTCAGAGTTCAAGGCCTATTGTACAGTAAGAAAGTTACTGTAATTTCACAGTCTATCTTATAAAAACAATAATATAGAAACTAGCCTTAACCTACAATATAACTCTGTGCAAATGATATTTATAAAAATGTCTTTGTTCATTCAAATATACTTATTGAGTTCCAGGCTTAAGCTAGGCTTACAGATAATGTTAACTTTAAGTCCCTTTGCTCATGAAACTTACCCAATAGTGACGGACACAGATAAATTAATAGGCAATCATTATAGAGGATACTAAGTACTATGGAAAGAAAAGTACAATGTGCTGTGAGAATGCTGGAAGGGAAACCTAACACATTCAGGTACTGATAAGGCTGCTCTAGAAAAAGCAATATTTAAGCTTAGAACTGAATGACAAATAATAGTTGCTTAAGTTGAAAGTAAAGGGAGGAAGAAGTGGCAAAGACCAAGGGGACAATGAACACAAAGACCCCCCCGCACCAGACAGAGTACGGTACCTTAAAGTAATTTAAACTCGGGGGTTAGGGGGTGGAAGGACTGAGTGAAAAGGAAAAAGGACTCATGGACATGCACAGCAGTAGTGTGGTGATTGTCAGGGGGAAGGGGAATACGAGGGGAGTAAATGCTAATGCAAAACTATATGATGAAAAATGTATTTTAAAAAAACTGACTCAGTTAATGGCCAATGTGTAGAGTGAGGCTAGGAAAAGGAGTCCAGGGCAAAGGGGCTCCAGGAAAAAGTGGAAAGGGAACAAGCTGAAGAGATAAGCATGAGGCTGATCATGGAGCGGTGATCAAACCAAGGCAAGGAGCTTTACAATAACCCTGAAGGCAACAAAGCGTCAGGCAGGATGTAACATGTCATGCAGTTCTGACTACAGGTTAGAACTGAAGGCAGGGAGGTCGGTTAGGCAGCTGCTGAGCTATCCAGATGAAAGACGATGGTAACGGCAGAGAATAAACAGGAAGGGAAGGATTCCAGGGACTTTAGGAAAGGGAACAGAAACAACTCAGTGAGGGCCTGACTGGGTGTGGAAAGCTTTAGGAGGAGGAGTCAAAGAGGACATGGATACTTCCGGCTTCAACAATGTACATTAATTTCTTTTACCAGAAAGAAAATGAAAACCAATACATGACAGAATGTTAAAACAATAGAGGAGGAAGGAAATAAGAAAGTTACCACATATTTTGCATCAGGCACTGTGTACTCAAGTATTTCATTTATTTGTATTTGAAGAGAAAGATAAAGCGCAACTAATAACTACCCAGATCACAAAGAGTCGCAAATGAGAACTCAAATCTAGTTCATCACTTGGCTTTTATACCATAACTGAGTCATTCTTATAAACTAATATTAATGGAGAAATATAACTTAAGGGTATATCTAAAGAAATATTTTCATACACACATTAAAGTAGTTATATTTAAGGAGAATTTAAATTCAGTACTTTTTCTAGGATTATCAGACTACTATCTACTCCCTAATTCTTAACTCATAGCGTTGGAACCTCTCTAAAATAAAAGTGGCCCTAATAAGTGAGCAGAGGTTCTTTCCCTTGGCAGCACCGGCAGACGAGGGCTGGCGTCGCTGCCACTGACGCTGCCCTTGGCAGGTCTGCACTGTCACTTTTTATTGACTGTCTCGCTTAATTTTCTGAAACATTTTATGAGAAGGTACTATTAATAAGTCCTTTTACAGAGAGGAAACTTGGGCTTAGGGAAGGGAAACTAACTCCCTAAAGCAAGTACGTGCGGAACCAGAGGCAAGGTTTTTAATCACACACTTACAGGACTGGCTTCAGTGTGGAGACGTAATACTTACTATCATAGGATAAAATGTGTCCACTTTTGCCTTCATAAATGACATGGCCTTTGGATGCAGCTTCCTCTCTGCCTTTCTCAGGACTGCTCTCTTCAATGGGTATTCTGGAAATGGGTCCTTTCACCAAAGCCTCAGTGGGCATGCCAGCCTGGGACAGAGCTGGGGTACCCTGCCATCAAATCAAACACAAGCAACAGAGAAGTCACTGGAGGTCCACGGAAGCGCAAGACACTCAGAAAATGGGACCTACTGCACGGAGAGTCAGATCAGCCCGTGTCTTCAGGGGAGAGAAAACAAGCACATGGGAAAGAATCACACATTAAGGTTTTAGAAATATAAAAAATATTATATATCTTCATCTTTGAACACTGACACACACACAAAATCTCTTCAAATGCTGATAAATATATGAGCTGAATCAGCTTTCTTTCCCCACTGGGAATTCAAACCTTTATGAAGGCACTTACCTGGTGGAAAAAAATTGTTTTAAGGCCTAAAATCATGCAAATGTAATAAAGCTTTTTCAAAATTTCTAGTGAAAATAAGACAATAAATTAAGCTGTAACTTTTAGAGTGCCATAACTTTCTCTCATAATGTGGTAAGAGGAAGAAAGAGCAAGCAGTTCAATGTTTTTATGCAGAAAGTTTATGGACCTGGGATTTACCACCACTGAAACCCAGTCCCATAACCCAAGATTAACAGCTTAATCAC
This sequence comes from Pteronotus mesoamericanus, assembly GCF_021234165.1. Classification (NCBI taxonomy): domain Eukaryota; kingdom Metazoa; phylum Chordata; class Mammalia; order Chiroptera; family Mormoopidae; genus Pteronotus; species Pteronotus mesoamericanus. The sequence continues at coordinate 3,239,702 of NW_026555090.1, forward strand.
AAAACTGCAATATATAGCTGGAACAGCCAAAGCTCTTGAGGCCTGACCTCTAGTGTTCATAGTATTTCAGAAATGAGTGTAACAAACCTGAGTGATTGAGCCCCGTAGGGATGGGATACTTTCCACGGAAATTTTGCTGGTTGGGGTCCCCCGAGTTATACTTCCTTCTTGAGTGGCCCCTGTGGTACCTGAATAAAAACAAAATCATTTGCAGTTTACATCCCCTACCCCTGCAAAGAAAACAAACAACAACAACAAAAAAAATCAACCCCTACTTAGGAAAAGGATAAGAAGAGAAGGAAATAGCAGCACAAAAAAATAGTTTGATTTATTGAGATGTACTTTAAAAAAAAAATGCAATTATTACAAAGGATGCTGAAATATGGAATTTCAAAGGTCTTAAATAAATTTTATATGGAAAGAAAACTTAAACTTAGAATTTAAAGGCTCTAACTCAAAAACCCACCATTAAACATATCAATTACTTACTTTAATAAATTTATTGGGGACAAAAGTTTAATATTTCTGCCAAACAGCATATTTTTACCTCTGACCACTCCTTCATGTTGTGCCCTGACCAATAAACCCTCAGGTTGTGAATTTTGGCTTCGAGGAGAAAATTCTTCCTGCTTGATGTAGGTTACAGAAGCTATGGAGCAAAGAAAAGAGAAAAACAAAGAGATCAAACACTGAGTTACTGACTACAAGGCTACAAATGCAGAAACACCGTATTTACTCACGGACCTGACTTGGCAGACTCCTGTTGCCGTGGTAGTCCAAGAGAGATGGAGCCCACTGAGGGCTTAGCTGTTTCTTGAGTGTAGGAAGCCTGATTATGAGAAGTCAAATAAGTGCCAGGTGTTCCCTAAAAATAATTTTAAAAGACTAAAATAACACTGCCTTTTCACAAGGTCAACTATAAATTATAAATTTAATGTTTACATTTCTGTTTATAAAACTTACAACCCCAATGCCCAAAATTTAAAGTATGTTTTGTAGAGCAAGGAAATCCTTATACGGTCAGATATTCTATGCTTATATGGTCAATTAATAAAGTGTCAACTAATACACAATTAATAAAATGGTCAATTTAAAAAATGTCTATTACTCTACACTCATATAGTCAATTACTCTATACTTACATGATCAATTAATCTATGACAAAGGAGGTAGGAATAAACAATGGGGAAAAGACAGCCTCTTCATAAACTGGACAGATACATGGGAAAAAAAAAAAGTTGGATTGCTTTCTTACATAGCATACAAAACTAAACTCAAAATGAAATAAAGACTTAACTATAAGACCGAGACCATAAAACTCCTAGAAAACCCAGGCAGTAAATTCTTTGATAGCAGTCTTAGCAGTATTTTTTTGGATGTCTCCTCAGGCAAGGGCAACAAAAGCAAAAATAAACAAATGGGACTATTTCAAACCAAAAAGCTTTACACAGCAAAGGAAACCATCAACAAAACATCAAAAATGACAACCTATTTGATGGCAGAATATACGGCTTTTGCCTCTAACATGTAAAGAACTTATACAATCTAGTTACAAAAAGACCCAATAAAAACAGATAAAGACTTAAATAATCACTTCACAGTCAGAAGTACAAATAGCCAGTTAAGTATATCAAAAACTGTTCAACCTCATTTGTTGCCAGGAAAATGCAAAATAAAACCACAAAAATATTACACACCCATTGGATTGACTAAAATTTGAAAAAACAAAACAAAACTGACAACAAGAAATGGAGCAACCTGAAGTATCATACATTGGTGGTGGTAGTGTCAAATTGTAGAACCACTCTGGAAAATTATAAAGTAATACATACATATACCCAGCAATTCTATTGTTGGAATTACATAAAAGAAATGAAAACCTATGTCTATAAAGGGCTCAGTACAAAAATATTCCTAACAGTTTTATTCCTAGTGGCCCAAAAGTAGAAACAGTTCAGGTTTCCATCAACAAGGCAATGGATAAACGAATGTTCATACACGGGAGTCGTATTCAGCCATAAAAAGGAAGAAACTACTGGTTACACAAAAACCTAGATAAACCCCTAAAACCACTATGCTAAGTTAAAGACAGAAACAAAAGAGTACACACTGTATACTTCAATTTATATAGAGTTCTAGAAAAGGCAAAACTGATGTACAACAGCAGAAAGCAGAACAGTAGCGGCTCCAGGCACTGGAAGAGGTCTGCTGAGGGCAGGGCATGAGAACACATTCCAATGTGACGGAAGTGTCCGGAAGTGTCCTAATCGATAGAACCTGGCCAGAGAGCGGTCACTGGCTGCGCACAATTGTCAAAACTGATCAAATGGCTAAGAGCAAATGATATTAAAAATAAAAAAAGATATATAGTAGCCATAGTCAGAATAAACTAGGGTCTGACAATCATCTGTAGTTTAATATGCAGAGCCTTTATAATAGATAGTCAACAAATATTCTAGTTACTTGATAATATTCCATTTTCAATTACACTAAACTCCAGAGCACACGGTTATACCAGGTGGTTGGTATGCCACGGTCACTCAGTCTGGGCATGTAACTCATACAAACTGCCTCTGTGTGGCATGGAGTGCAGTGATTGCTGCATTTTCTGGTCATTGTCCCTTCATACACATACAAAGATTTTTATTTATTAGGATTCTGACAAAGTAGAATGAGAAGGAAGATAATTTTTACCAAAGCCGTATTCAATTACCTGTGAGATGGAGCCTCCCAGAATAAAAGATGGTTTTTCTGAAGCCACTGTGGTTTTGGATGATGGGATGAGAGGAGGCGGCGGCCTAGTGGGTCGAGTTGTTGGAAGCCGGACCCCTTCAGGGAGATTAGTTATCACTTGATGTGGAGCAGGCTGGAGGGCTTTTAAAAGGGGAGGTGGGGGGAAAGGTTTAAAATAGTCAATTTCCTGGTCTGAAACATTTTACCTATCTCAGTCATTCCTAAATTTTTGAATCAAAAATTAAATTGTAAGTTCAGGATGAAGCTGAGGATGAACATTTTTATTTTAAGTTTTGCTGACACTTGAATTAAACCTGTATACATATTCAGGTCACTAGTGGTATTTGTGAGGTTGAAATATTCAACTCCCTGTCAAACCAGAGCTCTAGAAAAAGCTAATGTTCATTTCAAACTATTTCTGCTTAGCATGTAAATAGCAATCTCTAATACTGTATTTTGCCATGTATAGTGCTCTCCCGAGTATAATGTGCACTCACATTCTGTATGCATTATACATGGGATTATTTTTTTTAAGATTTTATTTATTTATTTTTAGACAGAGGGAAGGGGAGGGAGAAAGATAGGGAGAGAAACATCAATGTGTGGTTACCTCTCACACATCCACTACTGGGGACCTGGCTTGCAACCCAAGCACGTGCCCTGACTGGGGATGGAACCAGCCACCCTTTGGTTTGCAGGCTGGCGCTCAATCCACTGAGCCACACCAGCTAGGGCTATACACAGGATAGATATACCCATTATTATATTCATGGTATGTAATACTTATACACATGTATAATGCCCATGCTTATTCTTCCCTCAGAAATTTGGGCAAAAAAGTATGTATTATACATGGTGAAATATGGTGATTTTTTTTCTCCTTTTCCATCACTTTTTGGACCTCACCATGGAGGTAAGATAAAAGGGTGCTCCTTATGAGTACTTGATATCACAACTTTGGAGAATATACTAACAAGATTAACAACCAATTATATGTCATCTTTGTTTCTTACATAATTTGAGAAACATTTACTGATTCTAGCTCTCTCAGACTCCTGAATTTCTGCGGTAAGTAGGGGAAAGTGGAGATCTCAAGATTTTTATAAAGTACTCGTACTCTTAAGAGGAAAGCTAGTCAATGTCACAGTATATGTGTGTCGGCATAAACTTCCCAGTGGCCCAGTGACTCTCCGCTGAACATAACTAGTGATGGAATGCAGAGAAACAAGAAAGTAATTTTGAAAAAACAAGGACATGTCCAGGAAGAGCACTTAGTTCACAAGATTAAACTACCCATGTCTAACATCTGTAGGTAGGTGGCCCGCAGCCACTGCACAGAGGGACAGCATTTACCCGGCAGGACACTAGAGCGGGCTGCGCTCCTGCGGGGCTGCAGCGCGGCCTGCCTGGCTCCTTTCGGAGAGAGCTCACACGGTGACGCTGGCCCTGCTGCGGTACTGCGCCTCTGTGCTTCCTGCTCTAGAGCACATCTGACTTCAGCATGAGGCACAGAAGCGACTGATTTTCCTATGAAAGTTAAAGTTATCAAAATAAGGAAAAAACCCCAAATTAAAATAGTAAGTGTGAAAGGACCAAAACCACGTCATCCAGGGGCAGATCCAACTGTATACTAACATCAAGGCCTAAAATTCCTCCACAGAGAGGTTAAGAAACCCTATAAACCTAAATTTCTTGTGTACACACCATCACTATAGCCTAATAAAATCCTCAAAAATTCAATTATAATTTTTCCCTTCAAAAGGAAAAAGAACTTCTCTTTCCTCTCATTAGGAAAATCAAGTGTTTTCACTTGCAGTAAAGACCACAGCAGGCAAACACCAGATTATCTAGGCATTCTGTGAATTCAAGTCTGGCCTGAATTAGAAGTCAGGTCTCTGAGGATTCCAAATCTTATAACTAGCCAGCTGAAACCCACTACTTAATACACAGAGCAATAAATGTGATAAGAAAAGGAAGAAGCAGCCTTTCAAAAGATGCAGACTGAACTAATCCAAAAAACCTACCACCGCTTATAAAACTATGAATTTTACTGCAATAATGCTAACAAAAATTACTCCATGTAATTTATCTCCACATAAAGCATGAAAAGACTTCAGGCATTTAAAGGACATACATGCAAGTCACAGTAAGACATACAATAAATATATATGTATATATATTACATATAACTTTCCCTTTTTAAAATGAAATTGACACATAATTTCGGAAAATTAAAAAAACACAAAGAGAAAGTGAAATCACCATAACCCAAACCACCTAGGTTTGTGGCATTTTAATGTCCCCCAGAACAAATTCCTGTTCATATTATTATTCTTTTGCTTACCTAGTCTTATCCATTTATTCTTTCATATAAATCTAAATTTAAAATCGTTCTGAGTAGTTCCTCCCAAAAGTACCACTGGAATTTTCACTGGACTTGCATTAAATTTATGAATACAGAAGACAACATTTTACAATAATGAGTTTTCTAATTAAGAAACCTATGCATTTTCATGTGGATCTCACACATTCTTTGCTCAAAATTAATTATAGGTATTTTATATTTTGTTGCTAGGAAAACCACCTTTGTCATATATGAGTTTATAGATACACAGGACAGAAAGATGTTGATTTCTGTATATTAATTTTTTCTTAGAAATTTAACGAACATTCCCTTCAGCTCTAATAATTTTTCGGTTTATTCTTATTAGGCTTTCTAGGTAGGTAATATTATCCTGTGTATAAAAAGCCTTCTCCCTTCAAACAGTTACACCTCTTCTTTGATTCTACTTTTCCCTACTGTACTATATTAAAGTAATGGTGGGCACTCGATAGTTCCCCTCCAAGGGAAGGTCTCTGGCGTTTCACTATTAAGTGGAGGGTTTGTAACTGCTTTCAAAGAAAGATTCATTAGTACAAGGCAAAGAAACTTTTAAATTTCTTTGGTTTACTAAGATATTTTTAAAAACCAGAAATAATTGTAGCAATATCAGCTATTACTTAGTATGTACTATTTGCAGAGCACTATGTGTACATGAATTATCTCATTTAGCCCTTATGACCAATGAGATTATTAACACCATTTTACAGATAAGGAAACTGAGGCTCAAAGAATCACGCCTAACTGCCCAACTAAGGTCACACTGCCAGGGATTTTTCAAAAGCAATATAATTCCTGGCGTGGACCTCTAATGCACAGCTTACTGTCTCTCTGAAGTGCTGGGTATTGAATTTCAGATGCCTCTGGGATATCCGTCAAGATAACAGTACTCCTCCTTCTCTGACATATTAAAATATTAAGTGTTCTAACACTGAAGATTTATGAAATAAACCAACTTCAAAAGAAAACTACTTCTTCCTTTCTGGAGAATTTAACATGATAGTGTATTATAAAATCAATGCTCGACTGTTTTGCCATTCCCAATAGGTTTATAATTATATGGAAAAATCCACTCTGTCATAGTCGTTGTTAAAGAAAAAGAAACAATGGAAATTTATATGGTTCTAAGTACAACTATTTAATCACTATGTATTCAGAGCTGAAAAAATAAGGAAGTAAACAACAAAAACAAAATAAGCAAACTAGATTCAGTTGCCTCAAAGCATTTACTCTTATTTCAATTATTTGGTTAACCTGCTTTTTAGAAGTGCAATTCTAACTCTATCTCAACATATAGAAATTTGAGTTCCTTCACTGTAGGAAAAAAGGCTTCAAACCAAAGGGTCAACTTGTGTAAATGTTACTGGAAAGTGAAAACAATTCTTCCCTAAGATATTTTTTTCTATAGATGGAAAGGCTTTATGTCACTTTAAAAGGGTACATTTACAATAATTATTTATAGCACTGACATTAAGAGAAAATGAATACAATCAAAAAGCTGGGCAACAGGTTCTGTCTGTTTTGAAATGAGACCATGAAGGGAAAAATAAAAACCATGGTCCTACAGTCTGGACTGTACCAGCCTGTCTATATAAATAGTGATGGCTTATACATAAATCCACTTTTTTTTTTTTTTTTTTTTTTGCTGCAAAGAGTTTTATTGTTTCCATTTGGTCCAATGCATGGGAGACAGTTCCAGGGTGGTTTAAAGGGTGTCTAGCAGTTTCAGGGAGAGGCTCAGGCAAAAGCCAGATATCAGGAAAATGCAGAGGGGCCCCTCAAAGGCCTCTGGGCTCCAAAGGCTCCTCGTCATGCTTTGCCTGAGGAGGAGCCTTTCAAAGAGATATTTGCCCACCCAGCCTGGGTGCCAGCCAGCCTACAGATGTTAGTCAGGTGGTCGCCCATGTTCTTGATGAGTTTCACCTCATCCAGGAAGTGGTTCTCCCAGAAGTCACAGAGATGAGGGTCTGTGTGGGGAGAAGCCAGGACATGCAGACCCAAAAGGACCAGTTTAGGTTCTTTTCCAAGGCCAAGGCAGCTTCCATAGCACCTGAGTGTCACCCCACTCATCTTGGGAAGGCTTCAGCACGTCCCGGAAGAGAAGGTGGCCACTGCTCTGGTTTTGCAGTTTTAAAAGACGCTCGATGCCCTCATGCTTCTCCTTGGCCAACTCCCAGAAGAACTGCCCCATGCCATGCAGGGCCACATTGTCATGGTTAAAACAGAAGCCCAGAGAGAGGCAGGTGTAGGAGGCCCGCAGATGCAGGTGGGCCAGGACGTTGACAGCAGCCTCCACCTTGGTGGAAAAATTCTGGTACGTGTGGGAGCTCAAGGTTCTTTGGCAAGCTGGCCGGTCTCGGAGGCTGAGGATGGCTGAGGGGGTTCCAAAGGTAGTGACTCGAAGAGGTTGGAGGGTAGTTGGAAAGAAGGGGCGTCCCTACGTCTATTCCGTCCAAACCCTGTTGAAGAGGCAGATCCCAGGACTACGGAGGGCACTGCCTCACATTCTCATTATTTTTAACATCCTATAAACTACTCTATGATGTTGCATTAACAATATTTGTGTCAAACATTCTACATACATACAATTTAACTGCAAATGTAATGTTATTTGGAAGAATATATTTTACAATGAACTATAGGACAGCTATTAACTAAGGAAAGACTTCAGACACTTGTTAAATAAATTGCTGGATGAACATACTAGGTAGGTTATTTAAAACAAAACTTAACCTTGGGATAAAATATAATCAACTGTCCCAGTTTGTAGAGTCACCCTGAACCAAACTGGTGTCATATTAATAAACACCTTGATGTCATATTAATCAAAAATATAAATAGAGGTCGGTTTTTAAGACCACCAGATTATGATTAAATATCAGGATACCACGCGAATCTAAACCACATGGATTAATGTTACTGACCACAGAGAAATGCAGTTCATAGTTTGGAATCTCAGAATTTGGGGCTCTAACCTGTTTCAGTTTTTGCAGCTCCAAATACAACCCATTTTGTAAAGTAAATCAAGAAAAAATATTGAGGTCCTAAAATAACTATGTTACTACCTGAATAATGTTAAACATTAGTGTAAGTTTGGCAAGTATTATTTGAATCATTTTTAGTTTTAATTTTTCCTCACAAAATTGATTCTAAATCATTCATGTAAGCAACAGACTGATGCTCTGGCCGGGTGGCTCGGCTGGTTGGGGCGCCGTCCCACACGCCAAAAGCCCGCAGGCTCCACCTGGGCGGGGTGCGCACAGGGGGAACCCACTGATGTTTCTTTCTCACTTCACTGTTTCTCTCACAAATCAATAAACATATCCTCGGGTGAGGATTTCAAAAGAAAGGAATAGGTCAACAAACTTTTTAATTATCCTATAATTTATCATTCTCATAATGACAGATTTTCTCGTAACTGGAATGCTCTTAGGCACATCTGCTAAATCATTTATACTCCGTGGTCAATTTAATTCGTTCCTTCAACATGTAATTACTGAGTACACATTATGCCAATTATTGAGTTAGGGGTTAAGGAGTCTCTAGATGCGATATACTAAAAACCCAAAAGTTATCAAAGTTTCTACATTTACTAAAGAAATACTCCTTTAGCATCTATTATATACCCAGTTTTGGTGGGTATCATCACTCTGGTTCACATTTTTATTAGCTTAAGGTTTACATTAAAGACACTAACAATTTTCTATTTAAAACTCTTAACATCAAAGGTTCAGTGTGTCATTTAACTACTAACTCATTATTCATGTGCCTGGAGTGGGGTATCAGCAGGATCAGGTAGGCACCACAGTTCCTTTTTCACCCTTGAAATGCATGGCATTCTGCAGCTAACAGCTCTATCTACAAAAGGTACTGCAAAGAGTCTGCTGGAGCACTGCAAAAAACTAAGCCATAATCATAGAAGGCTTTAATATTCTGATATTCTAACCATGTCATAACATACGGTCCATATGTTAACTATCAAGCAGAACACATGCGCAATCTGCTAACCATGCCAGAACTTACTAAAATTTAGAAATCACTCCCTTTCTTCTTCCTTGAAAAGAAACATGTGTATCACGCACCAACTAAAAATAACAAGTGACATAACGATAACAGTACCTTCATGGTATCTATTTATACTAAATATACACTAATATACTAATTAGTATGCAATATCATATATATTTTTATATGATATATAAATCACATATATACATATATATAAAAATATATATATGGCTGAACAATACTGAATGTTCTTTCTTATGGGTTGCAATCCCAGCAAGATAGGTAGGTAGGTAAGTTGCACTTTACAAAGGAAAAAACTAAAGCTCAGAAAGGTTCACTGGCTTGGCTATGGCCACGCACTGGTAAATGAGGGGGGAGGGTTAAGTCAGGGTCTAACTGGCTCTGCACACTATACACAGCTGTCGCCCGTCACATCAGAGAATCAGCATATTATCCTGACATGGTGATTTGCTTAGAGGACAAGATACTTCGAAAACTCAGACAAAGAGCATAAAGCATGGCTTTTATATAGTCTTCCAGCACAAAGATGAGTATCAGAATATTCAAATAATACAAACATTATTTAATAATTTAACTGAAATCAATTTATCTGTTTGGAAAACATATAATAAAGCAATTGATATGCTGATAAATTCAAAAGCACAAAGGACACTACCTTTGAGTATAGCTTTGTTTCCTTGCAGCTAGGTTCTTTGTGGTGATAGCTCTACCTACCTTCCCACTCCCTGTTTGGACTTTTGGAGGTGCCACATGGACTTGTAGAACTTCTACATTCCAAATCCATCTGTTCCTGCCTCTGCCGCTGTTCTTCCAGAAGTGCTGACTCGTGCATTGCTTTAATGTGTCGCTGGTAGAGGGCATAGCCGCTCACTGGGGTTCCAATTGGTATATTGCAGGGGGTGCAGGAAACCTACAGGAAGAAAAAGAGTCTAAATATGCCATAACCAACATAATAATTACCATCTGTTGCAACTAATGTTTACTTCTGTACTATTACTGGTTGAAGTGATTTTACCATTTTTTAACCAAAGTAATCTCCAAGTATGTCTGCTTTTAACTTACGATGGACAAATCCCTGGTGGTTCAGCCCTGCGTCCTGACCCCTCCCTGTGTCCTCTCACCAGGTGATCATATTCACTTCCGTGGATTTAAAGGTCACCTACATGTTAATGACCCATAAATTTCTATTTCTAAGATGTTTTCCCCAAAGTCCACATTTATAAATACCTAACAACTCCACTTTAGATACTCCAACACCTATACTCAAAACTGAATTTTTCATTTTCTAAACTCAATGCCTCTCCTTCAGTGATCTCCATTTTAGAAAATGGAGCCTCAGCAGCTTCAGGCAAATGCTGGCAGTCATCCTTGACTAACCTATCCTTTCACCCCACAAAACTAACTCATTAGCATATCAGTTCTCCTCCACTTGGAAATAAATGTTACTTCTTCAGATAGGCTGTCCCTAATCATTCAATAGCATACAGAGTGGAGCAAAGGTAGGTTCACAGTTGTGAGTACATGAAACAATTTATTCTTGTATTATTATTTATCATTATATCATTTTCCACATGAAGAACTGTACACCTACTTTTACCCCGCCCTATTTATCACTCCCTCCCCATTTTCCTTCTTATTGTAGCCAGTTCATTTCGTTCACAGTACATAGCACTTATGAGAGTCTGAAATTATATGTTTGTTTGCTTTGTCTATTTTGTCTGCCACACTTCATGAAAGACCCGAGCTGCTAGATCTGACACTAATTGAACAGCCCCCTATCCAGTCCATTATTCCATGAATACAAAACAGTCCTGGGAAGAACAGACAGCTGACCTCTTGCTGAACTTGTTATTGAAAGACTTCCACATTTTTTCTGCTACTAAAAGTAATATTTTTCTTTGAACATGAACACACACATAATTTTCTTGCTTTTGTGCTTTTGGCTTATATGTAAAAATGGCTTTTCCTTTTTGCTATAAAAAGCCCAATGAACTATTCTGGTCTAACTAAAGTACCATTTCATAAGTGGAATCTTTATTACGTGTCTTGTTAAGAAGAAAGTTCTCATTTTAATATTTGATATTTTTCTATGTCTTATTATCAAGACCAACCTTCAAAGTTTTTTTGAAGTCAGAGGCTATGATATATATATTCCAAACAGCATTAAAAATGTTTTCTTGAACTGGGTAGACATTCAATAAATATCCATTTGAATAAATCAATGAATAAACAAATGTTTAATTATTTTTGTGAGCCTACACACAATTTTTCCCAGTTATCACGTGAGACAAGAAACAAATTTTTATCCTCTGGAAAAAAAGCAGAAGCTAAAATACAAGTAAAAGAACAATACCCAAGATTGGAATTCACTATCAAAAGATATTCAAGCTTGTAGACATTAAGGTGAAATGTAAATAAAACTAGATTTGAAATTGTATACTGAAGCTAGCCACAATCTATATACTTCATTGTAAATATTCAAAACCTAGTTACCTATTTATTCTTCTACTGCTTTCTAGAACCAAAAAAAAAGGGGCAAAAACTTACTAATATTTATAGCTAGAACACTGTATTTCGCTTGTCTCCCCACCCTCCCCGGAAATGACAATGCCAATCAATTACCACAATGAATCCAACTATCCAACAGATAAACAGATGAACAAAATGGGGTACTGCCAGTCTTAAAAAGATTCTGACACATTACAGCACAGGTTAGCCTTGAGGATATGATGCTGAGTGAAAGAAACCGGTCATAAAAAGATACTGCATGGTATCTAAAGTAGCCAAATTCATAAAACAGAAATTATTGTAGAATGGTGGTTACAAGGGGCTGGGCAAGGCAGAAAACGGGAATTATGGCAACTGGGAATAGAATCTCAGTTTACAAGATGAAAAAATTCTGGAGATCTGTTTCACAACAATAGGAATACACTTAACACTACTGAACTGTACACTTAGAAAATTATGATAAATTGTTTAAAAACATTTTTAAAATTTATTTTTAGAGAGAGGGGAAGGGAGGGAAAAAGAGAGGTAGAGAAACATCAATGTTAGAGAGGAATATCAGTCGGCTGCCTCTTGTAATGTACCACATCCAGGTATGGAGCCCACAATCTGGGCATGTGCCCTGGCTGGGAACTCAAATCAGCGACCTTTTGCTTTGTATCCTCCCAACAGCTGAGCCACACTGGTCAAGGCTAAGATAATAAATTTTATGTTATGTTATTTTCACCATAGTTTAAAAAAAAAAAAAAATCAAGTACTAATTAGCTCTTGCCGGTGTAGCTCAGTTGATTAGAGCACCATCCCGTAAACAGAAAAGCTGCAGGTTCAATTCCTGGTCAGGGCACATGCTGAGGTTGCGAGTTTGGTCCCAGTCAGGGTGCGTAGGAGAGGCAACTGCTCAATGTTTCTCTTTCACATTGATGTTTCTCTACCCCTCTCTCTCCCTCTCTTCCCCTCTCTCTAAAATCAAAGAACATGTCCACCGGTGAGAATAAAAAAAAAAAAAAAGGTTAAAAACCAAGTACTTATTAAAGAACGGAAAAAATGTCTCTAAAGGTCTTTGTTTTTCAACTTTTCTTACTCATATTGAAAACTTACCATTGGTGGGATAACAGCAGCTCGGTGCTGAAGCTGTGGCAGATCCAGTGGATTTGGTTTCATTGGGGATGAGACCAGTATAGATCCAGCAGGGTTTAGGATTGAAGGCTTTGAGTCCATAGGAAACATTCTATAATTGGCAATTATAAAAAACATAGGTTACATAGTCTTGTTTAAGACTTTAAATACAGGGTGGGGCAAAGGTTGCCTTAGAGTTGTGAGTTCGTGAAACAGTTTAATCTTATATTGTGATTGTTGTATTATTTTTCATACAAGCAACTATGAACCTGCTGATGCCCCACCATGTATACAACTGCCACATCCCTTTTAACTTGCTACGTACACATACATATCACATCGATCTTTGAAGATATTTGAACCTATAATTCAATTTTCCTGGTAAAGAAACCTAATACTGATTTATAGATCGAAATTTCTCTGAATTTAATCATCTGCATGTAACCAACAAAACAGTCTGGGCAAATGCCATCATAACACGTTAAGTATTAATTTACCACTAACATAGGTTACAAACTAGCTTTCTGTTACAAAATGGTTTGCAAGGATCAGAGTATTTTTAAAACATCTGAGTAAACCACTGCCATTTTAAAATTGAGAATTTCACCCTGAATTCCAGACTCCTGGTTTCTCATGAAAAAATGGAACAAAATGGCAACATGAAATCAGCATTCCTGCATAGCAACAGCAGGCTGGACTTGCAGCAGCCGCCCTGTCAAACAGACACATGTTCCTCCTTTCACACAGTATCTGCCATCTCACACTCCACTGGCGACATTCACTTCCAGTGCGCACACTTGAGGGTTCTCACAGCTGATTGGCCTGGCGGTCAATCCCTCCCAATACCACCCACAGAAAACCAGGCTCAACTACAAGACAGTGCACACAGCCCACACAGGGGTGCACCTGGAGCGCCCAGAACGGGAGACTGGGGAGGCTGCACCACCAGGCCCTACAGGACACTTACTACACAAGACCACTCTAACAAGTCCAGGAGACAAGCAGCTCTACCTAATACATAGAAACAAACTCAGGGAAGCAGCCAAAATGCCAAGACAAAGAAACAGGTCCCAAATGAAAGTCCTTCAGAAAAAGAACTGAATGAAATGGAGGCAAACAAACTACCAGTGTTCAAAACAATGGTTATAAGGGTGCTCAAGGAAGTTAGAACTTCCAACAGCATAAAAAAGGACATAGAAACCATAACAAAAGGACCAGTGAGAAATAAAATGATGTGCTAACTGAAACAAAGAATAATTCACAGCAAATCAATAGCAGAGTAGATGACACCGAGAATCAAATCCGTGATTTGGAATATAAGGAAGCAAAATATACCCAATCAAAACAGCAAAAATAAAAAAGAATCCAAAAACATGAAGATGCATAAGAAGCCTCTGGACAACTTCAAGTGTACCAACAGTTGCATCATAGGCATGTCAGAAGGAGAAAAGAGAGAGGAAGAAATTGAAAACCTGTTTGAAAAAAATGACAAAACTTCCAAACGTCCCTAACCTGGTGAAGGAAATAGACATAGAATTCCAGGAAGTACAGAGTCCCAAACAAGATGAATCCAAAGAGGTTCACACCAAGACACATCATAATTAAAATACCAAAGGTTAAAGACAAACAGAGTCTGAAAAGCAGCAAGAGAAAAGCAGTTACCTACCTATAAGGGAGTTCCCAGAAGACCTGATTTCTCAACAGAAACTTTGCAGGCCAGAAGGGAGTAGCAAGAAATATTCAAAGTGGTGAAAAGGAAAAACTCACAATGAAGATTAATCTACCCTACAAAGCTGTTAGAATAGAAGGACAGATAGAAAGCTTCCCAGACAAGAAAAAACAAGTGGTTCATCACCATGAAACCAGTGTTATATGAAATGCTGAAGAGTCTTCTTTAAGAAGGAAAAAAAGATAAAAAATATGAACAATAAAAATGGCAGTGAGCATGTATCTATCCACAACTGAATCTAAAAATCAAAATAAATGAACAAGTAGAACAGAAACAGACTCATAGATACAGAGAACATTTTGCCAGGGAGTACGGGGGAATGGGTGAAAAAGGTGAAGAAATTCAGAAGTGAAAGTTTGTAGTTACAGAATAGTAAAGGGGACTTAAAATACAGCATAGGAAATATAGTCAATAATATGCTAATAACTATGTATAGTGTCAGGTGGATATGAGATTTATTGGGATTATCACTTAGTAAGTTACATAATTTCTAATCACTGGGGTGTACACCTGACATTAATATAATATTGTATGTCAACTGTAGTTGAAAAATAAAAATGATTGGAAAAAAGGAAAGAAATTTTAAAAAAAGCTTAACTTCACAGCTGGAATCTATTTATGTTAACTCCAGTCAAAATTTGGGACAATTAAAACCTAGATTATTGAGAGATGAGGGAAAAAGACTGCTAGATGGCTGAATTTTCTGGAAAAACTAATGGTTAAGTAGGACCTTTTTTTATTTTAATTCCTGTTTATTAAAATTGTAGTATTTACTACTCAAAAATCTTTTTGGAGAAATCATCACTATAATGCTTGATATTACTATAGTATCAAATCTCACTCAAGAGGATGTAAGATATATAATATACTGGATTTGGACTGAAAGCACAGTAACACCATGTAGTACACACTATGAACAGAACTGGGTCCTCTGCTGAGTGGCTTGACTGCCTTTTTCTTATTAAAAAGGGAAAAAAGACCAGGTTGAATTGGGTTCCTGAGTAAACGAGGTTTTAATCTAATTCATTTCTAGAATTTGCATCAGTCTAACATTTTATTGTGATTCTAGATGACTCCTCATTTACTTCAAGGGAAAAACAAAAGACCAGGAAATCAAATATATATAGTAGTATCAATTTCTGTAAAATATAGTTTTTTACTGTAATTTTTATAAAAGCCATAAAGATGAGCCCTAGCTGGTGTGGCTCAGTGGACTGAGCGCCAGCCTGCCAAAGGGTCACTGGTTCGATTCCCAGTCAGGGCACATGACCGGGTTGCAGGCCAGGTCACCAGCAGGGGGCATGCGAGATGTTTCTCTCCCTCTCGTTCTCACTCCCTTCACCTCTAAAATAAAATCTTTAAAAAAGCCATAAAGATGATATATTTTTATATTACTGACTAAAAATACTTATAAGTTAATTTGTATACCTGATATCTTAAATTATAAATATGATCATCTAAAATTTTAGTTGATTAAAAAAAAAGTGATTTTATGCCTTGACAAGTATGGCTCAGTTGGTTGGGCATCATCCCACAAACTGGAAATCCAGCAGTTCGATTCCTGGTCAGGGCACTCGCGTGGGTTATGGGTTCAGTCCCCAGTCAGGGGGCATATGAGAGGCAACTGATCAATGATTGTCTCTCACACTGATGTTCTTCTCCCTCCCTTCCTCTTTCTGAAAACTAAATAAAAATTTTTTTAAAAAGTAATTATAATTACCATTAACTTGTATTTACATTATTTTCTAAAATATTTTCAGAACACTTAACATGTTTCTCCTCTCAGCACTACATTTAATGTTGTAATACTCAGTACTTACTGTACCAACTGTAATACTTAGTACAATACTGAGTACCTACTGTAATACTCAGGTTACTGTAGGCCTTACTTTGAGGCCATAGTATTTTAGAGCAAACAAAGTTGGAGCTAATGCCTCTTGCCTCCACCCATCACCACATCACACTATTTCCATCACCAGGAATGGCAGTGATCTGAGGATTAGTTCACAACTTTGGCAGCTGAAATCCCCATATGGAATGCATGCAAAAGCTAATGTAAAAAAAATACAATCTTTTTCTCTTTTTCTTTTTTAATTTATTGATTTTAGAAAGAGGAAGGGAGGAGAGAGAGAAACATTAATTTGTTGTTCCCCTTATTCATGCGTTCATTGGTTGATTCTTCTATGTGTTCTAACTGGGAATCAAATCTACAGCCTTGGTGCATAAGTGGGACACTCTAACCAACTGAGCTACCTGGCCAGGGCCTCTTATCTTTTTCATTAAAAATAATGATCTTGCCCTGGCTGGTGTGGCTCACTGGATTGAGCACTGGCCTCTGAGCCAAGGGGTTGTTGGTTCGATTCCCAGTCAGGGCACATGCCTGGGTTGCGGGTCAGGACTCCAGTGGGAGGCCCAAGAGAGGCAACCACACATTGATGTTTCTCTCCCTCTCTTTTCCCCTTCCTTCCCCTCTGTCTAAAAATAAATAAATAAATAAAATATTAAAAAAATATATAATGATTACATAATTTCTGTTGGTTAAAAAATGAACAGCATCAAAACCTAATATTAAAAGCACACACACCACCTTTAACTTGCCAATATTTATACAGGAGTACTCACCGTAGCTGGCACCATTCTGTGATTTAGTCAGTGATCAACAGAGTAAAGACAGAATAATACGTAAGGAATGAATCTCACCTCTGTCTCTCTGGTTCTCCATCCACGTCTTCATCAGCACTGCAGGTGGCACTGGAGTCATTGTCTGATTGGGGCTCAGGCCTTTGGACATTTATTTGCTGAGCCACCCCCAAGTCCTCATCTCGAGGCTCTGTCTTCTCACTGGCTCCCTCCACATCTCTTTCTTTGGTATCACCTTCACCTTGAGATGGATTGTTTTCTGGCACCCCCATTTCAACATCTACAGAGTCTGCTTTGGTAGTTGTGGGGAGGTCAAGAACAGAAGTCACTTCAGCACTTGGCTCCTGATGTTCGATATCCATTGGCTCTGCTGTCTCACCAGTGACGTTATTATTCACCTGGGTCTCCACACTTCTATTTTCCGCGGGTTTTGTGCTTGGAACGGAGGAGGAGGGAGACGCACTAGGAGCAGTTTCAGTGGTGCTGTCATGCTCAGCCACAGGTTCAGTGTTTCCTCGAGAAGTCAAGTTTTCAGTGCTGTCTTCGCTGGGCTTCACAGCTTCAACTGGTGAAGGAGAAGGAGCACTTTCTGTATCAGAACTATTTTCAGCACCTTAAAGATAATGATACAGCATAAAAATCTAATAATGAACACGTTTCAGGTGGTGATAGAAACCATGCTTGAAAGTAGTTGTTTAGGATGAATAGTACTCCTTCAATGAACTCACTGAAGTATGACAGCCATTGGGAAAGCCAGCATTCCATAGAGTATGAAAGGGAAAGGTTAAATTGTCTTGACCTTCTGAAATTGAAGGAGTAAATGCTTTTAATAAGTAATATTAATATACGTGAAACTTGAAAAACAGAACTAAACAAAAACCATTCCCATAAATGGTATCATTCTGGTTTGTTTCTGCCAGACTGTTTCTGTGCTTTTCTTTTTACCAGGAGAGTTGACACCCTAGGACAGCAGCTTCCAATAGAAATATGTGAGATACAGCTACAATACTAAGTTTTCTGGTGGCCTCATTAAAAAGCGAAAAGAGATTGGTAAACTTAACTTTAACAATGTATTTTATTTAACCAACTATTCAAAATATTTAAACATGTAATCGATACAGAAAACTAGAAATAAGATATTGTACCCTTTTTTTGATACTAAGTCTTCAAACTCATTATATTTTACATTTTTAGCACATCTCAATTTGCACTAGTCACATTTCAAGACCTCAACAGCTACCACACTGGACAGCAAAGCTCTGTAATAATATTACAGATTTTTAATGTAATGTTGCAACATTGGTCTTTCTCCACATCATTTGAATTATTTTATAAAGTACGCTTTTAATGCTTTGACATTTTTGTCTAGATACCTTGAACAAATCACAAATTCAGTTGTTTTACACTGGACTATACTTGTTCCCAAATCAGGTTCTTTTCTAGTGTTTACTCTTCAATTAAACAAACCAGAAACTTTTTATTTTTTTTTAATTGCTTTAGAGAGAGAAGAAGTGTGTGTGTGTGTGTGTGTGTGTGTGTGTGTGAGTGAGTGAGAGTGAGAGAGAGAGAGAGAGAGAGAGAGAGAGAGAGAGAGAGAGAAACATCAACAGGATAGAGAAACGCCAAACCTGCAACCCAGGCGTGCATACAGACCAGGAACTGAACCCGCAGCCTCTCAGTTCCCAGGGCAACACTCCGACCAACTGAGCCATGCCAGCCTGGGCACAAGCTATAAACCTTTTAATGCTCCCATCACATGTGCCCATATCTTGCCTAAACAAGTCTCTCAGATATTCTCTCTAAAAATATTCCCTGAACCTATCCATTTCTATTCAACATCACAACTGCTATTCTAGTCCAAATATGACTTTTCTTCTCGCCTCCCACTTCAGACCATTCTCTACAAAAATGCTTTTTAAAAGCCACATCTTTCCAAAATTTATTCACACTCTCTCCCACCCTTTTCTACGCTCTTTTATTATCTCTTAAAACATTTCAATGAAACCTCATTACTCTTAGGATAAAGTTCCAAAATTCTGAGTATGGTCTCCTCACAAGGCGCAGGCTGGCGGGCCCCTGCCAACCTCTGCAGCTTGGCCTTGTCCCCCGCATCCTCGCTGCACTCCATTATCACCGGCCTCCTCTCCAGACAGTGAAGGCCCCTATGTCTTCTATCTCAGAGTTCATACACTCCATTTTTTCTTACTGAAAAGCCTCTTTCACTTACTTTTCCTCTGGATATTACCTCAAATATCACAAGCTTTAACTTCTATCATTACCTTTACAAAGTTAAATTTGGCTACTATGGCTCTTGTAACACATGTACTGGTTATAGTTACAATTTTATTTTTATTCACAATTATTTGATTCCTGGCAGAAATTATGTATTTTGCTTATCATTTAAGTCTTAGTGACAAGTACTGTGCCTGACACACAACAGACTCAAATATTTGCTGAAGTATAAAGTGAATGAATGGTTGTGAATGTTAAATTTACTTCATCTTTCCTCCATTATTGGATTCAATTTGTCACTGTTACAAATAATATATAGAGATGTTCACTAGAGCATTGAGTTTTTAAGTTATTTTCTTAAACTACGAGGCAACATAAAAACCTAAATCTCCCTAAAATAAATATATAACTCAAATGAGAACCCCAACAGTTTTAGGAAAACTTTAACAAGACAAACGAACTTATAGCTTATATGAAAAAGTCCCTGAGAAAATACAAAAGTAGGAAAAGAACTAGATTCAAAGAGATTTGCTTCTCCAGATGTTCAATCTTATTATAAAGCCAATGTATCACAGCATGTTTGAAACTACCACAGTATAGACAAATAAATCAGTGGTACAGAAGACAATATCTGAGGTTAGATCCTAAAGTATATGGAAAATTTATATCCAAAGTGGTATTTCAAAATCATTGGGTAAAGAATGACTTATTTAATAAACTAGCTCTCTCTTTGGAAGAAAAATAGATTCCATTTTGCACTATACATAAAAATAATTCCAAATGGAACAGATTTTTAAAAATTTTTAGAAAGTACTTTAGGATAAATGAGGATAATTTAGCTGTTTGAGGCACCGGTGACAGACACAGAGGTGAAAAAATCAAACTATATTTTAATGGAGATGACATTCTAATATAAAACAGACAATAAACAATAAATAGAAGACATACCAGGTGGTATAAGTACAGTGAATAAGTAACAAACCTGGAGAGCCAGTTCGTAAGGAGGTGTTACAGAGATAAGGTGACATTTCAACAAAGGCCTGGAGTAAATGAGAAAATGAGCCACTGGGCACGTTTTGGGGAAGAACACTCCAGGCAGAGGACTAGCACATACAAAAGCCCCTGCAGTGAGGGGTGCTTTGTTCAGGAATAGCAGAGAGAACATAGAAGAGAGTAAGCAACCACCTCACACTTATTAGAATGGCTAATATCAAAAAGATAAGAAATACTGATGTTGGCACTTAAGTGTTTAAAGCTTGACTGCCATTTTCAAGATGTTCTATTTGTAGCACTTGGGCCTAAGATAGTCCAAGTGCTATAAATATTTGTTCGCTGAATAAATAACTACGTTCAAGTTTAAAGTCTCTGTGCCAGGAAAACACTGATGGACTGTTTTTCTTAATGAAGCAATTCCTAACTAGTCAAATCACTAAGCTAGAAGTTACACATTTGGGCTAGCAGAATTCACAACTAAATTTAAGATTTTAAGATACCTTCACTGTCTTCTGGATTTTCTTCTTCATTGGAGGCTTCAATATCTTCATCTTCCTGAGCAGAAACAGTGGAAGCTACACTTTCACATTGAGACACATCTCGCTCTTCACGAGGTTTTCGTGAAGTCTAGAGTAAAACATATTAAAGTTATTTATTATTTAAATAACGAACAAGAAAGAAGCCTTTTCATACTTGAAATCAGAGAACATTAACACATACACACATTCTAAACAAGAAGGCTGCACGTCTGACAACTGCTCTGGCTGAAGTCCTCCAGGGCAGGGGAAGCTGCCCTCCAGGCCGCGGGTCCCTACGCTGGCCTGCTGGGAAGCCCACTGCCCCGCAGGAGGCGGGCCTGAACTCAAGGCTCTTGAATCGTCCCGACACCATTCCCCCGACCCTGGTCTGTGGAAAAACCGTCTCCCTCAAAAGTGGTCCCTGGTGGCAAAAAGAGGGGGGACTGCTGCTCTAGGGAACCACTAACTGGTCCTTTGTGTAGACAAACTACTTTCATCAAACTGATGGCAAGTAACATCTGAACCATCTTTTAAACTATTCACCACTATACATGCACCAATAGCCCCAACCCACAAAACTCCTGCTCACCTCCTCCCTCCTGTCAATGTATTGTGGAATCTTTGCAAACAATAATCTACTATTATTATTTCCAAGCATCTTCTTATCTATATGATAGTATTTATTAATTTTTAATGTAATAATTCAAATACACAGAAATATCATATACAAGGTCTGTCCATAAAGTATCCAGCCATGTGCTTTGAGAAATAAAGACATTTATTGAAGAAGATACAAGATACAGGAAACACTGTACAAAGGACAACTGACACCTCAGTTTCCTTAAAAGAGACAACTTGGGACCTCACACAGTTCTCCCAATCACCATCAGTTGTCCCGTCATATTTTCCTGAATCTCACCAATGGTCTGAAATCTCTTCCCTTTCAAAGGTGATTTTAGTTTTGGGAAAAGTCAGAAGTCTCAGAGCCCCAAATCTGGGCTGTAGCGGGGCTGAGTCACCTGACTGAGTTGATGTTTCACCAAAAAATCCTGGATGAGAAGTGATGCATGAGCAGGTGCATTGTCATGATGAAGCTGCCAATCACCAGTTGCCCATAGTTGCGGCCTTCTGAATCATCTGAATAGTTTCCGCAGAGGAACATTCAAGCTTAGTGCAAAACCTGATGCAGATTCCCTGCTCTACTCGCATAGTCATATTGAATGCTAGAGCCACAGAGTATACACGCTCAATCAACACCATCTACCGCCCCACCTGACTAGCACAGTTAACATTGTTCAGCATGCGCATTCCATCCACTGTCCTTGGCTGCCAGGTTACACTGATGTCGCACAAACCATTCTCATTATCTTAATGATAGCTGGAGTTTTTCCGAACAGACCTCGTAAACCTTCCACTGAGTTTGAACAGATATTAGACATTTTGTTACGTTTTCCTGAGATCTTTTTTAAAAATAAAACACTCCAGACCAGTAACTGAAGGCTACTCTCCTATTTCAGTTGTAATTAAAATGATCAGGTCCTGGCTGGTGTGGCTCAGCTGGTTGGAGCATAAGTCCCATAAACCGAAAAGTCACAGGTTCTATTCCTGGTGAGAGCACATGCCTAGGTTGAGGTTTGGTCACTGGTTGGGGAATATATGAGAAGCAACCCATTGATGTTTCTCTCACTCCTTCCCTCACTCTCTAAAATCAATAAGCAGGTCCTCAGGTGAGGATTTAAAAACAACGACAACAACAACAACAACAAAAACTTTTTACCATCCATCCCACATAATCTTTTGTGGAAAGTGTTTTGTAATATGTGAATCAGCTCATTCAACATTGTCAAAAGCACTCCAACTATGGTTTTCAACTCAAACTCCAAAAAGTTTCTCCTATAAAATGATCATAACAGCCATGGCCTGGTAGCTCTGTTGATCAGAGTGTCGTCCCAATATGCCAAGGCTGTGGGTTTAATCTCTGGTCAGGGCACATACAAGAAGTAACCAATGAGTGGAACAACAAACTGATGTTTCTCCCTTTCTCTACAATCAATCAATCAATTAATCAATAAATTAAAGGTCAGAACAAGAAATTTTAAAGACATTTGTGATAGTAATTTCATGTATTAACTTGGCTGAGCCATAGTACTCAGATATGTGGTCAAACATTTGGATGTTTTTGTGCAGGTATTTTTTCAATGAAATTAGTATGTAAATCAATAGGCTTCCAAGTTAAACAGATTACCTTCCATAATGTGGGGTGAGCCTTTAGCCTTAACAGAACTAAGACTGACAGCTCCCTTCACCCTACCCTCTAGTACACACATCCTAGCAAGAAGGAAATATGCCAGCAGACTGCTTTGTGCTCCAACTGAGTACACAATCTGTTCTTTCATTTGGGCATATTTCTTTGTCTTGGTGCACCTGTTACCTTGTAAGGGGCAGAGCCTTAGGTATTCGTGAGGGCGGGGCAACCCACATCACTGCGCTGTGGCACTCACTATGTGTTGGGGAGGGGTCAGAGGGTGAACTATGCCACTTCTCAGCTCTCGCCCCACTTTCATTCACTTCCCCCACTACCCAAAGCAAATTGGGCCCTTCTGGTGCTGATTCCCAGGTGGGTGAGTTTATGTACGTTCTAGGACCCTGTAGGTCTCTCCAAGAACTCTCCTGTGAGGCTGGAAGTTTCTCCTGCTGCTGCAACCCCTGCAGGTTTTTACAGCCAGAGGATTTGAGGTTTTCTTTTCCCATGCTGGAACCCTGGGTTGCGTGGTTTGTCTTGGCCCCCAGTTGTTCCTCCCAGTTTATCTGCACTCGAATGTGGGACCACCCGGTCCACCAGCTGCTGCCTCGCCTGCCTGGTCTGTGCCTTGCCACACTTCCACCATCTCCACCCCTCCGACCAGTCTGGTTGCGTGTTTCTTCTTTAACTCCTTGGTTGTCAGACTCCCATACAGTTCAATTTTCTGGTAGTTCTTATTTTTTGTTTTTAAATTTGTTGTTGTCTTTCTTTTGGTTGTGTGAGGAAACCAAGCACATCTACCTACACCTCCAACTTGGCCGGAAGCCTATCAAGAACATTCTTAAGTGAGACTGGCTTAAAAAAAAACAAACCTATAAATATTTGGAGTTAAGAATACGTTGGGTACTTACTGCAGTGGTGTCGTGGTTTCAACCATCAATGTAAATGTCAATACAGTGTTAAAAATAAATACCTTAAAGAGTTTATGAAAATAGCGTTGACCTTATAGAATCCTCAAAGAGCCCTGTAGACTTTGAGAATATTGAAAGTTTCTTGTTAAGAAATTTTCAATAATCTTACACTTTCTGGTTTTTACCATTTAACCACATAATCTTTCAGGGAAAGTGTTTTGTAATATGTCAATCAGCTCATTCAACATTGTCAAAAGCACTCCACAACTATGGTTTTCAATTCAAACTCCAAAATGCTTCTATTTTTCAAATCCAGTCTACGATAATTCAAAAGTACTAAATTCTCATTAATACTAACAGAAGTTTTATTTCTTTGGCAGTAAATAGTCGACTCGTGCTAAGGAACTATTTTTTATAGGTTAATGCAGTAAGTAAAAATATAAGTTACAAAAGTTTCTCTCAAAGCTCAAAAAACTGTAAGCAAAAAATCATAAATGAAAGATTCACCATCCCTGACATACTCACTTTCTGTTTATGCTGCTGCAAGAGATTGTCAAGATTGTGTCTCCTTTTATAGTTAAAATAGAAGTTTTTACATTGAGCTTCACTTTTAGTTCCCACCATTTTGGCAATTGCTGCCCAGTTACGACCATGTTCTACTAGACCTGTAGTTTAAAAACAGACCAAATGTTAATGAACGGTAGCCTAATAAAGCAAACAAGAGAAATAGTAAAATTAACTTAATCACTGTATTCACAATCATTAACACTAAAAGTGTTTTCAATTATTTATTGATGTAGTTCAATACTTACTGAAATATGTGTTGATACAAAACTCACTTAACAGCTCTAATTTTCCACCCAAATTAAAACATGTCCACTAATGAAAGGATTCAACCTTATGTTTATGTATCTCCCAGAGGGTTAGGACAATGCTGGACACATAGCAATGGTTCAAACACTTGTAAACTGATTGATAAGGTACTCTGTATCTCTGAAAACAGTATATCAATATAAACTTAATAATTTAAGCAAACATAAAGGATTAACAAAGATACATAAAGGGTGGTAAAAAAGTAGGTTTACATTTGTTCGTAAAAAAATGATATAATTAAATAATAATGTAAGAATAAACTTTCACATACTCACAACTATAAACCTATTTTTGTCCCACACTGTATGTGTGCGTATGTGTGTATGTGTGTGCATGTGTGTATGTCTCCATGGATAATCAGCGTATCTTCACTCCATTCACAATCAAAGAATGCCCTCAAAAAATGTAACCAGTTTAAAAACACTTGTTGTAATACAATGCATCACAGAAACTATGCCATCTGACACTTCTTTCATCAAATAATATATATGCACACGCACATACATATGCACAAGGAACATGGGTATATAAATGCATATATACGTAAGAGCTATACAGTCAGAGAGATACTTTAGGTATAGGTGTACTAAAGCAAAAATTTCCAGTAGAAATAAAAATATCATGTTTTCAAGGTTAGCACCAATAGGTTCCTTAATAATACTTGAAAGATCCCTCCTAAATCTTGCTCGATATATGAATAAGAGATAAAAGGAGTGGTGACTAAACAGTCAGATGTAAGTATAAGTACCCGGAAAAGATTATGATATACTCAGTATCTACTTATTCCACTATGACATTCTGATGATCAAAGAATGAGAATCTCTTAAAAAGTTATATATGTAATCATGACAAATCACAAATTTTCTAATTATGACAAGTTTCAAATAAAAAAAACAATTTAGACGGCTGTATTTTTGGTAAAGCTGGTTTATATGATTCTTAAATGTATCACTCATTACCTGCTTAACAGACAGTAAGTCTGAAATGTGTCACTAAAAACCAAGCTATTTACAATAACTTCTCTCTAGAACTATAAGGTACTTAAACTCCCCTCAAAAATCAGCTCATCTTTCTCAGAATTATTTTATTTAAAAAGTAAATTACTTATTTATAAACCAATTTATCCTATACATTTTATTTCAATTTTATATTACATTAATAAGCAACAATAAAGAAATACAAGATCCATAATGTTCCAGGATAAGATTAAGGCCACACAGCTATGAAAGTGGCAGAGACAAGACTCAAACTTTTGTGTCTGGTTACAAAGTTCATGGTCTCTTCTCTGAATTGCAGTGCAATTTCTTACTAGTTTATAATCAAAGCTTTACTAAATGAAAACTAAAAGAGTGTTTACCACTCTATTGAATAAAACTTTTAAATAACAGAAATACAGACTTTTTCTATTAAAATACCTTCCAAAACAACTTTAATAGCATTTAATCACAACTATTCTGGAAAAGTGAAAACAGCCTACTTGCTCTCTGATGAAATGAGAACCTGAGGCCCTCAAAAGTGGGTGTCTTCAACAAGATACACTTAGGGTACCTCATAAGGTTAAAAAAAAAGAACTTGTAAGTTTACCTCTAAATTCTATTTATCACTGTGGAAGTTTTTGTTATTAAAAAATTTGCACTATCTCACTCATTGTTAATAATCCTAAACCAAACAAACAAACAAACAAAAAAAACCCCTGAGAAATCTGAACCATTATTTACCTTTCTTAGCAACTTCCATTTCTTCTTCTGTCCATCGAGAGGTTTCTACAGGCTCTGTAGAAACTAAAGAGAAATAACCCAATAAAGGAGAGAAAAATTAAGCTAAATCCTTCATTCACAGATTATATGGCACCATCCGCATGATCTATATAACCTATTTATCTCACATAAAGCCTGTTTAAAGCATTTGGTGGAAGAAACTATGGAAATAGGATGATATCAACCTCTTCTCCCATCAAATTAAAGGGCAAATTTCAATAGCTCTGATTTTTCTCAAAGTTTTTAAAAGTTTAATCCACTTCTACATGTTTGAACACCATTAATTTATTTTCTAAGAAGTGCCACCTCACTCAACGCCTTCCCACTCACTGGACTTTGTGCTTCCTCTCCTAAGTGTCAAAGAAAGGAACACTCTATCCTGTGATCTAGGAACAGTTCTCTCCCGTTCTCTCACTCCTCCACCTTCTCCTAACTCTTGGAGGTTTTTTTTTTTAAATCCTCACCTAAGGATATATATTATTTGTTGTTTTGTTTTTAGAGAGAGAGAGATGGACATCAATGTGAGAGAGAAACATCGATCGGTTGCCTCCCACCGGTGCCCCAACAAGGGGCGGAGCCCACAACCTTCTGGTGTAAGGGACACGTCCCAACCAAATGGGCTGCCCGGCCAGAGCTTGGAGGCGTTTATCTTCACCATCAGTGAAGTAAATGCCTGACGTCTAGTAACACAGATGGATCATGAACTGAATACTTTCTCTTTTACTTTAGAAAGAAAATTGGGACTATCAGGCCTGAAAATGAGCTTCTGCTGTATCTTCCTTCTCAATTAATAGTACTACGATTCACCCAGTCACTCAAATTAACAGAATCCTCAGACTAATTTTTGAATCCTTCCTCCAATTTACCACTCACATCCAATAACTGTGTCAATTCCAATCCAAAAGCTGGTCCCTCTTCCACCTCCAAAACTGTCATCAGTTATCTGTCTAAACACCAATCTAATCAAAGAGTTCCTCTATTTAAAAACCTTTGTAAGCTCCCACTTCGCCAGCAAAGCAGGAGAGGGTTCAAATACAGCCCTTTATGATCAGCCCCCATCTGCTTGTCCCGGTCTTTCCCTCACATCATTCTTACCATTTTCTTTCATACTTAATGTCATCGTGAAACTGGGAACACAACCACCAATGGTGGTACTCATTGTTAACATAACACTTTATAAACTAATAAGACAATAGTTAGTAACAGAGAAAAATGTTTGAACCAAATATTCCCTTGTTTAAGAATGTATTCCTATGAAAAATAATTTAATGGAAATAAAATGCTATGTGATTTTTTTTTAATTATAGTGCTATTGCCCTGGCCAGTGTGGCTCAATGGATTGAGCTGCCGGCCTGTGAACTGAAGGGTCGCCAGCTCGATTCCCAGATGGGGCACATGCCTGGGTTGCAGCCCAGGTCCACAGTTGAGGGCGTGAGAGCCAACTGATTGATGTACCTCTCCCACATCAATGTTTCTCTCCCTCTCTTTCTCCCTCCTGTCCCCTCTCTCGAAAAATAAATGGATAAAATCTTTAAATAAATAAATGATATCTTTTAAAAAATGACTGCTATCTATATTAGTTTCAGAGGAGGGGAAAGGATAGCCTTATCATTCAGCAATAGGGAATGGTTCAGGAAATTGTGATTCAGGGACAGCATAAATGCCAGCATTTCAGAGCCATGAAAAAAGTAAAATTGGCCCTGGCTGCTGTGGCTCAGTGGCTTGAGCACTGGACTGTGAACCAAAGGGTTGTTGGTTTGATTCCTAGTCAGGGCACATGCCTGGGTTGCAGGCCAGGTCCCCAGGAGGGGGGGTGTGAGAAGCAACCACACACTGATGTTTCTCTCCCTCTCTGTCGCCCTCCCTTCCTCTCTCTCTAAAAATAAATAAAATCTTTAAAAAAAAATTAAAATTGGAGATCACTTAGAAGCCAGAAAATATCTATGACATATGCCAAGTAAAAATATCAAAAAGTAGTATGTATACTAGCATTATAAGTGAGTAAAAATAAATACAGTTGTGTTAGGGTAGCCAAAATTGGGGCTGTTGTTCTTTTACGAAAGATTTTCATATAAAAAGTTTGAAAAATGTAAAGGCCAGACTTGAAAATTATTTCTAGGATGTCAGTATCAGAAGGCCCTCCTGCCCTACCCTAGCACTGAAACAGAATCCTGAACAACAGTGTAGCCTGTTCACTGCAATCCGCCCACTCACTGGGTTCTGGTGGCGGTGGCAGAGGTGGAGGGGGCTCCTCAGTGGCTGCTGCAGCTGCAGCACTGGCAGCAGCGGCTTCATTTGTCATGGACCTGGTGATCCGGCCCTTTCGGCGCCCTTGACTATTGGCGGTTTTTCGCCCACGTGGTATGGCCTGCTCTCTCTCCTCAGTTTCTTCTGCTGTACCTTCTGCCTTCTCCTTTTCCTTGGTATTTTCTCTGGAAACAAAAGTAAATAAAAATTTTGTGTGATGTAAAGTATATGTATATCAAAGAAGGCAGCTTTGAAAAGTCTCTAATAAAACCAATCCCTTAGTTACTAAAACAAAATTTATGAAAAATTCTGTCATGCCTCAATTCTGAGGAGTTTTAATATCAAATTAAGATATTTCACAGAGGCTTGTTTTATTCATTAATGGACTTAAAATTGAAAAACATTTCAAATCACCTGATTTGGACACAAGAACACTCTCTGAAGAAATAATGAATGGCAGCAGAAAACCCTACACGCCTGCCCTCCAGAGGCAACGGGATGCACCCACAGGCAGGACCCCTGATCTCCAGCCTCTGCTCCAACATAAGCTTTCGCCATTGGGAAATGAAGAAGCTGAAACAGATGCCCTCCAAGACAGATGCCCTTTCTGTAATAATAATCTACAATACTGTCTTATTAAAGCAAGCTCAATATTCCCAACTACCTCCAATATAGTTATGTGCAAACAGGGCAGAAAGGCCTAGTAGTTAGGAAAACGGCCTCTGGAACCAGGTTCATACAGAGCCCTATGTGATGACTAGCCCTGCAATGACCCTGGACAAGCAGCCTCACCTCCAAGGACCTCAGTTTTCCTCATCTGTAAAGTGAAGATAATAACAGTGTTATCTCATAGGGCTGCTTTGAGAATTAAGGAAGTTAATTTACATAAAATGCTTAGAATAGTGCCTAGAACATGGTAAGCACTGTAAAAGCTAAACCTCCTTCAGGCTATAAAGTGCTTATCATAGTCTCAGGCACTTAGGAAAAACTCAGTAAGTGGTCATTACTATTAATTGCAATAGTATTGCATGTAATGCCGGATAACCATTCTCTGTACTACTTATCTCCCAGGGGTGTTATAGTTAAAAGAAAGGTGCTTAGATTTGTCGGGGCGATCACTTCATAGGTTATATAAATGTCTAATCTCTGGATTGTACACCTGAAACTGATGTAATATTGTATATCAACTCAATTTGAAAAATAAAAATTATTTTTTTAGAAAGCAAGATGTTTAATATGTTTCTGCAATGCAAATGAACAAGTAGATGGCAATATTTAAACAATCAACTAACTATTCTTGCTTAATGGAAGGTTTTTTCGTTGTGTGTGGTTTTTTTTTTCTTTACCTACTTCAAGTAAAGACTTATTGTGGCTTACTGAGTTAGTTTCCCACACCCAAGTTAAAAAAAAAACCAACCCATCCGGAATAATGCTTTCCCCTTCAGTTCTAAATTACCCTTGAAATTACCATGTAGTTCTCTCTCCCTTCGCTGCCTTATTCTCTTACCGGTCTGGCTACTACTACAGCCTCCTATTAAAGAGGTTTTGTCAAAAGTTACCAATAATTTAAATACTGCAAAATCAAATGACCTTTTCTCAATTCTCCTCACATTACTCTTTCTGCTGGAACTGACCCTGGGGACAATCCTGTTTACACTCTTCTCAACTTTGCTTTTAGGACTTCACACTTTCCTAATAATCTCTGCTGCTATTCTGGCTCTTCTGCTGGGGACTGCCTTTCCCCCCCTCATCCTTCAATACTGGGATTTCCCAAGGCTCACTCTGGCCTTAAAGCTCTGTGAGGTTATCCATACTTATCAATTCTACTAGGCTCATACCCCATCTCCTAAATCTTCTAAGATACAGGCTTGTTTCCTAATAATCTGCTGGAATAACCAACCTCCTGAATTTCTCGTCAATATACAAAAACATGCTCGCCCTTACGACCCTGCTTCTTACTCCACCTCACTCTCTAATTATTTGTTATTAACTGTACCACCATGTTCATAATCACTCAGGTTCGGAGATTTCACATCATCTTTATCTCTTTGCCTTCTTTACATCCTGTCTGTAATCTAATGCCAAATTTTGGTTATTTCATCTCACTAATATTCCTCCCACTAATTTCTATTTCTACTACCACTCTATGTATTCAGTACCTTAGTACCCCCAACCACAGACTTTTACAACAGCCTCCCTGACTCTTTTATCTCTAATCCATCTACTCTATATTGCTAATAGATCAATATTCTAGCAGAATAACTTTGGTAATAAACCATTACATCCATTCTAAACCCTGTCGATTCCTACACAGCCTCCTAAATGAAGTCTACATTTTAGTTTTCGTTAAGACTTTACATAATCTAACCCCAATCCATTTTTCAGTTTCCTTTTTCAGGCACTCTATATTCCAGTCTAATGAAACCATTATCCACCATTGCTCAAAGCAGCGTATCTATACATGCTGTTCCCTTTACATACTTGAACCACTAGCTCCTACATAAAGTCCTTCAAACTATCTAGACAGAAGTAAACCTCAACCTCTTCTCAATCTTTCAACATAATTTACTGGTTTTGCTCATTTCTTCCAGGCTTTTCTCTTTTTCTTAAATATTACTTGTATCTTGCGTAATTTTCTGCCACTAGGTGATAAACTACCTGGGAATTAGTGGATAACTTAGGTAGTTTGGCATCCTCCAAAAGACCAGGCTCACATCAGTAATAAATAAATGTTTGTTAAATACATTAAAGATTTTTAGAAAAAAGTAAAATCAAGATACAGTAGTTCCATATGAACAGAACCAATGACCACCTGTGAGTATAAATGTTATACTGGAAAAACAAAAGAAAAAAATTTTCGAAATACGTATCTTCTTAAAGTAGAATATCATAATGGCATTGAGTATCCAACCTTTAAAAACCATGTCAAGTGATTTAGGGTCATGAGGCCAAACTACGCTACCAGTGCTGCCAACGTACACTGGTTGTAAGGGCAACCTACGCTGGACAAGATGCCAAAGTCTACTATTCATGAGGCCAACTTACATTGCCCAGGACACAGACATACGCTGGTCATGAGGCCCATCTATACTGGCCTTGCTTCCATCGTACACTGACTGTGAGTCCAACCTATGTAAGCCCTGCTACCAAAGTAGACTGGTAATGACGCCAACCTACACTGGCTGGGTGAACAACGCATGTCTGTCATGAGGCCAAACGTCAGATGGGTGACCAACATATGCTGGTCATGAGACAACCTACGTTGGCTAGGCAGCCCCCTGATGCTGGGCTTGAGAACACCTACGTTGGCCAGACTGCCAACATATGCTGGTTTTGAGGCCAAACTACTTTAGCAGTGTTGCCAACCTACGCTGGTTGTGAAGTCAACCTATGTTGGCCAGACTGCCAATGCATGCTGGTTTCTGGCCAGCCTACTTTGGCCAGGCTGCTGACATATGCTGGTGATAAAGTTAAGCTACACTGTCCCAGCGGCCAACATATGCTCGTTTTGAGGCCTACCTACATTGACCTTACTTCCAACATATGCTGGTCATGAAGTGAACCTTCATTGGTCTTATTGCCAATGTACGCTGGACATGAGACCAACCTACACTGGCTGGTCAGACAACAAATGCTGGTCATGAGGCCAACCTATGTTGGCCAGGCAACCAACATATGCTGGCAGTGAGGACAACCTACATTGGCGGGGCTGCCAACATACACTGGTCATGAGGTCAACCTACATTGGCCATACCACTAATGTACGCTGGTGATGAAGTTAACTTATCCACCAGGCCAATGTACACTGGTCACGAGGCCCATCTATGTTGGTCAGGCACACAATGTACGTTGATCCCTCAGCCAACCTACACTGGACTTTCTGCCAGCATACACTGGCCATGAGTCCAACTTACGTTAGTCTGGAGACCAACGTACACTGGTCATGAGGCCAACTTATACTACCCAGGGTGCCAACATACTCTGGTCATTAAGCCAGCCTACATTGGCTGGGAAGTAAATGTATGTTGCTTATGAAGCCAATAACCTTGGCCAGCCTGCCAACATACGTTGGTGATGAAGTTAACCTACCTACATTGGCCTGGTGACCAACATATGCTGGTTATGAGGCCCATCTATACTGGCCATGCTGCCAACGTATGCTGGTCACTTGTCCAACCTACAGAGGCCATGCTGCCAATGTACACTGACCATGACACCAAACAATGCTGGCTGGGTGGCCACTTAACACTGGGCTTGATACTACCCATGCTGGTTGGGCTGCCAAAGTACGCTGGTTTTGAGGCCAAACTACTTTGGCCATGCTGCCAATGATGCCTGTTGTAAGGGTGACCCACATGGTCAAGCGACTGAAGTACGCGGGTCATGAGGCCAACCTATGTTGCATGTGCTGCCAAAATACAATAAATATTAAAAAGGACAAACTACTAATATGTGCACTATGCATGTGCCTCAAAGGCATGTTAAGTAAAAGAAACCACACACAGATTATATACTGTATGATTCAGTTTCTATAAAATTCTAGAAAAACCAAAATAGATTAGTAGTTGTCAGAGGCCAGAAAAGGGGGGCGATGAAAACTATTCAAAGGAGCATATCAGAACTTTTTGGGGGTGATGAAAATATTCTATATATATCACAAGTGTGGCAACGGTTACACCAGTGTCAAAATCCATCAACATATACACTCAAAATTGGTAAGTTTTATTGTATGTAAATGATGCTTCAATAAAGCTGATCCTTGGGGAGACACAAATGATCCAGCTGCGGAGACCCCCCCCACTACTCTGTGCGTATTGTGTCAACAGCAGCTGTCTCAAAGTGGGAGAATCACAGGTTAAATTTCTTTATATTTTTGTCTCCTTTCCTAATTTTTAGTAATGAGCAAGAATTATTTTTATAACCAGGAAAACAGCAAGCAAGAACCAGAAACTCTATTTTATTTAATAAATAAAATAAATAATGCTGGACTATATGTATGTATTATATAAACAAACCATTTATCAACATTTTAACACTAATGTATACTATCTGAGGTACAAAAAAAGATCCTGAAGTGTCTTCCAAATCAAAGATTAAATTATATTTGATATATCTCACTAATATGTGAATATTATTGTATCTTAACCCTTCTGAAGTAATATGTCTGGCAAATAAGTACATTAACCAGAAAGTTCTATTTACTGATATACTCTACGGTTTAATTATGTCAAATAATTAGGATGATTAAAGCATACATCCCAATGATTCTTTTATCTAAAATTTCATGCCCTCATTATTTAAAAATAACTAACATTTAATAATTTAACTAGTTATTTTACTTACTTAGAGTCCTCCTTTTCATCTTTTTCTTCTTCATCTTTTTTGTCTTCTTCTTTTTTTTCCGTTTTTTCTGCTTTGTCCTCTTCTTTTTCTTCTACTTTTTCTTCTTGTGATGGTCGGGCAATCTGCTGCTAAAATAAAACATCATTTTATAAATTCAAAGATAAAATAACTAGCTCTTTCAAATTCTGATGATGAATTTTAATAAAGATCTATGCAAAAAAATCAATAAATGATTAGCTTTAACTTATTAATCAATTATAATGTGATTGGGGATGATGTATTAAAAATTAGTCTAGCCCTAGCTGGTGTGGCTCAGGGGACTGAGCACCAGCCTGCGAACCAAAAGACTGCAGGTTCGATTCCCAGTCAGAGCACATGCCTGAGTGCAGGCCAGGTCCCCAGTTGGGAACATTGCAAGTGGCAACTGATCTGTTTCTCTTGTACATCAATGTTTCTTTCCCTGCCTTTCTCCCTCATCTCCCTGTCCCTTAAAAACAAAACAAAACAAAACAAAAAAACAAAAAAAACTTAAAAAAAATTAGTCTAATGCTCTTTAATATATTCTGCATATATTGTTTAAAAGGACACACATACACAAACACAATGCCCATAGTGTTTGAACTCATCAGAGAAGTGAAAATGTTAAGATTTCACTTAGAAATCTGAGGTTTGGCCCTGGCTGGTGTGACTCAGTTGGTTGGAGTATTGTCCCGTACATCAAAAGGTTACGGGTTCGATTCGTGGTCAGGGCACACAGCTATGTTGTGGGTTCAATCCCTGCTCAGGGAGTCTATGAGAGGCAACCAATCTATCTTTCTCTCTCACATCCGACATTTCTCTCTCCCCCTTCCACTCTCTCTAAAAGCAATGAAAAAATGTCCTCAGGTAGGGATTAAAAAAAAAAATCTCAGGTTGGTTCTCTCTTTTTCTAACTCTTACACTTAATCTGTCACTCAAGCATTTAAACTCTACCCTATAAATGATAATTTACTGAAACAGCCCTCTAGTATTTGATATTTATTATGTTCTCAAATTTTTCATCATTATGAATAATACTACAAGAAACATCTTTATGCTTTTACTCTTTGGGGGTAACGTTCAGTTAAGGTAATAGAAGGCAGCTATGGTCATTATCAAGACAGAAATAATTTGGAAAATTCTAAGGATATAATTAATGGAAAAACACAGCACAAATGTTTCTAAGCTGCAATTCCAACTATGTAATTGAAATGCGTATATGAACAAAGATTGAAAGTGAGCAAGACTATGGCCCCTTATATCTTAAATGTCTTACTTCCTAAAATTGTGACTCTCAAAGAAAAAAAGTAAAATTACGTTCATGTTGAGTATTATTATTTTTATTGAATTCAGAAATCAAGACCATCTAAACTAATTAATACGGTGCTCCAACTCATCATCACAACACATAGCGTTTGCCCCAATGAGGCTAGGGAAATTTCTTAACAAGTAGACAGCTGAACAAACCAGCTAAGCAATTTACAGCCAGAGACAGATCATCATCTCCCTAGAGATGACATCTAGGTCTCAGTTCTATTTAAACCCCAGGCCCAGAAAAGAAGCAAAACCAGGTGGGCAGTGCCAGAACCAGCTGCAATGACTAAAGTCTCCCTGCCCTGTCACTGGCCAATCAGTGGAGATCAGGACCCTGAAAAGTCCCACCTGAGGAACTGCTGAATATTCTACTGAAACCTTCCCCTGAGACCTCCCCTAAAATTCTTGCCTGCAAGAGAGATAAAAGCTTCAAGACAAAAGACTCAGTGCACTCTCGCCCTCTGGGGAGAGAGTGCACTGAGTCCTCAAAAGGGACCCTGAGACTTGCAATCACTGGGGGCAATGGGCTCCGGCAGCTTGTCCCTGGTTAATCTCCTGACCCTGTCCCTAAGACCCCCTTTTCTCTGGCTTCCCAGTGAGCTAAAGCAGCCCAGCCTAGGCTCTCCTGTTGCTTCTTCTATGCTAAGCCCTTCCTTGTTTCACTGTTCCCAGCTCTAATAATCATACCCTTATAGTCACCTGGACTCATGTGTAATCTTCCTACACGAAGTCAAGAACCCACACAGTACCAGCTGGCCTCGGCAGACCCACTTTTGGCTAAGCCCCTGTCCGGTAACACCGTGTGGACCTCTTTTCAATCTCCCTACTTTCCTACATTGTTTGCTGCTCGGGAGTCATGTAATATACCCACCACTTTCATGCCTTTGCCTGAAACACCCTTTCTACCTACCCATTCTTGCCTAGAAAACCCCTCCTTATCCAGTCAGATTCAGTTCAAAATGCTTCATCTCCTGTGAGGTTTTCTGGATTTCCACAGAAGCTGCAGGCCCTGTCTCCCTACCTTTCTACCTGCATGTCCACAATAGTTACAAAAATTGTAGCACTTATCACAGGGTGGTATAGTACCTGGTTATTAGGGTCTACTTAGTTCACTGTGTTATAATCTCATAACGGACACGTGAGGAAGGGTAGTCAAAAGCTAGGAAAATCCCTTGACAAGTGAAATGAGGGAACTGAGACAAGATAATTAAACCAGGCCAAACAATTTGACCAATTTACAGCCAGCTAGTGAATCGCAGGATCTTATCGTCCCTAACCAAGAAGAGGTTTATACCTCTCCTCTCTAACCAGAGAATAAATAGCTTAAATCGTGCTAGTCAGGGAGATAGGTAACAGACACCAAATTAGTACCATTTGTGCCAGCCAAAGCCAAGGACGGGTAAGTCAGAGGAATAAATAACAACAACAACAACAACAAAAGTTAGAGCCAGGCAGACCCAGTTAAAAGTAAAGTAGTGAAGCTGCTAGAGAACAATCCCAAACTCCCTACACACTCACTTTGATGCACCAGCACATTAAAGAATGCACTTGGAAAGCTGATGAATATTCTGCTGAAACCCTCATATGACACTTCCCCTGATTCCCACCAGAA
This sequence comes from Pteronotus mesoamericanus, assembly GCF_021234165.1. NCBI lineage: Eukaryota > Metazoa > Chordata > Mammalia > Chiroptera > Mormoopidae > Pteronotus > Pteronotus mesoamericanus. The sequence continues at coordinate 3,276,894 of NW_026555090.1, forward strand.
GAGAAAAAAATCTTTCAGACAAAGGATGCCAGCATGCAAACTCCTTAGAACACTCCTGCTCAAATCTCATTTTTGAGTACACTTTTGCTCTCTTTTCTTCTAAACTCTAAAGGTCCTCATGAGACTTGCAACCAGGGGAGCAGCAGGCAGTGGCAGCTTAACCTGGGCGAACCCCCTGAACCTGTTCCCAAAGCCCCCTTTTCTCTGACTTCCCAGTGCACTAACAGCAGCCCCACCGTGGCTCACTGCTCTCTGTAAGAGCCAAAGCAGAGCCCCGCCTGGGCTCTCCTGTTGCTTCTTCTACCCTAGGCCCACCCTTTGTTTCCCTGTCCCCAGCTTTAGTCAATGTGCTCTCAAAATCACCTGGATTCATCTTGTGAAATCTTTCCTACACAAAGTCAAGAACCCATATGCTATATGCCAGCCACAGGCAGGTCCACTCCAGTCTGGTCCCTGTCCAGGGACCTGAGGACCCAATCCCAATCATCCCCATTTCCTAACAGAACATCTGGACTATGGAAGTATCTGCATGTGTCAGATAGAGCAAACACCAAATTCCTTTATTCTGGTTATTTGAAAAGTTTTTGCCCTCCACCTAAATCTTTCATTCTGATCCAGGCTAATGTCAACCTTGCCTCAAAAAATAACTGCCTGTGTCCACTTACCTGTTCCTTTCACCAGACATGAAGTACCCATTTATTTGCAGTAAAATATTCCTTAATTCTTAACAGTATCTCGAAGTCTTTTACCTACTACCAAAAGTAAAATCTAGCTCTTCTTGTAAGATAACAAAGGCCTTACTGACCACTCCACAACAGGCCCTACATTATGCCTTTTTCCAACCATGGTGGAAAGAACCTGTATTCTAACTGTTCCCGACTGCCACTTTCGGACATTGCTAAGATGTAGTATTTTAAAAATACTTGCTTTTTTAGATTATACAAAATCTACCTATGATCTCTTTCTTCCTCTTTTAGTTACAGACTGAGTTCTCAAATACTCCCAAGAACAGAGATGGTTTTATCAGATGGTTCATTATGCCTTGCCATTTATTCTTCAGATTTTAACATGCATGTCAATGACTTTGATCCCTTTATTCCACGAAAATGTCATAGTCCATCAGGAAAAACTGCATCAACTTTCCACCCTGAGCCCTGGCTAAATTATTTCAATACCACGATTCCCTCATTCGTTTTATGGGACCTTCCCAATTTTTCACCCTGGTTAACTGCCCATTACCATTTCTTCTGAGTACTTATTATTATTATTATTATTATTATGTGGATAAAAAGCGGCCAACATACTAACCCTGACAAGCTCAGGGTAGGCCTGCATGGTGGCCTTACAAACTCAGAGACCTAACGTAACCACACAGGATGATCTGAAAGTAAAATTTTTTACCTAAAAGCAGGCCATGGGCAGTCATGTCCTAGGCTAGAATCTTCCCTGACAAAAGTCGATCTTTACCTTAACTGAGCCTGTCTACTGTCTTTTTCGCATCTACAATAACATACCTTTGGAACATCAAATTTCCTTTTCCGAACCCCTCAAAACACAAGCACAAGCCCAGCGCCCCAACTGAGGCCACAAATCCCCTCAGTGCTACTGTTACCCTGTTAAGTGTTGACTGTTAACTATCCTGTACCTTCCTATGTAAAAGAAGTGTGTGTCTATCGTTTCACTTTTTTATTCAATCCCAGAGGTCTCCCTGCTTTGCTTTCTCCCACCTCCCTAATCTATCACCAAGGAATTTCATGTGACCTACAAAGGTTTTCTCTGTTGATTGTAATGTATAAAATAAGGTGCAAAACTGTTATTTTTCTGGAGCATTTTGTCAATCCATTGAGGTTTTGCTTCCTAGCAACTGCTGACAGTTTGGCTCGAGTAAACTCATAAAAATTCTTACAGGTTTGGATGTTCCTTATATTGACAATTAGGAAAAAAACTAAGATATCAGAACGATTTTTCAAATGTATACTTTCCAACCAGCACTAGGTCTGCCTCACAAATGGGATGCTTCACTCATCTCTCATTGAACCCCTATCACACCACAGGGGTCACCAGGCCTATTTCAAATACTGACAACCTCACCTGCACCATAAATGCAGCATCCACCTCTCATTCTGAACCAACACAATAGCATCCCAAGGACAAACACTGACTTTTGTCTAGCAAGTAGGCTGTGTAATCCAGAAAGCAGTTAGCAGTCCTAAGAAATAATGGGGAAGTATCAACTCAGCAGAAGCAAGTAAAGAGGTTCACTGTTCCCTCACACTTGGACTATATAAGGTTATTCCACTAATGGTTTTCTCCTTCTAAGGTGGACCATACTTCTGAAGAAAGAAAACAACCCCACACATTCCCTGCTGCATGAAATCCAGCAAACAGCTGACTTTACTCCACCTTCCATAGTGCTGGGAACTGAGAAGCAACTGCAGCACCTGCTTCAACCAATCAATGGGAAAATGAAAAAGGGTCCCTTCTGAAAAACAGCTCACTGTTCTTCAGAGGGTATAGAAATGATCCCGAGACACGGATGGAGTTGCTGGCTGGAGTCTGTATAAGTGCGTGCCACCTCCAAAGCAGAATCTCTTACACTCCATCCCACGGCTCCAAACTGACGAGGTGGCGGTGGGTGGAAAGGGAGCAGGTGGCGGTGGGTGGAAAGGGAGCGCTGAGCAGGCCAGAGTGCAGCCAGGACTTGCCTTCAGGTGATGTGCATCAAGACCCATCAAATGGCTGCCACCAGCATCAAAGAGAGCAAGGAATAACTTCTGCTTTTTTACAATAATGAAATGTTTCCTCTCTCCAAGGCCTGCAGGCTAATAGCTCCTGCTCTAAGTTATGCTAATTAACTAGAGGAATTCTGTTGGAGGCTTGACTAGCCCCAGGTCAGCAAAGAGGTAGGGAAATATGCGTAAAGTAATGAATGTTTTTCAAAGATACACAGAAGTCTCCATAGTAGGACTCAGATCAGTGGAGATCAATGGACCAACCAGAAAGAAAGGGAATCAGAAGTTTCCCACTCTTCCTCAGATCCCTTTTGCTGCCTACCTGTCTATGGCCAGCACCCACACTTGCCTCTCCACTCCTCCCTTCCCTTAACAATAAAGGGTGCCTGGATTCCAGACTCTCTTAAAATGGATTTGAGCATTAGTTCTCCCATCTTGTCCAGCAAGACCTCTCTATCAATAAAACTTCCCTTGCTCCAAACTCTCACCTATAGAATATTGGCCTTCTTTAGCAGCATCTGGTACATGAACATTGGGCCTGTAACAGTTTAAACAAGTGGTTGGAGTTGTTTTTGTTTCAGGCAAACCTGTAAAGAGAAGTGACAATCCCCATGGTCTAGGATGGAAGTTACAGGTCACGTCACCCAACCCTTTACTGGCTGGCATTCCCAGTGCTTCGTATCTAGGTTTCTTCCTCCTTAAGCCCAACAATGGAGAGTGAATAAAAAACTTTCATTCTGTTAGGGAGGTTCTCATAATATGAAATATTTCTGTCAAGTAACAGAGTACTCACTATAGATGCAAGAGCACATTATAAAACAAAATGAAAAAAGTGGAAGTTACATGTGTTTCATAATGATATAAGAAGAACAAGGTCAATATCAGGAAGAGTCCTCTATAGTAACATTAAAAATAACTTATGCTGAGATTTATTACTATTATATCTAATTGAATATCTAACACTCATATACATATTATAGTTGTATTAGTTAAAATGCTTAAGTCTTTAGAAAACAGATAAATAAATTCCCACTCCTCAGACACTGAAGTTACCAAAAAAAGAGATAAGACTAAATTTAGGACCATGCAGTTCTAGTCTTGTCAGAACGTACCAGCTCCTCCCCCTGGACTGCACACCTCCGGGGATCCAAGGGGAAGGAAGGAGTGTTAGTTGCCTTGGGGGACCAAGGTTGTAATACCCTGGGGTTTAAAGATGCAGCTTCCTGGCTAAGCAAGCATGCTTGTGCTCCCCTGTTTATTAAGCTCAATGTCTAATATCTTTGCTCCCCATTCCTATTAATGATTCATTAAATACCCCTAGGGGTTACAGGGGGAGGTGCTGGACCATAGAGGTCTGTCCGTCTAACTACGGAGTATAAACCCATCCAAAGCCTGCAAAAGCTTGGGAATTTGATTGGAGAATTTTAAAAAAGCACTTGGTTGGTCCCAAGCCTAAGGTAATATAATTTCTGGGGAACAAAGAAGCTCTCTCTCTCCCCCTTGCGCTATGATCTGCACTCACACAGTGCACAAAACAGTTTTCTCCATGGCCACACACACTCCACATGCAAGCTCCAGGGGTGTGCCCGAACACCGCAGCACAGCAATGGGCTGCATCTGGGAGACACTAAGCTAGTCAGATGCTAGACTGGACTGGGCTTTAATATTGAGCAGAAGCTGGGCAGTGGCCTTTATACTGGCCCTGCTGAATACAAAGTTGGGACTTTTGCCATGGCAGGACTGAGATGAAACATTGGGAAGTCAGGAGGGGAACCCCCTTAATTTTACATCACCCATTAAGTTTACCACAGAGCCCCCATCCTCCGATGCGGGCCTCAGGACATTCTTTTCCTCATGACACTGTAAGATCTCCTTTGCCACTGATAAGGTAGTTAACTAAGAGTGTACAGGAAGTAGAAAGAATATAGTACTACTTCAGCCACTGAATTCTTCCTTAAGAAGTACTTCAGGCAGTAATAGAATATATGCTGATCTTATCAAAATGTATTAATTACTAATGCCTTTAAACCAAGAGCTTTCCTCATGAGTGAAAGCTCTCAATCACCGAAAACCATTATCAGGAAGGGAAGAAAGGTAATAGCAATTATCCCAGATAAACAAAGGCATTTAAAAAAATCCTCAAAAAATATAATTAAACAATTCAGCAACACATTAAACAGACCATACACCATGACCAACACCACTGGCGGAGAGGCTGGTTGAAATATCCACAAATCAATTTATGTGATACACCACATAAACAAAATGAAGGATAAAAATCACAAGATCCTATCAATAGACGTGGAAAACCATTTGACAAAATCCAATACCCATTTATGATAAAAACACTCAGCAAAGTGAAAACAGGAAAGATATCTCCACATAATAAAGGCCATATATGACAAATCCACAGATAGCATCACACTCAGCTGGGGAAAAGCTAAAAGCGTTTTCCTTAAGATCAGGAATAAGACAAGTATAGAGGACCTCACTTTAGAAATGCAGTGTGATTCCAGCAGCAAAGGCGCCTGAGAAATGTTGAACTCTCTGTAACTGCTGAACTCTCTGCAACCTCCTCACACTTCGCTAACTTACCCAGGAATCCAAAATGCCGCCCAAAGACAAAGGTCACGGCCCAAGGAAGGAGGTTAATGAATGTAAGTAGAGAGTGTAGTAATTGCCTGATGTTATCTTTTAACTTTTATTTTAATTAGTAATATATTGTTCTCTCAGGAGGTCCACACAATTACTGGCCATCTGGTTTTGTTATTAACCACTACTATGAACCCCACTTAAAAAGGGCCCTGTACTGGAAGGGGTTTTGATTCTTCCCAGCCAGTTACCACTGGGAGCAGCTGCTTTGTCTGTGTATGTAAGTTCCTCCTATTAAAGCTCTTAAGGATTTAAATGAGGCTACATGTCGGTTTTTCGAAATCGGTCCTGAATTTAAGCTTTGGGGGGCTCCCCTCAATAACGAGGTTGTCCACTTTCAGCACTTTTATTCAAAAATAGTATTGAAAGTCTAGCTGCAGCAATCAAACAAGAGAAATAAATAAAAGGCATCCAAATAGGAAAGAAGAAAAACTTTTTGTACATGACATGATACAGTATACAGAGAATCCTAAAGATGCCACCAAATAACTACTAGAACTGATAAATGAATTCATTAACATAGAAAGATACAAAATTAATATTCAGAAATTGCTTGCACTTTTATACACCAATAACAAACTATCAAAGAGAAATTAAGAAAACTGAAGGAGACACAAATAAATGGAAGCACATATCACATTCATGGATAGAAAGAATTAAGATCGTTAAAATATCTGTACTACCAAAGCAATGAAATCCCTATCAAAATACCACTGGCATATTTCACAGAACTAGAACAAATAATCCTAACATTTACAGAGAACCACAAAAGCCCCCAAAATAGCCCAGTAAACTTCAGAAAGAACAAAGTTGGAGGTATTTGCTACCTGATATCAAACTATATTGCCAGTCTATAGTAATCAAAGCAGCGTGAGACTGCTAATCCAGCAAATGTAAAGGCATAATACATATCAAGTTAACCCTTTACAAGTAAACCTTTACATTATTGGGGATGGAAAAAATTAAACGGTAATGTAGATAATTTCTAAAAATGAAATTAAACTTATACATGCTGGTTTGTAATGAGGAATAAAGCTACTTTTAAAAATCTGTAGCTGAAACTTGTTTAAAACATAGATGAACTCAAGCATCTCAGCTAAAGGACCCTGGTTCCACTTGGCCTGTGTGAAGTGGGGGGACGGCCCCAGCTCTGTTAGTGGAACAGTGTTTGCTACCTCACTAGCAACATTCCAGTTGCTGTCCTAGATTCATGAATCTGCACAAAGCTCTACAATCTTCTAGCTCTTTCTCTACAAGACTGGCCCCAATAATGTACAGCATGCTCTTTTCCTCTCTTCTGACTCCCATCAGCCCTGCCGCTCATGTGCCTTTTCTAAGTAAATTATCGCACAAACAAGGCTACACTTTCATTACTGCCATTTCAATACCTCCTGTATCCCCCTCAGCTCGCTATAATCTTATTTCTCACTCCCTCACCAACCCACTGAAAACACATGTCAAGATCATTTCTGCTGACTCAAACTCCAGCAGCGATTTACACAGCTGACTTAGGAAACACTCCCTGTACTTTTTTTGACTGAGAAATACTGGTTTCAAATAGTATGTAATCACATCTTATGAAGTGACAGTGTTCTGTAAAAAACGATGGCTCAGAAAACACAAAAAAGTTATGATTATAAATAATTTTAAAAACTGTGTCAAAAACCTTGTATCTCCAGACCAAAGAGACCAAGGGAAGAAAGGGTCGCTGTGTATAGAAACCACAGAAATTCAGGAATGCTAGTAAACAGTCAGCAGCTGTCCAAGTTCACACATACAGTTCCATGTTGCCACTCATATCTGGGTGTGGAAGGCAGCAGGTGACTGTGTCACCCGGCAGCCTCAGGGGCAAAGCACAAATGAGCTGTGACAGCTGCTGAGTAGCTATTTGAGAAGAAGTAACTGAGGTGCAACTGTAAAAGCACATGCTGCCTTGTACTAAAAATTATCTTTTTAGGTCAAGTGCTTTTTAAGACTTAAACTATCTAAATTCCCAAAATGAAGTTAATCTGAAAGAAATTAAGGCCCCATGTATTTAAGTAAACAATCTTGTACTCTGGTTACCATGTTGTATTTCTTTACCTTTCCTTCCTGTCCCCTCCTCAGACAAAAGGACTGGTAAAGATGATAATATTAAATAAGGTGATTAAATGTCTCGTATTTAATTACATGATTATTGTTAACACTGACATGCACGATTTAGATAACATGGAAGTATAAAACTTTTCTCATTAATAGAAACTTAAAAAACATTCAAAATAGAAAATATGACACGTTATATATCTTAACTTCAGGACAATCATACCATCTTCACAGTATCTTAATTAATTTAATAGAAATGCCAATCCTAAAAGTACACATTATTAAGTACAAAGCTCCTGTTACATCAAATTTATCTTCATTTTCACACCAACCCTGAAATATCTTCCACAGTATTAAAACATACCTGGTTTCTTCCTCTGCGTTTTCCATAATTCCTTCTTACTAGAGCTTTATAATTCTCATTTTTCTTGGTTAAGTAGTAATATAAAACACAATCAGGAACACTCTATAAATAAAAAAATATATATTTTTGAGGATCCAAAGAATCAAGTTTTTAAAACACATGTAACACTTTCAAGGAAAACCTCTGGTATTCTCAAAGTATACACTGAGATTCTTCTGGGTCACCAGAAGACACACATGACTAGCATTTTAAAGCATAGCTAGTCTCTAAAAATCTACACTTTGTATCTACTACTTTAATGGGCAATCCAAATTATGTAAAAAATTACCAGGAACAATATCAGAAAAATATCAGGAACATACAAGCACTTTTTTATTAACCAGGAAATAAATTCCCTTTCTTACTGCATATATGTAAACATTCAAAATGTCTCTTTAAATATGTTGCCCCGAAATACTACATTCAACTCACTGTGAAAAAAAATTAGAGAAAATCAGGACTCTGATATTGTAATTAGAAATTTAATGAGGTTCAAAAAGCATTGAAATCTATGTGTTTTTAGGAAAATACAGTATCAGATCATTTTTTGTTAACCATGTTAGTCTGGGTTCAGTGCTTCGGATTTGTGATAATTAGAAATATCACTATACCCAAACCCTTATTATGTGAAATATTAAAGGGACTTATCTAAGAAAAAGAAGATCAAAACTATGAACAGTAAAATAACAAACTCACAACTATCAAAAACTGAACCTAAAAAAACAAAAACAAACTAAGCAAACAACTAGAACAGGCACAGAATCACAGAAATGGAGATCCCATGGAGGGTGATCAGCGGGGAGGGGGTAGGGGAAGAATGACGGAAAAGGTACAGGGAGTAAGAGGCATAATTGGTAGGTACAAAACAGACAGGGGGAGGTTAAGAAGAGAATAGAAAATGGAGAAGCCAAAGGGCTCCTATGTGCAACCTATGGACATGAACTAAGGAGGAGAATACTGGAGGGAATGGAGGTATCAGGTGGAAGGAGGCGAAGGGGGAAAGAAATGAGACAATTGTAATAGTATAATCAAGAAAATATACCTAATAAATAACAAATATCACTATAACAGTCACATGAAAATCTTTTCTGTAGCAAGCCCTTTGCAAAAATCAGCTCTCATTAACTACTTTTGGGTACTAGAGCATAAAATTTCAAAGTAGCAATCATCACAAACCTATAAACATTCTCAACTCAAACCATTTCTTACCTTCCTTTCCAAGTAGGATGCAATTAGTCCAAAATTTTTTGGATGCTGGATAAACCTGTGGGAGTGGAAACACACGCGCACATGCACACGCACACGCACACACGCACACGCGCGCGCGCACATACACACACACACACACACACACCATTTAACAACTCAAAAAGGCAGTGAAAGAAAATCTTTGAAATAGAAATATTATGTACTGACTAATTCCCAGTGATTCCTAGCTGCCAACCTGAGAACAACTATAAAATCACTGGAATCTTTTAAAGGGCACAGATTCCTGGAACTACCCACCAAGAAGTGATTGGACTGGTCTATGGTAGGAACACGGAAATGTGTCCTTTTTTTAAAAGCATCTCCTGATTATGATTTCATTTGGTTTAATTAAGCTGTATTAGTCCATTTCATAAGGAAATGATCCTGTAGACAAATGTAAATAAAGCTTGTGGGTCAAGCATTGAGTGGTGTTTGTTAGAAATACATTAAAATTTTTAAGCTCTAAAAAAAAAATTCAAAAAAAAAAAAAGCATCTCCAGGTGACTCAGACACCACCCAAGTTTGGATACTATTCTTAACATGACTTTATAACCCCAGTTCTTATCTGTTACTCTATTCCCACCTACAGACTTACGGTAAGAGCATGACAAATTTATATTCTGCACTTTCCAGAGTATCCATTCAAATGCCAAAACAGGGCCAAGTTTTTTTTTTACTAACATATGTAAGCTTCTATTGGATAATAATTTAAAATTTAAATTACTTGTCCTTAAAGATCTCCTTCTCATGGTCAGTCCAAACATTCATAAACTGCCTATCTTTATAAACCTTCATGGGGTCCTCCATAAGCCCATTCATGTTAATGAACTTGACCCGTCTTTGTTCTGCATCAAACATCATAGGTGGGATCACAGAGAGCTGCCGCATTTGTTTCTCATTATTCTGCAACAAAAAGAAACGCAGTTTATTTAAAATAAAAATTTAAAGAGGTCCGTAGACCAACGGCCTTAACATGTACTAAAAAAACAAAACCAAAAGAAACCCATATAGGTAGTTTAATAACAATCATAGTGCATACCATAACATCTAACATATAGTAATTACTCATATATCTAATAAATATCCATTCAATGAATATAGAGCCAGAGAGTCTACATATTTTTTTTAAGTAATCCACTACTACAGTTACATAAACAAAGCTGATACTTCAGAGAATGGAATTTTACACCTAGAGGACAGAGTACTGTCAAGTCCATCAATGTAATGACTTTATGAAATACTTTAATTATTTTAGTTTCCTTTTTAAAAGTCTTAATTTCAGAGAACAAATATTCACATCATTTTAGAGAACAATAACCAGAAAATTAAGCAAACAGGCACCAAAATCTTAAGATCATTGATTTTAAAGTAACTAACCTCACCTAAGTATTAAATACTTCTTGCTATTCTTAAATAAGCTTTCCATTAAAAATTCAAGACTATTATCCTTAGAAATTCAACTACAACTCTTTTACATCTATAGTTTATTTTCCCAAGGTTTAAGTTTATAAGAACAAACTTCCATGAAAAACTTTTTAACAAAATTGTAAGAACTGACTCCAATACAAGACTAGGTTTTTCCTTAAAATTTTTCCTCAGAGAAGTAAATATTACAAGTCCTTACAAAGTCTATAATTCTGTGAGGAACTCTCAATTGGTCTGGAGACCAAAGTACTGTATGGGACAGAGAGCAGTTTGAAATCACCTTAACTGGTACTAGTTTTAGATGCTTACATGGAAGCGGCCAAAAAGCAAGCTAAGAAATTTAACACAGATTTAATCATCATTCCTGGAATTAAGGCCACAGCTTTTAAAATATAAAACAATGTGATAACTGTCTTTGACCATTTACCAAGGGACTTTCATGTTCAAATAAGAAATGCCTTCAGAATTTAGAGATGAGGTTTTAAAAAGCCATATAATAAAATTAAGACTAGCAAAACTCAATAGGTTGATGGCTTTGGAACAACCTTAAGAGATAATCTGAACACAGGTACAAAGACTCAGTGTTCAGGGCTGAAATATATTCTTATTCAATATTGATTTATTAATATCATATCCTATTTCTCCCCCAGACTCAGCTGGCTAAAGAGCATCCTTTGGAGATCCCAACAAGAAAACACAAACATCTGCAAAATACATGCTCTTTTGCTGTTTTATGAAATGGCTCTACCAGCACTGTCCTCTAAGCTAGAAACCGGGGAGTACCCTTCCATTTCTCTTCTTTCTCACCCCCACACTTCATCCACAGATCTTTTCCTGTCCTGTGTACTTTCTATTAATCTTTCCTATCAGTCTCTTCCCATTCATCCCTACCAGTGTTGTCCTGACTCAAGTCCTTATTTTTATCATAACAGACTCTCTGTTGCCAAAGCCATATTTGTAAAACACCAACATGATCATGTGACTGCCTTCTTTAAAACCTCCAATGATTGGCCAAAGCCTTTGGAATAGTGCAAGCCCCATTAATGTTCCTTCACTTATACACAAATAAACCCTTAGTTCCTGGGGTATGAGGCTAAAATTCCTGAATAATGAATTAAATTAAATCAATTGTCTTACCTCCTGCTCAGAGAGCCCATCAATAATCTCAGAAATCTCATGCTCACTTCTAGCAATAGTGGCTGAAAGACCAGCTCCCCTCTGCCCAACTCTAAATATGAGAAATTATAAATATATTTAAAGGCCTTTTATAAAGAAGACATAAATTAAATTACTTTTATATAGATTACTTTTCCGAATAAGATTTTTTTAATCCAACTAAAAGTCAGAGATGAAACCTAAATTACTTTTAAGTAATTAGCTTGAATCATCTATAAAATTAATAATTTAAATGCTGAGATTAAGATTGAAAGGCTACATGACCAAATTTAAATGGTAGATCTTTTATGGGAAACTTCTGGAAAACCAGCTATTGGTGCCATTACCATTTAACAGTCTTTTACCTGTCTTCCAGAGGACAGAAGAGCAGGTTTAGAAAAACACATCAAACATTTTTTAAATGAAGGGAAAAAAACATAATCATCATCCCATATGAAAATTCAATCATGTTTAAAGGGGCTTCCATGACTCTTACATAAGACAGTGGAGATGAATACTAAAGATTTTACCTTTGCAAAATACTTATTTTCTAAAAGTGAAAGCAAATAATAAAATATCTTACCAATATCAAAGAATTTTATAATTAGCAACCAATTTAATACTGTTTGACTATGTTGGTAATTATGAAAAACTAAAAGATATCAAAATCTATTCTTATTCTAATTTCCAAAGAAATGGGTATTTTCAAGAACTGAAGAATTTCAAAATATTCACTTAAATTTAGATACATGATTAAATATAGAAAATTAATATTAAATTCACCAACACATATGCAAAACAAAAGTTGTTTATAAACTTTCTTAATGATTAGTCAGGAAGCAATAAATATTGTAAAAGATAAAAAGTGTGATTCAAAGGAAATAACACAACCATCAAACACCAAACTACTTACCGCTGAAATCTTTCTTGCTGTTCTCTTTGTTTTCGAATTTCTGGAAACTGCTTTTCATAGTACTCCCTTGTTTTGCTTTCTTTAGCTTTCCTCCGAGGATTATTTTCTATTCTGTCCACTTTCTTCTCCCATGCCTCCATGAGCTGATCATAACGTTGGCAGATTTTTTGTTCCTATTAAATACCCGTAGCAAATTAATAAACAAAATTTTGATTCTGACAAACCCAATACTTTAAAGTATATGCTACTTCTTAAGGCTATGTCAGAAGTACACTTGACCTATGGCTCAACTGTGAATGAAACGCTGTCCTTGGTCTGAAAGAGGAGAGAGAAAGGGAGCTTCGTTGCCTTTAAAAGGTCCGGCATACAGAACATATTTTGGTGGGATTTCTTTAGTTAATGTGAAGACTATACAAATTAATCAATGACCTGATAAGCTACTCATAATAGCAGACCAGCTACTTTTATTTTTCTGTTAACAATGTCTTCATTGTCAAATAATGTAAAATTAAAAACAAAACATATAGTTTGTAATCCCCATCACCCAAAGACAACTACATTAACATTTTGTTGTTATCCTTCCAATGTGTCAGAACACACACTTTAATCATTCCTATACTGATGGAGGTTTTGGTTACTTGCACATTTTTGTTATTACAAATAATGCTATATAATAAACATTTTGACAGGCTGAAAAAGACAGAACTTAGTTATATTTTATCATAAAAAATTGAGCAAATGGCATGAAATCAAGAATTAATATTTTTAGAAAAATAAGTAATGCATGGTCTCATTTTGCAATACAAAAGAAAAGAAAGAAGCCTCCCACACAGAACTGTATACATGTCTGATGACACATGGATAAAAAAAGTGTAAGGACTCATGAAAGCCCGTTAACCCTGGTCACCTCAAAAAACAGCATTAGAGAAAGTTATCTTCCTCACACTCCATGCCGCCCTCCACCACTTCCCAACCATTCTCTTCCCCTCCAGCATGTCTTTTTTATCCTTCCTCTCTGCTTCGTCGCTACTGCCACTTCCTCAGTACAGGCTGACATCAATCCTCATCCAGATTAAAGAGCCTCCCAGTGTCTCCGTGCATCCTTTTTTAATTTTTATTTTTCAATTACAGTTGACATTTGGTACTATTTTGTATTAGTTTCAGGTGTACAGCAAAGTCGTTTGACAACCATACTCTTTACAAAGTGGTCCCACCCAAGTATTTCAACTACCCATCTGGCACTTCTTAATAGTGTAGCCAGATGCAAATTCTTAAAATACAAACCTGAACATTTCACATCTTCAATTCAGACACTTAAAGGATACTCTCAGGATCTAATCCAAAGTCTCCTAGGAGACCTCTGGGCTGTGGAGGCTGTGGCCTTGGCTTCCTCTGGCGGCCTCATTTCTCACCGTGCTGCCAGCGCAGCCTAAGCCCCAGCCATCTCGGAACCTGCTGCACTCCCTCTACTTCCCACGTCTTCACTTAGGCTGCTCTCTCTGCTTGGTCAAGTTTCTGGAGTACTAGTTTTCCTGGGAAACTTCCCTTCATGATTCATATCTGCATTACCTGTCCCTCTTATATGCTCACAGTCATCTGAATGTCCTTTACTACAGTTTGATCGCAGTACTGTCATTGCCTCCTGAATTATCTGTCCCCAGTTACATATGGGCTAAAACCACATGGCTACCTTGCTCACCTTTGTAGAATGATAGGTGGGGCAGAGTAAACAACCAATGAATATTAAACAAAGCAGTGAACATATAAACTTTATTAGTCTATGAAGTATGAAAACAAAATCTGTGCTTCTCTGTTTATGTCACGAGATAGCAAATTTAGCAATTACCATAATTACAACAAAATTACTGGACAGAAAAAAAAATACTTTGGCCACTTTCTTATTTAATATTTGTATGTTCTTGGCACACACACAAAAGAATTCAAGACTGAAGGACCAGACTGGCCAATGAGGACATTAGAATTTACACACCAAATAAAAGCTGCTGACTCTTGAGCATTCCAATCCATTAACTGTCAGTTCATTAAATATAAGGTACAAAGTTGACTTACAACATGAATTAAAGAACATCACTTATTTACTACACAACTGAATCTAAATGAATCAAAAGTTTGACCTAAAATCAGTACGAACACATTATAAAACAAGAGTGACATTATATTTTCTGTAACTTAATTTCCACGAAGACTATACCCATAAAACTTTTGGACTGCAAATCATATAATAAATATGAAAAACAAAATATTTGAATTTCAAAAAGCTGAACTTTAGCTGACCCAGTTTCTAATGAGAGAACAGCAATATCTAATAATCAGCATGACCATAACTTACCCACATTTGTTTGAGGGTTAAGAGAATGTAGATAATCCTATCTATCATATTTTTTAAACTACTCACCATTTTCTTTATTTTGGCCACATAAAAATTTTATAGACAACCAAAGAAATTAATTTGATAATGGTATTAAATGTGAATTATGATATCAAAATGTCACCAGAATTAAAATTATATTTAAGTCACATCATTTTTACTTCCTAAATCAGCATCTTCTCTCAAATATAATCAAGAACCATTTTCATTAACAATGGAAAGGCAAATGCCTACATGAGCATGAATGGAAAAGCTGTACAAATTTCAGTTAACAAGGATAGGGCCTCACCCTTTGTTTTCTTGCATGATTTCTTCTTTTAAAAAATAAAATGAGTTTTTTCCTCATCACCTGGTTTCTAGAAGAGAAAAATACGGTTGTATGACATTAAGAAAAAAAAAAGCACAATTTAATAATGCATTGACTTTTACTTTTCACAGACACTGAAAAAGCAAAGATCACTTAAGAACATATGATGTAATCAAAATTAATCTTAATTTTTTCACCCTGCAAAATAAGACTTTTGCAATAATTAGAACTGACTAAAACTCCTCCCATTCTACAAGGCTTTATATAAATAGTTCATTTTCAATTATTATATCTAATTATAAGGTAAATATTACATTCAAGTTACAATTACACAGTTCTTATGAACCCTGGTGATAGAAACATCTCTGCACACTCTGGAGGAGGGGAGGTCGCAGAGAAGAAAAAGCTTTGAAGTTACCTCCCGACCTCAGGACCAGTGCTGACCTCCCTTCTATGAGAATGTATACAACACAGAGAGGTGACTTCTGCTTTAAACAGAAGATTTTCTTCAGTCACAGAAATGACACAAACCACTCTAAGAAGTAATGGAGGGCTATGTGACAAGACAGGAAAACTTTTATATCTTAATATAAGTTTCACTTTTTAAATCTGAAGCATTGTGACCTTCAAAAACAATGACATGCAGGTTCAAATATAAATATTTATACCCCACCTACTTCCAGAAAGGATTTCAAGCTGATTATTCAAATATAAATACAAGGCCAAGGCAAGGAGAAGTAATTTTTTGGATTATCTGCCACTCAGGACTAATAGTGACACTGGCTCCACTCAAATAAGCATGGACAATCAGGAGCTGGCTATATGGAAAAGTAGCCAAGAGATTAAAAGAATCATTAAAAGATACATTTGCTATTTCATACAAAGCAAATGGCAGTGATGAAAGAATAGCTACTGAATGATTCATAATGGGTACATGCAGCTGAGTAAATGATAGTTCACAAAGGATTTCACACATACAGTAGAAGCATTACCACATATTCAGTTTGCTCTAATTGTAATTATGTGCTACTCAAAAGCAAATGACAATTGATAAATATAATTTAAAATGTTTCCTAAGAATTTAAATGAAGAAGTCAGCCAGTCAGTAACCCAGCTCAGGACAATGTGTTAAGCATTATAAATAGCATGAAATAAATCAGATACAGCTGCTCTCCAGCTAATATGGGGGGAGGGGGCAGAACACAAACATAACTGAAGCTTTGTGGGGGGAAAAAATCATTAAAGGCAGCCAACTATATTTTATCCACTATTCTTTTAAAAAATGTTAAAACAACTAAACAACTCCAAAACAAGGTATATTTTCTAAGAGTTTTGCCTAACCTAAGGGTTGTCAATACCAGAGTAGCATCTCACAGAAAAATTCTAAGTATATGACTTTTATTATGAACCACTTTCTTAACAAAAGTTAAAATTATTCAATTTTCATGCATACTACCATGCAAATTTTATCTGCCACCAGTTCTGCAAAGTAGTCAACTATTGCACATACTCAGTAAGAAATTTTTAAAAGAAAAAAAAGATATAGATATATGTATATATAGCAATGTGCTCATTAGTAACTGTACCAGTAAATAATTATAATTTCTGGTTATACTTAATAAAACATATAAAGTAGAAATATCACATTTTTGTTACAAACTAAGAATAATTCACCTAAAATTCTCTTAACGTATAATTTTTTTAAAAAGATACCTATCTGGCCTCCTCTCTTACTCCAATCAGATCAAGAAATTAGGTTTTCTTTTTTACTTATTTTCTTATTCCAAAATCCGCATCCATAAAGGCCTGGTATCTAGGATGAGCAAGGCTAAGCAAACTACACTCTGGAGCAGTCTCCTCACCCAGGTGAGGTGACTGAGCGCTTCCAAGGCACCAGGACATTAAATGGCAGAAGGGTCTACAAATACCGTCAATAGCAAGAGTCATGGAAGGGATTTCCCTAGAATAGGATTTTGAATAATGATAAAATGATCCGTGGCACTTCTACTTTGCAATGGCAGATGTGGCTTGGTGGGGGACGGTGTCATCACTAGTCTTAAATGAAAAAGCTTCATTATCTTACTTCATCATGCGCCTTGCAGGTACTCCACTGAAAAAAAGACAAAACAGGAGGCAAAAAATTCAAGCCTCAAGGTAAGCCATTTCAATGTTAAGTATCCACCTTTTTTTTTTTTTTTTTACTAGCAGATTATAAAACCAGCTAGTTTTATGCAATAATTTATTTCATTTTTTGGCCTCGGAAACTCAATGCTGTTACCCCAACCCCCAAAAAGCCAGAGGAAGATAACATATAGTAAAACAACAGCAAATTACACAAATCTAAAACATACCAACACTATATTATAATAATATGTCAGAAGATAACAAAAACAATCTCTTTATAGAATATATGGTCTTTAACTGAAGAATTCCAGAGACGATAAATACTTACGTCTTGATATTCTCATGGTACACCTTGGTATCTGATGGCTGGTTATAAAGTGGCTATAAAATAAATCAAATGTTTATATATAAAATGTACATATGCCTATAAAGAGACAAAAATAATCTATAATTTACTGTAAACCTAAATAAAGTATTAATGGATCTACACAATATACACCCTATCAAAATATCCAGACTTTTGGGTTCCCTGAGTAATTCTCCCTAACAATGAATGCCACTCCTATAAGAAAGTTTAGAAATTCATTGTATCCCACAATACATACATTTCATTTGGAGATTTTTAATTTTAAATGCAAAGAAAGATAAGCACCATCATCATCCTAACACTGTGATTCTAAGAGCTTTCTATCCGTTCCCACTTCCTCCTTCTGTCTGGAGTGCGTGCCAGCTCAGGAGAGTGCTTCTTTAAAGGTGACCAAGTGCATGCACTATTATTTTAAACTTCATCACAAACTTACAGCCTGGCAACATTCCTCTTACCCCAAAATAGACAGATTATATTCTATCTTACTCCAAAGAAAACCACTACAAATAAAGCACTAGAAACAAAAAAACACAATTTCTTACTTACCAGTTCAACTTTTGGGCCAAGACCTTCAAATATTTTATGAGCTTCTTCTGCTTTTTTCTACAAAGACATTATTATATTTTGTAATTAAAGAGTATATTACCTAAGTGCAAAATCATTACCAATTTAATAATATTTACCTAAAGACCCATCTATAGTTAAACTTATCCTTACTTCCAAACATTCTTCTTTCACGATAGGCTAAAAGACTATTTTTATTTTCACAGTTTCCTCCAAATTCAGTCAAAGCTTAACATCTGTATTGAAAGCACTACTTCAGGAATTGGTTAAATTCTTAAAAGCAAACATACATTAATTCTAAGAAGAGGGAACAGAAATTCACAATTAGAAATGAATCCCTCAAACATTATAAATACTTCAACTCATAGTCTTTAATGATATTTAAATACATACAACACCATAAAGTTGCCAATCTTTACTGTGGTAAGCCATATTGATCTCTTTGAAAAACAGCTTATAGTAATAAGCTTATTTTCTAGTTACAAGGAAACCCAAACAACAGAGGAAACAAAGTCTGAATTACTCAAGAGTGCAGTAGTAAATGATGAATTATATATATTTATAGTTTTTTACATGTCATTTTCAAAAGTAAAATAAATGCTAACAGAAATCATCCTTTAAAAGACAAATGAAATACAACAAAATTCAATACTGAAATATGTAAACTAGAATTATGTAACTAGCAAATGTCTCAGTGGTTCTCAAATCTCTCGCTCCCAACAGAGTCTTGTTAGCAACAGTGGCTCATTGCCTGCTGCAGCCCCCACCTCACTGCATGTGGCTCAGGGGAGCCCTCCAGGGCTTCTGATGGAAAATAGAAATGGATTATCAGTCAGTATTTCCCAAGTGTGAAGAAAGACATCTCTTAAAATAAATATTTCCCTTTTCATCTCATTTATCAATCACAATCAATGAGTCCAATATTTATTTAGTATATATTATGTGGAAAAAATACACTTAACCAGAGTAGGAAGCACAAGATAGTGTAGTGCACCTTCCAAACTCCAAGAAACCTAAAACGTATTATTAGGATGAGAAATAAACATATCAAAATGGTCAGGAATACTCAATTATAAACATACCCATTAAATTTGTATAGCAAATTCTATTTCTAGAGATAATTTTAAGGCAGATTTGTTAACCTTGGTACTATTAACACTTTGAGCCAGGGTATTTCCTTGTTGTGGCGGCTATCCTATGCATTGTAGAATATTTGGCAGTATCTCTGGTCTCTACCCACTATATGCCAGCAGCCTCTACCTCTCTGCCAAGTTATGACTATCAAAATACTTTCTGGTTGAGAACAGCTGCTCTAAGGTAAATATTAATCTCAAGAAGTCAAAATGTAATTATAATGAAATTCAAATTTATTAGCTTTAGGCAAATATTAAATAACACACAAATATCATTACAGATGATATTTGGAAATATCAAGCACCTGCAAATTATTCTCTCTAGATGAGTTTTAAAATTTTCTTTCTCTCCAGGTGCTCTGTTTCAGAGTCTACACCAAGAAAAGGCAGGGTAAGGGGACTGTACGTAAATAATACTGAGAAACAAGGGAGCAAAATCACCTCACAGCAAGTATTTACTAGTATCCTACTGTATAAAGGTGCTTACCCTTTCAAGGTAATTTTAAAGGCTGGTATTTAAGATGGTCTGCAGACCCCAAGATTTAAGTTTTGCAAAATTTTATTATATATTCGACTTCATGTTGGCTTAAATGCTAAGAGGAGCTTAACCTCTCAATAGTTTGGCAGAAAAAAGAATTTAATTTAAAACCTTCACAATTCCTTATTAAAATTTTTATTCTAAGTTTATAGACAAAAGTAATTAATTCTTCAAACATATGTTGAGCATGTTTTGGACAGTTGCCAGACCTTAGGAAAGCAGTGACTAAGACTGCCCTTCCTGAAGTATGAAGAGCAGTGGTCTCAAAAGGCTTCATAGAGAAAATGATAATTGAGCTGGGTCTTGAAGTACAAGTGCAATCGATAGACAACAGACCAAAAAGACAAGACACAGGAACACCTGAAGGTAGGGCAACATCATGGGGTAAAGATAAAAACAGCTTCAAGGGAATGTTCAAAACCTGTTCTGGCAGGTATCACTTAAGAAAGAAGTATCAGGCCAAGGGCCAGGCAGGTAGGCACGGAAGCACCGAAAAAAAAAAGTGTGAGCTATTCTGCAGAGTGGGATATTGTCAAAAGGTTTTATTTGGAGAATCATGCCACAAGATTCATATATGAAGGGTTAGAAAAGAAAAAGACTGAAGGAAGGAAACTCAGTATGTACATGAGAAATGAGGGCTCCAATTAAGTTAATGCCTAAAAAAGGAAGAGGGAAGCAATTGATCAGGCCAATATTTAGGAGGTAGCACCGATGCTCTTCAGTGATCAGTTAATCTACAGTGGCAAAGAAAGCAAAATAGATAATTCCTAGGACATGGGCCTAGGTCACTCGAGGACCTTGACACTCTACTGTCAATCCCTTTGTTTTTTGCTTGTGTCACATTAACGTGAAAATCATTTAATCAAAATATAAATAAGATAGTTTTAAAAACTACACTCCACTACCCCCATCTTCTATATGTATTTTAATTCTGAAATTAGAGCATTTATAAGCATTTTTGGAATCCAAAAGTGGGACACAGCAAACTGAACTATTACAAATAGTCCAAGAGAAGAGTCTGTTTAAAGACTAAATAAATCTTAGTGTGAAGTTTAAATATGATGTAAAGCAATTAATTTTTGTCTCAGAAAACCAATTTTAAAATTAAGTCACTTTTGGGACATTTTCTCCCTCCCACTAACTTTTCTAAATAAAAGAAAGATGACTTACACGAGATAATGTCCCCTATCTCTTAAGCCACATTTGGCTTAATTCCCGACCAGCCTAGACTACTGCCAAACAAGGAACAAAAGACAGACGTATGCACCTATGGTGTCAAAACAGATAAAGTCATTCTTTACACAACAGAAGCTCGAGAAGCAGTGAAGACCATACAAAAGGCAGTGTGACCAGGCCCAAAAAGCCCTGGAAACTGGGTGGTGAGAAAGCCTGTGCTCAGGCCAGCTGCGCTCTCACACTGCCCCCGCCAGGCCCCTCTGCTACAACTGACAGGGACACCCACAGCAGATGACTAGGAGCAGGGCAGACAAAAAAATGTGTTTTTAAAAAGATGATTTCTACAGTATTGAGAGTTTAAAATAATCTTCATTGTAATCTAATATTAACATACAAGTTTGGTTGTTCTTCGCAGACTGCACAACAAACTGAGTATGTAAATTCTTTTTAAGATTTTATTTATTTATTTTTAGAGGGAGGGGAAGGAAAGGAGAAAGAGAGGGAGTGAAACATCAGTGTGCAAGAAATACATCAATCGGTTTCCTCTCACAGACCCCCAGCTGAGACCTTGGCCCGCAACCCAGGCATGTGCCCTGAGCCCTGACTGGGAATCGAACCAGCAACCTTTTGATTCACAGGCTGGCACTCAATCCACTGAGCCACATCAGCCAGGGCTAGAGTATTTTTTTAAAAGCAGGAAATTCCACATAAAACTCCTTGCTGGCTTCTCCTAAATAAGGGAGCACCTGCGGACCCTGGGCCATATACTGCACGACCGGAGGACTCGTCTCCCCTAGGATGCCAGGAGGCAGGCCCACTGCCCTTCACCCTCACTGGGTAGTCTTGATGTACACTGCTCTGTCCATTCAATAAATTGGGCTAATTTTGAACTCAGTCAAGAAAATAATATTAATTGCCCATATTACCTGCCATAACACTTCCAATTATCTCAAGTATTACATATCTGACCACTTTCAGTTATCCATATAGACACATCCATCTTTATGAGTCCAAGACTATTCCGATAAATGTTTATTTAATGACTAATTCATAGCTGCCTTTCCTAAGGCCAAGTTCCTTTAGGATCTGGGCTACTATAAAGTTATAGGTTGCCTGTAAGAAGTACTGCTCCACTGACTACAAAGAAGCAAATTGAAACAATTCCAGCTTCTACCTATGACCAACTTCAGCTAACAAGCTTATTCTCTCCCCACAGTACTTTTAAAGCATGTTGCTCATTTTTGGACTGAGGACTTCTGGAAGCCCACTGTTTAAACAGCTCCATTTTAAAGTTTTGTTTACATTAAGATGAAATAAGTTTCCTTTTAACTGCTAGTTTCTGGGCTGGATTCCAGACAAAAACCAACTTTGACATCACAAAATTGTTCACAGAATTGAGGCTTGGCTTTCCTAAATCCATGCACACTTTTAATTATGAATATAAAAATTATTTTAATAAACCTGAAAAAGCAAAGTCTACCTAAAGGTCAATGGCCTCACATTCAATAACTAAGATTCAAAGCAGAGCCCAGCTATTAATTCTGAAGCTGATAATATAAGTCATTTCCCATCCAAGGACCTATCTCTACTAGAATAGTGTCAGTATTTGGCATTAAATGTCCCTTACATAAAGTGAAAAACTACAGAATAAGTGTTTTGTATTATTTGGCACAAACTTGCTTGCTAGGATTTGTGTAAGAGAGACTGAGCTGATAAAACTATACTCTCATTAAATACTTAAACAGTATAGCATGGAAATAAAATATCAAGTAATTTAAGACACAACTGTCAACCTTTCTTCAATCTTAAGGGAAAAAATGCCAAGCTTCAGTCAATCAAAGTCTAAGAATATTAAAAATTAAAACAGAAACCAGGTTTTAATACAATTAACATCACTATAGAATACACTGACAACTTAGAAAAGGCACAAAGAATTTTAAAGGCTGTTGCCACCAGAAATCTCATGAGCTTACCCGATTCTCATCATAAATAATCTGGACAATACTGCGGTGTTTCTGTTCCACAGGAGGAGGAGACACAGGCTTCTCAGGCTCAGGAGGTTTGGCTGCTTCTTCTTCGAGCTGTTGCTAAGAGACCCAGAAAGGAAGAGTCAGGCATCTGCTGCGTGTCACCCCCTACCAGTAATTAATCACCAGATAACACATGCTACTGAGCTGTGCCATATTGACTCTATAGGGTAATCATTTAATCTACTAGGGTCTAATAGACCCGAGGGCTCTAACAAATCCAATCAAATTTATTTTGACAAATAACTAAACAACATAAATCATCATTAGATAAATCCCTTTGTATTTTAATCGTATAAACAAAGCAAAGTAGTAAGAGAAACTAAACATATAAAGATACTCCCATAAACCTCTATCACAATGATCTTTTGTGGCACTGGAAAAACTTTCATGTGTTATAGATACACAGTACGTGTTAGTGTCTGGTGGAAAGAGCGCATGGGCGCATTTAAGGCTAATTCTTAGTTGAGCACAGAACTGCTCCCAACAAACTTTGTATTTTGTAGTCAAGAGGCACCAGCAAAACCACAAGAACATGGACTTGTGTGTGTGATTATAAAACAGAAAGCTTATCTGTATTACTCTGCCTGGGTTGGAACCTTAGGCTCATCCTTTTATAAGTGGTGTGTTCCTTGGACCCTAAGTCCTTACCTCAATCTTGAGCAAGAACACAAATCACTCACATGTAAAGTAGGGACATTAATCCTACGTATCACATGGCTTTTTGAGAGGAGTGAATGACTCAAAAACACATTTGAACTAAAAGTGTTTATTTAATAAAATGTTATTACCTACAATTATTACTGAAGTAAGCAGAGACTTAGTCTGCTTGGTTCACCGTTTATTCCCCCCCCCCCAACACCTCAACAAGTGATACCTAGTAAATGCTCAACAAATAGCCACATGAATATAATTTCACTGCCTAAGATGATAAAAAAGACATTAGGTAAAGACGTTAAGTCTACTAAAAGCCTGGAAGAAAAAATTATCCTTACTACTAAAAGTAACAGGCAAGGTTCCTATTACTTAAGTCAGACCACACCCAAATGAAAGGATAAAAATCCACCAAGAGAGAAGCTTCAAGGACCACGTCCACTCTGAAATTGAAAGTACTCTTGCAGTCTGCTAAGGATGTAAGTGAAAGACAGGTACATGGCGTTGTGAGATCAATCTTTACGGGAATAAGTTCTTCTAGGGTGCCCTTTCCTCCCTTTGCCCAGAGGGCCTTCTTTTAGGATCCCTGTTAGCAGGTATAGAGGATGGAATAAACAAGCTTCAGAAAGTGACATTTTATTTTTAGTACCTAAGTAGCCCTGGGACAAAATCATGGCACTAGAAAGGCTAAAAACAAATGAAACCAAAAAATACATGTTCTTTCACATTAACGTTAGAGTAATTTTTCAAAAATTTAAAACTAAATTTAGTTGGAATTTTTACTGAAAAAAATCTATAAATGTGAATTATTATGAGCATACAACATTATTAACACTGTTTCTATCCATTTATGGTATATTCTTTAATTACTCAAGTTATCTTTGATATTCCTCAATAAAACTTATAGCTATTGTACCTCTCTTGATCACACAATATATTTCATTATTTTTAATTATCATAAGTGGTTACATGTTACTGAGCATTTATATGTACCACATATTATTCAAAATATTGTCTCAACCCATAAACAATCACATGATTTAGCTGGTATTTTTAGTAGTAGTATTACCCTTGTACAAGTGAAGAAACAAAAGACAAGACCAACTAGGCAGAGTCAGGCGCACAAGACTTAAAATAATTGTAAGGTATATTATTATAAATTTAATATGACTCAATACATAAAAAGGGCTCAACATATTTTTTAAAATCAAGGGACTATTTTTAAAATGCCAAGCAGTTTTAAAATGTGCCATTTAGAAATTCCAGCAATAAAAACGTTAATTATTAAAACTGAAGGTATACCCCTGGGTGGTATGGCTCAGTGGATTGAGCACAGGCCTGTGAATCAAAGGGTGGCTGGTTCGATTCCCAGAGCAGGGCACATGCCTGGGTTGCAGGCCAGGTCCCCAGTAGGAGAAGCATGAGATGCAACCACACACTGGTGTTTCTCTCTCCGTCTCTTTCTCCCTCCCTTCCCCTCTCTAAAAATAAGTAAAATCTTAAAAAAAAAAAAAAAAAAAAAAAAAACCTACATGTATAGCAAATTAAATATTTAAAGTGAAGACAGAAATGCATATTGAAAGACAAAAATTTAAAAATTGGCCACAATGATGCCCAAAGAAGCAATAAAATGGGAAAGAAAAGCTATTAATACACATAGAAGACAAGAGTGATATTGTATCTAACAGAAATTTCAGAAGGAGATGAAAAGAAACTGTATGAAAGGGTTTGGTAAAAAAGACAATGGCTTAAAATTTTCCAGAATTGATAAAAACTCTTAACACATACAAGAAGCCCAGTGAATTTCAAGCTGGATTAAAAATAATAATAAACCCATTCCTAAATACAACATTGTAAAACAACAATGCCCAAAGAAAAAGACAGAAAAAGCAGCCAGAGGAAAATCTTCCAATAAACAGACATTTAAAAAAATATGACATTTAAGTCATAAAAAGCAAATACTGAATTTGCTAACAAATTCTTAACTAATACACATTTTAAGGATATTCTTCAAGCACAAGCTTATATCTCCAAATGGAAGATCTGCATTTCAAAAAGGAATAATGAGCGAGTAAGATGACAAATTTGTGGATAAACCTAAACAAACATGATTATATAAAATGTCTTAGGCAGTTTAAGAAAAAGAAAGAACTAAAATATATGACAACAAAAGCATAAACATTGGGGAAAAAAGAAAAAAAGTTGTATGCCTTCCTACTACTCAAGAACATGGCTAATATGCTAACTAGTTTTAGGATTCAAGTAACTAGGCTGTTAAAATTTTCTGCGGGAACAACTATAAACAAAGAAATAGTGTATAGAACCCAAACTAGCGGGGCAGAAGAAAGTGAAATGACAAATAAAAAAAAAGAAAAATCAACCCAGAATTAGGTCTGACATAAAACAAAAATACCAACATCAGCATAAAAGAGCAAACAGAAAGCATAAAATAAATTAGTCTCAAAATCTGAGATATTACCAGTCATGATTAGTAGTTTAAAAGAACTAAATTATCCTGTGAAAAGAGGTTTTCAGGCTGCATGTAAAACAAAACCCAGCTATATACCTTTATAGCAGATACAACTTAAATATGACAGTTAAATATAAACAAAGTAAAAGGAAGGAAAAAGATAAGGTAATCACTATCAACCAAAAGAGCTATCTAGTTATAATTACATCACTATCAGGCAAAAAAGACTTTATGCTAGAAAGCATTGCAGCAGATAATATGTCATTACCTTGTAATAAAAGGTTTCACTAACCAGGAAAATAACAATTATAAACATGTACACACCTAAAACAAGAGCCTCAAAATACACAGAATAAAAATTGAGAACTGGGATATTTGCAAATCATATATCTGATAAGGGGTTAATATCCAAAATATATAAAGAACTGTCAAACTCAACAGCTAAAAAAAATTAAAATTAAAAAAATTTCAACTTAGAAAAGAGGATCTGAATATACCCATTTTTCTAAAGACGACATACAGATAACCAACTGGTACATAAAATGATGCTCAACATTAATCAAGCGAGAAATGCAAATCAAGGCACAATGAGACATAACCACATACCTGTTAAAATGGCTATTATGAAAAACATAAGAAATAAGTGTGGGTGAGGATGTAGCAAAAAGTGAACCCTTGCAGAGTGTTAGTGGGAAGGAAAGAAAATCAATGAACAAAAATCTGTTGCATTCCTATATACTAACAATGAAATATCAGAAAAAGAAAACAGTATCATTTACAACTACAATAAAAATAATAAAATACTTATGATTGAACTTCAAGGATGTAAAAGAACTATATGCTGAAAACTACAAGATATTATTTAAAGAAAATGAAGATGACACAAAGAAATAATATTTTCTGTGTCCATGGATTGAAAGAATCAACATGTTTAAAATGGTCATATTACCAAGAGCAATATACAGATTTAGTGCAAATATCCATCAAAGTCCAAGCGTCGTTTTTCAAAGAAATTAAACAAAAAAATCATCAGATTTGTATAAAACCACAAAAGACCTTGAATAGTTAAAGCAGTCCTGAGAAAAAAAGAACAAAGCCAAAGGACTCCCACTCCCTAACTTCAAATTATACTACAAAGCTACAATAATCAAAACACTATCATATTGACAGAGAAACACACATAAGACCAGTGGAACAGAACTGAGAACCCAGGAATGAACCCACATATGTAAGGGCAAGTAACTTTTGGCAAAGGAGCCAAAAACATAAGACTGGAGAAAAGAAAGCCACTTCAATAAATGGTGTTGGGAAAATCAGAAAGTCACATGCAAAAAAATGAAACTAGACTGTTATTTGACACTATACACAAAGATTAACTCAAAACAGATTGAAGGCTTATAAATATAAGATGACCTGAAATAATAAAACACAGACAAAAGCATGCGTACTAAACTTACAGACCTCGGTCTCAGATTAGATTTTATGAACTTGACCCCAAAGCCAAGTAAAAGCGAAAAAAAATGGAACTCTATCAAACTGAAAAGATTCCACACAACAAAAGAAGTCAACAACAAAACAAAAAGGCAACAACCAAACAGGAAAAGATATATGCAAACAATATCCAAAATATATAAAGAACTCATACAACTAACCAAAAACAAAAACAAACAAACAAAAAACACCTAATCCTATTAAAAAGTGGGCAGAGGACCTCGACCCACATTTTTCCCAAGAAGACATACACGAATGGCCATAAGATATATGAAAAGATGCTCAAGTTCACTAAGAAGACTGCAAATCAAAACCACAATGAGATACACATCATACCTGTTAGAATGGCTATTATCAGTAAGACAAGAAATAACAAGTGTGGAGAGGTTGTGGAGAAAAAGGAACCCTCATTCACTGCTGGTGGGACTATAAACTGGTGTAGCCACTATGGAAAAAACAGTATAGATGTTCCTCAAAAAATTAAGAATAGAGCTACTATATGACCCCACCATCTCTCTCTGAGTATCTTCCCAAAAACCTTAAAAATACTTTTTCATAAATATATATGTACCCCTATGTTCACTGCAGCATTATACATGGTAGCCAACTCATGGAAACAACCTAAATGTTTTTCAATGGATAATTACTCAGCCGTAAGAAAGGATGAAATACTGCCATTTGTGACAACATGACTGGATCAAGAGTATCATGCTAAGTGAAATAAGTCAGACAGAAAAGGACAAGAACCATATGAATTCACGCATTTTGTGGTTGGGATATAAAACAGAAAGAAATTAACAGACAAAACAAACTCATTAACGCAGACAATAGAAGGGTGGCTACCCGAGTGGAAGGGGGCTGGGGGGAAAACGAAGAAGGTAAATAGAGTTAAATATATGGTGACAAAGACAGGCGAGACTCTGGATGGCGAGCACACGGTACCAATATACAGATAATGTATTACAGAATTGCACACTTGAAACTTGTATGCTATTAACCAATATCACCCCTGTAAATTTAATAAAAAGAAAAAAGAATGTGAGACGCATCACTACAAAAGTTTTAAAAAGACAATACAGTAAACTATTTTAATGATGCCAGAGTAGCCACATATAAAATCTAAAGAAATTCCACTCACCAAAAAACACTATTAGGCTCAAAGACCTAAATTTAAGTACTAAAACTATAGTAAAAGAAAACCTAGGTACAGAAAGAAAGAGGTTCAAAATGGCGACAAAGGAGGGTCCTAAACTCACAACCTCCCATGGACACACTGAAGTAAGAGTTACATATGGAACAATTTCCTCTGAAAAAGACCTGAAAACTAACTGAGCAACTACTTCACAACAGGCAAACAAGGAAAATGCCATGTCAAAGTGGGATGGTCCAGAATGAATAATGAGGAGGAGCGGGGTGCTCATGGATGGAGAGCGAGAAGGCACTACAGTGGCAAAAGACAATAGATACTGAGTGCTTTGTTCAAATGACTGAGAATCATAAGAAGCCAAGAAGCTGAGCACAGAGAAAATGAATGGGCCAAACAAGTGGAGGTATTAGGAGGGAAAAACAGGAAAGAAAAAAAAAAAAGAACATACAGGGTGAACAGAATTTTAGACATGAAAATGTTAATTATACATGGAATATAAAGCTTGTGCCTAAAAAGGAAAAAAAAGGTATAAATCTTTGTAACCTTGATTTATGCAATGGTTTCTTAGGACATAAGTTAATAAAAAATAAAATAAATTTGACTTCATCACAACTTGAAACTTTCGGCCCTGGCGGGACTCCGTACTACTCAACTAGCATGTGGGACAGTCATCATTTATCTCCATCTACTTGCTCTACCCCCACCCCCGTGAAGCCATTATATTCATTAATTAAATACATTAAATTCCCCATGGGTTTCTGTGCATTTCTGACTTTTCTATGCCAATTCCTTCTGTTTTCTGTGCACTGGGATCACACTGTTTTATTTATTGAGGCTTAGTATTATTTTTTTCACATCTGGTAGAGCCTGCTATGCTTGGCATTCACACACTACTTTTCAAATTTTTTAAGTTTTTCTATTATTTAACTATTTTTTTCCAAAGTGAAGTTTCTGGCTCCAAAATAAAAATGTGAGAACCATTTATATATAAAAGATTCAGTGGACATGGACATGAGCCCACAAAGTTCCAGGACTATCTTTTCAGTTGTGAACTAAATGCCAACGAAGATTATCACTTTAAAGTGGTAATTATGAAAATGAGCATCAGTTATCTTTATAAATGGTCAGTTTAGGGGCTACTGCAAAGGATGAATTGCACATTGTTGAAGAAAAGACAATGAATTATGAAGGCTGTCCAATTTAAATAACACTGGCAACTGAAACCATCTGTACAGCCAACGGGTTTCCCTTAGAGGCTCTGAAGTAACACCACCTGTGGTCTAAACGTGGCTCGGGACCTGACTTACTGGTGCACGGTACTTAGTAGCTGCGAGCAGTACACAGAATTGGGAGATGAAGAAGAGGAGGAGGATGCAAAACTCCCACTTATATCTGGAAAGTGATCTTCCCTTAGCAGCGGTTGCAAGGTCCCACAGAAAAACGTAAAACTCAACAATGAAGATAATGACGAATATAATGAAGAGGAGGAACCTAAAGAAAAACCTCCAGTAAAGAAATCTATACAAGATAACTGCAGACCAAAGATCACAAACATAAAACCAGAATGAAAAAGACTCAAAAAAACAGGAAAAACTCCAGAAACACCAAAAGGACCTAACTCTGTAGATGACATTAAAAAAAATTCAGGCAAATAGAGAAAAACCACATTGCACAGTCCTGGTAAATTGAGCCCAAAAATGAGAGAGAGGAAAAGGGGAACAAATAAAGCTCATGCTGAGTATCATCAACAATCCAAACTGAAACCTTCTATTTAAATATCAGCCTCCTTTCTTGATCTGCCACCTACCCTTACACTCCTCCAGGATGGAAACAACCTCCCTCTTAACCCTCGAATAAAAACCTTATACATAAATGTTACAGCAGCATTATTCACTACAACTAAAAAGTGAACACAACCCCAATGACCATCAACTAATGAATGAATAAACAAAACACAGTATATCCGTGCAATAAAATTTTATTCAGCCATAAAATGAAACGAAGTGCTGATACAAGATACAACATACAACATGGATATATGTTGAAAACATGCTTAAATGAAAGAAACCAGACCTAAAACATCATATATTATATGATCCCATTTATCTGAAATGTCCAGATTATGTAAATCCATATAGACCAAAAGAGATTAGTAGTTGTCAGGGGCTGGGAGGAGGGGGACACAGAGAGTAATTGCCAATAGATATGGGGTTACTTTTCCAAGTGATAAAAATATTCTGGAACTATATAGTGGTGATAAGTTGCACAACTTTATGACTACATTAAAGCCACTGAACTGTACACTTTAAAAGGGTCTCTATTATGGTATGTAAATTTTTAATCTTAATTTTAAAAAATCACCCCTCCCCCGAAAAAGCAAAACAACAAGCCACAAAATAGAGGTTATCTGCTATACACATAAATGACAAGCGACATTAGGAAATACTAGAAATAAGAAAATGAGCCAAAAATAAAACCCCATAAAGAACACAAATAGCCCTCATTGATGTGGCTCAGTGGGCTGGGCGTCCTCCCACAAACCAAAGATTGCCAGACCGATCACATGCCTGTGTTGAGGGCCAGGTCCCCAGTTGGGGGCATGCAAAACAGAGCAGACATTTCTCTCACACATTGTTTCTCTCTCTCTCTTTCTCACTCCCTTACCCTCTCTCTAAAAATATAGAGAAATAAAATCTTCATAAAAACACACACAAATAAACCATAAACAATGAAAAATAAGCTCCATGTCAAAGCTTCCTGATAAGGGAAGGGCAAATTAAAACCACAGTGAGAACTATTTCATATCCAACTGAAAAAAATTATGAAATGAAGACAAGGATATACACAAAGTGGAACCTGTTTATGCTACCAATGGGAATATAAAATGGTACTGCCATTTTAGCAAATTTGGTATTATCTAGTATACTCAAAGGTACACTTACCCTCTGGTCAAGCAATGCCATTCCTGGGCACATGTTCTAGGAAATCTGTTTACATGTGAACCAAAACTATAGTACCACAGTATGAAACAGCAACAAATTAGAAACAACACATCCAATAAGGTCAAAAATAGAATGGACAAACAAAGTGTGCTATCTATTATCATATAATAAAACAATACAGCAGAGGGAATTAATGGATGAAACTAAGGAAACAGCGCACAAAAAAAAGGTCACAGAATCACAGAAAACTGTTGAAGTGTATGGAAAACTCAACACTATTTTCTTTAAGGAAAAAACATTCATTCTTAGAATACATTAAACAGTAAAGTCCAACACTTACTTGCTTCTTTTTCAGTTTAAGGATCTGCTGCTCTACTTTCGCAATTTCTCGATCTACGCGATCCATACTCTGTATTAACTCTTCTTTTGAAAGTTTTGAAGGTGAAGCATTTTGATCATCTCCACATGGTTGCCCAGAGATTGGAGAGGATGGAGCTTCATGTTTGCTTCCAAATGCTGGATCCTTTAGAGAACAAAATCGAGAACATGAACTTATTCCTCACTAATAGCCAATGTTAGTGTCAAAATTCTGTCAATTTTAAAATGTCAACCAGCGGTCACTGGCATCAACTCAACACCAACAGGAATCCCCAATTTGAGGTGTGGTGAGGAAGAAAACGTTATTCGGTCAAATATTCGGTGCAAACAGCTCAACAGTTCAGCTGGGAAGCTGCCCCAGGGCCAGGCCCTCCTTCAGCTAGGGGGATCTGCTCACGCACGGTTCAGGGTCCAGCTCTAGCAGGGGAAACAGGGTCTTCAATTTCACCTGTTTGGAAAGTGCACTATCCAAGCCAGAAGGGAGCTGGGCTTACACAGACAGAAGTCCCGACCCTGGTCCTTGACTGGCCCATCCTCATGCAAATGAGAACTCCGAATCCTCACAGTCTGACTGGTCCAAAAGCACTGTCCTAATTGGACAGAATAGAGCCACTGTGACTGGCTGGAGTTGCACAGTTCCAACTGGATGGGGAAAGCCTCAGTCCTACTGGTTGAAATAGAACTCCGGGAACTCCTTTATAAGGTCTCGCTTAGATGGCAGAAACACAGTGAAGGGAGGCAGTTCAGCACAGAGGCAGGTAGATCTGCAAGGAGGCAGGCAGTTTAGCACAGGGGCACCTTCACAAAGAGCAGTTTGCATGAGAGGATCCCCTGCAGCAACAGCTTCTAGACTCTGCACGGTTTTTTTGAGCCCAGTTACCAGGAGCCCTTCTTAGTAGGTCGCTTTTTTCCCTTTCAGGGTTCAAAAAACATAGCAGAACCATGTGTGCTATTTCTCTATACGGTAGTCCTATGGTAGTAATTTATATACACACACAACCCCCTCTGATGTTTATACCACTTTTATAATTTAGACATATCATGCACTGTTTTGAAGATCCCAAAAGCTATTCAGAATGAGGTGGCAGGTTGGCTGACTAGCCTTCTGTATAACAATACTGAGACTACAGGGAATTTCTGGGGAAATAATGCAATCTTCAGAAAGAAAAATACCAAGTTCTCAGCCATTTCCTTTCAACAGTTCTTCAA
Organism: Pteronotus mesoamericanus; assembly: GCF_021234165.1. Lineage (NCBI taxonomy): Eukaryota > Metazoa > Chordata > Mammalia > Chiroptera > Mormoopidae > Pteronotus > Pteronotus mesoamericanus. The sequence goes on from NW_026555090.1 coordinate 3,310,420, forward strand.
AAGATCAGAACATGTAGGCTAAGAAACAGTATAATCTCCAGGTAAAAATCTGTGTGCCCACCCAACTTAACAACTATGGAGAGAGTCCCTATCAAAATGTTTTCAGGGTTTCCAAGGGCTAATACTGAGGCGCAGAAGTTAGGAACTTCTGTTGCTGCCATCACCTAGGCCTATCCTCATAAACGGCAACTAGCCCTGCCCATACTATAGCACATTTAACATCTCTTCAGCCAAATAAATCATCCCATTCCACCTCAAAATTAGCAGAGGCAGAATAAAAGCCCCTCTACCCAAAATCTACCACCCCACACATACACACACGCTCTCTCTCACACACCCCAGTCCAAGGTAAAGATGTAAGCAATACTGTAAAGCAGATGAATTTCACATTAAGGTACTAGTTTTCTTTAGACTATAAGAAGTCTAGAATAAGCACAGTTCATATAACTATGGTTGTTCTAATTCTGAGAATGCCACTGGTATTTTAACAGGGATTGCATTGAATCTGTGTATTGCTTTAGGTAATAAAGACATTTTAACAATAGTAACTCTTCCAATCCATGAGTAAGGTATACCTTTATATTTATTTGTTTATCTTTCAGTTTCTTTCTTCAATATCTTGAGTTTTCAGAGTACAGATCTTTCACCTCTTTGGTTAAATTTATTCCTAGGTATTTTATGCTTTTTGATGTCATTGTTTTCTAATTTCTCCTTCTGATCGCTTGCTACTGGTGTACAGCAGCTCAACAGATCTCTGTACATTATTCTGTATCCAGCAACTTTAATGAAGCCCTTTATTAGTTCTAACAGTTTTTTGATGGTTATCTATATATAGAATCATGTTTCTGCAAATAAGAGTGCTACTTCTTCCTTTTTAATGTAGATGTCTTTTGTTTACTTTTCTTGCTTGATTGCTGTGGCTAGGACTTCCAGTAATACGCTGAATAGAAGTGATGACAGTGAGCATCCTTGTCTTATTCCTGATCTTAGAGGAAAAGCTTTCGCTTCTCAGCACTGAGCATACTAGCTGTGGGTTTGTCATACATAACCTTTATTATGTTGCGGTTATGTTCCTTCTATACCCACTTTATTAGGAGTTTTTATCATAAAAGGATACTGAATTTCATCAAATGCTTTTTCTTCATCTATTGAGATGATTACATAGTTTTTATTCTTTATTTTGTTAATGTGACATTTCACATTGACTGGTTTGTGAATGTTGAACCATCCTTATAGCCCTATGAATAAGCTTTTGATATCCTTTTTTGCTAAGAATTCCATAGCTAGATATCACATTTGTGATAATATATTCAGTCAGGGAAGAAGACATTTATTCAATATATTCTTTCTTTTTCTAATGCTGTAAAATACTTCTTTTATACCCATAAACTATAATACAGATGTTTCATATAGTGAGAAAGATATCAAAATTCCCTGAAGCTTAGCTCATTTTTAGTTTACCACAAAGACCTTTTCCCCATCTAATTTATTTTGTAAATTTTCAAATTCATGTAAAAGTTGAAAGTTGACAGATAGTCATTTATCCTTCACCTAGTTCACTAGTTAATATTTTACTTTGTTTTCTCTCCACACATACATACACCCCTACTTTTTTTTTTCTTGGCTCAACTATGTGAAAATAAATTGCAGACATTCACTCTCTCTTAAATCACTGTCACTGCATAAAAACTCAGAGAAAATATGTGGGTATGTATTTATCTAACATCAGGGTGGGAAGGGCCATTATCCATAAAAGTAAATAAAATATAAGAAAGAGCTCTGATAATAAAGGGAGGGGGAGAGTAAGACATTAAAGTATGATAGTAAAGGGGTTAACACTGTATTGTTGAGTTTTTAATAATTAGTTTATTTTCTCTAAAATAAATATGTATGCAGTTCCTACAAAGTGCCAGGAACTTAATGATAAGCAAAATGGACAGTTAAAAATGATAAACTTTGCTTAATCCTTCACCTTCCTCACCTTGCCCTGCAACACCCCTCCCCTCGGACAGCTGTCAGTCTGTTCTCTAACTTATGAGTCTGTTTCTATTTTGTTTATTTTGTTCATTAGATTCCACATGAGTGAAATCATATGGTACTTGTCTTTCTTTGAAGAGCTTATTTCATTTAGCATAATACCTTCTAGATCCATCCATCCTGTCACAAATAATAGAAAGAAAGAAAAAAACAACAACAAAAAAAACCTCATTGACACAGACAACGGCATGATGATTACCAGAAGGGAAGAGGGCTGGGAGGGAGGTAGAAGAGGGTACAGGGGGTGGGGGGACATATGGTGATGGAAGGAGACTTGACTTGGGTTGGTGAAGACACAATACAATATACAGATGATACACTACAGAACTATAAACCTGAAACCTGTAATTTTATTAACCAATGTCACCCCAATAAATTCAACAAAAAAGAGATAAGCTCAGCAACAAAATAAGGGCATAATACACAAACATACATTTCATTAAAAGAAAACGAATAATAGAGGAAAAGAGGTCTGACCTTAATAGAACTTTCTCATAAATACATATTGTTTGAAATGTCATGAAATATAGCTACATATTAAAAGTGGTAAGGAATGAGGTTACCTTCATTGTCAACTGCTTACTTATTACTTAATTGTTAGGAACAGTCCCACCTGGTATCAGGGACTGTAGCCTCGCCATCAGGCAAGAGGGCCCCAAGGCTGGAGATAACCAAGGAGGCCTTAGGAAAACAGGCCACTGAGGAGATGAAACCTGTCCCCCTCATCACCCTGCTTGGCCCTCTGATGGTTGGTAGTCAATGACAAGTAAGATCTCTCATGAGGAGGGACAACCTAAGCCAAACACAGTCGACATGGGTAGCAGGACAAGGACTTAGGGGACACAGAGAAAGGGCAAAAGACCCTCATCCCGGCCCCCCACCCCCCCGCCCCCTGGCTTTGATAAGGCTGGAGTCCTCTTTCTCTATGACAGAAGTCTCCTTATCTCTTGGTGGCTCTGCCCCACCCGCCTGGCTCAGGCTTGAAACAATACTAAAGGCAGGTACAGCCCTAAACTGGTTCGGGCAGTTCCTGGGGGAAATCAGGCCTAGAAGTAAGTTCCTCTAAGTATGCTTTGTTCTTCCCTCAAAAGCTATGATAACTGGCTCATACTGTGAAGGAGATTTACATTATTCATAGGCCCTGACCTGAGACAGATCTGTGTTCCTTCAATTGTTATCTATAATTTCTATTTGTTTTCTGTAAACATAGCCTTTTGACATGGATGGATGAGCTTTGCATCCATACCCCAGCGCATATGGTTCTCAATAGAAGCCTTTGGACACGGGGGTTCGGGTCCTTCTCCACTAGAGGGAAGAGCCCTGTCCCCTCTCCCGGCATCCCAGCAGACAGGGAAGTGTTGGGATGACTCGTGCTTATTCCCCCGTCCGTGACAACCCCGGGACGGGCTCTAAGGGATTCAGAGCCCTGCTCCCTTCTCAGCTGCTCTGAACAGTAACCCTCAGATCCAGGAGCACCCCACACTCCCCGCGACACTTAATATTTAATAAATATCTGTTTCTTTTCACATTGAAAAAAATAAATAAAAGTAGTTATCTCCAAGATATAGAATTACGGGTAACTTTGTTCCTTCAAATCTGCCAGTTTCCTAAAGAATTTTTTTTCACATAAATTAGAAAAAGAAGTTTTTCTCTATAAAAAATTATAGGCACAATTAAACCTTACCTAAAATGTGTCTTCTCCCAGGTAGCAAGTTAATAAATGGCAAATACATTTCAGAGAATTACTTAAAATTTAATTTAAATTTAATAAAATTATGGTAGTCTTGAATGCCTCTGACTACATTTTATAACCCGGCAAGCCAATATAAAAATGCTTGAGAGTTTTTCTTTCTTTCTTTTAAAGACTTTATTTTTATAGACAGGGAGAGAGGGAGAGAAACACCAATGTGTGGTTACCTCTCACGCACCCCCTACTGAGGACCTCGCCTGCAACCCAGGCACGTGCCCTGACTGGGAATCGAACCAGTGACCCTTTGTTTTGCAGGTTGGCACTAAATCCACTAAGCTACACCAGCCAGAACTGCTTCAGAGTTTTTCAATAGCAATTTTTCTTTGTAATAGTCCTCAGAGTGTTTTCATTTACCAAAAACTAAAAAGTGCTGACTATAAAAGTCTGTGGTTTTTAGTTTTAACAAAATTTTCACTTTCCCACAGCACTGACCTTTAGAGAGTGGTATATCTACACCCCTTTTAGGCACAGTGCCTGGATATGGTTAAATAAACTCTAGAGGCTGACAATTCCACAGGATAAGAGAAAAAATATTTACCTTCTTAGCATCTGCAGAAGACCTCAACCCTTCTGGCAGCATGTGCACTAAGGGTAAGACCGCAGCGCTGACACGCTGGAAATGGGAATCAGAAACCTGCTCCAAACGTGGTCGCTTGGATTCCAGTGAATCATGATCCACTGGGGATGGGCCTGGGTGAAACTGTTCATATCCAGGTCTCCTTTCTTGAGGCCTAATACATACAAAGAAAATAAACACTTAAAATTTTTAAGTCATGTAAAACTTTCTGCTAATATCCCTGGTCGGACTTTGAAATAAATGAAATAATTATGCCTACTTTCAAAGTGAATCCCTGCCCCCGTCTCCCCTACCCCAGAAAAAAATATACCTCACTATTAAGTACTATTACATTTTGAATTCTAATAGAAAAATTTTCTTGAGAAGGGTTGGGAGCGCTAGTGATAAAGAAGTGAAAGATGTAACAAAAGACTTCAATTTGCAGAAAATTTAAAGTTGCTGAAGAATAGCCATAAAATATTTTTAAACCTATGTTATAATTATTGAATTCAGTATAATCTAGACTAGAAGAACATCATTTTTAACCAATAATAGAAACAAGCAGAAAAAAATATCTAGCAATTGTTACATGAACAAATGACTTGAGAGGTATTATGAAGACTTAAAGAAAAGGCTCTTGAGTAGAAATGAAACACTGATTTGAAGATGTAATTCTGACCCCCAAAACATGTGTTCTGTCTAGTTTCCCCAAGTACATAGGAAGGTCAGGAATCTGTCTTTGATTTCTTTAAATAATATACTGTACAGAGTACTATGTATGGGTAATTTGTTTATTTGACTTTTCATTTTCTACCAAGATATTTATAGAAGTAATATTTTATTTTATGGCCAAAACCAACTGATGTTTCTCTCTCACACTGATGTTTCTCTCCCTCACTCTCCCTTACCACCCACTCTATTTAAAAATGAATAAATAACTAAAAAAAAAAAAATTCATTGAAATTATAACCACTGGGTTTAATGTTTTAGGAGAGAAGATGAAGTAAACCCTGAGGTCTATAAAAGTATTCTACTTCAAAAATTTGAAATCTCATTCAAGACATAAAATCCCATTATATTCTTAAAATTCACAACAATGTCACAAAAAAAAGAGTGGAGTAGGAAGTCTCAGAAACAAGACACGATGCCTGCTTTTGCTCCTTATATTCAACATCGTATTGGGGTTTGACAGAGCACTAGACAAGAAAAAAGGGGGAGGCACACAACTAGAAAGGAAGAAGTATTTCTGTTCGCAGATGACATGATCTAATATCTAGAAACTCTGAAGAATTCACAAAAAAATTGTTAGAACTAATAAATGAAGAACAATATTACAAGATACAAAATCAACATGCAAAAATCAGTTTTATTTCTATACACTAGCAATGAACAATTTTCAGATGACATTAAGAAAACATTTTCATTTATAACAACATCCAAAAGCATAGAATAGGGATAAATTTGACCTATTTTTTTTTTTGGAAAAAGAGAAAACCCATCATAAAATTCATATAGAATCTCAAGGGACCCCAAATAGCCAAAACAATTTTGGAAAAGCTATGCAAAGTCAGAGAACTTATATTTTGCAATTTCAAAACTTATTCCAGAGCTACAGTAATCAAGAGTGCGTACTACCATAAGGACAGATACACAGACCAGTAGATTTGAGAGCTCAGAAATAAACTTTCACATCTGTAGTGAACTGACTTTCAACAAGGGTGGCAAGATGACTCAGTGGGGAAACAATCTCTTCTCTTCAATAAATGATGCTGGGGAAACTGGGTATTCACATGAAAAATAATGAAGCTTAACACCATGAGAAAAAAATAACTCAGAATCAGGACTTAAATATTAAGAACCAAATCTCTAAAATGCCTAGAAAATAAAAAATAAAAAACAGGGAAAAATATTCCTGACCATGGATTTAGCAATGAATTCCTGGAAATCACACTACAAGCCCAGAAAACAAAGGAAAAATAGATAAATTGGACAAAGTTAAAACTTCTGTACATGAAACAGCACAATCAAGAGAGTGAAAAATCCACAGAATGGGAGAAAATATTTGCAAATCATGTATTTGATGATGTTTCAATGTTCAGAATATATAAGGAACTTCTACAACTAAACAATAAAAAGACAAACAACCTCCTCCCAAAAAATGGACAAAGGATTTAAATATACAGTTCTCCAAAGATATACAAATGGCCAACAAGCTCATGAAAAAATGCTCAACATCATTCATCATTACAGAAATGCTAATCAAAACCACAGTGTGATATCATATCATACCCACTAGGGTAGCTTAAAATGTTTTTTAAAAAACAGTGATAACAAGTATTTACGAAGATACAGAAAATTGGAACTACATGCACTATTTGCGGGATTGTAAAATAATGCAGCCACTTTGGAAAAGTTTGGTAGCTCCTCAAAAAGTTAAGCATAGAATTGTCATATGACCTAGAAATTCCACCTAGGTATATGACCAAAAGTATTGAAAACAGGGGCTCAAACAGATATTTGCACAGCCATGTTCATAGTAGCATGATTGACAAATCCTAAAATGTGGAAACAACCTATGCGCATCAACAGATGAGTGGATAAACAATGTTTATATACATCCAATGGACTATTACTCAACTAAAAAACAAAGTTCTGACATATGCTACGATATAGATGAATTTCAAAAACATGCTACGTAAAATAAGCCACACATAAAAGGAAAACTATTTTATGATTTCATTTATGTAAAGTATCTATAACAGGCAAATTCACTGAGACAGAAAGCAGATTAGAGATTATCAGGGACTGGAAGGAGAGGAGAATGGAGAATTATTGCTTAATGGGTGAAGAGTTTCTCTTTAGGATAAAGAGAAAGTTATGGAAATAGTAGTGATGGCTGCACTACAATGTGAATGTCATTTAATTCCAATTAATTAGAACACTGAAGAATAAAGTCGTAAATTCTGTTAGGTGTATCTTACCACATTAGAAAAATTCACACCCAAAGACTAGCCTAGGAAACAGAGATCTAAAATTCTGTTATAAAATTTTACATTAGAAAATTACTACTATATGAAAGAGTGATTTAGACTCTTTTTTACCATTTGCTCTTCCAATGCACTAAATTCATTGAACTCTGCCTTAATTACCCATCATTTTATTTTATTCCAATAGCTCACCACTCACTAAAGTGAACAATGAATGACCTCCTCACATTGAAAACGAAAGAATATTTCTAGACACATGCTGGCCTCTCTGCTACATTTTGTACTTCACTTATTCCTTCCTTCTTGAAACTTCCATCTATTGATTTCCAGTACACTATCTTCCCTGGCACAGACAATGATTTTTCACAGGGGATACGAGCATTGATAATTTTCAAGCAATTAACTTTCAGAGATTCTGAACTCCATATATGCTCTTTAAATTGACCTACCTTGAGAGGCAGTGCAGTAGAATGGATGGTGCATTATGTTACGCTTTTGAAGTGCTCAGTTCAAGTCTCGGGTCTGGGACGAACTAGCTGTGTGACTCTGGCCCCATTAAACATATCCAAAAGTCAGTTTCCTCATCTATAAAATTACTGTTGTTATTGCAAAAAAACTGACCTACCAAAAATAAATTGTATGTCTCCTTTCCCTAGTTCTTTTTCACAACTTCCCTCTGTCATTTCATAAAGAAAAGCTGAAGTCTCCTTCTTCCTCTATTCTACACCAGAGCACTGACTGACTCTCAAAGGGCAGATACCTCCAAAGCAGCAAAGAAATCCTTCTGCAAGCTAAAAGTTCCCAAATTTTTAATTTCAAGAAAATTAAAGAACTTAAGTTTTAAACTGCTCTTTACATCTCAGATAAGCATGTGATTTGGGACATACACCTCATAAGAAATTATTTGTGAACGAGGTTTCTTGGTACTTTCATCAGGACAAAAAATAAGAATAGATTAAATGCTGCTACCTTCATTCTATCAGTAAGCAATATTTTTAAAACAGCCCCATCTATCTCATTAGGCCATAGATGCATTTCCATTAAATTTTACTCATATTTATAAATCTGTATCTCATTGTCTTAAAGGGTTGTTGTTTTGATCAATTTTAACAGTAATTATAATGTGCCCCAGAGTAGGCGGAAGTTATACTCACCTCCTTCCAGGAACAAATCAGAATTACAACTAAATTATAGAACATCAACCTGAATAACCAATCTAAGACTAGCAGAAGTCTTATAACTAAGGATTCATGGAAGAGGCCACAAGGAGACTGGTAGGAAGGTCGAGGATGCACCAAGAGCTGGCCCTACACTCACATGCAGTGGCTGAGATTCAGGAAGGATATCTCAGCTGCAAGGGTCCCATCTGAGGTAAGACGGGTCTCAATCCCATATCCAGCTCCCCAGCCCAGAGCACCAGTACTGGGAAAAGGAGCCCACATAACATCTGGCTGTAAATATGAACAGAAATTCCAACAACCAGCGTGAGACCGGAGACTGCTACAGCCCAGATGCCTTCATAAATGGCCAGTGCACAAAATTTCATTCATGGGCACTTAGCCCTAGGCTTGAGCAAAGGGACGGTGGCTCAGAGTGGACGGAGTCGTACAGGGATAGACTGGGTTGTGTGGCTTCAGAGGGAGGGCTACAGAAATAGCCACCACTGTCCCTATGCTGAGTCTCTCTTCCACATCACTCGCAGGCACCATTTTTACTGGGTGTAGCTCTCCCCTCCCTACAGCATCAGCCTGGGAAATTGCATTAGCCCCACCCCACCCCCCAATTCCTTCCTTGTGGCACCACTCTGCCAAGTTCATGCCATGTGCAAGAATCAGCTAGCTGTGGCCCACTGCAGTCTTTCTTGGGAGACTCTTGAAGAGGGCCAACAGACACCAGTGCAATCAGACACACAGAGAAAGAGTCTGAGGCATGGCTTTAGGGCAAGGGCCATTTTTAATTTTTTCCCATGCTCCTGACTGACTCCACCCCTTCCCCTATGACACAGGCCTGAGGACATGCATCAGCCACACAATCCAGTCCACCTGGGACCTGCCATGCCAACCTTGCACCCTGTGAAAGAGTCTGTTGGCTGTAGCCAGCCTGGGGCCAATACAGCCTGGGGTCTTTCTTGATAAGTTCTCGAGGAGACCCAGGCAGGTTTGAGGGAAACACTAAGCACAATGGTTCTAGGGCAAGGGCCGTTTTCCCGTTTGCCTGACTAGCCCTGTCACCCCATGGCAGCAGCCTGGGAAGAAGCTCTAGCCCTACCCCCCCCCCCGCCCCCAATACCCGAGGCCCTGTCCATGTCTAAGCTCCCACCATGCAAAGGAGTCTGCTGGCTGCTGACCAACCTGGGCCTGCATTATAGTTTTTCCTCAGGGACCCTAGAGGAGGCCTAGGCAGACTTGAGGGTGTGAGAAACATGCAGGGAGAGACAGAGCTGCGTGGCTCTCTGGCTTCCCCACACAAGCCAACCAATGAGACCATTCCTGTGCAGGACCCTCCCTCCACGTGGCTAAATCTTAACTGTTTCAGCCTGCTGGCTGTACTGGCCTCATCCTGATGGCTCCTGAAGGCCCCAACAGACCACAAAGGTCCTCAAGCCCCAAGCAGGTGGAGGCTTGCCTTGGTGTACCCTGAGACTTCAGCTGGATGGCCTCAGATTCAACACCAAGGCCAGGTTTGAACCTGCAGCCAACCTGGTAAACAACAATCGCCCCTTCCTCATGACTCACTGAGAACCTGTCCCAAGAAACTCGCTTACTGCCAGAGGCAACTTCAGTGGCAGAGCCTAGCAGGCAACCAGTAAGGCGAAGGCAAATCACAGGGTGCCTAAGGCCTTCTGCTGACCTGCAACAGGCTTGGCACTAGTGGGAGCCAGTCTTGGTACACAGCTTGGTCTCTCCGATTAACACCTAGGCCCAGCAGAGGAGGCCACCAACCGCAGATCATTTTACAGCTCCTAACAAGTAGCCCCAGGCTGGTCAAAGGAGTGTCTGACTTTGACCTCCACTGCCGTCCCTCACAAGAGCCCCTGGAACCAGCACACCCAGTGGCTGACATCAGACCACCTCAGTGTACGACCTGATTAGCTCCAACAGCTGCACAGCCCAAGGGAGATCTCAGCAGGCACCAGATGCTGCTGGGGACAATTCCACTTAGTGGGGTCAGTCCTGCACAACAGGCCATATACACTGTGGTAGGGTCAATCCTCACAGTTACCCAGCCTGTCTACACCCACAAAACAGAAACACTGCAGGCCAAAAGGGACTGGCACAAAATTATTCAAAATGATGAAAGGCAGAGACCTATAACCAAGACTACTTTACCCAGCAACGCTATCATTTAAAACTGAAAGGGAAATAAAAAGCTTCTCAGACAAAAACAAAAACAAAAAAACCTAAAGGAGTTCATTACCACCAAACCAGTATTACAAGAAATATTAAAGGGATTTCTGTGAAAGAAAAAAAAAAGGAACATGTATAACATGTATACATACCTATCAATAATCGCTATAAATTTAAATGGATTAAATGCTCTAATCTAAAGACACAGGATAGTTAAAAGAGTAAGAAAACAATTTGTATGAATGAGCCATGGACATGGTCAATGGTAGGGGGACTGACTGCGGGAACAGGCAGTAGCTTGGGCAGAGGAGGGCAAAGGGGGAAATTGGGAGAACTGTAATAAAAAACAATAAAAAAAAGAAAAAAAATGACTCATATATATACTCCCTACTAAAGACCGCCCCCCCCACGAACAAAAGACTCACAGTGAAAATATGGAAAAGAAAATTTTCATGCAAGTGGAACAACAGAAACAAACAAAAAGTTGAGGCAGCAACACTTACATAAGACAAAATAGACTTTTAAAACAAAGGCCACAGCAAAGACTGACAGTGATCGAGTCACAGCACAACACGTTACCACCCCAGTGACATCAATAAATAGATCTTCCTGACAGAAAACCAACTAGGAAACAGTGGCCTTAAATGACACACTAGACCAGGGCATGGCCAGTGTGATTCCGTTGGTTGGATGTTGCCCCAAAAAGCAAAGGATCACCTTTTCAATTCCTGGTCAGGGCACATAACTGGATTGTGGGTTCAATCCCTGATTGATGCTCATAACAGAGGCACTGATCAATGTTTCCCTCTCACATCAATGTTTCTATCCCTCCCTTCCCCGCTATCTAAAAATAAATAAATAAAATATTTCTTAAAAAATGACACCCTAGATCAGGTGAATTAAACTGATATCTTCAAGGCACCCTCTTAGCAAACTAGGCAGCATGTCAGTCTCATAAATTGCTATCTTCAGAGTATTTCACTCCAAAGCAGCAGAATACACATTCTTATTAAGTGGACATGGTCTTTTTCCTGGATAAACAAGTCTCAATAAATGTAAGATTAAAATTATATCAAGCACCTTCTCTGACCATAATGGTATGAAACTAGAAATCAATTACAAAAACTGAAAACACACAAACACACGAAGGCTAAAATAACATTTTACTAAACAATGAATGGGTTAAACAATGAGATCAAAAAAATAAAAGATTACCCTGTGACAAATAAAAATGAAAACACAACCCAAAATCAGCGGGACACAATAAAGGCAGTCCTGAGAAGGAAATTTATAGCAATCAATACTGGCCTACTCAACAAACAAGAAAAATCTCAAATACACGATCTCTCCTTACACCTAAAGGAACTAGAGGAAGAACAAACAACAAAGCCTGAAGTGACAAAAGGAAGGAAATAATAAAGATCGAATGAAAATAAATGAAATAGTCTAAAAAAAACTGAAAAGATCAATGAAACCAAGAGCTGGTTTTTTGAGAAGATAAACAAGATTGATAAACCTTTAACCAGACTCATCAAGAAAAAAGAGGACCCAAATAAAACCAGAAATGAAAGAGAAGTAACAACTGACAACACAGACATACAAAGGATTATAAGAAAATATCACGAACAACGATATGCCAACAAACTGGACAACCTGGAATGGATAAACTCCTAGAAACATAATATCTTCCAAGAATGAATCAAAAAGAAACAGAAAATCTCAACAAACCAACTACAACCAACAAAACTGAAAGCAGTAATCAAACAACTCCCAATAAACAAACGTCCTAGACCAGATGGCTGCACAGGTAAATTTTACCAAACATTCAAAGAACACCTATCCATGTCAAACCATTCCCCCCAAAATTCAAGGATGGAAGACTCCAAAGCTCATCTTACAAGGTTAGCATTATCCTAATTCCAAAACTAGATAAAGTTTTGGAACTCACACAACTCAATCCAAAAAAAAAACAACAGTCCAATTAAAAAATGGACAGAGGACCTGAATAGATATGCAGAGCATGAACACTAATCTTCAGAGAAATGCAAATTAAAACGACAATGAGATATCATCTCCCACCTGTCAGAATGGCTGTCATCAATAAATCAACAAACAAGTGTTGGCAAGAATGGAGAGAAAAAGGAACCCTTGTTCACTGTTGATGGGGATGCAGACTGGTGCGGCCACTATGGAAAACAGTATGGAATTTCCTCAGAAAATTAAAATGTTACTACCACATGACCCAGTAATCCCACTTCTGGGTATCTATCCAAAGAAATCCAAAACTAATTTGAAAAGACATATACACTCCAATGTTTCCTACAGCATATTTTATGATAGCCAAGATATGGAAGCAACCTAAATTTCCATTAAGAGGTAGTTGGTAAAAAGGTTATGGTAGATATATACAATGGAATTTTACTCAACCAAAAACAAGAAGGCAATCTTACCTTTTGTGACAGGGATGGACCTAAACAGTATTATGCTAAGTGAAATAAGTCCCATAGAAAAAAACAAATGCCACATGGCTTTGCTTACACATGGAATCTAAAGAGCAAACTGAATGAACAAACAAAATATAAACAGATACATAGATACAGAAAACAAACTGATGGTTGCCAGAATGGAGGAGGGTGGAGGAGCTGAGTGAAACAGTGAAGGGAATAACAACTACAAATTGGTAGTTACAAAATAGTTCCGGGGATGTAAAAGTACAGCTTAAGGAAGACAGTTAATAATGCCGTAATCACTATGTACCGAGCCAAGTATGTACTTGAAATATCAAGGGGACCATTTTGTAAAGTATGATTATCTAAGCACTATGCTATATACCTAAAACTAATACAAAATGATATTGAATGTAAACTGTAACTGAAAAATAAAATTCAAATGTTAAAAGAAATTATAACTTAATGATTAGATTTAAATCCAGAAGGTTGTTTTTTTTAAAAAGAGAGCACCTTACAGGTAGATAATTTTATATAGTTTTGTTGTTGAACAGAAATATGACAGGTTGATCAATTAAGAGTTTCAATAATAAAAATGTGTCACATTAGAATAAATTTTGTGTGAAGGATGAATGAGTTCCAAGGAAAAAAGGCATAAAAAAGAAGCTGTATTAAAGATGTTTGTTCAAATACAGTGCTGTTTTAAGGAGATGATGGTATCAGATCACTATGGTATTTGGATTCCACTGGATACTTTTAAAAGCATACTGCAGCAGTTTTGTTTCAAAATGTCAACATTTTCAATATGAGAAATTATATTCATCTTTTAAACTTACTATGAAGAATCTTAGATGTCAATTTAAAATTACAAGGCAGAATACAGCTTTTCAAAATTCTTTTGTAGAATATGTAAGTAACAAGTTTGAAGGTCATTGTTTTAATGAGTTTTCCTTTCTCCCACTCCTTCAGAGGCTTCTGTCTCTTTTGATGTTAGAAATCTTACAGATTCATCAGTAAACTACTGCTCTCCTCAATTTTCACACTTCCTCAATCACATATACCAATCTGTATCTTAAACCCAGCTCCACTCCAGCATGCTAGATACATCTCCACCTTGATGTTTCATGGGTACCCCACACTTGATTCACACCATCTCAAGGTGTCTTACATTGTTGCTCTATCCTTAATCTCCATCACAGCTGCTGGAACCAACGCCACGCAACAACTTAGAAACCTAGGGTTCATCCAGGTTTATTCCCTCACCTTTGCCAACTTCCAAGTCTTGGAAGCCTTACCTCTTAATTTACTCATGTCTCCTCCACTTCTATTGCATCACCCTGTCATATGCCCGTATTCTCTCTTTCTCTTACAGTTCCCTTATGTATCCTCTATTGCTTCTAGTCTGTCCACCCTCAAGTTCACCTCCACAAAACAGCCAGAGGTAATATATCAAAACCAAGTATCCAGCATTAGGTTTAAGGCCAAGCTCCTCAACAAAGCATTTAGAAACAGAGTCACTCACTGCTGGCCTGCATGGAGAGTTTGTGTAAAATTTCTCTAAATATATGCAGTCTTCTGGTGCACAGGGCCAGGATAACTGCCCAAACTGCATCTCAGCCCTCAGCTGGCCCCTCAAATAGACATCCTTGCTCAGGAAACAACCTACAAAAGCTAACTTCCAAGTATCACATTTTATCTCCATGGACTCTGCCTGTGAGATTTACCAAAGCTAGAGGGTGAAGTGTGCCCTGTGCTGGAGACCAGAGGCAGCTACGACACAGGAGAATTCAAACAAAACACGTAGGATGGAAAGCTCTCTTTCCATTAAAAAATGAAGTTTTTCCCATTTCAGCCTGCTAATTCTTTTTAGAAAAATAAAATCACTGACACATTAATAAGTAAATACATAATTTAACATTTAAAATTTCAAAAAAATTTAAATGACCTACAAAAGTCTTTATGAAAACAATTACAATTATATATTGGGGGTCCTGATGGAGCTAAGCATGAAATTTGCATTCTAAATTATCTATCTTGCCATGAATAATGCGCACTGTTTTTGCCCAAATTTTTGAGGGAAAAATAAGGATGTGCATTATACATGGGTATAATGATTACACACCACAGACATAATAATCCCGTGTGTAATGCACACAAAAAATGTGGGTACACATTATGCACAGCAAAGATACAATAACCTATTTGCCTTTTAAAAACTAACACCCATAGAATGGTGTGGCCAGTTTGGAAACAGTTTGGTAGTTCCTCAAAAGCTAAACAAAGAAATCTTAGAGGCTCATGTTTACCACATGATCCAGCAATTCTATCCCAATGTAAATTACCAAAAGAAAGAAAAATATATGGCCACACAGAAATTTGTGCATGAATGTTTATAGCAGCATTATTCATAATAGTCCAAAAGTGAACACAACTCAAATATCTATCAATTGATAAGATGAATGGATAAACAAAATATATATCCAAAAAAAGAAATTTTAAAAAAACACCAGTTTTTTTCATAATAAAAATGCTGTAGACTTTTAAACTTAGAAGTGCCTACATTTTACTGACTTTCACCTCTTAATACTATCTTTAAATACCTTTAAAACAAATTAAAAATACCAAATGGATTCTTTTACTGCAATATATCTATATTTTATCATTTTAATTTTAAAGAAAAGCTAACCATCGTTTAATGGAAATGCCATAAAATCCATTGCTATTCACATGAACTAAGGGGGGTGGGCAATGCTGGTATGAGGCAGGGCGGAGGGCAGAGGGAGATAAAGGGGAGAAAACAATGGAAGAACTGTAATAGCATAATCAATAAAATATACTTAAATTTTTTTTTAAATCCATAGCTATTCAAAATAATGGTCCACAAGATCACCAAGAAATACATTAATTGATTTTATTTATTCCCAGCTAAGGAAGGTTGTCCTCTGAAACAAACTGATTTCACTTAAATTTAAAAATTTGCAACTATGTTCTGACTTCTGTTGCTTAAGGGGAAACTAATTGTCTCCATTTTAGTGAATCTTTTGAAATATATGAAACTACTTCAACTGTCCTGTATCTTTTTATCTAAATACCCAAATACTCTGACTAGTTATATGGGCTAATTTTTCCAGTAAAATCTAAAAAACATGATGGATGATTTTCACACAGAAATGACTGACTTTTATGAACATTTACTAACAAAAAAATTCTAGGAATACAAAACAGAATTAAGCACAAAATCACCCTCAATCTCACCACATACAAACAATGCTAAAATTACATGACTACTATTCCCAGGCATCACTTTATTTTTACACCTAGGGATGGATAAAACAACAAAAGAATCAATATAGTATTTTTTAAAAGTTCATTTGGTTTATTTTTATACAGATATGAGAGAAAAAATAAAATGTAATAAAGCTTAAAATGGAAGAAATTGCTGATATATACTGGATAAATGCCCCTTCACCACAAGAAAAGTAGTTCTTAAAAGAAATTCCTGTTGAAGAGTAAAGAAAAAAAAATTATAAAAA
Source organism: Pteronotus mesoamericanus (assembly GCF_021234165.1). Lineage (NCBI taxonomy): Eukaryota > Metazoa > Chordata > Mammalia > Chiroptera > Mormoopidae > Pteronotus > Pteronotus mesoamericanus. Next base: position 3,327,077 of record NW_026555090.1, read on the forward strand.
CCATTAAAAAGGTGGAATTGCATTGAACTTCCGTTTTAGAAATACCAAATCACTCCAGCCATACTTTTCATATTCATACCTTTAAATATTCTCCCAATACTTATCATACCTTTGAGTAAGTAGTTATACTATTTCTACTTTGTCAAGGTTTACTACTGACACTCTGTTATGAAACCAGAATTCATCTGGATGTCTCATTCAGATGTTTTATTTAAATGGGTTTATGGCATCCATTCTTTGTTTAGCTAGATTCCATCACCTACTAGAAATTCTTTAGGAAGTTTCAGATACTCAGTGCTTTCATGTCTAAGAAAGTGTGCCTGTTGATTTTGTTCTTAAACATGTCTAGTATACTATTCTTAGATTCTTTTTCTGAGAACTTTGTACCCACTGCTGTACTATCTTCTGTCACTACAGAAGTTTGAGGTCAGGCTATTTTCTCCCCCTGTCAAGGATTTATTTTGCTTCCTGGACCCCTCATTATTTTACTTATCCTTGACCTTTAATAACTTAAGCGGGATCTGTCTCGATACTGATCATTCTGTGTAAATTTCTCCTGGAGACAGGTATGGTTATGTCCTATCAACCTACAGAGAGTACTTCCTTATCTTTACAAAGGAAAAAAGGGATTTTAAAATTATGAATATTATTTTCTTTCCTTTACTAAGCTCTCCACCTCAGAAATGCATGTCCATATGATACACTGGATGGTTTTAATTTGTCCTCCATATTTATCAACTAGTTTCTAACTGCTTTATCTTTGTTCTTTTCTTCTGCATTTACTCTCATTATCTCAAAACTTTCTTCCATGACAAAGATCTGACTTTTAGCCACACCTATTTTAATCCTTTTTTCTCATTTTATGTTAAATTTATATTGATGGGCTTGGGAGCAATGGAATGTTCAATTCTTCATTTTACCTAATTTAACTATTTTGTTTTTAATTCAACAAAATAGTTCATTAATAATTGTAAGTTCTTCTACAGTGCACAGCACTCATATGGTATGTTTTTTGTTTTTTATCTTCTCACACAGAGGTCTCTGCTTGGGCATATGATACTGCTTATTCATTTTCTTTCCCAGGACTATGTTTGCCCTGTTCGCGGCATCCCTGACCCTCCTGCTCAGATACCCCATGGGCAGCCCCATCCGGACTTTCTCTTTGGTGTGGAACAGTGTGCATGGGTTTTCCTTGCTCATCCCCAGTTTGCCTGGCATGTGTTTGTCTACAGGCGGAAGACTGGGTATGGCTTTCTAGATCGTTTTTTACAGCCTGAGGGAACAGGGAATGGGGCAAAGTAATGGAAACATTGGCTCAGGCTGCCACAGCCTTTGCTAAGAATCCTGGCCCACTCTATCAGCCAGACACGTAAACCAGTCCTGAGAGCTGTGGCTCATTAATGTGGAAAACAACACACCACGACAGCCCTTCCTGCAGGATGGCGTACGGAGATCCCCAAGCAAAGCATTCACTCCCACTATCATTCACCCTTACATTTTCTCAAATTAAAGACTATCCATGAGAAATCCTAGGGTTTCGCTGACCTCTTTCTTTCTTCAACACTGTATCTTTGAGTGCAAAAGCCAAGTGATCCAAGATTCTTCTAATTCCTTTCTTAAACTCCAATTTTCCAGGTTTATGGCAGTGGCTATATGCTTTTCCTTCTTTATAAAGGGTGCATTTTTAGCCCCCTTTTTAAAACAAACTATTTGTTTATATTTGCTAAATCCTGGGGGGAGAGGGATCTGAATTCTCTCTACTGCCTTCAGCAAGAAATATATTTGAAATATGACCAAATAATTTCAAACCTTTTATCACCTTAAAATCTAAACAGTAAACATTTTTAAAATAGAAAATCAGGTTCCTTATAAAAGTTCTAAAACCAGAACAGCAATTTAATAAAGTAGTTATTGTATTTCAAAATACTTTATATCAAGAGTGAGAATGGAGTCAAAAATAGCAGAGACAGTAAGGGCACAGGGGAAAATGAGTACCTAATACGTAAAAGATCAATATTATCTGGTCAAATATTTACTGTTCTTTGAGGACAGGCCATTATTATCCTTATTTTTATAGGTCAGAAAACTAAGGTTTGAAGACCCTAAATCAGTGATTTGCAATCCTGAATGCAAATGAGAATCACCTGGGAAACTTTAGACATAAACAAACGCCTAGGCTCAATACCAGAGACTGATTTAATTATACAGTTTACCTTTGAACAATGCAGGGATCAAGGTGACAACCTCGCACACAGTAGAAAATCCACTGTAACTCAAGTCGACCCTCCACATATGCAGAGTGCCAACAGCCAGTTGCCCCTTGAACAAATGGAATTTCAACTGTGTGGGTCAACTGAAAAAAATCTGTGTATAAGTGAACCTGCAGAGTTCAAACCCACATTGTTCAATGGTCACTGGTCTTTTGAGGGGGGCACTAAATTAAGAGCACCAGTTTATACTGGGTGGGGCAAAAGCAGGTTTGCAGTTGTGAGTATACAACACAGTTTATTCTTGCATTATTATTTATTAATTATTGTATTAGTCTCCACATGAACAACCGTGAGCCTACTTTTGCCCTGCCCTGTATAGTATGATCAATGCCACACTATTGACCAGGATTCAAAAGTAGGTCTACTGGACACCCCAATACATACCATTAACTCTGAACTCTGGGAACAAGTTTTAAGAATTTGTTAACCATTATTAACTACTCCAAAAGATAAATTAATACAAATGAGCTCAAAATACAAACTATCAATGACCATTCAAAGCTTGGTTAATAAAATTATAAAACTGAAAAATTAAAGACAATGATGCACTTGTGAGGTATACACACTTCATAAGTTCAGTCCTACAGAGAAACATAAAAGAAACCCCATTACCTGTCAGAACCTGGGTGAAATTCTGAAAGCAAGGAAGGTCGTCTGCGGAGCTGTTGCTGCTGCTGTTGTTGCAAGAGCTGTGACGCTTGACTGACTTCAAGATGAGAAGAACGATAATCAGGGACTGCAAATTCCTAGTAGTAAAATAATCATAAATTAATTATTAACCAAAAAGTGAAAAGCATCTTAATATCAAACCAAGTATAAATACATGAAGGCCGTCATGGGCTACTAGGTACGGAGAGAAACAGCAATGATGATTTCAACCTTTTACTTATCTAATTCTTTCCATTAAACCTAAAACAATCAACATTTTAACTATGTATCATTCAAAAGAATTCAAATTAAATGTGTTCAATTTTGATTCATTCTTCTAACAACATATTATAATAATTTCCAATTTATATTATTCATGTAGTAAGTTCTCAAACTCATGTGTTCAATATGAAATCCTAAAAAGCATGCCAATCCTAAATTCAAAATCAGCAGGCTGGAAGGATCACAGAATCCATCTAGTTAAATCCACGTACACTTACAAATGAAGAAACTGAAGACCAGGGAATCAACATACTAATTAAGAGTGAGAGTTTTTCCATCATTCCAGGGTAGACAGTTTTATGGGTTTTTTTTTACTTGCTTTTGTTGACTTTTTGTTGAAAATGCAAAGGCTCCTCTTTCCAAAGAAATGTAATACTAATAATCATAAATACGGAATCACCAAATAACCCAGGAATCCCACTCTGAGGTATATATACACATGGCAATGAAAAGAATATGTAGCCCTGACAGGCGTGGTTCAGGTGGTTGGTCACTGTCCTGCAATGTGAAAGGTCACAGGTTCAAGTCCTGGTCAGGGCATATGCCTGGACTGCAGGTTTGGTCTCTGGTCGGGGCAAGTATGAGAGGCAGTCAATCAATGTTTCTCTCTCACATCAATTATTCTCTCCCTCTTTCTCCCCCACTTCCCCTCTCTCTAAAAATAAATAAATAAAATCTTTAAAAAAAGAGTATGTCTCTACACAAAAATTTGCACACAAATTTTCAAAGCAGCATTAATTCACAATAGGGGAAAGAACTCTGAGGATCATTGACTCATGAATGGACAAACAAAATGTGGTATACAGGTAACCCCCTACTTTTCAAAAATTTGACTTGCATGCTCCCTTTGGCAGCACATACACTAAAACTGGAATAATACAGATGAGATTAGCATGGCCCCTGCACAAGGATGACATGCAAATTCATGAAGCGTTCTATTGCTTACATGGGGAAAAAAAGCTCAAGTTAGGCTACTTCACCTTTACAAAAGAGCTACATTAGTAACTGTTTTCACTAACCAAAAGAAATCCAAAAAGGACTTTCACTTTTACAAAAAAGGGCAAAAAATGAAAATAGCATTCAGTGTTGGTTTTGCAGTGAGACGTTGTAGAAGCAGCTGCATGCCAAGCAGCAAGATTGGTTCCTCCAAACTCCTTCCCTGGGAACTACCTTCAGCACCTCAGCATCAAGCCACCACAGCTTTCAACTGTGTCTGTGAACGTCTGTGCTTTATCTCGATTTATTTTGTGCATCTGTTAGCAAGATGTGTTCTAAGGTATCAGAAACGTCTAAAAACTCCTAAGACTGTTATGCTTGGCATAAAACGGGATATAAGCATTTTGTACTATTTACACAAAGAGAAGAATCTTGAAAGCTGCCAAAGTTGCTACTGGCTTTGCTAGTACTAAAGTGGTCTCTTTCATGTCAGCATCCAGGAATGGATAAAATGGAAAGCCTACTGCTTGAGTGGATTGATGGGTATACAAAGCATGGTGCTCTGTTCCCCTGTTCTTTAATTCTTTCTTTTAATCCTTGCCCAAGGGTGCATTGACTGATTTGAGAGAGAGAGAGGGACAGAGACAGAGAGACATGTCAGAAACACTGACAGGTTACCTCCTACATGCACCCCAATTAGGGACAAATCTGCAACCTAGGTATATGCCCTCACAGGGAATCAAACTCACAGCCCCTCAATACATGGGATGATACTCCCAGTCACACCAGCCAGGGCTAATTTTTTTTAATTGATTTTACACAGAGGAAGCGGGGAGGGAGGGAGAGGGGGAGGGAGAAGGGAGAAAAAGGAGAGCAGGGCGGGGTAGGAGGGCAGGAGAGACAGAGAGAGAAACACTTTTTTGCTTGTTTGTTTTTACAACGGGCTAAAGATACTTTATTCAACAAATGGTGTTGGAAAAATTGGACAGATAAATGGAGAAAAATGAAACTAGACCAATTTCTTATACCACACACAAAAGTAAATTCAAAATGGATTGAAGACTTAAATGTTAGACTCCACAAAAATCCTAGAATAAAACACAGACATTCTACATTGATCCATCTTTACCCTCAGACTAGGTAAGTTCCCTCTTAAAAAAAACTTTAATAACACATGTTAGATCTTCAATATCTATAATTTCCATTTGACTATACAATCATGTTTGCTTAACAATGGGGATACATTCTGAGAAATGTACCCTTAGGTGATTTTGTTGTGGTGCAAACATCGTAAGAGTGAACCTACACAAACCTAAGGGTTACAGCCTACTATACACCTAGTCTACGTGTGATAGCCTATTGCTCTTAGGCTATAAGCCCGTACAGCATGTTATTACTGTACCAAATACTGTAAACAGTGGTAACACAATGGTAAGCATTTGTGCACCTAAAATATATAAAATAGAAAATACACAGCAAAATATGGTAAAAATATAAATGCTACATATATATATTTCCTTACCATAAATGGAGCTTGAGAGACTGGAAGTTGCTCTGGGCAAGTCAGTGAGTGCGTGATGAGTGAATGTGAAGGCCTCAGACATTACTGTATGCGACTGCAGTCTTTATAAACACTACACTTAGGCTACCCTAAATTTATATAAAAAAGACTTTTAAATAATAAACTAACCTTAACTGTAACATTTTTACTTTATAAACTTTTTAATTTCTTAAAAACTTTTTGCTATTGTTTATGCTATTATAGTAGTCCCATTTTTTTCCTTTATTCCCCTCTTTTGTGCACTGCCCCTTCCCCAGCATTCCTCCCCTTCTTAGTTCCTTTCCATGGGTCGTACATATAAGTCCTTTGGCTTCTCCGTTTCATATACTATTCTTAACCTCCCCCTGTCTATTTTGTACCCACCATTTATGCTTCTCATTCCCTGTACTTTTTCCCCATTCTTCCCCCACCCCTCCATTTCTGTGATTCTGTTCCTGTTCTAGTTGTTTGCTTTGTTTCTGTTTTTGTTTTTTTTTTAGGTTCAATTGTTGATAGTTGTGTGTTTGTTGTCATTTTACTATCCATAGTTTTTGATCTTCTTCTTTTTCTTAAATAAGTCCCTTTAACATTTCATATAATGAGGGCTTGGTGATGATGAACTCCTTTAACTTGACCTTCTCTGGGAAGCACTTTATCTGTCCTTCCACTCTAAATAATAGCTTTGCTGGATAGAATAACCTTGGATGTAGGTCCTTGCCTTTCATAACTCTGAATACCTCTTTCCAGCCCCCTCTTGCCTGCAAGGTTTCTTTTAAGATATCAGCTGATAGTCTTAAGGGAACTCCTTTGTAGGGAACTGTCTCCTTTTCTCTTGCTGCTTTTATGATTCTCTCTTTATCTTTAATTTTTGAAAATATACTTATGATGTGCCTTGGTGTGTGCTTCCTTGGGTTCAACTTCTTTGGGACTCTCTGAGCTTCCTGGATCTCCTGGAAGTCTATTTCCTTCTCCAGATTGGGGAAATTCTTCTTCATTATTTTTTCAAATAGGTTTTCAATTTCTTGCTCTTCCTTTTCTCCTTCTGGCACCCCTGTGATTAGGATGCTGGAACATTTAAAGTTCCTAAGCCTCTCTTAAGCCTCTCCTCATTTTTGTGAATTCTTGTTTCTTCATTCCGTTCTGGTTGAATGTTGCAAATCATTGATTTGAGTCCCGGTTTCCTTCCCTTTAATGTTGGTTCCCTGTATATTTTTCTTTATTTCACTTTGCATAGCCTTCACTTTTTCCCCTGCTTTGCAACCATACTCAACCATTTCTGTGAGCATCCTGGCTGCCAGTGTTTTGAACCATGCATCTGATGGACTGGCTATCTGTTCATCATTTAGTTCTATTTTTGGATCGTTGATCTGTTCTTTCATTTGGGCCATATTTCTTTGTCTCAGCCCGCCTATTACATTGGAAGTGGCAGAGCCTTAGGTGTTCACCAGGGTGGGGCAACCCAGGTGTCTGCGTTGTGATGCTGTGGAAGGGAGGAGTCCGAGAGGGAACAATGCTGCTTGCTCAGCTTTCTACAGGCTTTCAGTCACCTCCCCTGCTGCCCACAAGCAAATTGGGCCCTTCTGGTGCCAATTCCCAGGTAGGTGGGTTTGTGTACATTCTAGGATCCTGTGGTTTCCTCCAATGAACTCTCCTGTGAGGCTGGGAGTTTCTCCTGCTGTCGCAACCCCCTGCAGATTTTACAGCCAGAGGTTTTGAGGCTTTCTTTTCCCGCACTGGAACCCTGGGTTGTCACAGTCTGTCTCACTCGCCAGCTGTTCCTCCAGATTTATCCACATGCAAATGGGGGGCCACCCAGTTCTCCAGCCGCCGCCTTGCCCCATGTCCTCTCTGCCCCCGCTGCCCGTGTCTGCCCCTCCTATGGGTCTGGGTGAATGTTTCTTCTTTAACTCCTTGGTTGTCGGACTTTAGAGTTCGATATTCCGGCAGTTCTGGTTATTTTTTGTTTTCTAATCTCCTGTGGTCCTTCTTTTGGTTGTGCAAGGAGGCAAAGTGTATTTACATACGCCTCCATCTTGTCCAGAAGTCCTGATTTACTGACTCTTGTATGTGCCCTGACCAGGGATCAAGCCACTACCTTTGCATAGCATATCAGAAGGATGTTCCAACCAACTGAGCTACCAGCCAGGTTGTTATCTTATACTTGAGAAAGCAATCTTTTTAATAGGTTAAACTACACTGTACATTTCTACTTTATACAGGCTATGTATTTATCATATCACTCCTGCCTTTACTATATGTTAGTGCTATTCTAGGTTTTATGTATGTATTTTAGAGATCTGGGAATGCTCAAAAAAGTTATCCATGTAAATTAATGGTAACTGTTTCTTTGCTTCTGCCATTTCAGCTTACAAAAGATTTCACAGGCACAATCTACTACTGCATGGCAAGCATGGCAAGGGAACCTGCATCTATACAATGGAATATTTTCAGCCATAAAAAGGAATGAACTACTAATATGTGTTACAACATAAATGAACCTAGAAAACAAAATGCTAAGTTTAAAAAAAAAAAAAAACACATCAAAGGCCACATACTATATGATTCCATCTACATGAAATGTCTACAAAGGCTAACAAACGGAGATAGAAAGTAGATTTAGTGGTTGACAGGAGATAGAGGGAAGTGGGGAATTGGAATTAACCACTATTAGGTATGGGGTATTTTATTCTGGGTGATAGAAAAGTTCTAGAATCAGATAATAGTTGGCTGACATTATGAATATACTAAAAACTACTATATTATACACTTCAAAACAATGAATTTTATGTTATATAAATTACATGTCAACAAAAATGGTTTGTAAATCACAAACAGATAAAATTGAACTGTCCAGAATGAAATATAAGGTAGATTCATGATCCAGCGCCCTTCACTATATGCAGATACAACATAGTTCATACATAGTAAGCAAAAATAAGATACATCATTGAAAACACAGCCAAGAAAAATAAGACACTGAAGAAAAGATGACACTATCCAGAAATACATTCTCTTAGTACACAGCTAAAAAACTGGACAAACTGTAGAACCTATTTTCAGACATTGGGCAATGAGCTGCATAGGACTTGATCTGAGAAAAATGACACAAATGGATGAGTCCTACCATACCCCAAACTTTATGCCTGAATGCAATTTCCAAACTGCATCCCTGGAAAGGGAACCCAGAAAGTGCCCTAAGCCAGACGAACAGATTTTCTGAAGACTTCCAGAGAGAAGGAAGTTACATAGAGAATGACTTTCTGAAATATGAATTCGAGTTCCCTTAAATCTTTAGCTGAGTTCCAATTTGTAAATGTATAAGAAAAGCCTAACCCAGTCTTTTAAAAGCTCATTCTGAGAAGGAACAATTAGGAGGACCTATAAAACAAGCAATTCCCAGAGCTCAGGCAGAGCCAGAACTCATTCAAATCTCCTCTAGCCAGAAGGAAGAAACCTCACTGAATACACCAGACATTCAGTAAATACCACCCCCCAAAAAAGTTTGGTAGTGGAGGATAAACTGGAGCCACAATAAAGACTACTCTTAAGTCACTGCTTCCATCAGTAGCAGGAGAGGAGCAGAGGCCCCAGCGAGCACTGAGCAGCCCCATGGCTGCCACCGGTTCTAGTTGTCACGGCCCAGGAGGAGTCACAGCTGCTGCAGCTGGCACCACTCACCCTCATCACTGCACCCATGACCCAGCAGCTGCCCACCGCTGCCCCTACCCTCAGCGCTGCCAAACACCAATCCCAGCGCCACCGTGCGGCAGCGCACAAAGAGGCTGGGCAGCCTCACAATGACAGCGTCTGCAGGCAGGGACAAGGTCATCACAACTAAGGTTTTGGGAACAGTGAAATGGTCGTAAGGAAGAATTAAATGAGGAACCACTGGGATGGCCAAACACTTCGTTTAGTTTTTTCCATAAAATGGTTCTAATGGCGCTTAGCTGCCTTCAACTTCATTTGAAACAGTTTTGTTATATTGTATTGTGACAGCTGTGACATCAGGGTGCCTTTTTTAAAAACTTATCAAAATTGGTGAATTTCTGTGCAACCATTTTAATGCTGAAGACAGAAGACGATATGCCACATTTTCAGCATATTATGCTTTATCATTTCAAGAAAAGTAAAAACACAAAAGAAATGCAAAAAAAGATTTTGCGGTTTATGGAGAAGGTGCTATGACTGATAGAACGTGTCAAAAGTGGTTTGCAAAATTTCTTGGTATATTGATGTTTTGGCCAAATAATTCTTTGCTGTGGGTCTGTCTTATGCCTTGGAAGATGTTTAGCAGCACACCGTCCTCTACCCCTAGAAGCCAATGGCAGGAGAGAGACAACATACTCAAAATATCCAGATCAATAAAGTTATTGGTGAAAATGAAAAATGTGTGTTTTTATTTTATGGAAAAAGCATAAGGAACTTTTTGGCCAACCCAATACCTTCGCAGCATAGGCAATGAAAAGACTGTGCAGTTTGATGCTGGAAAAAAAGGTGCAGAGGCAGTAAATGTTTTAGGTCCCGGTGGACTTAAAAGTGCAAGACAGTAAACATGGAGCACACTGTACCCGTTACAGACACTATCCACATCATACGGGTCTGCCAGACAAGTATCAGCAAAATTTTCACAACAGTGGGAGTGGGAAAAGAATGAGGGATCGAATAGTGCTCCTGAAGGCCAGCCAGGCCCAAAAGTGCCGGGCCGACCGCAGGTTCCCACCTTACTACATGCAGAGACCCCATGGGCAACAACCACAGTATTCCAACATTCCAACCCTCTCGGTACAAGTGGTGGAGAGCTGACAATGCGGGTGCCGGAGGACAAGGCAGACCAGTGAGACAGACTGTGTATGTATCGGGGCTATAGACCACAATTGGGCAGGGGCCTTCCTCGCCAAAGACAGCCTAGGAAGGACAGCAATAAAGATAAGGAAAATCAAGGAGATGAGCCACCTAAATGCTGGTACCACAGCAGCTTCAATTACCAATGCAGACGCTCAGTAAACCCTAACCCACAGACTGCAGAGACAAAAGCAGCTCATCCACCGGCTGAGAATTCGGCTGCTCTGAGCTAAGCACAGCAGAGTTGAGTAAATGCCAGCTTACCATTGACTCTCTACCATCACGTACTTCCGTCGCCCAACAAGAAAAAATGAATATGAAATTTCAGCAGTAAGAAATAAACAAAAGATTGGAGCTGAAGTCCTTAAGTGCTTGCTTTTTGCCCGCTGACCAGACAACTAGAAGTAGCTGCATCATCTAGGCAGTATGGGATTTTTTATTATTTCTACCTAAAGACGCCTCTTTAACAATGACAAACGTGTTTTGCAAAAAATCCTGGTTTTTCTCAATATGCCTTTAATAGTTATTAAATTGTTTCATATCTGGTCAGGTTGAGATTTTTAAGACTCTCATTTTTAACTTGTAATAAAAGTTCACAATCTGATTTTTTTCAAAAAACAGTCAACAACCTGCAAGCACCTGTTAATAAAGATCTTAAATACTTGGTGGGGACGGGGCGGTGCGAGGGGAAGCCTACTCTAGACTTGCCCTAAGAGAGTTTAAAAAATAAATCTCGCAAGTAATTTAACTGCCTACCAGAAGGAGTCCAACTTCCTTTAAATAAACACAACAAAAGCCAGCACTAAAAAGTGTAAAATTCAGTGTCCATATTCCAATCAAAAATAAGTAATTCAGTGTCTGCAATAAAAATTTCACTGGATAAAATTCACATTAAGTTGGACACTGCTGAAGAAAAGGTCACTGAAAAAAATAAAATAAAATAAAATGAACAGGGGTCCAGGGATCTGTAGAAAAATATAAAATATGAGTGGTATCTCAAAAAGACATATGGAGGAAAATAGAAAAATATATCTGAAGAAATAATAGCCAAAAATTGCCCAAACTTTATAAAAATTATAAATCCACAGAAGCAGGAAGCACAGTGAATGCCAAAGACAGTAACATACATATTTTTAAAAATCACCAAAAAGGCACATCATAAATTGCTACAGACCACCAACAACGAAAAAAATCTTACAAGTAACAGGAAGGGGGGAAAAGATGTTTACATATAAATAAAGATAAGAATGATCGAAGATTTCTAGTCAGAAACCATACAAACTAGAATACAACAAATGACATCTTTTATTTAAAGTGCTAAAAGAAAATTGCCCTGGCCAGTGTGGCTTAGTTGGTTGGAGCATCTTCCAACTGACCAAAAGGTCACAGGGCTTGATTCTGGGTCAGGGTACCTACCCAAGTTGCAGGTTCGATTCCCGGCTAGGGCACATATAAGAAGGCAACCAATCAACGTTTATATTTCCATTTCTCCCTCTCCCTCCATTGCATGCACACCCCGACCCTCCCCCACCAAAGCAATGAAAAAAATGTTTTCAGGTGAGGACTAAAAAAAGTAAGTGTTGAAAAAAAATAATCATCAACCAAGATTTCTGTACCCGGTGAAAATATTTCTAAAAAATGAAGTTGAAATAAACTTTTTTCAGATAATTATAGCTGAGAAAGTTCATTAACAAAAAACATGAACTAAGTGAAAGACATTCTTCAAGCAAAAAGAAAATGATACCAAAAGGAAACCCAAACATATACATACAAGGCAGTAAAAGGTGTCCAAAATGGAATATATGTGGTAATTACTAAAGTAAGAAAATAATATGGAGCAGAAATCATTATATAGAAAAAAGTAGTGAAAATTAATAAAACCAAAGCTAGTCCTTCAAAGAAAATAATTAAATTGGTAAACAACTTCTAGCTAGGCTAATAAAGAGAGGGGGGAAAAACACTTAACATGAAGAATGACATCACGACAGATCTCAAAGACACTGAATAAGAGAAACAGTATGATAACTTATGTAAATAAATTTAACATCTTGAACAACAAAATCTACTCAAACTGACTCAAGAAAAAATAAAGACTCTGAATTATAACTATTAAAGAAATTGAGTTCATAAGATAAATACTTCCCACAAAGAAAATTCTGAGCCCCAATGGCTTCACTGACAAATTCTATCAAACATCTAAGGAAGAAAAAAGTACCACTTCTACACAAACTCTGTAAGAAAATACAGGGGCAGTGAATACTTCCCAGATTAATAACATTCTTAATGGTGAAAGACTGAATGTTTTCCTCTTAAGATCAGAAACAAGACAAGAATGCCCACTATCACTCCTTCTGTTCAACACTGTACTAGACATTCTAGCCAATGTAGCAAGGATGAACAAGAAAAGGCATCCAGTTTGGAAAGGTAGACACAAAACTGTCCTTATTCTCAGATGACAGGATTATCTACATAGAAATCTTGTGGAATCTATAAAAAGCAACTAGAAGTAACGAATAAGATTGAAGGATATAAAATCAATATATATTATAGCAACGAACAACTGAAATTCAAAAGGCAGTAACACAGTAACATCAAAGATATGATTCAGAAATAAATGTGACAAAAGATATATATCTGTATACTGAAAACTATAAAACATTACTGAGAAAAATTAAGAGATATACCATGTTTATGAACCAGAAGATTCAAAGTTGTTAAAACATCAATTCTCTGAAATTTATCTCTAGATTCAATACAGCCCCAATCAAAATATCAGCAAGCATTTTGTAGAAATTGACAAGCTGATTCTAAAACACATATAGAAATGCTGAAGATACAGACTATTCAAAACAACAATTCCGGAAGGAACCATACATTTAATTTCAATTCCCAAAGCTATAATAGACAAGACAGTGTGAGGTGCTTTATTAAAAGATTAAATGAGTACACAGAAAATATATCAACAAGACAGTGGAGAGAACAGAAACAGGCTTGCACATAATATGGTCAACTGCTTTTCAATAAATGAACCAAAGCAAATCATTGGCAAAAGAATAATCTTTTGAACAAATGGTTTCTAGAACAACTGAATATCATAACATAAACAAAGTTTTAATTCAAAATAGCTCATAAACTTAAATGTACAATGCAACATTATAAAAATTAGGAGAAAGTCTTAATGATTTTGAGTTTGGCAAAAACTTCTTATTATGGCACAAAAAACAAGAACTGTAAGACAAAATTAATAAACTAGACTTGATAAAAATTAAAAACATAACTCTCCAAAGGATACTTTTAAGAAAACACGGCAATACTTCTTTACATAATCTAAATACAACAAATGCATAGATACATTTTGTCTAAATAATTTTATTTGAAATAACCAAAAACTGGAATAGGTAACTAGATAAACAAATTGTGGTATAACCATATCCTGCCAGGTTGTTAACTACTGCCCCAGCCAGGTAGCTCAGTTGGCTAGAGCACCATCTCAATAAACAATTTATTTGCAGATTTGATCTCAGCTCAGGGTATATAAGAGTCAACCAGTGAATGCATGAACAAGTGAAACAAAAAAACGATGTTTCTCTCCTCCCCTCCCCCCATCTGGCCTTCTCCCACTCTCTCTATCCCTCTCTCACCTCCTCTAAAAAAAAAAAAATTAAGTAAAAAAATTTTTTTAAAAAGATGTTTTAACTACTAAGATGTGCCAAAACATAAATAAATCTCAAAAATACCAAAAATATATATATAATGGGAGGCAAAAGAAGCCCTAGATAAGAGTTCACCTGAAATTCAAGATAAATATATGATAAGACAGCAGATCAGTGGTTTCCTGGGAGCTAAGGATTTTGGGAAGCAGGGGAGGAGGTCTGATCTGGATAAGGAAAAAGAGAACTTTCAAGGGTGGCAGAAATGTTCTGTATTTTCACTTTGGTGATGGTTTTATGGGCTGTCAAAATGCATACATACATTTAAATTTTATTATATATAAGCTAAACCTCAAAGTTGATTTAAAAAAATAAAGAAGCAACAAAAATCCAGGAAATTAGTAATCAGATGAATAGCACTGCGGGAGGGAGGACATGCTCCCTCCCGCAGTGCTATCAAAATTCAGCACCCAATCATGATAAAAATTCTCAATCTGGAAAACAATTCTTCAACCGAAAAGGGGCATCTACAAAAACATGCCAGTAATATTATACTTAATGGTAGACGACTGAATGTTTCCCCAAACAGTAACAGAGTTAAGAATGTCCATTCAATTCTCACTCTGTAAGCATGATCACACTTCAAAGGAGTCCTCAGTAGAGTCCAGCAGTACTCAACTATATATATTTTGCTGGTAAATTTGCTTTCTTTTTCTCTGAATGACCATTTTATCCCTGCCATCCCATTTTTTTTTACAAATCTCTTAAATCCCTGCACCTGGCCCACACTGAGATAATAATTTCATCTCATATTTTATTTCTCACAATGTAAATCAAGCATACAAACTCTTTCATCTTCCCACCATCAAATCTCTCAAGGAGAGAGAGAGGCCTTATTCTGGTCATCACTCAAAAGAGGCCAAGCCATCTATCAGGGGCCAGCTTAATAGCCAAAACTTGGAACATAAACATAGGACTTAACCTAGAAACTCTAAGTAACTGATAATCTTCTATCAACAAATCCTATAATCAAATACAACAAATCCTACAACAAAATTCTAAAAGGTCACTGTTATATATCTGTCATAAAGCCATAGCAAGAAGACAAAGATAATCCCCAACCTTTAGTTCTCCATCTTTGAGAACGGTTCTTGCCATTAAAAAGATATATGAACAATTACATTTGGTGTTTAACCAACAAATATATTAAGTGGAAAAAATAAAGAAAAACACAAAATACATGTGCAATTTGCATAGAATTTGTTCCTTACCTGCTGGTGCCGGGTGCTGGGAAAGGTATACTGAACAGAATGGGAAGGATAACGACTCTGTTCTGTGCTGAATGCTCCTTGGTTGGGAGGATAACCTGAACTTGACATTATCAGTAAAGAAGTCCTCACCAGGCTGTGAGATCAAGTCCGACAAACAATCATGTTTCTAGGAAACCACCTAAACAAAATGGGAAAAAATAGAACTGATAAGAACTAGAGCACCAGGTGTACTTCTAATAAATTATAACTATAGCTACATAAATAAAATGACAATTACCAGTAAAAGGTTTCTCTCATGCGTTTACTTAATAGAAGTTACTGACATTTAAAAAACATTAACAGGTCTTTCCCTTTACACTTAAAAAAGGTTCTTTAATATATCACAAATATCAGAGGCTATATAAAGTTGTTAAAACATGGGACCTGGCACCTAACTACTCAGTAAATGTCTACCTTTCTTTAAGAGTCTGAGAAACAAATGTTATATATTACAAAACCAAAAACCTATGATTGTAAATTCTGCATTTGTGAAAAAATCAACTACTGAAAGGATTCAAGAGCAATTATAGCCCTGGCTGATGTGGCTCAGTGGACTGAGTGCCAGACTGTAAACCAAAGGGTCACTGGTTCGATTCCCAGTCAGGGCACATGCCTGGGTTGCAGGCCAGGTCCCCAGCTGGGGTGAACTGAGAGGCAACCACACACTGATGTTTCTCTCCCTCTTTCTCCCTCCTTTCCCCCTCTCTAAAAATAAATAAAATTTTTTTTAAAAAAAGAGTATTTATAAAATAGGCGTTGGTGCAGAAGAAATACTATATCGTTGTTAAGTAATTCTGCCCCAAAATAATAGCCTAAGAAGGCACTGATGGAAAAGCTTCCAAGGAAGAACAAAGTAACACTATCACTTTGAGGAAGACAGCAGTCAATATTTGTGAAAATTAGGATTTTGGAAAAACTCTGATACCCTGAACTTGACAGTTTCTCTACATTTACAGACTTTCCAAGCAAGACTGGTGGTGATGTTGAGTGTGAGCTTTTAGTATATAATAAAACATTCCAACATCTGAAATATCTGCATGACTTAGTGAATCAGTATTTTCCAAGTGACTAACACAGAATGTTACAAAATTATGTATGAGTACTTATCTAAAGTACAAGATACTTTACCACAAATAAAGTACATGACAAACTAATAAATGTTTACTGTGATAGAATACGAAAGATTCATTGATATGGTTTCAGATTCTACACAGCAACTTTTAAAAAATTACTTATCTGATTTAGGTGTGTTATCAAAGAATAACCACAAATTTTCTTGAAAAGCTATTAAAACACTCCTCCCTTTTCCAAAAACATGTGTGACGTGAGCTTTTCTTCATAAACTTCAATCAAAACAACATATTTCAAGACTGAATGCAGAAGCAGGTTTGAGAATCAAGCTATCTTCTTTTAAGCTAGATATTGAGGAGGTGTGCAACAATGTAAAATACTGCCACTCTTCTCAACAATTTTTTTTAAATTCTGGAAAATAGTTGGTTTATATTATTTCTAAATGAATATCTTTAAAATTTCCCCCATTTTAATATCTAATGATAAATATCAACACATATAACCCACATAAACAAAAGCTCTTCAGAGTTCTAAATTTTTAACTGTAAATGAGTCTTGAGACCAAAATGTGTGATGACCACTGGCCGAGAGAATTAGGTCAATCTTTAGATTGACTGGCATTAGGGACCCACACAGGCCGGTCACACCCAAGTCTATGTGCACACACTCCTAGAGAACCTGCCCTAATTAAGATGTTTTGACACCATGTTTGTATCAAGTGAACTACTATACTGGACCAAGGATGTACCAATCAGATCCCTCTTTAAGAATATGGAATCGAGAACATAGGCTACATGGAACTGAGTTGCAAAGTGGCCACAACAAGAGTCAAGATAAGCCAAACCATGTGCCACAGAAGTTACAGAGGGAGCAGAGAATGCCAGTCAGTCTAGCCAGACTAGAGAAGACACGCAAAGAAAACTGGGGCCAAGACAACTTGGAGGCCCCTGAGACACTGCAACTGTTGTCTGGGCTCCTGACTCTTTGCTCCAGGGTCAGTCCCCACAAGAAGCCACTGTACTTTTTTCCTAGTCCTTGGATATGTGTTCAACTGCCTACACAGTCTTACAGCAAGTCCTCCTTTACTAAATAAAGTGGAGTGGGTTTTTATTTCCTAGCACTGTAAGATCTCAAGTCCCAAATAACTATATAAACCTTGCAAACAGCCCAAGTGTCATTTCCATCAACTGATCAATGAATGAATCAGTAAGATCAGGTATACCCACACAAGGGAGTATTATTCTGACATACAAAATAAAGTACTGATACCTGATATAATTTGGATGAATCCTGAAAATATAATGCTGTTAAAAAAAAAAAGCTGATCAGAAAACCACTCATTTTGTATGCTTTTCATATGAAAGTCCAGCAGAGTCAAATCTATAGTGGCAGAAGGTAGATCAGTGGCTGCTTAGGCACGGTGGGATGGGGAGGAAAGAATGAACAGCAAATAACAGCTAAAGGGTTGGGAGTTTCTTCTGGTTTTTTTCGCTGGTGAAATATACAACATAAAATTTACCATTTTAGCCATTTTTTTAAAATGCAGATTTGATTTATTTTCTTTAAAATGTCAAAATCCATTATAAAAAATTAAAAAATTAAACTCCATTCTACGGTCTCAGCAATTAAAACATGACACCAGCACAGAAATAATCAAGTAGATCAGTGAAATGAAATACGCATTCTGGAAACAAACATATATTCTTCCCATTTTTTGTGTCTTTTTCTTCCCATTATTTGTGAGACTCTTCTTTTTTGTGATATATGTGATACATGATTAAATTGATATTTCAAATCAATGGGGAAAATAAGGCTTATTCAACAAATAAGGTGCATGGACCACTATAACTTGAAATAAAACAGAGAGCCCTATTTCACACATTATACAAAAAATATTCAGGTGAGTTAAAAATCAGTATGTAAAAACTATGGAATTTTAGGAGAAAATACAAAATAATATCTTTCTTATCCTGAAGTAAAATGTTCAAACCCAGAAGCTATAAAGTAAAATACTGACATTATGACTATATTAAACATTTAAGACTATACAGTAATATACATACAAAAATAGTTAAAGGACAAGTAATAGAATAGGAAAGTATGTGCAATACATCTAAGAAAAAGATTAGCAGTTTTTCTTTTTAGGGAAAAAAATTTCTACAAACATTTAATGAAAAAATGGATAAAGAATACCAAAAAGTCATTTAAAGCTTTTTTAAAATAATAAAAATAGGCAAGAAATATATAAAAACAGATTTAGTTTCAACAATAAAGAAACAATTAAAATAACACATCGTTGTCACAATCAGATTAGTAAGTATTAAAAATATTGGTAATATCAAGTATTGGTGACTGTCAAAGGAACTGGGTATTCATAGACTCTTTTTCTTCATCTTCCTAGAACAGTCCCTTTAGCATAGCTTGCAGTGCTGGTTTGGTGGAGGTGTATTCTTTTAGCCTTCTTTCGTCTGGGAAACTCCTTATTTCACCTTCCATTTTAACTGAGAGCCTTGCTGGGTAGAGCAGTCTTGGTTGCAGGCCTTTGCTTTTCATGACTTGGAACATTTCTTGCCATTCCCTTCTGGCTTGTAGTGTTTCTGTTGAGACGTCAGCTGCTAGCTGTACCAGGGCTCCCTTGTATGTTACTACCTCTTTCTCCCTTGTTCCTTTTAGGATTCTCTGTTTGATATTTGCCATTTGAATTAGGATGTGTCTTGGAGAGGGCCTCACTGGGTTCCTCTTGAATGGGACCATCTGTGCTTCCTGGTATTGTGTGACTTCTGCTCTCCTCCAATTAGGGAAGTTTTCCATCATCATTTTTTCAAACAGGTTCTCTATCCCTTGCTCCTCTTCTTCTCCTTCTGGTATCCCTATTATATGGATATTATTACATTTCAGGTTGTCCTGCATTTCCCTGAATGCCTTTTTATTCTTTTTTCATTTTCCTGCTCTTTCTGGGACTTTTTTTCTATCTTGTCCTCCAGCTCGCTGATTCAATCCTCTGCTTTGGATTCCTTCTACTGTGTTCTTCAATTCAGAAATGGTATTCTTCATTTCCTCTTGTCTTATGGATAGTTTCTATATGTTTTTTCATGCTGATATTTTGCAGTACATTCCTTGTAATTTCCCCGCAGTTTTTGGTAATTCTCTCTGAGTTCACTGAGCTCATTGGGCTTCCTTAGAACCATTGTTTAGAACTCAATATCTGATTGTTTACTTGCCTCTATTTCATTTAGTTGTCTTTCTGGGGATTCCTCCTTTCCCTTCAAGTGGGGGTGTTTCTTTTTCTTCCCATTATTTGTGAGACTCTTCTTTTTTGTTTCTGCTTCTTAAATGTTTTGATTTCCTGATTTTGTGACGTGTCATTTTAGCTATTTTTAAGTGTGCATTTCTGTAGCATTGTGTGCATTCATATTGTTGAGGAACTATCACCACCATCTATTCCAGAACTTTTCCATCTTCTCCAATGGAAACTCTAAAAACTAACTCTCTGTTCCCCTTCCCACTGGCAACCACCATTCTGCTCCCTGCCTCTATAAATCTGGCTATTCCTCATAGAAGTGGAATCATACAGTATGTGTCTTTTTGTGACTGGTTTATTTCACTGAGCATGCCTTCAAGGTTTACCCATATAACAGCATTATATCAAAATTACCATGCTTTTTAAGGTTAAATAATATTCCTCTGTATTTGGGTTCCTTTTTGAGGTGGTGAAACTTTTAAAATTGACTATAATAATACTTTTACATATCTCTGAATATATTAAAAACCACTGTATTGTATACTTTAAATGGATGAATTGTATGGTACATAAATTATATCTCAATAAAACTGTTTTTTAAGAATTACCACGCTAAAACTATACAAAACAACCACAAGATTTAGAAATTATTGTGCTGCAGTCTAACTTAATATCTGACATAAATAATGGATTTTAATATTCTCATGTTCCTATCTTAAAAACTCTGGGGTCAACATGCATCCTACAATCAATGGACTTTATGGTTTAATTAGCAGCACTTTTTCTTTAATCTTACTAGAAAATATCACTGTTTTATAAGCAAAGACATCTTTTAGCTGAGTTACAGTGTTAGAGAGTTATTGCTACCAGTAAATCTTTGGTTTCTGTCCTAAATCTTCCCCTGGAACGCTCAAAGAACAGAAACTACCATTTTACCATTTGCTTCTCTTCTCTTTGTTCCTTGACTCTGAGGATAAAGGAAGAAAATTAAGGACACTAATATCCTCAAAGTGTTTTCCAACCTGAAGTTGTTTAGAAGACCAAGTAATATCTGCAGTACTTTGAAGAAAAGCCTAACAGAAATATTGGGTTGGCAAAAATATTGTTCAGATTTTTTCTGTAAGATGGCTCTAGTAGCATTCACTTGTCTTTCATTTTAAACAATTCTGTTACAGTGTATTGTGACAGCTGTTGTTACATTGTATTGTGATATCTATCATATCAGCACCTACTTCAAAACACATCAAAGCTGGTATTTGTGTAGCCATTTTAATATTGAAGATGGAATAAAATAGGCAACATTTTCGGCACATTATGCTTTATTAATTTCAAGAAAGGTAAAAACACAACTGAAACACAAAAAAGATCTGTGCCATGTATGGAGAAGGCGCTGTGTATGACTGATTGAAATGTCAAAAGTGATCTGTGCTGAAGATTTCTCACTGGACAATGCTCCATGGTTGGGTAGGCTAGTTGAAGTTGATAGTCATCAAATTGAGACCAATCAATGTTATACCATGCAGGAGACAGCTGACACACACAAAATACCCAAATCAAGCACTAACAATTATTTGCACCAGCCTGTTTATGTTAATTGCTTTGATATTTGGGTTCCACGTAAGCCAGCGAAAAAACCCTTCTTGAGGGTATTTCTGCACTGAATTCTCTACTTAAATGTAACAAAAAAAGTTCTATTTTTAAAACAAATTGTGATGGGCAATGAAAAGTGGATACTCTACATTAATGCAGAACGGAACACCACCAACCACACCAAAGGCAGGTCTTCATCCAAAGAAGGTGATGTTGTGTATAGAAGGTGATGTTGTATATATGATGGGATTGGAAGGGAGTCCTCTATTATGAGCTCCTTCAGGAAAACCAAATGATTAATTCCAACAAGTACTGCTCCCAATTAGACCAACTGAAAGCAGCACTCAATGAAAAATGTCCAGAATTAATCAACAGAAAACTCAAAATCTTCCATCAGGTTAATGCAAGACCTCATGCCTCTTTGGTGACCAGGCAAAAACTGTTACAGCTTGGCTGGGAAGTTCTGATTCCTCCACTGTATTCACCACACAATGCATCTTTAGATTTCCATTGATTTCGGTCTTTACAAAATTCTTTTAATGGACAACTTCAATTCCCTGGAAGACTGCAAAAGGCACCTGGAACAGCTCTTTGCTCAAAAAGATAAAAAAGTTTTGCGAAGATGGAATTATGAAGTTGCCTGAAAGATGGCAGAAGACAGTGGAACAAAACAGTGACTACGTTGTTCAATAAAGTTATTGGTGAAAATGAAAAAAGTGTCTTTTATTTTTATTTTAAAACTGAAAGAACTTTTTGGCCAATTCGATACATACATAAACTAGGAACAGAGAAGGACAGTCTTAAGCACAAGCCCAAAGCACATATAAGTTTGGTATCTTTGATTTACAAAATGTATTTTTTTATTTTTCTGTACAGCAAAGAACTTTAAGTGGCAAACCACAAAACAGAAAAAGTGCAATAGCAAAATTTTGATATAGCAAATATGCATATATGTATATATGTGTATATATATTTCTTACAAATAAGTAACAAAAAATTATCACAACAGATACATAAGACACGAATATGGAATTAACAAAGGAAATAAAATTAATGAAGTCAACTCCATATATAATCACAGAAAAGTAAAATAAAATCACTCCCCAAATTGTGAAGTATTAAAAAAAAAAAATGCCTACTATTGTTGAGAGTTTGGTAAAAAGGCACTCTTTTACACACTACTAGTATATAAAATGAGGACAAATTGCTTTCTAAAAAATAGCAATATACACCATAAGCCTTGAAAATATGCATATCCTCTAAAATAGCAACTCCAGTTCTAGGAATTCATTTGCTTATTCAATACAGAGATACCCGAAGATGAATGCCCAAGGCTTTCTCAAGGAATTGTCCTGAATTCCTTATACAACATATAAGCTTAGAAGATTATTTTTTAAAAAGTTTAGCTAATGGGAAATTTTATTTAAGAGTATGCCACAAAAAGTCTGTATAACATTTTGATTCACAAATGTATAACTTGTGTATACCATTAGTATTCGATTTTTCATGTGCCTGTCATAGCTTCACAAGATTTTAAGACCAAAAACAGAAACATCATATATTCAGAAACTATTTACTGAACAGTAGACACCATTATGTATCAACACTGTGACACCATTTTAAACACTGGCATAGAATGGTGACCAAGATATGCCACTTTATTTGTTATCTTAACAAAGCCCTTACTGAACAGGTCTGCTTTTCCACACTGTTCTGAAATGCCATCCCTGTTACAAACCAGCAAGTTCACAGTATACCTACAGAAACTCACATACTTACATACAAAAGGATATTTATGGCAGCAATGCAAAGGCAAATTTAAACACACCCTAAATTCCATAATGTTGTATACTCATGATAAAATACCACACAGCACTTACAATGAAAAACTAGAGCTATATGTTTCAAACCCTGTAAACCTCAAAAAAGCTAAAGCTGAGGCCCTGGCCAGGCAGCTCAGTTGGTTGAGCATCATCCCATACACCAAAAAAACTAAAGCTGAGTAAAAACAGTTTACACAGTGATCATAGCATGTTACATAAAAAACAATACTATTTATTTTTATATCTGCACATAATGAAAGCATAAATACATCAGATATACATCTACTTTAAGATAATAATTACAACTAAGGAAGAAAAAAGATCTAGGAAGGGGGTACAACCTAATACTTTACATATTTAATAAGTTCTTTTTTTAATTTTTATTTATTGCTTTGAGAGAGAGAGGAAGGGAGAAAGAGAGAGAGAAACATCAATTCATTGTTCTACTTATTTATGCATTCACTGGTTGATTCTTCTAAGTGCCCTGACTGATGACCAAGTGCAACCTTGGCAGATCAGGACAACGCTTTCACCAACTGAGATACCCAGTCAAAGCCAATACTTCCTTTTTTTTTTAAAATGTTTTATTTATTTACTTTTAGAGAGAGGGGGAAGGCAACGAGAACAAGAGGGAGAGAAGCATGGATGTGCGAAACAGGGATCGGTTGCCTCTCGCATGTCCCCAACTGAGAACCTGGCCTGCAACCCAGGCCTGTGCCCTGGCCGGGAATCAACCCTGCAACCTCTGGGTTTGCGGGTCAATACTTTATTGCTTGAAACAAAAGATGAATCAAGTACAATAAAATACTGTTTTCTTAAACACAGATGGCAGGTATGTGACCATTTGTTATATTACTCTATGCATGTTTCTACGGGCCTGAAATAGTTTATAAAGAAAAAGAAAAAATATCTTTATTATATATTTCCATATGTCCATGATTCTAAACTCACTAATGTGACTGCTTCTTCCTATGCCAATGTCACACTTTTTAAGTTACTATAACATTATAAGACTTTTATATCTGGTAGGACAAGTTTCCCCTCACTGTGCTTAGTTGTTGCTGCTACTTTTCGCAGCCTTCAGAGCACTATTTCAGCACTTTTCCTCTTTCATATGAATGTGAGAGTCAGCTTGTCAGGCCCCATAAACAATTCTGGATGAGAGCCTATAAATATTGAATTCACAGACTGACTAAAGGGAGAACAACAGACAACTTTATACTATTGAGTATTCTCATCCTAAAACATGATTAAGTATTTTTATGTTTTAAGATAGGAAATAAAATGTGCGTGTATGCAATTAAAATGGGAATTTTATGTACACAAGGGGGGACCAAAAACAAAGAACAAAAAAAGGAATTATCTTCTGGAGGGCAGGCTCTTGTAGTACAGGCTTCCTCCTTTAGGTGAGTGCTCTAGGAACCCACCTGTGTGAGTGTTCCAGCTGGTGTTGTTGTGAGAGGCTGTGTTTGGCTTCAGTGAATTTTTTGTGAAGACTCTTTCAACGCGTTTGCCTATTTCATGACGGGTGATTTATGAGCACACCTGCCCACACTGCACTGAGTGTTCAGTAGTTTTTGACCAAAAACGGCAAAACCCTTATGCCCCACCTTCCCTATTCTGCCGATTTCATCTCATGTGACTTTTTGTTTTCCCAGATGAAAAAAATCCTCAAAGGGAAATATTTTGCCAATGTGAAAGAGGGGAAACAAAACAGAAGCACTAAAAGGCATCAAAATCAGCAAGTTCAAAAACTGTTTTGAGCAGTGGAAAAGCATCTCAATAGGTGTACTGCATCAAATGGAGAGGACTTTGAAGGTGACAAGTTTAAACATGTAAGAGTACACAACTTTTTATAAATAAATTCCAGTTTAGGGTACCCAGCGTATCTGAAGAATATATAATGAAAATGTGTAGTACATAATTCTTATGTTAATTATACATAAAAATATGTAAAATTCCCATGACAAATATTATGTGCATGCACACATACATGTACATATACCCATGACAGTAACTATTTATATACAGGGTGGGGAAAAAGTAGGTTTATAATTATGAGTATACAAAGCAGAGTTTATTCTCATATTAGTATTTATTATTGTATTATTTCCCATACAAATTGTAAAACTACTTTGCCCCACCTTGAGTAAATAAAAATTATATATAACTACATACACATATGTATGTGTATATATGAAAATCCCCATTCATTTAATAATTTATATTATTAAGTTTTTGTTTTGTTTCCATCATTTTAAGGAATTTGGGAGTAGAGCAAATTTAAAAAAAAAAATCAGTGTGCCAACTTAATCCACTTTCCCCATTTTAATTAACCAATTCTTTATGAACTAGGTTTAGAAAATAAAATTTTCTAGAGAACTGAAATTCAATATAACCTTAAAACAAAACTTACCTCTGGTTGGAGCATCATCCCATAAACTGAAACGTCATGGGTTCAATTTCCCGTCTGGGCACATGCCTAGGTTGCATGTCTGATTCCCAGTCGGGGTGCATGCAAGAGGCAACCGACCAGTGTTTCTCTCTCACATCCATGTTTCCCTCCCTCTTTCTTTCTTCCCCTTTCTCTGAAATCGATTAGCATGTCCTCAGGTGAGGACTAATGTCTTAAATAACCACACCATCCTTACTACTTATTTCACTTTTTCTGTTGCAGGAGAACACAGTCAGGGGATGAGTTGGAAGACAGAACCAACTATCACCCCCAACTGTTTCCTGCCTGCTCCCTTCTCAAGACATGGAAGTCAGAAAAACTAAGAATTGGGAGGGTTTGAGGTTACCAAAAAATCTGTACTGATTTTACAGATCAGGAAATTAAGCACAAATTCTATTTCTCCAATTTCGCAAAGCTGTCGATGGCAAAAACAGAAGAGGCTAGTGTTTTCTGTGATAACTCTGCAGTTTTCTCAGTAGAGAAATACTCTGAGAGGCTGAGAGGTTCGGTGGGACTGCACATTAAAACCAACTGGGCAGCTTTCCCCTCCTACACACCTGCCACTTGCTCCAGGTAGAAGGGGAAATGCCAGCACACAGGGTTGATGGTTTGTTTCATTTTTGTTTTGGAAATAGGTGTTATATGTATGATTTAAGAGTTTTAAAAAGTACTGTGATACAAAGAGAAAAATCTTCTCCCCCTTCAGCTACCGAGCTGTCCTCCCAGAAGGCAGTCGAACTTACTACTTTCTAGACTATCCTTTAGAAATTTTCTCTTTCCCCCTACATAAACGGAAGCATAGATGATACATACTGTTCTATGTCCTGCTTTTATTACTTAGCAATATATCTTAACATTCATTCTCATGAGTCCACGAAAGCCTTCATTCTCTTTTTGTTGCTGTAGAGTACTTCCCTTTATGAATGTCCACAAATATCTTATAAAAGTTTTCCAAGTAATTCTGATTTACACCGGTAAGAAATGCCCTCATGGTCTATCTCTGAACTCTCCATCCAATTCAGACATGCTAAATAAATAAAAACTATAAATGGAATGGGGAAGCAAAAGGAAAGATATTAGCTCAAGGCCATCAACATTTTTCCCAACAGTGGCCTACATAACAAAAAATCCACGTAATATGGTAGTGTTTGTGGGGTCTTCATAAATATTCAGAAATGTCGAGTCCTGAGTTCAACACCTGCATTCACTGTCACTCAAATATGACTCAAATTTGTCCATGTTTCCCTTTTTTCAGTAATCCTTCAACGTATCCTAGTTTTGTGATTTTAGTGAGCTTAGCTTGATTTCCAAAATAAAGTCAGATACTATCAGCTCGACACAAGTGGCACTAAAACATCAGTGAAATCAAAGATTAGCCCTTATTGGTATACAAATTTCCCAGTCAAGGCAGGCGCTACCCCCAGTCATAAGAACTACATAGCTTGGAGACCACTATGACCTCCTTCCTCAAACCTTAAGCATGATATACATAGTAATAGTTCAGACCTTTCTGTTTTTAAACAGGGCTCTCCTCTCGATCATCTTACATGGAAGCCAAATGCATTAAATATATTGAAACAAAGGAGAAATATCCTGACTCAGTGAGAGCAGAGAACCTACTCTATCATTTTCGGACTCTCTTCCCCAATCCTGCCTTCCACCCTAACTCCAGTCCTGGCTCACCAAGATACCTCCACAGAACACTTTACAGTTTGGAAATAACTGAAATAAAAGAATCTGGTTTAAAATTAAGGCTAAAGGGAAAGAGAACACCTCAAGTGGCATTTTCAAATTTTAAGTGAGTTCTTGCATCAGTTAACTCGGGGTTCGTTACATGCCTGACTCATGAAATGTAAAAATTCTGTGAAATTTTTAAGAAACCTGGTCAAAGTTAACTCTTTCACCACGTTTGAAATTTGGGTTTTTCTCGCTATTTCTGGGCTTACAGCTCTTCCCAGGCTCCTTTGTAGCATTTTGAGAGTTTTGAGCATCACCTTCCACTCGAACTTTTGGGGGGAAGGATCTAGGAGGAGTTTCAAGTTGTGACTCAACTTCCAATGGACTCACCGAAAAAGTTTAACTCAACCTTGTCTCCTGGGTCTTCTCACTCTCAAGCTGTCTCAGAAGTTCTAGAAAAGAACCTTGGTAACTTGAGTCTCAGCCCCAGTACTCAACCCCCCTCCCTTCCACCAGGATGCTCGGCCCAACAGCAGGGCAGAAAAAAAGAACTCTAGGGGTTTGGACTGGGGCTGGGTCAAGTCATGCTCTACAGGAGACATGGAATATGCACCTCGGCAACTGCTTGGAAAGAAAGGATGCCAAGGATGTTGCAAGTTATTTGATAACGCAGCATCCTGTCTTTACTTTGAAAAGACCCAAGGCGGGGAAACTTGGGGTTAAATCAAGAGTCAAAAGATTTAGATGTAGTTGTCATTACTGCCCTTTTCCTGGATATCCCTCTGATAATATTAGCATAAAGAATAATTAAGATATTAAGTCGATTTAGCCATAAACCTTGTTTTTGTAATTTTTTTTCCTTGAAGGTAATTTCAGGGTCATTGTGCAGCAGTTTGGGAAAGCTACTGTATACCAAAACTGTCATAACCTATGACAGGAGTTCTATGATACTTTGTTTCCTGGATCTTTTCCTTGAAAATCTATCTTGATGCCAGTAACTTATAACAAATCTATGTAGTTATCATTTGAATGACTTCAATATACTTCAGTTCCACTTTTTATTTGACCCAAAGAAGCACTAATAGGTCTTGAGTTCATGTGTTTTAGAAGCCCGAAATCAGTAAGACGAAATTCAGTATCATGAATCAGCCCTAACCAGTGTAGCTCAGTGCACTGGATGTCGTCCCTCAAACTGAAAGGTCACTGGTTTGATTCCCGGTCAGAGAACATGTCTGGGTCGCACGCCAGGTCCCTGTATGTTTCCCTCACACATCAATGCTTCTCTCCCTTCCTCCCTCCCTTCCCTTCTGAAAATAAATAAAAATCTTTTTAAAAAAAGAATTAGAAGCAAGTGCCCCAGCCGGTGTGGCTCAGTTGGTTGAGGCATCATCCCATAAACCAAAAGGTTGCAAATTCAATCCCAGGTCTTAGTGCATATGAGAGGCAAACAATTGATGTTTTTCTCACACATCATTGTTTATTTCTTTTTCCCTCCCCTTCCACTCTCTCTAAAATCAATACACATATTTTTTTAAAAAGTAATTAGATGTAACTTGTATGGAAGGAATGTAATAAAGAGGGCACAGGGTGGTTTGGCTAGAGCATAATTTAGTGCAGTGTTGCATTAATTAGAGTCTCTGGTTTTCAAAAATCTGAACTGTAACAAAATTTTTTGATGCACTATTTCAATTTTTAAGAGCAAATAAATACATGTATAGAGGACCTTATTAAAATGTGATGCACTTTTGAGTACGTAAAAGGAAGCTGGTCAAGGTTTTATGTGCAACGTCCTCATATCATAAACATATATAATCACATTTTAGAATGGAATATACTAAAATTAAATGTCATTGTTACAAGTGACAACAGCATAGTTTATCTGAATTTTACAAATTAACTCAGAACTAGGACCCTGTATCTTACAAAATTGCTCTACTTAAACTCCTTTCTGCATCTTCCCACATAAAGTACAGTCACCGCCCCCCCCCCGCCACAGGTTTCAGTTACTCAACCACAGCACAAAAATATTAAATGGAAAATTTCAGGAATAAAAATGCATCACTTTTAAATCTCCCACTATCCTTCTCAATCCCACACCATCCTGCCCAGACATATATCATTCCTTTGTCCAGCACATCTATGGTGTATATGTTACCTGCACATCAGTCACTTAGTAGCTATCTCGGTTATCATATTAACTGTAGCAGTATCACAGTACTTGTGTTCAAGTAACACCTATTTCATTATACTTAGTAATAGCCCAAAGCACAAGAGTAGTGATGTTGGCAACTTGGGTACGCCAAAGAAAATAAACTTTTTCCTTTAAGTAAAAGGTATGTATGTATAGTTTAAAAAAAAAAAAAAAGTATATATATGGATCAGTACTATGCATGGTTTAGGTATCCACTTGGGGTCTTGGAACATACTCCTGAGGCAGGTTAGTAAGAATTCCCTGGCAAGTAGAATGAGGAAACGGAGACAAATGACTAAACAAAGAGATGGAATGGCTGAGCAATTAACAGCCAACAGATAAATCACAAGACTCTACCCCTCTACCCTCCCTAACCAAAGGCACCTAAGAACAGATGGTTTAAATCACCTTAGGGAGATAACACACACAATCAAAAAGTAAAAAAATTAAAAAATACAACAACCACAATTAGAACTAGACTAATCCAAAATAAAAGTAAAACTTACCAGAAAATAACTTCATACCCAATTATAAGCTCATTTTAAGACATCAATATACTAAACAACATACTCAGAAATCTAATGACTATCCTGTTGCGACCCTCCCCTGGCACGTCCCCTCGAAGCCCCGCCTACAGAAAGTATCAATCAGTCACCCCTCCGGCAGGCCGAGGGCGGGCGGCTGGCTCTCCCCCCTGGGCAGGCCCGCGCCCCTCTTCCTCAGGCGCGTCCTTTGCTTCTCCCATCCCGAGCAGCAGCAGCTCATCCCAGACTCACCCCCTGATCTGTCTCCAGGGGCCTTTCCTTTGCCTCACTGTCCCAAACTTTAATAAACTTACTCTCACTTTCACCTGGAATGAATCTTGAACTTTTTCCTGCCTGAGTCAGGAACCTGGAGGTCGCATGATATGCAAAAGGTTTCAGACTGCGTGGGGGCAGGGCCAGGCCCTGGAGCAGAAGTGGTCCAGTAACACTTCCCACAGATATGGAGGGATTGCTGTAATAAAGACACACACACACACACACACACAAATTTACTCAACAGGAAACTTATCTTGCAACAACAGAATTTCAAAAACAATCATTAAAAAAAAATCCAATCCCTTCTCACCAGGAATTCCTGGCTTTTGGCCTAGAACCTTTGCATAATCAAAATGTACTTGGACAGATTTTCAAGGTGGCCTACCTACCTTGGGAAAAGAAAACTAAAAATGTACTTCACTGTGGCAGGACTGCAGATGCCTCTTTTGATGAGCAAGAATGGACCCACTGAAGGTCACACAATGGTGGAGCTCACAATTCACCAAAGCAGAAAAAGAACCCTACAAAATACACAATTCAATTTTCTTTTAAATGATCAAATAATAAAACCTTTTGATACAAAAATATGGAATAGGGGAATGGCCTCTACAGCACTGCAGATGCCAAAATATTAGTTACTAATCTGAGGCAAATCAGGTTGTGCTAATTCTAACAAAGAGGACCAGCTCTAGTCCAACTCCAAAAGTACATTAGGCAAGGAGAGGCTAAAAAAAGAACCATATGCACCCCTATGTTCACTGCAGCATTATTTACAATAGCCAACATATGGAAGCAACCTAAGTGTCCTCTGACAGACAACTGAATAAAAAAAGATGTGGTACATATAGACAATGGAATATTACTCAGCCATAAAAAAGAACAAAACCTTGCAATTTTTGACACAGATGTGGAAGGTATTATGCTAAAGAAAAATATCACATGGCTCCAACTATATGTAGAATCAAACAAAAAACAGAAACAAAGTGAGATACACAGAATATTTTAATGGTTGCCAATGAGAGGAGACTTGGAGAAAGGGTGAAAAGGGGAAAGAGATTGAGGAGTACAAATTTCCAGTTATAAAAACATGCCCTGGCTGGTGTGGCTCAGTGGACTGAGCACTGGCCTGCAAACAGGGTCGCCGGTTCCATTCCTAGTCAGGGCACATGCCTGGGTTACGGCCAGGTCCCCAGTAGGGGGAGCTCAAGAGGCAATCACACACTGATGTTTCTCTCCCTCTCATTCTCCCTCCCTTCCCCTCTCTAAAAATAAATAAATAAAATCTTTAAAAAAAAAAAAAATCATGGGACCTACCTATCCTCTCTGGCTGCTTGAAGACAGGCCACCACCATGAAGGCCACAGTAACTGTTATAGACCAGGAAGTTCATGACCAACAGACGACTCCATTGGAAATAAATGATCATAAATACCCTTCACCCTGAAAAGACAACAGTACCTAAGACAGAAATTCAGGGAAAACTAGCCAAAATGTGTAAGGCTATAACAGATGTCTGTTTGTTTTTTGTTTTTTTAAATCCTCACTCAATGATACATTTATTGATTTTAGAGAGAGGGAAAGAAACATTGATATGAGAAGGGAAGGATGAGAGGTAAAGGAGGGGAGGGGGGGAGAGAGAGAGAGAGAGAGAAAGAGAGAGAGACAGAGAGACATTAATGTGAAAGAGAAACATTGATCTGTTGCCCCTGAAAGGACCCTGACTAGGGATTGAACCCATAATCTACACAGATGTCATCTTTGTATTTTGATTCAGAACCCATTTTGGTGGTAGCAAGACAAACAGCTTTGACATGATTTATTATTCCTTGGATTACCCAAAGAAAAATGAACCCAAACAGAGACTCACAAGACATGGCCATACGGGAAGATGACAACCTCAAGAAAGGAATACAAGAAGAAAATGAAGAAAATTAGGGAACTGCAAAGGCCTTTGTTGGTGCTGGCAAAAGTGAGCTACAGATTGGACAACAGAAAGACTAAAGATTCTCCAGTGACTTTATCTGTGGTTATTGTGCAAATTTTTCATGAGAGGATTAATAAACTAAGAATTTTTTAAAAATGACAAGGATGTAAAGTACAACATAGGGAATATAGTTAATGATATTGTAATAACTGTATGATGTCAGATGGGTACAAGACTTACCAGAGGGATCACTTCGTAAATCATATAAATGTCTAATCACTACATTGTACACTTGAAACTAATATTGTACATCAACTGTAATTGAAAAATCGAAAATTAAAAATTAAAATTTTAATTGAGAAAAAAGAAAAGAAAACCAACCTCCTGAGCCTATCTCAGAATCCAGCCCCCAGAAGGAGAGAGACAGACAAGAAATCATTAAATGAATTCTGTAATTTGTATGGGATCAGAGTGGTGCTAAACTGGAATAAAATTTCCCCTGTGAAATAAACTAAAGCATTCTTCCCTTTAAAACAAAAAAAGAAAAAGAAAGAAAGAAAGAGTTCCTCTGGGGGAATGGCCTTAACAAGGTATTTTATCTGTAGACTCTTTTTACATGACAACTCACTTAGAAGACAGATGAATGGAAGCTAAGGAAAAAGCCTTTTAGATTAAACTATCCTACACCAATAAAGTGTCAAATTGAAAGAAGCACATTAATAAAGGCATAATTATATCATTAATCTAAGAATACAGGCGTTCAATAAATAATTCTTGAATTTAAAAAAAATGCTGCTTTATCCCTACATAAAATGAGAACAACTTTCTCAAGATAGCAGCAGACAACACGCAACTGAGAACTCAGAAGTATAGTTACACTATACTGAACTAATTTTCTGAGTTGAACAATATTCGCTCCTTCAACTATAAGAATGAATATATATATATATATATTTCAATGGCAAAATGGACAACTAACAGCTAATTCTCTCCTCCATTAACACAATGAATAACAGTGTATTGAGATCAGAAAAACTTGAACTTTAGATGCTTGGCCAGGGTTAATATATAGAACAATACCTAAGTAGAACAATAAAAAGTTAGCATAATACTTACAGCTTGACCATGCAGGAGCTCACCTACAACACTAGTTCCATCATTTTCCCTAATCAAGGCTTTAAAATTCCCCTAGGTAATCTTTTTTTTTTAACTCAGAGACAGTTATCATGTTCTGTTGCCTCCCCTTTGACCCACTAACAGAGACAGGCTGCTAAAAGTTATGAAGCAAAATAAAACAAAACTAATGAACAGTCTCTATTTCTAGGTACATACCAAAACACAGAAAAGCAATGAACTTAAAATAAAATTTATTGAATTATATATAAAAAATAAAACCACTAGACACCTGCAAGGTGTTCACATGGCCTCCCTAACACCAAACAGTGCTTAAATCTCAAGTAACACCCATTCCAAAAGTGAGTCCTCTTCTTCCTCCCACATCCCACCCTAACCCCAAGCCTCCCACGCTTCTCCTTCTCAACTACGCTGTCTTGACCTCTTGCTGCAACAAACTCCTAACTAGACTTCCCACTTCAATACTTTCTCCACTCAAAAATCAAAATGTTCTTTTTAAACCATAAATCAGAACATGTCACTCTCCTGCTTTAAAACTCCCCAGGGTTTACCATGCAACTTCAAATAAAATCCCAATGGTCACTATGGCCCCCAAGGCCCCACTTGATCTAGTCTGTGTTTCTCCCAATTGTTCCCTAGGTTCCTGCAACAGAAGCTTCCTTATAGTTCCCTCACCTTGGGGGGTCGGGGGGGGGAGGAGGCTCTCTAGCCTCAGGTCTTTGTCCTTCTTTACTGTCATTCCTCCCTGGCTTATTCAAGTGGCTGACTCCCAAATTTAGGTCTCAGTTCAAATGTCATCTCAGAAAAGCCTTTCCCAACCACACTATAAGGTAGGCTTCCACCAGTTATTCTCAATAACATTACCCTTTTTGTTCCTTTACAGATTAATCGTAACCTAACAGATCAGTTTGTCTTATTTGATTACATGTACTCTGCCTTCCCCTACAGAATGTAAACTTGTTTGATTCCTACTGTATTTGTTGAACAACAACAAAAGTACAGACCTTATTTAAAGACTTAAAGTTTGAAAATCTACTGAGAACATAAATCTATTTGAACAGAAAGATATGAAGTCCACAAAGGTATCAATTGTTCCAAAATTAACCTTTAGGTTCAATATTCCCAATTAATAGTCAATATTCCCCATAAAAAAAACTCAGCAAAGTTTCCTTTTGAACTTCACAAAATGATTCTAATGTTCATCCAGAAGAATACATAGACCAGAATTGTCAAAAGCTTAAAAAAAAAAACAAAAACCAAGAGTAGTGAACAGGTGACTAACCCTACCAGTATTACAATTATAAAATAAAACAAAAATAATTTAAAGGACATGATAACATACAACAAAATATCAAGAGAACATAATACAACCTAACAGTTTCAAACACATTTGGAATAAATTATAAAAGTTGCAAAGCTAAAGGATGGATTATTCACTAAATGGTACTGAAAACTGCTGGCTATCTGGTGGAAAAAACATGCATATATATCCCCCCAAAATATAACTTTATCTCATTTTCTATACCAAAAATAAATTTCACATAGATCAAAACAATTAGATGTTTTTAAAAAAAGATGTTAACCAGTGTCACCCAATAAATTCAATAAAAATTAGGAAAAGAGAAAAAAGGAATCATAACAATATTAAATTGAAATCTGAAGACATCTTTGTTTTAAAAATACAAAAAAGTATATGTTTAAAAGTCTTTCACTCATGTGCCTCAGTCTCTCAGTTCTCCCTCCTACAACAACTAATGTTACCAGTTTCTTGGGTTTCACTTCAGAAATATCCTACGATATATTGATGTATGTATACATTATTTTTCCTCTTTAAAACAAGCAGTAGCATACTCTACATAATATTCCTTGCTTTGTATTTTCAATTTAATAGATGCATAAATATTTTCAATTTCACAGTAAGGAAGGTCTTTATAAAGTAGAACATGAAACCAGAAGCCATATATAGACTGGTAACAGCCAGCATTTCTTCCTTCCTTCTTTCCTTACTATGTGACAGCCACTGTGCTAAATGTTATTTATGTCATCTCCATTCTACAAATAAGGAAACTAAGACTTAGAGAGGTTAAGCAGCGTGCCCAAGGTCACACAGCACAGTGCTGGGCTGGGTATCTCCGGCTATACACCTCTACAAAGAAAAGCTGGAGGGGGACACAGAGGGGAACAGGCATACATATGAAAAAAGTAAATGTTCTGATACATAAGAAAAACCCTTCAAATCAATCTGAAAAGACCAATAACCTCATCAAAAATAACCAAACACAAGCAGGCAATTTATAAAGGAAATACAACTCGTCCCATTTAAAAATGTTCAACATCAAAAGTGATTGATAAAAAGCCAATTACAATCACTTTTTTCCTACTGCTTAACTTGTCAGAAATGTTTTAATTTGTAATATCTAGTGCTGGCTAGAGCTTAGGGCATAGCAATTTATCTGTGTCAAAATCAAATTTACATCATGTATGTAACAGAAAACTCCACTTCAGGAATCTATCCTACAAAGCTGCTTGTACAATGATACAAAATAAATGCACACACAAATAATTCACTGCATCTTTGTTTTTCTGACAAACACTAGTGGCCATAAACTGATTAAACAGATTATGGTATTTTCATAAGTGGAATATTATGTAGGTATTAATGATAGAAATAGCTCTAAATATAACAACAAAAACAGAATACAAAAGAACAGTATAGTAGTATGATCGTATAATACAGAAAATTACATACGTACACAGAAAAAATCTGAAAGAACGTGCACCACTTAGCAGATTACATCCAGGAAGTGGAACTTTCAATTTATTTATATGCTACTATATTGTACTGTACTTGTGTGAAAAATGTATTACTTATAATAAACAAAAGACAAGTAAATATTTTACAATTACATATCCTCCTTCACTCATTAAAATGATCTTGTGTGAATAGAGAGTAACTTCTTCTTCCCCCCTCCCCTCCTGCTCTGTTCAGTTCCCTATGCTCCCCCACCCCTTCCCCCACACATGTGCACAGACATACACAGACACACACAGTTTATGGACTACATACTACCCATATCTGATATATTTACACTGTATATTTTAGGCTATAACTCCTAGAAAGCACAAGTTTTGGTTTCATTCCAAATACATAAAAGTTATTATAAATCAAAACTGAAGAACTTGATCAAAAGCAATACCAAGTTAAACGTCTTTGAACAGAGACATGATGATTACTAGTTAAAACAAACATTTCAAAATTAAACAAATCTATATGTTATTCCCAAGGAAATGAACAACCCAAAACAAAAAGGGGGAAAGGCAATCTGTGACTCTCATAACAAATCTAAGAGTCAGATTTTCTAGAAAAATGCAACCTCAATTTATTTTGGTTTGATATCAATTTATGTAAGTATATAGAAAAACAAACAGAAAAGCAGCCCATGTTTTATTCCTCAAGTAGACACTGGGGAGAATAGTAATCAAAATAATTTGGTAATTTTGACTTTTCCTTTGCACTTAACTAATCTACTTAAAGAATTTTTTTTTAATCCCCACCCAAGGCTATGTTTATTGATTTGAGAGAGAGAGAGGAGGCCAGGGGTGGGGCTAGAGCTGTTGATCGCTGCCTCCTGCACATGCCTCAACAGGGGACTGAGCCCACACCGTAGGCATGTGCCCAGACCAGGATGGAACCCGCAGCCTTTTGGTGTCCAGGCCAATGCTCCAACCAACTAAGCTACCCACCCAGGACAAAGATTTCATTTTTGATGTAAAACTTATTGGTACTATTATTTCAAAGGGATCCTATAAATATCCTGGAAACCAACTATTCCATATTCTTAATTCACAACTTTTTCCTAGCACGGAAACTACTATAAAAGTACCTGCATGTATAAATTAACACATTCTTGCTATCATATTTTCTTCAAATACAAATAATCTGGGATGAACCAATCCCATGTTTACCTTCTCTTTCTCCCAAAAATCCCAGTAAACTGACAAATATTTTTTTAAAGAAATGCTTTTATAAGTCACGGCTTACAGACATTTTTACCTCACAGTCACTAGTGAATTCCTGTTTTTTAATATCCAGAAACTACTCACCATCGAGTTCCCACGTGTGTACCAATCAGCTTCTACAACAACCACACCAAAGAACTCTAGCAGCTAGGCTCTTTTTTATGAATTCAACAAATTTCTACTACACACTTCCTGGGTGCTAAGTGTTACTCTAAGAGTGAGGACAGAGGAGGGATTAGAAATACTGAGACACAGGCAAGCCCACAGTGGGCTTATAGCCTCATGGGGACTAAATGAACATGTACCTAAATAACTATGACGTTATAGTAGAGGCATAAAGCATTAAGAATTTTCAGAATGAAAAATATACATCTTTAGAGAAGTGGGAGTAAAGGGGAGACTTCTTCGATGAAGTGAGATGTAATCAAACTCTCAAAAAAAAAATAGGCAGAATTAAGATGTGGTAGAGTTTGGAAGAGTAAAGTAGGGAAATAGCATTCCAGAAAAAGGCATAATATGAGAAATAACACTTTTTAATGCAACATAAAATAGGCATATTATTTAACAGCCCAATGGAATAAAGAAATGAGTCATACTTCGGTATTCATGTGAGGATATCAGTTTTAAAAGAACATAAATTTTTCTTTAAAATAAATTGTATGGACTGAGTGCCTACAGAAAATTAATATTCTATATGAGCTTTTCAATATAGCAATATG
Source organism: Pteronotus mesoamericanus (assembly GCF_021234165.1). Classification (NCBI taxonomy): domain Eukaryota; kingdom Metazoa; phylum Chordata; class Mammalia; order Chiroptera; family Mormoopidae; genus Pteronotus; species Pteronotus mesoamericanus. The sequence continues at coordinate 3,365,199 of NW_026555090.1, forward strand.
AATACAGTTCATGCTCATGCTATTTAGCTAAGTTTCTATATAACAATTAAAGTCCTTCATAACTTAAAAAAATCCAGAGGTATTAGAGTGAGGGAAGCAAGTAATATCTAATTTGCAAAATAATTTAATCTCTCTGTTTAGTTCTCAGAGGTAACCATTGGCACAATAAAATTTCTTGTAATTTAATTCCATGAAATATCACTAGGTCCAGATAACCTCAAAGACATTTTTGTTCAATCATAGCAGACTGACAATTAAACAAAGTAAATAATTCCCAGTGATCATATTACAGATGTAGAGCAATACTAATTTTTTTCAAAATATATTTTCATTGAAGAAATTTTAAAGAAATACCTCAAATTCAATACCCAAGCTTAATAAATGATCTCTCATTCCCATCCACCCCAACTTTTAAGTAATTGTCAATCAGCACATTAAATAATCCCATAGATCAGCGATTTTCAATATTTTTCATCTCATGGCACATATACACTAATTACTAAAATTCTGCAGCACACCAAAAAATATTTTTTGCTGATTTGACAAAAAAGGTATAATTTTGATTCATTTGCACCAGACTGTTGTTGTCGTGTTGGCTGTTGTCATTTTTTTATTTGACAATCTAAGGGAAAATAGGTCAGTGATCTCACTAAACAGTCAGGTATTACGTGTGTTAAAATTCTTGCAGCGCACCAGGCAAAACTGCTGCCACAGACGACACGGTGTAATGACAGGCACACTACACTGGATGGCAAAAGACTGGATTCTGCTAGTTGCCAATTACAAGAATTTAGGCAGATCACTTCATTTCTGTGACCCTTAGAAAAAAGGAAAACAAGTTACGACTTCAGACAGCCCCCAACTTATGTTTGCTCTTATAACCTTTTTTGACTTTACGATGTTGTGAAAGTGATAAGTATTAGTAGAAACCGTATTTCGAATTTTGATCTTTTCCTGGGTTAGCCATATGCAATATAATACTCTCTGGAGATGCTGGGCAGCGGCGGAAGCAGCAGCAGCAGCAGCAGCAGCAAGGGAGACTCTCAGTCAGGCAGAGCAAGAGAGGATACTCTACAATATACTGTGTTGCCAGTGTTATTTGGATACTGTGTTTTGTGTTTTCCCATTGCAGTATGTCTACAATGGGCCCTTCTTGTATCTCTTGTTTCTGGTGAGAAAAGGAAAGCAATTACTCTCAAGATGAAACTACATCAGCCCAATGGTAAGCTAATGTAAGTGTTCTCAGCCTGCTTAACTAGGCTAGGCTATGATGTTCCCTTGGTAGGGTTTGTTCTACCCAGTGCATTTTCAACTTACAATATTTTCAATTTAGGATGGGTTTATCAGGATGTAATCTCTATAGATAATCTATATGACTGTACATTCTGAAATTCTATAAATGATTAGCATTTTGTTTTAACAATTTAATTTTTTTGCGATCACTTTTAAGTAAAAATATTAGCAGTACACATGGAAAAATTAAACTGAAGAACTCCACAGAAACACTTACATGGCTTTGTATAGTCTCACCTACCTTCAAATGCAAAGAGGACTCAGGAAAAAAAAAGTTGTATCTAAAGACTATCCAAGTAACATAGTATTTTGACCACACTAGCTCCTGGGGTAGGAAAAAATGGTAGTAAAACAGTAAAAATATTCAAGGAAAACCACTACCACAAGAATACCAAAATAAAAAACAGATGCTCTACATAGTTACTGCTACATAGCAGAAGCTTTTCATAGCTTTCCAATACTCCTAATAAGTCCCGATAGAAAAAGAAACAAACAAAATGTTTTCTTAACCACATATCCAAATGTACTTTTTGCATCCTCAAACTTTGAAAGTACAAAACACTAGGCAATCTACAGTTATTTGTGCACATATTAATCTGTTCAACTTCATACAACACCTTTATAGCATTTAGTAATGTGCCCTGAACATAAAAGGCACTTAACACTGGTTGCACACGGCAGTGAACTATACATGAATCTCTAATCAACAAATAATAAATTAGAACATTTCCTACTTCTTCACGCCATATTCTAGTAAAATCCAAGTCTGAAGTAAAAAAACAGCTGGAAGTAACTAAATATGGAAATTTCTAGTATTCTCAGGAATCAGTAAGAATTTGAAACTGCAATTAAGACGTCACAAAATACAATTAAAACTGAGTAACAAGACACACACACACACAAAGAAAAATAACAAATAGCCTGAAATTTACCTACATCAGCATTTTTTTTAAGGAGTGCACTGCAGAATTTTTAAAACATGCACTATCTGCCCTGACTGATGTGGCTCATTGGGTTCCACATCAGGTCACACACCCGGGTTGCGGGCCAGGTCCCCAGCCGGGGGGCGTGGGAGAGGCGGCCCATCTATGTTGCTCTCACACATCAATGTTTCTCTCCCTCTCCCTCCCTTCCCCTCTCTAAAAATAAATAAATAAAATTTTTCAAAAATTTAAAAGAAAAACATGCACTGCCTGCCTATTTAGTCAGGGGCGCTGACCTCTTTTCCCTTAGATTGTCCAATAAAAAATAACAGCCAACACAACAATAACTATCCGATGTGGTTGAATCAAAATTATTTCTAATTTTTGTCAGATTGGCAAAAAACATATTCTTTGGTGTACTGCAGAATTTCAGTAATTAGTTTTTATGTGCCATGAGATGAAAAAGGTTGAAAATCGCTGACCTACATCAATCCCTGGCCTATTCAAAGGCTTTTGCTTTCAACTGCAGATAACAATGGCAAGAAAATCTCACCCTTCACCAATTTTTTTAAAAAGCTTTAAAAAACCTAACTAATCTAAATGTGCCTAGCCTTGTAACAAACTTTTAACCAATTAAATTTTTTAAAAAGTTAACCTCAAGCATTTTGTGTCTTTTAAAAAAAAAGGATGTGGGCAAGTCAAATATATAATTAAATTCAACAAGACATCCAGTTAAAAATAGATATTCCTCAGAGGCCATGGAGGGTATCACGGCTACACAGCAATAGGTATGTCCCAGCAGAAGGAAGTGCATTTGAGTAAGTTGTAAATGAATACGTTTTTCTACCTAGAATACAATGTTTATTCGTTCAATAAATATTTGCAGTGTCAATATTCTACACAGAAAATAAAATTCTACACAGTGCCTTAAAGATAAAATTAGAGGAGGGTCTATCCTGCCCTCAAGAGGAGATAAAACACGTACATAAAAACTTGAATACAAAGTAGAAAGTGTAAATGTCAGGAGATGTGCAAATAAAACATTTCACAAGTGCAGAGGGAGCTGTTACTACCTCACAGGACTATAAACCTTTTAATCTTTATAAACACTTTAAAGTGATTTCATAAGTATTAACTTTCTTAGGAACCAAAGAAGAGCAGATGTTGTCCTACTACCACAGGTGAGGAAACTGAAGCATAGAAAGATCTATCATATTCCTAAATGTCACAATGTTCATTAAAGGAAAAGTGAGGACTCTGTTTCACATTTTCTTGGGGTAGTACTGAAACATAGGACAAGCCTTTTGTAAAAAGAAAGAGTATTTTATTTTAGTATAGCAAGTAATTGCACTCTTATGTATGTATGTGCATATTATTTATAAATGCATGTGCTAACCTTGATATCCATTAACAGATGTGCTAAAAGCAAGGGAAAGCAACTGTAAATGTCAAAATAAATAAATTTCCATTGGGTTTTAACAAAATAAGAAAATAAAGACAATATTTCTTTTTCCGAGAGCTTGTGGTTACTTCTGTAATTATTACCTATTTAGACGTTAAGATTCTAACATTGGTCTGTTCCTAAGCCCAGGCACATTGGTTCATCCAATAAATATCGTTATGAAAAGGTACATGAAAACATTTTCAAAAAGCCATTAAAAATTAAATAATGCCATCAACTCTTCAGGTATCCAATGGACAATCACATGTGACCCACCAGCAGCAGCTATTATTGATCAGTAGATGTTGAACGAACGAGCGAGTATTTGTTGCCATTTTAAAATCCCGGGCCTGTTGCACAAGGTTCCGCATCCCGTCATTACCTCACCAGCGTGCACACAGGGAATGTAAATTTCAGTATAAATAGGATATGATTAGGGAAGCAAATCTGATGCAGGTGAATACACTAATCCCGAAGACGGGAATTACCCATCCCACACCACTCTCCAAGGTGAACACCCCACTGAGGCAGCACTGTGGCTCACAACATCAGGAAAGGGAAGCCGACGCTGATGCTTCGGAAACATCACTTACTCCCATCCCCACCTTTAATACCCGACTGTTCCTAATCCAGTTAATTCGAAGAATGCAAACTCAGTATCTTCTCCATTAAGACTGATTTCTCTATTACAGTTTCTCAAGTCCTCCTCCCCCCCGCCCCCCCGCCAAAAAAGAGAATGCACCGACTTCGCCTCCTAAAACACCAACAATAAAAAGCAGAAGGTACAGCATTCCGATCTTTGCAATACCCACCCTTCGCCATTACACTCCGGAGAGATTTGGTTAGAAAGGCGAACTAGTTTAATCTTCACGCACTTGTCCATCGCTGTCACCCTCCCTAACCCCTTCTACGCTCCCAAGGCGGCCACCAGCTCCGCCTCAGAGCGAGCCCAGGGGCCACCTGTGCTGGCCCCGCCCGGGGTCCCCCGGCCCACTCGGTCTCCCTCGCGGGGCCCTCCGGGCCACGCACGCCCCCTCCATCCAGCGCACCTCTCTGCCAGCCCTGGCCCGGCCGCAGCCCATTCTTCCTCCAAACTCCATATGCCTCCACTCGCCCTCTGAGCTCCCCGCCGCGCAGGGTTAGCCCTGGGCGGCCGAGGAGAAAAGGCCAGACAGCTGGGGCGGGTCCCAACCTGCCAGGCCCGTGACGCCCCACCGCCACGCAGTGAAGCTGTCCCCGCGGCCGGTGCCCTGAGAGCCCTCGGGAGCTCCCGACCGAGCGGCGGCCCGGAGGTCGGGGCCTACTCACCGGGAGCTATCGGAGTGTGGTAACTGGCGCGTCCCCGAGTCTGAGGAGCGGGACGCGACGCCGGCGCGGGTCCCTACCTCGGGACCTCCCCCGGCGCGGCGAGTTGGGCGCTCACTCCAGTCACCGCCGCCGCCACCGCGGCTGCTGCTCCTGCTTCGCCACCTTGGCCGCCATCTTGACTCAACCCTGCTCCCTCCCCACACCAGCCCCGGCGGCCGGCTAGGGCTGCTCTGGCGCCGGCCCCTCCTCCTTCCGGAAGGTTGGAGGACCCACTCCCTCCGCTGGCGTAGCGCGTCTCCTACCTCGACCGCGCTTCCTGGGTCGCCCCGGGCCTGGCTCCTAACCTCGCCTCGGCCTGGCGGCGGCGGTTCTCTTAACCTGAAACAGGCCTGGGCAGCGCTGTGCTTAACCGAGACCAGCGCACTGCCTTCGCGCACCGGCTGGGGCGCCCACCACGAGCCGGCCGACTTCCCCGCGCTAGGGGCCTTCGCCAGAGCGTGAGAAAGGGAGAGACGCAAGCCAGCCCCGAGCCCTGCGACCCCCTCCGCGGCGCGGCGGGACGGCAGCTGCCTCCTCCGGCCGCGGACTGCGGGGAAAGAAGCCGATCCCTACGTGCTGGGAACCGAAGGGGTGCACATCGACCTACCGAAGATATTTCCCAGAGCTCCGGCTGTAATTCGCACCAAAACGTCACTGAAAGAAGGCCGATGCCGATTTGTCTATGATGTCAAAATCTAAAAGTCTTAATCTAAAAGTCATTCCTCGGAGGAGCCTGTGGCCCTTGCGATCACCAAGTGTGGCCTCAGTCTCTTCCAGTGAAATGACTGAACAGTGTACGGGCAACGGTAGGAAACTGAACAGGAAGGGGTTCGGTTCAGCTCTAAGACCGAGCGGGCACAGACCTGGTAAATGCTACATAAAATAAAGAGAACTCGATAAAATAAATGTTGGGAGGCGTCAGTGTAAAACCACAGCAGGAACCTGGCATTTAAGGCCTCAAACCGTAAGAGCGGGTTAGCTGGGCGACCCTCAACTCGGAACGCAGTTTCTGCGGAGTGCAGTTTTCCCGCCGGAGTCAGGGTCAGCTGCACCTTTCCGTAATGCGCAGGCGCAGAGCCACTTACAGAGCATGGAAACGGTGGGTGTCCTGTGTTTGGTTGTGGTGGTACTAGCACGGATCATCTTCTGGGTTTGGGATTCCTCCGAACGAATGAAGAGTCAGGTGCAGGCTGGCCTGCTGGGAAACGGAAGCCGGACCCTCCTGGTGATCGCGCACCCCGACGATGAAGCCATGTTCTTTGCTCCCACTTTGCTAGGCTTGGCCCGCCTGAGGCACCGCGTGTTCCTGCTCTGCTTCTCCGCAGGTAGGAGACTGCAGGCGGGGCGCTGGGACCCGGGGCTATGAAGGATATTTAAGTGCTAACTTATCTCAGTCTATTTTTTCCCAACAATTCTCTGTTGTAGAAAGCTAAGTGAATAATACACCGAAAGTCGCTTCTCTGGGCGCTTCACACAGAATAGGTGGCTCCAACCTAGGGATCGTATGTAGAGGCCAGCTTACCAGGTTGGTTGGAGGACGTCCTCGGCTTTCGTGCTCTTCTGCTAGCAGGATTAAGCACAGGAGAGCAGCTCACTGTTGCTTCCATTCAATACCTACATTTCCGCTGGGAAATGGGACTGTACTCAATACTCTCTGGAATCTTTTTATTTGCTGAAGGGCCAAGAATAATGATCTTATTCATTATTCCAAACAGAATCTAGGTTGTATCATGCCAGCTCAAGCCTGAAACTTCTTCTAGCGGTAGCAAAGGATTTTCCTGCTGCCTTTTAATTTTATTTTGTCCTAAAAAGATGCACAAGTTGAAGAAATAGATTCAGATCATTAGGCTAGAAAATAATTTTGTGGATAATTTCATAGTTCAGGACCACCCAACTTTCATGTATGGTGGTCGGTGACAAGCGCTGTGAAGGAATTCATAAAGAGAATAAAATGCAGAGAACTAGTTTTATTTTTACTTTTCCAAGAGAGGGAAAGGGCTAGGTGCCGGGAAATGCACCAGCCCTGAGGAGTTGGGGCTGTGAGATTTTACTGGATCCAAAAGGGGAAGGGGGCTGTAGCTGATTAGTCATGGCAATTAGCTGTAAAGCAGGACATTTCAGGCTGGTAATGCAGCTTCAGTTTGTTTTGCTGTTATCTTTGGATTCAGGGTCTGGGTGCTCCAGGTCTGGTAAGTCCTGTTTGTGTAAGTTTTAAAACACCTGCGCAGGGGATGCTTTTAGTAATCTTCCCAGTCCTGAGAATAGAGGTTCAAAAACAGCATTTAATCATGCCTGACTGACTCAAGGAAAGAGAGAGATAGCTCCTCTAATAGAGAGGGCCCGAAGGGTTTTTTGTTTTTGTTTTTTTTTCTTTTGTCCTTTCATTTCAATGAAGGGGACTTTCAAATAGGAAGTCCTCCTTTATCATACAGAAAAGATGGAATGAGAAAACAAAATTGGCCATGATACTGGATTATAGTGATAATTGCACAAGTGTATAAATGAATTGAACTGTACCTATACAATGGGTGGGTTTTTATGGTATGTAAATTTTTACATCAATAAAGCTATTTTTAACAAATGTCCATGACCTCTTTTTCCCATTTGGTTGTGTGTCATTCCAGTTCTTTTTCTATATAGATTTTCATATAAGTAACATTATACAATATTATATTTTTCAGTGAACATTATTTTTTCATTGATTTAACAAATATTTATTAAAAATTTACATGCACTACACACTTAGAATCGCCAACATCTGGGACACTGACAAAAACAAATGCTGGTGAGGATGTGGAGCAACAGGAACTCTCATTTATTAATGACAGGGATACAAGATGGGTCAGGCACCTTTGGAAGGCAGTTAGTTTGGCAATTTCTTACAAAACAAAAACCAAACCATCCAGCAATTACCCTACTTTGTATTTCTTTATCCAAAGGAGTTGAAAGCATGTGCACACAAAAACCTGCCTGCAGTTGTTTATGGCAGCTTATTCATAACTGCCAAAACTTGGAAGCAGTTAAGATGTTCTTCAGAAGTGAGTGGATGAATAAATTAGTACATCCAGGCAATGGAATATTAGTGCTAAAGAGAAAAATAAGCTGTCAAGCCATGAAAAGGCATGAAGGAACCCTAAATACAAACTACTACGTAAAAGCCAAACCAAACTGAAAAGCTACATGCCGTATGATTCCAACTATATGGAAAATGCAAAACTATGGAGACAGTAAAATGATCATTGTTTTCCAGGGATTTGGATGGGAGGAAGGATGAATGAATAGGTGGAGCACAGGGGATTTTTTTATGGCAGTGAAAATATTGTATGATATTTTAATGATGGGTATATGTCATTATACACTGTCCAAACCCACACAATCAATGTACAACATCAGAAGTAAACCCTAATGTGAACTATGGGCTTTGGGTGATAATGATTGTAGGTTTGTCAGTTGTAACAAATGTACAACTCTGATGAGAAATGCTGATAATGGGGAAGGCCATGTGTATGTAGAGACAAGTAAGTGGGAAAATCTCTGTACCTTCCCCTCAATTTTGCTGCAAACTTAAGACTCCTCTTAAAAAAAAAGTTTTAATTTTTAAAAAACTGTCATTTAAAAAATTTATCATAGGCATTATTCTATGCCCTAGGAATAGTGAAAACAAGCTAGAGGAGGGCCGTGTCCTTGTGAAACTTAAAACTTAAATATTTACCCATATTAATGAGAACTGATACATAGCCTTTTAAGTGGTCTCATAGAACCTTAATTTAGTCATCCCTTATTGTATGTATATTTAGGAGGTTTTTTCTAGTTTATCTATTACAAATAACAGTAAACGTCTGTATGTATTGCATAGTATTTCATTAGGACTGACTTCTAAATTTGGCTATTTTAAAGCTTTTCATGCAAATTGCATTCCCAAAAACCTACCAGTTTACTTTCTCACTGACTGTGGTAGTGAGAATCTCTGTCTTAATATAGTACCCTCCCTAGCATTGACTAATATTTTTTAATAATGTTTTTTTATTTGATTAACACTTATTTCCCTTCAAATCTTTTGTTGCCAGTAAGATTAAGCCATTTTTCACATTTAGAATTTGGGTCTAAGTGCTTTTTTCTCAGTTTATGCTATTAAGGATATCAGTTGCAAATAAATTCACTTAAAGGCCTCACTTCTTTTGTTTGCTTTTCATTTTATGTTTTACCCTACAACTGATAATATAGGAGTCAAATTATAAGCTAATTAGTTTTGAGATCTGCAACAGAAGTCTGGATTTTATTCACAAAGTATTATAGGTACACTGGATTCTTTTATAAATTTCTCCTATTTTTCAGTTGATTGGGACCAAGAAGTCCAAATTGTTTCAGATGTAAAAATATAACACATTCCCTTGGCATGTATTAAACATTCAGTGTCATTGTTGTCTTTCATTACTTCCTCTGAATCCAACTTGCTACTTAGATTGTTTTCTCTTAATTTTTAAAATCACTTTCAGAATTCCCAATTCAGAAATGTGTGTATTGAACATTACTCACACTACTGACTTAGTCTAACGTGAAAAATGGGAAGCTAATAACTTGTGATACGATGTAATGAAAACTGTAATGGTGTGATAGAGTACCATGGATACAAAATGAAGAAAAGAACGGATTCTCATTTCAGGGGTTTGGATTAAGGAAACTTCTCCAAAGAGGTTTTCTTTGAACTGGCCTTTAAAAATAGGACAAGGTATATAGGAAATGTGGTAAGTCATCATACACAATAGGAAAAACATCAGTTAAGTCTTGGACTCTTATGAATAATTCATTCTAACTACATCTCCAGTTTTAAGGGGTAAGGAGAAGCAGAAAAAAATGGAATATTTTGTTAGCAGCTCATTGAATCTTCTCAGCAATCCTATGATAGGCATTATTATATATGCATAAAACATTATAAACATAGAATTTGTTATTCCCGCTATACAGATAAGGAAATTGTGTCAGGAAGATGTAGGTAACGTGACCAAAGTGACCAGCTAGAACATAGAGGAGCCAGACCCCATGACTCTTACCTGTTCTGAACTCTCACAGTGTGAAGCCGTCAGTCTGCACCCAACCTCCCTCTTGCGCTGCCTCGTATGCTACGTGGGTTGAAATAGCTCATTTGATCTCCAATGCAGGATCCAAGAAACACTAGTTCATCAAGTTGCTATTAAAAAAAAAAAAAAAAGCTTTGGCCTGACAAGTTTGGGGAAGTTAGCCAGATGTCCTATCCCACATTTAGAGGTTCAAAGTCCTTATTAGAATTTTAACATCTTTGAGAAGTCTTGTTGTAAAAAAAACCTATTTAACTTTATTTAGTCTAGCATTTCTCCCAATTTATGTAACCAGTTAATAAACACATTGGAGAAAGCTATAGTAGATAATAGGACATTATTGGATACATTTGGTAGAGAGTTAACAGTTCCGTGTTTTAGGCAGCTCATTCTGGGGCAATTGGAGAATGGTTTGGAGGAAAAGACTGGAGTCAGGAAAACAAATGTAGCTCATCCTTTCCCCTCCAAACTGCACTACCAACTCTCATAGCAAATTTTCATGTATTTCCAATCTATGTACTATTTTTTTAATCAGTTTGACATCCCTGTGCCAATATCGTGCTGTCTTAATTACTGTTGCTTTTATGGCAATATTATCTGGTATGGCCATCCCTCTGATTTGTTGATCTTCAGGATGTATTTGCTATTTTTGACCTTTTTTCCTCCAAATATTTTTCAATTAGTTTGGTCACATTCAAGGAAAAACCTTGCTGGCATTTTTATTGGAATTTCACTGACTATTAATTATTATAGGGGAAATTGATTATTTCTAATATAAAGTCTTTTCATCTATGACTTTATAATATGTCCCTTCATTTATATTGGCCTTCTTTAATGTCTGTCTTTTAGTCTGTTAATACTACATATGTAGTATTGAAATGGTTAGTAGTTTTATTCTTTAATCTGTTTCTCATTATCTGGAAGTTATGTTTGCAAATATTATTGTATCATTACTTTTCGTAGTGTGATACCCTTTCTTAAATAGATTAAAAACATATCTGCTCTAATAATTCCAATTCTTCAGTTTGTGCATCTGATTCTGCTCTTTGAGCAACTTATTCTGAGTGATGTTTCCATGTGTGTTTTGTGAATTTTTTCACTGTAAGGACATGTTTCTTAAAACCATATTTGTGATGATATTTTGATTATTTATGTTTGCTTCAGCCAGGCAATAAAGGGCACTACTAAAATTTTAGATTGAGATTTTTTTTCAGTCCACAGTGGTAGTATAAATTCAGGGTTCAAATACAAGTGCATTAGTTGTCTAATGCTGTGTAACAAATTACCTCAAAACTAAAGGCTTAAAACAGTAATAAACTTTATCTCTCATGGTTTCAGACAAAGCACAGTTGTCTCTGCACCAGGATGTCTAGTATTTTACCCAGAGGGTCCAAAGGTTGGGGACTGGAATCACCTGACTTAGTTGGAGACTTTAGCCAGAACATCCACACGGAGAGTAAGTCCACATAGCTCAGGCTTCCTCGCAACCCAGTGGCTGTGTTTCTAGGCAAGAATCCTGAGAGGCAGCCACGTTGCCTTTTAGGGCCTAGCCTAGGAAATCACGCAGTATCACTTTCACTGAATTCTGTTTGTGAAGGCGGTCACAAGTCACATTCAGGTTCAAGGAGTGAGCTAGACTACATTTCCTCATAGCTGCAAGGTTCTAGAAGTACATGTACTTCTAGAGATACTGCTGTAGTTATGTTTGGAAAATACAACAGGCCACACCAAGTGAAGGCAAGTATATTGTTAACAATCCTTATGGGGGCGGGGGGGGCATTTTCCTTACTTTCCCTTCTCTAGAACCAACTCTAAGACGGAGATGTGGTCCCACCATCTATGTTTACAATGGGTTTTTTCTGGTTCACCCACTGTAGGTACAGCCTTTGAAAGGTCCTGTCTTTGTGTGAAGATCTCCTTATTTGTGCCCAACCTTTATCTCCTGCCCTGACTTTAGGCCATCAGGGATTAGCAGATACTCCAACTTCAGTTTCACCCTACCTGTCTGGATTTGTACTTACCTTCGTTCAAGACTGGCAGAGATAGCCCTTACTGTCCTGCTAATTCAGCCATACATTCTGAAACGTGTTCTCCTTGTATCTCACATTACATCTGAGTCATCATTTTTCCTAAAACAGAACTCACCAGGTTATTTTTAATAATGATTTTTAGTCATGAATAATTCTTCAAAGTTTTCCTGATTGAGAGAGATTTAGATCCATCCTCAAAAGTATTAGTCTCATCTGTCTCTTTTCTTTCTGACCTAAAACATTTGGGATTTCTTTTTTTAAAAAAATCAAATTTAAAAATGTGAATTATATTTAAGGGAGCTATAAAACTTCACAACATGACTATGGTTATATATCTGTGGTCCTATTTTGTAAATATCCATATACGTAAATACTTAGGCACTTTTCTCTAAGGTTTAGGTTGATAGGATTTTCATATGATAATGCCAACTAAACAATGCATAAGAATTCAATGATTAACTGAAAAGCAATGCCTACTCATAAATGTTGATACTGATGGTAGGTTAACTGTTGATAAGACAAGCCTATTTTATATTTCTAAGTATATATTAACTTACCTTTTCATAGTTAAGCTTAAAATTTATATGTAAGGTAATCTTATACACATCCCCTATTGAACTTAATATAATGTATTAAGTATTTATAAAAATGTTTATGTCCTGCTGAGTATTTATTTACTTAATCGAGGAATGTTACATGCTTTTCAGAGCTTTTATTTACTTAAGAAGTGAAGAGTTTAAGTGTAAAAATAAAGGCCTTGCTTAAACTATGAGAAACCATAAAAGAAGTGCTAATAAACACTAGGGAAGAGATCATGTCAAAGACCAAAGAAAAATTCCGCACTGACAGAGATTGCCTGTGAACAGTGGAAAAAGGAAAGACACACGTATGGGAAAGAAAGGAAATGCAACAGAACACACCTGACAGAAGTAGAGAATAGGAATAACCAAAAAACTATAATGAGTTTTGAGGAGCTTAATATTGGAAATACTTTTTATAACTGCTCATTGCAATTAGTTGAACACTGTTCTCATGCAGCGTATACTTCTCATCCCATCTGATACAAACATGCCTGTCATATTCAGAAAAAGACAGTTGCTAATATGTTTGGCCTTGTTAATGACTCTCCATAAGTCACAGATAAGAGAAACTAATGAAAAGTAGTGTTTATATTAGTAAAGATAAATATTAATGCATTCCTTTTGGAAATAATGTAAAAACATGCACTTACAAGAACGGGCATGCAGGTCGATACTAGCATGTGGCCGTGTTTCTTGATCTTGGCTGCATTCATACATGTTCGGTATTTTTTTAATGATCTTTTGAAAGATTGTTTTGCCAATTTTAAAGACATGATTGCTGTTTTACAGTAATAACTTAATTGAAAGATTTTGATTCAGTGCAAATCTAACTTTTAAAGTATTTTTATTGTGGTAAAAATGCCTAAAAAATTTACCATTTTAGCCATTTTTAAGTATTCATTTCAGTAGGTGGCATTAAGTACATTCACAATGTCGTTTAATCATCACCACTATCTAATTCCAGAACTTTTTCATCATCCCAATCAGAATTCCACCTATTAATCAATGACTCCCATTCCTTCTCTCCCCAACCCCCAGCAGCCACTATTCTATTTTCTTTATCTATGAATTTGATTATTCTGTATACTTCATACAAGTGAAATCATACAATTGTCCTTTTTGTCCAGCTTATTTTAATTAGCACGCTTTCAAAGTTTATCCATGTTGTAGTATATATCAGAACTTTTGTTCTTTTCAAGGCTGAATAATACCCCATTTATGTATATACCACATGTTGCTTATCTATTCATCTATTTATGGACACTTGGGTTGTTTCCATTTTTCAGCTCTTTGAATAGTGCTGCTGTGAACATGGATATACAAGTATCTGTTTAAATCCCTGTTTACAGTTCTTTTAGGTGTGTGCCTTGGAGTAGAATTGCTGAGTTATATGACTGTTCTTTTGTAAGTTTAAATTTTTAAGGAATCACCAGCTTTTCCACAGCAGCTGTACCATTTAATGGCAATGCATGAGGGTTCTAATTTCTCCACGTCCTCAGCCACACTTGTAATTTTGATTGTTTATTTGGGGTTTTGTTGTTTTGTTTTGTTTTTTTACTCTAGCTATCCTGGTTGGGTATGAAACAATGTCTCATTGTGGTTTTGCCTTGCATTTCCCTAATGACTAATGATGTTGAGCATCTTTCACATGCTTACTGGCCATCTGTCTGTCTTCGGAGAAATCTCTATTCTGATAATTTGCCCCCATTTTTATTCTAGTTTCATTTTTAAATCATGATTTCTCCAGCCGGGTTCTGGGGACACATGCCAGTAGCAGAGGGTTCCGCCCTTTCGGTGCCAGCTCCGTCTGGGGAACCCAGGCCTTTGGCCCCGGTAGCGCTGCCTCCTTTCATCCCTGCCCAGAGTTGGTAGACACTTGCTGTCGCTAATCTTTGGGTCACTTCACTGCTCCCTGTTTGACCCTCAAGTCCTCCATCAGTTATATATCAAATTCTTTTCATTACCTGATGTAAATATTTGATATGGTTTGGTCCCTGTTTTCCCGGGTAGGCCCTAACTGGTGCAGAACCTAAACTCCCTCCGTCCAGAGCTGAGAAAATGTTGACCTTGTTTTCTTCCAAATACATTTTAGAATTAACTTAGTCGTGTTCAAGGACAAACCTTGCTGGCATTCCTGAAACCAAGAACTTTGGAAATTTCTTCAGATTCATGAAGTTAGTAAAAGGACAGGTACTAGGACCGTAATGCCTTGCTTCTCAATCCACTTCTTCTAATAAACTGAAACTTCCAAGGTAGGGAACTGAGTAACTAAAGGAGTGGGAGAGGGGCTTTTTTTTTTTTTTAAACTATATGTAGCTTTATTCCTTTTGATTTTTAACCACATAAATCTTTTACCTATTTAGAATGGATAAATTTTAAATCTTTAAAATGTCTTCCTTTACACATTTGGTATGTCAATGTGGGTCGTTACAAAGTGTCTTTAATTTAAATGTCATTATGCTTGCTAGTTTTTAGAGAGAAGTATCACCATAGTTATCACCAAACAGAAGACTTCATTAAGCATATAGTTATTCATAAGCTTATATATGCACACACAAAATGTAGTTCTATATAATTAAATCTACAGTAACCCCATTTATTTTCTGTTTTCTAAAATAATGATCTTCAAATATTTTTGGTCATAATTTCCTATTCATAAAAACCTTTGAGCATACACTCCCATTATATGTACTGCATATTTATTTATAATTATAAGTACATGGACCACTGAACTCACGTGTACATTATAAGTATTTTTAAAAGTTGACATTTATAAAAAATAAACAAATTAAAAGAAGAAATTCTAAAGCTTTTCCTCGACCCCAGTAGATTATCTTGTGCCTGCTTGGGCAGCCCCCTTAATGGGACGGTGTTCAGGAAGGTTTCAGCTAAGAGCTGCTGAAGGATCTCAGACACCTAATTTGTGGAAGCGCCTACATGTTCACCAAACTTAGTGAAAATGTTTAAAGTGATCTCTGACTTCGACTCCCTAACCTATTTTAACTTCCTTAATTTAAACACAAAGCAATAAAACTTGTTCCATAGTCCTATTAGCTTCAGTTCTAAGCAGTTTCTCTCAACTGTGATAAGAGTCTGATTTGCACAGCCTCTGAACTTAGGAATCACATCACTAGTGTACACTAGACTCTTTATCACCAAAGATCAGGTGGCCTTGAGACAAAGGGAGAGGATATGTGTATAGATTTGAGAGGAACTTAAAATAGCAGTAATAACTGTCACAAGATTCACTAGTTTCTACGTGGCTTACAAAAAAAAAAAGCATTAACAAAAAAATTGTGATGAAAACAATACAAAATTAAGCTGTTATCTGGAGTCTTTTTAAGGTCATTCCCTTTGTTAGATACAACATAACGACTGTCTCCTACCTGGGTTTAAACAGCTCAAAACTAGCACCCGGAAAATCCCTGCCAGAGCTAGGCTTCTTTCCCATGGAATCTTTGAGTTACCTGGAGCAGAGAGCAGAGCCCCTCTTTAGCCAGTTTGATGAGGGCCCACAGTGTCCTCCAGGACACCAGGATGACATAAAGTTGAATGAGACCGTCACTTTTTAGGTCAGTGACATTTAGGAATGAATAATTCGATCATGGAGAAAAATTCATACTTAAGAGCAGAATACTGGAAGTGATTACTTGTCAGGGAAAATAAGGCTTTGCAGAGGGAAGGCCATGTGCTCTGGACGATGAAGATGAACTGTAGTTGAGGAAAAAAGGAAGAGGAGTAGGAAGGTAAAGATAAACAAGGCAAGGAAAGAGAAAATTAACAGAGCACCCAGCTGGGTGGAAGGGTATCTCGTGTAATCGTCAGGAAAGCCTTCTGGGGTGGCCGTTACCCCTACTTCACACATGGAGAAACTGGCTCAAGAAAGTGAAGTAATTAGCACAAATCATGCGATTACTTGCTGCAGAGTTTAATTAAGGGATGCATTAGCTAGATAATAAGTGCAATTTAGTGGTCCCAAAATTTAATTGTATAGCATTTGTAAGGATATAGAGGAGTTGCACTTAACAGAACTATCCTTAGGAAGTGCAGTACATGTGCTGGGGAAAATAATACCTCAGCTCCTTGGGATGCTGATGTGGTCAAGGTCCCACAGGGCATGCTGGCGTAGCTGGTTGCTACACTCTTCAAAAGAGGCTATTTTCCCTTAATACTCAGGAGCCTCTTCTTTCAGTAAATGTTTAAGAGATATTTGAGGACTATTAATTTAAAGGGGCTGAAACTAGCAGTGTGCTCAAGAACCCTACTTGTTCTGCCTGGTTACGGAAGGGTTCTCTGCCTAACGCCAAAGCCACCGCTGTCGGAGACGCACAGTGCTGCCTCTAGCATGAAACTAAAATGCAGACAGGCAGGCAACGAGGCAGCCCAACGGACAGAGGGAGGTAGAGATGGGGAAGAATTAATGGCAATTTAAAGACTGTGCTGCTGGTCGTCTTCTCACAGGGGGATCTGATGGTAATCTTAGTGTTGTATTTTCTTCAACTTTTAATCATAACCACAAAATTTTCAGGTAGCTAAAATCCTTCAGGGAACAAGATATGGTAAGAATGAGTGAACCCATAAATCTCTACTGTTAAATCTTCCATTGTATATTTGTTATCCTCAGGAAATTACTACAATCAAGGGGAGATTCGTAAGAAAGAACTTTTGCAGAGCTGTGATGTTTTGGGGATTCCACCCTCCAGTGTAATGATTATTGACAACAGGTAATTCAGCTGTATTAATGATTTGATTGAGAACACATCTAGTGTTTCACCATTAACTGTTGGTTGCTGGTTATGAAAGATAGTCTTTATCATGTTCAATGTTGTTGGGAAGTGATGTTCATTGTCTTAGATTGGGCGGGGGTGGGGGGGGCGAGGGGCAGGGGGCGGCGTCTCCTGTTCTTTTCAGTGCCCTACAAAGAGATAAGGGGAATGTTTCAATTCATTCTCAGTTTTACTTGGCTCAGGGTAAAAACTGTTGGGATCACCATGGGGGAATTTATTCTCTGTCCACACCAGTGGGTTTTGTAATACTCTTGAAAGTGCAAATCTAGAGGCAGACTGCCAGGACCAAAACCCCAGCTTCAACAGGCCATTTAACTCTGTCATGGAAGCCAGTTCCTTAATCTGTTACTAAATCTCTTCCTCTATAACCCTTGGAAGATGCACAGTTTTGAGTCAATTTGTGAAATAAATCATTTGCTCATTTGTTTTCAAAGATGGCATACTTCCCTTTTACTTTGTGGGTATATGGTGTGATTTATTTTCTCATTATTAATATTAACAATAATATTAATGGGCTCAGACACCCCGTTTGCACACAGACTTCTGCCTGTGCAGTGTTGGCTGTGGCCCAGCAATGCATGATGTTTCTCCAGGGCCAGATCTGAGTTGTGGGAACTATAGTCAAACCAAAGATCTCAGCATGGTTATCAAGATCTTTACTCTCTTCATGTCTTAATTAATTACATGTTTTATATATCCTGAAAATCATGCAGCTTCAGCAACATCCCCTACTTGGGAAATGCTAATGTAGAGGGGTAGTAAACTTGTTAAAAATAAAATTTTCCAGAAGCCAGTTTGAAGATGCAAAGAAACCATGTATCTTAGGTCTGCTCAGGCAGCCATAGCAAAATGCCATAGACCGGGAGGCTTATACAGCAACCTTTTATCATCTCACAGTTCTGGAGGCTGGAATTCCCAGGTCACAGTCCAGCGGGGGCAGTTTCTGGAGGGGATTTGCTTCTTGGCTTGCAGATGGCCGACTTCTCACTGTATGCTCGTTGCGGGCGTGGGGGGGATTTCTTTCCCTTATTAGGCCACCAGTCCTATAGGATTAGGGTCCACCATTATGACCTCACTTAACCTGAATTACTTCCTAAAGCTCTTTCTCCAAACACAGTCACATTGGGCATTAATGCTTCAACAGATGGGTTTGGGAGGATGCAATTCAGTCCCTAGCAACATGCAACCTACAGTCTTTCAACCTCTTACATCATAACCCAGAAAAAGCAGAGCTTTGGAATTTTACTTTAGGTGATTTAGATGAGTCAAAGAGAAGAATGAACGGTAAGATGAGAAAGGAAATTTTATGGAGGGCCTACACTCATAATAGTAACAGTAAATAGTATTAAACCATTATTGTCAGTACCCAAAACCGTTTTTCTTAATCCTTAAAATAATTCAATTTTTTTGATGTTATGCATAAGAAAGCATTTTACTTAATCCTTTAAATAATCCAATTACTTTTCTGATGTTGTACATAAGAAACCGAGGCATAGTGAGAGGTTGAGTAGTTTGCCCCATGTCATCCAGCATAAGTGGCAAAGCTGGCATTTGAACGGAAGCGGTTCGGCTCTAGAACCTGTGCTTTAACCGCTGTGTTTTATGCCTGCTCCGTGCCTGACATGAACTTCCACAAAGGCCATCTCAGCTAACTCGCCTGCCAACTGTGCAAGATAGGCTTCCTTATCCTTTTGTTTCACACGAAGAAATTAAAGCTCAGAGAGATTAAGAAACTCCTCAGAAGTCACACATTTAATAAATGGCAATGCTAGAATTCAAAAACAGAAGGACAGACAGATCAATTCCTGGCTTTCTGCAGGAAAATAGGTCACCACTTTGTTACTGTATTTGAAGGACCAGGTAGTGTTTGAGTACATTTAACTGACATTGTGTGTGGTCAAGTTTTTTCTTCCATTGTTGTGAACTTCATTGCTAGATTTTAGGGAAACATTTAGCCATAAGAGCTTCCCCAAGTACACCCCTTATCTGATCCCTTGAAGAGGGGAAAAATTTAGTTCTAAAGAAAAGGCATAATGTCAGTCATTAGACGCCTAAATGGATATTTTCAGTAACTCTACCCAGTTCCTTAATATCTATGGAGTTCTGTTCATTTAATGAGTCATATGATATTAAAATACATGTTGTTAACAGATACATATTAAACGCCTGGAATGGGCGAGGTGCTGTAATAGGTGTTGAAGAAAGAGAAGAGCAGTTTCGAGACGTAGGAGCTGACTAATAGGAGCTGGCAGGACGGGCACCAGGGCCGCCCCTGAAGAAAGCTCCCCGCTGCGCGTCTGCTCCAGTGCAGGCCGGGCAGAGCGGTCGGACGTGCCCGGGATACTCGGGAACTGTACGTGACTGGGAATGCAACCGTGGGTTGAGTACTCGGTTGTTGCTTTTGTGCTTCTTAATATATTACGAAGAATCCGTAGAATTATTTCATTTATATTTCAAAGCAAAAGAAAACAGAAAGCGCCCACACATTTCTGTATGCATAGATAATTTCTAAAAGCATACGTACCAGACTCCTTCAGAGTAGCTGCTACTAAATTCAGGCCAGGAAGAGGGGAACACTTTCATTTTTTAATTTCACAGAATTCTGTGCAGTTTGATTTTTTTTTAAGGAAGCCTTTATTACTTTTTAAATTTTATATACATATATATAGACTACACCACGTATCTAATAAAACATTCTTCCCTCTCCATTCAGCTTCTATCCATACAAATGAACGCTAAATTAGAAATAAATCTGTGTACATTTTGACATTTGACTTGATAAATTCAAGGCATAGAATAGAGCTCATTGGAAAAAATAATGCTTGTAAGCCTTTTTATAAACACTATGGTCTTCTCATAGGCCTCATCCGGGAGGGTGAGTGAGAAGAGGCTCAGATACGCTGCTGCAACGCCCTCTGACCAGGCATGGTGGGGATTCAAGAGAGGCTGGACTCGATGGAGTAACATAAAGCAGATCCCCCTGTTGTAATCCATGACCATTAAAGTGCCCTGGGGCCCAATGACCTACCGTGTGACGAAACTGGCAAGGTCTCAAAGCTGTTCATGGTCAGATCCCTGTCTCCCTGCTCAGCCTCATCATCTAGCCCCTGTTTTACCCACATCGCATCCATTCCTATAGCAAAAATAAGTAGGGCTGCCCAGTACCTCAGTCTGTGTCTCCTCTGCATCTCTGGTCTCCTATTTAAATTGGGCTTCAAACGTACCATGCTTTTTCCTTTTTCCCATTTTATTTATTAAATTTTTCCATCACCATTTATCACCCCTTTCACCTCCACCCAGCCCCCAGCCCCCTCATACCGTGCGTGCTTACGTCTTGCATGTATACCTTTGCCTGTGCTGTGCCCGCCTCTCATGCTTCCCCCCCCCTCAACACCCCTTACCTGTCTCTGCTGCAAACTCCTCTTCATACTCATACCTCAGTCCAAGGATTACCTGAGACTCTGGCATCATCCTGATTTGCCCAGATTTTGTTGGACCCCTTTGTTACATTCTCAGTGTTCCATTGTATCCTGCCATGTGCACTAATTTTAGTCTGTGCCTTAAGCCCTTCCTGTATTTTTTATTCCTGTATCCCCAACCTCTGCTCTAACCCTTGCTACGCCATAGTTGCTCCATACGCACTTGCTGAATGAATGAATGACTCCACTTAGACTGCCAGCGTTCTTCCCGTGGCCAGCATCTAAATGTGTGGTCTTGAAGAACTTAAATGGATGCCTATACATCTCAACCTCCTTTCTTTTCTTTTTAATTGATTCTTTATTGGATTTTTCCATTACTTTTAGTCCCTCTATACGCCACTCCCCCCATCAACCTCCTTTTGTCACTTTTTCTTCATTTACCCAGAAATGGTGATTAGCAAACCATTTTCCAAGATTTAATTGAAATTGTTTTCACATTCTTTAATTAAATAAAGCAGTCTAGATTCCTGATTTGCATAGTTATTTTTAACCCTTTGGAAAGTTCTAAATGAGCATTCAGTTTAGAAGGATTTTTCTACATGTGTTTATTTTGCCATTCTGCAGACCTGGCTACCCTGTCCTAAGGTTTCAACACAATAAAAATCTCATTTTTTTAGTGCTTGTCTTAACAGCAGTTTGACATTAACAAGCCCAAGGCCTTTACAGGCTAATTTTAGCTAACAAGGAAATAGAGTCCAGTAACTACTAAGAAACATAAACAAGCCCAGCCTGCTAGCAGTTCCTGAAAATCTTCCTGTTTTCCAGTAAATCCATGAGAATCATACAGTGAAAGAGAAGCCACAGCGCCGTTTGGGACCTCTGGGGTTATGTTGGTAGCTAAACCCCTCTCCTTTGGAGGCCCAGGGAGGGCTTACGCCTAAGAAAGCAAAAATGGCTGGCTGCCGAAGCGGGCCTGACCAAGCCTGACCGAGCGTCCTCTCCCTGTAGGAGATGAAAGTAAAGCCTCCTGCACCCTCTTCTCCAAATACACAAAGCCGTGACTCGGCCAGAGCTCAAGGGCACAGTTCCAGCCCTGCTTGGCAAGAACTAGGCAGGGCTCCCATCCTCCCACAAGATGCAACGGGCAAGAATGTTTCCTAGAAAAGAAACCGGGAGAGAGACTGAGGTGGGCCGAGCTGATAGGGAGCCAATGTGTGAAAACTGAAGGCTGCGTCCATCCCCCTTCAGAGGCAGGTTACCCTGGGAAGCGAAGGCGGCCTGGGTGTTTACGTAGCATTATTGGGGGAGTGAGCGCAGAAATAAAGTGGGGCAAGGGAACGGTGGCCCCAACAAAGCATGTGTTTGTGGCCAATACTACTCCTAGAAAATGGTTGCAGATACCACAAAAATAGGATTCAAAGTGCCCCTGTATTGCGATGTTCATTACAATACTATTTATGATAGCAAAAAATTAGGAGCAAACTAAATGTAACAACAGACAATTAATTATATAGCCATGGTCCAGAACAATAAACCACAATTCATAGTTTTCTATACATATTTAATAATCCAAGAAGTTGTTCATAATATAATAGTTTTAAAAAGCAGCATATACTTTCTTCTTTGTACTTTTCTGTGTTTTCCATAGTTTTGAGAATGAGCATTCATTAGTTATAAAACAAAAGTTTTCCTAACTTTATTTTAAAATATACTATTTCTAAGTTCATCTTTTTTAACATTTTTAACAACTTTTAAAGACTTTTTTTTAGAGTGGTTTTAGGCTCACAGCAAAATTGAGAGGAAAATACAAAGATTGTCCCTATACCCCCTGCCCCAACACATGCATAGCCTCCCCCGTTATCCACATCCCCCTCCAGAGTAGGACATTATAATCACCCAAAGTCTATAGTTTACGTTAGGGTTCACTCTTGGTGGTGTACATTCTATGGAGTTGGATAAGTATAATACCATGTATCCACCATTATATCACACGGAGTATTTTCACTGGCCTAAAAGTCCTCTGTGCTCTGCCTATGCGTCCTTCTCCGTGACCCCTAGCACCCAATGACCTTTTTACTGTCTCCATAGTTTTGCCTTCTCCTGAGTGTCATATAGTTGAAATCATACAGTATAGCCTTTTCAGATTAGCATCTTTCACTTATTAATATGCATCTAAGTTTCCTCTGCCTTATTATGGCTTGGTACCTCATTTCTTTTTAGCACTGAGTAATGTACCACAGTTTATTCGCCTATGTATCTACTGAAGGAAATCTTGATTACTTCCAAGTTTTAGCAATTATGAGTAGAGCTACTTGTAAACATCTGTGGGCAGATTCTTATACAGATACAAGTTCTCAACTACGTATGTATTTTTTAATTAAGAGACATTGAACAAAGAAGCAAGATGGTCATATTTGTGTTTATAATGTATTTTTATTTGTATAAAATTTTTCTATGTAGAATTAGCCAGCTGGACTCAGTTTAGATGATCCCAATTTCATTGGCAACATCCAAAGCATCCTTATCAGGAGCTAGTCAAGCATACGCCTTCCCTCCATCGGGCCTGATCAGGGCGCTGACCTTGGCCATGTAACTGTCACAGAGCTTCTTCACAGCCTGTTTGACCTGGTGCTTGTTGGCCTTGACCTCCACAGTGAGCACAGGCGTGTCGTTGTCTTCTATCCTCCTCATGGCTGACTCGGTAGTGGGGGGGGGGGGGACTTGATGATGGCACCGTGGTCAAGCTTGTTTCCCCCAGGGGCGTCTTCTGAGGATATTTTGGCTGCCTTCGGGGCCGCAGGGTGTTAGGCCTCCGGAAGGTGGGTGACTTGCGGATCTTTTTTTTTGTGGCTGTGGACACCTTTCAGCACTGCTTTCTTTGCCTTCAAAGTGTTTGCCTTGGCTTCGGCTTTGGGAGGGGCAGGAGCTTCCTTCTTTGCTTTGGGTGCCATCTTCATGAAAAGCCACATGTATTTTTAATATTTTTAAAAATACGTTCTTGTAAAAAATAAAAAGACAGTAAAATTCTTCTGGATGCTCTCACTTGGAAATAACTATTGTCAATACTCAGTGCTAGCCTTCTTTCTGCAGACAGGTGAATATATAATTTTAGTAAAATGGAAGTAATTCTATAGAAGCCATGGTTTTAACAAACAAATGAAATTGAATGTTACTTGAAAAGAAATGGAAGTGAAACTAAAGAACTTTGACTTGAGGTAAACTTCACATAGACATCCCCATCTAATTCAATTACATTGGATTAATTCCAGAAATATCTGTCCAAAACTGAGTGTGAAATGTTAGGTGATTACAGTTAGTGAGGTTTTGTTGTTACTTTTGTTGGTGATAGGATTTTTAACCCATGTTTCTACTAACTGCCTAAAGGAAGTAAGTGTACTTAGATTTTTTTCCCCGAGAAACCCTCCTCCCCAAATTCCCGTTATGTTTTTACTTTTACTTTGTCAAGGTTTATGACACATTCTTTTCAAAAATCATAGTTAACGTACTTGTTCAGTCTTAATCCTATGTTCACCCACAGTTCAGTCAGTCTGTTTCACCAGGGTTTGTCCAATCCTCAGTTCATTTTTTAGATTCATTCCTGACATGACAGGAAGTCATCAACCAGTATGATTTTGAAGAGCAGCACGTTTTGTATTTTTGTATGTTTTAAGAATATCTATTATACTTTTTTAAAAGATTTTATTTATTTATTTTTAGAGAGGGGGAAGGGAGGGAGAACAAGAAGGAGAGAAACATCAACGTGAGGAAGAAACGTCAACTGGTTGCCTCTTGCACGGCCCCACCTGGGAACCTAGCCTACAGCCCAGGCATGTGCCCTGACCAGGAATCAAACCTGAGACCTACCAGTTTGCAAGCCAGTGCTCAACCCACTGAGCCACACTAGCCAAGGCAATAATATCTATTATACTTAAAGGACACCTTTGGTGGTTACAAAATTTTCAGGTTATACTTCCTTTTACTCTATAGACGTTTCTGCACTGTCTTCTGGCAATGCATTGTGGGGATGTCTGATTTTTTTTTCCTTGTGTAAAATATCTTCTTTATCCTTGAAGTTCCACAGCTTTACCATGTTATGTTTTAGTGTTAATTTTCCTAGGATGTGGTAGGTCCTTCAATCTGTAGGCTCCATTTTATCTTTCTGTTCCATTTGCTTTGTCCTTTTCTTTAGAAACATTACATGTATGTTGGATCTTCTTTGTATTTCATAACTATTATCTCTTCTATGACCTACATATCAGTTTTATTTTCAATTTTTAGATCTCTTCAGCTTTTCCATTATAGCCCTTACTTTATTTTGAGTAGTATATTTTTTTCCTTATCTATTTGCCAAGCTACACTAACTTTCATTTCTGATATTGAAAAACCTCTTCTTGCAACTCTTACCCTCTTCTTTAAGCCCCTCTTTTTCTTCTGATTTTTTTCTAAGATATCCTGCTGCTGGTAATTCTTTGGTACCTTTGGGAGATAGCTTGAAATTATGTTTTTCATCTGCATTTTGCTTTATGTATTTCTCCTTTTTTTTTTCCTATTGTTTTTGAAGTTAACATGCATAGGGGTTATCTCCCATTGGTTCTTTTTAGGCTGTTTCTCATGTTTGAGTAGGGCCAGCTCCCTACTTAAGAATGGAAGGCCTGGGGAAGGTACCAGGATTCGAGCTGGGACCATCTGAAGCTTCTGCTGAACCTCACTGCCTTCGGCAGTGACTCATCCAACCTTCTCCTTCCTTTACCATGGAGCCACCTTTATTTTTTATGTATTTCCTTGCCTACATCTTGGTACTCTTCTGGTGCAACAAGGTTCAATGTAAGCACTAGAAACAGCTTATCCATGTGATTCTTTGAAGTAGGTGCCTCTATGACCATTATTGTCTCTAGTTCTCATTGTGCTCATCGAAGATGACTGGATGCCTCTCGGGGTGGGGAAGCTTGATTTTGAGGGATCTGCAAATCCTGTTGACAATCCAAGGTAGAGCATAAGGTGGCCAGCTGCATGGCCCCACTTTCTGGGACAGATTTCAGTTTTAGGCAGGTATGTTTCATGTGTGGTGGTTTTCTGATATAGTGGTTTGTTTGCCTCATCAAAGTTGTTGCCATATAACTTTTATTTCTTTTGTTGTGTTTTCAGTGGAGTTTAAGGGGAGAGAGTGAAGTGAAAGTGTCACTAGCACTATAACTAGAAGCCCATATTTCCATTTTAGACAGATTCCTACTGGCAGCTGAAGGAAGGATGAATGTGAGGAAATCAAGACTAGAGAAAAGAAAGGAAAGTGCATGATGATGGAAAGAGCACTGGTCCAGGAGCCGAGGAATGTGTGCTCAGGTGGTAGCTCTGCTACAAACAAGCTGTGTCTTCTTTGGCAAATAGTTTTCTTTCTCTGGGCTTATCTTTTTTGTATGTAAAATGACTGAATAGATGGTGATTTTTACCTAGATCTTCTTCAGGAGCAGAGCAGGACATGTTCAGATACAGTTGTTCTTCTATAAATGGAGGTTCGTATGCTCAATTCAGCAATATAGCTGATATTAGTAAGTGCTTTCTATTTTATTAATCACTTGTACATTTTGTGCCATCTACAGTAGAATGTGCATATTAACAAACTCAAGTTAGACCTTCTTTAACCAAAATAAGGTTAGCCAGCTCACCTTTCCTCTGCTGGCATAGTCCACTCGGATTACTACAACAAAAATACCATGAACTGGGTGGCTTGTAAACAACAAAAATTTATTTATCACAGTTCTGGAGGCTAAGAAGTCCAAGATCAAGATGTTAGAAGATTTGGGGTCTGCTGAGAGCCTGTTTCTGGTTCATATTTTCTAGATGCGTCCTCACATGGCAGAAGGAGCAAGCCAGCTCTCTGAATGTCTCTTTTATAAGGATACTACTTCCATTCATGAGGGCTCTACTTAATCACCTCTCAAAAGCCCCACCTTTTAGTGCCATCATATTGAAATAGATCTTTACATATTTTGAAGAGGCACAAATATTCAGTCTATAGCATCTACAGAATTGTATTAGGAACCAAAAACTTTGGCTAGGAGGCAATTGATTCTCTAAAATGCAAGTCTTATAGACAAATTATGTGTGTGTCCTGAAGATAGGTTATTGAGTTGGTCTTTCAGATTATTTCTCCATGACACCAAGTTCCAAGAAGTAATTCTTAGTCACTTGTAGGATTTTCTCCAGAGCCCTTGGGATAAGAAAATTTGCAGCTGCCTGTGTACGTTGCAATTTAAGATGATGTGGTACTACATCTGCTAGTTGGGTAAAACTGTCATAGTTAGATAGACCTGTTTCCTCAAGGCTGAGCCACAGCTTTACGATCCAGTGTCTGTAGTGGAAGAATTTATAGGCTTTACTCTTTCTTGCATTTTATTTTTTTTAAAAAATAATACATGCTTACCCTCACATATAGTCAATTAAATCTTCAACAATGGTTTCAAGGCAATTTAGCGAGGAAGAAACACTCTTTTCAACAAATGGTGCTGGGATAACTAGATATTCGCATGCAAAAGAACAGTTAGATCCCTCCTTCACAGTCTACAAAAAAAAAAAAAACATCAAAAAGACTTAAATGTAAAAGTTAAAACTATAAAACTCTTAAAAGAAAATGTAGGAGTAAATCTTCATGAGCAAGTTAGACAAAGCCTTCTTAGATAAGACAATAAAAGCCGCAGAAGGAAAACTAGACTAATTGGGCTTCATCAAAATAAAAAACTTTTATACACTAAAAAATATTGTCAACAGAGTCAAAAGATAACTCATAGAATGAGAGAAAATATTCGCAAATCATGTATCTGATAAGAGATTAATATTCCACATATAGATACATTGTATACTATACGTTACATATAAAATAATATATCACATATAAAATAATATACAGTGGTACCTTGGTACTCGTCGTTAATTTGTTCTGGAACTCGTGATGAGTGCTGAGACCGACAATTACTGAGCAACGCAGCATTTTCTCTTGCGGGGCCGCATCCTGACTCTTACAAGTCCCAGCAAGCGCGATGAGTGCTGAGCAAGCACCGAGAGCTGAAACATTTTTTTCTCATCAAAATCCAACGAGTACAGGGTTTGATAAGTTCTGAAGCTGACAAGTGCTGAGGTATGTATTTTAAAAACTCCTCTACTTAACAAGAAAAAGACAAACCAATTTAAAAATAGGCAAAGGACTTGAATAGACATTTTTCCAAAGGAGATATACAAATGGCCAATTAACACAGAAGATGTTCAATACCAGTAATCATTACCGGAATGGAAATTAAAACCACTGTGAAATACCACTTCACAGCCACTAGGTTGGCCATATTTTTAAAAATAAAATAAAAAAGGAAATACCAAGCGTTGGCAAGGATGCAGAGAAATTGCAAGCCTCATATATTGCTGATAGGAATGTAAAATGGTGTAGTCACTGTGGAAAACAGTTCGGTGGCTCCTCAAAAAAATTAAACATAAAATTACCATTACCCAGCAATTCTCTGACATAAATGCCTCAAACAGTTGGGAACATATTTAAACAAAAACTTTTACATGAATGTTTATAGCAGCACTATTCACAATAGCCAAAAACAATTGAAACAACCCAAATGTCCATCAGCTGATGAATGGATGAACAAAATGTGGTATATTCATATGCCAGAATATTATTCAATCATAAAAAAGAATAAAATACTAATACATGTACAGCATGGATGAACCTAGAAAACAGTGTGCTAAGTAAAAGATGCCAGAGACAAAAAGCCACATATGTTGATTCCATTTATCTGAAATGTCCAGAAGAAGCAAATCCATAGAGACAGAAAGTAGATTTGCGGTTGCCAGGGCCTGGGAGGATTGGGAAATTCCGGGAGTAGTTCATAATGGGATTTATTTTTGAGGTGATTAAAATGTTCTAAAATTGATAGTGGTGTTGTTTGCAGAACTCTGAGTATACCAAAAAAAAACAAAACCAACATTGAATTGTACAGTTTTAATGAATGAATTGTGTAGTTTATGAATTATATCTCAATACAGCTGTTATTAAAATAATAGTATCCCTGGCTGGGTAGCTCAGTTGGTTAGAGGAGCATGCCAATACACCAAGGTTGCAAGTTTGATCCCCAGTCATGAAAGAATTGGAGCCAACAAGCTCAGGTCAGGTAGCCTGGGAGGGTGGGAATATTTCAACTTTTGCCTTTTACAGGCATGGGAGTAAGCTTTCTGATAAAAATGCAAGGGCAGAAAGAACTGTGAGAATAAGGAAGAAGTTACTGGACTCTCTAGTAGCTACTGGTAGAAATTATGTTCTTCCATGTTACCACAAGAGAAATATTCCATGGGCCCATACACAAGAGAGTGCCACATGGCAAGATTTATTCTGGCGGAAATGGAAAGGTGCCCCTAGGTTTATAATGTCGCATCTCTGTCCATCCCACCATGGAAAAAATTCATTCTTGCCTTCATCAAGGCCAAAATAAAGGCCAGTGTCCAAAGTTCCTGTTTTATATTAAAGCTTAGTCCTTTCGAGCCTGTGCAGTCTGCCATGGGCTGCAGATGGTTGTTAAATCCGCATGGCTGCCGTGGAGAGACTGAACAAAACAAGGTGAGTGTGTGTTACTGGTAAGAAAGGAGGGGGATGGGAAGGAAGAAGGGTTTTGTTCCCTGGGTTTACATTACCTCAGGCTTGGAAAGACCAGGTAATTATTTAAAATAGCTAATCAACTTCCTAAGCTTGCGTGGGCTTGTACTGGGCCAGCCTTCTAGCCAGTTCATTTTGTCCCCAGGCTAGACTGCCAGGTCTCTATGGCCGCCATATTGGCTTCTACTGCCCATGTGCTTACCTCCCCTTTTATTGTTCTGGCCCTTCCCCCAGTGATCTGTGGGGAACAGACCAGTGGTTACCTGGGGAGTGTATGAAGCTGTACCTTCCTGGTGAAGCAAGCAGGCTCATGCTCCCCAGTTGATTGTGCTTAATACTGTCTAATTCCCTTTGCTTCTTTCTTTATTAATATCTAGCTACCTATGCTAACATTCCCCTCCCCTGCCCCATCAAATACCATGGGCCTTGTAATCTTACAAGGGTAAGTGGATGAAGGTGTT
Organism: Pteronotus mesoamericanus; assembly: GCF_021234165.1. Classification (NCBI taxonomy): domain Eukaryota; kingdom Metazoa; phylum Chordata; class Mammalia; order Chiroptera; family Mormoopidae; genus Pteronotus; species Pteronotus mesoamericanus. The sequence continues at coordinate 3,395,200 of NW_026555090.1, forward strand.
ATCTTCTGTAGTTGCTTCTTGCTGTCAGGGGCATAGTCCTGCCTATCCCCAGGCCCTGAGGGATTTCCTATCTGCTAAAGGAAGAAAGGAGCAAGAGGGAAGGGGAATCTTTACACAGGGAAAAGGGATTTTGCAAAGTCCAAGTCAGTCTGGCTTTGTCCTTGGAAGGCAGCATACACGAGGTCTAGAGATAAGGTTATAGGTATACATCGTATGAAAACAGAAGGAAGAAAACAAAACACAAATGTTAATGAACATAGCATATCATAAATCAGTTTCTGAGTGTGCTTGGCTATCAGTTGAGAAGATTTCCAAATGTAAAGCTTTTGCTGGAATAAAAGCAAGCAATGACAATCTGACAGATCCTCTTTGTCTGTATTTTGAACATCTCTGGTGATGTGATCAGATGGTGAGGTAAATTCTGTATGGTGTATACAGCCACAGCCTTTTAAAAAGTTTTAGTTCTCAATAATTCCTAGTCCAAGATCAGAAGAAAAACATTAGTTTGGAGAGTTGAACAAAACTAGAGGAATTTAGGGAACAAGTTCCATTCACAAGTGAAAAACAAAACTTTGAAGACAGTTAAGTGCACTAGAGTCCAATATCTACAATTTGGTATTGTTATTTCCATTGAAACACAATTTCTCTCCCTAAAATCGCCCTCATTTTCATCAAAGAGACTCCATTAAGTCCAGTTCAGTTTGGTCTGATTACTTTCATAAACACAACAAGAACAGCAATTGATTATATAGGCTCTTTTAAACCTGTTTTGCTGGAATCTTCTAAGGAATTTTAGATTGAATTTCAGTCAGCCTCTCAGAGCAAAGAAGGCAAGCCACACATTTTCCATAGGCTTTGCCTGCAATACCTATAGGTTTGGGTAAATTCCTCAAGTTCTTGAGTTCCTCCAAAATGTCTTGAGGTTCCTTCCTTGCCATCTTTCAGGAAAGCAACCTTCATTCCTTACCTGGGAAGATGGCCATGAACCACGTGCCCAAGCAAAGGTACCAGGCTATTTCCTCATTGGCTTCTATTAGCTTCAGCTTCTTTCCTTTATTAACATCTAGCACCTACACTAACATAGTCACTTGGCATTCTTGGGACAAACCTCTGTGTGTAGCCCAAAGTCTGGTGCATCCCCTTACCCAGTATACAAGATAGTACAGCCTTAGCTCTGATTTCCTTTACTTCTAACAAGACCACAGAAGCAATTAATAGTTTTTTATACAGAGTCCTTGGGTGTGGCTCCTTGGACAGGGCCTCTCACCCTCATCTCAGCTTCCCTCTGCCTAACAGATGAGAATGTAGTTCCTTTATTTTCCACAAAACTGTACTACAGATCTTTATCTGTCATCTTTTTCTCCTTCTTACCCTCCAATTCAGTGTCTTCCTTAACTTTGGAAATCACTATTTTTCAGAGGAAAGGCTTGCATCTATAAAGTAAGGCATATAGAAGCATCTTTCATTGGTTCTAGCTGAGCTGAAGAAAAATCAAAATGTCTGTCTTCATTCCTGCAAAGCTGTCCTGAAGAAGTGTCTATAGAGCATGACTGCAGCAAAGGAGCATTAGGTGACAAGGTGGGCATGTTTAATCTCTCAGCCTCCAGGTGGGGCTGGAATGGCATTCTTTTGGAGCCAAAGTCAGGGCAGAGCCTGTCAGATGCCAGGGCCAGAGACCCTCACAGAGCCAGAAGCATGCAGGAATCCAAGTTCCCAGTGCTCCAAGGAGTCAGGAAGGACTGGAGGGGCAGAGCCAGGAGATACGACCTTGGGAGCTGAGATCAGCTGGGAATGGCTGTAGAGGGGGGCGGGTAGTCCAAGCATTCCCAAAGCACTCAGTTTGCTTGTCTAGCCCCTGAGCTGTCCAGTTAGAGAGAGTAAGTCAAGGATTTGTTTTAAAAAATGAATCAATGAATCTCTCAAGTAGTCAGCCTAGGTTGTCTTCATAATCTTGCATTTCATTCATCAGCCTTTACATAGTTACAAAACTGAATCCATACCCTAATGGGGTTTTCCTCAGCACTAATCTATCCTTTTAAGGTTATAATCATATATGTCAGTTATACCTGAATAAAAGTTAAATTAAAAGTAATTGATGTGAAAAATTATAATCAGATGCCAGCCTCACTGTCACTCTCCATCTTCCTGTTACAACATATTTGGTCCTCCTCTAGCTTTATCATCCTGCCTGTGCTCTTATTTTGCAGGTGGTTTCCTGGACTGACCCTCTGTGATCTCACAATAAGTTTCAAATTACTAGATAGAACCTGTGATGAAGTTATGTGGCATGTATTTTAATATATGATTATCAGTTACCTACCTACAAACATTCGAAATAACCCAAAAAAGTTACCCCCAAAAACTTGAGACTTAATAACCTCTCCCTTGGACTTATGTCCAGTGTAAACTATTATTTCTCAGCCTTTATATAGTTAAGAGAAATTATGCATGATTCCTCAGTTTAATCCATCTTGAATAGATCCTAAAGATGTCTTAGGACATTTATTGAATTTCTTTTTTAAATGAAGTATATTAAAATTAATAACATTATAAGTCATCTGAGAGAACTTTATTACATCTGCTAGAGCTAGACACAGAAATAGAATTGGGAAGTTCCCAGGGACTCTATGACCTGGCCTCAGGCCCACTTCCTGTCTGATGAGTGTACTGCTGGCAGGCATGTCTGTACTCTGATCCTCTTCCACTCTTAATATGGTAAGGGTGTTGAGTTAGATTATCCTTAAAGTCTTTTTCACAACTAACGTTTTGTGATTCAATAAGCAGAATAATTACCCTATAAAAAGTTATGTACCCTAAACAGGGTTGTCAGATAAAATACAACCCAGAACGCCACTCCCTGTCATCTCATTTGTGAAAGACAATTTCACCACTTCCCTATGGTGAGCCACCTTGTCTTCTGTCTATCCTTAGCCTGAAACAGACTGTGAATGTCAACTTGCTGCTTCCTCCATTGCTTTCCCTACAAAATCAATTCCCAGAATTTAGCGAGGATAGTTTAGAAATTAGAGAAGAAACAATGATCTGGTGGAACTAGCTGCCAAGACTATACCTCAACATGTTATTTACAGCCTTGTTACTGACATTTCATCAATAATCCTGACCTATGCCACATAAGTTTTTATACCCATAGCATGCTTTAGTGGAAATTTTTATTCTCTTTGTTCTTGTTTCATTGCTTTGGGTTCTTACATATGTTTGTTCAGTATTCCCTTATCATTCAAAGAAACAAAAAACCTCCATTTAACTTTCCTCCAGCCATTTACTACCCTACTTCTCTGTCTTCTTTGATAATCTTGCATTATCTATATGCACCATCTGCACACCCTCACCTCTTTATTCATTCCCCAGTGTAGTAAAATCCAGCTCTCCCATCTTTCCTCCTCTTCTGCCATTGAAATTCCTCTTCCTCAGGGTTACTGGTAACTTCCTAATTGTAGAATAAATCAGATACTTTTCAATCCCAATCTTATTGGCCCTCTCAGCAGCTCTGGTCAATGTTGACCATTCCCCCCACTTCTGAAAACTACTTCCAGTATTCCTAACAGTACTCGGCCCTAACTGTCCCCCAACCTCCTTACTCAGTCATCCTCAGCAACTCTTGTTCTAACACCTGGCCTTAAATGTCAAAGATTTTATCTCAAGTCCTTTTCGCCTTTTCTTTACTCTCCCCAAGCCTATGGTTCTCAGCGTTTGATGCACATTCCACACTCATGAGTGAGGCTGCTTACAAAACACCTGTGCCCAACTCACCCAGGTTCATGTGGAAATCAGGAGGAAGCAAAGAACTCATGAGAGACATCTGGCTTTCAGTTTATTAATTTTGAAGTGTGTTTATTCATGTACTCTTCGTTTATTTGTTTAGCATATGCTATATCTCAAATACTAGTCCTAAAAATACAAAATGCAAAGTCAAGGTCTTTACCTCAGGGAGCTAACAAGCCAGTAGAGAAGGCCAACAAACTAACTAATGATATGAAGGCAGTACAGAAGGGCTACTCCAAAGGCCAGCCCACAAACACTGCCCTGGACGCTCATGCAGAAGTCAGGGAGGATGCCACAGCCAGGTCACCTGTGATCTGAATCTTGAAGGACAAGTAGGAGTTAGCCACATACATTCCATACACGGTGGTGCTTCCGGATAGCTCGAGGGCAGCATGCCTGAGGGAGTGTGATAGACGATGCCTTGAGCTAGCTAGGCAGGGGCACATGGTGAAGACTGTGTTAGGTTAAGGTTGCGGACTTTCAACTATTTTTTTAAACTGAGGAGCTTTGAAATATATTAAACCAAGCAGTGGCTTAATCTGATTTGCATTTGAGAAAGCTGTCTTACAACATTGTAAACAGCAGCTTGGAAGGACAGGTCCAGACTTGGTGCACTGGACCAATTAGCATAAGCAGATGAGAAATACAACTGACCCTTGAACAATATGGATTTGGAGTTCACAGGCCGACTTCTATGCAGATTTTTCTTTCAATAAATATAGAGTTGGCCCTCATATCCACCAAGTTTGCATCCATAGATTCAACCAAACGCAGATGGAAGACAGTATTTTTCATTTCACAGCTGGGAATCCACTGATGTGGAGGGCTGACTATATGCATTGTTCTATACCTTCTACACCGTTTTATATAAGGAGCTGGAGCATCCACAGATGTTGGTATACCCAGGGGTCCTGGAACCCATCCCCACCGAAACTGAGGGATGACTTATTTGGGGGGAAGTCAAAACTTATACTCAGATTTTTACTTATGCGGGGAGTCAGCCCCCCAGCCCCTACTTTTTCAAAGGTCAATGGTGTAACAGTCAGAAATGAAGCTGTGGCAGAGCAGACAGAGAGAAGAGGTGGTTTCTAGTGCTGTTGCAGAGATATTGTTTGTAGGACTTGGGGGAGGTCACAGGGCTCCCACTGTGTGGGTTTAGTGACTGAGTTTATATATCACCTCTATAAAAGACTCGTCTTTCCACCATCCCTCAGACTGGACTCCAAAAATGTTACTCTGCCTAAAAGGGGAAAAGAACTAGTTTGGAAGGCCTGGATTTTCCCTTCTGCCCTACTGCGACACTGAGCCATTGGACACCTGCTGGGACAGAGGCGTCAGAGCCGCAGCCAGTGCATCTGGGCAAAGACAGGGCCCCAGGTCTGGGCAGCTAGTGAGAGGCTCATACCCTCACTAGCAAAGCGGTGGCCCCCATTGGTGACCCCGGCACTCAAAGAGCATGGCTTGAAGTCCCAGCCACCTGGGCTTGAGCTACGCTGGGCTCAGTCAAGAAAGGTGTTCCTAAGTGTTTCCAAACAGCTTGTCATAAATGGAGAACCAAGCTATTGTCAGAAAGCTAGTGTCAACTGCCAAGTCCAAAAGTCTGGACATGTTAGAAGTAGGAGATCAAGAGTGAGGATGGATGTGAAGACCTTCGAACACAGTATAGGAAATGGGTCAAGACATGCAGTGAGGATAGGAGGCCAAAAAAAGAGAAATGCTAGAGTCCCCTCGCAGAACTCTGTTGGAAATCTTGCCGCACAACAGTTCACTTTAAACACATTTATACAAGCTAGATTTTGACATGGCTTTGATGCTAATTTTGTCAGTGTTAAGAGCCTTTGTATAAGGCAGAAGATTTGGCTTGTTGGCATCAAAGTACTGTGCCTTCTAGATGGATGCATATAATACAAAGGTCTTTTGCCTAAGAGACCAGTGAAACCCACATAGGATGGTCTCAGGCTCAGCATTATTCTTTAACACATTCATGGATATTTCTAACTTTTAAACTTTTATTTAGATCTCTTTTATTTTGCTACTCTTCCCAAGAGATGATTTTCTGTACGTTTTTATATTTATTGCTATCAAACCTAAATTTAGTCTCTATTGTACCTCTCTTCTTCCAGACTGTCTGCTAGAGGTACAGGGACTTGAGCAACATGGGCCAACAAGTCAGACAGCAGATTAGAGCAACGTGACAATGGGGTGAATACAGGTGTGAATTGGGAGTTTCCAAGGAGGCCTAGTCTAGTGGGTGAGATACTGCAGCAAGTGTTTAGCTCCAGCGATGGCCAAAGTCAGGCAAGTGGCCCTGTGGTGATTCTGAGTTGACCTTGTTATCGCTAGACCACAGCCAGCATCTAGGACAGGAAACTGGGACAAGTCACTAGGCTTAACGTGGTCTCTCACCAGACCCTCCTGAGGTCCCCACCAAGTGTGCTGGCTCCACTCTCAGTAGAGAAACAGCATGTGGACCTGGAAAAACAGGAGCTGTTGAGGGAAAGACTAGAGCTTGGTGCCCACGCAGATGCCTGAGATTCACTGCAGGCCCTTTGTATGCAAACTCTAAATTATGCCTTTACATGGGTAAATCTAGGCTGTGCCTGGAGAGGATCCCCTCACGTGCTGCCTGCCTATGAACTCCGCACGCAAAGGGGCCAGGGGTCTTACAAGGCTGGGGAAGGAGAGGGTTGGTACAGATGGATTCGTCCTTATTGCCTAGAGAAGTGGGCTGGTTCAACCCACAATTCTATGGAGCAGGGTTTGTTGACTGCGAATAATGTATGGATCTTTTTTTCTTCCTAATTTAATACTTGTTCACATTTAGCTTACATACAGTTTTAGGTTCTGTTTAAAAGAAAAAACTCAGGTACTTTGGAAAGACTTGTGTTCTCACACATGTAAATATAAGCATGCAAATCACATGAATAATTTCAACTTGTCAAATGATCATAAAAATGTTTTAGAGTGTCATCTAACTAAAAATACCTTTTTCTAAGAACTCAGGAACCCCTGCAAATTTAGCAAGACTCTTGGGTATTTGTGGACCTCAGCTGGAAAACATTGCTGCAGAACAACAGTTCTTTTTTAATTCATTTTTATAAGCTACATTTTGACATGTTTTAGATGCTACTTTTAACAGCATTCCACCTTGCTTAAGAAAAGTCTAAGTATTTTTAGTTACTCTGAAAGAGCATCAGCTGCTTTTATGTTTCAGAGACTGGGTACCAGAGGATGTTAATGATGAATGCCATTTCATTCCTGAGAACAGGCATATAGCTATCTACAAAGCTAGAGAGAACATCCGAAACAGCTCAGACATTCTCCTGGACGGCACTGCAAGTGTGTCCTTGTTTATACTTTCACATAACTACATCAAATAGTATCAACCCAATTGGGAATGATCTTGAAATACTTTGAATTCTTCCTTGAATATTTTCTTTATAAATCCCTAGCCTGGTAGATGTATATATTTAATGCCTACTGCAATATTTAATGCCTCGTTCTTTGCCTATGTCTAAGAAATATTAATTCTAGAAGTTGGATACTAATATTAGAGAGTGTTTGTAAGACTGGTCGAAGGAAAAGGAAGAAGAAAAAGGGGGTCCATGGTAGAATTTTCAATGACAAGAGGGGAAAAAAATGTCTAGATCTAGTGGAGAAGAAAGAGCTGGCACTTGGAGACAAAGGTGGTGGTGCCCATTGTTATGTCCTTTGTGTGACAAGAAGTGAGCAAGCCACAAGCAAACCAGAGCAATGAAAATCTGTCGCTACTCATCCTCAGAAATTCTCACGTGGCCCAGGGAACGGCAGGAGAGGGCAGGTGTCCACGGGACACGGCTGAATGGGCTTGGTCAGTGGGCCAGGACTAGAACTCACCGTAGTGGCAGACAGTCCTGCTTTGGGCACCAGCTGGCTTCCATGAAAACTTTGCCTTCAGAAGCTGCCTGACCACCTGGGAAATGTCACACGCACCAAGGTCCCCTCAGCCTCTCCGGCCCACGGGCGCCTGAGAAGCCTCCCTTGTTCTGGGTGAGGGGAGTGGCTGGTGGTCCCCTTTGAATTGGACTTCTCCATGCCCCCAATAAGGCACTCAAAAGAGAGTGCAGGATGGAGATAGAAAGAATCCATATTATTGATCTCTACAACTTTCAAAAAGCCCAAGTTTTAGGGAAGAGATAGCACAATGGAATGCTTAATTAGAGATGATAATTATTTCACCGGATAGTTGATACAATTATGGAAAATGTCTATTTGTATGGAGCCTTAATACCCATACTTGGACACCTTGATAACTGGACCACCTTACCTCCCAAAATAGTAAGCACTGGTTTCAAAAAATAACCCTAGACTGACTTTTTCTGAAGCTCTCAGGATTACTCTGATTGCTAAAGTCCCTTCCAACTCTTACAATTCTCTAGTTAATGAATCAGCAATACCATTGGGGAGAAAGGTATTCTTCCTCAAACTACCACTCTTATTAAGAACAATCTTAGGAAATCCAGAGCGCTCGTGAGTCGGTGAAAGGGCCAACGCAAAATGCAGCTTCTGCAGATACCCTGATGTTTGCACTTTGCAGGACAGGCTAGCTGTCCGAGCTGGACGTAGGACTCAGCCCCACTGGCGGCCCAGGAACAAGGGAATTGTAACTAACGCCTACTTCAAAATATATCTCTAAGGAGCAAAATCTCTCATTCAAGACTTACACTCATAGATGCATATTAAGCCATGGAGCAGTGAAAAGATTTTGTAAACATTTTAAGTCACCGATTATAAAAAAACTCTATTGAACTATTACAGAGTCAGTGATTATCATTAACACTGTGGAGTTTGAACAGGAATTCACTTCAGCGCTCCTCTGAATCCACAGATCGAGCCTCCAGCCCTGTCTGGGCTGTGGGGTTGCCGCAGGACTCCCCGCACCTGCAGGTCGGCGCAGGTGCGGTTCTCGAGGCTGGCCTCGGGGACGCTCCGCAGCTCCCTTGCTCTTCGCCAGCCCTAACCTCGCCGTGGGCCCTGGTCTGCCCCCGCCCCCTCACACTGCTGGAACTCTTCGTGAGGAGGGAATGCACGCTCTGTGGGCCTCAGCCTGGCCTTGGATGGCCACGAGGACCCGGCTCATGAAAGTTGCTTTTATGAACTGTCAGTCCCTGTACACTCACCGTGCTCAGGCAGCAGCACCGAGCCTCGTGTTCCGCAGGCCGGTGTTTGCAGTCTGCGTGATGGCACCCAGGTCAAGTCGGACAGGCCATCTCCGGCCGCTCCTCCTCAGTCTTGGCTGGCTTCTCTCCTCGCCTGCCCCTTCTTTGCAGACCTTCAAGGTTCTCTTCCGTGCTCTTCGAGGCAGCCGGCACGCACACCTGCGGTCCTGGTACCGGCTCCCTCCCCAGAGGTGCGCGGCAGGCGCCTGGGCCCGCTAGCCGTTCTCCCCTACCTCCGCTCAGCCCTCCGCGACCCAGCTGTGCGTCATGTCTATTTATCTCCACCGTTCCATTCCCACTCTCTCACATCAGGCTCGCATCATCTCGCTACCTGGACTTCTCTACAGAATTTATGTCAATTCGCCTGCCCCAGAGCATGCGCTCCTAAAACACAGGTTGAGTCCTCAAAACCCTTGAAAGGCCCCCTCCTGTGCTTACCTGGGGGGAAATTCAGGCCTCCGGAACTAGTTCCTTTCCCCTCTAAGGCAGAGTAACATTTTTGGCATCCAGTCTGACAGGGATGGTGGAAAGATGAGACTTTTAGTGGAGGTGATATATACACTCAGCCACTAAATCCACACAGTGGTACAACAGGGGGCCTTGGGCTGAGCATTTGAGGCCCATCAGAGCCTGGCCTCAAATTTACATTTTGTGATCTACTCACACAGGACCGCCTGCTATGATCTGACCACTACTATGTGTAGTTTCATACCCATTGCTCATTGCATTCCTCAGCGTTGAAATTACCTTCAGGTCAACACTCAGCAAAATAGTTAAACATTTATTAAACACCACATGCCAAGCTCTGTTCTAAGTATTTTTCTTTTTTAAAATTTTTTAATTGATTTGAGAGAGAGAGAAAGAGAGAGAAATATCAAGTTCTTGTTCTGCTTATTTATGCGTTCCCTGATTGCTTCTTGTATGAGCCCTCACGAGATCAAACCTGAAACCTTGGTGTCTCCAGACAACGCCCTAACCAACTGACCTATCTAGCCAGGGCTCTAAGTGCCTTTCAAATATTAGCTCCTGTAATCCTCACAGCAGCCTGACCCCGCTAAAACCAATAGCTGTCTTCTCTCTGCTCGGTATGTTCCTCTTCTGCAAATTGCCTTTATCAGATGAGGCACTTATCAGAATAGACACTTAACAAAAACACATTTTTCTTTTACCCATCGCTCCTGTGTCCTGTCTCTGTTATGTTGCCTCTTGCAGCTAATTTTACCTTCTACTAACTCAATGGACCTCTTTGCCTCAATCTTTGAACATCCTCAAGACTTAAAAAGCCCTCCTTCAGATCACCAACCTTTTAGGTTTCCATTCTGTCTCTCGCTTTCTTCTCACTCTCAAACTTCCCCAGAGCACTTACTGGTGCTCCTTTCTCACCCCCACTGACCCCTGTCCTTGTAGTTTAGCTTCACTGACGCTGCTCTCAGAGGCCGCTAGTGATTTCTCAGGGGACAACCCAGTGGCCTTTTCTTAGGGCTCCTCTTCCTCAGCCTCTTGGCAGCGTCGGTCCTGTTCACTGCTCTGCTCTCTCCTTGTGTGGATCTCTCCCAGCTCCCATTTTACTACACTGTCTTGTTTTCAAATTTGTCCTTTCTCCCCTGTCTGTACCTAAGAGTTCTGAGCTAGGGTTCTTGTACTCTTGAGGCAACCCCTAGGCAGTTTCTGCATGGTTACAACTTCTATTTTTTATTTTTATTAACTTAAGAAATACAGAGAGAGGGAAGACAGAGAGAGAAATAGGTTGTTCAATTTGTTGTTCCACTTTTTTATGCATTCATTGGTTCTTTTCCCCTTTTTTAAACATTGATGTGTGAGAGATACATTGATTGGTTGCCTCTCACACACCCCCAACCGAGGACCTGGCACGCTACTCAGGCATGTGCCCTGATTGAGAATTGAACTGGCGACCTTTTGGTTCACAGGCTGTCACTCAATCCACTGACCCACACCAGCCAGGGCTGGTTGCTTCTTGTATTGCGCTCAGAGAGGGGACTGAACCTGCAACCTTGGTGTAGCGGGATGATGCTCTAACCCACGGGTCCCCAACCCCCAGGCTGTGAATCAGTGTGGTCCCTGGCCTGTTAGGAACCCGGCCGCACAGCAGGAGGTGAGCGGAGGGCTAGCCTGTGAAGCTCTGCTTTCATTACCACCTGCACTCTGCCTCCTGTCCGCCCCCCAGCCCCTACCCTGGTCCGTGGAAAAACTGTCTTCCACAAAACTGGTTCCTGGTGCCAAAAAGGTTGGGGACCGCTGCTCTAACCAACTGAGCTACCTGGCCAGGGTGGTTACAACTTCTTGATGATAATTTTTTAATATATTGCTTTAATTTTTTCTTAAAATGAACCAAAAAAGCACCCCCAGTTTCATGCCCATTCTGGCACTTTGTATTGTTATACCAAATGATCATTAAAAAATTGACAGCATCTGACTTTAAGGAATGTTACTAAAACTGGAATACCTCCTATTGAAAGCTGGAGTCATCTTTGATGTCATTTTATTCTTTGTTCATACTGTTACCAACAGGGACTGGGCCAAGAGTAGGTCTGCCTCAGGCTGGCCTGGACTGTGGGTTCTTGACTTTGTGCAGGAAAGATTTCACAAGATGAACCCAGGTGGTTTTGAGAGGCGGTTGACTAAAGCTGGGGACCAGGAAACAAAGGAAGGGCCTAGGGCAGAAGAAGCAACAGGACAGCCCAGGTGGGGCTCTGCTTTGGCTCCACGGAAACATTATAAGAGAGCAGTGAGCCGCGGAGGGGCTGTTTGCTCTTTTTAAATCCCGTGCTCTCTCCCTTTGGACGGGACCAGCGTAGCTGCCGAGCTGATCTGCAGTCGCCCAGCGCGTTCTTCAGGCTGTTTCCAGGCTAATTCCCTAAAGCACACCTGATCTGGCTGCTGCCATGCAACCGCTCCTTAACTCCTAGCTGTAAGCCAGTCTTCTCTAAGGTGACAGGGACCCTCTGCGCCGTGGAACTGGACTTGCTGTTCTCAAATCACAGCTGCACAACGTAGCTCAGGCTGTTTTCCTCAGTCTGGATTCTGGACTCCCGTCGGGAGGCCCATGCATCCTCACCCAGCTCAGATGCCCTGCCTTCGGGAAACGGCTTCGATTTACCTGGTAAAATCTCACAGTTCTCTTCTCTGAACCCTCACAGCAATTCACTTGACTTCTTATACTACTTCTTTGTCTTAGATTTCATTATTTGAACACTTGTCTGATCATTCTGTCCACTTGTGTTCCTTATATCATCCAGCACAGTGCCTTGCAGTTCAGTGGGACCTAAACATTCAAGGACTATTCCCACCTTAACGCCTTCCCAGGGCTCCCAGTGCTGCCCTCTTCGGAATTCCAGCAAGGCCTGGCCAGCCCACAGGGATTCAAGGCCCCAGCTCTGTGGCTTCCTGTCTTGTCTTGCTTCTCGGCGTTGCAGATGCTTGCCAAAATCAAGAATGAACCTCCTCTCTGAAGTGATTCTAATGTATTTGGTTCTGAAGGAAGGAAGGAAGGGAGGAAGAAAGACCAATGTAGCAGAAATTTCAGGCACCTTTCTACTGCCCCTTCTCTATTCAAAATAATGCTGCACATCCTCCTCCTCAGGAGGTTCCTTCTCAGTCTGCACGTATCCACGAATACTTGCCAACCCATCCCCACCACCACTCTCTGTCAAGAGTCAGGGAAGAGGGAGGAGGGGCTTGGATACAGGCATCTGCTCTTAATGAACCACCTCTTTCGAGGCTACTAGGGACAAGCAGAGTCCAATGACCTCTTGGAAGTGAGTTCAGTGAACAGTTTCTTTTCTGTTTTTCAGTAGCCACAGGAAACAGCAAACTGGCAATTTTTGCAAAAAGATTTCTCACATGAACTTTGCAAACTAATTTTTTGCAGTAATAAATGCATCTTTCCCAGAGGAGTGGGCACAGGTAGTGTAATTGATTTCAGTATAATACCTAACAGCCATGATTTACAAGTCCCTTTTATGGCCTATGAGAAAGGAAAACTCCATTTTATGCTTAGGGTTGGGAGCTTTAAGCCTTGCATGGACGAGGGTCTCTTGGGGCATTTGGTATTTGTCTGGCTTCCTAGACCCTTCTCAGAGTAGATGCTCAGGAAAAAAAAATTACTTTAAATGCATGCACCTTTTTTTTCCAGTCCTCTTACTTTTTCTCTGTTTTCCTTTCTCCTTTACTCTTTTTGCTCTAAAGTTTCTTTTCCTCACTGTTTATCTTAGGCTAGTCATTGTGACCCCGAGGCAGCCCCAGAAGTTGCCTGGCCCCGCTTTAGAAGAGCACACCTGAGGCCTCCATCGACCGCCTTCGCGCTCTCGTGGCTCCGGCCGCGCTCACAGCCCTGCTCCTCCGACCGCCCCCTGAGCCCCCCCCCCCGAACCCCCCCGCCCCCCGCCCCGGGCCGGTGTGAGCCCTGGGGCCCCCTGGGACCGGCAGGCAGCAGGTAATCTGCCTGCTCTCCCGGGGCAGTGTTCAGTAAACTCAAATGACCTTTGCCCGCCTGGGATGACAAAGGAAGTAATCAAGTTTAGAAATGTGCCAGAGGTGGCGGGGGAGGGGCAGGCCGCACCTTCCAGCTGGGCTGCGCCGACCAAATAAGGCTGTGCGAGCTGCCTCGCCCGCGCGGAGGTTCAGAGGGCCGTGTGCAGAAGTGGGGCTCGGTTTCCAGAGCGCGGCGCCTACCCACGCCGGCGGCCTGGCGGCGGCGGCAGCGCCCCTTCCTGCCGGGCTGCGGCGGGGGCAGGGCAGGCGGGCCGGGGCTCTCCCTCGTGGGGAGCCTAGGGGATGGGCTTTCCTTGCCGCGGAAAGCGACCCCCCGCAGGTTTCACCCAGCGTTTCCGTGACTCTCCTGGCTCGGTCCTAAGCAGGGCCGCCAGGGTGAGGCACTCGAACGTGTAGAAAAGGTGGGCATTTGAGGATACTCAGCTGGTAGGAACACAGACGTCGTGTTTGTGCGCCCTGGGCCGAGACACCCGGCTTGTTTACCGCACGCCGAGGTCTGGGGCCGGGCCAAGTTCGGGGCGCTTCCCGGCGGCGTTACCACGGCGTTTGCCAAATACAGCCCAGGGCAATGGCTGTGCCGACCGTGGCTCTCCGACCAGAAGCTCGGCGAGAGTCGCCTTCCTCCGTGGCGTTTGATGGCTTTCAGAACACTCACCTCGTTCTCCCCGGAGGTCTTCAGGGCCCAGCACAATGCCGTTGTCTCCCTAAGGTGCTTTACGAGCTTCCTCGACCCCGGGCTGCTGGCAGGGCCGTGAGCGAAGGGTGCTGCGACCGCCTGGCGCTCTTTCTCACTCTGCCCTCGCCCCTCTGGCTCTCCTTCCGAGACCCTTCTCATCCTGCAGTGCTGCAGACCTCGGCCCCCGGCCGAAGTCTCCTGAGGGAAGGACCAGGACCTGTGCTCAGGGTCGAATCCCTGCGCCCAGTCCCCGGCCCTGTGCCGGTGCGTGCTCATCCGGTGGATTAGATGGGCGACTGCGCGGTCCCTCCGAGCCCGCTCCCGGAGACTCCGGGGCAGGGGTGTGCGCCGCTCCGGACGCCTCCTCCGGCCATGGCCTGGGCTGTGCCGGGGCGTCGGCCCAGCGCGCACCCCTTCCTCTTTGCCTTAGGTGTTCTCTGCCATTGCTCAGAGGCTCAGGTGCACAAGCCTGCTTCCCCTAAAGTATTGGAGAGTTAGCACCCCATGGGTGTAAACACTTCCCTCTTTCACCTCCTGGACAGACGAGCAGTTCTAAGAGGCTTCATACAACTTTTCAGACAGTCGTAGAAGGAGCGTTAGGTCGATAAAGCATCTTGTGTGGGCCTCCCTCCCTCTGCCACTCACTCCTGCTTGCCGGGGTCACACGCCCCAATCCAGTGCGCGTGCATCCTACACTTCGCTTTCTGGGGAATCTAGAGTAGGGTATCTGAGGACTTGGACGCATTCAGAGCCCTTTACTTAAAAGTTCTCTCACAAACTTATTTTGCTTTCAAAATTCAGTTCCTCTGAATACGTTTCTATTCCTCTTTCATATGTCTCATTCTTTTGGACTGAGAAGTGAAAAGCAAAATTAGACTTCAGTAACTTGAGGGTTTTTTGTTTTGTTTTGCATTAACATTCCTTACCTTGGGTATATCTATACTTTATTTACTTTTGCTTTGAACATGCCCCCAAACACTGTTATCTTTAGCATTTTTCATGCTAAAGCCACAAAACAGGAAGTTAGAGAAATTGCCCCCTGGAGGCAGAACCAAACTTCGTGCCTCCTTCCTCTTCTAATCGCAGTGAAAGTGGTGTCTGCCGGAGCTGACTGGGCCTTAGGCGTCTCCGATTAGTTCCTTAGACTAAATTTCTAGAAAGATAAAGTCAAAGGGCACAAATAATAGTATATAACCAAATGCCCTCTCATTGCGATGTAGCAATTTAAACTCACACCAACATCCCTGGCTGGGTACCTCAGCCAAGGTTGTGGATTTGACCCCTGGTCAGGCTACATACAAGAAACCAGTGAATCCATAAATCAGCAGGACAATAAATGGGTCGGTCTCTCTCTCTCTCTCTCTCAAAAATAAATAAATAAATAAATAAAATTTAAAAAATAAAAACTCACATCAATAGTATAGAACAGCCCCTTTCCCTGTGCCCTTCTCCACACAGATATCCTGCTTTAATTTAGCATTTCTTTGATTCTTTCTGAACATTGGAAGAATATATGCTGGCAGCTTGCATTTTTTGCTTTGTAGAATACCTGTTTCTTTAAACAATCTTTAATAGACCTTTTGAATGTTTTATACAGTTTCCCAGCTTCCTTTGTGGAGGACCTTGAAATTCTGCCTTTATTCCCAATTTACCACCTTACAGATTGGAGACATAGAGTGAAGACTTTGAGGAAAGACCTCAGGTTTATAAATTAGGAAGTCTAGGTACAGGGTGTGACTTTCCAGGTTTTGCAAAGATTTTGTTTTATCATTTCTGAGCTGACAGTGCCATTGAGGCGGGAAGTGTCCTGAACCAAAAGAGGCGCATCGCTTAAGCGCCTTGCTGCCCTGCCCACTGCCATCCCGGTCTCCCTGGCCCTTGGCGCTTCAGCTGTCATCTGCGCTTCAGCTGGCCACAGCGTGGTTTTGGCCCGCTGCATCCATCTGTTTCAGCCAGAAAGGGTTGCTCAGCTTTACATCTTAGCAAACTTACCCAGGCATGTCAGCATCTGAGAGATTTCCATGCTCTTTCATTCAAATGGCAATAAAAACCATGAAGGACTTGGCTAATAATTAAAGAAAGATTCTAGGAATTCTGAACTCCGTAACTTTATTGCCATTCCCAGTAGGCCTGTAGGTCTGTACAGATCTGGGAAGGTAGCAAGCTGCAAAGCAGTTGCTCTAGAATACCTGTCTCTCGCTGAAGCAAGACCAGTTGCACGGTTTACACATCGAGTCCAAAATGATGCCTTGATACATTCCTATGGACCTCCCCACCGGGAGGGGGTGTGTACCTGTCCTCACACCAGGGTATTTTCGCTGATTCCTGTATCTATTTTTCCTTCAGCAGTCAAGCTCAGCAGGTCATGTTCTACATACCATGTTTAGGGCTGTTTCCAAGGAGTAAGGCTGGACTGCACTGGTCTCTTTCTCCCTGCCTACTCCTCCCCAGCGGGGCTGCCTGTCCTGCTTACTGCAGGAGCAGTATGAGAACCACACGGAGCAGCTGACAGGACACTGCTTTGGAAAGTCTAGAGCCGCCCTCCACTGAAGGCCTGCTAGGGGTTTGGTACAGGTAGCAGTGAAGCAACAGAAATAACTTTTTAGTGATGAGGTTCATGCCATCTTCCTGCTGAAAAACCTTCAATGACTGTCCTTTGACCAAAGCCCTAAGAGGGTCAGTTAATGGCCTTTGTCCACACAGAGGTGATAGCAGCCCGCCAGATGGGGGACAGAGAGCCTGTGTCCTCGAGGCACACTGTGCAGGTGGCCGCAGGGCCTGAGCCACAGAGAGGTGGACTTCTATCTGTTACGCCTTCAAAAAGGGGCCGGTCGAGGCCTCGGCCTCACAGCAGGTGCTGCCGTAGATCCACGCACCGAAAAGCAGCAGAAGAGGAGACAGGCTTGTGGTGCAGGAAATGGAGATGCAGATGTGGCGCAGATTGGCCTGCAGAGGCCTCTGCGCCTGAGACAGGTGACATGCTGTGACCTCACTGGAGGCAGGGTGTTGCCGGCTCCCTGCTGATAAAACATCTTGGCTTTGTAGTCACAACACCTGGGTTCAAAACCAACTTTAACAGACTTTCAAACAAACTACTTAACTTCATCTGTCAAGGCTCTTTAAAGGTGTTCGTGAGGTTAAATGAAGTAACAGACTTTGTGTTTTTTCAATGAAAGCACAATTACTATTACTATTACTTTTATAAAGATGCGTATCATTCTACCTTGTGTCAGATTTGCCATTAACATCTGTCTCGCCAAAGTGTAGACAAAGCCTTGTCCCATTGACACCTGTTTTTTTCCCCTCAGCAACGAGCCCAAAGCTCCCAAAGTGCATTGTGTGGAGTTGTCCATCGATACTTAGTGGCGTCATATTTCTAAATTTCACCGCTTTCAACAGAAATCTGCATATTAAGGGTAGCTATCTCCCCTACAATTCCTGTCACAAGACTGGCAGACACCCACCAGACCTTAGGGAGAAGCCGCGCCCCATGAGAAACGGTGCTCGAGTTCTGCATCTTCCTTCCAGGGACTTCCCAGATGACCCAGGTGTGCAGTGGGACACAGCGCGTGTGGCCGACATCCTGCTCCGGCACATAGAAGTGAATGACGTCAACCTGGTAAGGGGATGCTTCTCACGTTCCCGGTGGCTGCGCTCCCACGTAGCCCTCCTGCAGGCCGCGCTGGAAAGAGGCCCAGCCTCCTGAGGACAGCGCACCCTTTGTGAAGCTAAGTAACCCCGGAGGCAGCACTGGGAGGCACAGGTTTTTCCCACTGTGTCCTCTTCTCCCTCCCCCACCTCTGTCCTGCCATCTAAAAACTCAGGTCCCCCGGAGCCTGCGCTGCAACTCTCATTTGTACAGAGCTTCCCCTTTCACCAAACATTTGCGCAGTTATTGTATTGTTTTAACTTTAAAGGTAAATGTTGTTATAATTCTCATTTTATATAAAGGGAATTGAGGTTTCCAGAGGTCAAACAGCTAGCCCGAGTTTGGCAAGTAGCGAAACTAGGATTTTAAGCCTCAGTCTCCAAAGAACACAAGGATGAATTCATACCGGCTACAGGGAGGACATCCGAGTCACAGTCAGAGCAACAGGGGAGATCCCCGTCACTTGCAGAGGAGGACAGGCCCGGGAGCGCGCGGCCGGCTCCCCGGGGTCCGCGGGAGTGGCCTGGCCAGTGGCCAGGTCTCAGCCTGCCTAGGAGGCTTGCTGTTCATATCTAAACCAATAATAATCCTTCATGAGTCAATACCTAAAATTTGACCCTTTAAATCCCCAATCATATCAAAAATTAAGTACTGATAAATCCTCATTAAAAGATGAATCTTTCTGGCTGAGAAACATGTTAGGCTTTTATCAGTGATGAATTCATGGAGTGAATTAGACCTTTCATAAGAGCAGATTTTCCATGACTTACCAGTGAGGCCGCCTGTGTCCGAATGACAGAAGAGCACCTAACTGGCTCGCCCTGCATCCCGTGCGGGGGGGTGAGGCAGGTGCGCCCCGCCCTGCCAGGGCCCGTCTCTTTCTTGCTCTCTGCATTGACTCTATTTTTTTTCCCTGGCTGGAAAAATGGTCACCAGCGGCTTGCAGGTCCACATGTCCTACCTGTGCCTTACCAGGGGGTGAGTGTGAAAAGCAGAGGGTTCCGTCCACGGGCTCAGGAGTCAAACTCCCTGCCCGTTAACTGCGCCAGCCCACAGAGTCAGAGCGTCGCAGGGCTCCCAAGCCCAGCCATGGAGACCAGCCCGAAGTAAACCACTGAGGTCTGGGACGTGGGCTGCAGTGTCCCCTGGGTCCCCGGGACCAGCCCCCAAATACTCTCCTCCCCTACTTCAGTGTGTAAGAGCAGCAGATCTCCCCAATAACTCCTGCCTGAAGGATAAACCCCTCTCTCTCTAAACTTGGCTTTCTTTGATGGGCCCTTACTTAAGTAGGGAGCACTGGTGAACAGGACTGGTCCTTACTGAGGGGCTGGAGGTCTCTTAGACCACGCTGCAGCCGGCCTTGGCTCTGACCATCCAGGGAGGATCTTCAGGGCACAGACCGCTCTGCCATTCTTGCCCTCGAAAAAGTCTCCCAAGTTTGTGTCCCAGAAAAGTGATTTGTGGTCCAGGATCCCCTCGAGACTGCCTTCTCCAGGGAGCCTTCCCTGACTTCTTCAGCTCTCCTGGGATTCCTACAGTGGTGGCTGTGTGTCTTACACCGGTGACACGAGCTGCTCTTTGTCCTCTGAAGTGCAGACCGTGTTTGTGAACCAGACTGCGAGGCCTGGGAAGGAGAGGCCTGCTCCGCGGTGCAGACTGCGCCCCTCCCGGAGCTGCCGCCCTCCCCGCCCCCGCAGCTTAGAGGCCCTTCAGGGCTGTCTGTGCACATTCATTCCGAGGGGTGGGGGCCCCTCTGTTTTCAGCATAATCTTGACTTAATTTCTGTGAACAAGGAAATCCTTTCTTTTAAAAAGCTGTTTAATATACCTTGCTGTTATTAAGGAAACTCTCAAGCTCTCACAGTGCACTGGGGCTAACTTCCCTGGTTGCACTTCATGCAGTAATAGAAGTAGAAGGCCCTCCTGACCCCGCGGCCAGTGTGGACCTGAGTGGCCACAGTGGAGCTAAGCGTGGCCTTCCTTTCATACAGACCCACAATCCTGGCAGGAGGAGGGTTAACGCTAGGCAGGCGAGGGGTCACTCTGTGGCAGAGTCCTGTACCAGGCTGAGTGCACAGACCTTGGGCGGGCCCCGGTGCCATGTCTAGACCAGCAGTGGCGACTGCACAATCAGAGAACCTGAAGCACCAACAAGGAAGCATGAACAGACATGTGGCTCACAGAGCTCAGTCACAGGAAGGTGGCTGTCACCTGGGCTGAGCTGGGATGATGCCAGAAAAATCTCTCCTATGTCCAAGGCCAAAGCTGGCTCTGCACCATTAGCACAGCGTTTAGAAGGAATCTGGGTTCTGCCTGGTCCCGGCTCTGCCGGATGCTGAGCTGTCCACCCCGTCCCACTCCCTGCAGCAGCATTGAGAGAATCCCGTAGAACAGCCAGCAGGACAGAGCTGCGGAAAGGCCACTTCTGCCCTCTACAGAAAACAGCCTGGGGCCCTGCCCAACCCCTGCTTCTGTCTTTCATTCAACAAATATTTACTGAGCACCTGCTATGGGAAATGCACTGTCTGTTGTGAACTGGGGTTGCAGCAACAAGCCAGACACACCTAGTTCCTGCTCCCGTAGGGCAGGATGTCTCGGTGGCACTATGGACCTTTGTGGTGGGATGATTTTTTGTTAGAGGGGCTGTCCTTGGTATTGTAGGCTGCCTGGCGGCATCCCTGGACTGTGTCCACTAAATACCTCCTGCCTACCCACTAAAAACCCCCCTCATTCATCACATAGAATTGTCTCTAGACATTGCCAAATGGCTCTGGGGAAAAAAACTGCCCCAGGTGAGGACCACTGTCTCAGAGAAGCCAGAGCTGTCTCAGAGAAGCCAATAGCCACTGCTGTCTCTTGTCTATTGGGCACTGGGTCAGATTTCATTTGAACAAAGATTTCCGCAGCTTAGAGGGGTGGTGGATGGGGCCTGTAAAGACCTACAGGAGCGAAGCACAAGTCTGCAAACATCCAGGGAGTCAGACACAACTCGGCTCAGCCCTCCTTGCAGCAACAAGAAAAAAGAGATTATGAGAAGATGTGGACAACTTGCTTTATGGGTCACAAAATGGTCAATTTTTAGAAAAAGACCTGGGTCTTTTTGAAAAAAATTCTGCAATTTTTGGGTACAGCCCTTTATATTTGTTCATTGTCATTTATTAATCATATATTTTTTAATTTTCTATGTTTTTACTGATTTATTTTATTTTATTTTGTCTTCTTGTCCTGCCATTTATTGAAAGGGGAGACAAGAGAGTGGTTGCAGAGAAAATATTTGAAGGGCTATAGCTGGTAACTTTCCAGAATGAGAAAGACCTTAACCTACCATTTCAAGAAGCCTGATGACTCCCACACAGTATATAAGGAAATCCATATGTCGGTATATCATAATGAAGCTGCAGCATTCCGAAGAGAAAGAAAATCTTAAGGATAGGTAAAAGAATAGTTAAATTACCTGCAAAGGACGAACTTTTTCTTATTCTTGATATTTTCACTGGTTATTGAAATCTAGAGAAACATTTTTATAAGTTGAAGATAAACTTGACAGTTTGGAAAGAACTAGACTTTGCCTGAGCCTTTGAAAATAATTAAAATCCACCCCCCCCCCCAAAAAAAAGATGTGAAATGAGAAAGAAACAAAGACCTCGGAGAATTTGAAAATGCCTGAGCCAAACTCAACACGTCCCCAAATCCCCTACCAAGAGCATGCCCTCCGGCATGCCTGTGATAACAACCTGGCCCCAACCCGCTGCTCTGTCCGGTGGCAGGGACTTAGAGCTCTGACACTCTAGCCTTTATTGCTGTATGGCTCTGAACACCCCCATGTGGCGTATTTTATCTTCAGATCAACCCAATGAGCAAAGCAGGGCAGGTGTTATATTTCTGACCTCTCAGATGGGAAAACCAAGACACTGAAAGTTGAAATAACTTCCTTAGCTGGTGTGGTTCACTTGGTTGCATCGTCCTCTACACCAAAGGGTTGGGGGTTCGATTCCTGGTCAGGGCACATACCTAGGTTTCAGGTTCCATCCCCAGGGCGCATGTGGGAAGCAACTGGTCAATGTTTCTCTCTTACACTGATATTTCTCCCTTTCTCTCTCTCCCCCCTCTCCTCTCTCTCTAAAATCAATAAACTTTTTTTTTTAAAAAAGAAAGTTGAAACAGCTTCCAGTGGTAAAGTTCTGTGACTTGCCCAACAGGCTGGGGTTAACTAGTACTGAGGAGGAGAGCAGTGGCAGTTCCCCGTCCCCACTCCTCCGCCCCTACCCGCCCCCGCACCGCAAGCGTTGCATCAAACAATGGGATCAGTACTTGAGTTATATGGTTAACTGGCTTTTTTCATAGACTGTATTTTAAAATTTAAAAAGAAATTTAATTACAGGTGACATACACTGTATTATTTTCAGGTGTGCAACATAATAGGCAGCTGTTTTAGGTTCACAGCAAAACTGAGCAGAAAGTATGTCTCTAACCCCTGTCCTCCACAATTTGTTGCAATAAGTGAACCTACATGACACATTGTCATCACCCAAAGCCCATAGTTTACGTTAGGGTTCAATTTTTGATGTCATATATTCCATGGATTTTGACAAATGTATAATGACATATATCCCCATTATATGATTAGCTTTTTATAAACCTTTAACTCAGATTTTTTTAAACTTCATTATAGAGAATTTCAAGCATACAAAAGTAGAGAGAACAGTTTAATGAACCTCTGTGTTCCTATCACTCAGCCTCAATAATTAACACATAGTCAATACTATTTTCATTTAAACTCCTCCCCACCTCCTGTATTATTTTAAAGCAAATTTTTGCCATCATATTTCATATTTAAATACTTTAGTATGCAATTCTAAAAGACATCGAGTCTTTGATTAACATAACTATATCATTAGCACACCTAAAATTAATTAATATCATTGTTTTGCATTTCCAATAGTCTCATGTCATAAATGTGTTTTTATTTTGTTTTTATTTTTGCAGCTTGTTTGAATCAGGACCAGTTGGCAGGACTTTAAATTTTCTTTTAATCTGAAGCCCTACCCTCCAGCCTGTGCCTACTAAAAGTTAGCTGCCCAGAGTCAACATGTTTAATGGTCTAGTATAGAATCACCAACAGTGAATCCCTTCCCAGCCTCTTCCAAGCCTCGTTCCTGGTCCCCTTGCCCATGCTGTGTGGTCACCTTCATTCCTTGGGGACAGCTTGCCTTTCTTTCTCCGTCACCCTTAACCAACCACTGCTATTCCTTTTTCTGAGTCCTTGATTTCTTTAAAATACAGCGTCCAGCAGAAGTAAGGCCTGCTTGAGTATAGTTGGTAGGGTAATAATATGGGTGTAATGATTTATAGTTTTAATGTGAACATTTCACCTAAAACGTCCTATGCTGTGCTGGAGTATGATATTGTTATGTTGCAGAATTACATGCGTATGATTTTGTAGTAAAAGATTTTCTAAGAAAGGGTGTTATTTGTACCAGACCCTGTATTTCTTTTATTATTCAAGCTATCCTTTTATTATTTTTTTTTATTGTTCCTTGGGCTTTTTAAAAATCCATCTCTACAGACATGAAATGCTGGAACCTAGACTAAGCTTTTAGTTAATAAGCAGATCTATAGTTGTGAACATGGAAGCAGAGGCAGTCTACGAATAAACGCATTTCGCCTGTGAACTTAACCCCGGGCCATGTGGAAAGTGTCCCCTAAAGCTTTTCTGTGCTAAGGCACAAGGAAAAGAGACCCAGTGAATCAGGCAGCACCCGACATGAACAAAGTTCACAGGGCAGCCAGCCAGGAAAAGTACATGTGCGCATCACTGGCTAGGCAGATAAGAAACAGGCATTCTGAGCCCCGGCTTCTGTGGGGGCCGAATTCCACTCCGCTCCACCGGCCAGCAGCAAGAGTAAACAGGAAGACCCCGCGATGGAAAAGCCTCCCCACGAGTGGCCAAACCGATGGTTGCACTCGATTTGATCTGAGCCGGAGTCAGTGCAGATGAAACCAGAACGTGAAAAGTTCCACGGCCTCCCTCCCCTCTCCTTCCCCACGGTATGGGGGGACAGATGGCCTGGATCCAAGCCTGAGCCGAGCCCCCTGTTTCTCCGCAGGTGGTGACTTTCGACGCAGGGGGCGTCAGCGGGCACAGCAACCACGTGGCTCTGCACGCAGCTGTGAGGTATTACTCTCCGGTGGTCCGGGGAGAGGGCCCTGCTCCTTGGTCTCCGGCTGCTGCGCCGTCTCTAAGGCGCTGCCCCCTCCTTGTCTGAGCCCCAAGAAACTTTATTATCAGAGAGTCAGCGTTGCCCATGATGCTGATTGCATCTCACCACGGCCTCCCTTTGGGAACTCTCTCCAAGTCTCAATTATTGTTTCATCCCCTACACAGCTGAGGGTTTGTTATTTTACCCCATGGCCACAGCAAAGGGGTAATGGATTTAATTTATATATATTATATGTAATATATATCTTATTGATTATGCTATTACAGTTTTCCCATTTTTCCCTCCCCTTTATTCCCCTCCACCTTGCACTGCCCCTCCCCCAGCACTCCCCTTCCCCTTAGTTCCTGTCCACAGGTCGTACACAGAAGCCCTCTGGCTTCTCCATTCCCTATACTGTTCTTAACCTCCCCCTGTCTATTGTGTACCCACCATTTATGCTTCTCATCCCCTGTACCTTTTCCCCACGTCCTCCCCCCGCTCCCTCCCCACTGATAATTCTCCATGTGATCTCCATTTCTGTGATTCTGTGCCTGTTCTAGTTTACTTTGTTTGTTTTTGTGTTTTTTAGGTTAAGTTGTTGATAGTTGTGAGTTTGTTGTCATTTTACTATTCATAGTTTTTGATCTACTCTTTCTTAGATAAGTCCCTTTAACATTTCATTTAATGAGGGCTTGGTGATGATGCACTCCTTTAACTTGACCTTACCTGGGAAGCACTCTATCTGCCCTTCCACTCTAAATGATCGCTTCACTGGATAGAGTGATCTTGGATGTAGGTCCTTGCCTTTCATGACTCTGAATACTTCTGTCCAGCCCCTTCTCACCAGCAGGGTTTCTTTTGAGAAATCAGCTAATAGTCTTAAGGGAACTCTTTTGTAGGGAACTGTCTCCTTTTCTCTTGCTGCTTTTAAGATTCTCTCCTTATCTTTAATCTTGGGTAACTTAATTATTATGTGCCTTGGTGTGTGCTTCCTGGAGTCCAACTTCTTTGGGACTCTCTGAGCTTCCTGGATCTCCTGGACATCTATTTCCTTGGCCAGATTGGGGAAGTTCTCCTTCATTATTTTTTCAAATAAGTTTTCAATTTCTTGCTCTTCCTCTTCTCCTTCTGGCACCCCTATGATTTGAGTGTTGGAACATTTAAAGTTGTCCCAGAGCTTCCTAAACCTCTCCTCGGTTTTTTGAATTCTTGTTTCTTTATTCTGTTCTGGTTGAATGTTTATGTCTTCCTTCTGCTCCCTCATTGATTTGAGTCCCAGTTTCCTTTCCTTTACTGTTAGTTCCTTGTATATTTTTCTTCATTTCACTTTGCATAGCCTTCACTTTTTCCTCCCTTTTGCAACCATACTCAACCAATTCAGTGAGCATCCAGGTTACCAGTGTTTTGAACTGTGCACCTGCTAGGTTGGCTATCTGTTCATCACTTAGTTCTATTTTTGGAGCTTTGATCTGTTCTTTCCTCTGGGCCATATTTCTTTGTCTCAGCAGGCCTGGTACGTTGGAAGGGGTGGAGCCTTAGGTGTTCAGCAGGGCGGGGCAACCCAGGTGGCTGCATTGTGACCCTGTATGTGGGGAGGGGTCTGAGAGAGAACAATGCCGTTTGCTCGGCTCTCTGCCGGCTCTCATCACTTTGGCTTCTACCCACAAGCAAATTGAGCCCTTCTGGTGCTGATTCCTGGTTGGTGGGTTTGTGTACGGTCTAGGACCCTGTGGGTCTCTCCAAGAACTCTCCTGTGAGGCTCAGAGTTTCTCCTGCCACCGCAATCCCCACAGATTTTTACACCGAGAGGTTTTGAGGCTTTCTTTTCCTGCACTGGAACCCTAGATTGCACTGTCTCGCTCCCCAGCTGTTCCTCATGGTTTATCTGCACACAAACATGGGACTGTCACATCCACCAGCTGCCACCTCACCTGCCCAGTCCTCCCGCTGCTGCCTTTCCGCATGTCCTCCCTGCCGCGGCTGCCCCTCTTCACCCCTCCTACAGGTCTGGATGAATGTTTCTTCTTTAGCTTCTTGGTTCTGGGACTTCCATATAGTTCGATTTTCTGGCAGTTCTGGTTATTTTTTGTTTTTAAATTTGTTATACTCTTCCTTTTGGTTGTGTGAGGAGGCAAAGTGTAGCTACCTATGCCTCCATCTTGGCCAGAAGTCTGATTTAATTATTTGCTTTGGCCACAGAAAGCTTTAGGGCCAGATTTGCTACCCTTTGTAGCACGCGTAGGAGACTCTAAGGACTGAGCTCTGTGAACCCATGTGCCTCCAAGTTCCATCGTTTTTCCTTCCCCCATTCGCATTTATTTTGCTATCGTCTGTTGTATACTTTATACATATCGCAAATTGTTCTTTGGAGATAGGAAGATACATAACAGGAAGTCTCACTTGTGCTTCAATTATCCTGCTCACTGACTTGAACCTCGAAGATGTTAGGGACTTACTCAGGGTCCTACAAACATATGTCACCTTTCCCACCCCCTAGCAGTGCTTCCCCTGGGCACCAGGAGCAGCAGCTGGTGGACGTGGCCTGGCTGCTGAGGAAGGAGCATGGCAACTTGAAGTGAAGGTCTTCCCTTATTACCTTCTTCTCACAAGCCCAACATTCTCAGACTGGAGCAGAGAAATATGTGAAGATAGACTGTCCAACCTCCTCATTTCACCAGAGCTGCGAGGCTGAAGGACGGCAGAGGCAACTCTGAATCCAGGAATCCTAGGTGTCCACTTATTACCTCCTCAGCCCCCTCTAAAGGCTGATCCACTCTTAGGGCCTTCCAGCGGTGTCCCTAAACTGTGTGTTCCCTACTGGAGGATGCTGTGAACTGCTACCCACACAGCCTGTCACACTGTCCCTCCTGTTTCCTTGACTGTGGAACAAGGGCAGGCAGGAATGCCCTGCCCCCATAAAGACGGTTCACGTCCTGTCCCAGCCGGAGGCCATACTCGTACAGACGACCTGAAATTGCTCTAGGACCCTTCCAGTTAAGGAAAGACACATTCCCTGGTTACAGTCAGAGATGCTATTAAAAAAAAAAAATTATTGATTGATTTTTAGAGAGAGAAAGAGGAAGTGAGAGACAAGGAGAGAGAAAGAGAAACATCCATTTGTTGTTGCACCTATTTATGCATTCGTCGGTTGATTCTTGCATGTGCCCCGACCAGAGGTCAGACCCACAACCTTGCTGTATCTGGACCATGCTCTAACCAACTGAGCTACCTGGCCAGGGCCAGAGATGCAATTTTCAGTGAAGATAAATGGGAAAATGAGGTAGCCCAGGAATGGTCTTTCCAACCAACCATGTGGTTATTCCCTTGGGCTTCCAAGACGGGAGTGGACAGTCAGCCCCGCAGAGAACTGAAGCAGCGGCCCCACCTCGTTCCGGACGCACACTGAGCCTTACCAGTTTTCACCACGCTGCCCCAGAGAAAAGATGAGATTGGATCTGTTACAAACAAACCAAGAGCTCCTGGACGGAGTTGCAGGGCACGTAAAGCGAATTTGGGTGGGTCCCCTCCCAGGCCCCCCGCAGGTGGGTGGGTCCCCTCCCGGGTGGGTCCCCTCCCAGGCCCCCCCGCAGGAGTGGGGAACGCGGGAGAGGTGTCAGTCTGGTCAGGAGCCCAAGGACAGCTTTCTGCAGACAGGACTGCCTGGGGCCATTTTACTCGAAAGAGGCTGGAGTGCCGCAGTTTTTTAATACTTCTGTGTCCTCAGCCACTGTGCTTGATATAAAACAATTTCCCGATATGCCAAAGTACGTGCTCCTTTGAAAATGACCTTGCTGCAGTCCCTCGCCCCCTAAAAAGCTTCCTGGTACCAGCGTCTTACATTGTTTCCAAAAAAGTTCTCTTATCCCAGCGTGTCTGAGCTCCCCCATCCCATGTGCTTTCCCCTCAGACTTGGTTTGGATTTATGGGTCCGTCAGAAAGCTCCCGGACTGTGCGCGGCACAGCTGCCTTGAGGCTGATGGCGCCCCATTGAGAAGCAGAGATCAGCCTCTGCAATTTGATCCTTTCACTCTGCACCCCGCAGCCCTGACTGCTGTCAGGCCCGCACCCCCCCCCCCCCCAGGTCCGTCTCTTCCCGGGCTTGTCCCATCTCTTCCCCTTCTCCCCCAGGCATGGCCCCGTATCTCAGCCTCTGTCAGCTGTGTCCTTTCCGCATCTGAAAACAGAGCGCTGGCCGCTTTACCCAGCGGGGAGGTCCGTCTGCGGTCACCTACGTCATGGCGCAGGGCAAGGCTCCAAAGTCATTTCCTGCAGTCCTTCCCGAACGAGCACAGTCTGAAAAGAGGAGTGATTTGTCCGGGGATGAAGCAGACCCTAGGACCTGGGTCTCCTGTCCCCTCCCAGTGCTCTGCGGGGCACCTCACTGCACTTTAGGAAGCAAGCCTGCGAGAGATGGAGGAAATGGCCTCAGGAGCCTTACTTCGTTTCATCTAAAAGATGAGGATCTTCACACCTTACCGGTCAGGTTGTTCTGAGGGAATAAAACAAGGCATTGATACAAAGCATCTAACCGAACGGCATCCAGTGCATCATCAGTACTATCTTCCTCGTCCACTCCTTTCCAGGAGCCTTGTTGGCCCTTTCTTCTTGCCATAGATGGTTGCTTGTGGAAGCTGCCAGAAAAACCAAAGAAGCCTCGCCAAAGGAGGGAGACTGTTGGGCAGGGAGGACCACACAGCTGCAATGTAAATTACAGGAAGCACATCCCAGGAGAGGCAGCCCCAGGCGGGAGCCCACCCACCGGCCAGAGCCGTCTCCCAGAGTCCCAGCAGGCCCAGCCGCGGGGCCACCCTGAGGGCCGAGCCCGAGGCCCTCTTCCACCTGCTGCTCTGCTGCTTGGGCCTCGGCGCACCTCTCCGCCTGTCTGTCCCCTAACGCTCCTGGGTGCAACTGCATGAGCCCCTCAGTTGCAAGCAGAAATGCCAAGGGGATAAGCTTTGTCTTCTGAACTCCCCTTCCTTCCCGTGTCTGGGCCTCCGCTCCGTTGGGGGCCGGAGGACTGTCCTCAGTCTGGGCTGGCCCCCAACCCCAGGCACTAATGCTCCTCTGAGCAGAGGACAAGTCCCCCTACTTTCATGCTTTCATCCCTCTGCCTGCCTTCTACTCTCACCAACTTACAAAAATGGTTTGCTACACTCCCTAGGTTCATTTCAGTCCTCATCTGTCTTGAAGGTTTTTGTGGCACCTGACCCTGCCTGTCACTCGCTGAAGTGCTGCTTTGACCTGTAGAGCCAGCTGGTCCTCTCTCCTCTGGCCCCTCTGGCTACTCCTCAGCCTCCTCCTGGCTTCCTCCCGGGCCCTGTCCGCAGTGCCCGCCCTGCACCGGCTCCTTCCAGCGCGGCCCCTCTCTCCGCCGCACTGGCCTCCCAGCCCTGTCCTCGGAGACCCTAACCGACTCAAACTCAGAATTTCCCCGGGACTCTGTCCAGACTGCAGGAAGAGTCACTTTTACTCTCAGGATCCCAGAACCCTTCTTCAGATTTCTCTGTTCCCAGGGCTCTGCTGGGGAGTCAGGCCCATGGT
Organism: Pteronotus mesoamericanus; assembly: GCF_021234165.1. Lineage (NCBI taxonomy): Eukaryota > Metazoa > Chordata > Mammalia > Chiroptera > Mormoopidae > Pteronotus > Pteronotus mesoamericanus. The sequence continues at coordinate 3,424,758 of NW_026555090.1, forward strand.
GTATCAGTTCCCTCCCAACCTCTCTTCCTTAACCTCTCCCAAGGACCCCTTTTCATCTGCGTCTACGTGTCTGTGTGTTGGGGGCCACCTAAGTCGTCCTCCCTCCCCCAGCTTTCAACACAAAGAGGGCACGGCATTCTCCTTCCTCCTCTTATGGCAGGAGAACAGGCTGGCGTCACTGTCAGAGGGGGGAGTGGGGCGGGTCACAAGGGGGAAAGGAACTATCAGGGAAGAAACGTCATATTTTAAAATATTCTCCCACCATGTCACATTACAGATGTAAAAGAGGAGGGGCCTCAGGAGCCCACTGCAGTCACCTTCCTCTCGCGGGCAAAGCCTGAGCCAGGGCCTTTTGAAAGCCGTGGCCAACCTCCACGTCGGCTGTCCTTGCGTAAGGTGCCACCACAGTCCCTTCAGCTACAGCCATGACAGGGAATCCCATAAATCTGTGTGGCAATTTATGCAAAAGAAACTACCTAGAAATGTACCTGGAGGGACCGTAGGGTGCGGCCGGCTTACTCTGAGGGACTTCCTGTTACCTGCAAAGGGGTCTAACTCCTCTCCATCTTGTCCTTTGCCCCCTCCAGGACCCTGCACTCAGAAGGGAGGTTACCTGAAGGTAAGGCCCGTCCCTCGTGCCAAAGGCCGCTGGATAAGGTAAAGCCACGGTCTGCTAGCAAACTTGTTAGTGTGAGATTTGTGAATATGTATGCAGAGCTGCCCCAGGCCAAGCAGAGGTGGGGCGGGGGTGGGAAAACTGGCCACCCTCACCCTAACTTGGCTGGGTGTTTCCGTCAGTGCAGGTCCCCAAGTCTCAAAACCAGTTTGTATCCATTGAGAAGCGCCCACCAGCCAGGCAGCCTCCACATGCAGGGGGAGGCTGAGGGTGTTCGTGTGGATTCTCCAGAGAAACAAAACCAATAGGGGATTCTTTATTTATTGCTTTACTTATTATAAGGACTTGGTTCAGGCAGTAATGGAGAATGAGAAGTCCCATGATCGGGCTGCCTGCAAGCGGGAGCCGATGATGTAACCCCAGCCTGAGGGCAGGAAACACCGCATCCAGGCTCAGTCGGGCCTCCCCTCCTCCGCGCTGGTCAGGCCCTCGGCTGTCCGGGGAGACCCCCCCGGGGGCGGGCGGCCTGCTCCACTGACTCAGATGCACATCTCCTTCAGAAACGCCCTCACGCGCACCCAGAAACAATGTGTCGCCAAACATCTGTGCGCCCTGTGGTGCAAGTGACACGGAAAACCACACTAGCCTTCCCCACTTACCTGCCCGGCTCCCTCACCATCTTTCCACCTGTTCTTTCCGTCTGTCCATCTTAGCTGACATCCCCCAGTCATTAGCCAGGTTGTGAGTGATGGGTGCTCGATGGATTAATCTGCTCGAGTTAAAAACTCTTCCTAAGTCAAAGGGTGGTGCTTGCCCCCACTTGCTCGTTCACTGTGTGGCACAGATGCTTCTCCTCGCTGAGCTGGTCTCTGTCTGCAAGTGGGGGGAACGTCCATCCCTCACAGAGATGGAAGAAGGTGAACGAATGAAGACACAAGCAGTGTGCGCCCTTTCTGAGCGGGCTTACTGGGCTTGCGAAGCCGTGCGGCCTTTGGAACATGACTGCAGTTCATTTGATTCGTGTATGTCAACCTTGTGAGGCAGGCGGGTCCCGCATTATCAACGTCATTTCACAGATGAGAAAAAGCCAGTCAGTTCTTTCGTGACAGTGCAGGAACCAGGTCTAGAGACTGGTCATGTCCCTTTGCCTTGGCCCTGAGGTAGCCAAATCCCAACCTCTAGAAACCCGCCTTCCCTTGCTAGGACCCGTAGCGGGGAGAGGGCAGCAGGCCAGGTGCTCTGGGACAAAGAGCAGCTTTGGTGCCGAGGAGCAGCCCCCACACTGCCCGGCCCTGCCCTGAGCCCCAAGGGACAGCAGGGTGCTCAGGAAAATCTGCCCCGAAGCAACAATGCTCTTCCCTTCTCCCCACTCCTTTGCCGCCAGGGTGCAGGGTGCTCACCCTCCAGTCTGTGAATCTGCTGCGCAAGTACATCTCCCTTCTGGACCTGCCCTTTTCTCTGCTTCACACCGGCGATGTCCTCTTCGTGCTCACCAGCAAAGAAGCAGCACAGGCCAAGGTGAGGACTGCGACTTCCCAGACCCCCAGCTCCAGATCTGTGTCCCAGACTCCTGGCTCCTCAGGGCCCTGACCAACAGCCTTTCACAGAAGTTCGGCTTCTGTCCCTGAGCGTTAGTACTGCTGTTCTATACACCCTAGAAGTCATAGATTTTCAAGAACTTCTACCTTTTTTTCAGATTATAAAAATAATGCATGCTACCCTGGCCAGGTAGCTCAGTTTGTTAGAGCATCCTCCCAATACACCAAGGTCAGGACACATACAAAAGGTGACCGATGGATGCATAAATGAGTGGAACAACAAATCAATGTTTCTCTCTCTCTCTCTCTTTCACTTCCTCTCTCCCTCTCATCAATTAAAAAATGCATCTTAATGCTATTAATTTCCCTTGAAGTATTCCTTTAGCTGCACCTGGTAAGTTTTGATATATAATTCTACTGTCATTCAGTTGTAAGTAATTTAAGTTTCCATTGTGAGTTCCTTTTTATTTTTTTATTGATTTGAGAGAAAGAATGAGAAACATGGATTTGCTCTTCCACTTATTGATGCATTCATTGGTGGTTTCTTGTATGTGCCGAGACCGGGGATCGAATCCACGACGTTAGTGTCCTGGGACATTGCTCCAACCAGCTGAGCTTTCTGATCAGGGTGTGAGTTCCTCTTTAATCCATGAGGTATTAGGGGTGCATGTATTTTAGAGTTCGCAAATGTGTGCGTGTAGTCAATCCTCATTATCCGCAGGATTCATACTTGCCTACTTGCTAAAATGTGCTTGGAACCCCAGGTGAATACTTGCAGTGCTTTTGTTGTCATTCAGAGACATGGGTATTTGCAGAGCAGTGAAAAATTTGTCATCCACACGCACACACATTGCCAACTGAGGTTGAAGAAGGTGAACCTCTGCCTTCTTGTCTCAGCTAATACTGTAAAAAACTGTCCTTTTTGAAATATTCAGTGCCACATTGTTCTCAATCCCGTGATTTTTGTTGGTGAGTTTGCTTTTTTAACTGGACTCTAGTTATGGTGCTGTAGTGCTGTCCAGTGATGCTAAGCACAAGAAGTCTATAACGTGCCTTGTGGAGAAAATACACGTGTTCGAGAAACTTCATTCATGTGTGAGTTAGAGTGTTGTTGGCCGTGAGTTCAATGTTAATGAATCAGTAGTATATTAAATAAGGTGTCTTTATACAGAAACCCACATAAAACAAGGTTATGTATTGCTCAGTTGCTGAAAACATGACCAGAGGTTAAACCTGTATATACCCTAAGAACAAGGATGCAATGTCAACTAGTGTGTTTGCACTCACTTTACAGAACATTACCATGAATAATGTGAATTATATATATTCCTATAGATAATATTATATATCATATATCACAATCATATATTGATACATATGATTATGATTATGTGTGGTTATATGAGAATATATATAATCTTTTTATTGTTGGTTTATAATTTAATTGCTTTCTAGTCAGTAAATGTGGCTTGTGTGATACTGATCTTTAAAGATTTCTTGAAATTTAGCACGTTCAGACTGCTGGCTGATCAACCCTGCCCAAGCCTGTTACTGTAGTTTAGAATATTGTCACTGATACATACTTGATTCCTGGCCCTTTATTGTTGTTGTTGTAGTTTTTTAATTGACTTGACAGAAAAACATCAATTTGTTTTTCCACTCCTTGATGTGTTCATTGGTTGCTTCTAATATGCTCCCTAACTGGGGATCGAACCCACAACTTTGGTGTGTCAGGACCTTACTCCAACCGACTGAGTCACCCAGCCAGGGCCTCCATTGTTTCTTTCACCCCACACTTTCTCCTCTCCAGGTTCGCTTTTCTTTTTGCGGATGCATATTCTTCAGCAGTTCTTTAGTGAAGGTCTCAAGGCAAATTTGCTTAGCCTTTAAATGTTTGCATGTCCTATCTTTTGGGTGAGTTTGCTGGAAGTAAAAGTTTGCATTACTTTCCCCTCAGTGTGTGTTAGGACGTAACTCCCATCCTTATTTTTTGGCAGCATCTATGCTGACGAGGAGCCTGTGGTCAGTATAATCTTATTCATGTGCAGTTCATCTCTTTTACGGTAGCTTTTAAGATTATCCATGTAATTCTGCGGTCTTATGGTATGTCTGGTGAACTTGTTTATGTTATTCAGCTCAGTACTCTCAAACTGAGCACCCTTGTGTTTTAGCAATTCTGAAAAACCCTTACCTATTAATGTCTTCAAATATCCCTTGTGTGAAGTTCTCGCCATTCTTTTCATGGACTGCTATTTACATATTGGCCTCTTAATCTATGCGTTGTGTCTCCTAATTGTTCTTTCAAATTTTTTTCTGTATTTCATATATTGTTTTCGTTTTTGAGATTCCTAATTTTTTATTTTATGCCCACCTATTGTTTCACTTCTTGTTTTTTATTTCATAATTCCTTATTCTTTAAAATTGGTATTCTTCTATTTAGCTCTTTCAATGTCCTAAATGCAGTCACTTTAGTCTCTGACAAGCTCTATATAAAATTATTTTTATCTAGATATATTAATGCTCTGAGTGCTGATTTCAATAGTTTTATTTCTCTACATAAAAATCCTTCCTGTCTTCAGGAAATCTGCTTTGTAAATTAGGGGAAAGATGTGTTCATTGCTGGACGAGGGGGTCGTGTCCCCCTCTTCCTGTGTGCTCCCCTTCCCTGCCGGGAGTCTGCAGGTGTGTGAAGGCCAGAGTCAGGCCCTCTAATGGCAGCTCCCAGCACAGAGCTAGCAGGCAACTTGGCTCGGTGCTGATTTCACGGCATTCCACTCGCTGTGGGCTGCGTAACTGGCAACGCGTTCCCCAGCCTCTTTCACAGGCGAGGGAGCCACCGGCCCCCGAGCCACGCAGCCGGCCTGCGCTCCCTGTGCCAGACCCCCTTCCGTGAGCGGCCTTCAGAGCAGAATTCTCCGCCACCATGGTGCTCAAGGCTGTCGGCCGGCTGGCCCTCTGTGTGTGTTCTTTGTGTTCACGATGCTATTGGTCTTAGTTTTGACCCATCCTCATCTTCTTTGTATTCTCTTTGCATTTTTCTCTCTTATTGCTATATGTTTGGAACAGGAAGCATAAATTATTGTTTCATCTAAAACAAGTCAGAACACCTGAATAATGTTGAGAATAAGAAAATGAAAAGTAAAATAGAATTACCATGCGATCCAGCAATCCCACTTCTGGGTATATCAAAAGAATCTAAAGCAGGGTCTGGAAGAGTTATATACACATCTGTGTTCACCTCAGCACTACTCACAATAGCCAAGGGGTAGACGCCACCACAGACCACAACAGGTACATGGATAAAGAAAATGTGGCAGCTACCTACAATGGAATTTCAGCCTTAATAAAAGGAAGGAAGCCTTGTCACATGCTACAACATGTATGAATCTTGAGGACATTATGCAAAGTGAACTAAGCTAGTCATAAAAGGACAACTACTGTGTGATCCTACTTCTAGAAGACGTCCTCACTAGTCAAAATCACGGGACGAGAAAGAAGAGGGGTGGTTGCTAGGGGTGAGGGGAGGAAATGGGTAGCTGTTCAATGAGTATAGAGTTTTATTTTTGCAAGATAAAAAAGTTCTGAAGATCAGTCACATTGTGATTAAGGCCATGGCGAAGATGGTGAGTTTTATATTGTGTGCTTTCTACTACAATTAAAATAAAAGATAAATTGAAGATAATAACATTTTGCTAGCAAAATGGAAACGATCAAATTATAGAACCTATTACTGGAGCATTAAATGAAATAGGTGTGTAAACTGATATAACTTTTTAGGGAAGTAATAGTAATAAATGTCAGAAATCTCAGAAATTGTTGATATTGTTGATATAGTAAGTGAAAACAAATAGGTTATAGAACCATATATGTATATATACATTTTGCACACATACACACATGAAAAAAGTCAAAACATGCAAAAATATCAGTATTGATTACCTCTGCGTGGTAGGATTCTAGCTGAGTTTACTTTTTTCCTTTCATTTTTAAAACTTTATAAAATAATCATTATTACATGTACAATACAATAAATTTATATGTTGACCTAATAATTTTTATCTCCAGAATTTCACCCTAAAAAAATGAACAGAGATGTGTCCAGAGATTTATGAGCAAGAATGCTCAGTACTATGCTTTGTGATAGCAAAAAAAGAGACTAAGGGCCGGCAGGGGAGTGAGTATTGGACAGCCAGCAAAATCACAGTTTGAAAGACATGTAATGCGAATGCTACAGTGGGGAGGGTGGAGGAGAAACAGTTTTGATATTTTGTAGTATTCCCTTGGAAAATTTGAACAAAAAGTAATAGAAAAGTTAAGTGTGTAAGAAACCAAATTGGCAATAAATAGATAATCCCTGTAAGTGCCCATCTTATTGAGTGGATACTGAAAAGTCATCGAAAGTTTGGGGGGATCCAAATAAAGTGGCAACTTGGGTAGCATGGTGTGGGAATTCTTACAACATGGAAACTATTCTAAGTAGACAGAACAAGTATCTCTGGACTATAAAGTTCATCCCTTTGCTCCAGTTTTTTCTAAAATGAACATTTTATTTTTACTGTGGTCTTCAAAATGTTAACACTATCCTGTGAGTTCATCCATGTGTTTCTGCAAATAATTTTAATTTAAAAAATTTAGTTGAACTTCCTGTTGAAACAATGCTGTATCATACTTTGCCTGAATATGTCCTGTGGTGCTAGTTCCCTTTGCCAGTTACAGCTTGTGGTTATTACAGGTGTGCTTACATCCTTAAAGCCATGTATGATCTGACAGTAGATATAAAATCAGTTGTCCAGACACAGGTCTGTAATGATTTTAACTGAGAGAAGAAGATTCATCTTGATACTTAGAGAAAAGCAGGCAGGAACCATTTATACTTTTATATGTTTACATATAGTTAAATCAGTTGCTGTGATCTATTCTATTTAAAAACTGAACTACAGTAGAACTGAGTAACAAGATAATAAACATGTCTTCCACTGGGTGGCAAAGGGTGCCCATACCTACGTGTACCATTCTTTCCTCTAATGATGATGGTACCTTCCCAGCCTACTGAATTCAGAGGACAGTGTTCCAGCTTGCTTCCTGCAAAACATCCCTGTACATGTTCTGTATGTGAAGGATTGGAGCAAAGTGATTAAGAAAGAAGGCTCCAGAATAGATCCGATGCCTCTGGCCTCAAATGTCAGCTCTACTGCCTACTAGCTATTTGAGATTGATGAGTTTCCTCACCTATTTTGTCTAAAGCAATAATAATAGTACTTAACTCACTGGTTTGTTACATTGAAATAGTGCCTGGAGACTGAGCGCTCTCGCTGCCAATAGCATCATCTGCTATTATCACCGGGGAGTAAGTTGAGGTGGCAGACGGGAGGCAGGGGTTGGAGGCCAGTCCGGCAAGTTCCGAGGGCCATCGGAAGAAGCCAGACAAGGCTGGCTCTCACATGAGGTGTGTTACTGGGAGGAAGACAAAACTGGAAAAACTGGAAACTGCTCCAGTGCCAGTGTTTCATAGCTGCTTCCCTGATTTTTCCAGAGAGCCATGTCCTGCCACCGCAGCCAGCTCCTCTGGTTCCGCCGGCTCTATGTGCTCTTCTCCCGCTACATGAGAATCAACTCTCTGCACTTTCTCTGAAGCCTGGAAGCCTTTTCGGATCAAGGAACAGGGAAGGAGTAAGAAGACCAGGAAGCCCGGGCTCTGGTCTGGAGCTGGCTCCTCTCCTGGAGTCAAAGGAGATCCCGCGGCGGTGGGGGCGGTGGGGGGGCACCCAGAATTCTGCTGTCAGAGCTGTCAGCCCCTAATGACAGGGAGGCCAGGCAGGCCAAGGGGCTGTCTAAGCTTCACATCTCCCTCTGGGGAAAAAAACCATAAAAAATAACATAATGAGATAAATCCGGTGATACATTCATGTTTGGTAATAAAGAAAAATGTTCATGATATATTAAATTTCAGAAAGCAGTCTAGGAATGCCAAAATCCAACAATGGTACACATACACACACATACACATAAAAGTCTGTAAATAAATATACATATATACAAGGCTATATATCCATAAGGTCATCTTTCTACAATGAACATTTATAATTTTAAAGGATTTTTGTTGTTTATGAGTAGTTTTTTTAAAGACTATTTATTTATTTTTAGAGGGGGGAAGGGAGAAAGAGAGGGAAAGAAGCATCAATGTATGATTGCCTCTTGCATGCCCCGCTACTGGGGACCTGGCCCGCAGCCCAGGCCTGTGCCCTGACTGAGAATCGAGCCAGCGACCCCTTGGTTCACAGGCCAGCACTCAATCCACTAAGCCACACCAGCCAGGGCTGTTTATGAATAGTTTGTTATTGTTTATGCTTTTACCTTTGTCCCTGCATTTTCTCCCTTTGGCCACCTCCAGCCGGCCACACCCCTCCCCTTCCTAAGGCAGTGCCCCTGTCATTGTTCATATCCGTGGGTCATGCATAAATGCACTCCAGCCAATCCCTTCACCATCCTTCATTGTGTATGAATAGTTTTTATGTAAGAAAATACTTTTGATATAGTGTGAAATTTTTAAAAATATATAGTCAGTATAATTTCAATTATGTAAAATGCTAGCCACTTATACAGCGCTGGTAGACACATAAATGGCAACCTCTGCAGAGGAAAGTTGGCAATTTCTGGAGAAGTTATATACCCTCTGATCCAGCATTTCCACCTCTGGTGACTTACACTATAGATTTCCTCAGATACCAAAAGAGGTATGGAAGGGATAGGCGTTGAAACGCTTTTAATAGTAAAATACCGATCAAATGTCTGTCAATTAAGGATTATTTAAGTAAATTGTAGCTAAAACAGTAAAGTATCACAAAACTATTTTTTAAATCAAATTTTGGCTTTATTTCATGTTCACTAGGTCAGTTCAAACTCCTGTCTACACCTTGTGAGTTGGGTGAGCGGGGCTGGGCTGTGGTCACCTTGGCCTTTTCAAGTTACAAATCAGTAGCGGCAGTGCAAAGGTGGACCACACATGCGGAGTTTATTGCATCATCGTAAACAAAAAGTTTTGTTTCCTGATCAGATACCCAAAAGGTAATAAAAGAAATGTAACTTAGCTCCAATTTGAATGCTTGTATTACAAAATATAAGCCTCACGTTGACATTTTTATTTATTTTAAAGATTTTATTTATTTACTTTTTAGAAAAATTTTATTTATTTACTTTTAGAAAGGGTGGGGGAGAAAGAAAGGGAGAGAAACATCCATGTGTGAGAGATGCATCAGTTGGTTGCCTCTCGTGCACCCCAACCCGGTACCCGACCTGCAACCCAGGCATGTGCCCTGACCAGGAATCGAACTGGCGACCTTTCGTTTCACAGGCCGGCGCTCAGTCCACTGTGTCACACCAGCCAGGGCTCACCTTGGCATTTTTAAAGGACTTGGTGTGATCCTCTGTAAGGCCTTCCATGTCATAAAAGTACCCACCCTACCACATCTACATACAAAGGCTGCACGTTTTCGTTGTACCCGTAGTGCCGTCACAACTACGAGAGAACGAGTCACGTTGGCTGGCGTCCAGTCTAGCTCGCAGTGGCCACGGCAGCCCAGCCTCGCACCCGCACGGAGGGCGTCCTCACCAGACGCCACCCAGGACCAGCCACAGCTTCCGACTGGCCTACTCGGTTCTAGCATAGTGACCACACACTGCCACACATTTGACAAATTCTACCATTTATTTTCAGAGTTTCTGATAAAATAGGCAATTATTCCATTTGTGTACTTTACATGTTATAAAATAAGAAACGTCCTATATTTGTATTCTCTAAGATTCATAAGTAAAAACATTATTAAAACCTACACATCCTTGGAAACTCCAGCATTTCTAGTGTATGATATTTCTACTTGTAATATAATTCGACCAGACAGAACTCTGTAACATCCGAGTTGTCACACAATCCAGAAGGCACCTTAATTAAGAAGAGAAAGGAAGGAAAGGGAGAGGGAAGAATCACCACATGCAAACATGATCTCAATTAAGAATTCCCTGGGGAGGAGCTGTATCCATGTTCCAGAGTCGAGGGACGGCACCTGGTTCGGAACAAGGGCCGGGGTACAGCTCCAAATCACTGAGGCTGGGACAGTTACTGTCCTCTGTCGGAGAAGCCTGCCAGCAGCCCCTCCTATGGCTCCAGAGCAGGCTGGTGTTTGCCAGTTCTCGCCGCTGGCCCAAAAGAGCAGAAGCTGGCTGGGCTCCCACCCCTCACTGCTTTGCCACCATGCAGGACCAAGGGTGGCCAGACACAGTACAAAAAGGGGAACCCTCCCGGAGGAGGCTCACAGGGAACGGGAATTGCGCTCTCAAGTGAGCAGTCCTCACTGAGGGAGCTGTTAATGTAAGAGACATCATTAAAAATAATAATGGGATGGCGTCGGTACATGCAGTGCTCACTTCCTCCCACAACCCTGACAAAATTACAACTAAATTACAGAATAACCATCATTCAGAACTGCCTGAAATCTGAGTGGAAGTCCTACAACTAGGCATTTAAAGAAGAAGCCACATGGGCACTGTTAGGAGGGGCAGAGCAGCATAATGGGCTGGTTCCACACCCATGTGTGGTGGATAAAAATTGGTGGTAAAAACCAGCAGGGAGTGAGACCAAGTGAGATGGAGGGCTTCTGGAGTCCCGAGGACCAGCGCTGTGGCAGCAGCTTGAAAGGCACCAGACACATACAGGGATGAACTGAACTGTCTGGCAGCTGAATGAGAGCTGGAGGGGCAACTCTTTCCCAGACAGAAGTGCTGGCAGAGGCCATTGTTCCTTTGATGAGTCCTCCACCCACAGAGCCAGCAGGTGGGCACCACATCTGAGCTTCCATCAACCTGGCTCACACTGTTGGACTCACCCTGTTGATTCCCTGAGACCCCATCCCAACCAATTTTAGGCTCATTCGAGCTGTTTCCAGTGGCTTCTCCATACAAATGGCCTGTCTTGGCTCATGCTTCAGACTTTACTTTCCTAAAATCTCTCAAACAAGCAGCATTTGGCCTTGGCATACCCCATACCTCTCACAAAGTGTCCCCAGGCCTGGCACTAGCAGCAGCCAGACTTGGTTCACAGCTTGGCCTTCTGTGGGCACCTCCAAGCCCAGAAAATCTAGCAGCCGTCTGTAGATTACTCTATAGCTCATACTGGGTGGCCCCAAGCAAAACACAGGTGGCAGCTGACATTGCCAGTGCAACCAGTAGACAGCTTTGTACCACGTCAAAGCATCACCCAGCCACCTGCACAAGCAACACACTCAAGAGGCAGGCTCAGTGGACACCAGAGCCCTGCTGAAGTAAGTTCTGCTCTGTGGGGTGGGCCCCAGAACAGCTGATCCTCCATATGGTTGCAGCCACTCCTTGCAGCTGATTGGCCTGGAAGTAAATCCCTCCCATTAACATGCCAACAGCAATCAAGCCTCAACTACAACAGGATGGTGTACACAGCCCACAGGCTGGTGGGAGGTACACCTGGAGTGCCAAGCTTGGGTGAGTGGGAAGGCTGTGCCACTGGATTCTACAGGACACCTGCTACATTAGGCCACTCTACCAAACCCTGGAGAGGTAGCAGGTCTACCTCACATAGAAAGAAACACAGGGAAGCAGCCAAAATGAGGAGACAAACATGTCCCGAGTGAAAGAACAGAACAAAACTCCAGAAAAGAACTAAACAAAATGGAAACAAACAATCTACTATGTGCAGAGTTCAAAATACTGTTTATGAGGATGCTCAATGAACTTAGAGAGACAGTAGGTGAACTTAATGAGAACTTCAACAGCATAAAAAAGGACATGGAAATCATAAAAAAGAAAAAGTCAGAAATGATAGATACACTAACTGAAATGAAGAATAATTTCCAGGGCATCAGCAGTAGCATAGATGAAGCAGAGAATCAAATCAGTGATTTGGAACATAAGGAAGCAAAAAAATACCCAGTTAGAACAGTAAAAAGAGAAAAAGAATCCAAGAAAATGAAAATAGTGTAAAGAGCCTCTGGGACAAGTTCTAGTGTACCAAACATTCACATCATGGGGGTCCTGGAAGGAGGAGAGAGAGAAAGAAACTGAGAATATATTTGTAAAAATAATGATGGAAATTTCCCTAACCTGGTGAAAGAAGTAGACATAAAAGTCCAGGAAGCACAGAGGGTCCCAAACAAGATGAACTCAAAGAGGCCTACACAAAGACACATCGTAATTAAAATGCAAAAGGTTAAAAGCAAAAAGAGAATCTTAAAAGCAGCAAGAGAAAAGCAGTTAGTTATCTACAAGGGAGCTCCCATAAGACTGTCAGCTGATTTCTCAATAGAAACTTTGCAGGCCAGAAGGGATTGTCAAGAAATAGTCAAAGTGATGAGAAGCCAGGACCTACAACCACGATTACTCTACCCACCCAAGCTATCAAAAAAATATGAATGATTGAAAATATGAAAATGGCAATAAACACATCAATCAACAAATGAATCTTTTAAAAAAAACCAATGGGGGGGGGAAGAAGAAACAAAGTATAAAATGTAATAAACATAATGGGAATGATATGAAAAAAATAAAATCAGAGTGGACTTCCAGTCAAGATAGCGGCACAGGTAAACATGGATCACCTCCTTGCACAACCACATCAAAATTAAAAGTAAAATATGAAAAAAATCACTCAGGAATGTCAGAAATCAAGCTGAATGGACGTCTGACCACTACAAATTAAAGAAACCACATCCACCCAGACTGGTAGGAGGGGCAGAGGGGAAGAATAGACTGGTCCCACATCCATGTTTGGTGGATAAAAATTCAGGAGGAATATCTTGGGAGCAAGGAGTCCCCCCAAGCCCAGGGTTCCAGTGCCAGGAAGAAAAGTCCACATTATTTCTGGCTGCAAAAACCAGTGGAGATTGAGTTGGTGGAAGAAACTGCCAGTCTCAAGCAGTTCCTCTTAAAAAACCCATTACAAGGACTTACTCAGACTCACCACTTCTAAGCTCCATCACGGGTGTACAAGGAAGAACTGAAGTGTCTGGCATCGAGGCAAGAGCTGGAGGACAGCTTTCTCTCAGACAGAAAGGCAGGCAGAGGCCATTGTCCCTTTTCTGAACCCTCTACAGAGCCACAGAGCTGTCAGGCTGGTGCCATATCTGAGACTCCTCCTTTAACCTGACTAACACTGTTTTTCCCTGCCCTGGAGATCGCCAGAGACTCTGTCCCACCCACTTTACAGGCCCACCAAAGCTGCTTTTCCACATGAAAGGCTGGCCTTTGTTCATGCTTCACAACTTCCTAAATCCTGTCAAACAAGCAACAGCCAGCTTCAATGAGCCCCTAGCCCCATATCTCTTGCTTAGTGGCCCCAGGCCTGGCACTAGCAGCAGCCACCCTAGATTCACAGCTTGGCTTCACCTGGGGATCTCTAAGCTTATCACAAGCCATCTCAGGTTGCTTTATAGCTCAGACAGGGTAGCAATGGGCAAACCACAGGTTCCCAGGTGGGGGCTGCACCACCTGGGAAACCTCAGAACCTGTTCACCAAGTGAAGAGCTACAGACCACATCACCAACCTACTCCCACACAGCTGATCCTCCATGGATGGTGGAGATTGGTGGTCAGTGGTCACAGCCAGTCCTTGCCGCTGACTGGCCTAGGTAAACCCCTCCCATTGACCTTCCAAAAGCAACCAAGTCTCAACTACAAGAGGAGAGTGTCTCAGCTCACACGAAGGGCACATATCAGTTTGGGTGATAGGGGAGGTTGTGCCCCTGGACCCTATGGGACACACCTACTACGTAAGGCCACGCTACCAAGACAGGGAGTCATAGCAGATCTACCTAGTACATAGAAACAAACACAAGGAGGCTGCCAAAATGAGGAGACAAAGAAACATAGCCCAAATGAAAGAACAGATCAAAACTCCAAAAAAAGATCAAAACAAAAGAGAGATAAACAATCTATATCTATCAGATGCAGAGTTCAAAACACTTGTTATAAGGATGCTCAAGGAACTTAGTGAGGACTTCAAAATCATAAAAAAGATCCAGACAGAAATGAAGGATACACTAATTGAAATAAAGAACAATTTACAGGTAAAAAATAGTAGAGTGGATGAAGTTGAGAATCAAATCAAAGATTTGTAACATAAGGAAGCAAAAAACAACCAATCAGATAAACAAGAAGAAAAAAGAATCCATAAAAACAACGGTAGTATAAGCAGCTTCTGGGACAACTTCAAGCAGTCCAACATTTGCATCATAAGAGTGCCAGAAAGAGAAGAGAAAGAGCAAGAAATTGGAAATCTATTTGAAAAAATAATGAAAGAAAACTTTCTTAATTTAGTAAAAGAAATCGACATGCAATTCCAGGAAGCACAGAGAATCCCAAACAAGATGGATGCAAAGAAGTCCACTCGAAATACATCATAATTAAAATGCCAAAAGTTATGAATAAAGAGAGAATCTTAAAAGCAGGGGGAGAAAAGCAGTTAGTTATCTACAAGGGAATTCTCCTAAGACTGTCAGCTTATTTTTCAAAAGAAACTTTGCAGGCTAGAAGGGATTGTCAAGAAATATTCGAAGTCATGAAAAGTAGGGACCAACAGCCAAAATTGCTCTATCCAGCAAAGATAGCATTTAGAATATAAGGGCAGATAAAGAGCTTCCCAGACAAGAAAAAACTAAAGGAGTTCATCATCACCAAAGCATTATTATATGAAATGTTAAAGGGACTTACTTAATAAAAAGGTCAAAACTATGAACAATAAAATGGCAATAAATACACATCTATCAACAATTGAATCTTAAAAACAAACTAAGCAAACAAGAACAGAGACAGAATCATGAATATGGAGAGCGTTTTGATGGTTGCCAGATGGGAGGAGGTTTGGTGGAACAGGTGAAGAGGTGAAGGGATTGAGAATTACAAATAGGGCCCTAGCTGGTGTGGCTCAATGGATTGAGCGCCATTTTGCGAAAAAAAGAGTTGCTGGTTCGATTCCCAGTGTAGGGCACATGCCTGGGTTGTGGACCAGGCCCCCAGCAGGGGGCACGCAAAATGCAGCCACACATTGATGTTTCCCTCCTCTTTCTCCTTCTCTTCCCCTCTCTAAAAATAAACAAATAAAACCTTTTTAAAAAATCAAATAAGCCAACAACCTGAAAGAGCAAACAAAATTGCCATTATTGAGAATGCAATAGATATTACAGCTACAAAATATGGAAAAGACTGAAAAAATTATACGGTGTGCAAATCCATTGCAACCCAGTTGAAAACCTAAAAAAAAATGGATAACTTCTTAGTAAACTTCGGACTTCCACAAAACCGTACCATAATGTGGTAGGGTTTCAATCCCCTAAACATTTCAGTCCCCTAAGAAATGCAGGGCTGCATTACTGCAAGATTAATGAAAACCAGCATTGTTTCATCTTCCCATGACTTACCATCAAGCTGCTTCACCCAAGACCCAAAGGCGGTGCTGCCCATCTTTAGGCAGACGGCTGTTCTGCTTCACAGCGAAACCCAGGAGGGAAGGAGGGAAACCGGTGCACCAAGGTGTTCAGGACAGTCTGCGAGGCCAGGGTGGGGAGAAAGGGAGTGAGCCAAGCTCTATAGGAGTTGGCCCCCAGGACGAACTGATGTAAACGTGGTGGCTGCCTCTGCCACTGGAAAGTTTCACACTGCTCCTTGTGTTGAGTCTTTGCAAAATAAAAAAATGTTCTCAAGCTGAGCAAGTCCCAAGTAGGTGGTCACTTCCAATTTCGCTGCTACCCCCACACCCCATCACTACCTTTGGACCGCCCACAATTAAGAATAGAAATGGGTGCCCAAGGACATCTTGATTAATCCAATGGCAAGGCATCTTATTAATGGGGTTTTACACAACTAAAATTTCCTTCAAAAGTAAAAGAGAACAGACCAAACAAGTAACATCAGAAGATATTAGAAAGGTAATTATGATACATTTTAAAAGATTCCTAGTGTCGATGGTTTTAACTCTATCTAAAGATAATTCCAGTTATTTAGAACATAATGCAGAAAAGTACTCCAACTCATAGACATAACGAAACATGCTATTGCACAAAAAAGAAAACTACTGACAGTTTTATTGTGAATATAGATGCAAAAATGTAAATGAAAATATTAGCCAATTGAAACCAGTACTGCATCAAAAGTTCAGTTTCTCTCTCTCTCTGTATCTCTATCTTCCTCTCTAAAATCAATAAATATACCCTCATTTTCTTTCCAGCCAGTGCCAAGCCATTGGCATCTCTCGGAACAACTGGCATAGGCTTAGCAAGACCAAGAGTGAGAGAAAGCTCTACCTCAAAAAGTAAAATTATGAACTGTGCTGCCCTGCTGTTAACACCAAGATTGGTCCCCCTCACATACACGCCTGCAGGGAGGCAACAAGAAGCACCAAGCCTTGAGACTGGACAAGGGCAATTTCTTGGGCTCAGAGTATTTTACCTGCAAAACAAGGATCATTGATGTTGTCTGCAACGCATCCAACAAGGAACTGGTCCTCACCAAGACCATAGTAAAGAACAGCACCGGGCTCACAGAGAGCACACCGCACCACCGTGGTGTGCGCCGTCCCCGGGCCGCACAAAGGGGCCAAGCTGGCTCCTGAGGGGAAAGGGATATTAAACAAAAATCTATCTAAAGAAAATTCAGCAGAAATATGATATAAGAGAAAAGAATGCCACAGGTGGCAGTCTCCTGGAGGAGCAGTTCCGGCAGGGCCAGGGCTTCCGTGCATCGCTTCAAGGCCAGGCCCCTGTGGCCACGCAGGCGGCCCTGTGCTGGAGGACGAGGAGCCGGCGTTCCATCTGCGGAAAATGAAGGCCTGGAAAGACAGACAAATCCTCCTTTCTCCTATCTTAGCGCATGTAATAAAGGTGTTTATTTTAAAGAAAGAGAGAAGAAAAAAAAGAATTGCTACTCCATGGTCAAGTAGGGTATTATGCCAGGAGTACAAGAAAGGTTCTACTTTGGGAAATCCATCAACATAAAACCATTACCGCAATAAATTAAGAAGAAAAGCCATATTCTTTTATTTAAAGGTGTTGAAGGATAAAATACAGTCACTACTCCTAATAATAACTTTTAAGAAAAATAGGAGAAGAAAACAACTTACATATAATCAAGACTGTTCACCAAAATCTGGCAGTCTAAAACTAAGTGGACAAGGTAGGAATGCAAACTCTCATCACCTTTATTATCCAGATTGTTCCAAAGGGTGAAGTTAATGAAATAAGAAAACAATAAAATTATTAGTGTAGGTACTGAAAGAGACAGCTATGTTAGAAATCCAAGAGATATCAATTATATGTTACAATAAATGAGGGAATTTTGTAAGATAGCTGGGTAACAGATATCTTTACAAAACTCAACAAATTGTCTTTACTTGGCAATAATATGACAGAAATTAAAATGGAAAAAAATCCTATTCTCATCAACACCGAGAATTATAAAATACTATGAAAAAGTTTAACATAAAAGATACAAAATCTACTTTTTTTATTGAATTTATTCAGGTGACATTGGTTAATAAAATTATATAGGTTTCAAGTGTACAATTCTATAATACATTATCTGTATATTGTATTGTGTGTTTGCCCCTCAAGTCTGCTCTCCTTCAGTCAGCACTTACCCCCCTGACCCTCTTCCACCTCCCCCGACCGCCTTGCCCTCCGGCCAGCACCTTACTCTTGTCTGTGTTTTTTTGTTGTTTGTTTGTTTGTTTAATCCCTTCATCTTTTTCACCCAGCCCCTCAACCCCCCTTTCCTCTGACAGCTGTCAGTCTGTTTTTTGTGTTTATGGGCCTGGTCTTATTTTGCTTATCAGTTATTTTGTTTATTAGATTCCACAAATAAGTGAAATCACAAGATATTTGTCTTTCTCTGACTGGCTTATTTCACTTACCATAATACTCTTCAGGTCCATCTATGCTGTTGCAAAGGTTAAGATTTCCTTCTTTTTAGGCCAAGTAGAAGTTCCATTGTGTAAATGTACCACAGCTTTTTTATCCACTCTGATGGGCCCTTGGGCTGTTTCCAGATCTTGCTATTGTAAATAGTGCTGCAATGAATATAGGGGTGCACATATTCTTTCAGATCAGTGTTTCGGGTTTCTTTGGATGTGTTAGGTAGCTGAGGAGGCTAAGAAAGGGCCGGGAGCCAAAAAGGTCCAATTAAGGGCTTTCGACTGAGGCAGGACATCA
Organism: Pteronotus mesoamericanus; assembly: GCF_021234165.1. Classification (NCBI taxonomy): domain Eukaryota; kingdom Metazoa; phylum Chordata; class Mammalia; order Chiroptera; family Mormoopidae; genus Pteronotus; species Pteronotus mesoamericanus. Next base: position 3,443,132 of record NW_026555090.1, read on the forward strand.
GGCGGCTGAGTCCGAGCAGACTGCAGCAGCAAGGGAAAGGGGAGAAGGGTGTTTAAGGGTGTGTAGCAGGCCTCTGGGGAAGGTAGGTCGTATCCATACAGACAGAGAGTAGATGAGTGGTTTCCAGGGGCTGGGGGTTCAGAAAAAAGAAGTGACTGCTAATGAATGTGGGGTTTCTTTTTGGAGTGATGAAAATGTTCTGGAAATGAGAGTGGTGATAAAGGTTGGATACCCTAGTGAATATACAGGCATACCTCACTTTTCTGTGCTTCATTTTATTGTGCTTTGCAGATACTGCTTTTTTTACAAGTTGAAGATAAGACCCCCGCCCCCCGCCAGCAAAAAATTACAACTCACCAAAGGGTGAGATAATGGTTTGCAATTTTTTTTAGCACTAAAGTATTTTATTTAAAATTTTTTAATTTTTTAAATTAGTTATATTCAATATTATATTACTTTCAGATGTACAACACGGTTGATAGACATTTACATAACTTAAGAAGTGATCTTCATGGGTAAGTCTTGCACCCATATATAGTTGTTATCATATTATTGACTATATTCCCTAAACTGTACTCTACATCCCCATGGCTTTTTCCAGTATTATTTTATATTAGCTTTAAGTGGACAGCATAATGGTCAGACAATTATATAACTTATGAAGTGATCCCCGTAAGTCTAGTACTCATCTGACACCATACATAGTTGTTACGATATTACGGACTACATTTCCTGTGCTGTACTTTACATCCCTGTGACTATTTTTTTAACTACCAATTTTTACTTCTTAACCCCTTCACCTTTTCCACCCAGCTCCCACACCCTTTTCATCTGGCAGCCTTCAATTTGCTCTCTGTATTGGAATCTGTTTCTGTTCTTTTTGTTCGTTTGTTTTTTAGATTCCACGAATAAGTAAAGTCATATGGTATTTGTCTTTATCTGTCTGTCTTATTTCACTTAGCATAATACCGTCTATGTCCATCCATGCTCTGTTGCAAATGGTAAGGTTTTATTTTTTATGGCTGGGTAATATTCCATTATATATATGTACAACATCTGTTTTATCCATTCCTCTTTGACTGCAGCATTTAAGCCATTTACATTTAAAGTGATTATTTATAGGTATGCAGTTATTGCCATTTTATTAATTGTTTTCTGATTGTTTTTGTAGTTCTTCTCTGTTCCTTGCTTATTCTCATGGTTTCTTCTCGTTTATGTTGATGACTTTCTGTAGTGTTGTATTTGGATCTCTTTCTCTTAATTTATTGCAGTGGTACCTCAGTTATTGTTAATCTGTTTTGGAACTTGTGACAAGTGCTGAAACTAACAACTACTGAACTGTTCCAGAGCTACCATGAGGCTGGCGGGGCGGGGGTCTTATGAGGCTCTTCTGTTTCATTGCGAGAGAGGGGCACTGAGTGGCAAGCAAGCACCAAGTGCTGAAACATTTTTTTCTCATCAAAATGCAATGAGTACAGGGTTTAATGAGCTCTGAAGCTGACAAATACCAAGGTGTGATTGTTGTAGATTTTTGGTACCCTGTTACATGTGCTTCATATTGTGGACCCTGAGAAAGAAGATACATACTTAGAAGGGCTCTTGGCAGCTAACTGGTCTCAAATTTTAAGAAACAGCCTAGTGGCCATTTCTACACAAGGGCCTCTCATGCAAACTGCACTTCACGGAGAAGCCTGCAGGGAACCGCCTGCCTGCACTGTCCCTGCCACCAGCCAACCCTAATAAAGGAATTCCTGGAATCCTGTTTCAACCAACAGGACTGAGGCTTTCCCCACCTAATAGGAGTTGCATAGTTATAGCCCCATCAACATCTTCACTGATCAGAGTAGCTACTTTCTGACCAATCAGGAAAGCATCTTTTGGACCAATCAAATTGCAAGGATTTGGAGTCCTTATTTGCATGAGGACAAACCAGTCAGGGACCAGGGGAGGGGACTCCTGTCCATATAAACCAGTCCCCCTCTGGGTCTGAAAACACACTATCTCCTGAAGACTGAAGGCTGCGGTTCCTGAGCTGAGCTTAAACACTTAAGGTGTTTTGCCAGAGCAGAAAAGAGCAGACCAGCGCAGGCCACAGCAGACCACCGTGGGCAGAGCAGAGCTGTTTAGCCAGAAAAGGGCTTGGCCCAGGGCTGCCTCATAGTGATGCTGTGCTGAATCACATTTGAGCTATTTTGCACTGAGTTAAGTCTCCTTCCTTACCATACCCCAAATTGGGATTCCTGTTGGTACCAAATTGGCACCAATGACTGTAGGTTGGCAATATATACCAAACTATGTTTCTAGGAGTCTATTTTAAGTTGATGGTTGCATAAGTTCAATCACATTTTGAAATCACCATCTTTCCTACTCAACACCTCAGGTTTAGGTTTTTGTAAGTATTTTTTACTTCCTTTTATAATCATATATGATCTCCCTATTTTTGCCTCTCAACCTTTGCATTACCTTTTATGTTAGTTGATTTGCTGCTTTTGTTTGCCTTTATCAGTGAGAATTTTTTTCCTTTGCAATATTTTCTTATTCATAATTTTACTTTTTAAAAAGATTTTTATTTATTTATTTTTAGAGAGAGAGGAAGGGAAGAAGAAAGGGAGAGAAACATCAATGTGTGGTTGCCTCTCACGCACCTCCCCCCTCATGTGGACCTGGCCCGCAACCCAGGCCTGTGCCCTGACTGGGAATAGAACTGGTGACCCTTTGGTTCACAGGCTGGCGCTCAATCCACTGAGCCACACCAGCCAGGGATTCTTATTCATAGTTTAAATTTTTTCCTTAATTTGAAGGAAATCCCTTTAATATTTCTGTTAATACTGGTTTGATGGTAATAAACTCCTTCAGCTTTTTCTTATATGGAAACCACTAAGGTATTTTTAAAGTAAGGTGTATATACAGGGGTTTTTTTAGTCATAATGTTATTGCATACTTATTAGACTACAGAATACTATAAACATAACTATTATATACACTGGGAAACCAAACAATTTCTGCAACTCGCTTTGTTGCGATACTCACTCTGTTGCGGTGTCTGGCACCACACTTGCATTATCTCCAGGGTGTGTCCACGCTGCAAACCAGGGAATTCTACACGGTTAAAGGGTGAATTCTATAATATGTGAGTTATATTTCAATTTAAAAAATAGTTTGAAAGTAAGATTACATTATACTGTTGTAGTTTACCATAAGGATATACATACAAATTTGGCATCCTAGAGCCAAAGGCAATATATTAACCCCCTCAAGGCTACTTTTAATATTGAAGGAGAAATCAAGAGCTTCCCAGACAAGTAAAAGCTAAAGGAGTTCATTACCACCAAACCAATATTACAAGAAATGTTAAAGAGACTTTAAGAAGTATGGTGGGGTGGCTCAGTTGGTTGGAGCATTGTCCTGTAACCAAAAGATTGTGGGTTTGATCCCCAGTCAGGGCACATACAGGAGGCAACCAATGGATGTTTCGCTCTCACACCCGTGTTTCTCTCTCTCCCTTCCTCTCTCTAAAAGAAATGAAAAAATGTCCTTGGGTGAGGAATGAAAAAAAGAAACAGAAATATGAATAATAATATAGAAAAACTACATACCTGTCAATAATCACTTTAAATGTAAATGGATTGAATGCTCCAATCAAAACGCATAGGGTAGCTGAATGGATTAGAAAACAAGATCCACATACACGCTGTCTACAAGAGACCCACTTCAGATCTAAAGACACACACAGACTGAAATTAAAGGGATGAAAAAAGAGATTTCATGGAAATGGAAATGAAAAAAAAAGAAACTGGGGGAGCAATAATTATATCAGACAAAACAGACTTTAAAATGAAGGTCATAGCAAGAGACAAAGGACATTACATAATAATAAAGGGATCAATCCAACAGGAGGATATAACCCTTTAAACATCTGTGCACTCGCCACAGGAGCCTCTAGGTGTATAAAGCAAATCTGGACGGACATGAAAGGGGACACCCTCAGTGATGCAGCCATAGCAGGGGACTTGGAAGCCCCACTGATGTCGATGAATAGATCTTCCAATCAGATAATCAACAAACGGTGGCCATAAGTAACACATTAAACCAGAAGGGTTTAATTTACATTTTTAGAGCATTTCACCCCACCTGAAATAAATGTAGCATAGCTTTCTGAACATTCATCTGATGTGCTAGCCAAATAAATACAAAGTTAATACTTTAGAATGCAAATATTATTTGTATTTTAACCCAGTTTTAGTGCTTACTGCTTTTCTTTTAAATATACAGTATTTAAAATTAATTTTAAAAATGTAATGCAGGACCTAAGACAACCTAAATAAATGGAGAGCTGTGCCATATTCCTTGACAGATTTAATACAGAAATCCTTACAAAGTTAATAAATTGACTACAAATACATATGGTATATTAAGTTCTGATTTATAAATTTATATATTCGTTATATTTAAATACAAATTTAATGTAATTATAGCCAGAATCTCAATGGATTATTATCTTTGAATCTGGATAAATTATTATTTTTTAAACATTTTCACCCTTGGCTATGTCCATTGATTTGAGAGAGAGAGAAGCATCAATGTGAGAGAGAAACATCGACTGGTTACCTCCCACATGCGCCCCTGACTGAGGGTGGAACCTGCAACCCAGGCATGTGCCTGCACCGGGGAAGGAACCCACAACACTTCGGTATATGGGACGATGTTTCAACCAACTGAACCACCCAGCAAGGGCATGGATAAATTATTTTTTAAATATATTGGAAAAGAAAAAAATATGTATTAGAAAAGGAAATTCCAAGAATAAACAAAATATAAATATTAAAGAGGACAGAGATATGAGGCCTGCCTTTCTACATATCAAAACATAAAGCCATTGCAGTAAGACACAGGCGTAGAAGTGAACAAATGTTGAGCAGAAGAGGAAATCCAGAAACAAACCCAAATTACCTGAGAACTATATGATAAAGGTGGTATTTTAATTCAGGGAGAAAGGGATGGTTTCGGTAGGGTTGGTCAGGCATTTCCAAGGAAACAGACTTCCTATCTTATACTAAATACAAAAATACATTTTAGATGAATTATAGATTTACATGTAAAAATCAAAACAATTAAAGTATCATTTAAGAAATCTGGAGTGGGGCAGACCTTACTAGCCAAGCTGGAAACCCATAAGATGTAAAGAAAGAGCCAGATATTTTACAAGCTTTCTAAATGTTGCAACAGGTATAACAGATGTAGTATCTCTAATAAGGCATATAAAGATTGGTAAGAAAACATCCCCTAAAATGGATTAAGGATGAAAATTTACAAAAGAGGAAATCCAAATGGCCAGTAGGTATGAAAACCGATTCAACTTCAGTAGCAGCCAGGGTATGCAAATATCCCGCAGCAACAAGGGAAATGCACTTCTCGCTGAAGCTGGTGACAGAACCGGAGTGGGGGTTCAGGCAGCAGGCGGTGAGGACAATGGGGCTGCGGAGGACGAAGAGGGCTTGGTCCCTCCCCATCTCAGTCTCTCCTCTCCTCTCCCCTCCCCTCCCCCTCCCCCTCCCTCCCCCTCCCCCTCCCCCTCCCTCCCTCCCTGTCTTCACACACACACACACACACACTACATGTGAAAAGTAAATCACTACTAAATAAAGAAAAACAAACCAGCCCTGACTGGTGTGGCTCAGTGGGCTGGGTGTCATCCCGCAAACCAAAGGGCCGCTGGCTGGGCTGTGGGTCAGATGCCTGGTTGGGTGCGTGCAGCAGGCAGCCGATCGATGTGGCTCTCCTCTTTCTCCCTCCCTTCCCCTCTCTATAAAGATAAATAAGTACAATCTTTAAGAAAAAAAAAGAAACACAAATTAAGTGAAAATGCAATGTTCACTCATCTAATTTGCAAAGACTTCTATAAATAATTCTTCAGGTGAGAAAATGGACACCTATATACTGATGGACGAAACATAAGATGGTGGAATCTTCTGGAAATCAACGTGCCAAAAATCGATAAAATGCACATATCCCTTGACTCTGCGATTCTGGGTGTGTGCGTTCCTCCTCAGGGAACAGGAGCTGGCACAGCAACGCAGAGACGGGTGTTTGATGAGTAGCACTGATCCGGGGTGGGGGGGGACAGGATCGGCGGGCTAGAGCAATGACCTCCTGACTTTGATTTTTCAACAATACGTATGTTCTGAGTGCTCATGTAGGCAGTATAAAGCATACACAAAAAGATATTTTATAAAGACAAATAGAAATTCTAACATTTTCTTCCCACACATCAATGGATCACCTTGAGCATTTTCTGTAGGATGCACCGCTTAGCCGGTGCACCGCCGGATGGCCTCGGCAGGAGAAGCATCGAGGTTAGCTGGGCAAAGGGAACCCGTGAAGCCAGTGAGTTCTGTGAAAAGTGAAGCACTCGGGCCTTCCGGAGAGACAAGCTGGCCAGGCCTGTGCTTGGGACCACAAGAGGCTGGGGAATGAAAACAGATCTAGTTTGATCAGTGTGTTTTTTTGGTCACGACTGAATCCTGCACACACCCGCTTGCTCCTCCCCCCCTGCTAGCAGGGGTCCTGTCCCATGATGAGCCTGAAAGGAAAATCCACGTGGAAGTGAAGTCAACAGTAACTAAAAGCTGAAGACACGAGGTCTAACTAAGGGCGCCTTGGGGGAAGGTCTTCGCAGTTTGGAAGAGGCAAGATCATAAGGGAAAGAATTCTAGTTATCTTTCAAGAGTTAATAAGAGCCTGTGAGCTCAGAATTAAGTTGTATTTCTCCTGCTGGCCTGGGTAGACGTGGGTGACGACCTGGTGGCCACACTGCTGCCGGGCAGGAAACCCCGGGAAACAGCAAGTGTGTTGGCCCGGGATGTGAGCAACTGCAGTGTCCTGTGGCAAGGCTGCCCTCCCGGCCCGGGGAGGGATGGGGGAGGAAGAACAGGGACGGACAGATCATCCTGGACCTTCTCATCAGCCACAAAAGCACACACTGTCCTTGGGCGTTGAGCTTTAGATAAGTGAAGGTTGAAAGGACTTGGATTTCCACTAACTACAGTTTGTTGAATTTAACGTTGGGAAGTTCATGCAGGCTTTAGAATTGTTTCCTTCCTTTATGAATTCAGAAGATATAAAACAAAGGTGTAGCAAATACCCCCTCAAATCCCTCAATGGGGTGTGAACACAAGTATCGTGTGAGGTAGCTTCCTGGCTGAGAGGCCAACAGGGGAAGTGGCACCCCATGGAAGGACGCCCGCTGGTCTGCTGTCCAGGCACGAGCTCACTCCAAGGGCGCGGGGCCGCCGTCGACGGCATCGGGTGCCCGCCCAGCCCCAGGCAGGCTCGCGGCTGGCTGACCCTTGCTTCCTCTGAAACGGGGGGGCGGCGGGGGGGCGAGGAGGGGACGACACTGCCCTCTGAGAGGACGGCCGAGGAGGCTGCAGCCGGGACAGTTTCCACGAAAGGCCCATTACCTGTTCCGGCTTCTGCTGCTGACCTCCTGCCAAGGGATACTTTCAACAGATTAGTTTAGAAAGTCACTGGAAATTCGACAAGCAGCTGGTTAAAAATTTCACACACCATGATCAATAAAATTCCTCCCTACCAGCAATAACCAGTCGCAAAGTGCAGAAAAAGATCCCATTCACAAGAAAAAAATAAGCTAGCCGGATATAAAAATCAACACAAACAGTGCCATTTATACTGCTTCTATGTGGGGAACAGCATGAAACCTAAATGAAGGGCATAAAAGAACTACAAATCAAACTGGTAAGACATGCCGCCTTCCTAGAGGATAAAGCTCAGTACTGCAAAAATTTATTCTCCCCAAGTTAACTTATAAATTCAATACATTCTCAATCAACACTCAGACGTGATTATATATCCTACCTGATATACTAATTCTAAAAGTCATCTGGAAGACAAAATGAATGAAAAAAGATAATGAGGGGGACTTACTCTCTATAACTTTATTGATTTTTTTGAAAGAGAAACTTCAGTTTGTTGTTGCACTGATTTATGCTCTCCCTGGTTGATTCTTGTATGTGCCCTGACTGGGGATGGAGCCTACAGCCTTGTGGTATCAGTGTTATGGACCGGAAGTCCCAGGAACTCGGTTCTTCTCGCCAACGTAGTAAAGAATCACAGGCCAGCAAGCCTCCTGGTGTGCAAGCAAAGTCTATTAGTGCTAAGTTCAAATAGGAAAGCAAGAGCAAGGGTGGCCAGCGGCCCTGTGACCAGCACCCAGACGGCCAGAGGCCCGGTGGCTAGAAACCAGATGGCCAGCAGAGAGGTGGCCAGGGGCCCCCTGGCCAGATGCCAACTGGCCAGGGATCCTTGTGTGACAAGACAGCCACGAGAGTCTGTGGTTGCAAGTCTTGGCAACCACGATGCCAAGAGTCCTTTGTTCTGAGGACTTGCGTAGTTGGAGAGGTGGGGATGAAGTTACGTTTTGATCGACAGGTAAAGGTGGTGCCAGCGTGCCCCAGGAGACGTGCCTACCCAAACACAGTGATGGGTGGGGGTCTGTTAGCCCAAATTCTTATCTTGCTCTAGAGTCCATTTGTTCATTTTGCATATATGACGGGAGGCAAGCAGTGGACCAAGGTTGTTTTATGGGTTTTTTCTTGGGGCACTGTGGACCCCTCCCCCTCCCCCCCAGGCCTTGGGATGCATACACAGTCTCAAGGTTTTCCTTTTCCCAGCCAGTGGAGATGATACACACAGACTTTCAAGGGCTCCCCGCCTCCTGCACTATCAGAGTTTCACTGGTTTGGGATGCCTGGCAGCCTTATCGGACCAGGCTCAGGCTTGCTGGGTCAGCGGGTGAGCTTCTGCTTTTAGCCTCCTGTATTAAGTTCTTTGTTAAATTACAAGGGTGAGGGTCCTGCTTTTATTTCCCCTCTGGCTGCTCATTCCACTGTAACATTGGGGTGATGCTCTAACCAACTGAGCTATCTGGCCAGAGCAATTTAAGGTACATCATAAAGCTTGAGGGATTTAAAACAATGTAGTATTTGTGGAACCACAGAAAAATGGATTAAAAGAACAAAGGAAGAGTCCACAAACAATCTCACTTAGTAAACACAGCACTTTAAATCAGTAAGAAAGCGCTGGATTTGTCAATAGAAATGTAGCTGGAATGGTTTTCCATTCTGAGGGTGGGGATCTACACCCCTACTTCCTACCACTGACGAAAGTAAAAATTAAAGACCACCCGGGGAAAAAAAGCTAGGTAAATTAAAGGGCTATATGTAAAAAAAGGAAAACAAAACAAAACAGAACTATGAAAGTAGTAAAAGAGAATATAGGTAAATATGCTTACACACTTCATAAGGGAAGTATTCACAAACAAGACATAAATCACAAGTAAACTGGAAAACACAAAAAAAGGACATCCTATGGAAAAGATGACTGATAAATCTGAACCCATCAAAACCTAAAACTTTAATAAACAAAGTTAGAACAATTGAGATTGAAAAAGAATGTTTGTAAAATTTGTAACAGAAATGTAAGGAGCTCCAAACATTAATTAAAAAAATAGTATCTGAAACACTTCTTAAAAATATTTTATTTACATTTAGAGAGAGAAGGGGAAAGAGAGAGAAACATCAATGTGTGAGAGAAACACCACGTGGTTGCTCTCACAGGCCCCCAGCTGGGGACCTGACCTGTGGCCCGATCTGTGGCCCAGGCGTGTGCCCTGACCAGGAATCAAACTATGACCTTTCAGTTCTCAGGCCAAGGCTCAACTCAGTCCACTGAGCCACACCAGCCAGAGCTGAAACATCTTTTCTTACTACTATTTTTAAACTGGTAGATGAAAAATAGCCCCAAAGAAAAATGTGCAAAGAACATGATCAAGCAACTGACAGGACAGGAAATAAAAATGGCCCCAAAATATAAAATGATGCTCAATCTCATAGGTAATCGGAAAAACGGAAACTTAAAAAAAATGAGCGGTTTTGTCCAACAGCTTGATCAAAATTAAAAAGATTAAAAGCATGAAGTGTTGGTGAGGGCGCCGACAGGGTTGGTGGGTATTTTAGAGGCTGGTATATACTCAGAGGACAACTTAGCAGTGTTTTTAATATTTAAAATATGTGTATCTTCAACCCAGCAATGCCACTTCTGTATCCGCAAAGAATACACATGTGTATAAAGAGGCATGTAAAAAGATGTTAACACTCACTGAAAAAAAAAGAATGGTTAAATAAATTATATCCAAACTATGCATGTCTACGTAACAGTTAATAATGGTATGAAAATATCAAGGTTTTTAAACAAAAATGCAAGTTGCAGAAAAGCTATAACATGATGTCACTTGTGTTTTTAAGATACGCAAAACTATGTATTTTTACATAGGATTGCAATCGGCAAGGCGGGCATACCGGAGGGGACAGTCACTGCATCAGCATACGCTCATGTTTCACCTGTACAGCTACCAGCTCCTTCCACCTCAGAGTCTGAACCGGGCTGTCTGCCAACAGACTGTCAACGATGAGGAAGAGGTGGCGCCCCTCCGAAAAGGAATGCGTTATGAAAGGCGTGCTGCCTGTAGCGTGCAGAACGCAGTGTGAGCAAGGGCGCAGGGAGGCAGCGGAAAGACTGGGGACGCGGCCGCACTACCCCGTTCAAAGCTGTTCAGGGCTTCCCAGTACCTGTAAAATAAAGGCCGAATTCCTGAGCCTAATCTCCAAGACACTCTGCAGTCTGGCCTCAACTATTTTCTGACCTTTTATTACTTCCTTCCATCACAAGTATCCAGCTCAGCCTGGCGTTAGCATGTGCCCATACTTGTTCACAGTTCCTTCTCCTTTGTACCTTCCTAAATCTGGCTTCCTTTAAAAACGTACACTCAAAATTTGTTGTTTAATGGGTACAGAGGTTAAGTTTTACAAGACACTGAGTTCTGGACATTGGTTGCACAACGTGAATGTACTTAAAACGCTACAAAAAACCATACATTTAAAAATGGTAAAGATGGCCAATTTTATGTTATGTGTATTTTCCCACAACTTTTAAAAAAATCAGAAGCTGATTCACATGAAGACGTGACTCTCACCGTCCCCGCTCCCCACGTCTTCTGTGACCAGCCGTCTCCCTCCTCTGCCGTCCCAGAGCTCGTATCCTCGGTACAGCTCACGAGGCTTTGTCGTCACCCACACTGTTACCCTTCCAGTGACTGCCCAGCTGGCGTACCTCCCCGACCCAACGTGGCCACAGCATCTTAACAGAGCTCAGGAAACATCTGCTATTGATCAACTGGCCTCAGAAGCAAAGGCAAAGTGAGGAGAAAATGATAAATCATAGTAACTGCTTTAATATTAAAATATTTATTTTTCTAAAAGATCACACAAAAGTTGGGGAGGGAAAGAAAGATGTCAACTAGCCTACATCAAGATCTGCGCTGACGAAGGACAGAGAGCTGCCTAAAGAAAGTGGTAGCTGGAGCCAAGGGCGGAGCTCGGGACGGCCGCAGCCGGGGTCAGCCTCGTTCACGGCACCACCGAGTGCCGGGGACAGCGAAGCTGCTGGCCCCAGTCACCCTCCTTTTCAGGGAGGGAGGAAGCAGGAGCTCACTCTTTGGACATGTTCCTGATGGTCTTGTGCTCCTTCATGGCCTTCTCCCACTCGCTGCCGTTGAACTCCTCGATGACCACGCTCCGCACGGTGCCCTCGTCCAGGCAGTGTGGGGCGATCCCTGCAGGGGAGCGGCACAGAGAAAGGGTCCCCAGGAAGAGTGAGACCAGGTGCAGCACTGGCTCTGGGGCAGACCCACACCTGAAGCCTCGCCATGCTGCCCAGGCGGCTTCCCGAGTGATACACTGGAGGTCACAGTGTCAGCCTCGGGGCTCAATATCCTTCTCCCCTAGTAGGGAGCGGGCGTCCTGAGCCAGGGCTGGCCAAGGCCGGACATCAGTCGGCACCAAGCTGGGAGCACAGAAGAGCAGAAAGACTCAGCCTAGAGCGGTCTCGGGCTGACAGGCCTTTTCCAAGGCTCAGACAGGTAACTCTCTAGGCATTAAATGCCTCCATCTGTACAGGACTTGATACTCTCCAAAAGCCTTTTCTGCGCCTCGAGGGAGACGAAAAGGAGTCTCCGTGTGACACATGAGGAAGAGAGAGGAGCTGCTAAAGGAATAGGCCAGAAGGACAAGGAGGATGTGGGGCGGCCCCTCACGGAAGGTCACGGCCACAGCTGCCCCAGCACAGCTCCGGAGGCTGCTCTCCACAGGGACTGATGCCTAAGGGACGTCCCTGACGCTGCTTTCCGCTCAATTCACCCTGCAATTGGCATCATTCCCAACGACTGTTTAAAGGTTGTTCTCTCCCTCTGGATCCAAGTAGGACTTGAAGGGGGACTTGGGGGGGTTGGGGGAGAAGTTCTCTTTGTGTTTTGAACAAACCAAAAATTTTTAATGGCATTATCAATGCTCCTCATTCTTGCCTCATTTATCCCTTCAGCCCTCACTGTTTTGTTTTGTTTTTTTTAAGCTTTTATTTATTTATTTTTAGAGAGAGGGGAAGGGAAGGACAAAGGGAGGAAGAGAAACATTACTGTGTGGTTGCCTCTCATGTGCCCCCTACTGGGGACCTGGCCCACAACCCAGGCATGTGCTCTGACTGGGACTCGAACCAGCAACCTTTTGGTTTTCAGGCTGGCACTCGATCCACTGAGCCACACCAGCCAGGGCTCTTTAGCCACCATTGTTAAAATTCCCTCCCCCTTCCCACAGACCCATCTTCTCCCCCCTCCTCCCCACCCCTTGGGGTCGGCCCCAGTGACGCACAGCGCTGGCAGCGCCAGGAAAGAGAATCAGGATCTGGCTGGCACCTGAATGACCAGAGCCAGCCTTACATCCCATCGTTAGAAAAAGGCTCTGCTGAAAAGCCCCATTCATCTAAAACATGCACATGGAAGGGCCTCGCCCAGCAGAAGGCCAGCCAAGGACGCCAGTGCCCACCTTTCTCAGCAGCACCCCGCAGGGCAGCGTGGGCGGCCACCCGAGCCGTGGCGGGTCCTGTACTCACCGAAGCCACCGGGGTTGGAGCGGGGTGTGTAGAAGCTCTGCACGCCGCACCTCTTACAGAAGGTGTGCTGTGCTCTGTGAGTGTTGAACGTGTATGTGGTTATGCTCTCGGCTCCCTGAGGGGAAACAGACAAACAGGTGACCCCTTTTACAAAGAGACTTTTTTTGTCATTTAAAAAATATATCTTTTAAAAGGCTCACCGGGCTCAGCGGGCTCGGAAGCCCTTCTGTAGGGCTCTGAGGATGCTGAGGAAATAGCCAGTCTCCCAGAGGCTGGAGGCTTCTCTGGGGCAGGGAACCCCCCATGGCCTGGAGATGCGCCAGGGCAGGTGGGTCCGGGTCCCGGTCCCAGAGAAGCAGCAGGTCGTGCCTTCTCTCGGGTCCACTGCACACAGAGCAGCTCGGCGCTGTGCTTCCCCCGGCCCGTGGGAAGGAAGATGGCCGGCCCAGTCGGGGTAGGGGTGAAAGGCCTGCTCCCCACAGCCGCACAAGGGCTGGCTCTCCCTGTCCCCACACAGCTCTGCTCAAGGGCTTAAGAAAACTGTTGCCTGTATTTGAATTCATCTACAAAGGACAAACTAAGAAAAGAGTATTTGCCAGACAGTACAGTCAAAGGGCTAATTTCCTAAATGGATAATAACAAATGGGAAATGGGGCAAAGGACATGACCAAACAGTGCAAAGAAAAAACAAACAGCTCTTCAACCTGTGAAATGACATCTACACTCATGGACTGCGATGAGATGCTTTTCACTTTCACTGTCAGGGGGAAAAGAAGTCAAAAAGTTGCCTAACACAGCGTTGCTGTATATGTGGAGAAACATGCACTCTCGTGTACCCGCTGTGGGAATATAAATTGGTAAAACCTGACATCTGCCAAAATTCTAAATGAACATATCCTTTAACACAGCAACTCTACTTCTAGAAATTTATCCTTCAGTTAAAATTTTGTATGTACCCAATCGCCTATGTATATAGATATTATAGCACTGTTTGTAAAGGCTAAAGATTGGAAAAATGAAAATGTCCGTCAGTAGAAGACTAGTTAAAGCAATTACGGGCACTCATAAAATGGACTACTCTGCAGCTTTTGAAAAGGATGAGGCCATTCTATTCACAAATACTAACAGGCAACCATCTCCAAGGTTACGTAGTTAAGTGAAAAAGCAAAGCGTAAAACAATTTGTGTAGTATAGCACCATTTCTAATTTTTTAAAAAGGATATACAAAAAAGGAAAAGAAATAAAACAAAATATAAAATAAAAAAGGATACACAGACTTGTACGGGCTGGGGGGTGTGTGACGGGCAGGGTGGCGGCCTTTGCATCCTTCCTCCCCGGCCTCCAGGAGGCGCCGTGCCTGCTGCCAACAGAGCTCCCCGAGGGGCCTGGTCTCGCACCACAGCCACCTCACCACAGACAGGCAGCAGAGAACAGTTGCCCAATGGCCCCAAATCATCCCGAGTTTTCTGATTATGCACTTTGCCCCAGAGAATCACTGAGAGGAACTGGGAGCTGCCTCACACTCTCCTTCACCCCTCGTTACTGGAGGTCACCCAGTGACGTTCAGACCCTCCTTCCCTCGCTACCCTGCGCGCCCACCCACCTGACCACAGGCCCTGCTCCCACTAAAATGCACGGCCTGCCATCATCCCGTTGCTATGTTAGCCTCTCCGGTCATGTCTTCTGTCTTCGTGCCCAATCAGAAATCACCACTGTCCACCATGTTGACAAATCTAACGGTCACGTCTCCTGACCACTGGATTCTTAACTTGTTCTTCCTAATCTGGCCTCTCAGTGCCACTGTGTCCATTTTGGAACATCCGTCTCCGAGGACACCCCACTCTCCTGTTTTTCCCTCCTCCTCAGGGCACGCTATGGGTGCTGGCCCACCCCAGGGTTCTGTCCTCGGCCCCTGACCTCTTCGGCTACATTCTCTACCCACCTGACTGCACCGGCTGACCAGTCTCCCGGCTCGACACGCTGTCACTAGGGCAACAGCTGTCACATCTGAAGCTCCCGCTCTGACCCCTCTCCACAACCCCGACCCTCCAGCCAGCTGCCCACTTCCTCTCTCAGCCTGAATGCCCAAGAGGCCCCTTCAACCGAACTTTCTCAAAGCAGAGCTCTCGTTCCCGCACTCTCACCCGTGTCTCCGCAGGGCCTGGCACCGCTCTGCACCTGGCCGCCGAGGCCCGACACTGCGGCTGTGCCTGACCCCGCTGTCCCCCGGACCTGCCCACCCAGCCCTTCGCGGGGCTCCGCTCAGCGTTTCTCTGAGCAGTGGCTCTCGGAGAGCAGTCCTCAGACAGGCAGCCTCACCTGAACACGTAAGAAATGTGAATTCTTGTCCCCCATCCCAAGACTCCCCGGATCAGGAGTGGGGTTTAACACAGGTGACTGTGCACACATGAGGTTTGAAAACCAGCTCTGAAACATCTGTCCAATCATCTACTCAACGCACATCTCCAGTCACCTCTGTTCTTTCCATCTCCACAGCCGCCATCCTAGTCCAAGCCCTGTCACCTCTCACCTGACAGGCCTGAAGGAGCCCCGCGCCGGCCCGGTGTCCGCGCTCACCTCCTTACGCCCACTCTCCACACAGCAGCCAAAGCGCGCTTTGGAAGCGCTGAGGCGGATTCGTCCCTGCCCTGCGGAGGACCCTCCAGAGCTCCACACTACGCAGGGAATAAAATCTACCTCCTGGCCTGCGGCGGCCTCCCCCCAACCCGTCCTAGTGCCCGGCTCCACCGCGCAGCTGTGGTCAGCTCCTCAGACACGCCCTCCGCCCTGCGCGCCCCTGCCTGCCCACCCACCCGTCTTCATCGTTCGGGTCTGGACACCAGAGGGGCCTTCCTGACCTGTCCAAACCAGCCACCCGGCGACTTCTATCATGCTTTAACTCTCCACACAGCCCTACCGGACTTTTTCTTATTTATTTCTTTCATCTCCCCGCGATAGAACGTGAACTCCAAGAAGGGCCTCATCTGCCCCGTCAATGGCTGGGCTTCAGTGGAACAGGGCCTGGCACACAGTAGGTGTCCCATAAATCCTTGCTGAATGAATCAATGTTTGTACCTAATTTTTTTTAAATGCACAATATGTATATATAATTAATCTTTAGACTGCTTTTCTGAAACTAGTATAAATGTTGTATGTCAACTATGTCTCAATTAACACAAATAAAAACAAGCAAGCAGAAACTTGTTTCTTCAACAGGCTGGAGACAAAACAGAGAATGGAGCTCTGGAGCACCAAAAAATGCATTGATCATCAGGCCCACAAAGAGAAAATAAAGGAAAAATATATCAATCCCAAGGCCCAAGAGCCCAAGGCTGCACCTGGTGGTGTCTTCAGAAACCATCTGTCCTGGGTGCTCAAGAGCAAAGGTGAACTGGGGCCACAGCCTCAGGAGAGCACACTGGGAGCCTTCTGGGCTTATGGCAAAGAGAGACACAGGGACACCGCCCACCTGTCCAACCTCCCCTGCTGGTCACAGGGAGGATCAAGGGACTGATGAAGAATAGGAGACAGGCCCTTATCTGGTAGCTCAGTTGGTTAGAGCATCATCCCGGTATGACAGGTTGTGAGTTTGATCCTTGGTCAGGGCACATACAAGAATCAACCAAGGAGTGCGTGAGTAAGTGCAACAACAAATCAGTGTTTGCCTCTCTCTCTCTCAAAGCAATCTTTTTTTTTTTTTATTTTTAAAAAAATTTAAAAAGGAATAGGAGACAAATCAGCCCAAAGTATTTGGGATTAAGTCTCTAACTACCTAGGAAAGACCAGGACTCATACATCCATTCACTTAGTCTTTCCTGTCAGACACTCACTGAGCGGCTCCTTAATGTCACGCCTGTGAGGCCAGCAGCTGGTCAGACCCAACAAGCGATGGTATCTGGAGACCCTCACCGGCTAGTAAAGGAAACAGACATGGTAGCAGATTGTTACACCAACGCATAGAGACCTGAGAGACCACAGAGGGGGCAACCGAGGGGAACCAGGGACAGAAGGAAAGCCCCGCCTCACATTAGCAACAGTGTGTCAAAGCCCTTCTGAAAATGAGTTTCTATTCTTTGACCACAGATTTTATTTCTAAGAGAAGTGAACCTAAAAAAATATTTTCTAAATCATCAAAGATTTATACACAGGGAGGTTCACCATAGTGTTGTTTATGGTTGGGAAAAAACAGCACTTGACCTCGAAGTTCAAATGTAGAAAATGGTTTATGGCAGATTCATAAACTGAAATAGGGCGCGCAGGGGAACAGCGGGGTCCGTGCGCTGGGAGGTGGTGGCGGGGAAGCACGGGCAGTGGTGGGGAGGCTTCTCACTGTATACGTGCACTTTTGTACCTGCTGAATTTCACACCAAGCACAAAAAATTTCCCACAATAATAAAGTTTGAAATTTTTATATTATATTTTTCTCATTGGAAAATGCTAACGCCAGTTATAAAACAGAAAGGTAAAACTCTACTGTGATACAAAAAATATATATATATATTTAGATGTATTTATCTGTGTAGAAAATAATGCACAAGGATATATACCAAAATATTTCTTAAAGTGCTTTCTCTTTTTTTTATAATTTTATTTATTTAGTTTTAGAGAGAGGGGGAGGGAGGGAGAGAGGGAGAGAAACGTCGACCAGCTGCCTCCTGCATGTGCCCAGACCAGGCACCACACCTGCATCCCAGGCGTGAGCCACACCCATCAGGGCTACACACCAAAATATCAGCAGTGGCTGACAGCATCTGGGCGATCTTATTTATTTGAAAATGTTTTCTCGGTAATATCAGATAAGCATCCAAAATATAAAGGAAAAAATAACATCACCTTTTAAAAATAAACACGCAACCTGGGGCCCCGGGGAGATGAAAGCCCCAGCGCACCTGCCCGCTGCGCTCCTTTCCCTGCACTCCAGGCTGCACCTTCAACCCTGCTCTCAGCACTCACCTTCAGGAGCTTGAAGCGAGACGCGGGAACAATGAAGTGTCTATTTTGCTTCTTCTTGCAAACACTGCAGCTACAGAAAGACAGAGCAAGTCCCAGATTGTGAACAGCCATCTGCACCCTCTCAGTGCCCAGGGGGCCCAACATGACAGGCTCTGAGAGCCTGCTGACCCCAGAAGCGAAGCCCCTTGCAGCGCTATCCAGGGAACGGGGGTTGGGGGAGCGCCTCAGCCACCTGGGGCCTCTGCCCACAGTGGAGGCCACGCGACCTTTGCAAAGGCAGGACCAAGAGAACCAGCTCTCTGCCACCCACCCCCCAGCTCAGTACAGTGCGGGGGGGCGCCACCGCGTGCTAGAGACATCTGTGCCTGGCAC
The DNA here is from genome assembly GCF_021234165.1 of Pteronotus mesoamericanus. Lineage (NCBI taxonomy): Eukaryota > Metazoa > Chordata > Mammalia > Chiroptera > Mormoopidae > Pteronotus > Pteronotus mesoamericanus. The sequence goes on from NW_026555090.1 coordinate 3,461,477, forward strand.
AGCCACAGTCTGATGCCGCTGGGAGAGCCACGCCATGGGGGGTGGGCGGGGAGGGCCCTGTCTCCCTCCTTCCTCCTCCACGCAGCACAGGAAGCCTGGCTCCAGGGAGAATAGGTACCTGGGATCGCCATTTTTGGAATTCAATCTAAGCCGCCTCTCTTCGGTCCGCCTTCAAAAAATTCTGATTTAGTACAGAATCCTCTATCTAGAAGATCCTCTAATACTCTAGTATAGAATCCATGGCCAATGTGGTTCAGTTGGTTGGGCCCTGTCCCACAAACTAAGAGGTTGTGGGTTCAATTCCCGGTCAGGGCACATGCCAGGGTTGCCAGTTTGGTCCCTGGTCAGGGAACATACAAGAGGCAACCGACGAATATTTCTCTCTCACATTAATGTTTCTTTCCCTCTCTTTCTCTCTCCTTTCCTCTCTTTCTAGAATTTCAAAAAATTAAAAAAAAAAAAAAAAAAAGGAATCCATGATGCTTCTCCAGTCTGGACTCCACTGTTAGTACCCTGGTCAGTTTCCCATTTGAATAATGCCATGGTATATTTTTCATATATAATTCAGGTACCAGCTAGGGGCAAAAGGTCCAGAAGCCAGAGCTTTTCATCCTGGTTGTGTGACAACGCCAGGGAAGGCGCTAAAAAGCAAGCGCTCCCTCCCCAGATCCTGGCAGTGCTGTCTGCCTCAGCTGGAAGGACAGAGCGGGAGGGCCTGGAGCTTGGGGAGCTCCACGTGCCAGGCGCACACACCCGCCCATTTTTCCTACATACCCCCCTCACCTCCACAACGCCAAGGAGCCTGCCCGAGGCATTTCACTCGGTGCCCAGACTAACTGACCTCCAGCTGACCACCACCCCCGACCGCGCCGCATGCCAGCAGAATTCGTCTGCAGGGTGACTCTGCCTGGCACAGGCCGGAGGACCCTGCTCTGCGTCCCCTGGGGCTGTGCTGCACGAGTGAGCTCTTTCCCCGCCCTTCACACACTCTCGCACATACGTACACAGAGCAGACTCAAGTTACTTTTAGCCTCCATCTTTAAAAACAATATATGATTAAAAACTTCTGATACCTACTATAGGAGAAAGGCCAGAACAATGGGGCCTTATATATCCATCACCTGACTCCAACAATTACCAGCTGTGTATCGATGCATCGATATCCCGCCTCCCCAGCTGATGCCGAAGCACTGTGTTTTCACTCCTCAGCCCTTTTAAACTAGCTTGGGAAGAGAAAGCACTCACTTGCAGTCAAAGATGTGTAAGTCTGCCGAGGCCCAGACTTCAAAGCGAACGGCTCCACAGTGGCAGCCTCCCGTGTGTTTCACCAGGCCCTGGTACTCGCTACACAAAACAGAACATTGGGGAGGTGAGAATTCCTGAGGAGCCCGCAGGTCCCCACTGCACCGCGCATGCTTTTTCTCTCTCCTGTGGTGGAAAGAAAGAAGCAAGACGGACAAAACTCTTCTCTACCAGACAACAGATGCCTCTGCTTTTGAGGAGGAACCATGAATTTTATAAAAGAAAGGACTCTGCCTTCTTTGCCACTGAGCTCTCACTGTCTTATATGTTACATGGCAAAAGAAAGCACGCCAAAAACTTGGGACAAGGCAGGGTGGGAGCGGGGGAGGGAATTCTCATCCCACCACTCAAACGTTTTTATTTATATGTCAGATATTTACTAAGATTTTTTTATGAACCAAGTGCACTGCACTAAAAAGAGAGCAGTAAACAAGACACAGCAGGCACAGTTCCTGGCCTTACTGACCTTCGGTGGCCATGAAACAAATTACCCAAGTAATATTTAAGTGATCGTGATAAAGATGGGACAGGCCGCTATGAAAAAGACAGACATGGGGACCAACCGAGTCTGAGGGCTCGGGAAAAGCCTCTGAGAGTTACAACGGCTCTCGTAATGCTGCTATATTCCCCTCCAATGGTTTATATATACATGGCTTTTTGCAGAAGTATACATACACATAACATACAACTTAAATCCTTTTAAAACTTATTATATATAAGCCAGGCCCTTAACTGAACATGATTAAGATTTGATAAACATCATCGAAATGCTTTCCAAAAGGGCTGGACACTCTTATCAGTCATCAGTGAGAAAATATTTCACTGTACCTTCTCAAGCAATAATTACAGGAAAAACAACTTGCTGCAGTAATTTACATTTATTTGGCTTTTAAGACTAAATAGGGGGATGGATAAAAAAGGTGAAGGGGAATAAGAGGTACAAACTTCCAGTTATAAAATAAGTAAGTCACAGGGATTTATTAAGGAGTTGCATAGGGAATATAGTCAGTAATAACACACGAACCCTGTGTGGTGACAGTTACTAGGCTTGTGGTGACCGCGTCACAGGGTGTATAACCATCAACTCACTATGTTGTACACCTGAAACTAACATAATGTTGTATATCAACTATAATTTTTAAAAAAACTTAAAGATTGAATGCTTTATCATGTTTCTTCACAAGTTGAATCAGTTTGATGTAATTTTTTTCTGCATATACAATTAATGCTTACTGTAAAAAATTCAAACGTTACAGCATTTGATAACATTAAATATGAAAGTCTTCTATAATCCTAGCACCCACAGGAATCCAGTTAACTGTTATATAGTCCTTCTGGACTTTTTTTCCATACAATATTTTAACAAAAACATTCCTTTATTATATAAAAGGAATTATACATTCCTTTTGCACATAAGCTAAAATGGTCCGTTTCGGTTTCCTATAGGTAATAAAAAAAAAAATTCAGTCTATTGTCCAAAGTGATAAAAAGCGAAGCACACAGAAAACCAAATAGTGCGACTCTTTGAGAATTTCTTCTAGAAGAAAGACAAGGAACATTTTTATTCAATTGGTAACCCTCAAGTTGTTAGGCAATTGTTAGGTTGTTCTTGTTTTCTCTAGGGCTTCGATTGCTCTTTCCAATTCATAAAATAATCGACACTGAGAGATATTATTAGGAAGCTAAAATATTTCTCTGCAACACAGCTGTTCTACAGAGCAGGGATCTAGACGCTATCACATTTGGAGAAAACAAGGCAGACCTTGCCAGAGATAACATTAATAGCCCCTCCCCAACAGCGCGGACACTCTGGAACCCTCCTCTGGCCATCCAAGAAGTGGGGGGTTCTTTTCCTGCAGGATCAAAGCTGTGAGAGCGCAGAGAGAGTGCGCCGCCCAGGAGCATCCGCGGTGAAGAGAAACACTCCCCCCATCTTAGGGACCCGCGCCGCGCTCCTGAATCCCAGCACCTCTTTGTGCGCTCTAATCCGGGATGCAGAAACCCCTCCCCGCCGCCCGGCTCCCTCCCAGCGAGCGCCTGGAACAAAAACGGGATTTCGCATCCCAGTTGGTTCAAAACTTCTATTAAGCCTTTTTCATCCCCATACCTTTCCCCTCCCACCCTCTCCAAAACACCTGCGTAAATTTAAAAAGCAACTCAGGTATGAGGAAAGACGTGCGATTTATCTTCTTTTCACTGGCAAAGGCCCAGGCACCCTTTGCCCACCAAGGCAAGAGACGCGCGATGGCTGTCCCGGCAAAGACCCTCGTGTCCCAGGACGCCGTTGAGTCCCTCCACAAGATCCGAGGCGGCGCCCCCACCCTTCCCGAGGAGAAGCCCCAACTCCAGTCAAGGCCGCGACAATTAGGAACGAGCCTGGTGCCACCGGGGGAAAACGCAGCGGTCACATTACGGGTAAGACGCAGAACCTAAAATCTGTCCCAAACCCGCAAGCAGGCAGAGGCGCACGGCGGGCCGGCGACCCGACTCCCCGGCCGGGGGCGTCAGCGTGGCGCCGGCTTCCGCGCGCCCGGCCCAGCAGCACTCACAAGGTGTCCAGCAGGAGCTTAGCGGCACCCTCGAAGGTGAGCTTCTGCCGCTTCTGGAACGTCTCCCAGCGCTCCCGCTGGTCGCCCAGGTCCAACGTGGCCACGGAGGACGTCGGAGTCACCGGGGTCGGGGGTGGCGGCGGCGGCAGAACCGCCGGCTCCGGCTCCCCGGGGCCCGCCTCCTGGGCCCGCGGCGACGACTGCTTCGGCCGCTGCTTCGCCGACGGCTTTCTCGTCGCCGCCCGGCTCCTGCCCCCCGCTTGGCCCGTGGGGCGCCGTGCGCGGGTGGCGCCGGGAGCCGAGGCGGCGGCGGCAGGAGCCCTTGCGGCCCCAGGCCGCTTCTGCCCGCGTGGCTCGGAGGACGCGTTGCTCCTTGTCTGCCGCATGGCTCCCGCAGCCCGGCGCGTAGGCCTCACCGCCCGCGCGTCCCCGCCGCCCCGCGCGCGCCCCTACCCGCCGACCAACCTGCACGCCCAGGGGGCGCTGCGCCTGCCGGCCCCGGCCCCGGCTTCGGGCTTCGGCCCCGGGCCCTGGCCTGCCGCACCTGGCTGCCCCCGTGCTGCTCACCAAACGGAGTCTCAACTCGCCCGCTTGCCTGCCTCCTGGCCTGCACCTGCCAGCCGCATCCTGCAGGCCAAACAGGACCGCGCTTCAGGCCTCGGCTTCTGGCACCCGCAGCCCGTTTGCACCAGCAGAGGTGCCTACCTACGCCCACTCTGAACCCAGAGGGCTGCTTCTTAACCTTCCTGACCTAGGTGGTCTTGGGTCAGCCTTGAATTCACAGCCGCATCCCAGCGGGGAACCTGCGGTAACTTCATCTCCACGAAGAGAACAGTACTTTACCTGGAGCCTGAGAGGCGCCTAAAATGAGTTAATGTGAGTAAATGGCCTGGCACCGGCTACCTGCTGGACAAAGAGCAGCCGAAACCACAGTTCTTAAACTTTGTCTTCTAACTTTATGTGAAACTCTATGTGTGCGTGTGTTTTATAATGTATTAATTCTAAAAAGAAACCTGTTGACTATGGACAACGGGTTTTTTAGAGTTAATAAATGAATGAAATCCAGACTAAATTACGTGATGATGGTTTTGTTGAACACAACACCGATGTTTAAAGTCAAAAATCAGAAGAACCACTGATGAAACCTGTATCTTTTCTAAAACCTATTAGTTGCTCTATTTTACTCATATCTTCAAAGAAATAAGTTTCTATAAATCATTCCCCTGCTTTTTTTCTACTTAATTTCAATTTTCTTCCTTGTTTTTATCTTATTAAATAGTTTACTGAATTAAATACGTAATTCATTTATTTTGTTTAGTAATAAAAATATTAATAACTATATATTTTCCTCTAAGTATAGCTTTACCTGTATCCATTAGGGTTTTATATGGTGATCTCTAAAAATTTTCTAGATAAGCTGTCTTAACTACTTCCTTAATCACCCAGTCAGGGAATCAGAGTTAGGTCCTCCAGATTTGTTCTTCAAAGTTATCTTGGTCCTTCTAAGTCCTGTGCATTTTCCTATATTAACTTCTACAAAGCAGCCTGCTTGATATCAATCATACTTCTCAGTTCCTCTAATTTAATATTGCTAACTTCATTCCTTTAATTTTCGCTTTTGCAATACCAATAATTTTTTTCTAAAGGAAATGTTTTAAATTTAAAAAGCAAGTTTTAAGAGCATCTTCAGTGGACTTGCCAGGAAGTTTCCTGATATCAAATTTATCAAACCATTTCAACAACCAGTGTACCCAATTATCCTGATAGAAACCTGCCCACAATATTTGTTTACCCTGAAGATGATATCAAGGCTCAATTTGTTGGACCTTTCTTGTTTGCTGGCATGAACCTGACAACAGATAGGTTGAGAGCAAAAAGAAAAACAAAAATGAGTAAATAACTAAAAAAAATAAAACAATAAAACAATAAAACATTAAAAGGGGGAAAAAAAGAATTCTAAGAAATTTAACAGGATTTGCAGCAATGATTATTTCCGAGATCTATGAGATTTGAAACAATTATAAAAGGTTAAAACCAAAGGATTCATTCCTACATTTTCCTTTTTTAAAAAATCCAGAAAATTTGTCACATCAAGAAAGTTCTGCTCTGACTGGTGTGGCTCAGTTGGTTGGGCCTATTCTTCAAAGAGAAAGGTCACCAGTTGGAGTCCCAGTCAGGGCAACCCATGCCTGGGTTGCAAGTTAGGTCCCCAGTCAGGGGACAGGTCTCTCTCCCTCTCTTCCCCTCTCTCTAAAAATAAATAAATAAAATTAGAAAGAAAGGGAGAAGAGGAAGGGAGGGAAGAAGGAAGGAAGGGAGAAAGGGAAAGTTTAGGCTCTGGCCAGGTAGCTCCGCTGGTTAGAGCATGGCCCCCCATGCCAAGGTTGCAGGTTCCATCCCACAGGGCACGTATAAGCATCAACCAATGAATGTGTAAGTGGAACAACAGCAAATAGATGTTTCCCTCTCTCCCTCTTCCTCTCTCTAAAAATAAATAAATGAAAAATAAATACATCTTTATAAAAAAACAAAGTTCTCCATGTTACCATGGCCGCAGCCTTTTTCATCCTCTGAATCAGTGCCCTTCGACATGGGGCGAGCACCCACCAAGGACAGAAACGCCTCTTCAGTTGGTGTCTGAGGGTTTTCCTCCAGGTCTGTCTTGATTGCTCCAGACTCAGATAATCTCCTTGCCAACTGATCTGTTGTCAGGTTCATACCAACAAACACCAGAGGCCCTATAAACTGAGCCTTGATATCACCTTCAAGGTAAACAAATATTGTGGGCAGATTTCTATCAGGATAATTGAGTATGCCGGTTGTTGAAATGGCTTTGATAAATTTGACCTCAGGAGACCTCCTGGCAAGTCCACTGAAGTACTGACTTATCAGCGCACAGAGGGGAATCCCTTGTTTGGAAAGGTTCAAGACCATCCGCAAGCCCTCTCGAGCTCTGGTAACTTCCTGACCACAATCCTTTCCTGAGATCTCCAAAACTCTAAATTTGTTCTTCACTTCCGTTGCTTTCCACTCAGCCAGCCTCTGCTGCCTGTACATTTCAATAGCTCATTATCGGTCTTCCTCATTAAATCCATCTTCATTATCCTCCAGTTCTTCCAAAGTCCTATCATCCTATTTTCACAAATGACTGCTGAAGGACTCACGGCTCCTCCTCTTCGGCCTCCTTTTCCAGTTCGTTCAAACTTTCCTTCAAGGGCAAGATGCTGTTTTTTGTTTGTTTGTTTGTTTTTGTTTTTTTGCGTAAGATGTCATTCCCCTCACTCTCTGTCCTGGGGTCCTGCTTCTTGTCTCAAATAGCTCAAGATAGGCTGGCCAGGGCAAAGAACAGCCCTCCACCACCCCGTCCCCCCAGCTCTCTTCCGCACATGTGCCCATGCCTTTTTTCATTCTTTCCCTCCTCCTCCTCTGAGAATTAGACCAACTAATATTTTTGATATCATTCTAGTTACTCTTTGATTGAATCAAGTCAAAAGTCCTAGAGTCATACGGTTCAGGCACACACCTTTTTAATTGCTTTCTTGGGTTTGGGGTATGTAATAACTTGATTCAGATGTTTTCTTCACCTCAAGCCAATTTAACAGTATAATATCTTTAAAATAAAATCCTAATTCATGTTTTTCATTTGTAAATTGGGCTAAACCTTACATACACTGAAGTGTTTTTACACATATGCACAACTTCACAACCACCACCCAGATCAAAACATGTCTAGCATCTTAAAAGGGTCCTTCGTCCCTCTCCCAGTCATCCTCTCCATGGAAAGCCACTCCGCTTCACGGCCACGATTTTGAACTTCGTATAAATCCACCTGTACGTGTACTCTTGTGTATGACTTATTTTACTCAGTGTCATGTCTGTGAGTTTCCTCCATGTTGTCCATGTATCTATGGTTCATTTATTCTCATTGATGTGCAGTATTTCAATATATGAATATACTACATTTAATTTAGTCTTTCTATTGTTGAAGGACATTTAGAGTGTTTGCAGTTTTGGGCTATTATAATAAGGGTGCTATAACTTTTTTTAAGCAACCATTTTATTTTGCTCAAGATCTTGTGTGACGGGAAACAAGGAAGGACTTGGCTGGGCAGTTCTTGCTTGGGGTCTCTCATGCAATTTCACTGCGATGTCACGGAGACCACAGTCATATGAAGGTGGCATGGGGCTGGCCCTCTAAGACGGCTTCATTCCCATGGCTGGCAGTTGGTGCTGGCTGATGGCTGGGTGATCCATTGGGCCCGCAACTGGATTACTACCCCAAGCCTCTTCATATGGCTTGAGTTCCTTGGGTCTCCTCAGGGAATTCAGGTTGTTTTTCTTTTTAAATAATTGGCAGCTCAGAGCTCCAAAAGTGAGAGACCTACTATACAAGATGCAAGTTTTACCAGTGTGGGTTTCTGTTGTTGGGTGTTTTTCCTTATGAAATTTTTAAAAGCCTGCTGGGATTTGGAGTTGGAGTTGCATTGAGTAGATCAACACAGAGAAAACTGACTTCTTAACAGTATTATGTCTTCCAATATATAAATATATCTCTCCATTTATGAAATCCTATTTAATGTTTTCTCAGCAATGTTTTGTAATAAATTTAATGTATCTTCTGTTAAATGTATTCCTAAATATTTGATATTTTGTTGCTAAAATGGTATTTTTAAATTCCATTTTTTCATTGGTTTGTTGCTAATATGTAGAAAACAATTGGTTTTTTGTATATTGACCTTCTACCCACTGACCTTGCTAAATTCACTTTTTTGTCCAAATAATTTTGCTTTCCTCTTAAATCTGCATGTTAGACTGTTTCCTAATTTCCAAGCAAATTTAAAAAAAATCTTTTGGCAGCTGATTTCTAATTTTATTGGGCCATGTTTGGTACATAAACATCAATGACTCCTAGATTATCTTCATGAATTATGTATGATTATGAATTTTAATTACAAATATGAAAAGTATATATTTTACATTATACCTAAACATTAATGTGATGTTTTTATTAAAGAATAGCCTTTTAGCTCTTTTTAATGTATCTGATCTTGATTTCAACTTTATCTGATGACAGTATCCCATTCCTGCTTTCTGTTTGTATTTATATGATCTATAGCTACCTCTATCCCTTTGTTCTCATTTCTTAACTTTCAAATGCAAATGATTAATAGGTAGAGTTTTAATATCTCAATATATCTCTTTTTTTTAAACAGGAGACTTTAGCTTTTTTGTAATTATTAAACTGGAATCTATCTGTTTTTATCTATCCATTAATTCACGTTTACTTCCTCTTTTACCTTGTTGTTGATTCTTTTTCTTTGCACTAGCTTGGGAAAGTTTCTCTTCATTCCCTTCTTCCCCTTCTGTTAATTTGGAAGTGCTAATCTGTCTCCATAATGCTGGTGTTTCTCTTCCCATACCTAGTAGTTATGATGAAACGTCTATTCTTCTAGCTGACATTTTGAAGTTGATCGATAAACATGTTTCCCAAAACATTTTAGAAATTGCTATTTTACTTTCCCACTTTCCCATTGACTCCCATGCCCAACTCCTCTTAAGTATGTCTTCTATATGAGACTCCTTCCTGAACATTTTCACCGTGTATTTCTTTTTTTTAAGATTTTATTTATTTAGAGGGGAAGGGAGAGAAGAAGAGAGGGGGAAAACATTGTTATGACAGAGAAACATCCACTGGTTTCCTCTTGCATGCCACCAGCTGGGGACCTAGCCTACAACCTAGGCATGTGCCCTGACCAGAATCAAACCCATGACCTTTCAGTTTGCCAGACAATGCCCAACCCACTGAGCCACACCATGGCTACACCTGTATTTTTCATCTCATTAGTGTCATAGCCATACTTGTCAGCTCCAAAAGTTGCTGCTGAGCCTGACACTCAGAATGTTTGTTCAATGAATAAATTATCAATTAAGTCATAACTATATGTATTATAAGGTATATTGTTCATAACAAGCACTGTACTCTTCATCTACCCAATACTGAGACCTTTTTTCCTAATATAATTATCAATTGATTAAAGAAGTTTGAGTATTTTCCTCAACTAGGATCCAGAGGCAATATTTAAGCCCTGGAGTGTCCACAACTTTCTTTCTTTTGCCCTGAAATATGAATGACATTTTTGTCTGAAAATAGGATTTTTGGCTATTGGTTGCAGTTTTTCTCTTCAGTTTGTAGATACTGTTCCCCTGTCTTTTAGTTTCATTGTAGCAAATGGGAATTCTAATGCTAGTTTTATTTGCTTTCCTCTTTAAAAATAGTCTCCTCTTTGTCCTGGCCTGGTGGCTCAGTTGGTTGGAGCACTGTCCCATATACCAAAAGGTTGTGGGTTTGATTCCCAGTCAAGGCACATACCCAGGTTGGGAGTTCAAACCCCAATCAGGCCACGTATGGGAAGCAACCAACTGATGTTTCTCTTTCACATCGATGTTTCTCTCTCTCTCTCTCTCTCTCTCTCTCTCTCTCTCTCTCAAATCAATGAACATACCATCAGGTGAGGATTTTTTTTTTAAATTGCCCCTTCCTTTAGTATGAAAACTTCTAAGCTTCTCCCTTTACCAATGGAGTTCAGGAATTTTGCCAAGATATGTGTACGTGTATATCTTTTTCGTATTACTCCTTTCTGGGTGTCAAGAAGCTAAACACCTGGCAAGCGTGATAAAGAAAAAAAAGAGACAACAGAATACACATTCATATGTTAGAAATTTAAAAAAAAATAACCATAGAAACAGAATTAACTCAGACTTATCACAGGAGTTCGTATGATTTCTTAGGTCCCTTACCTGAAAGTATTCTTACTGATTTTTTTTTTTTAGAGAGAGAGAAACATCTATTTTTTGTTACACTTACTCATGCATTAATTGGTTGATTCCTGTGTGTGCCCTGACCATGAAGTCAAGCCCAGAACCTTTGTGCATCGGAACGATGCTCTCTCCAACTGAGCTACCCAGCCAGGGCTAACTGCAAAGTATTTTTATCATCTCTGGCTATGTAGCATCTGTAAGTTTGGGTGGTTTTTGATAACACTCGCTAAATCATAGCTTATATTTAACATAGGCTGTCTTCTGAACAAAAGTGTCATATGTGGACAATGGGAAACCTATCCACTCCTATAGCTAATCTAATATGAGCAACATTCCCTACCAGAAATGACATTAAATTATTCCTGGATTCAAATTCATAGAGATAAAAAGTAGAATAGAGGTAACCAGGGATGGGGGAGGGGAAGATGGAGATTTATTGTTTGATGGGCACAGAGTTTCTTTTTGGGATGATGAAAAAGTTTTAGAAAAATGGATAATGGTGACTATTGCACAAGATTATGAATGTACTTACTACCACTAAATAACATGCTTTATTTTTTTCTGTCTTTTTAAAAAATTTTTATTGTATTTTTTAAATAACATACTTTTAAGCTGGTAAATCTTATGTATACTTTACCACAACAAAAAATTCTTCCTAAATTTTAAAGCACAAGTAAAAATATAAAGGGAAGAACCTTATAATTTGCACATTGTATGTATATAATATAGCAGTGAATTTACATTACAAAAGCCCTCCCATGAAAATCGAAAGTGGGCATTTTTGTACCTACGGGAGTCAGTTTCATGGAGACAGAAAGGAAAATGGCGGTTGCCAGGGGCTGGGGGAAGGGAAATGTGGAGTTAACGGTTTGATGGGTGTGAGACGGTGAGAAAGGGCCCTGGAGATGGGTGGTGGTAACGGTGCATAACAATGTCGATGTCCGTAATTCCACTGAACTGGACAATTAAAAGTGACAAAAGTGATCGATTTTATGTTATGTAAATTTTACCATGACTTTTTAAAAGTTTAAATAGGTATTTTTGGTTCCAGTGAAGGCCCCTAAAACCAACATGCTGAGGTCTCTGGTGACTTGGGATGTGGATAAGCAGATCAATATGTAATGTGCTCACAAGAGGAGAACAAACACAACACCCAACTCTAAAAGGAAGGCACACAAACCCTGGCAAATCTGTACAGGATTTGAAGAAAAGGGAATCTGAAAATAGTATAGTATGTCCAATTCACTTCTTGTCTCATTTGAAACGTGGTGCTGGAAAAGAGCTCTGCAGATAACCTGGACCACCAGAAAGACAAACCGTGGGCGCGTGTGTCACCTGCGGAGTCCATCCCCTGCCCAGGCATGGTGGGGGGCCTCCCTGCTCTTGACTTGTGCAGGAAAGACTTCAAGAATGAGTCCGAATGAGAAGGGAAGCAAGTTTTATTCAGGTAGAGAAAAGAGGCTAGGATGTGCTAGTGTGAAAGAAGCAAAAATACATGTTAGAGTGGACGCAGGCAAACTTGTAAGGGAGTTGTAGTTGGGTCAGTCAATTTTTGGGGTTTTCTGTGTTTCCAAGGGCGTTGTTTCTCTACTTTGTGGTGCCAAATTCTGACTCCACCTTCTGGTTGGGGGAAGGGTTCTTGTTCCTAATACAGTTTAAGAAGTATCCTGATTTCAGCCCTCCTTGGCCGCCTTCTACTTGTGGTGTCAGTTTTCATTATAATGATGGTATAATGAGCTTTGGGGTCAATCTTTGGTCAATTTTTCCTCCATCTTGGACTGACCTGGTTTGAACCAGTCCTAGCTGATGCTTACTTTTGTGACCACTGCAGGGATTTCCCTGCAGGAAGCTGTTTCCCCTGATCATGCTCAGAGGTGGGGGCTCTGATGAGAGGACCTATCCGGCTTCTTGGCCTGAGATGTCCACTCTTACTTCCTCATTCCATTTGCTGGGAGTTTTTCTAAACTTCTTTCGATTCTGCCTCAGGTCTTAGAGCAAATTCAACCTGAAAAATTGCTGGAGACAAAAATGACCAAACTGGACCTGGCCAGGTAGCTCAGTTGTTTAGAGCATCATCTTGATATGCCAAGGTTGCAGGTTTGGTCCCCAGTCAGGGCACATACAGAAATGAACCAATGAATGCATGAATAAGTAGAACCACCCTGGCTGATGTGGCTCGGTTGGAGCATTGTCCCATAAACTGGAGGGTCATTGGTTTCATTCCCAGTCAGGGCACATGCCTAGGTTGCAGGTTTGGTCCCTGGTCAGAGTGTGTATGAAAGGCAACTAATAGTTGTTTCTCTCCCCCATCAATATTTCTCTCCCCGTCTCTCTCCCTCCCTTCCCTTCTCTCTAAAGTTAATGAGCATGTCCTCCGGTGAGTGTTAAAAAAATAATAGCTAAGTGAAACAACAAACTGATGTTTCCCTCTCTTTTTCTCTCCCCCCCTTCCTTTCTCTCTCTCTCTCTAAAATAAGTAAGTAAATAAATAAATAACATGTTTTAAAATTACCAAACTGAAGCTGTCCTACTTCGGGCACATCATGAGAAGGCAGGGCCCTTTGGAGAAAACAATAATGCTGGGAAATCAGAAGGCAGCAGGAAAGGAGGAAGACCAAATACAAGTCACACTGACTCCATAAAAGAAGCCATAGGTATGAGTCTTCCAGAGCTGAGCGGGGCTGCTGAGGACAGGACATAGTAGACACCACTCACTCACAGAGTTGCCAGAAGCTGGAGCCAACACAGAATTGGATCCTGCGAGTGGGCAGAGTCCAAATCGACCACCAAGGGGCAGGCACCCTGCGTCATACAGACACTGTAGGAGCAGCAACAAGGAGTTCAAGCCTTAAACTCACCATTTTGTACCCTCAGGCTTGAGAGGCCTGCAGAAACCCTCGCTACCTCTCAGGGGGGAAAGCGTTTGACAGAGGTCAGGGTGGACTGGCCTCCCTGTACTCTCTCAACCACAGGAGGCGCCCCAAACTTCTCACCTCATATGAAAGGCTGATTTCTTCCTCTGCTGATATCATTTATCTTAATACCAACAGACTAGGGGTAAATTCTGTTTTATGAGCATTTCTAGGGGCACCATTAACTTTTGTCCCTAATTTTAGTGCAATGGAATTTACAAAGGATTTACCAAACTTTTTTACTTTGGTCATAAAAATATTTGCCTATATTTCCTTCTAAAAAATACAAAGTTTTGCCTTTGAAATTTCAGGCCCGAATCCACCCAGAATTTAGTTTTGGGTGTGGTTGTAGCATAGTGATCTATTTTGACTTTTTAAAAACTGTCATGGCACCATATTCCCTCCTTCCCCCACTCTTTGTATATTAGGTTTCTATACATACATGGCTCTTTCTTGAGCTCTCTACTATCTTTCATTAATCTCAAGCCAACCACATTATCTTAATTACTCTAATTTTATAATGTAATAAATGCTTGATATTTTGATTTTTCAGGAGTGTCCTGTCCTTGGTGCTTTGCACTTTCATATAAATTTTAGGTTTGCTTTTCAAGTTCCCCATAAAATCCTGTTAAAATGTTGATTGGCGGCCATTGCCCTTGGCTGAATCGGCATGGGGGGTGGGCGAGGCTGCCGGCTCTCAGGGTCTCTGCTTCTGTCACAAGGATGGGGGGCTGCCATCAAGAGAACCATGACGGCCGACAGCCGATGCCCAGGTCCTCTCCCACCCCAGACCCCTCCTGTTCGCTGCCCTGCCAGGCCTCCCTGGGTCATTAATATCTAGACAGTCAGTCAAGGCTCCCAAACAGGGCTTTCCTCCCAGGCTGCCCATGGGAGGGGCACAGACGGGCGCTTTTTCCACAGCTCCCTCACGGCCCTCTGCAGGTATCAGTTAGATGTCAAGAGGCACTTGGACAACCAGGGGGCAGAGCTCTTAGCGCCAGAATGTCTCTGGAGGCAACACAGAGAAGCCAGGGAAGGGCATAGAAAGGAGCAGGGTGCTAGGGGAGCTCACATGCTCTCCCCACATTACCGGCTTCTGCCCCCAGATGCCTCGTCCCACCCCTCCCCAATTAGGCCCCTTTGCCCTTGACGTTTCATTCTTGTGTCGGACCTCAGTGCTCTCCTGCGGTAGCTAGAGTTGCTCTATCCTTGCCCTTGCTGAGGGAGAAATGGGGGTGGGGGAGCTGTTCCCCTGCCCCTGCCCTACAGAAATGCCACTGAGTGAAACCCCCACCTGCTCTGTTCCGCTTCATCAGCCCTTGTTGGCGGGGTGAGGGGCTTCTCCACACGCTGACCCACCCACACACCTCTCTCCCTTTCGTTAGCAATCAGCTTCTCCACACACACACACACACACACACACACACACACACACACACAATTTAAAAAAAATTTTGATTGGTGATGCATTAAAGCTATAGATCAATTTGCATAAACTGATATCTATGTGCTAAATACTATTCATGGCCCTGGGTAACAGTGAACAAGACAGACAATGGGGCTTCCCATCAAAATTAAAACTAAATCCAAACTATTTACCATGGGCTTTTAAACCAATCCACACGTGAACTGTACTGCTCCCCACCCCCGGCTCATCTCCCACTGTTCCCTTTCTCTGTGCTCCCATCACACCGTCTTTCACATTCCCGACTCCCTAAGGTGTCTTCCAGTTGCATTTTTGCTGGAATCTGCCTCCACCCCCCTATCCTGCATTTGCAAGGCAGGCTCCCTCACTTAAAGCAGGTCTTTGCTCAAATAGTCACCTTTTCAGATGGGCTATCATTCTATCTAAAATAGCTGCAGCATATTTCTTTAATCTTTGCTTTATTTTTCTCCATAGCACTCATCATTACCTAACATACAGTTTGTTTTTGTTTTTATCTCTCTACTAGAAAGCAAGCTCCATGAACCAGAAACTGTCTTGTTTACTGTTATGTCCTCAGGGCCTTGATCTGTGCCTGGAACACAGTAGTCACTTAATAAATTGGTTGAATGAAAGAAGCAAGACGGGACAAACGATAGAGGCTTTTGAAAAAAGCCAGCCAAGATGTCTGAGTTGGTTCATGTAGCCACAGCTGTGTAAAGTCTTAGAAATATTTGGCTAGTGTTTATCCATTGTAACAAAAACTACTTTCAAAGTGGCCACAATCCTTGAAGATTTCCCAGGAAAACAGTATTTAAGCACCTAATGAATTTAGAGATTTCTCTGCAAATATGTCATCTCTCATATTTCTCTATGAAGGTTTAAGCAGATTGATTTTAATTAAAATTTACCAGTATTTTATTTTATGGATTACATTTGTGTCTTATAATTAAGAAGTTTCTGCTTAACACAAGATCACAAAAATTTTGTTTTTTAGAAGATTTATAGTTTTCATTATATTCAGTTTATGCTCCATCTTGAGCATAATTTTTGTGTACAGTGCACGGCAAAAGTGTGTTTATTATTTACTTTGCATATGGATATCCAATTGCTTAGGTATCATTCATTTAAGACTGTCCTTTCCCCATTGCATTTCTTTAGTACCTTTACTAAAAAGCAGTTGTTAATAAATGAGGTCTGTTTCTAGATTCATTTTACATTGATCTTCTGTCTTTATGCCAGCCCTGCACTGGTTTGATTATTGTGTCTTTACAGTAAGTTTGAAATCATGTCAGTATCCAAATTTGTTCATTTTGTTTCCAAGAATAGCCCTGGTTATTCTAGGTCATTTCCATGTTCACATAAATTTTGATCATCTTATTAATTCCATTTATTTTTTAAGCCTGTTGGGATTTTAATAGTGATTGCATCACATCTAATCAATTTGGGGAGAACTGTCATCTTAACAATGTTGAGTACTTCAGTCCATAAACATGGTATGTTTCTCCATTTGGGGGTTAATATATTTTTTTTTCTTATTCCTATTCCACTTTGTTTAGGACCTAATAGGTATAGTTTAGAGGGCCATACCTGTTTCTGATTTTAGCCCTCACCTCAATAGATGTCTAAGAATGAACATTTCATTTTGTTATTTTAGAAAAGGAAAAACCAGGTCAGTTTCCTTTTCCTCGGAAAATACCTCGTTTCCTAGTGCTCCCAGGGTCTCTCTGGAGCTGTCCCGGGGCCAGAACCGCCACTCTGCCCCTTGGTGACCCAGCCTTTTTGCAACCCCAGAGCCTTCTGGTCTCTGCTTCTCTACCCCACACTAATCCATTCAGACACCAAGGCCTTTGATGCTCTCAGTACGGTGGACAGTGCTTTAAGCCCTCTGTCCACCATCATGCCCTCAACTAACCATCTTATTTGTTCACTTTTCCTTTTGTTCTGGGATGAGCAGGGATGGGGGATGGGTAGGGCCTTCCAATGAGCCAGATAAGGGGTACAGCTGACAATGGGCAAGATCTGTCTCCTTGAAGTAAGGGACTGCCCCTCTTCACCAAAAGGATCACTGTCTTCCTTCGATGTCCTCTGGTGTCTGAGGGAGAACACTTGTGTATTGGATGTCTCCTCCAGCAGTCAGGGAAACCTCACATTGTCCTGTGCCACAGCGCCCTCTCCTGGAGCCTGGCATGGACCCCTTGGCTGAAGGAAAACTTCCTGCAGGTGGGCCTGGGAGGGCGCTGCATCAGCCAGGCAGCAGAGGCTCACTGAGCACCTGCCCTGTGCCAGGCATTGCTCATTGTTCATGCTCTGGACAGCCATGAACAACACAGAGCCTCTGACCTCATGAGCTTCCCAAAGTACAGGGGACAAAAATATGAATAAATTGAATAGTATCAGGTATTGGTAAGTGCTCTGAAGGCAAGAAAAGAATAATGCAGTGCAGTGTGACAGGACAGTCCAAGACAACCTCTCTGAGGAAGGGACTCCTGGGCTGAAACTTGAATGATGAGGAAAAAGGAAGAATAGTCAAGCAGAAGGGATAGCACAAGGCCTGCAACCAGTGTGAGCTTGCCATGTCTGGGAGATGCGTTGGTTCAAGACTTTAGGGGTTCCCTGGGTAAAATTCAAAATTGGCCCCTGTACATGGAGGGCCTGGAAAGACCAAAGAAAGAGACAAATCATTTCACATTGGTAGGTGGCAGTTCTGATAAATTCCCTTAATAAGGAACTTACATATGAGGCTTGTGTTAGGTGCCACAAGACCAGTAGATCTTGGCACCTGCCTGCCTGAATCTTCAGTTTAGAGAGGCTTTAACTGCGTTCAGTCATGTATTCAGTCCAAGGCTGCATCCTTGAAACGGCTCCTAGTGCAAGAACAGTGGGTGGAACATACATTCCAAAGACAGGGGCAACGGTGAGGGGCCTCTGATTGCTCTGGTCCAGCTCAAGGGTCAGCCAAAGGTCATATCCACTTCATGACCATCTTCAACAAGATGGATGGAAGGTTGTCATGCAGGAGTCAAGTGGCTAAAGGGGAAGCAGAGGGCGTTGAAGTTGAGAGGGAGGCATGTGTTGATCATGCTGGACTTGTAGGCCATGGTAAGGGATCTGAATTATATTCTAGGTGTCATAGGAAGCAGGGAAATGACAGGGGGTCAGTGATGTAATTTGAGTTCCTGGGTTCCCCAGCCATGGAGCTTGCCAACTTTAGACTGCACTATGTTTGGCTTGGGGCTAGGAGGCCCGAATGCAGAAGAGACAACAGAAAAACTATCATCTACATGGCTGTGGCATCCAACAATGGTGAGGTGGAGGTGGCCACCAGAGAAACAGGGAAGCCGCAAAGTCATGGCTACCTGCATGGATCTTAGCCAGCATGGAACTGAGTCTCTGAGCTAGAAGATTCGGACCTTACTTTGGCATTCTTTAAGTCCAACTCATGGGTCTTCCCAGGGAAAACTTCCCCCATCCATACCAGCTAGGGCTGAGCACACCTTTTATGCCACCATTGTTTCTTATAAATCCCTCTTTTTATAGTGTTTCTCATGTGGTATTGGAGTTATCATGTCTCCTATTTAATTGGATGATAAGCTACTTTGAGACAGACACCACGTCGTTCAACTCTGCAGTGTGCTGGGGACACAGATGACTAGTTATGTGAGGTACCTGTGTGGGAGCAACCTAGGCCAACCTTGAATGCCTAAGGCATTTGGATTTTTTCCAAACACCTCACTGCTGTTTCACCCTTGACAAAGACTGCTTTTGAGACAAAGTATTAATGGTGGATTGACCATTAATGTGCATGTGGCCCATCTAGCCTAGATATTTTTACCTGTGTTTCAAGCTCCACCATCTGAGCTTTTGGACAAACTGGGATGGATATTCATAGAACAAATCTCTATCAGGGGTCATCATAAGCAATAGCTGTAGTAAAATTCATTTTCCCCCAGCTTTAAGATATAACTGACACATTATGTAAGCTTAAGGTATACAACATAATTATATATGTGTAGGTAATATAAATACATGTATGTATACAAATAATCAACACAATAAGGTTACTTAACACACTCATCAAAAAGGTAACACATAGTTACCTTTTTACGTGAGTGTGGTGAAAACATTTAAGGTCTATTCTCTTAGCAACTTTCAAGTATACAGCACAGTATTGTTAACTATAGCCACTAGGCTCTACATTTGACCCCCAGTTGTTATCCTCTTAGTGCAGCAAAATTCTTGATCCTCTCCACCGAAGGGATGCAACGGTGTGCTTTCTCCATTGATCAGACAGCATACTGCTTGTAAGAACCTGTACAAGACATATCTCTCAGAAAAAGCTGTTTCTCTTGAACAGTCAACCAACTTCTCTGTATCTTAGTGAGAGTGTAATATATGTCTAATCGTGTTTCCCTCTTTGCTTTCGCCACATAAGTAGTTTAGCCCTAAATTTGCAACCTATTTCAAATAGCCATAAAGGACCAGTGGAGACAATCGGCACGTGGATTGAGACTCTGGGCTTTGGAGTCAGGGAAACCTGAGTTGAAATCTCCCTTCTGCCATTTCTTAGCAGTGACTGTAGACTATTTACCTAGCTTTTTTCTGTAAGTATTTATAAAATGGGCACAATCACATTATTTACCTTGGGAAGTTACTTTGTTGGGAAGATTATGGGATACAATGCTAAACATAAGTCCTGGCACAACAATCAACATAATTATAATCACTTTTACTTTATGGTAAGCAGTTCTGTGTGCTCAAATTCCTCCAACCTTGAGTATTTTCTGGTCCGTAAAACACATACCCACACACTTTTCTGCTTCACAATTGCGTAAATTGATTAGTTATAATTCTTTAGAAATCTGCTATTCTCAACCAATGAATGCATAAATAAGTGGAAAAACAAATCGATGTTTCTCTCTTCTCTCTCTCCCTCCCCACCTTCCTCTCTCTAAAACCAATAATAAAAAGTTTATTTAATTTGCTATACACTATAGATAAGAGCCTCTGGAAAGCTTGCCATAGTGATAATTAGATCTGCATCTGAGAGGTTCTCCCTGTCAACACAGGACAGCAAGGGAACATAGTTTTTACGCGTGTCAGGATTAGGAAAGCATAGACAAGATGTGTATCCTGCTTCAGGCATTCATCACTTAGGCAACACATTTGTCCTGTGATGACCCTCAGTCATCGCAGGTTCATTGCTATTAGTCTTCTAATATACCTTCTCACAAGATATCTGTTTGGATTCAAAGGGCAGCACAAAATTCCAAAGTAATTAAGGAATCTGTTCTTTAGCTTCCCTTTGGGCTCAAATAAATACAAACAGAGAGGATCTGTTAAGGTGATGGTAATGTCTGGTACATTAACATGATTTGAGAAGTCTCAAACTATATAAACTATATATTTTATAAAAGGCTGATATTTATCTTTTAAAAATTTACCATTGAAGTAAGTTTAGTTTTACTTTCTGAGATACCTTCATGCTCATCATAGACTTACCTGAGCTATATCAGGGCAAATATTTGTCTACTTCAACTTTTTAATAGCTTTATTGAGGTATAAATGATGGACAGTAAGTTGTATATATTTAAAGTATATAAATTGGTAAGTTTGGATATATGCTTACACCCATGAAACCATTACCAAAATCCAGGATGATAAACATTTCCCACACTCCCCAAAAAATTTCTCCTGCCTTTCATAATCCACTGCACTTAATTACTTCTCTCTGCCTCCATCCCCAAATGACCATTGATCTTGTCTCTCAAGAGAATAGTTTGCATTTCCTAGAACTTTATATGGAGTGGAATCATATAGTTTGTATGGCTCCTTTTTGTCTGGCTTCTTTCACTCAGCATAATTGTTTTGAAATTCATCCGTGTTGCTATGTGCATTGATAATTGATTTCTTTTTATCGCTGAGTAGTATTCCACTGTATGGATATACTACAATTTTTATCACATGAACTTATTATGTAGCTGATTCTCCATGCTGAGAAGAAAACACCAAAACATAGATTTATGGCCCACCTCTAGCAAAAGGACAGACTTCAAAGCCAACATTTTTAATACTAATCTCATTTCCAATCTTATTTTTTCTTTTTCCTCTCCTTTTAAGTTCTTCACCCATTAATGTTCCTTTTATTTTGTTATATTAATTATATCATATTATACTATACTATGTTATAATATATACATTTAGGTCAGTCATCTTGGGTATTTTATTTTTTAAACTTTTATTTATTGATTTGAGAGAGAGTGACCAAATGCAGGTTTGCTGCCTTGAAAGCCACACCTTGAGCAGCAGGTGCTGATGTAAAGGAAAGTGGTTTTATTCAGGTGCCAGCCACCTGGGAGATGAGGGGCTCTCGTCTCGAAGCCCATCTCCACATCTCAATGCAGGCAGGGGGGTTTTATAAGGAGGAAGAGGTACAAGGAGTACAGAGGCCAGTGGGTGAGGCTGTGGACGTGTAGACAGTGTCCTTGCTGGTGCCGGGGTGGCTTTCTAATGTCAGGTTCCTGGAGCTGGTCAGTGCCAGCCAAGTTCCTGCAGTTGAGTGATCTGTGTCATCTGTAGTCATAGTCACAGCCGTTTCTTGTACAAGTAGGAAATGGAAACTGCTGGTGTTTGCAATATGCTTACAAAGAAATTGTCAGTATGTGAGTTCTTTTTATCAATCTGGCAGTACATTTTATTCTAACTCCATTTGGAGTTATAGAAGTCTGACTCCATGGTAAGTCAGAGTAGTATAAAGTTTTTATTCTCTGTTACAAGAGATAGGAATATCGATTTGTTGTTCCACTTATCGATGCATTCATTGGTTGATTCTTATATGTGCCCTGACCCAGGACTGAACCTGTAACTTTGGTGTATCAGGACAACACTCTGACTCACTAAGTTACCCAGCTAGGGCCTTAGATATTTCCTGAAACAAGGACCAAATACAAGTAAACAATGCTCTGCTTCTATTTTACTTTATCAGTCCTTTCCTTCTACTTTCTTTAGAGATACTGGATTTTGCTGACCTGGTCACTTACTGATGCTCATCTTAACCTGCTTGGACAATTGCCATCGTCTCTGGAGATATGGTCTCTAATCTCATCCCCCATCTATTCACCTGATATGTTGTCACTAAGTTATCATTCTACAATAAAAATCTAATCACGACATTGCCATGTATAATACCTACAGGGACAGTCCAAGGTCCTTAGGAGAGCCAAAGAGATCCTTCATTAGTCATTCATTCTTTCAACAAGTATTTACTAAGTGCTGACTGCGTACCAGTCTCTATGCAACCTGTCTAAGTGTGGAGGTATGGTGATAAACCAGAGAGACATCGCCTATACCTTCAGGGAATTTACATCCTAGTGAGGGAGACAAAGAGATAAACAACCATATAAGCAATATAACTATGGATTGGATAAACATGAAGTTGTTAAAGAAATAACCAGGGTGCTTTGATCAAGTCCTGGAGCAGGGGTGGACATCAGAGAAGGCCTTTCTGAGGAGGTGACATTTTTGCTGCCCAAAACATAAGATGGAAGGGGTCATGGGAAGAGGTCTAGGCAAAGGAAACATCGAGTGCAAAGACCCAGAAGTCAGAAAACGCGTGGATGGCCAGTGTGGCTGGAGGTAGCGAGGACACAGAAGAGCTGAGCTATGCCTACCCCTCCAGCCTTCTTCCCCAAACCACAGCCACCCTAACACACACGCGCGCAGCTACTCACTGTTCCTCCACACACCGTGCCTTCTTACTTTTCACCTGCTCCCTCCTGCTGGACAATCCTACTCCTCCTTGTAGTTGGGTTTCTAAATAACACCGTCATTGAAACTTTGGGTTCCTCTCCTTCCATCCCTGTGCCTCCACAGAAGTCTATAGGTACTTCTTTTTTACATAGCTAACATCTGAGTGCTTCCTACCTGCTCAGCATTATTCTAAGCACTCAACCTATATAAACTCAACCTTATGAGGCAGGTTCATTTAGTCCTCAAAAACTCTTATGAGCGAAGCATTATTATTATCTCTACCATATAGATGAAGACACTGAGGCCCAGAGAAGTAATCTGCCCGCAGTTACACAATGAGTAAATAGTTGAGCCAGGATTTCAACCAAGACTGTCCAGTTTGTGCTTTAACTACTAAGCCCCTTTTTGCCTTACAAGATTGATAATCGCGACTAACATTTATCAAGTACTCCCTACACGCCATGCTTTCTTCTTAACCCTTGGCACAAATTAACTCATTGAATCCTCCAACAACTCTCTGAGGTAGATCTTCACAGTCCTCACAACAACCCACTTACTTGTGCTAAGACCATTACTCTCTTGGGTGGGGCTCGTGTCTGTCCCAGTCAGCAATCCCAATGCCACCTCCCACACCCAGAAATTGCTCAACAAATGTCTGCTGGATGAATAAAGAAACCAGCAGACCTAGTGTCTTTTCTTGGCTCAGGATTCAAAGTTTAAGAGTATACAGTGCCCAAGAATAGTTGCTTGGAGAAAACTATGACAGTGGATTGTAAACCTGTTGTGTATACATATTGAGAACTGATTAACATAAAGGCTGGCTTAATATGCATAGTCTCTGCATTTCATATGTGAGATAAGAGAATTCCTTCCTGTACCAGAGATTACATTATGCATTAGAAGGTGTACTAACCAACTTCTCTGACAGCAAAATAAGAGCGAAGATCTGCTTTCAAGACAGCTCCCATAATAAATCTAACCTATGTTTAAGTGCAAAACAGCCAACAAAAATAACATATCAACTTATGAAGTCATCTGTTTTGTCTAGCTTTTCTGGTCATTCACTTTGACAGAAAATATTGGACAATAAATAAAAGTTTAAAGTATCATTTAAATCTCAGAATAAGTTCAATCAGAAAAAGAATAACTCCTTTAAGTCTAAGGGAATGGTACAAAATTATTTATCCAAGCAAATAATAGCTACTATCGCCTTATTAGTTCTGGATGCCTAATAAAATTTTCTAACAGATTGGGAAATTGATATGGGCAAGCCTGTGTCTTAGTCCATTGACTAGGTTTGGGAATTTCTTAGAAAGATAATTAACTGGAAAAAAGAAAATATCAGTCTCTCAAAGGCCATCTTTAAGGGGAACTAAGCAAAAAGGCAAAGCCTGAGGAATGGAAGTGACATTTGCTCAACATCTACTAAGTGCCAAGTGATTTACTGAGATTTAAGACAAGTTGACAAAGTAGGATGACACCTGGTCCACATTTTTTCTTTACAGACAGGAAAATTAGCTCCAGCTACATCTGGGTAAGTCAGTTAGTTATGGTGTCATGCTGATATGTGGGTTTGATCCCTGGGTCAGGGCGCATACAACCACCAACCAATAAATGCATAAGCAGAACAGCAAATCAATGTTTCTCTCTCTCTACTCCCCACCTTAAATCAATAAAAATAAGAAAGATTTGAAAGCCGAGCCTCTAACATATATTTGTATACCCATGTTCACAGCACCATTATTCACCATAACCAAAAGACAGCATCAGCCCAAGAGCCCACTGAAGAGGAATGGATAAACAAGAAGTTATATACACGTACAACAAAATATTATTTAACTTTTAAAAAGAAGGAAATCCTGATAGATGCTACA
Organism: Pteronotus mesoamericanus; assembly: GCF_021234165.1. Classification (NCBI taxonomy): domain Eukaryota; kingdom Metazoa; phylum Chordata; class Mammalia; order Chiroptera; family Mormoopidae; genus Pteronotus; species Pteronotus mesoamericanus. Next base: position 3,486,105 of record NW_026555090.1, read on the forward strand.
AGATGGATGAACTTGAGGACATGGTGCTAAGTAAAATAAGCCAGTGATGAAAGGACTAATACTGTATGATTCCATTGATATGAGATACCTACAGCATCCATAATGAATTTGAAAGCATTTTGAATTCATAGGAACAGAAGGCAGAATGATGGTTGCCAGGGCCTAGGGTAGGAGGGAATGAGAGTTATTGTGTAGTAGGTACAGAACTTCAGTTTTGTGAGATGAAAAGAGTTCTGAAACTAGATAGTGGTGACGGTTCCACAAAAATGTGAAGGTACTTAATGCCACTGAACTATACACTTAAAAATGAATGGTTCAGATGGAAATTTTATGTCTTTTACTACAATTAAAAAAATACATTTAAAAGAAATTTTAAACTTTTCTTTTAAAAAGAGATACTGGACCTCAAAAAATAAGTAAATGCTTTTAAAGCAAGTTTTGTTTTTAAAGTGAAAATTTGGGAACATTTTAACGTTAAATTGTGGTACCTTTACACAGTAAATACCATAGAGCAGCTAATGCAGTTGAACTAGATCTACTGCCAACACAGCTAAATCTGAAAAAAAAAAAAAAAATTAGAACAACAAAAGGAAGCTGTAGAATGATATGCAGAATATATCATTTACATGAAGTGAAAACATGTGTTTTGGTCTGTTCAGGCTGCTTTAACAGAGTACCACATATCGGGCGGCTTATACGCAGAAATTTATTTCTCACACTTCTGGAGACTGGGTAGTCCAAGAGTAAGGTCCCAGAAGATTCAGTGTCCAGTAAGGGTCCACTTCCTGTGTCCTCACATGGTGCAAGGGGGCTCTCTGTTATCTTTTTTTATAAAGGAACCAACCCCATTCTTGAGGCCTCTGTTATCATGACAGGATCACCTTCCAAAGGCCCCTCATATGATATTTCGGGGACACATTCCATCTATAGCAACTTGGAATATTTATGAATCCCTGAATGCATATTATTAGTTTTAAAGATGCCTGAGTTGATAAACATCAAATTCAACATTGTGTTAGCTCTAGGAAAAGAAAGGATTGGTATTAGGAAGGGAATACTTTAAAAAAACCAAAAACTAACAGAGCATATAATTTATATTTTTAATTTTCTTTTTCAACTACAGTTTACACTCAGTATTATTTTGTATTAGTTTCGGGTGCACAGCATCTTGGTTAGACAATCATATACTTTACAAAGTTGCCCCCCATATTTTATTTCCAGTACCCACCTGGTACCATACAGTTATTACAATGTTACCAACTATATTCCCTATGCTGTCACTTATATCCCCATGCCTATTTTGTAACTACCAATTTGTATTTCTTAATCCCTCACCTTTTGCACCCAGTCCTCCAACACCACCCTCTCCCCTCAGCCAAATGAGTTTTGACAAAGATGAAAAAGCAATCCAATGGAGAAAGTACAGTATTTCCATGGTGCTGTAGCAATTTAACATTCAAAGGGAAAAATGGAACCCTTACTTAGGCCTCACACCTTATATCAAAATCAACTCAAACTGAATCATAGTTCAAGTGTAGAGAAAACACAGGAGAAAACCTTCGGGACCTAGGGCTAGGTGAAGAGTTCTTACACAAGACACCAAAAAGCACAATCCATTCAAGAAAACAACCAATAAACTGATTTTCATCAAAAATTTTAAATTTTTGTGAAAGATGCTATTAAGAAGAGAAAACAACTGGGGAAGTGGAGGTCTTAACAGGTCTACAGAGCAGATGTGGTAGAAACAAGGTAGAAAGAAGCTAGAAGAGAGAGAGAGGTTGGACTTTGACAATAGAATAATGGGGTTTAAGAAAGAAGAGTTCAATCAGCTTCTGGTGATAGCAAGCTCATTGCTGAAGTGAAATGGAGGTGCTAGTTGAAGAGATCAGGGAAGAGTGGTTAAGACAGGAAATTGAGACTTCATCAAAAATAACAAACTTTTGTACTTCAAAAGATACCATCAAGAAAATGAAAAGACAACACATAGAATGGGAGAAAATATTTGCAAAACACATATCTAAGAAGTTGTATCTATAAATATAGAAAGAACTCTCAAAACTCAAGAGTAAAAATCCAGACAATTCAATATAAAATGGGCAAAAGACATTTTGGCAGAAGATATATACCCACGGCAAATAAGAACATAAAATATATGTTCAACATCATCTGTCATCAGGGAAAAGCAAATTAAAAGAACAACGAAATATCACCACACATACAAGGGGGGAACCAAAAAACCCCCAAATTTATTTACTAAAAATTGTGTTATTTATCCTTACATCTTTAAACTTCAGTCACCTTCAAAGCACTTGCCACTGGATGCAATATGGAGGCTTTTTCCCCACTACTCAAAAGGTTTTGATCTCATCAATTTTGATGCCTTTTAGTGCTTCTGCCATTTTGTTTCACCTCCTCCATATCAGTAAAATGTTTCCTTTTGAGCACTCTTTTCATCTGGGGAAACAAAATATAGTTGCTGGGGCTAGATCAGGTAAATAGAGAGGGTGGGACATGGCAGTCATGCCATTTTGGGTCAAAAACTGCTAAACACTCAGCGTGGCATGGGCAGGTACACTTGTAAATCATCCATTATGAAATGGGCTAACGCATTGCATTGAAAGAGTCTTCAAAAAAAAAATTCACTGAAGCCAAACAGAACCTCTCACAACACCACCAGCTGGTGCACTGACACAGATGGATTCCTAGCTACTTACTTAGTGGGGGAAGCCTGTACTACAAGGGGCCTGTCCTCCAGAAAATAATTCCTGTTTATTTTTTTTTAAAGATTTTATTTATTTTTAGAGAGAGAGGAAGGGAGGGATAAAGAGAGGGAAAGAAACATCAATGTGTGGTTGCTTCCCGAATGCCACCGCCACTGGGGACCTGGCCTGGCTTGACCTGCAACCTAGGCATAGGTCCTGACCTGGAATCCAACGAGTGACCCCCTTGGCTCACAAGCTGGCTCGCAATCCACTGAGCCACACCAGCTAGGGCTTCTGTTTATTTTTTGAGGGGGGTTTCCCTTACATGTTAGAACAGCTAAAATAAAAGAAGTAACAAAACAAATGTGTGAAGATGCAGAAAAACTGAATCTCCCATACACTCAGGGAGATGTAAATAGTACACCCACTCTAAAAAATAGTTTGGCAGTTTCTTAAAAATCTAACCAGATACTTAGCATATGACCCAGCAATTACACTATGGGGCATTCATCCCACAGACATGAAAACATTCACACAAAAAATGTGTACATGAACCTTCACAGCAGCTTTACTTGCAAGAGTCAAAAATTGGAAACATCCCAAAAACCCATCCACAGGTGAAGAATAAACCAACTATGGTACACCCATATTATGGAATGCTACTCAGCAACAAAAAGGAACGGAAATCTATGCAACGACTTGGACAAGTATCAAGAGAATTATATTGAGTGAAAAAAACTAACGTTTAAAGTTTACACATTGTATGATTCCATTCTTGTAACATTCTCAAAAATGACAAAATTATAAAGATGCCAAAATAGATTAGTGGTTGCCTGGGCTGGAAGGAAAGGGACGGTAGAAGCTTGTGACCCACAGAGACACAGCACGGGGATCCTTGTGGTGAAACAACTCTGTCTTGATCATGGTGGTAGTTACGTGAATCTTCCCATGTGATAAAATTGCATAGAACTATACACACACACACACACACACACAAACACGCATGTAAAACTGCTGTTATCTGAGTAGGTCTATAGATTACACCAATGCTGATTTTCTGGTTTTGATATTTTACTAAGTCATGTATGTTACTATTGGGGGAAACTGCGTGAAGGGTACAATGAAACCTCTCTGTACTATTTTTACTACTTCCTGTGGATCTATAATCATTTAAAAATAAAAAATAAGTCATTATGGAAATGCAAATCAAAACCATGATATCTCACACTCTTAGGGCGGCTACTATATAAACAAATAAAGAACAGAAAATAACAAATGTTGGTAAAGATGTGCATTGCTGTTGGGAATGTAAAATGATATAGTTGCTGTGTGAAACAATATGGATGCCCCTAAAAAGACTAAAAATAGAATTAATCCCACTTTTGAGTATATATCCAAAAGAACTGAAAGCAGAATCTTAAAGAGATATTTGCACATCCATGTTCATTGCAGCATTATTCACAATAGCCAAGAGATGGAAGCAACCCAAATATCCACACAGATGGACAACACAAAATGGGATATTTTATTTACATATATATATTTTAACATTTATATATATAACCATAATATTAGCCTGCCTTTGAAAAGAAGGAAATTTTGTCAAACACATGGATGAACATTGAAGACATTAGGCTAAGTGAAATAAACCAGTGACAAAAAAGGCAAATACTGTATGATTCCACTTATACAAGGAATCTAAAATAGTTAAAATCATAGAAACAGAAAACAGAATGGTGATCATGAGACGCTGAGGGGAGAGATAAATGGGGAGTTGTGGTTCAGGAGTATGGATTTTTCAGTTTTGCAAGATAAAAAAGTTCCAGAGATCAACAATGTGAATATAGTTAACATCCACTGAACTGTACACTTAAAAATGATAAGATGGTAAGTTATACTGCACTTTTTACTACACTAAAACATTTTTTCCCCTAGCTGGTTGGCTCAGTGGCTTGAGCGCTGGCCTGCGAACCAAAGTGTCACCAGCTCAATTCCCAGTCAGGGCACGTGCCTGGGTTGCAGGCCAGGTCCCTAGCAGGGGGCGCACAAAATACAACCACACATTGATGTTTCTCTCTCTTTCTCCCTCCCTTCACTTCTCTAAAAATAAATAAATAAAATCTCTAAAAAAATTTTTTAAGCTGATGCAAAATAGAAAAGTGTTAAGCCTTACTACAGTGGGGTGGTGGATTTATGTTGTTTGTTGTATCTCCAACTTTCATGTTTGTAATATTTCATAACAAAACATTTTTAAGTTGCTATTTTTAAATGGGAAGATTTTTATAATTTTGAGGCCCAATATAAAGACAACACAGAATTTTGCTCTGTGTTCATTTGGCATTCAAAATTAAAGTTTCTAATCCGCTGGTAATAAACGAGGAGTTAGTTTCATAGTTTTGTTTAGATTAATAGCCAAGTGAGGAAATTACAAGCCACAAACTAACTCCATATATTAAAATTCAACTGATAATGTCAAGACAATTTTGAATTTGTAATTGGAACCACAGTTTTCGCAGTTTAAAGAAAAAAATCCTCACTGGAGGACTTGTTTATAGATTTTAGAAAGAGAGGAAGGAGGGGAGGGAAGGAGGGAGGGAGGGAGGGAAGAAGGAAGGGAGGGATTGAGAAACCTTCCATAGGCATCCTGACCTGGGATGGAACCCCCAACCTTTTGGTGTACAGGATGATGCTCCAACTGAGCCACCCTGCCAGGGCTATCAAAGATTTTTATTAAGACATCTAGCCAATTTCTGGCTTTGTGGACTTAGTACTGGCCTGCAGACGGAAAGGTTCGATCCCCAGTCAGGGCACGTGCTTGGGTTGCGGGCCAGGACCCTGGTTCGGGCGCGCAAGAGGCAACCAATTGATGTTTCTCTCTCACATCTGTGTTTCTCTCCCTCTCTTCTCCTCTCTCTAAAAATAAATAAAATCTTTGGGGGAAAAGAGACACCTCCTCAAGTAAAATCACTTAGAATCTCAGAATCAGTACCTCTTTGTTTCTTTGAAAGAACTACCTAGACAAGAACTATTTGCCTATAGAGATTAAGTACTGTTTTGTTGCTTTGTATTTTAGGCCCTAAGGCTGTCATAAAGCTGTGGGGGGTTTTCCCACTTGAGCAAAAGGGAAAACTGCCCTTTATTCACTGAACAAACATTTGAGCACAATGCCAAGTATTGTGCTAGATTTACCACATCTCTGATCTCTGGATTTTGTTTCTTAATTATCACCAGAAATGATAGTACTAAATTTCATTTATAAACAGACCTCAAGAATTCCTCTTGGACAGCACACGCCTTCCCTCTGAAAACATTTTGCTTTGTTGAGGTTACCAAATGACCCACTTTGGCAAAACATTAAACCAGGAAGCTGTATGACTAACTTCTGGCAACTGCTGAAACTCCTAACAAAATCATCATCATCGATCATGAGTGTCTACTCTAGATCATTCTACCAATCAACAGGTATGACTCAGGGGAAGCTGCGAGTTGAAGACACAAGCTCAGATTCACTGCGGGGTTTACAAACATGAAAATTCATACTTTGTAAAATTAATACTACCTCGAAGTCTAAAATTATCTTAAAAGAAACTTTATTTCTATCTCCAGCTTATTCATGTAAGTAGATCTTACCAAGTTTTAGTAAATTTAATTTAAAGCTGTCTAGGTGTTAACTCCTATACCTGTCTAGGCATTCAATTGACATCGTTTCTTAATGGTATGCTTAGAAGTGTTGGAATAGGACCTTTTCTAACTGATAGCTAACTGTATTCTTCCAAATCTTTACCCTACTTCTTACTTAGGAAGGTTGGTATTACATGACAGCAACTTGAATGTTATTTACATCCCCACCTCCGTGACTCAGACATAGGACCGCGTGGCAACCAGACCCAAACAACCCTGCCTGACGCAGGCTCCTCGTGTTATCTCCTGGCGGGACTAGTGGCCACACCCAAGGTGCAGGGAAATCAGCTGGTCCTAGCCGAAGAACCCCACCTTCAGCGTCACACGACAAACACATTCATGGTAGAAATATTATTTACTTTCTGGTACATGAATCCCCCGTTTCTCAAAGAAGGTTTTCAGATCCCTAACCCACTTTCTCTTTTTCCTTACCGGAGTTTGGAGAAACAGCAAGGAGTCAAAGAGACTTGCAGGTTTTGCCGGAGCCAGATCTAAGCCCGGCCCCCGTGTCACCGACAGCGGGAGCCACGCAGCTCTGGGCCTGAAGGCCAGGTAGGGAGTTGGGGGTCCGGCAGAGGATGCCTCTACTAGGGTCTAGATCTACTGACGCTCTTTAGAGCTCTTATGAGGATCGAGTACGACAAAAGCACTCTGATTGTAAAGAAGCTTGATAAAAAACTCCACAACTAAGAACAAAAATAAAAACCCGCCAGTGTGTCAGGGGCACGGCGTTTTTCTAGATCTGGGGGAGATGGGCTTGTGCTTTTCCACAGACATCAGAAAAAACAGCTGCCGGCCGCCCCGTCCCGCTTCTGAACACCTCCAAACTGAGACCGGAGCAGCCTTTCCTGGGAAGTCAACGCGCAGTCCCCACTGCCTCCTCTTAAAGCCTTAAAACACGGGATTGTAAGGATCCATTTTGGGAGGCAAGAACGGAGGACCCCCTCCCCCACCACGGGCCGGAAACACCCCTCACTCAAGAACGCAACCCCCTGCGGCGCGCGCGCATTCAGTCACTTAGCAACGTCAGCTCTCTCAGCCGAGAGCCCAGCAACAGCGGAGCCGCCGCGCTCCCCACCAATCACCGCCGGCCTCGCCTTCACACGCCTCACCAATCAGCGCCGACGCTGCAAGGAAGTTTCCAGAGCTTTCGAGGAAGGTTCCCTCAACTCGAATTCATCCGCCTGATAACTTTCCTACTTTTTTCTAAAGGAAGATAAGAATAGCCTGGAATAGAGGGCAGCTGAATTTTTATCATCCTTTCTTCCGGATCTGAGGAATTTGGGGCCTGGTGGAAGGGCCTAGTTCATCGCGGGAGGGGGAAGCCGAGCGAACTACTTTCAGCGGCGTATGGACATGACGACTACGTAGAAGTGATGAGTCACGCAACAGACGTTGCATAAATTTCTGCTCCGCGGAGCAGGAGTATTCAGAAGCGGCTGATACTCGCAAGTGGTGGTACGTCGTGTGGAAGTGACTTCACCTGGGTGGGATTTTCACAGTCGCCGGCAGGTAGTGGTCCACAGTCTTCGAGACCCGGGATGGGTTGGGTAGTGGTGCCTAAGTAAGACGGTACTGGCCAAGTCTCGTGTCTGGGTGGGCGTCTAGGAAAGGAGCCGGGGGAGGGGCAGGCGAGGTGACGCGACGTCGTGCTGCCGGGCCTTTCCGGAAGAGGGGTCCTTGTTTACGTGTACGGAGCGGGGGCGTTTCGCGCGCGCGCCGAGCCTAACGGGCGCTTAACCGATGGAGGGTCCATCGTGTGTACTTCAGAGGGGGGAGGCAGGGAAAAGGTAGTGTGTCTTATAGAAACCTTTTAATTTGGATTCGCAACGTAGAGAAAATGTTGCATTTCATTGCCATTTAAATATTTTTATTTTCCTGTGTCCTGTGGAGTGGTTTTTTTTTCCCTTTTCATTGTACGTGTTTTGCTTAAGTTTTGTTGAGAAATTGTTGCGGCTAGTGAAGGGTGTGGTACAGTGAAGGAACAAAGTCCTGGATGGTAAATTTACAAAATACGTTTGGTCCTTTAACCAGTGTAAGTTCAAGCCGTGACTAAAGAACTTAGGATTTGACCCTGGCCGGTGTGGCTCATTTTTTTGGAACGTGTCCCCTACATCGAAGGGTTGGGAGTTAGGTTTCTGGTCAGGGCACATAAGTTTTGATTCCATCTATGAGGCGTGTGTGGGAGGCAACCATGGATGTTCTTCTCTTTCTTCCTTTCTCCAAAAATCAATAACCCTGTTTTGTTTTTTCTAACGAACTTTGTATTAGTCTAGTAAAAATTGGAGGTTTGTCAGAAATATAGGTAGTGTAAGGCATTTTGGAAGAAGAGTATTAACTGTCAATTTTGAAGAATTGATTAGATGTGAAAATAGTAAATGTGAAAATCCTGTAATGATACGCTAAGTTCTGTCTTTTGAACTCTGTAGATCAAAATGCAGATCTTTGTGAAGACCCTGACAGGCAAGACCATCACCCTGGAGGTGGAGCCCAGCGACACCATTGAGAATGTGAAAGCCAAGATCCAGGATAAAGAGGGCATCCCCCCCGACCAGCAGAGGCTCATCTTTGCAGGCAAGCAGCTGGAAGATGGCCGCACTCTTTCTGACTACAACATCCAGAAAGAGTCCACCCTGCACCTGGTCCTGCGCCTGAGAGGTGGTATGCAGATCTTCGTGAAGACCCTGACCGGCAAGACCATCACCCTGGAGGTGGAGCCCAGCGACACCATTGAGAATGTGAAAGCCAAGATCCAGGATAAAGAGGGCATCCCCCCCGACCAGCAGAGGCTCATCTTTGCAGGCAAGCAGCTGGAAGATGGCCGCACTCTTTCTGACTACAACATCCAGAAAGAGTCCACCCTGCACCTGGTCCTGCGCCTGAGAGGTGGTATGCAGATCTTCGTGAAGACCCTGACCGGCAAGACCATCACCCTGGAGGTGGAGCCCAGCGACACCATTGAGAATGTGAAAGCCAAGATCCAGGATAAAGAGGGCATCCCCCCCGACCAGCAGAGGCTCATCTTTGCAGGCAAGCAGCTGGAAGATGGCCGCACTCTTTCTGACTACAACATCCAGAAAGAGTCCACCCTGCACCTGGTCCTGCGCCTGAGAGGTGGTATGCAGATCTTCGTGAAGACCCTGACCGGCAAGACCATCACCCTGGAGGTGGAGCCGAGCGACACCATTGAGAATGTGAAGGCCAAGATCCAGGATAAAGAAGGCATCCCCCCCGACCAGCAGAGGCTCATCTTTGCAGGCAAGCAGCTGGAAGATGGCCGCACTCTTTCTGACTACAACATCCAGAAAGAGTCCACCTTGCACCTGGTCCTGCGCCTGAGAGGTGGCTGTTAATTCTTCAGTTTTGCATTCATAGTGCCCAGTGATGGCCACTACTCTGCAATCTAGCCATTTTTCCCCGTTTAAGTTTAGAAATTACCAGTTTCAGTAATTGCTGAATCTGTTCAAAGTGTTAATAAAGGTTTCATTGCATGGTAGCAATTTGGTGTCTTTTGTCATGAAGTTGTGTGATGTGGGCATTCCTAACTGGTAAAAGGTGTTCAAGGAAGGGATTTAATTTTGAGATTGTTCATGTGACCAAAAGTCAGTCTCTTGACTTCGGTAAACATTGGGTGTACCAAGATAAGGGAACTTTGTCAAAGTCTTGTAATTAGTGGTTGATTGTTGTGCTTTTTTTGTTTGCCTATTGCGTTATATTCAAGTGTTTAACTTGAAGTAGTGAAGTGGAACCCCAATCCTGTCTGTTGTATGTGAAGTCCACTTAATTGCGGTGCCCTTGTCAAGTTTGAAAGAAGGCTGGCTGGTGAGAAAGATTGTATGAAAGAATTCCAGTTAAAAAGTATTCTGATTTAAGGCAATTTGCTGACACTGGTATGTTAGGCAGCAAATGAAGGTGGGTGCTAACAGCAGTCTAACCTTAATGACTGACAGCTTTGCTTTATTTTAAGGAGAAAGAAGATTGCAACAACAAACGAAATTATCTACTTTGGGGACTTGATAAAGTTACTTTGTCTAAATCCAGCATAAGCAGTTACTACTCTGGCCATACTAATAATAATAAAGTAGTATATTTTTAATACCAGTAGAAGAATTTTGAGGGACTAAGAATCTGGACACACTGTTCTTACAGTGGAGTTTTAAGTTCTCAACCTCTTTACCTGTTACAATCAAGTCTGTGTGGTGTAACCAATAATACAGTGGTTTCTCAACTTGAGACAAAACTGAAATGTGTGGGGAGTGTATATGAGGAGGGAGAAGTTGCAAGTTTTTGTTTCTCAGGTTATACTGTAGGGAAATAACTACTGGTACTAACTCGTAAAATCACAAGTGCGTTTGACTCCAGACGTGCATTAAAATTAAAACCAAGCATCAGGCCTGGAAATGTGCCCTTGGTGTTCCAATTATACCGCAAGATGGCCTAGTGTGTAATTTTAGGAACTCTGCCTTAGCAGTAGGTTCTCAAACATGTTTTAGAAATCCACTTAAATTTGAGCATAAAAAATTGGAGTACTTTGGGTTTAAGTTGGACATTGGAGATAGCACTTAATTTCAGATTAATACAGTGAAGTAATGCTTCAACTCTTTGGAGGTGGTAAAAATCAAGGCTTTAAAAAGCCATATTTAAACAAGAGAACTCTTCGTTGTCGCATTGGAAGGTAGCACTTTCAGTCCCACCATTTCAAGTTGATTTGCTCAAGGCGTAGTTCTTGTTAGGAGCAAATCAAGGACTGGGATCCAAGTATTCTGTCAACTTACGACTTAGGTCATAAAGTTCTTTGAGTTATATTAGTTTTCCTGTGAAAACTAATAGAGTTTTCAGGGTGTCCTCAAACTCGTGCTTTTACTAAGCAGGGCTTTTGCTGAATGCAGTAAAATAATTCTAAAACAGGTCTTAGGATAGTAAAGCCAGGTTTTAAAGAAAATCCCCACGTTTTTCTTTACCCCTAATAAAAACCTTGACCCTTTGCAGGCCAGCACTCAATCCATTGAGCCACACCAGCCAGGGCTAAAAACCTTGATTAATAAGTCTGAAGAATAAATGTATTTCACTGAACAGTGGTTGATTTGGGCAAATAGGACTTGCACAATTGTGTTATTTCTTCCACATCTTCACCATAACTTCACTTGCTAACAGGTCAGTGTGTTCTGTAGGCTTGTGAAAACAGATTGTCTATTCCATAGGGATTCCCAAAGGTATTAGTGAGTCTCAGCAAATCCACCTTGCACACACTTGAAATTTGAGCAAGGAAAAGTCTGCATGTGCCTTCAACCTGTGCTCAATTGGGTTTTGGAAGTGGGTTAACCTTGGTCTCAAATCTTGCTCTGCACTGAGTAAAACAGGCCAGTTGTGGTTTGTGGTTCCTGTTCAGTTCTCTGCTGGCAGTGCTATGGAGAAATGTTACTGTGTAGCTTTGTTTTGGGATGATTTAGGAATGGGAGAGTTGATAATTTTTACATGTTTCCTGTCACCCAATTTAATGTTCATTTTCCAGCTATTTGTCATCTTAGAGCCAGGAATCTCAATTGCAGTGTTGGCCAAGATGCTAAAAAGCCAATTAGAGGGAAGAGACAATGTTACAGCCCACGATGCAAATACCTCACTGCCCTTCCTTAAGGAAATGTCTCCCTGCACCTCCCTACCTCTTAAAAACATACAACACCACAGAAGGTTGTGTATGGGATGGATCTTTGTGACTTGTTAGGATGGTGTCAAAAGTAGATGGGGGTCAGTCTTCCAAAAAATTTATTTTGAACCCATTTTTGGACCTGGACTACCTCCAAAAAGCCAAACTCCATGTGTAAATCAGACCTACTGCCTTGGGATCCCAGAGTTTGCAGGACATGCTGCAATTTAACCATCTTTAGTTGTTAATCCTCATTGTCCACCTTTTACTTGGGAATTTATTAATATGTCTGTATCTTGCGATCTTTCCTGAAAGAATGCACCTGTGTGCAAAGGTGTGCTAACAGGATCATTGGCTTAGCATACTGAAAGCAAGTCCCTGTAGCCAGTTCCACTCCAAGATAAAGTTTTTGTCAGTTCTTAGTGAAACGGGGAAAAATGAACACAGTGGTTTATACATAACAGTGCATGCAATTTGGAAGATGAATATATCCTCTATAAAGACATTACAGTGTAACAGTGATGGGACACAACTACTTGAGTTTAAATCTGGCTCCACTTAGTGGCCTGTAATCTTGGGCATACAAAAGCATGGGCCCCTGTTTAACATTGGTCGCTTTAGGTCGGTAAAAGATTTTGAAGGGAGGTGTATTTTCCAACTCCATTCTGAGTATGTTTGTGTCTGCTGCCCAGAGACCTCCAGGGGGCCCGAAGTCATTTGCAGCTTAGCATCAACATTGTTCACAACCAAGCATCCTTAAGAGAGCCAGTAAAGTATTTCGGCCCTAAAGTAAAACTTCCAAATTGGTAGAGTTACTGAATTGATACGCACAAGTCTGGTTCATTCTTTACATCTTTGAGGGCTTGTAGAAACTACATTTCATGACTTAACTGTATCGTGAGACTTTTCATCTTAACTTGGCTCATTCCTCAAGTAATCTGAAGGGGCAAGTCATGGCTCCCTTTTAGTTAGGCCCAGCCAACTCTCAAGATGTTTATTTCTGGGAAAGTGTATAGCACTGAGTGCAACAATAAATACTAAAAGGGAAATAACGAGGTTTTTGGGTTTTTTTTAAAATGATCCCATAACTTTTTTTTTTTTTTTAATTTTTCCCCCCCTGTCATCAGAAGTTGAGTGGTGAGTTCTGGCTGGTGTGGCTCAGTGGATTGAGTGCCAGCCTCTGGACCAAGGGGTCGCCAGTTCAGTTCTTAGGGCACATTCCTGGGTTGCAGGCCAGGTCCCCAGTGGGGGGCATGCAAGAGGCAACCACATGTTGATGTTTCTCTCCCTCTCTTCCTCCCTTTTCTAAAAATAAAATCTTTAAAACAAAAGAAAGTTGAGTGGTGAAGTTCATTTCCCAGCTAGTGGAGCTCAGCCAACCCCTGTAATTTGTTCTAGCACCTGCTACTACAACCCCACAATACCTACCAGGACTCCTCTTAAGGAACACTTTATCTTGAGATACTTCTAAAATCAGTGTTTCCCAAACTTTGTCCTCCAGACACAACCACTGTAAAAAGGATGCTGTGTAGTCACAAGGGCTCAGGAAGTTGTTACCTCCCTTCTGGAGATTTTACAATGTGTACTAGCATATTAATGGCCCCAAGAAGTTCTGCCTTAAAGGACTTTCATGTTTATGCCAGTGTTTTAACAAGTTCACATTTTTTAACCTTTTTTGTTAATCTCCCTCACTTTTAATCCTCACCTGGGGATATATTTATTGTTTTTGAGAAGAGAACAGGCAAGAGAGAAACATCAATTTGCTGACTCCCATACATGCTCTGCCTTGGGGATCCAGCCCTCAACCTAAGTATGTTCCCTGACCAGGGGTCAAACCTTCATCCTTTTGTTGTACAGAACAATACTGCAAGCAACTGAGCCATCCAGACAGGGCAATGTCCCTCACCTTTTGAGAAACATTGTTCAAGGCATGACTTCTCCTGTCTACCTGTCTAGCAATGGGAATTGTGCATGGTTCCAAGCCTCTTTCAAAAATGTTTTGCGTACTCAAAACTGTAAACCTACTTTTGTCCCACCCTGTATTTCATAGTATGGGTATCTCACACTTTCCCCATCTTACTGATGATTGTTTAGATTTTTAATTTTTCACTGTCAATGCTGCAGTGAACATTATTGTAAATGTCTCATTGCTGTATCAAAGAAAATGGCATTTAAAAATTTGTGATTACTACAAAATTGCCCTTCAAAAATACTGTACCACACACAGTGGAATATTCAGTTTTAAAAAGGAAGGAAATTCTGATACACATGCTACAACATGGATGAACCTTGGACACATGATGCTAAGTGAAATCAGCTAGTCACAAAAGGACAAATACGATGATATTACACTTAACATGAGGTATCTAGAAAAGTCAGAAAGTACAGTGGAGGTTGCCAGGGGCTAGGGGGAGAGGAATAGGAGGTTGGTGTTTAATGCATATGTAGTTTTAGTTTGGGATGATGAAAAAGTTCTGGAGATTATAGTGGTGATGGTTGTGCAAAAATATGAATGTTCCAATGACACTGAACTGTACACTTAAAAATGGTTAAAATGGTACATTTTATGTTACGTAGTTTATACCACAATTTTTGTAAAAACAACACCCATTATAAATTCTCATCAATACAGTGTAAGTACCTAGCTTTCTATACCCTCATTAACATGTTATGAATCATTTCAATTATGGGTAATTTGAAGGGCAAACAACACCTTATTTTAATTTACTTATTTCTGATTAAACTTGTGAGGTTAAACACTTTTTGTATGTTTTCTTAACATTAATCTGTACTGAGGATTACCTTTTCACATATTTGCTCTTTTATTTGTTTGTATGACCCTATCCTAAAAAGTACTGATTTATCTGTTCTAATTGTGATAAACAATCTTTCAGACTATTAATTTCACTTTTTACTTATGATTTTTTTGTAAAAACAAGTTTTGAATCTGAAAGAGAACCTGGCAATCTTTTTCTTTATGACTTCTTGACAAAAGAAACAAGTACAAGTGTAAGGCTTGTTGATAATTACAATTTTTAATTTTTTTTTTAAAAGAAAGGGAATCACACAATGCATCTACACCTCTCTGGGTGAAGAGTGTTCCAGGAAGAGAAACCTGCCACCCCTGTGACTCCCAGATCATAATAGCTTTCTTTCCCACAGGGATCAACAGCCTCTTTGGAGCCATATCTACTGATTAACTCATTGCTTTTTCAACAAGTGTGCTGCAAGAGGCACCCTGATGTTCTGCAAGAAGTTTTAAAACAATATGTGACTATTTAGATAGGGGCACTGCCCTCTTTTCCCTTAGCTTGTCAAATAAAAAAATGAGAATAGCCAACACAATAGCCATCTGGTGTGAATGAATCAAAATTATACCTATTTTTTGTTATATCAGCAAAAAAATACATTTTTCAGTGTGCCAAAGAATTTTAGTAATAAGTTTATGTGTGCCATGCGATGAAAAAGGTTGAGAAATTGCTGTATTAATGCCTGTAGTGTCAATAGTGGCTTTGATAAACACCTTTATTTCACATAATTATACTTTACCAAGCATACTGAACACTTACTGTTTTCTGTCATTCATATGCTAGCCCCATGCTTCCTTATAAGTTAAATAAATGTGTTTCATAATAACAGACTCAAAATACTTATTACAAACAATGAGGACATATCAGAGTGTCCAACCTATATAATGCTTTAGGAGTTAATACCAACATTTTAGGGTGGGGAAAGTGCGATCCTTTTTTGATGAAACTTACCAATTTTGCCTCAATTTTATTGATGTTTTGGGTTTAAGTTTTTTTATTTTTTTCAAAATGGAAAAAGCTTAATTCACATTTTTATCTTATTAAAGGAACAACACAACATATATTCATCAGTTTTTAAGAATTCAGGTAATATAGAATGGGAAAAAGAAGAAAGTAAAATAACCTGAATAAATTACCTGAATTTCCACCAATTAGAGGCAACTATTGGTAACATTTTTTAAAACAGAAGCTCATACAATTTTTTTATGTCCTGCTTTTTCTTACTATATATATTTTATGTTAATAAATCTTCATTTAAATAACTGCATAGCATGCTATTGTATGTATCATTTATTTAATCCATATTAATGGCACATTTGTAGACAACTTCATGATCAACACCTTTAGAAATTCATCTCTTCACATTTTTGTCAAAAGATAAATAAACCAACCCTGGCTGGTGTGGCTCAGTGGATTGAACGCTGGCCTGTGAACCAAAGGGTCACCAGTTTGATTCCCAGTTAGGGCACGTGCCTGGGTTGCAGGCCAGGTTCCCAGTTGGGAGTGTGCATGAGGCAACCAGTCGGTGTATCTCCAATACAGCAATGTTTCTTTCCCTCTCTTTCTCTCTTCCTTCCCATCTCTCTAAAAATAAATAAATAAATAAAATTTTTTTAAAAAAGAGAGCCAGAAAAAATATTTACAACACAGGTGGAAGGAGGTGGAGGAAGTTATAGGGGGATAAATGGTGATTGACGGAGACTTGACTTGGGGTCCTGAACACACAATACAGTGTTCAGATTATGTGTTGTAGAATAATGTACCTGAAACCTGTATAATTTTATTAACCAGTGACACCCCAATGAATTCAATAAAAAAAAAATATTTACAACATATATAAAAGGCCAATTCCTTTAATATGTAAGTTTCTACAAATATATAAAAAAATAGGTTAGTAGTCAAATAAAAAAATAGGCAAAGGATAGGAGCAGACAATTCACAGAGGAGAAAATGATTCTTAAATGTGAATCTGTTTATATATTATTAACATAGACTGTTAATACACTATTTCCAAGGGTGTAGGGAAATACATCCTTATGCATCGTTGGTCAGCATAAACTAGTAAAACCTCTTTGGAGGGTAGTTGGTAAGTACCTATGAAGATTTGAAATATCCTTTGACCCAGCAATTCCACTAGTAGGGATTTTTCAGATATTCTCTCAGATGTGAACAAAGAAACATGAATACAGATGTTAACTGCTGTATTCTTAATAGTAGCAATACACTAAAAAACCTAAATGTGAATAGCAGTATGTGTTAACACCTGTCTGAAAAGGGGGTTATTTATTTTTAATGATTTTGCATATACATAGGATGATTCTAGAAGAATACCTAGAAATTGCTAATGTTATCTGGCAAATATATTTTAATAAAAAAGAAAAAGAAATTACTAAAACAGTTCCAAAAAAGGAAGTGGGAAGGGTATACATACTTTTCACAATATAGTATCTTTTGAAACTGCTTGAATTTTCATCATGGGCTAATATTATCTATTTAAATAAATAAGTAATTCAAAAATTTACATTTATTTGATGAGTGAGGTTTAGCATGTTCTTTCTTTTCTCCTGTGGACTCTTCCTTCATATCTTCAGTTTTTAAAAATTTTGTTCAGTTGTTTTATTGGTTTGCTAAGAGCTCATTATATGTTTAAGAACATTTACTTTTTGCTGCAGACACTGAAATTTTGTTCAGTGGTTAAATTTTAGAGTTTCAGAAATTTCCCTGTAATTAGGAGGTATTTAAGGTAGTTTGCCAGGATCCCAATGACACAAGCCCATCTTTTTATGCAGTTTTCCATCACACCAGTGTATATTTGTGCAATTTGGTGTCGTTTACTAGCTCCATGGGTGGTCCAGGTGGTGCACCTTCTTTCCTGTTCCTAGCACTGAAGCAAGGGGCTAGGCTCCAGGTCAATTAATAGCTGGCGTTCAGAGGAACCTGAAGAAAGCGGAAGCTTAGCAGAGCCAGACATCAAACAGCCTTGGTCCGATCTAGGTGTGGAGATGGATGTGAACTTGCGGGTATGAGGCGCGGGCCAGGTTCTGGGACCAGGTGGCTCTGTGGGCAGAGGCACCCCACCTCGACTTCTTCAATATGTGGCCCATGCCTCCCAAACACTGGCCTTGAGGAGTGGAGGTAATGCTCCCAATTTTCAGAACTGCTCTACTCATGGTGATCAGAGTGGAAAATACTGACTTCTGCGTCCAGCCAAGGGGGTGCTTTCAGCCTTTCGGGAGAAGGAGGCCTTTGGGACTTATCGGAGGAAGACCTTACTTCTAAGGCCCAATACACTCTCCTGATCATGTTCCACCCTTCAACAAACTGGGCTTCAACCCCCGCACTTTGTCGCTTCGCTGGCAGCTTCCAACACCTTCTGCTTCGCCTTGGCTTCCAGTGAAGCAGCACCCCATCCCCTACCCACCCATGTGAAAACTGTTTTTCTGAGCATCAGGCCTGAGTCATCGACTTTAGAAGCTAAAATGGCCTCTCTTTTACAGCCAGTTCTTTAATTTGGAAGCCCTGATGGCCTTTCTGGCCATCGTACGCCTCTCCCTCCTCCCTTGAGCTTCTCCTGGAAGCAGCTTGGCAAAGTTTCCTGGAGCAATATGGCTCCTTGACGCCACAGCGGCCAAGAACTGGAGAAGGGGGAAGCTCCTGAGCCACCTGAAAGCATGACCTTCAAAAACAGAGACCTCGAGAGACCAGAAGGGAGAGGCTGAAGGAGCAAAGGTGGGGCGGGGCTGGGGCGGTGCTGGGAGAGTGAGCCGAGTGGGACTGTGGCTTGTCTGCCCCTCTTGGCTGCTCTGGGCCTCAGCTTGCCCAGAGCAGCTGATATCGCTGCTGTCTCTCCTCTCCTGCAAAACCACAAGAACGCAGGCTGAGGTGACTCTGGCTTCCAGTAATGTGCTGATGATTTCCTCTAAGCAGGGGCTCGCCTGCTGACTGACTTCACCCACGTAAAATAATTCACTTGTTTCCCTTTCAGTTCTGTCCTCTCCACTCCTATTTCTGGCCAGAGCAGTACCTCCTGGCTCCAAGCTCTGTCCACTGGGCTCATGTGGGGCCTGAAGTGGGTCTTCTAACATGGAAATTTATACTGAAATAAGGGACCTATGCCTAAAGACATACCACAGAGTAAATAGAACATCTGTGCAGGCTCTCCTGGGTGACCCCAAACCACAGAATGTAAGGGAGAAAAAGGTGGATACCCAAACTTTCGGTGAAGCATGGTGTGGGCACATCCAGAAACTGGCAAATATCATCCCTTCCATTCTGGAAAGGTGGGGCCAAACAGTTCTGTGTGAATCCAAGCCCACAGAGGTGATGAGACAGGTGTGCTGGGTTTGTCTGCTCTCCCCAGAGAGAGAGGCAGGGAGAGATGGAGAGTGCCCTGACCCACTGGAACTGAACCTGCAACCTAGGCAAGTGCCCTAAGTGGGAATCAAACACGCAACCTTTTTGTTTACAGGAAAAAGCGCCAAACAACTGAACCACGTGGCCAGGGCTGGGATGTGCTGTTTGGAGCTGGGAAGATAAAATGGGGGAGTGGGATTCTGCTCTTGCTCCCCCCACTCACTGTCACGGAACACACAGTGCTTACCACCCCCTGCATCGCGCCCCCTCAACGACTCAGGGCTCTGCTCCAGATGCACTTAGAGTCAAATCAGGGCCACCCAGGCCTCCTGTGTTTGGGAGATGCTGAGAAAAACACGTGCGGACTGGCTGACTTCTGGCAGTAGGGAATGGCACTTTGTGGGTGAGTCATCGTCATGCCGCTCCTCCCTGGGGAGCAGAGTGTGAAAACACGACTAGAGGGGTGATATTGTGGGGTGAGGGGTGACTGGCCGTGTTTTTCTTTCCTAGTTGCCTAGCAAAAACCCAAGTCTGGGTGAGCCCATCACCTGCCTTCTCCCTGCTTGCACCCAACTGCTGGGGGGAAAGTCACAACTAAGGAGACTGGTTTTATTTTAAATTCACGATTGCAAAACTCATGGGGATTCCGAACACTGCCAGACAATTTTACTCCATTAGTCTAAGAGGTGACAAGCTTCATTGTCTTTCTTCAGCCTCCCCACCACCCCTTATTCTCAGCTCGTGACCTTAACCTCACACTTTTTTGAGAAAACCACAGGTCATCAGATTTTCCCATGTCTCCCGAAAGCTGTCGTCTTGCCTTCTTATCTTCCCTTACGTGAACGGAGATGAACTCTTCCACTTGGGCATCCTCTCACCTTCTCAAGGACTTTGTGCTTTCAGGTACCTTCCTCCCTGCATTCTTAGTCTCTCCCTACTACTGCATAATGCCATCAGCATACAAGTAGAATCTTTCACTTCACAGTATCATTGGTCTTTAAACAAACAGTACCCCCCAGGTCTTTCAGTTAATGCCCCACTTCCCTGCTTCCCTGTATGATGAAGCACTTCCAAAGGGTGGCCTGCACATTGTCTCAACTTCAACTTCTTTACTTTTTCCCCCCCTGGATCCAGATTGTCTTTAAATATATAAATTAATAAATAAATCTTCACAATTATGACTGGGCTTACAGTTTAAAAATGGCTTTTTCGTCCTAGCTGGTGTGGTTCAGTGGACTGAGTGTCGGCCTGCGAACCAAAGGGTCTCCAGTTTGATTCCCAGGCAGGGCATGTGCCTTGATTGCAGGCCATGCCCCCAGTGGGGGTGTGCCAGAGGCAATGACACATAGATGTTTCTCTCTCTCTTCCTTCATCCTTTCCCCTCTCTCTAAAAATAAATAAATAAAATCTTTTATAAAATGAAAAACCAAAAATGACTTTATCCTCAGCTTCCTCTAAAAGATCATAAAAGACTAAAAAAGGTATAAACCCTCGAGGACAAAGAGAGTAGGAGACCAAGCAGCCAGCAGTATTTGCACCACAGGTAGGAGGACTACTTGTCACTCAGTAGAGAAGGTGAGATCTTAGTGTCCTGGGGACCCAAAGACAGATGAGACCCAGCTAACCAGGGGAGTGAAGTGGACATCTGTGTACTAAACTTTGGGAACCATGACATCACCCTAGGGGGATGCTCAAGCAAACCCCACTCGTGTACCAGGCATTTGAGGAAAGCCCCTACCGGGGGAAACAGAACTGAGATAGAAAGAGACAACACAGAGAAGCAAAGAAAACCCTGATGCACACATTTTCCTGTTCTCTCCCTAACTCTGGGCCCTGTGTGCTACTTCCAGGCCATGCCGGGCAGGAAGCATCCAGGTCCAGAGCTGCCTTGGCCAACAAGGTTTCCCTTCAGAGATAAGCTTTAGTAGAAATGAGTCAGGTTCCCACAACCCTGGGGCTCTGAGGGAGGGTCTACACTCAGATCTAAATCATTCTTTTTTATTTACATGATAAAGTGTAAATTTGAGTGACATTTCTGAAATTTCCTAAACTCTTGTTCCAAATTCCTGCCCCTGGATCTTCACGCAATGTGTCGTCCCTCTGCTACAGTCTGAGTGTTTGAGTCCGCCCCACCCCACCCCAACTTCTAATGTGGAAATCCTCATGCCCAGATACGATGGTGTTATGAGGTGGGGCCCGTGGTGGGTGTTTAGGTCAGGAAGGTGGAGCCCTCGTGAATGAAATTAGTGCCTAAAAGAGAAAGCAGCAAGAAGGTGCCTGGCTGTGAACCAGTATGGGACAATCCTGGTGCCTTGATCGTGGGCTTCCCAGTCTCTAGAGCTATGAGAAGTAAGTTTCTGTTGTTTATAAGCTGCCCAGTCTGAGGTTTGTTATAGCAGCCCAAATACACTAAGACACCTTCCAAACTAGAACCCAGCTCATCCTTTCCTTCCCAGGCCTGCAGGCAGTGGCAACAAACTTTCCTGAAAGTCTGAGGGTCTGGGTGAGGGCACAAACACTGAGGTAAGAACAAGCTATGTGGGACTTTAAAAGCCAGGGAGAGCCCTCACTGGTGTGGTTCTGGTAAACCTAAAGGCAGAGGGTTCGATTCCCAGGAGGGGCACATGCTTAGATTGTAGGATCGGTCCCCGGTTGGGGGCCGGTATGAGAGACACCAATTGATGTTTCTCTCCCTCTCTCTCTCCCTTCCCCTCTCTCTAAAAAAAATTGATAAGTGTGTCCTCAAGTGAGGGATACACAGGATCGTACATACTGTGTCATTCCATTCACATGACATTCTGAAAAGGGCAAAGCTACAAGAACAGAGATCAGGCCACTGGTTATGAGAGCATGGCAGAGGGGGCAGGGAGGGCAATGGCGCCCCAGAGCACCTCTCGGGGTGAAGACAGTGCTCTGTATCTTGATAGCTGTGGTGGTAAATACGAATATATACATTTGTCAAATTTTTTTGAGCTGTCAGCATAAAGGGGGCATACCTTTTTTAAAAATTACAAAGTAAATTTTTAAAGGATGTGAATTACAATAAACCTTTCTTCTCTCTCTCTCTTTCATTCTTTCTTTCTTTCTTTTTCTGTCAGAGAGATGGAAATGCAAAGGGAGATCAGAATGCCTGGGTTCAAATCCGGCCGCGATCGCTTGCAATGTGCTGTAGTCCAAGGAAGCTATGTAACCGAACGCCGGTCTGGCTGCGTGCCGCTAGGAAAGCCAATACTGAGAGGCAGGTGCTGATGTAAAGGAAAATGGTTTATTTGCAGATGCCAGCAACCTGGAAGACGGGGGACTCACGTCTCAAACCCCTTTTCTCCATCTTTCGGTGGAGGCGGAGGTTTTTATAAGGAGGGAGGGGGGAACAGAACAGAGACGTTCTCAATATGCAGACGAGCACAGACCATTCTGATAGGGCAAGTGATGATGGTCCAGGGTGCATCATCCTGGTTTAGTCATCCTGGCCTCACAGTTGAAGGTCCGCAAATCTCCCAGAGCTGGGATTAGTTCCTAGGATTCTTACACAAACTTGCTCTTCAAGCCACATATCAGTCAGAGTCAGCACTTACAGACACAAGGTCAAAAGAATGGTGGCGTGGTTTGCAATTTGGTCTCTCTGTTTCCTCTTTTCTGAAGTGGAGATTCCAATGAGATCTGCCTCCCAAGGTGGACGTAAGGATTAAAAAAAACAAAACCATGCTCCTAAAGCTCCTGGCTGAAAGCTCAAGTGCGGGCTTCCAGCTTTGCCCTGGCTCCCCGCAGGCCGGAGGGAGGTGCCACCTGTTCCCATCCCTTGGGTGCACCCCTCTGGCGGGTGCACCCTCTCCGTGGAGGGGAGGCAGAGGGCACAGGCTCTGAAACCCTCACTGCCCTGCGACGTGGGGAGAACAGTGGGTCATGATGAGCGCAATGTCCAGTCGAAGGAGCGGTCCTGAGGTTCTCCCACCTCTGGCCCTGAGGCCTCACCGTGACCTGGGACGCCGGCTCGCCCCGCCCCGGCAGGGCGGGATCAGCCCGGGGTGGTGGCTCACCGCCTAAGCGGCTGGGGCCTCGCCTGGGCGGGGGCGGGGCGAAGTGGGGGAGGTGTGGGGAACTAGCAGTGGGGAGGCTGGGGGAGGCTAGGGGAGGCGGGGGCGGTGGGGGCGGTAAGAAAGGGCAGCGCCTGGGGCCAGGCTGCGGAGGGGCCCAGGGCGAGTGCGGGGCGAGGCTAGGGCGCGGCGGGGCGGAGTCCCCGGCCAGGGAGGCGGGGCGGGCGCGGCGAGGCGCTCCTGTCCGCCTCCTGCCTCTCCACCCTCCGGGTCTCGGTGCTGGGCCGCGACCGCGGAGCCGCCGGGTGACCCCGGTGTGGGCCTGGGCTGGGGCCACCTGCGCCGGCCTTCGTCCGGGTCCCTGGCGCGGGCTGCACCCGCCCTGACTCTGCGTCCGCAGGCCGCAGCCTGTGTCCGTCCGGACGGTGTCTCTCTGACCCCGGCTGCCGCTCCCGCCCCCTCTTTAGCGCAGCCTTCCGCCGACTTTCTCCTGTCCTGGGTTCCCAGGTGGGAGAACACCCCTTTCTCCCGGTCTTTTCGGTAGTAAAGCCAGGCACCCACTAACCATTAGCAGGGGCTGCTGCGAACAGGCCCGGCCCCCGCCCGAGGCTGGGGATTCCCGAGAGGCTCCCGGGCTCGAGCCAGGGTTCCCAGATTTGGCCCGGCGCCCGGCGGCGGCTATTCTGGGTCCTGGGAGAATGTCGCCTCACGTCCGGACCTGGCCGAGCGGTGGCCTTTGGGACTCGGAGGGCTCACTGGGGCGGTGTGGGAAGGGGCAGCGCACTTTCCCAGAGCACGAACTCTCTCAGGCCCGCAGGCCGTGCCCGCACCGGCGGGACTTCGGTCCCCTTCGCCTCCAGGAGGCGGCCTCGGTCTCGGCGGCCCCGTAAGGCCCCGAAGGTCCTCTCTGAACACCAAGGCCACCCCAGCTAGCGTGTTTGGTTTTTTGTTTTGTTTTGTTTTGTTTTGTTTTCTCCTCTCTCCACTAGGAATGAGCCTGATCGCCTCTCTGGCCTCTGGCTCCCTTGTGCCAGGAAGCCCATCGAGCCTACCAAGCTATTTCTAGCTCCTGTCAGCCCCGGGGGGCTACCTCCAGCCAGGAAACGCGGCCCAGCGCACACTCTGTACCAAGTGCTGGGGTTGGCTTGCCCACCTCCCCTCGCCACGTCCCACCTTCCTTCCCTCCAAGGCCAGAGCAATTCCCACCTTACAAACTCAACTCCTCGCTCCCACCTCTCTTTAGAATTTGCCTTAATTATACAGGGGCTTTAGGCACCTCCTGTACAATTGAGTTGACTTGGGATAGCGGTTTCCCACACTCTTCTAATGTAGAGAGCTTCTATGAAAACTTTTATAAGCTGTGATGTGTAAAGCGAAGCAATTAAGATAAATTTATATGGAAAATCCTTGGAGGGTTCCCAGATCCAAAAAATAACCTGAAAAATCATACCAAAATACGCTTAACTATGTCCAGTTTTATGCTAAGCTTAAATACCCTTACAAGCTCTTAGGCTTTTCTGATACCTTAGGATACATCTTGCTAACAGATGCACAAAATAAAGTGAATAAAGCACAGCTGCTCACAGAGCCAGTTCAAGCTCTGGCGCTTGATGCTGAGACGCTCTGCGGGGGGCAGGGCGCCCGCACTGCTGAGGGGGGGCTCGCCGCCTCTCTCTGTGAGACCAATGCTGAGCGCTATTTTCGCTTTTGCCTTTTTTCATAAAGGCAAAAATCTTTGGGTTTCTTTTGGTTAGTGAAAACAGGTACAAATGTAGGTCTCTTGTCAAAGCAAAGTGGTGTAATGAGAACTTTAAAAAAGCAAGGATGCATGTATTTGGTAAAAATGGTAAAAATAAAATTCAAGTAGTACAAAACGTACACACTAAAAAGAAAGTTGCTTTAGCGCCCTTGACCCTTAGTTCCCGTCTCCAAAATGCATCTCCAACATACTTTTGTGACCGCTCAGTTGTTTTTATTAAAATTGATTCTGCAAGTAAATTCAAATAAAAAAACACGGCTCTACGAAAAGTTACTAAGTGTAAAATGAAGCACATAGGAAAGATACCACAGAAAGGCTGTTTGGGAGATTTTCCTCGTGGGGAGGATGGACTGGGTGATGCTTTTCAAAATGTGGTTCTAATGGCATCGGGACTGAGGAAGTCGTACTTCCCTGCTTGAAACGTTTTCCCCTAAAAACATAGGAATATTTCCCTGCACAGAAGCCTTTAAAATATATTTAATTCATATAAAAAGTCATCGATTTAAAGTGTATAATTCAATGATCTTTTGTTTTCTTTAGGAACAAAAAAGGGAACTTGTTTATTGAGGGCAAGAGGATGCAAGCAATATAAAAAAATCAAGTTTTCTGACTTTAATTGACTTTTTTTCCTATTGTCAAATGCGAGTGGAATTTTATTTGCACATTTTCTAAGGGTCCCCCCAATCTGCTCATGCAAACCTAATACGAGGGAAGCTGTAGGGCGGGGATTCCTTAAGTGACCACTAGGGGCACTCTTACAGGGGGGCGCGGTGAAGTAACTGCTCAGTGTTGCCCACTTCCCCTGTGCCCCACGTGTACGACAAAATGGTCACCTCCTGTAATGGGGAGCCCAGCAGCTAGTGAACAGAAGTCCACTCTGCCATCTCAGTACTAGTCCAGGTAATTTCATTATTTTGTCCACAGCCAGAGGGTCTTTTTGATTTTCTAAAAATTCAGGAAACTCCTTTTCCATGAATACTTTCAGGTCTTCTTTTGTTAAGTAGCCTTTATCCCCAGCAAATGTGTGAACTGTGAAATCCATGGTTTCCATGACATGCCCATTTGGGATGTCTTTTGGAAAGGTCTGTTAAAACCTTGGCAGGAGGCGTGGCCAGAAGTGTCAGGCTCGGCTGGCTGAGATGTGTGGCCAGTGGGGTCTTTACTGTATTTACAGAGTTGTGTAGCCACCAACACAATCAAATTTAGAACATTTCATCACCCCAGAAAGAAGCCCTGTACCCATTAGCACCCCATTTCCCCCAAATTCCCTTGTCCTAGGCAGCCACTGATCTTCTTTCTGTCTTCATAGATTTCCCTATTCTGGACATTTCATCTAAATGGAATAATGCAATATGAGCTCTTTTGTGACTGACTTCTTTCACTTAGCCTAATATTTTTAAGGTTCATTCATGTTTCAGCATGTATCAGTACTTCATTCCTTTTTATGACAAAATAATATTCCATCGTATGAAGAGACCACATTTTATTTATCCCCTTGTCAGTTGATGGGCAGTAAAAAAGGCAAGATCTCACCCCGTGGAGAGTTTGGTAGGTAGGGGTGGTTTGTTTCCACTCAGCTGTTATGAACAATGTTACTGTAAACATTTGTGCGTAAGTGTTGTGTGGACATATGTTTCCATTTCTTTTGAGTTGATACCTGAGTAGAATTGCTAGGTCATATGGTAACTCTCTGTTTAATCTTTTGAGGAATAGCCAGACTTTTCCAAAATGGCTTCACTATTTTACATTTCACTAGCAGTGTATGAGAAATTCCAATTTCTCCACATCCTCACCAACACCTATAATTTTTTATCTTCTTGATTCTGGCCATCCTCGTGGATGTGAAGTGGTGTCTCATAGCGGTTTGGGATTTCCCTTTTGGCTACTGATCTGAAGACTTTTTGTAAGCTCTTTTGCATGTAGGGTTGTCTGTCCAATTGTCATTGTCACCTGATGTGGTGATGTCTCTGAAGGACTTGAGAGTTTCCACTTATTCTCCAGTTCCCCACCCCCAACAGTACAGCAATGCTCTCTGCATTATGATTGGCCATACAGTCATTAAAAGCCTTGTGTACCAACAGGGTGCTTGGCACTGTTCTGGGTGATGGGACACAGTAAAAAAAAAAAAAAAAAAGCAAGCAAGATCTCATCCCTTGGAGAGCTTGGTGGGTAAGGGTGTGGCTCTGGATGTGAATCCAGTCATGTGGCCTCAGAAGGTACTTCACCTTGCCTAGCCTCAGTTTCCCCACCTGTGAAATGAGGCTACTCTGAAAGTTAAATGTAAAGCACTTAGCATAATGCCTGGCACATAGTGAGTGCTCAGTAGGCACTTGTCATTGTTAAAGGTGAAGCCAGACAATTAATACATTTTAACAATAATGGATAATGAGTTATGATCAAAGAAGTACAAGGTGTCATGAGAATACATAATAGGGACTCGTAACCCAGTCCAGGGTCTAGGACAGGCTACTGAGGAAAAACAATGGGTTTCTTGTTTGTTTGTTTTGTTTTTTAGAGAGGGGAAGGGAAGGAGAAAGGGATCCATTGCCTCCTGTACAAGCCCTGACTGAGGATCGAACCCCGAACCTAAGCATGTGCTCCGACTGGGAATTGAGAGGGCTGCTGACCTTTCATTTTGCAGGACCACACCCAGCCAGCTGAGCCACACCAATCAGGGCCGGAAAGTGATGTTTTAAATGGAGAGGTGACCGGTGAGTAGGAGTTGGCTGGAGCAAGGGTAGTGTTTTATTTGTTTTGGTGGGGGGATGGAAGATGGAACAGCTTGTGCAAAGGCTCGGAAGCAAGAAAAGAGAGACTAAAATGTGTTTAGAACATCTAGGACAGTGCTGGCCAACCGAATTCTCTGTGATAATGGAAGAGTTCTACATCT
The DNA here is from genome assembly GCF_021234165.1 of Pteronotus mesoamericanus. NCBI lineage: Eukaryota > Metazoa > Chordata > Mammalia > Chiroptera > Mormoopidae > Pteronotus > Pteronotus mesoamericanus. The sequence goes on from NW_026555090.1 coordinate 3,513,978, forward strand.
GTGCTGCAAGCCACGATAGATACTAACCAACCACATGTAACTATTGAACATTTGAAAAGTGGCTAGTGTGACTGTAAAGTTGAATGTTTACTTTTATTCTATTCTAATTAATCTAAATTTAAGGAGCCACTGTGGCTAATGACTACCTTTTTTTTTTTTTTCATCCTAACCCAAGACCACACTTGAGGACATGCTTATTGATTTTGATTTTAGAGAGAGGGGATGGGAGGGAAAGAAACAGTGACTAGTTGCCTCTTACATGAATTGAACCCACAACCTTTCGGTGTACCGGGACGATGCTCCAACCAAGTGAGCCACACGGCCAGGCCTAGTGACTACGGTATTGGCGGCAAGGGTCTTGAGTGTAACAGGGTTGCAGTGAGAGATGAAAGTGCAGTGATGGAGGACATCCAGATTGTACCAGGCTGTGGTGTGGAGTTTGCATTTTATATTAAGCATCCAGGGAAACCATTGGTTGGGGGTGGGGGAATGAAGATGGGGAGTGACGTGATCTGGTTTCAGTTTTGGAAGATCACCCCAGTTCCTGTAAGGCGAATGGATTATGAGGGTGGAGGTGGGGCAGGGGTGAAGCAGGGAGACCAGTTTGGAGCTGGCTGCAGTCTCCCAGGGGAGAGACGATAGCCCCAAGGTTGAGTCCAGACCAGCGGAGTGCATGCCGGCCTCCCTATCCCTCTCTGCTGGCTGGTGCTGGAAGCGCCTTTAACTAGAGGGAGTCTGGGGTCGTGTGGACCCTGACTAGTGGCCTTGGGGGAGACCCCAGAAGGTGGGAAAGTCCCCTCATGCCGCTGGGAGGACGGGTGGGGTGCATCCCCAGGGACATATGCTGGGCTGAGCCTCTCCTTTCCTGTCCCTGAGGGCCATCCACACCAGCTGTCTCTGCCCCGTGAAGGGTCAACCAGTTCCCAGACTGAGAGCCATGTAGCTGTTAGGGGGCCTGTGGAGAGGAAGGAGAGGGTAGATGCCAGTGCAGAGAGACTGGACTCCCCCCATGACAGCGCCCCGAAGAGGTAAGGCCCCGCCCCACGGGTTGCCCCTGACCACCCCCACCCCCTTCTGGGACCTCGGTGGCTGGGCTGTAGCAGTGAGGGTGGGGAGGCGGGGCGTGTCTCCACGAGGGCCGGGTGTGGCCAGTGGTCCAGAGGTCCAGCCTGACCTGACAGGCGAGTTGACCGTGCTCCGCACCAGCGGGCTGCGTGGGGGGGCGCTGGGGTGCGGACCCCGGCGGGAGCTCGGGGCGCGCCGGGGAGGTGCTGCGGCTCCCGGGCTGTCAGCGCTCGCGGCCCCTCCCGGCGGCACTTCCTCCCGCAGCCCCGCCGCCGCCGAGGCTCCACAATCCCCGAGCCTGCAGCCCGCGGCCGGCACGCCCTAGCTCAGCCGTGCGCGGTAAGTCGGGGGCAATTCCGGGGCGTCTGAGGCTCCAGGCCCCAAGCCTGACAGTGAATGGTGGGGGCGGGTGCCCCGAGGGGGCTCCTCGCTCCTTGCTTCCCCGCCAGGTGGGGCTCCGGCGGGGGCAGGGTGGGGCCGGGGCTGGACAGACAGCTGTTGCTGCGGAGGTTTGGGAGTGGTGGGCTGAGCGGGGCAGCCGGGGAGGCAGAAGGGGATGCAGTGGGGACACAGCCAGGCTAAGTCGTGTCCCTAGAAGGACGCCCAGGGTGGGCAGAAAGATGGTGGGTCAAAACTGCATGTTGCGGCTCTCAGCCAGGTCCCGGCCTCCCCTGCTCCCGCGGGGAAGTTCCCCACCCGAGTTCTCCCGGGCCGCGGGCGCCTGGCCTGGATGGCGTGTCCCCGGCCCGGCCACCATCCCGCCCTTCGCTTCCCGTTCCCGTGCTCCGTGTCTCCCCGCCCCCCTTTCCCACCCTGCTGTCTCCAGGTCCGTCTCTGACTCTTTTTCCCCGTCCAGCCCGCCCCTCCCCGCTGTGGCTTACCCGTCGCCTTGCAGCGGGGGCTGTGGTTTAGTTCTCCCCAGTGGGGAGCATGTGATGGTACTGTCAGCTGAGCTCCCAGAGCCCCACAGGGCCTGGGGCGCGGGAGCGGGGGTGAGAGGCCGCCTGTCTCAGGGAGCTTGGGAAGCCATCCAGGGGTCTCCCTGCCCACTCTGAAGCCCCTAGAGACCCAACGGCACAGAGAGGCGGCCTTCAGTCCCTTCGGAGATGAGTCATACTGAACACATAGGCGGGCCCCAAAAGATTTGAGAACTGAAGAGGAACGTCATGGTAGGGTGAGGTGAATTTAGGCCAGGTTCTGCCAACAGGTAGCGACCCTGGGGAAGCCACTTCCCCTTTTTGAGCTTTAGTCGCCCTGGCAGCAAAATGAGGGGTTTGATAGACCAGTGGTTTTCCAACGGTTTTCCCCAAAGCGCCCCTTCTGTGGTAAGAGATTGAGTGACTTGCCCCTACCTCACAGCTGCACTTTTATCTGCCACGGGGCAAAATGTCATGTACAGAAAGGGTTATGCTGTCCATGCAAAGCAAATGTTTGTTACCCTCAACCAGGGGCTGTGGCCTCTCAATATCAGGAAGTCCTGGTGGGAAAGTCAGGGACACTCAGGGCCCCTTCCTATGGGACAACGTCAAAGAGGCAGGCCTGTTGGGTCCCTTTTCCCACCCCTTTCCAGGACACTGTGCCATCTTCAGGCCAGAACCTCCCTTCCTCTCCTCAGCCTTGGCCTTCCTCCCCTCCCCCCACCCCGCACGCCTACCCCACCATCCCTGTTGGGCCCAGTGCCACACAGTGGGTGGGCCTGGTTGTACTCAGCTTCTGTACCTCTCTTTCTGCAGCCAGACCTCCTACCCCTGCACAGGGCTGGGAGGAGGAGTGGCCGCTGACATCTCTGTCTCTGAGGAGCTTCCAGCAGGACAGAGCAGCCGCCACCCCTTAGGATGGCCACGCCCTCCAGCCCACCTGCCTTCAGGCTGGAGACATATGATGGAGGCCAAGAAGATGGTGCTGATGTGGACAAAGGAAACCTGGGCAGCGGGCATGCGGCGCCTCCCATGGAGTCACCGTTCCAGGGCGAAGACCGGGACTTCCCCCCTCAGATCAAAATAAACCTCAACTACAAAAGGAAAGTAGGTTCCAGGTGAGGCAGCAAATGGAGGCGCAGCCACGGGTCCCTCACTTCCAGCACAGGTGTTGACTCAGTGCTCCTTCCCCACAGCCTGCGGGGTCCTCACTCGGGCTCTGCAAGCTCCTGGGCCCCACAGGCTGAGCTCTGCCCTGCTCTCTGGGGTTGCTCCTTCCAGAACCTTCCTTATTCTTCACCTTCTGCCTTCTGAGGTCATGTTCTTCTTCATAGGGACATACTCTACCAGCTCCAAGTACTGAACTGACTCTTGCATCCCCCATCTATGCCCTGGTCCCCACCCTGTCATGGTTCATGTGACAGATGGTAGCAAGATCCACACCCTAGTTCAAGGAGAGAGTCAAGGACATGTGAGGATGTCCCAGGAGCTCCTGGGTTCTGCTCTAAGACTGAACCTGTCATCCAAGAGATGTAGACTCTGGGGACTCTGGGGACTGTGGATGGTAGGCTTCTGCTGGGAGTCATCTTCTCTTTGTTTTTCCTGTGAACTCTACCAACTCAGATGGTGTGAGCCCCCTCTTGTCGGGAATGACACGTCCAGCCCTGCAGGCGTGTCTGGGGGGTGCACCTGGCACCCCCCAGTGTGAGGTTTGATCTACAAGGTCTGACCGGGAAAATCCTCACGGTCCATGAGAACCTCTTTCTTCCTCCTCGTGCCTAGGATGGGCCACCAGCCGTGGCCTCCCAGCCCAGAGCCCCCCTACTGTCCAGGCTGCAGGACAAACCCGCACAGGTTCAGACCACGTGGTCGGGTTCAGACCACAGCAGGAGAGGAGGTGGGCGAAGCTTTGGGGAGCTGGGTGGCCAGCCCGACAGGCAGAATGGGCCCCTTGATGCCCTTTGGTGGCTCAATCTGTGCCCTTGTGGGGCTTCCCTACCCCAAGATTATGATGTCACCCTGAAAAAGGAAGTACTTTGTCCAAATAGACACCTCCCCTGGCTGGACTCCCCGCAGGGCTCTCTAGGCAGCTGCTGTGGCCACGTGGTCTGCTGGGCAGATGATGGTGGATCTGGCCAGGCCGGGCAGATGTGCAGCTTCCTGGTGTGGAGGAGGCAGGGTGTGGCCCCCCCGGGCACATGGATATGGCTTAAAACCCACTTGTCCCAGCACTCCCCTCGCTCATCAGAGCCGCCAGCGCTCCCTGGGCCGGCTCATTCTACAGGAGCTGTGAAGCTAGGGTCTGAGGGCCTCCAAAGTGTCAAATCGTCCCCGCTGTCTGTCTCTTTGTGTCTGCTGGTCATGGTACCAGGAGCTCAGGGATGAGCTTGTCTCTGTGAATAGTGACATGCCCAGGAGGGGGTACTTTTTCCGCTTCCTTGTCACCAGACGCTGATAGATTCTGAAGAACTGTAAGGCCCATCCTGGACCTTTCCCGGAAGCGTGGCTTCTCTACACAGGTCCAGTGAGCATCTGATAGGTTCCAGTGCTGGGCCCACAGGTTTCTGAGAAACCTCTGTCTGCCCGGCCTCAGGTCTCTGGCGCCAGAGTCAGGGTCTGGTGTTAGTGAGACAGACCCCTGGGAGCCCCGGCACTTTGGGGAAGTTACTTTATTTCCTTGTTTATTTAAAAGTGAAAGTAGTGGTTCTTGATGCTGGGGCTGAAGTGAGGGTTAAAGGTACAGGCACTGCATTATCACTCCACAAATGGCTCCTGAGAGGACAAGGGGCTTTTCTCGATCCTTTGTGGAGACCAGCAGTGCGTGCAGCCCCCAATGGTCTGTGGGCACCTCCTGTAGCCCTGTTTTGACCTGGCCCCCAGCTCAGGAGCCATGGCAAGTTCCTGTGCTGAACCCCTGTGCGATAAAAAGCCTGTTGCGAGATCCTCAAGGCACCTAGGAATAAGTGATAAGCCCCAGATGCTGGGACACATCCGTGATGCTGGAGCCACAGAGATGTGGGGACTAGTGCTCTGGGCAGCTCCCCCATCCCAGTTCCTGGAGCTCTGAGCACGTGGGGTCTCCTTGGCTTGCTCTGGGAGGGCAGAGGCCTTTAGGAAGACTCCCGGGGGACTCCTGGATCTGCGGGGCATGCAGCGCTCGCAGGGCTTTCTGGAAGGGCTCCGTGGGATGGGGAGCTTTCTGGGGGGCCCGTGGCTCTTTTACAGCATCAGTCACAAACCACATTCCTGCAGCCAGCAGGACCCAAACCGCTTTGACCGTGACCGGCTCTTCAGCGTGGTTGCCCGAGGTGTCCCTGAGGATCTGGCTGGGCTACCAGAGTACCTGCGCCGTACCTCCACGTACCTCACCGACACGAAGTTCACAGGTGGGCCTGCCCTTGGCCGGGGCCTCCTGTGCTGCCCGCTGTGCTGAGACTGCGGCTGGAGGGGCCTTTCCCACGGTCAGGAGACAAGGGGAGTTTTCTCTCTTTTTAAAGGGTGTGTCCTTAACAGTGGACCCTCCCGCTAGAATGGCCAAGGCCCTGTCATGGGTGCCTGCCACTTCCACCCGCCCTGCTGGCGCCTGGCCGACCTTTGCCTCCCCAGGCCGAATGGGTGCTCCAGGCCTCCTTGGTGCATTCCCTTTCTCTATCCCTCCCCCCTTTCTTTCTTTCTTTCTTTCTTTCTTCCTAATATTCATATCACATATTTAATACTTCATCTATCGCAGAGCATTCTTTGCCCCAAATATAAATATCTCTATTATTTGGGCTGATTAGAAAAAAAACTTGTGCATTTTAGAAAATTCAAATTGTAATGAAGTGTATAAAGCTGAGGGTAAAAACTCTGTCATCCTGGACCCCTGTTAGTACATTTTTCTGAACTGTTTAAATACATTACATATATATCTACATAAATGGGACAAACTATGTACACTAATTTGTAATGTGCTTCCTCCCCACTTACTACACCTTGTAGCACTTTCCATTTCCGTATGTATACCTGTAATGTAGTCATTTTACAACTGCGGAGTTTTCCATTTGATATATTACCATAACTTCATTAATTAATTTCTTACCCATGGCCATTTAGGTTATTTGTAGTTTTTTGCCTCAACAAACCATGTGCCAGGCCCTCTCTGTGCTAAGCATTTCATATATAATTCCATTTGATCCTTACAATAACCCTGGAGCGTTCCCATTTTACAGTGAGGAAAACTGAGCTGAAGAGAAGCCAAGTGACTTGACCGAGGAGACTGGGCCATTAAGTGGTGAAGCCACTTAACAAACATGGCTCCAAATATTATTGTATAGACGGCTTTGCATGCATGACAAGTTAGGTCTTAGGAACAATTTCTAGGGCAGAAATGGTAGTCATTGGACCCTTAATACTGTGCGTCATGGTTGTGCAATCTTTTCTCACCCTCCCAAGGAGCATTTCGGAGCCTGGGCCCACGTACGAGCGAGCGGGCAGGCAGCCCGGGCGCTCCGGGCCTGAGCACCCTCGCCCCCTCCCCTCCCCCTCTTCCACAGAGGGCTCCACCGGGAAGACGTGTCTGATGAAGGCTGTGCTGAACCTTCGGGATGGGAACAACGCCTGCATCCTGCCGCTGCTGCAGATCGACCGGGACTCCGGCAACCCCACGCCCCTGGTTAACGCACAGTGCACAGATGAGTACTACCGGGGCCACAGTGCCCTGCACATCGCCATCGAGAAGAGGAGCCTCCAGTGTGTGAAGCTGCTGGTGGAGAATGGTGCCAACGTGCATGCCCGGGCCTCTGGCCACTTCTTCCAGAAGAAAAGCCAGGGGGCTTGTTTCTATTTTGGTGAGGAGTCTTTCTTGATTGAATCGAGGCACGGGGGTGGGGAGGTCGGGGGGGTGGTGTCACACGGTTAAAGGGTGGTAGAGCTCGCCCTGAAAACCAGTTCTGTCTGACCCTGAGGCCCAAGCTTCTAACTGCTAGGTTGCCTGTAAAAGCAGCTTCTCTTAAGAGGTGTTTGTCTTTGTCTGTCAAGGAGGCTTGCCATATACCCAAGCCTGGGCCAGGGCTGGGAGTGGCTGCTAGAACTGGCATGTGACAAGAGTCCACCACATAGGGCCTGGCTAAAGGGTGTCTGCGTCAGGCAGCAGTGGGCCTGGGCTCTGCTGAAGAAGAGAAAGAGATAGGGGCGACGGGGACCCTGGGGGCTGGCCCCTGTTCTGTTCCCTTAGGAGAAGGCACAACCACCCTCAATGGGGCCAGGGACCCCGAGGCAGTGTGCTGCCCTTTCCTGTGGGCGCCTGGCCTGCTGCGAGGAGGCCTGGCCTTCTGTCCAAGGAGTGAGCAGTAGGCAGGTGAAAGCTGGGAGGCCTGAGGCCCAAGCTGCCGGCTCGCCCCCAGGTGAGCTGCCCCTCTCGCTGGCGGCATGCACCAAGCAGTGGGATGTGGTCGCCTACCTACTGGAGAACCCACACCAGCCTGCCAGCCTGCAGGCTGCCGACTCACTGGGCAACACCGTCCTGCACGCGCTGGTGATGATCGCAGACAACTCGGCTGAGAATAGTGCACTGGTGGTCCGCATGTACGACAGGCTCCTCCAAGCGGGAGCCCACCTCTGCCCCACCGTGCAGCTGGAGGACATCCCCAACCTGCAGGGCCTCACGCCCCTGAAGCTGGCCGCCAAGGAGGGCAAGATGGAGGTGAGTGGCTGGCCCCCGTCCTGTCCCCACCTGCCCAGGAAAGAGCCTGGGGTGGTGGTCCAGGTCAGTGGGCTCCCCACTTTTCAATCAAATACTCCTATTATTAAGAACATTTTCTAAAATGTGTGTTTACTTTTTTAAGGTTTTATTTTTATTTATTCATTTATTTAGAGAGAGGGGAGGGGAGGGAGAAAGAGAGGGAAAGAAACACTGATGTGTGAGAGCTACCCATCTATCGGTTGCCTCTCGTATGGCCCCAGTCAGGGCCTGGCCAGCAACCCAGGCAGGTACCCTGGCCGGGAATCGAACCAGTTACCTTTCTGTTTACAGGCTGGTGCTCAATCCACTGAGCCACACCAGCCAGGGCTTAATATGTATGTTTACTGATAAACTGTATCTGAACTACTGAACTAATATGTTACATTATAAAACACAGGGATTTTTTTTCCATTTTATTTTTATATTATATTGAATTTATTGGGGTGACAATGGTTAATAAAATTATATAACTATCAATAAAACACAAAGATTTTTTTTAAAAAGAAATCATTTATGTTTCTTGATTAAGAGACTATCTTTGTTTTTTTTTAAGTTTTTAACATTTTTTTCATTTATTGATTGATTTTAGAAAGAGAGTAAGGGAGAGAGAGCGAGCAAGAGAAACATTGATTTGTTGTTCCACTCACTAATGCATTCATTGGTTGATTCTTGTATGTGCTCTGACTGGGGATTGAACCTGCAATCTTGGTGTGTCGGGACAACACTCTAACCAACTGAGATACTGGCCAGGGCAGGAGACAATCTTTTCATATCCTTGCCTATTCTGCTATTAGACTTGCTATTAGGTTTTCTTCCTCTTGATTAGTAAGTGTCCTTTATACTGAATATATTAGCATTTTGTTTACTCTAACAGTTCAAAATTTTCTTCCAGTTCAACAGTAAAAAAAATTTTTATGGTATTTTTTGCCACACAGAATTGTTATATTTTTATCTATGCAAGTTGTAGTTGTCCTTTCCTTTAGAGTTTTTGCTATTATTTAATCCTTCTGCAAGGTTACATGTCTATGACCTTGTATATGTATGTGTGTGAACTCCATATTTATATTTTCTCCCAGACTTTTGCAGCTTCATTTTTAGGGCCTAAAACTTTGAAGTCATTTTGGTATAAAGGGTAAACACAATCCAGCTCTACCTTTTCCCAAATGGCTTACCAGCTGCCTTATCCTATTGTCAGGGCCCTGCAGCTTCCAAAGCCCCGAGAGAAGCCTAGGACACAGGCATTCTTAAAGTCTAAACATAAGCAGAAGTTTTGCTATTTCATTCCCGCCCGCCACGGTTCCCGGGGCGCGGGGGCCTCCCTGTGCTGTCTGGAGCGTGGCCGTGTGGCCGCCGTGAGCCTGCAGCAGTTGCGGCCCCGTCTGGCCCTTCCTTTTCCCCATTTTTCATTTGTGGAGCCAAATTACTTCTTAACCTGTTCAGGTTAGTCACCCTTTCTGGTCTGTCGAGAGCTGTGGACTCTGACCACCGGAGGGCACACGTGTGTGTCACTGATGGCCTCCAGTCAGCGCTGCGGGTCCCTCTGCCACGCGAGGAGTTCATGAAAGAGGCCAAGGGCAAGAGTGGGGAAGGAAGAACCAGAGTGGCTGGCAGGCCTGGGCCTAGAGAGTGGGTGGGAGGCGATGTCTACACGGCTGAGCATGTGTGGGTGTATGGAAGAGTTTGTACGCAGAAGGACCCGCGTGCAGGGCGTGTGCACGTGTCTGCCGCAGCTCTGCGGATGCTGAGTATTTCCCGGACTCCCCGTCAATGCTGGCAGGTGGCCAAGCAGGCCAAACTCATGTGACCTGCCCTGCAGATTTTCAGACACATCCTGCAGCGGGAGTTCTCGGGGCCATGCCAGCCCCTTTCCCGAAAGTTCACTGAGTGGTGCTACGGGCCCGTCCGGGTGTCGCTGTATGACCTGGCCTCCGTGGACAGCTGGGAGGAGAACTCAGTGCTGGAGATCATCGCCTTCCACTGCCGAAGCCCGGTGAGCCTGGGGCGGGGGCGGGCGTGCACAGCGGCCTGGCAGGGAGCGCCTGCAGAGCCCACAGCTCGGGCTGTCTGTCTGGGGGGCCCCACCTGCCCTGTTCTTGTCCAGGGGGGGTGTGACTGCACGTCCTGCCCCCGGCCGTCGGGACCGCACTCGTTCCGCACTCCAGTCCCACCCGACCCGGGGATCAACCCAGGGTGCTGGTGGCCACCGCGGAGGGCCTCCCTCCCTGGCCACGAGGGTGGGGAGGCAGGTGGGAGATGCTCTCGGGGCTCCCGTCCTCCCCCTCCATTCCCTCGGCCCTTGCATTGAGCCCGGCACAAGAGGGGTCCCCTCTGCATACCTGCTGAGGGTGCCCTGACTCTCACATTCGCGCCCCAGCACCGGCACCGAATGGTGGTTTTAGAGCCGCTGAACAAACTGCTGCAGGCAAAATGGGACCTGCTCATCCCCAGGTTCTTCTTCAACTTCCTGTGCTACCTGATCTACATGCTCATCTTCACCGCTGTTGTCTACAACCAGCCTGCCCTGGAAAAGGCAAGGCTGCTGTGGAGCCCGGGCCGGGGGCGGGGGGGGGGGGGGTCGGCGGTGCGGGGAGGGAGGGAGTGGGGGGGTGGGCTTTCACCCAGCTGAGGGCGGGGCGGCGCCAGTGCTGCAGGCGTAGCGACAGCAACAGTCAATACTGAGAGCCAAGAAATGTAAAAAAGAACAAACCACCAAAAAGTACTTAGTGCGCACAACACGTGAGGAGGTATTCCAGGTGATTGGCAGGTATTAATGAATTCAGTTCCGCAGCAGCCCTGTGAGATGATGAACTGTCAGCCCAGCCCACAGCTGAGGGGGGGAGGCACAGAGAGGCTAAGCAACGTGCCCAGGCCCGCAGAGGCTGTGCGTGGTGGAGGTGGGATCTGAACCCAGACTGTCTGGCTCCCGCTCCCACACTCACAACTGCTACACATGGCAGGCTGGGCTCCCAGGGTCCTGCTGGGAAGCCCGGGTTCCCTCTGCTGCTCTGAGTGGGCCCTCTGCTCTGGCTGTCAGAGAGTCAGGTGTTGGGAGGGGACCCCAGGTCCTACCTGAGCGTCTCTTCACAGGCCGTCCTCCCCATGAAAGTGACGGCTGGAAACTCCATGCTGCTGCTGGGCCACATCCTGATCCTGCTTGCGGGGGTTTACCTCCTCGTGGGCCAGGTGAGGGCTCCTCCCATTCCCCCGACTCCATGTGGCTCCCAGCCCACCCAGGAGCAAACCTGGGACTCTGTCAAGAGGAGCCACAGAGCGAGTTAATGACAGTGCCTTCACTCAGGGGAAACTGATAGCGGATCCCCCCCCCACCTGCCTCTGGGCAGCTGGAGGCCTTGCCTGCAGGGGCTGGGGACCCTCCTTATTGTGCTTTCTGGGGTGCCCGTGGGGTAGTAAATGGCTCCTGCGATTCCTCGGCAGTGCCGGCTCTGCTCCCAGGGAACCGAGGGGGAAGACCCCGCCCCCGGCTCCCCGGGCTGGGGCATCCCTCACCGGGAGAGCACAGAAAGGTAGCGGCAGGCAGAGCTCAGCTCAGCTCCCTGCCCAGGGCCTCTTCAGTTCAAAACGCTGCAAGTTGGCAGGGGACAGGCTGGGCCACAGACCCTGGGCACGAGATCCACGCTGGGTGGGAGCACAGGGTGGTCCCTGAGGGGCCAGGGAGAGGGAGGGAAAGGAGCCCTGCCCCTGGCCACACGCAGTGCATGAGTTCTTCATCTGGATCCAGAGGGGGCCAGGAGGCCCCTGGCACTGCCACGCGCCCAGAAGGCAGGGAGCAGGCGGGAGCTCGGGCCCAGGCACTGCAGGGCGGCAGCGCTAGGTTGTGGCCAGAGCCGCTTTCCCACACCGGCCCCGCCCCGGCCTTCTCCCTCCCGCAGCTGTGGTACTTCTGGAGGCGCCGGCTGTTCATCTGGATCTCCTTCGTGGACAGCTACTTTGAAATTCTCTTGTATGTGAGGCCTCACTCCTCCTTCATCTCAGGCCTGGGAGAGGTGGTTGTAGCAGAGGGCACCAAGCAGGCCTTAGAGGGGAAGACCCAGGGCTGGGGAGCTTAGGGGGTTGGGACCAGAGGCTAGTCCCCTGTCCGGTTGGGGGTCTCTGTGCTCCCACCCTTACAGATTGTTCACTAAGCCCTCACTGCGCACTGGTGGGGACTCACCCCTTTACATGTCCTGTCTCACTGAATCCTCACAGATGCTCTGTGAGCAGCTGTGAGTACTGCTACCCCATTTTCCAGGGGAGGGAACTGAGACCCACCGGGGTTAAATAACTTGCCTGGGGTGGAGTCAGGACCTGACTGTGCCTCGCCCCAGGCAGGTGGAGGACTTCTCTCCATCTGTCTGCAGAGGGAGAGACAGTGGTGGTCAGCACTGGCCATTGGCAGCTACGGGGGCCTTGCCAAGTGGCCTGCAGGCTGACCCAGACCCTGCCCCCACACAGCCTGGTCCAGGCCCTGCTCACGGTGCTGTCTCAGGTGCTGTGTTTCCTGGCCATTGAGTGGTACCTGCCTCTGCTTGTATCCTCGCTGGTGCTGGGCTGGCTGAACCTGCTTTACTATACGCGCGGCTTCCAGCACACAGGCATCTACAGCGTCATGATCCAGAAGGTGAGAGGCAGGGGTGGCCCCGCTGCACCCACTCTGGGCGGGCTGGACATCACACCCCAGCAGGGCTCCTTTTGGCTGCAGTAGGCAGGTGACTCCTTCCACCGTTGACCTGGGCAGAGGAGGACATGAATATGTGCATCACGCACCCAGACACTCACTGAATGTAAGCAGGAGTGTGGGTGTGCACATACCCGCTTTCAGGGGTCTGCACTCTGCATGTGCAAGCAAATACCTGCACATGCGTGTTTGCAAGTGTACACACAGGAGCACACACATCCTTACACACTGAAGGAGCAGAGACTACACACATGAGCTCACTTATGTGCCTGAGCCTTGGACATCTGGGCACATGGGCATGTCTGCATTTATTTATTTACTCAACAAGTGTTTAGCAAGTACATTCTATGGGCCAGGCCCTGTTCTAAGTATTGGGAATATACTGTTTTGTTCACTAACAAAATAGACAAATCCATGCTCTTTTGAAGCTCACATTTTAGTAGGGGAAAGGAAAACACTTAGAAAACAAATGAGAACGTCACAGACTGTGTGAGGAAGAATGGCCTGGGCAAGGGGTGCTTTAGATGGGGGTCTGCAAGGCCTCTCAGAAGAGGCGACGACTGAGACCTGAAAGAATGATTCGGCACAGACTCAAGGAAGAAGCGATCGAGACAATGAGAACAGCAAGGAAAGAGGCCAGGGGCTGGAACGCGTAGGACAGGGCTTGAGACAGATTGCGCGGGCTGGGGAGAGTGAGGGAGAGGGATGTGGGGGGGGGGTGTTGGTTGTTGCCGTTGGGACAGATCCAGGGGCCCAGGAGGCTTTACAACTTTTTAAAAAAATTATGATAAAATATACATGACAAATGCACCCCCTTAACCATGTTTCAGTGCTCGCGGCTCAGCGGCCTCAGGCACATCCACATCGCTGTGCCCCCTCCCCATCCCTCGTCCCCAGGACCTCCACTCCCCCAAACCGGACCCTTGTTCCCTGGAGACACTCGCTCCCCACTCGCTCCTCCAGCCCCTGGCAACCACCCTCTACTCTCCGTCTCCGTGAACTTGGCTATTCTAATACCTCATATAAATGGAATCACGCAGTATTTGTCCTTTCGTCACTGGCTTATCTCGCTCAGCATAATGTTCTCAAGATTCATCCCTGCTGTAACATGTCAGAATTTCCTTCCTTTTTAAGACTGATTAATATCCCGTTTTCTGGATATACTACATTCTGTTATCCTTTCATCCATTGATGGACACTTGGGTTATTTCCACGCTTTGTATTGTGAATAATGCTGCTGTGAACATTGGTGTGTACAAATATCTGCTTGAGTTCCTGTTGCCAGTTCTTTCAAGTACCTACCCTGATGTGGAATTGCTGGATCATATGGTAACTCCATGTTTAATTTTTTGACTCTGGAGGGTTTGAAGCAGGAAAATTGTGTGATCTGATGTAGATTTTTAAAAGACCCATTGGCTCAGTATAGCTGCAAAGGGCCCTGTGTATGCACACACGTGTGTGTATGTGGGGCGTGTACATAGGAACCCATGCTCAGGGCCAAGGCAGGGCCTGGGGTCGTGTCTGGTGGCCCAGCCACCCACCCCAGCTCCTGTTGCATGTGTTCCAGGTTATTCTGCGGGACCTGCTCCGCTTCCTTCTGGTCTACTTAGTCTTCCTTTTTGGCTTCGCTGTAGGTAAAGGCCCCCCTCTCGCCCCTGCCCATCCCTTGCCTGCCCTGTAAGCCCTCAAGTCCGCCTGCTGGCCTCCCAGGCTGAGGACCCCTTCTACCATCCTACAGCCCTGGTGAGCCTGGGCCGGGAGGCGCAGGGCCCCGCAGCCCCCACAAGGTCAAATGCCACAGAGGCCGCGAGGGATGAGGAGGGCGGCTCAGCCCCGTACAGTGGCATCCTGGACGCTTCCCTGGAGCTCTTCAAGTTCACCATCGGCATGGGCGAGCTGGCCTTCCAGGAGCAGCTGCGCTTCCGCGGGGCTGTGCTGCTGCTGCTGCTGGCCTATGTGCTGCTCACCTACATCCTGCTGCTCAACATGCTCATCGCCCTCATGAGCGAGACTGTCAACAGTGTCGCCACTGACAGCTGGAGCATCTGGAAACTGCAGGTGCCCCGGGGAGGCTCCCCTCCCTGTCCCCAAGGTGTGGGCTGTGAGGAGCGGGCAGGGCCCAGCTGCACTGACCACCCAAGGCAGACCCAGGGCCCAGGGTTGCTGTGGGGACCGAGCTGTAGGCGCTCAATGTGTTAGTTACCATCATCGTGATTATCACTGGGGACTTCCTGAGTGCATTCTTTGGGGATAGACACAGTGTTAGGTTCTAAACACACAACAGAGAACAAGACAAAGCCAGCCCTCACGTAGCTCCCATTCTGTGTTCATCGTATGCTAAACGGGGATGACTTGGAGAGCGAGGCGCGCAGGCTGTGCCACCTTGAGGCTGGCTCAGCTTGGGGGAACTGGGGGACCAGAGGTCCCTGAAGCTGGTGGCCTATATGACACCCACGTACAGTGGAGGGAGTGAAGCTTCTTCTTGACCAGGGCAGGGCCGGATGCAGGTCTGGGCAGTTTGCGTAGGGAAAGCCTTGCCCAGGAGGCTGGACGGTGTTCCCAATTCACTGTTAACCTTGGGTAAGCCCCTGTCTTCTCTGAGACTCCCTGTCCCCACTGGCAAAGTTCTGTCCCCACCTAACTTGCATACCAGTGGTCAGGCACATGGGTGGTGTGAAGTTCTGGGACCTGTAATGATACAATCGCAAGTAATTGTTGAGCACTCTGTACATGGTGACCTCCCCCAAACCAATGGGCACATTATCCTCAGTCTGTAAGTGAGGAAACAGAGGCATTAAGGGCCTAATGCCACACAGGCCATCAAACACTGGGGCCGGACTCCAGCCTGCGTGCTCAGCGGCTTGGGGTTATACGGTCAAGTGTGTGGCGCATCTTCCTGGCTGCTCTGTCTCATGTGTCCTTTATCCCCAGAAAGCCATCTCTGTCCTGGAGATGGAGAACGGCTACTGGTGGTGCAGGAGGAAGAAGCAGCGGACGGGTGTGAAGCTGACAGTTGGCACCAGGCCAGACGGTAGCCCCGACGAGCGTTGGTGCTTCAGGTGAGTGAGGGGCCGGGAAGGGCGGCCGGTGAATGCCAGCCAGGCTTCTCCTCCGATGGCCAGGGGACGGCTGCAAGGGCAGGGCTGGCGGTGTGGTGGGGGGTCCCGTGTCCCGTGGAGAAGGGCAGAGGACACCATCCTCCTTGCAGTCCCTGTGTTCCCTGAGTGTCTGCTCAGCCCACCCACTCGGGCCAGGCGCCCCCTGGGGCCGAGCAGAGGGCGCCGCCTGGGTGTTGGGCTGCCTCAGAGCCGCTCTTTGCCCTCAGGGTGGAGGAAGTGAACTGGGCTGCCTGGGAGCAGACGCTGCCTACGGTGTTCGAGGAGCCTTCAGGGCCCGGTGAGTAGCCCTGGTGAGAGACAGTGTGTGTGTTCATGTATGTGTTTATGTGCATGTGTTCGTATGTGCATTTGTGTGTGTCTGCTTGGCCACACAGCCATGGAGGGTCTGAGCCTCTGCTGTGGCCACTCCCAAGCTACACTCATTTAAAGAAATGGCACCCTCTTAGCCCTGGCTGGTATGGTTCAGTGGATTGAGTGCCGGCCTGCAAACCAAAGGGTCGCTGGTTCGATTCCTAGTCAGGGCACATGCCTGGTTGCGGGCCATGCCCCCAGTAGGGGGCGCTTAAGGGGCAACCACACATGGATGTTTCTCTCTGTTTCTTTCCCTCTCTCTAAAAAATAAATAAAATCTGAAAAAATAAAATTTCCCCCCTTAAAGTGGTGCTTCCTGCCATCCTTTCCACGCTCACCTCTTGGCTGGCCTGGGAAAACCCAGCCTTCAGCCTCTCCTCACTCCTGCTCTTTCATCCCCACGCCCTCCTCCTGGCAGGTTCTGCCCCACTGCACCATGTGCCCATTCAAGTGCCAGGCCTGGGCTAAGCCTGGAGACCCAGCAGGGCAACAAGTTGCAGGGCGGGGGTGGGCGGGGGCTGGGGGCGGTGCGCCACCCAGCTCATAGCTCAGGTGGCATCTCTGGAAGCCCCTACCGGCTCTGTCCTGGTCAGCATTGCTGACCCAAGCCCTCAGCTTCTTTCCCCACTCCAGCCTCCATACCTGGGATGGGAAGCCGCTGCCTGTGCCCTCTTCATCCCAGCCAGCGTGGCTGTAGCCTGCCTTGTCCTCACCCTGCTGCTTCCCACCACAAGTGACCCCTTCCTCCCACCCAGAGGCCTGTTCCGAGAATTAGTTCTCTCCACAGCGTACCCTTTCTGGAACCTTCAATAGCTCTTACCTCATCTGCTAGCTCCCCCTCTCCTTTCTCATTCTCTGTCAGACTCCACTTGCTTGTGCCTCTAGTCCCAACCCCTCCCACAACAGCCTCCTGCACCACCCATGACCCCTGTCGAGGGGACTCCTCTGGCCTCCTGCTCCAAAGCCTACTGGTTTCCCAAGGTCCCAGTCCCTGACCAAGACCCTCACAAACCCATAGGTTTCCCACCCACCCTCTCTTTGTCCTTAATTCCGAGTCCTGATCCCCCATCACTTCATTGCCAAGATTCTGAGAGTCTGCTTGCTCCTCATTCCACACCCCACTGCCTGCTGGGGCCTCCAGCGGACACCCTGAACAGAGCAGCCTCGGGGCTGCCCTACCAGGTAACCGCAACTCCACCCTCCTCCCCCAGGCAGGGGGCCTTGAGGGTTTCTTGTCCACCCCACCCCCTGCCCTCACCGTGCTGAGTGTCCTCGGGACCCCACGGACTGCCCTGTGCCCCTCTGCACCGCCCCCTTCTCCTGATTCTGCACCACTGCAGGGCGGCTCAGCCTGCCCCTAGACCTCCAGACAAGTCTTCCTGCTCCGGGTTTATCCCTGCCCAGCTCCTCTTGCAGACAAACTACACCGGGCCCACACTGCACAAGGCCTCCCACTGCCTGGAGGGCCTGCCCTTCAGCAGGGAGGTCAAGGACCAAAGCCGTTGTCCAACCCATCCCCCACACCTCTGTCCATGTGGCAGCCAGTCCACCATCAGTGCTCCTGCTCTTTGCATTAGTTAGCTCTTGTATCTGCCACAAGTGCCCGCCCTGCTCCTCTGGGTGTCCAGATCTGCCACCTGCCCTGTGGTTTGGGTCCCTGCTCTTCTGTGAGCTCCGTGAACACCTAACTCTCACTTCCCTCCAGCTCTTCAGGAAGTTTCAGGTGTTCTTGTTTCTAATGCAAAAGCCTGTCACCTCCAGAGACTCTAAGCTCCTGGGAGGAGCCTAAGGGCAGGGGTTCAGGAAATGCTTGTGGAAGGAGGGAGGCAGGAAGAGGGGTTGCTGGGGACTAGAGGCACAGGGCATGATGTGGCTTCACAGTTGTGGCCTCCTCCTGTTTCCCTAGTGCCTGCCTCCGGGGGACACACCCCTAGGGCCAAGTCACAGTGCTCCTTCTCCCATTTACAGGCACCACGAAGAACCACACCCTGGCCTCCCAAGCCGGGGAGGACAGTGCCTTGGAGGAAGACCGTCTTCCCCTCCAGGTCCTGAAGTCCAACTAATGGCCTGGACGCAGCAGGCAGTGGGCAGGACAGGGCCAGGACAGCTCTCCTGCCTTACCTACTGGCTCTGGGGCTTTAGGGAACTTTGGTGGCAAATAAATAGATATTTTCTCATGACTTGTTCTCCTGGAAACATTTGAGAAAAGCTTCCGGGTCCTTAGGATGATTGACATCTGAGTAACTGGGACAACGAGCCTGTGTCTGGGGCTGGGCTGCTCCCGCCCTCACCTGGCCCGGGAGACCAGCCCCGCCGAGCGCAGGGAGCTGGCCAAGGTGCTGCGCTCGCTCTTCCGGCAGATGTGTGCTGGTGGACACGGTCAGGCGCGGCGGACTCTCTCTCCCCCGCAGCCTCCAGACTGGAAAGCCACCTCCAACAGGCCTCTTCGAAGCCTTTGAGCGGCTCAGCTTAGTTTAGGCGCCAGATTATTGCTCTCTGTCCTCACTGGGCTTCCTGCTCAGTTTACACCCCTGAGAGCCGTTCTCTGCAGAGCAGCCAGAGGGGACTTTCTGACAGAGAAACATGGTACCGCCGTGCTCTGAAGGCTTGAGGCTCCCCAGTACGCACAGGATGTACTAGAAGGCACCCCCAGCCCTCTGCAGTTTTGCCCGAGCATTTCCAGACCCCTCTCCTCCCATACGCCCTGCTACGCCCTCCCCCGGCACTTTCAATAAATTCTTCGCACAGGCCGATTGGACCTCATGCCTGTCTGATCCCTTGACTTGGCTCTTGCTGAAACCCCCTCACTCGTCAGATACTGCACTTATTCTAAGACCAGCTCAAGAATTGTCTCGCTATAGCCTTTCCAATTTACTTCAGTCAAAATGAATTGCTCTCCCTTAGGGTAATGTGTTTATATAATGTGCGTGCACAATAGCCTGGTTTTTGGGGGTTTTTTTTTTTTGAGTGGGGAAGACCTTTCCTATGCTGAAAGGAAGGCAGAGGTTTCCACTGCTGTTGAGATAGAGGTGAGACAGGACAGCAAGAAGACAAGAAAATTCCTCGGCCAGTGGACTAGGGAAACACAGAGCTGAACACAGTGGCCGATCCATGTACAGCCAGCTGCAGAGGGCCGCGGGGGGCGGGGGGAGGAGGCCTGGCAGGGGGCAAAACTGGGGAAACAAGGACCTCACCCCCAGGGCAGCCTTTTTTCCCTGGAGATGACATCTAGGCCTCAGTTGCGTTTCAGCTCCAGGCCCAGAAAAGCAGCAAAACCGGGTGGGCGACACCAGGACCAACTGGGAAGACTAAAGACCCCTGCCCTGTCGCTGACCCATCAGTGGAGACCAGGACCCTGAGAGGTCCCACTTGGGGAACTGATGAATGTTCTGCTGAACCCCTCCCCTGAGCCCTCCCCTAAGGTTCCCACCAGCAAGGGGAGTGATAGAAGCCTCAAGACGAAGGACCCAGCACAGGTGCTTCCCCTCTGGGGAACAGCCTCCGCCATTTCCTCTTCCTTCTCCCCCCAGTTCTTTGCCCACAGGCACACATCTCCTAAACTCTAAAGCAGCGGGCTGCTGCCCCTTGTCCCAGGCTGATCCCCTGACCCTGTCCCCAAAGCCCCCTTTTCTCTGGCTTCCCAGTGAGGTCAGGCAGCCCGCCTGGGCTCTCCTGTTGCTTCTTCTATGCGAAGCCCCCTTGTTTCACTGTCCCCAGCTTTAGTATCTGCATCCTCATAGTCACCTGTACACATGTTGTAAAATCTTTCCTGAAAGAAGTCGAGCCCACACGCTACAGCTGGCCCTCAGCAGACCCGCTCCCGCCTGGCCCGTGTCCCGTCACCAGGGGATGCGGTACAGAAGCCCTGGGGGATCAGGAAAGGGGCGGGGGAGGCAGGATGGCTGCCCGCTCCTCAGAGGCCTTTCTATAGAGATGGGCCTGGAGGGTCTGTGTGTATTTTCAGAATTGTGAGTGGCGAGCACACTGGCTCGCTGCGTGCCGTGCCAAGGCTCTGCAGGGTTTCAACGGCGTTATCTCGTGTGATCCCGAGAACAGCCCTCGGCGCCGGGCGGCTTTCCATTTCCAGACGAGCAATGGAAACCTCACAAAAGACGAGCAGTTCGCTCAAGGTCACGCAGCCAGGCGGCAGCCACTCCCCGCGCGGCGCGCTGCAGCCCGCGCAGGCGCCTTGGGCTCCCCGGCCTGCGGCCCAGAATTCCCGCGGCCGACGAGGCGACCGTGGCTCTAAAGGAGGGGGAGTCCTTGCGGGGCGCGGCGCCAGTCTGGTTAAACGCGGTGGAAGTTCCCGTGAGTCTTTGCCGACATCACCCTCCCTTCTGTGAAGAGTGGACTGTCCCAACTCCTTAAGGGCCTCGGAGACGGCACGAACCACCTTTTTCACTGTAACCTGGGCTGGGGAAGTTCTCTTCACGTCTGCCGCTCGTAGCTGGTGGCGAGGGCGAACGAGCTAGCTTTTCTGACTTTGGCGGGATGTTTTCGGGAAGCCTAACCAGCGAGCGGCTGCGCGCACGTGGGCGTCGGGGCGGGCGCTGTGGTCGGCTCAGGGCCCGGCAGGGCCGCGCCACGCTGCCGGGGTGCAGGGCCCCCTCCCGCCGCGAGCCTGAGGTCCCCGAAAGCCAGGATTCCTTTCGGTGGTCCCACTGTTGGGAGTGATCAGATCTGAGGGGACAGGGTAAGTGGGGGACTTCCTGCACAGGGACCACGAGGAAGACTGGCGTGACTGTCCTGATGATACTAATATTAGGAAGTGCCGTCAGATGCGATAACTGACGATTTTTATGCTATCTGACCGCAGTCGCTGAAACCTTAATAGTTTAGTTGTCTGTAACTTCTAGAATCTGCCCTAAATGCATGTCCGTCTTCAATTTTCAGGCGGCAGACTCAAGAGTACCGAGGAGGGGAGCAGCATCCCACCTTGAGGTAAGACCTGGTCTAGGTAGGAATTAATATGGAACTTAGCTGTATTGTTACCTTAAATGCAGTGAAATTGCTTGATGCTGCACAGTTGTAATTTTTACGTGTTTATTATGGACTACCCCATTGCCTAATTGCAATGGCGAGGAGGTGGCTGCCTCCAACCTGGAGTACGTAAATCGCACCTAGATGCATAAACAAACTGCCTTCAGGTGTCTCCTGCCTGTTAAGGGGCATTCGTTTATTCCAGGTCATGTGCAGGGCTCGGGAGCAGAGCTGGGAGGGGGAGCTTGGCTGCTCTGCTGAGGTCATTAGCAGGAAGTGCCGTCCGAATCGATAGCTGAGGGTAGCTCCTGGCTGACTGCAGCCGGCAAGTCCTCGGGTTGCTGGTGCCCGGGAGTAAGCCCGTCTGAGCTGTGACCCTTAATTTCTTTGTTCACCCAGGTCGCAAATGAATGACGGGCTGCCGGGAGCCGCGTGCTGGTGTGAGGAGCCGCGTGGGCGGGCCAGGAGGTAAGCTTCGGCCTTTGGAGAGGCCAGGGGTTGAGTGGGGGCCCAGGGGTGCCTATTTACCCGATGGCTGTATAAGCCTGAGCAAACTGACTGCTCACAGATATGGTTTCTCTCACTCTAAAAAGTGACAGCCTTGGGTTTGTGATGTTTAAAATACTGACTAAATGGCTGTTCAACAGCCAAGAAGCCAATTAGGACTAAGTTCCTAGGGATTCTTGTTCAGACGCACTTAAATTCGTAGTTGAGGCCAGTAGGATCAGAACTACATCTGCTGACGGGGTGCTTTTCTCATCCCCCCAGGTGCTGAGTGTGAAGGGTGGTGATCACTGCACTTTGAAAGCTAGTGATGGCGGCGGCCCCCCTGGGGAGAGGTGAGGTTTCATCTGGATGCCATCGGCCCTTGGTGGAATGAATGAGCAGCTAGTTCTGTTACAATTAAATAAAGGATATCAAATGATGAGATCACCCAAAATAAGCTGGAATTACCGGCAGATTGTGTAGTGGTGAATGTACGGTTTTCTGAGGATATCCTAGGCTGTGAATGACTCTTGTTGGGAGCAGAAGGTGTGGCTGATACTTAGTGTCTTTGCAGAATGCTCTTCCAGAGGATGGTCAGCCATCTGCGGCAGGGGCAGAATTTGAAGTCGCCAGGACCAGTACCACCATCAACCTGGACTTTGAAAACCCTAGGCTTCAACATTTGGTGTAGAAACATTCTCACCTTGTGCCCAGTATCAGAGAGGATGCTTTTAACAACCATAGGTCCAAGAAATGGATTTGGCAGCCTTCGTGTAGGACAAGCACTTAAGCATCATTAAAATTCTTGAGTTTTCTAGTATTGTAACTTGATCAAAAGGAGCTTCTGTACATTTTAATTCTGTATTTGCTATATTGGGCAAGAGTCTGAGTTTAAGTTGGAAACTTCCTCCTAAGGTTGGTTAGTATCCATGTATAATTACCATAAACTAACATTGTAATAAAGGATGGTCTTTGGTATTGACTCTTAAAATGTGTATTTGAAGGAAGAGTTAAATTTGATCACTGCTGTCAAATAGCAGTCCACTTGTCAACTCCCCTGTGGTCTAAGCTGTTGTCTTTAGACTTTGAGGATGAAAATTCCAAAGTGTTTAAGGCATCCATATACTTGAGTCCAGTCCCTAATTCCCCTGGGCTCTGCCCCTTTGTCTGGCCTTCCTCTACTAACTCCTGAAGTTGTGCACTGCCTAGCCACACTCTTAGCACAGCCCCATCTTGCTGTCTTTTTAAAGTGGGTAGGCCTTGGGTAAGGGTGCGTGAAAACCTTTGCTTTTGGGGACTTCGTTTTACTCCTAGCTGTCTTTGGAGACAGTAGGTCTGTCGGGAATTCCCAGAAAGGCTTTTGGCATCATTCTTGTCCTGGATGTTTAAGAGCCTTCCATCACAGGTTCTGGGAATATGATCAAAGTGTCAAGGATACTTCAGGGACTAGTGGGACTTCTGGGAAGTGTCCTTAAACCTTATTTAAAAGGGGGCAGTGCTCCGGCCCGCACATTGGCAACACTAGAACCAATGTTGCAGCCTGGTCATCTCTGGTGGGAGGGGGGATTATGGTATGGGGCTTCTCAGTGGGCCTTCCCATGCATACCTGTGTGGGTACTACCTGCTCCAGACAAAACCTAGGATGCTCTGTATTGAAAGGGGATGGCTGGTTCCTCGGGCAGGCCTCTGGAAGCAACCGGTTTGAGGCCCGAGACTGGGAAGTTGGTTACAAGGAGCCCAGGGCTGCTCAAGGAAGGGGCGGTGGGAAGAGGAGGTGGATGGCCTCCATCGTCCACAGGGAGCCTGGGCTCCTGGAACCTGGTAGCCACTCCTCCCCAACCTCCTTCGCTGTGGGGAGAGCTACTGAGATTCCATCCTGCCTGGAGCAGGGGCACGTTTTGCATCTGGTTGGAGTTTGCTGCCCTGGACAGAACAACTGTAATGGAGAATCAGAAAGTCGGGTTGGCTATACGGGCCCCAACTACTCTCCTTTTCTGGGAAAGAGCTCTTCATGCACCACTCACACCTCAAGCTACCAGCATCCCCAACCCATAAATCCGAGAAGGCTGAGGATTACTTTGAGTCAGGGATGACTTCTCAGCAGCCAAAGATCACAAGGGGGAAGAGGGAGACGGGGAGAAGCATTACACAACCTGCCTTTTCCAGATTCTGCAGTCTGGCTTCCCATGGGCGGGGCTGCCCAGGCCTGTGTTCTGTGATGGCCTGAGGGTCCTGGTAGGAGCCATTAGTCTGCTTCAGCCATCCTACCCACAAGGCCCCCACTTCGTGTCACGTCTGACCCGCACCTGCAGTCTCCCTGCCCTCCTGGTCCTTGGCAGGAGCCAGCAGGTCCCCTCCAGGGTCCTCCTGGCCCACGGTTCCGTCCCGGACCTCCTCTCCACAGCCTGGGCCCTCGCCCAGCTCCAAGATGGTGGGTAGGTGGCCCTGCTTCGGGCAGCGCTTGCGCAGGCTAAGCAGGAAGGGCTGGGGCAGTGAGAAGATGTCCACGTTGTTTCCCAGGTCAATCCACGTGACGCTGGGGAACTTGCTGGGGTCCTTCAGGGTGTCGGTGAGGTCGCGCAGCAGGGCTCGGGTCAGCCGGTTGCCGTTGAGGGCCAGCGTGGTGAGGCGGGGCAGCGTGCTGAGTGCCGGCAGCAGCTGCAGGACCATGTCGTCGGTGAGGCCCGTGAAGCCCAGCTCCACGCTGTCCACCTGCTCCCCGCAGCGCTGCAGGTAGCTGCTCACCCGCTCCAGGTCGCGGGAGGTCAGCGGGATGCCCGACAGGTCGACCGTGTTGTCCAGTGGGCTTCCAGCCAGGACAGCCTTGAGGCTGAAGGGGAGAAGGGACGAGCGAGGTTCAGGTAAGTGGGGCAGGGCCGTTCTCCCAGGCAGCAGTGCCAGCACCATGGAGTCGGCCTCCGCTCCAGGGGCGGACAGAAACAGGCCTGGTCCCCTGGCTCTAGCCCCCGTCTCAGCCTGGCTAGGCCCAGCTGACCAGAGCCTGAGCGACCACAAGGCAAAAGCCCAAGTGTTCTGCAGTGACCAAGGGTAAGTCTGGGGCCACGACGCCTGGGTTTGCATCAACTCCTTCCTACTCAGTGTGACCTTTAGGTCCTTAACCTTTCCGCTCCTCAGTTACTTTCCTGGAAAATGGAGCTAATTGAGTGCGACAGGACTGTTACGTGAAGTAAGTTAATAAATGCAAAACCTTTGAAACAGTGCCTGGTTTGGGTGAGTGATGGATAAATATTTACTGCTGTCCTTATTAATCACCTGGGCTGAGCTTCCTGCTTCTGTGAGAGTAACAAGATTTCACCAGATGGGGATCCTTAGGGAGATCTCCCCAGGATCCCTGCCATCGGGGAAGGTGCAGGAGCTGCCAACTCCTGGAGGCGGAGTGCTCTGCACTCCCTGCCTTGTGCCTGTCCTTGCTCTTCCTCCTTTCCCTGCCCCACGCTCTGGGGCCACAGCCCCCTACTTCCCGGTATCCCAGGCGAGCCCTGAGGACCTAGCCCTGGGAAGGAGAGGGAGGTGGGAGGGCCCATTAACAGCCTGAGCTGGTCAAACCCCTACCCTCCACCCTGGGACTTCCTGAAGCTAGATGGCCATCCATAGTTTGTTCAC
Source organism: Pteronotus mesoamericanus (assembly GCF_021234165.1). Lineage (NCBI taxonomy): Eukaryota > Metazoa > Chordata > Mammalia > Chiroptera > Mormoopidae > Pteronotus > Pteronotus mesoamericanus. Next base: position 3,538,914 of record NW_026555090.1, read on the forward strand.
CCTGCCCAGCCCCAGGGAGTTTAAGGAAAAGCTTTCAGAGCATGACATCTTAAGGGCTTGGAACACCGCCTGGTATTTGCTTAGCGTGATTTAAGTGTTGGCTGTAATTCTTATCGATGTCATTAATAAAGCAGGTCTGTTATGCCAGGAAAATAGGTATTGGTTGTTAACCAATAGGTAAATTGGTTAACAACCTGAGCCTGGGGTTTGATTCCAGCTCTGCGGCTTACCAGCTGGCTGATCATGGCCAGCCAAACGGTAACAGTAATAGCCCTGACCTTGGTCAACCCTTCAGCAAGTGTTTGTTAAGCTCCCACTAGGTGCCAGGTGCTGCTCTAGGCACTGAGGCTACCGCGGTGAACAAGGTGGACAAGACCCCTTTTTCACTCTGCCAGCTAGGGGCTGGCCAACAAACAACACGATCCTAGAGTAAAGTGAGAGAGTAGCTCGGGGGCATGGCTCCTCGGCAGAGGGCTTCTTTGAGGAGGTAACATTTGAGCTGACAGGCAAAGAAAGAAAAAAACAGGCCATCAGGTAAGAACTCCAGTAGCGGGAGTGCTGTGCAAAGGCCCTGAGGCTGGACGGACTTGCTGTGTCTGAGAACTAGTAGGGAGGAAAGAGGGGTGGGGGCACAGGAGAGCAGGGGCGGGGGGTGTGTGTGGCTGAGGACCCATCACACAGGCCGTTTGCATTTCACTCGATGTGACCAAAAGCCACCTGTGGAGAGCGAGGCTCCTGAATGCAGAATGAACTGAGCACGCATGTGCAGTGGGGAGGTAGCAGAAGGGGCCCTGGACTCCGACAGAGCTCCAGTTTCCAGCTTTTCAATCCTGAAGACTAGCTCCCCAAGTTTCCTTCCAGGTCCCGTGTGTTCTCCTGTCCTGCTCTATCCCCATTTATGGCCCCTGCCCTCAGCCCAGTGGGGGCCTCGCTTCCTCCACTTGGGAAGGTCTCCCCAGGACCTGCCTTCATTTGGTTTGGGTGGTGGGGTTGTCCAGAAGGGAAGAGGGGCTGGCCTGGCCTCTCCCCGGCTGCGGCTCCTGGAAGGACGGGCCCACAGCAGCAGCGAGGCCCAGCCCGTCTTTCAGGAGGCCAGGCGCTGCGCCTCACGGCCATTTACAAGAGAGGCAGAGATGCTTCCTCCTCCCAGAAGTCCTCCTTCCAGGCTCCCCTCCACCTGCTTCCTGTCATGGCCCACAGGTTCTTTGTCCCATGTGCCACCCCTCCCGGAATCTTCAGGGGGCCACAAACCCCGGGAGGGTCCTCACTGTTGCATGAACCAGGGATATGCCTAGGGCCTGGGTCGCCCTAGGGGATAACTAGGGGAACTGAGGGGTTCAGTGCGCGTGCCCGTGTTCAGTGCAGTACACCAGGAATTAGATATCCATGCCCCGCCCCAGTCCATTGGAATGGGCCCATATCCCCCAGCCCCCACCCCACAGACCAGGGCCCTGTCTCCAGGGCCTCTCGTAGCTCATGCCCACCTGGTATGCCGTCCTGGCTGCTTCCCCCATCACCGAATTCTCTTTCCATCCCACCTCCTTCAAGCAGCCTTCCAAGACAACCCCCTCTGGTCCAGCCGTTGCCCTTGCCCTGCTGGCCTGGGAGTGGGTGCTGTGTATCACACACCCAGCCTGACACAGGCTGTCTTTGGGCTGCCCTTGTAGAAGGAGGCTGGCAGGGGAGCAGGGCAGACCCACTGCAGGTGACCATGACTCACCAGGCCTGCGGCTTCCTCTTCACCAGCCCCCGGTGCCGCCGCCACTGGGAGTGAGGGCTGAGGTGGTACGTCAGCTGCCGACACAGCTTCTCCATGGCTCCCAGAGCGTCGCCCTCCTGCAGAGGCAGCCGCGGTGGAGGGCAGGGGTCAGAGCCCAGTCCCCCACCTCCAGCCTCCTGTCCCCACAGGAAGAGCGTGGCACCCCCAGGCTGAGCTGGGGGAGGCCTGATCTGCTGGCTCAAGGTGGGGGCCCTCGGCAGAGAGCAGTGGTTTCAAACTGACCTGCATAGTGGTTTCAGTTTTTGTGTTTGTTGCTATGATCAAAAACCTGGAGATGTAGATGAATGTCTGGATTCCAGGTGATCTGACAACAACTGATTGGAGCTGAGTTGCCAGCTGATCCCTTAGCCAGGGGTCACTATGGTCCCTGCCACTCCCCAAGGTCCAGGGCCATGCTGCTCCTTCACTGGTTTGACTAACATTTATGAGCACCTACTAGGTGCCAGACACTGGTTCTAGGAGCTGAGGACACAGCCATGAACAAATGTCCTTGCTCTTGTATTTCACATGGTAAAGAGGGAAGTGAAATACTTTCACCATGTCTTATACCCACGCCAGAAGTGGTGGGAAAGAGAGTGAAGGAGCCACATCTTTCCCAGCCCAAGTCGTCGATGTTACCCGTCTGGCCCATTGGCATTTGAGTTTGAGACCCTGGGTCTGAATTGTGTCCCCCCAAATACTTAACGCCTCAGAATGTGACTATATTTGAAGACAGGGCCTCTAAAGAGTCATTAAGGTAAAATGAAGTCACTGGGGTGAGCCCTAATCCAGTGACTGGATCCCTCATGAAAAGGGATTGGGACACAGGCATGCACAGAAGAGAGACCGTGTGAGGACACAGTGAGAAAACAGCTGTCTGCAAGCCATGGCGAGAGGCCTCAGAGGAAACGGACCTGAAGACACCTTTATCTTGGACGTCTGGCCTCCAGAACTGTGAGAAATAAATTCCTGTTGTTTAAGCGGAACTTTGTTATGGCAGCCCGAGCAAACTGATACTCCGGGTTAGAGGGTGCAGCAGAGAGACACTAGACAGACTCCCACTCCGCCCCAAGGGAAGCCGACTCAGCAGCCCCTGAGCAGCTCTGGGGGAGTGAGTGGCCGAGAGTATGTGCTCCCACGAGAGGGTCCTGTGCCAGGGCTTAGATGCAAACCCACTTGTGACAGAAGCGTGGATGTGATGAGGTTTAACTATTAATTAACCCACGTCCAGTGCTCAGCAGAGCACCTGGCAGAGTGAGCACCAGTAAAAGCCAGCTGGATTCTTACTACCGTTATCATCATCACTCTGCTAAGAGAGAAGCAGCACATTGAGTAATTAAGAGGATGAACTTGGCACCAAACTGTGCATTCCAATCCTTGCTTGGTCTCCTCCTGCGTATGCCTCTGATACTCATCTGTGAAAGGAAAATAGGATAATAGTACTGACCTCGCAGGGGATTTTGTGAGGATTAAATGAGTTACTACTTGTAAAGTGCTCCAAGCAGAGCCTGGCACACAGTGAGCTCCTCAGGAACGCCCGCTGAATCGATGCTCTGGGGTACTGCAGGGGCGGCGCAGACACACACAACTCCGGCAGGGCAACGAGGGAAGGCTGCTTCTGCCCGGGCTCAGATCTCAGCTGGGCTTTTCAGAGCAGATGGATTAGTGACAACAACTTGTCCAAGGGCTTGGGGGTGTGTGACAGGTGACGCTCTGGGGCCTGACTTCTTGCCACTTCCGTGTTCCATGACTACCACCTTGGCCCAAGCCAGTATTGTCTGTCACCTGGATTAGTGCATACATATGTCACGCTAGGGCTTGATGGAATTCCTGCAGCATCCTAGCATGGTAAATGCTTCCGCTGTCCCTATTTTACAGAGGGGGAAAACAAGGCTCAGAGGACCAAAGCTGTTGAAAAGTCAAGAGAAGGAGACTCTGAGGGAGGGAAACAAGAGACAGGGGAGGTAGGAAGAGGGGAGTTAAGTGTCCGAAGAGGTGAACATATGTAGGAGCCAGCAGAGAAAGGAAGGCCCCAGACCGAATGCCATCGGTTTAGAGGAAACCTTTGGTCTCTAGTTCTCCACAAATCTCACCACTCCCTGTGGCCTAAGGCTGCCTGAGAGAGAAACGGATGGCACCTGTCATTCCGGGCAAGTGCATTTACAGCCCTGGGGCTCACACCTTCTGATCTGCAGACCTCGTGTCTGCTGAGCCTGGGCATAAGTGTGTGTGCGATGAGAAACAATTGGCGGGGAAGCAGGCGGGGGCTCCATTATGGGGGTGGCCGGGGAGTGGCCGGAGGGGGGCAGCAGTGTCGCATTTGCATTTTAGTACTGTCCCTAGGACTGGGAGGTGGAGAAAGGGGTGGATGGAGGCAGATAAGGTGATTCAGGGCCAGGCCCACCTGCTTACATGTAGTTTGGGGAATCCCTGCCAGGCCCATGGAAAAGGCTGAAAGTGCCCACCACACTGGACGGACCATGCCCAGGATGGAGAGGGTGCGGGGAGGGAGGGGTCAGGGGGGTCTTGGCCTTGGGCTTGGGACGGGGCAGAAGGCTCCAAGAGGCTCTAGATGAGAAGCAAGGGGAAGCAGGACAGGGCAATGCCGAATCACTTCCCGCTGGGAGGTGGGAATGGATTTGGGGCTCAAGGAAGGTCCAGGCTGGACACACCCATCGGCATTTGATTAAAGCCCATGGCCAGGAAATGAGCCGAGGGGAATACAAGGGGAAGCTGCAGCATCAAAGAGGCAGAGACAGACGGGACAGGCAGGGAATGAGAAGGCATAGCCATAGACAGCATGTTGCCAGCCTCCCACAACACCTGCTCCAACGCTGAGAACTGAGCTCCTCAGCTTCAGCTCCTCCTCCTCCAACCACTTCCCAAGGTTTCCAAAATCAGGGGCCACGGGCTCTCCTTCCATCCTCTAGGCCTGGGCAACAACCGGAAGAGGCAAAGCGGCCGCCTCAGTGCGCCGGCACTGCCACCAGGGGGCAGCCGTGCTCAGGGCGAGGCACCCGGTTGACGCGGCGCGGCGCCTCTGGACCTGGAAGGCTGGGTGGGCCTGCTCCCCCGTTGACTAAACCCGGACAATATAGTCACCTAAGGAGGCTGACCTGAGACTAAACGTAAGCTTGTGTCCTCACAGAAGTGAAGGCTGCCATCCACTTGTTTGGACTAAATAAGCAACTGCTGAGATTTCTTGAGTATCTGTGATATACATTATGTTAGACATTGCCTCTCTGCATCGCATGCCTGAACTCATCATAAACCTGTAACTCACAATTTTATGAAATGGGCTACTACTGTCTCCATTTTACAAACGAGGAAACTAGGGGATAAAGGCGGTGAATAGACCGGCACACCACACAACGTGTAAGCTGCAGTCAGGATCCAAACCTCCAACCTCGGCAGGCTCCGAGGCTGGCTCCCAACCCGACTCCCAACTCGCCACCACGCCCTGCGCTCTGCTCTGCCCTCCTGGAGATTATCTTGCCCTTAGGTCTGTTCAAGGTGGTTCTATAATTTGCATCCAGAAGAGACTGAAGCAGGCCCATCTAGTTTTTTCTCAACTCCACACTTTTGGAAAGCCCCCTCCGGGCCTCCCTCCGGGGAACAGGACAAAGCAGGGCAGCCCAGAGGGGGAGGAGGAAGGGGAGGGAGGAGGGCAAAGGCCCGTTTCTGCGCGGTTTCAGCAGCGAGAAACAGCCGCCCCGCAGGCCCGTTGTGAGACGGGTGGTGTGGGGTGGGTCCTGACAGTCGGCAGCACGTTTTGCACGTCTGCGACCTGCACCCAGCACTCCCACCGTCTGCTGGTTCTCTCCTCTGGAAGCTTTCTTAGGAAAATGCTGTGACCCAGCAGCCCTTTTGGGCAGCCACGTGCCCCTCCCAAGCTACAGCCAATTGGTCCAGAACTGGCAGAGCGCAGCCAATCAGCCCTTCCCCTGGAATCCTGACTCGCGTAAGTAGGGAGAGAAAGGGGGGAGCGAAGGGTGGGTCTGGGGGAGGTAGTGGAGGGTAGGTCCGCGCTGTTTGCTGTTCTAGTCCCTTTTTCAAGGTCAGCTGCCTTAGGCCCCGCACGACCCCTCAGTATCAGCATAAATTCTGCCCTTGGCCTGAGGCAGCCACAGTGGGCTTCTGGTGCGGGCAGCAGAGTCCGAACCCACAGGGGAGGCTCGAAGGCAGTTTGTGGATCAGTCGTGCTACCCGTGGGAAGGGAAGGCGAAGCAGGAGAGGGCTTGGTGCATCACGGGCGACTGGGCACCGCAGCATGGGGTGTGGGTGGCGGCACCTGCCCAGTGCTGGGGTCCCTGGATTACAGTCTGTCTGAGGGGCTCCCACGGTCCTTCAGGGAGAGGCCCAAGGCAGACCTGCACTTCCCCCCAGGAGGGGTCCCAGCGCCCAGAGCTGGCCCCATCTCCCAACTGCCCGATAACTCCACTCACTTGACCCCCTCGCGTCCCTAGGCACCTCTGTATGCTGCCCCCCAGCAAGCAAGCACAGCCCTGCACTGCTGCACGCCGAAGGCTCCCTCATTCCTTCACGCACTCATTCCTTCATCAAATATCGTGCTGGAGGCTTTGTGCTGGGTTTTCTGTTTTCTTCCTCCCCCGAGCGCCACAGATGGGATCACCCAGCCCTCCTGCCCCTGGCTCCCAGTTGGGCTAATCTAAGGGGAGCCACTGGGAGAGAGGTCAGAGGGCAGGAGGAGAGAAAGGTCAAGGGGTTTACTTCTTTCCTCCGCCCTGCTTTAGCAGTACGGCAGCCAGCCCCCAATACAGCCCTCACGACCCTGGACTCCTCCTCCTTGTGCCCTCACCCGGCCTCCTTCCGCGCTCTCTCAGAGCGGATGCGGGCGAGCAACAGACTACAGCAGCCGTGGTGGTGTGTCACTTCCGATGCTCAGTCACAAAAGACGTGCGGCTCTGCCTTGCTTTCTCTTGGACAGCCTGCTCTGGGCGGAGCCAGCTGCTGGGACGCGGGGACACTCCCGCAGTTCTATGGAGAGGCCCCCCTGGCAAGGACTGAGGCTTCCTGCCCACAACCATGGACTGTGCCAGCGCGGGGCGGGCGCGGGGGGGCGCTGCCAACCTCTGTCAGGGCTTCCGATTTTCAGCCTTGGCCAATGTCTTGAGAGATGCTAAGCTAGACCCACCTGGCTAAGCGGCGCCAGAATTTCCGACCTACAGAGACTGTAGAGCAATAGGAAACACAACCCGATTCTGGAGGAGGCGCCCTACCCCTGGCGTCGGCAACAACACGGCTGCCACCGCCGCTCCTCCCGTGGGGAGGACTTCCTGCTGTGAGTCTCTGGGGTCTCAGTGTCCCCTGTTCATTTGGTTTACCCTGCCGCAACCCCAAATAAATGCTCTTAAAAATTCACAATGGGAAGGGTCTCCTGCTTCGTGCCAGGGCTCTGCTTGCTGTAGGCTGTAACTGTGAATGGGACAGATGCTCTGTTGCCCCTGTGTGGTTTATTTTCTAGTAGGGAGAGCAGACAATATGTTAGTCAACAAATAAAGCAGCAAGATAATTTGGGAGGCTGGTGAATGAAGTGAAGAAATAAACAGAGCACGAGAGAGGCTGGTCAGGAGACCGATGTGAGGTAGGCTGATCAAAGAAGGTCTCGGAGGGGCGACTTTCAGGCTGAGTCTGGAGAGGAGGGAGCCTCAGAGGAGGTGGTGTGGTCAGGGGGCAGCATCTGGCTGTGGCAGGAGCTGAGAAGAGGCCCACGTGGCTGCAGCCGAGTCAGCAGGGTGGGGAGCGGGAGCGGTAAGATGGGAGATCCCGGCAGGGCCAGGCAAGGAGTTTGGATTTCATTTAAATTACAACACAAGGCTGCATGCAAGGCTTTTCAGCAGGTGTGTATATAACCTAATTTACCTTTGCAGACGGCTCCCCGAGCACACAGGCAGCCCAGGGTCCAGCTGGCGTCTATTCCAGGAGCCCTGGGGAACGAGGGCGTGGCCGGGATTGGCCAGGCCCCTGGGCCTCCGCAGGGCTAACCCCGCTCTGCCTGCGCTGGAACTCGGGGTCGGAGGCCAGCTTGGTCATTTCCACGCCTCTGGGCCCACAGGGGCCGGGGCCCAGGGCGTGTCTTACTTGCCACCATGTCCCGCAACTGAACCTGCTTGGCACGTGGTTGGTGCTCAGTGATTAGTTACACCTCAACTTCTGTGCACGGGGCACTTAGCTGTGCCGGGCACGGGCCCACCCTTCTTGAGAATCATCTCGCTGAACTCGCCAAGCAGCCCTGCAGGAAGTGAGTTTTGTACCCACCTTAGCTGAGAAAAACGCGGTTCAGCAAATTACGTGATCTGAGAAAGGTTGCACCCATGCAATGGGCTGAACGTTCATGCCCCGCCTCAATTCATAGGTTGAACCCTAATCTTGATGTGACAGGGTTTGGACGTAGGGCCTTTCGGAGTAATTAGGATAAGCTGAGGTCATGAGGGTTGTAAGAGGCCAGAGAGTTAGCTCCCTTTCTTCCCTCTGTGTGAGGACACAGTGGGAAGGCAGCCGCCTGCAAACCAGGCAGAGGGTTCTCACCCAGGACCTGGGCATGCTGACTCCCTGACCTTGGACTTCCAGCCTCCAGAACTGAGAAGTAAATTTCTGTTCCTTAAAAGCCCCAGTCCATGGTAATGTTACAGCAGCCTGCGCTAAGACAACCCACTGACAGCTCCCTGGGTCCCCATCCAGATGAAGGGACAGATTGTGGTGTGGGGCCCTTGGCCTCTTGTCCTTGTGCTTAGCCCAGCCGTCTCCTGGGGTCTGACTTGGGCAGTTACCCACCTGGAGCCCATCCTGTGTCGGGGGAGGCACGCGCTCAGCTGCTCCCACACAGGCCCCTGCAGCCCCCACCCCGGGCCGGCTGCAGCCCTGCGAGCCCCCGCGAGCCCCGGCAGCGCTGGGGCCCAACGCCCTGCTGGGGTTCTCGCCGGGAGGTGGCCTTTCTCAGGTCACTTCATTCCCTGAACTCCATCTTCCTCAACTCTAAGATGGGCACAGAGGGCACTTCTCTCCAATTAGCTGCTCTGTGTGCCCCGTAGCCTGCGGGTAACCTTCTTACCTGCGGGTAACTACATCCACGCTTTAGAAAGGCAGAGGTCTGGTGCCTGTGGTCAAGTCTGCACCCAGGCCGCGTGGGGGGTGAGGTGGGGGTGGGGCTTGGGCACCACCACCTCCCTCTTGTCTCAGACCCTACTCTGAAAGAGGAAGCGTCCCTCCAGCACTCAGACCTGCTCCAGCTTCCCACCCGCCACAGCTTCGTGAGGAAGCACTTCCTTTGGAAGCTGCTAGAAACTGAGGGATGGAAGAGAAGGAACCAAACCAACATAGAGAAATGCCCAGCGTGGAGCTGCCCCAGCCTGGCTGTCCCCTTTCCCGCCAGGGTCCCAGCAGGCAGGTCTGGGTAAGCCAGGCTGGCGCCCGGGAAGGCCCTGGCCCAGCAGCCAGGCAGAGGGGCGGCCCTCCCGTCCAGAAGGGGCCGAGCAGCACCTGCAGAGCCCGGAGGGCCCTGGGGCTTCCCCTGCTCAACTCCCAAAGCCAGGCTGTGGGTACACTGCGGGGGGAATGTGTAAAATGACAGCTTCAGAGACAAGACAATTGGGGGTGGAGGGAACTGAGGCAAACTGGAGAGCACCATGCAGGGCCACTGCTAGACCTATATGGCGCCTTTGTGCAAATAAGAAAAAGCTCACCTCTCAGTGGACAGTCTTGCACCAGTGCCATGGCTTGGTGGGCAGAGGGAGAGCTGGATTAGAACCGCCTCCTGTCACCCTACACAACTGTACCTGCGGGCACTGGCCCCTCACAGGGGTGGCTACTCAGCTCCAGCCCTGTAGACATGAGGGCTTCCTGTTGCTGGAGCTCCCGATTTTTCAAGGGCAACTGAATATAGGGATTGTGTGAAATATTCTGATTTTTAAATGTTGGTAATAAATTCAGATTTAAAATACCCATGGGCCAAACAAAACCTGTCCTGATGTGCCAGCGTGCAGCCTCCCCCATGGATGCTGGGCCAAGGGGACAGATGGGCCCCTTGGGCCTCTGGTGCCCTCACGTGGGGCCCGCCTCCTTGGGTCTGGGCACTGAGCTGCTCCGCCCAGAGAGGCGCCCACCTCGCACCCCGGGCCTGGTTGGCTTAGACCACGCCGCCCTACCGGCTTGGGGCAGTGGATGTAGCGAGCCAGGCTGATGATGAGGTCGTGCGTGATGGGGTCCACCAGGTTCCGGAAGCTGGCGTAGCGGTACAGAACGTCGTCCAGCGAGGTCGACTCCATGCCCAGGTCCTGCAAGCACGAGGGGGCCCGGGTCAGGGCGGTCCTGCCCTACTCTGCAGTCCCACCCTGATGCCCAGAGCGGCCCCCAAAGGCAGCTCAGCTGTCCCTGGAACCAAACCCTGGAAAGGGAGGAAGGGAGGAGATTCCCTCCCACCCCCTCCAAGAGGGTTCCTAACTTTCAGGAAGCATCTGCAGAGCCTGCCCCCCGGGAACCAGGCAAGCTCCTGCAAAACTGGCCTGCCTAGTTCACGGACCTCTCCCAAGACAGTCCCCAGCTGTCACCTCTCAGGGTCCCCAGGACGAAGCCAAGGGTCGCTGGCCAGGTGGCCAGGTGCAGGCACGTGGTTGCTTCTCCATCTTAGACAAACTTTGAAAATGGCACGCGTAACAAATCCCCCAGCCTTGTGACAGGATCTTGCATGGATACTTGTTTTTATCTTGCTCCTGAGGTCATTTTTACTGCTTCTTTGGTAGGAGACCCAACCTCGGTGTTTCTTTGCCGGGGGTGGGGAGGGGGGCAGTTTCTGAGTTGCGGGGTTGAAGGGAGAAGCTGCCAAGTCCCAGGAAGAAAACCCCACCAGGGCTCCCAAAGAGAGGGTATCAACTGGGTCCTCCTAATGGGGGTAGTGGGAGCAGTGGCAGAAGCCTTGGGGACAGAGGGGGGACGAGGGTTTGGGAGGCCCCACATACCGAGGGCCCCGACTGGGAGCCTCTGCAGGGACCCTGCCCACTGGCAGCGATCAGTGCAGTCAGCACCCAACGGCTCTGCTCCAAATGCTCTGAGTTGTGTAAGGCCCCTTGGTTCTCACGCACCCCAGGTAAGAAAAAAAGACATACCCTCCAAGCATGACTCAGCTTGGCTTTCCCACCAGCCAGGGCAGTAGGAGCCGGATATGGACTGAACTGCTTCAGAGAAGTAAAGAAATGTGGTTTTCTGCCCTAGAGTGCTGGCCTACGCTGCCTGCCCTCCACATGTGAAAGGCATGGGGACAGCTTCTGCCTGTCCTCAAGCGCCTGCCCCCAGTTTCTGTTGTCCTTGGGAGGGAGCCGTGGTTTCTGCTCCCGGCTTGGCACCTTGCCCAAACCAGGCAAGGACATTCCCAGCCGGGGACTGCCCCCACCCACCCTGAGGACCACGGGGCCACCAAGCGGCAGAGGGAAAGCAGGACCCCCCTCTTTTGCTGCCCTCACCCTAAGCTCGCTGGGTCCCCGAGCCACATGTGGCGCTGCCCCAGCACAGCCCAGAGCACGAGGCTCCCCACGCGGGGCCAGGACCAGTGACCCGTGGCCAGGAAGTGCGCGGGGAGTTGGTGAGCTCCTGCAGGGGTCTGCCCAAAGCTGAACCTTTCTAAGTGCCTTCCCCACGTGATTCTCAGAAATCCCTGCAAGGCAGGCGGACGGGGCATCGTCATTCCCAATTCACAGATGAAGAACTGAGGCCCAGTGCAGCCGACTTCCCCAGCTGTCAGAATCCGGGAACGGCTACTATTAACACTGCTGTGTGGTACATTTGAAAATTAGTAAGGGAGTAGGTCGTTGTTTAAAAAAAAAAGTGAAAGAGAAACAACAGGTCAAAAATGGAGTCACTTTTGCTAAGGTACAACAGCAAACAAAAACTTAATAACTAACCCAACTGCAGTTCCAGCCTCTCCCAGGAGTGGAATTTTAAATCACTCAGTCTGGAATTTTCTGTCAGTACTACTAACATGACCTGGGTGGTAAGATAAGACCCTCTGCCTTTCCCTAAGGAAAAGAAAACTTACTTGAAAAAAGTCACTGTTTAAAATTTTTTTTCAATGATTATTTATTGATTTTAGAGACACAGAGAAACATCAGTTTGTTGTTCTACTTATTGATGCATTCATTGGTTAATTCTTGTATGTTCCCTGACTGGGGATTGAACCCATAACCTTGGCCTATCAGGACGACACTCCAACTAACTAAGCTACCCAACCACGGCTAATTCATTCTTAAAAAGTGGGGGGGGGGGGAATTATTTATTTATTTTTAGAGAGAGGGGAAGGGAGGGAGAAAGAGAGGGAGAGAAACGTTGATCAGTTGCCTCTCACATGTGCTCCGACCGGGGACCGAACCTGTAACCCAGGCGTGTGCCCTGACCGGGAATAAAACCAGCAACTCTTTTAACTTCTTAGGGCCTCCTTTCTGCCTATAAAAACCTCCCATTGTGACTCATCGAAGCACCTTTCTATTCACTAAATGGGATGCTGCCTCATTCGTGACTCACTTAAAAAAACTTACTCAGTTGAAGTTTGTTCTTTAACATCTTAAAAAGTTCTCATCACAAGCAAAAACCACATTTTTTTCCCCTTTTTTCCAGCTATATAGGTGTTAACTAAATTCATTGTGGTATCATTTACAACACATCCAAGGCCAGTCATTATGCTGTATGCCTTAGACTTTACAGAGCCATACTTCATTTACATCTTAATAACACTGAAAAAAAAGTCACATGTAATAAATATGTCAGAAAAATAAAGTTCAGGCAGGGTTGGGGGGGGGGTGCTACGCCCAGCCTCAGGCCTGTTTTGGAGGCCTGCTCTTCCTTTCCTACCCCGGGCAGGGGGCACCGGGGAGGGGGCAGGCTGGGGCCAGGGCGCTGCTCCGTGGCTTGGCGGCGCCCATTTCTAAGAGCAGAGAAAGGAAGGGTCTGTGCCCAATGGACCTGCACCTGTGGGGAGCTCGCGGGGCCAGCAAGCTCTAGGCAGGTCCTGCCTGTGAAGGTCAGGGCACTCTGCTCCCTCCCCTTTGTTAGAAAGGGATGGGACACCAGTGGCCTGGGGGGTTTGGCGGGGGGCTCTGTTTTCCATCCAGCAGGAATAACCCCAGAGGACAGCAGTCTTGCTCTGCGCCAGGTTCTCTGGCTGCTGAAATAATTTACTGGCAACCCAGATGCACGGGCCTGAGGTCTGGCACGGGTCCGGGTGGAGGGCGGTTGGGGTCGCCGCCGGCTGCCGTGGTCTGAGAGCTGGGGGCCAAGTGCAGCACTGCCTTGCACTTCTGCCTCTGTCCTGTTCAATCCCTCGGCCGGGCTGCATCCCAGGCAAGCTCCCTAATGGCAGGGAGCCTCAGTTTCCCCATTGGTAAACTGGGGACAGTGATCCTGCATCACAGGTTGGTGAGGGAAGTGAAACCAAGTAACACATGTGCAGCCTCCCACAGGGAAGAGTTACTAACACAGCCCCCCCTTCCCTCACCCCTCTCCCTCGGGAGGCCCCTCCTCCCCCACACGGTGCTTCTGAACCTCTTTTGGGTCACAGATCCATTTGAGAATGTCACCAGCTGTGACCTGTCTCTCTGGAAAAACCCGCAAGTCAGGGCAGGACAGGGAGCTTGTTGCACACAATCCACCCAGGCCTCCTGGTCAGCCGGGGAGGCGGAGCCTTGTGACCTCACGACACAAACTATTACCCAGAAATGTGCAGAACAAGGGCCCCGCCCTCTCTGGGGCAGGAGGAGGCTGGGGACACAGGGAGGGGAAGTCCAAGGGCTTGTGTTCTCGGTGGAGGACAGGCCCAGGTGTCAGGGGCCGGGCTGCCCTTCCCCAGGGCAGGGAAGTGGGGCGGAGGGCAGCGTCTGGGGTGGATACGGAGGGGTGGCTGTTCTCAGGGTCAGAGGCCGGATCCGCGGCCCTGGGGCTCAGACAGAAGATGGATGTGTCTTTCCTCCCCGGTCTGGCATGCAGGTTGGCTTGGGGCGGGCGACTTGGCGCCAGTCTCTGCCCTCCTGCGCTGTGCCCGTGACGCCCGTCCTCGGCGTGAACCCCAGCCCAGGACACGTGCCTGGAGGTCTCCTTTTACAGTCATCCCTGCTCCCTGAGCCCGAATGTCCCTGGGAGAAAGCACTGAATTCTAGGCTCTCCCCAACCCTCAAGTCCAGTAAGTCTGTGGGCAGTGACTTCTCCCCTCCTGGAATCTATTCTCCATCTGTGAAATGGGCAGTTTACCAAACTGTGTCCCAAGGGCTTGGGGCTGATGGTGACGAGAGGGCTCAGAAGAGCCAATTTTCCCTTCTTCCCGGGCCAGGGGAGGCCGTCTCACCCTGGAAGGACCAAGAAACGCTAGAGACTCACCCAGGAGGCCGAGGCAGTTCAGGAAGGCACGAAGTGTCCTGCCCCAGGGGCCCCGGCCTCCCTGCGCCCCCCGCCTCGTCCCCCAAGCTGAGTGACCAGCTGCTGACAGTGGCTCTACCTGTCCCGGCCGCTGCCGCCAGGGTCCGTTCTGCCCTTGCTCGGGGAGGAGCAGGGGTTGGGCAGGCAGGAGGGAGGAGGGGAGGAGGGTCTCCCCGGGAGGCGGATGTGGCCCTGCTGGCTGTGCGGCAGGGGTCACGGCCACCGCCCTGCCAGTGCACCCCAGCCGGAGCGCGCGGCTCCCGGAGGCCCCAGCGCTCGGGGTTATGAGCCGCTGCAACGGGGAACATGAGGTGGGACCGGCAAAGGCCACTGCGCACGGTACTGCTTTGTTGCTTTATTCTGACCCTGGTGTAGGCCCACTGAACGCTTGTGCTGCTTCGTGTGTTCTGAGGACCTCGGCCACTCCGGGCTTCTCTCCATGCACCACCCCCACCGCCACCCCCAGGCCAGTTCATGGGGACGACTGTGTCACAACTTTGCACCCACGGGCTCACTGAGGCGGCCCAACAGGGGCCTCCAGAGCCCCACTCCCCTCTGCCTGAGGGGCGCCTGCTGCGTGCCGGGGACGGGGCGTGGAAGCTTTGGATCCTCACGTGGCTCCTCCACACCACCCTGCAAACAGCCTTGGCCTTGGCGGGGCTGGTCTGCCGGGTAAACACCGGGCAGCAAGGAGAACGCCAGCTTCCTCACTGCAGGTGTAAAGGGCGCTCCCTCTAGGAACTGTGCATGTGGACGGCTCCGCAGCAGAAAACCTGCGAGCATCAGCAGGTGCGCCTGAGTCACTGCTTGGCTTGGCCCGTGTCACTGGCCTGGGACCAAGGGGGCCGATGGCCAGCATGGCCAGCACACGTCCTTGCACGGGAGCAGAGCCTGAAGAGCCAGGTTTGGGGACTCGTTCCAAGGACAAGTGGAGATTCACACAGGAAGTTAGAACAGCATTTCTCAAAGTGCGGAGGGGGCCCTGGAGACCCTTTCAGGGGCTCTGCGAAGTCCTCCTTCCAATGACATATCAGTCACACTACATCGTTTTTGCAGGTCTCGATCAAAACAACCCATTGCAAGAGACCAAAAGCAGAAGCGGCAGGTGTGAGAAACCACAGCTGTCTCCTGTTAGGCCACACATTAAAGAGATTCCCAAAACCACGAAACAATGTCACTCTTTTTGCTAAGTTCTTATCTAGTTATTTTTGTGAAAAATCCTTTCAGACAGCCCTGGCTGGTGTCTCAGTGGATTGAGTGCTGGCCTGTGAACCAAAGGGTCACCAGTTCGATTCCCAGTCAGGGCACGTGCCTGGGTTGTGGGCCAGGTCTCCAGTAGGAGACATGGGAGAGGTAACCACACACTAATGTTTCGCTTTCTTTCTCCCTCCCTTCTGCTCTCCGAAAATAAATAAAATCTAAAAAAAAAAAAAAAAAAATCTTTAAGACAAGCTTATTAATTTTAAATAAATGAGTAGCTAAATCTTTAAAATATTTTTATATTGATTTCTAATATAGTAAATAGCATTCATTAGATATAATGCACATACAGAAAAACTTTTTGAGGTCCTCAATAACTTTAGAGTATAAATGTTTCTCAAAAAACTAAAGCTAGAACTGCCATACAGTCCAGCATTCCCACTTCTGGATATATGTCCAAAGGAAATGAAAAGGCCCTCGAAGAGACATCTATACCCCCATGTGCCCTGTAGCGCTATTACTAACAGCTAAGATACAGAAACAACCCAAGCCCATCAACAGATGAAGGGAAGATGTGACCTGTACGTATATAATGGACCACCATTCAGCCACGAGAAAGGACATCCTGCCATTGCAAGAACAAGGCTGGACCTCGAGGACATTGTGCTGCGAGAGAGAAGTCGACAGGGAAAGTCTGCATGCTTCTTACAGGATATATAACCTAAAAAGGACCAGAGCAACAAAAGGAGTGGAATGGTATTACCTGCGGCTGGGGGATGGGGGCGGTGTTGTTTCAGGGCACATACTTGGAGTACGAAGGTATGTCCTGGAGACCTACCACATAGCACAGGGATTATGGACAACAAAACTGTATTCTGTGCATTCCACTTACTAAGAGACTAGCTCGTGATTGCTCCTGCCTCTAGAAGAGATGGTAATTATGTGGTATGACAGGGTTAGATAAGGCTACAATGGTGGCCATTCTGCAATATAAATGTATCGAATTAATATGCAGCACACCTTAAACTTCCACAGTGTTAAATGTCAATTATATCTCAATTTAAAAAGAGTACAGATGCAGGTTATATAGGTCACTCCTTTAAAAAAATGTGTTTTTTGGAAATTCCATGTTAATGCCCAATGGTAACTGTATGTTATCCACTCAGGTGTTTCTAGTATGTAAACATTAAATAATTGCTCTTTTTGTCCCTCTACACCCCAAACTGTGAACTCCTACACAGAATTCCGATGTAGCAGAACCTCTATTAACATTTCCATAACCTGGCTTTTGTGTGTTACTGTCATTCCAAGCACATCCTGTTTTATTACAGTCACTGCACACTGTGTAGCGTGAACGAGTGTGTGGTCTCCCAGGACCACATTACTATAGTCTGTCTGATCAGAGCTGCTTCTTCATAATGACGGAGTAGTGCTTGCTGACCACATTATTATAGTAAATAGGTAAGTCACCTGTGACGTTTGAGGAAAGGGACTGCTCTCTGAAAAGACAGTGGATTTTCATTCTGAATTTTAAGTGGTGATTTTGGAACTCAGCTGCCAACCTATGGTCTCAACTATGCAATTCTTAATACAGATGTTAAAATCGTACTTGTAATTATGACTGGATAAATGTTAATTGATTTTTCTAAAACAAATAAGCAAAAAAAGTATAAAGGGATCCCGACAGAAAACAAAGTTGGAGAACTTCAGGGTTAGAAGAACTGGGCCCTTCGGGTCCAGGAAAGACTCCATCGCGACACTGCAGGCTGCCTGTGTCCCCTCTGCCGGCACCCGGCCCTCCGCGCTGCTCTGCAAGGCTGCGACGCAGTGGGGGAGGCCGGCAGGCCCGGCTCGCGGGTGCGCATGGCCGGGCGCTGGGAGAGGAGCCACAACCAGTCGGAGGCCCTGCCCTGCCCTCGGGAGCTGACGCCACAGGCTGGGCCCAGCACCGGGCAGCGTCTGAGAGGACAGCCCAGCACCAGGCAGCGATGAGGCTGGAGGGTCACTGGGTTATTTCGACACTCGCCTGCCTGCCCGCCCGCCGGCCAGCTCCTCCCTCCTTGGCCTTGTTGGCATAACTGGAGATTTTAGATCCAGGATACCACTCATTTTTAAAAAAATGTTAAAACAACTCTATTAATAATACAATTTGGCATTTTGCATTCAGGTTTGGACAGATCTGCAAGCCGCTGGGGCTGAGCCCGCGGGCTGGCCGCCACCGCTCAGTCCTCTCCCGACAGGGACGCGCCCGCACTCTGTGCCCCTGCGCTGCCGCTGGGATGGGCAGCCAGGACAAGGCCTCCCCTCAGGACACGCGGGCACCTCCTTCCTGAGCCCGCGCCCACCTGCAAGGCCTTTCTGCGAGTGGCCGCTGAAGACACCTGGCTTGAGAGAAATCCCTTTCAAAGCGCAGTAGCGCGTGGCTGTTCCCCGCTGCCCGGGGTATTCGCTCTGCACGCCGCCCGAGACGGCCTGGTTTGTGCGCCTTTAACTTCCTTTCCTACCAGATGTCCACAGGGCTGTCTTTGCCACGGACCTCGCGCTGTCTCTCCTGGACTGTCCTAGCACATGGTCCCCTTCCCAGGAGCACGAGCTCCATATCCAGGTAAGAAATAGGTTTTTTGGTCTCTGTCCCATTCGAGGCACAGAAACCCTAAACCCCCTGGAATTTCCTAAGTGGCAAGGGCGACAAAGGCATCTTCTGCTCTGTTAAGGAGGTGCCTTTTGGAAGCCCCACTCCCCTTAAGATGGGGCCGGCGGCCGGGGAGCCAGCTCCGCAGTGGAGCCCACGGAAACCCACGGCAGCGCCAGCACTCCAGGGCTTTCCTCGTCCGTGGCCACGAGCCACGCCCACTTCAGGCCCGCGCTGCAGGCGCCCTCCCTCGACCGGCCCGGCGCTTTCCTGACAGAGAGAAGCCCCAGGGAGGTGCGGTGCGGGGAGGCCGAAGCGGCGCTCCTTCTGCCCCCAGATCACCAGTCCCTTGGAAAAGGGGCCGTCGCCCGAGTTTCCCGTTGGTGAGGTCCTCAGACGGAGGAGCAGAGGGGCTCCTCCGTCGGTGTGGGTGGCTGGTCAGGATTCATAAAGGCGGGGAGCACCGGGAACCAGGCATGAAGCATGACACACTAGGGAGCTGAGTGGGAGGACAAGCTGCCTCGCTAGGAAGCGGCGGCATCCGCAGGCTCCCAGGGGACCGCCGCATCCTCCGCCCTCGGGACCTAACCCCTGAAGCGGCAGGAGGCGTTGCTGCGGCCGAAAGAACAGGAACAGCAGGAGAAACTCCTCAGCTGGGCGCCCGCCAAGCGGAGGTGTCTCCTTTGGGAGGCGGGCTGGGTCCGTAGGGGGGCGGCCCAGCACAGGCGCGAAGCACCGGGAAACTATGTGCGTTTGAAAGAGCACCTAGTCCTTCCCAAGCCCAAGATAATAATACAGTTAGAGCCTGATGAAGGCCTCTGGCTTGGCAACGCACATCTGTTCACCTGCTCATTGGCAGCCGAGTGGGCCGCGCAGCCGCGGGGGGGCTCCAGGCACGAGCCTGGGTACCGGGTGTGGCAGCGCAGCGGCGCGGAGCGCAGCGGAACAGAGGCTGAGCTGGACCGAAGCAATGGCACACAATTTCGGGGCCTGGTCCTTCTTCTGGGCCTGATGACGACAAGACTGGACTTCTACAGTAGGATGGACAGAGATGAGGCATTGGGAGCCTGGGGCGGTCTTTTATTTCTAGTCCAATAAATCTTACTACCGCACCTCAGCCTCCCATGTGTGATGGAACTGTTTTTCTTGTGTCTCTGTGAAAGGTCCCCACTTCCACTGGCAACACCTGGCGACCACGAAGGAATGAGAGGACTCTGGCTGTGGTAAGGACCCTTGCTTCCCCTGTGCCGGGAGGTCGGGGGTCTCTCTCCCCTCTGCTGCTGCCTGTGTATGTTTTTTTGGTTCCTCTTCTCTATTTTCCCTCCCTGACCATTTCAGCTCCACACCTGAAATTCCCATCGGCCCCCCCTTCATGAGCGTGGACTGAGTGGCCTCGCCTAGGCACCTAGCAGCCCCCTCAGCTGCCCCACCCATGGGCCGAGACAGCATTCCCACAGCCCGGCCCAGCGTGCAGCGAGCAGCAGCCTGCCTACCCTGGGGCCCCTCTGTTCTCAGCGGCCCAAGGGGCTAGGTGCCGCCACCCTGGTGGCACGCTCGTGTCCCTGGAGTGGCCACTGGCAACCCTGTGGTCCTAGCCTGGCCCGCTGCTGCACGGCCTGGGCCCGGTGAGGTGGGGGCCGCCCCCTGCGCCCGCTGCTGTGTTGCCGGCTCCTGCGGCCGCCGCAGGTGCTCGTCTGCACCCTGGAAATCGTGCGGGCCCCCGGGCGGCCACATCCCCCTCGCGGTGCAGGATCCATGGGAAACGGTGCCTCCGAGGCCGAAACCCCCGGAGCCCAGTCCCCGTGAAGGCCCCTGCAGGCGTGCAGTAAGCCGACAGCCTCAGATACCAGGATCTGGAGGCAGGAAGGTTTATATTAAACTAATTGGAAAGTAACGATTCTAAAAGAACCTCCACAAGGGAAAAATAATCGTAAGACTGACTGGACAGTTGTTAATTTTTCCCACAACTTTGGTGCCCCCCCATGCCCAGGGGTATCCTGCATCTCAGGATTGTCCGGCGAGGCCGACAGGACCCGCCCAGCTGACCCTCAGGAAGGCTTAGCAGGGACGCTGCCCAGCCTTCCAAGGCCTCTGGAAGGGTCGGGGCTGCTGGGGATAGGACAGGCAGGGAAAGTTACTAGCCCAGCTACTATAGGATGAGGTTTTCCACCTGAGGCAGTGGAGGTACCATCAGGACCGCCCCTGTGGAGTTAAGGGCGCTTGAGCGGGTGGAGTGAGCCCAACCAGCGGTGCCAGATTACCCCTGTGACTGTTGGTGAATAAAGCGGCCCTGGGGGGCCGGGGTAACAGTCCACACCTGGGCCTGCTGTACCGCCATCTTCAGGGCGGCCTCTGCGCCCATCGGGCAAGGGGCAGGGCTCAGGCTTCCGCAGAGCTGCCACCAGGTTGCGTATCCACACAGTGTGGGAGTGGGAAAAACTGTGGGCGTCATGTCTTCCCTTAGCGACCGAACATCCTCCTCTTCGGCAGGAAGGAAGTCTCTCTCCCCAAAGACAATAGGAAATACCACCCCCCTCCACAGTGCCTCGTGAAACCCCGTTTGGGGTGCATGCTTGTCAACTGGAAGAAACTTAAACCTTAAGGGAAAGGCTTGCAGATCATTGGCTTGATGAAACCAAAATCTGTACCTTTGAAATGCAAACACTGGTCTTCAAGAACTCTTACCTAAGCCATCTTTTAAAACGCAAATTTCTGGGAGGTAAATCTTATCAAGAGATCAGGAGCGGAAAAACAGAAGCAACTGGAGCATATCAATTTATTTCAGCTGTTCCTTTCTAAATCAGTGAGTTTTGCTTTATAATACCTGTCTCATAGAAGTGCGTCTCTTAAAACTATGAGTGTGGCACTGGCTGGTGTGGCTGTGTTGGTTGGAGGGTCATCCCGTAAACTGAAAGGCCACGGGTTTGGTTCCTAGCTGCAGCATGTGCCTAGGTTGTGGGTTCAATCCCCCCGCCCCGCAGCCCCGTGAGTGTAAGAGGCAATCCAGCGATGTTTCTCTCTCTTTTCTCCTCCCTTCCCCTATGTCTGGGGTCAAAGAACATGTCCTTGGGTGAGGATAAAAGAAAAAAGTGTGCGTGTGCTTCTAGAAGTTACAAAGTGTGTTTGCCAATCTAAAGAATGCTAACTGCTTACCTTTTAGCTGTCTAATACAGAGCTGGAGGTGGGTCCTTTTCACTCTGTTAAAGGGCAAAGATTTCCCTTTGGCTTCCTTTTGCTTTCCTTTGCCTTATTTTTTCTCCCTACCTGATCCCTCTAGAATCTGGCAATTCTTAATGAGTGAGTCATGACAATATGTGTGTTTACACGAATCCAGTAAGAATCTGTTCCAATTGTGTTTTCATGCACCAAGACTTCCACTGGAATGCCGTGTCTGAAAGAGCCATGCCTGGACTCTGGATGTCACCAGAAAGCTTTAAGGAATTAAGATCAACCTTTGAAGCTGATAAAAGCCTATTACAGAAATGGCCTAGTGCCTTGCTTATCCACGTGTCTCATGGCAGTCTTTCCAGGTACGGAACGAAGGTTGCTTTCCTGAGAAAGGGCAAGGAAGTGACCTCATTACACGTTTGGAGACCTCAAGAACTTGAGGAATTTACCCAGACCTATAGGTATTGCACTCAAAGCCTGATGGCAACTGTGGCTTGGCTTCTTGCCCTTAGGGGCTGATTGAAGCTCAATCTGAAGATCAGTTATGAGCCCTGGCTGCTGTGGCTCAGTGGAGTGAGTGTCAGCCTGCGAACTAAAGGGTCGCTGATTCCATTCCCAGTCAGGGCACATGCCTGTGTTGTGGGCCAAGTCCCCAGTAGGGGGAGCTCAAGAGGCAACCACACATTGATGTTTCTCTCCTTCTCTCCCTCCCTTCCTCTCTCTCTAAAAATAGATAAATAAATCTTTAAAAAAGATTACTTATGAGAATCCAGCAAAAAAGATTTTAAAAGAGCCTGTATGATCAATTGCTATTCTTGTGTTTATGCAAATAGGCCAAATTAAGACTGAACTTAATGCAGTCTCTGATAAAAATGAGTGATTTTAGGGGGAAAACTGTGTTTCATTAGAAATCATAGGCCCAATTATAAATTAGACTGTAGTTCAGTTAATTGTCTTGAAAGTTTTGTTACCTATAAACTGAACTGGTTCCTGAATTCTCCTAGTTTTCTTCAGCCCTCCGAACTGTTTCATTTTCTTCTCCCATCCTTGGACTAGGAATCATTGGGAACTAAACTTTTCCCTCTGAGGTTGTATGTGCCACACAGAACTTACTAGAGCAGCTGATGTGTTCACCAGAGACGTTCACCACAGACGCGCAAACTGCAGACAGGGCGGGTCTGTCAGACTGCCTGCCACTGCCTACTCTCTCATTCCAGCAAAGACCTTGCGTCTGGAGGTCTCCTCAACGGACAGTCTTGGAGACTCCGAAACTGTTTTATGATTTGCTGTGTTCATGAACCTTTGTGTTTTTTCTTTTATTTTCATAGTCATACACCTCATTTACCTGATTACTTCTGTACACAGTATAGGCCCCGCTGTGGAAGCCCAGCAACATCGCCCCCTCCTGAAATGAGACTCAATGGTTTGGCCAAACTGACTTGTTTTCAGGACTAGATGGCTGGCCCATAAAGCTTCATTTCTAGAACCTAAAACTTATTTATTTATTTATTTGCGAGAAGGGAAGCAGGGAGAAAGAGAGGGAGAGAAACACCGATGTGTGAGAGATACATCGACTGGTTGCCTCTCACATGCCCCCAACTGGGGACCTGGCCCACAGTCCTGACATGTGTCCTGACTGGGAATTGAACCAGAAACCTTTCGTTTGGCAGGCTGATGTTCAATCCACAGAGCCACACCAGCTAGGGCATAAAATTCTTCTATTTAAAAGGTGGGACTGAAGAGACCAAAGTCCTACCACCTTGGAGGCTGCTCTTTTCTGGCCAAGTGGTTCAAACAGAAGAGGCTTCCTTATGGGGAAATCTTGGAATGCCCCCCTTAGCCTGACTTGGGTTAAGTAGGGTGAACAAGGAGGCTCTGGACAGGTGCGGCACCTTCCTCCAACTTAATCTGAGGCGCTACACAGTTAGTCCCAACCTCTATCACCTGGTTCCTACCTCTTATCAGACCTTTAGTTGCTGTAATTCTCATTTTAGGACCATGCTTTTCAGCTTTCATGCCAAACAGTCACGTCTAGAATCCAAGGACGCCAACTTGTCCAGCAGTGCCAACATCGTGTCTGCTGCCTCCCAAGAACAGCAGGTTGACCTAAACTTTACAAAACCCCTTTCCCTCACATGAAGGCTCCCCTTCCCTTTTGCTCCCCTCTTCCTTTGGCAGAATCTCTGGGCCCGGGGACAGGCAGGGCTACATCCCTTGACAGCAGGAAGAAGCTACAGAAGGCTTTCACCCATTTACTCTTGTAAGACTAGAAAGGCCCAGAGATCTTTGTGGGGGAAAAGCTAGTTAATTATAATAAAGGAAGGGTGCAAAGGGAATCAGACATTAAGCATAATAAACTAAGGAGCTGAGCTGGAGAATACACTGCCTCACTAGAAAGTTGCAGCATCCACGGGCTCCCAGGGGCCTGCTGCATCCTCCGCCCACAGAGCAGGCAGAGGGGAACATTACCAGTCATTAGCTGGGATTACGGAGGAGGGAATAAAAACAGCAGGAGACATCCCTCAGCTGGACACATGCGCAGCAGAAGCCAAGATGGCACAGGGGTAGGGCTTTTTACTTTGAGGCATGCGCAGTAGGAACCAGATGGTGCTCATAAAAAGGAGGTGTCTAATCTGGGGAAAAGGGCAGACTGGTTAGGGGGAGGGTCCAGCCCAAACCCATGAAGAACTGGGAAATTGATTGGTTGGTGTGAAAGAGCACCTGGTCCTTCCCAGCCTGAGGTAATATAATCAGAGTTTAATAAAGGCTCTGGCTCGGTAACACGTTCATTCACCTGTTGGTCCACATGCTCACTCCCTCTGGCAGCCACATGGGCCTGGCAGCTGAGCAGGCCCCGAGCACAGGCCCCAAGGGTGAGCCCGGTAACCGCTCAGGCTCCACGTGGGCTCCAAGTGCAACCATGTGGCAATGCGGCGCTGGCTGGAGCACAGGCAGGGACAGAGACTGAACTGGACTGAACCAATGGCACAGAATTTATAGACCCTGGCCCTTCTCCGGGCTTGATAAAGACAAGACTGGAGTTCTTCCACAGCGAGAAGGACAGAGAGGAGACACTGAGGACCTGGGAGAGGTCTTTTATTTCTATTCCAATAAATCTTACCATTGCACCTTAATCTCCCATGCGGGAGTCCCTGAAAATGCTTTTTTTGCAACTCTGTGAAAAGACCCCATTTCCATTGGCAATACTCCCTGCATTTGGGAGGTCTCAGATTCCTGGGGGCAATCCAGAACCAGTGCCGACTGCCTTAGAGCTACTGGGGGTTCCTCCTAGGCTGTCCGCTTGTGTTTGTTTTCAGCATTTTCCATATTTTTTTGGTGCGTCTTTGGTACTTTAGGGGAAAGCCGGGGGAAGACATATAGGAGGCTGCCATGCTATTTTAAACCTCAGCCACTCCCCTTCCCTTTAAACTCAGGGTTTTAAACCCATTCCTAGCAGTAAGGCCCTTCAGGAAATTAGCTTGTATCTGTCTCTCTCCTCTAGGGATAACTCCACAGTTTCTGCAGCAGAGCGAGGAAAGGAGGGAGGCAGCAGACTCTGAATATTAACCAGCAAAGGTGGACAGCCTCAACGCTGAAACCACCGGAGCCAGGACGCGCACCGCTGCGGAGGCGGCTATAATCAAACACAGCCCGCCCCGAAGGAAAAGAATTAGTCCAGGGGCCAGCAGGAGGCGGGACAGGCTTCTTTTTCTCTGGGTGGTTCCAGAACATCACAGGCGGCTCCTCCCGAGGGAGGGGACACAGTTTGTAGAATACTGGCCTTAGCTGAGTGACTCAACTCCGTGTCCCCTCCCCCATGACATTCTGGCTTGCCTTGGGCGGGTGGGGATGGGAGGATTCCCAAGGGAGGGAACGAAGCTGCCAGGTGCTGTTAGGGAAATGCAGCCCCAGGAAGCCACCAGGGAGAGAGAAGCCAGGCATCTCGGGGTGAAGGGGCCTGGAGCAGAGTCTGAGAAGACAAGGGCCTCTTAGGAAGGAGGGCAGGGTCTTTATTTATTTATTTGTTTTTAGCATTTTATTTACTTATTTTTAGGGAGAGAGGGGAAGAGAGTGGGAAAGAGAGGGAGAGAAACATCGATTGGTTGCCTCTTGCATGTGCCCTGACATGGGATGGAACCTGCAACCCAGGCCCGGGCCCTGACCTAAAATCAAACCAGCAACTTTTGCTTTGCGGGATAATGCCCAGCCAGCTAAGCCACACCGGTCGGGGCAGCGGGGCAGACTCTTAAAAGTGCCACAGGGAACAGAGTGGACGTCTGCAGTCAATGTACACACTGAATGCCAGAAACAGATGTGGGACGCAGTGGGCTACAGGGTGGCCTCCCCAAAAACACGTCCATGCCCTAGTCCCCGGAACCTGTGAATGTCACCTTACTTGGAAAAAGGGTCTTTGCAGATGTGATTAAGTTAAGGATCTTAAAAGGAGATCATCCTGGATTATCCTGGAGGGCCCCCAATCCAGGTGTCCTTATAAGAGACACACAAAGGCGACGCAGAAGAAGGCGATGTAAAGACAGAGGCAGCGATGGGAGGGATCCAGCAGTCATGACCACCAGGAGCTGGAAAGGCAAAGAATGGGGCAGAGGGGTCCCTCTGGTACCTCGATTTCAGCATTCTGGCTTCAGAGCTGTGAGGGATTAAATTTCTGTTGTTTTAACGCATCAAGTTGGTGGTCATTGCTAGGGCAGCCCGAGGAAACTAAGACTCTGAATGGAGAGGTAGCAGTTTCCCCAGGGAAGACACCACGGAGAAAAGGTCGGGGTAAGTGGGTGTGGACCCCGCTCCTCCGGCAGTGCTGACCTCGGCCGGGGGCACAGCTGTGGACAAGCAAGAACCATTACTGTCAGAAATGTACTTGCTATTTCTTCGGGCCTGGTCCTCTGGGTGCGTGTAGCCCCGATACACTCTCCTTTGCTCTCCGCTCCCGGAGGCGGCTCTGGGCTACTCAGAAATGCTTCCTGCAGGGCCATCTGCCAGAAGAGGGTTCCCAGCTCAATATAAGAAAGATCATTTAAAAACACGTGGTAAAGGGAATTCTGACACATGCAACAAGGATGAACCTTGAGGACGTTATGCTAAGGGCAATGAACCAGACACAAAGGGACTAAGACTGCAGGATCCTACTTACACGAGGCACCCAGAGCAATCAGGTCCACAGAGGCAGAGGGTAGGGCGGTGGCTGTAGGGGGTGGGTGGGGGGACGGGGAGCTGTTTAACAGGCACAGAGGTTCCGCTGGGGAAAATGGAAAGAGCTCTGGAGATGGGTGGTTAGTGATGATGCACAATGAAGTGAATGTGCTAAATGCGACTGAACTGCCCACCTAGAGGTGGTTAAAATGATTAATCTTATGTATAGTTTATCACCATTAAAAAAACAAGGGGTGAGCTCACAGTCACTGGAAGTATGTAAGCAGCAGAGAGATACCGGCACTCAGCACTGCTGTGGCAGGGGGTTTCTGTACCAAGAGGGAAGGTAAAATATACCGAGGCATCTTCCTCAGGCTCCCTGTGATTCCCGTCACTAGCATGGCCTTGGATGCGCGATCCCAGAGACGGGGGTGTGAGCCATCCAGGAGGGGCCACCGAACAGCCACAGGAGGCAGGGCGCCGAGGGTGGAAGAACAGGAAGAGAACTGAGAGAATCGTGGAAGAAACAGAATCTAATCCAGTGATGAAGCTGCCTGGGTAGGGGAGGAGGAGGAGGAGTTTGGGGGTGGACGGAATTGAAAGCTGGAGAAGAGGAAAGAAGGTCCTGGTATCAGAGGACGGGGGCTGAGACCACCAACTGGAAGGGACACTTGGGGCCCAAAGGCCCAAATAACCATTTCTCTGGGCTCCTTGGCTCGGAGGAGTAAAACTGCTTCCCTGGTTACAAAGTGTCCTTCATTCAGAAAGGGGTGAATTAAACTAAACAGGGAGATACTGAAGTAAATCAAGCTCAGATAAATTTAGGAATGTATAAATCTGGTATTTCATACATTTGTAACATTTAAGAGAATTAGGTATATAAGAGTACTTACAGATTAGCCTTGCAATTCCAATTTAAAATGGGTAATTGAGTCATCGACTTTAGGCTTATGATTTTAAGCAGAATGTTTAAAGAGGATTTGGCTGAGTTTGTGACCGTTTTGAGATGTTCAAGAGAAGTTAATATTTACCCTATTTATACACTTAATTTGTTAGATTTTAAGAACTGTTTAGGAACCTGGACATTTAGCATGGCCATTTATAAGTTTAAGAAAACAAGATTCATTAAATTTGTAGAAATCACTAAGATATTTAAAGAAATTTAGTTTAAGTTATAAGCCCCCCACCCTTAAATGCAGTCATTGAAATCAACTACATTCAAAAACAGAATAATGAAGTTCGTAGGTTAAACTCAAAATCTTAGGGAAACATTAAGCTTCAAAATTCTACTACTAAAATTAAAAAAAAATGCACTTCAATAAATTGAATAGTAACAGAAAACCAAGGAGCCAGAAGGAGTCTGTGTGTACGTGCAGTGCATGTGCGCGCACACACGCCCCTTAGGAACCCGCACAAAACCTCCCGGGGATGCAAGGCTGCAGATGAGGCCCTGGAGGGGCAGCTCTGAGGCTGTAGGAGGCGCCTGCGCGGCCCCAGGACAGGGGGCTGCTGGCTCCAAGGGCCGGAGGCCTGCAGCTCAGGAGAATGCCAGGCAGCACGGCTCATCTGCAGAAGCCAGGAGGCAACCCGGCCCTGCCCTGAAACACCAGGCGGCACTGGAGCCCTGCCGGGGGGTTGGGGGGGCCGGGCTGGGCACTGCCCTGCCCCTGGTGGCAGCCTGGGTGCTGCTTTTCCAGGGCAGGCTGGCTCGGCGTCCCTGCTCCCGGAGCCTGTGGCACCCACGGCGACGCCCACGGCACACGGCTGGAGGGGGCTGAGCAGGGGCGGTCGGATCAAGATACAGCTGGTGGAGGTGACTGGCCACCCGCTGCCCAAGCAGTGAGGAGCACTGGGGTTCGGTGGTCACACCTTGGGGTTGCTGTCGCCACAGGGACGGCCTGCGACTCCAGTTCCTCCAAGGTCACCGAGCCCCGGCAGCATTTGGAAGCCAGGCATCCTGGCAGGCTGGCCCGCCTTTATTTTGACAAGTGCTTGTGCCAGATCTGCCCTCCCTGCCAGGATGTGGCAGCTTTGCTCAGTGAGGGGCTTCATGGCTGTGTGTTGTTTGTGTTTCAACTTTGAAGTCTTTAAGAATGACATCCTCTGAAAGAAACAGGCTTTTGGAAACAGATGCCTGGCTGTTGCCAAGTGTAATTTAATTACAATCCAAGAAACGGCAGCAGCAACAAACAAATACCAAAAGGATGCGCTCTCTTTAAAAGAAAATAAAGTCCGCCTGGAGGCGCAGCAGCCTGAGGAGGGTTGGGTCTGCTCCCCGGGGCCGCAGCTCCACCCAGACTCGCTCAGCCCACCGTGTGGCCCTGGCAGTCATCCTCTGCCTGCTGTGGCCACCCCCTACAAATGAGGATTGCACCAGCTCATTGTTCCTGAAGAGTGACAGAAAGCAGGAGGAGGGAATCTTGGACCCCAGAGGTCTGGAACACGAGAAACTCAACCAATATCCATTTCCTTTTTCCTCTGACTTTTTAGCTACTGTGCTTTATGGCTCAATGAAAAGGTGGTGGCATTTGTAGTCCTTCCCCAACTTACGTCTCACGCCCACCCCCACCCCGCCTGGGACTCCCCTGCAGGAAGTCCCCGAGGTCCCTCTGCTCCTACATTCCACGGATTCTCGGCACTCATGATCCATCACAGAGCCCTCCTGATCGCTCTGCTCGGGAAAGAACCGGAACCCGTTGTTTACGCCTTCCGGTGGACGCACCACAGCCCGTCTGTCCCTCTCTGGGATAAACTCTGTCCCTTCTAGAGGAAAGGTTTGGTTCATTGTCAAAGGAGCCTTTGGCTCTGACAACGAAGCAGAGGAATGCCTTCGAGGCTCCCCCAGCTCCCCAGCAACCAACCTGCTTTTCGAGAGGAACAGCCCTCTCTCTGGCGGGAAGCTGGGCACTCGAGGGCCGTCTTGTGCAGTGAGCAAGTGGCAGGGACCAGAGGGCCCAGAACCCCTGAAGTTTCTAACTCTGTCTCCCCCGGCTGCCTGGCCTTGGGGACAAGTATATTATCAGTCAGGGTTCTCCAGAGAAACAGAACCCATAGTGGGTGAGAGAGACAGACAGACAGACAGGCAGACACTGATTTAAGGAGCTGGCTCATGAATTTGGGATCTGGCACGTCTGAGTCTGAGGTCTGCAGCGGGAGACGCAGGGAACGGCTCATGGTGCAGCTTCGAATCTGGAGGCACCTGGAAGGAGAACTTCCAGCCTGTTCTCTGAAAGGCCTTCAGCTGGTCAGGGGTGAGCCCCCCTCCCCCACATTATGGAGGGTCATCTGCTTTCCTCAAAGTCCAAAGATTTAAACGTTAATCTCATCTAAGACATGCCTTTGCAGTGGCATCTAGACTTCTGTTTGAACAAAAACTGGGTATCATGGCCTGGCCAAGCTGACACATAAAATTAACCATCACAACAAAGGAAGGGTCTCTACCACTTTAAATCTCCAGGTCAGAGGCAGGCCCAGGCAAAGCCGCCAGGAGTCCGGTCCAGGGAGCAGGATGAGTCACGCTGGAGAAGGGATCTAGTGCGCTGTGCGCTGGGCGGAAGTGGTGTGGGGGGGCTGGGGAGGGCAGGAGGAGACCCCCAGGATCCCTGACCCAGGGCGAGGCCCTAACCCGCGCCTCCAGGCGCAGCCGATTTTCTGAGACCTTTCCAGCCAGAACTAGTGGGCACAATGGCCTGTGACTAAGGAGCTGCATGCCACTCTCTGGGCAGCGGGGTGGGCGGGAGCCACCACGGGACACCTGGGCAGGCGGCATCCTCCCCACCTTCAAGCCTTGGTCTTTAGGGCCTCGCTCCCCTGCACTTGGACGAACTGGGGCCACACCAGCAGCAGTAAGAAGGAGCCCGTGAGACTTAAAGGCTGCAAAGCAAGG
This sequence comes from Pteronotus mesoamericanus, assembly GCF_021234165.1. Taxonomy (NCBI): domain Eukaryota; kingdom Metazoa; phylum Chordata; class Mammalia; order Chiroptera; family Mormoopidae; genus Pteronotus; species Pteronotus mesoamericanus. The sequence goes on from NW_026555090.1 coordinate 3,569,121, forward strand.
GGTTGAAGCTGTGTCCTCGGGCCAGGGAGGGACCTCTTCCCGGTTCCTGGGAGGTCACTGAGTTTGTCCACAGATTCCGGGGGCGCTGGGAGCGAGGGGGTGGAGGTGGAAGTGGGTGGGCTGGAACAAGCAAAGCCATCGGCCCAGTGGAGGCCCAGAGCTTGCCTCCGGGGTCCCAGGCCTCTCCTTCCATCCCAGCACCCCTGGATTCTGCCCCAAGGGTCTCCCTCGGGCGACCTCTTCCCTCAAGAGCACGCGCAGGTGGAGCCCCCCAGGAGCGCTCGGCTCCACACCTGCTCTCATGCTCCCCGCCAGCTGTCCCCACTCCTTTGGGCTCCCGCTCAGTCTTCTGCCACTGTTCTAAATCAGTTTCCCTAATTCCGTCCACATTCCCCTCTCCTGTTCAGGCCTGCCTCCCCGACCTCCCCGACCTCCCCTCTTTAGAACACCTTAGCAGTGACTGCAGCAAGTGACTGAAAGAAACCCCGGGAGCCCCCCGCCTCCCTCCCGTTCCACCGGGGAGGCAGAAGGGGCAGATCCGGGCCCCTCAGACTCCGAGGACAGGGAGCCCAGCCTGGCCCATTCTCAGGCAGCTAGGACCCAGGCTGCCAGGACTGAACCAGGCAGCCGGCTGCCGGGCCCCAGGGCGCGGCACCTGGTACAGGTGGGGCCAGAGCCCCTCCCATGCTCGCCCTCCGCAGCCCTTGCTCCCTCCTGCTCGCTCCCATACCTGGCGAGGAGGTGACGTCCCTATGGGAAGGCCATTAGGTGCCTTCAGTAAGAGATTATAAACCGATCTCCGCCAACACCTCCCAGGCACGCTGAGGGTACCATAGGCCTTTTCTCCAGAACACAGAGCTCGAATCTTCAACAACTGGGTCCTGGCAGGTGCAACAGAGGCGGACACGCCCAGGGACGGCCACCCCAGCAGGCATCTGAGCGTGGGCTGGGCCAGGGTCGGACACTGCTCGCGGGCGGTGCCCTGTGCACACGGGCAGGGCTTGGCGAGGCAGCCTGGCGCTTGGCAGAGGAACGGAGGAACGGCTGCTCCTGCCTGCTCCGAACTTGGGGAGCAGGCCCCGGGGCAGTGGGTGGGCGGTTCCAGTCTGACCACCCACCGGGAGAGAAAATCAGGAAGATCGGTTTTGTTTCCAGGGGATTCCTCTGGGGCCACAGAGCCCTCCTTTCCTGGCAGCACCTGCAGGCCCTGTCCCAGCCCCCGCTCCACGCTGCGGTCTGCAACACAGCCCTTCCCAGGGTCTGCACCCGCAGCTCAGAGCCGCGGGCACCGGGGAGCCCCAGGCTGCCCCTTCCCAGGCCGCCAGCCCTGCTCTCTGCGGGCAGATGGTGCCCTGGAGTGGGGAAGGCCTTGGGCTCTGCTTGGGTCCCCACCCCTCGCCTGGTGGCCCTCAGTTGGAAATGGGTACCCTGCAAGCCTCCTGGGGCGGGCCACTGCTGCAGGGGATGGGCCCATGGCGCAGCCTCTGAGGTGGGGTGGGGCGTCTGCCAGGGGCACAGAGAGAACTGGGGCTTCCTGCAGGGCCTGGCGCCCTGGGGTGGGGGGGAGACGCTGGGCTAAGGGTGCGGGAAGAAGAGAGACAGGCCCTGCAAGGGGCCCTGGAGGGCGGGGGTGCGGTGGGGGCGACTGCTGGCAGCTCCCAGGCCCAGAGCCCGTATCCATTTAGGGGTGTGCACAGCCATTGGCACGTGCAGTGTGCCTGCACCCACGCGCCCCCGCCGGCCGCCGTCCCCTCCTGCCACTGTCCTGGCTGTCTGCCCAGCCTGGCCACTGGGCACCAGTCAATGGCAGAGCCGGGAGCTGACCGGCCACGGCCGCTCTGCACTCACTCTCATCTACAGCCCCAGCTGCCGCCGCGCTGACCCATTCCAGAAAGAGCACCGTGAGGGGCCCTGCTTTCCCCACTTCTTCCCGGTGCCACCCACCCCGTGGGCACCCAGGAGGGCCAGCCAGGGGAGAGGGCCAAGCACCCCTGCAGCCGGCACCCAGAGCTCTGCCTGGACGGGAGGCGCGGGTCTCTGCGGGCAGGAGAGGTTCAGAGCTGGGGTGAGCTGAAGCCTGAGCGACCCCTCGGGGCAGGGGGCCTGGCGGGGCGGCCGTCGGCCTCCGCAGGCCGGGTGGGTGGGGCGCGAGTCAGGCAGGCAGCAGGGCTGCGGACGGGTCTGCTCACCGGACCCCGGCATGAGGGCCCAGCGCCCGGGGCTGGCCCTTGCTCTCGCACGGCAGCTGGAGCACCATGCAAGTCTCCGAGGCCCCCTGCTCTGGCCTCTGCCTCCTGTGTTGTGTGAGTACCCTCCTCTGTCAGAGGAGGGGCGAGTCGCTGGCCTCTGCAGTGGCCAGTGCGTGGGGTAGGGAGTAGGTGTGGCCAACAGAGCCTCTGGGGGCCGCTTTCCTGCGAAGCCCCTCCCTGCCTCCTGGCTTCTGCACCGGCTGGGGCCAAGGGAGTGGCCTCAAGGCACAAATGTGAATCCAGCTCAGAGCCTGGAAGAAATAACCAAAACCACCAAACACGGAAATCAACGCATTTTTCCGAAAAGACGGAAGGCTGGTGGAGCCTGCCTGGTGGCCGGGAGCTCAGTGGTCGTCCCAGCCACCCTCCCCTTCAATTTTCAGATGGGAAGCTCAGGCCGGAGAAGGGAAGGGGCTGAGCAAGTTCAGGTCTGAGCTGGTTCCCAGTGAAAGCAGCCACAGCTGCAGAGCCCTCGCTCTGGGCCACGCGAAGCTCAGCCACTGGCTCAGGCCGCTTGGGCCTCACAGTCCCCTCCGTGTGTCAGGGACAACGGCTACCCCTGCTCTTCCTGTCTGGTTGCCGGCCGCCTCCCCAGAGCCTGGAACAGTGCCTGGAAGAGCGGGCACGCGACTGTGGATACATGCACTGAATTCCTACAGTCTTAGTCTCGCTCGTCTGTATTTTCTCATTTTCCTATAGTTGTGCAATGCTTTTATATTACAAAAACCTGCCACTTTTTACTTTAAGAAATATCCTGCCAACCTCACAAGACTATTTAAGGAGAAAAATACACACAAGAAAATGCTCTGTGGACTAGAAGGGATCATGCAGGTGGGAAGGGTGTCTCCAATGCTTGCTCTCCCACCAAAGGCCCGAGCCAACAACCAAACAACAAGGATGGGCAGGGACCCCTTTCTCAGCCGCCTCCTACTCCTTCCACTTCTCAGGGGCCCCTGCTCCTCCGGTGTCCCTGTCTTGGAGGTGGGAGTGAAGTGGGGGGGGGCGGGGGAGACAGAGTGTAGGGGGAAACTGACCAAGGTCAGGCAAATTAACAAGAGATGAAAAGTTGGTTCTCAACCAGGGGAAGAGAGAGGAACAGAGAGAAATGCACAGACACAGAGAGAAGCCGCAGGAAGCGGTAGGGAGACAGGCAGAACGACAGGCGTGGATGTGGAGGACCAAAAAGGGGCCGGGGAGGGGCACCTCTGGAGGTGGGCACCGGCCTCAGACCGGCGGCGAGGCCAGCTCAGCAGGCCAACACTCCCCGACACTCCCCGCCCTCGCCAGGCTCCTGCGCCCATCCTGGTGAAGATAAAGTTGGAAACATCCAAATGCCACATCCCTTTGAGCAGCAGCCATTGGCAGGACTCCACATGGCTGCAGCAACCAGGAGTTTGAGCTAATAAAAGTTAGAAAAATAAAAATAAAAAGCTGGGAAATGCTCCCAGAGAGCCACATGGCACCACTCAGGGCCGGTGGGTGGGGTGGGGAGGACAGCAGGCGCTGTAATTGCGGGGGGCGGGGGGCAAGGTCACCGTTCTCACTAGAGCAGCCAATTCTTTCGCGACAGTGAGCCCAAGACACAGCGACTGAGTCTGCTGTTCCAAAAACGGGCCCCTCTCCCACCCCTCCTGTTTCTCCTATGATCCAGATAGCAGCGATGGAGCAGAGGGGGCACGTGCGTGTGTCATTTTTCTCACAGGTCCCCCGCGGCGCTGTTCTGGGAGGGGCAGGTGGGGCAGGAGGAGCAGGTGTCTGCTCCAGAGCCCCACTCTGGGGAGATCTCCTCAGATGTTGACCCTACCCCTCGGGCATCCTGATGGGGAAGCTGAAGAAAGGCCTTAGTCACCTGCACAGCCCTTCTACAAGGTGGCTCTGTGGGCAGGAGGCGCATGGGGTGCCGAGAGGAGCCGTCGGGAGGCTGAGCAGGGGCAGGGGCGGTGGCGCCCACTCTGGATTATGGGAGGCTGACCGGATCTGGCGCTGGGTGCAAAACGCAAGGCACGTCTGAGCCTCAGCCCGCTGGCTCCTGAGAGTTAGGGGCAGCGGTTCCTGAAAAGTTTCAAACCACCCAGTAAGGATTTCCTGAAAACCCACTGTGCCCAGCACGGGATCTACGGCCTCTGCCCCAGAAAAGCATGCAGAGAAACGAAACAGCATCAGGTGAGGAAGAGGATGTGCCCCTGTCCGCCGAGGAGGGTGCATGGCGGGCGAGTCCATGGGTAGACCCCAATTTATTTCAGGAGCTTGAGGAAAGAGCAAAGCAGGTTCTGGCCACCCCCGAAGAGGTGGGCATTTGTTTCAAAAAGAAAGCCCCGCCCACAAGACCTAAAGCCAGGAGAGCTGGCCCAGCACCAGGGCGTGCGGTCACGCCTGGCCACACAGAGCCTGCTGTGGCCCCGGCCTTCCAAACCAGTGAAGCAGGTCCTGGCCCTGGATTCCTTTTGCATCTTTGTCACTGGAAACGCCTGTGCCCAGCCCAGTCAGAGAGCAGTGGATTTTAAAAAAGAGGGCTTCTCTCTGTGGATGGAATGAACATGATTCCGCGCAAGCCGCAGACCAGGAGCGCTAAGGCCAGCCTCTTCCGGCAGGCCCCCCACCCCCCACCCCACTGCCTCGGCACAGGCCCCCGGCCGCACCTGCCAGATGGGATCCCCGACGTGCCCACAGAGGCCGGGCACCGTGCCATCCCTCTATCCAAGAACACTACCGCCTGACAGGCTGCCGGGAAGGGCCAAGCCCCTCGGACCTTGCTCCCAGAAATCCAGCCACGCTGAGGGCAAACGTGCCAGATCTCCTGGCCATATAACGCGCCTGGGGAGGACGCCCCCAGGCACACAGCCGTGGCCTAGCAGCCGAGTGCCTTCTGAGGACACACCATGACAGTGGCGGCAGACACACATCTGCCCAGCTCAGACTTACTACAGGCTGTTACAGGCCTGTGGGTGTTCCATGCAATGCCAGGGACAATGGGGGCAGGGGTGTCTCCACCCTTAGGAAGCATATGACTTAGTCTGACAAACAAAAGGGACATCAGAGGAGAACTGTCTAGGGATAATTAAACACCACCCAGTGTGGTAAGGACCCAAAAGGCAACTGGACGCAGAGCCAGGGCCTGACATGGCCCAGGAGGGTGGCCTCGGAAGGGCAAGGAGTGTTCAGCAGAGACAAGAAAATGCATTCTGGGTGCAGGAAGGCTAAGATCAAGGCCGATGGTGGGGGCCTCCCTGCTTGCTGTCTGGCGGCCTTTCAGCCTGTTTGCCTAAAGGGATTTTCATAGGTGTCAGAGCAAGAAGGCGGCCTCGAGGAGGGCCGTTCTACTCATCTCTGTGTCTCTGGGTAGAAAAGACCTGCCCCATCCCCAGGTCCCAGGGGGCTCCCAAGTGCTTATCCATCATCCAGCTCCTTTGGGAAGCAAGACACCTTAGATCCGGGGGGTGGGGTGGCGGGAGGTTCTTGTTTTGCGTTAGCTGATGTGGCTCCTGCTCCGCATGCAGAGTGAAGCCAGTCCTGCCACCCGGACATCAGGAGTCCACGTCCAAGCTGCACCAGCGGGCGGGGCGGGCAGGCCAGCACGCACAGCTCTGCCCAACAGGGCAGCACCACACTGAGTGGCAGTAAACCGCCCAATCACACCCTCCTTACAGGAAGGCAGGGAGGCTGGTGAACAGGAGGAAGTGAGCCGCTTCGGCTCGGTGTATCCTGGGGAAACTGACCCCCGACTCTGGTGCTGCACGAAGCTGACTGACATCCCAGTCGGGACATTTTGGGACTCAGAGAAACTGTTGGGCTGGCCCTCACCCTCTGTTCAGGGCTAAAGGTTACCTCTTCCCCAGGGCTCCTCAGAGAGGGCAAGTCTGACCCCCCCGAGACTCAGGGAGGGACACCTGGGGAAGCGGGAGGCCTGCAGGATCGGGGTCCAGGGAAGGGGAAAGGAGTGGCCTCTTCCATCCACGGTGGCTTCTCTTATCCCCATGAGCACGCACTCCCGACGGCTTCAAGTCCATGGTGAGCTCTGGATCCAGACTGAGCCCTGGCCAGGCAGGCAGAGCCCCAAAGCTTCTTGAGCTCGGCCTGAGAAAGGTTGCAGCCTAGCCAAACCCAAAGAAGGGCTAAGTCTTCTGTTTATCATATTTGCTGGGAAAATGTGTCTTGATTTGCAAAGCCAACGTAGTTTCACACACTGTGTAGCGTTTGCTCTGTTCTGTATCCCAGATACCCTTTGGGGAAGGAGAAAGGCCAACTCAGATTATCTGCTGGGTCCAAGGTCAAAGCAGACTGAGGACTAGAAGGCAAGCCTCTGAGCTGACCCTTAGCCCACGCTCTTCTCGTGATTCCATTGCTGCTGAAGGTGTGAGGTCATGCTCTGCCACGAGGAGGCTTCTGGGCCCCTGCCTGCATCACTGGCCACCGCTCAGAATTGAGAACATTAAGCAAGTGACAAGCACGGACAGGAGGAGATTCTCCAGTCAGGGACCCCCAATCTTAGATTTGAACGAGGGGCATTCAGAAGCGGCAGCAGCAGTGACCACTAATTGCCCCACGTGGTCCTCAGTCTGTTTCCAGGACCGGAGCCTGAGGCAAGTCACAGAGCAGGCGGAGGTGCGGTACCAGGCGGGGGCCTGTCCAGAACGTGGGGTGTGTGAGCCCTCTGAAATGCCCGCAGAAGTGTGGATGCTGGTGTATTTGTCTGGGAAGAGTGTCTTTCATGACCTCAAACAGCTCAAGGACTTGAGGTTAAGATTACAGGGATGAAAGATCTCAAGTTGACCTCCAACCTTGGGGCTCTGGGCACACACTATTCCTGCAGCCAAAGGGACATTATCAAACACAGGAGCAAGTGCCCTGCAGATGCAGAGGCTGTCACTGTCCTGGCTGTCATTCCTTCCACCTGTTCCCCACTGCCTACCCCGTGGGCTTGAGACAACACTGCGGTGGGACTGACCGCCCTGAGCTCTGCACACACCCGTCTTTGCCTGCTGTGCTACACAAGAGGCTCTCCCCGGCCCAGCCCCCAGGGAGGCCCTGGGAGTTTTCATGTCTCTCAGGGACTGCTCATCCCCCTTCTGAACATCACCACTTTCAGACCAGAGAAGGAAACTAAGTAGAAAAACACAATTTGGGAGAAAGGGTCACTTCAGTGCACAGCACAGACCCAGCTCGATGCTCCTCTGAACAGCCTCACGGTCCCAGGAAACCATCTGTCTCTCACGGACAGGTGGACACCAGGCCCCGTGGGCATGCCCATCGCTGACTCTGGAGAAGCCTACAGACCCTACCCATCGCTAGGGTCCAAGGGAGCCAACACGCGGAACTGGCGCGGGGGCAAGTCATTCCTCTGTTTACACAGAAAGGGGAAAAGAAGGAAGTCTGATTAAGCCCATCCTGCCCCCACCAGCCCTCCCAGTCCTGCCACTAAGAAGGGCATCAGGACACCAACAAGACCAATGTTTCTCAGGAAATGCTCCCTGTCTCAAGGACCCTGTGGGGCCACAGGAATTTATCTGTTCTCCAAAAACCAGGGAGAAGGTCAGCTTCAGCATGTGGAGTCACACTCAGCCTCAGAGGGACCGGAGGCGCCCGAGGTGTCGGTCTCCTGTGACCAGCCCTCAAGAATGCTGACTTAGCTTTGTTCTTTTCCCCTCCAGGAAGGGCTTGTCTCGTCCCCACCTGCCAGCCCCTCCACGCTTCTGTTTCCCCAGAAGCACCCATCCCAGTGCTGCGGGAACAGCCTGTGAGCAGGAGAATCTTCTTACTGTCTGGTGTGCAAATGAGATATGATGGTCTGGAAAATCCATTATTCTGTTTGAAAGCAAAAGAGTTTCCACAGAGGCCATGCACTGGTTTCCAATTTTTGAAAGACAAAGAAATACACGCAGCTAAAGTTATGTGGTGCGTAATACCATCTTTCTTTGATGATTCAATTCAGAGAAGGAACCTGGGAATCTAGTGGCATCTCAGGCCTCACTGTTTGGAACAGCTTGAGGCTAGAGCTGACCCCCGGCTCCTCCCGGGTCTCTGCTTCCCTCTCTCCGTGCAGTGCACATCTTGGGAACACACACTCTGGAGTGCCAGCGAACCAGATAGAAGGCAGGTGAGTACCAGAGAATCAGGAGGGATGAGGATCTGAGTAGGTTTTGGAAGCTCCTCCCAGGAAGGTGCCCCTACATCCTCTTTCATCAGTGATGGTTAAACTTCAGAAATGCCATCTGCGATCCTGTCTCCCATCCACATTAGTGGGGAACTCCACCACTATTGGGGTCAATCTAGCCAGCATATGGACCCTGGACTCGCACTGCGCCCCCCCAAAGCTGGATGAAGACAAGCTGTTCGGTGATGCAGGAGGTACACCCTCCTGCCTCTCTCCCACTCAAAAACATCCATGGACCAGGCCACCCCTCCCTCAAAAGAGAGGAAGGAAGGAAAGGCAAGCCAAACAGAGGCGGGTGACAGAGTGGGCCCCGGGGCAGCCCTGAAGTAGAGGGGGGCGCCAGATCTGCAGTCAGTCGCTAACCAGCGGGCCAGGGACAGGCAGAGGGCAGGGCGCAGCAGCTTCCTGAAGTTTCTGCAGCCAGACAGTCCCAAAGGAAACCAACCCAACTCCCCTCTCCCCTCCAGTGTTCAGTGGGGCTCACGGCTGAGCACCTGTCAAAGTTATTCAGGGGAGATAAAACACTGTTTCCCACCTGAGGCGCAACCTAGAATGCCTCCGGGGGGACAACGACCTAGGGATTGGCATCTCAGCAGCCCCAGGGCTGTGCCCTTGGATTCCCCGGAGAAGCTGACAACTACGCATTCCTGGAGGACCCTGGGCAGAGGGTGACTGCCAGTGGGCAGACAGGAAGAAAGGCACCTTGGACCAGACCAGGCAACCCTCCCCGCATCCCCTGTCATCAACTATCCCTGGGATCAGCGGAGGAGAGAAGCGAGAACATAATTTCAACAGGTCTCCCGCAGTCCAGCCTCGCCCGGCCATCCTTCCCCCGCCCAGTCCTGAGGCCTCAAATTCCGCGGGAGCACCGTGGCACCTGCTGCCAGACCGGGTTCCATCCTCGCGAGAGGGGGCCCTGGGCGGTGCCCCTCGGCGCTCCCCGGCCTCCCCGGGAAGGGGCGGGGCGCTCCCGCGGCCGGCGCGCCCCCTCGCCGCGCTCACCTGGCGTAGGTGCTGCAGCAGCGTCCCTGCCTCCTCCCGCCGGCCCTGGCGCACCATCCGCAGCAGCTCCTGGACCATGCTGACGCGCCGGTGGTAGGGGGGTAGCCCCGCGCCGGGGCCCGCGCGCCCCGCCTTGTCCCCGGCGCGCAGCAGCAGCGACGCCCAGAAGTCAGGCCGTTCGCGGCGGGGACCGGACGCCGCGCCGGGGCCGGCTTTCTCCGCCAGGCTGCCCTTGGTCTGCCGGGTACCCATACCGCGGCGTCCACCACCGGCGACCCGCCTCCCGGGCTGCAACTTTGGGGTAACTGTTGCGCGCGGGCGGCGCGGGGCGGGGGCGGTGGCGTTGGTGGCCCGCGCTCACCTCGCTCCGCCCTCCGCGCTCCCCGGGCGCGCTCCCCCAGCGCTCGCCGCCAGCCGCCGGCCCCGCCCCGCCCCCGGCTCGGCTCCGGCTCCGGCTCCGGCTCCAGCTCCCGCCCCTGCGCCCGGGCTCCGCGCCGCCGCGCGCCGCCCTCCTCCTTCCCTCCCAGCCTCTTCCCATCGCTCCCCTCCCCTCCGCTCCCCTCCCTTCTGCTTCCCGCCCCTCCGCTCCGGGTTGGGGGCCTGCAGGCGCCCCCTCCGGCGTCGGCTCCAGCACCGCGCCCCCTGGGGGCCACCGCGCTGCGCCTCCCGGGGCGCAGTGGCGCGGTGGCTACCGGGCGGGCAGGCCCTAGAAGCTATCGCTCGTCCCCACCAGGTTTCCCATATGCTTCCACGATCGCGCGTGAGGGTGAGGCCCGCAGGAGGGGAAGGGAGACAATCTGTGCATCCCGGATGGGGAAAGTTTAAAGCACGGGGCCATCTCTCCGCCCCAGAGCCGGGTTTCTCAAAGTGGGCTCCGCTGAGTGCCCAAGTCCTCTGAGGCGCTGGTTAAAAACCAGACTCCCGGGCCTTGCCCCAGATCCACTAAATGAGAATCTCTGCGGTGGCGCCTGGGCACCTGCATTTTTAGCCAACCCTTCGGCTGATTTTGATAAACACTCCTTTGATACCCGATTGCTGGTGGTGGTGGTTGGCGAGTGGACGAGGGGACTGCGCCAGGCTGTGTGTGGGGTGTGTGTCCTTTTATGCAGAGTCCATCTTTTGCTTCTATCAGTCTCTCAAAGAGTCTAGACCAGCGATTTTCAACCTTTGACATCTCATGGCACACACAAATTAATTACTAAAATTCTGTGGTACACCAAAAATTACATTTCTTGCTGACCTGACCAAACAATAGGTATAATTTTGATTAACTCACGCTGGACAGCTATTGTGTTGGCTGTTGTCATTTTTTAATTTGACAGTCTAAGGGAAAAGAGGTCCGTGCCCCCCACTAAATAGTCAAGATATTGCATGTTTTAAAAATTATTGCGGCACACCTGTTGAAGATCGCTGGTCTAGACCATCAAGGTATAAAGAGCTGCTGCCTCCTGTTCTCATTCTCACACCTCTGGAGAAGGCCCCTGGGGTAACCCCCGAACGAAGAAGCAGAAGCAGAAGCAGAAGCAGAAGCGTGCCCAGCCAGGAGCCCGGCGGCTCACTCCTGCGGGCCCCTCCCTCCCTCCCCACAGCTTCTGCCAGGCCCAGCCCTTAAGAGACCAGACCCCTGGGGGTCTGATGGTGCTGGAAGGCCAACCAGGGCCCGCGCAGAAAGAAGGCTCAGCAGGGAAGGCACCTGGAGGACCTTCCTTGTCACAGGCCATAGACTGCCCTGGCAGGCTGGGGTGGCTGCCCTGGGCTCAGCCACAGGGCTGCAGGGGCGGTGGTTGTGGGTGCTCGCCTCTGGGCCAGGCCCTGGGTGCTGTTTTGGGAGGAAAGGGCAGTGTGGGCTGTAGGGGCAGGAGAGCCAGGTCCCAAGTCAGAGAGAGCCAGGACCCTCCGTGTGCCGACTGCTAAGCCTCAGGCCAGTCCCAGCGACCTCCCGGGTCACGTCGGGATAAGAACACTGCAAGGCTCAGAAAAGTAAGATGAGGGGATGCAGAAACTCCAAGCAGAATGCAGGTGTCCGGCTAAGGAGGGTTCCTTCTCCCACTCTGGGACTGATGGCTGGGTCTTCCCAGAGGGGCTTCCTCTGTCAGTCCCGAGTCCCGGCAGGATGAGGTGTGCGTCTCCCTCGGCGGGTTCTCTCTTCTCTCTGGACGTCCACCTCCCAGTGCCCGTCCACTTCTGCTGGCAGAAAGCACTCAGTCTTGCTGCCAGCTAGCCTCCCAGGACTTAGAGCGGCACCTTCCAGACTTGCCTGGCCAGGGAAACCGGCCGGCCAGGCCCCTGTCTAGGGACAGCGGGCTCCCCCCGCAGCCTGAGCTTGCAGGTTGGCCCGCTCGAGGGCGTGGGGCGGGGACACCTGCCGTCTCTGTGGGGAGGACTCCGGCAGCCCCTCGCCTGGGTCGGAATGTCACCCCTCTCCTCTTCTTCAGAGACCTCCTGTTATCTTCTTCACCTTGCTCTTAGTTGTCCCCCAACTCATCCCTCTTTTCTGGCTTGTCCTCAGTCTTCTCTGTCTATTTAGACAGGAAACTTTCACTTGTCCGACACAGTCTGGCCACCAATGGCCCACCTCTCCTTCCTTTGCAGCCAGCTTTTGGGAAGTTCCTCATACGCATCGCCACACCTTCTGTACCTCCGCTCATTCCTCGCCCGCCCCAGTGTGGCCTCGGGCCCCACCACATCTCTGAAATGACTCTTGCCAGTGACCTAGTTGCTAAATTCAGTGGCCATTTTTAGTCTTCATCTTATTTGACTTTTCAGCAGCAATTGATTCTGTTGCCAACTGTGTTTTTTTTAATCTGGGTAGTCTTTCTTAAAAGTTAATTAGAGAGAGAGAAATATTGATTTGTTGTTTCGCTCATTTATGCATTCATTGGTATGTATGTGCCCTCCTGGGGATTGAACCCACAACTGTGGCGTTTCAGGATGATGCTCTAATCAACTAAGCTACCTGGCTAAGGCACCAACTCTGTTTTGATTTAAACTCTACTCCCTTGGCTTGTAGGGAACTACTCTTCTCTAGATTTCCTTCTTGTGGTCCCCTGGGAGCTTCCTTCCTACCCCCATCCTTTACTTGTTGGTGTTACCCAGGGTGTGATCTCAGACCTCTTACCAGGCAGTGTTATTCATGTGCAGGGCTTTCTCTGCCACCACACACTGATGACTCCAAGTCTCTCTTTCCAACTTAGAAGCTCATAAGTTAACCTGTCACTGACTCACGGCTGCTGGCAGAGAAGGGAGACTCCTGGGTCAGAGACACAGGACTTTATTACCGGCACACGCAGCACACAGCATGAGCATCAGCGTATTTGCATAAGCGCCCTTTGCCTCTGAGTCCCACAGCGGTAGTGTGAGGGGCCCAGATGGATGCTCCGCGTGCAGCTGGTTTGTGCCACCGCTATGGGATGCTGGGCTCTGGAATCTGCTGCTTCCTGGGAAGCAGTGAGCAAAGCCTGGAGGGCGGCAGGGTCTCATTGCACACTCAGCCCTGAGAGGTAGCCCAGGTGACAACGGGCCGGGGTCTTGTGTTCTGGGCACACACAGTGAGATGCGAAGAAGTGAAGGAGCCACATGGAGCACCGCCTCCTCCAACCGTGGGCACTGCCCCCACCCCAGCCAGTGAGCGCCGCCCTCCCAGCCCGCCTTTGCTCTCCTTAGTCAGGGCAGGCCGGGAGTGCTGGAGCGCGTCCTTGTGCGCCCGGTCCCTCTCAGAGTCTGCAGCTGGCCAACCAAGTCCAGTCAGTGTCGCCAAGAAGGGCAGCTCTCATCTGTGCACGGTCACCGTCTGCTCGGTCTTACACTGTGTCTGTTGTGTATATTACACTGTCTCATTCTTTCAACAACTGTGAAGTCAGCTTTATGATTGTCCTGATTTCACAGGCGAGGAAATGGGATCTTAGAGAGGCCAAGTGTGACTTGCCCACAGTTGCAGGGAAAGTAAGGGGCAGAGCCAGGACTCATGCTTTTAAGTCTGTGTGTCGTTACTTTACGTCATGGGTCCTACTGTTTAGATATTACATCCCACGTCCACTGCCTTGTTGAGGAGCTGTCATTTTTTTCACCCCAATCATTGCACGACAATAGCCGTCTTCCCAGTTTTTCTCCCCCCTCCAGCCTTGCCCTTTCTGATGTATCTTTCATGTAGCGGTCGGAGTGATCACTTTAAAAAGGGAACACACATACACACACATACACACACACACACACTGCCCTCCCCTCTTCCGTGATTCCTATCCCTTCCATTTATTTTTTAAAAGATTTTATGTATTTATTTTTAGAGACAGGGGAAGGGAGGGAGAAAGAGAAGGAGAGAAACATTGATGCACGAGAGAAGCATCGATCAGTTGTCTCTCACGTGTCCCTAACTGGGAACCTGGCCCACAACCCAGGCGCATGCCCTGACTGGGAATTGAACCAGTAAACTTTCACTTTGTGGGATGACACTCAACCAGCTGAGCCATGTCAGCCAGGACCACTCCTCATTTTTTAGACTAAACTCAGGTGTCATTTCCTCAGCAATGGCTTCTGAGAGTCACTTGCCTCCCCCTGGCTAAACTTAGGTGTCCATCTGGTGTGCTCCCTAAGCCTCGCTGCCCGTGTTAGATGCTGCTGTGATGACCCATAAACACCTCCGGGACGGGCCATGCACCAGGCCTGCAGAGCACAGTGCCTGGCACACTGGAGGAGCTAAAATAAAAACACAAACACCTGTTGAGTGAGAAAGCCCATGCCCACCTCTATGTGTTAGCCTAGTGCCAGGCACCCAGTGCACGCTGGGAGCTTAAGGAAAGGACTGAGTGACGCAGAGCACTAAGATGCTGGTTGGGCGTGTGCACGTGGAGGCTACGAGTGATCTCTAGGAGATGAGTTTGCAGGGAACGAAGTGGCAGATGGGAGGCAAGTGAGACAGTTGAGAGGAATAGTGTAGCTTGTTCTTTCAGGACACTTGATTGTGAATGGGATGGATGGTTTTTGTTGTTTGTTTTTTACATGGGAAAGAGATCATTTTATTAAGAGGTACTCATGGAATTTATGCTTTTTGGTCATTCTTTTCTTTTATTTTTTTAAAGATTTTATTTTCAGAGAGGGGAAGAGAGGGAAACATCAATGTGTGGTTGCATTTTGTGCGCCCCCTGCTGGGGACCTGGCCTGCAAACCAGGAACATGCCCTACACTGGTAATTCAACCGGCCACCCTTTGGTTTGCAGGCAGGCGCTCAATCCACTGAGCCACACCAGCCAGGGATATTTATTTTTTAACCCTCACTCGATGCTATGTTTATTGATTTTAGAGAGGGGAAAGGGGAGCAAGAGAGAGAAACATTGATATGAGAGAAAAATTGATCGGTTGCTTCCCGCATGTACTGACTGGGGATCGAACTCACAACATTTTGATGTATGGAACGATGCTCTACGAGATGATGCTCTAACCAACCGAGGGCCCTGAAGGCAAATAGGTGGCAGTAGGTCCTGGGAGCGATGACCTGTGACTATTGTCAGGGAAGGTGATGAAGCCATTGGGAGCCCAGGGATGGGATAAAACGGGCTTCAGGCAGTGGCTCTCCAACTGGGGCAGGCATCGGAGTCCCACGAAGGGCGCCTGAAACCCCTGTCCGAGGGCCGGCCTCAGAGTTTAAGATTCAGTAAGTCAGGGGTATTGGCATCTCTAGAGAGTTTCCAGGGATCCTGGAGCTGCCAGCCAGGTCTGTCTGGGGACCACATTTTGAGCAGATCAGGAAGAGCAGCGCGAGGGGAGGAAGGGAGCAACAGTTTTCCCTCCTGGGGTCTCAGCACGGTTGCCAGGGGGACAGAACCATTTCTGGACTCAGTGGAACTCAGAGGAGCGCGGCCAGACCCGACCCAAGGGAACGCGGAAAGCACAGGCCCGCACCCGCGCTCGCGCCCGCACAGAGCGCGCAGCACAGATCCCTGGCTCGCGGCTTGTGGCCTCCCGGAAGGGAGACCCGCCCTCTTCCGAGGAGGCCCGGTAGCCTGCTCTCTCAGCAGCCCTTCAGACACCTGGTGCCTCCTCCCAGCTACCAGGGAAATGTGTCAGGGCCTCTGAATGATGACATGTGGGGAGCGGTGAATGTCAGCCCCCACATTGTAGTCCGCGAGTCCATCAGTAGGAACCTGTGCGACATTCCAAACATCCGGCCAGCTTTTATCAGGAAGCTCGAGGCCCTGGGCCGCCTCCCCTGGGCCTTTGGTAGTGCACACAGACACGACACAGCGTCACGGGGGAGAAGGACCCACGGAGGACAGGAGGCCTGGTGTCCAGGTGTCCGCAACTCCCAAGATCTCTTCTTGCACACGAAGCGCCGGAAGGCTGCACCCCGAGATCCAAGGCTGACTCCAGTGTGTTTTCTCCCTCTGCCCCCTAATTATTTCTCCATTGCTCCATGCCTAGCTGGCTTGAATTCAGTCGTTCAGTTAGTTATGGAATAGGTACCCACGAACTCACCACCCACAACCAAGCGAAGCCAAGCAATAACCAGCCAGGGGTTCCCCCTGGCCCAGGACCCTGCCCGCTGAACCCTCTGCTCGCCATTCCTTTTTATATTATTTTAAAATTTCTTTTTACAATGGAGAAACTGGTGTAGTGAATCCACATCTCCCTATGGTCCAGATTTTAACTTTTCAAGTCATGCCCAACCTTGTTTGATCCAAACCCCCACCCATTTCCTCTGTTTCTACATTCTTTACATAGTTGTTTTGCACTTGCATGTGTTTCTAAAAGGGTGTCTGTTTTTTATTCTGGTTGCCTTTAACTTTATAAAAGGGTATCTTGCTCTATGGAATTTTTTTCGCAGCTACTTTTGACAAAAAGTAGCTAGTTCTTTTTAATATTGTGTTCGTAAGAATCGTCCTTGTTACTGTATGTCATTGTAGTTCGTTTATTTCTCTGTGTATTATAGTGCATTGTATGAAAGTAACTTGGTTTATTTCTCCACTTTTCCACTGACATTCATTCACGTTGTTTTGGATTTCTGCTATTGGGAAGAGTGCTCGTATGAATGTTTCTGTACGTTTTTGTTCCACCTCTGGTAGGGCCCTGGGAACGGAATGGGTTAGCTCTATGGTAAACGCTGACTTGTTTCCCGGCACGTGGCTGTCCACCCCCAGCTTTGCATGCGAGATCCTCCCCCTACCCGTGTCCCCTTCTCCTCTCCAGTGCTTGCTCTCGAAAGGCTTATTAATTTTTTCCGATTACTTTGCCAATTAAAATGGAATCTTATTGGAGGCCTTCATTTGCATTTCTCCAATAGCTGATGACTTAGTCAGCGGAGACGGCCATAACAAAGGCTTTTGGACTTGCTTGGGACCTGCCGCCCCTTCCTTCTTTCCCACTCTTCCTTTTTGGAACGGCCGTGTCTGGTCCAAGCCGCCCGGCGGCAGCCCCGAAGCTGGCTCGGACGACCGATGGTGTTAACTCTCTCCGTGTTTACTGACCAGCGTTCTTCCTTTTCTGTCAGTGCCCGCTCACGTCTTTTGTCCAATTTCTATTGGCTGTTCATTTCTATCATTGCTGTAACAAATTACCACAAATATAGCAGCTTAAAAGAACATCATTTTATTAACTTACGGTTCTGGAGGTCAGAAGTTCAAAATGGGTCTTACTGGGTAAAATCAAGGTGTTGGGGAACCTGCATGCGGTTGAAGATTTTAGGGGAGAATCTGTTCCCTTCACTTCTCCACCTTCTAGAGGAAGCCCTAGCTCCCTGGCTCATGACCCCCTTTCCCGCCAGCACCTCACTCTGACCCCTGTGGCTGTTGTCACGCTTCTTCTCTCGCTGACCCGCCTGTCCCCCTTTTATGAGGACCCTTGTGATTACACTGTCCCCCCACCTCGATTTTCCAGGATAATCTTCTAAGTTGGTGTTCTAAGACGCAGTTTCCCATGGGCGCAGGGTCTCCCCACATGAGCAAACAATCCTTGGACACCAGCAGGGTGACGGAAAATTCACCTCAGCTCTGACACCATCTACCCAGAGATAGTATCAGATTCTACAGGTCAAGGGTTCAGTCCTACAGGACCACCCGACTCCACACGCATCCTTCAAACACCAGATGCAAGCCCAGGTTACCTTTGCTTCTGCCTGACTTGCCACAGGTCAAAGGTTCCAACAACCCCTTTCAATTCAGGATGCCAATTGCAAGTCCAGGTTGTCCCCTGTACTTCTGACCGACTGGCTATGAATTGGAGGTTCCCCCAAACCGCTCCTTAGGCTTGATTAAATTGCTAGAATGGCTCACAAAACTCAGAACCATGTTACTTCTAGATCAGCGGTTTCTTGTAAAAGGATATAACCCAGGGACAGCCGGATGGGGGAGGTGTGTAGGGCAAAGTGCAGGGAAAGGGCGAGAAGCTTCCATGCCCACTGCAGGCAGCACTGTCCCCGCATCGCACGTGGTCGCCAGCCTGGAAACTCTCCCAACTCTCGGGTTTCTTATGGAGGCTTCGTCACATAGGCATTATGGATCGCAGTACTGGCCGTCGGTGAATGACTCAGCCTCTAGACCGTCTCCCATCTGGGGGGCAGGGGTGGGTAGGTGGGGTAGGTGGGCGGGACGAAAATTTCCAACCGTCTAATCACATGCTTGGTTCCATTAGCCACTGGCCCCCATCCTTAGGTGGGGTCCACACATCACCCCGTTCACATAACAAAAGACACCTCTCCTCCTCTCAACACTTAGGAAATTCCAAGAGTTCCCAGAACTATGAGCCAGGAACTCTGAACTAAGACCAACACAAATCATAATATTGCATCTCTCCACCTGAGGATTCTTAACTTGCAGTGTCCCCTCTGCCCTGTGTGAATGAAGAAGGGGCCACAAGGCCGACCTGACAAGCTCAGGGACTGAAAGCAACCCCACAGGCTGGCCTGCTCACAAATTCCTACCTCGGCAGGTCACGGTGGGCAGTCATGGCCCAGGCCTGTAGCTTCCTTAGGAAAGGCCTGTCTTCACCGTCAGGGAGCCCTGTCCTTTGTTCTCGTGCAGCGGGGATAACAGGCCTTTGAAATGTCGGAGTCGCTTTCCAGACCCGGAACTGCACGCCCTGGAGCACAGTGACTGTGAGGCTTCGCATTGATACCTTGGGGCCCGCAACCCGTCTCTGCCGTGAATGCTGTGTTAACTCTCCTGTGCTCACCAATGTAAGGAGACTCTCTTCTTAATCTACCAGTAACAGATTTCTCGTAACTCTGCTGTGTTTTCTCCTTTGATTCGACACGTATAAAAAGCACTGCCATCCTCCAGAGCCTCCCTCCGTGGCTGAGGATGAGGACAGCGCATGGCAGAGAACAGCTCTGCCGCCTGGGCTCCACGGGGCAGCGGAGGACCTGCCGCCCAGGCGCCGGCGCCGCCGCAGCCGCCCCGCCGGCCCCGCCGGCTCCGCTGGCGCCGGTGCGTGTCTGGGGAAAGACGCGCACGAAACAGGATTGCCGCCCCGCAGGCTCCCGGCCAGCCGCCGGCCAGGAGACGCCCCGGGGTCTGCGGTGCCGAACGCCGGCCCGGCCCGCGCGCCGGCCTTGCGAACCCTTGCACCGCGCTCCCCAAGGCTCTCCGGTCCGCGACCTCCTGTGACCCTCAGCGCTGGCGCAGCGGGTACGATGGGGCGGCTGTTTCGGAAGCTCCGCAGCCAGTCGGAGCAGGGCCGTGGCCGGCAGAGCCCAGGCTCCTGACCCCCACCGGGGATTCTTCCTGGCACGGTGGGAAGCCCGGGCCCGCTGCCTCCCCACCAACCTGCCGCAGTGCCGAGCGGTGAGAGCCCCGGGCCGGGGCCAGGGCTCGGGTCACGCAGGCCCGGACCCGCTGTGTGAACTCGGGCAGGTGGTTTAGCCTCTCAGGGCCGCGGTGCCTCTGCTGTAAAATGCAAATACGGAATGTACCTGCCTTTCAAGGTTGTTATGAGAATAAAGGGAGGTTGTGTGTGTGTGCTATTGGCTTGACACAACATCTAACATGTGCTGCTTTATAAATGGCAAAATCAAAAGCCAGATAGGAAGCTTAATAGACATCCACAGAAACAAACAGCCTGGTTTTTAAAAAATGGGCAAAGGATTTGAACAGGCATTTCTCCAAAGAAGATATCTGAATGGCCAATGAAAAGTTGCTCAGCTTCCCTCATGGTTAGGGAAACGCAAATCGAAACCACAGTGAGATACCACTTCATGTCCATTAGGATAATGACTATCAAAAATAAAAACAAAAATAACAGATGTTGGGGAGGATGTGGAAAAATTGAAACACTTGTGCACTGTTGATGGAAATGCAAAATGGTGCACCAGCTATGGAAGACAGTATGGCAATTCCTTCAAATATTAAAAATAGAACTACCATATGACCCAGCAGTTCCACTCTGGAGTATTTATCAAAAAGAATTGAAAATAGGGTCTTGAAGACATACTTGCACTCTCATGTTCATGGCATCATTATTCACAATAACCAAGAGGTGGAAACAGCCTAAATGTACATCAATGGACAAAGCAAGTGTGGTATGTACATACGATGGAATATTATTCAGCTTTAAAAAAGAAAGAAATCCTGTTACATGCTACAACATGAATGAACCTTGAGGACATTAAGCGAAGTGAAATAAGCCGGTCACTAAAAGACAAATAACGTATGATTGCACTTACATGAGGTATCTAACATGGTCACACTCATAGAGACAGAAAATAGAACGGTGGTTGCCAGAGGCTGGGGGGAGGGGGCAGTGGGGAGCTGTCTAACGCAGGGGTCCCCCGCTCCGGGCCATGGACCGATGGCGGCCCGTGGCCTGTTAGGAATCAGGCCTTACAGGAGGAGGTGAGTGCAAATGTAATGCGCTTGAATCATCCCCAAACCATTCCTCCCACGCTGGTTCATGGAAAAATTGTCTTCCACGAAACCGGTCCCTGGTGCCAAAATGGCTGGAGACTGCTGGTTTAATGAATATTAGAATTTCAGTCCTGCAAGATTACAAAGTTCTAGATATTTGCAGCACAATAATGTGTGTATACAACAAATACTATACTGTACACTTAAAAGTTTGTGAAGAGGGCAGATTTCATGCTATTTTTTCCCCTACAAATTAAAAAAGAAAAAAACACACAGCAGTCCCCTTTCCAGTGTGAGGGAAGCCACACCTTTCCCTGGTCCCACCACTGCACTGTTTCCTTCTAGAATCAGCTTTCCTCCCCTTCCCACCTGTGGCCACTGCAGCCTAATTTGTATGCTTGTCCTTGGGAACCGAGTGCTGCGTGGCAGCTCCCATCAGGTACCCCTGTCAGTCACAGAAACTGCTCCTTGCCGTTCCTGCCCCTCCAAAGGAAAGCCTGGCCTGGCCGTTCTTCCAGGGGTTGGGAAGAGGGGAACTTGCCTTTTCCTTCTGAGTTGCTTCTAGTTTGGGGTTTATTTATTCAGTAAATGTTTGCTGAGTTTCTACCACGTGTTAAGTACTGTGGTGGGCTCTGTAGGCCTAGCAGCAGATAAGATAGACAGGACCCTGCCCTCAAGGAGTTTACATTCTAGTAAACAAATAATGGGCATAAAGCGAGGGATCTGACAGAGTCACGGAGGTGCCCTAAGAAAATCTCACTGAAGAGAAGATGCTTGCCTTGTGACCTGATATGAGAAGAATGGAGCCAGGATGGATGGCATTCCAGGCAGTGGAAACAGTATGTGCAAAGGTCCTGGGGCAGAAAAGAGCTTGGCGTGTCAAAGGAACAGGTTAGGCCAGTGGGAGGGAGAGGGGAGTGGAGATGTAGCTGGAACTGGTCTGGGGAGGGCTTCATGGAAAAGTAGGAGCAGGAAACTGTTAGCTATTAACATGCAAGCAATTCCATGAAGGATGGCACCTGGGGACATCCTTGGGTTCTCACCGAGAGACTGTGACTTGCTATGCATGTGTGATTCTAAGTCAGTGGTTCTCGAACTGGGGCATGCATTTGAGTCACCTGGAGGGCCTGCTGCAACGCATTGCTGGTCCTCGTCCCAGCTTCTGATTCAGTAGGTCTGAGTGGGGCCCAGAATTTGCATGTCTACATGTCTAGTAAGTTCCTGGGTGACGCTGATGCCGCGGGTCCTTGGACCACTTTGAGAGTCACGCTGGAAACAAGGCACAGATTCTCTCTGAGTCTTTTTCATTAGTAAAACTGCCCTTCTCTCCCGGTCAATGTTGTCATCAAATGAGATAACATATGGGAAATTCTTTTGTAAAAAGTAAAAAAGACATACAGAGGAATTATCAAGGTAATGATGTTTAATAATCACTCCTCCCAAGTGTGTTTCCTGCACAGTCTACGAAGAATGTTCACACATCACACGAACAGCTGGCTGCTTAGGAGCAGTGGCCACCTGACTTGATTTACCCTAAGCTTGTCTGACCCTCTGACAGCAATTGTTTGACAACCGCCGTGGCTGAGGGACAGCTACCTGTCTTGTCCTGCCTGGGAGAAACCCTTGGGTTCCCCTGATGCTCACCCACAGACAGAGACTTGATGATGCTTCAAGCATGTGTGGTTATTTTTGTCAACCATCACTCCCACGCGTCCCTAAGGAAGCTCTCCTGAGTCATCTGGAGGCCTGGGAGGGAGCTGACAACTACTCAGCTGGTGTCTGGCTGCTGAGGGGACAGAGGGGTGGTGATACATCCTCGTGCCTGCTTTGAAGATCCCTGGAATGTTGGTCTATAGAATGCGTGTGTATGATATACATTTGGCGTGTATATTTTTGTTTATCTTCACTCACAGACTCAACAAATATTTTCTAAGTATCTGTTACCCAGCAGGCCTTGTTTTAGGTTCTAAGGACATAGCAGTGTATGTCAAAGTCATCCTATCACGGAGTTTAAGTGTTTATCATATGGAACATATGTTGAAAGCCTACTATGTGTTACGACATTTAGAATCTGTCAGAGAATGTAGACTTATAATCAAATAAATGGAGTTACAGGGCTTGTGGGAGATAAACACGGTAGGGCACAGTGAGTCACAAAGGAGGAAGAGGGTCCTGAAGAGGCGTCCGGGGACCTGATACTGAAGACAGTGGCATTTTCCAGGCTGACCAAGGGGAGGCATCCTGCAAAGAGCAAGCAGCATGCTGTAGCTCGGCACAGCGGACGCCTGCAGATGGCTCCACAGAGTTGGTACTAGTGATGGAGGGGAGGCTGAAAAGGTAACAGGGGCCTGTCCAAAAACAGTCTTAGGTGACAAGGATTTGGGGCTTAATCCTGCATTTATGATATTGAAGTGTTGAAAAGGTGAGGTCTGAGAGCGATACGACTTCACTCTCTGTGCCACGCTGAAGCTCGGTCCAGTTTAGTCCATGCCGGTCCCCATCTGGCGGGGGTAGTCCGTTCCCCGCTGTGCTCTTCCCAGTGTCATGGGAACATCACTCCAGGGGGGTGTGGAAGTAACTAGTAAGAGTGAAGATGTGGAGGCAAGAAGACAGAGAGGTAAGGAGTAGACTTAACAAATGACGCAGGCCGAAATCGAAGTCAGGGTGGAGAGGTAGGGTTGGTAGCATAGGGAGCTAAATCAATAAAGGAGCAAAGGGAACCAGACAGTATTAAGTATAATCACCTAGGGACCATGTGCCTAATCTGCTAGGAAGCTACAGCTTTGCACTCTTCCCCAGAGAATCACAGCATTTCCCCACCAAGGGGATTAACACCCCCCCATCCCTCCCCTGGTGAAGGGAGAAAGGACCAGCTTTCAGATCTCCCCAGGGTACAGCTGTTCTGTTCCCAGCAGACACCGGGGGAGCCGTAAAACAACAAAGGGAAAATTCCTTTGCTGGGGCGTGTCCAGTTGAAGCCAAGGTGGCGAAGGGGGAGGTGCGTCTACTATGAGGCATGCGCGGTAGGAACTAAGATGGTGACCATAAAGGCCTGTCTGTCCAGCCTGGGGAAAGGATTGGGTTGGACAAGGGACAAAGGACCTGGGAAAATCCAGGAAAGGGGTTGGGTAGGGGGTGATCCAATGCCAACCCGCGAAGGACTGGGGAGTTGATTGATAAGTTTGAAAAAAGCACCTGGTCCTTCCCAAGCCTGAGATAATATATCCCAAGCTTAACAATAACACACGCTCGTTTGTTCATTCACACGTTGTCTCTCCATAGCAACCATGTGGCCCTAGCAGTCACCTGGGGTCCGGCAGCCACGAGACTCCAAGTGCGGGCCTGGGCACAGTGCCAGCCAGGGTGCAGCTGGGAACAGGCTACCCTGGCCGGATGGGGACAGACGTGGACTAAACTGGACCAAGCTTCTGTGTGGCACAGAACTTTTGGGCCTTGGCCTTTGTATGGAGCTTGATGAAGATGGGAGCTGGATTTTTTCTGCAGGGGGATGGATGGCGATGAGACACGGGCAACCCAGGGGCGGTCCTTTGGTTTTGCATCTGGTGCCACAATAAACCTTACCAGTCAGCCTTATCCTCCTGCATGTGGGTCCCTGGCACGTTTTCCTTGTGACTCCGTGAGAGGACATCATGTCCACCAGCAACAGGGTCATAGAGACATGCCAAGGATTTAGAATTGGCAGGACTTGGCTACAAGTTTAAGGAGGGCAGGCAAACACTGAGGGAAAGAGAAGCTGCTGGAGGAGCTGGAGTGCGGGGTGAAGGGCCGCTGCTCCCCGACCGCCGAGTTTGCGGCGCCCACTGCCAAAGCACGTGCTCCCACTAGGCACGTGCAGTCGAGAACCGCCACAGTTGGAAGTAACTGAGCCCAAAGCAGTGGGTGAGGTCGCCAGGGGTGAGAGGACGGGCAAGGACCGGTTAGCGGCACGCTGTGCCGCTTAACATGCTGGGGCGGGAAGCAGAGGCTTTGAAGAGAACCTCCAGGTAGCGTCGAAGAGGAAGAGGGCACAAGGAGGCCAAGGGAGGAAAAAGGTCTAGGGGAAAAAAGTGCCTTCAGTGGTGGCAAGTGCTGCAGACAGGTCAGCGTGGGGATTCGGTACTTTGGGTTCCAGAAGGTGAATTGAGTCCCTGTCAATGACATACATGTTTATGGAAAATATTAAGTTAGAAAATTTGGGAGGTGAGACAATGAATACCCTCTCCAGAGAGGGCTCCCGGTCATGTCACTTTATGCCTGTCTGATCTTGAGTCATCCTCTGCCAGGAAGCTCCATCTTCCAAGTTATCAGTGAAATGACTAAAAGGATATCACAAAGTAGTGGGAAGTTAACTAGAAATGAGGAGAGAGCAGCCGTCCAGGTCTCAGGACTTCAAAGAACTTTTGCAAGGGGCGATGCAAGCAGGAGTGAATCTAGAGACGTTCCTGCAGGCACTTAAATCAACGCAGAGAACAAGTGGACTGGACCCTCGGCAAAACCCCAGCACACTGCATGCTTTCAGGCTCTTGCGCCGCCACGAGCAGGGGCGCCTCAGGTGCTCTGCCGGGCACGAGGGCCCCTGAAGGGAGTAGGACAGACAAGGTTTCTGTCCTCAGGGCGCTTGCCTTCTAGTAGAGAGGTGGGCGAGAAACAAGCCAATAAAACAAGTAAATCGCAGAGTGTGATACATTCTATGAATGAAATAAACTGGAATGAGCCAGTAGAAACTGGAGAAGGATTACTTGAGATATACGGTATTGGTTGATCTTGCTGAAAAATTTCCAGCTTTAGTCACATAGATTTTATGTGCCCTCATGGTTTATGATTTATCGCATCTTGCCCGGGTAGAATTTTCTCCTGTTACGTTTCAGACAGCCCTGGCTGCCCAAGGTAGGCGTGGTGGGGGAGGGGTTGCGGAGAGAAGAATCCTGTGATATGCTTCCTGAGGCTACACCCTGATTCCCTGGCTCAGAGCAGCAGGAACTGGTGGCAAAGGCAGTCACTAGGAAGCTGGAAGGGGAAGGTGAGCAGGTCTCACTTTAACTGTTGGTGTGCCTGGCTATTGTTTGTGTTGGAGCAGAACCCGCTCCTCACTTCTGATCACACCTCCTGCTCCCGCCACAGAGGGAATGCTCAGTCCAAGGCCCTCCCAGTGTTTTTCAAACTGGAGGCATGGAGGACCCTTCTCCACTGGCTGGGCGTGAGGACACGAACTCAAGGATGACGGTGCCTTTTCTGTCCTGTGTGAAGAGGCTTACCTGCAGAAAGCAGGGACGAAGCCAAAACACCCAGGACGGCAGAATAGGAGGTGGAGAAAGAGAGACCTGCTGTTCCAGCTGTCCCCGCAGCCGGGCCGCCCTCTTGTATCTTGTGGTTTGGCTGTTTTGAGCCTCTTCCCTTTTCTTGCCTAAGCTGATTCCGGCTCGGGCTCTGCCATTTGCAACTAGTGTGTCCTAATCATTATGCTGTAACTGAAGCCACACGCAGCTGGGATGGTATCACAGTTTAGCTCTGGAGTGGAGGTTGTGCTGAGCAAAACAAGGGCCCCTCAACAGTGGGCTTTGGCATGTGCAGTTCGACCAGTGAGAAGAGAGGGGACCCCAGACTAACCTCAGCGGCAAAGATCCCTGCCGTGTTTGCCTCATTCGGAGGTCTTGGCTCCCCACAGCTCTCAGGGCCAAAAGGGACCTTGGGGAGTGGCTGCTTATTAGCTAGGATAAGCTAAGCTGCTGCAACAAAGAGAACCAAAGATGTATACTGGCTCAAGCATAGATATTTATTTCTCATTCACATGACAGACTGCAGCATGTGCTCTCAGTTGGTAGGTGGCTCTCTCCCATATGACGGTTCAGAGATCCAAGATCCAGCCTATGGCTCTACCGTGTCCTAGCGGTCATCTATATCTTGCTAGCACAAGAGGAAAGGTAATTCTCAGAAGCTTTGGCTGGTAGTGGCGCAAGGCACAGGGCCCTTCAGGTTTCATTTTTACTGCTAAGAACTAGTCACATGGCCATATTAAACTGCAGTGGATGCTGGGAAATGCAGTCTAGACTTGCAGCTTGTTAAAACCCCCCATTGCTACAAAAGGAGAGGATAATTTTAGTGGGCAGAAAAGTCTGACTTTCTGAGAGGACTAAATGGTAGGCACTCAGCTGCTTGGATTCTAGTTCCAGATCAGGGTTTCTTAATCTTGACACTACTGACATTTTAGAATGGATAATTTTTTGTGGGGGAGAGGGAGGCTGCCCTGTGCATTGTCGGGTGTTCAGAGAGTTGGCTCATAATCTATTCACATAGATAAGCATCGCATAGTACCCACTAGACAAAAAGCCCTGGCCTCTGTCTGCTTGGTGCCAGGCGCACCCCTTCACCCACTCCCCCAGTCCCAGTCAAGACATCAAAAATGTCTCCAGACATTGTCCAGTGCCCCCAGCACAAAAAGTCACCCCCAACTGAGAGTTCTTGCTCGAGACAATGAGGGCAATAGTCAGAGTCTTCTGTCACCTGGGGATGGAATGTGGTGGAATAACCGCGCACACACTCGGTCACTCGGGAGCTCATGGTGTCGCTGCTAGTTTTTGTTCACAAGGTGGAGAAATTAGCTGAGGTGCTGACATGCAGTTTCAGAGACACTGGGAGTGACGGGAACTCCAGCCCTCAGCCTCCTGAGTACATGACAAGAAGAACGGTTAGGAGACCCTGCAAGGTCTTGTCACAGCCAGAGTCGCATGCAAAGAGATGCTCTGCTAAGCCTTATAACTTCACTCAGTGCAAAACTCCTACTGGCTCGTTGGCAAAGAACCGACCTTCTAAGTGATTTGGTGCGCATTCCCTGAGATTCGTGAGAAATCAGATTTTTCGATCCCTTATCTGCCACAGGCAACGCTTTTTTGGGCACCTGGTGAGTCTTGTCCTGTACAGCCATGGTGAACTAGAGGGAAATGGGCTCTCCTGGAACAAACGGGGGATTCCTTGCGGCCTGGTGAAAACCGGAAGGCCAACTGTCCGTCCCGCAAAGCGTTGGGATGCTAACAGTTGGCTTCACCTTGTGGAAACCCAACAGCTGTTCTGACTCCGTAAGAAAGAGGTTTTCTGTCTGGGGCCGCTGGCGATTCCTTCATATTCTGTGAACGTCTTTGGGACAAGCTTCAGGGTTTGGGTAGTTGTCCCTGACAATGAACCCTAGGTTTGCGTTAGCTGCCAGTATAAAGTACAGTTGACTCTTGAACAGTGTGAGTCTTAGGACACTGACTCCCTGTGCAGTCAAAAATCCAAGTATAACTTTTGACTTTCCCAAAACTTAACTGCTAATAGCCTACTGTTTCCTGGAAGCCTTCCTGGTAACATGGTCGATTTAACACATATTTTGTATGTTTACACATATTATATACTGTATTCTTACAGCAAAGTAAACTAGGGAAAATCAAATGTTAAGAAAATCAAAAGGAAGAGAAAATAGATTTACGGTACTCCACACATTTATTGAAGAAAATCTGTGTATAAGTGGACCCATGCAGTTCTTACCTGTGTTGTTCAAGGGTCAACTGTATTAGTTTCCTGATTCACTGGGAATATGCAAGGTTTTTGAACATTAAGTAAAATTGGTTACATAAGCCTTTTTTTATTCGAAAGCTACTTGATTGAAATGAAACACAAGGTCAGGAACAATAAAACTCAACTTGAAATCCTGCTGAGAAAAAGGGATAGAGAAATTTTCTCTGCTGCTGGAGTTGCACAAAGTCACAGGCTCCGGTCAGACAGATTTGTGTGCAAATAAGGAAATACTCTCGATTACGAGGCACGCGGGCCTGGATGAGCATTTGCTCTCTCACAGACGTGTGTAAGTGTTCTCTCCCAGCGCCTGAGGACTCTAGACTCTTCACCAGTGGCTGTTTAGTCTAAGAACAACAATAAAAAATGGGATAACTAACGTGTGGTGCTGAACGATGGCTTTGGCGCAGCTCAAGCAGCCCCCTGCGGCCCGGCCTTTGCCTCCCTCCTGAGCCCTGCTGGCTCCCATGCCGGCTGCTCGGCCCCCCAGAGCCCCGCAGAGCCCGGTGCCGGTCATGAGTGCAGCCGGATGCGTCAGGCCGCGGGCATTGCTCATGCTTCTCCCGCCCCAGCTCCCAAAGCTTGATGACTACTGTTCCAGGTTTCAGGATTCAGGTCACATACTACGGTTTCCAGAAAAGATTCCTCGATTTCACTGTGGCCTTTCAAGAATGGCCCTCGTTCCTCTGTGCCCTCCTGCCATTATTAGGCCTTTGTCCCCCAGAACTCTTTATGGCACTTTATTTCTTGAGTTGTTTAGGCATCTGCGTCACCTCTCCCCTGAGGGCAGGGCCTGACACAGGGTCCAGAGAATACTTTTTCAATGGACGTTTATTGAACAAAGAAATAAACTAATTTTACGGCAAATGCAAACACTGTCATGTGGCTCTCCTTTTTTAAAACTGTGGTAAAATATACCTCACATAAAATGTACTGCCTCAATCATTTTTAAGTCCACAATTTAGCAGCACTAAGCACAGTCGCATCGTTGGCAACCCTCACCGTCACTCAGCGCTAGAGCTCTTCCAGCTTGTCAACCGAAGCTCTGCACCCGTTAAACCTAACTCTCCATTCCCCTCCTCCCGCCCCCCAGCTACTGGCGGCCAGCATTCTATTCCTGTCTCTTTTCTGTCATACTCAGGACAGGCCCGCATTCTGGGTACTCACGTAAGTGGACTCACACGGCATTTGTCTGTGACCAGCTTATTTCCCTCACCACAATGTCCTCAAGGCTCGTCCCTGTGGCAGCTTGTGTCAGCACTTCCTTCCTCTTTAAGGCTCGGTGACATTCGATGGCACGGATATATCACATTTGGTTTATCTGTCCATCTGTTGATGGACACCTGGATGGCCTCCGCCTTTTGGTCACTATGAATAATGCTGCTGTAAACGTGGGTACAGAAATACCTGTTAGAGTCCCCGCTTTCAACTTTTGGGGGTATGTACCCAGAAGTGAAATTGCTGGGCCCTATGGTAACTCTGTGTTTATTAATTTTTTTGAGGAACAGACATACTAGTGCAGGCCAGCATTTTACACACATTATTTCACTTAATGCTCATGACGGCTCTGGGAGGGAGGACAATTGTCACTCCTTTCTCCACAGATGAGGAAACGAAGGCAGCGAGAGTCAACGCGCCCAGTTTCATAGAGCCAGCCGGTGGTAGAGCTGGGGGTGGGCTCACAGTCCGCTTCCCAGGGGCAGGCCTCGGAGCCCTGCGCCACCTCTGCTCTCCTCCAGGAGGGTGGACGGCTCCCTTGCTGCGACAGGTGAAGGCACACCCTGGACAGCGGCGGGGAGAAACTTTCTAAACAGGAGGCATACTGCTCATGAGTGGTCAGCCAGGGTAGCTGTGTCCAGCTGGACCCCAGCCCTTCACTGGCAGGGCTGCTCTGCATTGAGGCTGTAACATGCTTTCCAAACCAGGAAAACATGTCTCAGGAGGAGATGGGCTCATGGGCTCATGGTCAAGTTCAGTTACAAGTTCACCGATTCAAACTCTCAAAAACAATGTGGTTGCTGTGCGTTCCTCTTAGGTAGTATCTTAATGGGAGGTCCTTTCAATGTGGAACAGACCTCTGATTTTGAAATTCAGCATCTCTTTTAGTGCTTCCAGGCATGAGGGAGAGAGTTGGCTCATAATCTGTTCAGTCGTTCAGAAACAGCGCCTTCGCCATCGACCACATTGAAGATTGGGCAGCTGATGGAACTATCTGGTAAATGGTGGCTTGAACACACAGGACCAGACACAGCAGTGCGTCAGTGGACACAAAACTTCCCTGGCTCAGTAGCCACCAGACATAGAAACCTGGGGCATTTGAGGAAGGTGAGAGATCAGATGCAGAGTTCATGCTTTGATGCACCTTCTCTGCTTCAAACATACAACAGTGACAGAAAAAATATTAAAATAAAAAATCCAAAATATTTAGATGAACTTAAAGGCAAGATGAATACTTGAAAGTAGAAAGGCTTTGTAAAGCAGGAGACTACAGCCTTAGGTTGGCTGTACTTTGGGCCAGAAGTCGGTAGAACTGGCTGGGAGTTTGAATCCTATGGGATAAAGGACTAAAAATGTCCCACCCCAGGCTCACTGCTGGAAGTGCAGGCCAGAATAGGTCATGAAAGGAAGTTGGGAAAAAATAAACAACTATTGCTGATCACCACATGGGGAGATGACATTTCATAAGCTGTAAGTCTAGGGAGGCAGAGAGGCAGATGAGCATCATAGCCAAGTCACCAGTTGGTATACAATTGACTCTGTGAAACTCTAAAACCATCAAGGGGCAGGAGAGCCCCAATATGTCATTGTAAGATTGTGGCTGAGCCAGGGGTCAGATGAAGCAGCTGCAAAACCACTACACAGAGAAGCGTGAGACTAATGTAAGAAAGAAAGAAATTCAAACTAAAAACTCTCACCCTGGCTGGTGTGGCTCAGTGGATTTAGTGCCGGCCTGTAAACCAAAGGGTCGCTGGTTCGATTCCCAGTCAGGGCACATGCCTGGGCTTTGGGCCAGGTCCTCAGTAGGGGGCGTGTGAGAGGGAACCACACGTTGATGTTTCTCTCTTTCTTTCTCCCTCCCTTCCCCTCTCTCTAAAAATAAATATTAAAAAAAAACTTTCCCCCAAAATAAAAAATTGGTATGTGAATGCGCTTCAAATTCACTCTTTAAAACAGACTGAAGACTTCAAAATAAGTATGTCATGCTCAGAGAGACTCAAAAAGTAGTAACTTCATTTTTAAAAAGAGCAAAATATTATTGAAAAAGCAGTCGGACACAAAACAGGAACAGGTGATGCTTAAAAGAAACAAGGAAAAGATCTTCAAATTTTGAAACTGAAAAACAGTCATTGAAATTTAAAAAATTATATATGGGATAAACGACACTGGAGAGGCTCAGAGAGAAAATCAGCGAATTGAAAGAGAGGCCGAGGGAAAGATGGACACGGAGATTAACTGCATCTACCTTTTGGAGAAAACCAGCACGCTGGCCTGGGCCACACGGGCATGGCCCTTGTGGTGACTCCCGCCTCGGACCACTGTTCCTCCCGGAGGGGCCCGCGGATGCCCTGGGTCAGCATTTCCGCCTGCGTCCAGTGGGAGCCTCTCGGGGCTTCGGGCCGCCTTCCTGTCCGCAGAACGGTCGCCCTGGATTCCCGCCGCCGTGCCTTGGGCGAGCGCGGCCTGCAGAAGGCCTCGGGGAGTGCGGGCGCGCAGCGGGGAGCCCACGGAGAGACCTGTGCCGTCTTTGATCCGGTGCACCTTCCCATCAGGTGGGTCTGGGCAGACTTAACCCATCTCTGATTTTTTCTTTTTTTCACATCAACGCGTTGTGGTACCTGTTAATCTTTTCCTAATCTTGTTGCTTTAGCCGTGTATCTAGAAGAGCCTATGAATCTCCAAAAGTCGTCTCCAGGAGAGAAAAACCTCTAAATGTATGTGCAGAAAATAAGATAACTTCTCATTCTCTCTGGCTCGGGGGTTTTGCCTCACACCGAGGAGCAGGGAAAGGGGGCATTTACATATGCTAGGTTCCTCCTGGGAGTCCGGGTGGACGTAGGCTTGAGGGCGCGGGGAGGAGCCGTGCCACGTACCCTGTACAGAACGCATGCACAAGGAGATGAATGCCCAGGAGATAGTTTCACCCATAGGAGCAGACGCTTGAAAAGGTCTTAAGACCCCTTCTCTAAACAGTCCTCTAACCAGTGGTTGTGCACAAATCATTGCGTTCCCCGTGTCTCCTTTCACATTCCTCTTCCGCTGGCCCAACAGGCGGCGCGGGCGCACGCGGTGGAACCCGCTCGGAAGGCCGCAGGCGCGGGGCGCGGCCCGGGCGGTCGGGAACTCCGCCGCGGGCCGTCTCTTCCGTCCCGTGCGCGTGCGAGGGAACGGAGGGTCGCGCGTGCTAACGGGCGATTTTACACGTTCACTTTCAGCAAATCGTATCCAGTAACTTTAATTTACTGTTCTCGTCTCTGTTTTTGCTCCGATTCGGAAAACGAAAGCTTCCTGAACCAATGAGATAGTAAACTCCGTAAGATAGAACAACACCCTTAGCTTTACTGAATAGCAGAAATCTAATTCCGTTCACGTCTTTGCCCGCCTTTCAGCCCGGCCAAGGCTCGGGTGCCATGACTCCTCAAAAGCCCCTGGGCGTCGGCTGG
Source organism: Pteronotus mesoamericanus (assembly GCF_021234165.1). NCBI lineage: Eukaryota > Metazoa > Chordata > Mammalia > Chiroptera > Mormoopidae > Pteronotus > Pteronotus mesoamericanus. Next base: position 3,601,561 of record NW_026555090.1, read on the forward strand.
GCCTGGGCCAGCGCGGGCCGTCCGCTGCTGCGCCGACGCGTGTGCCCGGCACCGCGCGGCGAACGCCGGGCTGCAGGAGCCACGGGGCCCGGGGCGACGCCGGGACGGGGCGCCGCGCTCAGGCGTGCGGCCGGGCTGGCCAGGGGCAGGGGCAGGGGCAGGGGCAGGGACCGAATGAAGACGGCAGCACAGCCTCACACGTGGGGAATGTTCAGGAAATTCACCGACACGGCCATAAACGGCGCTTCACCTGGGGAAAGCTTGCTCGCGGGCGCGGGCGCGGCAGCGCGCAGGTCCCGGTTTCCGGGGAGCGGCCGGGAGCGGGGTCTGAACGTGGGCTCCGGCGCGGCCTGTGCGCAGGCGCCGCTGTTCTCGCTCGTCTCAGGCTTTTCACAGACGAAATCACGCAGAATCAGACCTAGGACTGGCACTGTGGTCCAACTGTTTTCTGAGACAGCAGTTTTGATGGCGCAAATCTAAGTTTCAAAACAAGCGTTGTAGAAGAATGGACTGTATTTTAAATTTTGAAATGTTGACCGATTCTAGAAGTTTCACTAGTATCTTATTTAATATTTTGATTCAATGCACCCAAAAAGATGATGTGATGAACAAATCATGTGATATTACCTAGGAGTTTAAGATACTAAAATAAAAACGTGATTATAAAATTTTAATGGCCACACACACACACAAAGAAGTTCTGAATGGTGATTCAGGAATTCCTCATAAATTTCCCAGATTTTGCGCCCACAGGAAAAAAAAAATCATGACCAGCTTGATGTTGGAGAACAAAGAAGAAATAGAGAAAAGTTTAGACTACTATATTTTAGAACCAAACAAAACTTCAAAACTTACCATGAGATTAAAGGGTGGGTATTTATTCATCAGAATACATAGATTTAGTAATTAGATTGGGAAGATAACTTAATGTTAGGAACATAGTAACAGCTTAATGTGTCTGTATGTACTTTTTTGCACTAAGAGGTTATTTTTTTTTAAAGATTGTGTTTATTTATTTTTAGAGAGAGGGGAAGGGAGGGAGAAAGAAAGAGAGGGAGAGAAACATCAGTGTGTAGTTGACTCTCATATGCCCTTAACTGGGGACCTGGCCTGCAACCCAGGCATGTGCCCTGACTGGTAACCAAACCGGGGACTCTTTGGTTTCTTTGGTTCGCAGGCCAGCACTCAGTCCACTGAGCCGCACCAGCCAGGGCAAAAGGTTATTTTTAAGTTTATTAAACTAAATATCATTATAGTTTTAGCAAATACATTTCTGACTTTACAGAAAGCTTGAATTTTCATGATTATACATTAAAAACATAGCCCCCTTTTCCTTTGACTTGCTGTTTCACAAACGTCGGGGAACACACCACGGGGAGGGCCTCTCACACCAGCACCGCGTGGGACCCTCCTTCTGCTGTGCAGCGCGTAGTGACAGCTAAGTGACCAGGGCACCTGTGGGCTCATCTTCGGATGTGCATTGAGGTACGAGTCTCGGCTGAGAGTTGTTGTGCATACTTCATGTGATTTCTTTCTGTTAAAAATCTTCAGAGGTCAAAGTGGGCCTGAATAATCATATCAGTATTTGTCCATTAATTGATAATCATAAGATTTTTCTTCACTGGGAATTTCCTATTAGTTAGGAAGGTGTGTGCTTTGGTGAAAAGGTTTCCTCACAATTTTTCATAAAACTGTAAAAAGATAAAATATTTTTCTAGAGCAATTCCCTGATCTGATCTTTCCAGTTGTCTTCCCCTATCCGTGGGGGCTGCAATCTAAGACCCCCCCAGAAGCCTGAAGCGGGTAGTACCAAGCCCTGTATGTACGTACACACTTATGATAAAGTTTAATTTATACATTAAACAATTATTTCACAGATAAACGATTCATTCTTACTGTAGATCTTAGCAACCTCAGGAATAGATTTTTAAAAATCTTTTCTTATCAAGGTGAGAACTTTTACCTTTTCACTTGAAGGATACACTCGATGGCCTCTCTCTGGCACATCCGAATGGCCAGCATCACTACTTTTGTGCTTTGGGGCCATTGTTAAGTAAAGTAAGGGTGACCTGAACACAGGTGCTGTGACACCGTGACCGGTGTCTGATAACTGAGACGCTCATGAGGGGACCGATGGTCAAGGGATGTGTTTGACAGGGAGACGCTGGACAGAGGGAGGAGTCACGTCCCGGGTGGGATGGAGCAGGGCACGTCAGGATTTGCTCAGAGCGGCCCGGCATTTAAGACGTATATGTTGTTTATGTCTGGAATTTTCCATTTAATATTTCCGAACTGTGGTCAACTGAGGGTAAGTGAAACCGTGGATCAGGGGACTGCTGTACTAAAACCTACTTCGCTTGACAAGGGTGCCTCATTCAGGGCATCCAGGGCTTTCCTCCCATAGTAGGCCCCTCGGGTGGCAATAAAGGACAAACTGTGACTTAACACTTTCCACAGTTAGTACCTTTACAGCATCTTTCTCTGGTGTAAGCACTCAATGTAGAATAAATTTAACGCTCTAAGTGAAGATTTTCTCACATATAATGCATGCATAAGATTTTCTTTACTGTAAGTTTTTTATGTTCAAAAAAGATTTTGTGATCATGGCAACACATCCAACTTTCATGAAACTCAGAGTTTTCCCCTTGTTCGCACACTCTGATGGGAAGTAAGGGATGATCTTCTACTAGACACACCGGCACTTGGTGTGGAGACAGCCTCTCTCCGCATGCACCCTCTGAGTCGCTGTGAGTCGATCTGGGGCTGAGGCATCACCACAGTCCTTACACTCGGTTTGAAATAATCTATTCCAGGTGAATCCTCTGACGACACATGAGAGATGAGAGTTGGCTGAAAGCATTCCTTCATTGCCGACGTTCAAAGGGTCCCTCGACGGTTTGAATTCTGTGATGTAGTGTAAAGGTGTGTATTCTGCTTGAAATATTTCTGCATATTTTGAACTGAAAAGGTTTCTCTGCAGAGTAAATTTCCTAATGTTGAATAAAATATGAATACAAGTATTTCCCACATTTATTACAATCTTAAGACTTGATAATTTGCTGGATTCACTCTGAGAACCCAGGAAAACATTTACTTATGCTTCCCAGTTTAGGGTAAAGAACACAACCCAGGAACAGCCAAATGGACAGATGTAGGGATGGGCGAGGTAGCGGGGAGGGGCGCAGGGCTTCTAGGTCCGCTCTGGGCCCATCAACTTCCTGGAGCCTCAGTATCTCGCCGGTGTAAAAGATCCCTGAATCCCTGTTGTTATAGGGTTTTCCTGGAGGCTTCATTACTGTGAGATAATAGAAAATATATATTCTGGTCCCTGCTTGACACAGGCTCCTAAACCCTTGTAAATTCCTAAGTGATAAGAGCACCAGGAGCGCCTTTTGTTCCAATGAGGGGACCCTGGGTGGCTGCCTGATGGGCTCATCACAACGATCCAGGATTAGAAGCTTGGAAGTTACAGCGCTGCCCCCAGCTCTCCCCGGAGGGAATAGGGGCTGCAACACGATCGGTCGCGCCAACAGGCGGAAGCTCCATGAAACCGTAATAGCAGGGGGTTCACAGAGCTTCCAGGTCAGTGAACTCAACCACGAACCAGGAAGATGACACACCCCCATTCCACGGGGACAGACGCTCCTGAGCTCGGCACCCTCCCAGACCTCGCCTTATGTACCTATCTGGTCATCTGTGTCCTTTATCGTAGCCTTTACTGAACTGGTGAATGTAAGTGATTGCGTCCTTGAGTTCTGTGAGCTGTTCTTGCAAGTTAACCTCACCTGAGGAGAGTCCTCAGAGCCTCTGACCCGTAGCTGGTTGGTCAGAAGCACAGGTGATAACCTGGATTTGCGGTTGGTGTTGGAAGCCCCGAGTGCGTGTGTTTGTGGGGAGCAGTCTCCTGGGACCGAGCCCTTAGCCTGTGGGATCCGACAGTCTCCAGGAAGCGTCAGAATTGAATTAAAGGACAGGACAGCCAGCTGGCGCTGCAAGGCACTGCTTGGTGTGGAGAGACCTCCCCACGTTTGGTGACGGAGTGAAATGTTTTGTGTGAGTCGGGAAGGAGTTGCACAGGAGAGAACAGCAGGGCCGGGATACTGGGTTTTTTTCCCACAGAGGAGGTGGAACACTGGGTTTTTGCTTTACAATTACATAGGCACAAGTGACTACGCCACTGGGACGGGCGAGGAAGCCAGCCCCTCGACACTCTCCAGAGGGCCGGAAAATCCCAACCCTCTAATCACATGGCCGATCCCCCTGAAACTAGACCCTCATCTTTAGGGGTTTTCCAAAAGTCACTCCATTGCTATAAAGGCAGGTGTTATAACAGGCAATGCCCTTTTTGCCTTTATCACTCACAATAATACCCAAGTATTGCAATAAACAATGCTCCCATTCTCTTAGGAAATTACAAGGGTTTTACGGGCTCTGGCCCGAGATGGGGTGAAGCCCAATACATATACATATTCCTTATCGTGCCTCAATAGCACAGGCATTGTGCCATTTAGATCTGTGTTGTGGCCTCTGCCTGGCAGCCCAGGCAAAGCAGCGGCACCCGCGCCGAGGGCAGGAGGGGAGCGTCCCGGCCCCGCGGGAGGCGGGGCGGGGGGGGGGCGGGGGGTGCCGGGGGCGGGGCAGGCGGGAAGGGGCTGCTTTTCTGGGCTGGGTTTTTTCACTGGAGGTTGTATTTACAAGCCCTGGAAATGAGGCTGACTTAAATCAATAGCCACATTATTTGTATTCGCTACTTTTTTACAGATTATCAGCAGCAAGGTTGAGAGCAAATCTTTACTTAGTGAATGTAAAAGGTTTGAACAAAGCTGTTCCTTTGAACACTGTGGATTTTTATTTGCTTTTGCTTTTTAAAGTTATCAGAGACATTTCCCCAGAATGTCTTATGCTTGACTTGGTAAAAATATATTTTTAAGAGATTTTATTTATTTATTTTTAGAGAGAGGGGAATGGAGGGAGAAAGAGAGGGAGAGAAACACCAATGTGTGGTTGCCTCTTGCAAGCCTCTTGCTGGGGACCTGGCCTGCAACTCAGGCACGTGCCCTGACTGGGCATCGAACTGGCAACCTTTGGTTTGCAGGCAGGCACTCAATCCACTGAGCCGCACCAACCAGAGCAGATTCCTACAGATTTAACAATTAGCTTTTCTCTTAGGTGAGTGATTGGTTAAACTATGAATCCACCCTACTTTAGTTCTCCAGGATATATCCATTTTCAAAATACAAAATTGCATTTTAAACATTCTCTTTATTTTCTTATGAGTTTACATATTTGATTTGTGAAAAACTGTAAATATCTACATTCATTGCACATTATAAATATGTTGTTACTTCTTAGACTATTTCTCGGATCCTCATAAGAAAAGTATACTGAGGAGAGGACAGCATGATAAGAAGGTTTAACCAAAGTTCAATATGAAAATATTTTGCTTATTTTCCTTTAAACCTTATTTCACATAGGATACAGCGTCATGCTCATTGTGTTATCATTGCTCTGAAATTGTGTTATCATTGCCTGCTGGTCACCCCAGCACCCCCTTATTTACTGAAGACTTGCTTACAAACTCTGGGCCCCAAGTCTTAGCTTCATGCCCAGTAAAGCTAATATCTACAGTGAGGAAGAGCAATCCCTGAATTTGGAAAGTAAAATGAGCCAAATGAACCTGTGCGTATTAGTTTCCTAAAACCACTGTAACCACCGACCACAAACTTGGCGGCTTGGGACAACAGAAACTTATTGTCTTACAGTTTTGGACACCAGAAGTACAAAATTAGTTTCCCTGGGACCAGATCAAGGCAGGACCACCCCGCTCCCGGCAAAGGCGCCAGGGCACACCCATCCCTTGTCTCTTCCAGCTCCTGGTGGCGTTGTCAGTGCTTGGCCTGTGACCGCATCCCTTCTCTGCCTCCGTGGTCACGGTGACTTCTCTTCTCCCTTCCTCTGATAAGGCATTTGTGATTGTATTTCAGGCAATCACAAACAATCCAGGATAATCTCCCCATTTCAAAATCCTTATAATTCACATTTGAAAAATCCATTTTTGCCATATAAAGTAACATTCACAGGTTCCGGAGAGTAGGATATTTCTGGGGGCCATTATTTAGTCTCCCACACTATGTATTAAGTTGTTAAAACATGCAGACAGGAATTTTTCCAAGGTACTTTAAAATGTATCAACTTGACTGTAGGGTATACCCTATGGATAGTAATAATTTTTTAACAAACCTTAAACTTTTCAATAATATGTATTGTTTGTGGTAGTGTTATCGGACTTGTTTATGTATTGTTTGATAAAGAAAATTAGTGCTTATATTGGCATCATTGAGAATTTGAGTTTTCAACATGGGCCAATAGAAATACAGATTTGGACTGATGCGTTAAGTAGAAAAATCTCGTCCTGAATTTGAATTGAAGTATCAGTTTAAACTCTAGCTCTACTTGGAAAAGGCCTGGAAATACCACTATTCATGAATGATGAACACCCGTAGCACCTAGGCTGTGGTCTCTAAATACTAGTTTTCATTAAAAAGAGTCAAGGGCTCCTTGAAGAAATGACTAAATCCAGGTCTGGAGGAGAAAGAGTACAAATGAGCCTGGTACACCTTATTTCAGGAAACAAAGTATTAAAGGTAACAAGTTTTGTGATTGGCTCAGGAACCAACTTAAGAAGACTTCCACGGGTCAAAGATGGGACAATTTGAGCATTAATAAGAACTGCAATGAATTTGAAGCACATTAAATAGTTTAACTACATGAACCCATACAACTTGTTAAAAAGCAAACAAGCTCGAAGCATCTGACCCATTCACTGCTTGATTTCTTGATTTCTTCGCAGACCCTGGTTTGATGTTGCAATGAGCATACTGTATTACCTGAGTTGGGTGGAACGAATACCCAATTGTATGACCTTAAATTGCACTGCAAAGTTGTAGCTTTGAGTAACTGCTGCTTGGCCACTGCTCACCCTTCGAAATCTGTCATTAAAGAGTGATGTCAGGCACGAAAGGGGCTAATTCTCAGGACGTTTAGGTGTAAGCAGGTCGTTGGTCAGAGGACAGGGTTTGAGCCAAGGCTGTAAATGTGAATGATCTCCATGCAAAGTCTCTTAACCTGACTTAAATCTGATTTCCTAGCTTTGTAAATTATTAAGCATTCAGTCGTGACCAAATAATTTTATTTCTAGTTTTATTTACAAAATAGCTTCTTTCTGCAAAAACCTGTTAAACTCGTAGTTTACATCATAACTGCTGATTTATGTACCTGCTGAAGGTACGCTTTTATCTGTTGTGGATTATAGCAATAAAGGAATCATTAGGGGAAAAAAGCAAGTAAACTAAAAGAACAAAAAATTCATTGGTCACTTTTGGAGTACCCTAGGGAACAAACTTATTTTGAAAGTCATTAAATAAAGGAACAAATCACATATTTATCACTTTCCTGTATATTCTGTACCCCATGGTAGCCCAGTAGTTGGTGAGGGGGAGTTTATAAATAATTCTATTTATTTTTTTCAAAGATTTTACTCATTTATTTTTAGAGAAAGGGGATGGGAGGGAGAAAGAAAGGGAGAGAAACATGGAACAGCTGCCTCTTGCAAGCCCCCTACTGGGGACCTGGCCAGCAGCTCAGACATGTGCCCTGACAAGGAATCAACCAGCAACCCCTTGGTTCACAGGCCGCACTCAATCCACTGAGCCACACCAGCCAGGGCAATAATTCTATTTATAAATGAAGAAGGAATTACAGGTTTAGAATATTACTATTTTGCAACCCTTCAGAATTAATAGATTTACATAGACAATAATTGCTTACATCACATAAAGAAATACAGACATCATATGCCTCCTAATAGAACAGAAATCTCCTATGAAGTATTTTGCCAAAAAAAAAATGAACTTCAGTGGGATCCAGTTTCTTGTGCTATCGGTGTATGGGGTACACATGGGGTAGAAGAGCATGTAAAACATCAGCTCAGTAATAAAGGAGAAATGTCAAAGGAGCTTATAGAATGCAAAAGAGACAAGTGACATGTCAATTAACTTCAAAGTATTCAACTTTCCTGGATCCTAACTCAAATAAACAGACTGTAAAGAATGCAAAAATTTACACCAAGCAGGGAAATCTAAACATTCAATTTTTGCTGTTAAAGAACAATTTTAAAAAATGCAAGAAAGATGGCTCACTATGTTTAAAAAGTCTCCATCTGTAGACATGCATACTGGAATGTTTACAGGTAGAATAACATTATGCTGAGATTTGCTTCAATAACGGACATGCGTCAGTGGTGGAAGTGTGCTGGGCCGTACATTGGAAACGGGATGGGATGTCAGGCACTTGGTTCTTTTGCAGACCAATGAGAAGGCTGCTGCAACCTTCTTGGAAGGAGATGATGGTAGCCCCTAGAACGGGGGCCAACGCGGTTACCTGAAGAAACTCCGTCAACAATTCCCTTCATCCCTGAAAGCCAAGCTCCCTAAAATAGCTCAGTCTCTGTTCCCGAGGGCACCTAAGCGCCCCGCGGTTCCCCTCAGCTCGCGACCGCAGCCTCTCCTCCTGGACGCAAGAGGGCGCCTGCCGGGGCTCGGAGACGCGAGGGCGGAGTCACAAAGACCGAGCTGCAGACCGCAGTTCCCGGGAACGCCAGCTCGGCTGTGCGGGGCTGGTGGTCCTGTGTCTAGGGCTGCAGAACTGTCGGTTGTGAAGACTCCGGAAGTCTGTTGCAGGAGGGTTAGTTCCTGCACCGAAGACCTTTTTGAACGAGCTTTAGGTCCGAACACTTCCTGCCGGACGTGAGCTGGGTCCCTTGGCCGTTCCCACCCAGCCAGACTGCGTGCTGCCGCCGAGGAGAACGGGGAGGGAGTCACCCTGCCACGTGGGGTGGGGGTGGGGGACTGGCAGCCCCTCGGAAGCAGAGGAAGTTGAGCATCGATGAGAAGTGGAGGCTACAAAGAGTTTTACAGTTAAGAGTGAAAAGAGGACTCATTTTCGAGCAGCTACCCTCCCTGCGGTCTTGTTGGAGTGAGCGACTGAAGTTAGGGAGCGGAGAGGGAAGTCCGTTTGACACGCGTGTTAGGAGCACAGTGCTAACTTGAATCCACGTTGCCTTGGGCAAGACTGGAAAACGAGTACGTGAACCCTGGCGACTCCAGAAGGGGAAACCATCTCCTCTGAACCCACTCAGAGAACGCTCTTAAAGGCAAGCCCATTCCCCACCTACCTCCTGCTTCCACTCTAACGTGAGGCGAGCGCTGCAGGCGCAAAGGCGTGGGGTGGGCGACAGAGGGCGTCATTGCTCGCCCAGACTTCTTTCCGCAGCCCTGACCGCTTGCTTCTTGAACAAACTTCACCGTCCTTGCCTTCCGAACCCGCGTTTCTGGTGATGTGCCCTTTCCTTTCATGCACAAAGCCCCTGACTCTAAACCCCCACCCCGTTGTGTAGATGCAGAGCTGGCTAGCTTGTTCTTTAAAGGGTTAATACTAAACAGTGTAGGCTTTGCGGTCTTTTTATGATTCACAACTTCGCCGTTATAGCAGGAAAGCAGCCATAGACAATTCTTAAACGAATGAGTGTGGCTGTTCCAATAAAACGTGGACACTGAAATTCGAATTTCACGTGCCAGGAGAGTCTTGTAATATTCCTGGTGTAGCTTCTGTACAGGAATGAGAGCATTCTTTTTCAGCCTCTGGGTTTACCTCTGATTTGGAATGACCTAAGATTTTTCTTCAGGAAAACATCTACGCCGTATGCTTGAAACAAGCAACTTCATTTTGCTTCCTATCTTCTATTGATAAGCCAGAACGTTCCCCGAATTCTCGGAGGGAAAAGTCTGCACAAGAAAGGGCACTTGGGGGACAGGTGACATATCGTGGGCAGTGGGCATCCCTGCATATTCGTGCTGGGTATGCCAAGGATGCAAGGTCTTAGCCATTCTTTACCTGAGCCATTTCTCAGGCTTGTGTTTACAGCAAGGAAGCATGGAAGGCAGTCTCCCTGGAGCATGGAGCATGCGCGCTTACCATTCGATGTAAAAGTAGTGAGCCCCTCAGGATCAGGGTTGCCCTCCTGTAAGGCAGCACTCTGTGTTGGAATCCATCTAGCCCACCTGTCAGCCTCTTGTTGGGGTCCGGGGGTGGGGTGGGCAAGGGTAATTGGCTTAAATGTGAAGTCTGGCTACTGCTTTTACCATGAGAAATAAAAGTTCTTTGGCTGAAACCCAGGAGTTTCAGGTTCTCTGTCTGTATCCATGAAATGACAACAGGCCAGTTTATCTTTTGTCAGATAAAATTCAAACCCTTCACAATTTGGTTAAGATATGTGAAATATTTTTTGAGAGTGCACTTTTGATTCTTTTGCAAAGTTCCCGAAGAGATGCACTAATCAAACACTTATTGAGGACACTGTGCTTGCTACAGGCGATCCAGACATGAACAGGACAGCCTTTCCCCTTCGGGGCACATTCTCCAGCAGAAGGACAGTCAGCCTTAGTTCCTCTTTCACATTCCAGCCCAGTCCATTAGCGTGTCCTACAGACTCCCTTCACAACACACCCAGTGTTGGGTCACTTCTTAACCAGCACTGTTTCTGTGAATCGCTGAAATCGCTTCCTGACTGGTTTCCCTGTTTCTGCCCTTGCACCCCTTGGAGCATTAGACTCAGGGGAGTTGAAGAAATTCCAATATCCAGGCTTCAACCCAAATGAAATACTGTACGTTGCCATGTATAAAGCACACCCACGTTTTTGGCCCAAACTTTCAGGAAAAAATCTGTAGTTTAATTTTTAAATTCAATTATTTTTATTTAGATAAAAAGCTGATTATCATATTTGTATATTTTGCATATGGATGTCATTGCTTTCTAGAGTTACACTTTTAACGCATAAGAATTAAACACATTTACATAGATAAGGAATTAGCACTACCCATGTATAATGCGCATCCTTTTCCCTCAGAAATTTGGGCAAAAAACGTGCCTGTTATACACAGCAAAATACAGTAATTCAATATTCCTAGAGGTGGGGCCCTGGCATTGGTACTTTTAAAAACTCCCCAGCTCATTCAAATGTATACCTGAGTGATATCCACTGCTGTTGACAGCAACCAGATGTGTCAGGTTTCAAGCACACTGTGGTCTGTACAGTTGTATATGGTGGTTCTAGTCAGTTCTCAGATTACTGCGGCAAAACTGTGCAAAGGACATTGAAAGGGTAAAATCAGGGGCAGGGTGAACACTTACCTGGCTACAAAAGAATCTAAAAAAGCTACTTAAAAGCCAGAAGCAAATTAGTGGCAGTGGGGATAGAGGCGAATGAACTGGAACACACGGGAGATAGAACCAGCAGGACAAAAGTAACTGCTGGTGAAGAAGAGTGGCTTCTTGCCTCCCAAAGTTATGGCGACTTAAAAAGGGGTTAAGGGGGTGCAAACAATTCAGTTTTAAATTAAACCACTTAAAGTGCTTGTGAGAGAATTCCAGGTGATTACTGACTGCATGGTTCTGAAACTTGGCACAGATCTGGGTAGAAGACCAAAACTGAAGGGGGTGGCGCTTCCTTTGCTGAGTCTCTCTCATTTAAAGATTTGAATTTCAGAAACTACGGGAGGGGAAGAAAACTTTCAGGGCTCTAATCAAAACACATTTATAACTTGTAGGTGCATACTTTTTGTGCTCCAAATTTTCATTTAACATTCACAGGAAGAACTCAATCTAGTGCCGGAGCAATGGGTTCCAACCCTTATTTGTCACCGTAAATGTATGTATATGACCTCAGGCAAGACACTTCGGTTCATGGGCGTCACCTTCTCTGCCCACACAGAGCACTCGGTTACTTACAAGCTTACACATATGTGTATACACATCACCAGAGGGCATATGCTCGCCATTTTTAATGGCTATATAGTGTCCTAGGGGACAGTAAGTATAGTGAAATAGAGAGTCAGGAAGAGAGTGACAGACGTAAGAGGACTAAGAAGAGTACATTTGCAGGGACAGATGCAAGCGAATTGGTACAAGATAGAGCCAAAGAATGAAACCTAATAGTCTTAAAGACCAACTAACAGTTTAGCAAAAAAACAAAACTCCCACCGCCCCCCCCACAAACCCTAGTGTTTAGATTTGCATAGAACAGATCCTCAAATTTAGATCAGAAAACTGCCTTAAGGAATGTGATGGGAAAGAAGTGTGATTACTTTGTAACAGTAAATTATCAAGACATATAACAGTTAAAGCACAACATAGTAGGTGCCATACATCTAGGGTTGCTCTTCACCTAACCTGCTTGCCAGGTCAACTGAAAACCTTCCTCCTCTGTGAAATTCCCTAATGGTCTCAGCACAGGCCTTTTGTAGTTAGGTTTGCTGCTTTCTTGTACACTTAACACTCCTATTCTCTCCTATTTAGTTGAGTATTTAACAAGATTTTGTTTGCTCCTGAAAGTTTCCCCCAGTATATAATTCTCCTTCACTACATAACTAGGTATTAGACAAGTAGGACTGTCTTAATGAAAACTGAGTTGAATGGCTGGAAAGGTTCAAAGGTTACTTGCTAATCCCACCCCAATGAGCGTGCCTAGTGCCCAGATCTTGTTTTCTAAACAGATGCCTATTAAAAAGAGCCAGGAATACCTGGAGAAATGGTTCATCTGGGGCATTGCAAGTGCAAGGTGAACCCAAGGTGTCTTCTGTCAGAAAGCAATTAAGTGCTGAAGGACCCGAGAGGGAATGTCGAAGGATTTCGGAACTCCCTGAAGGGCTCCAACTGCCAAATTTGGGATAATTTGAGCATTGGAAGTAATGATCATAATTTATCATAACACATTGAATTGTTTGTCATCACTGCCAGCTCCTTACTCTGACAATTCATAATTTAAGGAAAGGAATTGAGCCTGATCCTGCCTCAAGTGTATTCCAGTTGATGGAGAGAGGCTATTCCTTACAGAAGCATGCAAATCAAATGTGGAAAGAACGACAGAATTAGAAAAGTCACCATTTTGCAAACCTGGAGATAATCGATTCAGGCAGGAATAACTATCCGTGGATACCACAACCACAAGGTGAAAGTTGGGGGTAAACAGGCTCCCAACATGCTGTCAAGGTCTCAGCGCACAGATTTTCTAATTGTACCAGGAAACACATACCTTGCCATTGGGAAGATACAGTGGTGAACACCTCAACTGAGTGATCTAATTTTGCACCACTGACAGCCAACCAGGTATTAGTAAGACTTTTGATATGGTGCAATATGACATATATCTGAGAAGTGTTAGTTAAAACGTGTAACCCAAATACATCAAGCCTTTGGCCCTAACTGCTAATTTACAGAAACTACAGGAACAAGATAAACAAACCTCTCATCTGTTCACTGATTTGAAAAACTGACTGTAAACAATCAGTTAAATCCTGAATGTGAAATATTCTACAACTCACCTGCTCTATTAGAAAAATAAATTAAAAAATAAAAAAGCCCTGGGGGCAGAGTGAAGAATCAAAGTTGGGAGACTGTTTTAGAACAGACATAACAATCAAGCAAAGTGTGAAACTTGACTGGATTAACAGGGAAAATTTAAACATGGGCTAAGCATTAGATATTAGGGAATTACTATTCATTTTCTGAGGTATGTAATGGTACTGTAGTTATGTAAAAAGACTCAACTTAAGCATGAGATGCATGCTTAAGGGTGAAATATGTCTTTAACTTACTTTCCAATTGTTCAAAAAATATGGCAAAATGCAAACTTTGAAATCTAAGTGGCAGATATAGTTTATTATTCTTTAATTTTCTGTATATTTGAACATCTTTGTAATAAAAAGTTGTGGAAAATAAAAAACTTGAATTATATTTGGGCCAGACAACTGTAAAAGTGGAAAAAGTACACAAAGATCTAGGATTCTCCACTATTATTATTATATTATTTTATAAGGGCATCAATTGTTTCGGTGTATCAGTGGAAGACCTTATAAATGCATTATTTACATAAAACACATAAAAGCAGGAAATACAAATTAATGCAAAGAAAGATGCTATGGACTATAATACTTCACACATTCATTCGAAGAGAAAAAAGTGTTGTGTAAGGTATTAAGTGGCATTATAAAAACTGCATCTTAAGTACAATGGTTATCTTTTAACCTAATAACTATGGCATAAGCATAATTTGAGTATAATGCAAACTAGGACAATCTGCACTTTGCGAAGGGTGATTCCATGACGTCAAGGTTAATGAAGGTGAGGACAAGCGAAAGCAACTTCTTGAAGAAAACACTCAACAAGAAAGCCTTCAAGATGTCTTTCCTTCAGCACCTGTTTGTAGGATGTTTATATAAAGTCACGTCCAAATGAATACACATGGTTAACACGTTTAAACTGATAATTTTGGCGCCAGAATTTATACCAATTTTTTCTCTTCTAGCTCAGAAAAACTTTCAAACTTTCTGTGCAAAGCTGTCCCATAATTTCTTAGGAATATCCCCATTGTTGATATCTGAGGATTCTGGTTTTTCATTAAGTAGTTCCAATTAACTAACCAATTGACCAGTATTTGGTTAATATTTCTTCACATATATGTACAAAATATTCTACCAATTTTACTGCATTTCAGTTAATCCTCCCTTATCACTCAACTTATTCATTAATTCAACATATACTGACCACCTGCTATATATGCAAGGCACTGAAGAAACAAGAGCAGGATGAAGTCTCAGCTCTTGGAATATGGTCTTATATTCTGAAAGTGGAATGCTATGGATTAAGTGCAATAGTGTTTTTACCTATTTCTATTTGCATTTCTGCCAGTCTTCCTTTTATGTTGTTTAGGATTCTGACAAACTCAGTTATTACTGTTTAATGATTACTGCACCAATGATAGTTCCTGCACCTATACTTTTTCCAATGAATTTTTTTCTGATATCTTAAGACTCTACCCTATTTTACTTATCTATATGAAGGAAAACCGATTGATTATTCCTTTAAAAATCATTTCATTTTTTAGTTTCTTCTTGCAGACAACAGGATGAATTTTGCTTTGTATCCCGTTACTCTTATTTTTAGGTAAACCAAGTCCAATAACATTTCATGTTACGTTACCTATGTATCCTTTCCTGTCTTCATCTTGATTTTCTTCCCTGACCCACTCTCCGCACTGAAATCATATCTGTATTCCATTACTTTTTTTCTCACACTATTTAAGTGATTTTATTACTTCCTTACCTTAGGATACAGGGTCGAATGTGGCAACCTATTTTAGGTTTCTTATTCTCATTCACGACACACTTAAGCTCATGTCCTTACTTTAATCTTTCATTAGTGTAGAAAGCTTCTGCAGCACTACAGGAAGCCCGGAAAGGATCAGTTAGGAAATTTGGGCCCTGAGCACAGTAGGCACTCAAGAAACATGTTTTTCAATGGAAGAAATGGACTTTCTACAGTAAAACAGTCACAGGGGAACCTTAAGTTATATATTTTGGAGTCAGGTGAAGAAAAATGAAAACTATATTCTTATTTTTTTCTATAGGATAACAGATGTCAAAACCTAGAGAAATACAATAAAAAAATATAATAAAAATAAATAAATAAATAATAGAAAAACCCCCTAGTGAAACTAAGACTGTTCTAAAGATTAATTTAAGCGTGGCTGTTTAACTTTTGCCTGTTTCACTAAATTTGTACATGTCTAAGGGTTATATACACATTAGTTTCTCTATCTGAACATCATCTTTCATCAAGGCTCTCTTCCTTGAATACTTCAGTATTTAAAACAAAGTATAATTAAACAGTGGTCACACAGAAATCTTTAAGATACTTTCAAATTTTTCTCAAACCTGCTGGCTCATGACAGTTATGGCATAACACGAAAAGGAAGAGTCAAAAAGGGGAGGAACCCTTTACACATTTAAGGCTTCAAAGCTGGGAAGAAGTAAAGGCCTGAAAGCAGCTTTTCTATCACCCCAGGATTACTCTCTACTTGATGGAAGCTCTCACAAGTTAAATTCATAAGGCCTCACATAGTACTTGAAATACAGTAAGAGTTGGTGAGTTACAGGTTTCTGAGTACTCTTACTTTCACAGGGTTTCTTTCTGGAATAAATCAAATAAAGGTTAAGGAGTGAATGAAGTTTTCTTTTCAAATTTCACATTAAATTTATACAGGTTATATCCACATTATGAATATGGATACTTCTGCTCAGTGGTATCTAACATACAAGCATATTGCACTTCTTTTGAATAATGTGTTAACACTCAAGAGTACAGAATAAAATTTGAATGATTAAGTTGTAACACCTAAATACAGTCTCCCACACCTATTAATTACGATGTTTGGCACCTGTATGAACACGCTGATGCTGAATAAGGTTTGTACTCTGAGTGAAGGTTTTACCACATATGCGGCATGCATAGGGCTTCTCTCCTGTGTGAATTCTCTGGTGTTGAATAAGGCATGTTCTCTGGCTAAAATCTTTATCACATTCATTACATTTATAAGGTCTTTCTCCAGTATGAGTCCTCTGATGCTGATTAAGTGATGAGGAATAAATAAAAGCTTTCCCACATTCATTACATTTATAGGGTTTCTCTCCGGTATGAATCCTTTGATGCTGAGTAAGATTTGCACCCTGCCTATATGCTTTCCCACATATGTTGCATTTAAAGGGTTTTTCTCCATTATGAATCCTCTGATGTTGAGTAAGGTGTACACTCTGGCTGAATGCTTTTCCACACACACTACATTTATATGGTTTCTCTCCAGTATGTGTTCTATGATGTTGAGTAAGATTTGCACTCTGGCTGAAGGCTTTCCCACATATTTTACATATGTAGGATTTCTCTCCAGTGTGAGTAGTTTGATGCTGAATAAGAGTTGAGGAATGAGCAAAGGCTTTTCCACATTCATTACACTTATAACACTTCTCTCCAGAATGAATTCTCTGATGTCGAATAAGGTAAGTACTCTGACTAAATACTTTCCAACACTCATTGCATTTATATGGTTTCTTTCCAGTATGTATTTTTTGATGTTGAAGAAGGTGTGTACTCTGACTGAAAGTTTTCCCACACTCATTGCATATGTAAGGTTTCTCTCCAGTATGAACTCTCTGATGATTAATCAGTGATGAACTGTGGCTGAAGGTTTTACCACATTCCAAGCATTTATATGGTTTCTCTCCAGTATGTGTCCTTTGATGTATAGTAAGGTGTGCACGCTGACTGAAGTCTTTCCCGCAGTCATCACACTTATATGGTTTCTCTCCTGTATGAATTCTCTGATGTATAGTAAGGTGTGCTCTCTGGCTGAAGGCTTTACCACACTGGTGGCACTCGTATGGTTTTTCTCCAGTATGCATTCTCTGATGTGCAATAAGGGATGAGAGGTGCCTAAACTCTTTCCCACATTCTTCACATTCATAAGATTTCTCTTTGGTATGGGTACTTTGGTGTTTCATGAGGGATGGGTATTTCCTAAACTTTTTCCCACACACATTACATTTATAAGGCTTCTCTCCAGGATAAATTTTCCTATGTACAATACCATATGAGACATGATTGAAGGTTACCTTGCCTTCATTATATATAGAAGTTTTATCATCTGACTCAGTATCAAACTGTATAATTAGGTTTGAGTGCTTTTCAAAATGATTCCCATATATATCATATTTACTAAGATACTCTTCTGTAGGATCATCTTCTTGTGAAAAAACTGACTTCAAACAGAAATTTCTTTCTCCAGAGGGAATTTTCCTGAAGGTATCTGGTGCTTGAGTCTCTAATCTGTCACCATAGTCATTTGGTTCTTCCAATTTGATGGTCTGGGTTCCACCTGTTGTGAGTTTAGGAATGTTTTTAACTGGATTACCCTCTTGGGCTTCTGTTTCCTGTCCTGAAATGAAAATAACATAAAAAGTTTTCTCTATTTGAAGAAAGGAAATTGCCAAAACAGAAGTAAAATAATGAACATGAATAAAATGTTTAAAAAGTTACAGTTCTGACAACCTCCTAACATGGTTCTTAGCTTGGGAAAAAAAGAATGAAAGGGCAGAAAAACAAACAACTAAATCAAAAAAGGAATGGCTCCTTGCTGTCCAACACGGGCACAGACTGAATCCAATAGGCTGGGTCAGGTGAGAGAGCTAGCAATGTGCAGGGTAACTGGGATGACCTCAATTATGTAATTATGTATAATTATATTACATTTTAATAATGCATTCATAAAGCAGGCATGTTATCATCACTCCTCCCAATCTACTCTGCACAATCCTACATAATGTCAAAAAAGTAATTTCATGGAGTGTTCTTTGTGTTTAGTATAGTATATTTAAATGCAGTTTAAATATACGTAGTAAGTCTCCTATAGCCTAAACCAATGGTTTTCAAAAGCGCAGTCACCAGACTAGTGGCATACATATCACTATCACCTGGGAACGCGTTAAATTATTGCCTTTCACCCAGACATACTGAATCAGAAAGTTTGGAAGTGAGGCAGGGTAATCTCTTTTTCAGCAAGCCCTCCAGGTTGTTTTGATGCACACCAAAGTTTGAGGATCAGTGGCATAAAGGATAAAAGTTAGAGACAGAAGAAAAGTTCCAAACACCTCCAACTTGGCATTCAGTCCCCAAATATTCAAGGCTTTTCTATTCTACTATATCTTCTAGCATACCTCATATTCAGCTTAACTTAAAGTTCAAAGTTATTCACCTAACTTAAAACTATTTCCTCATAAACTTCTATAGGTACCATGCTAATTCCAGACTCTATACCTTCTCTTTTGCTACCCTCCTCATGTATTAGAAAAGCTCATGTTCTCTCCTTCTTAGAATCCTAAGTGCAGATTGGGCTCAATCACGTAAAATTGTTTGTTTTTTTTTAGATTTACTTTTTTTTAGAAAGAGGGGGAGGGAGGGGCAAAGGAAAGGAGAGAAACATTAATGTGTGAGAGATACATGGTTGCCTCTTGCATGCCCCCAACTGGGAACCTGGCCTAAAACCCAGCCATGTGCCCTGACTGGGAATCGAACCAGTGACTTTTGGTTTGCAGGCTGTCTATCAACCCACTGAGCCACATCAGCCAGGGCTAAAATTGTCTTTTTTGTAGGTCAATATGGCTGAGTACCAGCAGTTTTATATGGTTCAAACTAATATAATGATGGGTCCATGACAGAAGTTGGCCTTACATTATTATTTCATAATTTTGTGTGTTTCTTATATTTCTAACCTATGTGCAAACTCTGGAACTAACTTATGATTCTTTTATACTTCCTTCAGAAAATGGCCCAAGACTAGTTATGGTGGCCACTCAACTGAATTGGTAAAATAAGACAGTAACTCGTTGTAAAAAGGTGAACTCAAATGAAAGCAAACACACACATACACCAAACAAATAAAAAAACTCTGACCCCAAACCTGCCTGCCAAGCAATCAAATATATACAGGCAAACCTTGGCGATATTGTGGGTTCAGCTCCAGACCACCGCAATAAAATGAGTCTCCCAATGCAGTGAGCCACATGAATTTTTGGTTTTTCAGTGTATATAACAGTTATGTTTATATTATAGCCTATTATGCGTGCAATTTATGATATCTAAAAAATGTACATACCTTATAAGACACTTTATTGTTAAAAAATGCTAACCATCATCTGAGTCTTCAATAGGTTGTAATCTTTTTGCTGGTGGAGGGTATTACCTTCAATTTGTGAAAATGCAGTATCTGCGAAGCTCAATACAGTGGAGCACAAAAGTGAGGTATGCCTGTATTTGTTGATGCCTATCATGTTTCCATTATGATAGTTTAAAATAAATTTCAGTTAGAGGTCCTTTCTCCTTTGAGATCAGGTGGGAAACATATAACTTGCAAATATTAAGAATTATTTAAGGGAATATAATTAAATATGAAGTTTATAATATAGCAAAAATGATACTGAGTAGTTCAGAAACTAAGATGCAGATCAAAGTATAGTAACCACAAATGTAATTATTCAATAGAATCATCCATTAATAAAGGAGTAGCTAGGATAGGGGATAATGGAATATTGGTAATTGATAAAAATTCTTAGGTAGGTCTATGTATATTGATATGAAAAGGTGTGCAGGACATATTATTAAGTGAAAAAAAGAAGTATGTAACAGTATGTAGAGCAGGAACCTACCTGTGTAAAGATATGCTAAATGTCTTATAGATATGCACATATACACATTACATACTGTAATGATAATCTAAGGGGAGAAGGCTCTAGTCATGGGTGAGGGGAGGGAGACATATATTTTATCTGGCTTACTTATAGTGCTTGAATTTACAAACTATTTTCATTACTTTGATTTAAATAAAAAAATCAGAGTTGACATTAGAAAATGCTTAGGAATAATGTTAAATGAAAAAAAGCAGTATCATATATAGTGTGAAAACTCATTAGACGTAGACAAATATTATCAAAATGCTAACAATGAGATTATAGGTTTAAAAAATATCTTCTAGCCCAGGAAGCTCAGAGTCCCAAAGAAGCTGGATCCAAGAAAGAACACACCAAGCCACATCATAATTAAATTACCCAAGATTAAAGATAAGGAGAGAATATTAAAAGCAGCAAGAGAAAAGGAGACAGTTACCTACAAAGGCAATCCCGTAAGACTATCAGCTGATTTCTCAAAAGAAACCTTGCAGGCAAGAAGGGGCTGGCAAGAAGTATTCAAAGTCATGAAAGACAAGGACCTACATCCAAGAATACTCTATCCAGCAAAGCTACCATTTAGAATGGAAGGGCAGATAAAGTGCTTCCCAGATAAGGTCAAGTTAAAGGAGTTCATCATCGCCAAGACTTTATTGTAGGAAAAGTTAAAGGGACTTATCTAAGAAAAAGATCAAAAATATAAACAGTAAAATGACAACAAACTCACAACTATCAACAACTGAACCTAAAAAACAAAAACAAACTAAGCAAACAAGTAGAACAGGAACAGAATCACAGAAATGGAGATCACACAGAGGGTTTTCAGCTGGGAGGGGGTGAGGGGAGGCTGGGGGAAAAGGTACAGGGAATAAGAAGCATAAATGGCAGGTACAAAAGAGGCAGGGGGAGGTTAAGAATAGTGTAGGAAATGGAGAAACCAAAGAACTTACATGTAGGACCCAGGGACATGAACTAAGGAGGGGAATACTGGAGGAAGGGGATGTGCAGGGTAGAGGGGGAAAATGGGGAGAAAAAAATGGGACAAGTGTAACAGCATAAGCAATAAAAAATATACTTAAAAATAAAAATAGGGTTTGAGATCAAAATTTTCTAATATTCAATAAATTGGCTATGACTTTTGTTGCTGTTTACAACTGTAGTTATATTACTTTTATAGAAAGTTAAAAACAGCTTTTTCAAATCAGATTTGTTACTACCCCCACCAACAAAAAAATAAAATGAGGATGTTAATGGACTGTGTAGGTAAATATGTATATATGCGTGTGTGAGATACACTCACACACAAACTATAAGATAGTATCAGAAGCTGAGTTTAATTTCTATGTCATCAGAATCAGTCTATGACAGACTTTTATATACCTGAAAAGGTTATAATTAACAAGCATAAAGTAACAAGTCTGAATAATGACCATAAAGAAGTTGCAAGTATAAAACATACATTTTTAAAACAATCAGTTTATTGGAAATTCAGAAATTGAGATAATTAAGCTGGGTTTAAATACGTGTATATAACTAACCAGAAAGAACTGGTTAGAAGCAGTATTTGTTGGTCAACAGGGTGAAACAAGGGTATGTATAGCTCGAATAGATCAATGTTGACCCAGGTAATCAAGGATGGCTTTGAGGGTGGACAGAGGTATGACTGGAATTGAACCTCAAAGAATGGTTAGGTCAAAGTTCTGAGACAGGAATGGCCATCAAAGACTAATCAACGTTCCGACTCTATGTGTGAACTATCAGTTTCTACTACCCGAAATATAACTGATTAGATATCCTAACCAGAGATTCAACTTATCATACATCACTGAGATGGAAAGAGAGCAAAAAGAGATGGTTTTCAAGTTAAAAAACAAGACAGGAAATCAGCCTGGCTCCTTGTGATAGCTCCTTAATCCTGTTGATGACCTTAAGCTTCCCCTTTGAGGGCACAAGGGGCTCAGGGAGCAGAAGAAAAAGCCCGGGGCTCACCTAAGGAGGGAAGGCTGACAGGAGTCATTACATACTCTGTATAAGGACAGGCTGGAAAACAAGACGGAAAAACCTCACCTCTACAACGGAAAAAGAAATTTGCCTTTTTCAGTGTTGGCGCTCACTGGCAGAAAAATTTACCCTCAAACTCCATGACCATAAACTGCGCCCTCTTGTGGCAATCCCGCCCTAATTTATGCCACCTGAGCAATCTCAAGGACCGCTCCCCCGCACCCCGCCCCAACCCTCACGCTCGCAAGCCAACTTGAAGTGCTTCCAGACTGGCGGCGCTGCTCAGAAGTCTGTCCTGACTCTAGTCCAGGCGTATTTCTGCTATGCCACAAATGTTTTCTCATTGTTCAGAGGGTGCTGAAAACATTCCCCAAAGCATTTGGTGTGCTACAGGTATATTTTGTGTCACTCTGCCAACTAAGGCAAATAAAGCCATAAATTATGAGAAGAACAAGCTTTTCAATTAGTGTGACCCTTGAAATACCCAATGACCAGATAAACTTTAAAAAGGGATAAAGTTTAAATCAGATAAAGTTGAAAAAAGTAAAGTAAGTCACTCTAAGGTAGCATGTTACAGTCTGTCACTATTGTTTAATTTACTGTTAATGCTGTATTCTAGCATCAATATTGGTAGACATACTAGAAGTCGGCGCGTTAAAAAACAGGAAAGCAAAATGCAAAAGTGCACTTCTTTTGTATACAAAAGGAGATGTGATTTTATCTATGACTTCTGCAAACAGAAACAAAGAAAAGAAAATCAGAAACAAATGAACATGGTTAACTACATGGAGTGAATGGAAACAGGGCAGAAGAGATGAGTGCATCCCTTTCTACATAGTTTTGACTTTTGAACCATGTTAATGTTTTTACATACTAAAAAATGAGATATTTAATAAAAAAGAATCACAAACCAAGGAAACACTAAAACTGGGCACAGAATCAAACAAACTTAACTATATATGTTAAGAGAACTAGAAGGAAGAATTCAAGTAGCTTCTGAACCCCGTATTCTGTATAGCCTTAGTGGGATACATTCTAAGGACAAAAAGGAAATTTGAAGGAACTCTGAACCCAGATAGTCTATTATTGGTACTGATATTGATGTAATTCTCAAACCGTTTCTGTGTGCATTATATGACACGGCAAATGTGTGAATATACTGATGTTGTTGGGAACCAGGTTATTCATCACATGGGAAAGGAAAGACAAAATGGAGGGATACGGGAAAAGTTAGAAGGATAAATTCAGGAGTCTGAAACTACATACATAATACATATGGGTTGGCAGAAGTAGACTTCAGTTGTTCACTGGAAACAGACATGCAGGTTCTGATTACTACAATAGGTTTATCAACTCAAAAGAACCTCACAATGGCACAGCGTACTTAGGTTCAACCTTGTTAAGTGCTCAGTGGCCAGCCTTCATTTTTACACACTGTTGTGGACTACTTGCTATGCGCAAGCACACTTTGGTGTGCCTTTTTCCATTTGAACAACTGTAAACCTACTTTTGCACATGCCTGTATTTCCCAGCTCTATTCACTGAACAGATTTAGAAGCAATGCCACCCCACAGCAGTGAGCACACTTACTGCCCAGATCCTAGTTTCTAAGTAATGTTTCTCCATTAAAGTGAACCTTGGTTCCTTAGGCAAATTCCAGGTCTAAGGAAGGCCCAAGGTGAGCCTAAAGAATATCTTGTGCCAGAAAGCAAAGAAATGCTCAAAGACCCATGGGGACATCTCTAAAGGTCACTGGACTTGGTATGAAAAGCTCCCATTGAGGCAGTCCAAGACGGTGATGTTAGAAGATCCAGAACTCACCTGCTTCCATGGACACACTGAATCTACAGCTACGAATGCAACAATTCCTTCTGAAAAAGACCCGGAAACTAGCTGAATAGCTGCTTCACATCAAAAAGGAAGAGGATCGCACTGAGGTGGGAAGAGGAGGATGAGAAACAGCCTCACCAAAAACCCCACCCACAGCATGGTGGCCCAACTGGCAGGATCTCACAAATCTGGAGCTTCTCCCTGAGGAGCAAGGGGTTCATACCCGCCTCAGGCACCCCAGCTCTTGGGACCAGCCCCCTAAACAAGTTGGCTTCAAAGCCAATGAAGCTCAAATCCATGAGGCCTGGGGGGCTGCAGCAAACTGAGACTGCTCTTGAAGGGCTTCTGCACAGACTCACTTGTCCCAAGGCCCCGCACAGAGCAGCAGTTCGACAAGTGCCCAGGCTGTAGGTGAAGGAAATTAACTTGCTAATCTTAAAGCATCTGCTGCGGGAGCAGGGCCTGCAGGAATTCTCTCTGGGGACAGAGGCACTGCTGGGTCTCATCCTTCACTCCCCCCACCCCGCCGCCAGGCTCACAGTGCCAGGGTCTCCAAGGGGGGAGCTTTTACATGTCTGGCCCCAGTTTTGGTGGTGGCAACACAGGGGACACCCCTCACGTACGTGGCTCTGGAGGCAAGGGGTACTTGTGTTCCGGGGTCCTATGGGACTGTTACAATGAGAGGGACAATTCGTGGCAAGCTGCCATCCCCAGGGCACCGCACAGACGACAAGCAGAAACATCATTCCAGTCTTCCTGTGAAAGATGCCTGCTTACTTGCCCTGGAGCTTTAGCCTGAAAGATACGCTGCAGGTGTGCCACACATGGAGGCTGCTGAGGTGCTCTCAGGGAACGTGTGCCGGGGGCCATCTCTGTGCTCGCCTGCTGCCTGTCACAGCTCACCAGTTCCTCCCAAGAAGGATCTTCTACATTCCTCTTGAGCCCTGATTTTTGCAACTGCTGCATGGGGGACACCTCCAGATCACCTACAGCTGTGATGCCAAAGGACTGCATATACTTGTATACTTTAAAACCTGCCTGAGGGTCAAATCATCATGAAACTAGGTGTTGACTGAGATTCCTCCCTCTGGAACATTACAGGTCTTGGCATCACGCCAACGACTGGAGCTATTACAAACAAATCAGGCTGGGCCCCGGCTGGTTAGCTTAGTTGGTTAGAGCATTGTCCTGATATGCCAAGGTTGTGGGTTCAATTCCAGGTCAGGGCACAGAAAAGAATTAACCAATGAATGCATAAATAAGTGGAACAATGAATTGATGTTTCTCTCTGTGTCCCTCCTTCCTTCCCTCTCAAATCTATAAATAAAAAGAAATAAAAAATTAGGAAAAAAACAAGTCAGGCTGTTTAGACAATCACAAAAATTCAAGAAACAACCAAGAACTAGGGTAAGATTGAACAGTAAGATTCATCTTCTACATGAGGCCACTCCTTCAAGACTGGAAGAGGCAACTGTTTTGCCTAATACATAGAAACACACACAGAAAAACATGAAAAATGTGGAAACAAAGAAATATGTTCCAAATGAAAGAATAAGAAAAAAAACCCTCTGGAAAAAACCTTAATGAAATGGACATAAGTAATTTACCTTATACAGTTCAAAGAACTGGTCATAAAAGTGCTCACTGAACTTGGGAGAAAAATGGATGAACATATTAAGACTGTCAACAAAAAGATATAAAATATAAGAAAATTCCAAACAGAAGTTACAGAGCTGAAGTAACCGAACTGAAAAATACTCTACAGTGGTTCAAGGCCGACTAGAGGAAGCAGAAGAGAAAAATGGCGATCTTGATGTCAGAGCAGTGGGGCTCACCCAAAGAAAGCATCAAAAAGGAAGAAATTTTAAAAGTAAAGATAACAAGATACTTATGGGACAATATAATGCAGAATAACATTCACATTATAGGACTCCCAAAAGAGAAAAATAACGGTACAGAAGGCTTATATGAAGAAATAACCACTGAAAACTTCCCTAATCTAGGGAAGGAAACATATCCAGATCCAGGAAGTCAAGAGAGTTACAAATAAGACCAGCCCAGTGAGAGCCACACCAAGACACATTACAATTAAAATATCAAAAGTTAAAGATAATCTTAAAAGCAGCAAGAAAAAAATCAACTTGTTACATATAAGGGAACCCCCACAAGGCTATCAGCAGAGTTTTCAACAGAAACTTTGCAGGTGAGAAGGGCCTGATATACCTGCATTATATATTCAACATGCTGAAAGGAAAATACTTCCAACCAAGAATACTCTACTCAGCATTTTCCAGACAAGTAAAAACTAAAGGAATTCACCACTAAACTAGCCTTACAAGAAATGTCAAAGGGATTTCTTTAAGCTGAAATGATAGGGCACTAATTACTAACAAGAAAACATATAAAAGTATAAATTTCACTGGTAAAGTTAAATATATGGTAAAGGTAGTGAGTTAATCACATATAGAGCTAGTATAAAGACAAAACAGTAAAAATAACTGTAACTTATAAGTTAAAGGATACACAAAATAAGGTGTAAATCTGACATCAATAACATAAACATCAAGGGGAATAAAAATGAAGTCTTAGAATGTGTTCAAATTTAAATTATCAACATAAAATAGACTGTTATAAATATAGGTTGTTATATGTATAAGCCTCATGGTAACCACAAAGGAAAAAACCTATAATAGATAAATAAACCAAAGATAACGAGAAAGCAATCTAAACGTAAGACTAATGAAAAATCATCAAACCACGTAGCCCTGGCCGGCTAGCTCTCTTGGTTGGAGCATCATCCCGATACGCCAATGTTGTAGGTTTGATCTCTGGTCAGGGCACATACAAAATACAAGAAGCAACAAATGAATGCATAAATAAGTGGAACAATAAAGTGATATTATTCTCTCTCCCCCTGTTCAACCCTCCCTTCTTTTGTCTCTCTACAGTCAATTTATAACAATTTTTAAAAAAGACATTCTTTAAAAAAAAGAAGTCATCAAACCACAAAGAAAAAGAGGAAGAAGGAACAGAGGGAACTATAAAACAAACAGAAAACAATGAACAAAATGGCAATAAACACATATCTATCAATATTTACTTTAAATATAAATGGACTAAATTCTCCAATCAAAAGACATAGCATGGTTAAATGGATTAAAAAACCCAAGACCTATCTCTATGCTGCCTATAAGAGACTCACTTCAGATATATCCACAGACTGAAAGTGGATAGAAAAGATGCTCCATACAAATGAAAATCAAAAGAAAACTGGGGTAGCTATACTTGTATTACACAAAACATACTTTAAAATAAAGACTGTGACAAAGAAGCACATTACATTAACAATAAAGGGATCAATCCAATAAGAAGATACAACATTTATAAATATTTATGCACCAAAGAGCACCTATGTAACACAAATATTAGAAGACCCAAAGGGAGAGACAGATAGCAATACAATAATAGTAGATGACGTTAATACCTTACTTAGATCAATGGATAGATCATCCAGACAGAAAATGAACAAGAAAACATCAGCCTTAACGAGCACATTAGAGCAGATGGACTTGAAATATACACTACATGCCATCCAAATGCAGAACACACATTCTTCTCAAGTGCACAAGAAACATTCTCCAGGATAGATCATGTTAGGCCACAGAACAAGTCTTAATAAATTTAAGAAAATTAAAATTATATCAAGCATCTTTTTCGACTACAATTGTATAAGACTAGAAACCAATTACAAGAAGAAAACTGGAAAAAAAAAATCACAATTAGGTGTGGATTAAACAACATGCTAGTGAACAGCCAGTGGGTTAACAAAGAAATCGAAGGAGAAATCAAAAACCACATTCATACAAAAAACATACTAAAATTTCTTGGAGGCAGCAAAAGCAGTTATAAGAGGGAAGTTCGTAGTACTACACACCATACACACAAAAAAACACACACAAGAAAAATATCAAACAATCTAACTTTATACCTCAAAAAATTAGGAAAAGAGAATGAATAAAGCTCAACATTAGTAGAAGGAAGGAAATAAAGATCAGAGTAATAATAAATGAAATAGACACTGAAAAAATACACAAAAAAGACAAACCTCTGGTTAGACTCACCAAGAAAAAAAAAGAGGGCTCAAATAAATCAAATTAAAAATAAAAGAGGAGACATTGTAACTACCACAGAAATACAAAGGACATAAGGGACTACTATGAGCAATTATGCGTCAAGAAATTGGACAATATAGAATAAATGAATACATTCCTTGGAACATTTCAAGACTGTATCATGAAGGAGAAAATCAGAATAGATGATTACTAGCAAGGGGACTAAATCAGTAATCAAAACCTCCCAAGAAACTAAAGTCCAGAACAGATGGTTTCAATACCGATTTTCAAAAAATTAAAGAGGACAAAAATGCTTTCAAATACATTTACGAGGACAAAATTACCTTCATACCAAAACCAAACAAGGACACCACAAGAAAGGAAAAATACAGGCCAACATCCCTGAAGAACACAGATGCAAAAATCCTCAACAAAAAATTAGCAAACCTAATTCAACAATACTTTAAAGGGATCATTTACCACAATCAATTGGGATTTACTCCAGGGATTCAAGAATGATTCAACATCTGCAAATCAATTGTGATACATCACATTAACAAAATGAAATATAAAAATCACATGATCATCTCAGAAGATGCAGAAAAAGCATTGACAAAATTCAGCATCCTTTTATGATTAAAACTCTCAACTACGTGGATACAGAAGGAACATACTTCATCACACCATATAAGACAAGCTAACGGCTGACATCATATTCAATGGTGAAAAGCTGACAGTTTTTCCTCTAATATCAGGAACACAATTGGGATGCCCACTCTGCCACTTTTATTCAACATAGTATCAAAAGTCCTAACTAGAGCAATAAGGCAATAAAAATAAATAAAAAGCATCCAAATTGAAGAGGAAGAAATAAAACTGTTCTTATTTGTAGTTGACATAATTTTATATATAAAAAACTCTAATGACTCCACCAAAAAACTGTCAATACAAAATCAGTATACAAAAATCTGTTGTGTTTCTATACACTAACAACAAGCTATCAGAAAGATAAATTAAGAAAATAATTCCAATTATAACTGCATCAAATGAATAAATTACCTACAAATAAATTTAACCAAGGAGGTAAAAGACCTTTGTACTAAAAGCTGTAAGACACTGCTGAAAGAAATTGAAGACAACACGAATAAATGGAAAGATATTCCATGCTCATGGACTGAAAGAATTAATATTGCTAAAATGTCCATACTACCCAAAGCAATCTACAGATTCAACACAATCTCTACCAAAATTCCAATGCCATTTCTTACAAAAATAGAAAAGACAATCCTAAAATTTGTATGGAACCACAGAAGACCTCAAATAACCAAAGCAAACGAGAAAGAACAATACTAGAAGCAACATACTTCCTGATTTCAATCTATATTAAAAAGCTATAGTAATCAAAACAGTACGGCATAAAAAAAAGACACATAGATTAACAGAACAGACTAGAGAACCCAGAAATAAACCCATGCATATTTAGTCAATTAATGTACAACAAAGGAGGCAAGAATATACAAAGCAGAAAAGACAGTCTCTTTAATAAGAGGTGCTGGGAAAACAGGATAACCATATGCAAAAGAATGAAACTTGACCACTATCTTACATCATACACAAAAATTAACTCAAAATGAAGACTCGACTGTAAGACTGGAAACAATAAACTCCTGTAAGTAAACACAGGCGAGCCATGGCTGGTGTGGCTCAGTGGATTGAGCACCAGCTTGCGAACCAAAGGAACACCGGTTCGATTCCCAGTCAGGGCACATGCCTGGGTTACAGGTCAGGTCCCCAGTGGGGGGCGTGTGAGAGGTAACCCCACATTGATGCTTCTTTCCCCCTTTTTCTCCGTCCCTTCCCCTCTGTCTAAAAATAAATAAAATCTTTTAAAAAAAGAAATAGAAAAGAAAACATAGGTGAAAGCTCCTTGGCATCAGTCTTGGCAATGATTTTTTGAATTTGACTTCAAAAGCAAAGGAAACAGAAGCAAAAATAAACAAGTGGGACCAAATCAAACTAAAAAGTTTCTGAACAGCAAAGAAAATCATCAATAAAATGACAGAGCAACCTACTTTTTTTTACAGAGAATGGGAGAAAATATTTGCAAACTATGTATCTGATAAATATATAAAGACCTCATACAACTTAAAAGAAAAAAAAGAAAACAAAAGAAACCAATCAGTTAGAAAATGGACAGAGGACCTGAATAGACATTTTTCCAAAGAAAACACAGATGGTCAATGGGCACATGAAAATCTACTCAGCATCACTAACCATCTCAAAACCACAATGAGATAATTACCTCATACATGTTA
The DNA here is from genome assembly GCF_021234165.1 of Pteronotus mesoamericanus. Classification (NCBI taxonomy): domain Eukaryota; kingdom Metazoa; phylum Chordata; class Mammalia; order Chiroptera; family Mormoopidae; genus Pteronotus; species Pteronotus mesoamericanus. The sequence continues at coordinate 3,631,985 of NW_026555090.1, forward strand.
TAATGGCTATGATAAAAAACACAAGAAATAACAAGTGTTGGCAAGGAAGTGGACTGGTGGTGGGAATTTAAATTGGTGCAGCCCCTATGGAAAACAGTATGAAGGGTCCGCAAACAATTAAAAATAGAATTGCCATATGATCCAGCAATTCCATTTCTGGATACACACACACGAAAAAAATGAAACCACTAATTTAAAAAGATACATGCACGCCCACGTTCATGGCAGTGTCCATCAATGGATGACTGGATAAAGAAGATGTGGTGTATAGATGTTAACAGAAAACTCCTCAACCATAAGAAATGAATCCTGTTATTTGCAACAACATGGATGGGGTTTGAGGGCATCGTGCTAAGTAAAATACAACAGAGAAAGACAAATACTGTATGATTTCACTCATATGTGGAATCTAAAAAAACAAGACAGAAACACCAACACATCAAAGAAAAACAAAAACAAAATGCCAGCCTCCTAGATATGAAGAACAGACTGGTGGTTGCCGAAGGGGCAGGGTATGTGGGCAGTGGTGGTGGGAGAAATGGGTGAAGGAGTCAAAAGGTACATACTTTCAATAATGAACTCAATAAGCCTTGGGGATGTAACATACAATACGGTGACTGCAGTTAATAAAACTAGAATGCATATTTGAAAGTTTCTAAGAGAGTAAATCTTAAAGTCTTCATCTTTGTCCTGGCTGGTGTAGCTCAGTGGATTGAGTGCTGGCCTGCGAACCAGAGGGTCGTGGGTTTGATTCCCAGTCGGGGCGCATGCCTGGGTTGTGGGCCACAATCCGAACTGGGGGCATATGAGCGGCAAATACACATTGTTGTTTCTCTCCCTTTCTTTCTCCCTCCCTTCCTCTCTCCCTACAAGTAAATATATAAAATCTTAAAAAAAAAAAGTTTTCATCACACACAAAAATTTGTAACTATGTATTGTAACAGATGGTGATTAGATTTATTGATGATAATTTTGGATTGTATACAAATATAAAATTATTATATGGTATACCTGAAACTAATATAATGTTTTATGTCAATTATACCTCCATTTAAAAAAAGTCTTATATTGCCCAAATTTGGGACAATTGAGCATCAAAAATAGAACCTCCTCAAACTCGAATGAACTAATAACACATTGAATTTTTTAAAATTCCATTAGTCTGTAGTGATACATACACATAAAAATGGAGTGGGAGAAGAGACAGTTATTTTCTACAGAAGAATGCTATTAATCATTTAGAAGGGACGGCTGAATTAGAAAATCACATTTTGTAACCAGCAATGTAATAAAGCAAGGATCATCAGTACATGTTAAGAACCTTAAACAAAACGTTATGAGGGAATAGAGCAGTCATGTGGCATCTAAGCATCAATCCACAGATTCTTACTAATTAGAAAGAAAAAAAAAGCACCTTTAGCTTAGCACCTAAGCAAAGCACCTAAAATGGAGAGATCGGGCACACAGCACCCTAACCAAACTGAGGGTCATCAATAATGAGACAAACCACATTACGTGTCTCCCGAGGGAATGCAATGGAAAGTACACACTTGCATGAAGTACTTCTGGCAAAAATGCTTAATCTGAACCTAATCATGAGGAAATAATCAGGCAAATGTGGGTCATTTTTTTAAAAAAACCTGGCCTGGATCCTTCAAAAAATGTCAACATCATGTAAAAGTAAAGGAAAAAAAAAAAAAAAAAAGAAAAGGCTAGGGAAGAGTTCTAGATTCAAAGGGACCAAGACACAGGATAACCAAGTGGAGCATGTGACTCCTGACTAGATCCTGGACTCGGGAGACAAACATCTGTAAAGGACATTTTGGGACAGTTAGAGAAATCTAAGTATGTGACTATACAAAAGTAACATTCTTGTATCCACGTTAAGTATTTGGAGGGAGAGAATGGTGGTGCACCTACGTCAGGGGGACGTTCACGTTCTCAGAAGATAAACGGAGAAATACTCAGGAGTGAAACGTCATGATGCCTGCAACTAATTTTCAAATGGTCCAGTGCAAAAACAAAGCCCGTGTGTGCGCATGTAAGAGATACGGCCAAAGTGGCTGAATGAGGATAACTGGTGATTCCAGGTAAAAAATATATAGGTGTGCGATGGACTGTTCCTGCCAACTTTTATGCTTTGAAATCTTTCAAAATAAAGTTGTTGTGAAGGAAGAAAGGAACGGGAACCATCAAAAGTCCATCAATAGGGACAAGGTTCAGTAAAATACGGGACACACAAAATTTGATGCAGATACAAACTCTTTACATACTCATTTGGAACACTTACCAAGATATATTTGTAAGTAATGAGGGCAAAGTACAAAACTGTGCACAGTATGCTACACACAGACAAATATTTTCATATTGACTTTCTATGCAAACCAAACAAAATAAATACCTGTAAGAATAAACTAGAAACAAATTAACAGTGGTTCTGTGTTGGGGAGATGTAGGAACTGGGTGAATGTGATACACACATGAAAGACTTTGTTTGGCTTTTTATGAAATTTAAAAAGATATTTTATATATGAAAATTTTTGCCTTGTGAATAAATTGTCTTTTTAAATAATTAGAAAATAAAAAAGAAAGAAATGAGTTAGGGGAGTAGAGGCAGGGGGCTACAGGGTTTTGTCAGTAAGTAAAAGAAACTCAAAAAGGAAGGTGTGAAATTGAAGATGTTAGAACACATGCACGCACGCCTGAATGGAGGGGGAGGGAACAATGGCACAAGGAACGCCTCAGAGCGCCACGGTGTGGGACTCAAGGGTCACGGGGAAAGATGCAGCGACGCGCAGGGAAAAGGTGTGAAAACGATGCCTGGGAAACCGCTTCCTCCAGACGGCTTCTGTGGGGAAGTGATGCCCAACAGCCGAGGGCTCTTGACAGACGGGGATGTCTTTGTGGAAAGTGACTTGGCCATATTTAAAAATCTATCTCACCACACTTACGCATGCCAGCTCTTCTCTCACCTGGACTAGGGCCTTCTAAGATTTCTTTTATCACCATCCATGGTTCTTCCAATATGGGAATCACAGTGGGTCTGTATACTGTCAGTCCTGTTCAGGAGGAATATAATGAGTCTTATCCTGAATATAAACATTAGTTCAAATTTTATTACCGGACTTCTTATCCACATGGATAGACCTTTATAGGAAAACAGTTCATAGATGCGATCTAATTAATTAGGTCCTTGTCCTTTTCAGGCTAGGGTAGAAATTTCCTGGCACCCCAGCGGGTATGTGCATAGAGGTCAGCATCAGGTGGCAGCCCTGTGAAGCTGCACCAGCTTTCAACGATCTTCCACTTAGAAACCTTTCCCTTGGGAAAAAGAGAATAGAACACAGCCACTTTTGCACCCAAGTGGGATGAGCACAACTGATCTCTGGACTCCATTCTTAGCAAAGTACTTCAGAGACCCAACGCCCCTTTAACGACAGAGGGGAAAATAAAAAAGATACTCTGGTGGATGTCCTGGGAGGAGGAGTGGGTATAAATGATGCTTACCTAGAGAAACCATGTTCCAATAGTTCTGTAATGTCACAGTTTTGTACAATTCCTTCTGGACGGGACGCATTAGCTGCCAGTCCTCCTGGGTAATATCCACAGCCACATCTCTGAACGTCATTGATTCCTAAAATGTCAAATATAGCTTAGCTTGGTTCAAGAACTAGCAGGAGGGGGACAGTGTTGACCCCAGGCGTGTGTGTGGTGGGGAGAATCACACAGGCTTGAGCTTTGGTGGGGCCCTAAAGGTGTTCTAGGCAAAACTTTCACCCAGTGTGTAGATGAGCACACCTGAGTGGCCTTAAAGGAACGTTTGAATATAAAATAGAATTTATTGTTTTCACCTGCCACTAGTGCATATATTGGGGTCTCTATCTTAAAGAAGGGTTTTAAACACAGATGACACAGAACGGAATGGTTTTGCTGCGGGGGCAGGGAGCAGGGCAGGGGAGAGAGATGGGGGGACACTGGGACAGCTGCAATCGAACAATAAAAAAATACATAAATAAAGATCCACTGCTATCTGCAAAAAAAGAGAAAGAGAATAAATCTGCTGTGTTCTCAGTTGAAATTTTAAGCTGTTTTGTGTGCTCTCTGATGCAAGGCAGAGGCTTGCCTCTTTTCCATTACTGTTGAACCTCTGTTTTTTTAGATACATTTTGTATCCCTCTTTGTTCTTCCTTTTGTTAAAAAAATTCCTTGATTACACTTACATAGTTTTCAAATAAACTTTAAGTTTCTTTAAAAAATTATATCAGGACTTTGAAATCATATTAATTTTGTAAGTTATGAACAACTGACGGTTTTACAATATTCGAGACTTCTTTCATACCTTATAGAATGATGTAAAACATGAAGGTACTACAAAATTTATACCGTTTTGTCCTAGCTGCCTTAAATTTGTGGGAGGTAATACTGTGAATGAATTTTTTATCTCATTTTATCACCTAATTTTTATATAGAGTTAAAATGATTAATTTTTGTATGCCATTTTCTGTAGCAGTCACTTCAAATTTTTTATCACTGTTTCAACAGTTTTTTCTCTTCATTTTCTTAGGTTTTTCAGGTAAACATTCGTATTACCCATAAATAATTTTACATTGGTTATCAGTTTCAGACCATGTATATTTTTACAGTAAACCTTTCTCTTGTGGTGGCCTGAGTTACTCTTCCTTAAAGTGACACATACTCATGATCACAAGTAACACTATATTTAGTCCATGGCCTTTAATTACTTGGTAATGAGTAAAAATAGTATTAGTAACTATTGTTTATCCTACCGTGATCTTATTGATCACACACTGTAGTCCAGCATAACAAGTCTCACAATATTTAATCCTCATAATCTAAGAGAAATATTCTACTTATTAGAGTCAAATCACTCAGTCTGAGCGGTTAGGTATCTTGCCCCAAAAAACAGGTCCAGTGGCAGAACCAGGAACCAAACCTGTACCCATCTGGCTGTGCAGGTCAATCTCTTAACCTCAATGCGATATTGCTGCCTTAATGTCAAAAAGTGAGAGAAGGCAATGCCATTTCCTACACAGGGCATCCACCTACCCTACCAGGCCCAGGTGATTTAAGGAGAAAAACTGAGGCTTAGGCCTTTGATAGAACTTTTGGGGTCACTGAAGTCAGAGGGCCAGGATAGAAAATGTCACCACACTCTATGAAGGCATTTTAAAATCACAGAAGACACTAAAACTCACTTTGGTCACCAGATCATTTAGCCACCCTGCCTGGAAAGCATGTCTTCCTTTGAGGTCTTCCTCTGGGGTCTCTTGGGAAAGGGCAGAGTTCTGAGGATCAGCTACGGAAGAGAAAAAGACCATGATGGAGATTAGTCCTGTTTAAATTGCCTAGGGAACTAAACACCAGATAGATGCCTGCACTTTCTTAACATGAGAAGTGAGAAGGAAACCAAACATAGCATCCCTGCTTCAAAAAATGAGCAGAGCCCTAACCAGTGTGGCTCAGTTGGTTGGTGTTGACCCGCAGGGTGAAATGTTGCTGGTTTGATTTCTGGTCAGGGCGTGTGTGAGAGGCAACTGATCGATGTTTCTCTCCCTGTCTTTCTCCCTCCCTTCCCTTCTCTCTTAAAAAAAAAAAAAAATCAGCAGAAAGAGGCAATAATTCATCCTAAGACATTAGTGAAGACGTCAAAAATAAGTCTGCTCTGAGACTTAAGTATATGTACCAAATTCATAATTTTCTACTAACCCCTCGTGTGATATAAATTTTGAACTGTGTCCTCACTAAATAAGGAAATGTCCTCTGGACCCTTTTCTACCTATTTGGAAGTAGGTTACTGTAGACTCCAATTCACAAAGCAAATAATTTGTTGGCAGAATGGTTCAAACATCTGCAGGTAAATCTCCTGAGGGCTCACGAGGGGATAAATGGTTGTGTCCAGTCACTGTTTTATGACACATCTCCTCTAGGTGTAGATAATGTTTATTTGGTTCCAAGAAATCTGAAGGGCAATACCACACAGGATGGGGCTCATGTTAAGCCTGTTCTCACTCACTGCCCATCCTTATCCCAACTGCTCTAACAGGCTGCTTTCTGATATGCTTGCCGTCTTCTGTAAACACCCAGGATTCCTCCCCTCTGCTCTGTAATTCTCACCTTCATCTTCTAGAATCTGAGTCAAATCCTCCACCAAAGCCACCACTTCCTCGCTGCTCCCTGGGTACTGAGACTTTACCCAAGTCCTAACCTCCCCAGGCAGGATGGTCAGGAATTGCTCCAGCACCAGCAGCTCCAGGATTTGTTCCTTTGAGTGAATCTCAGGTCTCAGCCACTTAAGGCAGAGCTCTCGGAGCTGATTCAATGCTTTTCGAGGACCAGCCAGGTCTGGGTACGGAAAATTCCTAAAATTCTGTCGACAAGTCTCAGTGTCACGCAAGAGTCTTGAAGCAAGGGTTTCCTTTTCAACACTGTGGGGTCCTCTCTGAGCTTTGTCTGGCTTCCACATTAGAAAGATTTGGGAGCGTGAAGAACTGGTCATCCTCTTGCTTGGGGCTGACATTGCAGCGGAGGCAATCTGGCGATATCCTTTATTTCTCTAGCAGTGAGCCAACTGCTTAAGTCTCATCTTAGAGCCACGATGACAAGGGCACATCAGAGTCAAGGTAGAGCCATCAGCCTTAGTTACAAATTCTGAGCCTAGAACTTGCAGGGATGGTTAGGAAACCCTGAAACACAAGATGAGACCACAGAGTCAAGAATTCCTGGTGCTCTCCGCTATACATATGCACAAACAGAAACAGACTATCCAGTGTGCACAATCACAGACAGATTTTACCTTGGTCTCCTTCCCTTATATCTTTAGACGTATAAAAGGGCCATCCATTTACCTGCTTTGCATACGAATGCCAACCAATCCTAGCTTTTCACTATCCCAGGGCAGGGGAGACAAGCGGGCAGGACTGGAAAGAAGTAGAAAAGGTTGGTACGATTTGAAGCCCTTTTAAGTGTTTCTAAAGGAGAGAATTCCTTAAGAATAAATTTGAAGCCAGGATCCCCAAAGAAAACCTCAAACAGGCCTGACCTGCAGAAGAACCCCTAACACCAGTCCACGGGCGCCAGCTCTGAGCCCTCCTCAACCAGTCGTGTCACCAAGCCGAACAGTTTACAAGGTCCTGCACAGCAGGTGCGCTGGCCTCGCCTCCCGTCGCCTCCCCTTTCCGGCGGGTCTCCACCAACTCCTCTTCTTCTGGAGAGTCGCGGGCAGCGGGAGTCGGAGCCAGGCGACGCGCTGTGCTGGGGCTGGACCCCCCACAGCAGCAATCCCCCTGCGTTCACCTCCCCGCAGGCCGCGAGCACGGCCGCCCGTGCATGGATCATGGATCGGCTAGGGCTCCGGCCCTGACCGCGCGGACACTCGGCCCCGGCGCCGCGACATCATTACCTGCGGCTGGGACCCGGCGGACGCGCAGCCGAGAGGCCCCGGGCAACAATGGCGGCGGGGGCGCGTTCGCGGGCGCCTGCGTGGCGGGCTCAGTCCCGCGCTGCAGAGGAGCCTCTAGCTCCGCCACTTCCCTTCCCCGGAAAGCACAACGTATCTCGGCGAGGAACAGCGCGTTCCAGCCCAGTACTGAGAAGCCCGGCCCGGAACCTACGGCGCCTCGGCTTCGCCGAGACCTCGCCTCGGGGCCACTGCGCATGTGCACGAGGCGAACGCTGCGCGTCCGCTGAGCCAATCGGAAACTGCTCCCCGGGCCTCCTTCGCCTCTTTCTTTGGGCTTGTCGCCATGGCAACCTCCTCCGCCCTATCACTGTGACTTGCTCATTCGCCTTCTAGGCTCTGAATGGAACCTTAAAGATTCCCTGGTCAGACTCAGGTCTAGCAGACGGCTTTGGAGGCTGAGATGCTACCAGCATTTTGCTGGGGAAGGAGGGAGGATTCGGATGGGGAGGGTTGGAGCCCCGCGCTAATTAATCAGAATAAACCTGGTGCTAGAGGTCCCGGAGGAAGGGTGGGCAGAGAGGATGCAGGTCCAAAAGCAAAAAGACTCGAAGTGCTGGTTTGGGATTTACTGTAAATAAACATTCAGTCTTAAAGGCTCTGACTTCCTCTTCAGGAAACTGATTCTGAGACTCCCAGATTAGAAACGAGCATGTTGTTTGTAAGAGGCTAAAAACACAAAATGCTTGAAAATAAAAGGATAGAAAAACATATTCTAGGTGTTCCTGTAGTCTACTGCTGTTTTGGCAAACTACCCCCAAAATTAATGGTTTTATAGAACAACCACTTAGCCCTGACTGGTGTGGTTCAGTGGGCTGGGCGTTGCCTTGCAAACGGAAAGGTCGCCGGTTCTATTCCCGGTCAGGGAGTATGCCTGGACTGCCGGCCAGGGCCCACCTGTTAGGGGCGTGCAAGAGGCAACGGATCAATGTTTCCCTCCCTTTTCCTCTCTCTAAACATAAATAAATAAATGAATGAATGAACGAACGAATGAATGAATGAATAATCTTTAAAAAATACATAAACAACCATTTATTATGCTTGCTTGTTCCCCCCCTTGCCTTGTGCATGTGCTAACACGGCCTAAGGATGAACTCAGCTTGGATTTGACCAGAGTGCGTACATGTGGCCTTTTCAGCATGGAGTACTAGGGTGGTCAGACTTTTTATCTGGTGGTTAAAGCCTACAAATAACCGGGTTTCAAGAGCAGTGTTCTGGTGGACAAGAGAGAAGCTCCATGGCTGACTGTGATACAGCCTTGGAAGTCGCCTGGCATTGCTTCCATCATACTCTTGGACAAACCAGTCATGAGTCTGTGCAGAATCAAGCAGAAGCAGGTGGAGACCCCATCTCCTGATGGGAGGAGTGTCAGAGAGTCTTAGCATGACCACACCAGACAAATGTGTCAGCTCAGCTAGGCTACAGTCTCCTGCTAGTTAATCAAACACTAATCCAGGCTTTGTAAAAAAGATATTCTTAAAAATTATTTATTTATTTTTAGAGAGAGGGAAAGGGAAGGAGAAAAAGAAAGAGAGAAAGAAACATCGATGTGAGAGAGAAACATCAATCGGTTGCCTCTAGTACGCTCCCTGAATCTGCGACTTAGGCCTGTGCCCTGACCGGGGATCCAACCAGTGACCCTTCACTTTGCAGGACAACGCCCAACCAACTGAGCCACACTGGTCAGGGCCATAAAGGCATTTTGTAGGTGTGATTAAAGTCCATAAATTCAGTTGAATTAAGTAAAGGAGGTTATTCTAGGTAATTTGGGTGGGCTTGATCCAATCAGTTGAAAGGCCTTAAAAGCACAACTGAGGCTTCCTTGATGAAGAAGAAACCGTGGAAAAGCTTCCAGCATGTCCTTCCTCATAGACTGCCCTGTGAGCTTCGAACTTGCCCAATTGGCCCCCACAGTTGAATAAGCTACATCCTACTGGTTCTGATTGTCTGGTTGAATCCTGATTTATGCAGGCAATCTTCCAAATATTTTATAAAGTGGAATACATTTTAAAAGATTATAAGGGGAAAAATAAGCATGTTACCCACTTATAAAAGGAAAACTTGACAGAAAAGATATATCCATCATAAATATATGAGTATGTCTCTAACAATAGGCCTCAAAAAATATCAAACAATAACTGCCAGAACTGCAGGGAGCAAAACATAAAACAACTAAGGCTGGAAACTTTAATGCACCCTACAGAGCACAGTGTGATGGGCGGACAGGGACGGGCACCCACGCCCCAAGTTGCCTGTGTGTGTGCCTGCTAACGGCTCACAGCTAAATACCTCCCAGGGAATTGTCCTGGCCGAAGACAGTGGCCTTGCAGGTTATGTCTCAGCCCCGGGGCAGTCCACATCCAGTGGTACTCACTACAGGGATTCAAAGATCTTGTCCCCTTGCCTTAACTTGTAACCTCTCTTAAGGGCCATCCTAGCTTGAGTTCTCTGTAGAATCAAGCGAGACCTCTGTCTCAATTGTACAGCATTTCAACATTTCCCTCTGCCTAATTTTCCTTACAGGTATCATTCATTTACAGGTATTTGTCTAGAGAACACTATCCAATAACACCTCTGCATGGAATTCTCCACCGTCTACTCCATCCAGAATCTGTTTCCAGGGGATCTGCCCTATTACAGTCGGCACTAGCAGTTGTCCTAGGAAAGCTGACTTTACATGGAGATTTTGGCTCCGGTCACCTGACAGGTTGCTGGCAACGAGGACACTCTCACTTGTGATTGGTGGAGTACTGACAATGCCCGTCCGGCAGCAGCATAGTTATAAAAACTGTCACAGGTGTTGAACTGGCATGGGACACTGATGGGAGGGAGCACACTTGTGGATGCTGTGCCTCCAGGCTTTGTGAGGCTGAGGAGGAAGCAATTGTTAAGGACTGTGGATTTGAATGGCTATTACTGGGAGCTATTGATAAGGAAAGGCTGAGAGGGTGGTTATCTCCAGTTGAGGAAAAGTGTGAAAACTGGAGAGTTTCTTGAAGCCTGTTAGCAAAATGTAAGAGCAGCCTAACTTCAGATAAGGTTGAATTCTCAAGCCCGGGAGGTTTGCTGTGTGGAGGTCAGGACCCGTTTGGAAAAAGAGGAGAACCCTGAGACTCAGGGTGAGGACCTTGCGATGAACGCAGGCAAACATCTCGAAATACCAATCCCGCTAGGCTCCCTGGGCCTGCAAAAGTGGCCCACGCCTCCTGGTCATGCTTGAAGATGATGGAGACAGGCCTCTACTTTGCAGTAAAACCTGTGCCCCTCTCGTAATCGACTCTTTCCTTCCCTCCTAGTCATCACCAATAACTTGGGGCAAGTCACCACAGAACCCAACAGGGGAAATGCTGGGCCTGATCAGGGAGGAAAAGAGGCCCTGGCCAGCGTGGCTCAGTTGATTGGGTGTTATCGCTGCAAAGCAAAAGCATGCAGACAGGATTCCCAGGGAGGGCACCTGCCTGGGTTTCAGGCTGGGTCCCCGGTCAGCTTGTGGGCAAGAGGCAACTGTTTCTCTCCCTCTCTTTCTCTCTCCCTTCTCCTTTCTCCAAAATTAAATAAATAAAATCTTTTAAAAAAGGAAAAAGGGAGGAAAAGAACTACCCCCTGAAGCTGCTGCAGACCTTAGCTAATCTGTATCTGCAGGAACCAGGAGAGTACGTGGGTCTGGGTCCTGAGGATGCTGGATCGAGCAGGGTGGGGCATGCAGTTGTGTGCTGGGGAGCTAAGTGAGGAGGAGTGTACTCAGGGAGAAGGGTTTAATCACACAGGCACGGATGCCAGGAGATAGCGCTAATACATTGCAAGCACTTTTGGAAGCTTGGAGAAATAGGTGGCCCCACACTGAGCACAATGCCAGGAATTCTTGGCAAATGGTGAAAGAAGGGGTTAAAAGGCTCAGGGAAGTGAGCACCCAAGAACAGGCAGCGTATGGCATGTAAGGCTGGAAAGCGAATCAGCCATGTGTCACTGGAAGGCTTGGAAGACCTTCTGCTGAGGCACGGACTCTGTCGGCGAGAAGTGCAGCAGCGGCGGCTGTCCTCTGCAGGCTGGGGCTGACGGCAGGGGACTGCTGCAGAACGGGGCTCCCTGAGGGCGGCGCTGAGCCCTCAGAGCCAGGGCAAGCTCGCTGAGCCTGAGGAGCAGTGAGAGCAAAGTGGGAGAGTGGAGGGAGCACTGATCTTCAGAGAACTACGGAGACCATGAACAGAAGAGGACGTGTCTGCAGACACAGCGCGTGGGCAGACAGCATGGGTGGGGCGCAACCTCTACAATCAAGTGAAACAAAGGATGGATGATCGAGAGGTGGTGGTTAATCAAACGTCACAACCTTTTGCCCCATTTCCAGACCCTCGTCAGCTTTCAGACCCACGACCCGCTGACTGAAGCAGAAGCCAAACTGCCCGAGGGAGGGCCCCCGGCCACACGGCATCGCGCACATGCGGGATGATTCTCCAGGCCGCCCCCAGAGCAACCTATGGCTGCACCGGGAGAGGGGGAGACCCCCAAGGTTCCAGGCTGCATTTCAGGGCCTGAAGCATCTTGATGGCCTCCATGTTAGCACAGAAGAACATGAGAGGCAGGTAGTAAGTAGAGTTCTGTTTCTCGGCAGGTTGGCAAGATGCACTGTGACATCTAGCGGTAGTTTCCCAAGACCTTGAACATACAATTGGAATAAATATACTTTTGGTTGGCAGGTCAAATTGTTTCACCAGCCTGTAAGGTAAGAGCTATCAAAATGTGGAAGGCCAAGTGGAATGCCATGAAACTGCCTCACTACTCCACCCCTGGTTAAGATGTAAACCAAAAAAAGAGCATTACATTCTGGTTAGTATGGCTTAGTGGACTGAGTGCCAGCCTGTGAACCAAGGAGTCACTGGTTCGAGTCCCAGTCAGGGTACAGGTCTGGGTTGCAGGCCAGGTCCCCAGTAGGGGGCACATGAAATGCAGCCACACATTGATATTACTCTTCCTCTCTTTCTCCCTCTCTTCCCCTCTGAAAATAAATAAATAAATAAATAAATAAATAAATAAATAAATATATTTTTTAAAGAGCATCTCATCCCAGAGGGAGTGGTAGAGATTCGTGCCCCTCTTAATGACCTAAGGGGTGAAGGGTGGTGGTCCTCAGCACAGCGACATTTATTCAACAGTCAAGTGCTTGCAAAAAAGAGGTGAGTCTTGGAGAATGATAGTGGATTGCTATAAAAGTAAAAAATGTCCCTCCAATTGCTTTGCTAGAACAGATTTAGGCAGCATTAAATCTATGGTGTTCAGCCACTGACCTGGCAAACGTGTTCATGTCCCTGATAAGTGAGAGTGCCAAGCATGTTGGAGGTCTTGGTAAAACTTGGTTATAACTACAGATTATATCCTTGGCTGGTGTGGCTCAGTGAACTGAGCACCGGCATGCGAACCAAAGGGTCTCCAGTTCAATTCCCAGTGTAGGGCACATGCCTGGGTTGCAGGCCAAGTCCTCGCGGGAAATGCAACCACACATTGATGTTTTTCTTCCTCTCTTTGTCCATCTCTTCCTCGCTCTAAAAATAAATAGAATCTTTTTTTTTAAAAAAATACCTACAGATGATGGAGCTAATACTACAGAGTTCAGGGGCTGCCACAGCAGTAAAATTTCAGGGGTCCAGAGTGGTATGGGGCAGGTCTGCAATTCCCTCCAATGGAAAGGAGGAGCTATTGCATCTCCCCCATTTCTTACAAAAGAAGGATGATACTTGATAGGGCCCTGTGGGTTCTGACGGTGGACTATTTCAACTTGACACGCTGATTCAGCTCCTCTACTCCATGGAGCCTGTCCGCTCTGAGTGGAGCAGGAAAAGGTTTGGTAGCCGGCCCAGGCTGCAGTACAAGCAGCCCTGCCCTTGGGCCGTATGACCCAGCATCTGGTCCGGAAAAGAGACCACATGGCCATGATGACCAGCCCCACTGTGAGAAGCACAGCACAGCTCCCCCGAGCCATGGAATGAGGTCTTGCCACCTTCAACAGAGAACGATTCCTCATTCAGAATCACCTACTGGCACGACTCTGGGTGTGACCACGGGACATCATGTGAACTGTTCATCGTGAACGATGATCTGTCAGACCTGCCACGTCGTAAGCATTGGTGGGCCTGGGAGTAATCCGGAAAAAGGATGGAAGTGGCTTATCTGAGTTTGGCGATGCTTTAACATAGGTAATACTCACAGACCCTAAGAAAAGGGGGGTCAGACCATGCCATGGGGACCACAGAAAGAAGTGCCAGGGTTGGTCAGGAGGTGGGGGGGAATCTGAAATAAGAGCCTTTGCTGTGGTTTCTATGGGAAGGAGCAGGGGAGGCAGGGGAAGTGGGTTCAGTGTTGGCTAGTGTGGATAATTTAGGTGCACTCCCTGGAGCAGAAGCTGTTCCTGGGGGTCTGGGGCCAGGCCGGGGCGATCAGGACAGGCGGGCGATGGTGTGGAGAGATAAAGAAGGAGGTGGGGGTGCAGGCTCTGGACTGGCTGGTTTTCCTTTGAAAAACATGTTGCTTCCTATCTATAGGAGTTGTTTACTATCTCTGGGAAGGACAGTCTCTCCAGAGTCAGGAAGGTCCCAGAAGTCAAAGCAACAGAATACAGAATAGAAGATACGAGGTCGATACAGGGCACGAATACTACCAAAGCGTACAAGTCAGCTGGGCAGACAGGTGGTCCAGACCTTCATGTTGCCCACCGATGACGCACCAGCACCGCTCTCTCAGTGTACGTCTATGACCCAGGTTGTGGTGGTCCATTTACTACAGGCAATGAAGGAAGGAAAAGCCCAACTTGGTTCATGGAAGAGTTGGCTCGCGACGTGGGTGCTGACCGAACATAGAGCGCTCCTGTGTTATGCTGCGATGGGGGCCTTGAAGGGCACCGATGAGAAGACTGCTCCAACGGGCAGAGCTTCTGTTGGTGCGCCTTGTCCTCCATTTTCTGTGGTGAGAGGAGCAGACAGAAGTAAGGATATACGTGGGCTCGCGGGCAATGATGTCTGGCTTGGATGGTTACTCAAGAGCTAGAAGATTGGAGGACTGGAGATGACGAGGTGTGGGGGTGGGAGAGGCGAGTCGATAAATCCATGAGAAGGGTTTGGAATGTGACAATCTTTGTACCACATGTCAGTGCTCACCAGAGGGGATCCACTACACAAGAAGCACTAAACCACCCAGTAGACAGGAAGACCTGTCCAGTTGTCGTCAGCAAATCTCTTTCATTAGCCACCCCAGTGCTGTCACAATGCACTCACGGACAGAGTGCCCGTGCGGGCAGCAGTGGAGGCTTCGCATGAGTGTATCTCCACAATCCCCATTCACCGAGGACGATGAAACTGTTGCGGCTGCGAACAGTCAGCCTACCAGCAGGAGAGAATGATGCGCAGCACCTGCCAGGGCACCAGCCTAGGAGCCCATCAAGCCCCTTGGTTACAAGCTAATTACATAGGCTGCTTTCCACTCCGGAAGGGTCAGAGATGGATCCTGGCTGAAATCTGCATACTAGTAAAATGCCACTATAATAAACTACAAAGAAAAGCTGTGAAGACACTCCAGATTGAAGGAGATAAAGGTGCTTTGTAATTAAACAACATAACTGACTATAGAGCACATTCTGTAATTGAGGGAAGAAAGGACATTGGGGTCATCTGAAAAATTACACAAGCGGCCCTTGCTGGTGTGGCTCAGTGGACCGAGTGCCAGTCTGTGAACCAAAGGGTCATCAGTTGATTCCCAGTCAGGGCACAGGCCTGGGTTGCAGGCCAGGTCCCCAGTAGGGGGTGCATGAAATGCAACCACACAGTGATGTTTCTCTCCCTCTTTTTCTCCCTCCCTTCCCCTCTGTCTAAAAATAAGTAAATAAAGTCTTAAAAAAAAAAGAAAAATTACACAGGGGACAGTAGAATAGATGAAAGTATCATATCAACTTTAAAGTTGCAGGAGTTGGTAACAGTACTGTGATTATGTGAAGAAGAACCCTTGGGATTTCTGAAGAACCCTTGGGAATATTTAGTAGTAAACGGTCATGACATATGTAACCTAACCTCAGACAATTCAAACAATTCAGAAAAAAAATTTCTGTTTGTAAACTTGTGTCTGTGTGTGCATCTACATTCTGAGAAAGGGGAAGTTATGCAGACACAGGTAATAAAGAAAATGGAGAAAAATGTTAAAAATAGGTGAATCTGGGCAAAGATTATGTTAGTATTCTTTGAACTGTCCTTATTTTTGCAAACTTTACATTGCATAATATTTTGTTAGTGCATTCCTTGATACTTCAATATTGTTTTGATTCTTTACCTTTTCCTGGGGGAGGAAATTTCAATCTGAAGAAAATGTTACAGAAGGAAAACAAAAATAGGAACCTAGAAGCACATGAATAAGATGGTATATATGCGAACACTTTATGGATAAAGTGAGAAAACAATTTCGAGAAATATTAAAAGTAATCTAAATAATAGGGAGTAAAGCTTGCAGGGTAAATTTTTTTCTTTTCCCCCCTTTAATATATACATTTCATTTGAAAATATATTTTATTGATTATGTTATTACAGTTATCCCAATTTTTACCCTTTTGCCTCCCTCTGCCCAGTACCTCAATTAACTCCAGCAATCCCCTGTCTTAGTTCATGTCCATGGGTCGTGCATGTAAGTTCTTTGGCTTCTCCATTTCCTATAGTATTCCTAACATCCCCCTGTCTATTTTGTACCTACCAATTATGTTTCTTAACCCCTGCATCTTTTCCCCCATTCTCTCCCTTCCCCCTCCCAGCTGACGACCCTCCAAATGATCTCCATACCTATGATTCTGTTCCTGTTTTGCTTGTTTGCTTAGTTTGTTTTTTAGATTAAACTGTTGATAGTTGTGAGTTTGTTGCCATTTAATGCTTATAGTTTTGATCGTCTTTTTGTTAGATAAGTCCTGTTAACCATGCATGTAATAATGGCCTGGTGATGATGAACTTCTTTTAGCTTTACCTTGTCTGGGAAGCACTTTATCTGCCCTTTGATTCTAAATGATAGCTTTGCTGGGTAGAGTCATCTAGGATGTAGGTCCTTGAGTTTCATCACTTTGAATACTTCTTGCCAGTCTCTTCTAACCTGTAAATTTTCTTTTGAGAAATCAACTGACAATCTTATGAGAACTCTTTTGTAGGTAATTCTCAGCTTTTCTCTTGCTGCTTTTTTCCCCCTTTAAAAAATTTTTTCCTTTATTTTTAAAATCATGTTTATTCTATTACAGTTGTCTCAGTTTTTCCCCCTTTGTCCTCCTCCACCCATCCCACCCCACCCCCCTCTCCCACAGTCAATTCCCACTCTGTTGCCCATGTCCATGGGGTCATTCATACATGTTCTTTGTCTAGTCCCTTCCCCTTCTTTCCACCATTGTCCTCCTTCCACATCCCCTCTGGTCACTTTCAGTCTGCTCCATGTTTCCATGCCTGTGGTTTATTTCATTCATTAGTTTATTTTTTTTAACAGATTCCACTTATAGGTGAGATCATATGATAATTGTTTTTCACTGACTGGCTTATTTCACTTAACATAATATTCTCCAGTTCCATCCATGTTGTCGCAAAAGGTAGAAGCTCCTCCTTTCTTTCTTTCTTTATTTTTTTAAAAATAATTCAGATTGATCTTATTTTTTAAATGTCAAGATCCATTATATTAAACAATTCAAATGCATTTTAAAGTCTCAGCAATTAAAACAACATGACACCAGCACAGAAATAATCAAGTAGGTCAATGAAATGAAATGAGCATTCTAGAAACACATGTATATATCTGTCTAACAATGTAATATATGATTAAATTGATACTTCAAATCAATAGGTAAAATAAGGCTTATTCAACAACTAAGGTGCGTGGACCACTATTACATGAAATAAAACAAATATAGAGCCCTATCTCACACATTATACAAAAAATACTCTGGTGAGTTAAAAATCAATATGTAAAATCAAAGGAGTTTTAGGGGAAAATACAAAATAATATTTTTCTCACCCTGAAGTAAAATATTCAAACCCAGAAGCTATAAAGTAAAATATTGACAATATGACTCTATTCAACATTTAAGACTATACAGTAATATACATATAATGTATAGAATAGAGAGCCCAGAAATAAACCCATGTCTTTATAGTCAATTAATATTTGACAAAGGGGAGAACCTGTGTTTACGTTTATTTCAGCACCATGGTGTTTTGATTGCTATGGCCTTGTAGTATAGTTTGATATTAGATAGCATGATTTCTCCACTTTTGTTCTTCCTTCTCAAGACTGCTTTGTTATTTGGGGTCTTTTGTGGTTCCATATAGACTTTTGGAATATTTGTTCTAGTTCTTTGAAATACGCCATTTGTATCTTAATAGGAATTGAGTTGAATCTGTATATTGCTTTGGGTAGTATGGACATTTTAATGATGTTCATTCTTCCTCTCCATGAACATGATATATGCTTCCACTTTTTGTATCTTCTTCAATTTTTTTCTTCAGTGTCTTATAATTTTCTGAGTACAGGTCTTATACATTCTTGGTTAAATTTATTCCTAGGTATTTTATTCTTTTTCAATCAATTGTGAATGGGATTGTTTTCTTAATTTCCCCCTTCTGAAAGTTGATTATTGGCATATAAAAATGTAGCTGATTTCTGGATGTCAATTTTGTATTCTGCTACTTTATTTAAATCATTTATCAGTTCCAGTAGTTTTTTTTGTGGAATCTTTAGGATTCTCTGCATACAGTATCATGTCATCTGCAAAGAATGACAGTTTTACTTCTTCCTTTCCAATTTGGATGCCTTTTATTTCCTCTTCTTCTCTTATTGCTATGGCTAGGACTTATGTCCCTATGTTGAACAAGAGTGGCCAAAGTGCACATCCCTGCCTTGTTTGCGATCTTAAGGAGAGATCGTATGGTATTAGTCAAGGGGAAAAAACTGCAAAGACCAACTAAGCGATCCAGCAGGGCCATTGAGTGTCATGTTGACTGTGGTTCTGTCATATATGGCCTTTATTACATTGAGCTATGTTCCCTCTATTCCCACTTTGCTGAGTTTTTAAAATCATAACTGAGTACTGGATTGTTTGCAAATTTTTGCTTTCTTTTGCATCTACTTATATGATCATGGGGTTTTTATCCTTCATTTTGTTTATATGGTGTATCAAGTTAATAATTTTTGGATATTGTACAAACATTGCCTCCTAGGAATATATCCCACTTGATCATGGCATATCATCTTTTTGATTTATTGCTGTATTTAGTTTGCTCAATGTTGTTGAGGATTTTAGCATCTGTGTTCATCAGAGATATTGGCCTATAATTTTCTTTCCTTGTAGTGCCTTTATCTGGTTTTGGAATTAGGATAATTTTGGCCTCATAACATGAGCTTGGGAGTCTTACATCCTGCTGAATTTCTTGGAATGGCTTGAGGAGAGGTGTTAGATCTCTGAATGTTTGCTAAATTCACCTGTGAAGACATCTGGTCCAGGGCTTTTGTCTGTTGTTTTTTTGGGGATGTTTTCTTTTTATTACTGCTTTATTTCACTAGTTGTAATCTGTCTATTCAGATTCTCTGATTTTTCTTGGGTCAGTTCTGGAAGATTGTATGTTTCTAGGAATTTATCCTTTTTTTTACAGATTGTCCAATTTGTTGGCATATAATTGCTCATAATATTTTCTTACAATTCCTTGTATTTCTTGGTGTCAGTTGTTACTTCTCCTTTTTCAATTCTGATTTTATTTATTTGGGTTCTCTTTTCTTGATGAATCTATCTAAAAGTTTATGAATCTTGTTTATTTTTTAAAGAACCAGCTCTTGGATTCATTGATCTTTTGTGTTTGTTTTTTTTTTAAGACTCTATTTTGTTTCTATCTGCTCTGATCTTTATTATTTCCTTCCTTCTACTCACTTTGAGTTTTGTTTGTTTTTCTCTTTCAAATTCCTTTAAGTATAAATCAGATAGTGTATATGAGTGTTTTCTTGTTTCTTGAGGCAGGCCTGTAACACTATGAATTTCTCTTTTAGGACTGCTTTCTCTGTGTCCCACAGATTTTGGGTTGTATTCTTATTTTCATTTGTTTCAAAACATCTTTTGATGTCTTCCTTGATCTCAATGTTAACCCATTTATTGTTTATTAACATGTTATTTAACTTTCATGTCTTTGTGTTTTTCAGTGTTCTTCTTGTGGTTGACTGCTGGTTTCACAGCATTATGGTCAGCGATGGTGCTTGCTATGATTTCATCTTAAATTTATTGAGACTTGTTTTGTGTCCTAACATGTGGTCTACTCTAGAAAACATTCAACGTGCACTTGAAAAGAATGTATATTCTGCTGGTTTGGGATGAAGTACTCTGATTTCTGTTAGATTCCAACTCTAAAATGATTATTGAATCGCTAACCTCTTCTGACACCCTCTTGTAAGACCAGTATGGGGGTGAAATAGGGATTTGTGCAATGAGAAGGCTGTAGAACTGTGAGGTTGTTTATGGTGGACCCTTTTATTAACTTCTGAACCTTCACGTGGATGGTCAAACATTTGTTTCAGCAGACATTTTTGCTTTCAAAATGAAGTTTTCTTCTTGTAAAAAATAAATATGGTTATGAATAGTTTCATTAAGAAAAAAAGAATACTGTGAACATATCTAGATGAAATGGAAAATTCTTTTTCAATGATTCAGTAGGTAGCCAGCAGAGGGCACAAGGCCACCAGAGTGAGCGCAAAATTCCCTGCGCTGCTCCCCTCGGCCACTAAAGGGCGCGCGAGTCACCCTTTCTGATTCACCAGGAAAATGCTTGATGTCTAAAGCCCGTGGGCTGAGCGAGCTTTGTCCCCAGCTTCTGGAGGGACGTTTTCTTAAAAAGCTAACTCCGCTGCAGCAGCAGCTTCCATTTTCTGAAATGTTCGTGTGTTTTATTTTTTACCTTCTCATGTAATATTTTATCAAGATTTATTTTACAACAATAGCTATTCATTGAGGCGTTCGAACGTCGTGTCCATAATGTGAGGAAGCATTTTGTAAAATTCAGAGAGAGCAGAAATGCCGGCAGTGGTGAGAGCTCTGGACAAAACACGGGTTCCCTCCCACGTGATGTGAGCCCGAAGTGAAAGGGGAAAAGAGCGCTCCCAGAGTATGCTTTCATCAAACATTTTAAGGTTTCATTTTCCCTTTAACTTCAAAGTATTTGAAAACAGATTGAAAAATTGCAAAGTAGGAATGTTAAAAATCCTTTCTTTTTAGAGCTGGGTTATTATTATTATTATTTTAGAGAGAGGGAGAGAAACAGATTTGTTGGTTCACCCATTATGCATTCATCAGTTGATTCTCATATGTGCCCTGACTGGGGATCAAATTCACAAACTTGTGGTATCCAGATAGATGATGCTCTAACCAGCTGAGATATGCAGCAGGGCCTAAAAATCCTTTTCGAAAAATTTAATTTATACTGAATTAAATTAAAACTGAATTTATTATATCATACATTTACTCTCCTGACTTTAATGATAAAAAACTCATCAATAATATTTTTAAAATATAATTCTTACTTTATCTCATTTCACTTGAGACAAGTGACATGTTATACATTTTCTCATGATCCAGCGACAATTTTAAATAATTGTTCATTAATATAGCTTTCTCTCCTGCAAGACCCCATTTGTAACTGGTGGTGTGAAAAATTACATACCAAGTCTACTTCCTTATGTGGAAAAGAGCTCAGCAAATTTGTGATCAGTGCTTGGAATTGAAACATTATCTTTTAAATTTCAATACCAATGATTGTACCATCTAAGGAATTGAGGTTTAAACTGACATAGCATTAGAACTACAGGGTGGGAGCATTTTGTGGGTGTTGGTGTGGAAATTACCTGCTTGTAATAGAAATAACAGCAATGCTTGATTGTATTTGTGTAGTTTGAGAGGTTAAAGACTACTTACTGGATTTCTAGTAGAGCTATTGTTTGAGATTGGAGACAAGAAGAAAAGTAATTTTTATTTGAGGAGGAAGTTCTAGGCTTCAATTTGAGATAGATGGGGTCTAGCAGAGGTAACACCTGCTTGAGTGTGGTTGGTAAGGTAATAATATGGGTGTAATAATTTATAGTTTTAATTCGAACAATTTACCTAAAATGTCAAATGGTGTGCTTGAGTATGACATTGTTACATTACAGAATTACATGCTTATGATTTTGTAATAAAAGATTTTGTAATAAAAAGGGGCATTATTTGTGCCTGACTCTGTGTTTTAACTTCCTGTAGCACTTGGAAGTAGAATGAGTTTTGACTTTTATTTATTTTAAAAATTATAGTTGAGATGCAACATTATATTAGTTTCAGGTGTATAACATAGTGATTCAACCTTTATATCTCTTATGAAGTGATCACACAATAAGTAGACATGAACCTTCAGGCATTTTCACCACAATGAAAGAAACTGAAGCAATGAAAGAAATGCACAAGATTTCCAAGACAGTATGTAGTCAAAGGAGAGCACAGGGGCTGGAACTGAGCCTTGGGATGTTTCAATCAGTATTTTGCGGAGGACCTTGCAAAGGACACTGGCAAGAAGTAGGCACAATAGTTTGAAGACAGTCAGGAGCCTGAGACATCAGAAGACCCTAGGAAAAATAGTCTGAAAAGGAGGTCATGGTCTAATTATTCTTTGTGTCCAAGTAAATGAAGATCGATGAGACCCAAGATGATGAGGAGTAAGTGGAAGCTGCACTAACCTCCTCCCACAGGACCAAACTGGAATTACAACTAAATTATAGAAAAATCATCTTGAATAACCAACTGAACACTAGTTGGAGAGAATTCTTATATCCAGGAACAGACAGAAGAAGCCACATCACCACAACGTGACTGGTGGGGAGAGCAGAGGAGGAGCGAGGGCTGGCTGGGCTCCCACAGGGGAATATTTCAGTAGCTGGGGCCGGGGGTTCCCCCTGAGAAGTGTGGGGTCTAAACCCCAAGCTGGGCTTCCCAGCCTACGGCACCAGAATTGGGAAAGGAACCCAAACAACATAACACTGTGAAAAGTAGCAGGATTTCTGCCCACCAGGGCGGGAGAGAGAGCCTCTTAAATGAAGACCCAAGTAAATGAAGACCAAGGTTCACAGGACATATTCATGGAATGATCGTGGTTATCACGGCAAGATTTGCATATGAGGAGATGATCAGTGATACTAGAAAGTCAGAGGCTGGAGATGTGAGGAAATGGGACTGAACATTTAGTTTCCTTACAAAGAGGAAGAAAGAGACGGGGCTGGAGCTGTATAAAGACACGCAGAGGAATGTTCAAGATCAAAGATATTTAGTGAGTTCAAGAAGGGAAAGCAGGTGGAGGAGTGACGGAGAGGTTGCTGATAACAGATTTAATTGATAATCAATGACTTTAGGAATCAAGGAATTTAGGAATAAATTAGAAAAATCAAACTTAGCTAGGGGCAGACATGACTTCAGTTTTAATGAGGAAAGGCGCAAACAAAGCTATGATTGCAGGAAAATCTGTAGATTTTATGGTAATGAATGGAGACATTTTGTCAAATTGTCTACTTCATCTGTGTAGTGAAAACGTTTGGGGGGAGATGAGAATACATGAACCTGAGAATACAGGGAGCACGTTGGAGATATTCACGGAGCCCATTGATTTAATGAACTTTGCGGTTGGGATCACCTGATGTGCGTGAGAGACACCGAGAGGTTTGCGAGTCCGTGCGTAGAGCAGGGCAACGAGCCTGGCCCGTGCGGGTCAGAGGCCGTGGGAGACGCAGGCAACTGGGCTCAGTGGGACTGGCTTGGGACCAGCCGACGAGGTGAAAGGTGGGAGGGACAGGGCAATTGTTGGTCTTGGTGTGCACAGCAGTGTCCTCGCCTGCGGTTTCACTTTTCACAGTTTCAGTTACCTGCAATCGATGGCAGCCTGAAACTATATAATGGAAAATGCCAGAAATAAACAGTTCATAAAATTTAAATTGTGCACTGTTCTGGGTAACGTGATGAAATGTCTCACTGTCCCAGGGGGTGTGAATCGTCCATCCCTTTGTCCAGCCAGTCCACGCTGTATGTGACCCCTGCCTGTTAGTCACTCAGGTCCCCTCTCGGTCATCAGAGGCCGGTCATGCTTTCTCAGTGCCTGGGTTCAGGTCACCCATATTGTACTTCATAATGGCCCCAAAGAGCAAGAGTAGCGATGCTGGCCATTCAGATGTGCCAGCGGGAAGATGTAAAGTGCTTGTTTTTAAATTAAAGTGAAAAGGTGACTGCCGTAAAGTAAGATGTTTTGAGAGAGACCACATTCACATAAGTTTAATTACAGCACATTATCATAACTCATCTATATTAAGTTTTTCATTTCTTACTGTATGTAATTTGTAAATGAAACTTTATCATAGTTATGGCATATAGGAAAAAACACGGTATACATAGGGTTTGACACTATCCTTGGTTTCAGGGATCCACTGGGGCTGTTGGAATGTGTCCCCCCCAGATAAAGGGGGATGACTGTATACGTTAAAACTGGGAACTGGGCGGTCACCTGGGGTCTCATACATGAGAAGTGGATTCAGTACCCTGAGTTCCCGC
Organism: Pteronotus mesoamericanus; assembly: GCF_021234165.1. Lineage (NCBI taxonomy): Eukaryota > Metazoa > Chordata > Mammalia > Chiroptera > Mormoopidae > Pteronotus > Pteronotus mesoamericanus. The sequence continues at coordinate 3,656,053 of NW_026555090.1, forward strand.
GCGCTAAGACAACCAGGCACGGAGGGCGACTGTGGGAACACGCTGGAAGGAGGTTATAACAGCGGGGAGGGATCCGAGATAATGGATTTGAGAGGTAAAACCCAGGTACTATAACCTAGTCTGATGTGTATCCCTGAAGACAAACATGCTTAGGGATTTGAACTTAGAAGAAGGCAGCATGAGGTTCTAATTCTAGCCATGTAATAAGTTCAGCCATTGAATTCTGTTATAATGTGAATCATCTCTGAGCCGTAGTTCTCCTCAGTTGTAAGGGGGTGGGTGGCTAATCCCTAAGCATCAGGTTTGCTTTGAGGATTAGATGAGCAAATGGATTTACAACCTCCATGAACATAGTCTGAGTGAATACAATTTTTAGGGTTTTTTTCCTCCTCTTTTGCGCCTCAGGTTCAAACACTTGATTGAGTTTACCCTGCTTCTTATTATGGCACTGAACCACATTGGCCAAGCATTCAACCAAAATTGTTGTTAAGATCTTTGCTCAGTGATTTTTCAGTTGCACCAAAATTGTTGCAGAATCACCTCCCAAAGTTCAGATTCATGTACCTGATGTGCTAGGAGGTCAAAACATGTACCTGATGTGCTAGGAGGTAGAGAAAGGTTTATTGGATTGGGCTGAGGCAAGAGGATAGGGGAGCAAGATGTCCCAAAAGCATCCCCCAGAAAGCAAAAGTAGGGAGTTTTTGTGCTGCCAGGGAGTTGGAGGGAAGGGGAGGGCGGAGCTTCCGGGAACGGAGAGAGAAGGCTGTGTTCCTTTACTCACAGGTAACTCTTTTTTGTTTGCATCAGACCCCTGGGTGTCAGCAGCTGGTTGTAGCGACCTTGAAGACATTCCTTTTTTCTGCAAAATAAATTTATAAGTTGCCCTGTGGTCCTGAAGTTATTTCCTCATACTTAACAAAGAAACAGTCCATCAGCAACACAAAATCTTATTGTGAGAACACGGGGTGCTGGGTCGAAGAACTGAGATTCTGTGAAATACCTCATACTTGTGTGTCAGTGAATTAGCTTTAAAGCAGAAACTAGACATCTTATGATTATACCTGTTGTTTAAACTATCGTTGTGTTGTACTTAACTGGCTCTATTTTTCTATTATCTCAAGCAAAGTATACATTTAAACATTTCTCCTGGTACTTGCTTTACAGGTAGGCCTTTAGAACATGACCAACATACTTTTTTAATCTTTGGCTATAAGTTATGTGACAGACAAAGCAATGAAAACATTTCACTAAAACCTATACCTATATCTTAATTAAGAATTAAATTATTTCATTCTAGCTGCCAAAAGTACTAGGGGGTTTAAAATTACAAGGGCTTGGCTACACAATGAAGCTGACGGGGGTGGGGGACAAACAAAACTAAAAATAGATAAAATCCTTTGTTAAATGTATCATTAACGTGGTCTGCGTTGAGGTAACAAAATAATATTTTTCACATTAACCATCTGTCCGTGGATGGATGCCGAGGTGTTTTTCCACAAGGGACGTGCCCCTTGGCTCCCCCGTGTGTCCTGGACCTGATCTGCAGAGACGGAGGCCAAGACTTCGGCGGCCCCTCGGCTGTGTCGGCCTCCCCTGCGCAGGTCCCTGAAGGCCCTCTTCCCGCACTACCTGGACTCCTGGGTAAGGAGGGTGCAGGCAGCCCACCACCCAGAATTGGCCAAGAAAAAACCATTGGAGCAGCCGAGAAACCGTTGGTAATTGTTAAGCCTTTCACCCATACGGAGAGCATCACAGAGATTGAAGAGGATTTTTAAACTTTTGGAAAGAGCTCCAAGATGAAAGGGAGTGAGGAGGTTGCTGGCCCCATAGTTCAAACCGAGTAAGAGAGGCTTCAGCAGGCCACCCGGGGAGCTTGATATGTGTCCCTTGGAGTTCAGGGACTAGGTGGCCTGATGTATCGTTTTGCTGAAAAAACTAAGGGGCAGCCTGACTAGCTACCTGTTCCTGGTTAAATTGAAAGAAGGTGTGCGCACACCTTTGGAGCACAAAATTGAGGGCAAAAGATGCATGAATTCTTCCTGTGGTCAAGGCATGATCTGTGCACATGGGGTCCTCTTAGGTGCTATCCACTGGGCTGCCTGAAGGCCCAATCAGATCTCCTAGAAGATAATCCTGGATGTTGACTAAGAAAAACAACCAGCAAAAATAAAGTATATGCCAGGGTTAGGCGAAATTCAGGAGAGGATCCTCAACACTGAATGAGCCTTTCAAAATTCCACACAATTCCCAGAGTGGGGTCCCTGCTGGCAGCACTCCTGACCACGCAGGCTCTCCCTGTGCCTTTGTTTACCCTCTCTCTCTTGCTCTCACTCTGAAGGGGTCAGAGACACACTTAGCAAGCTGTGTGTGTGTGGCGGCGGGGGCGGGGGGGTGGTGGCGAGTAGAGGGAAGGAAAGTTAGAAGTGCAAGACCAGGGGAGAAGGCGCTCCATCTTTAATTTATTTTCAGACACTTGCCTATGACTCACGATAAATGTTGTAATCACAGCCCAGGGAGCATTTCTTATCACAAAGTGACCAGAAAAGCCATGGGATTGTCCTTACACTCTTCCCCACTCTTATCTCCATCATCCCTGAGAGGGCAAATGAGCAATCTGAGTATATTTTTAAGGGATGATAGGATGTAAGGTGACTTTTTGATCCTACCCCACAGTTGTTTAATTATAGAAAAATCAACCTGAATAACCAACTGAGGTTTAGCTGAACTGAAATAGCATAACAAAAGATGTACATAAAAAGCCACATAGAGACTAGTAAGAAGGGTGGAGGGGTGGAAAGGGTTGGCTTCTGCACCCAAGTGTGGCAGCTGAGAAGCTGAAGGGATGTCTTGGCTGCAAAACACCCTCCCCCCAGGAGTGTGGGGTCTCAACCCCACACAGGTATCCCCAGCCCAGAGCAACAGAGACAGGAGGAGGAGCCTGCATGGCTTTGGTGGTGAAAATCAGTGGGGCTTCAGTCCAGCTGGGAGAGAAGGGTCCGCTAGAGACCCAGAGGCCACCTTCCCAGGGTGGGGCCCCCCTCCTGTCACAGCGCCAGCCGGGGGAGTGCGCTGCCGCGCCCTCAGCTCCTGGGGCCGCTACTCTGCTGTGCTCGCAGCCTGCACAGGGCTGCGCTGGCTGCGCCCCGCAGGGACCTTTGGGGTGCTCTTTCTCTGGAGGGGCTCTTGGTGGAGTCTCAGACAGTGACTGAAGTGTGTAACTTTGGAAAGGGGACCATTCAAGAACCTGTTTGAAGAAATAATGACTGAGAACTTCCCAAGCCTGGTGATGGAAAAAGTCACACAAGTTCAAGAAGTGCAGGCAGTCCCAATCAAGATAAACCCAAAGAGACTTACACAAAGACACATCATCATTAAAAAGGCAAAGGTTAAAGACAGAGAGAATCTAAAAAGCAGGAAGAGAGAGACAGTTAGTTACCTACACGGGAGCTCCCATAAGGCTGTCAGCTGATTTATCAGCAGACACGCTTCAGGCCAGAAGGGAGTGGCACAAAATATGCAAAGTGATGAAAGCAAGGACCTACAACCAAGCCTACTCTATCCAGCAAAGCTATCATTTAAATTGCAGGTGAAATAGAGCTTCCCAGTTAAAAAGACACTAAAGGAGTTCATTATCACCGAGCCAGTATTGTAAGAAATGTTAAAGGGCCTACTTTAGGAAAGAGGAGGAGGAGTCAAAAATAACATAGGCATAAAGAATAAAGAGGCAATAAATAAGTACCTATAAATAATAACCATAAATGTAAATGCACTAAAATCTCTAATAAAAAGACAAAGGGTAACTGAATGGATAAGAAAACAAGACCCATATGACCTATATAAGTGCTGTCTACAAGAGAACTACTTCAGAACAAAAGATACACATGGACAGAAAGTGAAGGAATGGAAAAAATATTCCATTCAAATGGAAACAACAACAAAAAAAAGGTGGGGTTTAAATATTATATCAGATAAAATAGACTTCGAAACAAAAGCCAGAACAAGAGACAAAAAAGGTCACTACATATTACTAAGGGGAGTAATCAAACAAGATACATAACCTTTGTTAACATATATGCACCCAACATAGGAGCACCTAAATAGATAAAGAAAATCTTGGTGAACAGCAAGGGAGAGACTGACAGCAATACACTCATAGTAGGGAATTTTTAACACCCCGCTGTCATTAATGGTAGATCTTCCAGACAAAAATCAACATAGGAACAGTGTCCTTAAACACAACACTGGATTGGATGGATTTAATTGATAGTTACAGACCATTTCATCCCAAAGCAGTAGAATATACATTCTTCTTAAGTGCACATCAAACATTCCCAAAGACCACATGTTAGGACACAAAATAAGTCATCATAAATTCAAAGAGATTAAAATCATATCAATTATCTTCTCTGACCACAATTGTATACACTAACTTTAGTTGAACTTTGATAATCCACTACCATCGGACCAGCCTCACAATTGTATAAAACTAGATATCAATTACAATAAAAAGGGAAAAATATTTGAACATACAGGAGCTAAATAAGATGTTATTAAATAATGAATGGGTTAACAATGAGATCAAAGAAGAAATCAAAAGCCTAGAGATAAACAAAAATGAACACACGACAACACAAAACCTATGGGACAGCGAAGCAGTTCTGAAATGGAGCTCATAGGATTACAGACCTCCCTCAAAAAGTAAGCAAAATCTCAAACAATCTGACTCTACACCTAAAAGAACTAGAAAAAGAAAAACAAGGAAAGCCCAGGGTAAGTAGAAGGAAGAAAATAATAAAGATTAGAGCCAAAATAAATAACATAGAGATTACAAAAATAATATAAAGATCAATGAAACCAAGGGCTGGTTTTTAGAAAAGATGAACAAGGTCAATAAACCTTTAATTAGACTCACCAAGGAAAAAAAAGAGAAGACCCAAATACATAAAATCAAAAATAAAAGAGAAATAACAACCGACACAACTGAAATATAAAATATTGTAAGAGAATACTATGAACAACTATATGCCAACAAATTGGACAACCTGGATGAAATGAATAAATTCCTAGAATCATGTAATTTTATAAAAATGAATCAGGAAGCATCAGAAAATCTGAATAGACCAATCACAATGAATGAAATTGAAGCAGTAATAAAAAAAATCACTCAGAAAACAAATATCTTGGACCAGGGATGTCTTCACAGGTGAATTTTACCAAACATTCTAAAAAGAACTGACACCTATCCTCCTCAAACTATTCTAAAAATTCCAGAGGAGGGAAGACTACCAAGCTCATTTTATGGGGCTACTATTATTCTATTTCCAAAACCAGATAAAGACAATACAATGAAAAAAATTATAGGCCAATATCTCTGATGAACATACAATGTAAAAGCCTCAACAAAACAATAGCAAACCAGATCCAGTAATACATTTAAAAGATCATCTGCCATGACCAAGTGAGATTTATCCGGAGATGCAAGGGTGGTACAATATTCACAAATCAATAAATATGATACATCACAAAAACAAAATTAAGGATAAAAACCATATGATCATATCAATAGATGCAGGAAAATCATTTGATGAAATCCAGCACCCATTTATGATAACTCTCAGCAAAGTGGCGATAGAGAGATAAAACCTCAGCATAGTAAAGGCCATGTGTGTCCAACCCACTGCCAGCATCATACCCAAGGGGCAAAAACTACAAGCATTTCAAGATCAGGAACAAGACAGGAATGTCCGCTTTCACCACTATTATTAAGATAGTACTGGAAATCCTAGCCATGGCAATCAGAGAAGAAGAAATAAAAGCCATCCAAGTTGGAAAGGAGGAAGTAAAACTTATTCACTGATAGCATGATACTGTATATAGAAAATCCTCAAGACTCCATTAGAAAACTACTAGATGTAATGAATTAATATAGCAAAGTAGCAATATAAGATTTAATATTTAGAAATAAGTTGCAATTTTATACACCAAAAATAAACTATCAGAAAAGGAAACTAAGAAAACAATCCCATTTACTATTACAATGACAACAACAAAATAAGGTACCTAGGAATAACTTTATCCAAGGATGTAAAAGACCTGTACTTGAAAAATTATAATATACTGGAGAAAGAAATTGAGGAAGAAACAGATAAATGGAAGCACATACTGTGTTCATGGTTAGGCAAAATAAACATAATTAAAATATCCATACTATCCAAAGCAATCTACAGATTCAATGTAATTCATATTAAAAAAAAAACCCACCACCCATGGCATATCTAACAGATCTAGAACAAATATTCCAAAAATTTATATGAAACCATAAAAGATCCCAAATAGCCTCAGCAATCTTGAGAAAGAAGAACACAGCTGGAGGGACCACAATACATGATATCAAACTATACTACAAGGCCATAATAATCGAAACAACATGGCATTGGAGCAAGAACAGGTGCATAGATCAAAGGAACAGAACAGAACAGAGAGCCCAGAAATCAACCCATGCCTTTATGGTCAAGTAATACTTGACAAAGGAGATTAGGAATATGCAGTGGAGTAAAGACAGTCTCTTTAGTAAGTGGTGTTGGGAAAATTGAAACAGACACATGCAAAAACATAAAAGTAGACCACCAACTTACACCATACACAAGAATAAACTCAAAATGGATTAAAGACTTAAATGTAAGTTGTGAAACTGTAAAAATCATAGAAGAAAACACAGGTGATAATATTTCAGACATTTCTCGTAGCAATATTTTTGTTAATAAATCTCCTTGGGCAAGAGAAGGAAAGGAAAAAAAATAAACAAATGGAACTACATCAACCTAAAAAGCCTTTCACATAGCAAAAGAGACCATTAAGAAAATGATAAGGAACCCATTGTTATGGGAAAACATATTTGCCAATGATATATCTGATATTGGTTAACTTCCAAGATATACTAAAAGTGTATTCTACTCAACACCAAGACAACAGACATCCCAGTTAAAAAATGGGCAAAGGACTGGATTAGAGAATTCTCCAAGGAGGACATACAGATGGCCAACAGACATATGAAAAAATGCTCAATGCCCATAATCATCAGAGAAATGCAAATTAAACTTAAAAATATGTTTTTTAATCCTCACTTGAGGTGATGCAGGGAGAGAGAGAGAAACATCGATGTGAGAGAGAAACAAGGATCACTTGACTCCCATACACGCTCTGACAAGTGATTAAACCCATAACCTAGGTATGTGCCCTGACAGGATATCAACCTTTTCCAACTGAGTCACCAAGCTAGGGCGGAGGGATGCAAGTTAAACACACAATGACATAACATCTCACGCATGTCAGAATGGCTATCATCGATAAATCAGCCAACAACAAATGTAGGTGCGGATGGGGAGAAAAGAGAACCCTAGGGCACTGTTGCTGGGACTGCAGATTGGTGCAGCTACTGTGGAAAACAGTATGGAGGTACCTCAAAAATTTAAAAAATGGAACTGCCTTTTGACCCAACAAACCCACCTTTGGGAATATATCCTAAGAATCTTGAGAAACCAATTAAAAGAATGTATGCACCCCGATGTTCACAGCAGCATTATTTACAATAGCCAAGATCTGGAAACAACCCGAGTGCCCATCAGTAAATGAGTGGACAAAAAAGCTGTGGTACATTTACATAATGGAATACTATTTGGTTGTAAAAAAGAAAGAAATCTTACCTTTTGTGACAGCACGGATGGACCTGGAGATTAGTATGCTAAGTGAAATAAGCCAGTCAGAGAAAGACAAGTACCATATAATCACTTATATGTAGAATCTAATGAACAAAATAAACTGACAAACAAAATAGAAACAGAGGCATGAATGCTAGGAACAGACTGGCAGCTGTTAGAGGGGAAGAGGAGTTCTATATATAACACATAGACATGGACAACACGGTGTTGACAGCCAGAGGGAAAGGGAGTAGAGTAGGTGAAGGTTGGCAAAGGGGGGATAAATGGAGACGGAAAGAGATTTTGCTTGGGGAGATGGGCACACGATGCGGTGTGCAGATGATGTTGTCATGAGTTGTACAATTGAAACCTGTATGGTTTTGTGAACCAATGTCACCCCAATAAATCCAATAAAAAATGTCTTAGGAAAACCAATCAAAACAATTGGTGCATTAACTAAAAAGAAGGTACATACACATACATATTTGACTATGCGTAGAAATTAACTAAAATATAGAGGAAAATGCAGGTTACCATTTTCCAAACTTTCTGCAATGTAATATTAGTACTTAAGTCAAAACACTTACCTGGAAAATAAAAACAGCTTGAGCTATTTTTGATACTGAAGCAAATTTCTGAATATTAAATACCACACAAATGAAAACAGTCTCCTTTGAACATTTACATCTGGTTTACAGTGGAGGCAGAAGATGAAGGTCTGCGAAGCAGCTTGCCCATCTCACCTGTATTCATTCATACCTCATGAAGTGTAAGCTTCAAGGGAAATGATCTATTCCCCCACATGAAATTTTCCTCCTGTGCATGAAATAGTGCTTAAGAGCATCCATTTTTTTTCCATCAAAAGAATGTACAGGGTAATTTTATGTGACATTCAAATAGTATTGTCCAGCGAGTAACATTGGATGTAAATTACTTTTCTTCTCTGTAAGACATAAACTAGGAACAGTAGGTAATGCTGCAGGATGCACCCATGCAAGAAAATCCCCTTTTGTGAACTCATTATCTTGGTCAGAATTCAGCGGGTATACTGGCTACACCCAGTTTACTGGCTTTGTTGTACCTTTGAATCGTTCTTCTAGGGGAGATTCTCCAGGGGGATTTCTGAATTTCACATTTCTATCTGTTCACTAAGCAATTCCTTTCTTTTTCAAAGGAATAGACATCAAATGAAATTTACTGCCAACCAGAAACAATTCTCATGTCTCATTAAACATGCTGTTGGCAATTGCTCCACAAGGAACAATGGTTTCATTTCATTAATAAGGCTCTTATTCCTTAGTGGGATTGAGTAAAGCGCCAGGACCTCCATTTATTCGGCTGTCATCTGGAGATTTCACATAACGACGATGCTTTTGATATAAATACATAATCACATTGCCCTCAAATGACTGTTCCAGTGTGAAGTTCAGAGACTGAGTGAAACATATTCTTGTATTTTAATTACTTCTGTTCCTGGGTTTCTATTCCTGTTCTTCATAGCTTTAAGGCTGTGAATAATGCAATTTAATATGATTAATGATTAGAGGTTAACCAGTCTCACAGCCTAAAAATAACTCATTGAATTTACTTTTAATTTGCACTTCTTTTATTGTGAAGGTTTTTTTTGTTTGTTTTTTGTTTGTTTTTTTAGTGTTTAAAATGATTTTCTTTCTTTTCAAAAAACTTTCCTCTTGTACCTCTTCGCTTATGTGTTGTTGGGTATTTTTTTCTTTTTTCTTTTGGTAGATCGTTCTTAGTGACATGGAGAATGGGAGGGTCGCAGCCTAAGCTCATTCCTCTCACTTCTCTGTTGTACAGGACTCAGGACAGTGAACCCCGGATGTCCTTGAAAGGGCGAAATTACAAGAAACGGTCAACCTAGCTTCTTGGTTTACTGGTTCTAGAAAAACGGGCAACCACGTGACTCCAACACGCAACTTTCTGATGTGGAATCAGACGCGCGGCCATTGCGCCACGAGGTCACGGAAAAGTGGCGACTGGATCGCGTAAGTCCCTTTCCTCCTGCACGTCTTGGTCGCTTCCCTACGTAGTTCCTTCGTTTTTCCTGCTTCTTCCAGGTTCAACAGAATAAGGGAAGGGGCGGCGGGAGGCGTGGCGCGCGGGGAGGGGGCGGGGCTGGAGAGCGGAGACCGCGGAGAGCGCCCGCTCGGGGCCCGAGACTCGGGCGCCCTCAACCGCCTGCCAGACCTGCGATCGGTGTCAGCCGGAGAGGGGCGGGCGCGGCGGCCGGGGCTCAGGGCGGGCGTGTATCTACTATCCTGGAGCGCCCAGGCTGCGGTCTCCAAGGGCCACCAGAGTCGGACCCACGGAGAGAGCGCATCTCAGCCCCCACGAGGCCACACCGCTGCTGGGCAAGTGGCTGCGAAAATCCGCAACCCTGTTGGTGCGCAGAGGTGAGAGCCGGGCTGAAGCCCGTCCTCCGAGGGGTGTCCGTCCCCACGGAAATAATTAGAAGGGAGAAAACCAACATGATCGTGAGTTGTCCTCCCCTTCCCCCCTGTAGTTATTAAAGTAAAACTCATTATGGGGAATTTGGACATTATACAACAGTGTGATATCGATACAAATTAAAACCAAGCATTTTGATGGTTTTCTTTCCAGATTGTTTTCCTCCCAGGTAAACACAAGAGTTCACCGATGTCTGTTATAGTCTTTTTTAAATGTGAAGTATAGCACGAAAACCAACAAGTTTTAATTTTTTTCCATTGTGAAGAAATTATTTGTCTTCTACCTGCCTTAGTTGTTAGCCAGTAAGATAATGTATCTTGTAATTTTTATTTTTAGCAGATTGCCCATAATATGCTAATGATATTGATCTTTGTATTAAGCTTTGGAGGGAGAGCTGAGCCTGCTGAATTTGTGCGTTGCAAGTTTTCAGCCGCTGGGTAGGTTCTCATTATTCGTTTTGCAAATATTGTACCTGCCCTTCCTGTCTCTCCCTGTTTTTCTTGGACAGAAGGACATGGAAAGTTAGGTCTTTTGACCGCGTCCCGTAATTTTTTTCTCCTTCTCCCTCTTTTGTTCTTTCCGTTCTTATTTCTCTCTGCTTGGATTTCTTCTAGTTTTCTCTTTTGTTTCTTTGCTTAAGCGCTTCACCTTCTTTCATCCCGCCTGCAAACCCCCTTCCCTCTAAGAGCTGCCAGTCTGGTCCTTGTATTCATGCCTCTGTTTCTACTTAGTTGGTCAGTTAATTTTGTTCATCTGATTCCACATATAAGTGATCACATGGTTTTAGTCTTTCTCTGACTGGTTATTTCACGTAGCATACTAATGTCCAGGTCCATCCCTGCTCTCACAGAAGGTAAGAGTCCCTTCTTTTTAACGCTGGAGTAGTAGTCCATTATGCAGATGTACCACAGCTTCTTTGCTGTTTCAAGATCTTGGTTATTGTAAATTACTCTGCAGTGACCAGAAGGGTGCACATATTCTTTGGAATTAAGTGTTTCAGGTTCCTTTGGATATATTCTCAGAAGTGGAATCACTGGGTCAAAGGGCAGTTCCATTTTTAATAAAGATTTTATTTATATACTTTTAGAGAGAGGGGAAGGGAGGGAGAAAGAGGAGGAGAGAAACATCCATAGGTTGCCTCTCCCGTGCCCCCGACCTGGGACTTAACCCACAACCCAGGCACATGCCCTGACCAGGAATCGAACCGGTGACCCTTAGCTTTGTGGAACCAGGGCCAATCCACTGAGCAACACTGGTCAGGACCATTTTTATTTTTTTGAGGAAACCCCGTACTATTTTCCACAGTGGCTGCATTAGTCTGCATTCCCATTAACAGGGCACGAAGATTCCGTTTTCTCCCCATCCTCGCCAACACTCGTGTGTTGATTTATAGATGATGGCCATTCGGACAGGTGTGAGGTGATATTTCATTGTGGTTTTAATTTGCATCTCTCTGAAGATAAGTGACATTGAGTATTTTTCTTAATTTTATTTACCATCTGTATGTCCTCTCTGGAGAAGTGTTTATTTGGGTCTCTTGCCCATTTTTAATTGGGTTGTTTGTCTTCTTGGTGTTGAGTAGTATAAGTTTTAAAAGTACATTTTGGGCATTAAACCCCTATCAGCTGTATCATTGGCAAATATGTTATCCCATTCAGCAGGGTTCCCTTTTCATTCTGTTAATGGTTTCTTTTGTTTTACAAGAGCTTTTTTGTTTATATAGTTGTATATTTTTTCCTTTCTTTCCCTTGCCTGAGGAGATACATCTGCCAAAATATTGCTATGATAAATGTCTGAAATTTTAGTGCCTATGTTTTCTTCTAGGGTTTCTATGATTTTGCAACTTACATTAAAGTTTTTAATTATTTTGGGTTTATTTTTGTGTATGGTGTAAGTTGGTGGTGTAGTCTCACTTGCTTGCATGCCCAATTTCCCAACACCATTTACTGAAGGGACTGTCTTTACTCCATTATGTTCTTGCCTCCTTTCTCAAATACTACTTGACAATAAGGGCATGGATTGATTTCTGGGCTCTCTATTCCATTGATCTATATGCCTGTTTTTGTGCCAATACCATGTTGTTGTTTTTTAAAATTTTTATTTATTTTTTTTAGAGGGAGGGAAAAGGAGGAAGAGAAACATCAGTGTGTGAGGGAAACATTGATTGGCTGCCTCGCACATGACTCCTGCTGAGGATGCAGCCCAGATGTGTGCCCTGACTGGGAGTTGAACTGGCAACCTTTTGGTCTGTGGGACAACATCCAACAAACTGAGCCACAGCAGCAAAATACTGTGCTGTTTTGACTACTATGGCCTTGTAGTATAGTTTTATATGAGGTAGCATGATACTTGTAAATTATTTTTCTCTAGATCGCTGTGGCTATTCGGGTTCTTTTTGGTTCTAATAAATTTGTGGAATATATGTTTTATATCTGTGAGATATGACATTGGTTTTTTTATTGGAATTGCATTGCATCTGTAGATAGCTTTGGGTAGTACTGACATTTTTATGATGTTAATTTTTTCTTTCCACAAAAATGGTATATACTTCCCCTTATTTGTGTCTTCTTCAGTTTCTTATTTCAGTATCTTACAATTTTCTGAATATGGGTGTTTAACATCCTTGGTTAAGTTTATTCCTAGGTAACAATTTTTTTGATGCAATTCTAAATGGAATTCTTTTCTTGGTTTCCCTTTCTCAGAGTTCATTATTGGTGTATAAAAATGCAACTGATTTTTGGATATTTCTTTTGTATCCTGCTACTTGATTGAATTTATTTGTCAGTTCCAGTAGTTTTTTTGTGGAATCTTTAGGGTTCTCTATAGGCAGTATCATGTCATCTACAAATAATAACAGTTTTGCTTCTTTCTTTCCAATTTGGATATCTTTATTTTTCTTTTTGTCTGATTGCAGTGGCCAGGACTTCCAGTACTATGGTGAGAAAGAGTGTGAAAGCAGATATGCCTGTCTTGTAGGCTGATCTTAAACAGAAGGCTTGAAGTTTTTGCCCCCTGAGTACAATTTTGGCTGTGGGTTTGTCATACATGGCCTTTATTATGTTGAGGTATGTCCCCTGCATTCCCATTTTACTGAGTGTTTTCATCATAAATTGGTGTTGGAGTTTATCAAATGCATTTTCTGCATCTATTGATATGATCATGTGGTTTTTATCCTTCATTTTGTTTATGTGGTGTATCACGCTTATTGATTTGCTGATTTGTACCAACTTTGCTTTACTGGATTAAATCTTACTTGATCATGTTGTATAATGATTTTGGAAGATTGTATGTTTCTAGAAATTGACCCATTTTGCCCAGGTTTTCTTATTTCTTGGCATATGGTTGTTCATAGTAATTACTTATAACCCTTTGTATTTCTGTGGTATCAGTTGTTACTCCTCCCCTTTTATTTTGACTTTATTTATTTGCAACCTCTCTTTTATTTTCTTGGTGAATTTGGTTAAAGTTTCATCAGTTTTATTTATTTTCAAAGAACCAGCTCCTGAACTCACTGATTTTTGCAATTGTTTTTCAGTCTCTATGTCATTTATGTCTGGTCTGCTCTGCTCTTTGTTATTTCCTTTATTCTCCTTGCTCTGGACTTTATTTAGTTGTGGATTTTCCAGTTCCATAGGTATAGGGGGAGGTGTTTTATTTGAGATTTTTCTATCTTCTTTAGGTCGGCCAGTAATGCTGAGAACTTCTATCACAGGACTACTTTGGCTGTGTCCCTTGGGTTTAGGTTGTTTTGTGTTCATTTTCATTTGTTTCCAGGTACTTTTAGATTTCTTCCTGATCACATTGTTAAACCATTCATTATTTAATAACATGTTATTTAGCCTCTGTGTGTTTCAGTGTTTTTGGTTTTTTGTCTTGAGCTTGATTTCTAGTTTCAGACCACTGTGATCTGAGAAAATACTTGACATGGTTTTAATTTTCTTGAATTTATTAAGCCTTATTTTGTGTCATACTATGGGGGCTATCTTTGAGAATGATTCATGTACATTTGAGAAGAATGTATATTTTGCTTCTTTGGGGTGAAATGCTCTGTAGATACCAATTAAATCCATATGATCTAGTGTGTTGTTTAATGCCCTGATATCCTTGTTGATATTTTGTCTGGAAAGTCTGTCCATTGAGGACAGTGGGCTGTTAAAATCCACCACTATGGCTGTATTGCTGCTGATCTCTCGTTAAATCCTCCAAGATTTTCTTCATACATTTAGGTGCTCCTGCATTGGGTACATAAGGGTTATAGACTTGCTGAACTGAACCCTTAAGTATTATGTAGTGACCTTCTTTGTCTCTTATTATGGCTTTTGTTTTCATGTCTGTTTTGTCAGACAGAAGTATTGATACCCCAGCTTTTTTGGTCCCCATTTGCATGGATATTTCTTTCATCAGTTAACTTACAACGTGTGAAAATATTTTGTATTGAGGTGAGTCTCTAGAAGACAGCATATTTAGGGGCCATGTGCTCTTATCCATTTGGCTACCTTCTATCTTTTTGTAATAGTATTTAATCCATTTACATCTAAGATTATTATTGATAGGTACTCATTCATTGCCATTTTTCCCTTTGTGCCTGTGTTCCCCTCTCTATTTTTCTCTCTCTCTTTCTTTGTCTTACAGCTGTCCCTTTAGCCTCTCTTGCAGTGATGGTTTGGTGGAAATGTACTCCTTCAGTCCTTTTTGTCTGGGAAGTTCTTTATTTCACCTTCCACTGTAAACGAGAGCCTTGCTGGGTAAACTAGTCTTGATTGCAGGTCCTCGCTTTCCATTACTTGGAATTCCATGCCAATCCCTTGTGGTCTGTAGAGTTTGTGTTGGGAAATCAGCTTATAGCCTTCATGGAGCTCCCTTGTAGGTAACTGTTTCTCTCCTGCTGCCTCAAATATTCTTTCTTTGTCTTTAAACTTTGCCATTTTAGTTGTGATGTGTCTTGGTATTGGCCTCTTTTGGTTCATTTTGATTGGTACTCTTTGTGCTTCCTAAACTTGTGTGACTTCTTCTTTCACCAAGTTAGGGAAATTTTCTATAGTTATCTCTTCAAACGGGTTTTATATTCCTTGCTCCCTTTCTTCTCTTTCTGATATTCTTATGATGTGAATGTTATTACGTTTCATGTTATCCCAAAGCTCCCCTAAAAATCTCTTTATTCTTTTTTAAGTCTTTTTCCACTTTGTTGCTCTGACTAGGTGTTTTTTCTCTACCTTGTCTTCCAGCTCTCTCATTTGCTCCTCTGCTTCATCTATGCTGCTTTTAATTCCTTCTAGTGTATTCTTCATTTCAGATATTTTATTTTTCATTTCCATCTATTTCTTAGTCATAGTTTCTATGTCCTTTTTCGTGCTGATGTAGTTCTCTTTAAGTTCCTTGAGCATCCTTATAACCATTAATTTGAAATCTATGTCTGATAATTTGCTTGCCTCAATGTCATAAATCTCATTTGTAGGGGGGAAGGTTCATCCTTTCTTTCATTGGGAGGTGGTTTCCTTGTCTCCTGATTTTAGCTGTCTCTTTTGGTTTGTTTCTATGTATTAGATAGATCTCCTTTGACTCCCTGTCTTGTGGGGTATCCTTATGTAGTACGTTCAGGTGGTACCAAGTGATGCAGTCTCCTTGATCTCCTGATCTACGTGCTCTAGGAGCAGTCTTTGTGTGGGTTATGTGGACTCTCCAGTTATATCTGGGCCCTGACTGTCGATGGCCCTTTTGTTGCTTGGATTGCCGCTTGGCTCTTTGCCTGTGAGGCGCTACCTTACCATATCTTGCATGCTGTTGTGCTGATTCTGACAGAACAAGGGAAAAGAACACAAGAAACAAAGCCCAAGCAAGCTAACTCCCCCAACTAATTTTCATCCAAAAATGCATAATGCATCCTTCTCAAGGGCTCATGGAACATTTTCAAGGGTAGATCACATGTTGGGACACAAAACAAGTCTCAATTTTTTTTTAAATTGACATAATATTGAGTCTCTTTTCTGACCACAATGTATAAAACTAAAAATCAACCACTATGAGAAAACTGGAAAAAGCAGAAATATGTGGATTTTAAACAACATGCTAGTGAACATCTACTGGGTCAAAGAAGAAATAAAAGAAGAAACGTAAGATACATAGAGAGAAATAAAAATACGACATAGCAAAGTTTTTGTGATTCAGGATAAGCAGTAGTTAAGCAGGAAGTTTATAGCAATACAGGTCTACCTCAAGAAACAAGAAAAATCTCAAATAAACATTATATCACTATGTGTTAAGAAAGTAGACAATGAAGAACCAACTAAGCCCAAAGTCAGTAATAGAAATTAGAAAGGAAATAAATATAATAGAGAATTAAAAAGCAAAAGAAAAAATAATAAAACAAAGAACTTGTTCTTTGAAAAGATAAATACCATTGGCAAACCCATACCTAGACTCCTTAAGATAAAAGAAAGAAGACTCAAATAAATGAAATCAGAAGTAAAAGATGAGATGTTCCAAAAAATGCCATAGAAACACTAATAATTAGTACAAGAATATTGTGAAAGGCTGTACACCGCCAAATTGGACAACCTAGAAGAAGTGGAAAAATTCTTAGAAGCATACGACCTTCCTCAACTGAATCATGATGAATTGAAAAACCTAAATTAAGTGATCACTTGTAAGGAAATTGAAACAGTAATCAGAAACCTTTCAAAAAATAAAAGTCCAGGACCAGAAAGCTTCACTGGTGAATTCTACCAAATATTCAAAGAATATTTAGTACCTCCCTTCCTCAAACACTCCCACAAGGTTCATGAGGAGGGAATGCTTCCCAATGCATTTTACAAGGCCAACACTACTCGATACCAAAGTCAGGCAAGGACGTCACCCCAAGTAGAATTACAGCCAACATCTCTGATGAACACAGGCCAGGAATTCTCAACAAAGTACCAGCAAATCAAATACAACAAGGTATTAAAAAGACAATTCATCACGATCAAGGGGAAGTCATTCTTGGGATGCAAGAGTGGCTCAGCATATGCAGGTCAATTAACATAATAGACCACAGTAACAAAATGAAAGTTAAGAATCCCATGGTCATCTCAATAAATGCAGAGAAAACATTTGACAAGACACAACATCCATTTATGCTAAAACCTCTCAATAAAATGGGTATAGAAGAAAACACCTCAACCTAATAGAGGCCATATATGACAAAGCAAGAGCTAACATTATACCCAGCAGTGAAACGCTGGAAGCTTTTCCTCCATGATCAGGAAGAGGACAAGTATGCTCACTCTTGCCGCTGTTCCTGAGCAGAGTACTGGAAGTCCTAACCAGAGCAATGAGGCAAGAAAAAAATTACATAATGTAAAAGGCATTTACACTGGGAATGAAGAAGTAAGTGTCACTATTTGCAGATGACATGACCTATATATAAAAGAAACCCTAAAGACTTGAGCAAAAGACTCTTAAAATAGTCAACAAATACAGTAAAGTTTCAGGATACAAAACCAATGCACAAAAATTATTTGCATTCTCATATACTAACAACAAAATATCAGAAAGAGAAATGAAGAGAACAACCACATTTACAATTACAAGTCGGATAAATTAAGTCATAAGAAAGTTAAACTAGATGAAGGACCTGCACAGTAAAAACTACAAAAAATTGTTGAAAGAAATTGAAGGAGACACTAAGAAGTAGAACATTTGCATTCATAGTTTGGAAGAATTAACATTGTTAAAATGGCTATCTTAACTACAGCAGCAACTTTCCACCTTTTTTAATCTCACGGCGCACATACTGAGATTCTGCAGCACACCCAAAAACACATTATATATTTTGCCAATGTGACAAAAAATAGGTATAATGTTAATTGATTTACAAAAATAATAAGAATGGTAATATTAATTACCTACCCCTTTTTCTCCAAAGTGGCTTTATGAAAACCCAGGAGCCTAGCTCTTTCTGCAGACGGGGTCCACGAGGGCAGTCAGTCCTGGAGAACCATTTAGCCTCCCCACCCATCCTCCCCAGTCTGGGCAGCAGAAGGTGTGGGTGGTGACCTCTGACACTGCCCCGTCCAGGCTGGGAGGTCCAGGCCACACTTGGGGTGGCCTCTGGCCCTCGGCCACTTCCCGCAGGGCCCACGCGTGCTTGGCGGCCTGACACCCCTGTGGTTGGTGACCCAGGCAGAGGCTGGCTCACAGCCGCTCACGCTGACAGGCCCCAGTCCCATTTGATCCCACCCTCCCCCTGCGTCTAAGGCCCTGGGCCCTCGGGCCCTCCACCCTGCAGGGCTATAGGGGGGAGGTCCAGCCCGCAGTACCCTCCCCTTGCCAGCGTGAGTGCCGTAGGGCAGTGGCCGTCACCACACACAGCAGCCCGGCCCGGGGCTGGCAGAGCCTTCCATTCACCTTCCTCATCAGGCCGTGAAAAAGCTGTTGCACTTTGCACTTTCTTTCTGCATCCCTAAAATGAGAAAAAAAGCCCATATTTAGGTTTGTTTTGGAGGATGTATGTGCAGCCAGAGGGCGAGTGAAGGGCATAACCTGCCGGCCTCCTGGCCCCCTGGCCCAGGGCCAGGGCCAGGCGGGAGCAGCTGCACACGAGCAACCTCAGCTCCGCCACCTCCGAGACTTGCGTCCAGGCCAGGAGCTGGTCGTCCTTGGGGTCTCCCGCAGGGGCCCTCAATTCGTGCCTGTGCCTGTGGACCAGCCTTGGCTGCTCCTGCTCCTCCTTCCTGCTTCCCAGCTTCCTACCAGACTGGAGCCTGAAAGCAGAGCGCCAGTGCCCAGGAGGCCAGAGTCCAGTTGGGCCCAAGTCAGTTGGGGTGGCCCCCATGACTGCAGGTGTGTGCCAGAACTCAGGCTTCCTGCACTGGGGGTAGTACCACACTTTCCCCCTGGTGGGTCACTTCTGAGGGCTAAATGTTGTGGCTCCATGTGACCTATGTGCTATGTATGACCAGCTCAGTTCTTCCAAGTCCATGAACCACCTGTGGTCCCTTGGCCAGCCTCAGTCCTGCAGGGCCAGAGGGTCACTGGCCTTCTGCTCTTTAAACGAAGGGACAAACCACAAGCACTTTACTACAGTGTGTGCGTGCAGGTAGAGGCAGGTGTGGACGCCTCAGCCCCATCAGCCTTCCACATGAGGTCCTCACAGGCCCATATCCTCGCGGACAGAGACGCCACAGCACAAGCAAGGGCGGCCATGGAAGAGGCACAGGAAGTGCGCGGTGAGTCCCGTGGTTGTAGGGAGCGCAGTGCAGGTGGGTGAAGCTGTGTGTGCAGACCCTGAGCCATGAGTTCAGAGCGTGTGGAGGGGAGACCAGGCTGCCGCCGGAGGGCCCACGTCCCCTAACAGGATCCCAGGGCTGGTGTGGGAGGACCTCAGGGCAGAGCCTGGTGAGAGACAAGATAGTATGTGTGGGGAGTGGGATGCGGCGTGAAATGAAGGCAAAACAAAGATCTGAGATGACCTCATGGCATCCAATGTGCTTGCTAGACACACAGGGAACTTGTAGGTCAGACAGAGGGGCGGAGTGACCTACATGGCTTGTCGCCTTGTGCTGGACAGTGGAACTGTCCTGAGGAAACCTGTGTGGCCCAGGAAGGACAGGTGAGCAGGCCCTGGTGAGCAGGCAGGCAGAGAGGGACAGATAACGACGTGACAGTCCTCAGAGAAACTCCAGTCCAGACTCCGTGCCACAGCAGTTACTTCTCTGAGCTTTTCACCACTGACTGTTTCTCATTCCAGTTTCTAATTTGCAAAGACGGTGTTCTTGATTTCCAGGGCTGCTGCCCCAAAGACAACAGTGCCCGCTCACCTGCCCTCCAGTCACTCAAGGGCTGAGCCGGGGCTGCACACCTTCGTTGCTGGGAGCCTCACCTGAATCTCATGGGGGTGACTGGAGTTGGCAGGTGCTGAGGCAGGAGGGTTCCGAGGGGCCTCGTGATGGGGAGGCGGGCAGTGCACTGTACCTGAGCTCCCTGCACTTCACTGGAGCCAGACACACGGCCAGCCGCACAGTCTGCCGGGAGCGGCTTCAGTTTAGGGCAACAGGCAGTCATGTCAGCAAAAATTAAAATCAACACACAGTGAAGGTCAGCCCTGCCCACAGCACAAGGTGCTGAGGAATACAGCCAGTTCCCCGAACAGGAGTGTCGTGTCAGTGGGTGGACAGCTCCAGAGGAGGAGCTCCTGCTCGAGTTTTTAAGTTGCTGTTCACAAAATCAAGCAGATCTGTTTTGAAAATAATACACACACTCTGGGATAGTTGTTTTCTTTCATGGAAGAAATGGCCATTGGGAATAGAATAGCCATTTTTCTAAAAAAGTGGTACAGATGGTCGGTAGGTATAAGAAAAGGTGCTCGGTGCCACTCAGCGTCAGGGACATGCAAATCAGAACCACAGGTGCTATCACTTCACACCTGTGAGGATGGCTATTGTGGCTGCTCTCAAAAGAAAAAAAAAAGCAGAAAGCAAGCGTCGCCGAGGATGTGGAGAAGTAGGAACCCTCGTGCACTGTCAGTGGGAATGCAGGTTGCTGCAGCCACTGTGGGAAACACTGTGGAGTTTCCTCAAAGATGAAAAGTAGAACTGTCGTATGACCCAGGAACTCTACTTCTGTCTGTGTATATCCCCGAGAGAACTCAAACAGATAATCATACACCACTGTTCACTATATCATTATTTACAAAAGCAAAAATGTGGAAGCAACCCAAGTGTCCCCCCAACAGATGAGTGGTGACAAAGTGTGCTTTGTCTACACAGTGGAATATTATTCAGCTTTAATGGAAGGCAGTCTTGACACCTGCTGAAACATGGATGAACCTTGAGGGCACTGTGCTCAGTGAAACAAGTCAGTCACAAAGCACAAACCCTGTATGATTCCTCTTGTAACGCACAGACTATTGCCCATTCACAGTGATAGAAACGGAAGGGTGGGTGCCAGGCCTGGGAGTGGGGAAGGGAGTTAGTGTTTAATGGGGACAGCGTGTCAGTCTGGGAAGATGAGGCGATGCTGGTGATGCCACTGAGTTGCACATGAAAATATGATTAAGATGGTAAATATTATTATGTACATTTAACACAATAAAAAAATTTCAAGAAAAAAATAAATTAAAAATAAAAATGCAGGTGCCCATACTTGTATATAAAGGTTTCTGGTACCAAGAATTAACCAATCAGACACAAACTTATTATGCAACCTGACCAAGAAGATGCAATGTTAATATATCACCTGTATATTTATGGTTCAAGACAGGTCATTCACACCATGACTATTGTGTTGACTGTTGTCATTTTTTAATTTGGCAGTCTAATGGAAAAAAGGTCAGCTCCTCTGACTAAATAGTCAGGTATTGCATGTTTTTAAAATTCTTGAGGCACACCATTTGGAAATTGCTGACCTAAAGCAATATATTGATTTAATATGATGCATGTCAAAATCCAAACAGAATTTTTCACAGATACAGACAAAAAAAATCCTCCTACCTGTATGGAGCCACAAAAGACCCTCAATAGCCAAAGCAACTCTGGGGGAAAAGACAAAACTGGAGGCTCACATGCTCTGACTTCAAACTTTACTATGAAGCTACAATAATGAAAACTGTATGGAATTGGCAGAAAAGCAGACACATAAACCAATGGAGTGAAATTGAGAGCCCGGAAATAAACCCACAGATATGATGGGCAACTAATTTTCAACAAGAAGCCAAAACCATAGAGTGGAGACAAGGAAGTCTCCTCAAAAAATGATGATATGAAAACTGGAAAGTCACACGCAAAAGAATAAAACTAAACAGCTATGTGACTCCATCCATGACTATTAACTCAAAGTGAATTAAGGAGTTAACTATAAGATGTAAAACAACAAAATACATAAAAGAAGACATTGTCACCAAAGTTATGCACCTTTGTCTCAGAGGAATTTTTGTGAACTTGACTTCAAAAACAAGGGAAATAAAAGCAAATATAAATTAAAATCAAAAAGGTTTGCAGAGGAAAAGAAACCTTCAGCAAAATAAAAAGGCAACCAACTACATGGGAGAAGATATTTGCAAACCATACCTCCATAAGGGGCTAATATCCAAAATATATTAAAAAGTCATATAACTCAACGTCAACCAAAAGAAAAACAATTTGATTTGAAAGTGGTTAGAGGAACTCAATAAACACTTTTACAAGGAAGACATACAGTATATAAAATAGATGCTTAATATCAGTAGTAATAAGGGAAATGCAAATCATAAAAGTACAATGAAAGATCACCTCATAACTTTTAGAATGGCTGTAATGAACAACCCAAGAAATAATAAGTGTTGAGAAAGACGTAGAGAAATGGGAACCCTTACACATCGCTGGTGGGAATGTAAGTTATTTCAGCAACTGTGGAAAATAGCCTGGAGGTCCCACAAAAACTTAAGAATAGCGCTACCATGTGACTCAGCAGTCCCTCTTCTGGGTATCTATCCAAGAAAGTTGAAAATACTTGATTGTCCAGATTATATATGTCCTTACGTTCACTGCAGCGTTATTCAGAATAGCCAAGGTGTGAAAACCACCTAAGTGTTCTTTCATGGATGATTACATAAAGAAGACGTGGTACAGCACTGGCATGTGTGGCTCAGTAGATTAAGTGCCCACCTGTGAACCAAAGGATTGCTGGTTCAAATCCCAGTCAGGGCACATGCCTGTGTTGCGGGCCAGGTCTCCATTAGAGGGCGTGTGAGAGACGCTGATGTTTCTCTCCCTCTCTTTCTCCTTCACTTCCCCTCTTTCTAAAAACAAATTTAAGAAATCTTAAAAAAAAAAAAGGTGGTACATATAGACAATGGAATACTACTCAGCCATAACTGAAATATTGCCATTTGTGACAACATGGATGGATCTTGAGAGTATTGTGCCAGGTGAAAAAAGTCGGGGAAAAGGATAAGAGCCATCTGATTTCACTTGTATGTAGGATACAAAACAAAAAGCAACAATGGAATAAACAAAGAAAACAAAGGAAAAACTTCATAGGTAGAGGCAACAGAACAGTGGTTGCCAGAGGGGCATGGTAAAGAAAGGAAAGGCGATCAAATTCGTAGTGATGGGAGACTAGACTTTGGGTGGAGAGCATACAATCACGTATAAAGTTGTCATATTATAGATTTATACACCTGAAAGTCATACAGTGTCATTGATCAATGTTACCTTAATCAATTTAATTTTCAAAAGGACCAGAAATAAAAGGCTCTATTTTAAAAATAATAAATTAATCTATTTAAACCAAATACAAAATGCCTGGCACATGGCATGTTGTGTACACATTAGGTATTATTATTACTGCCACCATCACCAATGTTCCTGAATTTATTTTGAGAAAAGTGGTACGTGGTGTGGGTAGCCCAGGACTGTCTCCTACTTCTTTCTGTTGGTCAGAGACACCCCGCCTCTGGGCGATGCAGAGGTACGTCCTGACTAGCCCGGGCCAACCATGGAAGTGCGTGCTGTCTCCACTGGACCCGTTCAGAGTGTCCCCGTGATGTAGTCTGCCCATGTGACAAGTCAGTGACACTTGTGGGGAAAGCAAAAATAAAAATTTCCTACGTGATTAAGTAAATTATTTATTGGACCATTGTGTGAAAGAAGTATTATTGTGATTTCTTTATATGTAAACACTAATAAAGTCTATCTTTCTAAACTCTCTCCATAATTTTTATATTTTGACATGATTTCAAATTTATGTAAAGCTACAAGAATGACGATACCCTTCACACTGAATTCCCCAAAGTATTATCATTTTTCTACATTCACTTTCTCTTTCCTTCATATAGATGGGTGGGTATGTGGATGGGCAATTACTTGTAGATTCATAATTTTTATTGAAGTGTTGAAGAGTAAGTGCAGTATGATGTCTTTCTGTTCCTAAATGCATCTGTGCATATCTCCTAAAAACAAGGAATTCTCTTACATAACCTCAGTAATTTATCAAAATCAGGAAATTAATACTGATGAATTTCTATTCTGTAATTAACATTTGATGAAAGAACATTCGAGTCCATGCCTTGCATTCTGTTGTCATATGTATTTCATCACCCTTAATCTTCAACAGCTCCTCAACCTTTGTGTTCCACAACATTGGCACATTTGAAGACTTTGCTGAATGTGTTACGTTGAATGCCCTTCGGTTTGGTTTGGTTGGAAGTTTCCCTATGATTAGACCTAGGTCCTGCACCTTTGGCAGCAGTACCACAGGAGTGACGCTGAGTTCTCAGTGTGTCACACCCGAGGGCACATGCTGTCACCTTGTCCCAGGACTGGTGATGTTTGCTACATTTCTCCATGAAGCTGCCTTGTTTTAACCTTTTGTAATAATTCATATATTCTGGGAAGATACTTTCAAGCCATAAATATCATGGTAATCCTAAAATTTTCACCCACTAGTTTTGCCATTTATTTATGCTTCTAGCCCAAATCAACTTTACCATGGATACCAAATAGTGATTTTTTTTTGAAATTTCCATCATTCTTTCTAATTTTATCAGTTGATTTTCTGTCTTCAGAAAAGGTTTTTGTTTCTCCTCATCTTAGTCTGCTCAGGCTGCCTTTATAGGATACACAGACTGGGTGGCTTAAACAACAGCAATTTCTTGTCTCACCCTTCTGGAGCCTAGAAGCCACAGATCAAGGTGCAGTAAGAGTTGGTTTCCAGTGAGACTGCTCTTCCTTGTTTTCAGATGAAAATACCAGTTGTTGGAAGCAAAGTCTAGAGACTGGTAAGAAAAGTCTACGGCACAGTGAAAAGGGAACATGAATGACCTGGGTCCAGATAACAATTTTTTTTTAAATTTCATTGATTTGTGATGGAAAGAGGAAAGGAGAAAGATGGAGAGAGATTGATTTGTCCCACTTCTCCATGCATTATTTTATTTTTGACACTGTTACAAATGTCCCCCATTGGACTCCTCCCCTGGCCTTCACCCCATTACTGTCCCATGCCCATGTGCTAGTCATAACTGTCCTTTGGCTAATCTCTTCACCTTCCTTAATCCAGTCCCCTCTGACAGCTGTCGGTCTATTCCATGTTTCCATGCCTGTGGTTCGATTTTGTTCATCAGCTTATTTTCTTCATTAGATGCCACATGTAAGTGACATCATAGGGTCTTTCTCTGACGGGCACATTTCACTGAGCAGCCCTGAGACCTTGAATGCTCCTTAGGGGATACGCAGGGCTTGCCTTACCCCCGACATGGGCCTGCAGAGCCAGCTGGTGTCGAGGTCCCGCTGGAATCCCCCAAAGCAAGGCAGGTGACACCTATCAGTGGGTGACAGGAGCCCCTGGCTGGAGACTCCCCACCTCCCACTGCCCGCACCAACAGCCCTGCCCGCAGCCCCCCACCCCCAGCCAGTTCCCGCACGGTCCCCTCCCCCCACTCCAGGCCCCAGCTCCCCGGGGTTCCCTGGCCTTGCCCCCAGTGTGTCCCTGGGGGAGGGGAGGGCCTGCGTGGACAGGACTCAGTGGCTTTATTGCTGGAACAAGGCTGATTTGGTTCTAGGATGTTTTGTGCCTAGGAAAATAATTTCTCACACTGAAAATAAGCAACAAATTCTGGAAGTCAACAGCCTATCTTGTTTTTGACACTCAGCTACAGTTCAAGACAAGATATACTCCTGTGCAGAGAAACATTGGCTGGTTTTGGAGAATAATGTAAAACAGTAGGGCATTTTGTCCGATTTTATTAACTCCTCTTTTGCCCTAGCATGACCCACAGCAGCATGTAGTGATCCCTAGCCAATGGGTCTATGATGGGAAAAATGATGGAACAGGCTTCTAAATTGCGAGGTCTTCTAGGGAATGGCGCATATGTTATACATTCTTCATCCACACCACCTCACATCGTGTTCGGTGCATGGTGGGAACACAAACGATCGATTTTACATCTAATCTAATGGTATTAACATAAAGCTGTTTTACTATTATGTTCACAGGTTAAGCTCTGCAAGATGTGTTTAAATCCTCTCAGTGCAATATCCTGATGCAATTATTCCTGGTACTGCTCCTAGCAGGGCTAAAGCGAGCAGTATTTGTGTTTTCAGATACTGCTGTAGCATGAGGATAGCAGGGGAAGCTCATAAAACTGCGTTTATGTACCAACCTAGAAGGGCCATGGGCCCTAATTGTCAAGGAGGCAGCTTCTCTGCTCGCCTCTCGCTCACATTGTCCTGTGGCTTCACGGTGAGAAAACCCATTGTGCTGGGCCACAGGTGGCTTTCCCTTATTCGCCCCTTTCCTCCTGTGGAATTTGTTTATTCTGGCCTGTTAGATCCCATCTTTTTCTTCTCCAAGCCTCTGCTGAAGCGCTGCAGAATGCACCTGCACCTCAAGTAGATTTTCTACGGGAAGTAAAAGTAACATTTATTGTGCACCCAATATGTTTCCAAAAAATGCGCTAGGTATTTTACGTAGCTTTATTTAATATTCAAAGTATTCTATAGGGTAGGTGGTATAATTAGTATTTCTTTTATACACTTGAAAACCAGTGCTCGAAGAGGTGAAATAACTTCCCAAAGTTACATGAACATAGCAGATCAACCTGTGTCTCCAGGCATCAAAAGCCATGGGCTTTCACCTGAAATTGTTTTTGTTCATTGTGATTTTAACTGACTGACTTGTTCATTTATTTAATTGTTGGCACTATTACAGATGTATCCGATTCGCCCCACCGTTGCCCCCTTCCACCCAGCCCCCGCCCCCACACCCTGGCCTTCACCACATCGCTGTCCGTGCCCACGGGCTATGCATATATGCGCGTATGTCCTTTCATGAATCTCTTCCAGTCCCCCCCACTTCCTCCTCCCTTCTAGACCTATCTAGACCCTGCTCTTCTCCCATCTGAGACCTATCAGCCTGTTCCATGTGTTTATGTCTGTGGTTTTATTTTGTTTGTCAGTTTATTTTGTTCATTAGATTCCACAGATGAGAGAGATCGTAGGGTACGTGTCTCCCTCTGAGTGGCTTTTTTTGGTTGGCATAATAATCTCCAGGTCCACTGACGTCTTTGCAAAGGGTAAAAGTTCCTTCTTGTTTGCAGTCACATAGCATTCCACTGTGTAAATGCACTACAGCATTTGTATCCACGCATCAGCTGGTGGGTGCATATATTCTTTCTGATGGGTGTTTTGGGATCCTTAGGGTATATCCCCAGAAGTGGGATTTCTGGGTCAAATGAAAGTTCCATTTTTAGTGTTCTGAGGAAATTCCATACTGTTTTTCCACAGTGACCACACCAGTCTCCATTCCCACCAGCAGGGCACAAGGGTTCCCTTCTCTACACATTCTCGCCAGCACTTGTTGTTTTTTCATATATTGGTGGTAGTTACCTGTTGGGTGTGAGGTAACACTTCATTCTCCAAAGAGGACATACAATTGGATGTATGAAAAAATGCTAAACGCCATTAAATGTCAAAGAGATGCAAACTAAAATCTACTGGTCTCACAGTCTAACAAATGCACATTTGCGGAACTTATCCGTCCTCTGTGTGTGAGGTTCTTAATAAACAGATCGCCCTGGTGCATCACCATGTTTTCATATTTAAATCAGTGCTTCTCTTTGTTTCCATTTCTCTTAGCCCTGATTACTGACATTGCTGTCTGTTGTATTTATACATAAATACAACATATAAAAAAATATAATCTGTTGATTATATTTTTTGATCATCTCTTCTGCTGGTTCATCTTCCAGTCTCTCCTGGCTTGTGAGTCTGCTGTCTTCCTAGCTGCATTTTCCTCTCTCTGAACTGTTGACCCTTGTGGCCATTGAATCCTTCTCTTCTGTGTGCTGCCCCGACTTGTAGTCACTTCCCACACTCCGTCGGCCAATCTAAAGTGAGTGGTACAGTGAGGTCATTCCCCCTGCTCCTTGGCCCTCTCTTCCAGGCCTCCAGCCTACACCCCCGATGCTCTGAAATGCACGCAGTTCCCCAAAGATAACACGTTATTTCATCCCACTGGGCTTTTGTTGATGCTACTGTCTTTGCTTGGGTTTTTTCCACCCCACCCTATTGAGAATACCTGTTCTCCATTCACATACATCTCAAATGGAAAGTCTGTTAAATCTTATGATGCTTGTAGAGGACAAAACACTGTATTCAAGCTACTGATTATAGGGCACATAAACTATTTGTTAAACCTAAGATCTATGCAAGTCAAAGCTTGAAACCAGAGATATAATAAAACAATATGGAAAAAGGTGTCTTTTTTCCCCTCAAGCAATGGTTCTGCCTTCAACTGACTGCAGCCTCCACCCACAGCCATGTAGGGGCAGGAGACTGGTGGTGGTTTGTGTGTTCTCTGCCCCATAAGATGACTTGGTACTGAGGGTCTCTGCTCTCAGTACTACCTCTGCTGACCCAAATTCTGGTAAACTAGGGAAGATGAATCTTAGGATCTTTTGTTCTCGTGCTCATTTTTCTCTGTTCTCTTTGATTTTAATATGAACAACATCTTGTAGGAAAAAAAATATGTAACATTAAGCCTAATTTCTTCCCCTTTATAGAAAAATAGAATGAGAGAGAATCAAGATGGCGGAGGAGTGAGTTGAAGTCACACTGACCTTCTCCCAGGAGCAACCTGGAATTACAACTGAAATTATTGAGAAATCACCTGGAACAAAAAACTGAACAATAGTAAGTAGGGGTCTTATAAGCTTGGACAGACAGAAGCATCAGCTTTACCACAACTTAATTGTAAAGAGTGTGGTAGAGACTCAGAACGTAGGCGTGGCACCCATAGGCAGCAGCACCAGAGGGATATTGAAATGGTCTGTTGGATCCCCCTGAGAAGAGCAGGGTCTAAATCATAAGTGGGGATCTCCAGCCTACAACACGAAAGCCCAAAAAGTACACAGAAAACAGCCAGCTGCGAAAAGCGGCAGCATTGTTCTCTGCCAGAGACAGGTGGCTGGAGACACAAAGAGCCATTTAAAGGGCCAATGCATAAATTTTTATTTGCACCACTTACTCTGGGATTTGGCAAAGGTGGGGGCAGTGTGGGCTAGAGACGCCTGGGGAGAGACTGGGGAAGGAGGCTTTGAGGAGAGAACTGAGAGAGTAGCTGGCGGGATCTTTGTGCTGACTCATTCCCCAAACGGCAGCAAGTATCTTGCTCAGGCAGAGACCACTCCTCTGAGTGGGAACAACATGAAAGGACCCAATAGTACCGCCCCCAGGAGGCCCGGACTAGGCACAGTAATGCTAAAACCTGACAGCTGAGTATGGAGCAGCAGCCACAGATAGTAGATCCCTGGCTAAAGGAGGCACAGAGGGGTCTAGAGACACTTGAGGAGAGACTAGAGACGGAGGCTTTGGACAGAGAATGGAGAGAGTAGCTGGTATTATCCCGCTGCTGACTCCTCCCCCATATGGCAGCAGCTATCTGCCTCAGGCAGACCACTCCCCTGAGTGGCAGCAGCGTGAGAGGACCCAATAACCCCCATCCACAGGAGGGACTATGCCCTGCCTGTGGTGTCTCTAAGCCTGACTGCTGAGTGCAGAGTGACTAGATTAACAGCTGAAGGAGACAGCCACAGACAGTAGATTCCTGGAAGTCTCAAAGAGATTGCCTAAGGTTAGACACAGTCAACATCTGACATCATCAGAGGCAGATCCAGAAAGTAAAAACAGCGGTCTCCTACCATCGAAGGTCACACCACAAAGTCAGGAAATCCAGACAGATCAATTTAAGAAGCAGAAGCAAAAAAGAAGAGTCTCACAAATAATGGGAAGACAAAGAAAAACCCCCGACTCGAAGGGAAAGGAGGAATCCCCAGAAAGAGAACTAAATGAAATAGAGGCAAAAAAAACTATCAGATAATGGGTTCCAAACAGCGGTTCTGAGGAAGCTCAATGAGCTCAGTGAGCTCAGAGAAAATTAGAAAAAACTGCAGGGAAACTACAAGGCACTTACTGCGAACTATATCAGCATGAAAAAGGACATAGAAACTATCAATAAGAGACAAGAGGAAATGACGAATACAAATTCTGAATTGAAGAACACAGTAGAAGGAATCAAAAGCAGGCTAGAAAAAAGCAGAGGATCGAATCAGCAAGCTGGAGGATAAGGTAGAAAAAAACTCCCAGAAAGAGCGAGAAAATGAAAAAAGAGTAAAAAAGAATAAAGAGGCATTCAGGGAAATGCAGGACAACCTGAAATGTAATAATATCCATAAAATACGGATAGCAGGAGAAGAGGATGAGGAAGGGACAGGGAACCTGTTTGAAAAAGTAATGATGGAAAACTTCTCTAATTGGAGGAAAGTCACACAAGTCCAGGAAGCACAGAGGGTCCCATTTAAGAGGAACTCAATGAGGACCACTCCAAGACAAATCCTAATTCAAATGGCAAATATCAAAGACAAAAAGAATCCTAAAGGAAGCAAGGGGAAACAGTTAGGAACATACAAGGGAGCCCTGATATGGCTAGCAGCTGACTTCTCAACAGAAACACTGCAAGCCAGAAGGAAGTGGTAAGAAATATTCCCAGGAATGAAAAACAAAGGCCGCCAACCAAGACTGCTCTACCCAGCAAGGCTCTCAATTAAAATGGATGATGAAATAAGGAGCTTCCCAGACAAAGCTAAAAGAATATACCTCCACCAAACCAGCACTACAGGATATGCTAAAGGGACTGCTTTAGGAAGATGAAGAAAACGAGTGAGAAAGAGAGGATCACAGGTACAAAGGGAGAAAAGGAATAAGTACCTATCAATAATAACTTTAAATGTAAATGGGTGAAATGGCCCAGTCAAAAGACATAGGTTACCTGAATGGATAAGGAAACATGGCCCACACATATGCTGCCCACAAGAGACCCACCTCAGAACAAAGGACTTACACAGACTGAAAGTTAAAGGGATGGAAAAAAATATTCTAAGCAAATGGACAGGGGAAAAAAGCAGGGGTAGCAATGCTTATTATCAGACAAAATAGATTTCAAAACAAAGGCCATAAAAAGAGACCCATCAAGAAGACATAAACATTATAAACCTAAATGCAGCCAACAGAGGAGCACCCCAATATATAAGGAAAATCTTGGAGGACTTCAAGAAAGATATAGACAGTAACACACTGATAGTAGGGGATTTTAACACTCCACTGTCAAAAATGGATAGATCTTCCAAACAAAACATCAACAAGGATATTGTGGAACTGAATGACACATTAGATCAAATGGACCTAACTGACATATATAGAACCTTTCAACCCAAAGAAGCAAAAACACACATTCTTGTCAAATGACCATGTAACATTTTCAAAGATAGACTACATGATAGGACACAAAAGAAGCCTCAACAAATTCAGGAAAATCGAAATCATAACAAGCATTTTCTCAGATCACAAGAGCTTGAAACTAGAAACCAACCTCAAGGAAAAAACTCAAAAACATCAAATTCATGGAGGCTGAATTAAACACTATTAAACACAGAATGGGTCAATAATGAGATAAGAGAAGAAATCAAAAGGTTTCTGGAAACAAATGAAAATGAATACACAATAGTCCAAAACCTATGGGACATAGCAAAGGCAGTCCTGAGAGGGAAGTTCATAGCAATACAAG
Organism: Pteronotus mesoamericanus; assembly: GCF_021234165.1. Taxonomy (NCBI): domain Eukaryota; kingdom Metazoa; phylum Chordata; class Mammalia; order Chiroptera; family Mormoopidae; genus Pteronotus; species Pteronotus mesoamericanus. Next base: position 3,687,792 of record NW_026555090.1, read on the forward strand.
CCTACCTCAAAAAGATAGAAACATTTCAAATAAATGACCTAACCCTCCAGCTTCAAGAACTGGAGAAACAACAACAAACAAAGCCCAGAGCAATTAGAAGAAAGGAAATAATCAGGATCAGAGCAGAATTGAATGACATAGAGACCAAAAGAATAATTCAAAGGATCAACCAATCTAGGAGCTGTTTCTTTGAAAAGATAAACAAAATTGACAAGTCTTTAAGCAGACTCATCAAGAAAAAAAGGGAAAGGACCCAAATAAATAATGTCAGAAATAAAAGAGGAGAAATAACAACTGATACCATGGAAATACAAGGATGGTAAGAAATTACTATGAACAATTATATGCCAAGAAATGTGAAAACCTCCTTGAAATGGACACATTTACAGAAAGATAAAACCTTCCAAAACTGAATGAAGAAGCAGAAAGCCTGAACAGACCAATAACAGCTGGTGAAATTGAAGCAGCACTCAGAAAACTCGAGCACACAAAAGCCCTTTATCGGATGGTTTCACAGGAGAATTTTATAAATCATTTAAGGAAGAGCTGACCCCTGTCCTTCTCAGACTATTCCAAAAAATCCAAGAAGAGGGGAGAATCCCAAACTCTTTTTATGAGGCCAGCATCATCCTAATCCTGAAACCAGATAAAGAAACAACCAAGAAAGAAAACTACAGGCCAATATCGCTGATGAATGTAGACTCTAATATCCTCAGCAAAATATTGGCAAACCGCATGCAGCAATACATTAAAAAGATCATCCACCAGGATCAAGTGGGATCCATCCCAGGGATGCAAGGATGGTTCAATATTCACAAATCAATAAACATAATACATCACATAAACAAAAGGAAAGACAAAAACCTCATGATCATATCAACAGATGCTGAAAAAGCTTTTGATAAGGTACAGCACCCAGTTATGATAAAGACACTCATCAAAGTGGGAATAAAGGGAGCATACCTCAACATAATAAAGGCAGTATATGAAAAACTGACAGCCAGCCTCATACTTAATGGGTAAAATCTAAAAGCTTTCCCACTAAGATCAGGAACAAGACAAGGATGTCCACTTTCACCACTAACTTCTATTCAACCTAGTATTGGAAGTCCTAGCCACAGTGATCAGAGAAGGAAAAGATATAAAAGGCATCCAAATTGGAAAGGAGGAAGTAAAACTATCATTGTTTGCAGATGACATGACGGTGTACATGGAAAACCCCATAGACTCCACCAAAAAACTACTCAACCTAATAAGTGAATTTAGCGAAACAGGAGGATACAAAGTCAATATTCAGAAATCAAGGCATTTTTGTATACCAAAATTGAAATATCAGAAGCAGAAATCAGGAAAAAAAATCCCCTCCTCTATAGCAACAAGAAAAATTAAATACCTAGGAATATACTTAAGCAAGGAGGTAAAAGACCTGTATGCAGAAAACTACACAACATTGAAGAAAGAAATTAAGGAAGACACAAATAAATGGAAGCATATACTGTGTTTGTGGATTGGAAGAATTAACATCATCAAAATGTCCATACTATCCAAAGCAATTTATAGATTCAATGCAATCCCTATTAAAATACCAATGATGTATTTCACAGACTTAGACATTTCAAAAATTTATATGGAACCATATATGACCCCAAATAGCCGTAGCAACTTTGAGAAAGAAAACCAAAGTAGGAGGGATCACAATACCTGACATCAAACTATATTACAGGGCCACTGTAATCAAAACAGTCTGGCACTGGCATAAGAGCAGACACATAGATCAATGGAACAGAATAGAGAGTCCAGAAATAAACCCATGCCTCTATGGTCAATTAATATTTGACAAAGGGTGCAGAAGCATAAAATGGAGTAAAAATAGTCTCTTCAACAAATGATGTTGGGAAAGCTGGACTACTACAGGCAAAAAATTGAAATTAGACTACCAACTTACACTATACACAAAAATAAACTCAAGATGGATAAAAGACTTAAATATAAGTCGCGACACCATCAAAGTCCTAGGGGAGAACATAGGCAGGAAACTCTCGGGTATCCTACGCAGCAGTAGTTTCACTGATATGTCCCCTAGTGCAAGGGACATAAAGGAAAAAAGAAACAAATGGGACTTCATCATAATAAGAAGCTTCTGCATGGCTAAAGAAGACGTCAGCAAAATGAAAATGGAACCAACTGTATGGGAAAATATATTTGCCAATAATACCCCGGACAAGAGTTTGATCTCCAAAATATCTAAAGAACTCACACGACTCCACTCCAGGAAGACAAACAATCCAATTAAAAAATGGGCAAACAATTCTCCAAGACAATTCTCCAAGGAGGACATACGCAGGGCCCAGAGACATACGAAAGGATGCTCATCATCACTAGCCATCAGAGAAATGCAAATTAAAACCACAATGAGATACCCCTTCACACCGGTCAGAATGGCCATCATAAATAAATCAACAAACAGCGGGTGCTGGCGAGGTTGTGGAGAAAAGGGAACCCTAGTATACTGTGGGGGTGAATGCAGACCGGTGCAGCCACTGTGGAAAACAGAAATTTCCTCAAAAAGCTAAAAATGGAACTGCCTTTTCACCCAGTGATTCCACTGCTAGGATTATAACCTAGGAATCCTAAAACACCAATTCAGAAGAACCTATGCACCCCTGTGTTCATAGCAGTGCAATTCACAATAGCCAATTGAAAGAAAGAAGAAACCAACAGGGACAGGAGGGAGTGAGGGGGAGAGGGGCTAGCGGGGAGGGGAAGGGGAAGGGTCAGATCAAGGAACAGGTGTGATGGACACAAGAACGAAGCCCAGGTGGGGAAGGATTGAGAGGGGCAGTTGCGGGTGGCTGGGGCAGGGGAAAGTGGTGGCGGGTAAATGGAGACAAATGTATTTGAAGAATTAAAAAAAAAAGGAAAGAAATTAAGAAAATGAAAAAATATCTGGCAAAAACAAAAAATAACAGCATTTTTTTGGTCGGGGAGGAGTATGAAATCTTTTTTTTTCTAAGTTGCTGGCAAATTTGGAAAACCACATGCAAAAGAATGAAACCTGCTATTTGTAAGCATACATACATAAAAATTAACTGAAAATGGGTCAAAAACCTAAGTATAAGACCTGAAACAAAAACACAGTGCTTTAAAAATTCTCTAGGACCTCCAGCTAAGGAGAGGTTACTCAGAGATGGAAATAGAACTCTGGGCATTTGTGTGGTGAGAACAATAGGAATGGTCCACTGTTGGGTTTCTTGTCAAAAATAAAAGTTTTGAAAGTGACTGAGATTTTTCTGCTCATTATCTCAGGGTGATCTGCACCTGTTTGGTTGTCACAAAATTCAGGTGAAAATGCTCCAGGATCTGCATTACTTCCCTCCTCTTTTTCTGGGCCATGATAAGAGCTGCTAAACATACTGTTGGGAGAAGAGGCCAGAGTGAGAAATGAGGAACTCTGGGTTGGGGTTCAAGCTCTCCGTTAAGCAGCTCTGCGTCCCTGGGAAGTGCTGGGAAGATGAAAAATGCGATGGGCGATGGGCGATGGGCTGGGAGAGGCAGGTGGGAATGGATGGGTCAGGGGAGTTTTTCTCTAAGCTGATGCTATTTGAACTATGACCTAGAGCACTAGAATAAGGAAGACTTTTTATTTTATTTTATTTTAGTGTCTTACAGATTTTTATTTCTACTAAAGTAAATATCAGTCTTAAATATCGAACATAAACAAAGAGCTCTATGGGCAGGGGGTCCATTTTTTTCTTTATTGCAGAGCAAAAGGGTCTGATATCCAAAAGTAAGAAAACTGCTGTAGTTTATCCTCAGCTACGCTTGGTCCATTTCTTACTCTGACCTCGTAAGGCACCCTTGTGATGGAATCGCAAACTGCTCCTGTATACAGGGCCCCGGCTGGGCTGAGATTTTTGTCTGTTGATGCCCAGGAAGCTGATTGCGGTGACTCATTAGTGTTGTTGTTGCTGTTACTTTTCCATTCTGTTTCTTTTTTCTTACTTTTTAAATTTTTTGTCACTTTTTACAGTTTTTTTATTTTCCTTTATTATTTTTTCTTTTTTAAATTTGTTTTTTTCTTTTTTGTGTTCATTTTCTTTCATTTAAAAATTTTCTCTCTCTCTTTTTTTTCTTTGTTATTTTGAAGCCACCATGACTAATGTCCTTGCAGCCATCGCCCGCCTTAAGGAGCGCTTTACTGGCGATTACACACTGCTGCGCACCATCGGCAAGCGGTCCTTGGCCAAGGTGTGGTTGGCCCGCCACCTGTGGACGGGCAGGGAGGTGGCTGTCAAAGGCATTAGCCAGTGCAGCATAAGTAGATATTTTGAAGAAGCCTGTCACCTTAAGGGCTTAAATCACCCAGTCAAAACAAAACTGTTTGAGGTGACTGCCACCAAGGAGAAACTTTATCTCTTCATGGAGCACGTGAACGGAGGGAATTTAGGTGAATACCTGGACCGCCACAGCCGCAGGAGCGAGGGGGAAGCCCGAGCCATCTCCCGGCAGGTCGTGTCTGTGATTCAGCGTTGCCACCAGCAGGGCATCGTCCACCGGGACCTGCAGCCAGAGAACATCCTTGTGGATGGTGAGACGAACGTCAAACTGGCCGACTTCGGCTTTGCCAGGGTGTTTGTTCACCAACTATCAGCTGAGCACCTACTGTGGTGCCATAGCTTAGGTGGCCCCAGAGATCTTGACGCATCAAACCTATGATGGCCCAAAGGCCGACGTCTGGAGCCTGGGAGTAATATATAGGATGCTGGTGGGGGAGTTTCGGTTTGTGGGGGACACCTATGGGAAAATGAAGAAGGCGATACTGAGTGGGAAGGTCTCTTTGCCACGCTCTCTCTAAAGAAGGTCAAAAACTTTAAAAAACATTATTGACCCTCATCTCCAAAAGAAGACCAACCCCAAGAGACATAATGAATGATCCATGGATCAACATGGGGAAAGAGCGGGAGCTGAGGCCGTACAGTGAGCCACGTGGGGGGGGGCATTGACCCCCAGGTGGCAGCACCAATGGAGGGCGTGGGATTTACAAAGGACGAGATTGAGGAGTCGGCATCACAAAAATCCTATGACAGGGTGATGGGAACTTACCTGATCCTGAAAACGAAGGCCAAGATGAAGGGCCACACCGTCCGGGTGAGGCTCTATGCCCGGCTCCCCCACCACCTGCCCGACCCCAAGAGCAGGAAGAAGACAGAGGAGCCTGTCATTTCCTCCAGCCTCCTGGGGTCGAGGACGACCACTTCCTCCAGCATAGAGAAGCAGCTGACGGTACCCGCCTCCCCCACCCCCGCCCCCACCTAGCTTCCAGGACCAGCACTTCCCTACCCGGCCGCAAGTCGAGGACGACCAGCCCCAGCCCGGCCCCGCAGGGTGGCCCTGGGGGCTCCCCCACCAGCCCCAGCAGAGGCAGCACCAGAAGAGCCGCGGATGGAACCACCACCGACGTCTGCCTCCAGCAGCCTGTTGGGGGGACCGCAGCCTCTCTCTCTGGCCACAGCCCCGGCCGGCAGGGGGTGGCTCGGAGAGCCTTTGGGTTTTTCTTAAACCTTTGCTTCTGCTGCGGGCCACCCACAAAGAGGCAGCGTCACAAAAGGACACTAGTCAAGTCAAAATAATTTTTAAAATTGTGGACGGCTGAGGCAGAGCCACAGTCGACCTCTGGCCACGCGGCGCAGGAGATGAGCCAGAAGCTGGACGCAAGCAGCTGCAGGAGACACGGTGCCACAGACACACGCTGTGTGTGTAGGTGCGAGGACTTGGACCAGTGGGCGACGGAGGTGCGCAAACTGCCGCGGCGTTCTCTGCACGGGCTCTACACCAGGAGGGCGTCCGGCTTCTCCATGGCCTCGTTGCTGAGGGACAAGAGGAGAGGCCACCCTCATTGCGGGCCCGCCCCTCAGCCCCCACCTGAATGGACTGTTTTTCCTGCGGCCCTTCTCCCCTCCCCTGCTCTCCTTGGCTCCCCTGTTTGTGGAGGTTCTTATCAAAGCTTTTGGTTTTTCCCAATTTTGTAATGAACTTGATGATTTACAAAGATGTATTGGATTCTTTGCTTTTTTAAATCTTCTTTGCACAGAATTGGGGCTCTGGGAGCTGCAGTTTGAGAAGCGTGTAGTGATGTAGGACAGACTTGGACTTTACTATGGGAACTCCCAACGGTCAGGAATGTGGTCTTGCAGGGAAAAGGGAAAGGCCAGCGCCCAGCATGCTCGGCAGGTTTGACACCAGGGCAGAGCAGGGCAGAAGCAGGCAGAGGCCTCAACTGTCAAGCCGCTGAGAGCCTGGCTGCTCTGTGACACCAGCTGGAACCACCTCTCCTGACCTCTTGGCTTTGCTTCCTTCCCTCTGGCCCGGCATCATTCTCAGGGGGGCTTCCCCTTTAGGCGAGTCGGACGCGGAAAGCTCTGGGGGAGGAGGCTGCAGGCAGAGGGCACAGCCCAGCTGCAGGCGGCCCGAGCTCAGTGAGCTTGAGTGAGAGCGGCGGAGCCGGGGCTGCGGGCGGAGGGCAGAGCTCGTGGGCCCCGGACAGTGGGTTTAACTCTGAGAATGGTGATCAGCCCGGGAAGAGTTTTAAACAAGAAAGCAATATGATCCCATTTATGTTTAAAACCGGTCCATTGTGGCAAATAGTCTTCCTCTGCAAACATTTTTATCTATTTCTACATATCGTAAGAATCTCCAGGCAGGGCAGGTTTTCTTACGACCACTGGAGAAGTATGAGTCGGAAACTGTGTGTGTTTCTCTCACTTTCATCCTTACCTGCCCAGGTCCCTGAACACTTAGAAATGCAATGAGTACACTGTGTTCCAAGGGAAAGCCCTCGCTGCCTCTGCGGAGCTGATGCATTGCTCTTACACCACCGATAGCTGATCCGCTTGCCCTCTGCCCTGAGGAAGCTGCCGCGGTCCTTTGACTCATCTGTCCTCCTGCCCAGACACCCCAACAGCATGTGGCATAGATCTGCCTGTGACTCTCGTCACTTGGTATTGTCATTAAGCGGTTCCCTTCCCCTCCTGGCCCTCATCTCCCATTGCTGAGTTCTTTGGGGACTGGGAACTCTCCTGCTCACCTTTGTATTCCAGTCTTTATCAGAAAGCCAGGTCCAGAGGAGGTGCTCGGAAAATGAGGGCCAGGGGACCCATCAACCTGGTGCTGTAGAGTGGACTGTCCCCAGTCAGGACACACAGGCTGTGAAAGGGAATGTGAATGGTGATCCTGCTGGAACAAGTGTGAGACTGGACTGGGATCGAACCGGGATGTAAGCACCTCGGTGACCGTAGAGCATTATGAACGAAATGGCGAAGTCCCTGGGGATCTTTAGAGGGCACCCACACTCATTCCATTTGCTTGAGCTGCTTTCGACAAATATCCCCAAAGCATGGGGGACACCATAATACACACAATGTTTATAAGTAGCGAGGGTGTCAAGGTGGGGTAATGCAGATTCACACTCTCATAGTCTCATTTCAAGTCTACTTTAGTTTTTTTATTTATTACAAAGAGAGGCTCTCTGTTTGGTGCTAGATTATCTTTAACCAGCTCACACTCCCACTGATCTTCATTTTTAAATGAAAAGTAAACAAACCTCAGGATAGGACCTTTGAATAACAAATGGTATTTGACTAGAACTTAACATTACTGTGTTAATTATATTTATGTTATGCTTTCCTTTTTTCATGGCAAATTATGGTCATTTTCCAGGTAGGATTGGAATATAGGATATCAGTTTCTGAAATTCTTCTTTAATCTTTTGTAGTAAAAAGAGATAAGATTTGAAATACATATGACACAGGTCATATACACAGATATTGGCAAAAAAAGCATGAAGTTGATGTACAAATAACTGAAGTTTGGGAAACTCAATCAGATATTTCCATACTTATTTAGGAAAATAAGTATGTCATGTACATATATTGTATTTATTTTTATAAACTTTTTCTCATGATAAAAATTATGCATGCTTATTGTTGGAATATGATCCTGAAAAATTCCTAGCAGCAAAAATATATTTAAAAAGTAAAAACAAAACAGCATAAAATGACACAATTCAGGGAAAAATTTAATGTTTTAAAATTTACTTCTTTCAGAAATATAATTTTTAATTTTTAGATATTAATACATGTGTAAATCTGAATTTACATAAAATAAAAAGGATATAGTTTTGTTTATTAAAAATTACTAATAGAATGACTTTAAGTATCAAGCCGTCCCTTGTGTACTTAAAAGTTTAATTGACTCAGGACTTATATACTTGTAATATTTAGTCCCATACTTACCCAGTAATTTAAGGCGCATCTTTACTGAATAACATATCATACAATTTCAGTCGGTTATAATGACATGAGTGAAGCTTCCTTTTGAAAATTGTGTACTTAAACCACTTTTTTTCGTATTTTCCAGAGACACGCACCTTCCAGCTCTTAGCACACTTATATTTCTACCATGGAAGAATAAAAACATAGCAGATTGAGCTTGTTCTAATTTTTAGTGAGAGCAAATGACTTTGGCTCTATTGCCCTACTGAGCCAAAAGTTATAAGGAGATAAATATCTACTTATAAAAGTGGTATGGGTTTTGGAAATATCTATTTACATTTTTCCCAAAGCAGAATGTCAGTATGGTGTAGCATTCTTACCTTAATCACAAACAGGCAACATGGTTAGAAAAGAACTGCAACAACAACAAACAACAAACAACAACCACTCCACAGCAATAATACCCCGCTGTCCCACTCACAGCTCCGTGTCCTTCCCCACCCCCCACCCTAAGGCCTCCTCTGTTCAGGAGAATGTCTGTCCCACCACTTACTTTGATGTTACAAGGTAACAGAGATGGGGATTATATGATCTTACTAGGACCCTTTGCCGGGAAACATAATGAAGCCAAGGGGATAACTCGATCTTGAAACAAACTCCTGTCCATTCCCACCTGCTCCACTCAAGCTGAATACCAACAATTGAAAAGACTGTTGTCTCCACAAAGACTCAGATTCTGTGAAGTTGGCTGGATTCTCTGTGCCTCAAACAGTCCTTGATCCTTAGAAGACTCTTTGCTCTTGTTGAATGAATGAGCCGACACCGTAAGAGCGCCTGTTTCTAGATACCCAAGATGCATTTGGTGCTATGACTTGCTATGGTGATCTCAGGGGGTAGTATTGTCTGTATTGTCTCACTGAGGAAAAGGGATCAGAAATGTTAAATAATTTGTCAGGCTCACACTGTGACGGTTCTAGGAATTAAAGCTCTGTTTAGTGCTTCAGGTTTGTTCTTTTACAGAATGGAAGAGAATTCTGCGACTTCAGAAAGGGCTTTGTATATGAAAAAGGAGAAGTCCAAGAGTGCAAGTTCATATTCCTTTGGGTGGTCTGATGATAGTAACATTACTTAAAAAACAAACCAACCCCATACTCTCCCCAAAACAACCAAACAACAACAACAACAAAAGAACCCATGTGTATTCTTGGGATTGTGAAAACGATTATTTTGACTGAGTTGCCTCAAATGCGTTGGGAAGAAAAGCCTTTGTTGAATGACAGACATTAATACTTTTAGAGTCTGTTTAGTAAATGGCAACACGTATATATATGAGTATGTATGTACATGTATATTTGCATGTGTCTATATGCATGTGTGTGTATGTATATGTGTCCATTGTCTTAAATCTTTTTGTCACTGTCTGACCTCTCTTCGCCCATCTGGCAGCTGGGGTCAGGCACTAGGGGCTCAGAGCGACCCCTTGACCAGATCCCTCCTTCCTGTCCTTCGCCCGGATTCTGCAGCTGGGCTGCCTTTGGCAGTGAACGGGCAGCTGTGGCCAAACAGAGCCCAGAGTATCTGCAGAAGGGAAGCGGAGGGCGACAGCAAACAGCCGTTGAGGAGATGAGACATCAGAGAGGTCTGTTCTTCGGGGTTTGCAGTTTCCCGCAGCCGCATCAGTCATGCACTCGCGCAGTGTCTCACTGGGAGCAGCACAATCACCTTGAAAGCCTGAGAAACGAATGGGCACTTTTAAACAAATTCATCGTGAAAAACCTCAAGGCTTTGACCAGACACCCATCTCCAACTTTGGTATGTTTTTTTCCTTCTTGGAAAAAAGTCAGTAACACAGAAATGTGTGTTGTCATTGCCCGCCTCGTGTGTAAAGGGTCAGCGTCAGTGTCCGTGCGCACCGAGTACCTGAACCCCGTGAGCACCCGAGATTTCTGGTTTTTCTTTCTTTTTGACAGCCGGCTATTGGACATTGTACTTCCGGAAAGAAGTCATTGAGTCAATTCTTCACTTAACCTCTTTGCTGATTTATATTCCCTGTCATGACAAAGATGCTCGAGTCCGTTTTTAAGCATGAATTTCCCCCATTGCGTTTTAATCCACTGATTTGTGCTTCTTGAGATGCATGTCTTACATATCCTAATTGTAAAATCTAGTCACAAGTGACACAGGCCGGAAAATGTGGAAAATTTATGAAACTCCAGCATCCCTCCCAAGGAGAGATTCCAACTATTTGCAGAGGTGGTAGCGCTTCAGAGAAGACGGACAGGACTAACGTAATGGTTGACGCGTGGGCTCCGGTCCGACGGCCTGGCGTGAGTCTGAGCCGCTCCTCGGAGGAGCTGTGTGACACTGAGCTCTGCAGAGAGGGCTGCATCGGGTTCTTTCGAGGGAGCTCAGGGGAGGATCTCAGTGGGATGTTCGTCAGCTCTCCATATGCGTCCTTTTGGCGGCATGGTCTCCACTGATGGGTCAGTGCCAGGGCAGGGGGCCATTCGTCAAGGCATCTGGTCCCGATGTCCGCCATGGCAGCACTCGTCTGGTTTTGCTGCTTTTCTGGGCCGGGAGCTGAACCACAACTGAGGCCTGAGAAGATGTAATTTCTAGGGCTTAACGCTTAAGGGAGTGGTCATGCAAGAGCCCACATGGGAGTTGCATGAAGCCACTCTTTGACCCCTTGTTCCTAGCACTATGCCAGGGAGGAGAGGTCAGGGAGGCCGTGAACCGCATGACCAGTGATACAAAAAGTCATGAGAATGTTGGAACCACACCGTAGCAATATGAAAGGTTGGGGTCCAAACCACATGGCCAGCAGCGTACTAAGGTAAGAAGGTTCATTACCCTGGGGGTGAAGTCCTTGTTTTCCTGGGGCTTTCTGCCCTGGTGACCTTCTGTACCTGGCCCACCGTCCTTGGTCTGCTCCTATCTGTCTAACTGCCCACCGCAGATAGATCCAAGAAGGCTGGAAATGCCAGGCCATGGCATGGTAACCCAGAGTCACTGAGGATGAGGAAGGAGGCAGAGAGAATGAGATGTGTGTCTTTAATCATTATCTTCTTTTTCTTACTGTATTTTTCTGTTATCATTTATCCGCCTTATCCCCACCTTCCCCGCAATCACCACCCTGTTGTCCACGTCCATGAGTCCTTTCTCCTTTGTGCTTCATTCCCTCCCCCTCCCCCGCCACAGCTGTCAGCCTGCTATGTATGAATCTGTCTCTATTTTGCTTGTTAGTTCAGTTTGTTCATTAGATTCCACACAGGAGTGACTGGCTTATTTCACTTAAGGTAATGTTCTCTAGGCCCATTCATGCTGTTGCAAAGGGTAAAATTTTCTTCTTTTTCACTTCCGAGTAGTATTCCACTGTGTAGATATCCCATAGTTGTTTTATCCACTCATCTTTTATCTTTCTGAATGTGAGATCGTGACCTCATCAGTATTTCTCCAGAATCCACAAAAACCTATGTATCCATTTAAAGTCCTGATTACTCTTGTGGAAAATATTAAAAGGAAGGGGTAGTCAGAAACATTCACTCTACACTCTGTGGGAGTTTGACCTGTCTTAGAATTTAGCCTTCAGACTTCAGCAGAGAAGAACAAGGAACAACCAGGGAAGATTTACCTTCCTATTTTCTCCTTCAGAAGATCTTCATTTCTTGTAACTAACCAACCCTTTTGTACTCACTTCTCTGCTTGGATTTCTCTGCTGGTGGCTGTATCCATTCTACCTTTAAAGCCTCCTGGATCTGAAGGTTTCCCTTTTCTTTCAGACTTTCTGTTTTACTGGGAACTTTAAATAAAGTCCAACAAAGCCAAGGTGCTGCTGAAAGCCAGCTTTGTTTAACTTTTACCCAGGTAGTTATAATTTATTTAACAGTGGCCATTCCTCTGGAAATAAGTATTAAAGCTAAAAGAAGATACTTTGAAATTCTTTCATAGCATATTGAAATGCAAATCGGTCACAGTAAGCATATATTTAATGTCATAAGAAATGGCCAAACTGTTTGCCATTGTTATTGAACTATTTTGCAGTTCCACCTGAATAAGAGATCTAGTGATCTGCAACCTTGCCAGCATTTGTTATTGTTAGTATTTACATTTTTGCCATTTTAATAAGTTTGTAGTGGTATTTCATTGTAGTGTTAATTTTGCATTTAATTGATTCTAATCAATTTAATAGATAATCATTAGCATAGATCATAATGCAGGGATGCCAGAAACAAAAATAGAGAACTAAAATTCCTTGATGGAAATAGAAGAGAATCCTAGAGACTTGTTTTCTGAAGACCATGCCTCAGTGGGGCACGAAACTGTATGTCCCTGAAGAAATGAAGACCAAAGAAGAACTTTGATTACCTGGAGGATATAAATCAGTTAGGCTGCATCAGGACGTGCTCTTTTGGTTAAGTTCCCAGAAATCCAACACTATCTGGCTTAAGCTGAAGAGAAACATATTTGAAATCCAGGGGTAATTTGGCGTAGAAATGGCTAGACCCAGTCACTCAAGTTTCAAAGCCAGGAATCTGTCTTTCTCCTTTTCATGGCTTCTATAGCTTTTGTTGGCTTCATTCTTGAATAGATTCTTCCCATGATGTGGCAGGGTCACTAGTAATTACATATTTATAATCTTTTCTTGAAGCAACTCCAGCAAGTAGAGCCTCCTTCCAAAAATTGTAATTGAAAGTTGAAGGTTCACATCGATTGACCTGGATTGGGCTTTATTCCCATCTTTGAATCAATGACTAATAATATCCTGATTGCCCAGGCCTGGGTCTGGAAGCAGGAAATAGATCAGCCCTTGATATAACACTGTCCACAAGTAAGGAACGAGCAAACCCCACAGGAAATTTGAGGTCCTGTGAACATGAGAAGGAAGTGTTGATTCTAGAAGGGCAAAATAAGAGCTACCCACTACGTAGGCCACGTTGAGGAAGGATAGAAGCTATGAAAATAGATCTTTCCCACTTCTCAGTGTGACTTAGAAGCCTATGTGTGTGAGAAGGAAAGCTCAAATGCTGGTTTTCGATGACTGTAACAGTAACAATTCTTTTGACAGGGGAGGGAGTAAAGATGCTGAGTTTTTGTTGCTGATTTTAGCACCGACACGTATAGTCGATGCCATTCTCCAGTGATGTTGAATGACATATACCTTGTTCAAAAGACAGGTGCTGTCTTTTTTATTAATTGACTAATTGCTATCTGCTATATTTTGTTTTTTATATATGTGTAAATATGCATATGTATATATATATGAAGTAAGGAACATATTTCAAGTTTAAAGGATTCCTTTTCAAGTTAAGAAATATAGCAGATATACTTTTTAATGTCAAAACCTTTATAGCTAAGGGGAAGGATATCACTAAGAATGAAAAAAAGAACACTGGTAGAAGAGAATAGAGGAAAAGCCGAGGGTAGGCATTTCTAAAGTTATGGGTGTTCCTCCCTCCTCTTTCCTCGGGCCTCAGGGTAGAGTGTCATGGCCAGAACCCCTGGGTGAGCATGTGAAATACACAGGCACAGGAGGACCGCCACCCAGCAGCCAACAAAGCCATGGGGCTGAGGAGCTCAGAGACAGCATGGCCACGTGAGCCTTTTCCCATCACAGGGGAGTTTGTTTGGAGGACGGTGTGCAAAAGGACGCCACAGGGGGTCGCATGGGGGTGCTGCTGAAGCAGCTGCTTCCCCAAAGAAAAATCTCCTGGGGACCAAGGAAGAGATCAGAGCTGTGGGCGAGTTTCTCAGCCCACTGCAAGTACCAGGGTGACTGCTGAGCACTTGAGAGAAAAATCTGAGAACCTAAAATTAACCCTCAACATCTTTGGGATAAGAAAGAGATAATGAAACAAATGCTTTTAACATTTTATTTAAAGCCTGACATGTGGAGTAGTTGCTATAGATGGAACTTTTATGCACAACTTGCTTGATGTTCTCTCCTTCTGTCAGTTCAACCCTTCCCACTTTCCCTTCGGCTTCCCTCGTGTTGCTGTTTCTCTGAACCCCGCTCGGGCTCTGGTAGGGTCCAGGGGCCTCGGTAGGATTTGTATACTCCAAATATCTACTTTGGAAGTCAGTGACTTGGAGATTTTGTTTTTCTGAGAACAGCACAAACATACCATGGATTTTTCCCCACTGGGTTCTACTTAAAACACTTCCATGATGCACACACTCCCCGGTGCTATTTCACCCTAAAAGATAGAACTACTGGATCATGAAAGAAGCATCTCTGTTTTAACTCAAGAAATGTATTCTGCATGGTTGTCTATTTTCGAAACATAGAGCTGTGGTTTCAAATGCTAGTATTTTGGAGTTGGTATTCTGACGTTCTGACATGACAGCAAAGCTTTTATTAAAGGACCGATCCCTTTGTAAGAGTTTTCTCAATTTTTCAAAACTCAGAATATCAGAGAGAATGGTTTTTAGATGCACAGAATTCTTGTGTTTTAGTCACAGGACTGAGTAGAAAACATGTGCTGTAACAGTAACTGTCATGCTAATCTTTGTCCTCCCTTCAAGCCTTCTCCTAGTGGTGATGATAAATGACTATTTTTTTTTTTTTTGTAGTAAAAGATTTAAATCATTGGCATCATCACTTAATGTTTCTGGAAGGAATGTTTTTGAATTTGTTTTGGATCCTTGCCAATTTCCAGTCCTAATTTAATATAAAACCTGGAGGTTTGGTTTTTTTGTTTAGTTTTAGTTTTAGATAAATGTCTTTATTTCTTTATGCCTCTGTTCCTTTACATGAGAACATAGTCAAACAACACATACATCATAAGTGTATGAGTAAAGATGTCTTTTCCCTCTAAAAATTTTAAACATCTTTAGATTGTTTTCTAATATAGTGAGTTGGAGGTACAGGTTGAAGTCTGTATGAGCCTATAGACTCCCCAGCAGGCAAATTGCAGTTTCCATTGAACATCTCCTCCCCTATGGGGCCTTGGCCCCAGGATACGGGCAGGCAACAGAGGAGCATCCTGCTGGATGAAACGCCTCTACCTAAGTGAGCGGGGAGAGGCAGTTTTAGAATGTGGCAGCCTGGTTGCCAGGGTTCCGAGTTCTGCTGGGCTCTGTGATCAGGAAGTCAGGTCACTGCCGGGCTCCCCTGTCCCCTGTGTCTCCTCAGCAGAAGCAATGACCCTGCCTGGAGACCCTCCCTGGAACCTGCCCTGCTTCCTGCCACAGCGGAGGGGCTGACTCTGGAGCGGGTCTCAGGGCCACCTCCAGAGGCTCTTGTTGAACCACTACTTTCTGTCCTACCAGAATTTGTGGTCTTCCACCTGTATAACTTGTATATTTTTTTCAATTTATTTTCTTTACTGTGTGATTTATTATAATGGAACATTTTTGTTTATACTTTCCATTGGGCCATTCCTGAGCATGACGCACAATCTGATGCTGTGCGAGCGTCCACACCGTGCCGTTGCAGGTGTTCCATCTCCCAAAACAAAACCCAGACCCAGGGTCCCCCCCACACCCCTCCCCACCTTGGCAGGGCCTGATGCGCTTTCTGTCTCGGCTCCGTTACCTCCCCTGGGCATTTCTAATGAACGGGTTCTTACAATGGGTGCCTTTTTGTTTCTGGTCACAAGTATTTGTTTGTATCTAAAATATTTCTGTAACTTCAAGGGAATTTCCAGGTAGAATAGAGAGCAGTTGCAAGAAAAGAAGCCCATTTGTAAATGTGTGCATGATCTCAGAGTAGGGATGCATGTTCTAAATGTGACTCAGCCCCAGAGCCAGTCAAGACTATTCCAGATCATTCTAGAAGATGACAGACTCCCAAGCTCATATTACAAGTCTGGCATTGACCTAATTCTAAAACCAAGTAAAGACCAAGAAAAAATGTTAGAGGATGATGTTTTTGATGAACACAGAAGCTATAAACCTCCTCAAAATATCAGCAAACTGCTCCAGCATTACATTTAAAAATCATGCACTCTGACCAAACGGGATTTATTCTGGAGATGCGAGGTTGGCACAGTATCCACAAATGAGAAAACATGACACGCCACAAAAACAAAAAAGTGTAAAAGTCCAATGATGATTTCCATAGCTGCCAGAAAAACATTTGATAAAATCCTGCACCGATTTATGATAAAAAACTCTCAGCAAAGTGGAAATACAGGGACAACACTTGAACATACTTTAAAAATATTTGTTTTCCCTTTATTTCCTTTAAGGTGTGATTTATGTCCTAAATAGAAGTTACTCATTATATTTTAAACTGTGCCATTCCTGAGCAGGACATACCTTCACGATGTCCTGCTCCAATGCACCGTTGGATTCTCAAGCATTTATACATCATGTCAAATATGACATGAGCTGAGAATTCATAACATACAGCCACATTTTATGTACTTCTCTGTTAAAAAACTCCAAGAGTGTGACAGATGTTGCTTTCAAATTTCAAGCAAATATCTAAATTTATTCTATATGTGCATATATACCCAGATTATGCATGAGCATGTTAGTGTGTGTGCGTACAGGTCAGTACACACACACGTATTTCCATGTTCTTTCTATGACGTACCCAGGTGCCGTATTTTATTATCCTTCACTTTGTTGGTCTTTACAGACATGTGTTATTACAAACCAAAAGTTTGTGTCTACCCCAAGTCCAACAAGAGTGTCCGCATCAATTTTTTCCAGTTGCATTTGCTTACTTTCTGTCTCTGTGTCATATTTGGGTAATCTCACCGTATTGCAACTCTGCCATCATTACACTTGTTATGATGTGTGACTAGTGATCTCGGATGTTGCTCCTGCCAGTGTGTCCGGGCACCAGGACTGTGCCCACGGAGGACAGCAAGCTGGATCCGTGCACGTCGTGTGTGTTCTGACTGTTCCGCCAACCGCCTGTTGCCGTCTCGCCCTCCCTGCCCGTGGGCTCCCTGTTCCCTGAGCCACGGCACTGAAATTAGGCCCGTGAATACCCTGACAATGGCCTTCAGGATTTCAAGGTAACAGGAAAACTGGCACAACTCAAATAAATCTTACACTGTAGTTGACAGTACTCTGTGGTGATTTATTTACTTTTACTGACTCTATTATGGTTGTGAGGACTTTACTGTCAGCGTATGTAAATATATATATATATATATATATATATATATATATATATATATATAAACAGTCTACATGGCAACTTTTCTCTAAACATAAAATCATTTTACAAAGAAAAAAAGAAACTAATCTTGTGCCGATAAAGAGCACAGGCCTCTGCGGAAGCCAAGAGGATCGTGAACTGGGCGTCCGCGACCACCCCCGACACCAGCAGCTCCCGAGGAAGCAGAAACCCCCACTGACAAGCGCGCGTCTCAGCAGGAAGCCTCCTGCGAAGGGGAGTCATGGGACCAAGCAAAAGGAGAAAGGGGACCTAAAAATAGATGTTAAAAAAGACTAATATGAAAGAGGCCCTAAATAAAGCATGTTTCAAATATTAAAAGGGGCTTAAAAAATAAAGAACAGAAATGAATACAAAGATGCAATTTCTTTTTTGACAAGATTTTATTTATTTATTTTTAGAAAGAGGGGAAGAAAGAGGGGGACAGAAACATCACTGTGTGGTTGCCTCTCCCACATCCCCTGCTGGGGACCTGACCCACAACCCAGGCAGGTGCCCTGACTGGGAATCCAACATGGGACCCTTTGGTTCGTGGGCTGGCGCTGAGTCCACTGAGCCACACCAGCCAGGGCTAAAAATGCAACGACTCTGGAAAAAGATGAATGAATAAATTTGCCATGGGAACGCATTCTTGCCCCAGACAGAACTCTGGGTTTTAGGAACTGATTAGTCATTGTCGTCTCCAAACCAGTGTAGATTTTACAAAAAAAGAAGTATTTGGTAAATAGGGGAAAAACAATAGAAATACAGCATATCTTGAAGTATAAGCAAATTTGACGAAACTGAAAATTACTCCTACCAAAATTAAAAAGATACCTGTACATACACTGTAGAAGCCAGTATTTTAAACCTCGGTGAAGAAATAATTATCACAGCTTCAATAGAGCCGTATATTACATTTTAATAAATTCAATGTAAAGAAAGAACCTTTTGGGCCACAGTCAAATATGAGGAAATTTTCAAGTGCAAAAAAAAAAAATAGTGTTGGCTGACACATACAATGCAGGAAAGAGAAGAGCAATGTTTTTAAGAAAAAGAATCAATGAAAAAAATTAATATTCAGTCAAAATGAACATCAAGGCCAAAAATACAGATTTTGTGTACTTATGTTTTTTAAATTTTTATTTTATTTTTCCATTATCCTTTAGTCCCTTTATACTCACCCCTCCTACAATCAATACATTTTAACATGAAAAATTCTGGGAAGGTGGGACTCATGAGCTTTTCCTGAGGAATATCCTGCAGGGACAGGTTCATCCAATGAAGTCAGAGCTGCAGAATGTACAGCAAAATGACAGGTGCCGGAGAAAGTAAGTTTTTAATGGAAAATCAAAGACTAAAATAAATGTGAGGACAAAAGTAGAAGAATTCCATATTAATGATATATAGTAATAGGGAAGTACAAATTATTTATTTATAAGATTTGATTTCTTTATTTTTGGAGAAAGGGGGAGGGAGAGAGGAAGGGAGAGACACAGTGGTCGGTTGCCTCTCACACGCCCCGACCTGGGCCCTGGCCCGCAACCCAGGCTTGTGCCCTGGCCCGGAATCAAATCGGCGACCTTTCGATGTGCGGTACCCGGCCCAGCCAAGAGAGCCACACCAGTCAGGGCTGGAAATACAAACTGGTAAATGAAAAGAGAAAAGGAAAAGTAGAATAAGCTCAATGACTGCCACATAGGGGCTAGTCACAGGATGTCATTTAAACCTGGCAAACGGTATCATTGAGTTGATAGTCGTGCATCCTGTAAAATCAGCACCAACTCAGCTAGAACCGACACTCACGCTCTCAAGCGCGGGCGACACTCTGCCGGCAGCGCGGCTGCTCCCTGCCTGTCCCAGCCTCCCCCGGGCGGCTCAGGGAGCTGGGCTCAGCGCCGCAGCTCGGCTTTGCTCCACGTGCCTCTCCTCCGCGTTCTGGGACTCCCTGGCCAGCCGGGCGTGTTCATCCCCCGGCAAGGGGAGACGTCCAACAGAACCCACGGATACTCTGAAGGCCTCTTGACACTCAGGCTTAAAAATGTCATAGTATTGTTTTTACCTCATTCCATTGGTCAAGTAAGTCACACAGTGGAGCTCAAAGCCAGACTGCAGGGAAGAAAGCAAGTGAGCCCCAACCTCACGCTGAAGGACTCCAAAGTCACACAGCAAAGGCAGGGATGCAGGAACAGGTGGATAACCACAGCTAACAACAGCCTGCCCCAGGGACAGAGAGCCGAAGCCCAAGTAAGGACTGAGGGGACTATGTTCATTTTATAAAGTATCAATATGAAAATTAACCCTGGAACAAATATTCAAAAGTTCGTAACTACCAAAAGAAATATAAAATAAAAACACAAACAAAGCCAAAAGAAATCAGATGACACAGTGAAAGAAACATAGTAAATATAATGCATTAAGTAATTTTAACTTAAAATATCTTGAGCAAAAACCAGATGTAAAAGTGCCAAAGGTAAAAATAGGCTTAAAATACCAATTAAAAATACTTTCTAATTGGTTCCCCAGGAGTATCTCAACACATTCCACTCTGAATTTAAGCAAGAAACCTTGGCGGCGGGGGGGGGGGGGGGGGGGGGCGAACTATTTAAAACAAAATTAACAATATGGGGCAAAGAATATTGGGAAAATCCAAGCAAAGTGATGCAGAGGTTTCAATGTTGCTCTCTGATAATGTGAACAATCAGACAGAAGCATTAAGCAAGAGAAAAATAATGCTTTGTTACACCAAGACTATAATTCACAATCCGTGTAGAGCAACTATCCAGGCACCAACAGCACAGCAGCCACCCTGACAAAGAAAAGGCTGAGCACTGTGCAAGGAGAAGTGTAGGAAGGCTTAGTAATAACAGGAAACGCTGACACAGTGTTCTGACTTGAAGTAGGTCAAGTAGAATGGCTCTCCCTTCCCCTCACAGTGAGGATATAAGACACCTAAACAACTTAATCCAGAGGGTATAATTTATGGATATACACCCAGTTTGCCACTCTGGAATAGATTTTTATTTTATTTTATTTTATTTTGTTTTATTTTATTTTAATTTTACAAATACACTTGTCTCCATTTACCCGCCACCATGTTCCCTGTCCCACATCCCCCACCTCCCCACCAATCCTGCCCCACCTTGGCGTCATCTATGTGTCCTTCACACCTGTTCTTTGATCTGACCCTTCCCCTCCCCGCTACCCTGCTCCCTCCCTCCCTCCCATCCCCTTCGGTTTCTTC
Organism: Pteronotus mesoamericanus; assembly: GCF_021234165.1. Taxonomy (NCBI): domain Eukaryota; kingdom Metazoa; phylum Chordata; class Mammalia; order Chiroptera; family Mormoopidae; genus Pteronotus; species Pteronotus mesoamericanus. The sequence goes on from NW_026555090.1 coordinate 3,708,421, forward strand.
TTTCTTTCAATGTTTCTGGTCATATTTTCCTTGCCTGCTTACTTTGCTGATTAGGTTCCACTTGTAGGTGAGATCATATGGTATTTGTTTTTCACTGCCTGGCTTATTTCACTTAGCATAATGCTCTCCAGTTCCATCCATGCTGTAGCGAAGGATAGTAGCTCTTTCTTACTTTCTGTTGCGTAGTATTCCATTGTGTACATATACCTAGTTTTTTGATCCACTCATTTACTGATGGGCACTTAGGTTGCTTCCAGCACAAGATTCTAAAAATCCTTCCTTAGACGGAATTGATTTTTTCAGACACCACCATTCACTGACTATCAGTTCTCAGATACACTGCCATTATTCCTCACCATCACTATTAACAAACTAGGATCAAGAAGGTGGGAGTCTCCCTGGCTGGTGTGGCTCAGTGGATTGAGCACCGGCCTGTAAACAAATGGGTTGCTGGTTTGACTCCCAGTCAGGGCACATGCCTTGGTTGCTGGCCAGGTCCCCACTTGGGGGCGTGTGAGAGGCAACCACATATTGATGTTTCTCTTCCCTTTTTTCTTGCTTGATTCCCCTCTCTCTAAAAATAAATAAATAAAAATACTTTTTGGGAAAGGTGTGGGGAGTGATGTCGGCACTGGTAAATGATGGGAGAAACTTAATTTCCCATCAATACTACCTCTGCTGACCAGTTTCTGGGGAACTAGGGAAGATTAATTTCAGGATCTTTCGTCCTTGTGTATATCCCAGGGCTTCTTTCTCTCTGTTCACTTTGATTGTAATAGAAACATCATCTGGTAGCAAAAAGATATGTAACAATCAGCCTGATTTCTCCCCCTCTAAAGAAAAATAGAATGAAAATGCTGAAAGTGCCCTGTGTATCCGTGAAACTGTGCGTCTGCAGGCTCAGGGGCGATGCCAGCGGTGGCAGGTGTGTGCTCTGCGGGCCACAGCTTCCTTGGAAGAGCAAGCACCCTGCTGACGCCCTGGCTGTCATCTTCGATGTGCCCTGGTTTCTTTGGCCTCCTCCTGTTTTCTTCACCAAGTCTACGATGTTCTGTTTCTATTTTCTTATACTTTTATCTCTGGTACTTTTAGGTCAGTTTCTAACACAGGCAGCAGCAGATATCACAGCAAATGATCAGTTGCTGTCATTGCTTATTACTTAAAATTATTACAGCCCTTTTCCTTCATGAGACACTCAACCGCTCGCATGGCTAGCCATGCCCCTTAGCTTGAAAAATTAATTAGATTATGGTTTTGGGTCCTTGACTTCTAACATTTAACTTTAAAACATCCTGCAATGGTGTACCTCAAGAGAGATTTTCTAAACTCTGAAATATTTTCTACAAAAGTTCAGATTCCTGGTGTAAACGAATTGACTTATTATCCTAGCCTCTCACCTACACCCAACTAGCTTCCAAAACATTTTTGTATACTGATTAACAATGTTGAGTTCCAGTTTTGACATATGTAAATACATGCTAATACCTAATTTCGAACTGAAATACAAATTTTATGTAGGCACACAAAATTTTCTCTTTCCCTTTCTAAAAATAAAGTAGTATATCTAAAGGCACCAATTTCTTTTTTAAAATAATAGTAATCAACATTTTTCATGATTTGGAGAAATAAACAGTATTGCATATGAAGCTGTCACGGTACACAGTTAAATGGAGTCTTGTCTGTGGCCTGGGAAGACATGGCGGCCCCTGAGTTTTCCTTCTTCCCTTTTCATTCTCTGAAAATGCTGTTTCTTTCATAGATACCAAGATATATCCCAACTCCAGTGAGAAGAAAAACAAAAACTGACAGAAAAATAGTTATTAATGCACGCTAATTTTACACATTACCACTTAATCCTTCCAACCATCCTAAAGTAGGTACAATTATTATAATCTTAACACAAGAAACCTGAAACAAATGAAGTTGAAATAAATCATTGTCTCAAGGTTACACTGTTCGTAATCAGTAGAGTTAGAGCTGGAACGCAAAAGTCTGGCTCCTAATTTGCACATTCTTTTCAAAAGAACATTACATTGATTATGCTATTACAATTGTCCCGTTTTTCTGTCTCCCCTTTGTCCCCCTTCGCCATGCACATCCCCTCTCTCCAGCATTTCCCCACTTAGTTCATGTCTATGGGTCTTTCATGCAAGTTCTTTGGTTCCTCCATTTCCTATTCTCTTCTTAACCTCCCCTTGTCTATTTTGTACCTACCACTTGTGATTCTTATTCCCTGTACCTTCCCCCCTTCTCCCTTATCCCCCTATCCGCTGATAACCCTTCCTGTGATCTCCATTTCTGTGATTATGTTCCTGTTCTAGCTGTTTGCTTAGTTTGTTTTTGTTTTTCTTTAGGTTCTGTTGATGATAGTTGTGGGTTGTCATTTTAGTGTTTATAGTTTCGATCTTTTTCGTAGGTAATTCCATTTAACATTTCATGCAGTAAGGGCTTGGTGGTGATGAACTCCTTTAACTTTATCTTATGTGGAAAGCACTTTATCTGCCCTTCCCTTCGAAATGATAGCTTTGCTGCATAGAGTAATCCTGAAGGTAGGTCTTTGCCTTTATCGACTTTGAATACTTCTTTCCAGCCCCTTGTTGCCTATAAGGTTACTGTTGAGAAATCACCTGTTAGTCTTATGGGAACCCTTTGCAGGCAATTCTTCTTTTCTCTTGCTGCTTCTAAGACTCTTTCCACACCTTCAATCTTGGGTCATTTAATTTTGGTGTGCCTTCGTGTGTGCTTCCTTGGGTTCAAATTCTTTGCGACTCTCTGAGCTTCCTGCACTACCTGGAAGTCTATTTCATTTGCCAGATTGGGGATGTTTTCCTTCATTATTTTTTTCAAGTGAGTTTTTTCTTTCTTGCTCTTCCCTTTCTCCTTCTGGCACCCCTATGATTCGAGTGTTGGAACTTTTACATTTGTCCCAGTGGTTCCTCAGCCTTTCTTCATTTGTTTGAATTCTTGTTTCTTCATTCTCTTCTGGCTGAATATTAATTTCTTCCTCCTCTTTGAAATCATTGATTTGACACCGGTGTCCCTTTACTGCTGGTTCCCTGTACATTTTCCTTTATTTCACTTTGCATAGCCTTCACCTCTTTTCTCTATTTTGCAACCATACTCAATCATTTCTGTGAGCATCGTGGTTGCCAGTGTTGTGGACTCTGCATCTGATAGACAAGGGATCTCTCCATCGCTTAGTTCTTTCCTTGGAGCTCTGATCTGTTCCATCATTTGGGCCATATTTCCATGGCTCTTGGCTCCAGCTGTGTTGTAAGGGGTGGAACCTTAGGTGTTCGCCAGGGCAGGGCAACTCACCGCTGCATTTTGGCACTGTACATGGTGCCATCGGGTTCAGAGAGCGAACAATGCTTCTTGCTTGGCACTCGGCTGGTTTTCAGTCACTTTCTCCACTACCCACAAGCCAACTGAGCCCGTCTGATGCTGATTCCAGGGCAGGTGGGTTTGTGTACATTCTAGGACCCTCTGGATCTCACCAGCAAACACTCCTGCGAGGCTGGGAGTTTCTGCCATCACCACAAGCCCCACGGGTTATTACAGCCAGAGGTTTTTGAGGCTTCCTTTTCCCACGCTGGAACCATTTGTTGCGCAGTCTGTCTCACTCCCCTGTTGCTCCTCCAGCTTTGTTCACCTGCCAACCTAGGACAGTCAGACAGCGTCTCACCTGCCCATCCTCCACCAACTGCCTTGCCTCTGGTCCTCTCCACTCTGATCGCCTGTCCCCCCCCCTCCTATCAGTCTGGATGAACATTTCTTCTTTAACTCATTGGTTGGTGGACTTCCATACCGTTCAGTTTTCTGGCAGTTCTGGATGTTTTTTCTTTTTAAATTTGTTGTTGTCCTTTTGGTTGTGTGAGGAGCCAAATGTACCTTCCTACACCTCCATGTTGGCTGGAAGCTGCTCCAAATATTTTATGATGAGACTTTATTCCCCAAACTTCTTAGATCACTTCATTTACTCATATAGCTTGCCCTGCTCTCATCCAAGTTGGAGTCTCAAACATTTAAGGATACCTGAAGTATGACATACTGTGAACCGGTAGCATACACATATATTTTCACATACATATAGGTCAAAAATTACCCAGAAAGTGTGTGACAGAGACACGGCTCAGGTTTAGAGAATATAAAACACATAGGTATGCTATCTAGGGTTAGGGAAAGATTTTTAGGAGAATTCACCGAAAGTTGGTTTGAAAAGACGAAGAGAAACCACTGCAAAGTGGAGAGCAATTATCCAAGGGACGAATCAGTGCAGCAAAAGCAGAGACACAGAACTCTGAAAGACATGCCACTTTTCAGGAGCTACTACTAGGTTGCCATGACTGAAATATAAAATGCAGTACAGAGAGTAGCTAGAGGTGAGGCTATCGAGGAGTTTTGAAAAAGTCACTGGCTCAATGAAAGACCTTTAGATATAATGCCTGGCCAAGTTATTTTCAAGTTGTGTCTTATGGCGGACTCTCCAAAGACCTTAGTAAACTAGTGAGTTGTGTTCTGGCTGCATCTGTCTAAGGAAAGCATCTCAGTTTCTATTTATTGGTATTTACTTGCATCAACACCTGATATTTTACATAAAGCTTTTTGAAGTTCAAACCAAATATCCAAACTTATGCTATGTACAATAAGGAGCCAGATTTTTTTCTTTCTTTTTTTTTTTAACCAGGGATTACCATGATCAGAAGTAGATTTTAAGTAGATGTCTCTGGTGGTCCTTTTGGATTGTCAATTCAAGGCCAAGACTGATGGCCAGGAGATCAATGGGCAGGTCAAGCATGAACTTTCAATAACTTGCCTGAGTGTCCAAAATTACAATGAAAAAGTTAGAATGAATTTGCTGATTCATCATTTGATTATATGACTACCAAATCATCTTCCCTTTGTCTTTAAAAGATATGCCCTTTGTAAAATCAAAACTGAAGCAAAGTAATAAATACAAATATTAGTACAGTACATTTGCCCTTTCCTACTTCTGAAATGATCAACCTTCCCTGGCCGGGGACCATAGTAAGTGCTAGTTTTGATTCTTCTATTTTCTTGGATAGGGTTGTGTTGGTACTATTGGGTCCTATTCGGAAGGGCTTGAGTGTCTCCACTACTTGTCAGGCCAGCCTTGGTTCTGCACCCATTTTAGAGCTGCTCAGCTTCCCTGGTCCATGGGGACCAGAAAGGATGGATCCCATCCCCTCTCCATGGGCATTAATATTTTGTCCATTTCGTGGCTCTTTCATCAGTGTTCTGATGGGAAGTCTTGAAAATACATCTTTGAGAAATTGTGCAGGAATTGCTGTGGGGGGACCTCCCAGGATGAACACTGCCAGGGGCAGCTGTGCCCCCGTGGGACTAGGATGGGTCCTGCTCACTGTTCTCCAAGAGGAGGGACCATTCCGCCTTCTCTGCAGGATCAGCTGTGTTCTCTGCTTCCTCGCCGTTGGCTCCGGACTGCTTGCCAAAGTGACCAGAAGCCTGCCAGTCTAGGGTGACAGCGCTTTGTCCCCAGTGTTGAACATGAATATCTCTCCGAGGAGGAGATCGGACATTTCTGACATGTAGAGGTGTGTCCATGGCCTCTCACTGGAAGCGCGTGTGCAGCCCTCTGTCCCTTTAGGAAACACTGGAGTGCGAGACTCAAGCACATGACCCTTCCCTCTGGCCTTGGGTTGTGAGCAGTGCCGTCCAGCTTCTGGCGTGTCCTTCCAGATTTCTGTGTTTTCTCACTTTGTTGGGGCACAGGATGAGCCACCCACAGCCCGTCTTGCTCCTGTCCCTCAGGTCACACTGAGCACACTGGGCTCTACCCCGAGGTGATGCACACGCTCACCAAAAGGGATTCTGGTTTATATGTGATCTCGAACCCCTCAGGAATTTTCCTCTTAAATACCAAGATTATGTGAGTCAACAGAAAGCTGCACCTATTCTACCATTCCACTTTTAGGAAATATCCAGAATAAGTTAAAATAAAGAGAGAGACAGCACAATGGGGGTTTGCAGGGGCCCGAGAGGTGGGGAGTGGGTGGTTTTGGAGCAGGGTTTCCTGCCAGGGAGAGGGAGCACCCTGCAGGGGGTCGGCGGTGAGGCTCGCACAGTGTCGTGAGTGCACATCATGCCAGAACTAGCAGTTTCCAATACACACAAAAAACTTTACTAATTATCCCGCGGGGAAAGGGAAAAAGTAACGATGAGGGAATATAAGAAGAGGAAATCAAAGAGGGGCAGTAAAACAAGGTCGGGGGGGAGTGGGAGAGCGGGTGGAATCACCAGCAGGTCTAGAAGTGGCCCAGGTACATGGTGCAGGGCGAGGTGCTCCCCTGTGGCAGGAACTGGGGAAGGGTGCAGGGAGGGTCCTTGCGGCAGGAGCGGTGGGACTTCAGTCACCTCAGCAGATTGTGCGCGTGGCGGCCCGGGCTCCACAGCTGCATCTGCAGCTCCAACTGCAGGAGGCACCACCCCGGGCAATGCGCCCCCGTCCTGCCCTGGCACGTTGTCCTGGACTGGGCCTGCGTCCGGCTCTACTGGATGTAGATCAGGAGCTGATTCAGGACCCGGCTCTGCCTCCTGGGCTTCTCCTGTAGATGTGAGTGGAGAAAAATGACCCATGTGCCCACATTTCCTTTGGCCCCCAACAGAGAGAATCCAGCCAGAGCCTTCCAGAGACGCCTCAGCCCAGGACCCACCCCAGGACGTCCTCCCTGCGGACTGTCCCACAGATGGGTGGTCTGAGTCTGGTCTGCGCTCCAGGGCACCCTCTGGGGGTGCTCCCTGAGTGTCTGGCACCAACCCCTCCCATAAGCTTCCTTGGACCTCCACCCATGCCCCTCCACCCCCCACCTCTCCACTTGCTCACCTTTGGGCTCCGCCTCCTCGATCCCCTCATTATTCAACCCAACGGCACTGACATGGCCACCGGGCTCCCGCACCGTCCCCGCGATCAGGAGCGGCGTGTGGAGACTCGAAGGCACTGGAGGGGGAATCTCTTTTGGCCCCTCAGCGGGTACTGGATCCCCAGCCCCCTGCGCAGCCTCCGTCACGTGGGGCCTCCTCTGGCCCTCTCTGTGTGAGCGAGCCTGCTCCCCCAGGGCTGGGCCCGGGTGCTCCTCTTGGTCCCGCAGGTCCCGCGTGGAGCTCTGCAATGACAGTGCCAGGCAACCCGTCCCGAGGCCCCAAGTTCCGAGGGGCCAAAACTGCCGCTCCTTCGGCCCGTTTGACCTTCTGCTCCGGCATCATGCCCAGCCCCGTGCCTGCCCGGACCTCCACCCAGGGGCAGCGAGATTCATCTCCCCGGCTTGGGGTGAACTCGGGCAGAGGACGCCACCCACACACCTTGTGCCCTCAGAGAGCCTTGATCACGGTTGAACCCGACTGCCCAGCAGGCTCCTCACCCTCCTCAGCCTGTTCCTGCTGGGGAATCCCCTTACATGCGTGTGCGTGTGCGCACACACACCCCCACACCCCCACTGTAGGTGACACAGGGTGGCTTAGGTGGGATCTGAGGGGCGGCCCGTCCGGAACAAAACTGCCCAAGGCTCCGTGCGGGTTACCTCTCTTCTCCAACGAGCGAAGGGCCACAGGCCGCGTTGCTCAGTCTGGACCCAGCAGCGGCCACGGTGGAATAGACTGTCATTGGCTCCCCCTCTGGGGCCTTGGCCCCGGGATACGGGCAGGCAACAGGAGAACATCCTGCTGGATGCACGGCCTCTACCTAAGTGAGGGGGAGAGAGGCAGTTTTAGAATGTGGCTGCCTGGTTACCAGGGTTCCGAGTTCTGCTGGGCTCTGTGATCAGGAAGTCAGGTCACTGCCGGGCTCCCCTGTCCCCTGTGTCTCCTCAGCAGGAGCAATGACCCTGCCTGGAGACCCTCCCTGGAACCTGCCCTGTTTCCTGCCACAGTGGAGGGGCTGACTCTGGAGCGGGTCTCAGGGCCACCTCCAGAGGCTCTTGTTGAACCACTACTTTCTGTCCTACCAGAATTTGTGATCTTCCCCCTGTATAACTCGTATATTTTTTTCAATTTATTTTCTTTACTGTGTGATTTATTATAATGGAACATTTTTGTTTATACTTTCCATCGGGCCATTCCTGAGCATGACGCACAATCTGATGCTGTGCGAGCGTCCACACCGTGCCGTTGCAGGTGTTCCATCTCCCAAAACAAAACCCAGACCCAGGGTCCCCCCCACACCCCTCCCCACCTTGGCAGGGCCTGATGCGCTTTCTGTCTCGGCTCCGTTACCTCCTCTGGGCATTTCTAATGAACGGGTTCTTACAATGGGTGCCTTTTTGTTTCTGGTCACAAGTATTTGTTTGTATCTAAAATATTTCTGTAACTTCAAGGGAATTTCCAGGTAGAATAGAGAGCAGTTGCAAGAAAAGAAGCCCATTTGTAAATGTGTGCATGATCTCAGAGTAGGGATGCATGTTCTAAATGTGACTCAGCCCCAGAGCCAGTCAAGACTATTCCAGATCATTCTAGAAGATGACAGACTCCCAAGCTCATATTACAAGTCTGGCATTGACCTAATTCTAAAACCAAGTAAAGACCAAGAAAAAATGTTAGAGGATGATGTTTTTGATGAACACAGAAGCTATAAACCTCCTCAAAATATCAGCAAACTGCTCCAGCATTACATTTAAAAATCATGCACTCTGACCAAACGGGATTTATTCTGGAGATGCGAGGTTGGCACAATATCCACAAATGAGAAAACATGACACGCCACAAAAACAAAAAAGTGTAAAAGTCCAATGATGATTTCCATAGCTGCCAGAAAAACATTTGATAAAATCCTGCACCGATTTATGATAAAAAACCCTCAGCAAAGTAGGAATACAGGGAAACTACTTGAACATACTTTAAAAATATTTGTTTTCCCTTTATTTCCTTTATGGTGTGATTTATGTCCTAAATAGAAGTTACTCATTATATTTTAAACTGTGCCATTCCTGAGCAGGACATACCTTCACGATGTCCTGCTCCAATGCACCGTTGGATTCTCAAGCATTTATACATCATGTCAAATATGACATGAGCTGAGAATTCATAACATACAGCCACATTTTATGTACTTCTCTGTTAAAAAACTCCAAGAGTGTGACAGATGTTGCTTTCAAATTTCAAGCAAATATCTAAATTTATTCTATATGTGCATATATACCCAGATTATGCATGAGCATGTTAGTGTGTGTGCGTACAGGTCAGTACACACACACGTATTTCCATGTTCTTTCTATGACGTACCCAGGTGCCGTATTTTATTATCCTTCACTTTGTTGGTCTTTACAGACATGTGTTATTACAAACCAAAAGTTTGTGTCTACCCCAAGTCCAACAAGAGTGTCCACATCAATTTTTTCCATTTGCATTTGCTTACTTTCTGTCTCTGTGTCATATTTGGGTAATCTCACCGTATTGCAACTCTGTCATTGTTATAGTTTTCATGATATGTGATGAGTGATCTCGGATGTTGCTGTTGTCATTGTGTCCGGGCACCAGCACTGTGCCCATGGAGGACAGCAAGCTGGATCCGTGCACATCGTGTGTGTTCTGACTGTTCCACCAACCGCTGTTGCCCTCTCCCTCTCCCTCCCCGTGGGCTCCCTGTTCCCTGAGCCACAGTATATCTCAAGACACTCCATTCTGAATTTAAGCAAGAAACCTAAGTGGGGCGGACCACGGAGAAGAAATTTCACGATACGGGGCTAAGAATATTGGGAAAGTCCAAGTCAAGTGATGCAGAGGTTTCAATGTTGCTCTCTGATAATGTGAACAATCAGACAGAAGCATTAAGCAAGAGAAAAATAATGCTTAGTAACATGAAGTCTACAATTCACAATCCACATAGATCAACTATCCATGTGCCAACAGCTCAGCAGCCACCCTCACAAAGAAAAGGCTGAGCAATGTGCAAGGAGAAGTATGGGAAGGCTTAGTAATAACAGGAAATGTTTCTGCCTTGAAGCAGGTCAAGTAGAAGGGCCCTTCCCCATTCCCCACATTGAGGATACAGGACACCTGAATGATTTAATCCATAAAGTATAATTAGGGATATACCCCAAATTTGCTACTCTGGAATAGATTCTAAAAATCCTTCCTTAGAAGGGATTGATTCTTTCAGGCGCCACCATTCACTCACTTTCAGTTCTCTGACACAGTGCCGTTATTTTCATCACCATCAGTATTAACAAATCAGGATCAAGAATGTGGACAGTGTCTCTGGCTGGTGTGGCTCAGTGGACTGAGCACTGGCCTGCAAACCAAAGGGTTGCTGGTTCGATTCCCAGTCAGGGCACATGCCTTGGTTGCTGGCCAGGTCCCCACTTGGGGGCGTTAAAGAGGCAACCGTGCATTGATGTTTCTCTTCCTTCCTTTCTCCATTCCCCTCTTTCTAAAAATAAATAAATATTTTTAAAAAAAGGTGTGGAGAGTGATGTCAGCATTACTAAAAGAGTGAAGAGACTTAATTTCCTCTCCCTTATTTACAACAGAAGTCTCCTCCTCTTGCTGCCTACTATCTTTTTTATTTGTTGCAACAGTGGTTTTCTATATTCCTTTGAAACCAAACACTTTCCCTTTGGGCTTTTGATTCTTCCATCTCTGAAGTCTCCAGCTGGCACATGTGTACTGAATCTTTTAGTTAAGATTTTGCAGTGATTTGGAGAAGGGCGTGGGCAAAATTTCATCACAGACCCACAGGTTTTCCTAACAGTAAATCATTTAGCTCTGAGAAGTTTGTACTTCAAACTCTAAGAAAAATTCGCTCATTACAAAATCACTTTGAATTTTTAAATTTTCTGATTTGATAGCCATATTTATGGGTTAGTTCTCACTTGTGAAACTCTGAAAGTGCTAATTGAATTTTTCTAGTTTGGGAAGCACTCATGAATGCTGGTAGAGAGAGGATGATCAGCACTTCTATGAAGACGATGGTAGTGTTTTTCCATGATTGTTTTATTGGTTATTAAATTACTAATGCAACCGATATGAGACAGGCAGTCTTTGCGGCATTTTGGACAGATGATTCTCCTTCTAGAAGTTCGATTTAAGTGCTGTACCTGCTATTTCAAGCTGTTCTGTTTTCATGATTTTTTAATGGAAATATATTTCATGCCTCTGCATTCCAAGTGTCTCAGCCTTGTTATTTCATGCTTACTTCCATAGTGTTACAAACTAGAGCATCGCATACTACAGTTCATACCTTTGTTCATTTTGGAGAGTAATTACCGCCCCTAACCCACCAACTATGAGAACCTAGAATATTCAAAACAATGGTAACTTACTGAGGGAACTTTTTTCAATTGTGACTTCATTTATGACAGAAATATTTGACAATAAATATGCTGTATTTTCAAATAATAAAGCATGTGAAGCCTATTGATAACACTGGTAACAGAAATATTAGTATCTGCTACCATTAATTGTAAAAGAGGTGAGGCTGAAAGAGGTATACGTGCATGCATGCCTTGGACAGAGGGAGGGTGAAGAGAAGTTCCATTAGTTTAGCAAAAAGCAATTTCACATTTACTTTTATTAATGCATTCTATCAAGTCAACTATTTGTATATGTCTCATATTACACATCATATATTTATGTAGGTTTATAATAATTTAAGTTTTTTGAGTGGTAATCAAGGGAGCCTACCATCCACTGGATTAGATGGGTTGTGTGTGAACTTCAGTTCCTCACATATGATTATATGAATTGTGCTGTATTTGGCTGTCACTAAAGGTAGTGAATGCTCTGCTAAAAGCACACGTGAAAGGCTTGAATATTCAGAAAGTGAAAATCCATACTAGACGAACAGTACCTAGATATACAGTTGATAGGTGGATGGATGGATGGATGGATGTACAGATAGATCTAGAATGCCATTTTCTCAGAAGATCTTGAGTTAAATTTTATGTAAGAAATACTTGGAACAATCATGGTTCTCAGAACCATACTGGTAATTTGTGTATTCTTTGTAATCCAGATTATAATGATGCTACCTTATTTTTTACTTTGTTGTAAAGAAATAATATAGCTAGATACAAATTAAGATAAACATATAACTATTAAAATAACATAGTTTGCAGCCAATGCCATCGAACATACCTTCCTCATCATTCCGCGTACACATATCCCATTGCGCACTTGGAATAACTAACACTAAATGCCCAGTTGGCTTGGTAATCACAGGCAAGTACAGCCAATGAACAGGAGGAGAATCTGAGAGTTTTCTGTTACCTCTGTCCCATTTAGATTTAAACCAATAAGCCAATAATTTGCATACAATGACCATCACCGCAACGTGGAGATTGTACTGCTTCTACCTCAGGAAAGTTATGGGAATTTGACCCTGGACTGCACAGGGGACGGGCTCCGTGCGAGGCACATGGAAAGGCTCTCAGTACGTGAGAGCCAGGAGCTGCTGAAAGTGTTAGTGCCTTTGAGTCTCTGTTCCTACGTGGTCAAAGGGATTTTCACTTAATATCACAGCTGGGAACCCAGTCTCAATAAGCCTCTGGATGCTGTCCTACCTCTCTCCTCTGTGTCAAAAGCTTGGGTTTATGAGCGTGGCAAAGCAGGAAATTAATTTCAGACGCCCTGTTCCATCTGCAGCATGCCTCTCTTCAGGTGCCTAAATGGTGATTTTCTACTTCGATGTTCATGCACCACATATGGGGAAATGATTTCATCCAAATCCAGAATTGTTGCTGTATCTCCGTGCTCACAGATAATATTACCCTTCATCAGAACACATTCAGCAGTGAACAAGACATGGACCACAGACTTAAACAGAAAAGCTGAAACCATAAAGCTTGTGAGAAAAAAAGAGAAGATGGAACAACATTTTCATAGGTCAGGGTTAAGCAAAGGTGGGTGTGGCCAGGTGGATGCCCTGGGCTGCACTTGTCAGTCTTGGGAGGAAGGAGGGGGGCGTTTCCTGTTTTGGTCTTGGATCTAAGCCTTCGCGGCCACACAGGAACTCAGAATGCATATTTGGGAAGAGAAGACATGCTAGCTGTCCCTTGTGAGTCTAGACGCCCTCCTAGAGATCTCAGGGTGCATTTTTGACACCCTCCCATCCACCCTAGCAATGCCTGCTGTAACAGAGTGATTCCCACGTCCAAAAAAACTACAGAACGCTGGACCCATATGCTCCTAGAGACCAGGGTAGGTTCGGAGAATCCTCCTCCTCCTGGGTTACAACGTAGACCGGTGAGAGAGGCAAGCCTGGCTCCGTTACGGGTCACAGGTGTGTAGGTCTAGCTGGGTGAGCGTGGCTCATATCCAAGACCAAAACAGGGAGCACTGATCTTCAGAGAACTACGGAGACCATGAACAGAAGAGGACGTGTCTGCAGACACAGCGCGTGGGCAGACAGCGTGGGTGGGGCGCAACCTCTACAATCAAGTGAAACAAAGGATGGATGATCGAGAGGTGGTGGTTAATCAAACGTCGCAACCTTTTGCCCCATTTCCAGACCCTCGTCAGCTTTCAGACCCACGACCCGCTGACTGAAGCAGAAGCCAAACTGCCCGAGGGAGGGCCCCCGGCCACACGGCATCGCGCACGTGCGGGATGATTCTCCAGGCCGCCCCCAGAGCAACCTATGGCTGCACCGGGAGAGGGGAGACCCCCAAGGTTCAAGGCTGCATGTCAGGGCCTGAAGCATCTTGATGGCCCCCATGTTAGCACAGAAGAACATGAGAGGCAGGCAGTAAGTAGAGCTCTGTTTCAGGGGGGTTGGCAGGATTCACTGTCCCATTCCAGTTTCTTCCAGTGTGAATGTTCCAGTGTGAAGTTCACAGGCTGAGTGAATCATATTCTTGCATTTTAATTACTTCTGTTCCTGGACTTCTATCCCCGTTCTTCATAGCCTTAAGGCTGTGAATTATGCAATTTAATACAAGATTTATGAATGAAAATTAACCAATTTCACAGGTTGAAAATAGCTCATTGAATTTTACTTTTAATTTGAGCTTCTCTTACTGTGTAGGTATTTTTTTAGCTTTTAAAATGATTTACTTTGTTTTCCAAACACTTTCCTCCTGTACCTGTTTGTTACTGTGTTGTTGGCTTTTTTTTTTTTTTTCTTCCTTTCTTTCTATCTTTTCTGCTTGTTTGTTTGGTCGACCTTCCTTAGCGCCACTGAGAATGGGAGGGTCGCAGCCTAAGCTCGTTCCTCTCACTCCTTTGTTGTACAGGACTCAGGACAGTGAACCCGGGTGTCCTTGAAAGGACGAAATTACAGCGAAGGGTCAACCTAGCTTCTTGGTTTACTGGTTCTAGATAAACGGGCAACCGTGACTCCCACGTGACTCCAACACGCAGCCTTCCGGCGTGGAGTCAGACGCGCGGCCATTGCGCCACGAGGTCAAGGAAAAGTGGCGACTGGATCCCTTAAGTCCCTCTCCTCCTGCACGTCCTGGTCGCCTCCCTACTTGGTTCCCTGGTTCTTCCTGCTTCTTCCAGGTCCGACACAAAAAATGAAAGGGCGAAGGCGGGAGGCGTGGCGCGCGGGAAGGGGGCGGGGCTGGAGTGTGGAGACCGCGGGGAGCGCCCGCTCGGGGCCCGAGACTTGGGCGCCCTCAACCGCCTGCCCGAACGGCGATCGATGTCCCCCAGAGAAGAGCGGGCTCCTTGCGGGCTCCGGGCGGGCTCCCGGAGGCGCGGCGGTCAGGGTCGTAGGACTCGGGGGTCCCTGAGGTCCTGGAGCGCCCAGGCTGCGGTCTCCAAGGGCCACCAGAGTCGGACCCACGGAGAGGGCTCATCTCAGCCCCCACGAGGCCACACCGCTGCTGGGCAAGTGGCTGCGAAAATCCGCAACCCTGTTGGTGCGCAGAGGTGAGAGCCGGGCTGAAGCCCGTCCTGCGAGGGGTGTCCGTCCCCACGGAAATAATTAGAAGGGAGAAAACCAACATGATCGTGAGTCGTCGTCCCCTTCCCCCCTGTAGTTATTAAGGTAAAACTCATTATGGGGAATTTGGACATTATACAGCAGTGTAATATCGATACAAATTAAAACCAAGCATTTTGATTGATTTCTTCCCAGATTTTCCTCCTCCCAGATAAACACAAGAGTTCACTGATGTCTGTTACAGTCTTTTTTTAATGTGAAGTATAGCACGAAAACCAACAAGTTTTAATTTTTTTCCATTTTGAAGGTATTGTCTTCTACCTGCCTTAGTTGTTAGTTGGGAAGATAATGTGTCTTGTAATTTTTATTTTTAGCAGATTGCCCATGATATGCTAACGATACTGAACTTTGTATTAAGCTTTGGAGGGAGAGCTGAGCCTCCTGAATTTGTGGGTTGAAAGTTTTCAACCATTTGGCAGGTTCTCATTATTCGTTTTGCAAATATTGTACCTGCCCTCCTGTCTCTCCCTGTTTTTCTTGGACAGCAAGGACACAGAAAGTTAGATCTGAAGACCCTGTCCCCTAGTTTTCTTCTCCTTCTCCTTCTCCCTCTTTTGTTCTTCCCGTTCTTATTTCTCTCTGGTTGGATTTCTTTTAGTTTTCTCTTTTGTTTCTTTGTTTGAACCCTTCACTTTCTTTCATCCTGCCTGCCACCGCCCTTCCCTCTAACAGCTGCCAGTCTGGTCCTTGTACTCATGCCTCTGTTTCCACTTAGTTGGTCAGTTAATTGTGTTCATTTGATTCCACATATAAGTGATGACGTGGTATTAGTCTTTCTCTGACTGGTTATCTCACGTAGCATACTAATGTCCAGGTCCATCCCCGCTCTCCCAAAAGGTAAGAGTCCTTTTTTCACGGTGGAGTAGTAGTCCATTATGCAGATGTACCACAGCTTCTTTGTCCCCTCATCTACAATGGGCACTGCAGCTGTTTCAAGATCTTGAATATTGTTAATTTAACTGCAGTGAGCATAAGAGTGCACATATTCCTTGGAATTAGTGTATCAGGTTCCTTTGGATGTAGTCTCAAAAGTGGAATCAGTGGGTCAAAGGGCAGTTCCATTTTTAATAAAGACTTTATGTATTTATTTTTAGAGAGAGGGGAAGGGAGGGAGAAAGAGGAGGAGAGAAATATCCATAGGTTGCCTCTCCCGTGCCCCTGACCTGGGATTGACCCAAAACCCAGGCATGTGCCCTGACGGGGAATCGAACCTGTGACCCTTTGCTTACTGGAACCAGGACCAATCCACCGAGCAACACCGATCAGGACCATTTTTAATTTTTTGAAGAAACCCCATACTATTTTCCACAGTGGCTGCATCAGTCTGCATTCCCATCAACAGGGCACGAGGATTGTTTTCTCCCCATCCTCGCCAACATGTGTGTGTTGGTTTACGGAGGATGGCCGTTCTGACAGGTGTGAGGTGATATTTCATTGTGGTTTTACTTTGTACGTCTCTGAAGATAAGTGACATTGAGCATTTTTTCTTAATGTTATTTGCCCTGTGTATGTCCTCTTTGGAGACGTGTCTATTCAGGCCCTTTGCCCATTTTTAATTGGGTTGTTTGTCTTCTTGGTGTTGAGCAGTATAGTTGTAAAATATAGTTTGCGCATCAAACCCTTATCAGGTGTATCATTGGCAAATATGTTACCCATTCATTCGGGTTGCTTTTTCATTTGGTTAATGGTTTCTTTTGTTGTACAAAAGCTTTTTTGTTTGATGTAGTCCCATTTTTTCCCCCTTTCTTTCCCTTGCCCAAGGAGATATAGTGCTCAAAATATTGCTATGAGAAATGTCTAAAATTTTACTGCCTGAGTTTTCCTCTGAGGTTTTTATGATTTTGCAACTTACATTAAAGTTTTTAATTAATTTTGGGTTTATCTTTGTGTATGGTGTAAGTTGGTGGTCTAGTTTCACTTTCTCGCATGTATGTGTCCAACACCATTTATTGAAGGGACTGTCTTTATTCCATTGTATGTTCTTGCCTCCTTTATGAAATATGACTTCAGCATAAGGGAATGGGTTGATTTCTGGGCTCTCTATTCCATTCACCTATATCCCTGTTTTTGTGCCAATACCATGCTGTTGTTTTCTTTTTTTAAATTTAATTAATTTTTTTAGAGCGAGGAAAAAGGAGGGAGAGAAACATCAATGTGTGAGGGAAACATTGATTGGTTGCCTCGCACATGCCCCCAGCTGGGGATGCAGCCCAGGCGTGTACCCTGACCAGGAGTTGAACTGGCGACCTTTTGGTCTGTGGACGACACCCAACCCACTGACCCTCAGCAGCCAATACCGTGCTGTTTTGACTGTTATGGCCTTGTAGTATAGTTTGATATCCGATAGTGTGATACCTCTCAATTCTTTTTCTCTAGATTGCTGTGGCTGGTTGGGATCTTTTTGGTTCTAATAAATTTGTGGAATGTATGTTTTATATCTGTGAGATATGTCGTTGCTATTTTAATAGGAATTGCATTGAATCTGTAGATTGCCTTGGGTAGTATTGACAATTTTATGATGTTAATCTTTTCTGTCCATGAACACAGCCTGTGTTTCCCTGTATTTGTGTCTTCTTCAGTTTCTTTCTTCAGTGTCTTCTAATTTTCGGAGTCCTGGTGTGTAACATGCTTGGTTAAATTGATTCCTCGGTAATAATTTTTTGGATGCAATTCTACATGGAATTCTTTTCTTGGTTTCCCTTTCCCAGAGTTCACTATTGGTGTATAAAAATGCAACTGGTTTTCGGAATTTCCTTTGTATCCTGCTGCTTGATTGAATTTATTTGTCAGTTCCAGTAGTTTTTGGTGGACGCTTTAGGATTCTCTATAGACAGTATCATGTCATGCACGAATACTAACAGTTTTACTTCTTCCTTTCTATTTTGGTTTTCTTTAGTGTTCCACTGTGCAAATGCACCACAGCATTTTTATCCCCTCACCTACTGATGGGCACTTCCTCTGTTTCCATATCTTGGCTATTGTAAGTAATAATGCTTGGGAACACAGGGGTGCATATATTCTTTCTGATTGGTGTTTTGGGATTCTTAGGTATATTCCCAGAAGTGGGATTGCTGGGTCAAATGGAAGTTCCATTTTTAGTTTTTTGAGGAAATTCCGTACTGTTTTTCCACAGTGGCCACAGGAGTCTGCATTCCCACCAACAGTGCATGAGGATTCCCTTGTCTCCACATCCTCGCCAGCACTAGCTGTTTGTTGATTTATTGGTGGTAGTTACCCTGGCAGGTGTAAGGTAATACCTCCCTCTCCAAGGAGGACATACAAATGGATGCATGAAAAAAGGCTCAAGGTCACTAATCGTCAGAGAGATGCAAACTAAAATCTCCTGATCTCATAGTCTAACAATGCATTTTGCAGAACTTACCCATCTGGTGTGTGAGGCTCTTAATAGATGGATCGCCTTGGTGTATCACCATGTTTTCACGTTTCAATGCCAGACCACCTTTTCAGTAGCACGCTTGTTTCAATTTCTCTTAGCCCTGACTACTGACATTGCTGTCTGTTGTATTACATTTTTTGATCATCCCTTTGGCCGGTTCATCTTCCAGTCTCTCCTGGCTTGTGAGTCTCCTGTCTTCCTAGCTGCATTTTCCTCTGTCCATCTGAACTCTTGAACTATGCTCATAGTCCTTCAGTCCTTCTCTTCTGTGTGACTTGTTTAAACTTCCCACACTCCGTCGGCCAATCTCAAGTGAGTGGTACAATGAGGTCATTCTCCCTGCTCCTTGGCCCTCTCTTCCAAGCCTCCAGCCTACACCCCGGATGCTCTAAAATGCACGCAGTTCCCCAAAGATAACACGTTATTTCATCCCACTGGGCTTTTGTTGATGCTACTGTCTTTGCTTGGGTTTTTCCCACCCCACCCTATTGAGAATACCTGTCCTCCATTCACATTCATCTCAAAGGGAAAGTCCTTTCAACCGTATGACACTTGTAGAAGACAAAACACTGCATTCAAGCCACTGATTATAGGTCATATGAACATTTTGTTAAACTTCAGGTCTATGCTAGTCAAAGCTTGAAACCAGAGATTTAATAAGATAGGGAAAAAGTATCTGCCTTTTCCCACAGTGGTTCTGCCTTCACCTGCCTGCAGCCTCCCCCCACAGCCAGGTAGGGGCAGGAGCCCGGTGGTGCTTTGTGCTTCCTCTGCCCCGTAAGATGATTTGATGCTGTGGGTCTCTGCTCAGTACTACCACAGCTGACCCAAATTCTGGTGAACTCGGGAAGATAAATATTAGGATCTTCCGTCCTTGTGTATATCCCAGGGCTCATTTCTCTCTGTTCGCTTTGATTTTAATATAAACATCATCCCGGTTCGATCCCAGTCCAGTCTCACACTGTGGTTCCAGCGTATTCACCACTGACATTCCCTTTCACAGCCAGTGTGTCCTGACTGGGGACAGTCCACTCTACAGCACCAGGTTGATGGGTCCCCTGGCCCTCATTTTCCGAGCACCTCCTCTGGACCTGGCTTTCTGATAAAGACTGGAATACAAAGGTGAGCAGGAGAGTTCCCAGTCCCCAAAGAACTCAGCAATGGGAGATGAGGGCCAGGAGGGGAAGGGAACCGCTTAATGACAATACCAAGTGACGAGAGTCACAGGCAGATCTATGCCACATGCTGTTGGGGTGTCTGGGCAGGAGGACAGATGAGTCAAAGGACCGCGGCAGCTTCCTCAGGGCAGAGGGCAAGCGGATCAGCTATCGGTGGTGTAAGAGCAATGCATCAGCTCCGCAGAGGCAGCGAGGGCTTTCCCTTGGAACACAGTGTACTCATTGCATTTCTAAGTGTTCAGGGACCTGGGCAGGTAAGGATGAAAGTGAGAGAAACACACACAGTTTCCGACTCATATTTCTCCAGTGGTCGTAGGAAAACCTGCCCCGCCTGGAGATTCTTATATGTAGAAATAGATAAAAATGTTTACGGAGGAAGACTATTTGCCACAATGGACCAGTTTTAAACATAAATGGGATCATATTGGTTTCTTGTTTAAAACGCTTCCCGGGCTGATCACCGTTCTCAGAGTTAAACCCACTCCCCGTCCGGGGCCCACGAGCTCTGCCCTCCGCCCGCAGCCCCGGCTCCGCCGCTCTCACTCGAGCTCACTGAGCTCGGGCCGCCTGCAGCTGGGCTGTGCCCTCTGCCTGCAGCCTCCTCCCCCAGAGCTTTCCACGTCCGACTCGCCTAAAGGGGAAGCCCCCCTGAGAATGATGCCGGGCCAGAGGGAAGGAAGCAAAGCCAAGAGGTCAGGAGAGGTGGTTCCAGCTGGTGTCACAGAGCAGCCAGGCTCTCAGCGGCATGACAGTTGAGGCCTCTGCCTGCTTCTGCCCTGCTCTGCCCTGGTGTCAAACCTGCCGAGCATGCTGGGCGCTGGCCTTTCCCTTTTCCCTGCAAGACCACATTCCTGTCCGTTGGGAGTTCCCATAGTAAAGTCCAAGTCTGTCCTACATCACTACACACTTCTCAAACTGCAGCTCCCAGAGCCCAGATTCTGTGCAAAGACAAAAAACAAAGGACCCAATACTTCTTTGTTAATCATCAAGTTTATTTCAAAATTTGGAAAAACCAGGAACTTTAATTAGAACCCCCACAAACCGGGGAGCCAAGGAGAGCAGGGGAGGGGAGAAGGGCCCCAGGAAAAACAGTCCATTCAGGTGGGGGCTGAGGGGCGGGCCCGCAATGAGGGTGGCCTCTCCTCTTGTCCCTCAGCAACGAGGCCATGGAGAAGCCGGACGCCCTCCTGGTGTAGAGCCCGTGCAGAGAACGCCGCGGCAGTTTGCGCACCTCCGTCGCCCACTGGTCCGAGTCCTCGCACCTACACACACAGCGCGTGTCTGTGGCACCGTGTCTCCTGCAGCTGCTTGCGTCCAGCTTCTGGCTCATCTCCTGCGCCGCGTAGCCAGAGGTCGAATGTAGCTGTGCCTCGGCCGTCCGTGATTTAAAAAATTATTTTGGCTTGACTGGTGTCCTTTTGTGATGCTGCTGCTGTGTGGGTGGCCCGCAGCAGAAGCAAAGGTTTAAGAAAAACCCAAAGGCTCTCCGAACCAGCCCCTGCCGGCTGGGGCTGTGGCGAGAGGGAGAGGCTGGGGTCCCCCCAACAGGCTGCTGGAGGCAGACGTCGGTGGTGGTTCCATCCGCGGCTCTTCTGGTGCTGCCTCTGCTGGGGCTGGTGGGGGAGCCCCCAGGGCCACCCTGCGGGGCCGGGCTGGGGGTGACTGTCCTTGACTCACGGCCGGGTAGGGAAGTGCTGGTCCTGGAAGCTAGGCAGGCTGGGGGGCGGGGGCGGGTACCGTCAGCTGCTTCCCTATGCTGGAGGAAGTGGTCGTCCTCGACCCCAGGAGGCTGGAGGAGAGGGCAGGCTCTTCCGTCCTCTTACTGATGTTGGGGTCACCAGGGGATAGAGCCTCACCCAGACAGTGCGGCCTTCATCTTAGCCTTCATTGTTTTCAGGATCAGGTCTGTTCCCATCACCCTGTCATAGGTTTTTTGTGATACTGACTCCTCAGTCTCGTCCTTTCTAAATCCCATGCCCTCCATTGTTGCTGCCACCTGGTGGCTCACTGTACAGCCTCAGCTCCTGCTCTTGCCCCATGTTGATCCACGGATCACTCATTATGTCTCTTAAGGTTGGTCTTCTCCTGGGGTAGAGGATCAATAACATTTTAAACAGGTTTTTACCTTCTTTGGAGAGAAAGCATGGCAAAGAGACCTTCCCACTCAGTATCGCCTTCTTCATTTTCCCATAGGTGTCCCCCACAAATGGAAAATCCCCCACTAGCATCCTATATAAAACTACCCCCAGGCTCCAGACGTCGACCTTTGTGCCATCGTAGGTTTGATGCATCAAGATCTCTGGGGCCACATAAGCCACGGCGCCACAGTAGCTGCTCAGCTGATACTTGGTGTACACCCTAGCAAGGCCGAAGTTGGCCAGTTTGACGTTCCTGTCACCATCCATCAGGATGTTCTCTGGCTTCAGGTCCTGGTGGACGACTCCCTGTTGGTGGCAACGCTGAACCGCGGACACGAGCTGCCGGGAGATGGCTCGGGCTTCCCCCCTCGCTCCTGCGGCCGTGGCGGTGGAGCTATTCACCCAGGTTCCCTCTGCTCACGTGCTCCATGAAGAGAGAAAGTTTCTCCTCAGTGACAATCACCTCAGACAGTTTTGTTATCCTGGGGCGATTCAAGCCTTGTAGCAACGGGCTTCTTCAAAATATCTGCTGACGCCACACTGGCTAATGCCTTTGACGGCCACCTCCCTACCCGTCCACAGGTGGCGGGCCAACCACACCTTGGCCAAGGACCACTTGCCAACGGTGCGCAGCAGCGTGTAATCGCCAGTAAAGCGCTTTTTAAGGCAGGCGATGACTGCAAGGACATTAGTCATGGTGGCTTCAAAATAACAAAAAAAAAAATTTTTTTTCAATGAAAGAAAACAAAGAAAAAAAGAAAAAGGAAAATAGAAAAACTGTAAACAATGACAAAACAATAAAAATAAGAAAAAGGAAACAAAATTGAAAACTAATGGCAACAGCAAGACTAATGAGTCCAAGTCCAACAGGTCACCGCAATCAGCCTCCTGGACTCTGCCTTCTAAGAGGCAATTTCTGTTGGTGTGTCACTCCCCAGGCGGACATCTCTGTCCCAATTCCAAGATATTTTATACTTGATTGCGATTTTAAGAAACTTACAATTTGTTCTTGGAATTAAATAG
Organism: Pteronotus mesoamericanus; assembly: GCF_021234165.1. Classification (NCBI taxonomy): domain Eukaryota; kingdom Metazoa; phylum Chordata; class Mammalia; order Chiroptera; family Mormoopidae; genus Pteronotus; species Pteronotus mesoamericanus. The sequence goes on from NW_026555090.1 coordinate 3,731,074, forward strand.
CCCCTTTTATGTTGTCATTATCAAACAACTAGAGAATGTTTCTTGCGAATATACCCCCTGCTAGAGAATAAAAATAGCAATCAGTGCAGTGAGCCATGTGCTATTTTTCAGTTTTGAGGATATTTAAGGGGGAAAGCCACCTAATGGAATTTCATAGATGGAGGGATCTTTTTATTAACTGTAAATATACCACATGATGAGACTAATGACTAATTTATATTATAACTCACAGGGAACATGTGCTTCTGAGAGCTCACCCCAAATTTTTCTCAGGAAGAAAATTTGTCTGTTTTTGGACCTACTTCAATGTGCTTATTTGGTGTGAGACTGAGGCCGAGGATGTCCTGAAGAATCGAGATGCGACCCAAAGAAATAACTAGAAAAGCCATGGATATTCCTGCTCGTGAACAAGCAAGACGAATGTGACTTCGGGGCCGTGGTTGCGGTTCAGCAAGCCGGGGTGACGGAAGGGGAACCAAAAGTGAGCTGGACGGCCAGGGCTGTGCGTGTAGAAGTGAGCTGTGAAAAGCTTCTGAGGAAGGAATTGCAAGGAGATTTTTAAGAATGTGAATTAATAATATTAGTGATATCGGTATGCCATGTGTGTAGCAATATGGTATCACTTCCGCTATGTGAAACCACTAGTAGATATTTACCTCAGCCCAAGTCTGGGGCTAGTACTCAGATATGGAAGGGAAACAGTGCAATTTAAAAAGGAAGGTGAGAAAATAGAAAAGGGGCCGATTCAAAGGATCCGCAGGGACTGAGTGCAGGGATCTGGAGCGAGAGGAAGCCTGGAGAAACGGGAAGTCCCTGATGTTGTAAAAATGAATGAGTAAATCTTCAGATGCTGAAAGAAACTCTAAAATCTCACTTAGGAAGATTCAGTCAAATTTGATGAAAATTTCCAAAGACAGAATGTCTTGGTTAAAATATAATAAGCAACTAAGAATATTTTAGTCTGATATTGTGTCTGATAGTTTTAATATGTAATTTGTCCTCATTCGCTCCTCTTATTAAAGTCTCCCATTAATTTATTTTAAGCCATGTGGTTAGAAGTCACTGTGTAAATGTGTTACTGGAGCATGCTGAGGACGCCTTAATAATACCTTACGAACGAAGGTCCCTTTCTAAGTCAAATGAACAGAAAATCAGGGCCTTTGCAGATGTAGTTGTCTTTAGTACTAAGGAGTAAACGCAGGTGACTTTTCTAATGGAACTGACATCTGAACTCTGTCCCCTAAAGACTGGCCTTCATTTCATAGACACGGTTCCAAACAAGGGCTGTCGTCGCTTTTCAACCACCTTCCAAACTCCAGGCCTCCAGGCCTCCACGCCTCCGCTCCCCCTTGAGGTTTCAGGGCGCAGCTTTAAACCCAGCCCCTCTGAAGTTGAAGTCCTGCCCGCCCTTGGCTCCTCAGGCGGGCACCAGGTCTCAGCTTTCTAACTGTGCTAATATCAGTGCCACCTGCTCACTTACTAATCTGTAAGACACAGGGGAACGGGGCCTCTTCCCCCGGCCGTCTCTGCTGTCCCTGTGTCAAGTCCTAAAGCTGCGGTTTCTCCTCTCCTCGCTCAGGACCTCAGGTCACATTTCCTGACTTGATCTCACTTCCAGTCTGTCTGCCTCCCGTTCATGCTGTTCATAAACATGCCAGAGTGCAAATCTGATTGTTACTCTCCGCAAATAAACCTTTTAAAAGCTTGCCTTTCACTATAATAGCAAGAAAAACTCTAAGATGGTATCTTTGATCATATTTACTAGCCTATCATATTAACCTAATATGTAACTCTCATCTAAACATCCTTTTTCCTCTAAACATACCTATGACATTTTTCTCATTCCAAGTTATGGTTCCCCAGAATTTACAGCATAGTGAAGAGTGAGTTAACAGGGCAGCGCAATCCTGTGGCGTGGCACAGGTTAGATTAAAGACTGACTAAGAATCAGTCTTTGTAGTAGGTTCTTTACATACATTAGTGCATTTCATCCTAATAGGAATCAAATAATCAAAATGCACTAGTAAACTTCATACAATGGGGAGAGTGTGACTCAATATAACTGAACACATTTATGGGAAACAGAATAACTAGTAGACGGAGCAGAATCACAATTGAAATGAATGCCTATTGGACTTAAAACTTCATGCTCTTTACATTTAATCCTAAGAAAAATATCTTCCTCGTACTAGACAATAGGAATTAAAAGTCCTGGATAATCCTAAAACCGTCCTCCATTAATGTAATAAAATTTTATTGGTGGATTTTCCTTGATACTCTTACTGACTTTGATATGCTTACATGGGAATAAGTTTGATTTGTAGACTTCTTTTTTAATTTTCTGCAACTTTTCCCCTGAGTGTGTCTAAGAAATAAGTCTGCTTAGTCTGTTACTGTGTTTCTATTTCCCAATCCCTAACTCGTGATAGGCACTCAGTTTATATTTATTGAATAGAATAAATAACTGACAATAAAGATGTAAATAAATTTGGGAATCACTTGTGTACCTTAGCTTGATAGAAATCTAGTGATTATCACTAATCATTTGAATTGCATATTTTATGTTGGTACATTTCTTTTTTAAAAACTTTTATTAAAATAGATTCATTGAATAACATCTAGTTTTCATTATTCTGAATTATATCATTTATCCTATTTCTCCTAAAATAGCTTTGAAAATTTAGTTTTACTCCCTAGGCAAAAATACAAGGTTTTAGGAGTATTAGAGTGGAAAAAAAACGTCCTGAGCGCCTGCTTCTCGGTGTGCTGCGCGCTCGGAGATCTCCACCCCTTGACTCTGCGGTTGCCGTCTGGACAGTCCTGGGCCTGGTGCCTGAGCATCGGGTACGACATTTCCCCAACGGTAACAGCTGCTCAGGGGGCGACGGCAGAGACTCGCAGAGCTCACGTGCACGGTGGCTGTCATCTTTTATACCCTTGCTGATCTCCAAGTGGGGACACGATTTTTCATGTCATTATTAGTCTGCATTTTTTCTCTTTTATAATGTCCTTTTGTCTTCCTTTACTTTTACTTCGTTTGATAGCCTGACAGTTGGATGTAAGGGAATGTCACCTTTACTTACTCTCCTTTTTCTTTCTGCTGAAGGCAAGGAAATGAGCACCTTGCTGGAAGGCAAACTGTGGAGAGCCCAGTGGCATCGCAGAGCTCTGTCTTTTCATTATGGAACTTAATAGGAACCCCCAAAATCTTCCAGTTGTTTTAGGGTCCAACGCAAATCCTATTGTCCATAAAATGACAGTGATAAACACATGGTTATTAAAAAACAAGTTGAACGTCTTTCACATTATCAGCAGCCCAAGTGAGAAGCAAAGGTCGAAGTCCGGCCGGCGTGAAAAGCGCCGAACGAGAACTGGAGCCGGTGGCCACATGGCCGCGGGCGCGCCCCCGGGCGTCCTGGCGGCGTTGCTGCGCCCTTCGCCCTCTCGGAGGAGGTCGAGGATATTGGGGGAGAGAAAACCGAAGATTGTGGTGCGCTCCTCAAGAGAATTCAATCACCGATAAGTTTTGATAAAATTTAAAAAGTTTTGTGAGGATAATTCATCGCATTAGTTAAGACTTGACTCACAAAATGTTACTTGGCTAACTTTTTATTTTATACAAAAATGACCCCTCTTTTATTCACCACTAGAAAAGTACTGGGTTTGCTCTGTACAAACTACAGTACCTCACGTAACACATAGAACATACCTTCACAAGGTGCCAGTGTGGTGCTGGCTGGTGTGGCTCAGTGGGTTGAGTACACGACTGCAAAGCAAAGGGTCACCAGTTCAATTCCCAGTCAGGGCACATGCCTGGGTTGTGGGCCAGATCCCCAGGGGGGCCGCATGCAAGATGCTACCATGCATGGATGTTTCTCTCTTTTCCTCCCTTCCCCTCTGTCTAAAAATAAATAAAATCTTTAAAAAGTTTTTTAAAACATTGATGTTAAAAAGAATGGTCACAGTATGGTAGGATACCACTTAAAATACCATATTTTTAAAAAGCAAAACAATACATTTATACCATGTTTAAAATACCTTTTCAGAGGTCAGTTGAATAACGTATGCGGTACAGGTAGTATTTTATAGTTTACTAAGATCAGATGTAAATTTACATTTATTGAATTTTAAAATTAACCCAGGAAGAGTTTTTGTTTTAATTAAAATGTGTGTGGGGCTTTCAAATCTCTGTAGGACAAAACGGGCCACATGTATTTTAATCCCTGCAGACATTCTCCAAGAAATTCTAGAAAGCTCCAGGGATAACAAACTCAGCTGAGCCCCAGGCCTCGCCCAGCCTGTGGGACACCATTGCGCTTGACTACTGAGTACCCGAAACCAGCAGAGCTGGGTCCGTGGCCAACACTACCAGCAACAGCCAGGGGATTTTGCACAGAGCGTAGTGGGCGGTGGGGTCATGCTGGTGGCTCATCAAAGATGACACCTCAAAGGTATCACTCCTGGAAAGACTAGGTTCTATCTTTAGTGGGAAAACACTGAGAGAGCCCTGAGGCGTAGTCATTTAGACCACTGGCCATTAGGGGCTAGAAGAAAGGGCCTTGGTGGTGGTGAACAGAACAAAAATGACCACAGCTGTTACAAAGGCGCTGAAAAATGATAGTATCCAAATTAGAAGAAGGGGCTCTGGCTGGGTGGCTCAGTCGGTTGGAACACTGTCCCGCACACCAGGATGTTGCGGGTTCGATCCCCAGTCGGGGCACATGTTCAAGTAGGGGTTCTATCCTCAGTCGGGATGTGTGCAGGAGGCAACGCATACATGTTTCTCTGCCACATTCATGGCTCTCTCTCTCTCTCTCTCTCACTCTCTCTCTCTCTCTCCTTGTCTCTGCCCCTCCCCCTTTCCCTCATTCCCTCTCTCCTTTCCTCTCTCTCTAAATTGTTGATGGGCATATTCTCAGGTGAGGATTAAAGGAAATTAGAAAAAAGGCAGATAAAACAATATTTATTTTACAAATTAATTTCATGGAGGCTCAGAAGAAGGTGCTAAGTACCAAGGAGACCTTCCAGAGGCCTTATGACACCCCCACTGAATCACACACTATTGTCTGTCTGAGAAAACGCAATACAAACTCAGATAAACACAAGTAAACCTGGTATCTGCGAAAGTCTGGATAAGAATGAAATATTTCTGCAGATGAAATCATTTAACATAGCGAGGACACAGAGGGAAACTATTACATTGTGTTCTAACATGAAATGAGTAACATGGAACAACATCATAGATACAGAATAGAAAAACTCAGACTAGTAATGGAAAATACTGTAAGATGTGAAATCAGAGCTGATCAAAGCTGAAAAAGAAATGAGAGAATACGACAAAATCATTTTAGAAATGGAAAATAAATCACAAGACCTAAGGGAGGCTAGATAGAATCCAAAGCACAAGGGATGTGTGACTTCAAGTTCAGTGAGGGGTCAGAAAGAGAAAGTGACAGATACAAAAGTCAAGAAACCAAGATCTTTAAAATGTCTAAGTGGAATTGCTGAAGAAGAAAAACAAAATAATTGAGATGCTGGATATAAGAAACTGTAAGTTAAGAAAATAAAAGCTGTAACTTAAAACTTTATGGAAATTGAAAAAAAAGACTCGAATATCACATGGAAAGTTCCTATGAAGTAAGTCAGAAATATTCACGCAGTAGCCTCGGCTGTCAGAACTACTGTAGTAAATCCTTCTACTTAAAGAAAAAGCCCTTTGGGCCACAGTCAAATAGGAAGTAATTACTAAGCGTAACGGACAAGTGTTGGCCGAAACATATAATGCAGGCAAGAGAGGAACACTATTTTTAAGTAAATAAAAGAAAGAATCAGTGAAAAAATTAATAGACTAAATGAATATCAAGGCCAAAAATACACTTTTTAGTGTACTTTCTTTTTTATGTGTTTTTAAATTTTTCTGGCATTTTCCATTACCATTTAGTCCCCTTATGATCCCTGCCCCCCCTAATCAATACAGTTTTAACACACAGCACTCTGGGAAATCGGGGCTTGTGAGCTTTTCCTGAGGAAGGTCCTAGAGGGAGACTGTCACCCAATGAATTTAGAGCTGCAGAATCTGTAGCAAAATGACAGGCGCTGAATAAAGTGTTTAATAGTAAATCGAGGACTAAAAGAAATGTTAAGACAAAAGTAGAACAATGCTGTATTAATGACACATAGTAATATGGAAATACAAATTATTTCGTTATTGATAAGATTTATTTATTTATTTTTAGACAAAGGGGAAGGGAGGGAGAAAGACAGGGAGAGACACATTGATCCGTGCCTCTGGCACGCTGCCAACTTGGGCCGAGGCCCGCAACCCAGGCATGTGCCCTGACCTGGAATTAAATCAGAGACATTTCGATTTGCCATAGGAAGCCGAAACAACGGAGACACACCAGTCAAGGCTGGAAATACAAATTTTTAAAGGAGAAAAGAAAAGGAAAAGTAGAATAAGCTCAATGACTGCCACATAGGGGCTAGTCACAGGATGTCATTTAAACCTGGCAAACTGTATCATTGAGTTGATAGTCGTGCATCCTGTAAAATCAGCACCAACTCAGCTAGAACCGACACTCACGCTCTCAAGCGCGGGCGACACTCTGCCGGCAGCGCGGCTGCTCCCTGCCTGTCCCAGCCTCCCCCGGGCGGCTCAGGGAGCTGGGCTCAGCGGCGCAGCTCGGCTTTGCTCCACGTGCCTCTCCTCCGCGTTCTGGGACTCCCTGGCCAGCCGGGCGTGTTCATCCCACGGCAAGGGGAGACGTCCAACAGAACCCACGGATACTCTGAAGGCCTCTTGACACTCAGGCTTAAAAATGTCATAGTATTGTTTTTACCTCATTCCATTGGTCAAGTAAGTCACACAGTGGAGCTCAAAGCCAGACTGCAGGGAAGAAGGCAAGTGAGCCCCAACCTCACGCTGAAGGACTACAAAGTCACACAGCAAAGGCAGGGATGCAGGAACAGGTGGATAACCACAGCTAACAACAGCCTGCCCCAGGGACAGAGAGCCGAAGCCCAAGTAAGGACCAAAGGGATATTATATATTTCACCATGATTTGTTTAAACTATTGACTTTGAGGTAATTATGGATCTACATACAAGTGCAGGAATTAACACAGATATTCCATGCATCTCTGTGTTATGCCCAAGAGTGCAATTGCTGTGTTCAATGGTACTTGTGTGTTTATCTTTTTCTAAGAAATGCCCATTTGTTTTCCAGAGTGGCCTTACCATTTTGCACTCCCACAAGAAGTATTTGAGTGAGGCAATTTCTTCACGTGCTCTCCAGCATTTTAAAAACGTTGAGCCATTGCACAGATGTGCAGAGCTATGCCGTTGTGGGTACATTGCATTTGGCTGACGGTAATGCCGAACATCTCTTTATGTGCTTGTTTGTCATCTGCGTATCCTCCTCAGTGAAACGTCTGTGTATGACTTTTGCCCATTCTCTATTTAGGGTGTTGTTTTACTGTTGTGTTTTGAGAGTTGTTTATGTACTCTAGGCACCGGTCCCTCTTCCAAGATGTTGTTTGTAAATGTTTTCTCTCAGTCTGTAGCTTCTTCCCTTCATCTTCCTAACAGGGGTTTTGGTAGAGCAAATGTTTTAAATGTTGATGATATCCAAGTTGTCATTTTTTCCAGTTATGGATGTGCTTTTGGTCACCAGTATCAAGAGCTCTTTTCCGATTCTTAGAGCCAGAAGGTTTTTCGCTAAAAGTTTAATAATTTTGCATTTGATATTTAAATCTATGATACATTCTGAGCAAATTTTTAATGAGTTGTGATCATTTGGTCAAAGATTTCTTTTTCTTTTCTCCTTTCTTTCCTTTGCTTCCAACCGTGTTCTTCTCCTTCAATATTTTGTTGGCTCTTCTAGGCCTTTCACCTGTTCGCGTAAATGAGGATTGGCTTATTGGTTTATAACTTACTGGGATTTTTACTGGGATAGCATTGAGTCCATAGACCATTTGGGAAGAACAGACATCTTAACAATACTGAGTCTTTCTAACCATGAACATGAAATAGCTCCCCATTGAATTAGTAACTTGATTTCATTCCTAAGAGTTGCATCCCTTCATTCCCATAGCGCTGGTGCTTACTTGGTTAGATTCAGAGCCCAGCATTTCATTTCTTTGGATCCTAATGTAAATCATACTGTATTTTTTATTTCAAAACTCAGCATTGTTATTGTTGGTATAGAGGAAGGAATTGACATTTGTATACACCGTATCCTGCAAACTTGCTTATTTTTACAGGAGCTTTCTTTGGGAGGGGAGTGTCATTTTTTGGATTTTCTATATAGATGATCGTACCATCTGTGGAGAAGGACACTTTATTTTCTTTCTTTCAAATTTGAATACCTTTTATTTCCTTTATTGCCTTATTAAATTAGCAAGGGCTTTTCATTATGATGTTGAAAAATAATTGTGAGGAGGGACATCCTTGCCTTGTACGTGACCTTAGTGTGAAAGCTTTGTTCCTCACTCTCGTAGCGTTAGCTACAGGTTTTTGGTAGATAATCATCGTCAGATGGAAAACATGTCCCTCATTTACTATTTACTGAGAGTATTCACACGAATGGATGTTAGCACTGTGAACTTTGTACATTACTGTTTTGTCTCCTAAATGGTGTGCCTGCTTCCCTTGAGCCTCTGTTACCTATTTTGTAAATTTTATTATTCGACTACAGTTGACAGTCAACATTATGTTTTTATTAGCTTTAGGGGTACAGCATAGGGTTATACGATGATATAATTTATGAAGTGATTTCCACACACACTCCGCCCAATAATGCAGTATCCATTTGGTGACTCACATAGTTATTGCAATATGTTATCTATTTTGAAAACAGGTGCAGGTGCCGCCGGTAAATCTTACATCAAATCGATCATTCAATACCCCCAATAATTTTCCATCTCACTCCGATTAAAACCCAAAGAACTTACAGAGACCTACCAAGTCTTCAATGATCTGCCGTCTCTCCCTGTCCTCTGAGACTTTTTACTCTCTTTTGAGTACGTTCTGATCTAACATCAGTGATATGCTACCTGTTCTTCCAATATTCCAACTGTTCTCTTTGTTCTGAGCCTTGGCTCGCAGCGTTCCCTTTGCCTGGAATGGCTTTCCACTAGATACCCACGGGCAGACTTCCTCATTTGCTTCAGTATTCTCTTGTCATATAAAAATACTTTAAATGCAGAAATTCATGGCCTAATTTGCAAAACTCCCGTAACCTATACTATGGCTTCAGCTTTTTGTGGGAGAGTTAACTGCTCACTGAGGCACTTCTGGCTATCCTCTCTAAATATTCGAGCCCCACTCTCTATGTTTGCGCACCATGTCTCATACGTACTTTTTCTCCATAGCAATTTTCATTATCCTGTGTGTGACATGTTTCAGCTACCTACTGCCTCCAGAGTGCGGCATAACGCATGGTTACAAAGCCTCGGCGGCATATCATGATGAACGTTCACTTCTACCCAGGAGTCTCTGGGCAGCGTGGATGGCTCTGCTGATTGGTACTGAACTCAGCTGTCTTGCTGGGCTCACTTACCACCTGGGGTCTCCTGCTGGCGCGGATAGGAGCACCTTGGTTCAGGACGGCCCCTTAGTTTCTTCCCACGGGAGACGTCACATTCAGAGAGTGTAGAGACGTGACAGAAATTTAAGCCTAGGTTTGGAACCCACACTTTCACTTCAATCACATGCCATTCTACAAAGCAAGCTTTGTAAGTAGCCCCGATTCAAGGTTTGTGGAAAGCCACACACTGCAAAAGGGCTTGGATATAGTGAGATAATTAATTAAGAACAAAAATCTTGTGAATTCACAACACTGCATGCTTACTTATATGCTTCACTTATCACCAGTCACCTTTATCGGGAGATTGATGGGGCTTACTGCATCCTGCGTAGAGTCCCCCTGGGCCACCGCAGATTGCGGAAAATAAAATAAGCCATTCCAGACACTTCTCGGTCTGCCAGGAAAAGGGGGTGGGCATTTCCTCTAGTGGAGAATGCCCTGAGCCCTTCTCTTGAAGTGCTTTTATTGAGAACGGTATACGCAGGGGTATGCAGCGTGCATGCAAAGCTCATCAGTCAATGTAAACGCGCTCCCTTCCCTCCAGCTCCCCGGCTCACTGACAGCATCTGGCCTCCCACCCCGACTCCTGCCCGCGGACCAGGACCGGAGCACTTCGCAGGCCTTGTCACTGAGCCACACCCTCCCCAGCCACAGGTTCTGGACGTCTTGGAGGCAGAGAAACATGCAGCATCAGAGTCCTAGAGCGGGCGCAGAACTTTCTCCCAGAGCACCCACAGATGACCCCAGTGTGTTCCCTTGATTCCTGCTCTGGTTCAAGAGCCCAGCTTCCGGATGAATTCCTGTAAATACCTGTCTATTCCATTTAATTTTGTTTTGTATGGAAACTAGAATTACTGTCATTTTCATCCACCAATTCACAAAATAACTTCCAGTCACTTCGTAGGGAAAACCGTACAAGCTCAGAAGGGCAGGGAGCACTTCCTTTTGCCACTGCTTCTCTCTGGTGCCTCCTGCAGTGCCTGCCTGTTCGTTTATTCATCAACTTTTAATTACACATATGACAATAATAGAATACTATAGCTGTATCTTATACATTACATAGGTATGTAGTATAGAATATATGGGCTATATTATTTCATTATTATATATTAAGGTAACATATCATAGAAGTATATATTACTTCAATGAGATAAATCATCTATAATATGTCATTCTAATGTAATGGTATTATATTGAATAGTAAATGTTTCCTGTAGCAGACTTCTATAAATATGGGGTGAATGAATGAACAAGTGAGGATTCACCAACAACATCTTTAGCCTCATGGATCTGTAAGGCAATGCCAATTTTAACTCCAGGAAATGCCTTTTTCAAAGTACTTATTACGGTGGTAGAAGTCCAAAGCCCGTCTCTCTGCCACCTCGAAATCACTGAGCCGTTTCCAGGAGCCAAAGGGGTTTTGCAAAGGGACGGACACCGGTTAATTTAACAGCCCACCCTGGCAGTCATGGCCGTGTCTCGCCGTCTTCTGAGAAAGAGGAACCAAGAAGGTATTTGAAATAGAAGAAATAATTGTCACATGATAGTTGGGAACATACATTCTAGCCACTGTTTTCAAACTTATAGTTGTGAGTCTTTTGTAAACATTTAACTTCTGATGAAACTTTGCCACAAAAAGAAGGTTTGCCTTGACCCTAAGAAACAACCAAACAGCAGCTTTCCCCTCTTTAAGTGAGGGCATCCTTCTTTTAGAAGTGAAATATCCACTTTCCTAGAGCATGAGAAGGCAAGCCACGGACAGGGAGAAGATATTTGCAAAACATATATCTGATAAGGTCTGGTGTCCAAATATACAAAGAACTCAACAAGACGAAAACCAACAACGCAACTTTTAAAACAGGCAAAACATGTGAAAAGACTGTCCTCCAAGGAAGATAAACAAACAGGTGGAAAAGAGCATATGAAAAGCTGCTCAACGTCCTGTGTCACCAGGGAACTGCCAGCTCAAACTCAGGACTTCCACACACCTGATACAATGGCAACAACTAAAAGCACCGACAGCAACAAATTCTGGTGAGAATATGGAGCAGGTACTCTCATTTATGGTGGTGGGAATGCAAAGGAGAACAGCCACTTTGGAAGACAGTCATGCAGCTTCTCACAAAATGAACTGTACTTTGACTGTGAGATCCAGCAATCACGCTGCTTGGTATTTACCCAGAGGAATTGACACTTTGTCCTCACGAGAAGCTGAACGTGAGTATGTGTACGTGTCACTTTATTCATAATTGCCAACACTTAGAAACCACCCAGATGTCCTTCAGTAGGTGAGCGAGTAATAAGCTGGGACCAGCAGACGATGGAATGTTGTTGAGCACTAAGGGGAGAGATCAAAGAGAGAAAAGCTCTCTCACAGCCCTTCTTATGAGGCACTAATGCCGCTGTGAGAGCCCAACCCTCACGGCCTAATTACCCGCCAAAGACCCCATCTCTAAAATCATCACCACATTGAGCGGCTAGGGTTCCGGCATGTAAGTCCCGCCCACTGCAGAATCTAAAAGTGTTCTAAATTCTATTTTCACTATGGGAAAGAAATGAAGTCTATTAAGTGTAAACGTGATGAAAGTACATTTCATTGCCATCAACTTATTTTTAATTGCACGTATGCAACATTGGCTTAATGCAGTCAATGAATAGGAATCATGAGGTGATAAAAATATGAAATCAGAAGTTACGGTGGGGTTGATGATGTGAGATTCAGGATCCAAATTACCTCTGCGTTTTATTTTGTGTTTATCTGTATTTTGTGTCTGGATAAAAATTTATTTACAGAAATAAATAATTGCACCCCCTTAATTTAACTGACCCAAAAGCTTGAAGAATAGACGGTAAAAAACCGTTGCTTCGAAGGTGGATTGCTAAGAAGGTCTAGTACAGGCTCATGTTCCTAAGCACAAGCCAAAGTGCTGGAGGAAGCAGGCAAAATTTATACCGTGCTCTGTTAGTCCCTCACTTGCTACAGTAGCCCCGCCCCTTATCCCCTGGGGGTACATTCCAAGACCCCCAGTGGACGTCTGAAACTGTGGACAGTACCGAACCCTATGTACACTATGTTTTTCCCTATGCATGCAAACCTATGATAAAATTGAATGTATAACTTAGGCACAGTAAGAGATTAACAATAACCAATAGCAGCAGAACAACAACAATAATCTGTAATAAAAGTTATGTGAATGTAGTCTCTCTCAATCTGTAAACATACCTTCGTATACTGCACTCTCCCTTCTTGCGATGCCGTGGGATGCTAAAATGCCTTATGAGGGCAAGAACGTGCACCTTTTCACTTACAAGCAGCCCTTGACCGGTTCTCGGCGTCACGGCCGAATTGCCAGCATCACCGCTCTGGGGGCCGCGGTTCCCTCAGTCAGGGGTTACTGAGGACAAGCCCTGAGATCCCAGGACAGTCAGCCCGAGCGCAGAGGCGGCTGGTGAGCGTCTGACAGCGTGTGCAGCGTGGGTACCGTGGACAAAGGGCGGGTCGCCGTCATGCTTAGGACTAAGAGACAGAGGACGAGAGGTCTCATCACACTACTCAGAACAGCGTGGAATTTAAAAGGTATCAACTGTTCTTTCCTGGCATTTTCCATGTAATACTTCAAGGTGGCAGCTGACTGCCGATAACTGAAACCACGTAAAGCAAGAGCGTGATGGGGGAGGGGGGCGACTCTATTTCGTAAGTGGCTCTCACGTCCTGTGTAGAGCAGGAGAATCCCGGGGAAGGACATGAGCCGAGTGGAACACACTTGAGCTAAGCAAGTGCACATTTCACACATTTGCTGAAGGTTTGACAGGCTAGTCCTGGAGGAGACTTTCGGGCAGGTGGAGAGTGGAGCTCAAAACCAGCCTGCGCCTCGCTCCCCAAGCCCTGTGCCTTGCGCTGGGCAGCCCCCACCCCCGCCCCCCCCCAGGCACCAAAGATAAGGAGGCTCCCTCCAGCCAGCGGTGTGAGGGGGACCTATGCGTTCACACAGACAGCTCAGTTTTATGTGCACACGCTTAAGTCTTTTAGGAGAGCACGTCCACGTTTAAACTTTGTTCATTCGTTGATCATTTAGAAGGTCAAATGCGTGCACAGTAACTCAGAGAAGTTTGTATTCAGTAGTCTGTAGGGAGAGCAAGGACTCACGGCTGCAAGGGTTTGCGTGGTGGTGTCACCCGTGTGCGGAATTTGAGTACCTAACACCCCCGGCGGCAGAGCCTCCGCGGGACCAGAGCGCGCTAAGGCGCAAACGTGACGTGAGACTCTGGAGGGTGCACGTGGCCGTGTTTGCAGCAAGAGATGCTTTTGTTCACACGCCCTAATAGAGTTAGTGCATCAACTTAAACATTTTTGAGTTGACAAAAGAATATTTTCCTAAGTTTACATTTTTTAACTTAGAGGTTGAAGATATTAAACATTTTAGAAAGTGAAATAAGAAAGGATTGACTTCATTGGAATGAAATTTTCCTGATACAATTAAAAAATAACAACCTAGTTTACTTTTATTTATTAAAGCACACCGAGTCTGAAAGCAGTCCATTGTAATGCTTATTTTTGTGGGAGGGGGGGGTTTAATATCTGAAAACATCTGTAGTCCCCCAAACAATTTATTTTAAATAAAGAGAGTCAATGTCATTAACCCAAACTGGCTTCACTTTTCTGATTTTGGAGCATTTCAACATCAGCCCAAACGCCCTTTTCCTGGCAGCTCACCTTCAACCCTGACAGGGGGAGAAGCGCTGAGAATGGAGGGACCAGAATTCACCCCTGAAGGGGGCACATGAACAACTGAAACCCGTACTTGTACTTTGCAATCCCCCCAGCAAGAGCGGACCGGAGGCTTGGGCGGAGCCGTACGCGGCCCTTTAGACAGTGAGGGCCCAGGGGTTGGGACAGCAGCCGCACCTTGGGCGTTTCAGTTTGACCTGTCACACGTCACGGGTACCGGATGTGGAAACGGACTCCCTTAGAATGATCTGTGCACAAGGATCCTATCGAGTTTTCCAGGGGCCCTCGGGGTCATGGCACCCCGATGGGACAACCCCAGGTGTAGACTAATGTTTCAGAAGTTATATTTCGAATAAAGGAGGGGACGCAACGTAGAGATTTCTGCAGAAGTGTCTAGAGTCGAAGGAAGCTTTTTATTAGAACACGGAAGCTTGCCTGTATCCTGAGGGGAATGGCCTGTGCGAAAGGAGACCCGGATGCCAACCCTGGGAGGGGAGTGAGCCCCGAGGGCGCGCGAGGGCAGGATTCCCTGCAGGGCAAGCGGGTGGCCGCTGAGACACACGCTCCCCGTGCTCTTCCCATGGACTCCGCTTATGGAGCTAAGATTTGATTTTTCTTTGTTTATGGCACATTTCCTCAACGACACCGTAAATTCCATGACGACAGGCACTTTTCTGCCTTGTTCCCCACCCGTGACCAACACTCAGGCCAAGTGCCTGGGACAGAGGTCCTCGACTGTGTTGAATAAATGATAAGAGAGACAAATAAAATGGATGCAGATGCAGGTGTCGATTTGAATGGGAGGTGGGAAGATTAGGGAATTCTTGCATAGTTGCTTTGTTTTCTCTAAGCCTGGCCCTCGGGCCTGAGCTGTCAGGGGACAGTGCCCAGAAGAGGTGGTATCGTTGAGACCAGTCCCCTCTCCGCTGGGAGGCAGGCACCCCCACGGGAGGGACAGGGAGTGCGCGGCCCTGCCGAGCGCCCGTCTGAGGTCTGTGGTTGGGTGTTTCCAGGTCGGCAGCTGGGCTCAGCTGGGCTCTCACTCCTGGGTTTCTGGCCTTCGTTGGAGCCGTTTATTGAGAAAGCGCCGGAAGGAGGATAAGCAGGTGTTTCGGAGAAGACCATGAATCAGGCTTTGAACATGCTGAGTCGTGCTGGCAGGGAGAGCAGGGCCTTGCTTCCCTCGTGGGGAAGGCGGCAGCCGGTGGCGGAGATGCAGTGAGAGAGGCGTGAGCTGTGGGACAGGCAGCAGCGGCTCGGAGAGGGGAGGTGACCGAACCCCGGGGAACACTGACGGGAAAAATTCTGACATTCCTGAGTGATGGTTGTTGCACATTTTAGTTGTAACTTTGCTATGGTGTGCAAAGAGGAGAGCCATGTCTGCCTGCGCCACCATCTTACCTGGAAGCCACAACAGTTTTTCGTAACTCACTTTCAATCCTTGTCCTTTTTAACAATGGAATGGACCACCCTCAAACTCAGTATCTGGCAGCTAAAAGTCCCTAAATCTGCAAACGCGTTAATAAAGTAAAGAAACATTTTCACTCTATATTGGGGCCTGCTCTCTTCTGAAATAGACATTTGAAATCTTCTAGAGCAGTCCAGCTTTCCTTTTCAGCATCAACCACAGCAGCAGGGTTCAAATTTTCCTCAGGTGGTGCCCATTGTATTTGCGTGTGGTGGATCCAAGGCTTATTTCCTATGAGTTTCAGAGAAGACCGTGCTGTCAGTAGGACATCATAGGTTCCAGTCCATCGCTCAGCTAACTGTTGTTCAGTTCCTTGAGTCTTTCAAGTCTTTAGTAAGACTTGGTCCCCCAGTTGGAATGGGCGTAAGGGCTCATCAGATGGGTAGGCAGACCTATAATGAGCAAACTTGTGCAAAATGGTTAGTGTTTGCCATAAATGCTGTACATATTGCTCATGCTCCAAATCTGGTGAGCCTGTACACTCCACTCACACTTCCAATCTGGGGTGGGGGGCATTCCCAGAACCGAGACTTGGAAGGGTCTCCCGTAAAATATTTCCAAAGGGCTTAACTTAAGCCCAGTTCTGGGTGTTACCCTAATCCGGAGCAAAGCAATGGGAAGTTCCTGGTCCCATTTTAAATGTATTTCCTGGCATATTTTTTGCCAGGGTCTTCTTTATTGTGTGAATCATTTATAAATGGAGTCTACCAATAACTGAGAACAATATACCAATATAGCAAAATTATTCACTATGCATCAAATCCATACTAGATACCAACTATTATATTAGGCCTTGGAAACAGAACAGTAAAAATGACATCAGGGCCAACAATGAACTATTAATGTTTTTTCTTCCCATAAAAGAATATCAGAGAAATCAGTATATGCCTTCTTTTAACCACTTTTCCAATCTTAGAAAAACAAAAGTATTATTCAGTAAGTCATGGTTTTTTAAAATGTTATTTCACTGTGACTTTAGTAATTTGAGGGATGGGATATTTCTATTATTACTCCGACATCACTTAGGACCATAATCCACTCAGTAGAGAAAACACCCCGTCTATCTAAAGGTCAAAGCCACGGCATCCAGTGAAGTTCACTACAGAGTTACACATGATGTAAAAGGTTATTAGAAAAATATAATGACACATTTTCTGTCATCCTACAAAAATAAGAAAACCCATATCATTGCAGTAACTTATTCTCAAAGCCATCATAGATCACAGTTTTTTAAAAGCCCTGTGTGATTTCTCCTTGTGTTCAGTCCAAGCCACAGAAAAGAAGTCTCTTTCTTTCAAGTCTGGGCTCCTCCTTCACTCGTGTACTGTGGAGAGTGACTCTGACCTGACCCGTGTCTATGCTCTTCAGCTCTTCCAAACGTGGGGAAACCTCAACTCAAGTGGCTGACTTTCAAAGTTTGTGAGTAAAGTAGACAGTCCATTGAACACCATTCCCACAGAGAAGCATATTTACAAAATACTACTCGATTTCAGTACCAAATATAGCCAGAAGGGTGTTTACAGACAAGTTACAACATATATTTTGAAGTTTCCCAAGAAAAGAGCATGACCGGAGAGCATGATCACTCATGTTGCCAGTGTACGGTCCATTTGAAATGATCCAGAAGGGGATGCTTAAAACAAACGTGTCTAAATGCGAAGTTATGCACGGTTCAGGGACCACCACAGAACACCAGCTGGAAATAATAACACTCCCTCACATAAACTTACTTCACTCTTTTTTTTGCCACAAAACATTTAAATTTGTTTACAATTTTAAAATAATATAGGAGCAACCAATAAACATGAGACATATGTTTCTGTTTGTCAGGTTCAAGTGAGGAAGTAATCAAATGCATGCACCAAAAACCCCAAGAAGGAAATCTCAGGTGTTCAGTTTCTTTTCTTTCCCCCCCACAGGCATTGTTAGTTCAAAAACCAAAATCAGAGAATACTGGCGCTTAGAGGAAAAAAATTTTTCCACCATCATTTTAAAATAAACATTCAAAATAAAAGCTAACAGGTTGGATGGTGCAGAAAGAAAATTAGGTAATGCTAAAACTAATGCTAATAATTTTGTGTAGTATTCAAAAATCACCACTTTTACTGAAGTATGCCTTTTTAAAAAAGTACAAATTGTATTTACATAATCATACACTATGTCTTTGATTTCTTTTTCTTCATTTTACCATCTTTGCACATCTCTTCTTTATGTTTTTGAATTTCCCAAACTAATGTATAGGAGGCATTGTCAATACCTGCCAATGTTTCAATAAAAGAAATTCTGTAACTTCTTGCTAAGTCCTGAGCCTGTTTTATGTCTACTGTAGGAGGCAGATTACATTTATTTCCTACCAGGACCATGGGTACATCCTCAGAGTCTTTAACTCTTTTCACTTCTTCTCTATAATAGTGAATATCTTCAAATGATTTAGTATCATTTAAGGTAAACACACAAAGAAAGCCTTCTCCAGGCCTCGTGTACTGGTCTCTCATTACACTGTACTCCTCTTGACTTGCTGTGTCACGAATATCCAAGAAACAGGTTGCTCTATCAGTTATTACTTGTTTCCTTTAGGAATCCTCCTTGTAAGATCATATTCATCCACAAAGCAATTCTGAATTAGCTGTATCTTCAAGGCACCCTTGCCTGCGCCACCAGCTCCAACTACCACAAGTTTATAGTCAGGCGTTTTCAGCAGGCCCGGGGGCGGGGGGGGGGGCGGGGGGCGCGCGTGGCGCTGCTGAGACTCTAACCCCCAAGGCTGCACTAAGTGCCTCCCCCAAATTCGGCCAATTCTCGCCCTGACGCAGGTTCTCAGCCCTGAAACTCAGCGGATCCTTCCTCCTGCCCAGAGTCCATTCCCGTCTCAGACTAGTTTCATTTCCAATGCCAGGTGTGTTTAAGCTGCAGATGCCCCAGCGGGTGTGCAGAGAACTCCCAGCGACTGGGAAGCCCTCCAGTCCTGCTCCCTGGGGCAGGGGATTTGACAGGCCACAAGGAGCTAGGGACCCACGCTGGGCGCCACTGCTGTAACCGAACACGACCAGTGAGATCCCATCGCCTTCCACCCACAGCAATAACTCTAGAGTCCGGTGAAAAGGAAAATGGAATTTTTATTTACATATATACAGAAGATTACTTGATGCCCACCCCACCCTCAAAGAGACTGGAGGAGCGACGAGCTGCTGGCTGGTGGTGGCCACCGCAGCTTTTCCCGCGGCTTGGCCTGTGGGGCAATGGGTGCAGGGCTTGTCGCTCGCCACCTCCCCAGGCCGGTCCAAGCTAATCTCTCTCCCCACCGCCGGCCCCCTTCCTACTGGCCTTGCTCCCAGCACTGGCAGTGTTCCTGGGGAGGCCTGAAGAGCTCAGGGAGGGGCGTGGGGCCTGGCCCTCCCCAGCTACACTGGTACCAGAGCCGACTGGCCGGCACTGGTGTGGGCCACGCGTGGTCAGCAGCTACCACGGCTTCTCGGCTTGGAACGGGCACAGCCCTCTTGGCCCACGGGAGAGGTGAGGCGTGGGCCATGGGCGGGGGTTGGGTTGATGGGGGGAGCCCCTGCTTCCCCCTCCCCCTCCCCCACCCCGGGCAGTGGCCCCGGGCTTGGTGGGCCCAAGCCAGAGGGGCCTCAGGCGGCAGCAGCCACTGCGGCTTCCTCCTTGGGGCAGGGCGCCGGGCTTGTCAGCCAGAGCCTGAGACATGGGCCCAAGCCTCCCCGAGCCACCACCCGAGCCTCCCGCTGCCTTCCTCCCCTCCTCTTGGGCCTCCCCTCCCCGCCCTCCCGTGCTCCAGGCCTGCCCTGGAGTGCTCATGGAGGAGCTCCGGTAACATCCCCAGGCTCCCAGGACACAAGGTCGGGGCCCAGGAGCTCCAGTCTGCGTTCCATCCAGAGCGGGGAGGGGGGGTGGACGAAGGGGCGTTGGGGTGGAATCTGAGAGAGAGCGGCGTTTCTGCACGCTCTCTTTTTAAAGTCTCTCCCCCCGAACCCCCAACAGGGCAGAAGTGGATGGGAGAGTATGTTCCTCCCATTTAATCACCTGCCTGGCTTTTGTCGCCAGAGAGGGGTGGCCTTTTTTTCTGTGTTATGTGAGTGGCATCCCGGTGCCTGGGACGACACACGCAGGAGCCACCTAACAGCGCATCTCCAACCTTCCCCGTTTCTGGGGAGATGTTTCCCCCATTACAAAATGACACCATGGGATGCAGTCAGCAAATTCTAAAACAAAGCTACAGGACAAACGGCGTGATTTTTTTCATAAATACATTGCAAGGAAGAAATTTTCCTCAAGATGGTAGAGTAGGTCAATGCTGTGCTCACCACCCCCAGTACTGCATCAAAATTACAATTAAACTCTGGAACAGCACCCCTTGACAGCCTGAAGACTAGCTAAACGTAAGTCCTATAATTAAGGATATTCAGAAGTCACTTTAATCCTGGTAAGGGGGTTGGAGATGGGGAAGGGGCAGGCCCCACACTCAGAGGGGCAGTTAGGAAATGGTGGGGGGAGGGGGACATCCGGGCTGCAGAGGTGTCCTCTGGGGGAGCAAGGCAGGAGAGGAGCCCCAGCGCCTCACCAGGTGCCTCGGCCCAGGGTCCCAGCGCCCGGGAGAGCAATCCCTGTGATTTCTGCCTGTGAAAACAGGCAGGGACTGTGGCTGAGGGAAAGGGAGGCCTGTTTTCTGGAGTCCCAGGTGCTCCCCTTAAGAGGGGACACAGATTTCCTCACTGACACCCTCACTTGCTCTGAGCCCCAGCGCTGGAGCAAGGGCTGGAATGCCAGAAACGCACAGGGAGGAGCCGCACTGGCTGGCTTCGGGGCCAGGGCCAGAGGAGCAGCTTTCTCCCAGAGAGAAGTGCTGGCAGAGCCAGCGTTTTATACTTGACCCTTCCCCTGCCCAGCTTGTTTTATTTCCTTCAATGTAATTGGTTGAAAGGCTCCATTCAAAACACTAGCTCCCATTAATACACAAATAATAAAGAAAACATGGTACATTTTTATAATGGAATATTACTCCACCAGAAAAATGAATGAAATTTTGCCATTTGCGACAGCATGGATGGATGGACCTAAAGAGTATCATGCTAAGTGATGTAAGTCAGAGAAAATCAAGTACCACGTGGTTCACTTATATGTGGAATGCTAAACAGAAAATAATGAACAAGGAAAACAAAAATTCATTGATACAGAGAACTAATTGAGGATTGCCAGATTTGGGGTGGTGGGGTGAGGAAATGGATTTAAAGGGTGAAGGATTTGAGAAGTAACTAAGAAAGTGCTTATTATAAGATTAGTCAAGGAGACATAAAGTGCAGCCTATGGAATGGAGTCAGTAATATAGTAATAACTGAGAATGGGTATTTCAAGCCCAGAAGGAAATGACACATTCTTAAGTGCTGTCAACTTGAAGGAAAAGATCTGTCAACCATGAACTGAATATCCAGTGAAACTATCCTTCATGTCTGTAGAGGATATCTGGACACTTTCAGATGAATGGAAACTAAAAGAATTTGTCACTTAGCAGAACTACTCAAAAAGAATGGCTAAGAGATGTTCTTCAAACAAAAAAAGAAATGATGAAGGACAGAATCTTGGAGCATCAGCAACGCAGAACAATGAAAGAGCAGAAATATGGCCAAATGCAAGACTGTACCTCTCAGGAGTTTTACAAGTGTATGACATACCTCTTTTGTCCATTATGCTGTTTTTACCCTGAATCTAGTTTTATGACTAAAACATTGTTATCTGGTCATTCTTTTAGCTCATATTTATCTGGCACATCTTTTAGTGTCATTGTTTTTAATCTTCCTGTGTTGTTTGGTTAACAACGTATCTTTTGTAAAAAACATATTGCTGCATCTGGGGATTTTGTTTGGATTGGTTTGGTTTGTTTGTAATTCAAATAGATTGTCTGACTTTGATATGTGAGATTGACATTTATGGTGATAAATGGTATAACAGGTCTGTCTTCCCTTTACCGTTCTTTCTTGTTGTTTCTTGTTTTCCTGTTGTTTGGGTTTCCACTGAATAATCAGTTCTTTTCTTCTAGTTTGAATGTTATACACCCTATATTTATTCCCATGGTACTAACTTATTAAAATACACATCTATGTTATCTCCTTGACCTCCCCATCCATTAAACTTGTGAATAGGTACATCCTCCTTCTAATAAAGACAACTAACTTAGCCATGCTCACTGTCTGGTTACTATTTCCAACCAGCATCTCCAATGGCGTCATTAAGTTTTCAGTGTGGGATTGTTATGTACACGTAACTGATGTGACCCTGTCTCTCTACTTCTGCTCCTCATTATCAAGATCATAATAAACTCTTTACTAGATTATTTCTTACTCTTATTTCTTTTATATCTTGAAGAATCATCCCGATTATTTATTTCTTTTTGCTGAAATAATTCCTCCAAAAATACTTCTAGAAGTATTTTGTAAGCATGCATAAGAGTATTTTGTGTCATTTACAAGATACTTAATAGTAAAATTCTAGATTAAAAGTTTTATGTTTTACAATTTGAAAATAACATTATGTTTTCTTATTGCATTCAGTACTACTATTGGCAAATCATTTATTCAATTATTTACCGAGGGACCACAAAATGCCAGGCACTGTTGTTGACAATGGGAACTGAGTTTTGAACTATGTTTGGAGAGGTTTTAAAATTTCTTCTGTTATTATTTTTTTAATTCTTACTCGAGGATATGTTTATTGATTTGAGAGAGGGAGAGAAAAGTTGATCAGTTGCCTCCTGTATGTAACCCAATCAGGAATCAAACCTGCAACCTTTTGGTGCAGGGGACAATGTTCCAACCAATTGAACTACCCGGCCAGGGCTTCTATTTGTTTTTGGAGGCAGTCACCTACACGTGACTGCTGGTTGACCTGGGAGTTGCATCCAGGCAATTGGAGGTTCGTCACCCCCCTGTCATTTCCTGAGAATATAGGTTCTGCCCACTGTTCCCACACTAGCAGCCATTTCAAGGATGCAACCTTGAGAGAATATTTCATTGTGACCATCTGAACTGAATATGTGACTGAACCCAGTTAAGGACTCTATATAAACTTTTAAGATTCTGGTGGACATGTGCAGATTTATTCATCTCTCAGCCACCCGAGACAAGCCATATGTGTAAGTTCCCTTGCTTATTGAAGTTGCCACCTACCAATTTGGATTGTTCTGCCACTTTCTTCAGCCTCTCACTGCCATCCATAGATGGAAGCCAAGTTCCAAACTCACCCAGGGAACTCTCAAGGCTGTGAACCAACACTTACATTGTTGGATTTTATCATATGTGGTGTCTTTTCACATCTTTTCTATTTGACTTTCTATGAGCATTTTCAATCTAAGTTCTTTAACTTTTATTTTTTGCATAATCTTGGTTATGATTTCTTAAAATATTTTCCCTTCTCTGTTTATTCTTTATTTCATTCTAGGGCTCTCATATAAATATCTACTCAGTCTCCATATAGCTTAACATTTCTTGTACATTTTTCACCTTTTTAAAATTCCCTTCTGATATCTGATTAAACAGTAGAGTTTTTTGACTTGATAGTCTAGCTTTCAAATTCAGTCTTCAGTGTTACCCATTCTACTATTCAATGAAGTACTGAATAACTTATTTCAACCATTACATTTTTCACAGTTTTTATAATTTTTGCTTAATGTCTCTTATGTCCTCCTTTATCTCTTTTAAGATAGCTTAATAGTGTGGGAATTGACTGTGGGAGCAGGGGGGTGGGCTGGGCAGAGAAGGGCAAAGGGAAAATATGGGATGACTGTAATAGAATAACAATAAAAAATCTGAAAATATAAAAAGAAAAAAGAAAATAAAAATACATTTTATTCACCTGTTATAGATTGCTCAGTTTGTTATTTTTATTTAATATCAGTAGAATTCTTCAGATTTTTTTGTTGTTGTTGTGAGCCAGTATTCCCCAGGCCCAGGTTATAGGCTGGTAATGTAGGGAAGGAAGAAAACCAAAGACCTCAAGGTGTTTCTTGTCCCTCCTTGGACTGACCAGGAAGGGTGCAAGCTGTAGGTGAAATATATGTATGTATGTGGGGAGAGGAAGAGAGACTTGGGGAGATTTTAATTGTTTTCAAAGCGGAGAATGTATAGTGTTAAAATTTGGCATAACCCTCTTCCCCCTTTACCATCCTCTTTCTACCAGATGACTTTATCCCTCAGGGAACATCTCTGTCACTGTTTCTTTTTTGCAGGGATCATCTGACTCACTGCACGTGTGTGTGCATATGAGTGTATCAGAACGGGAGAAAGGTGACTAAAACCCTTTGAAGTGGGTCTGCTTCTATCTATTAGTATCTACTCTCCCAGCCCAGCTCCAGGGCACACTGCAATGGTACAAGAGTGGGCAAGATGTACCTAGGGCAATGCAGGGATGAACAGAAAGTAGCCCAACAAAACACTACCCTCCCCTCAGCACTCCCTATAGCACCTCCCCACAGTCCCTTTGTGGTACCTAAGAGTCTTCCATTGTGGTTGTCATTCTCTTATCATCTACACACACACACACACACACACACACACACACACACACAAATGCGCGTGTGCACATCCTAGGACTAACTGTAGCCATGTGTTCCAGAGAGTTTCTAATGAACTTTTCAATAGTTTTGCAATTCAACAACCTCTCCCCTTTTAGAGGATCTCCAGGTTCCAGGTTGGGTTTGGGGAAAGGAGGTAACTACTTAAGTTATACTGTAAGTACAGGATACTGTATTATTTGTCTTTTTCTAAGAACTATTACTATATGCTTAGCAGCTCAAAAAAAGTACCCATTTATTATCTCACAGTATCTGTGAGCAGAGGTCTGGGCACAGCTTAACTGAGTCCACCACAGCTGGCGACCAAGGTGTCAGCCAGGACTGGGTTCTCATGTGAAGGCTCTAGTAGGAATGATCCACTTCTAAGCCCCTGTGGGTTGTTGAAGCCCAAGGGGCTTTTGCTGGGCTGTTTGCTGACGGCTACCCACAGCTCCTTGCCATGTGGGCCTCCCGAACATCACCATGTCCCTCATCAAAGCCGGCAAGAAGTCTAGCAAGACAGGCATTAGAACGTCACCCTTGTTGTGCTCTGTTGTTAAAGTGAGTGCCAGATGTGTACTGGCTGGGTAGCATAGTTAGAGCATCTCACTGGGGGGAAAACAAATCAATGTCTGTCTGTCTCTCTTGTGTGTGCTCTCCCCACCCCCACTCCCCCTTTCTCTCTAAAATCAATTTAAAAAAAATTTAAAACATAATGATTCAACTATCCCACCCACACTAAAGGGTCTGGGGGGGGGCGGGGTGAAATTAAGCAAGGGTGTGAATACCAGAAGCCTCACATAATGGAAGCTGGATAAGGGGTGCATCTCATTGGAACGAAAAATCATCTTTACCCAAAGTTTTTGAAAGCCATTAAAGGGTTTTAAGCAGTAAAGTAACATTATATTCTTGTTGTATAATGATCACTGGCCAGAAAGTGTGGCGAACAGATTGGTGGGAAAGAAAACCTGAGTCAGAGCAAGCAGTTAGTGAAATGATGGTGGCCAGAAATAAGATAATGCTAATAGGGAACAGAGGAAGATGGACAAACCGGAGAGCTATTTAAGAAATAATAAATAGGAGTTGGTGATAAAATAGGCAGAGAGAAGACTTGAGGATATTCTCATTTCTGCTTTTACAATGGGTTTGTGAAGAGGCGGGCAGTTGAAACATTTTGAGTTGAGGTGGGTAGGTTAGCCCACTAACAGGATGAAAGACTAGCCATGCTCCTCTGAGAGAAACACCTCTTTTGATTAATTTAAATTAATGGTTATGTCTGCTTGCTCAAATTTATTGAAACTGGTTGAATCTTTTCAACTCACCTATTTCATACGTGAATTTTCGGCATTACAAGTGGTCTATCGATGGATGCATTGACATCGACTTGCGTATACAATCCCGCTATTCCTAAAAATACACCTTTTGCCTCACTTGAAGGCAAAGGAGTTGGGCGGGGGGGCAAAAATATGGAAAGCCACAGGCTCCTCTAGTATATCTTACATTTAAATTAATTTGGATTGAACGGCGCAACAGCCCTGAGGACTGGGTTGTAGTCCCACTTGCAGACAAGCGCGGATACCCGCACTGACTCCGCTACAAGTCTCCGCTCCCGGCACTCCCGCTCGTGCGGTGGAACCTACACAACCGAGATTAGGCACAGACTCTCGCGAGAAGGAAAGAGAGGGCTGCTTGTTCGCAGCCCCCAACGGCGCCACGCGTGCTCCCACCTGCTGACAAACGGAGTTTGGCAACTCCCAGAGACTTCTGGGAATCGTAGTTTTGGGGCCTCGGGAGGCTCTCCAGAGTTGCCATCTCCTTCTTACGCATGCGCGACTCCAAGCTGGCCCAAGAAGTTGGTAGCCTTTGTCAAGGCCGGATGGGAGGTGAGTTGGTCTTTCTGAGGCCGCTTTTCTCCGTTCGGCGTCGGTGGTGGTGGCCCCGGGGCATCGATCCGTGCCGAGTCGGGGCTGGAGTGCGCGTTTGTGAAAGGGGCCTCGAGGGCAGATCATGAGCCCCATCCCCTCACGCCCCGGCGTGAATCCCTCCCGCGGCCGCCGCCTCCCGGGGACTCGGTTGCAAGCGTGGTGCCGGCTGGGCGCGACGGGCGGGGAGCGGGGCAGTCGCGGGCCTTGCAGACAGCTCCGAACCCGGAGGGATCTTTCTACGCGCCTTGCGCCTCGGAGGCAGCCCCAGCGCCATCTCTCCCAGCTGCTCGGTCCCCTCAGGTACAGCTCCAAGCGACAGGAACAGGCATCCGAGGATCCAGTCTCAGGGATGCTGTCCCCGGGCTTCCAGGTGCCACCCTCGTAGGACCGAGGAAGAAACTGGACCCGACCTGATCCAAGCCTTTCCGCAGAGCCCCCAGAGGGAAGGCCGGAAGGAGGACCGGGAGGCCCCCGTCCAGACAGGTCTGAACCAAGGGCGCGGGGAGATCAGAATCTTCCCAACGGGGCGGACTGGTGATCATGGAGAGAGACTTGGCCGCGATGCCCGAGAAGAGAGGTGAGAGTTGCCGAAGTGTTGACTGGTGCTGAGGAAGAGTGAGATTCTTCTTCCTGAAGAGAAACCGTTGTTGCCTCCCGGAGGTGGCTCTTGGCAGACGGCCCTGTCAGTCTCCTTTGTCTGGGATACGGTTGGGGTCCCCGAGTGCGAAGGGCGGGCTTGGAACACCCCCTTTCCACTGCAGCCGGGTGCACACCTGATCCTTCAAAGCCACCCCCAAATGGGAGCGAAATGTTAGCCTCTAAGACGTGAGCAAAGCTTCATTTACTGTTCCTCACACGTTCTTTTTGTCCAACTGTCAGTGGGGCCGAGAATGTAGCTTCTTGGTTGGCAGAAAAGTGTTTTCCCACATCTGTTATTTCACTTGGCGCAATAATCTTATGATTTCAGTAGCGCAAATATCTTTGTTTTGCGTAGTAGAAAACAGAGAAGTCAGTAACTGACAGCCCAGTCTTCCTTGCAGTTTGGTTTATGAGCTCATGTCAGAATTACCGTGGGTGCTTGTTAGATTTCTAGATTGCACCTCAGACGCAACTAATAATAATTAATTTGAACGCGGGATCCAGTAATCTACATTTTAAATAAGCTTGCAGGGTGTTGTTTGAGAACAGATCCTGTTTTTTCTTATATTAATTTAATGTAGATTAAGCTTGGAAACAGGTGGGCTTATTCTAATTTTTAGATGAGAAAGTACTGCCTCCCAATAGGTGTTACGATGAGAGCGACGGTGAGTTTAAGCTCCCACGTAGCAACATTTCCTGGACAGTCTCCGGGGCCCTTGGGGCTCCCTTCAAGTTGCAGTGTTTGTAGGGAGCATCATTAAGATGGCGGAGGGATTTTTACCTTATAAATCACAAGGTAGATTTAGATCCCATAATGACTGCTTTCTCGCTCTTAGCTCTGTCTTCCCAGGAGTCTTCCGTTTCCCAAGGGAAGAGCACAGAAAAGGGAGAAGTGGCAGCTCTGCACCTCACAGCCAGATCCCAGGTGAGTGGGAATCTACTGGTTGTTGAAATTCCACCTTATTTCTCAGCACAGACACACTCCCTTCCCCCTGATGTGGAGTTTCTTTGTCCATCAGAGCCCATCTGGAGAGCTGAGTTCTAATTCTAAACTATTCAGGCAGCTGATGAACGCCCTAGAAAACATGGGTCAAGATGGTGAATGCTGAAGTTTAGAAGTGAAGCAACTTACTTTCCAGTCTGTCCTACAAGAACAAATGTTAAGAATATATGATTTTAAGTTCTGGTTGTACTATATGGATATGATGATTATTATATTATTCTTTTAACTATTTGTATGTTTGAAATTTTTATCAAGAGAAGGTGGATAAGGGAAAAGGGCTCTCCAAGGTGTGTGTGGCATGCCACAACCCAAAGGTTCCTGGGTTAACCTTTCCCTTTGCTACTGTGATCGCAAGTGTAAAAAATACACATTGCACATCGGTACCATTTGTAGAAGTGACTTCTCGGGATCCTCACATACTCGCTTGTCTTCACTGTTTCTCAACTGCCTTATGTCTCTATTGAAGACTATTAGTCAAGAAGATTTAAGCCACAGCTGATAAAAGCTCAATTCCAACTGACGTAAGCAAAGAAGGTATTTATTGACGAACACAACTGAAAAATCCAGGTCTGACTAGAAATAGAGCTCAAGTAGTAACATTGGAAACTATTTCCCCCATTTCACTGACCTTTTCTTTTCTCTTTATGGGTTTTCCTCTTAAGCAGGTATTTCTCCTAGTGCTGGCCTCTGCCAACTCTAGTCTTCTGTTTACCTTTGTCTTTGATCTTCCCCTGTTGAAGATCAAAGACAAAGGGCAATTTCCCTCCTCGTTACTCCAGCAAGAGTCCAGGGATTAACTCTGTCGGGCATTGGGCCCATTCTTGGGCTGATTATTGTCCAGATCTAAGTATATTTCTCTAACTGGGCAGACCTATGGAATATACCTACACACACACATAGAAACGCGCACAATCCATGAGTCAGAGAGGGAATTACACTACCTGAACTACACTGGCGGGGCACAGCAGCCGGAGGAGTATCAGAATGCAAGTGCCAGAGAACACTTTGATATTAGATTCAAGACTGTTAGAGCCTCAGAGTAGATTAAATCTTTCATGGAAGTTTTTAAAAACTTTCTTTGTCCTTCTTGCATTGTATGTGGTGTGATGCTCATACTACAACTGCCTTACTACATTTGCGTGGACTATTTTTTGCAGACTTTAAAAATAATAAGTAAAGTTTTAATTTTTGGTTATTGTAACCAGGTGAACAGCACAGACAGATGAATGTGAAAGTAATATTATTTCCCTCCCCAAATTGAGCCCCCAGCTTCTCCCTGAGGACGACAGTTTGATGTATATCCTTTCATATGCTTTTGTTGAACTCGCACTACTGTATTCAGACATTTGATGTTTCCTTTAATTTCCTCTACCCCTGTCCCCAATTTTAGGGTGTTTTTAGGAGTGTCTTTGTGTAAACAGGATTTATGTTTTTTTTTCAGTTTTTTAAGGGAAAGTAACTCATTCACTTTAATATGATTCCTGTATGTTTCAAATTTTTCTTTCCATGCAATTTTTGTAATTCTGTTTACTATGCTTTCTTTGTATTTTTTCTGCCTTTTGTGCAATAGTTTGCATTTTTGTTCTGACATTTTTCTTATAATTGTCAAAGTTAATTTCTATTGAGTGTCAGTTTAGCTGTGGATATGCAGATTGTAAGATCACAGTCATTTTTCCTCAAAATTCCTTGTCTACCTAGTGGCTACTTAGTAGTTCACATTTTATTTTCCACAGACAATTCTTGTATGTTTTTAAGTCACAGATTATTTCCAGTTTTGGAAACTGTTTTTGAAATAATTTAAAACTAACAGAAATATTATAAATGCTAGAAAGATTTCTTACATACTCTCCATTCGTATTCTCCAAAAGTTAACATTTTACCTTGCTTTATTCTTATTTTCCAAAATCAGGAAATTAGCATTGATATAGTATGTTTTTCTTGTCCCACCCTCAATTTCCAGTTTTATCCTGTAATTCTTTCTATTTTTATTAGTTTGTTCTTTCTCTAACTCGACTTGTATGCTTTGCTCATTTATTTACATTTTTTAATGAAACAGAAGTAGTTAAAGCTATGAAATTACCTCTGAGTACAGGTTTAGCAATTTGACATTGGTTTTGCATTTTATTTTATTTTTTTTTTGGTACTCTGATTTTTTAAAAATAATCAGTTATTGCTTTGTTCTGTTTATGTTTTGGGATTTATTTAAATTTACTTCGTTACTTTTGCAAATGTATCATGAATGTTTAAATAGAAGGTGTTTTCTTTCTAGTTACAAAATTTGATACATTATTCCCATTCTCTGTGGTTTTATTTAAAAAGGCATGTAATACTTATTATGTCTGCCTCCTGACAGTTTTGTATTTTTTTGTCTTATGTAAACTTAATTCTATGATGTTTACACATAAACATGTGTGAGTTTTACCTGTCCCCCTAATCAATTTGTTGTCACCATTTTTCAGTTAATGTTTTTGGCCTTGAATTAATTCCATGCTTAATTGGAGGTGGTGCTCACTGTCCGTCTTTTCATTACATGACTTCTCCATTCACAGGGTTTGTACTACAGTTCATCTTCTGATGGGCTGCATTGATTCTTCAACTTTTTATTGAGGATTCACAAGGAGAGTTATACAGACATACCTTTTTTCCTCTTCTCCCTGTATTTTGTACTTCGCCAGACTACGTTGTTGAGTCATTGGTTCATGTTTTAACTCTTTATTCCCCAGAAAAATTATATAGTGTCTCAGTGGGGAAACCATAGTTGTATTTGTTTTGGTTCTCACATTGAACCTAGTACAGTATGCCTGGCACATAACTGATAGCCAGTGACTTTACATAGAATATTCAGGATATGAATACAATTAGAACACTTGTCATCTTCCCCTTCGAATGTATTCAATCCTTCTGCTCCAGGGCCACCACAGCGGAGGGTGAAAGGAATGCTTTCAAGTGAAAGATGGTGAATGAAAGTATGTTTTGTGTCTTAGGCATCTGTGACATTCAAGGATGTGGCCATGGACTTCACCCCAGAGGAGTGGGGAAAGCTGGATCCTGCACAAAGGGACGTGATGCTAGAGAACTATAGGAACCTGGTCTCACTGTGTAAGGATGCATTCTCACTGTGACTCTGTAGTCTGCTTATGGGGATGTTATTACTTTATGGAACCTAAAATAGCTTAACAAAGCCTTCACTTTTCCATTCAGGAGTCATAAAGTGTTAAATAATCCCTTCGGACCCAGAGAAAGTAATGCTGTTCTAGGTTCTTGGTGAACTGTCTATGCTTGTTTTGTATTAGGATTCTTTGGATTCAAGCGACAGAAACCTAATTCACACTAGGCTTAAAGTTGGGGGGGGAAATCTTTTTTTCATTGATTTTTAAAAAAAAATCTTTACGTTAAATAAATTTATCTATTTTTTAAAGAGAGATAAACTTTTTCCCAATTAGCTTCTGGAATTGAGTTAACAGTTGATCACCTTGACTGCGCTTGAGTGTTTTTCAGATGATTCTATTTCAGTTTTCCCCTTACTCCTAAGGTACGGTGCTTACCCCGAGGGAGGGGAAATTACTTGTAAGGTATTTCTCTTCTTAAAAGTTTTGTTTGACCTTACAGGTTTTCAACCAAAAGCCCACATTAACAATATATATATTGACATGGAATAAAGCACACCCTTGCTTTCTAGAAATCTAGTTTCTAAAATCTCTCTTCAGCATTTTATCCCCCTAGCTGTTGTGTTCTTGGGTAACCTAAAGTTGTGCTTTTCACTTGTACAGCTCAGGACTCAAAAAAATTGAATGGTATTTGTATATACATTTTAGTGCCCTTTCTCTATAGGTACTCCCTGTATTAGTTGTGTTTCTTAAATTATAGTCGTTTGATAGAACTAAATTGCAGTCTCCCCCTGCAGCAGTAAGACTTTTGTTTTTTGCTTGTACTATACTGCCCATACCATGATTCGGAAATATGAAGGTGAATGTGAGTACTACATCACACGTTTGCTTCTGTCAAGTACTGTAGCCCAAGAGTTACTGCCCATTTATGCCTTCAGAATGTGTTTTTATGAAGTTAATTTAGGTATTTACTTGTCTTTCTGCAAAAAAGTTAATCTATTAGCATGTTGATGGGAAGTGGAAAAAAATGGGGTGTTTTTGATCTGATTAAAAATCAGATCTGATTAAAAATGCTTGCTCTTAGCTGAGCATTGTGAATCTGGATTAGAAGGTGCGGACTTTATAAATATTTCTGTCTTCCTTCAGTCATAATGCTGGGCCTAGTGTGTATTCCTCCCCTTCCTGTAGGATAAATACTTTTATTTTCCATCCCCTTCTCCCAGCTGCACTGGGTTTCCACCACTGCGCTCAGGTAGCAGTGTGGCAGTCCATCCTCTGGAGGCGAAGGCTTCTGCTAATTTAGAAAGATGGGTCTAGGTAGAGTTCAGAGGCTGGATTCCACTCTCCAGGAGGAAAAAATATATTTCATTGAAGGAATCAAATATATTATCAGGAATTTCTTTTATTGTTTTAATCACATGGTTTGGCTTTGCCCTGTATTGGCTTTATCTTAGGATCTCGGCCCCATGTGGCAGAGATGGCCAGTGGCTGCTCTATGTGTATATTGTCCTTCCAGTTAGTGAGCTAAGGAAAAAAAGGTAGTTCTGTTCTGGGAGTTTCAGCAAATAAGGTCACATGTTGATGGTGAAACAACTACTAGAGCCAGAGAAATAGGGTACTCTGGCCGGTTTGGATCCTGTGACCACCTGCATGTGTGTGTATGCACACACACACGTGCAGATGTGCATATATATGTGTATAGGCATGGAAAGAACTGTGTTAGCTCCTAAGAAAGTGGGTTCTAGTAACTAAAGGAAGAAAGAAAAAGCAGAAGGCAGTTCTAGTTACTACAGGCACAACTTTGTGGTGCTGCCACTGAGGTCCCGTTTTCTCCAGTTTCTTCCCTAAGCTAGGGATTGATCTGCAGTATCTCCCTGGAACTTCCTCAGGAAAGATAAGGTCTCTTCTTTTTTTGACAGGCAAAAACAGACTCCTGCTGCAGATATTTTAAGCTTCATTTAGAAGTCCATCTTCTTTCACTGCAGATCTTCCTGTAATCTTCTGTCCTTCTTGTAGATCAGAGAGTTGGCACCATGCTCTAGGATAGATGTTTGTGCCCACCATAAATAACTAAATCCCATTTCTTTCTGTTTTCAAATTTTAAATGAGCAGGGCTTCCAGTTTCCAAGCCTGAGAACTACAACTTGGAGAGTGGAAAGGAGCCACTGATGCTTGAGAAAAAAGTACCCAAACACAGCTTTTCAGGTGAGTCAGGTAGATGGGAGTCTTTAGAAATAATAGTCCCTCAGAAGAGTGAAGAACTGGTACTTTTCTGTGCTTAAGAAAGACTATTAGAAGTGCCTACATGCTTTTATTTTTAAAATATTTTAAATTATATAGCAATTTAAATATACACAAAAGTTGAGGAAAAAATATACATATATCTACCACGAAGATCAAACACATGCTATATTTTGCTTCATTTGCCTCCTTTTCTTGTTTTAATATAAAATAAATAAAATTATAACAGTACAGGTCTATGAAGTTTCACAAATTTACCAAATCAAGAAACAACCTTACCAGCACCCCAAGAAGCACCCTTATGCCCTCTTTAAGTCACCTTTTTTCTTTCTAGAGTAACCTTATACTAATTTCTAATACCTAAGATTAGTTTTGACTGTTCTTGAACTTTATGTAAACAGAATCATATTGTATGTACTCTTGTGTCTGGCTTTCTTCACTTAAGATTACTGTGAGATACATTCATATTGTTACATTTAGTTGTAGTTTGTTCATTTTCATTGTTGTACATTCTTTCATTATGTCATTATACTAGTTTATCCATTTTCCTGAGATGGGCATTTGGATAGTTCCAGTGTTTAGCTATATGAGTAGTGCTGCTATGTTTGTTCTGTCTTTTGATGGATACATATATGCATTTCTGTTGGACATAATACATTAAGT
The DNA here is from genome assembly GCF_021234165.1 of Pteronotus mesoamericanus. Lineage (NCBI taxonomy): Eukaryota > Metazoa > Chordata > Mammalia > Chiroptera > Mormoopidae > Pteronotus > Pteronotus mesoamericanus. The sequence continues at coordinate 3,764,992 of NW_026555090.1, forward strand.
AGAATGTTGGGTTAGAGGGTAGGTCCATGTTCACTTTTGGTACATGTTTTCATAAGGTTTCTGAAGTAATTATACCAATTACATTCTCACTAACAGATTATGTGAATTCTAGTTACTCTGCATCCTCATCTGTACCTAATATCATCTGTCTTCTTAATTTTAGCCATTCTTATAGCTATATGTATCTTTTACTTTTTAAGAAATAAAAAACATTACAGGTTTAGTTAAAATCCTTTCATTCTTTTTCTCCCCAGACATAATCAATTTGTGCAGTTGGTGTAAAACATCCTAATGTTTGTGTATGTATGTACGTGTATATAGACATACATATGTATAAAAATGTATATATAGTATGTTATACTTTTATAATCCAATTTTTAAACTTCACATTGTATTTGATATTAATCTATGTTAATACATATGAATTCTGTTTATTCATTTTAACTACTATGGAATAAGTCCATTGTGTGAATAAACTGAACAGTTTATTTTTACTACTTTGCCATTAATAAGAGAATTGCAGTGATCATCCTATTATTGACTCCTTATGTTCATCTTCAGAATTGGTTTAAGGTGAATAACCAGAATAAGAATAACTGGGTCTTAATGTACCACATGTTTAGCTTTATTAGGAACTGCCAGAGTCCTACCACAATCCTGGCCAATAGTCGACACTATTAGATTTAGTAATTTTTGTCAGTCTGATGGGTATGAAATGATAGTTCATATTTTTAAATTATATTTTATTAATTATGCTATTACAGTTGTCCCAATTTTCTCCCCTCTGCCCCCCTCCACTCCCTACTCCCTCAGGCAATCCCCTCACCTTTGTTCATGTCCATGGGTCATGCGTATAAATTCTTTGGCTTCTCCATTTCCTATACTGTACTTTACATCCCCATGACTATTCTGTAACTACTAAACTGTTCTCCTTAATCCCTTCACCTTTTCACCGATTTCCCTAGTCTCCCCTCCTATCTGCAGCCAACAAATCATTCTCCATATCTATGATTCTGTTTCTGTTCTGCTTGCTTGCTTAGTTTGCATTTCATGTAATGATGGTTTGGAGATGATGGTTTGGTGATGATGAACTCCTCAACTCTGTTAGATTTTTCTTGTCTGGAAAGCTCTTTATCTACCCTTGGATTCTAAATGATAGCTTTGCTGGATAGAGTAATCTAGGTTGTAGGACCTTGTTTTTTCATCACTTTGAATATTTCTTGCCAATCCCTTTTAGCCTGCAAAGTTCCTTTTGAGAAATTAGCTGATAGTCTTATGGGAACTCCCTTGTAGATAATGCCCTTTTTTTCTCTTGCTCCTTTTAAGATTTTCTCTTTAACCTTTGGCATTTTGATTATGATGTACCTTGATGTGAGCCTCTTTACATCCATCTTGTTTGAGACTCACTGCGCTTCCTGGACTTGTATGTCTATTTTCTTCACCAAGTTAGGGAAGTTTTCTTTCATTATTTTTTCATATAGGTTTCCAATTTCTTACTCTTCCTCTTCTCCTTCTGGCACCCCTATGAGGCAAATGAATGTTGGTATGCTTGAGGTTATTTCAGAGTCTCCTCATACTATCCTCATTTTTTTGGATTCTCTTTTTCTTCTTGCTGTTCTGGTTGGTTGCTTTTTGCTTTCTTATGTTCCAAAGCATTGATTTGATCCTTGGCTTCATCCACTCTCATGTTGATTCCCTGTAAGTTGTTCTTTATTTCAATTAGTGTATCCTTTGTTTCTGACTGGGTCTTTTTTATGCTGTTGAGGTCCTCATTAAGTTCCTTGAGCATCCTTATAACCAGTGTTTTGAACTCTGCATCAGAAAGATTGCTTATCTCCATCATGTTTAGTTCTTTTTCGGGAGTTTTGTTCCGTTCTTTCATTTGGGCCATGTTTCTTTGTCTCCTCATTTTGGCAGGTTGTTCTGTATTGGTTATTATGTATTAGGTAGAGCTGTTATGATTCCCTGTCCTGGTACTGTGTGGCCTAATGAAGTAGGTGTCCTGTAGGGTCCAGCGGCACAGCCTCCCGTATCACCCAAGCTTGGTACTCAAGCTGTGCCTTCTGTGTGAGTTGTGTACACCCTCCTTTTGTAGTTGAGCCTTGATTACTGTTGGCAGGTCAATGGGAGGGATTTGCCCAGGCCAGTCAGCTGCAAGGACTGGCTGTGGCCACTGACCACCAACCTCTACCCTCTGTGGAGGATCAGCTGTGCAGGGGCCCACTCCACAGAGCAGGGCTCACTTCAGCAGGGCTCTGGTGGCTGCTTGTGTTCCATCTGGGGTCACTTGGCATACGCTATAAAGCGATCTGCAGCTGGCTGCTTCTTGTGCTGTGCTTGAAGGTACCCTAGCGAGGCCAACTGTGAACCAAGGCCAGCTGCTGCTAGTGCAGGGCCTAGGGCCACTTAGCAAGGTAGGGTGCTTACTGAGGCCAGCCTGCTTGTTTGAGAGGATTTAGGAAGATCATAAGCATTAGCCAAGACAAGTCACTCATATGGAAAGGCCACTTTTAACAATTTGGGTAGGTCTGTAAGTTGGGTGGGGTGGAGTCTTAGGGAATAACCAAAGTGAGGCAAACAGTGTGAGCTAGGTTGATGGATTCTCAGATATGGTGCCCGCTGTGCTCTTTGGCTCTGCGGGGATGGCTCAGAAGAGGAGCAGTGGCGTTTGCCAGCAGTTCTGTCTTGGCGAATGCTGTTCCCCAGCTCTCGCCTTGATGCCAGACACTTCAGTTCTTCCTGTGTGCCACTGGTTCCTTTCAAGCTGCTGCCATGGTAATGGAGCTCAGCAGGAGTGAGTCTGGGTAAGTCTCTCTGTTGGCCTTTTAACAGAAACTGCCCTGGAGTCCAGAAGTTTCTTCCACCAACTCAATCTCCATTGGTTTTTATAGCCAGAAGCCACTGGCTTATCTTCCTTGCTGGGGTTCTGGTGTGGGGCTGGAAAGTATCACTCACTCCCAAAGTATCCCTCTTGATTTTTATTTGCCACATGTGGGTGTTGGACCAGGCCATTCCACGTCTCTGCGTCTGCATCTCTGCCCCACCTACCAGTCCGATGGATGTGGTTATTTATTTCATACTTTTTAATTTGTAATTCTCTGGTTATGCATGAATTTGAGTATTTCATTTTTCATAATATTTCATATTTAACTATTTTGTTTCTTTGTAAGTTACCTGTTGATATACTTTGCCCATTTTTTTAAATTGGGCCATTCACAGTTTTTTTGATTTGTTGGGGTTCTTTATATATTTTATGTACTGATATATAACAGAAGTACCATTATAAATCAGGGAGAAAAAAATGTTTCTTTATTCAGTGGCTTGTTTTATCATGTCTTATGCATATAGAATTTAAAATTTTAATGTTGCCAAATTTTTTAATGCTTTGTGCTTTTTGTGAATTATCTTCCTTATTCCAGTGTTGAAGGTAATCTGTACTTTATTCTAAAATGTTCAAGTGTTTTTTAACAGGTAAGTTATTTTTTATACATGTAGTGCAATAAGGGACAAATTTTATCTTTTTTCATGTTTACAGCCAGTAGTAGTCCAGCATTATTTATTGAAAAATCTTATCTTTTATTACTGTTTTGTAGTGTTAACTCTGGTGAACCCAGGTCCCATGTAAACTTTTATCTGTTTCTAGGCTCTCTGGTTTACTTGTCTATCTGTGTTCCAATAACATACTGGTTTAACTACTGTACTTTATTGTATGTACATCATAAAAAAAACTTAATATTCTTTTATTGAATATTGAGAGAGTTTTAAAATCTTCCCCTATGAGATGGATATGTGTTTGCCCTTGTAGGCCTGTTAATTTTTGTGATTTGCCTGTTCACCCCCATTTCCTTTCTTTTGTGGGAGATATTGCCATTGTCTTAGTAATCTATAAGAACTCTTCCGGTATGAGGTATTTATTCTTTGTCACGTTACAGATATTTTTCTAGTTTTTGCTGTTTTACAGTCTTTTATTTTCTGTGTCTTGATTAGTTTTTAGAAGCAGTCCAAGATTATAGAAATATTTGCTTCTATTCTCTTCTAGTTTATTTGTCTTTTAATTTTTTCTTTAAAGCTTTAATCCGCTTGGAATTGCCTCTTACTTCTCTGACTGTATCTTCTTAGCTTTCTATTCTGAACAATTAAATATTGGGATTGCTCAATGTTTGGTCTGAATCTCCCTTCCCTCTATAACCTGGGATTGTAAACCTGAGTGCCTGCATGGGCCAAGGTAATGTAATTGAGTGAAGCAAGCAAACTGGAAGAGCACATGGCTCAAATGAAAGGGGTAGCCATCTCTCCATTAGCTTTGTCTCACGCGCTGGCTAACTTTTTATGTAAAGGGCTAGATGGTAAGTAATTTAGGCTTTGTGGGACATATGGTCTCTCCTGCACTCAGTATGCCATGGTAGGATGAAAACAATCATCGACAGTTTATAAATGAATTAGTATGATTGTGTTCCAGTAAAACTTTATTTAGAAAAATAGGCTGTGGGCTGTAGTTTTCGGTCTCTGCTCTAATTGGTTGTTGTCATTGAGTATGCAACAAGTTTTGGGGTTTTTTTTCCCAAGGGAAACCCAAAATTTGAATTTTTATGTGAAATCTTTCTATTTTAACCGTTGGCAACTAATCTCAAAAATTTGTATAACAGTGTAGGCCAAACAAATGTCTGAGGGCCAGATTTCTCTTAACTAGTCACCTGTTTGCAGCCTCTGCTCTCTTTTCAGCAGTCTCATCTGTTCCCATAGGCAAATTATCTCTTACCTAAGTGAGTTCCAAATTTGTGTTTCTATCCTAGACCTCTCTTAGGGCTCCTGTTCTGAACATTTGTGTAACTATTTGATGTTTCCATTTACTTATATCAAAGACACTTTAAATACATATGTTTAAAAACATATTTAAAACTGGACACCTGATATATGCCCAAATTTTCCATCCCCCAATAGGACCTTTTTCCCAATAGTTGTCTTAATGACACTCACTGTCTTATCAAATTTTACAAGCCATAAATCTATGAATAGTTTTTATACTTCCCTCTCTCTCTCGTTTATCCAGTTCTTCATTTATCTAATTATATTCTGACTATTTCTTCATTGTTAACCTGCCTCCTTCTCCCTTCTGTTTGCCTGGACTACAGTGATAATCTCCCTGATTCCACCTTTGTCTCCATGTACTCCATTCTTTATACCATGAGAATGATGTTTTCAAAATACAAACCTAGTGTAGCACGTTTTTGTTTAAAACATTTCAGCAGCTTCCCATTGCTCTTAAGATAACATCCAAAATCTCTGATGCCTTCATTGTCTTGCAAAATCTTTTACTTTTTATTCCAACCTTATCTTACACCTGTCCTCCCTCCATTTTTGTACTCTGTCTTAGCAGTTCTTCCAAGTTTTGGCATCATAGGACCTAATTTAACTCCAAAAATTATTGAGGACCCTAAAGGGTTTGTGTTTATGTGAGTTATACCTAGCAATACTTAACTGTGTTAGAAATTAAAAGCTGAAAAAGGTTTTAAACACTTAGATAATTCATTTTAAAATACTCGTTATAAATCCATTACATGTTAATACTGACAACAATTTTTGTAAAAAGAGCTATCTTCTGCAACAACAACAAAAATGTTCTTGAGAAGAATGGCATTGTTTTACTTTATTACAAATCTCTTTAACGTATGGCTTAAATAGAAGACAGCTGTATTGTCATACTTGTTTCTGGATGCAGTTTGTTATGATGTATTGTTCTGGTTGACCTGTATGAAATAAATCCAGCCTCACACCAAAAAATAGTTGGAAAAGGAGGGAGTATTTTATAGACTCTTTTTATACTTGTAGCTGTCATGGACAAAACTGGGCAAGTGGTAGTTTCTTAAAGATTAGTTAACAATGAGGCATCTGAAACTAAATCCATGAGTTTTTTATAGCTTTACATTATAATCTATTAATCTTTTGGAAAATACTGGTTCACTGAATTATGCAGAGCTTCCGAATATTGACATATTATATTATACAATATTAAAAAATAACAATTTTTAATATCACCACTGACCTTGTCAGAAAAGTCATTAAATATTAGGAAGACTGGCTGTTGGGCCCTGGACTAGGTATCAGACTAAAAGTGGTAGTTAAAAGTTTTTCAAAATTCTAATTTTTTCCTGAAACCTCAACTTATATGAAATAGTGTCAGTTTTTCTTGAAGTGACAGGCAAAGTGAACCTGTTATTCAAGAAAAATGAACATAGTTCTTTTTTAAGAAAATATCTGCCAAATGCCCAACATGGGTAACATAATTTGTCAGTCATTCTTTCAAGAAAAAATATGGTACATGAAGAAAGTGGCTAGTTCAGCTCACAACTCAAACTATTTCATGAGTTTGAGATATTCATGAGTTTCATGAATGGTTATCTTCAAGACAACCATTATACTATGATATGACCAGAATTGTATGAATATCCAGGACCTTAAAAAGGCATGTAGTGAAGGTTTGAAGTTTAATAAAATCAATAATGTTTGCTGTTCACTCAGACATTTTTAAGTGAAACTGGCTTTTTTTTTTAAGAAAAATTTTTATTTATTTATTTTTAGAGAGAGGAAAGGAGAGAGAGAGAGAGAAACATTTATGTGTGGTTGCCTCTCACATGCCCCCTACTGGGGACTTGGCCTGCAGCCCAGGCATGTGCCCTGACTGGTAATCAAACCAGTGACACTTTGGTTTGCAGGCCAGCACTCAGTCCACTGAGCCACACCAGCCAGGGCCAGAAACTGGCTTTTTTTTTTAAAGCCAAGAGTACATGGTGAGAAGAATACAATAACTGCTAGTAAGTTTGGTGTCATTGTCCTGAATCATATCATGCTAAGTCATGAGCAGTTTTACCACCATTACTTTTGCTACATCAGTGCAAATGTTATAACAATGAAAAAGGTAACATCTAAATATTGTTTAGAAAATAGTTTTGGCCCTGACCAGTGTGGCTTAGTTGATTGGGTGTCATCCTGCAAACTGAAGTGTCACGGGTTCTATTCCTGGTCAGGGCAAATGCCTAAATTGCCAATCTCCCTGGTTGTGGGGTGCAAATGAAAGGCAACCAATTGATGTTTCTCTCTTATATCGATGTTTCTTGTCCTCTCTTTCTCCCTCCCTTCTCCTCTCTGTAAAATCAGTAAACATGTCCTCCAGTGAAGATTAAAAAGAAAATAGTGTTGAACTTCCAGAGACTCCCAGGGGTCCATGGACCACACTTTGGGTTCTCTATCTCTATCTACTTATACGAACCTTGTATTAATATTTTATGTGTAGCACTTATGCTGTGTCAGGATCTTAAATGCTTTATAAATATTCTCATTTATTGCTTATTTAGGTAGGTGTTGTTATGCCCATCTTACAGATGACTGAAGTAGGGGGGTTAAATAACTTGCCCCAGGTATATTGCTAATAAGGGGCCGAGCTGGGATTAAAGCTGTGCCTTCTGATTCCAGAGTCCATGCTGTCAACAACTATGCTTTCCTTGAATGTTTCTCTCACCTCAGGGCTTCTGTACCTGTCTCTCCCTCTACCTGAAGCACTCAAGTCAGGGCTTTTTTACCCATTACCTGGAACACCCACCTGAAACACAGCAGAAGCAAAACTTTCACCTCCTCAGGGGAGCCTCCCCTCATCTCCCTAGATTCCTATTCTTATATTCTTGCATAGCGTCATTTGCCTTCATTTCTTAGTACTTACTACAGGTACAATTTTATATGCATTTGTGAATGTTAGACTATATTCTCTCTCTTCTCGTGTGAATAGGGACTGTGTGTGTTTTTCCTAGTGCCCAGAACAGAGCATAATAGATGGTTGATATTCAATAGATAATTGTTGAATAAATGGGTAGAAGAGTATAGAGAAATGAATGAATAGAATCATTTGGCTCTGTGGAATGAGGGACATATATAACTTAATATTTTCTAGATGTTTAATCAGTCATGGCACCATTTATTGGAAAAACAAATTATCTTTAGTTCACCGACTAAAATAATCTTTATATTGTCCTTAATTCCTATATATACCTGACTTTATTTCTGAATTTGCTGTTGTGTTTTATGACCTATTTATTCCTTTAAACCACACTCTTTAAATTGTTTTAGCTTTATAGTTTTATATTGAATATAAAAATTAAAATATATTTATATTAGATATATTTAGAGAAGCCTAGCTTCCATCCTTACCATCCTCTCTTCTGTTACTTTCCACATAGGTAACTATTTTTATTAGTATTTTTATTTGTGTCCTTGGTTTTGAAAAATATAACCAAATATGTTTATACATTTCTATCTCCCCTTTTTTCTCTACACAGAAAGTAGCAATCTATACACACTAATTTGTAGTTTGCTGGATTTTTTAACTTAACATATCCTCAAGATCACTGTAGAGATCTTTCTTTTTTAAAAGTTTCATAGTACTCCATTGTATGTATATACCATTGTTTATTTAATCAGCTCTCTATATTAGGATATTTGGTATGTTTCCAGTTTTTGCTATCCCAGTTAGCATGGTAATAAATAGTCTTGTGCATATATAATCTCATATATTTGCCATTGTGTCTTTGGGAGCTCATAGGAGGTTTTGATTGGGGGTATATTATTAAAGCATTGTTAGGGAAAATTAAACTGGAAATGGAATGCATATTTGGATATGAGTAGGATTGGATGATTAAAAATTTATAAGTTGTAGCTGTCCTCAATACTAAGGTGATAACTGCCTGGATATTTATTACTGCAGTGATATTTTAGTACGCTCATTTTCTGCACACCCAGTGATAGATTGTTTCATCTGCATCCCTCCTTCTTTATTTCTGGTCTTTTATGGTATATTTATTTTCTCTGCATACACTCTGCATTTCCCTCTATTTACCCCTCTTTTGTGAATCATTTCATGAGCCAAATCCCCTTATTCATTGAAGCCATACTCTTCACCTTCATTAATTCTTATCTATTACACAACTGCCTTTTTGTTGAGCACAGAAAATGAAGGAAACTTGCATTTCCAATTTTTTTCAGAGTTGGAAAGTAGACCTGGCGGCACAGATTCAACTTCAGTGCAAGATTTTTCCAAAGAAGGATCATGCCAGATTGCAATAATAGACCAACTGACAGAGAATAGTGTCTATGACACCAACATGGAAACGACTCTTGAATGTGAAAATTTAGAGAATCAGCAAGGAAATAAGGGGAGACACTTGAGAGAAATGTTCACCTACATGAATGCACTCCCTGAAGAAAGAGTTCATGAGCATGATATATATTGGAAAAACTTTAGTCAGAAGTCTGTCCTTCTCACTCAAGATGGAGTTCCAAAAGGAACCTATGCCTTTCATGCTCTTGAAAAAAGACTGAAAGAGAAATCAAACTTAAGGAAGAAGCAGAGAATCTATAAAGAGAAAAAACCTCATAAATGTAACGATTGTGGTGAACTCTTCACTTACCATTCAGTGCTTATTCGACACCAGAGAGTCCATACTGGAGAGAAACCCTATAGTTGCAGTGAATGTGGGAAATCTTTTAGCCACAGAGCTAATTTAACTAAACATCAGAGAACTCATACTAGAATTCTCTTTGAGTGCAGTGAATGCAAGAAAGCCTTCACAGAAAGCTCCTCCCTTGCAATACATCAGAGAATTCACATTGGAGAGAGACCTTATGAATGCAGTGAATGTGGGAAAGGATTTAATCGAAGTACACATCTTGTGCAGCATCAGCTGATTCATACTGGAGTAAAGCCTTACGAATGTAATGAATGCGATAAGGCTTTCATTCATTCATCAGCACTCATCAAACATCAAAGAACTCATACTGGAGAGAAACCCTATAAATGTCAGGAATGTGGGAAAGCTTTTAGCCATTGCTCATCCCTTACTAAACATCAGAGAGTTCATACTGGAGAAAAGCCATATGAATGTAGTGAATGTGGAAAAACGTTTAGTCAGAGCACCCATCTTGTTCAGCATCAAAGAATTCATACTGGAGAGAAACCCTATGAGTGTAATGAATGTGGGAAAACCTTCAGCCGGAGTTCAAACTTTGCTAAACATCAGAGAATTCATATTGGAAAGAAACCATACAAATGTAATGAATGTGGAAAAGCCTTTATTCACTCATCAGCTCTTATTCAACACCAGAGAACTCATACTGGAGAGAAACCCTATAGATGTAATGAATGTGGGAAAAGCTTTAAGTGCAGTTCATCCCTCATCAGACATCAAAGAATTCATACAGAAGAGCAACCTTGAAAAATTACTAAATGTGAAGAAATGTAAGTTGGTTTTATCACTGTGTTAAATACAAGAGTGTTTAAGTGACCCTTAAAATGCTGCTTACGGACCAATTTTGTATGCATCTGATTTTACTTGCATAGTATGTATTTTTGAGCCATAAACAAAATGTCCCTTATACCCATTGATTTGATAATTATGAAAGCTACTTGCCAGAGATTTCAGGTCTTGATCCCTTATCCCTCCCCAATACTCTTTTGAGGAAATTCAAGAAATCCTTAGTAGTGGGTAGCAACGTAATTATTGTGGAATCCAGTTTCTTGCTCTCTCACATTATAGCCCTGTTACAGCTTTTCACTTTGCAAGGGTTTTTATTGGGTAGGTTAGGCAGAGGTTCATATCGTTATCATCAGGAAGACAAGAGTTGTACCTCTGTGAATCCAAAGTAGAGATCTAGATTTATGGATAGTTTCATTTCTCCAGTGTCATCTCTTTTATATTAGCTATAAAAAGTTAAAGGTTGAGTTGAAATATGCTTTGTACTGCCTCCCTCCCCACAAAGGCTATTCTGTAATTTGATGAACAGAAATAAAATGTAGTTACAGCAGGCTGTAAGTTACATTCACATGAGTAATGCGGGTCATAGATTTAGATAATTGCTGGGTAGAACCTCATTTTCCACTTCTTTGGAAGTTACCCTGAAGTAGTATGGGTCAGAATCTTAAATGTAGTTTTTGATCAAGTCCCTCTTATCCTTGGCACTCATTGAATGAAGCCTTGGTTTTCTATAATTACACTATTAGGGAGATTTCATTTCTTTGCATTATTCTGCTTTCTGTAACCAGTGCTTTGTCACTTTGAGAAAAAGTCACTGGGATGTTGAGGGTATGAAAAGTTAATGGCTTTAATGTGTTACCATATTTAGGATCCCAGTCAAAAAACAAAACAAAACCTGAGGCAACTGTGAGACAGAAAGCAAACTGAAGGTATGAGGGACATATCTTCCTGACAGATAGGGAAAATAGTGACTCACGTGAGGATAAGCAGCTTCTCTCTATGAAGAAGCTGCCATTTCTCTGACCTTCATGTATACCCACGTGTTTTGTTCTTGTTCTCTCTATATGTAGGTTAGTCTTTGCTATATCCCAGAGCCCTAAAGAAGATTGAAAAAGCGTGAAACCACGTGATAGATTGATATACTTACCTGGGTGACCAAAGACCAATAATGGATTGGGAACACAAAAGCAAAAGTTCAGATAAATATTTAGCAAAACACTATACAAATGTTACGGTTTTTGTTTTTGTTGTTATTGTTATTCTATTAATACATATTGTCTGAAAAGATTATAGAAAATTAGAGGGAAACAGTAGCTATAGATTTGTTTCTTCTAATTCTACCTTTTCAGCACCAGTTTTACTCTCTGTGACTTATAATTCCTTCTTTGTAGACTTTAGTTATGTTATTGAAGAAAAGTAGAAGAATAAAATTTTAAAAAGTGGTGGTAGTGGGGAACAAGATCATTAAAGATGGATCAAGTATATATCCAACAATGACTGAAATCAAACAATATGAAAGAAATGGGGCTGAAAGGACTGGGAAAACATTTTTTAAAGAATTTTTAAAAACACATTGAAAGAGGTCAAGATGGTTGGAAAGGCCCTGGCTGGTGTGGCTCAGTGAATTCAGCATCGGCCTGCGAACCAAAGGGTCACCAGTTTGATCCCCAGCCAGAGCACATTCCTGGGTTGCAGGCTAGGTCCCTAGTAGGGGGCACACAAGAAGCAACCACACATTGATGTTTCTGTCCCTCTCTGCTCTCCTTCTCCTCTCTCTTAAAAGTAAATAAATAAAATCTTAAAAAAAAAAAAAAAAAAGATGGTTGAGAAGGCTGAAGGTCTGAGAGGTCAGGGTAGGAGAATGGCTGATGAACAAAATAAAGGAAAGGAAGCTCAGCCCTTTTCATCACCTTAATAAAAAATGGTCTAAAGTAGGAATTGACAGTGACCTGGACCCATAGACCAAGTATGCCTACTGCTTTCTGTAAATAATGATAAATTGGAATTCAACCACACTCAATTCACTTACATATTTGGCTGTTTTATACTATAATGGCAGAGTTGAGTAGTTGCAGCAGAGAGTGTATGTCCTGAAAGCCAAAAGTACTTGGTATTTCTCAATATGTCAGATGCTTGAGTGACAATAAATGCATCATTTGGGGGCCAAAATTTGACTAATAAAATAACACCAGCATGGGCTTTTCAAAGCTGGGTTTTAATTCTGCCACCTCTGCTCAGCAATTCTGTGACCTTGGAAGGCTACTTATTTTCAGAGCCTTAGTTTTTTACCTGCAAAATGGGAATAAATCATCCCTCTCTCATAAGGTGGATGTGAGAATTAAATACAACAATACAAGTAAAGGACCTGGAACACAATAAACTATATAAGTCTTTCCTTCCCCTTCTCCTTCCTCTCTGCTACTATAATGAAATATCATAGACTGAGTGACTTGCACACAACATTCAATATTATCACAGATCTGGAGACTAGGAAGTCTTAAGATCAAGGCCCCAGCAGATTCGTTATCTGATGAGGGGCTTCCTGGTTCACAGACATTCACAGACAGCCATCTTTTCACTGTATCCTCACATTCTGAAAGGGCAAGGGAGCTTTGTGGCATCTATTATAAGGTTACTGACCCCAGTCATGAGAGTTCTGCCATTATGACCTATTCACTTTTTAAAGGCCCTGCCTCCTAATACCATCACATTGGGATTAGGTTTCAACCTGGATTTTGGGGGGACACAAAACATTCTTGTAATCTAATTGCAGTTTAAGTGGTGTTAAAGGATTTTCCCTGTTTTACTGAGAACTCTGGCCCTTTACATTTCAGTATTCTTTTTATACCTGATGTTCAATCTGTGGGTTTGTACCTTGACATGAATCTTGGAAGTTTTAGCGGTCTGCATTTCAAATGTATTTGGTTACCTATAAATTAAATTTGTTCTTACTGGCCCACTGTCAATAAAGATGTTTATATATTTATTGTCAGAAACTTTTGTAAATTGCTTTTAAATTTTCCTAATTTAAGCATATTTTAAGATGTAAAAAAAGACCAACTATAAGATACTCTCATGTCATTCAGGAAGCCAGTCACAATTCTAATTACTTATCTGGGCTTCCCAGCTTCTTGAGACAGAGATTGGGGAATACCCTCCACTGCCCACATGTCTGTGAAGGTTAAAGAGTAGAGGAAGGATGTTTCTATTAAAGAGTCCTTGGACCAAGTATAGGCACCACTCAGAAGGAATAGGGAGAAAAAAGAAGGGAAGAACAAACTTCATATAAAACATACTGTTAAAACTAGGCAAGATAGGGTTTAGTGTAAATTTTAAATTATGTCTGGCTTGTAGGACAATGTAATATCACTGAAAAGTATAAAATGGTGGTGTAAGAATATCAATTATTCAGATTGTTTACAGTTAACTAGTTCAGTTATCTGTAAAAAGTCTCATAATTGTTTTATTTTCTCAGATGAGTTTTCACTTAAAAAAAATATTACAGCAGGACTCAGGTTGGAAGCTCTTTGGTCCTGCTTTCTCCCTTTCCTTACCTAATTCTTTTCTAGCCCCAACTGGGCAGTCTTGGAATCCAGAGCCAAGTGAGCTGTCTCTCCCCATACATATTGTTGGCAAGGCGAAAGAGTGGTCTCCTGTGGTAATATGTATAATGTTACCCCTATGGATTACACCTTATACTTCCAATTAATGTCCTCAAAAAATTACATGTTTTCACTGAATTTTTCTTTATATTTTTCACAATGTAACATCTGTTATTTTTTAACCTCTGTTCATCCATAAACCTGATAATTTGCCCTTAGATTGAGTTGAGTATACATAAAATGTACAATCCATTCACCCATAAACACATTATCATCATGTTAGAAAGTTCACATGTCTGAGAAACCTAAGGGGCAAAACTTGACACTCAGGCATTGCTAGATCAAAGACTGGTTACCTCCATCTCTGTTCTGGTTTCCTCTGTATTAGCTGTATTTTCATCAGTTTCCTCCAGTGATGCTATATCCCTCTACTGGCAATTGTAGGCTAGTATGGTTCTTAATATTTGCATTCTCAAGAATACCTCTTTGTAAAGAGCTCCAGCAAAATCCCTAAAATTACTAAGCTTTGCTTGGGTAATGCTGATCATTGAACCATTTTCTACCTTGAATTCAGGTCTTCATTGACCAGGCCTGATACCATGTAATATCCTGGAGTAGGGGAGGGTGAAGTCCACCCCTAAAAGAGATCTAGGGTTGCTGGGCAAGTAAAATAAACATATCCACTCTAATTGAATGGCGAACTTCAGCATAAATAAAAATATCCAATCTTCTCCCCTGTGGAGGATGGTGAAGGCTGGCATCAAAGCCCAGGTTAAGTGCTGACATAGCCATGCTTGACCGCTTGCATCTGGAAAGCAGAGCAAGCCAGCAGCTGATGGCAGCCAGAACTCATGGGGGTTGAGAAGGAAATAGATAACTGCAAGCTTCAGCTGAATGTGACTAACCTTTGCAGAAGAAAAATTTATCATTTAGATAGCTTGGGAACAGAACAATCTTTGCCTGCAGCATTCCCTTAAGCCTGCAAAACTCCCTTGAGCTTTATCTAACCAACCCCTGTAAAATAAACACAGAGACCATGTTCAGGGTCACTGGCTCTCCATCTGAGGACAATGCCTCACCTGGTCCCCACTTTTCCTTAAACTGTGTTGTGTCTTTCTTAATCTCCTGTCACCCCCACTTAGGGACATCCACGCCTTGCCAGTCGCGGCACTCCCCATCTTACTCAGAAGAAACAAAGCAACTTTTCTAAAGATCAGTGACAAACTGATAGGAGGCCAAAACCTAAGAAAATATTCACAACATTGACACAACAGGGTTTCTGTGGGGATTACATGAGATGCTGTGAAAATGATTTGTAAATCATGTTGCAGAGTTACAATAATGATAATTTTCTATTCTTCAGTGTTATGCCCTGGTATTGTACAATATTGTACAAAAAGTGTATACCTCTCACCCAAGTGCCAATTCTTAATGCTAACTTGTGCTACCTGCCCACTGTGGGTTGGCAAGGAGTCTGCTCAATAGTTATGTTCCCAATGTGATACAGAGCAGTCATTAAACATTACTTTTGCCATACCAAAACCATGATTATTTTATGTATAGTTTGACTCAGTTCCCAATCTTATGAAACATGTATCTCCTGTTGTAGAGACTTAAACTTACTAGGTTATCCAGGACTCTTAGTTTGTGAAAACCCATTTCAGGCAAGCTGCCATGATTAGAGAGCCTAAGTGTCAGATGTGGCTTCAGATATGACTGCATTGAGGTGTTCAAAAGATATCATGAGATCATTCTCTTGCTATCTTGGCTCTTTTCCTCCAAATTGGTTTTATTTTCAGGCAGACATTAATGGCAGAGATAGTCGCTGATGGCTTTGACTTGAGTTACGCTGACAGCTGTTGATTCCAGAGTAAAGAGTAATTCATTGGCCATAGAGCCAATGAGAGTTGTAGGATGGATTCTGATTAAATGACTTGGATCCCATACCCATCCTTGAACCAATTACTATGGCCAAGGGAATTGGGTATTCTGAGAAGAGTAGAAAAGAAGGGGTTAAGAGAAAACATGCTGGGGGGGGGGGGAGGCGGGGCGGGACTGAGAATTTGTGCCTAGCCAGTCAAGGGATAGAGACTGTACTTACTAAGATACTACAGAATGAAGGCATTCTGCCTTCTATAGACCTGGAAAGCAGTAGAGCAAGAACAGAAATAGTGTGAACATGAATTACTTATTCATCCATCTTCAGGAGTTGTAGTTACAGATTTATGGCACCTCAAAAGGGTTGAAGAACTTGGCTCTTTATTTCCAGGGATCTCATTTCAAAGTTTCATGGGCACATGAACATAAACATTGAAACAAGGATCTGTCAGGCCCCCTGGAAAAGGACAAATTTGAGTGGAGTCTAGCCCATCCATTAGTTTCTAAGTCCTTAATTCCATCTCCTTTACATTTAGAGCCATGTATAGATAGCAACTCAGTTTCAGTCCCATTCTGTCATCTGTAATAGACACAAGTGAAAGTAGGAGAGGGAAATCCTCTGAAGTTTACCTGATGGTGTGGGAGTTTGGCCACATGAACACCCAGATATCCTAAGGTGGTAGTAGTCCTAAGAGGAGATAAAAGTGAGAAAGAGAAGGTGGTATGTGGATTTTTTGCCCTTGCAGTAAGATTAGAGAAAGGTTATGAAGGTAGCGAACCACTACAATGTCGTCTGCCTTGGCCTTCTCACTGGAGCACCAATTCTTGATGCTTGTTTGTGTGACCTATTCATTGTGGATTGGCAGAATGATTCTCGTCGTAGTCACTCAGGGACCCAAGCTGGTGAAGCAGCACCATCTCAGGTATTGCTTCCACCGTGCTAGAAGGAAAGGAAAGATCTAGTGTCTTGCCTAACACAATTCACTTCAAAATTTTATATTCCAAAACAGGTCACCTGCACCCATCCATCTTTTTATTGGATGCTGGTCACATAGGCACCTTCTCTCTAACATGTACCAAACTGCAGATTTCAGGAAGGAAATCAGGTGTTTAGCAAAAACCACATTGTTTGTACAAACAGTTTAGGCACAGTGACCACTCTTATCAGTTCTGGGAATGGGGGAAACCACCCAAAGTTAAAATTCTTAGATGCCAACCATGTTCTCAGCAGGTGTAAAGATCACAATTGCAGGTTTGCTGTATTACCTCTTTTCTGCACAAGTTTTTGCCATTATTGATCCAAAATAGTCTTTCAATCACTCATATTAATCACAACACTTTGCTAGCCAAAATAATTAACTAGGACATATGTGAGCAAGAACTCAATTATACACAAGCAATTTAGCAGATGAGCAAAGATCACAAACGCATAATATGTCAGTCACAGACATCCTTTTACACTTAACATGGCAAAAGTGAACATTTGTATGTATGCATGTATATGCATACTTATTTTCCCTAGTTCTGTCCACAGAAAGGGGCTAGAAGCAAACGCCTGAGTTGCAATGAGCTGAGATCTTGATTTCTGATACCATTCTCTGTTAAAAGGAACCAGGGTTCCTTGAATAAATGACTGATTCTATGTTATTTCAGCTGTAATAAGAGCCTGAAACATCTAGTTCCAGAAAATAAGGTAGTACTCAAGAAAGGCAAAGGAAACCAGCTTGAACTAGCCTTCACTGGCCAAATCTGGGACAACTTGAGCACCAAAACAATTAAGGCAGTAATGAATTATTAAAATATTGAAAAAAAAGTAGTGCATGAGTTCACATTGATAATTAGAAGTAAATAAATAAGCAAGGAAGAATAGAGGGCCCTTGCTTACAGCAGCCGAATGCTGGATGCAGACTGGTAAAAATGATGCTGGAAAATTACCATTTTTGCGGCCATAATTGTAAAAATTCTGGCAAGAATCATCCATGGATGATAAATATAAGGGGAAATTTTGAGAGGAACAGGATGTTTGCATAGTATTAAAGAATCTTCATAGATTGCTTGTTACAACTGGCAATTGCCAGGAAAAAATAATTATGTAGTAATAACTTTTGAATAATTATGTAATATATGGGAAACTCCTTGACTGAATGATCAAACTTAATGTAATGAATGAGGGGTAAGTGGCTATTGTGTGCCTCAGATTTGATCCCATGAGAAAGACACAACATAACATGATATTAGGGAGTGCATAACTGGAATTTAGTCACTAGGAAACATTCAACAAACCCCAAAATGAAGATATTAAAAATGAAAGGACTGCATTCTTCAAAAATGTTAATGTCATTAGGCAGTGGCAGTGGCTGACTGCCAAGGTAGGTGTGGCCCAGGGCCCTGCATCTTGGCAGCCTCTGCTTGAGTGCAGCCTGCCTCCTCTTCTCAAGAATTTGAGAAACTGCAGGAGATCTCCTGCACCTCCATGCAAACCTTTGAGGAGTGCCAGAGTAGCTCGTGGGAACTGGAAGGACAGAAGAGCAGAAGAAACTGAACAGAGATTTTGACGAAAAGTAACAAGAAGCAAATGAAATGCTGGCAGAGATGGAAGAGGAACTATTTATGTACCCCTATCTTTCCATAGCACTGTGGTGTCTAAGCTTCAAACCTACCAGAAGGACCTTGCTAAATGCCACTGGGAAGTGAGAAGCACATCTTTGACAGCCACACCTGGAGAAATATGACACATGTATAAAGTAGAGAATGAACATATGACTCAGCTACTGTCTCAAAGAGCATTGCCTTTGCAAGGCACTGACAGCCTGAACCAGGCCATCCAGAGTACTTATTCTCATAGGAAGGCCACAAAGCCTGGCCAGATTGGCTTAGAAATCATAGAAGAGCTAGGAGAGCAACATGATCTGTTGGAATGCACCAAGAATAGACTGGTAAACACATGTGAGAACTTGACCAAAAGTCAGAAGTTTCTTCAGTTAATATCCATAAAAGTGACAACCAACAAGCTGCTACTTTCCATTGTCATCTTACTGGAGCTAGCCATCCTGGCAGGTCTGGTTTATTAGAGATTCTTCCACAAGCATTTAACTTCCTTCAGGGAAGGATTTGTGGATAGAACTTCAACCCTGTGAATGGATGGTGTTAGAAATGTGGAATAAGCATATTGCAGCTGTGAGCTAATTGTTCAAGGATACACTCTGTAGCCGGACCATGGGAAGACAGAGGGAAGACAGAAAACCAGTTAAATGTGAAGGAACAGCAACAAGACCAATGTGATATACCAAGGTAATAAATGCTATTTATGACTTATTTAAATTAAAAAGTAATGTCATAAAAGACAGACTGAATACCTGTCCTACATTAAAAGAGAATAAAGAGACAAGAGAACTAAATACAACATATGATCCTTGATTGAATCCTATATGAGAGGGAAAATACTATAAAGGTCATTACTGGTTCAGTTTTTCAAAATTGTAATACAAGCAGTAGAGAGGATAAAAGTATTGCATCAATGTTAAATTCACTGAAGTTCATAACTATATCATCGGTTATGTAAAATAATAATGAGAAATGCACATTGAAATATTTAGGGGTATAGAAGTATAATGTATGAATTTTTTTCTCAAAAGATTGAGAAAAAGATTCAATCTTTTGAGAAAAAATGTGTGTATATAGAGAGCAAAATGGTAAAACAATATTAACAATAAGTGAATCTGACTAATGGGAATATGGATATCTACTTCTAATACACTTTTTCTGTAAGTTTCAGGTTGTTTTCACATAAAACAAATTTAAGGACACATATGTTAATATGATCTCAAGTTAGACCCATTCTATAACATATAAAAATGAGAAGCAAAGGTATACATAATACAAATATGTTAAGTGAGTCTTTTTTTCTATTTTACCTAAAACTGAAGTATCCAAAGCTTATCCATTAATTTTTCCCCCCAGAGTATCATCCTAATATGCCAGGTTACAGGTTTTATCCCCAGTTTGAACACATACAAGAAGCAACTAATGAATTCATAATATAAGTGGAAAAACAAATCTCTCTCTCTCCTCCTTCCCTCTCTATAAAATCAGTTAAAAAGAAAGAAACTTTTTTTAAATGGGAGAAAATATTTTCACATTTAACTGAAAAAAGTACAAGAATTTATATCAAGAATTTATTTTTAAAAATTTCTCAAAATCATGTAGAAAGATTAACAGCACAGTAGAAAATGCAACATAAAATTATCCAATGCTTAAAAACAGTATATAAAAAATTTAATAAATATATATAATAATGTTCTTAGGCATTTTAATAATTAGAATATCAAAATAGATAAAGATGAAATACCATCATGTATTAACCAGAATAGGTGAAATGAAGAAGTAAAGATTATCCAGTTAGGCTGTCATACTGAAGGAAAAAAAAAGAAAAAAAAGAGCTTCTCAGACAAAATAAAACAAACAAAAAAATCACAAGGTGTTCGTTACCACAAGACCAACATTGCAAGAAATGTTGTAAGGCGATGCTGTAAGAAGAAGAAATAGAGAGGAGCATAGGCATTAAGAATAAAAATGACAATAAATATAAGTGCCTATCAATAAAAATCTTAAATGTAAATGTTTTAAGTGTTCCAAAAAGAATGGATAAGAAAGCATGCCCCATGCCCTGGCCAGGGTAGCTCAGTTAGTTGGGTGCCATCCCACAAATCAAAATGTCACCAGTTTGATTCCCAGTCAAGGCACAATACCAGAGTTGCAGGTTGGTCACTGGTCAGTGCGCCTGCAGAAGACAACCAATCAATGTTCCTCTCTCACATCAATGTTTCTCTCACTCCCTTTCCATTTTTCTAAAATAAATAAAAATTTTGAAATGAGCCATGTATATGTTATCTACAAGAGACCCACCTCAGAATAAAAGATTAACACTGGCTGAAAGTAAAGGGATAGAAAAAATATTCCTTGCCAATGAAATGAAAAGCAGGCTGGGGTAGCAATACTTCTGACAAAATAGACTTCAAAACAAATGCCATAACAAGAGACATATAAGGTCACTGCATGATTCCAAAGGAATTGATCCAGCAAGAGGATATAACCGTGGTAAACATATATGCACCCAATATTGGAGCACTTAAATATACTTTTAAAAAACCTCTTGGTAGACTTTAAAGGAGAGATTGGCAGCAATACAGTCATAGTAGCGGACTTTAACACCCAACTAACCCTAACATATAGATCCTGTAGGCAAAAAAAAAATAAAGAAGGAAATGACAACTTTAAACAATAAACAACATACTAGATCAGAAGGATTTAACTTATTTTTATAGAACATTTTACCCCAAAGCAGGAGAATATACATTCTCAAGTGTGCATGGAATATTTTAAAAGATAGACCTCATATTAGGACACACACACAAAAAGTCTTAAATTCAAGAAGATCGAAATCATATCAAGCATCTTCTTGGATTGCAACAGCATGAAACTACGAATCAACTACATTAAAAAACTGAAAAACATACAAACACATGGAGGCTAAATAGCATGTTATTAAACAATGAATGAGTTACCAATGAGATCAAGAAATAGATAAAAAACTACCTGGAAACAGATGAAAATGAACACACAACAACCCAAAATCTATGGGACACAGGAAAAGCAGTCCTGAGAGGCAAGTTCATAGCATTAAAGGCCTACCTCAAGAAGAAAGAAAAATCGCAAATAAACTATCTAACCCAACACCTAAAAGTATTTAGAAAAACAAGGAAAGCACAGGTTAAGTAGAAGGAATAAAATAATAAATATCACAATGGAAATAAATTATATAGAGGCTAAAAAAGAAAACAATACAAAAGATCAAGGAAACCAAGAGACTGTTCTTTGAAAAGACAAACAATTGATGAACCTTTAGCCAGACTCATCAAGAAACAGAGGACCCAAATAAATACAATCAGAAATGAAAGAGGTGAAGTAACAACTAACATCACAGAAATACTAAGGATTATAAGAAAATACCGTGAACAACTAACTATATGCCAAAAAATTAGACCACCTGGGTGAAATGGACAAATTCTTAGAAACATACAATCTTCCAAAATTCAACCAGGAAGAATCAGAAAATCTGAATAGACTGATACTAACTAATGAAATTGAAACAGTAGTCAAAAAACTCCCAGCAAACAAAAGTCCTGGACCAGATGGCTTCAAAGGTGAATTTCACCAACCATTCAAAGAAGAACTAACACCACTTCTCCTCAAACTATTCCAAAAAATTCAAGAGTGGGGAAGACACCTAAGCAATTTTATAAGGCCAACATTATCCTAATTTTAAAACCAGATAAAGACACCACAAAAAGAAAAGAGAATTATAGGTCAATATTCCTGATGAACATAGATGCTAAGATCCTCAACATAATATTAGCAAATCAGATCTAGCAATACAATAAAAAGATCATACACCATGATCAAGTGAGATTTATCCCAGGGATGCAAATTTGGTACAATACTCACAAATCAATAAAGGTGATATATCACATAATCAAACTGAAGGAAAAAATTACATGATTATATCAATAGATGCAGAAAAAGCATTCAGAAAAAATCAGCACCCATTTATGATTTAAAAACTCAGCACAGTGGGAATAGAGGGATCATGCCTTTACACAAATAAAGACCATATATGAAAAACCTACAGTCAACACCATACTCAATAGGCAAATATGGAAAGCAC
Organism: Pteronotus mesoamericanus; assembly: GCF_021234165.1. Classification (NCBI taxonomy): domain Eukaryota; kingdom Metazoa; phylum Chordata; class Mammalia; order Chiroptera; family Mormoopidae; genus Pteronotus; species Pteronotus mesoamericanus. The sequence continues at coordinate 3,787,494 of NW_026555090.1, forward strand.
TTCTCATAAGATCAGGAACAAGGCAGGGATGTCCACTTTCACCACTCCTATTCAACATAGTACTGGACGTGCTAGCCACAGCAATCAAAGAGATGAAGTAAAATGCATCCAAGTTGGAAAGGAGGAAGTAAAACTGTCATTCACAGATGACATGATTCTGTACAAAGAAAACCCTAAAGACTCCACTACAATAGCAGGATAAATGAATTCAGTACAATAGCAGGATATAAAATTAATATCCAGAAATTTGTGGCACTTTTATACACCAATAATGAAGTCTCAGAAAGAGGAACCATGAAAACAATGCCACTTACCATTGCAATGAGGAAAACAAAAACAAAATATCTAGGAATAAAGTTAACCAAAGTGGCAAAAGGCCTGTACTTGGAAAACTATAGGACATTAAAGAAAGAAATAGAAAAAGACACAACTGGACGCATATACATGTCCATGATTGGAAGAATTAACATCATTAAAATGTCCATACTACCCAAAGCAGTCTACAGATTCAACACAATTCCTATTAAAATACTGGTGGCATATTTTATAGATCTATAACAAATATTCCAAAAATTTATATGAACCCCCCCCCCAAAAAAAGAAAAACAACAAACAAACCTCAAATAGCCTCAACAATCTTGAGAAAGAAGAACAAAGTTTGAGGGCTCACAATACCAGATATCAAAGTATACCACAAGGCCACTGTAATCAAAACAGGCTGGTACTGGCACAAAAACAGGCAAATAGATCAAAGAAGAGAACAGAGGACCCAGAAATCAACCCATATCTTTATGGTCAATTAATATTTGACAAAAGAGGAGAGAGGACATGATGGAGTAAAATCAGTCTCTTCAATAAATGGCATTGGGAAAATTGTACTGGTACATGCAAAAAAAAAAAAAAAATGAAAGTAGGCCACCAATTTACACCATACACAAGAATAAACTCAAAATGGCTAAAGACTTAAATGTAAGTCACAAAACCATAAAAATCCTAGAAGAAAACTTAAGCAGTAAAATCTCAGACATCTCACATAGCAGTATTTTTGCCGATATATCTCCTTGGGCAAAGGAAACAGAAAAAAATAAACAAATGGGACTACATCAAATTAAAAAGCTTCTCCACAGCAAAAAAACCAAACCAAAACAAACAAACAAAAAAAACATGAAAAGTAAAAAGAGACCCCACTGTATGGCAGAACATATTCACCAATGATACATCTAATAGCGGTTAATTTCCAAAATATATAAAGAACTTACACAACTCAACACCAGGAAGATGAACAACCCAGTTAAAAATGGGCAAAGGACCTGAATAGACACTTCTCCAAAGAGGACATACAAATGGCCAATAGACATGAAAAAATGCTCAACATCACATCATCAGAGAGCTGCAAATTAATATCACACTGGCCAGATTGGCTCCCATCAATAAATCAACAAGCTAGTGCTGGCAAGGATGTGGAAAAAAGGGAACCCTGATGCATCATTGGTGGGAATGCAGGTTGGTGCAGCCACTGTGGAAAACAGAATGGAGTTTTGTCAAAAAAACTAAAAACAGAACTGCCATTTGGCCCAGTGATCCCACTTCTGGGAATATATCCTAAGGATCCTGAAATACCAGTCAGAAAGAATATATGTACTCTATGCTCATAGCAGAGTTATTTATGATAGTCAAGATCTGTAAACAGCCTAAGTGTCAATCAATAGATGAGTGGATAGAAAAGATATTGTGCCTTTACACAATGGGATACCATGTGGCTATAAAAAAGACAGAACTCTTATCCTTTGCAACAGCATGGATAGACCTAGAATATATTATGCTAAGTGAAATAAGCTGGCCAGAGAAAGACTAATACCATTTTATCTCACTTACATGTGAAATCTTATGAAAAACATAAGCTGACAAACAAAATAATCTCACAAACAAAATAAGGCAAGAGGCATGGATAAATGGAACATCCTGACAGATTTCAGAGGAGAGGGTATAGGGGGACTGGAAGAAATTAGCCAAAGAACATATATGCATGTATGCCTGACCCATGGACACAGACAAATGAAGTGGTGGGTAGAGGAGGGCCAAGAGGAGGAAAATTGTAGGACATCTGTAATGTTGTCAACAATAAAAATAAAATAGGGATAAAAATTAAAAAATAAAATGAGAAACTAATCTCACTTTACTTTTAAGTAATTCCCAGTATAGTACAGAAGGAATAACTATGACTATCACGGTTTCTACTGTGGACAGCAAGACAAGAAGAGAAGTATTAATGATAACTCTCTTAAACTGGTGGTTGAATTGCGTATTGGCCAAACATTTTGGAAAACTTTTTAGTGACATGTTTTAAATTTGAACATTTGCAGTCATGACAAAGCTATTTTATCTGTAGGTCCATACTTAACTAAAATATCTGTGTATGGGAACCAAAATAAACTAACCAGAAGGGTCATAATTGCATTATCACTAATAGCCCCAAACTGGAAATAAACCAAATGTCCATCAACAGCAGAATTGACCAATGTGGTATATTCATACAAAGAGTACTGCAGAGCAGCAAAAATGAATGAATTTCTCCATGATGGTGCAGTTACCAGATGGATGAATGTCACAGATATAATGCCAAGGGAAAAAAGTGAAATATATTATAATTCCTAGTGTATGGTTCTAAATACACAGATGTTGGGAACCATCCTGCCTGGTTTGAGGAACTGTAGCCTTGCCGACAGGCAAGAGGGCCCCTGGGCTGGAGCTAAGCAAGGAGTCCTTGGGTAAATAGCCACTGAGGAGACAAAACCTGTCCCCCGGGCTGGGGCGCAACCCCTGCCTCCCTCACATCACCCTGCTTGGCCCCAGAGGATGGCTGGTTAGTCAATGACGGGTAAGACCCCTCGATGGCAGGGGCAACCTAAGACAGACAAGTCATGTGGGGGCCATCAGGGAACGACTTGGGGCACAGAAAAGGAGCAAAAGACCCTCATCCCTCAGCTTGTCATGGCTGGAGTCCTCATTCTATCTGAAAGAAGTCTCCTTATCTCTTGGCTGCTCCGCTCAGCTGCTTGGTGGATCAATGAAACAATCTAAAGGCAAGTACAACCCTAAACTGGATCGGGCCGTTCCTGAGAAAATTAGGCCTGGAAAAGGAATGCGTTAAATCCTATGAAACTTTGCTAAGAATGCCTTCAAGTTACTGAATACTGATGTTGGGGGCCACTTTGTGAGGCATTGGGAACTGTAGCCCTGCAAAAGAATACATTGTATCCACTGAGGCTTGCTCTGTTTAGCACTGCCCTGACAAGGAAAACCCAGGTGTTTTACTTCACAACGAGATAATTTCTGAGCCCCCAAAACTGTGCCTTAACCAACATCTGGCGCCAACTTGTCTGACAGACCTTGATTTAAGACAAACCTCTGTATTTCTTCAGTTAATTATCTATAGCCTTTTGATGTAGATTGATATGCTTCGTGTGCATGCTGTATACCCTTGCTCATATCGTTCCCAATAAAAGCCAGTTCTAGGGTAAGGCTTGGGGCATTCTCCACTAGAGGGAATCACTAATCCCTTCTCCTGACAGGGAAATTGTGTCTGGTACGGTTTATTTCCCCATCCGCAGCCACCCAGAGCACCTCTGCGGGACAGAGCCCCTCCTCCTTCATGCAAATTTACATATAACAGGTGATAGTACTTGGCATTGTTAAAAACTAGATTGTTAACTTTGGTAGGATGAAATGGGGAGTGTTGGGGGACTATCGGGAGTTGAGCTTGTGTCTTGCTAGTTTTGTTTTATTTGATTTTCTTTAACTGTATTATAGTTAAAAGGGTGTATTAAGCCCTGGCTGGTGTGGTTCAGTGGATTGAGCACTGACCTTTGAACCAGAAGTTCCCTGGTTTGATCAGGGCACATGTCTGGGTTGCAGGCCAGGTCCCCAGCTAGGGGAATGTGAGAGGCAAAAATCATACATTGATATATCTCTTTTTCTCTTTCTCCCTCCCTTCCCCGTTTTCTGAAAAAAAAAAAAAAAAGGGAAATAAATAAAATATTTTTAAAGGAAGTGTGTACTCACTTTGTGACAAATCATTGAATAATAGAGTTGTGATTTCTGTGCTTTTCGGTGTGTATGTTTTACTTTCTGGTGTGTATGTTTAAATGCAGTTGAACATGTTTTTGCTATTAAAACAAATAATGGAAATTATAGTAAGACTTTGCAATCTTAATATTATTTCCACCTCATGAAAAATAGTCACCCAAAAATGCAAACTTAAGCACTTCAACTATAGAGCTTGTATTTGCAAATATATTTAATTTTTGTAGATCTGCAACTATCTGATTTAATGTCATACAGTCAGCTGAATCTGTAATCTATTAGGTGAAAGCTGAACTAGTTATCTGTACCTATCAAACTTCTTTTATGAAGAGTCTAATTCATGACAGTTGATAGAAACTTCAGAAAAGTCATTTCTTCATCTAAGTAAACATCACATATCTTAGAAGCACAGGCTGTTGAACTCCCACTTTAAGTGTTTCGTTCATTACTTTCTATGATCTTCGTATCAAAAAAGAATTTTATGTTCCAGTATTGCAAAGACGGAATAAGTATGACTGTCATGGTCACCCCTGTGGCCATCGAAACAAGACACGTGATTCCCAAGATCCCAGCAATAAGTCTTCCTGGATGTAATGGGAGGGAAATCCGCCATCAACCAAAAAGTCATGGATCCTTTCCTTGAGGAGGCTGGGTTACTGTCTGAAAAGAGACCTTCCCTGGGAGTTGTGGGGGCTGAGTAACAATCTCTGCAAAGCTGTCTCTGTGTCTGATGCTTGAAGTCTGCAGGCAGTAAACAAAGGAAGATCACAAACAGGCTGGGATCCGATGAGCAGGAGCTAGGACCTCATGAAGGCAGACTGAAACCTGTGTCCATTCTTGATGCCTCTGCCCTTGGTGACTGAGGTGTCCTGCAGAAGCCAGGACCCTTTGTTATGGAGCTAAACAAACAGTTGTAATTGGGGAATCAGAGAAACTAAAAGAAAAATTCAGGGGAAGGCAAAGCAAGTAAGTCCAGCTTCTGCTTCATGCCAGTGAGGTATCAGCAGATCAGCAACAATTGGGTGTATATGTATGCTATTGCTACAAAATATAATTACTTGATTTTAGTATCAGTTCTAGGGTTTTTTTTTACCCTCACCTGAGGACATATATATTGATTTTAGAGACATAGGAGAAAGGAGAGAGAAAAACATGAACGTGAGAGAGAAACATACACTATTTGCCTGCCGTACGTGCCCCAACCAGGGATCAAAACCTGACTGAGGATCCAACTGCAACCTTTTGCTGTACAGGACGACGCTTCAGCCAACTTAGCCACCTGGCCAGAGCTATCAGTTCCAGGTCTTAAAGTTAACTAAGATCTTTTGGAAATTATGTACTGTGTATACACTAAAGAGCAACACAACTGTTGATATCAAAAAGACTAATCCAATGCAATTAAATCCATATTTAACATTAAATACAATGTTAAATTTTTAATACTCTTAAAGGTAAGGAATTAATATAATTTAGCTGATAAGTAAAACTAGAAGCTTAGATTAACTAAGACCTCACTGAAGAGTGGGAATCATAGCCAGGAGAACCCACGATGTGCTTAGAGGGTTGGAATTTTCAGTCCATCTTGATTACAGACACTTGAATCCTCATATAAAAATACCCCTAAACTAGTGTTTCTATGAGAAGTTTTAGTTTTATTTTCCTTAAAAGGAAATGCAGCCCTTTGCTGTATTCAAAATACTAGTTTAGTCTCTTTCTTCTCAGGGAATCTGAGAATTTCCTTGTATTAGATTTATAAATACCATTTTCCAGAAATTAATCAGAACTTTTTTACCTTAAGAGTCTGTATAACCAAATTTATTAATCCCTTCCAACTGTAGGAAAATACTTGAAAAACACACACTGAGGTAAAGGTAAATACTATGTCTCATTTACAGACAGATACCCAGAGAGCTTGCTGCTTCATTTCACCAGCCTTAACCACAAGTCAAAGTAAACAATACAAAAGCTCACCTGTGCAGGTTTATAGGACTGGTCTCCTTTTTGGTGGATCCAAGACATTTTCTGGAGTTGTATGAAGTAACATTAAAAAAAAGCAACAGAGTTTTTACCTTCTGCAACACACATCAGAGAATATATTGATTTCCATTATGTACCCAACAGAGATCTGATCTGAGGAAATTTCTAAAACAGAAAAAAAACCAAAACAAAACCCAACCCTGGGGGGGCAAGAATGGGAAAACTTATAAATACTGCTATTATTAGTCCATTATAGAAAAATCCTAGGAATGTGAACACTTGTTAAAAAGGTACTAGCAAGACAGCAAGTGGTGTCATCTGATGTAAAGGTGAATTTTATACAAGAAAAGAAGCTTCAGATGGAAGTTTACCTTCATGTTACTACAGAGCCTACAAGAAAAAGTCCACATATGAATACACACAGAATGAAGATCAAAAAGAATTCTGACTTAATGACTCATCTGAGAAGTTACTTATGATAGTTTTAATTAATGTTAAACTTAGACCAGCTGTAACACTTTATTTCAAATAAGAACATTTATATTAGAAACTGTAATGGTTAATTTTGTGTGTCAGTTTACTGGGCCATGGGGTGTCCAGACTTCTGGTAAAACATTATTCTGGATGTGTCTGGGAGGATGTTTCTGGATACAATCAAAACCTGAATCCATAGACTGAGAAAAGCAGATTGCCCTCCCTAACGTGAGTAGGCCCCATTCGATCCACTGAAGAGCTGAACAGAACAGTAAGGCTGAATTACAAACCCCTCCTCCCTGACTGAGCTGGGACATTGGTCTTCTCTGGCCTTGAAACCGGGACTGAAACATCACATCTTCCTGGGTCTCAAGCCTGCCGCTTCCAGGCTTGATACTCAAACCACTGGCTCTCCTGGCACTTTGGCCTTCAGACTTGGACTGGGACTCCAACCCGCCAACTAGATTTTAGGCTTTCTCAGCCTCCATAATTGTATCAGCCAATCCCTTATAAAGCCTCTCTCTCTTACCCTTGCCCCTCACCACATGCCTGTGTGTGCGTATGTTCCTACTGGAACTTTTCCACACCCTATTGTTTGTGTTTCTCTAGAGAACCCTGATAAATACAGAAACCGTATGTTTGATATATGTATTTCTACATATAAAGTAAAAAAAATTGTGAACAAAATCTGTGCAAATATAATAAATGTGAAAAACTTTTCTGTGATTCCAGAACCCTACCATACAACACATTTTGTAGGGTACCCATCTCAGAATGTAGCATATTGTTCATAGTCTATCCAGTAGGTACATTCATATAAAAACAAGTTCCTCCCCCCCAGATGATAATATCATTGACTGGAATTAATAAAATGGAGTAAACATGTGTGTTAGAGGCAGGCACTAAGTTCAAGTTGGGACAGCTTCAATTTGAGGTGTTCAGAAGGACCTTGGGCATGTTAGGTACCTGCCTCTCTGTTACACCTCTTCTGAAAAAAATGGAATAAAATGATACACATACTTCGCAGGTTGTGAGAATTAAATGACTGAATGTGTATAAATTGCTTAGAACTGTGTCTGGTCCATGATAAATTCTGTACATGTCAATCATTATTATTATGTACATAGAGTTCACAAGTTTAGTTTGAACTATTAATAGATAGCATTTAGGAGTCATCAACCTATTGTGGAATGGGTCATCACACTCACAAGCAATGTATGAGAATGTTTGTTTCCTCACATTTCTGCTATTGGCAGACTTTTTTATTTTATCATTCTTTAATTAATCAATTATTAATGAAATTTATAGTTCATTTTCATCTCACTTATGTTTGATAATATTTTTTATATTTATTGGGCATTGTGTTTCCTGTTCTGAAATTGTATTATTTTTCCCACTTTCTTATTAAATTTTGTACAAGATACAAATAATGCATAAATCAGTTTTCAATTAAATAAAAAACAAACCCCATGCATTATAGATAAAGCTAAAAAATCCTTTGTTCACAACCCTTAATATCACTGCCTCTTCTTTCCTCATTGATAAGACTGTTTTCACTGGAATATATATTTTTAGAATTTTCAAAAATAGTTTTACTGGCTGAATCTCACTGATCCATGATAGCACTGAGGAAAGACAATTGGAAATGAACCTCATGATGTTCAGCAGGAAGTGCACAGTAGCACCTAGGAAGTATTCTTGTCTAAAAAAACTGAACTGGGTCTAATCAAGCCTCTAGAATAATTACAAGTTTACAGGAAATATTGGAAAACAAAGGAACAGATAAAATAATAAGAAAAAGTAATATCAACCAAATCAGAATTTGGGACATTCTACTGTACAAATGGCTATCTCTCTAACAAATTGATGTCAAAGAGGGAAGAAAGGGAGAGGGAGTGATTACAGAAGAAATGAGACTTAAGAGGCATAAAAACCAAACTCACTGTGTGAACTTTGTTTGGATTTGAATAATCAACTATAAAAAAGATAGCTTTGAGACAACCTGGAAAAGATACTAAGATAGTTAAAACAATGATATTGGTGATACTAGTGATATTAATGATATTAAATGATATTAATGATATTTTGGCCCTGGCTGGTATGGCTCAGTTGGTTGGAGAGTCATCCCATGAAGTGAAAGTTCATGGGTTTGATTCCCAGTCAGGGCACATGCCTGAGTTAGGGGTTTGGTCTCCAGTTGAGGCATGTATGGGAGATAACCAATCAATGTTTCTCTCCCACTGATGTTTCTCTCTCTCTCTGGAGCTAAAAAAAACAAAACAAAACAACACAAGGTAAGAAAAAGAATTATTGTTGTTAGGTATGCTAATGGCGTGGTGATTATATTTAAAAGCTTTAAATCCTTAAAAATTCATTCTCAGTCATTTACAAGTGAAATGATAGAATGTCTTACAAAAAATAATGGGAAAACAGAATGTTATTGTTGAAGCTGGAATATGGGTAGGTACATGGAGGTTAATTAAATTATTTACTCAACTCTTGTATAAAATTAAACTTTTCTATGATAAAAAGTTTTAAAAATATTTGACAACTCCACAAAACAGGTAATATTGTACAGTAAATAGAGGTATTTTTACAAAATGGTATTATACTGTATCAAATGTATAATTTGTTTTTCTTTTCAATGTATTTTCAGATCTATTCATGTTACAACATATAATTTTAGTTTATTTCTTTTAGGTGCAGTGTGGTATTTCATTGTTGATTATATCACTTTTATTAATTCACTCACCTATTGACAGACATCAAGGGTGTTTCCACTTTTCCCCTGGTACAAACGAAGCTGCAATGAACACTGGATAATGTCTCTGTGGAGATAATGGGTTTCTAGACATAGAATTGAAAATTCATAGTGTATATACCTATGTTTGGTTTTAATAAATATTACCAAATTTCCCCTAAACTGACTAGCCAATTTACAGAATGAGCAGCTACCTATTCCTTTGTTAAATCTGTTGTTACCAAACTTTCTAATTTTGCCAGTGAATAAAATTTTGTTTTTTGTATGTATCTGATTATTAATGATGTTGAACATCTTCTTAAGATGTTTATCGCTTATTATTATTTCCTGTTATGAATTTAAATAGTTAAACATAGCTCCTTTCTTATCTCCCCAGAACTTTAATGGTAGCTGCAGAAATTGTCTATCAGCCAAAAACATAAACAAAAAATTTGGAATGGCAATGGTACTATCAGATATTGTAGAATTTAAGACAATATACTAAATTAAAAGGCACCTACTAATAGAATATATAATCAATAGTGAAGATAATTATACTCTTAGATGTACTGAATAACTTCAAAATGTATAAAGCAAAAGTTGTCTGACATACAAAGAAAATAGAAAGGCATAGTTATTGTGGGAGACTAATTATCTTTTATTTATCTATAACATAAGTTAGATTTTTTAAATAAGGCCAAACTTGTAAATATAAATGTATATCTTGAATTATGTAATATGTGGACAAGAATACATTTTATTTTTGAGCACTCATGAACATACATGAAATTTATTACATATTTAGCCCAAAGTTTTAGTAAGCTATACACATTAGAAGTTATGTGTGTGAATAGGTGCATCCTTGTTATTTTAAATAATTATACATTGCATCATATGGTTGTAACATAAGTTATTCATCCATTCCCCTTTGGTGGATGATATACTTGCTTTTGCACACAGTACTACAGCAAGAACTCTTGCATAAATATTTTACTCATGTTAATGTCATATGGATCATAAGAAATTCAGTTAAAGATTTTGATAGATTCTTCAAGAATGCCTTTCAAAAGATAGTACAACTTACATTCTTACCATTAGTGAATATAAATTGTAAATTACTATTTTATCTTCTCCTTTCCTTCTCAACCAACCTTTAAAAAGATGTCTATCCTTCCTTATTCCCATTCATTCCTCTACCATCTGCAAATTTGTTTTCTAGTCCCACCACACCACCAAAATTACCCACCTAAGTCAACAGCCATCCCTTTTTTATGAAAGCCAATGGAAGCCTTCCAGTTCTTATTTTATTCAGTCTCGACATCAGACACCATCAGTGACACCAAACCTGAAATGCTCTGTCTGTGCTCTTGCCTTACCACCGTCAAGTTTTACCCCTTGCCCGGCTCAGCCTTGCCGGCTTCCCTCGGTCAGACTGTGCTTCTGCCCGCCTCATCACTAAACTGCAAGTTCCGTAACGGCAGATCATGGCGTATCCCCAGCGCTTTGCACTGTGTTTGGCACATTGTAGGACTCAATAAATATATGTGGAATTACTTAATGGATCATGTCTTTTTTAAAGTAATTTTTATTTGCACTGAATAACATACACATAATTGAAAACTAAAATAGTGCTAAAAGGCTTATATATCAAAAAACAATTCTTCTGCACACTATAATCAAATACTTTTCTGCTCCTTCAGCTTTTTAAAAAAATTATATCTGTATTTCTAGCTAATACACTTACGCCATTCTTTCTTAATATATGAGTTTTAGACTTCTTATAGTACTTCACTTAATACAGTGACTAAAAATTATTGATAGTATGTGTATATGTAAGTGTAAATCAAAATTATTTTAGACTGTATTAAGGAATAAAAAGCATCTATTTGAGTAATATATATTTATTAATATGTATATATTAATAAAAGTAAAGTATCAAGAGAAAGATGAACCTGAGAGAATTAGTAAGCATTGATAGCAGTTATATGCCAGGACCTCATGGCCTACAAACTGAGTTATAACAGAGAACAGGGGACAGGACACAAAACCTAGGGCTTAAAAGACCTCCATAAAAAGCCAAGAACCCCTGGAGAGCAGCCCACCCAGTGATGAACCACAGAGGAGAAAAAGAAAGCACTTCCCAGAGATAGGCCATGGTGACACTAATTGTCTCTGTCTCTGATGATGTTTCTACAAATGTAATTATCTTGAAAGTTTTGTGTGTCTCCTCTGAGTTGCACTGGGATTCACATTAGACAATAGCCACATCCACAAATCTCTTCAAGGTAAGGCCTTCTCTACCATGGGCATCTACTGAAATTGTTGAGAGACAACATCCTTAAAACTTACTAGAAGTCCTGTTGTTTGACTGACGGAGTCTCTGAAGTACTAGCTTTAGAGCTCTCTGAGGTCTTAGTAAAGGGTCTTCCAGCAACCCCTAGGTTTTATCTTTAGGCTGTGCTTTCCTGAGAGTGTCCTGGACTTTATCTTCATCCAGAATTCTTTCCTTAATATTAATATCATTTGCTGCATGGGAAAGCTGGTAGTTTCAAAACTTTCCATTCTGGCTCCTTCATATCTAGCATCTTTCCTTAAGTTTATCTCTCTCTTTGCATTTTAGTATAAGTAATAAGAAGAAACCAAGAGACATTTCAATATTCTGCCTGGAAATTCTTTTCTAGATCACGAAGTTGATTAGATACATATTTTACTTGCCACATTACTGCAAGGAAAAGTGTTATTAAACTTTTTGCCACTACCTAACAAGGGTCTCCTTTCTACAAGTTTTCAAAAACATTTTCCTCACTTCTCTTTGAGCGCCATCAGCAGTCTCCTCAAAGGCTGTGCTACTCCTATTAATTACTCTGCAAGATGACCTCAAACTTTCACTGACTGTCCCCTCAAAATCCTTACAACTCCACCTACAACCTGGTTCCAAGACCACTCCCACAAATCAGTAAGAAAAAGACACGGAATCCAATAGAAAAAAAAGCAAAGCACATGGGAATTTCACTGAAGAGGAAGCACAAACGTTCATAGCAGCTATATTTGTAATGTTAGAGGCCTGGAAAAAAGTCAACTGTCATCAATAGTGGAATAAATAAGTGTATTACAGTATATTCATAAAATGTAATGCAGTTGAGGAGTAAAAATTAATTTATAATCAGTTTCATGCATCAACATGAATGAATCTAAAAACCAGAATATTTACCAAAGCAAAAACATATACAATATAATCTATTTAGATAATATTCAAAAAGAAGCAGAATTAATCAGTGTATTGTTTAGAGATACATATACATTTGGTTAAACTATAAAAAAGGAAGGAAATATTTAATACAGCATTTAATATAGGTTATTATTCCTGCAAGGATAAGCTTCAGGAAAGACACACAGAAGATATCAAAGGTATTGGCAATGTTTTATTTCTTAAGCTGAGTGGTGGTACACAGTTTTTCAATTTATAGGGCTTTTTGTATAGACATTCTTATAAGTATTGTGTGTGTGTGTATATATATATATATGTTTTAAAATTCTTTAAGAACTCTCTAATGAAGGAAGAAACTTATGCTTCTTGGTTTCAGATTGTAAACCAATGGTTAAATGTTACTTGGAGACAGGTTTGTATTTAAATTGTAAAAATGTATGATAAATTATAAAAAGCTTCTGAAAATGGAGTAGGTTGCCTTGTAAAATAATGTTTTAATTCTTGGAGCAGTTCAGGCAGAGATTATATGACTACTTCTGAAAATATTGAAATACCTCTTAGGAGTTAGACTGGATGACACGCAAACCTTCGAAATTAAGGATTTTCTGTTTACATGAATCTCCTTGCCATTAGTATACGTATTGTTTTCCTAATAGGCTCTGTAATGGATAATTTTGTATTATCCCATGTGCCTGATGTTCAGTGACAGTCAGGGACGTAGCAGGAGACGTCACTGGGTGAACGGGAGTTGGTGGGCCCTGCACAAAGGAATCTGCACGGGGCTGCAGCGCTGCAGCGCTGGAGAACTGAGGGCCCGGGTCTCGCCGGGGAAAAGCTGCTTCTCTTCTGTGACTCTCCAGCTTTCTTTTGGATCAAATGGAGTTGAGGGTTCAGGGATTTATGATTTCCTATGAACGCTTCATGGACTAATTATATCCCCATATTCAAGAAAAAACTGCTCTTTGTAGAGTGAAAAATGTATATTTTCATCGACCTGTCTTGAAAGCTGCGCCTGAGCATGGCTCCTAGGTATTCTGGAATCATGCAGCTCTCCCCTTCAGCCACACCTTCCAAAAGACTGCTGACCTTCATTGAATTCTGGAATGACTTTTGTCCCCACCACAGGGAAGTCCCATTTTCTTTTTGCAGCTTCCAACCCAGACAGGATTTCCCAGTCGGAGGAAGGAAAAGAACCTTGGATGGGGATAGGACAGATTTTAAGAAATTTCTCTCCAGGTAAGTAAATAAGAACCAAGATGTTAAGATTCATTTCAAGTACACCTTTACTTGGTGTTTTTAAGTTACCTTTTGAAATTTTTTATAAGAGTTAACTCTTATAAAAGCTATTTCATAAGAAAAAGGTATGTCTCTTTACATTTGACATGCTTTACTTGTCGTCTGTGTCTCATTTCATCCTGTGCTATTCTCTCGTCTTTGATTCCAGTCAGAATCCTTAGTCTGATGCTATTCTTGGGGCAATTTCCCTTCTGCATTTAGACATGCATATACATTTTGTGAATTTTTAAATTTAATCTTTTTCTAATTGATCTGACTTTTCTTGCTATTTTTAAAATTTCTTTTAAAGTCCAAGTTCTTAGGCTTGTAATTTATATCCACATTTATGGTGATTATGTTTCTATCCATTTTCTTGACCTGCATTTAATTTTTCCTTGCAACCGTTAATAACTTCTGTCTTAAATGTCATCACTTTTCAACCAGAAGCTATTAACATTTTCTCTTTCAACTTTTCATACCCTGTGTTTTACTTCATCTTTTTTTAAAAATCCTTACATAAGGATATATTTATTGATTTTAGAAATAGGGGAAAAGAGAGAGATAGGGAGAGAGAGACCGATGTGAGAGAGAAAGATTAATTGCTTGCCTCCCATACACACCATGACTAGGTATCAAATCTGCTGCAAGCCAGGTATGTGCCCTGACCGAGGATCAAACCCACAACTTTTTGGTGTATGGGACAATGCTCTAACCAACTGAGCCACTGGACCAGGGCTGCCCCTGCATTTTTTAACTACTTTCTTCTGATTATACAAATGCAAATAATAAACTTTTAAAATAATTTATAATTCCTCAGCTCAACAATCACCTACTTATCAAAGTATGATGTGTATATTTCCATACTTTTTCTATGCACAAATAACAGACATCGCTGATAATATATACTTTATAGATATAGATAAGTTTCTATTTAATAGAAGGTAGTACAAAGTATAGGAGCATATTTTTCTTCTTGAATTTTCTTTTTTTTAACTTTATACAATAGTTTCCTGTGTAATTAAATATTTTTTCTGTTATTTTAAAAAGTTATAAAAACTTCATACGTACTATTCTCTAATTGTTAAACATTTAAATTATATATACCTTAAGACACTGTACTCTTCCTACTCATTTTTTCTTCTAAGCGTTTTTTCCTCTTCCTGGCTCTTTCTTACATATGGTTCCTAAGCCCACTGACCACTCATTCTTCTGTCACAATAGTAATAATATTAATAAAAACTCAAATAGCAATTTATGTGTTATTAACTTTTAATTCTCATAACTCTTTTACTGTATTTTATTTTATAGACAAGAAAACTGTGACATGGAAAATTAATTTGCCTAATTAGAGGGTAGATGGTATTTAAACCCAGGCAATTTGGACCTAGAGTTCATACTCTTTAAAAAAATTTACTTATTTATTTTAGAGAGAGGCAGCGGTCGGGGGGAGAGAGAGGGAAATACCAGTTGGCTGTTTGACTTATTTATGCATTCATTGGTTGATTCTTGTACCTGCCCTAACTGGGGATCAAATCCACAACCTTGGTATATCAGGATGATGTTCTAACCAACTGAGCTCCCAGCCAGGGCTAGAGTTCATACTCTTGCCAGCCATATCACACGGCTTTTCTAGAGACATTCACTGAGGCCATTTACTCAGAAAGTTTTAATTACAGTTTCTGTGTTGAAAATATCAAAGTTTAGTTCTTTTCTCTTTGCCCCAATTACATTTTCTATTGAGCACCCCTTTTTTATTTCTAACTGTTCCTTCAAACTCAAAATACTTAAATATGGTTTTATTAAATATAACCTCTGCTTTCATTTGTTCTCCCTCCCACTTTGGGTTAAAGAAAAAACAAAGAAAACAGGAAATACATGGCTCCAAACTTGATATTTCCTTTTATCAGAGGAACCATCTTGTCCTACTCTCTAAAACTAAAAATCATGATGTACTTTCCAATCCCATTTCATTCCTCTCCTGAATTTACTCTGTTAGTCAACTTCTTTGTATTCTTTTAAACATGTTTCTTGGATTCTTCCTTATTCATATTTCTACTTCCATTACTCCAGGCCTTATTTCTTTATGCCTGCCACTCCACATTCTCTTATCCTCCTTTAATTTTCTCCATAACCCTTATCACCTTCTGTCACCTGCTAAGAGGTTTTTGCCCCACCTCAGTACAGAAATCAGAAGAGGAAGCAGAGCAGATTCAAAAGGTTTACTGAAAACATGCTGGAGGAAAAGGAGGAAGGGATGGAGCTTGATCTTTCAAGGGAGTACACTCCAACAGAGATTCTGTTGTTGGGAAGCGCCCCGCCTGGTTTTAGGAGCTGTAACCCAGCCCATAGGCTGGAGGGCCCCAAGGCTGGAAATAATCCTTGGGATGGTCCTGGCCAATGACGGGTAAGTCCCCTTGGGGGAGGGGCAACCTAAGACAGGCCTTGGCCGATAAGGGCAGCAGATAAGAAATTGGGGGACACTAAGAAGGGGCAAAGAGGTCCCTGCACCTCTCAGCTTGGCTTGGACACGGCCAGAGTCCTCATTACAGCCGAGAAGCAGTCTCCTTATCCCTTGGTGGTTCCCTCCCCCTGCCTGGCTAACAGTGCAGGAAAAACAGCCCTAGATCAGATCTGGCAGTCGCCAGGATAATCAGGCCTAAAAGTAAATTCTTTAGAGTGTGCTCTGTTCCTCCCTCACATCTCTGGCCAGCTCATGCTGCGAAGGACCTTCACATTGTTTGCACCCTTTGCCCTTTATCATTAAGGCTCTTGCCCTTGTCTTCATTCTCTTTTCTTTAGACTGGTCTCCTCTTGGACCCGTGTAAATCAGTGAATTCCTGTCACTTGTTTTCTTAAAGGTATCTATTCTCTGTGAAACTTAACATGCTAATGTAACGAGTGTACACATGCATTCCTGTTACCTAGCCCGCTGATAAGATTCTCAATAAAAGCCATTTCAGAGAAGGGCTCGGGGCCTTCCCCACTAGGGGGATGTGCCCCGTCTGCTCTCCTGGCGAACAGAGAAGTGTTTTCAACGTTTTGTGTTTATTCCCCCATCATCCGTGACAACCCCAGGACGGGCTCTGTGGATTTCAGAGCCCTGCTCCCACCTCAGCTGGCCCCAGCCAGTTTCCCTCAGGTTTTGGGGAGCATTGCGCTCTCTGTAGCACTCCCCTGCGGCGGTGCACCCCTATAGCTGCCACGCAGTGTGACACTCTGTCTCCCCGAATTGCTTCTGGGGTCTGGCCTCTACAGCACCGGGTTACTTTGTGCAGGTGCTGAGTGGATCTCTTCATCCTTCTTCTCCTTGTGCACAGGCATGGCAGGCACAGGTGTAGATGTATTGGTATGAGAAGGACCGGAAGGGAAACCTTAATCTTACCTAGATGAGGCTCAAGAATCAAATTTACCACACTGTTTTCCATGCCTATGAGTCCTGTTTCCTTTTTGTTGAATGCCTCCACCTCCAAACCCTCCCATAATTGTCATCCTGCTCTCTATGAATCTGTCTGTCTCTGTTTGGCTTCTTAGTTCAGTTTGTTCATTAGATTCCACATATGAGTGAGATCATATGGTATTTGTTTTTCTTTAACTGGCTTATTTCACTCAGCATAATGTTCTCCAGGTCCATCCATGCTGTCACAAAGGGCAAGATTTTCTTCTCTTTTATAGCTGAGTAGTATTCCATTGTGTAAATGTCCCATAGTTGTTTTATCCACTCATTTACTGATGGACACTTTGGCTGATTCCATATCCTGCTGATTGTAAATAATGCAGCAATGAACATAGGGGTGCTTACATTCTTTTGAATTAATGTTTTGAGTTTCTTTGGATATATTCCCAGAAGTGGTATTGCTGGGTCATGAAGCAATTCTATTTTCAATTTTTTGAGGGAACTCCATACTGTTTTCCATGGTGGCTGCACCAGTCTGCATTCTTAACAACACTGCATGAGGGTTCCCTTTTCTCCACATCGTTGCCAGCACTTTTTTTTGGTTGATTTATTGATGGTAGCCATTTGGATTTATGTGACATGATGTCTCATTGTGGTTTTAATCTGCATTCTCTGGTGATTAGTGATGTTGAGCATCTTTTCATATATCTGTTGGCTATCTGTATGTCTTCTTTGGAGAAGTGTCTATTCAAATCCTGTGCTCATTTTTTTATTGGACTTTTTTTGTTTTGTTTTGAGTCTTATAACTTCTTTATAAACTTTGGATATTAACTTTTTGTCAGATATTTTAGCAAATATATTCTCTCATTCTGTGGGTTGTCTTTTTATTTTGTTGATGATTTCCTTTGTTGTGCAAAAGCTTTTTAGTTTGATGTAGTCCCATTTGTTTATTTTTTTCTTCTTTTTTTCTTGCTTGAGGAGATATGTCAGATAAAATATTGCTATGAACAAGATTTTACTGCCTAGGATTTTTATGGTTTCAGGTCTAACATTTAAGTATTTAATCCATTTTGAATTTATTCTTGTGTGTGATGTAAGAAGGTGGTCTAGTTTTATGTTTCTGCACACATCTCTCCAATATTTCCAACACCATTTATTGAATAAACTTCAAGTAAATTTTCAATTTCTTGCTCTCTCTCTTCTCCTTCCAGGACCCTCATGATGTGAATGTACGTCTGAAGTTGCCCCTGGGGCTTCTTGCACTATCTCCATTTTTTTGGATTTGTTTTTGTTTTTGTTTTTTGTTGTTCTAATTGGTTGTTTCTTGCTTCCTTATATTCCAAATCACTGATTTGATTCTTGGCTTCATCCACTCTCCTCTTGATTCCCTATTAATTATTCTTCATTTCAGTTAGTGTATCTTTCGTTTTTGACTGGTTATTTTTATGGTTTATACATCCTTTTTCATATTGTTGAAGTTCTCACTAAGTTCCTTGAGCATCCTTATAACCAGTATTTTGAATTCTGTGGTAGTTTGCTTGCCTCCATTTCATTTAGTTCTTTTTCTGGAGTTTTCTTCTGTTCTTTCATTTGGAACCTGCTCCTTTGTCTCTGTGTTTTGGCTGCTTCCCTATGTTTGTTTCTCTACATTAGGTAAAGCTGCTATATCTCCTGGACTTGTCGAGTGGCCTTGTATAGTAGGTGCCCTGTAGGACCCAGAGGTGTAGCCTCCCAAGTTGCCCAAGCTGGGTGCTGCAGGTATACCCCTATGTGGGCTGTGTGCCATCTTGTTGTAGTTGAGCCTTGATTACTATTGGCATCAGTGTGAGGGATTGACCCACAGGCCAATCTGCTGTGAGGATCATCTGTGACTACAGTGGAGGAGCTGCTGTACAGCAGGTAACTCTACAGAGCAGGACTTGCCTCAGTGGGGCTTTTGTGCCCGTCGAGTCGAACCCTTAAGTGTATCTCTTGTGGAGGTTTTAGGGTTGTAATCTGGCATGGTCTGAAGCTGTCCACTAAGTACACTGACTCTGGAGCCTCCTGGGAGGTGCAAGGTCAGTCGTTACTTGTGCCTTGCCTATGGCCACTGGGCACAAGCTACAGAGTGACTTGCATATGGCTGTTACTTATACTGGGTCTGGAGGTGCCCAGGGAAGGCCAAGCTATGAACCAAGGTCAGTTGCTACTAGTGTAGAACCTGGGGCCACTTAGCAAGGTGTACAGGGTACCAAGACATCAGATGCTGCTTGTTTATTTTTAGAAAAGTAAAACCATGAAGCAAGACAGATCATTCATATGGAAAACCCACTGGAAAGCATTTGGGTGAGCCTGCAAGTTGGATGGGTCAGGGTCTCAGGGAATCACCAGGGCAGGGCCAAAAATGTGAGCCAGATTGATGGAGCTTCAAATATGTCACCCAGGCTCTGTGACAGTGGTGGTGGGGCTCTCAGAAGAGGAACAATGGCTCCTGCCAGCACTTCTGCCTGGCAGAAAGCTGCCCTGCTAGCTCTTATTCAGATGCCAGACAATTCAGTTCCTCTCTGTATGCGCCTGGTGCCTTTCAAGCTGCTTCCCCAGTGCTGTAGCTCAGAGGAAGTGAGTCTGAGTAAGTCTGTCTGTAGGCTATTTAAGAGGAACTTCCTAGGACTCAAGAAGCCCTCTGTCTTTCTCAGTTACAATCCCCACTGGTTTTTACAGCCAGAAGTTATGGGGATTTCTCTTTCTGCTCTGGAACCCTGGGCTGGGGTGCCTGGTGTGGGGTTGAGACATTTCACTCCTCAGGGGGGGCCTCTGTAGCCAAGATATCCCTCCCAATTTTCAGTAAAAAGTAAACCTTTTTTTTAATTTTCACTATCAGGTTTACACTATATCAGTTACTTTCCTCTTTCATTGAAAATAATCTTTTGGGTTTTTGTTTCAATCTCTTTCAGACTGGAGGATCAAACCCGAAACCAAGCAATCTGCTCCTACAACAGATATTTCTGAGAAGAAACATGCCAGGGAACCATTAAAAGAAGACATAAAAAATAACCCACAGGACCGTACTTTAGGTGAATCCTGGAGAAGAGATAACAGGTTATTGAGACAAAATAGTAGGGATAATTTGAATAAGAGAATAATTACTCATGAGAAAACTCTCACTGGAGAAAGTGACTTTTTGCTGAAGTCTATTCTCTTCAAAGTACAGATAATTCTTACAGAAGAGAATTGTTACAAAAATAATCTATGTGGAAAGAGTTTCAAAGAAAACTCAGAGCTAATTATTTAGTCAGAAACCTATTTGGGCAAGAAAATTTGAAAGACTACTAAAGGCAACAAAGTTCAGAGGCCTATTAAAATAGATAAGAAAATTATTGGCAAAGAGAAAGTTTATAAATGTATTATTCGTGGAAAAACATTCAGTTTTAGGTCATCACTTATTTAACACCAGAAAATTTATACTAAAGTGAAACCATATGAATGTGACAAATGTGGGAAAGGTTTTAGTCAATCTGTATACTTTTTTTTCCTTGTTACCCCCTCACTTCTCCCCTCTGGTGACTGTCAGTTTGTTTTTTCTTTCAGTCTTGCTGGTTATATTTTTCTTGCTTGTTTGTTTTGTTGAAATCATACAGTATTTGTCTTTCTCTGACTGGCTTATTTTGCTTAGCATAAAGCTCTCCAGTTCCACCCATGCTGCCTTTAAGGATAGGTGTTCCTTCTTTTTTTCTGCTACATAGTACTCCATTGTGTAAATGTACTATAGTTTTTTGATTCACTCGTTTATTGATGAGCACTTAGAATTCTTCCAGCACATGGCTATTGTAAATTGTGCTATGATTATTGGGGTGCATAGGTTCCTTTGAATTGGTGTTTCAGGATTCTTAGGGTATAATCCCAGCAGTGGAGTTGCTGGGACAAAAGGCAGTTCCATTTTTGGCTTTTTGAGTAAATTCCAAACTGTTTTCCACAGTGGCTGCACCAGTCTGAATTCCTGCCGACAGTGTACTAGGGTTCCCTTTTCTCCACATCTTTGCCAGCATTTGTTGTTTGTTGATTTGTTTATGATGGCCATTCTGACCAGTGTGAAGTGGTATCTCATTGTGGTTTGAATTTGCATTTCCCTGATGGCTAGTGATGACGAGCATTTTTTCATATGTCTCTGGGCTCTGCGTGTGTCCTCCTTGGAGAATTGTCTGTTCAGGTCCTTTGCCTATTTTTTAAATTGGATTGTTTGTCTTCCTGGAGTGGAGTCATGTGAGTTCTTTAGATATTTTGGAGATCAAACCCCTGTCCAAGGTATCATTGGCAAATACATTTTTCCCATAGGGTTGGTTTCCTTTTACTTTGCAGATATTTCCTTTAGCCATGCAGAAGTTTCTTATTTTGATGAAGTCCCATTTGTTTATTTTTACCTTTATGTGCCTTGCACTAGGGGACATATTGGTGAAAATATTGCTGCGTGGGATACCCGAGAGTTTCCTGCCTATATTCTCCTCCAGGACTTTTATGATGTCATGACTTATATTTAAGTCTTTTGTCCATCTTGAGTTTATTTTTGTATATGGTGTAAGTTGGTGGTCGAATTTCAATTTTTTGCCTGCTGCTGTCCAGGTCTCCTAACAGCATTTACTGAAGAGGCTATTTTTACTCCATTTTATGCTTCTGCACCCTTTGTCAAGTATTAATTGACCATAGAGGCATGGGTTTATTTCTGCGCTCTCTATTCTGTTCCACTGATCTATGGTCTGTTCTTATGCTAGTACCAGACTGTTTTGATTATAGTGGTGATGTAATATAGTTTGATGTCAGGTATTGTGATTCCTTCTATGTTGTTCTTATTTCTCAAAATTTCTGTAGCTATTCAGGGTTGTTAGTGGTTCCATATAAATATTTAAATGTTTGTTCTATGTCTGTGAAATATGCCATTGGTATTTTAATAGGGATTGCATTGAATTTATAAATTGCTTTGGGTAGTATGGACATTTTGATGATGTTAATTCTTCCACCCCATGAACATGGTATATGCTTCCATTTATTTGTGTCTTCCTTAATTTCTTTCTTCAGCGTTGTGTAGTATTCTGAGTACAGGTCTTTTACCTCCTTGGTTAAGTTTATTCCTAGGTACTTAATTTTTCTTGTTGCTATAGCAAAGGGGATTTTTTTCCTGATTTCTGATTCTGATATTTAATTGTTGGTGTACAATAATGCCTTTGATTTCTGAATATTGACTTTGTATCCCACTGTTTTGCCAAATTCACTTATTCAATCGAGTAGTTTTTTGGTGGAGTCTACGGGGTTTTCTATGTACACTATCACATCATCTGCAAATAATGACAGTTTTACTTTCTCCTTTCCAATTTGGATGGCTTTTATTTCTTGTCTGATTGCTGTGGTTAGGACTTCTAATACTATGTTGAATAGAAGTGGTGAAATCAATCTGCATACTTTAATCAACATAAAACAATTCACAGTGGAGAGAAACCTTATAAATGTAGCAAATGGAGAAAGTCTTCATTGTTTCCTCAATGTTAATTGTTAATAAGTGAATTCATACTGAAGAATAACCTTATGAGTGCACTGATTGGAAAAGGCGTCAGCCAATGTACACCTTTCACAACACCTGAGAATCCATACTGAAGATAATTCTTATGTATGTCATGGATATGGTAAAGCTTCAGTAAGATGTCAACACTTACCTAACATCAGGGAATTCACACTGGAGAGTAGCTCTATTAATGAAATAATTGGGAAAGCTTTCAGCAATAACTCACACCTTACTCTGCATATGAGGATCCATTTTGAAGACAAGCTATATAAATGCAATGAATGTAGGAAAGCATTCAGGAGTATCCCAGATTTTATAATACATCAGAGAATTCATGCTGGAGAGAAGTACTCTAGATGTAATGAATATGGGAAAGCCTTCAGAAGTAACTCAAGCCATACTTTGCATGCTAGAGTACATACTGGAGAGAAACCTTGTGAATGTAATGAATGTAGCAAATCATTTAGTTGTACAGTAAATTTCATAGAACATCAAAGAATTCATGCATGGGAGAAATCATATAAATGCAACAAATGTGATAGAGCCTTTAAAAATAAATTGCTTGGTTTACTGTACATCAGAGAATTCATACTGGTCACAAACCATATAAATGCAATGAATGTGGAAAGACCTTCTGGTATTTTTCATCTCTTATTATGCATAAGCAAATTTATGCAGAAGAGAAACCTTATCATATAATGAATGTAAGAAATTTTTCAGGCTAAAATCACACCTAATGGTTCATCAGAGATTTCATACTGGGAGAAACCATACAAAGGTACTAAATGTGAGAAAGCATTCACTCAAATAGTAAGTCTTACAAAAACAAAAGAAAATTCACAGTGAATTGAACCATGTAAATGTACCATTTGTGAAGAATCTTTTAGAAATAACTTGTTCCTTTTTGTGTATCAGAGAACCCATACTGGATAAAGACCACATAAATATAGTGAAGGTTAGTGTTCACTAACATGTCACAGCTTACTCTGAATAAATGAATTTATGCTGGTGAGAAACCTTACGAATGCAACAAATGGGGTAAAATCTTCACAAGCAATTTAGGTCTAGAAGCCCATCAAAGAATAGCACAGGGGAGAAACCATATACATGTAATGACTGTGGGAAGACATTCAGCCAGCTAATACATTGTTACAGAACATCAGAAAATGCATACTTAGGAGAAACCCCATGTACACGAGGAATGTGGAAAAGCCTTATGAAGATGTTCTGCCCTGGCCAGGTAGCTCAGTTGGTTAGAGAGTCCAGATACACAAATGTTGCAGGTTCAATCACTGGTCAGGGCATATACAAGAAGCAACCATACATTGGTTGGAACCGTATGAGTGGAACAATAAATCAACATTTCTTTTTTATCTCTTTCTCTGTCTTCTTCTCTCTCTCCCCCTTCCTCTCTCTCTCTAAAATCTATAAAAAAAAAAAAAAAAGAAGCGGTTTCTACCTTATTATGCATTTGCTAACACATACTGCTGAGCAGCCCTGTACTTGTAAAGAATAGGAAAAGTCTTCAGGACTAATTCTGACTTTATTGTACATCAAAGCATACATAATGAAGAAGAACCTTATAAATATAATGAATGTGGAAAGGCTTTTTTCTGTAGCTTAAGGCCTACCACACATTACAGAACTTATCAAAGAGTATGAACATAAAGAATGCAAGATGTCATACAATGTTGATTCTCAGAGAACACCAGAGGTTACATGCAAAAATAAATTTTATATATTTAATTAATGTGGCAAGAAAAACCTTCAACAATTATTTATACCCCACTGTTCATCAAAGAATACATTAGGATGGTGAAAACATACCTATAACAAATATGGGAAAGCAATTACTTATATATCATTTATGGCTTTATAAGAAAGTTTACACTTAATAGACTAACCATAATTGACATGAAATGTTTTTTAGATATCATATTTGATTATTCTTTTAGTTTTCACTGAATACTTTGAAAAAAATTTTGTAAAGTAATCATACAGTGCAATAAATATAGGAGAGTAAATTGTGGAAGTGAGCAACTTCAAAATTCAGAATTAAAATAAAAGCCACTGGTTCAACGGTATCCTAAAAATAAAAATAATTATGTTAACAAAATGAAAGATCAGTAACATATAATCTAGCACTGATAGAAAATAAGATATGCAAACTTTTAAAATTAATTTTACTTTATAAAACCTACATAATAACATTACAAAATACCAAGGAAATACAGAAAAACATCCCATGAAATCCAGCCATCTTAATAATTATTATTTACAATATTTGCTTATTTATTTCATCTTTTACAAAATAAAATAGCCTTGTGTTTTTACTGTGTAAATAACATTGTTATTGTAATACATGTAAAAATAGAAATAAATATTAAGAAAATAAACAACCTAAATGCTACCACCCAGAAATAAACATTATAACATGTTTATTCTGGGCTTTATTTTTATACACCTATTTATAGTTTTAATCTTATTACACAGATGTTTTATGTAACATTACACCATACATATATTTATCCTGTTTTGTGTGTGGTATAAGTGATATATTAAACACAACCCATGAGACAAAAGAATAAGAAACTTTATGTTTTACTTTCAATTTAAATTTCATAGAAGTTTAGTGCTCCTCCCTTTGGATGAAATTTTAGGCAAGCTCCATAACATTTTGGGAAAAAGAATTTCTGTGATTATGTTTGTAAAAATTTAGCCACAACTTAGAAATTAAAATGCCTAATTCCATATAATAATTTAAGAATCCAATCTGAATTTGATTTAAAGTTAAATAAACTCTTCTCTGGCTCATTGTGTCAATCAGGGAGGTCTACCATGCAAAAGGAGGGCATGATCAACTTCTTCATCTTCCACTTCTCTGAATATAAGATGCCTACAGCTCCTTCAGATTTAGTGCTAGGAGAAGAGGAAGAGCTAGGAAAAGAACTTACTTGACTGGTGTTATTGTGGGCTGGCCTTGTGTTTTTTGGCCTTTGCAGAGGTTTAAAGATGACTCTATACTTCCATGGCTCTTACACAATCTTTCCATTATTGAACAAGAAAGAACTGAGGCTGCAAAATAAAACAAAAGTTTATAGGGGGGTCTTATTGAGAACTGAACCTGGGAGACATAGATTCAGGAGAAACATGCTCCAGGGCAAACAAAACGAGAGCTTCTAAAGGCAAAAACCACAAGTTGTAACAAAAGAAACTTCTTCTATTGGCCATCTAATATGATGTGATTACTATTTCAAGAAGGTTGGTCTGGTCCAGGTGGTCTCAGCATGGCAATAGGGAGGCAAATTCCAAGTTGTGCAAGCAGGAAAGTCCAAAAGTTCAAATCTCATCTGGATGTGGGTGAAGGGAAATCTGACTTCCCTAATGGCATCCTTACTCGAGTTTAGAGCCCTGTGACATTAGTGACTCCACTTTAGATATTTCTGTTCACACCATCATTCTGGAATTCAATTAATGTATACTAATACATCTGAACACTAATTGCTTATTCCTTACTGGGTTCTTGGGAAGCTGGTGAAATTTCAGCTTCTTCTGCTAAAGGTCTCTCTACCAAGCAGTCCTTAGAGACAAGATTCAAGATGACCCAATATTCCTCTCTCTCACACGTGGCCCTATTTGGTCCACAGTCATACAATGCACACTTTGCCTCAAGGAACTCAGCAATTGCGAGTCACTCATTCAACCACATCTCTCATATGTATCCGCAATTAGACTTCTCATTTCTTATCCTTTGGATTTCTTAAGAGGATGTCAGACTGTAGACTTCAGTAGCTTCACTGCCAATTAGGCTTCAGCAAAAAGACTCAAATGTCCTTTTATATTCTCCAGCCCTCAACTAGTTTATACTTTTAACAGGGAGGAAAAAATTTAGGAATTATTTAATCAATTCTTGACCACCTATTTAAAAATTTTGCATCTTTGGGGGCACATTTCTTTGTTATCTGAGCTCTTTCATCTTGGGTTTTTCCTCCCATATTTCCATTTTAATATTTTGCTCCAGATACTCTTCACAAGTTTTTTAGACTCTACTCTCTTGGAAACTTTTGCATATTCAGTAAGTATACACTTACAAAACTCATGAAATCCAGAACATATGCCCTATTTAAAATATTATTCCTGAGTTAATTCTTCAAATTTGTTTACTTTCCTGTTCAATGTTTTGCTTCTAGTTTTTCAGTAATGGGTATCATGGATTCATTAAATATCAATAAATATCAGTATGGATATCTTTGTACATATACATCTTGCTATGTTTTGGTTATTTTCTTTTTTTATCAATTCTTTTCTTAAGGTAGGATCTCACAAACTAAAATAACTGTGCTAAATATGTGATTTTTATGATATATTTAAACTTGCCTCCCAAAATAGATGTACCATTTTACACTGCCTCTCACCCTACTGGAACGGTAACTCTTCTCTTTTTAGTGTAAAATAGACGGTTGAATTGAAGGTCCCTGTGTTGCAGCCTCTCTAGGCTGGACAAGTCCGCTCAGGGCTCAGGTAGACGGAAGAAGATGCGTGGAGCCTTGGGG
Source organism: Pteronotus mesoamericanus (assembly GCF_021234165.1). Lineage (NCBI taxonomy): Eukaryota > Metazoa > Chordata > Mammalia > Chiroptera > Mormoopidae > Pteronotus > Pteronotus mesoamericanus. Next base: position 3,814,728 of record NW_026555090.1, read on the forward strand.
GTGCTTGGCATGCCTTTATTCAGGAGAGTCACACAGGCACAAGCCCGTTCCAGGGAAATTACACAGGCCACAAAGCCTGTATCTGCGCCGCACACAGGCCATGAGCCTGTGTGGAGGGGGTCACACAGGCCACAAGCTCGCGTTCAAGTCAGCACCCCGACTCCCCACCCCGTCCAAAGCTCCTATCCCTTTTATACTAGCCCTAAACAAAGCAGGCAATCAAGCCAGAAAGTGAAGTAACTACCACGAACTGCGCACGTGATCCTACTCAAGGCTACAGGGCAGTTTATCGCACCCAGGGCTCAAGACCGTGAGACCCGGGCAAAAACCTGTAGGAACACAGTTTTATCAGACTCCTGCAAGGTTGTGAGGAGTTGCTCCATCCAGTTACCCATGCATCTGGGTGAGGGAGCCGGACCACCTCCACGTACCCTGCAGTCCCCAACAGTATGTTTGAAGAGACTACGTGACTGCACTTACGTCCCAGGTTTTTGTTTTGTTGTAAGTTGTTGAACTTCCTTATTCTTGAATGGCTTATACAAGCAGATATTTTGAAGAGAAAGTATTGGATGAGGACAGCAGACCCCTCTTTCCTGATGAATCTTAGGGGCAGGAAAATTATTTTATTTGGGGGGAGCAAAATGTAAAAACAGCTGCCAAAGACAAATTTTGGAGAAAAAATATTAAAGCCAATTTTTCAGATGTTTCATTGTCTGAACTAACTCCTCCCCTAAGAGTATTTAAGTAACTATACAAAATGGTCATCCATGTTTTGGAGATATATTTGGTTGTTTGTTTTAACCTTAAAATAAAGGGCCAAAATTATAGCCAACAGTGTTTATGTAAGATAAAAAAAGAATTGCAATCTGGGGGTGCAGATTCAGTCAGAAATCCAAATTAGGTCCCAATTATGGTGTGAAGGCAAGAGGTTTTTGTGAGAAGAGAAAAAGAATCATTACACGAATGGAAGAAAATAATTTATATTTATGCTAACAAGCTAGGTTAGTTCTTCTCTAGCTATACATGCTGGCTTCTGATTCTGTCTTCAGAAAGAGACTCCGTAATCATCAGTCCCTGTGCTCAGGATGTCTGCTGTCCCATTAGTGTTACAAGCAGTTGTTGGTGAGACACATTAGTTTGGCCCAGTCCAAAGGTTCTTTTGCCCAATTCAAACATTCTAAAGGTTCAAGGAGGAAGATGCAATGCAGTTACTCTGGAATGTAGCTTTTTCTCTATTTTAAAATGGCTCCACTTTTCACATGTTTTTGTGAAGACCTGAACTAGTCACTGTGAGAGCACAATGCTGGCCCGAGGTGTCTCGGTTACACTGTTTTGCCCGCCGTGGGGAAACCCCATGTGCACCTGAATTTTCGTTTGCTCTCAATTCTTCTGGTCATTGCCCATTTATTGTATTCAAATATTAATATTTTGTTTTTAATGTTTATAATAAAGATAATAACCATATACACTTATTACAAATATTTTTTCATAGGCTGATATTTGCCTTTGTATTGTCATTAAGTTTTTTCCTCCTCTTAACATCTATATATTTAGCCTTTTTATATAGGAATATTGAATGCCTTTTCATTTGTTTAGTTTTTATATCTCATATTATTTTCCATATATTAAATGTACACAATTTGAAATATTTTTCCACCTATGCTATATTTTCCTGATTATAGCCAGTTTCATAGTTAGATTAACTAACTATGAATAGGTAATAGGTTATGAATGTGTTATGAGTGGTTAATTAGGTTATGGGTGTGTCACAGTTACATATAAACCTACAGGACTTTCTGTAGTCCTCAGGGCCTATTGTCCTCTATTGCTTTGATTACTTAGTAATTACAACTCAGTTCCATCCAAATTCATTGATTGATGATTCTTTTTAGTATTCTGTGCAAATGTCTTCAGTGGTAAAATAATTACAATTGTGTGTCATGAGGGAGCCAAAGGAACACAGGAAACAATAACTCAAACCTTAGTGCTGGACTAGAGACAAAAGGCAAATGTTTATGTAAATAGAATATCTGCATCTCAGTGTAGTCCAGATTTTAAATACTTTTAAAGGAAAGTTTTCATACGTAAAAGTGTGTAAAATGTTTTGAATATTTTAAAAACAAACACTCATGAAAATTCCACCTAAGACACAAAGTAGTATGTTACCAAAACTTCAGAAGACACTTGTGCCGCATTTTGATCATAACCTGTTTATACTCCTTGGCACTACTGCCTTTGTAACTGGGAAGAAGGAGTGGTGTTTGAGCTCTGAGTCTAGCAAGGACCCATTCTGGCCTTCTTCCACCTGCCACTGTCCCCATGGGCTGAGAAGTCTATGAGGCCATCTGAGTTTGTCAACTTGAACCCATTCTTCTTCTTTCTACATAACATCCTAGGTACCCAGCACCTCAGGTTTATCCCCATCAGAATGAAACTTGCTATTAGCATACACACCTATAGTTCTTAAGAAATATAAAGGGGCATATTCTTTTCTTGAGTCAGGGAGGGGAGTAGATTCAGTTTGGAAATGCAAAGCTTTTGAGGTGTGAGCCATATTGGGGGGGGTAACATAACTGAGTTGGCTGCAGTTGGTCTCATTACACCACCATGTTTTGTCACAAAACTCTGATGAGGTACAAAAATACGTTTGCTCAGAAAGCAGGAGGCCACGATATATTTTATTTAACACCTTGTTACTTGATTTTTAAAATTCATGTTTTATTTAGTCCATATAATACGTTGATTTTAGAACTTGAAAAATTGTTGGTAAATGCCCCACCTGGACCCCAAGGCTGGAAATAATCAAGGAGGCCTTGGGAAAACACACCACTGAGGAAACAAAACCTGTCCCCCAGTCAGGGGCACAGCTCCTACCCTCCTCGCATCACCCTGCTTGGCCCTGTGATGGTCTCTTGTTGATGATGAGTAAGTTCTCTCAAGAGGAGGGATGACCTAAGCCAGACATCAGCTGGTATGGGCAGCAGACATGGACTTGGGGGACAAAGAGAAAGAGCAAAAAGGCCCGCTCCCCTCGGCTAGGCTTGGAAATGGCTGGGGTCCTCATTCTATCTGCAAGAAGTCTCCTTATCTCTTGGTGGCTGTGCCCAACCTGCCTGGCTCAGGCTTGAAACAACATTAAAGGCAGTTAGAGCCCTAAACGGGATCTGGTGGTTCCCGGAGACAATCGGGCCTAGAAGTAAGTTCCTCTAAGCATGCTTTGTTCTTCCCTTAAAGCGATGATAACCAGCTCATACTGGGAAGGAGATTTACATTATTCATAGACCCTGACCTGAGACAGATATCCTGTGTTCCTCCAATTGTTATCTATGATCTCTATTTGTTTTCTGTAACATAGCCTTTTGACATTGATTGATGAGCTTTGCTGTATATCCCTGTATACAGCAATAAAAGCCTTTGGACACAGGGGTTCGGGGCCTTCTCTCCCCTAGAAGGAAGAGCCATGTCCCCTCTCCTGGCAAACAGAGAAGTGTTTGTGATGACTCGTGTTTATGCCCCTCATCTGTGACAACCCCGGGACGAGCTTTGCAGGATTCAGAGCCCTGCTCCCTCCTCAGCTGGCTCTGGACAGTAACCCTGAGATCCAGGAGCCCCATGCTCCACTGCAGTGCTCCCCGCAATACGTTGCTCCCTGTGACAAAAAATTAGATAAGAATATATTAAATGGCAAGTCTATTAAGTATCATAAGCAATGTCAAAACTAAAAAAATTAAATTACAAAAAGTTAAATATGTACATATATAACACTTCTCTACAAAATTATAGATTTTTTTCTTTGCTTTTTATTGAATTTATCGGTGTGACACTGGCTAACAAAATTATACAGGTTTCAGGTGCACAGAATTACACAACACATCATCTGTATATTGTATTGTGTGTTCACCACCCCAAGTCAAATCTCCATTCATCACCATTTACCCACCTATACCCTCCTCCAACTGCCACCACCCCCCTTCCCACCTGCCAGTCACCACACTGTTGTCTATCATGCCCATGAGGTTTTTATTTTTTTTTTTTGCTCTGTCCTTCCACACCCCACCCCCCTTCTTACCCCTGCCCTCCCCCAACAGCTATCAGCCTCCTCTCCATGAGTCTGTTGCTAGTCTGCTTGTTAGATCATTTTGTTCAATAGATTGCACATATGAGTGAAACCCAGTGATATTTGTATTTTTCTGACTGGCTTATTTCAATTAGCATAGTGCTCTCAAGGTCTTCACACTGACGCAGAGTAGGAGTCCCTTCTTTTTTATGGCAAAGTAGCATTTCATTGTTTAAATTTACCATGGCTTTTTATCTACTCATCTGCTGATGAGCAGTTGGGCTGTTTCCAGATCTTGGCTATTGTAAATAATGCATTATCTTTGTTCCTGTTTTTAAGATTTTTTTTTTTTATTACTGGTTTGCAGCAGTTTGATTATAATGTACCTTGGTGTGGTTTTCTCCATGTCTTTCCTTTGAATTTCATGAAGCTTCTTGGATCTGTGGATTTGTAATTTTCATCAAATTTTGTAAATATTTAGCCATTGTTTCTTCAAGTATTCTTCTACTCCCTCACTCTCTCTCTATTCTCCTTCCAGAATTCTAATTACACATAGTTAGGCTACTTCATCGTTTTCCATAACTCACTGGTGCCCTGTTCATTCTCTCTTTTTTTTTCTCCCTGTTTCATTTTGGGAAGTTTCTATTTGTGTGTCTTTGACTTCACTAATCTTTTCTTTTGCAGTGTCTAATAATCTGCTCTTAATCCAGTCCAGTATACTTATCATTTTGGGTATCATGTTTGTTTTCTCCAGGCGTTTGATTTCCCACTTGCATTTCTTTCCACTCTGATAGTTCAAAGGTCATTGGTGATGTCAGGCTTTCTCCAAAGTTATCTACCTACTGGTTCTTTGAGATCTCAAGAGCCATTTTACACCGCGTTCAGAGTCACTGAGCTTTCTTTTTCCTGGCTGGAGCAGGCTGACCCTGAATGGGCCTCATAGACAATCAAAGCGGCACAAGAAAAGAGTCCAAGGGGCGCGGAGTAGGAACGGGTTAGAGAGGAAGCAAATCGGCCTTGTCGCTGAGGGGAGAGCCTCGCGGATTGCTTGGGGAGGATATGGCCTTGGACAAAGGAAAACGTGCCTTTCAAAATAAACATATCATACTTCTGTAATACATATATTATCTAATCATTAATGACATTAAGTGTATGATACAATATACTAATTACATTGTTAAAATTATTTGGTTGAACCAAGAAAGAAGCTCTGATTCAAAGACCCAGAAACTATAATGAAGGCCTTACCTATTTTTTTCGGTCAAGAACTTGAATGAAAGACAAGCAAGGGGCTGGATACGCATCTGCAGGCGTTTGGGGTTTCAACTAAGCCACAGGAGCCCTACCTGTTCTCTCAATGACTTTATTTCTTTAGTCACCGGGAAATGATCCGAGGCAAGGGTTGCGTCATTCTTCTTTGTCACACTAGTGCTTGACACACAGTTGTGGCCTCTCAGAGCAAATTTATTCAATCTGTTTGAATTTTCAGGCCACCCAAATTAAAAATAAACAGCCAATTCCCCCATAAATACAAAGCAAAGGAAAAGCTCAGGCGCTGAGGACTCTGGGCATGGTAGTTCCGGCGTCCGGCTGCGCAGGCGCACTGCCGTGCTGGCAGCCGGCCCCAAGGAACCGGCGCCATCGCTGGACGCGTTCCCGCCCTGCTCTGCGAGTGCCCTCAGTTGTCCTCAGTTCCGCAGCCAGGTACTCGTTGCCCCAGGCGCCAGGGTCCGATTTCTCGCCGCACCTCCCTTGGCGCGCGACTCCTCGCCGCGTCCGGGGCGTGGCCGTTCCCTCCACAGCGTTGTTCCCGAGCCGCCCCGCCCCGAGAGGCGATTGGAGCTGGGCCTCAGGCCGACCTGGCTTTCGCCTCGGCTCTCTAGGGAAGGCGGTCGGCGCCCTGGGCGGCCGGCCTCGCCACGCTGGGGTTGGGGACACCCCCGCGCGGGCCGGGGCAGGGGGCTCAGCCGGACCTGCCCGCTCTTTACAGTTCCCCTAGTGGACAGAGGAGGGCAGTCAGGGAAAGAGCGGTGCTGGCGGGGGGACCGTCTCAGCCGGGGCCCCTGAACCCGCAGGGTGGAACTGGGCTTCCCTTCTGGTGACCAGACAGGTGGGCGCACTCCTGTCTTTCGGTAGCTCGGGCAGCCTTTCCTTGGCGGCTCATCTTATGGCATTTCAAATAGTCACTTTGAAGTCGCTCTTCTCTCCCTGGCATGACAATAGTATTATCGCTGTAGTTGGGAAATGCCTCTCTGGGACATGGTGCTGACGTTCTCATTATTTTTAAATGCACTGGCTTAGGAACCACAACAAGTGAAATTTCTCCTTAAGTCTTCGGTACTTCTGCAATGGTTGGGAAGACAGGGCTTGGGTGAAGTCACAACATCCAGGAAAAAAAATAGGAAATTAGGATTCTGGGGATATTTTCTGCATAATGTCAAGAACAAAGATAGAAACGTACAGTGTGGTTGGCCTCATTTACTAATGTCTGATTCATTGTGCTTAAGTGACTTGCTTATGGTAGCATTTCCACAGCAGCCAAGCCCACATTAGAAACCGGGGGGTGTGGACAGCTATCCTGGAATTTTACTCCTATACGGAACTTGTATGTATGTATAAACTCTGCATTGTCTGCTTGGCGAGTACGGAAAAGCAAGGGTAAACATCACAGACTCAGGTCGCAGAGGTTCCAGTAGTTTTAGCTTACTGACTTGCAGTCTTTTTTTCTGTGCATTATTTTACACAATTGAGATCAAATAATAAATTTCAAATAGCATTGTTTATTTTAATTATAAAATTAAAAAGATGTTTATTGTACAGTTTGGTTGTTAGACTAGTATTAGCTACATGGCATATTGCCAAGGAGTTTATTAATCTGTACAAATTTAAAAAGAAATGACTCAGATCAGTCTTACTAAGTTTTAAAGATGCAGAAATGTCTTAAGTCACTCTTTGTAGGTCTGCTTTTGTGTTTAGGAAAAAATTAGTTTTCACTTATTTTTTCTTTAGCCATTTTTTTCTTTCCAACCTTGTAAAACGACTTCTTAACATGAGGTCAGTATATAGGTTTGGAAGGGTCAGGCTTCAAATTCCCAAAAATAATACACAACATCATACATTCCTGTGCATTATTCTGTGGACAAGGTCAAAATCTCAGATGGATCCCCCAAAAGATAAGATCTACTGGTGTTGCTATGTACTCATTGTTAATATTTGTTAGAACAGCTTCAGTTACTGTTTTAAATTGGGTTTAAACTTGGTACAAGTGTAGCTTCTGCACTGTGAGTTAAAGAGTGGTTCGAGAAATACGAAGCATGAAGCAGAAATTCACCTGAGGGAACTAATGCAGGGCCGCAGCTTTGCCTGGACTCTAGAATCTTCCTGGTAAAACATTTCAGTTGGATTTTGAAGTTTGTAAAGAAGGGTCTTTAATTTGGGGTTCAAGAGTTATCTTTAGAATGGTGCTTCTCAGTGTGCCTCACACCTATACTGGAGATCCTGATTTAGATCTTGGATGGAGCCAAATAATTTCCTTTTTAATGATCATGCCTTGTGAGCTTTTTCAGTCCTGAGATTTGAGACCCTTCTAGTTATATCTGAGAGTTTTCTGGGAGAAGAGTCATAATTTTCATTAGATCTGCAGAGGGATCCATTACCTGAAAAAAGTTAGAGAAACACTGGTGTAAAGAAAAACCTCTTTTATTGGTAACCTTGAGGCTTCAATATAGGAATCCTCCCAGGTTATTCTTCCTTGATTTTCAAGTCTTAGCTCCACACTACACTGTTTTTTCCTCCCTCAACTTATTATTGTTTCTCTTTTGTCAAAATCTTCATTGTGTCTAGTGAAACCCCCTAGTGTCATGGAATAAACTACACTACATTTTTTTAAGTATATTTTATTGATTATGTCATTACAGTTGTCCCAATTTTTCCCCCTTTGCCCACTTCCACCGAGTTCCCCCCTTCCCTGCAGCAATTCCCCTACTCTTGGTTCATGTCCATGGGTTGTGCCGGTAATTTCTTTGGCTTCTCCATTCCCTACACTGTTCTTAACATCCCTCTGTCTATTCTGCACCTACCCAGTTATGCTTCTAAATCCCTATACCTTTTCCCCCATTCTGCCCCTTCCCCCTTCCAGCTGATAACCCTCCAAATGATCTCCATATCTATGATTATGTTCCTCTTCTACTTGTTTGCTTAGTTTATTTTGTTTTTGTTTTTTAAGTTCAGTTGGTGGTAGTTGTGAGTTTGTCGTCATTTTAATGTTCATAGTTTTAGTCTTTTTCCTAAATAAATCCCTTTATCATTTCATATAATAAGTGCTTGGTGATGATGAACTCCTTTAGCTTTACCTTGTCTGGGAAGCACTTTATCTGCTGTTCCATTCTAAATGATAGCTTTGCTGGATAGAGTAATCTTGGTTGTAGATCCTTGCTTTTCATCACTTTGTATAGTTTTTGCCAGTCCCTTGCCTGCAAAATTTATTTTGAGAAATCAGCTGATAGTCTTATGGGAACTCCTTTGTAGGTAACTCTCTGCCTTTTTCTTGCTGCTTTAAGATTCTCTCTTTATCTTTAACCTTTTGCATTGTAATTAATAATGTGTCTTGGTGTGGACCTCTTTGGGTCCATCCTGTTTGGGACTCTTTGCCTCATGGACTTGTATGTCTATTTGCTTTGGCAAATTAGGGCAGTTTTCTTTTATTATTTTTTCAAATAGGTTTCAATTTCTTGCTCTTCCTCTTCTCCGTCTGGAATCCCTATGTTTTGGATGTTGGCCCTTTTGGAGATGCCCCCAGAGTCTTCTTAAACTCTCCTTGTTTTTTTGAATTCTTGTTTCTTTGTTTTGTTCTGGTTGAGTGCTTATTTTTCCTTATATTCCAAATCATTGATTTGAATCCCAGCTTCCTTCCCCTTGGTTGGTTTCCTGTGGATTTTTCTTTTATTTCTCTTAGTAGAGCCTTCATTTATTCTCTTATGCTTTTGCCGTATTCAACGAGATTTTTGAACATTGTGACCATCAGTGTTTTGAACTCTGCGTCTGATAGGTTGGCTATCTCCTCACCACTTAGTTCTTTTTCTGGGGTTCTGCTCTGTTCCTTCATTTGGGCCATATTTCTTTTGTCTCCTGATTTTGGCAGCCTCCCTGTGTCTGTGTACTGAGTGGAGTCACTTTGATCGTATTTTAGTGCACCTGTTAAGTCATATTCGGTGGAGCCTTGGGTATTCACCAGGGTGGGGCAGCTGTCCCTCCATGTGTGGGGAGGGTTCTAAGAGGGGACAATATGCCTGCTGGCTGACTTCTGGGGGCTTGCCGGTCCCGCTTCCTATTTCCAATAACTTCACCCACTTCCTGCATGCAACTGGCATCCCTCTAGCTGCTGTCCTGGTTGTGGTTCCCAGGGTGGGTGGACTTGCATATGTACTGGCAGTTTCTTCTGCTGCCCCACTGGGTTTACAGCCAGAAGCTATACAGTTTGAGTTTTTCCGCTGCTGGATCCCTGGGCTGCAGGATCTGAGCTGCGGCTGGGCTTGCTCACAAGGTGTCCCCCTGATTTTTATCCACCACATGTGATCATGGGGCTGCCTGAACCCATGGCTTCCCCCACCTCTCCGCCTCTCTGACCCTGCTCACTGCTGCCACACCAAGTCCTCTCCACCGCAACTCCCAGTCTCTACCCCTCTTATCCGTCTGGATGAATATAGCTTCTTTATATCCTTGGTTGTTGGACTTCTGTACAGTTCTGGGTGTTTTTCTGGGTGATTTTATGGCAGTTCTGCATGTTTTTTTTGTTTTTGAGTTATTTCTGTTCCTTCTTATAGTTGTGTAATGAGGTCAGGCCTGTCTGTCTATGCCTGCAACTTGACCGGAAGCCTACATTCTTAAGATAGTCACATTTTTTCTTGATTTACTTTAACCCTGCTCTCCCTGTCCTGCTTACCTGATGCTTTAAAATTTTTCTTCCATGATCATTCACTGTATTAGTTAGGAATTTAATTTTTCAGCTTTAACAGAATTCAAGTGGTTTGGACAAGAAAGACTTTTTCTCATATAAAAGTCTGAGGTGGTAGGTGGCTGGCAGCATGGAGGAGGGGTAGGCAGCTGTGGTCCATGAGGCCATCTAGAAACCCAGGTTTGGTCCACGTTTTTGCTGTGCCACGCTGCAGGGGTGTTGTCCTCTCTATGGTGAGAGCAGGATCACTGTTGCAGTGTGTATTTCAGGCCACTGGAAAGGGCAATGGAGAGCTGGAGGGGAAGCAGCCGCCTTTTAAAGATGTGACCTGGAAGTTGCATACTGTCTCTTTTATTTCCAATCCCACTTGCTGAAATTTAGTGACATGGCACACCTGCTTGCAGGTAGGCTGGGAAATGTCTGGGTGGCGACCCTGTGGCCAGCTGAGACGTCAAGCCTCTGTCAAGAAGGGAAGACTAGAAGTTGGAAGACAATGAGCAGTCTCTGCTACATTGGCTGACTTAAATTTTCTGCTGTCTGAATCAGTTTTGGAAATGTTTTAAACAAAAATTGTTCTTTGGGAAATTCTATTTATATTGCCATATAGTTTTAAGATGTTTTACCTGTTATAGCCCCTTTCTTATCTATTTTTGATTTATTGGTATTTTTTTCTTTTTGATTGGTCTCTGGCCTGTGTATTTCATTATTTAGAGAATCAGCTAGTGCCTTTGACAGCTGTTTTGTGGCTTAGTTGTTTGTTTCCTTAGCATTAATTTCTTCCTTTATTATTTCTTTCTTATGGTTTGTTCATTATTTTTCTTCTTCAGTCGAATGCTTAATATTTTCATTATTTTTAAAAACTTTTACTTTCAGGTATTTAGAGATATACATTTATTAAGCTCTGGCAGCACCCTATACATTTTAAATCTTATCATACTCTTTATTTCTAATCCATTGGCAATTATATTTTAAAGTCCTTTCTTTGACTTAACTAGCTACTCAGGAGGGTTTTTTTTCATTTCTCGATGATAGGTTTATTTTCTCCCTCCCTTCAGATTTCCATTTACATTTGTAATTGTGCCACATCATGGTCAGAGAATGTAGTGTATTCAGTTTCTTCTTTTTTAATGGATATTTTCTTTGGTCAATTGTAAATCATTAACTTAGCAAATGTTCCATGAATACTTGAAAATAACTTTTGAGTATAAGTTTCAATATACTCATACCTGTTTAAATTCTATATCTCTGATGTTCTTTGAATTTATAATAGACTTGCTTTATTTATTATAATTCTTGTTTTTAGAAGATAGTAGTATCATTTCAGATGAGCTGCTCTTTAACACAAACTGTAAGATTAGATTAAAATGTGCTATGTTTATTGAGCAAAAGCTCCATACTGAGTCTTATGGGAAGCAAGGTGCCCATTCAGGACAGGAGCAGATTCAACATGTTAATTAAGCATAACAAAGTCTCTTATTGAGGGCTGTGGAACTGCTGGTGGACAGCTGAGTTGCTCTTCAACTCCACATGGCTGGTTACAGATTCTGTCTTTAGAAAGAGATTCCATAATCATCAGTCTTTGTGGTCAGGGTGTCTGCTTTTCCTGTTGGTTTTGCAAACAGTTGTTTGTAAATGTTGCTATGGACCGGTCTGAAGGTTGTTTTACCCAGTTCAAACATTCTGAAGGTTTACAGAGCAAGAGGTACAAGATAGTTCCTTTGGAATGGCTGCTCTGGTTCCATTTTTAAAAGGGCTCTGCATTTTAACTTTTCACTTCACAACAAGCTGATTCAGTGGAAAATGTGTGCGCATTGGAATTAGACTGAGTTGGAGTCATGGTGGCATTGGATAAGTAGATTAATTTTTCTAATCCTCAGCTTCCTCATTTATATATATAATTCCCATTGGATTGATGTGAGGATCAAATGGAAAAGTATTTTAAAAGCTCTCTGTACAATGTCTGGCCTGCTAGCTATGACTACAATTAGTATTAAAAATCTCAAGATCTCCAGGAGCAAGAATCTTTTTTTCTCTCCCTGATCTTGGGGGTTACTCTTATGTTCTTTGGAAGTCATGCTTACTTGCGTGTTGGGATTCCAATTTGTGAGTCTGAGATTATGAAGGCAGGATTGGTTTTCATGGCTTATTTCTCTTTCTCAGATATGTCTTTGTAGGACCCCACTCCTAGAGAGGGAAACAAAGAGGAGGATATAATGGCTGCTGTGCTTTCTTCAGTTGGACCTCTGGTAAGTTTGAATTCCTTTGTTTCTGATCTGCTGTGTTGGTTTGAGGACATGTCTTTTCCTGAAGTCTTGTGACTTCTCTACCTTACTCACACCCCTTCTGGAAACTGAATCAAATTGATTGATTTGTGAGTAAAGGCTGTAACTTATAGGAAGATTCACTGCAGACATTGAACCAAATTTCAAGATCTTTCAAAAAATATCGGGGCTACCTTTAGATATAATAGGCAGTCTTAGAAATTTACTTATGAAGTTAAATTTGTATTGTTCCCAGGAAATTTCATTTATTTATAGGGTAGTTAAATGGTATATTTTTCAATTGGAAAATTTCATTTAGGAAATTTTGGGAAAAAAATATATATACATACATTCACACTCTTTAATTCATAGGGATCATTCCCCTTCTGCTCACTCTCAGTGTTTTCCTCTTTTTTTACACATTAACAAGTGATCAAGCATAATAGATGACATTGATCTATTTTCCTGTCTTATGCCAGTACTAGACTATTTTGATTACAATAACCTTGTAGTGTAGTTTGATATCAGATATTGTGACCCCTCCAACTTTGTTCTTCTCAAGATTCCTGTGACTATTTTGGATCTTTTTGGTTCCATATACATTTTTGGAGAATTTGTTCTCTATACAAATGTTATGTTACAGAATTGCATGCTTATGATCTTATAATAAAAATCATAGAAGCTCATAAACAAGATGCGTTACTTCTGCTGGACCCTGTATGTGAAATATGCCATTTGTATTTTAATAGGAATTGAATTGAATGTTTAGATTGCTTTGGGTAGTATGGACATTTTAATGATGTTAATTCTTCCAATCCTTGAACACACAACATGCTTCTGCTTGTTTGTGTCTTCTGTTTCTTTCTTTAATGTCCTATAGTTTCCCAAGTTCAGATCTTTTACCTTCTTGGTTAAGTTTATTCCTAGGTACCTTATTTTTTCTTTTTATTGCAATGGTAAATGGCATTGTTTTCTTATTTTCTCTTTCTGAGACTTCATTATTAGTGTATAAAAGCGCTACTGATTTCTGGATATTAATTTTGTATTCTGCTACTTTGCTAAATTCATTTATTAAATCTAGTCATTTTTTGGTGGAACCCTTAGGGTTTTCTATGTACAATAGCATATCATCTGCGAATAATGATAGTTTTACTTCCTTCATTTCAATTTGGATGCATTTTATTTCATCTTCTTGTCTAGTCACTGTGGCTAGCACTTCCAATTCTATGTTGAATAAGAGTGGTGAAAGTGGACATCCTTTTCTTGTTTCTTATCTTAAGGGAAATGCTTGTGGTTTTTGCCCATTGAGTAAGTTGTTGGCTGTGGGTTTGTCATATATGGCCTTTAATGTGTTGAGAGTTTTTTTTAATCATAAATGGATGTTGGATTTTATCAAATGCTTTTTCTGCATCTATTGATAATGATCATATGATTTTTTTATCCTTCAATTTGTTTATGTGATGTATCACATTTATTGATTTGCAAATATTGTACCAGCCTTGCATCCCCAGAATAAATCCCAACTGGTCATGGTGTATTATCTTTTTAATATATTGCTGGGTATGATTTGCTAATATTTTGTTGATCTTAGCATCTATGTTTATCAGGGATATTGACCTATAATATTCTATCTTTGTAGTGTCTTTATCTGGTTTTGGAATTAGGATAATGCTGGCCTCGTAAAAAGAGCTTGGAAGTCTTCTCTCTTCTTGAATTTTTTGGAATAGTTTGAGGAGGATAGGCATCAGTTCTTTTTTTAATGTTTGGTAAAAGCCATCAGGACTTTTGTTTGCTGGAAGTTTCTTGATTACTGTTTCAATTTCATTAGTTGTCAGGCTATTCAGGTTTTCTGATTCTTCCTGATTGAGCTTTGGAAGATTGTGTATTTCTAGGAATTTGTCTATTTCACCCAGGTGGTCTAGTTCATAGTATTTTGTTACAATCCTTTGTGTTTCTGTGATGTCAGTTGTTACTTCACCTCTTTCATTTATGATTGTATTTATTTGGGTCCTCTCTCTTTGTTTCTTGATGAGTTTGGCTAAAGGTTCATCAATTATTTATCTTTTCAAAGAACCACCTCTTGGTTTCCTTGATCTTTTTTATTTTTTTAAGCCTCTATATCCTTTATTTCTGCTGTGATATTTATTTTTTTCTTCCTTCTATGTAACCTGCACTTTCCTTGCTATTTTCCTAAATACTTTTAGGTGTAGGATTAGAATGTTTATTTGTGATTTTTCTTGCTTCTTGAGGTACGTATATAAGGCTGTGAACTTCCCTCTTTGTGTCCCATAAATTTTGGGTTGTTGTGTGTTCACTTTCATCTGTTTCCAGGTCGTTTTTTATTTTTTCTTTGATGTCATTAGTATCACATTCATTGTTTAATAACAAGCTATTTAGCCTCCATGTGTTTGAATGCTTTTGAGGGTTTTTTTTAAATTTCTAGTTTCATGCCATTGTGATCCAAGAAGATTAATATTATTTCAATCTTGAATTTGTTAAGACTTATTTTGTGTCCTAACACATGGTCTATCTTTGTTTTTTTTTTTTTAATTAATTTATTTACTTTTTAAATACATTTGTCTCTGCCTTCCCCCCACCTCTTTCCCTTGCCCCCTCCCACCTTCCCTCCCTCAGCTCTTCCCCTTTGGTTTTGTCCATGAGTCCTTGCTATATGTTCCTTGACTTTCCCCTTCCCTTCCCTTTCCCTGCCCCCCCTCCACTCTTGTCTCTGTTGATTTCTTTTCCTTTCAGTGTTGCTGGTCTTATTTTCCTTGCTTCTTTGCATTGTTGGTTAGGTTCCGCTTATAGGTGAGATCATATGGTATTTGTCTTTCGCCCCCTGGCTTATTTCGCTTAGCATGATGCTCTCCAGTTCCATCCATGCTGTCGCAAAGTTTAGTACTCCATACCACCCTGAACGCGCCCGATCTCGTCTATCTTTGAAACTGTTGCACATGCACTTGATAAGAATGTGTATTCTGCTGCTTTGGATAAAATGTTTTGTAAGTATCAATTAAATGAATCTGATCTAGTGTGTCATTTAAGGTTGATGTTTTCTTATTGTTTTTTTTTGTCTGGAAGATCTATCCATTGATGTCAGTAGGGTGTTAAAGTGCCCTACTATGACTTTATTGCTGTTGATCTCTTTTGTAAAATCCACCGAGTTTTAAAAATATGTTTAGGTGCTCCAGTATTGGGGCACCTGTCCATATACGAGGTCTGTCCAGAAGGTATTGAGCCATATAGTATGAAAAATAGAGACATTTATTGAAGAAGATACAAGATACAGGAAACATTGTTCATAAGACAATGACACCTGAGTCCCCATCAAAGTAGGCAACTTGGGACCTCGAACAGTTCTCCCAGTCGCCATCATCAGCTGCCCCATTGCATTTTTCTGAATCTCATCCATGGTCTGAAATCTCTTCCCTTTCAAAGGCGATTTTAATTTTGGGAAAAGCTAGTTGCAGGATGCCAGATCTGGGCAGTAGGGGGGCTGAGTCACCTGGGTGATTTGATATTTCACTAAAAACCTCTGCACAAGACACGATGGATGAGCAGACGCATTGTTGTGATGAAGCTACCAATCACCAGTTGCCCATAGCTGCAGCCTTCTAAATCGTCTGAATAGTTTCCTCAGAGGAATGTTCAAGCTTAATGCAAAATTTGATGCAGATTTGTTGCTCTACTTGCTCAGTGATTTTGAATGCAATGGCCAAAGAGTACACATGCTCACTCAATGGCATCCACCATCCCCACTGACTAGTATAGTGAAGTTGTTACTGTTCTCACTTGTGCATTCCAGTCCACTCTCCTTGGCTGTCACGTTGCATCAATGTCGTGCAAACTGTTCTCGTTATATTAACAATGGCTGGATTTTTCTACACAGACCTCGTATGTTTCTCAGGGTTATATCCTTTAGTTGGTTCGATCCCTTTAGTGTTATATAGTGACCTTCTTTGTCTCTTGTTATGGCCTTTGTTTTGAAGTCTGTTTTTGTCAGATACAAGTATTGCTACCCCAGGTGTTTTGTTTGTTTCCATTTGCATGGAATATTTTTTCCATCTCTTCATTTGAGCCTGTGTGAGTTTTTTGTTCTGAGGTGAGTCTCTTGTAGATAGCATATTTAATGGTCATATTTTCTTAGACACTCAGGAACCCTGTGTCTTTTGATTGGAGCAGTTAATCAATTTACATTTAAGTGTATTATTAATAGGTGCTTATTTATTGCCACTTTTATTCCTTATGCCTATGTTCCTCTCTCTATTTTTTCTTCTTACAGCAGTGCCTGTACCATTTCTTGCAATGTTGGTTTGTAGTGAACTCCTTTAGTCTTTTTTCCTCCCCCCTGCCCCGGGAAGCTCTTTATTTCCTTTAATTTTAAATAATAACCTTGCTGGATAGAATATTTTGGATTCAGATCCTTGCTTTTCACTTCTTTGAATACTTCATACCATTCTCTTCTGGCCTGTAGTGTTTCTGATGAGAAATCAGCTGATAGCCTTATGGGAACTCCCTTTAGGTAACTGCCTCTCTTTTGCCACCTTTAAGATTCTCTTTTGTCTTTAACCTTTGCCATTTTAATTATGATGTGTCTTAGTGTGGGTCTCTTTCAGGTCCTCTTGATTTGGGCTCTCCGTGCTTCCTAAAAGTGTATGACTTTTTCCTTCACTGGGTTAGGGAAGCTTTGTTATTACTTCTTCAAACAGGTTTTCTATCCCTTGTTCTTTTTCTTCTCCTTCTGGTACCTCTATAATGTGGATGTTGTTACATTCCATGTTGTTCCAAATATCCTTTAAACTGTCCTGCTGCTTTTTAATTAGCTTTTTCCTTTTGCTGCTCTGATTGAGTTATTTTTTCTACCTTCTCTTGTAATTTGCTGACTCAGTCCTTTGCTTCATCCACCCTACTGATTATTCCTCTCAGTGTATTCTTTATTTCATACGTTATTCTTTATTTCTGCAAGGTTATTTTTCATGGTTTCTATGTCCTTTTTCACACTGTTGAGCATCCTTATAACCATTCTTTGAAATCTGTGTATGGGGGACTCCAGCCTGTGAAGTCCCTGGATTTGCTGCAGATGGAAGAAAGAGCCGTTCCAGACACCGTTTGCCTGTCAAGGAAAGGGGAAAGCGATTCCCTCAAGTGGGGGATGCCCTGAGCCCCTGTGCTCAATGGCTTTTATTGAGAGGGTTACCAGCAGGGGATACACCTATCCTATCCTGCAGTTATGTATAGGTAATCTAATTACATAAGTATCTTAAGTTTACAGATAGGTGATGTTTGAAGAAGACAAATGGCAGGAACACACCAAATTGCTTGGGTATGAGATCAGTAAACATAATGGCACCAAATGGGATTTGAGTCAGGGTCCAGGATTATGTAAATTTCCTTCCCAACCTTGAGCTGATTATCTGGTGTAAGATTAACAGCCTGAGGGAGAAACAAAGGATGCTTCAAGTAGTATAATTTATTTCCAGGCCTTATTCCCCCTGGGGGCCCTCCAAGCTATTATTGGTCCTGCCTATCACCCACTTTACCAGTGTTCTGGCCAAGACTTATGGAGCCTCTCCTGGGCCCCAGCTTGTGTGGGACCACAGTCCCTGATACTGCTCAAAGCGGCCCCCTATACTTTGATCAGTTGCTTGCCTCTGTTTCATTTAGCTCATTTTCTGGATATTCCCCTTGTTCTTTCATTTGGGTCCTGTTTCCTTGTTTTCTCCATTTTGGCTCTCTCTTTGTGTGTATTTTTATGTATTATATTGAGCTGCTATGACTCCCAGACTTAGTGTAGTGGTCTTCTGTCTTAGGTGTCCTATGGGACCCAGTGATACAGTCTCCTTGATCCCCTGAGCTGGGTGTTCTAGGGATGACCGTTGTGGGAGTTGTGTGGACCCTCCTATGGTAATTGGCTCTTGCTTGCTGTTGTCTGGGCATGAACATGAGGCAACGAATTGATGCTTCTCTCTCACATCAATGTTTCTCTCTCTCCCTCTGTCCCTTCCCCTTTTTTTTAAAGCAATGAAAAAAATGTCATTGGGTGAGGATAAAAGAAAAAAAGAAAGCCAAAATATTATACTTGATTAGTAGATCTAGAGTATGTGTCTAGTATTGGGCTGATCAAACCCATTCCTATTTATGAGAGATTGAAATTCACATCATTGTACAAACCTGGGAGGGGAGCACTAAGATAATATTTCTCTCAGTAAAATTTAAGTAAATACTTTTACCCATATTTTTATTTAATGGCACAAAATCTAAAATTGGTAAGTGCTGTTAGAAGGTATGGTAAAATTTCATTTTATTTATAAAATCAGGCCCTTGTAGGGATATAGTTCCTAAGGTTTGTAAGAAAACAATGTTACGAGAGGTCCCTGAAAATATTTCCTGAATTCTGAGTCATGCCTCCTTCCCAAACACTGTAATGTTTCAACTGTAGAAAACAGATGGTGTTAGTAAGTTTTTAATATTATTTTTGAGCAAGATAGATACTTTCTGAGAAATAGATTTAATTCTCATATGAAAAAGGAGAATTATGTAGCATCTAAAGGCCCCTTATTAACAGTTTATTTTTGTTTTGATAGGTTCTTTGTTAAAAGCTTCCTTTAAACACTGTACAGTTATTTCTTTCTCAGTTTTGTGCGTTTGTTACTGTCTCAAGCAAGGTGAAAGAAGATTATAATTAGGTGTTACTATGGGGCCTTGATATCAGCCCTAAATAAAACAGTGAAGGAAGTCATCTCTTACATGCCACGTCCACAGTGGATTCCTGGTGCTTTTTGAGTCTCTGTTGAATGTCATGGGCATCCTTTCATTGAGTTATCTTACCCTTTATCTCTCAGAGTCCTGAAGTTTCCCACCCAGATGAAGATCTTCATTTTCGAGTAGAAGAACCAGAATTGGTAAAGGTAATGCTTACCATTGCATGCAAAGGAAATAAAGAGAATGCTCCTCTTTCACGGCCCCTAATTCTTAATATTACCAGTTCATTGCAAGTGATAGCTGTGGTAACGCCAGGGCTGGTAGCATCAGTTTGACAAATTTATTTTCTCTCAGTAGTGCCAACACTAATTTGGCAGATAGTCACATCATATTGGCTAATAATGAAGTATCTTATATCACATAGGCTGATTTTTGCTTCACATTGTAAGACTCAATATCATTAAAAATGCCAAAAATACATCAACATCAGTTCCTATTCCTTAAGAATATTTCCACTCTTGCCCTGCTCAGTTGCTTGGAACGTCATCCCATGCACCAAAAGGTTTGGGTTCAATCACCAGTCAGGGCACAATATAGATACAGGAAAGTTGTGGGTTTGATCCCTGGTCTGGATGCATACTGAGAGCCCCCAATTGTTCTCTCTCTCTACCCCCTCCCCCTCTCTCTAATGTGTATATATAATAATATTTCCATTTTTAAGATCACTTTAGTTTGTTTAGATATTTTTTATTTCATTAAGTTTATGGAAAATATCAAAATCAGAAATTAATAAATTGTTAAGAAAAATTATCTAAAATTTAGAAATAAATAAAAAGATATACCCTTTCAATGTTGCATTCAACCATTATCTAACCAGCTTGTCTGTCTGATGGTCATCTGACATAGCAGGGAAGGTTTTGTTGTTTAATTTAGTATTTATTACTGATTAATATTCAGACCCTTAAAGTTAGATGTTAACTTGCAGAATATTGAAAACTTGCAATTTATTTCTACCTAGGAGAAAAGATAACCCCGTAAGTTACAGTTTTATTGTCCTGTAGGACATTTACCATGTTTCTGTCTTAATTTTGCAGTCTTGATTTAGCGTCTTTTCCACCATCTACACATCTGCTTCTTATATCTGCTTTGAGCCAGCTTGTCAAGCTGCTTATCTCTTATTAAGGACTTAGAGCATCTTTGATATAACATGTGTTGATTATATTTTTAGGAGAATTAAGGTTTTTAAAAAGTTATGTAGAAGTTTAGCCACTTTCTTTTTTAGATTTATGTCTTTAAGTTTTTGAAAATTATATTTTGAAAATTGGTTGTATTCCAAAAATGTTTTGTGTAAAAATGGGTTTTTCTTTTTGTTTTTATGAGAAAGTACATTCTGAGATTCAGTCTTAAACATTAATTTTTTGAAATTTATTACTGGACTGATGAGTCTTACAGTATTCTTTAACATATGACAGTTTATACTTTAAAATGTTCCTAATTTCAGACTTTGAATTATGAATCTTAGGAAAATATCATAATTTTTGATATGGTGAATACATCATATGGTTTATTTTTGTGTTTTTGACATAGGGAGTCTCTAGCAGAGGATTAATTCTCTCTGGCTTTTCCTTAAATTCTGCATCCTGCTTATAAGTACTGAACTTAGCTTTAATTTTAATTTGAGTAGGATCTATATTTTAATAATTTTTAACATTTCTATTTCTGCAAAAAAAAAAGGCGGATGGTATTTTCATAGGGCTTATGTTGACTGAATCTGTTAATCAGTTTGGGAAATATTGCTGTCTTAACAATATTAACTTTTCCAATAGAAAGAATATGGGATGTCTTCTTATTTAGGTATTCTTTAGTTTCAGTGATGTTTTATAGTTTTCAGTGGATAAGTCTTGCACATTTCTTGTTCCTGGGTTCGTTCGTTTGTTTGTTTTTGGTCGGGGGGGGATTGCTACTTTAAATAGGTTTCTTTTATATTTCTTTATGGGATTTGCATTGCTAGTGTGTAGAAATAATTGTCTTAAATATATGGATCTTGTATCCTGAACCTTGTTGAACCAGTTTTAGTTCTAATAAGGCTTTTTGCCTGTGTATGTCTGGAGATTCTTCAGGATTTTCTATATACAAGATAATGTCATCTGTAAATGGAGATTATGTCATTTGCAAATAGAAATTTGCTGCTTCCTTTCCAATCTGGGTACATTTTATCCCCTTTTCTTGTCTAATTTCCCTTGCTAAAACTTACAATACAGTGTTGAACAGAAGTAAGGGGACAGGACATCTTTGTTTCTGAGTCTCAGGGGAATGCATATGGTTGTTCACCATAAAGTATAATGTTAGATTTGGGTTTTCATAAATGGTCTTAATCATGTTGGACAAAGTTTGTTGGTTTTTGTCAAATACTTTTCTGAGTCTTATCAAGATGATGGAGTGGCTTTAGTTACTTATTATATTAATATGGTATATTACCTTGATTGATTTTCAGATAGTAAATCAACTTTGTATTCCTGGATAAATCCAGTTTGTCTGTGTATAGTACTCTTTGTTGCTGGATTCAGTTTGCTAATATTTTGTTGAGAATTTTGTGTATATAGTCATAGGAGATACTGGTCTATAGTGTTCTTGTGGTATCTTTGTCTTGTTTGGTAATACTGGCATCATTGATTGAGTTGGAAATTGTTTCTTTCTATTTTTTGGAGAAGTTGGTGAAGGACTGGTGTTAATTTTTCTGAAAATGTATGTGGGAACTCACCAGTGAAGCCAGTTGAACTTGGGCTTGTATTTGTGGGAAGTTTGCTTACATATCTATTCAGATTTTCTTTGCCTTAAGTCAGTCTTGGTAGTTTGTGTCTTACTAGGAACCTGTCCATTTCATCTACGTTATCTAATTTGTTGGCATACAGTTGTTCATATTTTAGTCCTTTATAATCGTTTTATTTCTGTACTGTCAGTACTAATGTCTTCTTTTTCATATCTGACTCCAGTAACTTGAGCCTTCTTTTCTTCCTTAGTCAGTCTAAGGGTTTGTCATTTTTGTGATTTTTTCAAAGAACCAAATTTTGCTTTTGTTGATTTTCTCATGTCTTTCTGTTCTCTATTTTGTTTATCTTCATTCTGATATTTATTTTCTTCTGCTTTTTAAAAAAGTATATAGTTCACTCTTTTCAAGTTCTTCAAGCTGTAAATTTAGGTTATTGGTTTGATATCTTCTTTTTTAATGTAGGTATTCTAGAGCTGTATGTTTCCCTCTGAGCTCTGCTGTCACTGTATTTCACAAGTTTTGGTATATAATATTCATTTTAATTGGTCTCAGAGTGTTTTCTAAATTCTCTTGTGATTTCTTCTGTGACCCGTTTGTTTAAAAGTCTGTTGTTTAATTTCTACGTATATGTGAATTTTCTAGCTTTCTTTCTCATTGATTTATAGTTCCAGTGCATTGTGATCATAAATGATACTTTGTATGACTTCAGTCTTTTGAAATTTTTAACCCATTGTTGTTGGTGCCAATTCAACACCAACAGGAATACCCCAGTTTGGGGTGCAGTGAAGAAGAAAACCTTATCTAGTGCAAAACACCTCAATGGTGACATGGCACAACTGTGAAAACAGCCCTGCTGTGAGACAACCCTGAGGCCAGGTGCCTCTTCAGCGAGGCAGCTCTATTCTGCTTTGGTGGGGTCTGCTCTGCTCCAGGAAGATATGTTCCGCCTTTCAGCTCTAGCTGGGAAAACAGTCTTCAGTCTTCAGTGGAAAGGCTGTGTGTGGTCCCCAAGCCGAAAGAGAGCTAGCTTATATAGACAGAAGTCCTTAACCCTGGTCCCTGATTGGTCCTTCTTCATGCAAATGAGGACACCGAATCTTTGCAGTTTGATTGATCCAAAAGGCACTGTCCTCATTGGTCAGAATAGAACTGCTCAGACTGGTCAGATCTGCACAGCTCCAGTTTGATGGGGAAAGCCTCAGTCCTATTGGTTGAAATAGGATTCCAGGAACTCCTTAATATGGGCTGGCGCAGGTGGCAGAAACACAGTGCAGGCAGGCAGTTCAGTGCAGGCTTGTCTGTGAGGTGCAGTTTACATGAGATGCCCCTGTGTAGAAATGGCTGGGCTCTTTTTTGTTGGTGGCGGGTTTTTTTGTTTGTCTGATCCCAGTTAGCCACCAGAAGCCCTTTTAGTTGGTATTTTCTTTCTGAGATAGCTAACATACTCATAATGTCCAAATCAATAAAGTTATTGGTGAAAATGAAAAATGTGTCTTTTATTTTATAGAAAAAAGCCATACAGGCTTTTTAGCCAATCCAATAATTGACATCTTGGTATAAAACAATGTAATTCAGATTAATGCCAACTTAGTTCTAATAATATATAAATCTTTGCTTCAATATAGCTCCATTCCCTTCTCCCTCCTATTACTGTCATACAAATTACACCTATTCTATACATTATAATTCCATCAACACAATTTTATAATTATTACTTTATACAGTTGTCTTTTAAATAAGAAACAATTACAAACAAAATACATTTTTATTTAGCTACCTTTATTGGTAGTATTTCTTCATGCAGATTTGTTGCTGTTTAGTTGTCCTTTCATTTCACTGGAAGGATACTTGTTTATATTTATTGTAGGTCAGATCTGCTAGCAGTGATTTCACTAAGTTTTTGTTTATCATTATTTTTGAAGGATAGTTTTGCTGCATGTAGAATTCTTTGTTGACATTTCTTAACAACACTTTCTGCATTCTGGGTGTTATACCATTGCCTCCTAGCCTCATTGGTTTCTGATGAGAAATTCGCTGACAGTCTTATTGAGGATCCCTTGTACATAAGAAGTCCCTTCTTGCTGCTTTGAAGATTCTCTCTTCCTCTTTTACCAGTTGACTGTGATGTAGCTAGGCATGAATCTCTTTGTTTTTTTCCTACTTGGCGTTCATTGAGATTCTTGTATGTGAAGGTTAATGTTTTTCATCAAATTAAGGAAGTTTTGGGCCATTATTTCTTCAAAGATTCCTTCTTCCTCTTTCTCTCTTTCCTCTTTTGCTTGGATTCCCAATATGCATATATTAGAATTCTTATTTACCCACAGATGTCTGAAGCTCTGTTCATTTTTTTTCCCCCATTCTTTTTTGTTTCTGTTCTACAGTCTGGATCATCTCAATTGAGCTTCAAGGTCACCAATAATTCTTCCTGCTTATCTTAGTCTGTTCAGGCTTCTGTATTAAAACAGCAGACTGGATGACCTGTAAACAACACATTTTTTGAAGGTTAAAAAAATAGCTTTTATTTATTGATAGGAAGACTGAAATTGTTGTATGCTAATTTGAACTGTTATACAAGAAATGACTTGAAAATTCCCTTTTTGATATCCTCCAGCTGTTGGATTCCATTATGCATGCTTTGTTCTTTTTTTAGACCTGGAAAAATATACAATGATTTTTTGGCAAGTGATTTATTCCTCCACTTTTCATGTTTAGAAATTCTTATGATCCCTCAGATAGTTCCTTCTGGAACAAACTTTCCTCCTCTCTCTCAGCCAGCCCCTGTGGGTTCATCTTTATAAGCTCTGGGACTAGGACAGGAGGAAAGAGATGTGGAAGTTCCCTCAATGGGAATAAATTTATTTCTCACAGCTCTGGAGACTGAAGTTCAAAATAAGGATGCCAGCATGGTCAGGTGAGGGGTCTCTTCCAGGTCACAGACTTCTCATCATATCCTCACATGGTGGAAGGATTAAGACTTTTCTCTGGAGCCTCTCTTTTGTAAGAAACTAATCTCATTCATGATCGTCCTACCATCATGATTTAAGCACCTCCCAAAGGCACCACCTTTTGATACCATTACATTGGTCAATAAGATTTCACCATATCAAGTTTGGAAGACACAAACGTTCAGACCCTAATACTGTTCAAATTTGCTGTTTCGCTTCACTGAACCTTTCTAAAGAATTTTTTCATTTCAGTTATTGTATTTTTCAACTCCAGAATTTCTATTTAATGAGATATCATTCTCATAATTTCTTTTAATCCTTTAGATCTAGTTTTCTTTAGGATTTCGAACATATTTACAGTGGCTGATTTACTTCTTGCTTTCCTCAAGACAGTTTTCATTGACTGTGTTTTTTTCTACCTATGGTTCATGCTTTTCTGTTTCTTTGTGTGTCTTGTAATTTTTGTTGAAAATGTGGTATTTGAAATAATAAAATGTGGCAACTCTGTAAATCAGTTCTCCCCTCCCCAGGGTTTACTGTTGAAGTTTGTTTTTTTATGTTATTGCTGCTGCAACTATTTTGTTTATTTAGTGACTTTTCTGAACTAATTCAGTGAAACTTGTATTCTTTATCATATATGGCCACTGAAATCTCTGGTTAACATAGTGATTAGTTAATGATTAGACATAGATTTCCTTAAATCTTAAGCCACTAAGGCTTTTGTTTGTTTTGGGCATACCTTCTATTCTTAGGTGGGCAGTTGACAACTTTTCCTTATCCTTCCTTTACTTCCTGCTTGTAGAGAACCTCAAGGTAAGCCAGAGATGAGAGTTGAGGGCCTTCTTGGATTTTTCCTGGGGCTTACCTCTTGGTGGAAAAAGAACACAAGTGCAGTAAATTTATTATAATTTATGTGTGAAGTGATTATCTATAAAGTTTATAAACTTATTATTTCCCACAGTAGCCATGTTTTATTATTGGCAGAATTGTATAAAACATGCTTTACAAATTTTGAGGTCCAGATAAAGGCTTTAAACAGTTCGGCAGGTATTTAGCAGGAAAACACCACTGAGGAAATAGATCTTTGTTTTTTTGTTTCTTTTTTAACATTTTTTGTTTTGTTTTGTTTAAATTTTTAAATTTATTTTTAGAGAGAGGGGTAGGGAGGGAGAGAAACATCAATGTGTGGTTGCCTCTCCCATGCCCCGTTCTGGGTACCTGGCCCACAACCAAGGCATGTGCCCTAACTGGGAGTCCAACTGGCGACCCTTTGGTTCACAGACTGGCATTCAATCCACAGAGCCACACCAGCCAGGGCTGGAAATGTATCTTCTGATAGAGAGCAGACCATAGCCAAATATTATGTAAGGTGAGACTTTTGCCTGATTAGTGAGCTAATAAGGGCTCTTAATTTAATAAATCATTGAGTAGTGATTACAAGCTTGAATTCTAGGGCCAGACTGCCTGGATTTGCTTTGTCTCTTTTGTGAACTTAGGCAAAACACCTAACTCCTCCATGCCTCACTTTCCTGATCTGTGGATAGCACCTATCTATTGTGAGGATTCAATCATTACATAAAAAGTCCTTTGATCAGTACCTAACAAGTATTATGCACTTCACTTACACAGAAGTAGAGAGAGTAGTTTGATGAATCTTGTTGAACCTGTCTTCAACAGGTTTCAACACATGGACAATCACATTTTGTCTGTAACCCTACCATCCCTCACTAAATATTTTGAAGCAAATATAAGACCTTATATAATATTATCTATAAATATTTAATTATGTAATCTCTAACAGATTATTTTTAAATGTTAAGTATACAGTTGACTCTTTAACAATGCAGGGGTTAGGGCCTTTAACCCCAATGCTGTCAAAAATCTGCATATAACTTTGACTCCCCTAGAACTTAACTACTAACAGCATTACTGATAACACGGTCAATTAACACATACTTTATATGTTAGATATATTATATACTGTATTTTTTATTTTTAAAGATTTATTTAATTTTAGGGGAAGGGAGAGAGAAAGAGAGGAAGAGAAACATCAGTGTGTTGTTGCCTCTCAAGGGCCCCTACCAGGGACGCTCACAACCCTGGTGTGCAACCCAGGCATGTGCCCTGACTGGGAATCGAACTGGCAACCCTTTGGTTCACGGGCTGGCACTGAGTCCACTGAGCCACACCAGCCAGGGCTATACACTATATTCTTAAAACAAAGTAAATTAGATAAAAGAAAATGTTATTAAGAAAATTATAAGGAAAATACATTTATAGTACTGTATGTGTTTATTGAAAAAATCCATGTATAAGTGGATTTGTGCAATTCAAACCTGTGTTGTCCAAGGGTCAACAGCTAAAAAACTCACAGCCTTAATATTATCAAATACTGAATTGGTAATTATTTCCCTAGTTGATTGTTATTTTTAATTAGTTAATATCTGTTTGGTCACTTTAAATCTAGAGATTTCCCACTCTCTCTTTTTCCTCCCCTTGTAATCATTCATTGAAGAAACCAGCGTTTGTATTTTAGAGCTGGTTTATCCAGTGCAGTAGACACAACCCACACGTACACATGGCTGTCGAGCCCTTGAAATGTGACTTCCCATTTACAGATGTACTGTAAATTTAAAATACTCATTATGTTTTAATAACATAGTATCAAAAATAAAGTATCTTGTTAATTTTACAGCAACCACTTACAATTTTTTAATTCATTAAAGATTGCAAAATGGTGATGTTCTAATTCTTTTTTTTATTGTTGTTCACTTACAGTTGTGCCACATTTTTCCCCATTGTTCTCCCCTGCCCGACCCATGCCCCCATGCCACTCCCACAAGTCAGTCCGCACCCCCTTGTCCATGACCATGGGAGCTCTCTCTCTATACATGTTCCTTGACTTGACCCTTCACCTTTTGCCCCTGTTATCCCCTCCTCCTCCTCTCTGGTCACTGTCAGTTCTTTATTTCTATGTCTCTGGTTCTGTTTTCCTGGTTTGTTTGTTTTGTTGATTAGGTTCCACATATAGGTGAGATCATGTGGTATTTGTCTTTCACTGCCTGGCTTATTTTACTTAGCATAATACTCTCCAGTTCCATCCTTGCTGTTGTGAAGGGTAGGAGTTCCTTCTTTCTTTCTGCTGTGTACGATTCCGTTGTGTAAATGTACCACAGTTTTTTTGTCCACTCATTTACTAATGGGCACTTAAGCAGTGTCCAGCACTTGGCTATTGTAGGTAGCACTGCTATGAACATTGGGGTGCATAGCCTTTTTTGAATTGGTGTTTCAGGATTCTTAGGGTATAATCCCGGCATTGGAATCACTGGATCAAAAGGCAGTTCCATTTTTAGTTTCTCTTCATGTACTAGCTGGAGTGCTTTCATAAAGAGAAACCTCCCCATATCAATTATTTGATCACACTTGAATACTATACAAACTATATATACTTTGCATAGAAAAAGGACAAGAAGTTGATATTTATTTACCAGTTTCCAAACACCCTCCAAAGATGATCAATGAGTATTTTTATAATTTTATTATTAAATCATGAACTTAAATGTATATTTTTGAAATCCATTATAGCTATTACCCTTATTAATGCTCAGATTGTTCCACCATTGGCCAACGGAAGTGTCTTCATATTGTCTCATGTCTTAGACATGATCCTAGCAGTTTTTGATAGCTTCTTTGCTATTTAGTATGACAGGAAATTCCAGGCCCTGATTCCTTTCAGTGGAAAGTAGCATATAGAGGCCACAGTCTGGCCTCCATAATGCTTTTATATGGGTATTGTTTCGAGGCCTTTTCAATGGACAAAGCTAGGAGATATATATTTTTTCCTTAAAAATAAAATACCTCAGCCCTAGCCAGTTTGGCTCAGTTGGTTGGCGCATCATCCTGTAGACCAAAAGATTGTGGATTCGATCCCTGTCAGGGCACATACTCAAGGTTGTGGGTTTGATTCCTAGTTGGGGCACATAGAAGGCAACCAATCGATGTTTCTCACATAGATCTGTCTCTTGCCCCTCCCCTTACCTCTCTTTATTCCTTTTTTCCTCCTTTTCTCCTTCCCTTTTTCCCTTTCTCCCTCTCACTGAAAAGCAATGAAAAAAATGTCCTCACATGAGAATAAAACAATTATAAGAAATAAAATAACTCAAATTTAGACCGATATTTCCAACTCCAATTTGGATCTGTGGAGTTTCATGTATTCTCAATGTTAGATTTATTTCTTATTTTTCATGTGCCAAATATAGTCTTCTCAGTGACATCAATATACTAATTTGCTTTATTTAACACTACACAAACAACAGTTACAAAATAGCATTTTCATCACTACCACCAACAATATGATTTTTCAATTGAAACATGTTATTTGTGGTTCTTTTTCTCCGTGGGGTGTATCTCAACAGGGATATTCTGAATATGAGTGAGATAAAGTCACTCAAAATAATTTCTTTTTGATGAATGTGTATGCTACCAACTAGTTTCATTTTATTACTAATTTTTAGAGATTCCTTTTGTTGTTGTTGGAAACATCTTTTTAAAGTAATACACCAATTTTTCAAGAAAGTTAGTGTGGTAAATTGATATAGTACATCCCTATTGCTTGGGTTTTTAAGACTATTTGGAGAATGTGGTAGGGAGGATTACAAACATTTGGGGGTCATATGCTGAGGGAAAGAACAAGATAACACTTTTCTTAAAAAAAGATTGTATTTATTTTTAGGGAGAGGGGAAGGGAGGGAGAAAGGGAGAGAAACGTTAAGGAGAGAGAAAAACATCAATTGGTTGCCTTCTATACATGCTCTGACTCGGCATCAAACCTGCATCTCAGGCATTTGCCCTGACCAGCAGTTGAACAAGCGACCTTTTGCTTTGTGGGACAGTGCCCAGCCAACTGAGCCATAACAGGGCAAGATATAACTTTTTATTTAATTTTTTCCACTATGGTTTCATCTTGTGGCATAGAAAATTACTCTGGACTACTTGTTTTGTGCAATAGTAGTTTTTCAGATGCTTTATATGTCATAGTAGAAAAGTACCATATTCCCATACTATTTTACATTTTGTTTATTTTTTATACAAACAGGTTTGTAGATTATTTTTAAATTTAAGTATTTCTTTTATAAATAAAGTATTCACGTGGTTCAAAAGTCAAACCTACAAAACAAGAAATATTTTCTTGTGGAGTCTGGCTTCTATTCCATTTTCTGCACTCTGTTTTCTCCTTCCAGTAGGAAACCATTAAAATTTTTATGGATAATGCTTCCATTTTTTACACAATAGCATACATATTTCATATCCTAACTAAAGAAGTTCCACAAAGTTCTGTGATTTCTTATTTTTATTTCTCAAAGAGCAAGCTTATAATATTCTTAATCTGTCATCTGATAATTATCTTTTGACAAGCCATATTTTATATATTGGAACTGAAAGACAGTTAATATTATACATAAGCAAGGATTTTGAAGAAGAAAAGATGATTTAGGTAGAAATTACTAGCTGTTATCAAATACTTTAAGGACTTCCTAGGGAAGGAGGAGACCATGCTATTTGACTCCAGATAATATAGTAGGACCAATATTTAGTAGTTATAGAAATCCAGATTTTAATTAGTCTGGAAAAAGCCCTGCTGTTAGGTAAAACTAAAAATAGAATGGGCTTCCTGTTGTGGGTTTAAGTTCTTGTCGCTCAGCAGACTCATACATCCTTTAAGGGTTGAACTGGTTGACTTTGGTGATTCTGGTTTTTAGAGTTCTTCCCCAATTTTGTATGAATTATCCTGCCTAACAGGTCTTATTGTACAGTCCCTGGGTGAACACAGTGTATTATTTTAGGATTCTGTGACATTTAAAGATGTTGCTATAGACTTCACATTGGAAGAGTGGAGGTTGATGGATCCTATACAGAGGGACCTGCACAAGGATGTGATGCTAGAGAATTACAGGAACCTTGTCTCCTTGGGTAAGGATAACTTCTTTGTTCATGTATCTACCCATGAGGAAATAGAGCCTCTAAAGTATTTAACTGAATTTTGGCATAAAATTTCATAATCTCAGGAGCATCTTATTGGGAGTTAGGCTAGCCCTCACTCTTAATTAAATAGTCTACGCATTGTAGAGTATGAAATACATGTTTCATTGGAATCTTGAAAATTGTTGACTGCCTGAGATTTGGGACTAAAGTTTTTTTAGGTATTTCCATAAATGAGTTACCAGTGCCTCCAAATATGTTTGTTCCTTTTTCTTTCTAAACATTATTTGCATGATCTGTTATCCCAACTAACTTGGGATCATAGTATTGAGATTCTTTGAGGTACCTTTGTAGTTCTCAATAGTACCCATTGTACAGTAGAATGTTCTCCTGTAGTAGGAATGTTCTATATCAGTGTTGTCCCATATGGCAAGCACTTGTGGCACTTGTGGCTCTTGAGCACTTGAAATGTGACTAGTCCAAATGAAGAACTAAAGTTTAAATTTTATATACTTTTAACTAATTTAAATTCAAATTTAAATAGCTACATGTGGCCACTGGCAAGTGTATTGGACAGCACATGTCTAGAACTTCCTATAATAGCTACTCTGCACAAGAGATCAAGAATTGAGACTGAATTTGGCAATAGTTCTTGTTCATAGACATGGTCAAACCCTATTCATTCTTCTCTGAATAGGGCTTGCAGTTTCCAAACCAGATATGATATCTCATTTGGAGGATGGAAAAGGACCATGGGTGGTAGTGAGAGAAATTTCAAGAACCTCCTATCCAGGTGAGTTTATAAGAACTGGGAAGATGGGATTTATTCCATGGTTGAATCAGAGTATCTGAAATATTTTGAAGAGTATCTTTTCTCAAAGCTATCTCAGAGGAGAAGATTCTCCCTCTTTCTTTCTCACTATATCTTCTTCCCTATCTCCCTTCTTCCTTCTCTCTCCCTCCCTTTTTTCCCTCTCCCCCTCTCTCTGTCCTCTACTTTTGATTCCTGTGCCAGCCTACTTTGCTTTCTTGGATTCATGATTTTAATTATTATTTTATTATTTCTTCATCTAAACATGCATAAATCATCCCTTTCAATTCTACTTTCTCCAATTAAATTTACATTTTTTTCTTTAACCATTTTCTGATATCCTTTTCCTACATTAATTTTTCTGAAAATGCTTTCTTGAGAATGAGCACTGATTTCTTTTAAGCTAAACTTACTAGGTCATTATTTAACTTTCTTTATCTATAAACCTGCTAAAATTTTGGGGGTTCTTAACTAATTGAGAATACAGAACAGTCTTGGAGATTCTTGACAATCTCTCAGATTTAGGCCTTCTCCCAGGTTCTTAACTAATTGAGAATACAAACAAGAAATCATTTGAGAATCAACATACAGTGTTTTTTAAATCAGTGTTTATTAAATATCTGTATACTGTGAACTGGGTTAGTATTTCATGAAAAGGTCATGTATACAAAAGCAGCCCCCAAATGCTAAGGGATTCGAGAGGCCAAAGAACAAGGCAGACAAGTCTACCCTGTCAGTTTAAAGAGTTCTAACAGGGAACTTATAGACAGATAGTCCTGGGTGGCACGTGGCAGACAGCAGGATGAAATGGACCCTTGCCCCATTCAGCCCCCAGACCACCTGTTTGATGCCCCCCTAAGAAGTGGACCTAAGTACTCTGAAAGGAATGCATGGTGATCAAGGGGAACAAAGGGACCAGATACTGGGGGCTCTGGTGCAAGGGCAAGAAAACATTGAGGGCACCTTACCAAAAAGGAAGGACTGATGGTGGAGGAAGGATTAATGGTAGTTTGTGATTAACCTGGAGTCTCTGTACACATTCATAGTCCACCCAGGGGGAAAGGGGAAGGGATTAAGGGTTCAGGAGGATTAGTTTTAAAATGGAATCAGTTATATATGCACAATTATACACACATACACAGTTAGGTGCTAGGTGTACAGCTGTAAGATGGACACAGTCCCTGCTCTCATGAAGATTAATTTTTGTAAATAGACAAAAACAAGCTAAATAATGATTGTAATAACTTTTAGCTATGAAATAAAGTGGGAAAGAGGGACTGGGATGGGGAATGAGGCTGCCTCCTTCAAATAGTGTGGTCAAGGAAGGCTTCTCTTGAGGAGATGACTTTAAGCTGAAACTTGAAGGATTGGAAGAAGCCAGCCACGGGAAGAAGAAAAGGGGAGCATAGCAGGCAAATACCTGATACAGAAAACAATGTACTGTGTTACAGAAATCAAAGGAAGCTGCTATAATTGAAACATAAATGAGAGGGAGACTGGTATAGAATAAGATCATTGAGACAGGAGACTGCCTGTTCAGGAATTTGTACATGATGGTAAGGAGTTTTGATTTTGATTAAAGTGAGTATGCAGTCATTGAAAGATTTTAATCAAGGATTTTCAGGAAATAACTCTGTTTATGGAAATTGAATTTAAGGGCATAAATAATCAGTAAAGAGGCTGTTAACAATAGTCTGTGCAAGAGATGATAGTAAATTTTATTAGTATGGTAGCAGTGGAGTTGGAAGGAAGTGAGTGAATTTTAGTTCATTTGAGTATTCATTTTGTTATGATGACATCCAAAACTGGGTATGTGTTACTCACATTGTTTCCATATATCAAATATTATGTATTTTTTAAAGAAAGTGAATGAAAAATAGACATTGGAGATAGATCTTTAGAAAAGGATTCCCTCCCCACCCCACCTCGCCATGAAGAAAGAAAAAGAAATGGGGCAGTAACTAGAGAAAAGTATGGAACTAGGAAAAACTCCTTCATGTTTGAGATGGGAAATTTTATGGCATGCTCGAGTATAGATCAGAATCATGCCCCAGTGGAAAGGGAGAAATTGATGTTGCAAGACAAAGATGAGGTCACTGAAGAACTCAAGTGTCTGAAAAGGTGAAAGGGGATGAAAATCTAGAATGGAAAAGGAGGGATTTACCTTTGATAGGAAGGACGCCCAGAGGAGATGGTACAGATACAGGTCAACTGGTAGTGGTACAATGGAGGCTTTTTATTATAATAGCATGTGGATTCTCAGTAAAGTACAAAGCAAGGCCATTAGCTTATTGTGACAACAATAAAGAATGGTGAGAGAGGGAAAGTTATATATTTTATGGTACATAGAATTCACCAGGGAAGCCATATTGACTTGAAGCTTTTATTGTGCAAGGTGTTTAAATACAGCTTCTATTCCTTTTGTAGTTGTAGAACTCTATCCCATTTTTTTTCTTTTTAAAGATTTCCTTATTTATTTTTAGAGAGAAGAAAAAGGAGGGAGAGAGGGAGAGAAACAAGATGTGCGGGAGAAACAGTAATTGGTTACCTCTCTCACATCCCTAACTGGGGACCTGGCTAGCAAACCAGGCATGTGCTGTGACTGGGAATCGAACCTGTGACCTCTCAGTCCACAGGTCGGCGCTCAATCCACTGAGCCACACCAGCCAGAGCTTTTGCTTTTTTGTTTCAGTTTAGTAAATTAGGTTTATCTAGGAATTGATCTGTGTAATCTAAAATTTAAATTATTTGGCATACTATTCTGTTTAATCTTTTAAATGTCTATGTGGATCTGAAGTGATGTCTCCTTTTTTATTTCTGAGATTAATTTTTTTTGTCTTCTCTCTTTTATCTTAATCAGTCTTGCTAGGGTTTATCAAATCTTATTTAGCTTTTAAAGAAGAATTTTTATCATTTCTATTGCATGTTTGATATGTTTTATTCATTTTTTTTCCTTCTTACCGTTTAATTTGTGGGTATTTTCTCACCTCTTGAGTTGGATACATATATCATTGATTTTCAGTCATTATTTCATAATGTATTTAAGGCTATCAAGACTGCATCACACCTTTTTTTATGTAGTACCTTCATAATTACTGAGTTCAAAGTATTTGATAATTTCCCATGTTATGTCCTTTGTCCTCAGGTTATTGAGAAGTATTTTTCTTAATTTTGTACTATATGGGGTTTTTTTAGTAATCTTTTTACCTTAAATGCTACTGTGGTCAGAGAAAATGTTCTGTATGATTGCAGTCTTTGCAAATTTCTTAAAACTTGCTTTACGGTATGGCCAATTTTTGTAAACATTTTGTATGCACTTGGAAAAATGTGTAGTAGATAGGTGTTGAGTGAAGTTCTAGGTATGTCATTTTTTAATTATGTTGCTAAAATCTATGTACTTGATTGTCAACTTATTCTATTGCTTATTGAGGAAGATTTTTTTTAAAGTCTCCGGTGTGATTGTAGATTTATTTTAGTTTCTTTAATTTCTTCTTTATGTATTTTGAAACTGCAGTATTAGATAAGTACCATGTTAGAACTTTGATATCTTTTTAGAAAATTGGAACTTTTTTATCATTATGAAGTGTCTTTTTTAAATCTCTATTCATGGTTTTTGTCTTAGTTTATTTTTTCTGATAATTAATACTACTTTGGCATAATTCTTTTAGTTAATGTTTACATGGTATATCATTTTTCATCCGCTCACTGTAATACTTTTGTTCTTATTATAACTAGCATGATTGTTTTAACTAATTTGACTGTGTCTTTTGGAATATTTAGTTCATTTCTATGTAATACAATTACTTAATGTTTAAATTTATCATCTAACTGCAAGTGTCTTATCTGTTTTCTATTTTTCCCCATTTATGTCTCCCTTTAAGTATATCATTTATTTTTCTATTTTCCTCTCTAATCACTTGGTAATTATAAATTTTAAATTATTTGTTAAGTGGTTAACTTTGAGATTAAACCATGTGTTCTTGATTTAGCAGTGTAATGTATTAGGTTGGCCAAAAAGTCCATGTTTTTTTCTATAAAATAAAAGACACATTTTTCATTTTCACCAATAACTTGATTGATTTGGATATTTTGAGTATGCTGGCTATCTCCCATGGGGTAGAACATTGATTGTTCTCAGTTAGTGTCTTGATTTTATTACTGCCAACTTCATCTTGTATTCCCAAATGTGGGGCATCATTGAGCAAGAAATCTCCAGGATGAAACTTTGCAAACCACTTTTGATATGTTCGATCAGTCACAGCACCTTCTCCATACACTGCACAAATCTTATTTGTGTTTCAGTTGCATTTTTACCTTTCTTGGAATAATGAAGCATAATATGCTGAAAATGTTGCATTATTTTCTTGCATCTTCAATATTAAAATGGCTACATAAAAATTCACCAATTTTGATAAGTTTTCTTAAATGCACACTGATAGGATAGCTGTCACAATACAGTCTACCAAAATTGTTTCAAATGAAGTTAAAGACAACTAAGTTAGAGCCATCTTATGAGAAAATCAGAATGAACTTTTTGGCTAACCCAATAGAGTTTTTTTCCCCCCCTTCTTTCCAAACAATACAGGGATTTTAGGGCATTTTATTCCATTTAATCTCATTTCATTTTTATGTTTTTGAAGTTGTATATTTTAATCCTACATATATGTCAGATCTCATAAGACATTATAGTTATGTGCAGTCAGTATTCATTAAGATTTACCTATATTTTTACCTTTCTCTTCATTTTTTTTATTTATTTCTGGGCTTCTACCTAGGATTATTTTTCTTCTGCTTAAAAAAAAATGCCCTTTAATGTTTTATTGCAATCTGCTGGTGTCATATCCTCTCAATTTTTCTTTTTTTTTGCCTAAAAAAGTCTTCATTGAACTTTTTTTTACCTTGTCATGTTCTAAAATTGAAATAATTTTTATCAAAATATATTTGCTTTAGGTTTCATCATTAGTTAGCGTTCTTGACTTTAAACAGACATGTCTTACTAGTTTGACCATGGTGTTTATTTTATGGTAACTTCTAGTGCCACTATAAATTAATAGAATATTGGTGCCTATGGCATGGCTTCCCTATTCAGAAGATCAGATGGAAGACAATGGATGACTTCTCTGAGGATAAGTTTTCCCAGAGTTTATGCTGTATTACATGGGGATATTAGTATATAATTTTAAAGTAAATTTACTCCCCCAAAATCTTAATACCTTTAATATGCTTATATTTCTCACATCTCAAGGAGTCATGTGAAAATACATTGGTCAAGGGACACATTTTTCCCCTGGGTAACTTGGGTCCGTACAGGAAGAAAAATATATTGTAACAATGACAATAACAGTCAAAATTCACTAAGTATCTGCTTCATTCCTGGCATTCTGCTAGGAAATTTACTTATATAATTTCATTGAATGTAAACCTTAAAATAGCTCTATATGGTAAACATGTATGTGTTTAACAGCAAGAAACTGGAGGTCAAATAAGTTAAAATACATCCAGTTATTGTCAGAACTGGTATTTGGAAATTAACATGTATAACTAAATCTATGTTCTTGTCATTGTGCCTCAGAGAAAAGGAGGTGAGACCAAAGCCTGGAAATAGGTTGAAGAAGGGGTAGTTCCAAGAGCACAGGCCTCAAGACAGTCAGGAAGAACAGAATGTCTACCCAAGTGTCTGACATAACAGTGAGATCCTACAAGGCAAGATGTCTGAATAGGTGGTATATTTCAAACCATTGGGCTATGTTTGGAGTAAAGGGCCTGAGTCTAACAGGAAAAGAGATAGGGAAACTGAATAAGAACCTTTAGGACCTGGGAACTTAAATGAAGAAGGCTTGAGACTAGGAAGAAACTGGATTCTATTCACAAGAAGTAGGCCTTGTGAACATAGGTATTTGGAACCATGGTGATACTCAATTGTGGAGGAGGAAGGATTGTAAAGGGGGTAGAGTTCTCACTTTGAACACCTGGATTCAAACCTGGATCTGTCAATTACCAGCTTTAGTTAACCATGTTTAACTTCACTTTATGAATCATAAAGTGAGAACTCTCTCTCCCTAACATTTGTAGTTGTTTTTAAGAACAGAAGTAAGTTTATAAATGTGTTGACTAAGGGGTATTTAACCTTCATCTTTTAATAATATTTTTGATAAGTTTAGAATTTTAGGTTGGTATTTATACTTCTAACTTTTAATGGTATCATTCCATTGTTTTCTCTCATTACATAGAATCTATTGAGAAGTCAACCATCTGTCTAATTCAGGAGTCAGGGAACTTTTGGTATAAAAGGCAAGACAGTAGATATTTTAGGCTTTGTGGGACTGTAATGTCTCGTAGCAACCACTCCATTTTGTCATTGTAGTATATATGTTTTCAAGTTTTTCATTCTGTGCGTCAATATGGATATTTCCTGCTGACTTATTTTCCATTTTGCTTATACTCTCATGTGCCATTTCTACTTTTAGCCTGTCCTTTTGAGTTCTTAATTTATTTTCCAGCTCTAGAATTACCACTTGGTTTTTATTTTATACTTTCCAATTATTTGTTGAAATTATTAATCTTGACTTATTTTCTTGAATATAGTAATCCTAATTAATTTGAAAGTTCATATCTGAGATCTCAATTATTTGGATCCCTTTTATATTGGTTTTTATTTTCTGTTTTTTTTCCTTGATTTTTCTCAGATGATTATTTTTATATCCTTGTTTGTCTGTTATTTTTCACTGTCAGGCATTGACTATGAAAACATATAACAATAATTTGAAGTTCTGGATTATGTAATTTTTTTCATAGAGGATTGTTTGCTTTGAAAGGCTGCTAGGATATGGGCCTGAAACAATCCTCAGTCACCTTGATTTAATTAGACATTTAAATGAGCTGGGTTTTAGTCCTTGGGTTATAGGATTTTCTTCTTTGTTGGCCCTGAATTCAAATCTTTGTCCAGCCCTGTGTACCAATGGCAAGTTCTACTTACCTTGAGTTTTAAAGTCCCAAAACTAATCTACTGTCCACAAAAGATTTAGATACAATTTGTTTGTTTAAAATTATTATACCTAAATATTTAAATTTAGGTATAATTATCCTAAAATGAATTAGAAATATAAAAGTGATTTTAGAAAGTCAGGTATCAACTAGCATATACAAGCAGGTTGTAAGACTACCACCACACAGAATAATTTTTTTTAAAAGGAATTTTGATAAACTCAGAAATGTTAAGACCCATAAAAAGTTTATAAAACTATTCTTGATAATAGTTATCACTATTTGAAATATCAATAACCATAAACATTAATTTTGACTAGTTAGTTGTTTGTCCTATCTGAAAAATCAGCATCTTTTTCCATAAGAATTTTATTAAAATGTATGTACAAAGACTTGAATAAGCTACTATGACAGGAAATTTTGAGAATGCTCTCACAAAATTAAAAAATATCTAATCAACAAACAATGAGAACAAATAGAAAGTATGGTTGGGGTCAAATATCTGGTTTGTGAAGTAAATGAGAAGCAAGGAAGTAGTCACAGCTTATGAAGAATGCTTCTAAAGACGTGGACTCTAAAAGGAATGAGAAAAGAAATACTGGATAGACTTAGATTCTAGGAGCATTGCCATGAATAATTTTTTTTTATTTTTCATTAAAAAAAATTTATTCCTGTTCGATTACAGTTGTTCCCATTTCTCCCCCATTATTTTCCCCTGCCCTGCCCACCCCCACCTTCCATTTTTAATCCTCCTCCCCCATTGCCTTTTTCCATGGGTCCTTTAATGGTGAAATGAATGAATTTTTTTTAATAGAGGAAAAACTCCTTGAATTTAGTACTTTGGTTCTTTGCTTAATCAGACTCACTTAACTTTAGCTCCTTCAAAAAAAAAAAAAAGGTAATTTTCAATCAGTTAAAAAACACATATAATCATTGTTAGCCGGTTTTCCTTGTGATATTCAGTTTAGTGAGTTCTCCCCAACTTAGGAAATGGAATCATTTGATTTTTCTTTTCCCCTTCCCTAGAGTTGGAGGTCAAGCTAGCAACCAAGAATGCTATACTAACAGAAGATAACTCTGAAGTTTTATCACAGGAGACTATAGTGGATAAACTCACAGAGAATGGTCTATGGGACTCCAGAATGGGAGGATTATGGAAATGGAATGATAGAATATTAAGACTGCAAAATAGTCAGGAGAGCCAAAGAATAGTTACACATAAGAAGATGCCCACTGGTCAAAGAGGCATTAGATTAGGGTCTATGTTTTGTCCAGAACCGGAAGTTATCATAGAAGAACTCCACAGCAAATGCCAAACACATGTGGGAAATTTCACAGAGAATTTAGGTTTGAATACAGATACTCATTTTGGGAAGAAAAATTGCAAGGATACAGAAGGCCGCAAAGACATAAGACCAACCTCAGAACTTACTTTAGGGAACAAACTCAATGATAAAGAAAAACCCTATAAATGTAGTACATGTGAAAAGGCCTTTCGATATAGGTCATTACTCATTCAACATCAGCGAACTCACACTAAAGAAAAACCTTATGAATGTAATGAATGTGGGAAAATGTTTAGCCAGCCTTCATATCTTAGTCAACATAAAAAAATTCACACTGGAGAAAAACCCTATAAGTGTAACGAATGTGGAAAGGCCTTTATTGCTTCTTCATCACTTATGGTACATCAGCGAATTCATACTAAGGAGAAACCTTATCAATGTAATGTCTGTGGAAAATCCTTTAGTCAGTGTGCACGCCTTAATCAGCACCAGAGAATTCAAACTGGAGAGAAGCCCTATAAATGTAGTGAATGTGGGAAAGCTTTTAGTGATAAATCAAAACTTGCACGACATCAAGAAACTCATAACGGAGAAAAACCCTACAAATGTAATGATTGTGGGAAAACTTTTAGGAATAAGTCATATCTTAGTGTACATCAGAAAACCCATACTGAAGAGAAACCATATAAATGCAATGAGTGCGGGAAAGCCTTCAAGAATACTACAATTTTCAATGTTCATCAGAGAATTCATACTGGAGAGAAACCCTTCAGATGTAATGACTGTGGAAAAGCCTATAGAAGTAATTCAAGCCTTATTGTACATATAAGAACTCATACTGGTGAAAAACCCTATGAATGTAATGAATGTGGGAAGGCATTCAATCGTATAGCAAATTTCACAGAGCATCAGAGAATTCATACAGGAGAAAAACCTTATAAATGTAATGAATGTGGGAAAGCATTCATTAATTATTCATGCCTTACAGTACACCATAGAATGCATACAGGAGAGAAACCTTATAAGTGTAGTGAATGTGGAAAGGCCTTCATGCGTTCTTCTTCTCTAATTATACATCAGCGAATTCATACTGAAGAGAAACCTTATCTATGTAATGAATGTGGGGAATCTTTCCGAATAAAATCACACTTAACTGTACATCAGAGGATTCATACTGGAGAGAAACCATATAAGTGTACTGACTGCGAGAAGGCATTCACCAAAATGGTAAATCTCAAGGAGCATCAGAAAATTCATACTGGCTTGAAACCCTATAAATGCTGTGATTGTGGAAAATCCTTCAGGACCAAGTCATACCTTATTGTACATCAAAGGACCCATACTGGAGAAAAACCATATAAATGTAATGAATGTGAGAAAGCTTTTACAAATACATCACAGCTTACTGTGCATCAAAGAAGGCATACTGGAGAAAAACCCTACAAATGTAATGAATGTGGGAAGGTTTTTACAAGTAACTCAGGATTTAATACCCATCAGAGAACACATACTGGAGAGAAACCATTTAAATGTAATGACTGTGGGAAAGCATTCAGCCAGATGGTACATGTCACAGAACATCAGAAAATCCATAGTGGAGAGAAACCCTATAAATGTGATGTCTGTGGAAAAGCCTTCAGGAGGGGTTCATACCTTACAGTGCATTGGAGAACACATACTGGAGAAAAACCTTATACATGTAAAGAATGTGGAAAAGGTTGTATTACTCTATCACAGCTAACTCTACATCAGAGAATTCATACTGGAGAAAGGCCCTATAAATGTGAAGAATGTGGAAAAGCTTTCAGAACTAACTCAGACTTTACTGTACATCTGAGGATGCATACTGGAGAAAAACCCTATAAATGTAATGAATGTGGAAAAACTTTTAGGAGTAGCTCAAGCCTTACTGTACATCAAAGAATACATCAGAGAGAAACTCAGCTAATATAAATAATAATAAATCATTCATCCAGATGTCTACTCACCAAGAATAATCATAATCTGTATATTTAATGAATGTGTGACTTTCAGAATCAATTTGCCAGGAAATACGCATAGAAAAGACACTCTATAAACACATCAATGTGAAAAAGCAGTTAATCATATTAAACTTTAGAATTTGTAAGGAAATTCACAATAGAGTACAGTAATGGACAAATGAAAACTTTCATCTAGATTTCATACTTTATTCATTTAACAGACTGTCTTCAATGGATTGCCTATATATTTTTGCCTATTTTTCTATTGGTTTGTCAAATAAATTTGGAGGTGCTCTTTATATATTTTAGATATTAATTCCTTTGTCGTGTGTTTTGCAGATGTTTTTCTTAATCTAGCATTTGTCTTTATACTTTTTTATATAGTAAAAGAATTTACCACATTTTAATTTTTCCATTTTCCTTTTTCTTAATTTACTATTTTAGTTAGAAAGGTCTTCTTAATTCCTAGGTTATACATAGGTTCCTAAATTTGTTTCTAAGATTCTGATAATTTTATTTTTTATATTGAAGTCTTTAACCCATTTGGACTGGATGGCTATTGATAGAAGAGCAACTCCAAATGGCCATTAACCTATGAAAATATTGAACCTAAGTAGTACTCAGGTAAATGCAAATGAAAACATCCAATGATATATCACTCTCACTTCGTGGAGTTAGCAAAATTAAGAGATCTCTTGCTAGTGGGGTTTGGGAAATCATGTACTCTACCAATAGGTTATATCAACTTATATTTTCACCAGCAATCTAATTTGAAAATACTATTTGAAAAATAAAAGTACTTTGACTCAGAAGTCTGTCCCACAGAAATAAGAGCATTAATGAATAAGAGTATGCAAATAAGGATGTTTGTTGAAGTATAGTTTTGGAGGCAGAGAAGAAGCCCAACTGGAGACACAACGAATGGGGAATATAATAGGGGAATGGTTGGATGAATTGTGATATATCCTGATATATGTAGTAGCATGAGAGTAATTTTTAAAATGAGTTATATCTACACTAGTTGACCTCAAGTTTTGTCCGCAATTTTTGATAAATCACTGCTTTAATATATATGTATACTATTTCATTTTTGTTAAGCACATCAATTTACGTATTTATGTGTGTATGTGATTAGATGAACATGGAGACAGGTATAAAAGGATTTATACCAGATAGTTAACATTGGTTAACTTGAAGGGAGGAGAAAAGTAGAGAGATAAGGAAGGGAAAAGACTGGGGAAAAAGGAGAAATATAAGAGCAGTATGTATGGTATAAAACTGTGTAAAACTATATATTTGTGTGAGCTTTGGGAGCCATAAATGAGGGGATAGATAGTTGCTTCACAGTTGGTGGAGTATCAGGTATTTCTTTTCTTTTTCTTTTTTTTCTTTCTTTTTTTTTTTTTTTTACTTTTCTTCACTTTGTTATATTTTTAAGTTTTTCTTTCCAATGAGCATGTGATATTTCCATAAACATGAAAACCCTATTTTTCTTGTGAAGCTAATTCATTGGACACCTGTTATGCCAGGACTCACCCTGGGTGCTGGATATACACTGGTGGGGGAAGGGTAGTGGATCTAAGAATATGGGAATTAATTTTGAAGGTGCCTAAATTCCAAAGTTACCCAGCACCTCACCCCAACCCCATGCATTTCATTTGGAGGAGGTAATATAAATTGTATATAGATGGAAAACATTCAAGAATATCTAGACATGCCGTGGTTGTAAGCCTCTGAAGAAGTTCCACTTTCAACATGGTGCCAAGTAAAGGTCACAGTGGTAAAAGTTCGGTGTATAGCCTCACAAAACATTGGAATATAGAGTGGACTCCCAACTCCACAAATGAAGGAATATTGAATATTCCTATTAAATGAAGGAATACTACAAGAGATGTGAAGTCAAAGTGGGAATCCAGAATCCAAGGACCTGATACCCAAAAAGAGCAAGGCATGAAGAGCTATGTGTCAGTGGAGAATGAAGGAAAGAAAATCAAATGTCCCTCTTAAAATGCATACAATAGACAAATATCTAATATTGGGAAGAGGATATTGAATAAATGATATGAGCTTTCTTCCATTATAAATAATTTGACATTGTGGTTAAAGTGACTATTTCTAATTGAATTTTAATAGAGATTTATTAATTATTACCAAGAGACTAACCTTTGGATATAATGTACTACTTCCTGATCAGAAAGTTTGATGGTTAGACCTTGAAATACTACCCTTAAAAAACCCTGCTGTCATTACAAAATAATCAAAGGGATGTTAAATACAGTATAGAGAATATGGTCAATAATATTGTAATAACTTAGTGGTGTTGGGTAACTAAACGTAATGGCAGGATCACCTCATAAGTTACATAAATGTCTAACCGCTGTGCTGTACACCTGAAACTAATATAATATTGTTGACATAATTGAAAGATAAATATTTTTAAAACACCCTGCTGTCAAACAGTTGACATGAAAATGCCAGCTCTATTGGCTGCTGCTTTCTACCTCCCCAACACTCACACACATTTAGACCCTGCCTCCTTTCCCTGCTTTAAAGCCAAGTATTTCAAG
The DNA here is from genome assembly GCF_021234165.1 of Pteronotus mesoamericanus. Lineage (NCBI taxonomy): Eukaryota > Metazoa > Chordata > Mammalia > Chiroptera > Mormoopidae > Pteronotus > Pteronotus mesoamericanus. The sequence continues at coordinate 3,859,025 of NW_026555090.1, forward strand.
AAGAGGAGCATAGCAGGTTCAAATGATATAAGAACTGAAAAGTGTCCATTGGGTTAGGGAATGGAGATGACCCTGGCCACCTTTACTAGAGCAGTTTCAATGGCTCCGAAGCCTGGTTGTAGTGTGTAATGGTATCTCATTATAGGTATAATTTCCATTTCCTTGGTGGCTAATAGTGTTGCATCCCCTTTTAGGTGTTTATTTTCTTAAAAAAAATACTCTCTTTTGAGAAGTGCATGTTCAAGACTTTTGCCCATATTTTCATTGGGAACTCTGTTCACTTACAGGTTTCTTTAAAATTTTGTATATAAGGTATTAATATTTGTAGTATTACAAGTATCTGCAATTTGCCTTTATCTCTCTAAATGATGTTCTTTGATGAAAAGACGCATTTAATTTTGATGAAGAGTAATTCATCAAACTTTTTTTATGATTAGGACTTATATGTCCAGTTAAAGAAATCTTTTTCTAACCCAAGGTCATACAGGTATTTTCCTGAATTTTATTCTGCATATCTGCTGTTTTTACTTTCAGATCTACAACCTATCTGAAATTAATTTTTATGTATGGGATGGCATAGAGGTCAAAATTAATATTTTCCGTACAAATATACAATTTATTCAACATTAATTAAAAGACCATCTTCTTCCCTCCTTGGATTGGAGTAGTACCATTATGAGCATATTATGTGAGGGTTCATTTCTAAGTCATCCATGCTGATGCAGTGTTCTATTTAACATCAAGAAGTCTTAGTGAAAACAGATTTAGAGTAAGTCTTGGTATTTAGTGGACTATGTCTTCTAATTTCGTTCTTGTTTAAAATGTCACTGCAATTTTAGGTCCTTGGCATTTTCATATTCATTTTTCAATGATTTTTTGCTTTGCAGTTACTCCACACGAAAAAGTTGGGATATTCATGGACATTATATAATTTTGAAAGAATGGGCACCTTAACAATATTGAGACATCCAGACTATGAGCATGCTATACCTTTTCAATTATATACATCTTATAATTTCAGCAATTTTTGTATTTTTCCAGTGCAGAAGGTTTGAACGTTTTTGTTAGGTTAGTCATATGTATTTGATATTTAGGTATTATAAATATCTTAATTTCATTTTTTTTGACTTTTGATAGCATACAAGTGTGGGAAAAGTAGGTTTACAGTTGTTTGTATGGAAAATAACACCATAATTAACAAATAATACAAGAATAAACTTTTGTGTACTCCCAACTTCTGCAGCCTACTTCTGTCCACACCTGTATATTAAATATATAAATGATGGTATTACAGTAAAGTATATATAAAACATTAAGTTTATATATATATTACATATAATAGATTTAAACAATTTATATGCAATGATCTTGCTAAACTCACTTATTCAGTCTTTTGAACTTTCTATGTACAAAAATGTATCATAAAGGAACATCTTTTTTGCTTCATTTTAAATCTATAACTTTTTTTTTTTTTACTTTATTGTGCTGGCTAGGACCTCCATAGTAGTGATTATGAACATCCTTGCATTTTTCCTGGAATCTAAAGAAAACTCATAAACATTTTACCATTAGGTGTGACAAAGGGTATGACTACTTTTTATAGATAATCTCCATCAAATCAGTGAAATTCCCCCTTGAATCATAGTTTGCTGTCATGGACAAGTGTTGAATTTCATCAAACATATTTTTGCAACTATTGAGATGACCATATGATTTTTCTTATTCTCTTAATGTTGATTTATGTGGATTTTTTCATTTTTAAAACTTGCACATAAAATTTACCATCTGGATTATTTTAAGTGTACAGTTAAGTTGTACAACCATCACCAGCATCCATATTCAAAATTCATCTTTCTAAGTTGAAACTGAATATCCATTAAAGACTACCCTTCCCTACTCCTCTTATTCCCTGGAAACTACCATTCTATTTCATGTCTCTGTGAATTTGACTACTTTAGGTACCTTGTATTTGTTCTTTGGGACTGTGTTGGGAACCATCCTGCCTGGTTTCAGGGGCTGTAGCCTCACCGAGATAAGAGGGCCCCAAGGCTGGAGCTGGGCAAGGAGGCCTTGGGAAATTAGACAACTGAGGAGATAAAACCTGTCTCCTTTGCATCACCCTGCGTGGCCCAGGAGGATGGCTGGTTAGTCAATGATGGGTAAGACCCCTCAATGGCAGGGGCAATCTAAGACAGGCACAGTCTAGAGGCCATCAAGGAAGGACTTGGGGGACATGGAGAAGGAGCAAAAGACACTCCTAGACTTTGTCATGGCTGAAGTTCTCATTCTATCTGAAAGAAGTCTCCTTATCTCTTGGCTGCTCTCCTGCCACCTGACTGGATCAGTGAAACAATACTAAAGGCAAGTACCGCCCTAAGCTGGATCAGGTAGTTCCCGGGGACAAATAGGCCTGGAAAAGGAATGTATTAAATACTATGAAACTTACTTTGCTAAGAATACCCTCGAGTTAATGAGAACTGATGTTTGGGGACTGAGTATAATATGAGATCAGTTTCCTAGGTTTCAGGGCCGAATGAGCGCCACCCTGTCTACCAGACCCTGAACTGAGGCAAATCCCTGTGTTCCTTCAATTGCTATCTATAATCTCTGTTTTCTGTAAACATAGCCTTTTGACATTGATTGATGAGCTTTGCATGCATGCTGTATACCCCTGTGCATATTGTTTTCAATAAAAGCCACTTCAAGAGAGGGGATGGGGCATTCTCCACTAGAGGGAATCACCACCCCCTTTTCCTGGCAAACCAAGAAGTGCCTGGAATTACTTATTTTCCTCCATCTGTGGCAACCCAGGGGGACTCCACGTGGGACATGGTATTTCCCATCAGGACTGGATTATTTCACTTAGCATAATGTCCCCAAAGTTCATCTGTGTGGGTTGATTTTTTTTTTAATGTTAAGGCAGTGTTGCATTTGTGAAATAGATTCCATTTGGTCATTATATAGTATTTCTTAAATATATTGAACTAAATTTTCCAACTTTTCTATAGGATTTTATGCTTATGTCCATGTTGTCTTGTATGTTTCCTTTCTTGTGGTAGCTTTGTCAAGCTTTGGTGTTAGGATGATGCAGGGCTCATAAAACAAATTGGGAATTACTTCTTTTTTTGTCTTCTGGAAGGGTTTGTGTAAGATTGGTATTATTAGGTTAGTATTTCTTTTCCCATAAATGTTTTCTGTAAAAATCACAAAAGAATACATCTAGGAGTTTTCTTTGTAGGAAAGTGTTTTTCTTTTTTTTTAAATTGTTGTTCAGTTACAGTTGTACCCATTTTCCCATTACTCTCCCCTGCCCTACCTACCCCCACCTCCCACGTTCAGTCCTCCCCCCCACCATTGTCTTTGTCCATGGGTCCTTTATATTCCTACATATTCCTTGACTACCTTTCCCCTTCTTTGTAGAAAACTTTAAATTATAGATTCAATTACTTTATTAGACATATAGGACTGTTGATATTTCCTATCTCATGTAAGTTTTGGTAAGTTTTTAAAAAATTTGTCCATATCATTTCATTGAAATATCTAATTATTGGCTTAAATAATTTCTAATATCTGCTTATTAAATTTTTTTATGTCTGTAGGATCCAATGTGATGTTTCCTTTTCAGTCTATTGGAAATTTGTGTACTCTGTTTTCTTGAATAGGCAGTCTTTAAAAAAAAAAACCCACATCTTAAGTATTATATACCTTTTTTTTTCATTGATTCATGCCCCTTTATTTTCTTGTATTTATTTGAATTTGATTCATTGTTCTTTATTCTAGATTCTTGGAATGAAATCTTAGATAATGGACTTTCAACCTTACTTTTTGCCTATTATTTGTATTTAACATTCCAAATTCCTCTGTAAGTACCTATTTAGCTTGATCCAGCAGAGGTTTTTGTCACCTTTATTGAGACCTAATTCACATATAATAAATTGCACCAAATTTAACATTTTAATGTTTTTAGCAAATTTACACACCTATATAACTTTCACCAAAATCAAGATATAGAACATTTTCAGCACCCAGAAATTTTCCTGTTCTTTTTCCAATTCTCCACACCTCTAACTCCAAGAAACCACTTATCTTCTATTACTATGCACTAGAATGACCTTTTCTATAGCTTCATCTAAATGGAATTCCATAGTATGTATTCTTTTTTGTCTACCTTCTTTCACTCAGCAGAAATTTTGAGATCACTTCATGTGTTTATTACTACTTCATTCCCTGTAAGTCAAATACCTTTATATGGCTATGTTCCTGGTGGACCAAGATGTGGAAGCAGGAGAGACTTTGCTTACTATCATATCACTCCCAGTGACTCAGTTGAGGAATATGTACTTCTCTATCCTATAAGCCTTGGTGCTACATTTTAAAGGGCTTGATTGCTAAGGCAGAACAGCTAGTTCAGAAAACACATCAATGGGCCTTTTGAGCCATACACTACAGCTGCTGCCAAGGAACCGCCCAGCAAGAAGAGTCAATTCATGACACGGATATTTGATCCTAGTCATTAGGAGAAGGCAGGGCTATTCTTACACTGTAGGAGACTGGAGGAATGTTTGGCACCCAGGTAAGTCGCTATAATACTAGAATACCTCTTGGTACTATTTTACTTCACTTGGGTAGCAACAGATAAGTGCAGCAGTCATAGCCTGAGTAGCCCATATTGATATGGGCCTTGGGGATAGGTGTCCGAGTCATGCCACCTAGAAAGATACCTTTACGAGAAGAGGGGCTAGCTGAAGTTGAGGAGCATCTAGAATGAATATTAAGAGTAGTGAAATGAATTTAATTTGCAACCCTAAAGCCAGTTGCAGGATAGGGAAGCCATCCCTCTTACAAATTTCTTCCAGGAAAAGTGGCCCACCAGAATCCTGGAGTTGCTTTTCCCAAAGCTTACATGAAGAAGCGAATCCAGGTGGTGGAAGGTGTGGACTATGGTGGGTGCTGCCTGTTCCACCCAGTATCGCCTTTCAGAATTGAAGAGTGCATTCTCCAGCCGCTAGAAGTGCTACTGGCAGGCATTCCTCAGCTTGGGAGAGTCACCTTACCGAAAAGCACATCCTGTTTCTGGGACAGCCCACATCCAGTGACTGGTTAACATCGAAGCAAAGATCTGGCCCTTCCACTCAACACTGTGGCAATTCTAAAGGACCATCTCAGCTCTGCGACTCTTTGTGGTGTCAGCTGATGCCTTTACTGAGACTGCATGGCAGCCCAACTTCTCCCTCCACGGTGTGATCCTAAAGTCCTCCAGGCTAATGTCCATCTCAGAGATAGTCCCCTTCTCTGCCTCTCATATCTCAAAAATCTTGGAACAGAGTAGCTTTCTGCTAATTTTCCACTATTATAAGTACAATTTTGATAACACTACAGGAGTCTTTGCAAATGTCCTTCATTTTTTCCATGGGATCATAAAAATGGAATTATCTGGGGCAAAATACACATATTGATAAGATCTTTTCATACACATGCTATATGCCTTCCAAAACCTTTGGACTCTCACAGGCTGTGTATGAATGTGCCTCCTGCCCTGACACCTGTTGGCACTGGGCAACGACATTCTTAGTACCTATTTTGACATTTACTTCTCCAAGTTTGAGAATCTTAACATCCCATAGAAACTGGAAAAGGAACCTTACTCTTTCCATATAAAATCTCTTAAAGAAGAAGTTTTTGAGAATGGCAAAATAATCAAGGTTAAGGAGGACTCAAATATTTGAGGGAAAACTTTCAACTCCTGCCATCCCTTCTGCATCTGGTGTTTCTCTTCACAAGAGAACACCACACTGTCACTTAAGGTGATGATATTGCCATGGAATATCCTGATGTTCCACATCCAGGCAGTAGGTATCCTAGAAAAAAACAGATATATCTAGAAATGTGAGAAGAGTATTGGTGTGACAGTATCATTGCTTTTCCTTAGGTGAGAAATTCCTAGGCAGATTCTGGACTCATGTTTTCTGAGGCAATGAAAAGCTCAAGTATCCCTCAGTGGCTCCTTCATGGGGCCATGGTTTTACAAGGTGGAAGGGAAGGAAGTTAGAGTATAATCAGATGAAAGCTGAATCCAGACCACAGACTTGTGGTCCTTAATTCTTCTTACTCTCCAGGAGCTCTCTGTTTGGTGGGTAAGTGACCAGTGAAGCCAGGGTGGTCACAGTAAAAACAGTAAGAACATGACATGTCTGTGGCCCACTTTCTTCAATTCTATGAGAGCTTCCAACTGGAAAATCCCCCAGAACATTCCTGAAATTATAATTGTACTGAAGCTCCTTCTCTATAGTGAACAGTGGCAGTGAGATCACCACTTCATATTTACTGGAGCCTTTTGGAAAAGAAAAAACATCTCATAAGTCAAAGGAATCGATCAAATGGCAGGATTTCAGACACAGGAATTTTTGGTATGAGATATACTGGAGGAAAGATAAAGTTTATTTAAACCTCTCAGACTTCCTTCTTGAGCCACCACCTAGGATGCCTCTAGGTAAGATTGACTTGTACAATAAGGTCAGCATGGCTAGCAGGTTCTTCCTATTGAAGTCATCAAGACTAGAAACAACAAGGCATTCCCCAGACAACCCCAGTAGCCTCTCTACTAATACAGCATGGTGATATAGGTGAGAAAATGAGAGACAGAGACCACTTGACCAGCAGGATCTCAGGAGATGTAATTGGCAACATGATCTTCCCTGCTTCATGGGAATTGGATAATGTCCCAGACTCAACCTGACTCAGAGTTATATTTTATGACTCCATATATAACTTATGTCCTCTAATTCCACTCCCCCTTAACCAATGCTTTAACCACATTCTCATAATTGTGCACGTTCTCTTTCTTTTCTAATTATATATAACCTTATTAGCAGGAAGGTAGTTTTGAGTTCAAGGTGATGAGGAGGCTTATTTTATAGAGGCATTAGGATTTTATGAGTTGGAACAAAAGGAACAAAGGGACTCTCCACTGTACAAGTTATATTCACCTGAGGCTCTCCATTAGCACCATCAGAATGAACTCGGTACAAGAGACTCTGGTCTAGCACCTGCCAAGCTCCCTGGAAATGCATTTAAAAAAAAATCAGATTCTGTGCTCAGCTAGGTTCTCTCTATAAGGATAAGTGTCAATCTCCTGGCCCTTGCTTTCCCACTAGTCCCAGAGTGGCCACTCCACAGCTCCACACACAGGGGGTGGCAAATAACAAAATGCCCTGGGGTCAAAGTGGGCCTCATTCATGTTTGACAAGGCAGAGGCCTCAGAATGGGGTGGGTGGGAATGTATTACCATAGCAGCCTCAGAAAGAACTTCCCTTGTCCCCCATCATGGCCTGGACCTAGTCCTGTGTTCTTTTTTCCAACAAAGCTCTTCAGACCCAGACTGTGCTCCAATCTGCTATCCTCTCTGGGGGTGTATAAAAAGTCCACAGAACTTCAGTAACTCTTTTAAACACTTTATTTATTGGATAAATACAAGTGATTCCTATTTGTAAGAAACCAGATACAACTATTATAATTATTTTAATAGTCAAAATAAGAAAACAACTTGATAAATGTGGATGAGGACACCCAGCCTGTTTCCAGTGTGGAGATCATAATTAATTAAACTTATGTGATTATCTGTGTACAACTGTTTTTTTGTGGACATTATCTTAAAGAAATACTTAAGAGTGGCATTGCTGGTGTATAGGTGGGTGTACGCTTAGTTTAAAAAACTGCATTTTTACATTCTACAAATACCATACATTTGAGAGTTCTTGTACCACATCCCCACTATTTGGTATTGTCAGTGCTTTTAATTTTAGCTATTCTAGTGAGCTTGTGGTTTCAGTTTTTCTTGATGAATTATGATGTTACCATTTTTTTTATGTGCTTACTGGTGATTCACATATCTTAATTTGTGAAAGGTCTTTAATGTTTCTGCCCATTTTTACTGAATTGTTAAGTCTTTATTGTTAACCTGTAGAAGTTCCTTATACATCAAGACTACAAATATATATTTAACAAATATTTTCTCCAAGTCTGTAGCTTCCCTATTTATGCTCTTTATGGTGCCTTTTTTATGTGCAGATTATACTTTTGATCAGGGTTCAACTGTTAATTTTTTTCTCTTATATCTATTGCTTTATGTAACCTAAGAAACCTTTGCCTGTGCTCAAGTCATGAAGATTTTCTCCTGTATTTTAGCTTTTATATTTAAATATATGCATATCAATTTTTTAGTACAGAATGAGTTATAATCAAGACTCACTTTTTCTACATGAACATTCCATTTATTTCAATAGTTTTTACTCTAGACTTTCCTCTTCCCATTAATTACTTTGGTGTCTTTGTTGAAAATCAAATGATCACATATGTGTAGTGTATTTCTGTTAGCCTATTCTGTTCCATTCATCTCTTTGCCAATCCTTATGTCAGTATCAATTGTTTTGATTACTTTAATCCAAGTATCCATCAATAGAACTGGTATATTAGAACAATGAAATATTGCTCAGCAACAAAAAAGGACAAGCTACTGATACATAAAACATGTCTGAAAACATGGTGAGTGTACAAAAAAGAACATAACACTATGTGATTTTATTTATTTGAAATTCTAGAACAGACAGAAATAATATATGGTGGGAAAAAAATAAGAATAGTGATTCATCTAAGAACTGAGTTTTGGAATTGCCTGGAAAGGGGCATGAGGGAACTTTCTAGACATGTCACTGCTCTGTACCTTGGTAAGGCTTGGGCTGCACAGGTATATGTACATTTGTTAAAACTCAGCCAATATACACTTTGTGTATTTTATCACTTATAAATTTAGCCTAAAAGGAAAAAATGTTTAAAATATTGAACTTTAGTAACATACATGTAATGAAGTATTTGGAAGCAAGTGTACTAATGTCTGCAATCAGAAGTGTGTCAGAAAATAAGACGGAATAATGGATGGATAAATGAGTAAATATGTGATAAAATTAAGTATAATAAAATGTTAATGGTAGGATTTGATAAATGTTAATAGTAGAATGTTAATAGTAGAGGCTACATATATAGGAGTCTACTGTAAATCTTTCAACTTAGATGTTAGAAACTTTTCATCAGCTGTTGGAAACTATAGGGATTTCTGCTGCTAGCAACAGTGGAGTAGCTGGTATCAACTGTAACACCTGGACAAAATATAATACAAAAGAACTGGTTGAAGGCCCTGAAGAATTAATTTGGGGCTGTGATCCTTTTCCCCCCAGATTTATTGAGGTATCATTGACAAATAAAGTTGTAAGATATTTAAAGTTTACGTGATGATTTGATATGCATATGCATTGTGAAAGGATTCCTCCATCAACTTAATTAACACATTGATCACATCACATTTGTAACTTCAGGGAGGTGGTGAGAACATTTCAGTTCTACTCTTTGAGCAAATTTCAATTATACAATATACTCTTATCAATTATAGTCACCATGTTATACAGTAGATCCTTAGACCTTATTCACCTTACAACTGAAAGTCTGTACCTTTTTACCAACCTCTCCCTATTTTCTCCACCCCTCTACTCCCAGCTCCTGGCTACCACTTTATACTGTGATCCTTGATATAAAGAAAGCATGTAAGTTGTAGCCCACATTTTTATAGGCTTTCAGCCTCGTAACACTTTTTGAACCAGTGAGGGAGTTGGAGCCCAAAAGGGAACAGAATCTCATTGGAGATCAAAGTTCAGGAGTTGTGATTTGGGTTTAAGGAGCATGGTGACAGAAAAAGGGGAACTACAGAGAAGAGCCTTTGGAAATGTGCATAGAAAATTGCCCTTTGGTTCCTGGCCAACTGCTGGGCTTCATCTAATGAACTAGATAGACTCTAGGAGGTCTGTCTGAAAGCAGTTGTTGGAGTCTGAGAATTGTGTAGAGATGTTGTAGAACACAATGATGAAACATGATGCAATTTTAGCCCAGCCAGGATGAATAGACCTTTTTGAACATCCTGGGCATTGTGATGCCAAACAGTTCACATCCTAGAAGGTCCATACTATAGTAATAACAGCTGTGCCCAAAGGATAAAGACAAAATTAAAACAGACACACCTTAATAAAACCTAAAAACCTAAAACCAACCTTTGACCAGATTTAGATGATCCACTGGTGACTGAATTGTCTGCAAGAGTAAGACTCAATAGTCTTTAGAGAAAAATAGCTTCTAAAATTTGTATTTGTCACCCACATTGCTCAGAAATAATCAACATGCACAAAATGGACAGCTGACTGATAATGAGAGAAAAGCCAATAAAAACAATCCAGAAATGATCCAGATATTAACAGCCACACACTTCAAAACTGCTGATTCATGTTTTTAAATATTGAAAGGGGTGACAAATGAAAAAGATGGAGTACTTAAAAACAATATGTACAGCAAAATTAAGTAGGAATTACAGAACTGCAAAGTACTATGTCTGAAACTCATTGGATGACTTTAGCAGCACACTTTGCAAAGCAGAAAAAATACACTAAATCTGAAAGCGAGTAGAGAATTTTTTCCCTCATACATCCAAACCAGAGCAGAGCCCTCCCTTCATATGACCAAATCTTTGTCTCTTTGGGCCTGATAAACTCTGCTGGCCTCACCCTGATGCGTCCCTGAGACCCCACCAAACACAAAGGGGTGCAGTCACCCTGAGGGTGACAGCTAGATTTGGTATACTTGTGAACATTTGTTGAGTGGTCTCCAACCCAGCACTGGCACTAAGGCTGAAGCTGTATTGATTTGGTGAACACCCCTTGCCCCTACCTGGTGACTCACTGTGAACCTACCTCATACAACTAGCATACAGCCAGAAGCTCTTTCAGTGACTGAGCCTAACAGGTAGCTGGCAAGCGAAAGCAGGTGGAGGCAACCTTGGGGTACCTTGGGATTTCTGCTGACCTACCCTTGGGCCCAGTGCTGGTAAAAGCTGGCCTTGGTGCACAGCTTGGTTCTTCCCTGACACACCTAGGCCAAGCAGAAGCAGCCACAAATTGTGATCACTTCTTTCTCCAAACAGGTTACCCAGGACCAGTTACAGGTAGTGTCTTACATTAGTCTACACCAAAGTTCCTGCCATGAGGCCCAGGACCAACACATCCAATGGCCAGCTTCAGACAACATCCGAGCAGGACCCAATAAGCTTCGCAAGCAGCACAGCCAAAAGAGATCTCGGCAGTCACCAAATCCTGCCGAGGCAAATTCCTCTGCAAGTGGTCAGCACCTGCACAGCAGCTCACACACAATGGTTGGGGTTGAGCCTCACAGCCAGCCAGCCCGAGGGTTGATCCCATGCACAAACAGGTCAATAGCAATAAACACTCAATCACAATAGAAGGGCACACATAATCCACACAAGGGACATTCCTATAGTGCCCCAATCAGGTAATCAAAGGGACTGTACCACTGGACACCTAAATACATAAGTCCATCCCCACCAAATCTGAGAGTCATAGCAGATCTATCTAACACATAAAAACAAACACAAAGAGACAGCCAAAAGGAAAGAGAAAGAAACTGGCCCTAAATGAAAGAACAGAAAGAAAGAAAGAAAGCGATGGACAACTTGTTATGTTTGTGCCCAATATTGGTACAATAACTCCTCCCCCGCAATTTCTCAGACGTTCTACATCCTCCCCCGATTCATCCCAATTTTATGGTATGGAGTCTTACATTAATGTGGTTAACTCATTTTTAGTTTAAACTTTCATCTAGTTTCATTTATTGTATGTATTTGTCCAATATCCCCAACAAGATTTATTGAATAGGTTGTTTATACCCCATTGTATGTTCTTTGTCTCCTTTCTCAAATATTAATTGATGACAGTAGCATGGGTTTATTTTTGGGATCTCTATTGTTTGGTTGAACTTTGTAACTGTTTTTTATGCCAGTACCATGCTGTTTTGATTAGTATGACCTCGTAGTATAATTTGAAGTCAGTTAATATGATTCCTCCAAATTTGTTTCTCTTTCTCAAGGTTAATGTATTTGGGGACTTTTGTGGTTCTATACAAATTTTTGGAGTATTTGTTTTAGTTCTGTGAAATACACCTTTAGTTATCTTGATATGAATTATGTTGAATCTATAAATTTCCTAGGGGAGGATGGACACTTTAATGAGGTTATTCTTCCTATCCATAAATATGCTTTATGTTCACTTATTTGAATCTTTCTCAAATTTCTTTCCATGTCATAATTTGTGAGTCCAGGTGTTATCCTTAATTAAATTATTCCTAAGTATTTTATTTTGCTACAATTGTAAGTGGGATTTTTTTTAGGTTCCCTTTCTGAGAGCCCATTATTGATGTGTAAAAATACAATTGATTTCTGAATACTTATTTTATATTCTGCTACTTTTCTGAATTCATTTATCAGTTCTAGTAGGGTTTTCTTTCTTTTTCTTTTTTTTGGTGTAATCTTTAGGCTTCTCTGTATTCAGTATCATGCCATCTGCAAATAATGAGTTTACTCCTTCCTTTCCTATTTGAATGCCTTTTATATCTTCTTCTAGTTTCATTGCTGTGACTAGGACTTTCAGTTGACTATGTTGACTAAGAGTGGTGAAAGCAGATATGCATGTCCTGTTTTTACTCTTAAGGGAAACATTTTAATTTTTGCTTAATGCGCATGATGTTGGCTGTGGATTTGGCATACATGGCCTGTAATATGTTAAAATATGTTCCCTTATTCCCACTTTGCAGAGAGTGTTTATCATGAATGGTGCTGGATTTTATCAAAAGCTTTTTCTCTGTCTATTTATACGATCCTGTGATTTTTATCCTTTATTTTGTTTATGTTGTATCATGATTATTTATTTACAGATATTGTGTCAACCTTGCATCCCCAAAATAATTCCTACTTGATCTTGGTGTGGGATTTTTTTCAAAGCTACAAAAGTTTTATTCACGATCAAAATGAATTGTGTTTCTGGGAGCACAGTTTCAGGCAGAAGCCTAAATAGTGTTCTCATCACAGGGTGAGGGCAAGGGGTGTTTTTATGAGGAAAGGAAGGGAATAATTACATGAATGGAAGAAAGAAAAGTTTATTGTTACTAATAAGGTATACGTGTCTGGTTACTGATTTGATCTTCAGGAAGAGACTGAAGAGACTCATCAGCCCTTATGGTCAGGATGTCTTCTTTCGCCTGCGTTTTGCAAACAGTAGTTTGTAAGACAAAGTCCGTTTGGACCATTCCAAAGTTATTTCCCCAGTTCAGACATTCCAAAGTTGCAAGGAGAAGAACATGCAAGACAGTGCCTGTGGAATGGCGGCTCTGGCTCCATGTTAAAATCGCTACACTTAATGCCAAGTTTTCACAGCCTCTGGATGTCTGCTTCCCAGTTATGAGGATTTTATGCTTTTTCACCAAAATCTCTACTAGTTAGTCTTCATTGAACACCTCTTATGCGCCTGGCATTGTCCTGGGAAATTGACAGATGCTATTTCATTAGATTCTATGAGGAAGGAATATGCCTTCCTTTAAAAATTTGAAATCCAAATCTCAGAGAGTTTGATATCACAAAGTTCACAAACTGAGAAGAGGCCAAGGCAAAACTCCTCCACAGGCCTGATGGTGAATGCAGAGCAGGTGTGCTTTTCTTTTACAGTATTGATGGATCTGGTTCGCTAATAGTTTGTTGAGGATTCGAGCATCTAGGTTGATCAGAGATACTGGCCTATAATTTTCTTTTTGTAGTGTATTTATCTGACTTTGGAATGAGGATAATGCTAGCCTCATAAAATGAGCTTGGGGGTTTTCCTCCCTCTTGAATTTTTTGGAATAGTTTGAGAAGGATAAGCATTACATCTTATTTGGGTGTTTGGTAACATTCACCTGTGAAGCCATCTGGTCCAGGATTTTGTGTGTTGTAAGTTTTTGGTTACAACTTTGATTTCATTAGTTGTAGTCAATCTGTTCTTGAGTGATTTTTGGAAGATGGCATAGAAATTTGTCCACTTCGTCCAGACTGTTCAATTTGTTGACCTATAATTGTTCGTAGTATTTTCTTACACACCTTTGTGTTTCTTTGGTGTCGGTTGTTACTTCTGTCCTTTCATTTCTTTTTATATTTATTTAGCTTCTCACTATTTTTTCTTGATGATTCTGGTTAAAGGTGAATCAATTTTGTTTATCTTTTTAAAGAACCAGCTGTTAGCTTCACTGAAACTTTGTATTTTTTTAGACTCCATTTCATTTATTTCTGCTCTGATCTTTATTATTTTCTTCCTTCTACTCACTTTGGGCTCTGTTTGTTTTGCTTTTTATAGTTTTTTTTTAGGTGTAAGGTTAGATTATTTATAGCAGGCTTTGCTTGTTTCTTGAGGTAGGCCTCTATTTCCATGAATTTCCATGAATTTTAGGACTGTGGTTTTCTCTTTCTCCCATCAATTGTGAGTGGTTCCATTTTTATTTTCATTTTTCTCAAGGATTATTTGATTGCTTCCTTGATCTCATCATTAACTCATTCATTGTTGAGTGCCATGTTCATCAGCCTCCATGTGTTTGTGTGCTTTTCGGTTTTATTCTTGTAATTGATTATTAGTTTCATATCATTGTTGTCAGAAGATGCTTGATATGATTTCAGTCTTCTTAAATTTATTGAGACTTGTTTTGTGTCCTACCATGTGGTCAGTCCTGAAAAATGTTTCCTGAGCACTTGAAAAGAATGAATATTCTACCACTTTGGGGTGAAATGCTCTGAAAATATCAACTCAATGCAATGGTCCAGTGTGTTATTTAAGGCAGCTGTTTTTTTGTGATTTTATGCCTAGATTTATCCATTGAGATCAAAGGGGTTATTAATATCCTGTCCTATGACTGTACTGGTCTCCTTATGTCCATCAAGATTTGCTTTATATGTTTAGGTGCTCCTATGTTGGCTGTATAAATGTTGACAGAGCTTATATCCTATTGTTGAGTGTCTCTTTCTAATTATGTCATGCCCTTGTCTTTTATTATATCCTTTGTTTTAAAGCATTTTATTGATATAAAAATTGATGCCCCAGTTTTGTTCTTATCCATTGCTTGAAATATCTCTTTCCAACCCCTTATTCTCAGTCTGTGTCTTGCGTTCTGAGGTGGGTCCACTGTACACAGCATATATATGGGTCTTGTTTTATTTTCCATTCTCTTACTCTGTGTCTTTGATTGGAGCAATAAATCCATTTACATTTAAAGTGATTATTGGTAAGTATGTATTTATTGCTATTTTATACTTTATTATTGTGTTCCTCTTATTTTTTTATTGTCTTTACAAGTGTCCCTTTAATGTCTTTTATAATATTGGGTTGGTGGTACCAATCTCCTTTATTTCTCCTCTATTTCTCTCTTCTATTTCTTGTCTGTGAAGCTCTTTATATCTCCTTCAATTTTAAATGATAGGCTTCCTGGGTAGTGTTGATTGCAGGTCCTTGCTTTTCAACACTTTGAACATTTCCCACTGATCTATTCTGGCCTGAAATGTCTGTTTAGGGATCAGCTGGCAGTCCTATGAAAGCTCCCTTGTAGGTAATTAACTCCTTTCCTCTTGCTGCCTTTAATAATTTTCTCTTTGTTTTTAAAATTGGCCATTTTAATTACAATGTGTCTTGGTGTGGGCCTCTTTCGGTTCATCTTGTTTGGAACTCTCTGTGATGCTTAGACCTATATGTCTACTTTCTTTGTCAGGTTAGGGAAGTGTTCAGTCATTATTTCTTTGTATAGGGCCTCTATCCCTTGCTCTCCCTCTTCTCCTTCTGGGACCACCATGAGGTGGATGTTGTTATGTTTGATGTTGTCTCAGAGCTCCCTCAAACTATCCTGCTTTTTCAAAATTCTATTTTCTGTTATCTTCTCTGATTGGGAGTTTTCTGCTACCTTGTTTTCCAAATCAATGCTTCTGGCTTCTGCTTCATTTAATCTGTGGCCAATTCCTTCTATGTATTCTTCATTTCAGGTGTTGTATTGTTCGTTTCTGACTGGCTCTTTTTGATGATTTTGATGTCTTTTTTTATATGCTTACTTTTTGTTTATATTCTCACTGCTGAGTTCATTCATTCTTCCCCTAAGTTCCTTTTTGACCCTTATAACCATTATTTGAACTCTGTATCTGTTCGATTGCTTGTCTTGATTTCACTTAGCACTTTTCTAGGAATTCCTCCTGTCCTTTCCTTTGGGGCATTTTTCTTTGTCTCTGTTTCCTTATTTTGGCTGCTTCTCTGTATTTGTTCCTGTGTATTAGGTAAATCTGCCGAGTCTCCCAGTCTTGGTTTGGTGACCTTGTGTAATGGGTGTCCTGTGGGGCTCACTGCCAGGCACTCTAGGAATGTCCCTTGAGTGGGTTATGTGAGCTTCTGGCTGTCAGTGAGTCTACTCGCAGTGAGTCAGCCATCCATGGGTGGGACTGACAGACAGGCTGGCGGACTGCGAGGGCTGGCTCCGACCACAGTGTTCGCGCCGCTCTGCTGGGACTGACCTCACAACGCTGCATTCGGCCCTGCAGTGATGGTGCCAGCCAAGACATCCCTTTGGGTTTCCACATACGGAGCTCAGGGGGTCCTGCTCTCATGTGGTCTGAAGGCCACAATCAGGAGTCTTGGTCTGTGGCCTCCTGGGAGCGACTCTGGCACAAGTTTCTGTCAGATGCTGCTTGTGACTTGTCCGGTCTACCTGTCAGGATCTACCAAGCTGTCCACAGATTGTGGCTGCCTCTGCTGAGCCTGGGTGCATGTGGGAGGCCCACGTTACATACCAAGGCCAGTATCAAGCCTGGGGCCATGTCAGCGAAATCTCAAGGCACCCCGAGTTCCTCCTCCACTTGCCAGTTGCCTTTTAGGCCCAGTTACTGAAAGAGCTTCTGGCAGAACACACGGTGTGTGAGAAGGTCCTCAGTAAGTCACCGGGTATGGGGAGTGTTTGCAGATTCAAACGTGGTGCAAGTGCTGAGCCTGTGGCCACTCAGCAAAAGTCTCAGAGGTGGCCAAAGCTAGCCACCACCCCTCTGGGGCCCTCAAACCTGTGCAGTACATGGCGGGGCGGGGTCTCAGAGACTTGTTAGTGTGAGGACAGTGGAGCTCATCAGGTTAGAACAAATTCAGATATGGCCCCTGGGCGTGGAGGTTCTGACAGCAGTGGCGCTGCTGGTCAGGCACGCAGGGGAATGGCCTCCAGCCTAGGGCCACGCCACTCAGTCTCTGCTTGTGCAGCTGTCACACCACTGAAACTGACCAGGCCACTGCAGGAGGCCTTCGAGGAAGTCTGTACTTTCTTGGGGTGCTCCAGTCAGCGGGGACAAGGGGAGAGCCGTCTCCTGAGGCTGGTCACACGAGCAGACTCCTTCCCGGGGCGTGAGCTCAGCAGGCCAGGGCCGCAGGGGCTCCAGGTAGTGGGAGGTTTTCATTCCTCCAGCTGATGCTGTACGGAGGAGAGAGCCCAGCTCAGGGAGGAAGGTGTCTGTGTGTCTGTGAGAGATGCAGGTGGCGCAGAGACCTTGGCAGTATCCCTCCAGCCGTCTCCCATTATAGCTCGTCTGCTCGGGGCCTTTTTCCTCCACCAGAGCCAAGGACGAGTGCCTGCAAAACAGGCATTGCGTGCTGACCTGTAAGGAGAACACCTGGTTTTCCACCAGACCCCGCTGCCCCCTCTCTCCCTGGCAGAGAGAATCCTCCTTGATTTTTATAGCCAGATATTAGGTGGCTCCTTCATGCTGCCTCTGGGGCTCAGAGCTGGGGAGTTTGCCATGGGGGTGGGACCCCTTGATCCTCTGTGGGGACCTCTGTAGCTCAGGCAAACCTGTGGATTCCCTACCGCAGCCCAAGACTGTGGGCCGGGCCTTTTTGCATCTCTTTCCTATCAGTCTGAATGTGGTGTCTGTTGTAGTGCTTGCCTGCAGGAGTTCTGTTCAGCTAGTCTCCGGCTGGTGGTACAGGATGATTGCTCTATAATTTACTTGCAATGCCAGTTTAATTGTGGCAGGAGGTGAGTGTAACTTTTATCTACTCCACCGCCTTCTTGGATCCCTGCCAGCTGATTATCGTCTGTGAGGAAGTGTCTGTCCAGAGCCTATGCCCATTTTATAATTGGGTCATTTGTTTTCTTATTGTTGAGGATTAAGAGTTTATATCATAGCTCTGGCTGTTCTGGGTCTGTGGGTTGAGCACCGACCTGAGAACCAGAAAGTCACAAGTTAGATTCCCAGTAGGATACATGCCTGGGTTAAGGGCCAGGTCCTTGGTTGGGGGCATATGAGAGACAACTGATCGATATTTCCCTTATACATCCATTTTTCTCTCCCTCCCATTTTTCCTCCCTCCCGCTCTTCTGGGAAGGCAGGTGAAACGTCATTGACAGTGGCCTCCCCAGGCCATCTCAGGCCAAATGGACTTCCCTGACCTGACTTTGAGGGAGGTGAGGGCTTTCTTCCTCATCCCACTGAGCAGAGCCCACCCCCCAGAAGCTGGGTGTGCTGAGAATGTGGGTTGGGGGCTAGCACAGGGCCAGGGCAGAGGACCTCTGTGATGTGGGCTCTGTGGCCTGCCGCACAACCCTCAGCGTGATGCTCTGATCTTCTGACACCCCCTCTGAGGCCCCTCGTAAGGTCCCAGCTTCCCACAACAGCTCAACAGGGTTCTGCTGTGGCTACTGAGAACTTCACCTGGATGGAGCATGTTCACAGTGGTCCCTGTGATGGCTGAGCCTCCCTAGACCTGCTTTCCTGACTGAAAGGAAGAGTGTCCCTTAGTGGAGGGAGGGGAGCAGGCCAGAATGCGCAGGCCCACACCCTGCTGTGTCCTGGATGGCAGGCCAGGCCCCCAGCTCAGCTGAGTTACGAAGCAGGGTGGGGCTGGCATGGGTTGGGCATAGGGGTGAAGGCAGGGACAGGAGCAGGGCAGAGGCAGGATAGACGGGCCCCTCCAGCTGGGCATGTCACTGCCAGGTACCTTTATCCCTTCACGCCCAGGTCCTCTTCCCTGCCCCTCCCTGAGATCTCAGCCCCAGGTCTTGGCATCTCAGGCTTTCCCGAACAAGGCTCCAAGCAGAAAAGTAGTGACCTTGGAAATAGCGAACTGCACCCAACACCTTAAAACTTCTTATGTTGAACAAAGGATCTCCATTTAGAGACCTCCATTCCAAGACCTATCTTAAATAAATAGAGATTGATGGATGTAGATGTTCCCTTCAACACCTGATGGGGGTTAAAAAATTGGAAACGGTGCATGTTATACAGCACAGGCTGTGGAAATGCTGACGTAGGGACAAGACTGGCTGGCAGTGCCTACATCTAGGGAAATGAGGTTCTGGAAAAGTACACGTCCAAGAATGCTCCCCGCCAGAAACCCAAAATTGCACACGCCCACACATGGACATGCGCAGGCACCTGCACAGGCACACGTGTGCACATGCCAACACCACATGCACACCCAGGAAAGGCCTGCGTGGTCAGCGCCCCTCTCGGGGCTCTCCTTCCTGAAAGGACTTTGTTCCTGCTTCTCAATTCTTTCAACATCACTTTTGTGCTAGAATAAAACATAATTTTCTTGTCATAAACCCTTTAAATAAATAATGTACTTTACTGCATAGATGAACAATACGTGAACGACATTGAAGATGACTGTAATATTTTTAGAACCATCAAAGTCACACATGCATTATAGAAGCTTAGGCCTCAAATCAAGGGGAAGATGGGAGATGTGTAGGCCCCACCCCACAAGCGACCGTCATGTGTGGCTCAGTGGGTTTCTCTGAGGCTTCAATTCACTCATTCTGTCTTGCCTGTTTCTGACATGTGCAGACTCATTTTCACAAATGTGTGCATCTCTGTTGAAATCATACATATGTAGTCTAACAGGTGGTATGCTGGATGCAGAGTTCCACCCAAGTCCGGGAGGAACAACAAATGGTTGAGGAAGATCCTGGCCCCATCTACACCACTGAGGGGCAAGTGTGCTCAACCAGCGGGGGCCACAGAAAACCCAATGTGACAGTCGCCATGCCTGTGTCTGGGGATCAAGTGCCTGTTGATGGTAGAAAAAGACTCCTCTGATACTGCCCCTGTACCAAGGGTGTTCAAGATTTCAGAATCCATCTTAGAGCTGGTGGCCATGTTACTGCTACTGGGCCAACTGACATGGAAACAAAGGAGGCTGAGCCGAAAGGCGAGAAGGTGGCCCTCTTTCAGTGTGATGGGGGCCATGGTGGTACAAGTAAGCTTATTGAAAGAAGTTGGTGCCAGACACACAGGGAGCACCCCCATAGGCTGCCCCGGAGCTCAGACGAGACTCAGATCACCCATCTGCTGGAATGTCCACAGGGAGGGCTCTGGGGGACGGTGAAGGCTAATGTCAAAAGCCAGGTTAAGCACTTGGCAAGGCCACACTTGACCGCTTGTAGCTGCAAAGCAGAGCAAGCTGGCAACTGGCGACAGCCCCAGCCCCGGGGGGTGGGGGCGTTGAGAAGGGAGTAGACACCCGCAAGCTTCCGCTAAAGACGACTGCAACCTTTGCAGAAGAGAGTTTTTTCACATAGATAGCTGGGGAACAGAACAATCTGTGCCCATAATGTTCCCCTAAGTCTGCAAAACTCCCTTGAGCTTTATCTAACCATCCCCTATAAAATAAATGTGGAGACCTTGGTCATTGTCATTGTCTCTCCATCAGAGGACAGTGCCCCACCTGGCCCCGGCTTTTCTCTAAACTGTCTTGTGTCTTTGTGTTGTGTTGTCCTTTCTCAATCTCCCGTTGTTCCCACTCAGGGACCACCACTCCACGGGGGTCACAGCAGAGGGCGTCCTGGGGTGGGTCCTGACCTGTGGCTTCTCTGGAAGCTCTGGCTGTGTTCTCTGTGTTGGGGGCAAATGGAAACATGGGCACGTTGATGATTTTCCTCCTCTCACGACTCCAGTAGGAGCCTAGGAGGCAGAGCAGGCTCTTGATTCAGCCCCTGTCCCACACCTGGAAGGGTGGATGAAGGGTTAGATGCTCCAGGGCAGAAGGGGTGCCCATCTCCAGGGGTCGTGTAACCTACAGCAGCCACTGCAGCTGCAGCTCTGGAGCCATGGCCGGGCTGTGCAGCATTTGCTGACCTGATGGATGCCCCAGACCGCCTGCCTGAGGAACCCTCCCTGGAACCTGCCCTGGTTCTTGCCACAGGGAAGGACCTGGCTCTGCAGAGTGCACCCGGGGCGGTTCTAGAACTGGGTATTATTTCACCTGATCTCTTAGTCCCACCCGAAGTGGTTTTCCCATCTCTGTTTGACCTTCTCCCTTTCTATTCTTCAATTATATATTCCCATCCTCCATGGCAAGATTAATTTTAAATATTAAATTTTATTCTTGTATTGTAAATTTTGCTAGTTCTGAGCATGATGCACATTCACGACACTGTGAAACCTCACCACTGAGCACCTGCAGGATGTTCCATCTCCCCAGAAGGAAACCCTGCACCGAACGTATCCACTCCCCACTCCTGCAGCTCCTGCCAACCCCTGATATATTTTCTGTCTCTCTCTTTTTTAACCTGTTCTGGACATTTCCTTTAAGTTGGATGTTACAATAGGTGCCTTTTTCTGTTTGCTCACAAATTTTGGTTATTTAAGGGGAAACTCCCTGAGTGATAAGATATGAGCTATAAAAAAGAACCACTTTGAGGAAGTGTATGCATCTTTCCGGGTCAAGACTGATGTGCTAGGTGCAGCCTCAGTGCCAGAAGGAAGGCAGGCAATGGCTGGCTAACTGAGTGCCCCCAAAATGAGAAAATACAGAAATCTGGAAGGACTGACCACAAGCTGGACATCATTCCTTACAATCCAAGCCCTGAAGGAAGGGTCACATGTCTGTGGTGCAGTAAACTCGCATGTCGGTGTTTTCTAAAAGGACAGAGGGCTGCACATGCAATTCCAGTGAGAGGAAGTGAACACGCCTCTACACGTCAGAGATGCCCCCCCGCCATGGGAACACGAGCACTGTGCACACTGTGGACAGAGCACTGCCACCCTCAGACTGGCAGGCTTCTCATCTGCTGGTGAGCAGCCCTGGGGACACAGCAAGGAAGCTGAGGCCCGAGCTGATCCCTTGGAGAGATCAGGGGATGACCCCTTCTTTGGGAGAACAGTGTGCGGGACCCATCCTAGTCCACAGGTGCACCGCTGCCCGTGACAGTGCTCACCCTGGGAGGTCACCCACAGCAATTCCTGCAACATTTCTTAAAGGTATATTCAAGGCCACCCATCAGCGTGCTGGGAAAATTGCCTGGAACAGGGAAAACACTAAAGTCCATGGGGGGAGGATGGGATCCATCAATTCCGGTCCCCATGGATGAGGGAAGCTGAGCAGGTCTAAAGTGGGTGCAGGGGTCTCTGTGTGCCCACAGGTCAAGGCCTCAGGAGTCTTCTCAGGTGAGACATATGCACCGATGGCATGCACCCAGGGTCCTACCCGTTAGACCACACACATTTTATTTCTTCAGGAGACACACACATGTGAAAATTATTCTTCCTGTTTGAGAGACGAACAAAGTGAGAACTGTGGAGACTGAGAGAGCCTCCAAACCATTTGTGAGAGTCACTTAGGGTGGGACTTGCACATCTCTTATCTTCCTCTTGAGGTGATCTCTAGATTTTTTTGTAATACATACGTAACTTCAACAGTTCAAAAATATTACAGTCATATGTTCAATGTTATCTGTTCACTCATTTTTGGAGTAAAGGACATTATTTCCATTTTTAAAAGATTTGTGACAAAAATAAAGGTTTATTATAGGAATATAATGAATGCTAAAGCACAAAATAGATATGAGGATCAATGGAACAGAATAGAGAATCCAGAAGGAAAACCACACCTATATGGTCAATAAATATTTGACCAACAAAGTGATAACATACAATGGGGTAAAGACAGTCTAATCAATAAATTGTGTTGGGATAATACAACAGACACATGCGAAATAATAAACCTGGGCCACATTCATTCACAATACATAAGAATAAGCTCAAAATGGATGAAAAACTGAAATACAAATTTCCATAGCATACAAATCCTAGAAATAAACATAGGCAGTAAAATCTCAGAAATTTTTTTGTAGCAATATATTTTCTGATATATATGTTGGGCAAGGGAAGCAAAGAAAAAATATACAAATGGGACTACATCAAACTAAGAAGTTTTTGCACAGAAAAGGAAACTATCAACAAAATGAAAAGACAACCTACCGAATGGGACAACATATTTACCAATGACCCATCTGATAAGAGCTTACTATCCAAAATTTATAAAGAACTACTAAAACTCAACACCACACAAACAACCAACCTATTAAAAAATGAGTGAAGGACCTGAATAGACACTTCTCCAAAGAGAATAAAGAGATGGCCAATGACATAGGAAAAGATGTTCAATGTCCCTAATTATCAGAGAAATGCAAAAAAACCCACGATGAGCTATCACCTCATATTTGTCTAAATTATAATCATCAAGAAATCAATAAACAATGAGTCTTGGCAAGGATATAGAGGAAAGCACACCCTCATGCACTGTTGGTGGGGATGCAGATTGGTGCAACCACTGTGGGAAGCAGTGTGGAGCTTCCTCAAAAATTAAAAACAGAAATGCCGTATGACTCAGTGATTCCACTCTGAGAATTTATCCAAATGAACCTGAACATTGATTCAGAAGAATACATACACCCCCTCAATTTACTGCAGTGTTATTTACAATCGGCAAGATTAGGAAGCAGCCCAAGTGCCCATCACTAGATGAGTGGATAATAAAGCTGTGGTTCGTTTACACGTTAGAAGAATACTATTTGACCATTACAAAAAAAAATTAATAGGGAACTTACCTTTTGCTAAAGCATAGATGGACCAGGAGAGTACTCTGCTAGTAAAATAAGGCAGTCAAAGAAAGAAAACTACCACACAATTTCATTTATATGTGAAACCTTGTGAACAGAATAAATCAATGAACAAAAGAGAAATAAACTCATAGATACAGAGAACAGACTGGCAAATTTCAGAGTGGAGGGGCATTGGGTGGCTGGGTAAGGCAGGTGAAGCCATTAAGCAAGAACAAAACAAAACGAAACAAAACTTATAGGCACAGACAACAATATGGCGATTATAGGCGGGAAAGGGAGGTGGGGCATCTTAAGGGTGAAGGGCAGCAAATAGTGACAGGTGACTTGACTTCTGGTGATGTATGCACAGTATAAGAAAAAGATGGTGAATTGTAGAATTGTACATTTGAAACCTACATGATGTTATTAACCCATGCCACCCAATAAATTCAATACAAAATAAATAAAATATAAAATAAAACCTATCTTTTGCATATTGTTATGTTACGTTTTGCATATTATATTGGCAAGAGGACCCATACCCTGCTCGCTTAAGACGCTTTGAGAGGACAATGGAACAGAGGATCGAAGGTGGAGCTCAGATTACATAAAGTTATAAAAAAAGGTGATGCGTATGGAAAAAAAGTAAAAACAGAGTTCCTCCGACTGTGCATGTTTAGTTCCACATGAAGAAAAGTGTCAGGAAAACAAATAAAGGAAACAGCAGGCTGGGAAAGTTTTTCACATCAAAGCGGAAGCCTAGTAGTTTTGAAAGACCAAAAAGAACTATTATTTATCTGCTCCTACATTAGCTCTGCTATCACTGACAAAACTGGAAAGTCTCTCCCAGACACGTTCTCAGCAGGCGCTGTAGACGCTGCTTCCTGCTGACTCAGCCGCCGCCATCACTGCTCTGTGACCGCCTCTCCCCACAGACGGCGAGTTACTGGAAGTCGTACCCTGGATTGATCTGTCTTTTGTTTTCTACCTGGAGGATCATCACTTAATATATAGAATATCGGTCCCTTTTAGGTAAATACTCTTTTTTGTATAAATAAAATAGGACCTGGCATCTGGCTCCCGGAGCGGTAATCTGCTCAGACACTGTCCTGCACGACGGTACATGTGACTCCCGTCAGTGTTCCCCGGGGTTCGGTCACCTCCCCTCTCCGAGCCGCCGCCGCCTGTCCCGCGGCTCACGCCTCTCTCACTGCATCTCCGCCACCGGCTGCCGCCTTCCCCACCAGGGAAGCAAGGCCCTGCTCTCCCCGACAGCACGACTCAGCATGTTCAAAGCCTGATTCATGGTCTTCTCCGAAACACCTGCTTATCCTCCTTCCGGCGCTTTCTCAATAAACGGCTCCAACGAAGGCCAGAAACCCAGGAGTGAGAGCCCAGCTGAGCCCAGCTGCCGACCTGGAAACACCCAACCACAGACCTCAGACGGGCGCTCGGCAGGGCCGCGCACTCCCTGTCCCTCCAGTGGGGGTGCCTGCCTCCCAGCGGAGAGGGGACTGGTCTCAACGATACCACCTCTTCTGGGCACTGTCCCCTGACAGCTCAGGCCCGAGGGCCAGGCTTAGAGAAAACAAAGCAACTATGCAAGAATTCCCTAATCTTCCCACCTCCCATTCAAATCGACACCTGCATCTGCATCCATTTTATTTGTCTCTCTTATCATTTATCCAACACAGTCGAGGACCTCTGTCCCAGGCACTTGGCCTGAGTGTTGGTCACGGGTGGGGAACAAGGCAGAAAAGTGCCTGTCGTCATGGAATTTACGGTGTAGTTGAGGAAATGTGCCATAAACAAAGAAAAATCAAATCTTAGCTCCATAAGCGGAGTCCATGGGAAGAGCACGGGGAGCGTGTGTCTCAGCGGCCACCCGCTTGCCCTGCAGGGAATCCTGCCCTCGCGCGCCCTCGGGGCTCACTCCCCTCCCAGGGTTGGCATCCGGGTCTCCTTTCGCACAGGCCATTCCCCTCAGGATACAGGCAAGCTTCCGCGTTCTAATAAAAAGCTTCCTTCGACTCTAGACACTTCTGCAGAAATCTCTACGTTGCGTCCCCTCCTTTATTCGAAATATAACTTCTGAAACATTAGTCTACACCTGTGGTTGTCCCATCGGGGTGCCATGACCCCGAGGGCCCCTGGAAAACTCGACAGGATCCTTGTGCACAGATCATTCCAAGGGAGTCCGTTTCCACATCCGGTACCCGTGACGTGTGACAGGTCAAACTGAAACGCCCAAGGTGCGGCTGCTGTCCCAACCCCTGGGCCCTCACTGTCTAAAGGGCCGCGTACGGCTCCGCCCAAGCCTCCGGTCCGCTCTTGCTGGGGGGATTGCAAAGTACAAGTACGGGTTTCAGTTGTTCATGTGCCCCCTTCAGGGGTGAATTCTGGTCCCTCCATTCTCAGCGCTTCTCCCCCTGTCAGGGTTGAAGGTGAGCTGCCAGGAAAAGGGCCTTTGGGCTGATGTTGAAATGCTCCAAAATGAGAAAAGTGAAGCCAGTTTGGGTTAATGACATTGACTCTCTTTATTTAAAATAAATTGTTTGGGGGACTACAGATGTTTTCAGATATTAAACCCCCCCCCCCACAAAAATAAGCATTACAATGGACTGCTTTCAGACTCGGTGTGCTTTAATAAATAAAAGTAAACTAGGTTGTTATTTTTTAATGGTATCAGGAAAATTTCCTTCCAATGAAGTCAATCCTTTCTTATTTCACTCTCTAAAATGTTTAATATCTTCAACCTCTAAGTTAAAAAATGTAAACTTAGGAAAATATTCTGTTGTCAACTCAAAAATGTTTAAGTTGATGCACTAACTCTATTAGGGCGTGTGAACAAAAGCATCTCTTGCTGCAAACACGGCCACGTGCACCCTCCAGAGTCTCACGTCACGTTTGCGCCTTAGCGCGCTCTGGTCCCGCGGAGGCTCTGCCGCCGGGGGTGTTAGGTACTCAAATTCCGCACACGGGTGACACCACCACGCAAACCCTTGCAGCCGTGAGTCCTTGCTCTCCCTACAGACTACTGAATACAAACTTCTCTGAGTTACTGTGCACGCATTTGACCTTCTAAATGATCAACGAATGAACAAAGTTTAAACGTGGACGTGCTCTCCTAAAAGACTTAAGCGTGTGCACATAAAACTGAGCTGTCTGTGTGAACGCATAGGTCCCCCTCACCGCTGGCTGGAGGGAGCCTCCTTATCTTTGGTGCCTGGGGGGGCGGGGGCGGGGGTGGGGGCTGCCCAGCGCAAGGCACAGGGCTTGGGGAGCGAGGCGCAGGCTGGTTTTGAGCTCCACTCTCCACCTGCCCGAAAGTCTCCTCCAGGACTAGCCTGTCAAACCTTCAGCAAATGTGTGAAATGTGCACTTGCTTAGCTCAAGTGTGTTCCACTCGGCTCATGTCCTTCCCCGGGAGTCTCCTGCTCTACACAGGACGTGAGAGCCACTTATGAAATAGAGTCGCCCCCCTCCCCCATCACGCTCTTGCTTTATGTGGTTTCAGTTATCGGCAGTCAGCTGCCACCTTGAAGTATTACATGGAAAATGCCAGGAAAGAACAGTTGATACCTTTTAAATTCCACGCTGTTCTGAGTAGTGTGATGAGACCTCTCGTCCTCTCTCTCAGTCCTAAGCATGACGGCGACCCGCCCTTTGTCCACGGTACCCACGCTGCACACGCTGTCAGACGCTCACCAGCCGCCTCTGCGCTCGGGCTGACTGTCCTGGGATCTCAGGGCTTGTCCTCAGTAACCCCTGACTGAGGGAACCGCGGCCCCCAGAGCGGTGATGCTGGCAATTCGGCCGTGACGCTGAGAACTGCCGTGAGGCCGGTCAAGGGCTGCTTGTAAGTGAAAAGGTGCACGTTCTTGCCCTCATAAGGCATTTTAGCATCCCACGGCATCGCAAGAAGGGAGAGTGCAGTATACGAAGGTATGTTTACAGATTGAGAGAGACTACATTCACATAACTTTTATTACAGATTATTGTTGTTGTTCTGCTGCTATTGGTTATTGTTGTTAATCTCTTACTGTGCCTAAGTTATACATTCAATTTTATCATAGGTTTGTATGCATAGGAAAAAACATAGTGTACATAGGGCTCGGTACTGTCCACAGTTTCAGACGTCCACTGGGGGTCTTGGAATGTACCCCCAGGGGATAAGGGGCGGGGCTACTGTAGCAAGTGAGGGACTAACAGAGCACGGTATAAATTTTGCCTGCTTCCTCCAGCACTTTGGCTTGTGCTTAGGAACATGAGCCTGTACTAGACCTTCTTAGCAATCCACCTTCGAAGCAACGGTTTTTTACCGTCTATTCTTCAAGCTTTTGGGTCAGTTAAATTAAGGGGGTGCAATTATTTATTTCTGTAAATAAATTTTTATCCAGACACAAAATACAGATAAACACAAAATAAAACGCAGAGGTAATTTGGATCCTGAATCTCACATCATCAACCCCACCATAACTTCTGATTTCATATTTTTATCACCTCATGATTCCTATTCATTGACTGCATTAAGCCAATGTTGCATACGTGCAATTAAAAATAAGTTGAAGGCAATGAAATGTACTTTCACCACGTTTACACTTAATAGACTTCATTTCTTTCCCATAGTGAAAATAGAATTTAGAACACTTTTAGATTCTGCAGTGGGCGGGACTTACATGCCGGAACCCTAGCCCCTCAATGTGGTGATGATTTTAGAGATGGGGCCTTTGGCGGGTAATTAGGCCGTGAGAGTTGGGCTCTCACAGCGGCATTAGTGCCTCATAAGAAGGGCTGTGAGAGAGCTTTTCTCTCTTTGATCTCTCCCCTTAGTGCTCAACAACATTCCATCGTCTGCTGGTCCCAGCTTATTACTCGCTCACCTACTGAAGGACATCTGGGTGGTTTCTAAGTGTTGGCAATTATGAATAAAGTGACACATACACATACTCACGTGCAGGTTCTCGTGAGGACAAAGTGTCAATTCCTCTGGGTAAATACCAAGCAGCGTGATTTCTGGATCTCACAGTCAAAGTACAGTTCATTTTGTGAGAAGCTGCATGACTGTCTTCCAAAGTGGCTGTTCTCCTTTGCATTCCCACCACCATAAATGAGAGTACCTGCTCCATATTCTCACCAGAATTTGTTGCTGTCGGTGCTTTTAGTTGTTGCCATTGTATCAGGTGTGTGGAAGTCCTGAGTTTGAGCTGGCAGTTCCCTGGTGACACAGGACGTTGAGCAGCTTTTCATATGCTCTTTTCCACCTGTTTGTTTATCTTCCTTGGAGGACAGTCTTTTCACATGTTTTGCCTGTTTTAAAAGTTGCATTGTTGGTTTTCGTCCTGTTGAGTTCTTTGTATATTTTGGACACCAGACCTTATCAGATATATGTTTTGCAAATATCTTCTCCCTGTCCGTGGCTTGCCTTCCCATGCTCTAGGAAAGTGGATATTTCACTTCTAAAAGAAGGATGCCCTCACTTAAAGAGGGGAAAGCTGCTGTTTGGTTGTTTCTTAGGGTCAAGGCAAACCTTCTTTTTGTGGCAAAGTTTCATCAGAAGTGAAATGTTTACAAAAGACTCACAACTATAAGTTTGAAAACAGTGGCTAGAATGTATGTTCCCAACTATCATGTGACAATTATTTCTTCTATTTCAAATACCTTCTTGGTTCCTCTTTCTCAGAAGACGGCGAGACACGGCCATGACTGCCAGGGTGGGCTGTTAAATTAACCGGTGTCCGTCCCTTTGCAAAACCCCTTTGGCTCCTGGAAACGGCTCAGTGATTTCGAGGTGGCAGAGAGATGGGCTTTGGACTTCTACCACCGTAATAAGTACTTTGAAAAAGGCATTTCCTGGAGTTAAAATTGGCATTGCCTTACAGATCCATGAGGCTAAAGATGTTGTTGGTGAATCCTCACTTGTTCATTCATTCACCCCATATTTATAGAAGTCTGCTACAGGAAACATTTACTATTCAATATAATACCATTACATTAGAATGACATATTATAGATGATTTATCTCATTGAAGTAATATATACTTCTATGATATGTTACCTTAATATATAATAATGAAATAATATAGCCCATATATTCTATACTACATACCTATGTAATGTATAAGATACAGCTATAGATTTCTATTATTGTCATATGTGTAATTAAAAGTTGATGAATAAACGAACAGGCAGGCACTGCAGGAGGCACCAGAGAGAAGCAGTGGCAAAAGGAAGTGCTCCCTGCCCTTCTGAGCTTTTACGGTTTTCCCTACGAAGTGACTGGAAGTTATTTTGTGAATTGGTGGATGAAAATGACAGTAATTCTAGTTTCCATACAAAACAAAATTAAATGGAATAGACAGGTATTTACAGGAATTCATCCGGAAGCTGGGCTCTTGAACCAGAGCAGGAATCAAGGGAAGACACTGGGGTCATCTGTGGGTGCTCTGGGAGAAAGTTCTGCGCCCGCTCTAGGACTCTGATGCTGCATGTTTCTCTGCCTCCAAGACGTCCAGAACCTGTGGCTGGGGAGGGTGTGGCTCAGTGACAAGGCCTGCGAAGTGCTCCGGTCCTGGTCCGCGGGCAGGAGTCGGGGTGGGAGGCCAGATGCTGTCAGTGAGCCGGGGAGCTGGAGGGAAGGGAGCGCGTTTACATTGACTGATGAGCTTTGCATGCACGCTGCATACCCCTGCGTATACCGTTCTCAATAAAAGCACTTCAAGAGAAGGGCTCAGGGCATTCTCCACTAGAGGAAATGCCCACCCCCTTTTCCTGGCAGACCGAGAAGTGTCTGGAATGGCTTATTTTATTTTCCGCAATCTGCGGTGACCCAGGGGGACTCTACGCAGGATGCAGTAAGCCCCGTCAATCTCCCGATAAAGGTAACTGGTGATAAGTGAAGCATATAAGTAAGCATGCAGTGTTGTGAATTCACAAGATTTTTGTTCTTAATTATCTCACTATATCCAAGCCCTTTTGCAGTGTGTGGCTTTCCACAAACCTTGAATCGGGGCTACTTACAAAGCTTGCTTTGGAGAATGGCATGTGATTGAAGTGAAAGTGTGGGTTCCAAACCTAGGCTTAAATTTCTGTCACGTCTCTACACTCTCTGAATGTGACGTCTCCCATGGGAAGAAACTAAGGGGCCGTCCTGAACCAAGGTGCTCCTATCCGCGCCAGCAGGAGACCCCAGGTGGTAAGTGAGCCCAGCAAGACAGATGAGTTCAGTACCAATCAGCAGAGCCATCCACGCTGCCCAGAGACTCCTGGGTAGAAGTAAATGTTCATCATGATATGCCGCCGAGGCTTTGTAACCATGCGTTATGCCGCATTCTGGAGGCAGTAGGTAGCTGAAACATGTCACACACAGGATAATGAAAATTGCTATGGAGAAAAAGTACGTATGAGACATGGTGCGCAAACATAGAGAGTGGGGCTCGAATATTTAGAGAGGATAGCCAGAAGTGCCTCAGTGAGCAGTTAACTCTCCCACAAAAAGCTGAAGCCATAGTATAGGTTACGGGAGTTTTGCAAATTAGGCCATGAATTTCTGCATTTAAAGTATTTTTATATGACAAGAGAATACTGAAGCAAATGAGGAAGTCTGCCCGTGGGTATCTAGTGGAAAGCCATTCCAGGCAAAGGGAACGCTGCGAGCCAAGGCTCAGAACAAAGAGAACAGTTGGAATATTGGAAGAACAGGTAGCATATCACTGATGTTAGATCAGAACGTACTCAAAAGAGAGTAAAAAGTCTTAGAGGACAGGGAGAGAGGGCAGGATCATTGAAGACTTGGTAGGTCGCTGTAAGTTCTTTGGGTTTTAATCAGAGTGAGATGGAAACTTATTGGGGGTATTGAATGATCGATTTGATGTAAGATTTACCGGCAGCACCTGCACCTGTTTTCAAAATAGATAACATATTGCAATAACTATGTGAGTCACCAAATGGATATTGCATTATTGGGCGGAGTGTGTGTGGAAATCACTTCATAAATTATATCATCGTATAACCCTATGCTGTACCCCTAAAGCTAATAAAAACATAATGTTGACTGTCAACTGTAGTCGAATAATAAAATTTACAAAATAGGTAACAGAGGCTCAAGGGAAGCAGGCATACCACTTAGGAGACAAAACAGTAATGTACAAAGTTCACAGTGCTAACATCCATTCGTGTGAATACTCTCAGTAAATAGTAAATGAGGGACATGTTTTCCATCTGACGATGATTATCTACCAAAAACCTGTAGCTAACGCTACGAGAGTGAGGAACAAAGCTTTCACACTAAGGTCACGTACAAGGCAAGGATGTCCCTCCTCACAATTATTTTTCAACATCATAATGAAAAGCCCTTGCTAATTTAATAAGGCAACAAAGGAAATAAAAGGTATTCAAATTTGAAAGAAAGAAAATAAAGTGTCCTTCTCCACAGATGGTACGATCATCTATATAGAAAATCCAAAAAATGACACTCCCCTCCCAAAGAAAGCTCCTGTAAAAATAAGCAAGTTTGCAGGATACGGTGTATACAAATGTCAATTCCTTCCTCTATACCAACAATAACAATGCTGAGTTTTGAAATAAAAAACACAGTATGATTTACATTAGGATCCAAAGAAATGAAACGCTGGGCTCTGAATCTAACCAAGTAAGCACCAGCGCTATGGGAATGAAGGGATGCAACTCTTAGGAATGAAATCAAGTTACTAATTCAATGGGGAGCTATTTCATGTTCATGGTTAGAAAGACTCAGTATTGTTAAGATGTCTGTTCTTCCCAAATGGTCTATGGACTCAATGCTATCCCAGTAAAAATCCCAGTAAGTTATAAACCAATAAGCCAATCCTCATTTACGCGAACAGGTGAAAGGCCTAGAAGAGCCAACAAAATATTGAAGGAGAAGAACACGGTTGGAAGCAAAGGAAAGAAAGGAGAAAAGAAAAAGAAATCTTTGACCAAATGATCACAACTCATTAAAAATTTGCTCAGAATGTATCATAGATTTAAATATCAAATGCAAAATTATTAAACTTTTAGCGAAAAACCTTCTGGCTCTAAGAATCGGAAAAGAGCTCTTGATACTGGTGACCAAAAGCACATCCATAACTGGAAAAAATGACCACTTGGATATCATCAACATTTAAAACATTTGCTCTACCAAAACCCCTGTTAGGAAGGTGAAGGGAAGAAGCTACAGACTGAGAGAAAACATTTACAAACAACATCTTGGAAGAGGGACCGGTGCCTAGAGTACATAAACAACTCTCAAAACACAACAGTAAAACAACACCCTAAATAGAGAATGGGCAAAAGTCATACACAGACGTTTCACTGAGGAGGATACGCAGATGACAAACAAGCACATAAAGAGATGTTCGGCATTACCGTCAGCCAAATGCAAAGTACCCACAACGGCATAGCTCTGCACATCTGTGCAATGGCTCAACGTTTTTAAAATGCTGGAGAGCACGTGAAGAAATTGCCTCACTCAAATACTTCTTGTGGGAGTGCAAAATGGTAAGGCCACTCTGGAAAACAAATGGGCATTTCTTAGAAAAAGATAAACACACAAGTACCATTGAACACAGCAATTGCACTCTTGGGCATAACACAGAGATGCATGGAATATCTGTGTTAATTCCTGCACTTGTATGTGGATCCATAATTACCTCAAAGTCAATAGTTTAAACAAATCATGGTGAAATATATAATATCCCTTTGGTCCTTACTTGGGCTTCGGCTCTCTGTCCCTGGGGCAGGCTGTTGTTAGCTGTGGTTATCCACCTGTTCCTGCATCCCTGCCTTTGCTGTGTGACTTTGTAGTCCTTCAGCGTGAGGTTGGGGCTCACTTGCCTTCTTCCCTGCAGTCTGGCTTTGAGCTCCACTGTGTGACTTACTTGACCAATGGAATGAGGTAAAAACAATACTATGACATTTTTAAGCCTGAGTGTCAAGAGGCCTTCAGAGTATCCGTGGGTTCTGTTGGACGTCTCCCCTTGCCGTGGGATGAACACGCCCGGCTGGCCAGGGAGTCCCAGAACGCGGAGGAGAGGCACGTGGAGCAAAGCCGAGCTGCGCCGCTGAGCCCAGCTCCCTGAGCCGCCCGGGGGAGGCTGGGACAGGCAGGGAGCAGCCGCGCTGCCGGCAGAGTGTCGCCCGCGCTTGAGAGCGTGAGTGTCGGTTCTAGCTGAGTTGGTGCTGATTTTACAGGATGCACGACTATCAACTCAATGATACAGTGTGCCAGGTTTAAATGACATCCTGTGACTAGCCCCTATGTGGCAGTCATTGAGCTTATTCTACTTTTCCTTTTCTTTTCTCCTTTAAAAATTTGTATTTCCAGCCTTGACTGGTGTGTCTCCGTTGTTTCGGCTTCGTATCGCAAATCGAAATGTCTCTGATTTAATTCCAGGTCAGGGCACATGCCTGGGTTGCGGGCCTCGGCCCAAGCTGGCAGCGTGCCAGAGGCACGGATCAATGTGTCTCTCCCTGTCTTTCTCCCTCCCTTCCCCTTTGTCTAAAAATAAATAAATAAATCTTATCAATAACGAAATAATTTGTATTTCCATATTACTATGTGTCATTAATACAGCATTGTTCTACTTTTGTCTTAACATTTCTTTTAGTCCTCGATTTACTATTAAACACCTTATTCAGCGCCTGTCATTTTGCTACAGATTCTGCAGCTCTAAATTCATTGGGTGACAGTCTCCCTCTAGGACCTTCCTCAGGAAAAGCTCACAAGCCCCGATTTCCCAGAGTGCTGTGTGTTAAAACTGTATTGATTAGGCGGGGGCAGGGATCATAAGGGGACTAAATGGTAATGGAAAATGCCAGAAAAATTTAAAAACACATAAAAAAGAAAGTACACTAAAAAGTGTATTTTTGGCCTTGATATTCATTTAGTCTATTAATTTTTTCACTGATTCTTTCTTTTATTTACTTAAAAATATTGTTCCTCTCTTGCCTGCATTATATGTTTCGGCCAACACTTGTCCTTTATGCTTAGTAATTACTTCCCATTTGACTGTGGCCCAAAGGGCTTTTTCTTTAAGTAGAAGGATTTACTACAGTATTTCTGACAGCCGAGGCTACTGCGTGAATATTTCTGACTTACTTCATAGGAACTTTCCATGTGATATTCGAGTCTTTTTTTTCAATTTCCATAAAGTTTTAAGTTACAGCTTTTATTTTCTTAACTTACAGTTTCTTATATCCAGCATCTCAATTATTTTGTTTTTCTTCTTCAGCAATTCCACTTAGACATTTTAAAGATCTTGGTTTCTTGACTTTTGTATCTGTCACTTTCTCTTTCTGACCCCTCACTGAACTTGAAGTCACACATCCCTTGTGCTTTGGATTCTATCTAGCCTCCCTTAGGTCTTGTAACTTATTTTCTATTTCTAAAATGATTTTGTTGTATTCTCCCATTTCTTTTTCAGCTTTGGTCAGCTCTGATTTCACACCTTATAGTATTTTCCATTACTAGAATGAGTTTTTCTATTCTGAATCTATGATGTTGTTCCATGTTACTCATTTCATGTTAGAACACAATGTAATAGTTTCCCTCTGTGTCCTAGCTATGTTAAATGATTTCATCTGCAGAAATATTTCATTCTTATCCAGACTTTCGTAGACACCAGGTTTACTTGTGTTTATCTGAATTTGTATTGCGTTTTCTCAGACAGACAATAGTGTGTGATTCAGTGGGGGTGTCATAAGGCCTCTGGAAAGTCTCCTTGGTACTTAGCACCTTCTTCTGAGCCTCCATGAAATTAATTTGTAAAATAAATATTGTTTTATCTGCCTTTTTTCTAATTTCCTTTAATCCTCACCTGAGAATATGCCCATCAACAATTTAGAGAGAGAGGAAAGGAGAGAGGGAATGAGGGAAAGGGGGAGGGGCAGAGACAAGGAGAGAGAGAGAGAGAGTGAGAGAGAGAGAGAGAGAGAGAGCCATGAATGTGGCAGAGAAACATGTATGCGTTGCCTCCTGCACACATCCCGACTGAGGATAGAACCCCTACTTGAACATGTGCCCCGACTGGGGATCGAACCCGCAACATCCTGGTGTGCGGGACAGTGTTCCAACCGACTGAGCCACCCAGCCAGAGCCCCTTCTTCTAATTTGGATACTATCATTTTTCAGCGCCTTTGTAACAGCTGTGGTCATTTTTGTTCTGTTCACCACCACCAAGGCCCTCTCTTCTACCCCCTAATGGCCAGTGGTCTAAATGACTACGCCTCAGGGCTCTCTCAGTGTTTTCCCACTAAAGATAGAACCTTGTCTTTCCAGGAGTGATACCTTTGAGGTGTCATCTTTGATGAGCCACCAGCATGACCCCACCGCCCACTACGCTCTGTGCAAAATCCCCTGGCTGTTGCTGGTAGTGTTGGCCACGGACCCAGCTCTGCTGGTTTCGGGTACTCAGTAGTCAAGCGCAATGGTGTCCCGCAGGCTGGGCGAGGCCTGGGGCTCAGCTGAGTTTGTTATCCCTGGAGCTTTCTAGAATTTCTTGGAGAATGTCTGCAGGGATTAAAATACATGTGGCCCGTTTTGTCCTACAGAGATTTGAAAGCCCCACACACATTTTAATTAAAACAAAAACTCTTCCTGGGTTAATTTTAAAATTCAATAAATGTAAATTTACATCTGATCTTAGTAAACTATAAAATACCACCTGTACCGCATACGTTATTCAATTGACCTCTGAAAAGGTATTTTAAACATGGTATAAATGTATTGTTTTGCTTTTTAAAATACGGTATTTTAAGTGGTATCCTACCATACTGTGACCATTCTTTTTAACATGTTTTAAAAAAATTTTTTAAAGATTTTATTTATTTTTAGACAGAGGGGAAGGGGAGAAAAGAGAGAGAGAAACATCCATGCATGGTAGCATCTTGCATGCGGCCCCCCTGGGGACCTGGCCCACAACCCAGGCATGTGCCCTGACTGGGAATTGAACTGGTGACCCTTTGCTTTGCAGTCGTGCACTCAATCCACTGACCACACCAGCCAGCACCACACTGGCACCTTGTGAAGGTATGTTCTATGTGTTACGTGAGGTACTGTAGTTTGTACAGAGCAAACCCAGTACTTTTCTAGTGGTGAATAAAAGAGGGGTCATTTTGGTATAAATTAAAAAGTTAGCCAGGTAACATTTTGTGAGTCAAGTCTTAAATAATGCGATGAATTATCCTCACAAAACTATTTAAATTTTATCAAAACTTATCGGTGATTGAATTCTCTTCAGGAGCGCACCACAATCTTCGGTTTTCTCTCCCCAATATCCTCGACCTCCTCCGAGAGGGCGAAGGGCGCAGCAACGCCGCCAGGACGCCCGGGGGCGCGCCCGCGGCCATGTGGCCGCCGGCTCCAGTTCTCGTTCAGCGCTTTTCACACCGGCCGGACTTCGACCTTTGCTTCTCACTTGGGCTGCTGATAATGTGAAAGACGTTCAACTTGTTTTTTAATAACCATGTGTTTATCACTGTCATTTTATGGACAACGGGATTTGCGTCGGACCCTAAAACAACTGGAAGATTTTGGGGGCTCCTATTAAGTTCCATAATGAAAAGACAGAGCTCTGCGATGCCACCGGGCTCTCCACAGTTTGCCTTCCAGCAAGGTGCTCATTTCCTTGCCTTCAGCAGAAAGAAAAAGGAGAGTAAGTAAACGTGACATTCCCTTACATCCAACTGTCAGGCTA
Organism: Pteronotus mesoamericanus; assembly: GCF_021234165.1. Taxonomy (NCBI): domain Eukaryota; kingdom Metazoa; phylum Chordata; class Mammalia; order Chiroptera; family Mormoopidae; genus Pteronotus; species Pteronotus mesoamericanus. Next base: position 3,896,545 of record NW_026555090.1, read on the forward strand.
TCAAACGAAGTAAAAGTAAAGGAAGACAAAAGGACATTATAAAAGAGAAAAAATGCAGACTAATAATGACATGAAAAATCGTGTCCCCACTTGGAGATCAGCAAGGGTATAAAAGATGACAGCCACCGTGCACGTGAGCTCTGCGAGTCTCTGCCGTCGCCCCCTGAGCAGCTGTTACCGTTGGGGAAATGTCGTACCCGATGCTCAGGCACCAGGCCCAGGACTGTCCAGACGGCAACCGCAGAGTCAAGGGGTGGAGATCTCCGAGCGCGCAGCACACCGAGAAGCAGGCGCTCAGGACGTTTTTTTCCACTCTAATACTCCTAAAACCTTGTATTTTTGCCTAGGGAGTAAAACTAAATTTTCAAAGCTATTTTAGGAGAAATAGGATAAATGATATAATTCAGAATAATGAAAACTAGATGTTATTCAATGAATCTATTTTAATAAAAGTTTTTAAAAAAGAAATGTACCAACATAAAATATGCAATTCAAATGATTAGTGATAATCACTAGATTTCTATCAAGCTAAGGTACACAAGTGATTCCCAAATTTATTTACATCTTTATTGTCAGTTATTTATTCTATTCAATAAATATAAACTGAGTGCCTATCACGAGTTAGGGATTGGGAAATAGAAACACAGTAACAGACTAAGCAGACTTATTTCTTAGACACACTCAGGGGAAAAGTTGCAGAAAATTAAAAAAGAAGTCTACAAATCAAACTTATTCCCATGTAAGCATATCAAAGTCAGTAAGAGTATCAAGGAAAATCCACCAATAAAATATTATTACATTAATGGAGGACGGTTTTAGGATTATCCAGGACTTTTAATTCCTATTGTCTAGTACGAGGAAGATATTTTTCTTAGGATTAAATGTAAAGAGCATGAAGTTTTAAGTCCAATAGGCATTCATTTCAATTGTGATTCTGCTCCGTCTACTAGTTATTCTGTTTCCCATAAATGTGTTCAGTTATATTGAGTCACACTCTCCCCATTGTATGAAGTTTACTAGTGCATTTTGATTATTTGATTCCTATTAGGATGAAATGCACTAATGTATGTAAAGAACCTACTACAAAGACTGATTCTTAGTCAGTCTTTAATCTAACCTGTGCCACGCCACAGGATTGCGCTGCCCTGTTAACTCACTCTTCACTATGCTGTAAATTCTGGGGAACCATAACTTGGAATGAGAAAAATGTCATAGGTATGTTTAGAGGAAAAAGGATGTTTAGATGAGAGTTACATATTAGGTTAATATGATAGGCTAGTAAATATGATCAAAGATACCATCTTAGAGTTTTTCTTGCTATTATAGTGAAAGGCAAGCTTTTAAAAGGTTTATTTGCGGAGAGTAACAATCAGATTTGCACTCTGGCATGTTTATGAACAGCATGAACGGGAGGCAGACAGACTGGAAGTGAGATCAAGTCAGGAAATGTGACCTGAGGTCCTGAGCGAGGAGAGGAGAAACCGCAGCTTTAGGACTTGACACAGGGACAGCAGAGACGGCCGGGGGAAGAGGCCCCGTTCCCCTGTGTCTTACAGATTAGTAAGTGAGCAGGTGGCACTGATATTAGCACAGATAGAAAACCGAGACCTGGTGCCCACCCGAGGAGCCAAGGGCGGGCAGGACTTCAACTTCAGAGGGGCTGGGTTTAAAGCTGCGCCCTGAAACCTCAAGGGGGAACGGAGGCGTGGAGGCCTGGAGGCCTGGAGTTTGGAAGGTGGTTGAAAAGCGACGACAGCCCTTGTTTGGAACCGTGTCTATGAAATGAAGGCCAGTCTTTAGGGGACAGAGTTCAGATGTCAGTTCCATTAGAAAAGTCACCTGCGTTTACTCCTTAGTACTAAAGACAACTACATCTGCAAAGGCCCTGATTTTCTGTTCATTTGACTTAGAAAGGGACCTTCGTTCGTAAGGTATTATTAAGGCGTCCTCAGCATGCTCCAGTAACACATTTACACAGTGACTTCTAACCACATGGCTTAAAATAAATTAATGGGAGACTTTAATAAGAGGAGCGAATGAGGACAAATTACATATTAAAACTATCAGACCCAATATCAGACTAAAATATTCTTAGTTGCTTATTATATTTTAACCAAGACATTCTGTCTTTGGAAATTTTCATCAAATTTGACTGAATCTTCCTAAGTGAGATTTTAGAGTTTCTTTCAGCATCTGAAGATTTACTCATTCATTTTTACAACATCAGGGACTTCCCGTTTCTCCAGGCTTCCTCTCGCTCCAGATCCCTGCACTCAGTCCCTGCGGATCCTTTGAATCGGCCCCTTTTCTATTTTCTCACCTTCCTTTTTAAATCGCACTGTTTCCCTTCCATATCTGAGTACTAGTCCCAGACTTGGGCTGAGGTAAATATCTACTAGTGGTTTCACATAGCGGAAGTGATACCATATTGCTACACACATGGCATACCGATATCACTAATATTATTAATTCACATTCTTAAAAATCTCCTTGCAATTCCTTCCTCAGAAGCTTTTCACAGCTCACTTCTACACGCACAGCCCTGGCCGTCCAGCTCACTTTTGGTTCCCCTTCCGTCACCCCGGCTTGCTGAACCGCAACCACGGCCCCGAAGTCACATTCGTCTTGCTTGTTCACGAGCAGGAATATCCATGGCTTTTCTAGTTATTTCTTTGGGTCGCATCTCGATTCTTCAGGACATCCTCGGCCTCAGTCTCACACCAAATAAGCACATTGAAGTAGGTCCAAAAACAGACAAATTTTCTTCCTGAGAAAAATTTGGGGTGAGCTCTCAGAAGCACATGTTCCCTGTGAGTTATAATATAAATTAGTCATTAGTCTCATCATGTGGTATATTTACAGTTAATAAAAAAATCCCTCCATCTATGAAATTCCATTAGGTGGCTTTCCCCCTTAAATATCCTCAAAACTGAAAAATAGCACATGGCTCACTGCACTGATTGCTATTTTTATTCTCTAGCAGGGGGTATATTCGCAAGAAACATTCTCTAGTTGTTTGATAATGACAACATAAAAGGGGCTATTTAATTCCAAGAACAAATTGTAAGTTTCTTAAAATCGCAATCAAGTATAAAATATCTTGGAATTGGGACAGAGATGTCCGCCTGGGGAGTGACACACCAACAGAAATTGCCTCTTAGAAGGCAGAGTCCAGGAGGCTGATTGCGGTGACCTGTTGGACTTGGACTCATTAGTCTTGCTGTTGCCATTAGTTTTCAATTTTGTTTCCTTTTTCTTTTTATTGTTTTGTCATTGTTTACAGTTTTTCTATTTTCCTTTTTCTTTTTTCTTTGTTTTCTTTCATTTAAAAAAATTTTTTTTTGTTGTTATTTTGAAGCCACCATGACTAATGTCCTTGCAGCCATCGCCTGCCTAAAAAGCGCTTTACTGGCGATTACACGCTGCTGCGCACCATTGGCAAGCGGTCCTTGGCCAAGGTGTGGTTGGCCCGCCACCTGTAGACGGGTAGGGAGGTGGCCGTCAAAGGCATTAGCCAGTGTGGCGTCAGCAGATATTTTGAAGAAGCCCGTTGCTACAAGGCTTGAATCGCCCCAGGATAACAAAACTGTCTGAGGTGATTGTCACTGAGGAGAAACTTTCTCTCTTCATGGAGCACGTGAGCAGAGGGAACCTGGGTGAATAGCTCCACCGCCACGGCCGCAGGAGCGAGGGGGAAGCCCGAGCCATCTCCCGGCAGCTCGTGTCCGCGGTTCAGCGTTGCCACCAGCAGGGAGTCGTCCACCAGGACCTGAAGCCAGAGAACATCCTGATGGATGGTGACAGGAACGTCAAACTGGCCAACTTCGGCCTTGCTAGGGTGTACACCAAGTCTCAGCTGAGCAGCTACTGTGGCGCCGTGGCTTATGTGGCCCCAGAGATCTTGATGCATCAAACCTATGATGGCACAAAGGTCGACGTCTGGAGCCTGGGGGTAGTTTTATACAGGATGCTAGTGGGGGATTTTCCATTTGTGGGGGACACCTATGGGAAAATGAAGAAGGCGATACTGAGTGGGAAGGTCTCTTTGCCATGCTTTCTCTCCAAAGAAGGTAAAAACCTGTTTAAAATGTTATTGATCCTCTACCCCAGGAGAAGACCAACCTTAAGAGACATAATGAGTGATCCGTGGATCAACATGGGGCAAGAGCAGGAGCTGAGGCTGTACAGTGAGCCACCAGGTGGCAGCAACAATGGAGGGCATGGGATTTAGAAAGGACGAGACTGAGGAGTCAGTATCACAAAAAACCTATGACAGGGTGATGGGAACAGACCTGATCCTGAAAACAATGAAGGCTAAGATGAAGGCCGCACTGTCTGGGTGAGGCTCTATCCCCTGGTGACCCCAACATCAGTAAGAGGACGGAAGAGCCTGCCCTCTCCTCCAGCCTCCTGGGGTCGAGGACGACCACTTCCTCCAGCATAGGGAAGCAGCTGACGGTACCCGCCCCCGCCCCCCAGCCTGCCTAGCTTCCAGGACCAGCACTTCCCTACCCGGCCGTGAGTCAAGGACAGTCACCCCCCAGCCCGGCCCCGCAGGGTGGCCCTGGGGGCTCCCCCCACCAGCCCCAGCAGAGGCAGCACCAGAAGAGCCGCGGATGGAACCACCACCGACGTCTGCCTCCAGCAGCCTGTTGGGGGGACCCCAGCCTCTCCCTCTCGCCACAGCCCCAGCCGGCAGGGGCTGGTTCGGAGAGCCTTTGGGTTTTTCTTAAACCTTTGCTTCTGCTGCGGGCCACCCACAAAGCAGCAGCATCACAAAAGGACACCAGTCAAGCCAAAATAATTTTTTAAATCACGGACGGCCGAGGCACAGCTACATTCGACCTCTGGCCACGCGGCGCAGGAGATGAGCCAGAAGCTGGACGCAAGCAGCTGCAGGAGACACGGTGCCACAGACACGCGCTGTGTGTGTAGGTGCGAGGACTCGGACCAGTGGGCGACGGAGGTGCGCAAACTGCCGCGGCGTTCTCTGCACGGGCTGTACACCAGGAGGGCGTCCGGCTTCTCCATGGCCTCGTTGCTGAGGGACAAGAGGAGAGGCCACCCTCATTGCGGGCCCGCCCCTCAGCCCCCACCTGAATGGACTGTTTTTCCTGGGGCCCTTCTCCCCTCCCCTGCTCTCCTTGGCTCCCCGGTTTGTGGGGGTTCTAATTAAAGTTCCTGGTTTTTCCAAATTTTGAAATAAACTTGATGATTAACAAAGAAGTATTGGGTCCTTTGTTTTTTGTCTTTGCACAGAATCTGGGCTCTGGGAGCTGCAGTTTGAGAAGCGTGTAGTGATGTAGGACAGACTTGGACTTTACTATGGGAACTCCCAACGGTCAGGAATGTGGTCTTGCAGGGAAAAGGGAAAGGCCAGCGCCCAGCATGCTCGGCAGGTTTGACACCAGGGCAGAGCAGGGCAGAAGCAGGCAGAGGCCTCAACTGTCATGCCGCTGAGAGCCTGGCTGCTCTGTGACACCAGCTGGAACCACCTCTCCTGACCTCTTGGCTTTGCTTCCTTCCCTCTGGCCCGGCATCATTCTCAGGGGGGCTTCCCCTTTAGGCGAGTCGGACGTGGAAAGCTCTGGGGGAGGAGGCTGCAGGCAGAGGGCACAGCCCAGCTGCAGGCGGCCCGAGCTCAGTGAGCTCGAGTGAGAGCGGCGGAGCCGGGGCTGCGGGCGGAGGGCAGAGCTCGTGGGCCCCGGACGGGGAGTGGGTTTAACTCTGAGAACGGTGATCAGCCCGGGAAGCGTTTTAAACAAGAAACCAATATGATCCCATTTATGTTTAAAACTGGTCCATTGTGGCAAATAGTCTTCCTCCGTAAACATTTTTATCTATTTCTACATATAAGAATCTCCAGGCGGGGCAGGTTTTCCTACGACCACTGGAGAAATATGAGTCGGAAACTGTGTGTGTTTCTCTCACTTTCATCCTTACCTGCCCAGGTCCCTGAACACTTAGAAATGCAATGAGTACACTGTGTTCCAAGGGAAAGCCCTCGCTGCCTCTGCGGAGCTGATGCATTGCTCTTACACCACCGATAGCTGATCCGCTTGCCCTCTGCCCTGAGGAAGCTGCCGCGGTCCTTTGACTCATCTGTCCTCCTGCCCAGACACCCCAACAGCATGTGGCATAGATCTGCCTGTGACTCTCGTCACTTGGTATTGTCATTAAGCGGTTCCCTTCCCCTCCTGGCCCTCATCTCCCATTGCTGAGTTCTTTGGGGACTGGGAACTCTCCTGCTCACCTTTGTATTCCAGTCTTTATCAGAAAGCCAGGTCCAGAGGAGGTGCTCGGAAAATGAGGGCCAGGGGACCCATCAACCTGGTGCTGTAGAGTGGACTGTCCCCAGTCAGGACACACTGGCTGTGAAAGGGAATGTCAGTGGTGAATACGCTGGAACCACAGTGTGAGACTGGACTGGGATCGAACCGGGATGATGTTTATATTAAAATCAAAGCGAACAGAGAGAAATGAGCCCTGGGATATACACAAGGACGGAAGATCCTAATATTTATCTTCCCGAGTTCACCAGAATTTGGGTCAGCTGTGGTAGTACTGAGCAGAGACCCACAGCATCAAATCATCTTACGGGGCAGAGGAAGCACAAAGCACCACCGGGCTCCTGCCCCTACCTGGCTGTGGGTGGAGGCTGCAGGCAGGTGAAGGCAGAACCACTGTGGGAAAAGGCAGATACTTTTTCCCTATCTTATTAAATCTCTGGTTTCAAGCTTTGACTAGCATAGACCTGAAGTTTAACAAAATGTTCATATGACCTATAATCAGTGGCTTGAATGCAGTGTTTTGTCTTCTACAAGTGTCATACGGTTGAAAGGACTTTCCCTTTGAGATGAATGTGACTGGAGGACAGGTATTCTCAATAGGGTGGGGTGGGAAAAACCCAAGCAAAGACAGTAGCATCAACAAAAGCCCAGTGGGATGAAATAACGTGTTATCTTTGGGGAACTGCGTGCATTTTAGAGCATCCGGGGTGTAGGCTGGAGGCTTGGAAGAGAGGGCCAAGGAGCAGGGAGAATGACCTCATTGTACCACTCACTTGAGATTGGCCGACGGAGTGTGGGAAGTTTAAACAAGTCACACAGAAGAGAAGGACTGAAGGACTATGAGCATAGTTCAAGAGTTCAGATGGACAGAGGAAAATGCAGCTAGGAAGACAGGAGACTCACAAGCCAGGAGAGACTGGAAGATGAACCGGCCAAAGGGATGATCAAAAAATGTAATACAACAGACAGCAATGTCAGTAGTCAGGGCTAAGAGAAATTGAAACAAGCGTGCTACTGAATAGGTGGTCTGGCATTGAAACGTGAAAACATGGTGATACACCAAGGCGATCCATCTATTAAGAGCCTCACACACCAGATGGGTAAGTTCTGCAAAATGCATTGTTAGACTATGAGATCAGGAGATTTTAGTTTGCATCTCTCTGACGATTAGTGACCTTGAGCCTTTTTTCATGCATCCATTTGTATGTCCTCCTTGGAGAGGGAGGTATTACCTTACACCTGCCAGGGTAACTACCACCAATAAATCAACAAACAGCTAGTGCTGGCGAGGATGTGGAGACAAGGGAATCCTCATGCACTGTTGGTGGGAATGCAGACTCCTGTGGCCACTGTGGAAAAACAGTACGGAATTTCCTCAAAAAACTAAAAATGGAACTTCCATTTGACCCAGCAATCCCACTTCTGGGAATATACCTAAGAATCCCAAAACACCAATCAGAAAGAATATATGCACCCCTGTGTTCCCAAGCATTATTACTTACAATAGCCAAGATATGGAAACAGAGGAAGTGCCCATCAGTAGGTGAGGGGATAAAAATGCTGTGGTGCATTTGCACAGTGGAACACTAAAGAAAACCAAAATAGAAAGGAAGAAGTAAAACTGTTAGTATTCGTGCATGACATGATACTGTCTATAGAGAATCCTAAAGCGTCCACCAAAAACTACTGGAACTGACAAATAAATTCAATCAAGCAGCAGGATACAAAGGAAATTCCGAAAACCAGTTGCATTTTTATACACCAATAGTGAACTCTGGGAAAGGGAAACCAAGAAAAGAATTCCATGTAGAATTGCATCCAAAAAATTATTACCGAGGAATCAATTTAACCAAGCATGTTACACACCAGGACTCCGAAAATTAGAAGACACTGAAGAAAGAAACTGAAGAAGACACAAATACAGGGAAACACAGGCTGTGTTCATGGACAGAAAAGATTAACATCATAAAATTGTCAATACTACCCAAGGCAATCTACAGATTCAATGCAATTCCTATTAAAATAGCAACAGCATATCTCACATATATAAAACATACATTCCACAAATTTATTAGAACCAAAAAGACCCCGACCAGCCACAGCAATCTAGAGAAAAAGAATTGAGAGGTATCACACTATCGGATATCAAACTATACTACAAGGCCATAACAGTCAAAACAGCATGGTATTGGCTGCTGAGGGTCAGTGGGTTGGGTGTCGTCCACAGACCAAAAGGTCGGCAGTTCAACTCCTGGTCAGGGTACACGCCTGGGCTGCATCCCCAGCTGGGGGCATGTGCGAGGCAACCAATCAATGTTTCCCTCACACATTGATGTTTCTCTCCCTCCTTTTTCCTCGCTCTAAAAAAATTAATTAAATTAAAAAAAAGAAAACAACAGCATGGTATTGGCACAAAAACAGGGATATAGGTGAATGGAATAGAGAGCCCAGAAATCAACCCATTCCCTTATGCTGAAGTCATATTTCATAAAGGAGGCAAGAACATACAATGGAATAAAGACAGTCCCTTCAATAAATGGTGTTGGACACATACATGCGAGAAAGTGAAACTAGACCACCAACTTACACCATACACAAAGATAAACCCAAAATTAATTAAAAACTTTAATGTAAGTTGCAAAATCATAAAAACCTCAGAGGAAAACTCAGGCAGTAAAATTTTAGACATTTCTCATAGCAATATTTTGAGCAATATATCTCCTTGGGCAAGGGAAAGAAAGGGGGAAAAAATGGGACTACATCAAACAAAAAAGCTTTTGTACAACAAAAGAAACCATTAACCAAATAAAAAAGCAACCCGACTGAATGGGTAACATATTTGCCAATGATACACCTGATAAGGGTTTGATGCGCAAACTATATTTTACAATTATACTGCTCAACACCAAGAAGACAAACAACCCAATTAAAAATGGGCAAAGGGCCTGAATAGACACGTCTCCAAAGAGGACATACACAGGGCAAATAACATTAAGAAAAAATGCTCAATGTCACTTATCTTCAGAGACGTACAAAGTAAAACCACAATGAAATATCACCTCACACCTGTCAGAACGGCCATCCTCCGTAAACCAACACACACGTGCTGGCGAGGATGGGGAGAAAACAATCCTCGTGCCCTGTTGATGGGAATGCAGACTGATGCAGCCACTGTGGAAAATAGTATGGGGTTTCTTCAAAAAATTAAAAATGGTCCTGATCGGTGTTGCTCGGTGGATTGGTCCTGGTTCCAGTAAGCAAAGGGTCACAGGTTCGATTCCCCGTCAGGGCACATGCCTGGGTTTTGGGTCAATCCCAGGTCGGGGGCACGGGAGAGGCAACCTATGGATATTTCTCTCCTCCTCTTTCTCCCTCCCTTCCCCTCTCTCTAAAAATAAATACATAAAGTCTTTATTAAAAATGGAACTGCCCTTTGACCCACTGATTCCACTTTTGAGACTACATCCAAAGGAACCTGATACACCAATTCCAAGGAATATGTGCACCCTTATGCTCACTTCAGTTAAGTTAACAATATTCAAGATCTTGAAACAGCTGCAGTGCCCATTGCAGATGAGGGGACAAAGAAGCTGTGGTACATCTGCATAATGGACTACTACTCCACCGTGAAAAAGAAGGGACTCTTACCTTTTGTGAGAGCGGGGATGGACCTGGACATTAGTATGCTACGTGAGATAACCAGTCAGAGAAAGACTAATACCACGTCATCACTTACATGTGGAATCAAATGAACACAATTAACTGACCAAGTGGAAACAGAGGCATGAATACAAGGACCAGACTGGCAGCTGTTAGAGAGAAGGGCGGTGGCAGGCAGGATGAAAGAAAGTGAAGGGTTCAAACAAAGAAACAAAAGAGAAAACTAAAAGAAATCCAACCAGAGAGAAATAAGAACGGGAAGAACAAAAGAGGGAGAAGGAGAAGGAGAAGAAAACTAGGGGACAGGGTCTGAAGATCTAACTTTCTGTGTCCTTGCTGTCCAAGAAAAACAGGGAGAGACAGGAGGGCAGGTACAATATTTGCAAAACGAATAATGAGAACCTGCCAAATGGTTGAAAACTTTCAACCCACAAATTCAGGAGGCTCAGCTCTCCCTCCAAAGCTTAATACAAAGTTCAGTATCGTTAGCATATCATGGGCAATCTGCTAAAATAAAAATTACAAGACACATTATCTTCCCAACTAACAACTAAGGCAGGTAGAAGACAATACCTTCAAAATGGAAAAAAACTAAAATCTGTTGGTTGTCGTGGCACACTTCACATTAAAAAAAGACTATAACAGACATCAGTGAACTCTTGTGTTTACCTGGGAGGGAGGAAATCTGGAAAGAAATCGATCAAAATGCTTGGTTTTAATTTGTATCGATATTACAGTGCTGCATAATGCTCAAATTCTCCAAATGAGTTTTACTTTAATAACTACAGGGGCGAAGGGGAGGACAACTCACGATCATGTTGGTTTTCTCCCTTCTAATTATTTCCGTGGGGACGGACACCCCTCGCAGGACGGGCTTCAGCCCGGCTCTCACCTCTGCGCACCAACAGGGTTGCGGATTTTCGCAGCCACTTGCCCAGCAGCGGTGTGGCCTCGTGCGGGCTGAGATGAGCCCTCTCCGTGGGTCCGACTCTGGTGGCCCTTGGAGACCGCAGCCTGGGCGCTCCAGGACCTCAGGGACCCCCGAGTCCTACGACCCTGACCGCCGCGCCTGCGGGAGCCCGCCCGGAGCCCGCAAGGAGCCCGCTCTTCTCTGGGGAACATCGATCGCCGTTCGGGCAGGCGGTTGAGGGCGCCCAAGTCTCGGGCCCCGAGCGGGCGCTCCCCGCGGTCTCCGCACTCCAGCCCCGCCCCCTTCCCGCGCGCCACGCCTCCCGCCTCCGCCTTTTCATTTTTTCTGTTGAACCTGGAAGCAGCAGGAAAAACCAAGGAACCAAGTAGGAAGGCGACCAAGACGTGCAGGAGGAGAGGGACTCACGCGATCCAGTCGCCACTTTTCCTTGACCTCGTGGCGCAATGGCCGCGCGTCTGACTCCACGCCGGAAGGCTGCGTGTTGGAGTCACGTGGGAGTCACGGTTGCCCGTTTATCTAGAACCAGTAAACCAAGAAGCTAGGTTGACCCTTCGCTGTAATTTCGTCCTTTCAAGGACACCCGGGTTCACTGTCCTGAGTCCTGTACAACAAAGGAGTGAGAGGAACGAGCTTAGGCTGCGACCCTCCCATTCTCAGTGGCACTAAGGAAGGTCGACCAAACAAACAAGCAGAAAAGATAGAAAGAAAGAAAGAAAAAAAAAAAGCCAACAACACAGTAACAAACAGGTACAGGAGGAAAGTGTTTGGAAAACAAAGTAAATCATTTTAAACGCTAAAAAAATACCTACACAGTAAGAGAAGCTCAAATTAAAAGTAAAATTCAATGAGCTATTTTTAACCTGTGAAATTGGTTAATTTTCATTCATAAATCTTGTATTAAATTGCATAATTCACAGCCTTAAGGCTATGAAGAACGGGGATAGAAGTCCAGGAACAGAAGAAATTAAAATACAAGAATATGATTCACTCAGCCTGTGAACTTCACACTGGAACATTCACACTGGAAGAAACTGGAATGGGACAGTGAATCCTGCCAACCCCCCTGAAACAGAGCTCTACTTACTGCCTGCCTCTCATGTTCTTCTGTGCTAACATGGGGGCCATCAAGATGCTTCAGGCCCTGAAATGCAGCCTTGAACCTTGGGGGTCTCCCCCTCTCCCGGTGCAGCCATAGGTTGCTCTGGGGGCGGCCTGGAGAATCATCCCGCACGTGCGCGATGCCGTGTGGCCGGGGGCCCTCCCTCGGGCAGTTTGGCTTCTGCTTCAGTCAGCGGGTCGTGGGTCTGAAAGCTGACGAGGGTCTGGAAATGGGGCAAAAGGTTGTGACGTTTGATTAACCACCACCTCTCGATCATCCATCCTTTGTTACACTTGATTGTAGAGGTTGCGCCCCACCCACGCTGTCTGCCCACGCGCTGTGTCTGCAGACACGTCCTCTTCTGTTCATGGTCTCCGTAGTTCTCTGAAGATCAGTGCTCCCTCTTTTGGTCTTGGATATGAGCCACGCTCACCCAGCTAGACCTACACACCTGTGACCCGTAACGGAGCCAGGCTTGCCTCTCTCACCGGTCTACGTTGTAACCCAGGAGGAGGAGGATTCTCCGAACCTACCCTGGTCTCTAGGAGCATATGGGTCCAACGTTCTGTAGTTTTTTTGGACGTGGGAATCACTCTGTTACAGCAGGCATTGCTAGGGTGGATGAGAGGGTGTCAAAAATGCACCCTGAGATCTCTAGGAGGGCGTCTAGACTCACAAGGGACAGCTAGCATGTCTTCTCTTCCCAAATATGCATTCTGAGTTCCTGTGTGGCCGCGAAGGCTTAGATCCAAGACCAAAACAGGAAACGCCCCCCTCCTTCCTCCCAAGACTGACAAGTGCAGCCCAGGGCAGTCCAGCTGGCCACACCCACCTTTGCTTAACCCTGACCTATGAAAATTTTGTTCCATCTTCTCTTTTTTTCTCACAAGCTTTATGGTTTCAGCTTTTCTGTTTAAGTCTGTGGTCCATGTCTTGTTCACTGCTGAATGTGTTCTGATGAAGGGTAATATTATCTGTGAGCACGGAGATACAGCAACAATTCTGGATTTGGATGAAATCATTTCCCCATATGTGGTGCATGAACATCGAAGTAGAAAATCACCATTTAGGCACCTGAAGAGAGGCATGCTGCAGATGGAACAGGGCGTCTGAAATTAATTTCCTGCTTTGCCACGCTCATAAACCCAAGCTTTTGACACAGAGGAGAGAGGTAGGACAGCATCCAGAGGCTTATTGAGACTGGGTTCCCAGCTGTGATATTAAGTGAAAATCCCTTTGACCACGTAGGAACAGAGACTCAAAGGCACTAACAGTTTCAGCAGCTCCTGGCTCTCACGTACTGAGAGCCTTTCCATGTGCCTCGCACGGAGCCCGTCCCCTGTGCAGTCCAGGGTCAAATTCCCATAACTTTCCTGAGGTAGAAGCAGTACAATCTCCACGTTGCGGTGATGGTCATTGTATGCAAATTATTGGCTTATTGGTTTAAATCTAAATGGGACAGAGGTAACAGAAAACTCTCAGATTCTCCTCCTGTTCATTGGCTATACTTGCCTGTGATTACCAAGCCAACTGGGCATTTAGTGTTAGTTATTCCAAGTGCGCAATGGGATATGTGTACGCGGAATGATGAGGAAGGTATGTTCGATGGCATTGGCTGCAAACTATGTTATTTTAATAGTTATATGTTTATCTTAATTTGTATCTAGCTATATTATTTCTTTACAACAAAGTAAAAAATAAGGTAGCATCATTATAATCTGGATTACAAAGAATACACAAATTACCAGTATGGTTCTGAGAACCATGATTGTTCCAAGTATTTCTTACATAAAATTTAACTCAAGATCTTCTGAGAAAATGGCATTCTAGATCTATCTGTACATCCATCCATCCATCCATCCACCTATCAACTGTATATCTAGGTACTGTTCGTCTAGTATGGATTTTCACTTTCTGAATATTCAAGCCTTTCACGTGTGCTTTTAGCAGAGCATTCACTACCTTTAGTGACAGCCAAATACAGCACAATTCATATAATCATATGTGAGGAACTGAAGTTCACACACAACCCATCTAATCCAGTGGATGGTAGGCTCCCTTGATTACCACTCAAAAAACTTAAATTATTATAAACCTACATAAATATATGATGTGTAATATGAGACATATACAAATAGTTGACTTGATAGAATGCATTAATAAAAGTAAATGTGAAATTGCTTTTTGCTAAACTAATGGAACTTCTCTTCACCCTCCCTCTGTCCAAGGCATGCATGCACGTATACCTCTTTCAGCCTCACCTCTTTTACAATTAATGGTAGCAGATACTAATATTTCTGTTACCAGTGTTATCAATAGGCTTCACATGCTTTATTATTTGAAAATACAGCATATTTATTGTCAAATATTTCTGTCATAAATGAAGTCACAATTGAAAAAAGTTCCCTCAGTAAGTTACCATTGTTTTGAATATTCTAGGTTCTCATAGTTGCTGGGTTAGGGGCGATAATTACTCTCCAAAATGAACAAAGGTATGAACTGTAGTATGCGATGCTCTAGTTTGTAACACTATGGAAGTAAGCATGAAATAACAAGGCTGAGACACTTGGAATGCAGAGGCATGAAATATATTTCCATTAAAAAATCATGAAAACAGAGCAGCTTGAAATAGCAGGTACAGCACTTAAATCGAACTTCTAGAAGGAGAATCATCTGTCCAAAATGCCGCAAAGACTGCCTGTCTCGTATCGGTTGCATTAGTAATTTAATAACCAATAAAACAATCATGGAAAAACACTACCATCGTCTTCATAGAAGTGCTGATCATCCTCTCTCTACCAGCATTCATGAGTGCTTCCCAAACTAGAAAAATTCAATTAGCACTTTCAGAGTTTCACAAGTGAGAGCTAACCCATAAATATGGCTATCAAATCAGAAAATTTAAAAATTCAAAGTGATTTTGTAATGAGCGAATTTTTCTTAGAGTTTGAAGTACAAACTTCTCAGAGCTAAATGATTTACTGTTAGGAAAACCTGTGGGTCTGTGATGAAATTTTGCCCACGGCCTTCTCCAAATCACTGCAAAATCTTAACTAAAAGATTCAGTACACATGTGCCAGCTGGAGACTTAAGAGATGGAAGAATCAAAAGCCCAAACAAAGGGAAAGTGTTTGGTTTCAAAGAAATATAGAAAACCACTGTTGCAACAAATAAAAAAGAGTGTAGGCAGCAAGAGGCAGAGAGTTCTGTTGTAAATAAGGGAAAAGAAATTAAGTCTCTTCACTCTTTTACTAGTGCCAACATCAATCCCCACATCTTTTTAAAAATATTTCATTTATTTATTTTTAGAGAGAGGGGGATGGAGTGAGAAAGGGAGGAAGTGAAACATCAATGTGTGGTTGCCTCTTTAACGCCCCCAAGTGGGGACCTGGCAAGCAACCAAGGCATTTTTGCCCTGACTGGGAATTGAACCAGCAACCCTTTGGTTTGCAGGCTGGTGCTCAGTCCACTGAGCCACACCGGCCAGAGGCATTCCCCACATTCTTGATCCTGGTTTGTTAATACTGATGGTGATGAAAATAACGGCACTGTGTCGGAGAACTGAAAGTCAGTGAATGGTGGCACCTGAAAGAATCAATTCCTTCTAAGGAGGGATTTTTAGAATCTATTCAAGATTGGAAAACTGGGTGTACATCCCTAAATGATACTTTACGGATTAAATTGTTCAGGTGTCCTATGTCCTCACTGCGGGGGGCGGGGAGGGCCATTCTACTTGACCTGCTTCAAGTCAGAAACACTGTGTGAACATTTCCTGTTATTACTAAGCCTTCCTATACTTTTCCTTGCACAGTGCTCAGCCTTTTCTTTGTGAGGGTGGCTGCTGTGCTGAGGCTCATGGGTGGTTGCTTTACATGGATTGAATCCATGTACTAAAATCCCCATTGTTCTGGATAGTTACCTTTCTTGGAATCTTTCTATTAGTACTGGTCTTCAGCGTGAAAGCTTAATTACTTCCTTCCGGGTGGAACCATATCTATAATTGTCCAAAATGAAAATTTCTTTGTTGTTTCTATTAACTCTTCTCTACTCACCTACACATTGTCTTGGGGAACAGGATGAAAATTTTTTAGTAAACGCTTCTTGCGCCTTAGCAGCAGGAGAAAACCTGGCCCAATGTTGGATATGTCATCCTGACCCAGGAACTCCTTCCAGATATAATGCTCATATAAAAGCCTAGCCAATAGCTAATGAATCCTTAAGCAATGCTTTGAATTCTCCTAATTATACACGTTTCTCTTTTTCTTTAAGAGTCCGATGGGAGTGCAACCCTCCTTTGTGCTTCCATATGACTCCACAGAATTAAAGTAATTTAATGACTCCAGTACCTCTCTGAAATGTGACAGTACTAGAGGATGCACCCCATGTTATAATAATACTCATACCGGGGCCATTAACCCATTTGAAGCCCTGGCCTCCCTTCCAAGTGCCAGATTTCTAGGGAATCTTTCTGAGGGAGAAGTTTTTAAACCTTTGAATTGGTCGCAGATAGTATGCTACCCAAATGATGATTCTAACTGCATTCCTAATAGTACCCATTGCTGCTTTGACAAAACTCATAATGCAGATACCAATGATACTTCAAAATGTGTTTGTTGGAAATTGAACCAACCCGTTCAAGGGGTATTAGCAAAATTCTTACCACCCCCTGCAGGAGGTGAGGATTGGGGACATAATCTAGGGGCCTTTTCCCCTTGCCCTACACCCTCCTTAGCAAATATAACTCTGCCAAAGCCACAGTCATGGCAGCACCCCCGGGCCTTGTCTGGCTATGTGGGACTCCCGGTAACTGGCTAACAGATCCTTCAGAACTCCAAGATGCTATTGCTTACACTCATCTCAGCAACGCTAAACACGGAGGTAACTGTACCTTAGGGACCCTGGCACCCCAGGACATTACTGTTGTAAACATAACCCAGGGTCCTGGAAGTCTGTCTCTTGGGAGAATAAAACAAACTTCTGGCTTAGTAGTGGCTGGAGCTGTTGCCACTATAGCCGCTGCAGCCCCCTGGGGAGGCTTCGCCTACCATGAGGTCACCCTAAGGGAACTCCTTAAGATTATAGAACAAGTCTCCAAAGATACCTCCAATGCTCCAGCTGGACTATCAGCATCGGTAGACTCGCTGGCAAATGTAGTCATGGATAACCGCCTTGCCTTGGACTATCTTCTAGCAGAACAAGGTGGGGTATCTGCGTTACCAATAAAACCTGCTGCACCTATGTAAGTAATTCTGGAATGGTTGAAACTAACATAAGGAAAATTTATGAGCAAGCAGAGTGGCTACACCAATATAATCAACAGGGCCAAGGAATTAGGGATACCCTGACCTCCTGCCCTGTTTAACATGGCAACTATCACTCCTGGTCCCTCAATAACATTGCTGATCTTATTACCTTTAGGACCTCCTTTGTTTAATTCACTTGTTAATTCAGTTTTGTTTTGTTTTGTTTTTTTCCTGCAGGAATGATAGAGTTTCTCAGTGCCCCTCATCTGTCTTTAAATTTTTCATGTATTTTCTTCTTCCTTCTAAGGCTTCCTCGCACCCCTTGCTATCAATATTTCATTCAGTGATATATCACATTTATCTATCCTTTCATCACATTCCATCAGCTAACATCTCAGAGGTTATCATTAAACTCAATTTCCTCTTCATCATCACTTGCTTTTCTTGATGAACAGTAGGGTTGTTTACACTCTTTAACTAATATGAACAGATTTAAGGATGACGATATATTCTAACTGGGACATTTAGTTACGAATCCATACCTACACACACTGTAACAAAGCTATATATCTATGAATGCAAAGACGTGGTCTTAAGAGTAGTCAGAAAGAAAAAAATGAATATCTACAAAGATGTTGGAATTAGATTCTGAACAGACTCCTCAACTTGAACAATGGAAGACAATGTCAGCCTTAACATAGATCCAAAAATCCTAAATGAAATCTTGGCATGTAAAACATATCCATGAATAAAAATGCTGCCAAATGACAAAGTTTCCTTTACAAGCAACTTACGATTGCTTCTCATTACTTATACAATAATTCATCGTTAATGTGTTAAAGATTGTAAAACATATTATTTCAATAAACAATTATAGAAGCTTTCATTAAAGGAATCGGTACTTACTAAAACATGTTCAGAAAACCAGAATAGGTTATGAAGATTATACATACGTATTTCAAAAGTGTCTACACCTAAGTAATACAAAATTTCATGATCCATTATGTATCCTAAGCTGTGAAGAAAAGCAAGCGAATGATGAGGAGGAAGTTGAGTTTAATGACAGCCTCTGAGACGCTAGGGGGCGGAATTTGAGGGCGGCCCCCGACTGGAAGGGAGGGCTGAGTTTAGAAAAATGTTTTCTATTTCTGTTTGGCTTCTGCTTCCCGGGGTGTTAGTTTTGTTATGGGCCTGCGATAAAATCATACAAATTACTTATCATAGTTTAAATGTGCAGCATGTCATAAGAACATACGAAGAACATATTGGCAGATGCGTACTCTCTGATTGTTTCTGTGTTGTTCGCATTTTACAGAATGAAGGTAACAACGACCCAGCACTTGCTTTCCCTAATAACTGTAGGCCAATATGTGCATCCAACGCATGATGCGTGGAAATTTCTGTATGTTTGGCACAGAATAATAGGTAAGAGCACCTTAGTAAATACTTACTCTTTTTACTTACTAATGTAGTGTCAGTATACGAGGAACTACTCTTTTGTTCTTAATCTAGTAACTAGGTACAGCAAGTTCTCACTTCATGCCCTCCATAGACTCTGTGACTTTAAGTGAAATGATGCATAGTAAAACCAATTGAACTATAGGTTAACTGATAAAAACAAGAGTTGAGTTCTTGCAGCTTCTCATCAATGTTCCTACAAAGCAGCACTGAATGAAACGATGTTATCTGAGGACTTGCTGTACGCAGGAAACAACTAGGGTATTTCCATTGGAGCTTGAGGCTATATCCTTACACTGGACCCTGGAACCCCCACTTCTGAAAGCAGGTTAGCTTTAGCTGTGCCTATGATGCCGACTTGTTTTCAATTATTCACGTTAATTCACAGTCCTTAGTTTAATGTCGCTGTTTTACACTGACTGGGAATGGATGGCAAGGGAGAGACTCGGGGATTAAGCCACAGCTCTCCCACCCACTCGTTGCTCAGGTGCCGGGTGGGTCCCCAGAGTGATGCAGGCCTGAGAAGGGTCCCCGCAGCATATGACACAGGACACATGCAGGGCCTGGAGAGATGCTGGGCCCAGCTGCCTTAAGTGACGTGCAGACCCTCTGCCTTGTGCCCGGCTCCATGCTCCGTCTCCAGAAGCACCGGGGGCACAATAAGGGAACACGACGTGTTGCTCTGTTTTACGTTTCCTCTCTGTCTACGGAAAATGTTATGGTTGCTTTTACACATAACGGCCCATGTTGACTTTTGCAGTGTGGCTCTATACATTCATATGGCTTCTCTTACAACCCTACTCTGCTCTTGGAGTCCACAGAGTATGAGTCTCTCAATCAGTGCCTGCAAGTCCCAGAGGAGGAGCTGGATTCTGTATGGGACTCGGCAAATTGGAAGGTTTTTGCAATTCCAAAATTCTTTCGTTTCAAATTTTTAATTCTATGGAAAAATCTGAAAGAAAAAAAACTACTCATTATATGCCTACCCCTGAATTAGAAGAATTCCTCAATCGTTAAATACTTGGCTCATTGAACATGTGACATGGCATTTATTTTAATAAAATACCTGGGACCTTTGTGGTAGCACAGCGGAGTCACAAAGCTCCCATACAGCAATGCTGCTGGCAGCCCTGTTTCCCAAATGCCTGCAGGGTATGTAAAGGGCAAGGGTGCTGAGGCTCGCCCCTGTGTGAAAGAATCAAAATTGTCAGGAGGAAAGTCCGGTGCCTGAAGTTTTAAGCAGCGCCCTCATGCGGACTGGAGAAAAAGTTGCACCCTGAAATGTGGCAGTGTAAGTGCCATTACTTGAAGCTTTTGATTGGTGAGGCACCCATTCGAAAACATCCCCTTGAATATTCATCTCGCCCGCGCATGGCACACCTACTATCGTAACTGCCGTGCCGGGCCGTGGATAACGCGCTCCCAGGTATATGGACACTGTGTTTTAGGCCCACACGTTCAGGAAAAAAATCCTTCATTTTAATTTTTTAATTCCGTGTTTTACTTTATTTATATTTACATACTTGTTTTCTGTATCATAAAGGAATTTTAGCATTTTTAAAGAAATACATGTAAAGTGAGGGATGGTACAAGAAACTCTGTAGAACAGGCAATTACAGAACACGAGAACAGACACGAGGCATTTCGGGCACCACCCATGTACAATGCGCACCCTTACACTGTTCTCTAGCCCAGACTCCCAAGCTGGCCGCCTGGCATGCATCTGGGAGCTTTTGGAGCATTCCTGGTACTGAACTGGTACTGCAGTTTTACGAGACGTTCCCACTGGGGAAACCGGTTAAGAGGAAGTTGGTAACTCTCCGCACTGGTACTCAGAGCTGCATGAGAAGCTCCATTTCTCTCAAAACGAAAGGTTAAGAAATAGCAAATCTCCAGTTGAGTCTAATGTGCTTTCACTGTTGCAAAATACTACGGGGCCCGGGTATGCATCGAATTGCAGTTTCTAAAGCCGCTGCTTCTCTTTCTGGCTTTGATTCTCCTTCCTTTCCAACAGGGCAGCCTGAGAAACTTTCCCATCTCGTCTCTCTCTCACAGATCCGAAGCCTGTGTGTTACTGTACCCCCCCCCACACTTCGCAGCACCTCAGATAAAATTGTTCCCAAGCCTCCTGCCGAGGGGAGGCCCCCCAGCACCCGGAACACCACCTCTACAGGCCTCAGCCATCTACTGATAGGCGCCTTATCAGGGCGGCCATGGTATCAGGAGCCATCTCTTTCAAGTCCCATTAAGCTGCTCACCTGCAGCTAAGAGATAAAAGAGGGACCTCAGGAGGCAGAGGGCGCTGAGCAGGAAAGGCAGGCAGCACAGCGCAGTGTCCAGAGCTGCAGGCTCCTGTCTCCCCAGCCCTCTCAGTGCAGGTGGGGCAGGTGAGGGACCTACGGGGTGGCCCGGGGCTGCAGCCTCGCTGTGGGGCGGCTCCAGCTCAGGCCTCCCTGAAACGCTTCCGTATTCTGAGGACAAACGGAGACTCCAGGGTGCACAGGGCCTTAAAGGGAGTCAGGGCTGAGCCGGGATTGGGAGTGAACAGCAGCTCCTCCTTTCCTGGGCTGGGAATCTGCCCTTGTCTTCTCTCAAGCCTCTGCGGGGCCCCCACCCACAGGCCAGTCTTCCTGACCCAGGCCTCTGGGGCAAGGAAAAGGGGAAAGGGTTCTGTGTAACCAGCAATCTAGGGAGCCCGGCAGGTCCTTCTCCTGTAAGAAACTTTCTTTTTGAAACAGGCTCCCTGGCTCTGTGTCACGTGTGAGAAACATTCCTTTTGGGTTTCTCCCACAGACTCGATAGAATGTCTTTCTTCTCAACATGGAGCAAAGCCGTTTTCCTCATTGCCTTGACATTTCCTCTTTGTTGTGGTGAGTACGTTTTCAGTTCTGGATGAAACAATTCACACATCTTAGAAAACGCAGGAGACAACTGCTGTCATCTAGAAAAGGAGCAGCTTCTTTGGTTGGGTTTGTAACTTTGGCACTGGCAAGAGGAAGGGGGCGTGTCCCGCACCCCGTTTTAAAAATGCAGTCGTGGGTGGCTTCCTCCCATCCCACTTGAGAGCGGTGGAGACAGAGAGGTGGGTTCGAAAGAGCAGTAGATCTTCGCTTTCTGTTCATTTATGATCGAAGATATTTACTATTCCCTTTTCCTACTAGAGGCCCGATCCCCTGGCTGGAGAACGCAGCGTGAGGAGCGGTGCTGCCGTCCAGGTCTCATGTTCCTTGGTCGTCTGACTTGTTGTTTGCCAGCTCTGAGTGCGCCTGGGTCAGAGCTCTGTGCAAGGCGAGACTCCACTGACCCTCTCCTGACAACTTACCTTCCGTTCAGCACCAGGGGACTCACGGGTGTCAGAGTGAAGCTGCTGTGAGGCCTGGACTTGGCCCCTGACAGTAGAGCCGAGGGCTAATTCCTTAAGCAGCAATTAATTCCCTCCTGTCAGGGGACTGCATGCAAGGTACAGGCAGTGCCTTCCCTGACTAGGATTCTCCTTTATAAAAAGAATATAAAGGACTATGGTATCTTCCCAGGAGAGTTTGGTGATTATGATGCAGCGTGAGAATCATTTGAAATGATGTTTCCAGATTGGGAGCTCTTTGGTGAACTTACTGTTTTGCTACTGCCACAAGAGGCTCACTCGGAACTTGTGGGTCTTGAGTACAGGATTTGCCAATTTGCATTGTATTTTGCTACTGAAAGACATGGGTTCTTCCCCCAGAGACTCTGATTACTCTCTCCTCTTCTATGTTTACATTTTCTTCTGTGTGCTGGTTCCAGAAACTGCTTTCTCATTGTCCAAAGCCACTCGCTCGGGGGTAAGTTATTACTGATTAACTTGGAAATTGAGACAGGTAAACTTTAAATGTTTTCTGTTGTTCTAACAGCCAATTTAACTGAAGAGAATGAGCAACAGAATGATCCTTCAAAAAAAATTTGTTACCTGTGTTCTTATTACACTCACTTCAAGAAATAAAATTTAGCCCAACCGTATAAAACCGTCTAGTATCTTAAATAAGATAAAAAATCCCATTATTCAAAGATTCCATTATTAGGTGTCCTTGTCATGTGCAAGCACCTTATACAGGTTACAGTGTATTTATTTATTGATACAGTCCTCACCCGAGGATACGCTTATTGACATTTAGAGAGAGAGAAATTGGAGGAGGGGGGAAGAGAGGAAGACATCGATCAGTCGCCTTCCCTGAGCGCCCTGATGGAGGATCTACCCCGAAACCTAGGTCTGTGCGCCTGACCAGGGACTGAACCCGCCACGTTTTTGGGGTACGGGGTGCTGCGCCAGCCGACTGAGCCGACTGCCCCGGGCTGGGTGCAGTGTCGTTAAAACAGAACCGTGTATCCTGGCAAAGCAAGAGGAAGAAAAACATTGTCTCCCACTTAAGGGAAGATTAAATACGAATTTTCATATTATTATTATTCGTTTCATATGATTAAAGTGAAGAAAATAAACGACAATTCTAAACATCTAAACAGGTAAAGGTTACAAAGGCATTTTAAAGGCAGTTCGTGTCAGAACGCACACAATGTTGTTTATTATGTAAATTACCAGCTACCATCACTATCCAAATTATATATATACATATGTAAGCACAATGATATATGAAAACATAAATATGTGGTGATACTCTGAAAGTACCATTTTCTCTAGCAGTGAAACCTTTGAAAAAGATAAGGAAGGTATAAAAACTTGAGTTGTATGATTTCCCGTTTTATGATATAATGAGGGAAATCTGATGCAAATTTGAGGAGAAGTGAGAGCAGAATAGGTGCATTATAAAAATACATCCAGCCATTTGTCTGTTCTATAGAAGTGATTTTGCGGTTGTAAAAAGATATCAATAGTATTTTGTCTGAATGGGTTGTTTCTTTCTAAAGCTCCATAGAGAATATGTTTATTCCATGTTGATGTATGGTATCATGCATCAAGAATGAAGAACATTTTATTCAAAAAGTTCATTATCTGACAAACTTTATGTTGTTCTTTGTGTTTAACAGCCAGACTGTGATGTGTATAAAGATCCATCGTTCCCTTGCACCGAAGACCGGCTATTTATCTGCGCAAGCAATGGCCGCACTTATTCCAATAAATGCGCTTTCTGCAGAGCAATGTTGTAAGAACACAAGGCTAACTACTGGCTCTTCCAAAATAATGAAGGAACCGTCAAAAACTGATAGAAAAATCCATGTTTCTGACAGCCTAGGCACAGTATATAGAAAATAACTGTACTATCTCTGTAAATGCCACACAAACACATTTGTACCTTTCCCGGAAGTTCTCATCCCTTCAAGTAGTTCTGGATTTGACCTCTCAATATAACTCTGCTGCATATTCTGCAAAGATACAAATCACTAATTTAACTTACCTGAATGAGCATGACTTACCAATGGCGGTCTTAGACCAATGTGTTGGATTCTGAAGTCCGTATGAGAGCTGACAGTCTCTGAGATGCAGCTTAAGCTACCGGGAGCCCCACTGAGGGAGGAACCCTGCTGACGACAGGAACTTGAACCCACCACAGTGGGCCTGTGCACACCAAGGAGGGGACTCCTCTGATGGTCCCCCCGTCCCCTGAACTGCAGGACCCAGGCCGGACTCCCTGAGTGAGCACGGGGCATCCTAGGCCACTTGGGCCCCGCCTCCCTCACTGTCCCTTGCTCTGAGGGGTCTGCAGCCCAAAGGCTCCGCCAGCCTTCCTGCCTCCCGCCCCGTTTTCTCTCACAGGTGTTTCCTCTTATTTAGTTCCAAACTCAGCTCCGACTTCTAGAGAACCCCTGAAACCAATGCCAGTCCTCTCCTCTCTCTAGTCGGGGTGGGTTCCAAGACTGAGTCAGGACAGGGCAGGCAGGAGAGGAAGGGGCAGGCAGCCCCGGGCGGGGGAGGGTGTGTGCGGGCCTGGGGAGCCCGGGCTCCCAGCTGCCTGCGGAAGTGGGGGGCAGCCTCTCCACAGGGTGCTCCTCATTCAGAAGCCTTTAGTGCAGTACCCAGAAATTTTAAGGGCTACTTATGGTCATTTCTTTTTTCTTTCTCTTTTTCTTTTCAGAGAAAGTAACAAAAAGCATGGATTTATTCGTTATGGGCTATGCTGACCCTGCCTGAGTGCGTGGTCCTATGGTTTCCATGGTAATCCTGTTTTGCAGTACATTCTGGAAACAACTGAAGTCTTCTCAGTCAGGGCTCTGCTTTCCCAGGTGACCAGACGAGGCCTTTCAGCGTACACGAGATGGAATATAGGATGTTGAAGAATTATTCCTACTCTAAGAACCTGTTATTGGAAGATTTTTATTGTCGGTGCAATTGATAACAATTGGAAAACTGTCTTAATTGTGTGTTTGATAATATAAAACCTAATTCAACATACAAGCAAATATTTCAATCAATACAATGTTAAATAATATTATCTTTATTAAAATACCATTTCTCTTTTTTGGTTGATTTTTGGGTTCAAACACGACTACTTTTGGAAACTATGATTAAATACTTTCAAAGGAGAAAAAAATAATACATTCTTTGGGTGTTCATTAAAATTATAGACACTTGGGCTCCTCTTTATCTGAAAGAATCAAAGCCGCAAGAAGAGGGATCTGAGACCCTGAACCCCAAGTTCCTCTTACAATTGCAAATGTCAGGCAATATCAATTTTTATTCCAAGACACGTATAGGCACAGTACAGAGATTTTGAGGATGGTGAAAATACTCTGTATGATATTGTAATGATTGTTATAGTGCAATAAACTTCAGTCCAAACCCATAGAATGTATAACACCCATAGTGAACCCTAAGATAAACAACAGACTTTGGGTGGCTATGATATGTCAATGTACGTTTATCTTTGGTAAAAAAAAAAAAAAAGTGTACCAGTCTCGTGAGTGAGTCTGAAAATGGGGAAAACTGCATGTCTGGGGCAGGGCCATCTCTGTACCTCTTTCTCAATTTGGTGGGAGGGAAAAAATCTCTAAAAAATAAAGTCTTCAACTTAATTGAGCACATACGTGTGAATTCCCTTTGACTCTATTTTATTCCATTGTTGTATATGTCAATCTTTATGCCAATAGCACCCTGTTTTGTTTTATCACCTCCGCTTTGTAGTGTGTTAAGAGGCCATTGCCAAGTAATCCAAATCAACCTGTTTGTTCTTGGATTTAAACCTAGTCTCTTGTAGAGAGAGTACAGTTGTATCCTTTTTTGTTTCTTTCATTCCGCCAATCTAGGTATTTTGATTGGGGAATTTTATCTGCTTATATTTGCAGTAATTACTAATAGTGAATAATTACTGCCTCTTCAATTTGACTTCTCTACCTCTTTTGTTTCTCATGTCCTCCCTAACTGGGCTTACTTGAAGTTCTGCAGTGATAAATTTTAATTCCCTTCTCATTTTCTCTTGCGTATATTCTACAGAGATTTTCTTCAACTGCATACACAAATGAATTTGTCATAGCTCTGCTCTGTTACTCTGTTAGGGATATCACCAATTATATCTTTTTATATTGTCTGCAAAGTAACATAAACAGGGTGGGTCGAATGTAGCCTTACAGCTGCTCATATGGAAAATATACAAGAATAAACTGATTCACACTCACAACTGTAAACCGACTTTTGCCCCACCTTATGTTTAACATTCCTTTTTATGCTCTGGTCTTCTACATCCTATCAAGGAATAAAAAGTGGATTTATCAGAATTATAATAAGATCTTATAATTGTCCATGTATTTACCTTTACTGGAGAACTTTATATTTTCATATCACTTTGATTTATTTTCTACTGTCCTTTTTACATCCAGCTGAAGGTCTCCCTTTATCATTTCTGGCAGGGTAGGCCTCATGATAATGAATATCCTCAGCTTTTGTTTATCTGGAAATGTCTTCATCTTTTCCCTCGTTTTGAAGGACATTTTTTACCATATAATTGAAGGCATTTTTTTTTTTTTTTTGTTCCGGTCTGGTTCCAAGCTAACACTACAGTAAGAATCCTATTGCAATACATAAATGTATCAAGCTAAGATGCTGTACACCATAAAGCAGGTAGTGTTACGTGTCAATAACCCCGCCCCCGGCAAAGAAACACCCGCATCCTGTCCGTTCCGCGAGCTTCCGCGCGGCGGGCTGCGCACGAGACTCACCTGGGAGCTTCCACTGTCCCAGGGCCCAGGCCCCGTCGGCTAATAATCACTTCACAGCTTCGATGGCACGGCAGTGCGCTCATAGCCTTTCCAAGTTTAAACTCTTAACATGCTTGTAGTTTCAAAAAAGAGTAGGAACTTGGGCCCTTAATTATCTAATTATTATTCCCAAACTCTTCTTTTTCCTGCTTGCTTCTCTTGTCCTTTTTCAACTCCCTCGCTTGCAAAGGTTTCAGTCTCTCCTCTACCTTAGGATCCCAGACCCTCCCTCATACTTCAGACACAGCAGATCAAGATCTCCTGAAAGCTCCCACAGAGGACCATTTACTGAGAAGGATTTGTGAGGAAGCCCTCCTGACCTACTTACAGTCCTCAAGGAGGAGACAGAGCACCTCTGTTCTTATCTAGCCAGAGCCATCGCTCCTCCCTGGCAGACTCCCCAGCAGGGGAGCAAGGAAAGAGGCTTCGCTGGATGGAAATGACAGAGGAGGAAAAGAGAACCAGTCTCAAGGAAAGGAAAGGAGAGAAAGAGAAAGGGAAAGAGAAAGGGACAGGAAAGGAGAGGGGGATAGCAAAGGAGGAAGGGAAGGGAAGGGAAGGGGAAGAGAAAAGTATTTTTAAGAGAATGAGGAGGAGGTAGGACAGGAGAAAGGAAAAAAAAATAAAGAAGAGGAGGGGGGGAAAAAGAGGGGAGGGGGAGGAAAATTCGGAAAATTCTATCTCTTGAAATGTCTTTTAACCTTTCCCCTTAAAATGCCCCCGTGCTTTTAATTAACTAATGCAATCTTTTATTACAGGTAATTCCCTTTAGAAGCCTCCAGTGGAGTTTATTTTGCCAATAGTGCCTTCAGTGGAGTGTATTTTGCAGATAGTGCTTCCAGGTTGTTAACAAGACAATTGATCCAAAATGGAGTCCCTTATGCTAAGCCCCACATCACCAAATGGAGACTTAATGACAGTTTCAGCCCATCAGAAGTGACATGCTACACCAGTGCCTCAGGAGTCACCTGATCAGCACCCGTTAGGTGGCCTGCCTGACAGAGCCCGGCCGCCCCCTGAAGCGCAGGAACCTGGCGATAACCTGCCTGCTCTCGGCCCCGTGCCGCTGCCTTGTTCTCCCTCCCTTCTGCCTGTCCAGGACCCTTTCCTCAGCTCCTCGGCCTGTCTGTCTGCTAGATGGAATGCTGTCCAATGCAAACTGATTTTAGTTCAAATAAACGCTAAACATTTTAATAGGCCTCAGTTTATCTCCTAACAATTCAGAGGGATACGGGTTTGCAAGCAGAAAATAAAAACTCCAACTCATAGCAGCTCAAACTGACCACTGTACATCTGTCACTTCAGGGAAATATGGTCACCTAATGGGACAAGCTGCCTCTCTGTTCTGCCTCCAGGGTGGTCATGCCCATCCTCTGGGGGAACCCTGCAGGGCAGGTCACGGACACAGGAGGAGGGCAGTGCCGACCCCTTATATACAACCTGCGGCAAAGGAAAGCAGAGTACAGAACAGAGAAGATACGGCCACAGCTTCAGGGTGGAAGCGCCTGGAAGCACCATTCATTTCTTCAGTTAGTACTTGCTGCATGGCAGGTGGAAGAGCCGCACCTAGCAAGTGTGTTCACACGACACAAGATGACTCAGAAAAGCTAACTCTTTAAAGGGCTTCCCACTGGCCAGCACTACCCAGAGTGCTTTCCGTTTATTTTCTTAGTCTCACGGTCACCTTCGGGTAGGAACAGGTGCACCCACATTCATCAGCATGGCAGCTGGTGCACAGGAACGCTCAGGACAATGCCCGTGTCACACAGCTCCTCCGAGGAGCGGCTCAGACCCACACCAGGCCGTCGGACCCGAGCCCACGCGTCAACCATTACGTTAGTCCTGTCCGTCTTCTCGGAAAAGCTACCATCTCTGCCAATCTTGGAATCTCTCCTTGGGAGGGATGACGGGGTTTTCTAAATTATCCACATTTTCTGGCCTGTGTCACTTGTGACTAGACGACTAGATTTTACAGTTAGGATATGTAAGATAGGTATCTCAAGAAACATGAATCAGTGGATTAAAATGCAAGGGGGGAAATTCATGCTTAATAGCGGGCAGATGAACTAAAACATCTTTGTCTTGGGGCAGGGAATATAAGTCAGAGAATAGGTTACCCAAAGATGGGATTCAATGACTTCTTCCCTGAAACACAGTGTCCGGGAGCCGGCTGTCACAGACAAAGAAAACCCAGAAATGTCGAGTGCTCACTGGGTCCATACACTCCGTGCACAGGGACACTGAAGCTGACATTTTACACACGAGGTGGGCAATGAGAACACACCCATTCATGTGTTACTGGTTTCTTTCCGAGAAGGAAAATACTCACCGAAGCTGGAGAGTGTATCCTGTCAAACGGTGACCGACAGCAGGCCCGGCTGCCCGCCGCTGTGGAAGGCAACACCCGAGAGGCAGGTGCCGACGGAAAGGAAAGTGTCATTTCCTGATGCTGGCCGTCTACACGGCGGGGGGCGGGGGGGTGACCCGTGTCTCAGAGCCCATCTCACCATCTCCGTTGAGTGGGAGGTTTATATGAGGAGGGAGAGGAGAAGAGAGCAAAGAGATCAAAGGCGCGGTCGCAAAGTGCCCCGCGGGCCGAGCAGGGCCGTCCACGCCTATCAGGCGCACGGGGTCCCGGGTGCGTCATCCCGGTTCCGTCATCCCGGCTTCACGTCCTCCCGCCCCCGCGGGTGATGGGCAGCAGGTCTCCCAGAGCTGCGATGCCTGAAGGCCCAGGTCTGTGTCTTCTGAAGCTGGTTCCTAAGATTCTTCCACCTGCTGTTTGTCTACAAGCCACATATGAGTCAGAGTCAGCACTGGGAGAAGCAACCTCAAAGGACGGTGGGCTGGGTTGCAATTGCCCACAGCTACCGTTTTCCACGTTAGAAAGCCCGCTGTTTTTCAGTAAGGATGGGCGGGGAGGGGGAAAGCCCCCCTGAGAAGGATGCCGGCTCAGGGGGAAGGAAGCAAAGCCAAGAGGTCAGGAGAGGGGTCCCTGCTGATGTCACAGAGCGCCCAGGCTCTCGGCTGCATGACAGTGGAGGCCTCTGCCTAGTCCCCCTGCGGGGCCCTGGTGCCCGGAACCCGCCCGGCATGCCGGGCGCTGGCCTTTCCCCCGCAGCACCGCGTGCCTCACTGTTGGGCGTTCCCGTATTAAAGCCCAAGCAGCGCATCTTTCTCTGTCTTTATCTTTTTCTTCTTCCATCTATAAATGCCACTTTTTACTTTTTCAGAATATATAAAATTTATATATTCTTTCACATTGTCTTCAGCTGTATTTTAGAATTAAATACAAATTTAATATAACGTACAAAACCAGTGCTTAGAATTTTATCCAATAATTTTACATTCGGATAAAGTTATCCATTGGGAAGTGCTAAAGAGGGACTCAGTTTTGCTTGTTAGTATGTGATTTTTCTATTGCTTTAATATTGATTTAAATGGTTTTCATTGAGCACCTAGTAATTTAATCATTTCTGACACATTTTTAACTTATATTTCTGTCCTGTAGTCAACAAAAGTTGTTCTATATATTTAAAGAAAAATAAGTTTCTGTGCTAAAGTTTGACTTTTGATTCAAGGCATCAAAACATTCCAAATGCTTACTAGAGGCTATCGGGTTATTTTGTTTGTTTGTTTTGAGTGTTGGATTATGGTTTTTTCTGCATCATGGTTTTCTATTTTAAAGGCTAGGAGGCCTCGGCTGCACGTATTTAATTCTCAATTTTTCTTTCTCTTACAAGGAGTTCTGCATTGATAAAGACCGCTTTGCTCCAGGTATTGGAGCTGACACCCTTGGCAGTCGCTGCAGGGTTGTTTGAGTGTGTCTAGTGAAAGAGTGCCCTCTTCTGTCCAAGGAGCAAAATGCGGTTACTTTTAGGAGGCCGTGTGCCCCTGTGTGCCTGTGTGCGCCTTGGGCGCCAGTTTTTCTTTTTTGGACTCTTTGGTTTTCTCTTGTATTGCATTATTCTAAAAGTGCCCCACCTGCTTCTTTCACTTTTCACGATCCTGTATCTAAACAAGGCCTTTCTCCTCTCCACTCTCCTTTCCCTGCCTTTCTGTTTACTGACAAGCGATGCCTTTCACAGATTTTCATCCTGAGTCTGACTTTTCATTCCCTTCCCTGTAAACAATTCCCTGTCTCAGGTCCTGTTACAGTTGTTTTTTTTTTTCTCCTGCAGAAATGATAGAATTTCTCAGCGCCCCTCTTCTGTCTTTAAATTTTTCATGTATTTTCTTCTTCCTTCTAAGGCTTCCTTGCACCCCTTGCTATCAATATTTCATTGAGTGATATATCACATTTATCTATCCTTCCATCAATTGATGAACAGTAGGGTTGTTTACACTCTTTAACCAATATGAACAGATTTAAGGATGACGATATATTCTAACTGGGACATTTAGTTACGAATCCATACCTACACGCACTGTAACAAAGCTATACATCTATGAATGCAAAGACGTGGTCTTAAGAGTAGTCAGAAAGAAAAAAATGAATATCTACAAAGATGTTGGAATTAGATTCTGAACAGACTCCTCAGCTTGAACAATGGAAGACAATGTCAGCCTTAACATAGATCCAAAAATCCTAAATGGAATCTTGGCATGTAAAACATATCCATGAATAAAAATGCTGCCAAATGACAAAGTTTCCTTTACAAGCAACTTACGATTGCTTCTCATTACTTATACAATAATTCATCGTTAATGTGTTAAAGATTGTTAAAACATATTATTTCAATAAACAATTATAGAAGCTTTCATTAAAGGAATCGGTACTTACTAAAACATGTTCAGAAAACCAGAATAGGTTATGAAGATTATACATACGTATTTCAAAGGTGTCTACACCTAAGTAATACAGAGTTTCATGATCCATTATGTATCCTAAGCTGTGAAGAAAAGCAAGCGAATGATGAGAAGGAGGTTGAGTTTAATGACAGCCTCTGAGACGCTAGGGGGCGGAATTTGAGGGCGGCCCCCGACTGGAAGGGAGGGCTGAGTTTAGAAAAATGTTTTCTATTTCTGTTTGGCTTCTGCTTCCGGGCTGTTAGGTTTGTTATGGGCCTGCGATAAAATCATACAAATTACTTATCATAGTTTAAATGTGCAGCATGTCATAAGAACATACGAAGAACATATTGGCAGATGCGTACTCTCTGATTGTTTCTGTGTTGTTCGCATTTTACAGAATGAAGGTAACAACGACCCAGCACTTGCTTTCCCTAAAAACTGTAGGCCAATATGTGCATCCAACGCATGATGCGTGGAAATTTCTGTATGTTTGGCACAGAATAATAGGTAAGAGCACCTTAGTAAATACTTACTCTTTTTACTTACTAATGTAGTGTCAGTATACGAGGAACTACTCTTTTGTTCTTAATCTAGTAACTAGGTACAGCAAGTTCTCACTTGATGCCCTCCATAGACTCTGTGACTTTAAGTGAAATGATGCATAGTAAAACCAATTGAACTATAGGTTAACTGATAAAAACAAGAGTTGAGTTCTTGCAGCTTCTCATCAATGTTCCTACAAAGCAGCACTGAATGAAACGATGTTATCTGAGGACTTGCTGTACGCAGGAAACAACTAGGGTATTTCCATTGGAGCTTGAGGCTATATCCTTACACTGGACCCTGGAACCCCCACTTCTGAAAGCAGGTTAGCTTTAGCTGTGCCTATGATGCCGAGTTGTTTTCAATTATTCACGTTAATTCACAGTCCTTAGTTTAATGTCGCTTTTTTACACTGACTGGGAATGGATGGCAAGGGAGAGACTCGGGGATTAAGCCACAGCTCTCCCACCCACTCGTTCCTCAGGTGCCGGGTGGGCCCCCAGAGTGACGCAGGCCTGAGAAGGGTCCCCGCAGCATATGACACAGGACACATGCAGGGCCTGGAGAGATGCTGGGCCCAGCGGCCTTAAGTGACGTGCAGACCCTCTGCCTTGTGCCCGGCTCCATGCTCCGTCTCCAGAAGCACCGGGGGCACAATAAGGGAACACGACGTGTTGCTCTGTTTTACGTTTCCTCTCTGTCTACGGAAAATGTTATGGTTGCTTTTACACATCATGGCCCATGTTGACTTTTGCAGTGTGGCTCTATACATTCATATGGCTTCTCTTACAACCCTACTCTGCTCTTGGAGTCCACAGAGTATGAGTCTCTCAATCAGTGCCTGCAAGTCCCAGAGGAGGAGCTGGATTCTGTATGGGACTCGGCAAATTGGAAGGTTTTCGCAATTCCAAAATTCTTTCATTTCAAATTTTTAATTCTATGGAAAAATCTGAAAGAAAAAGAACTACTCATTATATGCCTACCCCTGAATTAGAAGAATTCCTCAATCGTTAAATACTTGGCTCGACATGGCATTTATTTTAATAAAATACCTGGGACCTTTGTGGTAGCACAGCGGAGTCACAAAGCTCCCATACAGCAATGCTGCTGGCAGCCCTGTTTCCCAAATGCCTGCAGGGTATGTAAAGGGCAAGGGTGCTGAGGCTCGCCCCTGTGTGAAAGAATCAAAATTGTCAGGAGGAAAGTCCGGTGCCTGAAGTTTTAAGCAGCGCCCTCATGCGGACTGGAGAAAAAGTTGCACCCTGAAATGTGGCAGTGTAAGTGCCATTACTTGAAGCTTTTGATTGGTGAGGCACCCATTCGAAAACATCCCCTTGAATATTCATCTCGCCCGCGCATGGCACACCTACTATCGTAACTGCCGTGCCGGGCCGTGGATAACGCGCTCCCAGGTAAATGGACACTGTGTTTTAGGCCCAAACGTTCAGGAAAAAAATCCTTCATTTTAATTTTTTAATTCCGTGTTTTACTTTATTTATATTTACATACTTGTTTTCTGTATCATAAAGGAATTTTAGCATTTTTAAAAAAATACATGTAAAGTGAGGGATGGTACAAGAAACTCTGTAGAACAAGCAATTACAGAACACGAGAACAGACACGAGGCATTTCGGGCACCACCCATGTACAATGCGCACCCTTACACTGTCCTCTAGCCCAGACTCCCAAGCTGGCCGCCTGGCATGCATCTGGGAGCTTTTGGAGCATTCCTGGTGCTGAACTGGTACTGCAGTTTTACGAGACGTTCCCACTGGGGAAACCGGTTAAGAGGAAGTTGGTAACTCTCCGCACTGGTACTCAGAGCTGTATGAGAAGCTCCATTTCTCTCAAAACGAAAGGTTAAGAAATAGCAAATCTCCAGTTGAGTCTAATGTGCTTTCACTGTTGCAAAATACTACGGAGCCCGGGTATGCATCGAATTGCAGTTTCCAAAGCCGCTGCTTCTCTTTCTGGCTTTGGTTCTCCTTCCTTTCCAACCGGGCAGCTTGAGAAACTTTCCCATCTCGTCTCTATCTCACGGATCCGAAGCCTGTGTGTTACTGTACCCCACCCCAGACTTCCCAGTACCTCAGATAAAATTGTTCCCAAGCCTCCTGCCGAGGGGAGGCCCCCCAGCACCCGGAACACCACCTCTACAGGCCTCAGCCATCTACTGATAGGCGCCTTATCAGGGCGGCCATGGTATCAGGAGCCATCTCTTTCAAGTCCCATTAAGCTGCTCACCTGCAGCTAAGGGATAAAAGAGGGACCTCAGGAGGCAGAGGGCGCTGAGCAGGAAAGGCAGGCAGCACAGCGCAGTGTCCAGAGCTGCATGCTCCCCGTCTCCCCAGCCCTCTCAGTGCAGGTGGGGCAGGTGGGGGACCTACGGGGTGGCCCGGGGCTGCAGCCTCGCTGTGGGGCGGCTCCAGCTCAGGCCTCCCTGAAACGCTTCCGTATTCTGAGGACAAACGGAGACTCCAGGGTGCACAGGGCCTTAAAGGGAGTCAGGGCTGAGCCGGGATTGGGAGTGAACAGCAGCTCCTCCTTTCCTGGGCTGGGAACCTGCCCTGGTCTTCTGTCAAGCCTCTGCGGGGCCCCCGCCCACAGACCCGTCTTTTGACCCTGGCCTCTGGGGCAAGGAAAAGGGGAAAGGGTTCTGTGTAACCAGCAATCTAGGGAGCCCGGCAGGTCCTTCTCCTGTAAGAAACTTTCTTTTTGAAACAGGCTGCCTGGCTCTGCGTCACGTGTGAGAAACATTCCTTTTGGGTTTCTCCCACAGACCAGATAGAATGTCTTTCTTCTCAGCATGGAGCAAAGCCGTTTTCCTCATTGCCTTGACATTTCCTCTTTGTTGTGGTGAGTACGTTTTCAGTTCTGGATGAAACAATTCACACATCTTAGAAAACGCAGGAGACAACTGCTGTCATCTAGAAAAGGAGCAGCTTCTTTGGTTGGGTTTGTAACTCTGGCACTGGCAAGAGGAAGGGGGCGTGTCCCGCACCCCGTTTTAAAAATGCAGTCGTGGGTGGCTTCCTCCCATCCCATCCCACCTGAGAGCGGTGGAGACAGAGAGGTGGGTTCGAAAGAGCAGTAGATCTTCGCTTTCTGTTCATTTATGATCGAAGATATTTACTATTCCCATTTCCTACTGGAGGCCCGATCCCCTGGCTGGAGAACGCAGCGTGGGGAGCGGTGCTGCCGTCCAGGTCTCATGTTCCTTGGTCGTCTGACTTGTTGTTTGCCAGCTCTGAGTGCGCCTGGGTCAGAGCTCTGTGCAAGGCGAGACTCCACTGACCCCTCCTGACAACTTACCTTCCGTTCAGCACCAGGGGACTCACGGGTGTCAGAGTGAAGCTGCTGTGAGGCCTGGACTCGGCCCCTGACAGTAGAGCCGAGGGCTAATTCCTTAAGCAGCAATTAATTCCCTCCTGTCAGGGGACTGTATGCAAGGTACAGGCAGTGCCTTCCCTGACTAGGATTCTCCTTTATAAAAAGAATATAAAGGACTATGGTATCTTCCCAGGAGAGTTTGGTGATTATGATGCAGCGTGAGAATCATTTGAAATGATGTTTCCAGATTGGGAGCTCTTTGGTGAACTTACTGTTTTGCTACTGCCACAAGAGGCTCACTTGGAACTTGTGGGTCTTGAGTACAGGATTTGCCAATTTGCATTGTATTTTGCTACTGAAAGACATGGGTTCTTCCCCCAGAGACTCTGATTACTCACTCCTCTTCTATGTTTACATTTTCTTCTGTGTGCTGGTTCCAGAAACTGCTTTCTCATTGTCCAAAGCCACTCGCTCGGGGGTAAGTTATTACTGATTAACTTGGAAACTGAGACAGGTAAACTTTAAATGTTTTCTGTTGTTCTAACAGCCAATTTAACCGAAGAGAATGAGCAACAGAATGATCCTTCAAAAAAAATTTGTTACCTGTGTTCTTATTACACTCACTTCAAGAAATAAAATTTAGCCCAACCGTATAAAACCGTCTAGTATCTTAAATAAGATAAAAAATCCCATTATTCAAAGATTCCATTATTAGGTGTCCTTGTCATGTGCAAGCACCTTATACAGGTTACAGTGTATTTATTTATTGATACAGTCCTCACCCGAGGATACGCTTATTGACATTTAGAGAGAGAGAAATTGGAGGAGGGGGAAGAGAGGAAGACATCGATCAGTCGCCTTCCCTGAGCGCCCTGATGGAGGATCTACCCTGAAACCTAGGTCTGTGCGCCTGACCAGGGACTGAACCCGCCACGTTTTTGGGGTACGGGGTGCTGCGCCAGCCGACTGAGCCGACTGCCCCGGGCTGGGTGCAGTGTTGTTAAAACAGAACCGTGTATCCTGGCAAAGCAAGAGGAAGAAAAACATTGTCTCCCACTTAAGGGAAGATTAAATACGAATTTTCATATTATTATTATTCGT
Source organism: Pteronotus mesoamericanus (assembly GCF_021234165.1). NCBI lineage: Eukaryota > Metazoa > Chordata > Mammalia > Chiroptera > Mormoopidae > Pteronotus > Pteronotus mesoamericanus. The sequence goes on from NW_026555090.1 coordinate 3,933,172, forward strand.
TTCATATTAAAGTGAAGAAAATAAACGACAATTCTAAACATCTAAACAGGTAAAGGTTACAAAGGCATTTTAAAGGCAGTTCGTGTCAGAACGCACACAATGTTGTTTATTATGTAAATTACCAGCTACCATCACTATCCAAATTATATATATACATATGTAAGCACAATGATATATGAAAACATAAATATGTGGTGATACTCTGAAAGTACCATTTTCTCTAGCAGTGAAACCTTTGAAAAAGATAAGGAAGGTATAAAAACTTGAGTTGTATGATTTCCCGTTTTATGATATAATGAGGGAAATCTGATGCAGATTTGAGGAGAAGTGAGAGCAGAATAGGTGCATTATAAAAATACATCCAGCCATTTGTCTGTTCTATAGAAGTGATTTTGGGGTTGTAAAAAGATATCAATAGTATTTTGTCTGAATGGGTTGTTTCTTTCTAAACCTCCATAGAGAATATGTTTATTCCATGTTGATGTATGGTATCATGCATCAAGAATGAAGAACATTTTATTCAAAAAGTTCATTATCTGACAAACTTTATGTTGTTCTTTGTGTTTAACAGCCAGACTGTGATGTGTATAAAGATCCATCGTTCCCTTGCACCGAAGACCGGCTATTTATCTGCGCAAGCAATGGCCGCACTTATTCCAATAAATGCGCTTTCTGCAGAGCAGTGTTGTAAGAACACAAGGCTAACTACTGGCTCTTCCAAAATAATGAAGGAACCGTCAAAAACTGATAGAAAAATCCATGTTTCTGACAGCCTAGGCACAGTATATAGAAAATTACTGTACTATCTCTGTAAATGCCACACAAACACATTTGTACCTTTCCCGGAAGTTCTCATCCCTTCAAGTAGTTCTGGATTTGACCTCTCAATATAACTCTGCTGCATATTCTGCAAAGATACAAATCACTAATTTAACTTACCTGAATGAGCATGACTTACCAATGGCGGTCTTAGACCAATGTGTTGGATTCTGAAGTCCGTATGAGAGCTGACAGTCTCTGAGATGCAGCTTAAGCTACCGGGAGCCCCACTGAGGGAGGAACCCTGCTGACGACAGGAACTTGAACCCACCACAGTGGGCCTGTGCACACCAAGGAGGGGACTCCTCTGATGGTCCCCCGTCCCCTGAACTGCAGGACCCAGGCCGGACTCCCTGAGTGAGCACGGGGCATCCTAGGCCACTTGGGCCCCGCCTCCCTCACTGTCCCTTGCTCTGAGGGGTCTGCAGCCCAAAGGCTCCGCCAGCCTTCCTGCCTCCTTCCCCGTTTTCTCTCACAGGTGTTTCCTCTTATTTAGTTCCAAACTCAGCTCCGACTTCTAGAGAACCCCTGAAACCAATGCCAGTCCTCTCCTCTCTCTAGTCGGGGTGGGTTCCAAGACTGAGTCAGGACAGGGCAGGCAGGAGAGGAAGGGGCAGGGGAGGGTGTGTGCGGGCCTGGGGAGCCCGGGGTCCCAGCTGCCTGCCGAAGTGGGGGGCAGCCTCTCCACAGGGTGCTCCTCATTCAGAAGCACTTAGTGCAGTACCCGGAAATTTTCAAGGATATTTATAGTCATTTCTTTTTCTTTCTCTTTTTCTCTTCAGAGAAAATATCAGAAGTTTTGGATTTGGTCATGATGGGGCATGCTGACCCTGGCTGAGCTAAAAAAATCTGGAATAGCAATACTTTGATCTGACAAAATAGACTTTAAAACAAAGGCTAGCAAGAGATAAAGGAAGAACACTACATAATGATAAAGGGAACAATTCAAGAAGAGGGTATAACCCTAGTAAACATTAATACACCCAACATAGGAGCCCCTCAATGTGTAAAGCAAATCTTGATGGACATAAAGGGAGAGATGGACAGTAATACAGTCATAGTTGGGGATTTTAACACCCCAGCGACATGAATGGACAGATCTCCCAGACAGATTATCAACAAGGAAAAGGCGAACACAAATGACACACTAAATCAGATGGATTTAACTGATATCTTCAAAGCATTTCACCCCTAGGCAGGAGAAGACACATTCTTTTCAAAGGCACATGGAACGTTTTCTTGCATAGACCACACTTTTGGACACAAAACAAGTCTCAATAAATTTAATAAGACTGAAATCATATCAAGCATCTTCTCTGACCACTGAGTTAAAGAACGTGAACCTCAGCTAAAGGAAAGTGGCCAAGTGAAGCGTGAGCCTTCTGTTACTTCAGTTGTGTAAGAACAGTGCAGGGAGCTGCTCCTATCTGGGATACGCCTTCACTGCGAGGAGAGTAGAGCAGGCAGAAGCACACCAGCTTCCTAAAGCCTCCTGGGACTGGCACGCTATTGCACCGCTCACTCCGTTCCTGGCCGGAGCCAAGTCACACACAGTCAACCTTGATGTCAGTGGGGTGGGAAAGTGTACGCCTCTTGCAAGGAGACACCAAAGCTGCATGACAGTGTAGACCGGAGTGCACAACCCTCCCACAGGAAAGAGGGGAGCTCTGCTGGGGGCCAACATCGCAATCTACCACAACATGGACCGCAGACAACGATATGGAAAGAGTAACACAACGCTTGGTATTTGGTTCACCACAGTTCATGGTTATGACTCCCTTTTCTCTTCCCTTCAGTGACGTCAAGTAAACCTGAGAGCTTTGTGATAAAGTGCTGAGTAGGAAACAGACCACTGATATGTACTCTTTCCTCTCACCCCAGAAGATGTTTAGTCATCACTTTGCATTATTAAACATATATTGAAAAATACTTGAACTTACATTAGGAAGACTGAGCAAAAAATTCAAATTCCAGATCATTTTCCCAATTGTTTCCATTGACCTGATGTTATGTAGTTAAGATGTTTATCTTATATTATAATTAAGATATAATATAAGATACTATGGAAAATTATATTCTAAATAGATGGTGACCAAGAGTTAAGTTGGTCAGAAATCTATGCAAAAGGGGAAACTTACCTAGTTACCTAGGAAAACAATTTTCCTTTCTTTTCTCTTACCTCTACAGCAAGGGGAGAGGGAAGAGGAAGGAAAAGAGAAAAAAGAGCTTTTGGGTCAGTTAGATATTATTTCTAATGATTTAACATGTGTTTTTGTATGGGTTTAAAATTATAAAATAAATAAGAAAACTGAGTAGCAAGAAAACTGTGTTCCATGTCCTGTAAAAGGGTTTGTTTAAAAATGCCCTCTTTGATGGCTGCTTTAACGGAGGTTTTGTTTTTGGGGCTTCGAAGAATTTTTTCATATACAGGGATTCAGTTTGTATTTTGCTTATTTCAGAATAATGTGGTTCGTATCAATATAAACATTATGTGCTTCTCAAAGTCAGTAGTTAATTTCTTCATACTGATTGTAATATCAGAAAAAAGTGCATCGAAGTTAAAGTACACACAAGGCCTAAAAGATATGCATAATGCATTATATGCAAAGGCTATTTCCCCCCATTATCAGTACGGGAAGAGGTTCAATGGAGAAAAATAGAACTGCCTGAAAAATGAGCAAAATACTCACCAGAAATGATAGGAGTTTTGTTAGATAAATTCAGATGTTTATGTTTGATAATTTTGACTATACTGATTCTATAGGAGAGACGACATTAGGATTGTCAAGGTAGTAATTTCTCAGGCTCTAGGTAATTGCTTCTTTATACTTTGTTTTAATATGTTTGTCTTATTTCAGGACAATGTTGCATTTCCGAAATTATTGATGAGTGTTGTTGTTACCGTCATTAAATGGGCTGCAGGTATTTTCTTGGTTAATGAAACAACACAGTGGCAGGTTTTTGTAGTGTGGCCCATTCTTCAGGAAATAAAGATGTTTGTATGTTACTTTCTGCCAACATAACCTTTTCTGTACTGAGTTGGGTTGTATCCCTTTACAAGGGATATTCAAAAGGGATTTACAAGGTTATTCAAAAGCAGGAGAAGCTCAGCAAATCTGTCTACCAGGGTACCTGTTAGCTTTAGGAATGTTTTTGCACCGGAAAAAAATGGAAACTTTCATTTTCTCCTTCAATGAAGATTACCTTGATGACAAGAAAAATAAGTAATTCAGAAGAGAAGAAAGGAAACAAACATTGATATATAAAACTTGTACTTTTTCTTAAAATAATTGAAACAATTATAAGGACCGCTTTTTTGCCAACAAGAAGAAAATGGTCATAAGCAGGAAGCAAAGACATTTCTTGAAGTTTGACAGTCTTCTAGAAAACACTGGAAATGACGTGAGGATGCTGTCTCATCAATTTGTTTAAGTGGGTAGGAGACACTTGACAGCACTACAGATTTCATGACTCTTGTTTCAAAAACCATTCTCCACGGCAATGAAAAATTATAATTAACAAATTAATTCTTATGGTTATGAAAACGTGACAAATACCTTCCCTTGGGATGTTATTGCTAAATTGAATATTATACATTTTAGTTAAGTAATTAAATAGAACATAGGCAAAAAAAAAAAAAAAAAAAAGAAGCAGAATATATATAAAGTGAAAAACTTTTTTAAAAAATGCCAGTAGAATAGAAAACTATCTCCCAAGGAATTGAACTCAGTATCTGATAGTTCACTTGCCTCTATTTCCTTCAGTTCTCTTTGTGGGGATTCCTCCTTTCCCTTTGATGGCGGGTGTTTCTCTTTCTTCCCGTTATTTGTGAGGCTCTCCTCTTTTCTTCTACTTTCTTTTTATTTTTTGTATTTTTAAATCACGTTTATTCTATCACAGTTGTCTCCATTTTCCCCCCCCTGTGCCCCCCCATCCCGCCGCCCCCACAGTCAGTTCCCCCTCTGTTGTCCGTGTCCCTGGGTCATTCACACACGTTCTTTGTCTAGTCCCTTCCCCTTCTTTCCACCATTGTCCTCCTTCCACTTCCCCTCTGGTCCCTTTCAGGCTGCTCCGTGTTTCCATGCCTGTGGTTTATTTTGTTTGTTAGTTTATTTTGTTGAATAGAGTCCACTTACAGGTGAGATCATATGGTATTTGTCTTTCACCGACAGACTTATTTCACTCAGCTTAATATTCTCCAGTTCCATCCATGTTGTCGCAAAAGGTAGGAGTTCCTTCTTTCATTTCTTTTTTTTAATACAGATTGATTTTATTTATTTTTTAAAATGTCAAAATCCATCATAAAATATTAAAAATCTAAATCCACTATAAAGTCTCAGCAATTAAAACAACATGACACCAGCAGAGAAATAATCAAGTAGAGCAATGAAATAAAATGAACATTCTGGAAACAAATGTATATACCTTCCTAACAACGTAATATATGATTAAACTGATATTGCAGATCAATGGGGAAAATAAGGCTTATTTGATAAATAAGGTCCGTGGACCACTATTACTTGAAATGAAAAAAATATAGAGCCCTATTTCACACATTATACAAAATATATTCTGGTGAGTTAAAAATCAATATGTAAAATCGAAGCAGCTTTAGGAGAAAATACAAACTAATATTTTCCTTACCGTGAAGTAACACATTCAAACCCAGAAGCTATAAAGTAGATATTGACAATATAACCATATTAAACATTTAAGACTATATAGTAATATACGTATAAAAAAGTTAAAGGACAAGCAATAGAATAGGAAAGTATTTGTAACACACCTAAGAAACGGTTAATAGTTTTTGGTGTTTTGTTCTTTTTAGGGAAAGAATTCTACAAGCATTTAATCAAAAAATGCATAAAGAATACCAAAAAGTCATTTAAAGCTTTTTTAAAAATAATAGAAATAGGCAAGAAATCTACAAAAACAGGTTTAGTTTCAACCAATAATAAAGTAACAATTAAAATAACACATCATTGTCACAATCAGATTAAGTATTAAAAATATTGGTAATATCAAGTATTGGTGACTGTGAAAGGAACTGGGTATTTATAGATTCTTTTTCTTCATCTTCTAAAAGCAGTCCCATTAGCATATCTTGCAATGCTGGTTTGGTGGAGGTGTATTCTTTTAGCTTACTTTTGTCTGAGAAGCTCTTTTTTCACCTTCCGCTTTAATGCAGAGCCTTGCTGGGTAGAGCAGTCTCAGTTGCAGGCCTTTGCTTTTCATTCCTTGGAATATTTCTTGCCACTCCCTTCTGGCTTGCAGTGTTTCTGTTGAGAAGTCAGCTGCTAGCCATATCGGGGCTCCCTTCTATGTTACTGCCTGTTTCTTTGCTTCTTTTAGGATTCTCTGTTTGTCTTAGATATTTGCCATTTTAATGATGATGTGTCTTGGAGTGGGCCTCAGGGGGCTCCTTTTGAATGGGACCCACTGTGCTTCCTGGACCTTGTGTGACTTTTTCTCTCCTCCAATTAGGGAGGTTTTCCATCATACTTATTCTAACAGGTTCCCTATCCCTTCCCCATCCTCTTCTCCTTCTGATATCCCTATTATACGGATATATTATTATGTTACAGGTTGTCCTACATTTCCCTCAACGCCTCTTCATTCTTTCTGAATCTTTTTTCATTTTCTTACTCTTTCTCGGAGCTTTTTTCCTACCTTGTCCTAGAGCTCACTGATTTGATCATCTGCTTCATCAAACCTGCTTTTGATTCCTTCTACTGTGTTCTTCAATTCAGAAATTGTATTCTTCATTTCCTCTTGTCTCTTATTGATAGTTTCTGTGCCCTTTTTCATGCTGATTTAGATTGCAGTAAATTCCTTGTAGTTTCCCTCTAGGTTTTTGTATTTCTCTCTGAGCTCACTGAGCTCATTAGGCTCTCTTAGAACCGCTGTTTGGAACTCCGCATCTGATAGTTGACTTGCCTCTATTTGATTTAGTTCTCTTTCTGGGGATTCTTCCTTTCCTTCAAGTAGGGAGTATTTCTTTGTCTTTCCATTATTTGTGAGGCTCTTTTTTTTTTTTTTTTTTTTTTTTTACTTCTGCTTCTTAACTTGATCTGTATTGGTTTCCTGACCTTCTGGTGTGAACTTCCATGGTAGGAGATGCTGTTTTCTTTCTTTCTGGATCTGCCTCTGACGATGTCAGATGTCCCTGTCTGACCTTAGGCAGTTTGTTCGAGACTTCCGGGAATCTGCTGCCTGTGGCCATCTCCTTCAGCTGTTAATCTAGTCACTGTGCACTCAGCAGGCCAGCTTAGAGACACCACAGGGTGGGGCAGAGTCCCTCCAGGGGGTGGGGCTACTGTGTCCTCTCACTCGGTTGCCACTCAGGGGCGTGGTCTGCTTGAGTCAGATGGCTGTTGCCTCTCGGAGAATGAGGAGTCAGCATCAGGATCCTACCGGCTACTCTCTCAGTTCTCTCCCCAAAGCCTCCTTCCCCGGTCTCTCCTCTGGCATCTCTAGCCCAGTCTGCCCCTGCCTTTGCTGAATCCCAGAGTAAGTGGCTGAAAATAAAAATTTATGCTTTGGCCCTTTAAAAGGCTCTTTGTGTCTCCAGCTGCCTGTGTCTGGCAGAGAGCAAGGCTGCGGCTTTTCGCAGCTGGCTGTTATCTGTATACCTGTGTACTTCTTGGGCTCTGGTGCTGTAGGCTGGAGACCTCTGCTTATGATTTAGACCCTGCACTTCATAGGGGGATCCAACTGGCCATTTCAATACCCCTCTGTTGGTGCGGCCTGTGGGTGCCACGCCAGCTTCTGAATCTCTACCGCACTGCTCTCCAGTCAGGTTGTGCTAAAGCTGATTCCTCTGTCTCCGAGGTTCTAAGGCTCCTCTCTGGCTATTGTTCAGTTGTTTGTTCCAGGTGATTTCTCCACAAGTTAGTTTCAATTCCAGGTTCCTCTTGGGAGGAGGTCAGTGAGACTTCAACTCACTCCTCTGCCATCTTGATTCTTTCTCATACTATTTTTCTATAAAGGGGAAGAAATTAAGCAACCAGATGATATTTCTATTAAAATCAAAGTGAACAGAGAGAATTGAGCCCTGGGATATACACAAGGATGAAAGATCCTAAAATTAATCTTCTGTAGTTCACCAGAAATTGGATCAGCAGAGATAGTACTGAGAGCAGAGACCCTCGGCATCAAATCATCTTACGGGGCAGAGAACGCACAAACCACCACCGGGCTCCTGCCCCTACCAGGCTGGGGGTGGAGGCTGCAGGCAGGTGAAGGCAGAACCATTGCTTGGAAAAAGCAGACACCTTTTTCCATATTGTTGTATTATCTCCCTGGTTTCAAGCTTTGACTAGCGTAGATCTGAAGTTTAGCAAAGTGTTTATGTGCCCTATAATCACTGGCTTGAATGCAGTGTTTTGTCTTCTACAAGTGTCATAAGGTTGAAAGGACTTTCCATTTGAGATGAATGTGAATGGAGGACAGGTATTCTCAATAGGGTGGGGTGGGAAAAACCCAAGCAAAGACAGTAGCATCAACAAAAGCCCAGTGGGATGAAATAACGTGTTATCTCTGGGGAACTGCGTGCATTTCAGAGCATCGGGGGTGTAGGCTGGAGGCCTGGAAGAGAGGGCCAAGGAGCAGGGAGAATGACCTCACTGTACCACTCACTTTAGATTGGCCGACGGAGTGTGGGAAGTGACTACAAGTCGGGGCAGCACACAGAAGAGAAGGACTCAAGGGCCAGGAGGGCAGGTCAACAGTTCAGACGGACAGAGGAAAATGCAGCTAGGAAGACAGCAGACGCACAAGCCAGGAGAGACTGGAAGATGAACCAGCAGAAGAGATGATCAAAAAATATAATACAACAGACAGCAATGTCAGTAATCAGGGCTAAGAGAAATGGAAACAAAGAGAAGCACTGATTTAAATGTGAAAACATGGTGATGCACCAGGGCGATCTGTTTATTAAGAACCTCACACACAGAGGATGGATAAGTTCCGCAAATGTGCATTTGTTAGACTATGAGATCAGATTTTAGTTTGCATCTCTCTGACGATTAGTGACCTCGAGCATTTTTTCATACATCCAATTGTATGTCCTCTTTGGAGAATGAGGTGTTACCTCACACCCACCAGGTAACCACCACCAAGTCAATAAACAGCAAGTGCTGGCGAGAATGTGTAGAGAAGGGAACCCTTGTGCCCTGCTGGTGGGAACGGAGACCGGTGTGGCCTCTGTGGAAAACAGTATGGAATCTCCTCAGAACACTAAAAATGGAACTTCCGTTTGACCCAGAAATCCCACTTCTGGGGATATACCCTAAGGATCCCAAAACACCCATCAGAAAGAATATACGCACCCACCAGCTGATGCGTGGATACAAATGCTGTGGTGCATTTACACAGTGGAATGCTATGTGACTGCAAACAAGAAGGAACTTTTACCCTTTGCAAAGACGTCAGTGGACCTGGAGATTATTATGCCAACCAAAATAAGCCACTCAGAGGGAGACACGTACCCTACGATCTCTCTCATCTGTGGAATCTAATGAACAAAATAAACTGACACACAAAATAAAACCACAGGCATAGACACATGGAACAGGCTGATAGGTCTCAGAAGGGAGAGGGGAGTGGGGGGGACTGGAAGAGATTCATGAAAGGACATACGCGCATATATGCACAGCCCGTGGGCACGGACAGCGATGTGGTGAAGGCCAGGGTGTGGGGGCGGGGGCTGGGTGGAAGGGGGCAACGGTGGGGCGAATCGGATACATCTGTAATAGTGCCAACAATTAAATAAATGAACAAGTCAGTCAGTTAAAATTACAATGAACAAAAACAATTTCAGGTGAAAGCCCATGGCTTTTGATGCCTGGAGACACAGGTTGATCTGCTATGTTCATGTAACTTTGGGAAGTTATTTCACCTCTTCGAGCACTGGCTTTCAAGTGTATAAAAGGAATACTAATGATACCACTTGCTGTATAGAATACTTTGAATATTAAATAAAGCTACGTAAAGTATCTGGCACATTTTTTTGGAACATTTTTTGTGAGTGCACAATAAATGCTACTTTTCCTTCCCATAGAAAATCTACTTGAGGTGCATGTGTATCCTGAAGTGCTTCAACAGAGGCTTGGAGAACAAGATGCGACCTAACGGACAGGAATAAACAAATTCCACAGGAGGAAAGGGGCAAATAAGGGAAAGCCACCTGTGGCCCAGCACAATGGGTTTTCTCACCGTGAAGCCGCAGGACAATGTGAGCGAGAGGCGAGCAGAGAAGCTGCCTCCTTGACAATTAGGGCCCATGGCCCTTCTAGGTTGGTACATAAACGCGGTTTTATGAGCTTCCCCTGCTATCCTCATGCTACAGCAGTATCTGAAAACACAAATACTGCTCGCTTTAGCCCTGCTAGGAGCAGTACCAGGAATAATTGCAAGCATCAGGATATTGCACTGAGAGGATTTAAACACATCTTGCAGAGCTTAACCTGTGAACATAATAGTAAAACTTGGCTTTATGTTAATGCCATTCGATTAGATCTAAAATCGATCGTTTGTGTTCCCACCATGCACCAAACACGATGTGAGGTGGTGTGGATGAAGGATGTATAACATATGCGCCATTCCCTAGAAGACCTCGCAATTTAGAAGCCTGTTCCATCATTTTCCCATCATAGACCCATTGGCTAGGGATCACTACATGCTGCTGTGGGTCATGCTAGGGCAAAAGAGGAGTTAATAAAGTTGGACAAAATGCCCTACTATTTTACATTATTTTCCAAAACCAGCCAATGTTCCTCCGCACAGGGGTGTATCTTGTCTTGAGCTACAGTGTCAAAAACAAGATAAGAGGTTGACATCCAGAATCTGTTACTTATTGCCAGTGTGAGAAATTATTTTCCTAGGCACAAAACATCCTAGAGCCAAATCAGCCTTGTTCCAGCAATAAAGCCACTGAGTCCTGTCCACTCAGGCCCTCCCCTCCCCCAGGGACACACTGGGGGCAAGGCCAGGGAACCCCGGGGAGCTGGGGCCTGGAGGTGGGGGGAGGGGACCGTGCGGGAACTGGCTGGGGGTGGGGGACTGCGGGCAGGGCTGTTAGTGCGGGCAGTGGGAGGTGGGGAGTCTCCAGCCAGGGGCTCCCGTCACCCACTGATAGGTGTCACCTGCCTTGCTTTGGGGGATTCCAGCGGGACCTCCACACCAGCTGGCTCTGCAGGCCCATGTCGGGGGTAAGGCAAGCCCTGCGTATCCCCTAAGGAGCATTCAAGGTCTCAGGGCTGCTCAGTGAAATGTGCCCGTCAGAGAAAGACCCTATGATGTCACTTACATGTGGCATCTAATGAAGAAAATAAGCTGATGAACAAAATCGACCCACAGGCATGGAAACATGGAGCAGACCGACAGCTGTCAGAGGGGAGGGGTAAAGGGGGGACTGGATTAAGGAAGGTGAAGGGAGTAGGGTCATTATACCCAGGTTTACCAAGAATACACAATTTACCGGTGTGATCCTGAGGACCATGATTGTTCCAAGTGTTTACCAAATAAAACTTAACTGAAGATCTTCTGAGAAAATGGTGTTCTAGATCTATCTGTCCATCCATTCACCTGTCCATCCTTCCGCCTATCATCTGTGTGTCTATGACCTGTTCATTAGTATGGATTTTCCCTTTCTGAGTCTCCAAGCCCTTTGTTGTGGCCTTCTCAGCAGTGCGTTCATTACCTTTAGTGACAGTCAAATACAGCAAAATTCATACACTCATATGTGTCGGACTGAAGTTCGAGCAAAACCCATCTAATCCAGTGGATTGTAGACTCCCTTGATTACCAATAAAAAAACTTAAGTTATGATAAATCTTCATAAATGTGTGATGTGAAATAGAAGACATATACAAATAGTTGACTTCATAGAATGTAACAATAAAAAGTAAATGAGAAAATTGTGTTTTTCTCTAAAGTAATGGAACTTCTCTTCACCCTCCCTCTGTCCAAGGCATGCATGCACGTATACCTCTTTCAGCCTCACCTCTTTTACGATTAATGGTAGCAGATACTAATGTTACTCAGTAAGCTTGTTATCAATTAGCTTCATATCCTTTATTATTTAAAAATGCAGCATATTTATTGTCAAATATTTCTGTCTCGAATAAAGTCACAATTAAAGTTTTCTAAGTAAGTTACCATTGTGTTCAGTACTCTAAGTTCTTATAGTTGGTGGATTAGGGATGTGAATTACTCTCCAAAATGAACAAAAGTAGAATCTATTATGTGATGTTCTAAGTAAGCATAAAATAACAAGGGTGAGACACTTGGAATGTATAGGAACTGAATATATTTCTATTAAAAAATCATGAACATGGAACAGCTTGAAACAGCAGGAACATCACTTAAATCAGCTTCCAAAAGGAGAACCATCTGTTCCAAATGCTGCAAAGACTGCCCGTCTCATATTGGTTGTGTTAGTAATTTAATAACAAATAAAACAATCGTGGAAAAATACTACCATCATCTTCAAGGAAGTGCTGATCATCCTCTTTCTATAGGATGCACATGTGCTTCCAAAACTAGGAAAATTTAATTAGCAGTTTCAGAGATTCATATGTGAGAACTAACTGGCATCCCATAAATATTGTGATCGAATCAAAATAATTTAAAAAATCAAAGTGATTTTGTAATGAGCAAATTTTTCTTAAGAGTTTTAAGTACAAACTTCTCAGAGATAAATGAGTTACTGTTAATAAAACCTGTGGGTCTGTGATGAAATTTTGCCCACGCCCTTCTCCAAATCATTGCAAAATCTTAACTAAAAGATTCAGTACACACATGCCAGCTGGAGACTGAAGAGATGGAAAAATCAAAAGCCCAAACAGAGGGAAAGTGTTTGGTTTCAAAGGAATATAGAAAACCACCGTTGCAACAAATAAAACAGATAGTAGGCAGCAAGAGGAGGAGACTTCTGTTGTAAATAAGGGAGAGTAAATTAAGTCTCTTCACTCTTTTAGTAATGCTGACATCTCTCCCCGTACCTTTTTAAAAAATATTTCATTTATTTATTTTTAGAGAGAGGGGAACAGCGAGAAAAAAAGGAAGAGAAACATCAATGTGCAGTTGCCTCTTGCACACCCCTAAGTGGGGACCTGGCCGGCAACCAAGGCATGTGCCCTGACTGGGAATTAAACCAGCAACCCGTTTGTTTACGGGCCAGTGCTCAATCCACTGAGCCACACCAGCCAGGGAGACTCCCCACCTTCTTGATCCTAGTTTGTTAATAGTGATGATGAGGAATAATGGCAGTGTATCTGAGAACTGAAAGTCAGTGAATGGTGGTGTCTGAAAGAATCAATTCCATCTAAGGAAGGATTTTTAGAATCTTTTCCACAGTGGCAAACAGGATGTATTTCCATAAATTACACTTTATGGATTAAATTGTCCAGGTATCCCGTATCCTTAATGTGGAGGACGGGGAGCGCCGTCCTACTTGACCTGCTTCAAGTCAGAAACACTCTCAGTGTTTCCTGTTATCAGTAAGTTCCTACACTTCTCCTTGCGCAGTCCTCAGCCTTTTCTTTGTGAGGGTGGCTGCTGAGCTGTTGGCGCTGGGATAGCTGCTCTGCACGGACTGTGAACTGCAGACTTGGTGTTACAGAGCGTTGTTTTTTTCTCTTGCGGAATGCTTCTGTTTGACTGTTAACAGTTTTCGGAGAGCAACATTGAAACCTCTGCATCACTTTGCTTGGATTTTCCCAGTGTTCTTGTGCCCTTATCTCTAATTTTGCTTTCAGTAATTCCGCCCCCCCCCCGCCCCCAGCCCACTTAGTTTGTTCCTTATATTCAGAATGGAGCGTTTTGAGATATTGCTGGTAAACCGAATAGAAAATATTTTTAATGGGTCTTGTAAGCCTATTTTTACCTTTGTTAATGGCACTTCTACATTTGGTTTTTGCTCAAGATATTTTAAGTTAAAATTACTTAATGCATTATATTTACTATGTTTCTTTCACTGTGTCATCTGATTTCTTTTGTCTGTGTTTTTATTTTATATTTCTTTTGGTACTTACGAACTTTTGGATATTTGTTCCAGGGTTAATTTTCATATTGATACTTTATAAAATGAACATAGTCCCCTCAGTCCTTACTTGGGCTTCGGCTCTCTGTCCCTGGGGCAGGCTGTTGTTAGCTGTGGTTATCCACCTGTTCCTGCACCCCTGCCTTTGCTGTGTGACTTTGTAGTCCTTCAGCGTGAGGTTGGGGCTCACTTGCCTTCTTCCCTGCAGTCTGGCTTTGAGCTCCACTGTGTGACTTACTTGACCAATGGAATGAGGTAAAAACAATACTATGACATTTTTAAGCCTGAGTGTCAAGAGGCCTTCAGAGTATCCGTGGGTTCTGTTGGACGTCTCCCCTTGCCGTGGGATGAACACGCCCGGCTGGCCAGGGAGTCCCAGAACGCGGAGGAGAGGCACGTGGAGCAAAGCCGAGCTGCGGCGCTGAGCCCAGCTCCCTGAGCCGCCCGGGGGAGGCTGGGACAGGCAGGGAGCAGCCGCGCTGCCGGCAGAGTGTCGCCCGCGCTTGAGAGCGTGAGTGTCGGTTCTAGCTGAGTTGGTGCTGATTTTACAGGATGCACGACTATCAACTCAATGATACCGTGTGCCAGGTTTAAATGACATCCTGTGACTAGCCCCTATGTGGCAGTCAATGAGCTTATTCTACTTTTCCTTTTCTCTTTTCATTTACCAGTTTGTATTTCCAGCCCTGACTGGTGTGGCTCTCTTGGCTGGACCGGGTACCGCACATCGAAAGGTCGCCGACTTGATTCCGGGCCAGGGCACAAGCCTGGGTTGCGGGCCAGGGCCCAGGTCCGGGCGTGTGAGAGGCAACCGACCACTGTGTCTCTCCCTTCCTCTCTCCCTCCCTTCCCCTTTCTCCAAAAATAAAGAAATCAAATCTTATAAATAAACTAAATAATTTGTATTTCCATATTGCTATGTATCATTAATATGGAATTCTTCTACTTTTGTCCTCACATTTATTTTAGTCTTCGATTTTCCATTAAAAACTTACTTTCTCCGGCACCTGTCATTTTGCTGTAGACTCTGCAGCTCTAACTTCACTGGGTGAACCTGTCCCTGCAGGATATTCCTCAGGAAAAGCCCAACTTCCCGGAGCGCTTCCTGTTAAACTGTATTGATGGTGGAGAGGGAGGGGGTGAGTATAAGTGGACTTTAAGGGTAATGGAAACCTACAATAAAAACTTAAAAAACAAATAAAAGTATACAAAAAACTATATTTTTTGGCCTTGATATTTATTTTGACTGAATATTTTTTCACTGATTCTTTCTTTTATTTTCTTAAAAATATTGTTCCTCTCCTGCATTGTATGTTTCTGCCAACATTATTTTTTTTCTTTTGCAGCTGATAATTACCTCATATTTGACTGTGGCCCAAAAGGTTCTTTCTTTACACTGAATAGTTTACTAAGATTTATTAAAATGTAACATACGGCTCTATTAAAGCTGTGATAATTATTATTTCTTCACCGAGGTTTAAAATACTGGCTTCTACAGTGTATGTACAGGTATCTTTTTAATTTTTGTAGGAGTAATTTTCAGTTTCGTCAAATTTGCTTATACTTCAAGATATGCTGTATTTCTATTGTTTTTCCCCTATTTACCAAATACTTCTTTTTTTGTAAAATCTACACTGGTTTGGAGACGACAATGACTAATCAGTTCCTAAAACCCAGAGTTCTGTCTGGGGCAAGAATGCGTTCCCATGGCAAATTTATTCATTCATCTTTTTCCAGAGTCGTTGCATTTTTAGCCCCGGCTGGTGTGGCTCAGTGGACTCAGCGCCAGCCCACGAACCAAAGGGTCCCATGTTGGATTCCCAGTCAGGGCACCTGCCTGGGTTGTGGGTCAGGTCCCCAGCAGGGGACGCGGGAGAGGCAACCACACAGTGATGTTTCTGTCCCCCTCTTTCTTCCCCTCTTTCTAAAAATAAATAAATAAAATCTTGTCAAGAAAGAAATTGCATCTTTGTATTCATTTCTGTTCTTTATTTTCTAAGCCCCTTTTAATATTTGAAACATGCTTTATTTAGGGCCTCTTTCATATTAGTCTTTTTTAACATCTATATTTAGGTCCCCTTTCTCCTTTTGGTTGGTCCCATGACCCCCCTTCGCAGGAGGCTTCCTGCTGAGACGTGCGCTTGTCAGTGGGGGTTTCTGCTTCCTCGGGAGCTGCTGGTGTCGGGGGTGGTCGCGGACGCCCAGTTCACGATCCTCTTGGCTTCCGCAGAGGCCTGTGCTCTTTATCGGCACAAGATTAGTTTCTTTTTTTCTTTGTAAAATGATTTTATGTTTAGAGAAAAGTTGCCGTGTAGACTGTTTCTATATATATATATTTACATACCCTGACAGTAAAGTCCTCACAACCATAATAGAGTCAGTAAAAGTAAATAAATCACCACAGAGTACTGTCAACTACAGTGTAAGATTTATTTGAGTTGTGCCAGTTTTCCTGTTACCTTGAAATCCTGAAGGCCATTGTCAGGGTATTCACGGGCCTAATTTCAGTGCCGTGGCTCAGGGAACAGGGAGCCCACGGGCAGGGAGGGCGAGACGGCAACAGGCGGTTGGCGGAACAGTCAGAACACGCACGACGTGCGCGGATCCAGCTTGCTGTCCTCCGTGGGCACAGTCCTGGTGCCCGGACACACTGGCAGGAGCAACATCCGAGGTCACTAGTCACACATCATAACAAGTGTAATGATGGCAGAGTTGCAATACGGTGAGATTACCCAAATATGACACAGGGACAGAAAGTAAGCAAATGCAACTGGAAAAAATTGATGCGGACACTCTTGCTGGACTCGGGGAGGCCACAAACTTTTGGTTTGTAATAACACATGTCTGTGAAGACCAACAAAGTGAAGGATAATAAAAAACGGCACCTGTGTACGTCATAGGAAGAACATGGAAATATGTGTGTGTGTGCTGACCTGTACGCACACACACTAACATGCTCATGCATAATCTGGGTATATATGCACATATAGAATAAATTTAGATATTTGCTTGAAATTTGAAAGCAACATCTGTCACACTCTTTTGGAGTTTTTTAACAGAGAAGTACATAAAATATGGCTGTATGCTATGAATTCTCAGCTCATGTCATATTTGACATAATGTATATAAATGCTTGAGAATCCAGCTGTGCACGGGAGCAGAACATGTTGAAAGTACATCTTGCTCAGGAATGGCACAGTTTAAAATATAATGAGTAACTTTTATTTATGACATAAATCACACTGTAAAGGAAATAAAGGGAAAACAGAAATTTTTAAAGTATGTTCAAGTAGCTTCCCTGTATTCCCACTTTGCGGAGAGTTTTTATCTCATCGGTGCTGGATTTTATCAAATGCTTTTCTGGCATCTATGGGAATGATCGTTTGACTTTTATGCTTTTTTGTTTTTGTGGCATGTCACATTTTCTCATTTGTGGATATTATGCCAACCTCGCATCTCCAGAATAAATCCCGTTTGGTCAGGGTGCATTATTTTTAAATGTAATGCTGAGCAGTTTGCTGATATTTTTGTGAGGTTCATAGCATCTATGTTCATCAAAAACTCCGTCCTATAATTTTTTCTTGGTCTTTATCTGGTTTTAGACTTAGGTCAATGCCAGACATGTAAAATGAACTTGGGAGTCTATTATCTAGAATTATCTGGAATAGTCTTGACTGGCTCTGGGGCCAAGTCACATTTAGAACATACATCCCTACTCTGAGATCATGCACACATTTACAAAAGGGTTCTTTTCTTGCGACTGCTCTCTATTCCCTTTGGAACTTCCCTTGAAATTACAGAAATGGTATTTTAGATACAAACAAATAACATGTGACCAGAAACAAAAAGGCACCCATTGTAAGAACGCGTTCATTAGAAATGCCCAGGGGAGGTAACGGAGCCGAGACAGAAAGCGCATCAGGCCCTGCCAAGGTGGGGTGGGGTGGGGGCGGGGACCCTAGGTCTGGGTTTTGTTTTGGGAGATGGAACACCTGCAACGGCACGGTGTGGACGCTCACACAGCATCAGATTGTGCGTCATGCTCAGGAATGGCCCGATGTAAAGTATAAACAAAAATGTTCCATTATAACATAATAAATCACACAGTAAAGAAAATAAATTGAAAAAATATACAAGTTATACAGGTGGAAGACCACAAATTCTGGTAGGACAGAAAGTAGTGGTTCAACAAGAGCCTCTGGAGGTGGCCCTGAGACCCGCTCCAGAGTCAGCCCCTCCGCTGTGGCAGGAAGCAGGGCAGGTTCCAGGGAGGGTCTCCAGGCAGGGTCATTGCTCCTGCTGAGGAGACACAGGGGACAGGGGACCCCGGCAGTGACCTGACTTCCTGATCACAGAGCCCAGCAGAACTCGGAACCCTGGTAACCAGGCAACCACATTCTAAAACTGCCTCTCTCCCCCTCACTTAGGTAGAGGCCGTGCATCCAGCAGGATGTTCTCCTGTTGCCTGCCCGTATCCCGGGGCCAAGGCCCCAGAAGGGGAGCCAATGACAGTCTATTCCACCGTGGCTGCTGCTGGGTCCAGACTGAGCAACGCGGCCTGTGGCCCTTCGCTCGTTGGAGAAGAGAGGTAACCCGCACGGAGCCTTGGGCAGTTTTGTTGGGGACAGGTCGCTCCTCAGATCCCACCTAAGCCACCCTGTGTCACCTACCAGTGGGGGTGTGGGGGTGTGTGTGCGCACACGCACACGCATGTAAGGGGATTCCCCAGCAGGAACAGGCTGAGGAGCGTGAGGAGCCTGCTGGGCAGTTGGGTTCAACCGTGATCAAGGCTCTCTGGGGACGCAAGGTGTGTGGGTGGCGTCCTCTGTCCGAGTTCACCCCAAGCCGGGGAGATGAATCTCGCTGCCCCTGGGTGGAGGTCCGGGCAGGCACGGGGCTGGGCATGATGCCGGAGCAGAAGGTCAAACGGGCTGAAGGAGCGGCAGTTTTGGCCCCTCGGAACTTGGGGCCTCGGGACGGGTTGCCTGGCACTGTCATTGCAGAGCTCCACGCGGGACCTGCGGGACCAAGAGGAGCACCCGGGCCCAGCCCTGGGGGAGCAGGCTCGCTCACACAGAGAGGGCCAGAGGAGGCCCCACGTGACGGAGGCTGCGCAGGGGGCTGGGGATCCAGTACCCGCTGAGGGGCCAAAAGAGATTCCCCCTCCAGTGCCTTTGAGTCTCCACAGGCCGCTCCTGATTGCGGGGACGGTGCGGGAGCCTGGTGGCCATGTCAGTGCCGTTGGGTTGAATGATGAGGGGATCGAGGAGGCGGAGCCCAAAGGTGAGCAAGTGGAGAGGTGGGGGGTGGGTGGAGGTCCAAGGAAGCTTATGGGAGGGGTTGGTGCCAGACACTCAGGGAGCACCCCCAGAGGGTGCCCTGGAGCGCAGACCAGACTCAGACCACCCATCTGTGGGACAGTCCGCAGGGAGGACGTCCTGGGGTGGGTCCTGGGCTGAGGCGTCTCTGGAAGGCTCTGGCTGGATTCTCTCTGTTGGGGGCCAAAGGAAATGTGGGCACATGGGTCATTTTTCTCCACTCACATCTACAGGAGAAGCCCAGGAGGCAGAGCCGGGTCCTGAATCAGCTCCTGATCTACATCCAGTAGAGCCGGACGCAGGCCCAGTCCAGGACAACGTGCCAGGGCAGGACGGGGGCGCATTGCCCGGGGTGGTGCCTCCTGCAGTTGGAGCTGCAGATGCAGCTGTGGAGCCCGGGCCGCCACGCGCACAATCTGCTGAGGTGACTGAAGTCCCACCGCTCCTGCCGCAAGGACCCTCCCTGCACCCTTCCCCAGTTCCTGCCACAGGGGAGCACCTCGCCCTGCACCATGTACCTGGGCCACTTCTAGACCTGCTGGTGATTCCACCCGCTCTCCCACTCCCCCCCGACCTTGTTTTACTGCCCCTCTTTGATTTCCTCTTCTTATATTCCCTCATCGTTACTTTTTCCCTTTCCCCACGGGAAGATTAGTAAAGTTTTTTGTGCGTATTGGAAACTGTGCTAGTTCTGGCATGATGTGCACTCACGACACTGTGCGAGCCTCACCGCCGACCCCCTGCAGGGTGCTCCCTCTCCCTGGCAGGAAACCCTGCTCCAAAACCACCCACTCCCCACCTCTCGGGCCCCTGCAAACCCCCATTGTGCTGTTTCTCTCTTTATATTTAACTTATTCTGGACATTTCCGAAAAGTGGAATGGTAGAATAGGTGCAGCTTTCTGTTGACTCACATAATCTTGGTGTTTAAGAGGAAAATCCCTGAGGGATTCGAGATCACATATAAACAAGAATCCCTTTTGGTGAGCGTGGGCATCACCTCGGGGTAGAGCCCAGTGTGCTCAGTGTGACCTGAGGGACAGGAGCAAGACGGGCTGTGGGTGGCTCATCCTGTGCCTGAACAAAGTGAGAAACTGCAGAAATCTGGAAGGACAGACCACAAGCTGGACATCATTTCTCACAACACAAGGTCAGAGGGAAGGGTCACGTGCTTGAGGAGCACCAAAGTCTTGCATGCCAGTATTTTCTACAGGGACAGAGGTCTGCACACGCTCTTCCAGCCAGAGGCAGTGCACACGCCTCTACATGTCAGAAATGCCCGACCTCCTCCTCTGGGAGATATTCACGTTTAACACTGGGGACAGAGCACTGTCACCCTCAGACTGGCAGGCTCCTGGTCGGTTTGGCAACCTGTCCTGAGCAAATGGCCAGGAAGCAAATGCCCCAGCCGATCTCCTGGAGAGAAGGTAGAAAGGTCCCTCTCCTGAAAGAAGAGTGTGCAGGACCCATCCTAATTTCATGAGTGCTCGTGTGAGGTGGTCACCCCACAGCATTTCTTGAACAATTTTTCAAAGATGTATTTTCAAGATTTCCCAACAGAATGCTGGGAAAATTGCCTGGAACTGGGAAAAACACTCAAGTCCATGGGGAGAGGATGGGATCCATCAATTCTCGTCCTCATAGATGAGTGGAGCTGAGCAGCTCTGAAGAGGGTGCAGGGCTCTCTACCTGCTGACAGATAAAGACCTCGGGAGTCTTCTCAGGTGAGACACATGCACCAACGGTGCAGACCCAGGGTTCTACCTGTTAGATCACATACATGTGACTTCCTGAGGCAGACACACGTATGTGAAAATTACTCTTCCTGTGAGAGAGACAAAGTGAGAACAGCAGAGCCTGGGAGAGCCACCCATTCACTCATATCAATCACCCCTGGGTGGGAATTACACACCTCTTCTCCTTGAAGTACTGTCTAGGTGTTTTATAATGCATGTGTGACACTGACAGTTCTCAAACTATGACAGTCATAGGTTCAATATCACCCATTTATCACTCACTTATGGAGTAAAGTTCATTATTTAGTTATGCATTTTTAAAAGATCTGTGACAAAAATAAAGGTTTATTATAGTAAAATAATGAATTCTAAAGCACAAAACACATATTAGATTAATGGAACAGAATAGAGAACCCAGAAGATAAACCATGCCTATACAGTCAACAAATATTTGACAAAAATGGCAAGAACATAACAATGGGGTAAAGACAGTCTAGTCAATAAACTGTGTTAGAAAAATTCAACAGATAATTGCAAAATTATAAACATAGGCCACATTCTTACACCAAACCGAAGAATAAACTCTAAATGGATTGAAGACTGAAATGTAAGTCTCCATGTCGTAAAAATCCTAGAAATAAACATAAGCAGTAAACTACTACTTAGTAAGTAGGTAATAAACAGTAATAAACAGTAGGTTTATTACTACTCACTGTTTATGTTTATGTTTATGGTTATGTTAATGAGACATTTCTTGTAGCAATATCTTTTCTGATATATATCCTTGGGCAAGGGAAACAAAAAAATAAACAAATGAGTATCTAGACTCTAAAAGCTTTTGCGCAGCAAAGGAAACTGTCAACAAAATGAAAAGAAAATTTTAATGGGAGAACATATTTACCAATGATTCATCTGATAAGGTGTTACTATACAAAATTTACAAAGAACTACTAAAACTCAACTCCAAAAAAACACACAACCCAATTAAAATATGGGCAAATGACTTGAATAGACACTTCTCCAAAGAGGACACAGAGACTGTCAATTGACATATGAAAAGAAGTTCAAGGTCATGATTCATCAGAGAAAGGCAAATCAAAATAACAATGATATATCATCTCACATGTGTCAGAATGGCTGTCATCAATATCAACAAACAACAAGTGCTAGTGAGGATGTGGATAAAGGGGAACCCTTTTGCACTGCTGGTGGAAATGCAGACTGGTGCAGCCACTGTGGAAAGCAGTATGGAGATACCTCAAAATATTTAAAATGGACCTGCCTTTTGACCCAGCAATCCCCCTGCTGGGAATACATCTGAAGAAACTCAAGACACTAATCTGAAAGAACAAAAGTACTCCTAAGTTCATTGCAGTGCTATTTACAATTACCAAGATATGGAAGCAGCCTAACTGTCCTGCAATACATGAGTGGCTAAAACCCCTTTTGGACATTTACACAACAAAATTCTACTTGGCTATAAAAAATAAGAAGAAAATTGTACCCTTTGAAACAGTATGGATGCACCTGGAGGACATTATGTTAAGTGAAATAAGTCAGTTGGAGGAAGACAAATACCATATGATTTTACTCATATGTGGAATCTAATGAACAAACTGAACTAACATGCAAAACAGAGGCAGACTCAGAGATGGAGAGCAGGCCGGCAGCTGTGGGGAGGTCAGGGGGTGGAGGGATTGAGCAAGAAGGTAGAAGGAGTCACGGACATGACTACAGTGAGGTGACTGCTGCGGGGGGGATGGGGGAATAAATAGTAAAGGAAAAAAACAATACAGATTAAAAAAAAGAAACAATACTTTCGTTGAGAAAAGAAATAAAAGATAAATGCATGCAACTCAAATCTATTGAGGTTATTGGGAAGTTGTCACATCCACAAAATAAAAAGTTCCTGTCACGCAAAAATGACATGGTAAGTAACTGATGAAAAAATGTTAAGAGCTAACAGGTAATAAACAAATCTTGACTAGGCTCTAAGGGTAAACATAGTTGAGGACAATATTTTATTTCATATATCAAGCCTACAGATTATCTCAGTGTATACAGGGAATAGGTGAATAGACAAGAACATTACCATAGCACAAGAACTTGGACAATCTGTCTACCAAGAGTTATAGAAAAAGTTAAACAAAAGAAATGAAGAAGAGGATGGAAAAATACATAGTTTTCTTGAGCTACAGAAACCTCCACCTTGAGTGTTGGTGGTGTTAATGAAGGAGATCGATGGATCCAGTGCAGAATTTAAGAAATCCAAAATTTAAAAGTTTCGTAATAGCTTCCTATGATGAAAACAGGCAAACAAAAGGTGATTTTTGTCAAAAGGATTAAATTTAAACTGTGATCAGACTGACAGTTTCTAACTCCAGATGTTTGAAAAATGGAGAAATATTTTTAAGCTCCAAATGAAAATTGGAAAAGCAGAACTTTATATACTTCAAATATTTTATTCACCTTTCTTTACTGTGTATGGAATTTTTATTAAAACAAGAATGTTATACTCCAAGTTACATTTTCTTGTTCAGTTATCAGTTTCATGGTAATGAATTCCAAATTTAAAGAAAGAAATGCTTTAAATTGCTTGTACTTGCCCTGGCTGGTGTTGCTCAGTGGTTGGAGCGTGGTCCCAAAATGTCCGGTAACTGAAAGGTTGAGGGTTCGCCTTTGGCACTACCTCGGTTGTGTCTTCATCCCCTGCCCAAGGCATGTGGGATGTGAAGGATGCCTGGTGCCTGTGCAGATCTGGTCTGGGGGCATATGAAGGCAACCAGTCAATTCTTCTCTCCCATCGATGTTTTTGCTCTCTCCTTTCCTCTCTCCCTTCTTCTCTCTAACGAGGCAAATGAAAAGTGTCCTTGGGTGAATGGTAAAAAAAAATTAAATTTTTTGTACTTTGCTGGACATTCGCTGTACTTTGCTGTGCTTTTGGACATTCTTTTGCCAGGAACTATAAAACATTATTTATTTGGGGAATATGAAAAAAATAAACATTAACTTCTAAGAAGTAAATTATGATATCGAACAGAGAAATGAAAAGCTTCTACTTATGCATCTAAACGGGATAATTTAAAAATAATAATAGAAAAATAACAAACATGATATAAAACAATGAGGAAGGTAGAGTTGTATAGAAAGCCAAATTAAATGTCATGCAGTATAAAAATAGTACATTAACTCTTTGACATGTCATTATGCTTCTGTGAATACTAAATAATTAAGGTAAAGTAGAGTTTTACAAGTTTTTTTGTTTAAGTTTTACAAGTTTAAAGAGATTTGAATGCAGTCCTTTTAGAGTGCTTTAAGTTCCCATGGTAGTAAAGAGATTATTGGCAAATATTTAGAAAATACAAGCCTTTTCTCTTTGAAGATTTTTCTTACTTAGTTTAGCTCATAATGGTTATTGGAAAGGTATAAAGAAGTGGAGTTATTCATTGACCCCCAAAATGTTGTGGGGATGCAGAGAAACTTTTCAAAAGTGATTTAATGCATGAACATAAAAGTAATTTATAAATATTTAAATATAGAATGGCATACATGAATTTTAAGTAATAGAGTACCTATTCATTAAAATTATTTAAGACTCCATTAATATTCACTTAATTGACCTCTAATGCAGGTTCATCAGGACTAAAAAGATGAAAAATAAATAATAAATTTTACAGTTTTAATTCCTCTTTTTGTGTTTACTGGGGTACATATCAAGGAGATCCTGGCCCCTGCTCTGAAGAACCTTAGAGTTAGAAACCAAGTACATAATGGATTTCTCAGGGATTCGTCATTTAACACAATATTCTCAGAGATTTACATAGCGAGCTTTTAAAATTTTATTGAATCTCAGAATGACATTGGTTAACAGAATTCTAGCAGTTTCAAGTGTAAAATTTTATAATCCATCAGCTGTATATTGTAGTGTGTTCTGCACTCCAAGTCAGGCCCCTTCCATCACCATTTATCCCCCATTTACTCCTTTCCCTCATGTATCCCCTTCTTCCTTCCGCAGCCCTCTTCCCTCTGGTAATCACCATAAGGTCTCCTGTGCCTTATGAGTTTTATTTATTCATTTTTTGTTTAATCCAGACGTCTTTTCACCCAGCCCCCAACAATCCTCCCCTCTGACAGCTGTCATGGCATTCTTGGAATCTATAGTCTGTTCCTATATTGCATGTTAGTTAATTTTATTAGATTCTGTGTATAAATGAAATCATAGATACTTGTTTATCCCTTGACCACCTTATTTTACTTCACATAATACTCTCCAGATCCATCCACGTTGTTGCAAAAGGTAAGATTTTTCTCCTTTTTCATGGCTGAGTAGTATTTCATTGTGTAAATGTCCCATAGTTATTTCTTCCAATCCTCTGCTGATAAGAACTTGGGCTCCACATCCTGGCTATTGCAAACAGCGCTGCAATAGATATACAAGTGGATACAATCTGGAAAATCAAGATGGCAGAGGAGTGAATGGAAGTCACACTGACTTCCTCTCAGGACCTATGTGGAATTACAACTAAATTGTGGAGAAATCACCTGGAAGAAACAACTGAACCATAGTGAGAGAGGAGCCTTATAACCTCGGACTGACAGAACAATCAGATTTAGCACAACCTAACTGGTACAGAGTGCAGTAGAGACTCAAGAAGGTGGGAAGGGTGCCCACGTGTGGCAGCACCAGAAGGATATTGAAATGGCTAGTTGGATACAACTGAGAAGAGTGGGGTCTAAACCATAAGTAGGGATCTCCAGCCTACAGCACCAGAGCCCAAAACCTACACAGATAACAGCCAGCTGTGAAAAGCCGCAGGGTTGCTCTTTGCCAGAGACAGGCAGCTGGAGACACAAAGAACCTTTTAAATGGTCAACACATAAATTTTTATTTGCAGCCACTTACCCTGGTCTCTGGCAAAGGCAGGGACAGAGTGGACTAGAGATGCCTGAGGAGAGACTAGGGAAGGAGGCTTTGGGAAGAGAACTGAGGGAGTAGTCGGTGGGATCCTGGTGCTGACTCTCCTTCCAATGCGGCAGCAGCCATCTGGCTCAGGCAGACTACTCCCCTGAGCAGCAGCAGCATGAGAGGACCCAATAACCCTGCCACAGGAGGGACTCTACCCCACCTTGTGGTGTCTAAGCCTGACTGCTAAGTGCAGAGTGACTAGATTAACTACTAAAGGTGACAGACACAGACAGTAGATTCCTGGATGTCTCAAACAGACTGCCTAAGGTCTAACTGGGTGAAGAGCTGACATCATCAGAGGCAGGTCCAGAAAGGAAAAACAGCAGTCTCCTGCCATAGAAGTTCACACCACAAAGTGAGGAAATCAAGACAGATGAATTTAAGAAGGAGAAGAAAAAAAGAAAATTAAAAAAAAAAAGGAGGGGGGAAGACAAAGAAACACCCTCCAATCAAAAGGAAAGGAAGAAACCACAGAAAGAGAACTATATCAAATAGAGGCAAGTAAACTATCAGATATTGAGTTCCAAACAATGGTTCTAAGGAAGCTCAATGACCTCAGTGAGCTCAGAGAGGATTATGAAAAACTACAGGGAAACTATGAGGAACTTACTGCAAACTATATCAACATGAAAAAGGACATAGAAACTGTCAATAAGAGGCAAGAGGAAATGAAGAATACAATTTCTGAATTGAAGAACACTGTAGAAGGAATCAAAAGCAGGCTATATGAAGCAGAGGATCGAATCAGCAAGCTGGAGAATAAGGTAGAAAAAAGCTCCCAGACAGAGCGAGAAAATGAAAAAAGACTCAAAAAGAATGAAGAGGTGTTTAGGGAAATGCAGAACAACCTGAAACATAATAATATCCTTATAATAGGTATATCAGAAGGAGAAGAAGAGGAACGAGGGATAGAGAACCTGTTTGAAAAAGTCATGATGGAAAACTTACCAAATTTAAGAAGAGCAAAAGTCACACAAGTCCAGAAAGCATAGAGGAACCCAATGAGGCCCACTCCACGACATATTCTAATTAGAATGGCAAATATCAAAGACAAAGAGAGAATCCTAAAGGTAGCCAGGGGGAAACACATAGTAACATACAAGGGAGCTCTGATAGAGCTAGCAGCTGACTTCTCAACAGAAACACTACAAGGCAGAAGGAAGTGGCAAGAAATATTCTAAGTCATGAAAAACAAAGGCCTGCAACTGAGACTGCTCTACCCATCAAGGCTCTCCATTAAAGTGGAAGGTGAAATAAGGAGTTTTCCAGACAAAAGAGGGCTAAAAGCATACACCTGCACCAAACCAGCACTGCAAGATATGCTAAAGGACTGCTTTAAGAAGATGAAGAAAAAGAGTCTATGAATACCCAGTTCCTTTCATAGTCACCAATACTTCATATTACCAATATTTTTAATACTTAGTAATCTGATTGTGACAATGATGCATTATTTTAATTGTTATTTTATTATTGGTTGAAACTAAACCTATTTTTGTATATTTTCTTGCTTATTTCTATTATTTTTAAAAAGCTTTGAATTACTTTTTGGTATTCTTTATCCACTTTTTGATTAAATGTTTGTAGAATTTTTTTCCCTAAAAATACCCAAAAAAGCTATTAACCCTTTTTTAGATGTGTTGCAAATACTTTCCTATTCTATTACTTGTCCTTTAACTTTTTTTATATGTATATTACTGTATAGTTAAGTGTTTAATATAGTCATATTGTCAATATTTTACTTTATAGCTTCTGGGTTTGAATATTTTACTTCAGGGTAAGAAAAATATTAGTTTGTATTTTCTCCTAAAACTCCTTATATTTTACATATTTATTTTTAACTCACCTGAATATTTTTTGTATAGTGTGTGAAATAAGGCTCTATATTTGTTTTATTTCAAGTAATAGTGGTCTATGCACCTTATATGTTGAATAATCCTTATTTTCCCCATTGATTTGAAATATCAACCATATATTACATTGTTAGATATATACATTTGTTTCTAGAATGCTCATTTTATCTCATTGATCTACTTGGTTACTTCTGTGCTGGTGTCATGTTGTTTTAATTGCTGAGACTTTCTAATGGATTTAAAATTTTTAATATTTTATAATGGATTTTGACATTTAGAAAAATAAATAAAATCAATCTCCAAAAAAAAGAAGAAGGAACTCCTACCTCTTGCGACAACATGGATGGAACTGGAGAATATTATGCTGAGTGAAATAAGCCAGTTGGTGAAAGACAAATACCATAAAATCTCACCTATAAGTAGAATATAAGTAGAATCTTTTCAACAAAATAAACTAACAAACAAAATAAACTAACAAACAAAATAAACCACAGTCATGGAAACATGGAGCAGACTTAAAGTGACCAGAGGGGATGGGGAAGGAGGACAATGGTGGAAAGAAGGGGAAAGGACTAGACAAAGAACATGAATGAATGACCTAATGACATGGACAACAGAGTGGGAATTGACTGTGGGAGCGGGGGCGGGGTGGGATGGGTGGAGGGAGCAAAGGGGGGAAAATTGAGACACCTGTAATAGAATAAACATGATTAAAAAAAGTAGTGTGGATAAATAGAATAAGGGCAGATTCAAAGTATTCAGAGACTGAGTGCAGGGATGTGGAGCACAGAGGTAGCCTGGAGAAACAGAAAGTCCCTGCTATTGTAAAAATAAATAAGTAGATCTTCAGATATGGAATTTTCGCTTATAAATTTTCAGTCAAATTTGATAGAATTTCCAAAGACAGAATGCCTTGGTTAAAATATAATAAGCAACTAAGAATATTTTAGTCTGATATTGTGTCTGATAGTTTTAATATGTAATTTGTCCTCATTCGCTCCATTTATTAAAGTCTCCCATTAATTTATTTTAAGCCATGTGGTTAGAAGTCACTGTGTAAATGTGTTACTGGAGCATGCTGAGGACGCCTTAATAATACCTTATGAACGAAGGTCCCTTTCTAAGTGAAATGAACAGAAAATCAGGGCCTTTGCAGATGTAGTTGTCTTCAGTACTAAGGAGTAAACGCAGGTGACTTTTCTAATGGAACTCACATCTGAACTCTGTCCCCTAAAGACTGGCCTTCATTTCATAGACAAACAAGGGCTGTCGTCGCTTTTCAACCACCTTCCAAACTCCAGGCCTCCACGCCTCCGCTCCCCCTTGAGGTTTCAGGGCGCAGCTTTAATTTTAAACCCAGCCCCTCTGAAGTTGAAGTCCTGCCCGCCCTTGGCTCCTCAGGCGGGCACCAGGTCTCAGCTTTCTAACTGTGCTAATATCAGTGCCACCTGCTCACTTACTAATCTGTAAGACACAGGGGAACGGGGCCTCTTCCCCCGGCCGTCTCTGCTGTCCCTGTGTCAAGTCCTAAAGCTGCGGCTTCTCCTCTCCTCGCTCAGGACCTCAGGTCACATTTCCTGACTTGATCTCACTTCCAGTCTGTCTGCCTCCCGTTCATGCTGTTCATAAACATGCCAGAGTGCAAATCTGATTGTTACTCTCCGCAAATAAACCTTTTAAAAGCTTGCCTTTCACTATAATAGCAAGAAAAACTCTAAGATGGTATCTTTGATCAAATTTGATCAGCCTATCATTTTAACCTCATAATGTAACACTCGTCTAAACATCCTTTTTCCTCTAAACATACCTATGACATTTTTCTCATTCCAAGCACAACATATTGATCTTATTTCCTTTTTATACCCTAACATTCTTTTCTCCCTCTCCTGTGTGAATTACTACTTACCCTTCAAACCTGAGTTAAATGCCACTACTCCTCTGAGACAAATTATACATTTTACTAGCAAATAAATAACTGCTGCTGCTGATTAGCAATTAACTTGGAGTCCATTGGAGTCTACAAATGACAAGTGACTTTCCTAGATCTTAGTTATGGTTCCCCAGAATTTACAGCATAGTGAAGAGTGAGTTAACAGGGCAGCGCAATCCTGTGGCGTGGCACAGGTTAGATTAAAGACTGACTAAGAATCAGTCTTTGTAGTAGGTTCTTTACATACATTAGTGCATTTCATCCTAATAGGAATCAAATAATCAAAATGCACTAGTAAACTTCATACAATGGGGAGAGTGTGACTCAACATAACTGAACACATTTATGGGAAACAGAATAACTAGTAGACGGAGCAGAATCACAATTGAAATGAATGCCTATTGGACTTAAAACTTCATGCTCTTTACATTTAATCCTAAGAAAAATATCTTCCTCGTACTAGACAATAGGAATTAAAAGTCCTGGATAATCCTAAAACCGTCCTCCATTAATGTAATAAAATTTTATTGGTGGATTTTCCTTGATACTCTTACTGACTTTGATATGCTTACATGGGAATAAGTTTGATTTGTAGACTTCTTTTTTAATTTTCTGCAACTTTTCCCCTGAGTGTGTCTAAGAAATAAGTCTGCTTAGTCTGTTACTGTGTTTCTATTTACCAATCCCTAACATGTAATAGGCACTCAGTTTATATTTATTGAATAGAATAAATAACTGACAGTAAAGATGTAAATAAATTTTGGAATCACTTATGTTCCTTGGCTTTATAGAAAACTAGTGATTATCACTAATCATTTGAATTGCATATTGTTTTATGTTGGTATATTTCTTTTTAAAAAACTTTTATTAAAATAGATTCATTGAATAACATCTAGTTTTCATTATTCTGAATTATATCATTTATCCTATTTCTCCTAAAATAGCTTTGAAAATTTAGTTTTACTCCCTAGGCAAAAATACAAGGTTTTAGGAGTATTAGAGTGGAAAAAAACGTCCTGAGCGCCTGCTTCTCGGTGTGCTGCGCGCTCGGAGATCTCCACCCCTTGACTCTGCGGTTGCCGTCTGGACAGTCCTGGGCCTGGTGCCTGAGCATCGGGTACGACATTTCCCCAACGGTAACAGCTGCTCAGGGGGCGACGGCAGAGACTCACAGAGCTCACGTGCACGGTGGCTGTCATCTTTTATACCCTTGCTGATCTCCAAGTGGGGACACGATTTTTCATGTCATTATTAGTCTGCATTTTTTCTCTTTTATAATGTCCTTTTGTCTTCCTTTACTTTTACTTCGTTTGATAGCCTGACAGTTGGATGTAAGGGAATGTCGCGTTTACTTACTCTCCTTTTTCTTTCTGCTGAAGGCAAGGAAATGAGCACCTTGCTGGAAGGCAAACTGTGGAGAGCCCGGTGGCATCGCAGAGCTCTGTCTTTTCATTATGGAACTTAATAGGAGCCCCCAAAATCTTCCAGTTGTTTTAGGGTCCGACGCAAATCCCATTGTCCATAAAATGACAGTGATAAACACATGGTTATTAAAAAGCAAGTTGAACGTCTTTCACATTATCAGCAGCCCAAGTGAGAAGCAAAGGTCGAAGTCCGGCCGGCGTGAAAAGCGCTGAACGAGAAGTGGAGCCGGCGGCCACATGGCCGCGGGCGCGCCCCCGGGCGTCCTGGCGGCGTTGCTGCGCCCTTCGCCCTCTCGGAGGAGGTCGAGGATGTTGGGGAGAGAAAACCGAAGATTGTGGTGCGCTCCTGAAGAGAATTCAATCACCGATAAGTTTTGATAAAATTTAAATAGTTTTGTGAGGATAATTTTTCATATTATTAAAATTTGACTCACAAAATACCCGAAACCAGCAGAGCTGGGTCCGTGGCCAACACTACCAGCAACAGCCAGGGGATTTTGCACAGAGCGTAGTGGGCGGTGGGGTCATGCTGGTGGCTCATCAAAGATGACACCTCAAAGGTATCACTCCTGGAAAGACTAGGTTCTATCTTTAGTGGGAAAACACTGAGAGAGCCCTGAGGCGTAGTCATTTAGACCACTGGCCATTAGGGGCTAGAAGAAAGGGCCTTGGTGGTGGTGAACAGAACAAAAAAAGTGCCCGAAGATATTACAAAGATGCTGAGAAAAGATAGTATCCAAATTAGAAAAACGGGCGCTGGCTGGGTGGCTCAGTTGGTTGGAACATTGTCCCGCACACCAAGAGGTTGTGAGTTTGATCCCCAGTCAGGGCACATATCCAGGCTGCGGATTCAATCCTCAGTTTGGGCGGGTGCAAGGGGCGACCCATAGATGTTTCTCCGCCACACTGATGTCTCTCTCTCTCTTTCTCTCTCCCCTCCCCCTTTTACTCCTTCCCCCTCTCCCTTCCTCTCTCTCTAAAACATTGATGAGCATTTTTATGTGTATTCAATTAATTATACAATTTAATCTGAGAAGCAGAAGTTTGTTTCTGTTTTATGAGGCGTTCAAATATTCTGCATTAAAAAATAGGCCTCTTGCTACAAATTTATTCTAATCATAAGACTGAATTAACACAAAAAGTATACCTAAAAATTGCTAGAAATCTAAATTTATTATACCTGCTCTCTATATGTCTACACCAGCATTCCCAAATTGTATCTCATTAATTAATATATTTTCCAGGAAAAAATGGGTTGGGTGGCTCAGTTAATCACCAAATTAAGGATGAAAAGAATTACTTTTGTATTAAAATTTGTGTATACTTTTCAGAATCTGTAACTGCTAAAGTAGATTAAACCATTTCGATTGTATCGTGTGTTCGTGTCCCCCCCACGCCCCGCCCCCTTCCTCCGAGTGGATCCCTAAGAGCGGCGTTGGGAGAAATGAATGGGTTGCTGCATATGGAGGGGCCTGAACAGTATCTATTATAGTTATTAGCTATTATCGTTCTTATTATTATTGTCAGGGAAATCTTCTGAAAAGGATTTGGAGAGAACTAAAATTTAAAAAGGCAGCCTGCACATTGAATTCTGCCTTACTTCATGCTCATAAAAATGAGAGACATTTTATTTTTTATGAAATGAAAGTTTATATGAAAGCCTATCAGTGCCTACTTCTCAAGTTCCATTTCTAGGATAAGGATGAAAGTCAGATAATTCACATTGAAAAAAATCTTACAAATCCTGTGGATATGAGAGAACCTGACACCCCTGAGCTTTTATTTTACATCTGAGGATTCACACTGTGGAGACCACATAAAGGCAGCAAAGCCTTTTATCTTTTCTTAACCGTAATTAGTATCGGTAATGCACATATTATGCATGATATGCAAGGGGGACTCCAAAAAAGAGAATTATCTTCTGGAGGGCGGAGTGCCCTGTAGTACAGGCCTCCCCTCACTAGGTGAGTGTTCATGGACCCCATCTGGATCAGTGCACCAGCTGGCGTTGTTGTGAGAGGCTGTGTTCAGCTGCAGTGAATTTTTTAAATACTCTGTTGACACGTTTGCTCATTTCAAGATGGGTGATTTACAAGCGCACCTGCCCACGCTGCGCTGAGTGTTCAGCCACGTTAGACCAAACACAGAATGACCCCTGTGCCCTACCTTCCCCGTTCACCGGGTCTCTCTGCAAGTGGCTTTTCTGTTGCTGTTTCCATGGATAAAGAAAGTCCTCAAAGGGAAATGTTTTACAGATGTAGAAGAGGTGAAACAAATAATGACAGAAGCACTAAAAGACATCAAAATTGATGAGTTAGAAACTGTTTTAGGCAGTGGAAAAAGCATCTTGATAAGTGTATTGCACTAAATGGAGAGTAGTTTGAAGGTGACTGAAATTTCAACATGTAAGAATAAATGCATAGTTTTTCATAAATAAATTACTTTTTTGTGTCCCCTCTTGTATTATTAATGTAGTGAAAGTGGGAAGGTGTTAGATAATATTCTTTCATATATTATTGATGTCAAATGGTGAACACTGGCAAAAACAAAAACAAAACCTTAGAAATACAACAAAGGTATTGTGAAGCCACGGCTTCTTCAAAATCATTGTTTTCATAGGACCCCGATCCTGGAATCTAAATAAATATATAAATAAAAAGACTTCCGTAACACCAAACTCATGCATACAACATAATCCTTGCTTTGCAATAAGTGTGACAAAGGCTAGAATGTCTCATTTCTAATCATCTCTAATCACAGATTTTAGAACCAAAAGATGGGGGAAAATTAGGGAACTTCATGTATTCAGTGGAGGCCTTTATTTTACAAACACGGAGACAGAGGCCTGGAGAGGTTTGGTGATAGACCCAAGCCATGTATCCTGGGTAGTCGAGAGCCGAGCTGAATTCCCATGGGCTTTTTTTTTTGCCAAATAATACCCTCTGAGCTCCAGGTGGACTGTAGAGGACTAACACTGGGACCACAGCAGTGAGAAGGATCCTTCCGAATGGGGGAGTCGGCAGGCTGATGACGGGGAGGAAGAGACCGCTCTGCTGTCTAGTGCCAGGTACTGACTGGGGACTGTCATGAGGCCACACACACGAGCGCCATGAATCCTTGCCGCAGGCCTGAGGGTGGGGTATGGGCACGCGTGCCAGGGCTTGCCACCTGCGCTCTTTCCTCCTGAGGCAACTGGGGATCCACTGGATAAGAATGGAAGTCCTTGCAACTGAGTTTAAACCTCAGGATATCTCACCTTGACTGGTGTGGCTCGGTGGGTTGGGCATCGTCCCTCAAACCAAAAGGTTGTAGGTTCAATTCCCAGTCCAGGCACATGCCTGGGTTGGGGGTTTGGCCCCCGGTTCGCAACGTTCAACAAGCAACCAGTTGACATTTCTCTCTCACATCGATGTTTCTCTCCA
Source organism: Pteronotus mesoamericanus (assembly GCF_021234165.1). Taxonomy (NCBI): domain Eukaryota; kingdom Metazoa; phylum Chordata; class Mammalia; order Chiroptera; family Mormoopidae; genus Pteronotus; species Pteronotus mesoamericanus. The sequence continues at coordinate 3,967,680 of NW_026555090.1, forward strand.
TCTCTTTCTCCCTCCTTTCCCTTCTCTCTAAAAATAAATAAATAAAATCTTAAAAAAAAACCCCAAACACCTCAGAGTATCTCAGAACTGTACAAGGAAGTCTGTGCCACCGGTCATGAGAGCATACCAACTGGCGTGAGGGCTTCTCTAGGAAAGATTTTGCCTAATTTGATCTTTTTGTGAGTAAATGAATAACCACATTTTATTTAAGTACTTTACACTCACAACACTTTTATTCTCTGAGATCAGTCCTGTCAACCAGGGCCATTTTGGCCCCCCAGGGGACAATTGCCAGAGTCGGGAGACTTTTTCAGTTGTCACAGTTTGGGGAGATGGTGCCACTGGCATCTAGAGGATAGAGGCAAGGGATACTGCTAAACATCCTACAATGCACAGGACAGCCCCCGTACCAAAGAATTGTCCCGCCCAAAATGGCAGTGGTGCTGAGGTTGAGAAACCCTTCCAATGGCTACTTACCATGGCAGCATGTGACCACGAGGGGGCAGTCTTGCCTGCTGCTGGGATGTTAAAATCAAAGGCATTCGCCAGGAGCCCAGTTGATTGCAATACTCACTCTCACACACACACCCACATACACACACTCATTTTAAATTACAAAAGTGAACTATTTTTTGTAACACACTCAAATAAAACAGAAGTGCATTAAATAAAGAACAGAGTTTCTTTGTTCCCTCTTCAAATCTTACCCTTTATAATTAGGCTTGATAGGGATTGTCCAGATTCTTTCCTTATTTCTATGTGCATGGGCACATATGTATGTGTATGTATGTACATACACACATATGACTAGTAAACAATTTCTTGTTTTGCAACTCAGTTTGAAATCTCAACATTATACAGTAGACATCTTTACAAGCAACTAAGAGCTACCTAATCTTTGAAATTGATGACTAGTGTTCTCGTGTGTGGATATACTACCATTTAATTACAGATATTCTTTCTGATGGCCCTTTCTTTTCTTTCCTTTCTTTTCCTTTCTTTTTCTTATTCAGATACAAGCAGTTCTGTCTGTGGTCATGTTTCATTTCTCCAGGTTAGATTCCTGGAGCCGAGGGAGCTGGGGCGAAGTGCACGTGCAGTCAGACCCTCAACGAGTTGGCGGAGGCCATTTGTGCTCCGTGTAGGAGAGCATCTGCTCCCCACACTCCGGCCTGCTCTCCTGTCATATTTTAAATTTACATTTCACTACACTTCATTCTTAATGAGGTAGAATAGCTTTTCATATGTCCATCTATATTTTCATGTGTTTTTTACTCCATGATTTTCCTGCTCATTTCGTTTCCCCATTTCCACTTAGGATTGTTTTCTATTCATCAGTTTTAGCTAGCTCTTTATGCATTTTGCTTAAGTGCTTTCTAAAGTTTGCAATAGAGTAAGGATTGAGTTAGGGATAAAACAATATTTTCTCAAATAGCTCGTCAATGGAACTAAGCATCCATTAAATAATTTCTTTCTCATTGTAATGAAGTGCATATGTACATGGTTCTATTTTTGGGTTCCGGGCTATCAGATTTCTTGTGTCAGATTCCCAGTGTTTTAGTCATTGTAGCTTTATAATTGGTGAAGGATCATGGAAAGAATGTTAGGCGACTATTATGGTGTACAAAGCCTAGTGGTGGGAGAGAACATGCCGAGGGACTGAAAGAAGGGAGAGGCTAAAGGAGGAAGGAGGGCAGGGGGAGCAGGGGGACAGCGTCGGATGCAGCAGGGGCTCAGATCTCACGAGACTCTGCAGGCTATTTTAAAATTTGACTCTTTTCCCTTAGAGCTGTGGAGCCATGGAAGGATTTAAACTGGAGGGTTACGATGATCAGATTTATGGTTTACAGAGCTTTCTCTGGGCTTCTGTGTGCAGCCATGGCGTAACTGGTACCAGGCTAGCCCTCCTACCATCAACTTCCATAAAACTTGATGAAACATATGAGGTCGCCATATTCAGACAATGAAGGACAGGTAGCACAGAACAACTGATCTCTGACTGAAGGGAAAACTCATGAGGTGAGTCCCACGCCCACCCAGCTTTGTGTCTAGGAATAACTTCCCACCCTTAACTCAGGGAGCTGACGTCTAGTGGAGCATAGTGGTCCCACTAAACTGAGCAGAGCAGCTGAAAGCAGCTAGAAACTGTACAAAGAGGTGAAGAGAGGAGAGAGTTGTATAAAGAGAGGGCATTAGAAGAACATGTACAGGCCCCCGCACATCTAAGGCTGAGAGAGAAGAGCTGAACGTGAGCTGGGAGGGATCATCCAAGGTTTATAAGACAGCAGGTGCTATGGGGCTGAGAGTGGAACAGAGACACCGGAAGTCAAGTAATGCTCAAGGGAGAGGATCCTGGACATCGGAGTTCGGGCCCTGATGGAGCAGAGTAGAAGTTGTCACCTAATCAACACCCTGGCAGCCAACTGTTCCAGCTGAAAGGCCTTAGGAGTAAGAGCCACTCCCAGAGTAAGGCCTTCCCGGACTCCCCCATCAGAGGTTCCAACCAGACCCTGACAAGGTCTGCATGGGAGGCGGCATTCAGGGCCTGGCTTCTGCCTGGTTGAACGGGCTTGGGGAACACATAGCTTGTCCTTAGATCTACATTAACAAAGCATAAATCCAAACCTGCACAAGTTCAGGGTGATCAGCCAGTAACTACACCCCCTCCTAAAATAGAAACAGTACTCTTCAAGGAAGAAAACAGAATTCCAAATGTCTACAATGAACTGTTCATAAGACCTAGTGTTTAGCTTTACAAATCACTAAACAAAGAAACAGAAAATTGTGATTCCTAACCAAGAAAAAAAAGCAATAGAAAACCAATCCTGAGATTGTCCCGAAGTTGAGCTTAGGAGACAAAGACTTTAAAGCAGTTATCAGAATATGTTCATACAATTAAAGAAGAATATGCTTAAAAATGAAAGGACAATATGACCTTAATGAGAGAGCATGTGGAGAACCTTTGCTGACAAAGAAAAACTATGAAAAGAATGAAATAAAAACTCTGGAATGGGAAAGCAAAATTACTGAAATAAAAAGTGTACTGAGAGGGTGTAGGAGCAGATTGGCTATGATGAATAACCAATAACCGTAAAGACAGATCGATCTGAGAAACAGAGAAAAGACGTTAGGGAAAATTGAACAGGGCTCAGAGACATGGGGGTCAACATCAAAGAGTCTGTATATATTCCTTTGAAGTCCCAGGAGGAGAAGAAACTGAAATTGGGGCAGAAAAAAATATTTAAGGAAATAACAACTGAAAATTCTCCAAATCTGATTAAAAAAAACAACCCCTGTTCACCGATCTAAGAAGTTCAGTAAATCCCAGGGATTCCTGTCTATCATCTATTTGTCTGTCTATAAATATTTTTCTAATCTCTGTCTTCTGTCTGTCTATAGAACTATACCCAGCCAATTACATAATAATTCAACCCCTGAAAACTAAAAATTAAGAAAAACATGTCATAATATCCAGGGAAGAAAAGATATATCCAGGGGACAAGGAAAAGAGTGATTCACTCACTTCTCACAGAGACTATGGAGGCCGGAAGGAAAAGGGAAAATACCTTTAAGGTCCTGAAACAGCAGCCATCACCCTAGAATTCCATATACATCAAAATATCCTTTGAAATAGGACAAAGATACATTCAGATAAGTGAAAGCTGAGAGAATTTGTTGCTAAACAAACTGCACAACAAAAAGTAATAAAAGACGCCCTTCAGGCGGAAGGGCAGTGACACCAAGGGGACACTCAGAACTGCAGGAGGAAAGGAAGGGCACCAGAAACCAGTAAAGCTGTGTGCGCATCTAAAAGACTCTGTTTTGTTTTTTAAAAGACTGTTTAAAGCACTAAGGTAACAATGAGAGGGGGTTTTAACAAAGGTAGAGGTAAAAGATGTAACAGTAAGGCTAAATATAATTGTACAGCAGCGAGGCTGTTATATTTGTGAAATGTGACAAATCAGCTGTGCAATGTGTAGTGTGTGACATGAAGTAGGAAGCGGGGAACATCATGTGGAGCATCAAGCACCAAGAGGAAAGAAGTGCAATACTGAGTCTAAATAGACCCTGATATATCAAGGACACATAGTATTAATGCTAGAGTAACCACTACAAGTACGATAACAAGAGACTAACCTAAAAAGCCAACAGACTAGTAAAGTTAACCACTAAAAATAATTGAATGAACTCCCTGGAGGCAGAGGAGTAGACATGAAGAAAGAGTAGAAAGGACAAGGAAAGCGAAGAGCAAGGTAGAGTTAAACTCAACCACATCGATAATTCCTCTCAGTGTAAATGGATTACCATCTCCCTTAAAAGCTAGAGCATTCCACAGCCACTGCTGGAAGAGCTGTTGGGCCACATGCAAAACAACAGCAATAAAAACAAAACAATAACAAACCCTAGACAGAGTCCTTAAACATTACACAAACATACTCAAATGGATCATAGACTTAAATGTAAATGTAAAACTATAAAACTTTGAGGATAAAACATAAGGAGAAAATCTACGTGACCTTGCCTTGGGTTTGGTGGTGGTTTTACGTACAATGTCAATAGAAAAACCTATAAAGGAAAAAAATTGGAAGTTGCGCTTTATTCAAATTTAAAACTTTTGGTATCTCTAAGACACTGTTAGGACAATGAAGACAGAAGACACAGACTGAGAGAACAAATTTGCAAGTCATGTATCTGATAAAGAACTTTTCTTCAAAATAGTAGATCAAAAGACTCTTAAAAATCAACATTAAGAAAACAAACAATGCAATTTAGAAATGGGCAAAAATCTGATAACTTCATCAAAAAGATGGACAAATGGCATAGAAGCCTATGAAAAGGTGCTCAACACCACCTTTCATTTGAGAAGTGCAAATGAAAACAACAATGAGGTCTCATTCCATATCTGTGAGAAACGCTAAAATCCAAAAAACTGACAGCACCACTTGCTGACGAGGATGTGACGGAGCAGGAGCCTTTGTCCATTCCTGCTGGAAATGCAAACTGACATAGCTCAGAAAAGACACAGAGTGTCCTAGTGTCACCATGAAAACAGTGTTGACCTCACACACCCCTGAAAGAGTCTCAGTGAGCCCCAGGGGTCCGGAACATGCTTTTAGAACCACTGGGACAGGAGCAGATACCCAGAACTTTGGGAGGATGAAGGCAAGCCCTTATAAAGTCTTTATGCTTGTTACAGTTACCTCGTTAATAAAATCTAATTTTATCACTGGCTGGTGTGGCTCAGTGGATTGAGTGCCGGCCTGCAAACCAAAGGTTCACCAGTTCAATTCCCAGTCAGGACAAAAGTCTATGTTGCAGGCAAGGACCCCAGCAGGGGGCGCGTGAGAGGCAACCACACAGTGATCTTTCTCTCCCTCTCCTTCTCCTTCCCTTCTCCTCTTTGTGAAAATAAATGAAAATCCTTTTTAAAATAAAAATTCAAAATATAAACTGTTTTTGCTTTCTTTCCTCCACTGCTACACCAAGCAAAGGCAGAGACCATTACACTGGATTAAAAGCTAGATTCACTTACATGATACTTGTAAGAGAAGCTTTTCATACATTAAGACCCAGGCAGGATGGTAAAAGAAGGGGGGGAACCCCAAATAGCTTCAAACTAGGAACAATCCAACTGCACACCAACAGGTAAATGTATAAAAATATGGTGTAGTCAGAAAATGAAATTCTGCTAGGCATAAAAATGAACAAACTACTGGCAAATGTAACATGGGTGAATCTCATTGTTTTGCTGAATAAAAAATGACTGAGATACAGAGGACTACCTGCTGTATATTTTCATTTATATGAAATTGTAGAACAAGCAAAACTAATGTATAGTGATAAAAAAGTAGATCTGCAGGTGCCTGGGACCAGGGGGAACAGAGATTGACTGTGGAAGGACTTCGGGGAACTTTCTCAGGGGCTGGAGATTCTGTATCTTGATGGCGAAGTGGTTTCATGAATGTATACATTTGTGAGAATTCATGGACCCGTGCACTTGAAATGTGTAAATTTTATTGCGTGTACATTGCACCTCAACGAGGACGAGACTTGAGGAAGCCTCCGGGCACGGCTTGGAGGGTGGATTAGAGGGAGCAACACGGCGCCGGAGCTCGGTTCGGAGGCGGCGCCCTGGTTCCGCCGGCAGCAGCGGCGGTGCCCGCGTGGAAGGTAAAGGCTCCAGAGACGCTGGGAACGTCCATGCGGATGGGATGCCCGCGGGGGCGGGGCTGGGGGAGGGCAGGGCTGCTCCCTGCGTTTGCGCCGTAGGCACCGGCTGGGCGCCCGCGGCAGCCTGGGAGAAAGAGCCAAGGAGCGGGCCAGGTTTGCTGCGGTGGGACCTGCCAAGGCCCTGAAAGTTCAATCTTGGATGCCTGCAATGCCAGGTGCCTGTGAGAAAGTCAAGTTTTTATGTTTAGAAAATTATTAGATATAAAAATCTGAAACCTCGTGGCAGACATTACTTTGTGCCGATGGTAACTGAATTTTAGGAATGGAGGGACTCATCGCGGGAGAGAGTCAGTGGGGAAGAGGAGGCGGTCTGGGGTGCAGCTCCAGAGCGGGTCTCACCTGGCGCCAGGTGGGGGGAGAGGGGCAAGAAGCCAGACAGGGCGGGAATGGCCGCAAGGGCGGGCGACCGGGGGACTGTGCTTCCACTTGATGCCGTTCATTCAGTGTCTGGTTTTCCAATACGACTCTCTTGTGTTAAAATTTAGGGTCTTACCACAACCCTGAGAGTTAGACAAGGCGAGCGCCGCTCTAATGTTGTAGGCGAAGAGGCCTGGGGCTGCGAAGGCAAAGGGCATCCCTGAGGGGCTGGTCGGGGGCTGAGCCCCCCGAAACCCACGAGCTCTGACGAGTGATCCTGCGGCTCTGCAGGCGCAGACGGTCTCGGAGCGGCCGTGGGGCGCGTGTCAGCGGGTTTCTTTTTAAAGTTGTGGGATACGTGAATTATGAGCTCTCATTCCGAAAATGGAAAATATGGGAAAGCACACAAACGTAACTACCCGGGCTGCTTTCCTGCAGGTCTCTTCTGCCGTGTACATGTTTGTATAGTTTTAAAGCTATTCTTTTGGATGTAACTGGCCTCCTCGTGTACAATCCAATTTATAGCTTTTCTTTAGAACCTGAATATTTTGTGACTTTCCTTGTTTTGAATAAGTTTTTTTGCAGAACCTTAAGAAATGCAAATAGAACAACAGGCCAGAAGCAAACAAGTCATGTGAGGCAGACGACTTACAACACTCCCTAATTGCTTATGTTTTTGTACTTCTTTCTTTTAAAGAATTGTTTAAAGGTTTTTATTTATTTATTTTCAGAGGGGAAGGGAAGGAGAAAGAGAGGGAGAAGAAACGTTAACATAAGAGAGAAACATTGACTGGTTGTTTCTGGTATTTACTGGGACTGGGGATTTAGCCTGCAACCCAGGCACGCGCCCTGCCTGACTGGGAGTCAGTCCCGCCCCCGGCTTTGCGGGACGACACCCAGCCCACTGAGCCACACCGGTCAGTGCTGTACTTCGTTCTTACAGAAGCCAACACATGCATTTGCTTTCTGGATTGAACGGTGGTTCGGGAACTAAAGTCTCCTTGACCCAGACGTGTGGTCCCCACTGGTTTCTGGTAGCCCTGCAGGGCGTGTGCTGTGTCCCAGCCTGACAGGACACGACCCAGGCCTGTGGGTCCACTTCACAGGTGTGTGTCGACTCTACGGGGACAGAATGAACATGCTCTTTCCCGGGTCCCCAAGATGAAGCCACACAATTCAAAGATGAAGCTATGAAAGCCTCTACTCTAAACTGAGGGAAACAAAACCAAGAGGTTCATATGGCATCAGGATAGGGACCAGGCGCGGTGCATTTTCAAACCTGGCTCAGGTCCAGAAGCCACGTGCACCGGTCCAGCGGGGCAGGGGAGCCCACGCTCTGGATCCGGGGTCACTCAGCGCGCGTCCCCAGTGCTCCTTTCCTTGGAGGCCCCCTGCCAGCTCTGAGAGGCTGGAGCTGAGAGGTCGTGTCCGGGAGGCGGCGAGCCGAGCCGGTCTCTGCAGAAGCGGAGGTGTGCGGTCAGGAGTCAGCGCAGGTCCTCTTCTCCCTCTGCTTGCGTTTCCTCAGGTCGAATGTTTCCCACCTGTGTCTTCACTCACAGTCTCTACTTATCCCGACTTCTCATCACGGTTGCTCTCCTCCAGTTCTCACATACACTATCCCTGTCTCCTGTGCATTATAACCTCCCCAACCAGTTGTGGCTAAACCTGATGCAGAACCTAGTTTTCCATCTTCCCCCAAGTCTCGACTCACCAAAGCCAAACCAACCGCAGGCTTGTGCTCCTGTGGGCTTCACCTCCCTCCCTGTCTGCCACATGGAGAGAGAGGATGGGATCACCGGTGCCACCCCTTCAACCTTACAACTGATGTAGCATCCTAACAGTGCGTGAAACCCACCTGGACCCTCTCTGAAACACACCTGCTACCACAGATGGATACATTCTTGCTTTCACAGATGATTAGAACTGGGTGTTCAGCTTCATTCTTAAACCCCATTTGAGCAGCTGTGTTGCTTTTGTTGGCCTGTATTCACCATGGGGGAACCCACTAGGTGTGGTTTTAGTCCAACGCTGCGCCCCTCTTTGTGGGCACAGGGGTGTGTACAAGTAGTAATGCACCCTGACCTGGTCATAGTGCTCTGTTGCACCAGACTGGGCGACAGACCCAGCAGCAGCGGGGAAGCGGAGGAAGCTGCGTGGATCGAATCCTTCTATGACAGTCGCATGTGGAGACTGGGAGGGAGGCGCTCCCTTCCCTCCTGGACCTCCAGCTGGAGGGCGAGCCTGGGGTGCCTGTTCGGCATCTTCCCTGCCCCATAGAGAGCGTGCATCCCTTACACTCTCCGACTGGAACTGTTAAGGACACCCATGATCTTATATGACCTGAAGCCTGAAAGCAGGCAGTTTCCAACAGCTCAACGACATCACAAGGCTCTTTCCGTTTTCTGTCCCGTCTGCCTCAGCGTACCGCCTGGGCCTCGCGTTGGGCCTCCTGGCTGCAAGGTGGCTGCCGCAGCCTGAAGAGCAGGGTGTCGGCCACGTCGGGTGGAACTCCCGAACAGTCACAACTGGAGGTGGGACGGCCGTGGGCCTCTGTGCAGACAGGGCTGTGACAGCTGCTGCTGCTGAATCTGTGGCCTCCGTGCACCTCACACGAAGCATGTGAAGGAGGTAGATGAACGAATGGACCTGCCCTGGGTGGGGAGGAGACAGACGCAGGGAAATATTTGCCCAGTCACCTACTGGGCCAGGCCTGACTCTGGACAGATGAATGGAGACATTCTTCACAGTAGGGCACTTTCACGTTTGGGGAAGACTTCAAAGGAGGTAAACGTGCTTCAAGGGAAAAAGGAAACTCCAGTTCATTGTCACCGACAGCCAAGTCAAGAGAAACTTCCACAAGTCGGTGACTGACCACCTGCCTCCCCACAGAGATGAAAGGTGTCCAGGAACAGCCCTGCCCCTCCTTAGGATCAGCAAGAAGGCCGCCGTGTGGTTCACATGGGCTCTCCTGGCTTTGGGGTCATGAATGTGCATTTAATCCCTGACTCTGTTATGTATCAAGTATGTGGCTTAGAGCAAGTTACCCAATCTCGTTAACTGATGATTTTCTCATCGGTGAAACCCGATATCACAGAGATACCAGGTGTGCACCGCTTAGCACAGTCCCTGGCACAGAGTGAGCAGGCAGGCAGCTGTGGGGTGGCGGCGGCAGCTGTGGCTATGGCAGGTTTCAGACAGTTCTGCTCCGCAGCTCACAGCTTCGTGTTAGTCATGCTCAGCGACCGGAGGCCAAGCTGAAGTGTTGTGAGGACCCAGCCATGGGAAGGCTGAAATTTGAGGACCGCAAACTGAAGCATTCCAAACAGAATATATGCAATATATATAGTAGAAGAGACAGAGGTGAATATGAACTAAGGCATTCAAACAAACCCCAACAAGGTCACATTAAGGAATCTAGGACTTGTGAAAACTGGGCAGGAATCAGCACAAATAAAGACTTGGTTTCGAGGCGACCATAGCTGAGATCTCCACTGGCTTTGGGACTGGTCCCCCCAAACTCATGTCCCAACGTAGTTCATTTAAACAAATATTTATTAGGCACTTACTGTATGCCTTACATAACTTACCAAATTCCATATCATTGGAATAGAAGATAAGTGCTGGGTGGGGGGTGGGGGAATCAATTATTATGGAAGGACTTAGGAAGAAGAGAGAGCAGTACTTGGACTGCCCTTGAGGGCCGATGTTTGGAAGGAAGAGAAGTGAGAAGCTGAGGCAGAAATGGTTCCTTAGCTCGAGCTTCAAATGTAGGATAAAAAGTTTCTTCAGGAGTCAGAGAAGAGGCTGGAGGAGAAAGGGCTGGGGCGAGACAGAAGGGCCAGGTCAGGAGTTGGGGGACGTGGCCTCCCAACCACTTGGAGTGCGGGCGGTGTCCTGTTTAGCCACCATTTGCGTTCTGCTAAATCCTCAGGTCGTAATGACCCCTGATGACAGCGTCCCGTTGAGAGGGCGCGCACTCCATAACTGAATATTCTGAGCGGTCCTGGGCGGTGAGTGCTATTGTGATCTCTACCTGCAGAAACTCAGGAGAGGGAAGGGGCTTGTTCGGGGTCACCCCTGGGAGTTTGAATCCGCATGGTCTGATCCCAGAGCATGCACCGCATGGGCCAGAAATTGCCAGCTTCCTCACTGCGAAGAGGGCACAGGGATGCAGGCGTGGAGTGGACATGAGAGGCAGGCAGCCTGAAGCCACCATTTTTTCCAACAGCGGTACTAGGACATAAGGATGGGTAAGAGGGTAAAGCACTTTGAAAGCCAGGTGGGACAAGAGGTAGAGCAGTTGAGAGTGTCCGATCAGAGGATGTTCGGGGATTGTGACAGGCAGAGATTATGCCTGTAAGTGAAAGGAGCTTCTGTGCACTGAGGGAAACCTCTTGAGATAAATCCAATGGTGTTTATAAAGAGCTTTGTGATCCAGGTTTCTTGGAAATGCTCATTCCTTCCTGAAATAAAGGCAATGGTAGCCCAAGGTACAGGTTGACCTAAAGTTCTTGCGGCAAAAGGATCCAGGCCAAAGTCAGGTATGGACTTTCAGAAGAATTGCTTTGTCAGTTAGCTTGTTTCAGGTTACTTGCAAGGCAACCCAAACACTTTTGAACCATAGCGGAATGTATGGGGAATGGATGAGTTGATTCTGCAGCTCAGTGATGCTGCGGGGAACCAGGCACTCAGCATCTCTACCTCACTGTCCACTGGGAGGGCATCGTCCTGAGGCTGGGGCCTTCCTGTCTTAGGACGGTGGCCGGCGATAATGCTTCTTTGCCCTTCTCTGGAGGGGAAGGGGCTAGTTTCCCAAATCTCTCTGTCAAGAGCCAGGAAAACCCCAGCAGATTTCTTCTTGGAGATTATTGGCCTAAATTTCCAGAGACTCCTCAGCCTGGAGCAGTCACCACTGGCCAATGGGCTGGAGTGACCACGTGTGGCATCGGTGCGCAGAGCCCGCCTCTGGAGCCAGGATGAACGGATGCTGTGGACTCGTGTTTCCCAACCTGTGGAAGAAAAATGTAGAAAGCTACATTCTGCCATTAGGCGATTGAGAGTGAAGCTTGAATGTGGAATTCAGGAAAGTCTGGGCGTCTCCAGGGAACTACTCAGGGGCCATTCCCCTGGGAGTCTCACTCCTGAGAAACTGAGGGGCCCCCTAGCAAAATGCTTGTCCTGAGGGAAGGACTTGAATGACTGTGGTGAGCTGGCTGCGTGTCACGAGGTCGGGGCCGTGGGAGACGGTGGCCCTAAGGAGGGCAGGATGTGTCGCTAGGACCTGCCCGGGAGCCGCCCCTGTGTGCAACCACAGAGCTTTAGGGAGACAAAGGGCCCCCATTCAAAAGAGAATGAGCAGTGGAAGGAAAATTGGAGGGGCACGGTGTACCAAACACCCTTACTTTGGGCCTTTTCTGACAGAACACGTGATGCTTCATGCCCGACAACTCGGGCCCCTTCTGGACTCCAGAGCGTCAGCGGTTCAGTGGTCAGAGAGGAAGGTGCCTGGGGCAAGCAGCGGCGGCCCCAGGGACCCCAAGAAACATGGAGACAAGGGGTTGTGCAGCTCTGGGACCCTGGCCTCAGTCTGTCAGGGAAGGGGCCAGGAAACACGAACAGTGACTGTAATTGTGACCCTGCTTATAGTCACAAGTTTCCGTCACCTGGGGATATTAGGGCTTCACACATTTCAGAGAGAGGTGGGTGATGCTCGACCTGCCCCTCACTTCACAGCTTGAGAGAACTTGTTGGGAGGATCTTTCAGGTCGTCAAATTCCAGTGTGTTTGTGAACATACTGTTACAGGCATTCAAATTCTGTTGCATTTTCTCACGGACCATGCTGTGAGTTAATTGGCACAGATACTGCATTTCCATTTGATGGATGAGGCAACTGAGGCTCAGAGAGGATAAGACGCTAATAAAGGTCAAAGTGCTGGTAGGTTCCGGGATCACGACACCAGCATTTGATGGTTCTAACTCCAGATTCTCTTTCTGATGATATCTGTGGTCCTCCCTTAACAAAACACTCAAGCATCCTGTGTAATAAGCCTTCCTCTTAACCTATTCTTGGCAGGACAGCAATTCTTTCCCTCTCATGGAGGTAAAAACCCCTCTTCTTCTTTTCTGCACGCTTGTGTTTTGTTTAGTTCCCGAGCCTCTGCACCATCCTCCGGAGGAGGGCTGCCCCTTCAACCCAGCAAATCCACACGCAGATGCTGCGCTCCCTCCATCCAGCTGGGCGTGCAGAAAGAAAGGGCGTTCTTCAGTCCTCTGGTTTTCAACCATGTGCTAGTTTGAAATCGAAACTATTTGAGCAAAAAGGTGGCCCAGAGGACATGGAATGAAGACAGGAGCTTCAGTGGCTCCTGAGACATAAGTGTCTTCCCGCTGGGAGGGCACTTTGGGGAGACAGAGTCTAGTGCTCGTAGAGAAAATGACCCAGTGTTCCCTGGCCCTGGCCACACACAGTCCCCTGGAGGGAGGAGCAGGTTTTGGACTCAGGATGAAGAGTGCTTTTTCTCCCTGTGTTCAGGGACCTAGGTTAGTAGTCCTTACTTATTATTTTTAAAGAAATAATAATAAGTAAATAAACAAGAGGAACTGATTCCAAGATTGCTGAAGGAGAGTTTCACAATGCAGTGTAGTCATTCACACTGTAGAAACCGTGGACTCCTCCCGGGTGGTTAGCATCCTGTGCTCTGAGTCAGCCTCCTGGCTTCCGATCCGAGGCGGTTCAGAACCCAGCATCTTTAGACAGTTATTTAACCCAGATAAGCCTCCGTTTCCTCATCTTCTAAACAGGAATAGGAACTGCACCTCTCTCTTTGGGTAGTTGTGAAGATTCACCCATATGGTATGTGTAAAGTCTTCGCATGGATATTGACATTAGTATTCTCGACACTGTACACATTTGCGTTTCATCAAACTTGATGTGCAGAGATGCGTCAGCCAGCTCAGGGCTGTACATTTTCTGCATTGCTTTGAATTTCATATTGGTGCTGTCCATGCCGGCTTGTGGTCCTCTTTTACCACCCTCGGCTTGAGCTGATGAAGGAAGGCCCTGGAGCCTGTGTCCGCCTCACCTTCTGGCAGAGGCCCCATTTCCCATCTTCCCTTGGGAGAACCCTTCCCTGCATGTACAGTGCGCGGCTGTGCTTCCCCAGGCACCACGCACAGGCGCTCCCTGCAGCCCAGAGGCCCGTGTTTGCTCCCCATGTCTCTTGATAAGTCTTCGTCCACCTTGGAGCTGCCCTGCGTGTTTCCTGGGAGTTGTTGGGTCGTGGTTATTTCCAGGCCACACGTTCATCAGAGCCATTTCGTTCAGCAGTTCACACGTGCACACACTCAGAGACTGTGGGCAGGCTGGGGCCTATTTCCTGCTGCTAACCATCACCTTGTTTACCGCGGTGGCCTGTGCAACCTGCCCCCCTGTCACGCTGCTCCTCTGTGCCATGTGCTCGTAGAGTCAGTGTGCTTGGTGTCCCATACCTGTCACCATCCTTACTCCATCTTCTTCTTCTTTTTCTTCTTTTTTTTGCTGTCAAATGTTAATACTCACTGGGTTTCAGTTCCCTTATTTGTAAATGTTAGGAGGGAGGAGGGTGGAGGGGGATCCTTTTCTCTGGTTCCTCCAACTCTGAAGGTGTATACCTCCTAGTAAATCTACAAGGTCCCTCCCCTGGCCCTGTAACCTACCTGCCCACCTGGCTACTCCCTGGCCCTTCACCCGTGGGCTGCTGAGTTGCTGCTGCTCTCGGCATGATGGTGGTGACCACACCCTGGCTGGCTGCTGGCCTAGGTTTGCCAAAGGTAATTTTATCAAGGTGAATAGGTTTTATGGAATGTGTGGTATCCCAGCAAAGAGCTGTGCTCATTTTGACGGGGGGCTGGGCTGCTGTCTGGCTTCCAGACAAGTGGCAGTACCAGAGCAGCAGCTGGCTTGGGGCTTCTGGGGTCAGCCGAACGGGGAGTCCATCTTCTGTCTCCAGGGCCAGAGATAATGTTTGTTACATATTTTAAAAGATTTACTTCATTTGTTATGAGTCAGTTATTTTGCCATTTGGGGCCTAACTCATAAAAATAACTGGAGTTTGATCTGCATAATGACTTTGGGTTTTATTATATTACAGTTGTTAGGGTTGTTATGGAGGTTGACATGGAGATTCAACAGAGCACAGACCACTGAATGTGGGAACTGTGTGCCACACACAAACGTCACGCCCTCGGGTCTGGAATTCATTCAGAACCGTTGGAGAGTGTGGTCACAAATCTGTGCTCTCTGTTTCCAGGGCACTGAAGGCTCGCCCGCCCCTCCTGTAGGTCCCCGGGCAGTCCAGCGGCCAATGCTGGCCCCTCAAGCCTGCGTGGTTAGAGAAAAGGGGTGATCAAGGGTGCGCCGCGGCCACGCCTCCCTGGCAACAGAAGGGCCGGGAACAGCTCCGGACTAGGAACAGCTCGATGGCTCTGGAGGAAATGACGCAGCACACTTTCCTAGCTGGAGGGTGTTGATAGCTAAAGGAACAGTTGAAGCTGCTTCTGGCCGGTATTCTCTCCAGCCACCAGCAGAAGTCCTTCAGGCACTGTGGGAGGTTCGGGGCAGCGGGGCCCCATCAGAGCTCGCCATCTCATCTCCTGGCCAACATGTGTGTCCCCAGTCTTTATGAAGAGACGGCAAGTGCGATGTCCAAGGAAGACCCCACCTTCCTGTGGAGGCCAGTCACTGCCCCACAAGGAGCTAGGTGTGGGGTAGGTGCGTCCTGCGTGTTCTCAGACTAGGAGCGATGAGCCTGTGAGTCTGTAACTGCTGCTCTCCTCTGCACCGGTTCATTCGCTTGTTTTGTTATCGATAATTAATGACCACAAAACTCTGCAAGAAAAACAGGGCTGGGTCCAATTTGCTGAGAGCAGCTCCAATCCTGAAAATCCACTGGAACCATGCCCCCAGGTGAACCCAGGGAGGGCTGGGCTGGTTTCTGGAAGAGCAATGCAACTTCCAGCTCTGTGGTTCTCAGCCTGTGGACCTTACCAGGAAACCTGCACAGTGAATTTGGAGGAGTAAGAAGTAACCCTCTCAGACACCTCCACCCCTGACAATTATCCCCATAGTTTCATAAAAGCTTAGACTTTTAATCCCAGAAGAGAGGAAAGGACACAGCCTCAATAAAGTATGATTCCTTAAAATTGATCAAATTCAGCTTTCTGACTTGTTTATTACATTATTCTTATTTTTTTGCAGTCAGATGGCCTGATTTTTCTGGGTTTCCACAGGCCAGCGGGTGAACGTTACATATCTTTGTGAACCACAGCACTGCATGGTTCAGCAGAGACACAAGAGAAAAAAGAAATCCAGTGAGAATTTTGAAGAGACAAACTGAAAGCTATTTGCTCAGAAAAAAAGTTTAAAGAGCATCTTTAGCCAGAAACATCCAAATAGATATTTGGGTTAAGAAAGCTTTTCTTGGCTTCTTCCAGATTCCTCAAGGTGATGGCCTTACTTACACTCACAAACTGGGATGAGATCCCTTGGCATTCATTGTTTATGTACCCCTGAGTAACTTTGTTAGTTTGTGGGATTATTTGTCACAGGGTCAACTGGATGAAAGATTAACGGTTAGCTGCCTACTTACCAATGACCTACCACATGGCTTGGTAGAATTTGAGTTCTCAAAATTCTGGGTGGAAAAATCTCCTTCAATTTTGGAAAGAAAGATCGAACCACAACTTGACCCTAATATTCGTGGTGGCAAGTTTGATTGAGGAAAGGATATCTGGGTGAAATTACATTTGTTTTGTAAAGAAGCGAGAGACACTCCATGTTGTATAAGGCTGAGCATTGAGGGGTGGTTATGATGGAGTCAGCAATGCCTGATTAACACCACCTAAGCCTTCACTCTGGCAGGACCATTCTTTGCCTGAGTTGATCTCGGTGAGACCGAGTAGCACATATTACAATAGAATATCCCATGGACTGATGGTCAGGGCTGAACTGAGCAAAGCCGGGAATGGGAGGGAATGGCAGCCAGGCCCGGGTGTCACTTCTTGTTGATGGAGTGGTTGAGCGGGAATCTATCTAAGTGACTTTGGAAGGCAGATGATCTTCAGATCCTCACAATGGCACAGGAGCATTGACCAGGAAATGGACATGTGTCAGAAACTATTAATCTTACAGTTATAAGAGGCCTTCTACAGACCAGAAGCGTCTATAGGAGCAGGGGAACCATATGCAGTCATTCACTCATTCACTTAGCAAATCTATGGCTCAAATGAAAGGTGCTGGATAAACAGTGGAAAGTGAGTGGTTGGGAAGGAGAGGCCTCCCTGGGGAGGGACACTGAAGCTGACACCTGTAGATCTGAGCTGGACCAGCATGTAGAGTCAGGAGAAACTTTTTTAAAGATGGCAGATTCTAGCATGTATTTTCACGTTGGTGGGAGCTATCCAGTGGAGAGGCGCAGAGCACAAGTGTGGGCAGGAGCATTCCTGAAGGAGCAGAGTCCCTGCGAAGGTCGGGGGCGTCCAGTTCACAGGAGTAGGGGACGTAATAGATCTGGGGACGCAGCTTCCACTGCAGCAGGAGGACAAGAGGTGGGGAGGCTGCAGAGGCCGGCACCTTCGTCGGTCGGCCATGGGAACAGTAGGGAGCTCCTGATTAGTGGCTTATTTTTTCATAGTGAAGTGTGAGTCAAAGTCCTCTGCACAGAGTGGACGTGGGAGGAAGTAAGAGGGCTGAGGCGTGAGGAGCCCCGCCCTCGGGGAGGGAGGGGAGCAGTGCAGCATATGGCCAGGGTCCCACTGGAGGGAAATGGTCTCGAACTTACAGCGGCTCTCCCCTGGGTGACTGGTGATTTTGCTCCAATAATCCTTGCTTTTAGTTGCAGGCTCGGGGAATGTGAAGAGGGGGGCTCATGTAGCATCCTGTGGTTGCCAGGGGAATGTGATAGAGGGAGAAAGGGTGAGGGGCCCAAGGGCAGCTGCAAGAGAAGGATGTTTGTGGTGGACCATGGAGTCTTCAAGAAGGAAAGAAGAAACTGAAGACAGGAGGGGAAGGTGGCAGAGAGGAAATGGTGGAGAGCAGTGGATGAGGGGCCCAAGGGACCCAAGGCCCTTTTTTTCCAAAGGGCATCCACCAAGGGAGCTAGAGGAGTAGTCAGAGCCCGGGATTCTCAGTTCTTGATGTTGGAGAAAGATTTCTGGTGAATTCAAAATCCAGGTGTGAGGAAGGAGATTCTGATACAGGCTACAGGAATGAACCCTGAGGACGTTAGGCTGCGTGAAATCGGCTAGACATGAAGGACAACCCCTGTATGATTCCACCTACATGAGGTACTTAGGAGGCCAAGTTCACAGAGACCCGAAGTAGAAGGGTGGTTGCCAGGGGCTGGGGAAGCGAGTGTCTCCGGGGGACAGGGGTCCGGTTTGGAGGAGTGAAGGTCCTAGGGACGAGGGATGGGGAGGGGGCACAGCAATGTGGATGTGCCTGAGGCCGCTGAGCCGCGTGCCCTTAAAGATGGTTAAGGTGGTGCATTTTATTACGTATGTTTTACAGCATTAAAACCCGCGAGGTGTGACCCCAGGGTGGGTGGCTGAGGAAAAGGACCTCCGCTCTGAGGGGGTGAAGGCCACATCCAGAGGTGGAGGTTCTGAGAGCGAGGGTGGAGCCAGGGTGGAGGGGAGGCTTCAGTCCGGGAGGGAGGGGCACGGTGGGGAGGCTGGGAGGAGACAGCGGGGGGGGGGAGGGTGGCGCTGTCGGCCGGGGCGGGCATCAGGGCAGCAGATCTGACAGGGCGGCTGGGTGGCCGGCGGTCAGGACAGGACATTGAGGCGTGAGGAGGACATTGGGGGTGAGGAGGACTGAGAAACACGGATGGTGAGAGAAGGAACGGTGCCAGGTGAGAGGCGGTGGGAGACAGCGTCTTTGGGGAAAGCCAAGCTGCAGTTCAGGCAAGGAGGCCGAGGGAGCTAAGAGGAGCCTGAGAATAGGGGGACATCCTAGGGCGCATGGGGAGTAAAGGCATGGTGGGGGGTGTCGAGCAAGTGTTTCAACAGGGAGTTTAGGAGACACGCAGGGCGTCGGCCCCACCTCCTGGGGCTGAAGCGTGGAATAGGGGGTTTGCGGCCTGATGAGGTCCTGGAAGCAGGGTATGTGCCCTTCCCTACTCAGCTCAGATACGAACTTGGACACAATACGGTTTCCCAGGGAGCCAAACCAAGAATCTATTTACCAGCCCTGGCTTAGACCAACTTGCTCATTTTATGGACAAGGAAAGTGAGGTTAAGAGAGGACAGATGGTTTTCTCAGGCCAATCTGGGACCGAAAATTCAGATTTCCTGTCTTGCGCGTCACTGTGGAATGTCGGTGAGCCCAAAGGCTCCAGTGAGAAGGGCTGAGCACACCAAGAGCTGCCCGACCGGGCGGGTAGTACAGAAGGTGCGGCAGGGAAACAATGCGTTGGAAGGAGAGCGCATGGGAAAGAGATGGGGAGCTGAAGAACGGGAGGCGAGTGAGAGGCCCGCGCAAACCCAGGCTGGACCAGGGGCTGTGGAACAGGGCAGGCAGGCAACCATTTCCCCTTCTCTGCTCCCCGGGAAGATCAAAGGCTCTGTTCTGTTTCCAGCACCAGGGCTCTCTGAAAGTAAAGCCACCTTGTCCTGTGACTATTTCAGAAAGCCCCAAGACCGACCAGCAACAGCCAGCTCCTTTCCCTCCTGGTAAGAACCCAGAACACCAATTCAAAAGAACTTAATGCACCTCTATGTTCATAGCAATAGCCAAGTATTGGAAACAGCCTAAGTGACCATCGGTAGATAGTAGATCAAAAAGCTGTGGTATATTTACACAGTGGAATATTACACAGCAGAAAAAAGAACTCTTACCTTTTGCAACAGCACAGAAGGAACTGGAGAATATAATGCTAAGTGAAATAAGGCAGTCAGCAGAAGACAAATACCATACGATCTCACTTATAAGAGGACTCTAATAAACAAAATAAACTAACCAGCAAAACAGAACCAGAGATGTGGAAACATCGAACAGACTGACAGCCGCCAGAGCAGAGTGGGGAAGGAGAGAAGGGTAGAAAGAAGGGGAAGGGACTCGTCAAAGAACATGTATGAATGACCCATGGACACGGACAATGGTGTGGGGACTGACTGCGGGAGCAGGGGGTGGGCTGGGCGGAGGAGGGCAAAAGGGGAAAAATTGGGACAACTGTAATAGAATAACAATAACAAAATTAAATAAAAAAAATGACGTGAAATATAAGGAAACCCCTCTGAGGTTATCCTTAGCATGGAAGAGGGTAGTTAGGACACGGATACCTGGGAAACCATATGCATTGCTAAAAAGCACTGTTTTAAGCAATCATGATATGCATATCCTATGCATGGCTGAAAATAAACAGGGCCATATTTGAGATAGATTTTTATTGTCTTTTATGCCTTCCAGCTCTAGGCAGCTTCTGGATTACTTCGATCTGTGAGATGTCCTGGTCACTGGCAAGAAACAATCCTTGGTTTATGTAGTTTCATCCAGGTCCTGCAGAACTGGCCCAAGGACGGAGAGCCACGGGGAGACACCCCAACCCCTGGTCCCAGGGGCGAGCTGCGCCAGGGCCCCCGCCCCACTCTGTCTTCATTCCGTTTGCTTTCCAATTCCATATGAGCGTATCTGAAGAAATCTGGGGGGAAACTGCGGAGTCTCTTCAGGATACAGAGTTGGGGTCCAAGTACCCTGGATTTTTGGGTGCTCATCTGGCAAATACTAAATACACTGTGGAACCCCCATCCAGTGGGGATGCTTTTCTTCGCAGGGGCTTGACGCGTCCTGTCTCATCCCCTGGTCATGTGTTGTGAGTTGAATCACTTTTCTCCCCACACCCTAACTCACAAGGTAAAAGCCCCAGCCCTTAGTAGCTCCGGATACAACTATATTTGGAAACAGTGTCTTTAAGGAGGTTATTAAGGGAAAATGAGGTCATTAGGGTGGTTCCTCATCCGATATGACTGATGTTCTTATAAGAAGTGGAGAATAGGACAAAGGCAAATACAGAGAGAAGGCCATGTGAGGACCCAGGGAGAAAAGGCCGCCTGCCAGCCAAGGGGAGCGGCCTCAGAGGAGGCTGACCCTGCCCACACCTTGATCTTGGACTTCTCCCCTCGATAATTGTGAGAAAATAAATTCATGTTTAAACCGTGAGAAGTTGACCTAAGTTGAAGCTATTTAAAAACAGAACTAGGGAAGCCTTGCATGACTTACCCCTCCAACCTTTGGAATGTTTGACCAGGGAAAAAATAGCTTTTGTACTGGGCCAAACCAACACTGTATTTCAAACAATTGTTTGCAGGCTGGTGGGAAAGCAGGGCCCCTGACTGAAAACCAAAGACATCCCTTAGAATTAGCACCGCCACGTGCAGCTGAAGGATAACTGGGCTTATTTGCACCTTTGGAAATTCCTTCCTTCATTCATGTAATCCTTCCCCTTCTTTTTTCTCATAAAAACCCCTTGCCTTCACCCCTTAATCAAAAAACTATTTGGACTTGAAGGGGTTCAGAACAGGCCTCCCCAAGATGTGCCACTTTTGCATGTGAATTACTTTGAGCTAAAGGCAATCGAGACCCTGTCTTCTCAAGAGAAACTCTCACCTCTCCCTTAAAGAATTTAAACTTGTGTCCTTGCCCATAATAAACGTTATCACCAGGTATGAAGTTTTATGATGTATTTATAGGGCTGAGCAAACATCTGATTACTGAACATATGCTCTTATTGTTCCCCTGTGAGTGACACCCCGCCCCAGCCCCCCGGGTTCCAAGGTGCCCTACTTATCCTCAGTAAGAAGTACCATGTGGCTAATTTCCCTTTTCTGTCTCTGAACCTTTCATGTACGTGAGGTCTCAGACTCTCCCATGTATGCAGGGTTCCCATATATATGTATGTAATTAACTTTGTTTATTTTCCCTTGTTTATCTCATGTCTATTTGAATACTAGACCAGCTGGAAGAACCTAGAATGGTAGAGAAAATTTCCTTCCTCCTCCACAGGTTTCTGCTTGAATCAGTGTTTCCACTGTTCTTTTTTTTTTTTTTAATTTTTTTAAAGATTTTATTTATTTTAGACAGAAGGGAAGGGAGAGAGAAAGAGAAAGAGAAAAGCATCGGTGTGTGGTTGCCTCTCGCACACCCCGGGCTGGGGGCCTGGCCCGCAACTCAGGCACGTGCGCTGAACGGGAACTGAACCGGAGACACGTGGGTTCGCGGGCCGGAGCTCAGTCCACTGAGCCACACCGGCCAGGGCTATTCTTTTTGATCTCACAGAAACACTTGTTGCCTCTCAGTTTGGCCCTTTATTTTTTAGGTTAACAAAATCAACCAGTCAGTGTATTTTGTTCCAGCAGCTCAAGCAAAGTAAAAAACCATGTCTAGGAACTCCTTATTAAACGGGCAAAAGGGCAGCTTCCTGGCATAACCCCCCCCCCCTTTAGGAACCGGGGGTGGACGTGCAGCTGCGAGGGTTGTCTGAGTGGAGCTCCCTGGGGAAGGAGGCAGGTTCTTCGCTCGCCCTCCTGACCCACACCAAACGCCCACCTGAAGCCTGTCTCCTGGGATGTGCGAGAAGGTGCCATGGAAAAAGTCAGGTTCAGAAACATGTGTCTTGGTCCTGGCTATCTCGTGTCTAGTTCTAGGAGAAGGGAATGATTGCATGGCTGCCCTGTGACTGAAATCCTTACACTTGTATCTAAAAAAAAAAAAAAATGAAAACAAATTTCGGCTGTCCTCCCATGTAAGGCAATACAGGCCTTGGACAGCAGAGCTCAGGGATCCCTAGGCCTCCCCAGAGCGGCAGCCACAGGGCACGAATGACTCACACAAGAATGGAGTTTTGGACCCGACCCGAGGAGAGGCCCGAGCCTGTGGGGACTCATCCTGCGCGGCGTCCTGAGCGTGAGTAACCGCGCCGGCTGCCGGCACCGCCGCGGGCGGCTGTCCGGGCACCGCGCCTCCTCTGGGAGGCAGCAAACGGTGAAGTCCCGCGGCAGCCGCAGTCTGGGCGTGGCTCCCGGGCCGACGGGGGCCGGTCCTGCCGGGCTCGGAGCGAGGGCGGCCGAGGCGGCAGGGCCTTCCAGATGGCCGAGCTCGGCGTGATGGCTCCAGGGCCGCTGCCCGGGGTCCCCGCTCCCTCCGCGGTCGCTCTCAGCCCAGACTCTGGGTCAGCCAGCCCAGCAGAGGATGAGGACGGGGGCTCCCTGGAGAGCCCCCGGGGGGAGGCCGAGGGGCAGGGCGCCGGCTCCGGCGGCGACGGGGAGGAGGAGATCCTCTGTGACTTCTGCCTGGGGGCCGGCAGGGTGAGGGCGGTGAAGTCCTGCCTGACCTGCATGGTGAATTACTGCGAGGAGCACCTGCGGCCGCACCAGGAGAACACCAAGCTGCACAGCCACCAGCTGACGGAGCCGGTGAAGGACCGGGACCTGCGCACCTGCCCGGCCCACCGCAGCCCGCTGGTCGCCTTCTGCTGCCCCGACCGCCAGTGCGTCTGCCAGGAGTGCGGCCAGGGCGAGCACAAGGGCCACGCCTCGGTCTCCCTGGATGCTGCCCGGAGGGACAAGGAGGCGAGTGCTGGGGCCCCTGCGGGACAGGGAGGCGGGGAGGCGTGTGCGGGGCAGAGGCCGAGCCACCGCCTGCTCGTCTGTGCTCCTGGTTCACCTGAGGGGAACTTTACCCTAGGACTCGGCCCTTCGTCCAGCGTAAATATCCATTTCCTTGGGCTTGGAAGCCCGAAGTGGGTCACTGTCCCCATCTCGGCCCGACTCCCTGCGCTCTCTCTAGCTGTGTCTGTCCCTCCTCCTGGGGTAGTGTCCTGCTCGTATGCCCGTGCAGCGTTCGGTGACAGTGACGGCGGCGAGGCTGGGCCTGGGGCAGGGCAGGGGTGCGGCGCAGGGAAGCGATGCTTCCCTCCGCCTGGATCTGCCTGGCAGCTAATGAAGGGGAAACCTTGGCAGAAATTCAAGAGAAAAGAGTCACACCTTGCCCCTCATTTCTCTTCTTCCCTCTACCCCAAACAAGAGACTGGTAGGAAGTGGCCCCCTAGAGGTACCCGGGGTGAAATCCAAGAGCTTGAAAAGTACTAAGATTACATAGAGTTGGAAACCTACCTCCATGTACAATGTCAAGGACGGCTTGACTTGGGGAAAATAAAAGTTCTCTATCAGGTAGCGGTATCAGGAAGAGACTGGGGGAAAGAAAAAGAAAGAAACCACTATGCACATAGCCTGTGACATTATTCCATGAGATCAGGACATTGTGTCTAGAAAAACTAGCCCTCCAGCTGAGAACCCAAAGTTCCTGGGAATGGATTTAGCAGCTTTATATGCTTTATTTCTCATACTTGAACTTTCCTCGAGCACTTGTTTGTCGTCAGTGAGGAGGTGCAGGCGACTTCTGTCCCACATTCCTTAGGGTTACGCTCCTGGCAGGTCTCTGTTTGTGTTGCGCATGGGGCAGGCCCACCCTTGGCCCAGGCTTCCTGGGCAGCAAAGGAAGAGGCTCCTAGGAAGGGCACTTGGCTTGCCGGGGCCCTCCCCCCTGCTTGTCCTTGTGCACAGATGTTACCCCATGCTCGTGGGAATTAATTTGGAAAGCTGTGTAGTCCGGATGTCAGTGCGTCATTGTTTCCAACTCTGGAAGCCACTCGCTAACTGTTTTCAGGGTTTCCAGTGTCAGGGAATATCCCTCATTTCCTGGCTTTTGTAACTGTGAGGAGGCTCTGAGTAGCAGCTAGGCAGATCGAAGGGAAAAGCTCTGCATGAAGGAGAAGATTAGTCTTCCTTGAGCATTGCCATGTGCTAAACGCTTCCTGTGGGTTTTCTCATCCAGTCCCCAGGCCCCCCTGTGAGGTGGTGATCTTTTATCTCCATCGCATTTGCCCAAACTGAAACACAGGGGTCATGGAGAGAGGACCGAAGGCTTCGGGGAAGCCATCTGATGGAGGAACACAAGGGAAGGTCCCCAAGATCACAATGTTGGAACTTCACCTTTCTTTTTGCACTACAAACCTACCAAACGTATAGTAGAAATATTAAGGCAAAATGTATTGCTTTTCCCTTTGGGTATAATATCTGAATTTTATTATACTTAACTGGACAAGTGATGCATCTCCATGTTGGAAAACAATTTCCACCAAATATTGCAATAGATTATACCAGACAAAGGTCTCCCTCCCATCCTGGATCCCCCATCCCCCTCCGGGGAGGCGATCGCCGCTGTCTACACTTTCTCCTGTTTTCTCTAAGAAATGTTCTGTGCCTGTGGCAGCATGGACACAGTACGAATTTTAAACGTAGCGTAAACTGACGCATTACAGAGATTTAGGGTAATTGTGATTCCGAGCAGGAAGACCCGTGCACAGCGTGTATGGAGAGAACTGATAAGGTAAAATCAGAACACCTGGGTAAGTGTTCCAGGGACGTTTTTAGGGCTGAAAAGCAGTCATGGTTATAAATACAGGGCGGTAGCACCAGACCCCAGGTTTTTGGGGGTGGCCCCAAGCCACTCCCTCTGCTTTCTGATCTGCCTGAGTTCTTGCCCTTTCCACCCCGCGGCCTTGTTTTCAGCTCAGATATTAAGTGTCCTACGTAAGCGGCAGCCGCACTCTAGGTGGCTCTGCCAAACTTGAGGAGCCGGAAGGTTTCCTGCGAGGAGCCCAAGAAGACTAGCGCAGACGACGCAGGACCTGGACAAGGCTGCAGCTGCCACCAGGATCATTTTGAAAGTCTTGTTAGACATAATCAAGGCTCTAGAAGTCCAGTGTTCCCGTCTGCCGGCCCAGGCCTGCTGGCACCACTTGCCGAAGGTCACTTTGGATCGTGTTAAGGGCTAATGACTCAGGCAGGCATTTTGTGCGTAGAAAAGTGCAAATGGCAGGGTCAGCCATGAGGACACAAAGTGGCCAATATCCTGCAACAGGACCGCAGAGCAACTTATTTCCCAGTTAGCCAAGCGAGTCTTTTCTGAAACTCCCATGGTATCTAGCTATGTCAGGGGCAAGAACTCTGAGTTTTGGGCATTCTGGGTGTTCTTTGATTATTTTTTCTATTCCTTTCGACTCTTCCCAATGGGGACCTCAGCGTGTCTCTTTGCTCCACGCCAGCTTCCGAGACCCCTTCGCTTCTAAGGGCAGCTGGCCTTGACTCCTCTCGCCTCCTCTGAATCTTAGACCGGCTGCTCTATGGACATGTGCCCATGTGCATGTATGCGTTGTAAAACGGGCGCTCCTTCTGACTGCTTTCCTGTTTGTTCTGACCCATGAAATATACACGACTCTTTCTTGTTTTTCCTCACGTTTATCGAACATTAGGAAGTGCTTCCTGTGGGCTAAATGTGAGGCTACGTGGTCTGTTCTCAGGGAACTCCAATCAGGAAGCCAAGACACATTCCACAGCTCCCGGAACGGCAAAGGGCCGGGACAACACGCTGCCAGGGGTCCAAGGCGGGTGCGGCCGTGGGGAGGGGTGAGGTCAGGGCTGGGTTCGCGGAGGCAGGAGACTCGTTCGGGCCCTGTCTCAGATCTTGAAGCCCATTAGTGACAGGCCATGGCATTCAATGTCAGCACTGGTTCCAGAAATTTCAGAACTGAATGCTGCCCACAGAGTCTCCATGTAGAACAGGAGCCAAGTTTCTGGGAACCACAGGTATTTGTACATCTCCGGGGAGCAGTCAGCCAGCACTGGCCGCAGCCTGTCTGCTGGGGTCCGGAAGGTGGGTGATGCAAGGCCACTCAGGAAAAGAATTTCTTCTAGGAATTTTGAGGACGGCCTTGGACTCAGTGTTATGTAACTTGTTTTTTGTTAAACATGTCTTTTGAGATCAGAGAGGAAGTCTTATTTAACTGGACTGGCGTGTAGTAGGTTCTGACAAATTGAGAAAAGAAGTCAGATGTAAACAAAAGGCAAACATATGAAAGACCAACATCTTGTGGTTGGAAATACAAAGGAATTCATGCCATCTGGACTTTTCTTCTCTTTTCTCATGCCCTCTGCTCCTCCATGTCCATCTCCAACCTGGGTCCTGGCCACCGCGCTCTGGGCTGCCGCCTCTGCCCTGTAGACAGAAGAAAGAGCGATTCTGTTGCCAGTCCCGGTGGTCCTGCCCAGAGGAGGCGCCCACGGTTGGATAAAGATTGTGTGGCAGGCAATGGCAGAGACCTTCAGACCTCCAATCGGGAGGCGTTTGCACGTTCGGCATCCCCCGCTCCCGTCGGCAGGGCTCTTGTGCCCTTCAATGGGGGCTGCCCAGGCTCTTGGGCATCACTCTGCCGCTTGCCCCCGCGCCTGCGGTGTGCGGGCTGGCATCCTGGGAAACCCGGCAGCCAGAGCCGGAGCCGCCCTGTCATTTTCCGGGAGGAGGAATAACTGGAGAGACTGGTTTCCCACAGCGGCCCCACTGTCTGTGGTATGCGGGAGCGATTTCCTCTGGGGCGACTCCCTGTGGGATGACTCCCTCAGAGAGGCCTCCACTAGGTGCTTGGGAGCCGCCTTCTCCTTATATGGTGGTTTGCAGGCCGTGCAGAGAAGTCCCCCGCTGGAGGCTCTGTGGGTGTCCCCTGTGGCTCAGGATTAAGTGGGGGGCCGACTGAGTCAGCACATTGTCGCATCTATGCCCACGGCTGGGGTGCGCTCCTAGGGCCCCTTCCACCTTTAAACAGGCAGCTCATGTTTCCTTCCGCCTCCTCTGGAGCAGGTCACTGTGTAAGGCTTTGAGGTCAGGAGTCTGCAGTTGCCCTCAAATGGGCCAGACACCCCTCTCCTCCTGCCCCCCCCCCCGCCAACTCTGGGCACCAGGTCTCAGGTGTCAGGACTGGGAGGCCACTGGGGTTCCCTCAGCTCCAGTCCGTGCCCCAGAGCCTGCGCCAACGTTTACCTGCCATCTGCAGAGGGCCCTTGTGAGGCGAGTCCCCTGCCTGCCAAGGCTGCCCTCCCCCGGAGGCCTGGAAGGAGGGACACTTGTTTATAGCCTCTGAGTTCTATTAGGGAACAGTGACTCACAGCTACAAACACAGAACACAGACATAACCCATCAAAAGCCATTAGAGCTATTGTTTTTCTTTTTTGCTGTCTCATGCCCTTGTGGAAGGAGGAAAGTGACAGGGCCTCTGAGGTGTTCAAAGGCTTAAGTTTCCTGTCTTGGGACACCTTCTGGCCGAAGGTGCTTAGGGAGCCCCAGGGGGCGAGAGTGAAGGGGGCACCTCCGGGGGCTCGCTTCGCTGCCTCCCGGGGTGGACGGGAATGCACGGTGCGAAGCAGCCGTGCGGGAACAGGAGGAAGGACAGGGATGCAGTGACGGTGACGATGGCATCGCTGACATCGAGGCAGCACTCCAGTGCACCAGCGAAGTTCCTATTAACACGGTTACCCCTCAATCGGGCATTTAGTTCCCCCTGTTGCACAGGTGAAGGAAGGGAAGTCTGGGTGGAGAAAGTAAGTAGGTTTCTCCGAAGTCTCAGCAGCTAAGTAGAAAACCTGAGATCCCCCCTCGGCTCCAAGCCCACGCTCCTTGTCAGGATGATTCTGGGTCCGACGGCCTGGGCTCAACTCCCCTGCTGAATGTGTGTGACCTTGGACAGGTGCCTTGATTGTGTCACCTGCAGAACAGAGGTAATGACATCCACCTAACATGGGTGTGGTGAGGATGACGGGAGGTAGTCCACAGGAATGCTGAAAATGACGACAATCACAGCACAATATATGCGTGCCCCATATTTTAGCCAATTCATGCTGAGTTCAGCCCCAGGAGGTGCTGGCCCACAGGTGACCCTTTGCACCTCCCTTTAGGGTGCCCTTGGCTGCTTCTGAGAGCAGCTTCCCAGGTCAAGCTCCCCGCCCATGGAAGTAAGCGGAGCGTGCTGCTGCTCCTGCGGGCACGGGACTCCTTCCTGTCCAACGCTGTCCTTTCCTTCCCTTAGGCTGAGCTTCGCGGCACCCAGCTGGACCTGGAGCGGAAACTCAAGTTGAATGAAAACGCCATTGCCCGGCTCCAAGCCAACCACAAATCCGTTTTGGTAAGGCTGCTCTGTGTCACCTATCAGGTTTCAGTGCACCTGGGGCTGCCGTGGGCTTGGCGAGGCCCACCAGGGCTGTAGGACATGGGGCTGCAGGCCCAGCCTCCGTGCCCTTGGGCTACTTGGGGTGTCTCAGCAAACAAGAATTATAGGCACAGATACAGTCGGCTATACCACTGAGCGGCCTAACCTTGCTGGCAGGATTTGCTATGAAATTAATTTAGGGTTCAAAACTGGCAAATGGGTTACTGTTTCATAATAGAGAGTAGAAACAAGACTAGTCCTGCAATAACAGCATTCTTATTTTTACAGTTGTGTATGCTTTCTTAGCCAGGAGAAGGGCTGTGGGGGTTAAGACAGAGCTCCAGGAATTATACGTAATCTTGGGTTCTCCATCTGCATGCAGGTGCCACCAGTGGTATGTCCTGGCAGCCAGGAGGGGGAGTTGAGGACGGCTGGGTCAGTGGATGATAATGCTAAGGTCAGAGGTGTGCCAGGCCACTTAGTTTTTGTCTCTCCGATTTTATGATCATTTTCTATATCAACTCTAAGTAGACCCCAACAGTCCCACAAATGCTCCTCATTAGCGGCAAACCAATAACCAGCACTCAGCAGAGAATGCCATACACCTCCCCGTGGCAGTGAATCAGCGGCATCATTCTTCGCATATCAGGAATGATTCTATCCCATCCATCTGTCCATCCATCCACCCATCCACCCATCCACCCACTTACCTGAATGTAACCCATGTATTCATTTCAACTTAAAAATGTCCTCTTCCTTAGTGTTTACAACTAACTAGCTACTGAAGGATAAACATATCTTTCTTACTCACATAATGAAAATAAGAAAAACAATTCCCATTTAAAGCCTTATAAACCTTCAGAGATTGTTGATTTCCAGGCTCAGCGTAACGTGGAAACCATGCAGAGCACCTTGCCCTTCCCAGCTCTTTCAGTCGCAGACACTTGGCTCCTTCTGCAGCTCTTTCCATGATTGCATGGGGACTGCGGGAGGGGGTCATCACACTGCCACCGCGTACAGGGACAAGAAGACGGAGAGCGGTGAGGGGAGTTGTCTGGGAGCCTGGGGTTGCTGTGCCCTCGGCCTGAGAACAACTCAGCGCGTTGGCAGACATGTGCACCATCCTCTTTCAACCATTATGTGTGGTGCTGGGATATGGTTGGGGCCGCACCTTCCCATAGAATCTATTTGTTATCATGTGGGCAGCAAATGATACCCTTCCTACATTCCATTTACATGCAAGGAAGGAAGAAGTATTTCTCCCTGGGAAGGCTGGGGAATGAGAGGCCCCAGGTAGCTGCCGAAGAGTGAATTTACCAGCATCGCCTGAGGCTGCCTGTCTACCCCGTTTCCTCAGAAGGGCCTCAGTCAGGGAGGGGGATGGGGACCCTGAAGTTCATCGGTAGCCTCTGAGCTTCATGGTGTCATGCTTCTCTGAGGAACCTACATGTCATCATTTCAGGGCGTAAACGAATTCCGCTCCTTTCCCACAACACCCAGGGCCAACCCCACATTGTCTTACAACCCACATTGTCTTACAAAGTGTCAGCAAAGCTTCCAGGACAGCAGACCTCCTACCCCCGGGACTGACGGTTATGGACTCTCTTTCTGAAGACTGAATCAGAAACCAGCCACAAGTAGTTAAAGACTCACTCAGCTTGTTAGTACCAATAGAAATTTCTTCTTCTGTTATTCATGTAATAATTCCTTTCCTTTCCTCATATAAAAAGCTTGCCCTCACCCTGTACTTGGGACACTATTTGGGTTTCTGCCCAAATCTGTGCTCTCTGAGCTGCAATTCTTTTATATTATAAATAAATGTTTGTTAAAGATAGGGAATATATTAAATGAAGTCACTTTCAACAAGCTGCTAAAATTATTAACATTTTGAAGGCTGAGGTGTGAGGGAAGACTCTATTCTTGTCCAAAGTATCCTGGGAACTTAAACTTTTTGAACTTTGTCCTGTGTCGATGCCTGGGTACACATGTGGACGCACACCAGACCTGCCGATAACCCTCTGATCACCCCCGAAAACTCAGACATCCAGGCCACCTGGCATGCACGTGACATCCGTTCCCCAGACCACCGGCTGCGCCCAGACCTCCCGGCACCCGTCCTCTAGACCCCCAGGCATTCACCATCCAGACCAACTAATTTCTGACAGATAACCTTTCTGAACTAAGAGCGCCCCACCCTGCAGCCAGCCTCCTATTCTAGAACTCAGAGTCCAAAAATGCATTATTTTTATTATATTTCAAGAACTCTTAACTATAGTAAAAAAGAACTTTTTATGATAAGAACCATCAGCACCGGTACTTAAGAACTACCAAAGAGAAGAGGAAATCACTTAAAACTTGGGTTGATACTGTAAATATGATCCTGGCTGAAGGCGTTTATAACGGACATTCACCCTGTGAAAGGACAGAGTCCCACGTGCACAAGTGCCACCGTGCGAATGCTTAATGTTTAGCACATTGAGCCGTTCCATGTCGTATATGACTGGAGCGCCCCATTCTGCCCGGGTGTGCGCATCTTGCAGTGTGTGGGTGCCGTGGCCAACACACCCCCTAAATCTTTCGTGCCTGGTAGGACTCCAGACACTTGCCGGTGCTTTCGGCTCCGAGGGCCTCAGCAGACAGTTCAACCGGACAAAATGAAATGCTAAGGAAGCTCCTTTATGTGATGCATTGGTATAAGGAAGCCAAGTTATTAATTTACCACAAAAAAGATAAGTATCAAGCACACTGAATGCTTGATTGGCCCTGGCAGAAAAGCTGATAGGAGAACTGTGACTAGCAGCCCAGCTCTCAGAGCTGGGAGGGGCCTCAGACGCACACGATCCACGCTCTCATCTAGGGGATGGGGGACTAAGTACCAGGTGGGTAAATAAGGACTCACATGCTAGGGAGTCCATCTTTCTTTCCAGGAACCCAGGATTCAGATGAGAATAAAACCTTCCTTTTACAGTAGAAAACTGCTCCTTAATTTACAGGTTTACATCAGTTTGTATTTCTGTGTGCTGAGTTTTGATAAAGTTGGACGCCTTGCTAACAGGTTCTTTGCTGTGCCCTCACCCCCGTCCCTGGCCCGCCAGGTGTCTGTGTCAGAGGTGAAGATGGTGGCGGAGGAGCAGTTTGGGGAACTCCTTGCTGCCGTGAGGAAGGCCCAGGCTGACGTGATGCTCTTCCTGGAGGAGAAGGAGCAGGCCGCTCTGAGCCAGGCCAATGGCATCAAGGCGCACCTGGAGCACAGGAGCGCGGAGATGGAGAAGAGCCAGCAGGAGCTGGGGAGGATCGCTGCCATCAGCAACACTGTCCTGTTCCTGGAGGTACCGTCGGGGCGGGGCGGGGCGGGGCGGGGGTGCCCGCGAAGCTAAGGCCAGGGAACTGGTGGGCAGGTGTGGGAGTGGAACTGCTTTTTGATGAATGGGGTGCACAGGGAGATGCGGGGACGCGGGAGCAGGTGCTGATTCCGCCGAGGGCAGCCATGCCCGAAGGGGAGGGAAGGCTCCCCTGAGCCAGCGGCAAGCTGGAACCAGGGCAGGGCAGGGCAGGGCAGATGAGTAATGCTCAAATAGGAGTGTGTTCTGGGAAAGGTTTGAGAGAGTGCAACGGATTGGAGGGACTGACTGGGTGCTTCCCCAGGTGGCGCGCTATGGGGCTGGCCAGGCCAGCCAGCTGTCTGGCTGTGGGGGAAGTTCGCTCTTCACCAGGAAGCCACAGAAGCCAGGGGAGGACTTCCGCTGGGGGAGGGGTGAGCTCAGATCGGTGTGCTTTTGGAACCACTCTGGCAGTGGGCAGGAGGCTGGCCAGCAGGGTGGGGTTGGAGGCCTGTCCCATGCGTGGGGCTGAAAGAGGAAGGCCCGGCAGAGCAGATGGGACTTCTCACTGCAAGGTACCACGAAGCACCAAGGCACATGCTATTAGGGCTGGACTGGAGCACGTGTACCCTTGCAGGGAAGGACCCTGGCTTGGGCACACATGCTGCCGTCTTGGATCTGTCCCTAAATAGCTATGTAGTTTTTAGCAAGTCTTGAAACTTCTCTGGGTCCTAAATGCCTCATTTATCAAATAGGTCAGAGTAAGTAATCTGTTCCTACAGATCTAATATTCCTAATTTTAGTTTTTTTAAGATTTTGTTTATTTATTTTTAGAGAGGGGAAGAGAGGAAGGAAGAGAGGGAGAGAGACATCAATGTGTGGTTGCATTTCATATGCCCCCTGCTGGCCTGCAACCCAGGCACGTGCCCTACACTAGGAATCGAACCAGCGACACCTTGGTTTGCAGGCCGGCGCTCAACCCATGGAGCCACACCAGCTAGGGCTCTTGATTGCATTTTTGAAAAAAAAAATTCCTTCTAGTTACAACAGACATAAATGTATATTGTGGGAAAAAACAGAAGAATATGAAGGAAAATAATCACCCATCCTCCAACCCCTGAGACAATGATAGTTGTAATGAGTGAGAGAAAGAGAAGCAAAGACAAAAATACCGATGGGATGTCTTTCTGCCAGTTCCTTGCTTTTCAATATCAAAATGTGAAGAAAATATGAATAAAAATTGTCTTTCCTTGTCATGAGTTCCCCTGGAGAATATAAATAATTTTTCTTTATTTTCATTTTCCTTGTATAACTTTAACATAAAAGCTTTAATATGCACCAAATCTATTTTAGTGTAAGTTAACATTTATTTTGGTTAAAGATAACGTCTTCTCCCCCTAATAGCCAGTTGAAATGACAACATATATTGGGTAACCTATCCCTTCCCCCGCTGATTTAAAATGCTACTTTTATCACATGTAGTATAAAATCTATATGGGGTTTTAAAATGTTTATCTGTCTCTCTCTCTATTGACAATCTATTTTGGACTTTTTCTTCCCCTCCGCTCATCTCTCTCACCTCACCATCTTGGTACAACTGCTTCTATCACTGAGTTTCACGCTGTATCCAGTCTGCTTTTCAGTGCTTCAGTTGCATTTGAATTTTGATAATAATGAGTTACGTCTGAAAGCAACCCTTCCTGGTCATCACATTGTTTTGAAGCATAACTGGCTCACTGTGATTATCTATGTAGAAACACACTTCAAACTCTAAATCATAGTATGAGAATCAGAATCATGTATTAGACTGAACTGACAAGGAAAAGGCAGCAAGCGTTCCTGTCTGAGGACTTGTGTTTAAATTATTTAAAAAAAAAATCCTGAGGGTATGCATAACAGGAATGTTACCTTCATTTGGGCTCCTGGCACAAAATATATTTTTGGTTTTTTGGTTTCCAGTCTGGGCCGTGTATTGGAGCTGTTCATGGGCACCTAGTATCGCTTGATTTTCAAAAACCCACTTTCCTAATTTAAAAAATAAATGCTTTTGATGTTGTTAGACCCTGCGCTGGGCACATGACATATTTTCTTTGGGAAGTGCACATTACCACCAACCCATTTTGCAGCTGCAGAGAGTGAGTAGGAGGCAGCCCAGTTTAAGGAGAGACGGAAACCAGGGCGGGTGATGCCATGTTCCCTCCCCTCAGGAGTACTGCAAGTTTAAGAACACCGAGGACAGCGCCTTCCCTAGTGTTTACATCGGACTCCAGGACAAGCTCTCAGGCATCCGCAAGGTCATCACCGACTCCACTGTGCACTTAGTGCAGTTGCTGCACAACTACAAGAAGAAGCTGGAGGAGTTCGCAAGGGAAGGTGAGAAGCCTTCTGTGGGCTGTGCTACGTGTGCCTCTCGAGTAGTCGACGGGGAAGGTGAGAGAGAGCCAGGGGAGGATGGCGAAATCAAGGGCACATCTCATTTGCAGAGCCACCCTCTGGCTGGGCTACATTACTAACGGACACATCTTGATTTCATTTTACAATTGAGACCCGGATAGGGGGAGTTAGTCCAACTGGCTGGCATTTCTATGTTCAGCTTCTCAGATTGTTAATGTGTATACTTTTAAGTGAAATCCAAGTCAGTCTGGGATTTTTTCAGCCTATTTTACTTTATCCGTGAGAGAAATGTGGTCCAGCGAGCATGGTTCTCTGAGATGTGCCTGGGTTCCAGCCCCACCTCCCTACAGGACACCCGGGGAAGAGTGGCTGGGAAGATCTGCTTCTTACACTCCCCTGACCACCGGGACAGGTGCATATTCACCACTTTCTGATTTTCTAGAGGAGTATGACATCAGAACTCAAGTGTCAGCTGTTGTTCAGCGCAAGTATTGGACCTCAAAACCTGAGCCCAGCACCAGGCAACAGTTCCTCCAATGTAAGTTGTGAACAGCTCTCTCTTCCTTAGTTATTGATGTTGGTATAACGCTTTGCTGAAGCAAGAAAACGATCTCTCACATAGGGTTCAGGATCTTGCAATCTTGGTCTATCTCTACATGGCACATTTTTTAAACATTTAATTACAATATTTTTTAACTTTTCATTTGAAACAATTTCAAACTTACAAAAACATTGCAGAAATGGGACAAAGAACCTGTATACACTTTTCACCCATCTTCTCCAAATGTTAACACTTTACATAATTGCAGTGCATCGAGCAAAACCAGGAAATAAATGTTGTTGCTATAGTGCTATTAACTAATCTACAAAATTTCACCAAGTGTTCCAACCAATGTCCTTTTTTTGGCCTAAGGTCCGTTCCAGGGTCACAGATGCTGCCCTACTCTCCCCCAGTCTGGATCTAGTCCCTCAGTCCTTGTTTGTCTTCCATGACCTTGGCACTTTTGTAGAGCCTGGCCACTTACCAAGTGGTTCCCTGTTAAGTGTGGCATGGCCAGAATGGCATAGCCCTTTGTGCTCTCATTATGTGGTATCGAGCTGGTCTGTTAACATTATTAAAAACACTGTTTTTTCAATCAATACTTCATTATGGTTAACAAGCCGGGGCAGTTGCACCTGCTAGTAGAGGAAGGCCTGCATCTGTGCATTCAAGGCTCATTTCTTAAGGCATTTGGCTAATTCATCTTTTTGGAACATGCATTGAATGCTCTTCTAATTGTTCCTTGAGTGACCACTGGCTGATGGGCCCCGGGACCCCCTTTCCTCTGGTTATTCCACGCAGCCTCAGGTTCTGAGGCCAATCTGCTCTTCCTGCCACAGCCCCACTTTCCCAGGACCCCTTCGTTTCCACAGTTTCCAGTATTTATTCTTCTAGTCTTCCTGACGGAAGAACATCTATGTTTCACAAACAGAGGTAGTTAGTACAAGAAGCCAAACACCCTTCATTCTGAACATTCAAATAAAAGTGACATGATATCTTATTATAATCTATTTTCTTTTGCATGACATATCCTTTTGTACATCCAGTATTCACTTTTTCTCTTTGAGCATTGTTATGAACCTTTAACCTTTTATAGACTCAGGTTGTTTCCCTTTGCAAAGTTCTGGGGCCCAAATTGCCAACCCGACCAGTTGGAGCCGCTTGTACACTGGGCCTCTTTCTCCTTTAAACATTGACATTCTGCCCTTGACATTCCTAAAAGTATCATTGCTTGCTGGAACAAACAGAAAGTTCCAGGCCCATTCTGGTTTTCTTGTCCCAAAACATGGAGTCACCTGCCATCCTGGCAGTCCGGGGTCCCCTTGGATGAGGTTGTTCTTGCTCAATACCTGACGCTAAGGATGCCTCAGGGCTGGTGGTGGGTGCGGTGCTGCTGCGGACGCTGCTGGGGCCACTTTGAGACGCAGCTGCAGGCCGTCTGCCTTCGGCGGTCCTCCGTTTACACTCATTTCTGCCTCTAACTTCTTGGACTGCTGTGCCCTTCTTTTCTTCCAGGATGGGGTCTCATTGACTACTAAGACTTTCTCTTATACCAAAGGAATTTGGAAAGCTCCAGGTTGAACTAAGTTAATTTTTTTAAATTAGTGGATTTTTAAAAAAACTTTAATATGCTAATTCATCTAGCAAGGATATACGGTGCATCTTCCCTGAGCTGGAAACCCAGGATAGAGTCCCACATAAAATGTGCATCTTACAAATAAGGAGGAGGACAAACATGAAACACACACACAAATAGCTTATTACACATCACAATGAGCACATGGAGTTTAAAAAGCCAAGGGGTCTGAGAGTCAGCGATGGGAGTGACCCGGATCAGGGAGCCGCTCTGAGGACATGGGCTCTCAGCCGCGGCCTGAAAGGACCAGTAGGACTCACCCCGACTCAGGCTGGAGTGAGTCGCAGGGGGGATGGTCTGGGCCAAAGCCCTTCCGTGGGTTCAGTGTTGGGCAGGTCTGAGGTCGTGGTGCTGGAGGGTGGCGATCCAAGGGGAGAGGGCAGGAGACAAGGCTGGCGACGCAGGGCGAGGGGCCACTGCTTCATCCTAGGAGCAAAGGACACCACCAAAGAGCTGTAAGCTGGGAGACGTGATCCGCCTTCACCTACACCCTAAAATGAGCACCGGGGGCTCTACCATGGGGAAGGTATGAAAGGGGAGCAGGGGAGAGCAGTATGACCAGTGTGCAGCCTGTTGCCCCAGTCTGGGCGGGATTTGAGGAGCCTCAGGTGGGAGGTGAAGCCGTGCACTGGTGAGAAGTGCATGGGACCTAAGGGCTCGCTGCCGCCTGTGTGTGTGAGGAGGGACAAGGCAGGGGGGAGGATGAGGGCAAAAGAAATGTCAAACGTGGCTTCAGTGAGATTTGAGCAGCTGGGTGCATGGAGGTGCGACCTCCATTTTCTGGGACGTGGAGGAGAAGATGTGTGGGGATTATTTCAGAGTTCCCCTGGCTAAAAATTGGTCAATTTTGTTTAAATGGATCAAATGTGAGCACAGGAGTGCCTGTTCCTCCCAACGCTTGCCAGTCCTGGGCAGAACAGTGCCTGATTTTCAGCACATATTTGCTGAATGAATGAAACAGTGAATTCATAGATTTTATTTCTTGATTCAGTTGAGCAAATAATACAGGAAATATCAAACAATTTAAGCTTCAGGAAGAAAGGAAGTGAAATGACTTATTAAAAGAGGGGGTGGGGATTGGGACAACTGTAGTAGAATAACAATAAAATATTTAATTAAAAGAGGGCCTGGGACAACTTGCAGCATGTGTGTGGGTGGTTTCCCCAACCAGCAGCCCTCCACGGCACCAGCTGGGTGTCCTAACCCAATTCTGCCCCTGTCCACAGGTTAAGGCCTCAGTTCCAGGAGACTGCCCCGCACTTGAGACACCAGTCACAAGGAATAGGTCCCCAGGTTCACCACAACTTCTGTCCAACCCGGCTACAAATTGGGGTCTCAAGACCCCGTCCTCGGTTGCAT
Organism: Pteronotus mesoamericanus; assembly: GCF_021234165.1. NCBI lineage: Eukaryota > Metazoa > Chordata > Mammalia > Chiroptera > Mormoopidae > Pteronotus > Pteronotus mesoamericanus. Next base: position 4,005,589 of record NW_026555090.1, read on the forward strand.
TAGCTTGTTACAACAGCTCACGGAACGCACAGATGCAATTACTCATGCTTACCTGTTCATTAAAGGCGATGATAAAGAACATAGGTGAACAGCCAGATGTAGGGATACATGGGATGAGGTCTGGGACGGTCTTGAACTCTGGAAATTCTGACCCGTGGAGTTAGGGTACGTCACTTCCCAGGGTGGATGTGTTTACCCACCTGGAAGCTCTTTGAACCCCTCACTAATGGGATTTTTTAATGGAGCTTCCTCATGCAAGCATGACCATTTATTAACTCCATTTCCCACTCCCCTCTCTGGAGAAGAGTGTGTGTGTGTGTGTGTGTGTGTGTGTGTGTGTAGGGGGCGTCAGTGCTGAAAACCCCAAGCTTCCAATCAGGGCTCGGCCTTTGTGGTGACCAGCCCATCCGAGAGCCCACCCATTCTCTCCTCATTAGAACAAAAGACCTTTCTATTACCCAGGAAATTACAAGGGTTTTAGGAGTCCTGTGTCAGGAACTGGGAACTAGGGTCAAAGACCATATATTATGAGAACAAAAGATACTCCGTGTTCTTATCACTTAGGAAATTACTAGGTTTTCAGGAGCTCTGTGCCATGTAGGGGTGGGGGGCAGGGACCAAATATGTACTTCTCGTTATATGTCACAATATCACATTTGTGTTTGCTGTCTTCTGGTTTTCTTTTCATCTGCCTGGGAAAATAGAGAACAGAGAGATGGATGCTTTCTCATACTTTGGAGGCTGGTCAGGTTTGAAGTGTCCTGTCGGTTTCTGACCTACTCTCCCTGACTTGCATATCTCCTCAGATGCGTGTGACATCGTGTTTGACCCTGACACGGCACACAGGTATCTCCGGCTACAGGAGGACAATCGCAAAGTCACCAACACTACGCCCTGGGAGCATCCCTACCCGGACCTCCCCAGCAGGTTCCTGCACTGGCGGCAGGTGCTGTCCCAACAGAGCCTGTACCTGCACAGGTACTACTTCGAGGTAGAGATCTTGGGGGCAGGCACCTATGTTGGCCTGACATGCAAAGGCATCGACCGGAAAGGGCAGGAGCGCAACAGCTGCATTTCTGGAAACAACTTCTCCTGGAGCCTCCACTGGAACGGGAAGGAGTTTGCGGCCTGGCACAGTGACACGGAGACCCCGCTCAAAGCCAGCCCCTTCCGGAGGCTGGGCGTCTACGTCAACTTCCCGGGAGGGATCCTCTCCTTCTACGGTGTGGAGCCAGACGCCATGACTCTGATTCACACGTTTGACTGTAAGTTTTCGGAGCCAGTCTACGCGGCCTTCTGGCTTTCCAAGAAGGAAGACACCGTGCGGATTGTGGACCTGGGAGAGGAGCCCGAGAAGCCAGCGCCGACCTCAGGGACGGCTGCTCCGTAGACTCTGGGATCCACATTCCATCTTGCGCTAACGCAAGCGGCAACTTGCCTTCTGAGAGCGACCTGGGGGCAGAAATCTCTGCCAGGGGTCACTGGCTTTAGAAATCCCGGAATCTGCGGATGAGGAGGCGCGCCTCTGGCTTCGCCCTTTTGCTCCTTGCCGTGCTGTTCCCAGTGTTTGAAGTCACCTTCAGATGAAAGGTCCCCTTGAGTGATACTTGAGTCTTCCATTTTTGAGTGGTATTCTCCTGTCTGCTCTGGTGAACGACATATTGGGCTCAGAATTGCGAACCAGGAATCTTCAGAGAGATCGAAAAGATCACAGAGTAATCATAATAAATTGCCAGCTTTCTGATGCATGTCCTATGTCCCAGACACTCTTTTGAATGCTTCCTTTGAATCAACACCCCAACCCTCACCCAGTCCCATGAGTAGGTGTTCATTTCAGCCCCAGTTTGCAGATGGGGAAGGTGCCCTGGGGGGACAGTTAACTTGTTCAAGGTCACTGGAGTCACATGGTGAGTAAGTGGCAGAGCTGGGTTTCAAACTTGGAGGGCTGACCTTGAACTTCTCACCACGATAACATGCTGCCTTCTTCATTAGTTCATAGGTGTTGCATGTAAGGGAATAGACTACGTGTTGAACTATTCACATGGAAATAGAGCATCCTGCACCGCCTGCAAATCTCTCTGCGGGCCCCACGTCTGACGGGGCTATGCAGCTGTGCAGCAGCAGAACATCCACGCCTCCGTTTGGGGATAGCAAGGATTGCAAGAAAGGTGTTAGTGCAGTCCAAGTCTTAGTCCTCGTGACCTCTGGGGAGGGCCTCCTGCCTCTCTCCTGAAGTCACCTGGAGTGTGTGGACTTGTCTGATTTCTTGTTCAAAGGCCAGTTCTTCGAGCATGGGAGGGCGGTTCTCACAACACATCCTCCCAGGAAGCTTTTCCACATGGTATTTCCCACTTTCCTTGTTTTCACGCTTTATTTCCCACTTTCCAAATCTTTCACCCTCCTGGTCATTGCATCCTCCTTTCCACAGGTGTGCTCCATAACACTTACGGTGAATAGTCATCAAGCCTTTAGGCAAATGACAAATTAATTGTCTTTGAGTGACTTTCTGAGAACATAGCCTGAAGCCCCTGTGGGAAATACAGCCTCTGGTTTTGTGTCAAGGCAAATCTGTTTACCAAGCTGCTCTTCCCCTGGTAAAGGGGTGCGTGAGAACCAGAGAGCACAGATGTGATACTGTGATTTATAATAAGGAATACCTACTTGGCTCCTGCCCCCCAGGTTCCTGGCACAGGGCTCCTGAAACCCTTGTAATTTCCTAAGAGATAAGAACACTGGGAGCATACTTTGTTCTAACATTTGTCTTGCCTTTGACCAATGCGATGTTCCTATTTCCAAAGTGCGTTACTTCGGCATCTTGACTTGTTGCCAGAGGCCCCTATTCTTATTTGTATCTGAGGACATATGCAGTATAGGATCTGAACTTCTCATTGCATTTTTTAAAATTTGAATTTAATTTTTTTACTTGAATTTTCAATTTCATTACCTTATTGCTGCTTGCTGAGATGGTTTTGTGTCATGATTCTATTTCCCACATATTAGCTCTCCTTCTTAGCCTAGTCCAGAATTGTTCAATCCTTCTGCTTAAGTCTTGATCTTGATACATGTGTTGTTTAGGGTAGGGCCAAATACAGAATCTTGCAGCACTCAGTCTGGCGGCCTTCGGTTTAGTTACTCAGTGAGTTACGCATCGGTGACACTGGAGCGTCAGGTGGCCCGCCTTCTGCCCCTCCATCCGCTGGACCAGAAGGGGACGCAGCAGTGGCGGAGATGAAGGTCAGCCATTTCTGCCTTCCCTTGCTGCTCCTGCCTAACACTGCTCTCCAAAGAGAAAAGGAGGTCAGCTTGGCCTGCTTTGTTTCTGTTGAACCCTGTGGGTTGTGGATGCCTGTTGCTTTCTTTTCTAAATGCTCACAAAATATTTGATAAACCATTTTAGAATTTTCTGTGGGTTAACATCAAGTTTACTAGTCTGTTGTTTCCAGGATGTACCTTATTTTTCTTTTTAAAAATCAAAACAGCTTTCCTGCCCCCATCTTCTACCATTCTCCTCAGTTTTTCCAAGAGGAATGAATGCCCAGTGTTTAGTAACGCTGGTAAATTGTGTTGGTCATGAGATGCCATTTTTTAAATTTTATATTTATTTTTAAAAATATTTTATTTATTCATTTTTAGAGAGGGGAAGGGAGGGAGAAAGAGAGGGAGAGAAACATCCATGTGTGGTTGCCTCTTGAGCCCCCCCTACTGGGGACCTGGCCCACAACCAGGCCTGTGCCCCGACTGGGAACTGAACCAGCGACCCTTTGGTTCACAGGCTGGCGTTCAATCCACTGAGCCACAGCAGCCAGGGCAAGATGTCATTTTTTTAGACCAGAATATCTGACTCATTTAAAAGGAACCCTTCGGGTGCCTCCCTGCCTGTTGTGAACTTTGTTTCCTTGTCAGCTCTTTTTGTCTGTTTTCAGTTTCAAGGCTTTTTCTTGATATAAAAAATCAAAGCAAAATTGAGAGTTAGGAATATTTGCTTTCTGTCTGTCATTGCCTCAACAGATAGGCATAATATCTTTCTTCCCCCCCCCCACCCCCGTGGCCCACTAACTGAAAATAACCTAAAACAAACAAAAAAATGTTTAAAGAGAACAACGGCCTATTTTACATTCCTTATTATTTCCCCTGGCTGTGTGTGTCACTCTTCTGTATTTACCGACATTTATTTCCTCTTTCATTATGTAAACTAAACTCATTTTGGAAAAAAAAATCCGAACTCATCAAGAGCTCCTTTTGGTGCCAGATTATTTTGTTCCATTACCAGATCATTTGTGATTGGAGAGGCAGAACGCAGTTTTAGCCACCACATAAATTTATTTTTGTCAACTGTTTTAGTTTTAAATCTTTTTTTATTTTTTAGTTACTGCTGACATACAATGTTACACGTGTTTCAGGTATATAACCCAGTGATTAGACATTCATGTAACTTACAAAGGGATCTGCCGCGACCCCCACGGAGTGGTGGCCCCTGAGTGGGGATGGGAGACTGAGAAAGGACAACAGACACAAAGACACAGCACAAGGCAGTTTACAGCAAAGCGGGGGCCGGGGCGGGGGGGGGCATCGTCCTCTGATGGGGAGACAATGACAACGACCACGGTCTCCGTGCTTATTTTATTGGGGTTGGTTAGATAAAGCTCAAGGGAGTTTTGCAGACTTAGGGGAGCGCTGTGGGCACGGATTGTTCCTTTCCCAGGCTTTCTACGTGATAAAACTTTCTTCTGTAAAGGTTGCAGTCGTCTTCAGCGGAAGCTTGCGGGTGTCTACTCCCTTCTCAACGCCCCCACCCCCACCCTGGGCTCGGGCTGTCGCCCGTTGCCAGCTTGCTCTGCTTTGCAGATGCAAGTGGTCGAGAGTGGCCTTGCCAAGTGCTTAACCTGACTTTTGACGTCAGCCTTCACCGTCCTCCACAGGGATCACTCTGATAAATCTAGAAACCATTTGACACCATGCATAGTTATAATATCATTGACTATATTTCCTAGGCTGCACTCACCCCCATGAGTGTTCTGTAACTAACAATTTGTACTCCTTAATCCCTTCTGCTTTTTCGCTCATCCCCTAACCCCCTTTCATCAAACCATCAAAATGTTCTGCTTGTTTATTTATTTTGTTTTTTGTTTTTTGATTCCACATATTAAGTGAAATCACCTGGTGTTTGTCTTTCTCTGTCTGAACTATGTCACTCAGCACAATACCCTCTAGGTCTATCCATGTTGTTGCAGATGGCAAGATTTTATTCGTCTTTTTATGGCTCAGTCATATTCCATTGCATATATGCAATCGGCAATGGCTGCTCCTCGTGCTGGGCTTAGTGGTGCCCAGGAGAGGCCAAGCTGTGAACCAAGCCTGGCTGCTGCAAATGCTGGGCTTGGGGTCACTGAGCAAGAGGTATGGGCCATGCCAAGGGCAGATACTGGTTGTTTAAGAGATCTTAGGAAAGTCTACCACGTGAGCCAAGACAGGAAAAGCACTCAAAATGGCCTGGTGAGCCTGCAAGTTGAGTGGGGCAGGTGTCAGGGAGTCACAGGAAGGCGAGAAGGAACAGTGTGAGCCAGGCTGATGGCGACTCAGATATGGCAGTCACCTGCGGGTTCCGTGGGGGAGGGCTCAGCAGAGGAGCAATGGCCTCTGCCAGCACCTCTGTCTGGGAGAGAGCTGCCCCTTCAGCTTGCTCTGATGCCAGACAATTCAGTTTTTCCCTCTATGTCCCTTGACTCTTTTAAGCTGCTGCCCCAGTGCTGGAGCTCAGAGTGAGTCTGAGGAAGTTTGTGCCTGGGCCCCTTGTGAGAAAAGCCTGGGACTCCAGAAGTCTTCAGTCTCATTCAGCCACAATCCCTGCTGGATTTTAGAGTCAGAAATTATGGGGACTTCACTTCCTGTCACTGGAACGCTGGGCTGGGGTGCATGGTGTGGCACTGGGATCCCTCGTTCCTTAAGGGAGACCTCTGCAACTGGGACATCCCTCCAGAATTTTAACACCACAGGTGGGCACGTATGCACACATCGGCAACTCCCCATGTCCTATCAGTCCGACATGGCTTCTTCTTTATATCGTCAGTTATAGGGCTTTGGTTCAGCTAGATTTCAGGTGGTTCTCAGCGATGGTTGTTCTGTACTTTAGTTGTAATTTTGACGTGTTTGTGAGAGGATGTGAGTACCTCACTCACTTCCCTGCCATCTTGACTGGCTTCAAAGGCAAATGGCATTTTCTTCTAGGAATCTTACAAATTCCGAGCAAATTCCCACATTTTCCCACTAGTCATGAGGAAGTGATGAGATACGAATGAATACTGGCTCAGTCTCAGAGCCCTTATCTCTTCAGCGGGGTTCGGAATGTTTTGGGGGTGACTGTCCTCAAATCAATTCAATGGGTGTGACATTTACAACGTGCAAGCCACTGCACTAGTTGCTAAGGTGCAGTAACTTTGATGACAACCAGCTGTGTCTTTTGAGCACAAGACGTTGATTCAAGTTAAAGTGAAAAGTGTTCATATGTGAAGAGCTAAGTAGGAATCTACTGTTCAAAACAATGATAGACCAGGGAGCCTATGGAAGGGATGCCTCATTTCCATGCCCTGGTGCCCCGCTTCTGAGATAACATTTTCTTAAGCCACCTCCAGTGACTGAGCTCTTCATGGTGTCATTGACTGACGTGTTCCTTGGTTGCTTCCCATTTCTACACCAGCTTCCGCCAGTCCAGGGGCCGCCCGTCCAGCCCCATTAGCCCCACACAGAATGCGGAAGGAAAAGTAGTGTGCGCATTGCATGCGTCTCCCAGCGCCTGCGCATTCGGGCACTGACCCCCCCCCCACTCCACACCTGTTCGGAGACATCACGGTGGTGGGGCAGGAGCCCTTGCAGGGCGGGTCACTGTCCCATGTGTATCTGATATCCGCACCCAGGGCACGCGCCGTGGACGGCACAGACAGAGTGACTGGCCTTCGGGACCTTGCCGGAATACCCTGACTTCGTTTCTATTTCGGGTTTGCTCTGGAGCTGTGTTGAGAACATTCCACCGTCTCTCTCAGAGAAGGAGACCAGGCACTGGAAGGGAAGACGGGTAACAGGTCATCTAATGAGGATCGAGGGTTGGCGTTGCGGTGATCAGTCCTCTGAGGTTCAAAATTTTCCCTCAAATTAATTACTTATATAGTGACCCTGATGATAACCTGAAAAAGAGTGTGTGTATGTGTGTGTCTTTGTCATATAAAGAAAAATCTCTTAAAAATCCTATGAAGCTGCTGCTGGGTGTGCTTGGCCTTTTTGAATTATCATGTTCTCTCCAGAAGACTGCATATAAACTCTTGTCACTCTTTCTTCTGTTCCGGCCATGCCTCTCAGACCCTCCCTCGCTTCTTTCTGCTCCTCCTTCTTCAGTGCAGTCAGTTTAAAGCTTACTTTTGAAGTTGAGCTTTGTTTTCCCCCAGGAAGCTCCAGGCTTTATGCTGTGATATTATGGCAGCGTGAATGGCTCTGCGTGCCGGGTGGCTGGCCTCCTCCCTGGCACCCTGGCTTCACTGCTGGAGGTGCTGGAAGGGCCCTGGGAACCTGTGTGAGCTGGCAAGGGTGGTGGGAAGTGGGGATTGTCTTAGTGGTCCAGGGCGCAGACAGAGGCCCACTCAAGAGGCCGGCTCTTGGTCTATTTTTATCCCTGTCTCTTTCTGGGGGAAGACTAGGATGCCTGGCTCTGTGCGATGAGCTTATTGGTCCTTTTAGTTGGTTAAATCAATTTAGAGTGAAACAATAACCCATAAAATATGAGGTCTGCTTGTTAGTTAGTTTGCTTACTCTTCAATGCCCAATCTTTCCATTTGACAGTATTGTTCATTTCATTGTTCTCACCCGTTCTTCCATTTAGTTTGGCTATCTCAACCATTCTGGGCCTCAGTTTCCCCATATATGAAATAGGACCATTGGACTCCCCACATGTTTCTCGGAGTCATCCAGCACTAAAAACTGGCCCTTTTCTTTAAAATTTTTTTATTGAGTTTATCGGGGTGACACTGGTTAATAAAATTATACAGGTTTTAAGTGTATAACTCTATAATACATTGTCTGCATATTGCATCATGTGTTCACCAACCAAAGTCAAGTCTCCTTCTGTCACCATTTATCCACCTTTACCCTCTGTACCTCCCCCATCCCCCTTTCCCTCTGGTAACCACCATACTCCAGTCTGCGTCAGAATCACAGAATATTTCACAAATTTGTGTGTCATTTTTATGCAGGGGCCACGCTAGCCTCCTCTGTATCACTTTGATTTTAGCGTATGTGAGTCTGAAGTGCGCTCAGGCCTGGCCCTTTTCTTAGTCACAGAACATCAGTGACCACTTCTGTACCCTTAACCAACACATCATGTATTCATCAGTGATAAACATCAGCCAGAACCCACAAAAAGCTATTAAAGCTACTGTGGCCTGATTTCTAGAGCCTTTATAAAAAATAAACTAGATGATTGATACCCTCCCTACCTCTGATAGCTCCCTAAGTACAAATGAGAACGTGTAAGAGCATATTGAGCTGGTCCAACACAGCAGAGGTTCAGGGTCCTCTTTCTCTCTTCAAATCCATCCCCGGCTACTATGTTCCTGTGCTAAAGTTTTGCTGAGGTCCTTAGGTATCCTCTAAAAAGCTCAGTTTGTTAAAAAAGATTAATGAGAAGTAGAAAAGGCTTTAGAATTTAGAGTAACATTTTTGGATACTATTTCCCACTACTTATCTCATTTAATCTTTGCAGCCCTAAGAGATAGATATTATTTTCTCTATTTCATGGAAAGAAAGCAAAAAACTGGTGGCTCAGAGAGGTTAAATAACTCAGTCAAGGACACTTAATAGTAAGTTTTGAAAGAATTAAGTATTATGTTTATGTTGAAGTGAAGTCATATTTACAGATATTGAGACACAAGCATAGCTTCTATCCGTGGTTCTCAAAGTGTGGTTTCCTGACCAGCAGCATCAGCACCACCAGAGCAGTTACTAGAAATGCAAATTCTTGGGCTTCTGTTCAGATGGAGAGACTCAGGAACTCCCAGGGTAGAGCCCAGCACCGTTTTCATAAGGCCTCCAGAGACTCTGAAGCCCACTTAGGTTTGAGAACCACTGGTTACATCTAGTCTCTGTCTCCTGCTCTGCCCTTCAACCACCAATAGCAAGTGCCTGTGAGTTGTAGTACAAGCAAGAAGTTTTTGGCCGCTCCAGGGATACAGTGTCTTCTTGGAGTTTTCAAGCTTTTTTCAGCTAGATCGAGAACTTTCCTGTATTCTCTTAGTTCTTCCCATTCTGGATAATAAAACATTTCTAGCCAATGACCTCTTTCCCACATATGTTGTTGTCATCGTTTTCTTCTTCTTTTAAGATTATTTATTTATTTATTTTTAGACAGAAGGGAAGGGAGGGAGAGAAACATCACTGTGTTGTTACCTCTTGAGCGCCCCCTACTGGGGACCTGGCCCGCAACCCATGCATGTGCCCTGACTGGAAATTGAACTGGTGGCCCGTTGGTTCACAGGCCGGCACCCAGCCCACTGAGCCACACCAGCCAGGGCTCCCACGTGCTTCTTTTGAAGCCAAAGGACAAACTGGCAACCTGGAAACTCACTGGTTTCTCACGGACACAGACTTTTCTCACTTACTTGGTCATCCAACATAATAATACATGATGGGAAAGTGATGGCTGAAGAATGACAGTTTCCCCGTTTTCCCTAAAGATAACAATACAGTTGTTCCCCCTTGTCTGTGGTTTTGCTTTTTGAAGTTTAAATTACCTGTAGTCACCCACAATCCAAAGATGTTAAATGGAAATTTCGAGAGATGAACAATTCATGAGTTATAAATTGGGCATCCATATGAGCGGAAAGATGAACTCTCGTGCTGTCCTACTCCTTCCTGCCTGGGACATGAATCCTTTGTCCAGGGTCTCCATGTGGCATGCACTCCCCGCCTGCTAGTCACTTAGTAGCCATCTTGGTTATCCAATCAGTTATCAGAGGTTTTGAGAGAGAGAGATAGATCACATTCATATAACTTTTTTTACAGTATATTGTTGTAATTGTTCTATTTTATTGTTATTTATTGTTTTAATCTCTTACTGTGTCTAACTTATAAATTAAACTTTATTATATGTATATATGTATAGAAAATACATACTATATACAGGGTTTGGTGCTACCCAAGGTTTTAGGTATTGGGGTCTTGGAACTGTACCTCCCACAGATAAGGGGGGAATAATTTCTTGCATAGCTCTTCACACATTATAAAGTGACTTTTCAAAAACATGCATTCCTATGACCCTGACACCTGCCTGTGACCTAGGTTGAATTATATTCTCCACGTGTCTGAAGGAGAGCAGGCTGAGAACAAAAAGTGAGTTATCCTGCTCTGCCGTGCAGCCTGGCTTCATTCCACACGCTCCTCCTCTGGACCCTGAGCCCTTCCTGACTTCTCCCTGGCTGACCCAGGGCAGGGAGCTTTGCGGGAGAGTCAGAAGAACCTCGGGCGCAGGGTTAGGCAGGACAGCACAGCAGGGTATTGGGGGGTGAGCAGCCGCACTGGCAGGGCTCTCTAAACCACAGGGGAGGGTGGGAAAAGGAAGTGGAGATCCAGTGCCATACGGCAAGAGGATTCAGGCAGAATCATGAACAAGGGATAACAGAAGGCAGAGAGGAAAGCTGGGGGGGTTGGTCTTCTGGCTGCTGGTGGCCTGGATATCTGAGAAATACCTACTTCTCAGCCGCAAAGCCCTCCTCTTCGAAAAATGTTTTCCTGTCTGATGAGACCTCTTTGCCTGCCTGCCTGCCTGCCTCTTCGAGTAGCATCAATGACATTCCTCTACCCTGGCTCATCCCATCAAGTCGTCTCGTTCTGTCCTTCACCAAGGCCACTTTCTAAACTCTACTGCCAGATCCCAAATGGCTTCAACTTTCCTGCCAGAGCCAGGTGACAGGCTGTGTGCACGCACCTGAGTGCACCTGCCTGTGTGCGTGCATGCACGTTCATTTCTGTGTGTGCAGAGGTGGGGAGTGGGAGGCAGCAGTAACTACCATGCTCACCTACTCTGGTTAAAGTAATGCTCACATTACAACATCCCGCGGGGCAGGGAGGATCCTGTGTCATCTACAGATAAGGAAAGGGGGGCTCAGAGAAGCTGGAATAACTTGTTCAAAGCCACAGCCACACCACTAGTAGGAAACAGCAATAGAATTCCACCTGTCTCTGACTCTGAAGTTTGCGCCCCTCAGTGAGGCTCATTGGGCCCCTAAGCATGAAAGGAAGGCTGAATTGGGTTGGTAAAGCTGCTTCCCTGATGTATGTCAGGCTCACAGATTAAAATCCTAATTTATTTGGACTTTCAAAAACAAACTACTTTTAGCCTGTAGCTCCTCTGGGGGTAACATGTCCCCTCCCCCTTACATACCCACACCTCTGCTCTGGGCCTCCCTCCTCCTGGCCACCCTCCTTTGTCTTGCCTTCCAGCGATGGGATGCTGATCTGCTCTTGCCTTTCAGATGCCTCCTCAGTTAGAACAATTTGAGCTGCGAGAACTGGTGTCCTCCTGAGCCTGACTATTGTCCCCCACCCGATCTTGAATGAGCTTGCCATTGCAAACCGACTCTGGCAATGATTTCCTATGCCTTTCTTTAACTGGGCCACGTCCCCAGATGTGGGCACTGGAAATGCTCACGGCATCGTAAACCTTTTGGTTTAACCTGGATTAATAACAATAACAACAATAGTAGCAGTGACACTGGTCTCATGCATTTGATATAATCCTAGATGGTAGCTCTAATTTTTATTATCTTCCTTCATCTCTGCCATCCTTGTCAACAGGGTGGAGAAACTGAGGCTTAGAGAGGTCAAGCAGCCTACTCAAGGTCCTAGAGTTCCGAAGGACCAGGATCGGTGTTTGGACCTAGTCTTGTCTGAAGTAGGACGGTCTTGGTGTGTCTCTGATCTCTTCTCTTGGCTGCCAACATTTGCAAGGGAAGTTTGGCTGCAGTGGCAAGCTGGGCAGCTATGTCAGGAAGCAGTAATCTTCCTGACCTTATAGTAATCTTTTCCAACTGAGCAGTTAGTTTGAAAAATTTCAAATCTACAAAAACCCGAAAGAATGGAACAATGAACATTCATCTACTCTTTACCCACACCCCCAATTATTAGCATTTTGTTACAGTTGCTCTTTCTGTGTGTGTGTGTGTGTGTGTGTGTGTGTACATATAAACACACAGGATATGTGTTTGTGTGTGTATCATTTTTAGTGGAGCCTTTTGAGAACTATTTGCAGATACCCATCCTGGATATGTCGGCACTTGATAATGACTTTTAGGTTGTTTTCTGTGGACTGTAGGTTCACCCTGCTGGCACATGGGGGACAGAATCACTTCCCTCCTCACAACAAAAATAGGGGGCATTCATGAGCCTTGATTCAGGGTTGCCAGAAGGGGAACGTAGAGTCTACAGAAAACATTTTGAAAATCACTAATTTAAATTTTGTGGATTTTGAAGCTGATGTAAGACAGTATCTGTCATCTCTGGCTTCAGGTTTAAAGGTTTTGTCTTCATCAGAATAGCCCCATTGTTCTCAATAATTGCCTTGCTAACAAGTCAATTTTTGAATTAATAACATAACTTGGTATTAATAGAATATTACATTTTTCTATGGTATGTATTGAGCCTTGACATAAGATATGATTTGCAAACAGGATTTTGCTCTTTAAAAATGGTTGAAAACCCAGTGAGTCCTTGGTCTCTTTCTGGGGCATAACTGCCCACAGAGGCCTTCTGTAGGAGGTGGGCCCTTGTGGACAAGAGAACCCACTCGTGGGCTCTAATGGCCTAAGTCATCTCTCCTGAATGGATCGTGAGCCAGGGCTAAAAGGTAAACATCGCATGAAATCGGTAAGTCATTTTTCTTTTAAAAACCACATACATACACATACCACACTCATTACTTCTTTACATGCATCTCAATGTATGAACATACACATATACAGATATCATAATGGACATTGATTGTTTGGCGGCCCAGAAGAATGATCCCAATGACAATAATGATGATGACAATAGGTCCATAGCTAGCATTTATTAAGGGCTAAATATGTATTAGGCAATCTTCTAAGCGCTTTGCATATAGTCGCTCATCTAATCCTTACTTATGAAGTAGGAACTTTGGTTGTCTCAGCTTTTCAGACAAGAAAACTGCAGCAGAGCGGATTAAATAATGTACCCGTGTTCCCAGAGCTGCCGTATAAGTAAGCAGGTGGGCTGGGCTCCAAACTCAGGAGTCTGGCCCAGACCTCCTGTTCCTCACTCCTAAGCTGTCCTGCCTCCCAGACACATGGGCGGGCATGCGACTGAGGTTGGATGTTCCCCGACACACTCTTGGTCCCAAAGAAAATCCTTCCACCAAGGACTATTTTCCTAAAGAGGTTTCCAGTTCACATTGAAGCAGTTAAATAACAAGTTTATATTAAACAGCTGTGCTTTTACTTCGATGATGAATTAAGAAAATGAATGTAAATATATTCAGGACCATTGGGATAACCACCATATAACCAAACAGCTATAGCCGTAAGAAGTTACATCTAATTTTATATTCACAAATATTTAAAATTCATTAATAACAACAACTGGAGCTCAACACAAGGCTTCACATATTTTTTTCTCTTTAAAAGTGGTCTATATATTACTTAAATTTGATTAATCCTACTCTTGTTCTAGAAATGAAGTGACCAGCTCTTTCAGAATATACAACAACTGCCTCCATGTAAGTAGTGCCAGGTTTAGGAGATTTACGGTAAAGCCTTGTTTCCTAGGAGGTCAGTACAAAAAGCCAGGCTTCTACTGGCAGTTTCCGGGAGAGATAAGCTTTCCATCCGTTGTAGAGGTTAACTTTTTCTCTAGGAGATGTTTATAATAGAAAAGGCTCACTTGGGATATTTGTCAGCTTCTCCTGGCCCTCTGCTGTTTGGTGGAGTTGACCACAGGCAAGGATAAAATGAGCTGGCCACCTCAGGATCATGGCAAACCTGGAATCAAGTCTCAAGAATGCCTCCTACTTTCGTTGTGAGAAGGGAAACGATTCTGTCCCTGTGTGCCAGCGGTGCGAAACGTGCGTCTTGGCTCGGAAGATCTTCTTTACCAAAGAGTGGTTCCAGAGGATCGGGGAGATAGCTCAGAGGAGGTTTCTAGTTAGCATCCTGGAACAGTTAGATAGCTTTTATTTGTTACACTATTTCCAAACTATCCTCCAGTCCATTCAGGGGAAGGATTTCATCTATAACAGGTCCCGGATTGACCTCAGCAGGAAGGAGGGGAAAACCATGAAGTCCTCCTTAAACCAGATGCTGAGTAAAACAGTAGAACAGAAGATGAGGGAGCTATTGTGCTGGTTTGGGACCACCGCCCACCAGACTAAGGCAAAGTATACACTCTCGCTGCTGCAGATGTGCAACCCTCAGTTACTGCTCACGGCTGCCACTGTCGTCAGAGTCCTGTTTCAGAGAGAGCAGAACAACATCTCAGGTAAATGGGCCACGGAGGAGACCTGGGGGCCCTGGAGACCAAGGAGCCGGGCTCCGGGACCTGTAGAGAGACCAGAGGTGTGGACAAACTGAGGCAGATGGGGACTTCCCAGAAGGCAGGAAAGAGTTCTTTGTCCTGACACCTGATCCTGTTTCCCAAAGGAGAAATTGCTGAATGTGACTTCCTTCTAGAAAATTGTCAAGTGACAAATGCAGAAGGGTGGATAGAACTTTTAACTGTCCAGGATTTAAAATGAATTTCTGCATCCCTTTGGCTGAGAAATGGCTGGTCTGTGTCTTTATTACTTTAGGCTGGTGTGGTGCATGATTAGTGAGCTAGAGATTGGACTGGCCTTAGGAAGGATGTAAGGGGGAAGCTATTGAATTGTTTTGCCCCTCACCTGGCTCTGAGCAGGAACCAGTCCAACAGGTCAAAAGTTGTCTCCCCACCTCACCCCCATTCATTCTACCATATTCCTTGCTTGTACATAATATCCAGACTTGAAGTGGGGTTTATCCAAGACTGGGGAAAGCAAAAGGGCCAAATAAGACTAGCAGCATCCTTCTCAAATTTTAGATTGTATCTGAATCCCCAGCGGGGCTTATGAAATCCCAGATGAGGGGGCATGCTCAGGCCTCCTGACTCAGCAGGCCTGACAAGTGACAGTTCTAACAAGTTCCCAGTGGACGATGCTGAGGTTGCTGTTGGCACTTCACTTTGAGAGCCATTGATCTAGGGTGTTGGTGAAAAAGTCTTGGAAATGCTGAGCCTACTCAATAAGGGAGGCCAAAAAAAAAAAAAAAAAAAAAGACAGAAAGGAGGCAAGAGATAGGAGATTCTACTGGGATCTGGGAGTGGAAGGTCCAGTGTGGGGAGGCACAGGTTTGGAGGAGAGGGTAGGAGAAGGCTGGCGGCGGGGAGCATCAGGTAGAGGAGTTTCAGAGTCTGACGTCTTGAAGCCTAAGAATTCCTAATGTCCATGAGACCTGATTTGTGGTTATAGGTGCAGACTAATGGGATCCCAAACAACTTTAAAGCTAGACCTGCGGGGCAATTGGATCCCTATGTAGCCAAGGCTGGACAATGCACTTAACTTCTTTGGTGCATTAGGGAGGTAAAAGAACAATAATCCGGAATGAAGACAAGGTGGAAAAAAAGGAGACTCCTACAAATAGATCAGAGGTCGGCCAGGCCAGCCCTTTAATGTTATAGATAAGGAAGTCAAAGTTCAGGGAAGTGAGTGACTTGAACAAGGTCACCCAGCAAGGGGGCTGAGAACCAGGCCTCCCCTCCTGAGCATCTCCCACAGTGCAGAGCTATCGCTCACCCCAGGGGGGGGCCTGCAGCGGGCCTGGCTTCCACACGCACAGGCATCCGTCCGTGGGCCTCTCTCAAAGGCTTTCCTCATCCTCCACAGGAATCAGCTACTTACCTTACACTAAAGTCCAGTTACGGGTTGTGCAACCTTCTCCTTTCCTAGGGAAGCTTCTCTTCTAAAATATTGAATTTTCTGTTTTGACTAAAGGACAGTTATGCATATCATTGAAGAAAATTAAGCCAGAGCTTTGGGAGAGCAGTCCCTCTTCAGGCTCTTGCCCTCAGCTCTCTCATGCTCCCTCCTGTACGGAAAGCTCTGATCAACTTTGCATTGTAGGTGAGCTGGCAAAATCTAAGTAGGGGCTTTTGCAATTTTTGCATAGAAATTCAGAAGCCCCAAATGAAAACAGACATAACTGGTCAGGCCTATTTTGTGCAGAATTAAAAGAAGCAAGTAGAAATGAAACCATTTACCTCTGTCTCTTTCTCCTCCACACACCTGCTTAAAGAACAACTTTGTCCTGATCTTCTGTTTTTCAGGGCTCGATCAAGACTCTAACCATATGTTTTTCTTCCCTGAAAAAGACTGCAACTCACAGTTTGATACTTTACATGTTTACCGCACAGCCAGAACCAAGAACACATCTTTCCCTTTGTCCAAAGATTTAGGAAAAGAAAGGTTGCATAAAAAGGCTCGGGGGGAAGCATCTAATACTGGTAAGTCTGCTTGACGTGAGAAAGCCAATGGACATGAAACTGGGAAGTCCCAGTGGAGGTGGGGGTGCTGAGAAGGCAACAGCATCTGGGGATGACAGATTTGGGGAATTAGCCTTCATTTTCACCTATGGTGTGTTGGACTCGCTGATATTTATTCCCTCCTTTAATCGCACATCTGGAAAGGGAAGCAGCAAGGACAAAAATCACTCAGGATGACCCAAAAGCCCATGTTTTCACTTCTCCAGCGCGGTGCCTCTCAGAGACACCTGAGAACAGACATCGGAAAGGGAGCTGTCGTTGAGGCATCTTTGGAAGTCTCCCTCTGCCCCAGGCCACAGCCCCTTGTCCAGCCCCTGACCTGTGGCGTAGCGGGCGTCGCTACAGTTCAACCCACCCTTTTGAAAATACTCAAGGGCCATTTTTGCAACATTGGATTCCTTATGGAGGAAATAAGAGCAGTGGGGAATATGGACCCTGACCCCAAGGCCATCCTAAGCTTTGAACAGCAAGACATATATATGAAACAGTGACAGCAAATGCAACACATAGGTTCTGAGACTTTTTTTCTACAGAAAATGTCAAATTTCAAAAATAGGATAGTATAATAGCCATTCACATAACTGTCACCTAGCTTCAATAATTAACAGAAAAGCAAAGAGCGTCGTGTGATAGTTCAGATTTCTAACTTCTCTTGAAAGCTCAGATGGTCTGGGAGGCTGAGCTCCACAATCTCCCATGGCAATAATTAGCTGCAGCTGAGTAGCAACCGGCCCTTCAGATGGGAAGCGAACCCTCTAATTCATCACCGTCCCATCATCCTTTACTGCTCACACCACCCACCTCCCTATTCTTATTTCATCCACTTCTCTCCTCTAAAGTTGTTTAAAATACTTTCCTGTTGGGGTGATTTAAAGGAAATTCCAGGCACCATGGCACTTCACCTGCACAGGCAGACTCTGAGGCTACAGACATATCCTTGAGCTGGGAAGGCTGAAAAGAACTTGTATGTTTGGATAGGGGGTTTCTCTTTTCATTTTGGCAGAAAAAAATGACAAAAACCAATAGCCTAAGAACAGACTCTGATGAGTTCTACTGGGTGGAATTACCACAGAGACAACCTACCCATGCACCTTTCTCCGGCTTCATTCTAGAGGGAAGATGGAAGGGTTCGCTCCAGTGTATTTCCGAGATGAATAGGCTATTTCCCAAAAAAGCAGACATGCACAAGACTGGGCATGCCCCCTCCGATCTGTTGGTTGACATGGATGCTGTCAGAGACCTGTCTTCTGGCGTCAGCAAGTACCGGGACTTCATCCGTCACCTGCCCATCCACCTCTCCAAGTATATTCTAAGTATGCTGGGCTGCACTGGGGCATTTATCAAGCGCCCTCCCACTTCAACCCAGCTCGAAGGTTCCCATGTTTATCTTTTTTTCTCTTTTTTTTCAGGTATGCTTGATAAAAAAAGCCTGAACAGATGCTCCTTTGTGAGCCAGCACTGGGCTGTCCTGGCACAGCAAGTCAGGTTGGACCGGTCCATGCACACATTCATCCAGAACCGGATTGCCTTACTGCAGGTACGTCCTGCCTGGGGGGGCGGCCTGGAGACCCACCCCCTCAGTGAGGCTGGCCAGGCTGTGAGCCCTTCGGTCTACTCAGGAGACCCTTAGCAGGACTCCTACTCCCTGCTTGCTGCTTCGTAGGCTTAAGGAGTCACCTCCTTTCTGTGTGGACTCCCCATTAGTCACTGCTTACTATACCATTGTCAGTACACCTCACAGGGGCAACATGTACAGAAAGAAGCCTTTTAGGAAGAGAAAGGCAGAATCTGTGAAACCTCACAAAGCAGGGAATCCCCGCTCCCCGCCCCCCAACTCCCACCCCCTGTCAAGAACTGCATTGTGGCTGATGCAATCAGAAAGCCATGAGCATGCTTCTAGGTCAGCCTGACATGGTCCACAGATGTGTACAAGTCCACAAAGTCTATTTCCCCTGGTATTTGCCATTTCTGGCATTTTATTTGTTTTTCTTGCCTGAGTCCTGACTCGAATCACAGATTCCTGGTAGCTGGGACTTGCCCAGCAGAGATCGATGAGAGAAGAGGGGAAGAGGCGGGCACGGTGAGGCTGGCCGAACTCGGGAAAGCTGGAAACTGCTGGCCATGTCTTTCTGGTCTTGCTCCAGATTTTTGGCATCATTATCCCCTTACGCTAGTCTGTACCCCTCCTGGCCTACCTGGCCAGGCCCAGGCCTTCCTTAGCCAGAGCTCACCCATCTTTCAGATCTTGCCAAGCACTTGTTTCCCCTTCTGTTGGAGAGTGGGGACCAAGAGTCGCCGTTTTCTGTTTTTTCCCCCCTCAGGGGTCCTACACAAGGGGAATAGATCCTAATTACGCCAACAAGCTTTCCATTCCAGTTCCTAAAATGACAGATGACGGAAAGCGCATACGTGTGAAAAATCAGAAATGGAAACTGAGAACAAAGGTGGGTTCTGACGGCATCAGGGGCAAGTCGCTGCGAGTGGCGCACTCTCGTTGGCCTTTGAAGGCTGAAGGCCAGGCTCCGTCCTCGCATAAGGACTCACATATAGGACACGGGAGGACATAGAACATAGCATACGGATGTAGGTAGGATAGGGAAAGCGACCTTCCTTAAGGGAGACCAGAGTTCTGTGCTCTATGTTCTTACGTACGTCACTTCCTTTCATTAAGCCTTAAATGCCTCCCCTGTTAAACAGGTGGATTGGTTTGGTTGTCCTCTCAGGGTTTGTCCTTACTTCAAAGCCCATAGCCATGTCCCACATCCATGGCGCCCAGTCACCCGGTGGTGTGCTCGGAGCCGGGAGCATGCCAGCAGTAGCTGGGCGTTTCCTCCACACCCACCAGTCCATGCATCTAGCGGCTGGAGAGATGAGGCTCTAGGACGAGAGGCCATCAGAGGAGGGCAGAGCCGGTCCAGAAAGTCCAGAGTCCAGGATGAATTGAGCTTTCTCACTTTTCACTTCCATGTTTGTTCTGACTCTAGGATGGAAGGGGAGAGCTACTCCACCACAGACCTCCCCACCAAATCTTTTTCTGCCTATCCAGGCATAATTCATTCCTAAAACTGTTAGATTCCTGCTCCCTCCCCTTTGCTCAAGGACCTTCTATTTTGAAACTATTCAATGGGCCCCAAAAGAATACTTAATGAAGGGTGGTCAGACTGCAGCTTCCGATAAGAAAACTGGGTAGCATAAATTATAATCTGAGAAATAGAAGTGTCCACAGAGACCATCTAGTTCCCCTGTCTGTAGAGGCCAGGCAGATCCCATGACTGAGGGAGGAGGGTGGGGTGAACGGAGAAGGGATGATGGGACAGTGACGAGTTAGAGGGTTCACTTCCCATGTGAAGAAGCCAGTTGTTGTTACTCGGCTGCAGCTAATTATTGCCACGGGAGATTGTAGAGCTCAACCTCCCAGACCATCTGAGCTTTCAAGAAAAGTTAGAAATCTGAATGATCGTGCAACACTCTTTGCGTCTCTTAAATGCTGGCAACCCATTAAAAATATTAAAACAAACAAAAAAACCTATAAGGGCCAAGGAAAACATTTGTTTACCTCATGTGACCTGCAACTTTTTTTTTTTATCTTTGAGTTGGCCCAGTCACTCATTTTATAGCTAAAGAAATGGAGGCACAGAGAATTTCAGGTTCCTAGCCAGTGAAGCGACAGAGAACAAGTCAAACGCTCACGTGCTTGTTCCAAGCCTGCTGCTCTGATAAGTATAGTGAAATTAACATACTTCTTCCTTTGGTGATGTAGCTGTAATTGCCTGAAAAAAAGGGGGGGGGCTAGTCAGACAGTGTTTAATATTTTAGAAATGTGTAATTTAAGAGCAGAGTGAGAAACGGGTCACGCAGGATGGAGACCAGGAGAGAACATGAGAAGCAGTGAGCCTACGCAGTTAAGGGGTCTGCTAGGAAAAGGTGGAGGTGAGTGCTTCTGAGCTCAAACAGTGTGCCAGGCATGGTGACAAGGGCTTTGTAGACATTCTGCACTTGATCCTCACCATAGGTTGGGTCGTTAGCATTGCTCTCAGTTTATGGAAGTGGAAATGAAGGCCATGATGTCAGAAAACTTGCCAAGTTCTCATAGCTGGTCAGTGGCAGAGCTGTAATTTGAACACAGGTGTTGTTCTTCTCAA
The DNA here is from genome assembly GCF_021234165.1 of Pteronotus mesoamericanus. Lineage (NCBI taxonomy): Eukaryota > Metazoa > Chordata > Mammalia > Chiroptera > Mormoopidae > Pteronotus > Pteronotus mesoamericanus. The sequence continues at coordinate 4,026,333 of NW_026555090.1, forward strand.
CGACTCTACCATGTTGCTTCTAGGCTCTCAGAACTGAACTGATGAGCAAGAGCCAAGGAATTCCAGCCTGGGCTATGAGAAGCCAGGGAAACCTCTTTTAATTCAAGGCAGAATATCAGAGCTGTTTGCACTCTGGTGGGGAGAAACTCCTAGGTGGATATTACTACTTGGTTCGAGATTAAAAGGGAGAGTGAGCTGAGGAAAGCTGGTGTCCTGAGGAAGGGTCTACGGGCATGGAGAAGGCTCAGGTTGGGAAGGGGACTTAGGGAGAGATGTCCCCAGGAGGACTCCCAGATGCAGGCATGATGGTGTGGTCTTCTTTGCTTTCATGAGAAACTCACCCTGTTCTTTGGCTTCCTGGTAGTATGATTATTATTTTCTGCTATTGGAGGGTAAAGGGTATGGCTGGGAAGAAGTGTGGAAATAGGAATTCAGTTGAGTCATCATCTATGCCAGAGTTTAGCGTGCCTGGCATGCCATAGCTGCTCAGAAGGTGTGTGATTAAGGGAGGGAGGGAGGGAAAGAAGGAGGGAGGGAGGGAGGGAGAAAGGAAAACAGGAAGGGAAGGAAGGAAGGAAGGAGGGGAGGAAGGAAGGAAGGAGGGGAGGAAGGAAGGAAGAATTGAAAAGGGAAGGCAAGCACTTCTGTTGAGATTTGATATATCGATTTCTTCTTTCTGATGCTCAGACACCTCATCTGTAAAATGATGTGACTACTTTGTGGGATAAATGGTGTACTTTGTGAGGCAACAATAACGAGATATTAAGGTTGCAGTTGTATGAAAACTTTGATGTGCAAATGCATAGAGTGTGTAGCAGTAATTTCACCTATGGCTTGAGTTCCCAAAATGTACTTTGTACTATCACGTTACGTGATGTAAATGTGAAACCCCCTCTTCCGTGAAGTGGCCAAAGGCACCTGTGACTTTAGTTGTGAGCATACCCTTTGTGAGCTCATTTTTAGAAAAGTTGTGCTATCAGGGACATTCAAAGTTCATGGAATTAGTACACATAAGGAACAGAAAGAGGTGGAAGAAGAATTAGGACTCTGGACTCAACATTTTCTAACTTAGAGATTACTCTAGTGCCAGCTCACTGGCCCAGCCCCATCAGCACGGCAACAACAGCCACAGCCTGCAGAGGAAGACTCCATGGGTTCCCGAATCCTCTCCAGGGGGCATGCGTGGGTTAAGTGGCTGCCGTACTTTGACTCCAAGTGTTCCTTTGTCAGAGTGACTACAACCTGTGGACGGCATACCAGAACCAGGAAACGCAGCAGGTCCAGATGGAGGAGAGAAATGTCTTCTGTGGGACTTACAACATCCGTATTGTCTCTGACGTGTAGGTACTGAGGTCTGAATCCAGGTCCTCAGAGACCCTGAATTACCCCCAGTGGCATCTTCGGTTTCCCATGACCTTTGTTCACTTGGAAAGGCTCTATTTCCAAGCTAACATGAGAGGAGGTGCTTGATTTTTTGAACCATTATCAGCAGTGTATAGAAGACACTTCCCCTTATAAATTTTGGGTATACTGACCAACAAACTTTTGCAAAATTAATATGCATAAAATCTTTCTTTTTGAAATATCTGTATTGTTTTATTATAATTTTACAAGTAACCTATTCTTAGTGGGGAAAAAAATCCACCAAATGCCAGAAAATGTATAGAAAAAAAGCAAAGATCTATAATCTTGTCATCTATAGATAATCACCATTAATAATGGTGTCTATTCTAGAATTTTTCCGTACATGAGCCTCTATTTTAAATAGGAATGGAGTTACGCTTTACATATTTCTGTAACCCACTTCAGCAAAATACTGTGGATATCTTTCCATGTTAAATATGAAAATAGTATTTATGATGACTGCATAGTGTGACATCATTTGGATTTGTCATAAGAAGACCCTTTAATAATCAACTTTCTGCCATACTTTAGGCCCAGGACTTCTTCACTCTTCATTCATAATGTTTGTGAGGACCATTCCTATTTTATTTTTGGCTCTGAATGGTTTTAAGAAATTGCATCTTGACCAGTTCTTAAGGGGAAGGTAGAGCAGAGAGGGGAAAGGCAAAGTTGAGTTTTTATGAGTAGTATGGTGATAAGTGTTCTTTAGAAGAGATGACGACTGCTTGAACTCGAGCGATGACAGATGCAAAGAGGACAAAGTTGCTCCTCATATTTAGAGTGACCATACACCCCGTTTTACTGAATCATTCCTAACTTACTCAGTGATCCTGGAGTAATTAATGTTCTATTTCACAATAAAAATGTATGAACAATAAATCATTTGGTCATCCTGCTCATATTTTATTTATTTGCTAGTAATCCCATTACTAGAAAATTAATTCAACTCATACTGTTTTATTGGACTACAAGCTCGTTGAGAGGAAGGTTCACGTCCTACTCACCTTTGTATTTCCCATGGTTCCTATTAGTACAGGACTGTGAACCTAATATATGCTCATTGGATATCAGTTTTAAAGAAAGGAAGGGAGGAAGGGAGGGAGGAAGGGAGGAAAGGAGAAACAAACAGTGGTATATGCAGTGGGTACAGGGCTTCCCAGCTGTGTTCTCTGAGGTTTCCATGAAAAAAGTTTTCTATGGTCAAATAAGTTTGGGAAATGCTGCATACTCTATTCTCTGCTTTGGGGATCTATCATACATTAATTAGCAGAAGTTTTTGGGTGGGTTGCCTTTTGTCTTTAGGTTTTAAATCTACTCAAAATGGATTTTTTGTTGTGGTATGAGGCAGGGTTCTATCAGGGTCTGTTAGTACTAAGCCTTGCCTAGTGCTAGTTTCCGAACTGGGAGGCCTTGAGTTCTCCATTATACCTGCAGTGAGAGCCATCATGCTAAGTGAGTTCCAGGCAGCACACTAACTCTTTTTTTGTGAACCATCCTTTTCCCTGGCAACTCAGGTGGGACAGAAACAGAATCATCCACTATTCTGGGGGAGATCTGGTAGCTGTGTCATCCAATCGGAAGATCCAGCTCCTGGACATCCTACAAGTAAAGGAGGTACCTGTTGAATTTCGGGGCCACGCTGGCAGAGTCCGTGCCCTCTTCTTGTGTGAGCAGGAAAACTTCCTCCTGAGCGGCAGCTACGACCTGAGTATCAGGTGAGTGGGCCAAGGAGGCCGTGGTTCTTCAGCCCGCCCGGGGCCTGATGCCAGCTCATGGAAGAAGCACACACTCTTTTTCCTTTTCCTATTTGTCAGAAAGGTATCCCACGTGATGCTAACTTCTAGAATAACACACAACATTTTTCTTTTTTGGCGAGGTAAAGACCAAGAATTTGTATATTGTTTAAACTTGAATGAGATAGACTTATAACAATTAACAGATCTATTTTTTAGTTGAAGACTATGATTAAGAAGGCATTTATTTTTTAGCATTCTTTAGAGGCATAATTTATATTTGCTTTTATAGATTCCTTCAGGGGAAAGTAGTTTTTTGTAGGTACAAAATATGATATAGAAGCAAAATAGTGTTTGAAATGTACATTCATTATTAAAGAATATAATAAACAGTCATGTACTCATTATCCAGGCCAAGAAATAAAACATTATAATTCTCCAAATCCTACTATGTGCTTTTCTCTTATTGCTTCTTTCTCCTAACTAGAGGTAATGTTATCCTAAATTTTATACTACTTATTCCTTTGTATTTTTATAGGCTTCTTTTATAGTTTTGCTATCTACTTACATATCTCCAAATATATTTATTATGTTTGTCCATTTTTGAACTTAACATAAATGAAACTGTGTTTTAAATATTCATCTGGACTTGATTTTTGTACTTAACTATGATGTTGAGATTAATCCATATGATGTAGTTAGCAGTAATTAATTTATTTTCACTGAGATATAGTAGTTTATTGAATGAATATATCTTTATTCTTCTGTTAATGAATATTTGCATTATTTCTACTATTTTTATTCTTTCAAGAATGCTGCAATAGGTGTTCTTAGATTTGTCTCTGGGTGCCTGTGTATATAAGTTTTTAGAAAAAAATTGACATAAAACATTTTAGTTTTAGGTGTACAGCATAATGATTTCACATATGTATATATTGTAAGCTGATTACCACAATAAGTTTTGTTATATCCATGATCTCCATTGCCATACACAGTTACACTTTTTTTTTGTTGCGATGAGAACTTTTAAGATCTCTCTTAGCAACTTTCACATGTAAGACACAGTCTCGTTAATTATAGTACGTGGATTTTTTGAAGGTATATTCTTAGTAGTGGAATTTCTAGGTAAGAGTCCTGAATTGTTTACTGAAGTGCTTGTATTTACTTACAATTTCATGGGAAGGTATGAGAAGATCCCTTCTTTCAAATCCTCATCAACAGTATTGGCAGTGCTGAACATGTTTGCCAATATGATGGGTATTCAATAAATCTTCATTGTAGTTTCAGTTTTGACTTTCTTGATTATTAATGAGGTTGAACCTTTTGTCTTACCTGTATTAGTCAGGGTAATATATATATATGTGTGTGTGTGTGTGTGGCATTTGTGGGCGGTATGGGAGAGGAACGCTGACAGCTGCCCTTCCAGCGCGGCCCTGGAGCCACGCAACCTCGCCTCTCCTCCCGGGACTCCAGCTCCCTGTGGGCCACGCCCCCTCTCCTGGAGCCCGTGGTTAGTGGCTGTGAACAAGATTTTGTGCCTTGGCCCTGTGAAAGGGTATTCCGGTTTTTAGCAGACTCCCATTTCTCCCTGGCAGACAGAATCCCTGCTGATTTTCACAGCCAGGTGTTCTGTGAGCTCCTCTTGCTGGCAGTGGTGCTGTGGGCTGGGGAGCCGGCCCGGGGCTGAGACGCCATGTTCCTAAGGTGGGACCTTTGCAGCTGAGAAATTCTTTCTGATTCTCAGCTGCCAAACGTGGGTGTGGGGTCAGCCCTTTTTGCATTTCTGCCCTTCCTTCCAGTCCCAATGTGCCTTCTTCTGTATATCCTTAGTTATAAGGCTTTGTAGCCTAGTGATGAGTTGGTTATTCAGGTTGATTGTTTTATATGTTAGTTGTAATTCCTGTTTGGTCCTGGGAGGAGGTGAGTGTAACTTGCACTTGGATCTCCTAAACATTCCTAATATACTGATTTACTAAAAATACCAGTTTATCAAGGTTTTTTTTTTTTGTCTTGTGTCTGTGATCCTTCCCAACTCTAGGTGACAAGCTATTTAAAAAAATTTTCTCTATTAACTTTATAGTTCTTCACTCTATTTGCAGTCAGATTTTGTATGTGGTATTAGGTAGAATTTTTTAAATGATTTTATTTATTTATTTATTTTTAGAGAGGGGAAGGAGGGAGAAAGAGAGGGAAACATCAATGTGTGGTTGCTTCTTGAGCGCCCCCTGCTGGGGACCTGGCCCACAACCCAGGCTTGTGCCCTGACTGGGAACTAAACCGGCCACTCTGGTTTGCAAGCTGGCACTCAATCCACTGAGCCACACCAGACAGGGCGAATTTTTATTTTATTTATTTTTAAACAAACTGAGCAGTTTCCCCCCACAGCAACTACTAAATAACCTGAAATTTCCCCCACTGATTTACGGTGTTATCTTTTTCTCATGGTAATTTCCTGTATGTTGGGAATGTAAATGAGAGCATCTCTAAGCTCTCTATTCTAGACCATTGGTTTGTTTTTCATTCTTTTTTTTTTGCATCAAGATTACCTTTTTAAAAAATTTTAAAGACAATGTTTATAGAGCAGGTTTCAGTTCACAGCAAATTTGAGAGGAAGGTGCTCAGACTTCCTATGTGTTCCCTGCTCCCATGCATGAACAGCCTTCCCCATTATCAACAGAGCGGTGCCGTTGCTACAATTGATGAACCTACACTGGCACATTATAATTACCCAAAGTTCATAGTTTACCTCAGGTTTTACTATTGGAGTGGTACATTCTATGAATTTTGATGAATATATAATGACATGTATCCATTGCTATAGTACCATACAGGGTATTTTTACTGCCTATTTATCCTTTGTTTCCCCAACACCTAGAAACAATTGATATTTATAATTTTCATAGCTTGCTTTTGCAGATTGTTCAATAGTTGGAATCATGCAGTATGTAGCGTCTTCAGTTGTGGTTTGTTTGTTTTTTTTTTACCTAATAATATGCATTTAAGGATCCCCAGTGTCTTTTCATGGCTTAATAAATAATTTCTCTTTCACACTGAATAACATTACATTGTCTGGATGTGCCACAGTTTATGTATTCATTCTTCTGCTGCAGGGCATCTTGATTGCCTCTGAGTTTGGGCAGCTGTGAATAATGCTGCTGTAAACACCTCTGTGTAGGTATTTGTATGGAGATAAGTTTTAAACTCCTTTGGATAAATACCAAGAAGCTTGACTGCTGGATTGTGTGGTAAAAGTATGTTTAGTTTGGTAAAATTATCTTCAGTGTGACTGTCCCATTCTGCAGCTCCATCAGTGACAAAGGAGAGTTCCTGTTGCTTCACATCCTCACTGGCATGTGGAGTTGTCAGTGTTCTGGATTTTGGCTATTCTAAACAGATTTGTAGTGGTATTTCATTGTTTTAATTTGTGTTTCCCAGATTGCCTATAATGTGGAACATCACTTCATGTGTTCCTTTGCCATTCATGTATCTTCTTTGGTGAAGTGTCTGTTAAGATCTTTAACTCATTTTTTAATTGAGTTACTTGTTCCCTTATTGTTGAGTTTTAAGAATTCTTGCATATTTTGGATGGTACTTCTTTATCAGATGTGTCTTTTGCAAATATTTTCATTCAGTTTGTGGCTTGTCTTCTCATTTTCTTGATACTTTCTTATGCAGAGCAGGCACCTTTAATTTTAATAGAGTACAAATAATTCTTTCATCGGTCATGTCCTTGGTGTTGTACCTAAAAAGTCATTGTAATGCAATGTCATTTAGTTTTCTCCTATGCTCTCTTTCAGAAGTATTATAATTTTGGGTTTTACATTTAAGTCTATGATCATTTCAGGTTAATTCTGGTGTAAGATAAAGGGTATAAGGTCTATGTCTAAATTCAGTTTTTAGCATGTGGATTCCCAGTTGTTACAGCACATTTATTGAAAAGACTATGGTAGTTCCATTGTACAGCCTTTGCAATCAGTTGATTATGTTTGTGGGGCTCTCTTTCTGGACTCTCTATTCTGTTCCATTGATCCATTTATTTGTCACCAGTAACACACTGTCTTAAATTATGGTAGCTTTATAGTTAGTCTTTTTTTTTAAATAATTTTTTATATTTCCATTACAGTTGATGTACACTACTGTATTAGTTTCAGATGTTCAACCTAGTGATTAAACATTTACATAACTTATAAAGGGATCACCCTGATAAATCCAGTACCCAACTGACCATACACAGCTATTACAATATTATTGACTATATTCCCTATGCTATACTTTATATCCTCATGACTATTCTGTAACTACCAATTTGTACTTCTTAATTCCTTCATCTTTTTTTCCACCCATCTCCCAACCACCTCCCATCTGGCAACCATCAAATTGTTCACTGTATCTATGAGTCTGTTTCTGTTCTGTTTGTTCACTTATTTTGTTTTTTAAATTGTGCAAATATGTGAATCATCTGGCATTTGTCTTCCTCTGTCTGGCTTATCTCAACTAGCACAATACCCTCTAGGTCCATCCATGTTGTTGCAGATGGCAATATTTCATTTCTTTTTTATGGCTGAGATATACTCCATTGTGTATGTGCACCACTTCTTCTATATCCATTTGTCTGTTGATGGACACTTAGGTTGTTTCCATATCTTGGCTACTGTAAATAATGCTGCAGTGAATATATGGAGATATAATATGTCTTTTTTATTTAGCCTTTTGGGTTTCTTCAGATAACTACCCAGAAGTGGAATTGCTGGGCTCTTCTTTGTCTCTCCTCCTATTATAGCCTTTTTTTTTTTTTAAAGTCTATTTTGTCTGGTGTAAGTATTGCTATCCCAGCTTTTTGTGTGTGTGTTTGTTTCCATTTTCATAAAATATCTTCTTCCATCCCTTTGCTTTCAGCCTGTGTGTTTCAGTCTGAAGTGAATCTTCTGTAGACAGAATATAAAAGGGTCTTGTTTTCTTGTAGACAGTGTATGAAAAAGTCTTGTTTTGTTATTCATTCAGCCACCATATGTCTTTTTACTGAAGCATTTACTTCATTTACATTTAAAATAATTGTTGATAGATGTGTTTATTGTCCTTTTATTATTCATACTTTTAACTTCTTTTTCTTCTTATTCTTTCTTTTCCTTCTCTTTTTTCAAGAAGACCCTTTAAAATTTCTTGTAACTTGCTGGTTTGGAGATGATGAGCTCCTTTAGCTTTTTATTGTGTGTGTGAAGTTCTTTTTCTGCCCTTTAATTCTAAATAATAGCTTTTCTGGGTAGAGTAGTCTTGGTTGTAGGTCCTTGCTTTTCATCACTTTGAATATTTTGTGCCAGTTGCCTCTGGCCTGCAAAGTTTCTATTGAGCAATCAGCTGACAGTATGTAACTAACTGCTTTTCTCTCACTGCTTTTAAGATTCTCTCTTTGTCTTTAACCTTTGCATTTTAATTATGATGTCTCTTGTTGAGGGTCTATGTGGGTTCATCTTGTTAGGGATTCTCTGCACTTCCTGGACTTGAGTTTTTTAATGATTATTTTTTCAAATAGGCTTCCAATTTTTTGCTCTCTCCTCCTTCCAGCTCTTCAATGATGCGAATGTTGATTCACTTCAAGTTGTCTCAGAGACTCCTTAAACTATCCTCATTTTTTTGGATTCTTTTTTCTTTTTCTTGTTCTCATTAGATGTTTCTTTAACTTCCAAATCGTTGATTTGATTCTCTGCTTCATGTATTCTACTCTTGATTTCCTGTAATGTATTTATTCCAGTTATTACACTCTTCATTTCTAACTGTTTTTTTTCATGCTTTTTATCTCCATTTTTATGTTTGCTATATCTTTTTGAAGTTCTCACTAAGTTCATCTACTCTTCTCCTAAGTTCATTGAGCATTCTTATAACCAGTGCTTTGGGTTCTGCATCTGGTAGATTGCTTATCTCCATTTTGTTTCGCTCTTTTTTCTAGAGTTTTGTCCTGTTCTTTCATTTGGGACATTTTTCCCCGTGTTTGTTTCTATGTTTTAGGTAGAGCTGCTACGTTTCCCAGTCTTGGTAGAATGGCCTAATGTAGTAGGTGTTCTGTAGGGCCTAGTGGCACAGCCAACCTTGATCACCTGAGCTGAGTACTCCAGGTGTACCATCTCTGTGGGCTGTGTGCACTCTCCTGTTGTAGTTAAGTTTTGATTGCTGTTGGCATGTCAACAGAAGGGATTATCCTCATGCGAGTCAGCTGTGAGGACTGGCTGTGGTTGTGGAGGATCTGCTACTCAGAGGCTGACTCCATGGAGCCAGACTCATGAGTGTGTCTTGAGTGTGTCACTAGTAGAAGTTGTTGGTTGGTGCTAAGGCATGGTCTGAAGCTGTCCACCAGGTTCACTGTCTCTGAAGCCTCCCAGGAGGTACAGGCCAAGGTCAGTCAATGGCTGTGCCCTGACCAGGACCACCCTGCCTGAGCTACAAAGCAATATGCACTTGACCGCTGCTTGTGCTGGATTTAGAGGTGCCTGGGAGAGGAAAAGCTGTGATCCAAGGCTTCCTGCTGCTAGTGACAGCCAGGCGCCACTTAGAAAGAGGTATGGGGCACCCTGAGTTCAAATGTTTTTTTTTTTTTTGAGAGATTTTAGGAAAGTCCATAGCATTGGTCAACACAAGTAATTTGTATGGAAAAGCCCCTGGAAATAGCTTGGGCGGGTCTGCAAGACAGGTGGTTCAGGATTTTAGGAAATTACCAGAGAGAGGTGAGTAGTATTTGCCAGATTGATGGAGATTCAGATATGGTGCTTCCTGCCAGTTCTGTGGGGTAAAGACTCTGCAAAGGAACAACGGCCTCTGCCAACACTTCTGTCAGGGAGAAAGCTGCCCCTCTAGCCTTCGCCCGAATGGCAGACAATGCAGTTCCTCTTGGTATGTCCCCAGGTCCTTTTGAGCTGCTTCCCCAGTGCTGGAACTCAGAGCGAGTGAGGCCAAGTATGTCCATGCATGAACCCTTTAAGAGGAATGCCGGAGACTCTAGAAGACTTGCGTCTGCCAGAAGTTATGGGAACCTGTCTTTTGGTCACTGAAACCCTGGGCTTGGGGGCCTGGTATTGACCTGGGAACCCTCCTTGGGACCAGTTGTAACATGGCTTTCTCTTTATATCCTCAGTTATAAGACTTCCGTTTAGTTGGATTTCAAGCAGTTTTGAATGATGGTTGTTATGTAGTTTAATTGTAATTTTGATGTGGTTGTGGGAGGATGCAAGTACCACATTACTGACTGTGCCATCTTAACCAGAAGCCCTGCTTTATAGTAAGTCTTTAAGCTGGGTACTGGCAGTTGTCCAACTTTGTTTCCTCCTTTGGTATTGTGTTGGCAATTCTGAGTCTGATGCCTTTCCATATAAACTTTAGAATAAATTTGTCTATATCCAGAAAATAACTTTCTGGGATTTTGATTGTGCCCATGTTGTTTTTCAAATTTTTATTTGTTTATAGTCATACACTTGGAGAATATTTTCATATTATGTTTTTTAATGAAGCTTAGCTATGGTATATAATTTTTGAGTTCTTAGTGTAAGTTTATTGACTCAAGAAAACCTAACTAAGACTTGATTAGGGTTGCATTGCATTTACAGACTGATTTGTGCAACACATTTATTTCTTTGCTCTTTCTTAGAACATTAAATATTTTAAAACTAAAAGGCCTTTGTATTCTTATTTAATACCTAAAACTTTATACTTTTATCGGTATTGTGAATGGTATCTTATTTTCACTTATATTTTAATTTGGTTTTTGCTGGTGTGGAGAAATTACATCAATTTTTGTAGTTTGTAGTTTTGCAGTTTGATTTTTTTTGTCCATTGATCTTGGTAACAATCCTTGTTAATTCTAATCGTATAGGTGTTGATTTGGTTTGTCTTTCTAGATGATCTTATCAACTGGAAATGACAATATATTATCTTCTTTTTCAATGATCACATGATTTCTTCTTTCTCTCTCATTCTGCCTTTGCCTGGGCCCTCGGGTGAGCAGCGGCCGCGAGAGTGGCCACTGTGCCGAGTTCCCCCTCCTGAAGGGCGGGCACCCGAAGCGTCTCTCGTGAGCATTATGCCTGCGGTTATGACTTCGGTTTATAAGATCACTAAATCAAGGAATTTCCTTCTATTCTTATTATTCTACAAGTGTTATCAAATATATTTTCTGCATAAATTAAGAAAACCAACCTGGCCTCATGGTTGGCCATGTTGCTAGAAACAGAAATTCAAAACATGCTTTTTTTTCAGGCTATTGGGACATTGTTACACACATTGTGAGTGCGTAGTAGGCTCTGTCAGACGGGTAAGGCCATAGCACACTTGGTAACATTAGAAGAAAACACTTAACTCATTCAAAAACATGTTATTATTAATTATTATTATATATTATTATTAATCATTTATTTCGTGCCAAATCTAATAAGAAGTCTATGAGGTAGGTAACATTATGACCACCAGTTTACAGCTGAGAAAACCAAGGTACCAAGAGGTTCAGTGACTTATCCAAGATCACACCGGATCTCAGGCATCCGGCCCCAGCGTCTACTATCTAAACATCACGCTTTGCCCCGTCACAGGAGCGATCTGGCGGAAGTGGGAATCCGTGATGACGATAGTTGAGACCTCAGGCAAGTTGGTTTATTAAAAAAAAATGACTCATACATGTTTCCATACACCTCTTAGATATGTTTCAGAAACATACACACAGTATTTTGGATCTAAGTGGCTGTGGTAAATTGTTTTGTTGTTCTTGTTTGAATATCAGCTCTCCCACTGAATTAATGCCAGGAATTCTAGGCCTGGTGGTCGTTCCAGGAACCCTTCTACCTAATGCCAACTAACATTTATCAAGCATTTTCTACATGTTGGTCACTGTTCTAATGTTACATGCCTTGATGCAGGGTTTCTCAACTTCAGTACTATTGACGTGCAGGGCTGGAATATTCTTTCTGGGAGACAGTCCTGTGCACTGTAGGATGTTTAACAGCATCCTTGAACTCTACACACTAGATACCAGAAGCACCTTTCTCCCTACCTGAGACAATCGAAAATGCCTCAGACAGTGTTGAATGTCCCCTGGCATGGAAATCACCCTGGGGGGACAATCACTGCATTTCTGTATTTAATTCTTCACAAAAATCCTATCTGGTAACTACAATTTTTATCATTTCTGTTTTACCAATGAGGAAATGAAGCTGACACAGAAATTAAGTAACTTTCCCAAAGTTATACCAAATAGGTGCTACAACTGAGATTCAAATCGGGCCTCTGAGCTTCACCAGGAAACTTTTGTACCTTTCAACTGCTTCTTGATTTACAAGAACTCTATACAGTATGATCCTTTGGGCACTCAGAAAATCTCAAAAACATTTTTTTGGCCTAATTCCTGCAGATACTGGGACCTGAAAAGTGGGGCTTGCATACGAATCTTCAATGGCCACCAGGGGACAATCACTTGCATCGATTTATATAAGAACAAGCTCGTATCTGGAGCAAGAGATTGCCAGGTGAAAGGTGAGAAAGGAATGCCTTAAACTTTCAAAGAAGTTTCCCCAAATTCATAGGTTGCCAAAATACATATTTTGCTCATTTCTCTAGGCAACATATTTACTCTTTTATTCATCCATCCGCACATCCATATATCTATTGATCCATTCCTTTGACAACTATCGGTTGACTACCTACAATATGCTAGACACCATGGTAGGTGTTAAGGGAAAAAATGAGTATAACATGGCTCTTTCAATATGGCTCGTTATTTCCTCAGGAGGCTTATCATCTCCTAATGAAAATAGATACATACATAATGGGGAATATAATAAATATGTGAATAATAACAACTGCCACTTACTGAGGACTAACTTTGTGACTGCGATACATGCTTTATATGTATTATCTTATGTAACCCTCACAAGAACACTATGAGGTGGTACAGAAGAGGAATCCAAACTCAGAAAAATAACTTGCCCTAAATTAAAGCTGTGAAGTGGTAGAGTGGAGGTTTGAACCCAGGGCTGTCTGAGTCTAAATCACATGCTCCTAACCAACATTCAGAATTGTAAGGGACCACAGAAGTAAGAGCAAGAGGGGCAGCACCACAGAAGGATGCTTTTTGAGTATGGCTTTGAGGATTTCTACAGGCAGAAGGAGAGTGGAGGACATTCCAGGCAGAAGGAACAGTGCAGGCAAATTCACAGATGGTTGAAGAAAGCTCTGCATTCAGGGAATTTCCCCTTGCCTGGTATGGCACTGTGGTGTTGAAGAGAAGGCTGCTAAGTTTGTCTGTGGCCAGGCGATCAGGGGCTTTCTGCACCATGGTAGGAAATTGAACTTTATCCAACAGGACATGGGAAGCTCTACATGCATTTTAAGCTGAGTACTGACATGATCAAATATGCCTCTGAGAAAGGTAACTCTAGTGATAGTGTGGAAGAAGGATTTGGAGAGCAGTGGCTATGTGGAGACAGGGAACAAGTTAAGACACTACTCAGCCTAGAGAACTACGGCGTTTTTACCTCGATGCTCTTGGAGACCAGGCAAGTGTGAAGAAACGCAGATGGATGTCAGTGCAGGGAGTCTCAGAGGGAGAACCGGCGGGACTTCACCACCAATGTGATATGAAAATTGAGAAAGGTGGAAGGCAAATGATGAGGCCGGACTTTTAAACTCAGGCCACTGGGGATCTGGAAGTGCCATTAATGCAAATAGGAAGTGGGGCAGAAGAGTAGGGTGGGCTGAGGCATGGAAGAGGAAGCGGTGGCCTAGGTTTTGGGCGTGATGAGTGTGGTAGGCGGAATAACAGCTGACCGGAGGGCTGCACGTCTAACCTCCGGGCACCTGTGGCTTTGCTCCTTTGCATGGCAAGGGGTGCTTTGCAGATGTGATTAAGGTAAGGGATTTTAAATGGAGAAATTTTCCTGGGTTTTCAGTGTGGACCCATGGGGTGTCACATGGATCCTTAAAAACAAACTTTCTTGTCTGTGGTAAAAAAGAGATATGACTGCCCTGACTGGTGTGGCTCGGTGGATGGAGCATCATCCCATAAACCCAAAGGTCATGGGTTCAAACCCCAGTCAGGGCGCCTGCCTGGGTTGCAGGCCAGGTTGGGAGTGTGAGAGGGACAACTGATGGATGTTTCTCTCCCTGATCCATGTTTCTCTCCTTCTTTTTCTCCCTGCCACTTCCCTTCTCTTTAAAAATAAGTAAATAAAATCTTTTAAAAAAAAGGGAGATGTGACTATGGAAGAACAGTCAGAGAGATGCAACATTGCTGGCATGAGGATGAAGGGAGGAGTACGTGAGCCAAGGAATGTGGGAGGCCCCTAGAAGGCGGCAAAGGCGAGGAAATCGAGCCCCTTTCCCAGTCTTCGTAAATGAACACGGCCCCCTGGTACCTTGACTGTAGCCTTTTGCAGCCATGTTGGATTTCTGTAAAATAGTGAATTTGTGTTTTTTTCAGCATTTGAGCTTGTGGGAATTTGTTATAGCAGCAACAGAAAGCTAATAAATTGAGTGCGGGATCCCTGAGGCTATCCAGGTGAGAGGTGCAGTGGGGAGTGGCAGGTGTGGCTGTCCTGGTCTGGAGCTCCAAATACGGTGATTCGGTGGTTATCAGCTATAATGAGAGACGGAAGCCCCCGTTATGGATGAGATGTCCTATGCAGATCAGGAGGAAAGACTGAAGGGAAGAGAAGCAAAGGACCCTGGAAACCACAGCACATGAGGGGCAGGTGGAGGAAAAAAATGTGGGAAAGGGAGAATACAGTGGTGTTAAATCCATAGACACGCACATTTACTTAAGATATTCCCTACCTCTTTGCCCTCCTCGGCCTGAATGAAAGTCTTGTTGCCATCGTCACTTTGAGAAGGAAAGCAGAAAGGATGAAATGGGGAGGGTCCGGTGGTGGAAGGGCAGACAAGGCCGCAAGCTTGGGAGAGTCTTGTGTGACCACAGGCAGGGCCATCATGGAGGGTTAGGCCCTCACCTCAGGTGTAAAACTTAGGGGGGCACCAAAAAACAAACAAACAAACAAATAAACCCTCAGTAATCAAGACACATATTTGAATGCAGCATTATTTTTTTTTAATTTTATTTCTTTATTTTTTAAAGATAGGGGAAAGGAGGGAGAAAGGGAAACATCAATGTGTGGCTGCCTCTCATGTGACCCCCACTCGGGACCTGGCCCCGCAACCCAGGCCTGTGCCCCGACTGGGAATTGAACTGGCCACCCTTTGGTTCATAGGCTGGCACTCAGCCCACTGAGCCACACCAGCCGGGCTTAATGCAGTATGAAAAAAGTCAAAATTAATGCACATGATGAAAAAATATCAAAAGATCTCTCTTACCTTAACCCTGGCTTGGGCCTCCAGCCCACCTGCTTCCCCTGGGCTCTTCCTACCTGCCTGGGTCACCAAAATAGAAGGAAAAAGTGACCACTGGAAGGTAACTCCCCACTTCTTAAATTCTTTAAACTAGGTCACCTTGCCAATGAATATTTTAATTCCTTTTTCAATTTTCACATACTTAATGTGATAAAAGGGCCAATATATATGTAAAAAAGAAAAGAAAAACATGCTCCGGCAGTTAGAGTTAATCTGATGTCCCTGGATCCAGAGTCTCTGGGTTTAAATCCCAGCTTAATGTGCTAACCACCCGGGTGATCTTGAGCAGGTTCCGGAACCTCTCTCTGCTTCAGTTTCCTCATCTGTGTAGTGGGGAAGAATAACTGTGCTTGTCTTGTGAAGGTGACTTACTGCATGTCAAGCGTGTTGAATGGTGCCTGGCTCGTCGTTAGCACTATACAAGTATCAGCTGTGGTTATTTTGTCTTATGTCATACATTCTGTTGCTTGGGAGGTACTTTGGGAGCTGATGAAGCTGACTTTAATGCTCTCGTCCCTGAATTCTTGGTGCCCACTTTCAATTTTAGCCTTTAAGCTCTGTTCTCCCGCCCACCCATTCACTCTCACAGTCACCCAGCTTGCAGTACCCTAGGCCAGGGCGCCCCAGCACCGTGTTAGGAACCTGGCCGCACAGCAGGAAGTGAGAGGCGGTCAGGCAAGTGAGCAAAGCTTCTCTTGCATTTGCATTACCACCTGAGCTCTGCCTCCCATCTCCCTACACCCTACCACCCCGGTCCGTGGAAAAATTGTCTCCACGAAAGCAGACCCTGGTGCCAAAAAGGTTGGGGACCGCTGCCCTAGGCTGTTGCTCTAGCACCGTCTACATGGAGCAGCATTAAACCTGCCCCCGGCTGTGACAACCTCTCAGTTAGGAAAATCCACATCAGATTCGGAAACAGTTAAAAATGTAAATGAAAATAGAGAGCTTTCTTTTGTTTCGGGGTAGGAGGGGTGGGTCAGGAGCACAGCCTCTCGGAAGAACGATGCCACGAAACACGTGCCGTCCTTTTCCTGACATCGCCAGAGCCAGCACTTTTCAGGCGTGAGGGGGAGCCTCGCTGGAGATGGGCTGTCCAGCACTTGGACTCCGAGGCTAAGTTCCTGGGTTAGGGCCAAGGTCTAGGCATTGCTGGCTCTCCCACGACCAGGACGCTCTCTGTTTCACGTGCACAGAGCTCCTGGAGAGCCTGTGGGGTGCCGGCCCAGACCAAGGCCGTCTGGGGCCTGACTTAATGGGCTGCACTGGTCTTAGCTTCTGGGATGGGACGCGAAGTTCTGCTGTAACCTGCCGTCACCCCCTTCTTACCCTCCCCCCCCCACCTCTCTCTCTCCTTCCTTTCAGAGTGGGACATAGAGACGGGGAAGTGCCTGAAGACGTTTAAACACAAAGACCCCATCCTGGCCACCAGGATCAATGACACCTACATAGTGAGCAGCTGTGAGCGAGGGCTGGTCAAAGTGTGGCACATCGCCATGGCTCAGCTGGTCAAGGTGCGGGCAGGGGGCTGCGGAGCGAACGGGGCCCTGGTGGTGATGGGTAGGAGGAGAATGACGGTCTCTCCCCGTGCTGCCCCCCGGACCACCCTGGAGCAGTCAAGTTACAGTCTCCGTAAGGTTGGTCCTGAAGAGCTGAAGGGGAAGGCCCCCTCCAAAACTGAGCCATTGTGTGTTGGTGGAGAGTCAGGACCCGTATGATCATGGCGGCGGTGGTGGAAGGCTGCTTTCTTCCTTGGCATTATAGACGGGCTCAGGGTATTTCAATAGCAGTGAAGCAGCTTTTCTTTTTCCAGAACATTCTACTCCGACTCTGGCATGGGTAAGAGAATGAATAAAATCACAGTGGTTTTTCTCCTTACTCTCCGATGAGAACATTGAGTCTTGGAAGTGATTGAATGTTCACATACACAAAATGTTCTTGCTGCACTTGAAACCCCCTGGCCCTAGTGGGTGGTGGTGAGGTATTATTTATGCCAGGATCGTAGGATCACGCTGAGAAGGTGTTGGGAAACGCCTGGCCTGGTTTCAGGAGCTGTAACGCTGCCAACAGGCTGGAGGGCCCCAAGGCTGGAAATAATCAGGAGGCCTTGGAGAAACAAGCTCCTCAGGTGACTTGACCTGTTCCCCTGGGCAGGGGCTATGCTTTGTCTTGTGTACCTGCCAAGGACAGGTAAGACCCCTCGGGGGAGGGGCAACCTGACAGGCATTGACCGATATGGGCAGCAGATAAGAAATTGGGGGACACGGAGAAGGGGCAGAAAGGCCCCTGCACCTCTCGGCTTGGCTTGGACATGGCCGGAGTCCTCATTGCAGCCGAGAAGCAGTCCCCTTATCTCTTGGTGGTTCCCTCCCCGCACCTGGCTCAGGCTTGAAACAGTGCAGGAAAAACAGCCCTAAATCAGATCTGGTGGTTGCCAGGGTAATCAGGCCTAAAAGTAAATTCTTTAGAGTGTGCTCTGTTCCTCACATCTCTGGCCAGCTCATGCTGCGAAGGACCTTCACATTATTTATACCCTTTACCCTTTATCATTAAGGCGCTTGCCCTTACTTTCATTCTCTTTTGTTTAGACTGGTCTCCTCTTGGACCCGTGTAAATCAGTGAATTCCTGCCACTTGTTTTCTTAAAGGTATCCCTTCTCTGTGAAACTTACCATGCTAATGTAACGAGTGTACACATGCATTCCTGTTACCTAGCCCACTGATAAGAATCTCAATAAGATTCTCATTTCAGAGAAGGGCTCGGGGCCTTCCCCACTAGGGGGATGTGCCCCATCTGCTCTCCCGGCAAACAGAGAAGTGTTTGCAACATTTTGTGTTTATTCCCCCATCATCCGTGACAACCCCAGGAACCCAGGACGGGCTCTGCGGGTTCCAGAGCCCTGCTCCCACCTCAACTGGCCCCAGCCTGTTTCCCTCAGGTTTCAGGGGGCACTGTGCCCTCTGCGGTGCTCCCCTGTGGCGGTGCGCCCCTATAGCTGCCGCGCAGTGCGACAAGAAGGTGCTGGCTTGGTGGGTAGATATTTTTTTCCCACCAGTCTTGTCACTGTGGTCTAACCAGTGTTTGCAGGCACAAGGATGCCCAGGTGCCCTCTGGGCCCTGGCAAGGAGCTGGGAAGGAGCACTCTGCTGGCAGCAGAGGATGGTGAGTTCTGGTCTTCCCTGGCACTCCAGGGAGATGGGGCCTGCCTCAGCCGCAGACCCTCCAGGAGCCAGTCTTCTCCCTGGTCACATTCTTCCTTCCCTCGGGGGAGGAGGGCTCTGGAACGAGGGAGGCATGGACTCTAGCAGCCCCCTTAGAGCTGAAGCAGAGTTGGCTAGTTAAACACCAGTGAGTGGGAGTCATGGATGGGTTCAGTGTGGCTTTGCAATTTATCTAAAGAAGCTTCCTGCTTTGGCCCTTGGAGGAGGCGCAATCGGAGTTGAAGATGGGCTGAAAACAGAGGCAGCTTTCCTTGCAGACTCTCAGTGGCCATGAGGGAGCTGTGAAGTGCCTGTGCTTTGACGAGTGGCACCTCCTCTCGGGAAGTACCGACGGCCTGGTCATAGCCTGGAGCATGGTGGGCAAGTATGAGCGATGCCTCATGGCCTACAAGCATCCCAAGTACGTGCCTGAAAAGCCCTGTCTGAACGACGTAGTGCTCTCTCCTTTCCCCGTCACAGCCTAGGCCTTGAGTCTTGGCAGATCAGGCCCTTCCGCTGCCTGCTGACCTTTGGTCCCGTTTGCTCCTCACCCATTTCTTTTTCCTCCTCCCTTGCTGCCCGGTACCAGTTTCCTTCCGTCCCCTGCTCTGTTTGGCCAGTCCCTCTCACCCTCCCTCCACCCCCCTACTCGTGTCTCTTGAGAAATAATAATACCAGATGTGGATTTTGAGAAATGTTTGAAATGTCATACTTATGACACATGTGATATACTTGTATCTGTTTCCTACTAAGTGTATGAATATTGGCAGAACGGTCCCAAATAATGCCAATTCCAGTAAACTTAAAAGTGTTAGAATTGGCCTTTACCTTAGGAAGCTAGAGTTACAAAAGCTTAAAATGATCCAAGTGACAAAGGTTTAAGAATAACTGAGGGCTTTCTCTGACTTATTTCACTTATATGTGGAATTGCAAGAACAATATAAATGAACCAACAAAACAAAACAGACTCATAGATACAGAGAGCAAGCTGATGGTTGCCAGCTCGGAGGGGGTACAGGGGCTGGGTGAAAAGGGGGGAGGGACTAAGAAGTACAAACTGGCAGTTACAGAACAGTCATGGCACGTAAAATGCAGCATAGGGAACCCAGACAATAATATTCTAGTATCTATGTGTGGTGCTGGATGGGTACTAGACTTACTGTGGGGATCACTTCTTAAATTATATAAATGTCTAACCACTATGCTATACACCTGAAACTAATGTAAAATAACATTGAATGGAAGCTGTAATTGAAAAAAGAAATAATAACCGAGGGCTTCAAGGAGCTTACTTCAAGTCTGTGGGCTAGATTCTATTCCAGGACTGCAAATGGATTTTATCTTACAATTCCAATCCCGGTTTAGTGGTGGTGGCGGCTCTGAGCCATTTGAGAAGTAGTCTGAAGTCCCATCTGGGCGTAGGGAAAGGGTATTGTGGTCAGTTAATGGTTTTGCCACGGCCGTAGGTTTTATAGGCTGCTCTGTGCCTCTCCTGTGCTACACGAATAATTCTTCTTCCTCTGAGTGCGATATAAACAATTCCAGGGGATGAAATGCTATCCTGATCGATTAAAGCAGTAAATGGATCTTCCGGGGGATCTGTCGGGGGGCAGTTATTTAGTAAAATACATCCCTAAATTTCCTTATACCCTCAAAAGAACCTCTTGAACAGGCACGCCGGCTTTGGGGGAGGTGGAAGGGGATTTGGATATCCATGTGTGTGTTCTCTGTCTGTGGCATGTGGCTGCACTACTGATGGGTGCGTGCTGGGCAGGGCCTGTGTTCAGTGATTTATCCAGTCCTTAGGTGATTATCAGTAACTCTTTGCCTATCATCTGGATTATCAAACCTTGACCCCCATATGGGAGTCAAACCTTACAATGTCATCTGCAAATTATAACTCTGTTTTTAAAACCTTCCAAGCTCAATTTGGTAGGATTTCGTTTAAGTATTAAAAAGTAATTTGTTGCAAGAAAACCCAGAAGTCTTGTCACCGTTCCACCAATCCATGAGCCTCTCACTCTACTGTAGCTATGAGGCCTTCTTAAACCATCCTCACTCGCATTGAATGACAGTCCCAACATTCCATTTGCACTGGTCTTGCTTGATACCTTGCGTAGTTACAGCAAATCCACAGACATCTGGAGGACATGGTCAGTGCTTTTGTTTATACAACCCTCGTCCTACTCATTGGTTTTAGCGCTGTACATATGTAAGTACTCAAAAAGTATTTCCACTTGATTTGTAATGAGAACTAATTTGACAGATTGCCTTTCTGGAGAGTTGTTATAATGATTGGGCTGATACCCATCTTTTGAAGATGACATAGGTGAAAAAACAGAGTTGTTGTCTGTCTTCTTGGTCTAAGTTTTTCATCCAAAATTAAAATTATGCATACGGTGGGAGAGAATGGATATGGGAAATAAAATTAGAGGATACAAAGTAGGACTGACAACAATGATAATCTGTAGACAAGCTTATGTATTCTGTAGAATCTTAAAAAAACCCCGCAAAACCTTTATTCTCTAATGCCTTTTCTACAGCTAGTACTATATTTTTTTAACTTTTAAATTAAGATATAATTTATATAACATAAAAATCACTATTTTAGAATGTACCATTAAGTGGTTTTTAGTATATTCATAATTTGTACAACCATCAATATTTATTAAAGAACATTTCCATCAGTTACTAAAATTACTTTGATTTTTGTAATTTCAGTTTTCTCTCTTATTTTCTTGGTCAGTGTAAATAAATAATTGTCAAGTATTTAGCTAAAGGTTTGTTCATCTTTTTAAAGAACCAACTTTTGGTTACATTGATTTTTCTCTCTTGTTTTTAAATTCTCAAATTCACTGATTTCTGTTACAAGCTCTATTTTCCTCCTTTCTCCTTGGTTTGAGTTTAGTTTAACCTTATTTTTTCTAGTTTTTTTTAAGGGGAAAGTTTAGGTTATTGATTAGAGAAATGTAGGCATCAACTGCTATAAATTTCCCTATGTGCAAATTTTCCACATTTTCTTCTATTATTAATTTCTAAGTTAATTTATTGTAATTGGAGAACTTTGCATGGTTTTAATCTTTCAAAATTTATTGAGACTTGTTATGTGGCCTAAATTAAGGCCTATCCTGGAGAACATTCCATGTGATTTTGAGATTAATGTGTACTCTGCTGGTAGTTTGTGGAAAGTTTTGTATATGTCTCTTAAGTCTAGTTGTTTTCTAATGTTTTTCAGATCTTCTGTTTCCTTGCTCACCTTCTGTCTAGTTGATCTATCCAATATCTAGAATGTGGTATTGAAGTCTTCATCTATAATTGTTGAGTTGTCTATTTCTCCTTTTAGATAGGTGAGTTTTGCCTCATGTGTTTTGGGGTACTGTAATGAGGTAAATATTCATTTGTAATTGTTATATCTTCTTGATAAATTTATCCTTTTGTCATTAGATAATGTCCTTTTTTGTCACTATTAATTTTATGTGGTATTAATATAGCCACACCATTTCTTGTTTGGTATGGACTTTTTCCATTATTTCACTTTTAAATTTTTTTGCATTTTTTATTCTTAGGCGAGACTCTTGTAGACAGCATATAGTTGAGTCATGTTGTTTTTAATCTTGTCTTCCAATCTCTGCATTTTATTGGAAGAGTTTAATCCATTCGCATTTAATGTAAAAATAGCTTGTTTTTACCATTTTGCTGTTTGTTTTCTACAGTCTTATATATTTTTTGTTCCTTAATTCTTATATTACGGCCTTTGGCCTTAAATTGTTAATTTCTAATGTTAATCAGAGAGACTGGCCTGTGTTGTTCTCATCTGGCTTTGGTATTAGGGTAACGCTGGCTTTGTAAAATGAGTTAGGAAGTATTCCTTCTTCCAGTTTGAGTATTTTAATATGAAAACTCTGGAAATCAAACCTTTCTTTTCCTCAGGGTTTGTTTTTGTTGTTGATTATTGTAGCTTATTGTAGTGTTTGTATGTTTAGTGTGTCTGTATTCTTCATCTTGCTTGGCCACTGGTCTCCATTTTATTGCCTTGGTGGTACACTAGTGACTAGAATGAGATTTACTTGAACATCTGGAAATAAAATACCTCCAATTCTCTGTCAAGTTGTGCTGCGCTGTTGATGGAAGCCTTCAACACTCATTTAGGCAGGTTAAAACTCCGCCTTAGCTCTTACTTCCTGTTTGTGTGGAACATCACAGTCAGCCAAGAGTGAGACCTTAGGGCTTTTCCACATCTTTCCCAGTAAATGCATAGCCCCAGGAATATGTATGAGCTTTTTAAAGTCCTATGGACATTTTACCCACCATCCCCCACCCCCCCAGATTTTTCTCCAAAGCTTTTTGGTTAGTCAGTTGTATGCCCCCAAAAATATGCATTGTCTTAGGCAGCAATGATGAAAATATGAGTCTAGAAATGTTTTCAATAAATTCCCCCAGGCTGCAGCTTTAGCACTGAGTTCCTAGTGAGGTGAAATAAGTTTTTTTGAGTCAGTTTTCAGGAAACCATCAGACAGATCAATTAATTCATTGTGAATGAGTTTCCTCCAATACCAGGAACATGAGCTATTTTCATGGCGACCATTGGACTGGGGAGTTAGGAAGGGGACTAAGGTCCATACTGAGACTAAGACTTTTTTTTTTTTGTCTAAATGCACCCTGGCTTTCTGTAAGCCTTTGATTATTTTCCATAGTTCCTAAATAGTTGATTCTGATAGGCTGTTTTTTTTGTTTTTTGTTTTTTTTTTTGCCCTTTTTTCATTACTTTAATGGAAGGGTAGAATTCTTGAGCTCTTGCCTCCTCTATTTTCATTGACATCACTCTTTGTAGTGTTTTTTGTTTTTGAAAAACAAGCAACAAAGGAGGATACAAATGACTTATTTCTAGGACAGAGACAAAACCTGAAAGGAGACTGGTCTACGCTAAGATCATAATAACCACAATTAAGTTAGGTACTGAGCTGTTTTTGAAATACTTTCCCTGGTTTAATCCCAACAGCAGTTCTCTGAGGCAGAAATCACTTTCCCCTCTCCATAGAAGAGAAAACTGAAGACTGAGAGGTTACTTTCTTAAGGTTATACAGCCAGCTAGCGGTAGCATAAGGTTTTGATCCCAGGTTTTCTGATCCCAAAGCCTATGCTTTGTATCAGTGGGCTGTAATGGTATAGGCTGAACTACCCAATGTCACAGGAATCTATGAAAAGTGCAGGCCCAGCTCAGCAAGATCAAAGGAGACAAAAAAAGAGGCAAACCCTTCCACCACAAGGCATCTTTCCTAGTACTGATTGTCCTACAGGTGGACTAAGATGCACTTAGGGCACCAATAAAGGTATTCCATTTCCATCTGGGGAAAAATCTGTAAGTTTGTAGGACTTTCTAATATTTAATTTATTCTATCTATCTATCTATCTATCTATCTATCTATGTATCTATGTATCTATCTATCTATCATCTATCCTCTATCACATGAGGAGGGATTCAAGCCACATTGGCCTCTCTGGTTTCCTTTGAATAGGCTGAACATGCTTCTGCCTTTCAAGTTCTTTGTTATTTCTGTTTTGCTAGTGGTAGGGGCTTTGAAAAGTCTTCCTCTGGCCCTTAGATCTGATCAAGGCTCACACAAAATGGTATGAAGTGGATGTCATTTTTTTCTAATACATCGTAGCAATGATTATACTTGGAAACATGAGCCAACACTCACTTTTTCAAC
The DNA here is from genome assembly GCF_021234165.1 of Pteronotus mesoamericanus. Taxonomy (NCBI): domain Eukaryota; kingdom Metazoa; phylum Chordata; class Mammalia; order Chiroptera; family Mormoopidae; genus Pteronotus; species Pteronotus mesoamericanus. The sequence continues at coordinate 4,050,753 of NW_026555090.1, forward strand.
AATTAGTTATTGAGGACCTGCTGGGGGCAAGGCCCCATGCTGGGCACACAAAGATGAATGAGACTTAGGTTGTACCCTAGAGAACCCATCAGTATGCTTAAAGTTTGTGTGTGTGTGTGCATGCATGTGCGTGCAGGGGGAAATGGAGACAAAGACGGCCTTATAAGCCAGGCCATGGATGGACTTAGATCAGTAGAGATGGCAGGGATGGGTGGATATGCTTTGTGTATAAAATCAAATTGGTGGCATCCAATTCAACTTTTCAGTATAATCAATAGGAATGGGTTAATTATACCTCTCACATTGAATAATCCACATATCTGCAGTCTGACTGGGACCCATCCATTGTAGCAAGCATTTTGTTGGAGTCACCTCTCTAAGTTTTCACCTGCTCCTTTCTTTTTTCTTGCTGGTTGTCACAGAAGAGAACTCATAAATCTCCTGCCTGGGCACAACTCTCCTTCAGGATGTTTAACTGAAAGAATGAAAGCCACCAATTTAGACCCAGAAGAAACTGCTTAAATACCAGATTTTTGCTTCATACAAGGATGATCTTTCTTTTCTTTCTTTCTTTTCCTTCCTTCCTTCCTTCCTTCCTTCCTTCCTTCCTTCCTTCCTTCCTTTTCTTTCTTCCTTCCTTCCTTCCTTCCTTTTCTTTCTTTCTTTCTTTCTTTCTTTCTTTCTTTCTTTCTTTCTTTTCTTTCTTTCTTTTCTTTCTTTCTTTCTTTCTTTCTTTCTTTCTTTCTTTCTTTCTTTCTTTCTTCTTTCTCTAATAATACTATTTGAAAAGGAATCAAAATATTAAATAATTGTCAGGAGGACTTTTGTAGAAGTTGATAGCCAGGAATCAACTATAAGAGAAAAGCAGGATCACCTATAAAACAGACCTCACACAATGACATAAGCCTTTGTACTTGGCCACCAGTGGCACGATGACCAAGGTGCAGGAAGAACTGCAGAAAGGGAGGAGAGAGACAGCCCCATCTTGAGGGTTACGGTTGACATCCAGAATTCTAAAAGGACGGCAAGCAGCAATTCAGGCACAATTAAAACCACTGCCTCCCAACCATACGCAAAATACCCTGAACTACAACAAAACAAAACAAAACAAAACAAAAAAACAAAAACACTAACAGCTTACTGCCTGTGGCTCTGTTCTCTTCCAGGGAGGTGCTGCACGTGGCCCTTCTCTTCCTCAGGGTCATCAGCTCCTGTGCAGATGGCAAGATCCGCATCTACAACTTCCTAAACGGGAACTGTCTGAAGGTGATGAAAGCCAACGGCAGAGGTGATCCCGTGCTGTCCTTCTTTATTCAGGGCAACAGGTGGGTGGTAGGTGTGCAGGTCAGAGCCATGAACAATTCTGTTTGGATGATCTTTTTCTTCTCCTTTGGGACACCAGCCCTGGATTCTCGGGCAGTGGGAGAGAGTAGGTAAAATTGGACTCTCCTCCAACTTTGGATGGAGGACAGTACTTGTCTCATGGGAAACCGAGTGGTCTTTGCACCAAACTTAGCAATCAGGGTTCACATCACTTTTTTTTGTTCTGGACGTCTGGGCAGATCACGCAGTGAGTGCCATATGGCTTTGCTGCGGGGGCCACGGTCTGCGAACTGCAGCCCCTGCCTGCGCCGAGTGAGCGTTCGGCTGCCTGAGAGCTCCGCGAGGGCCATCCTTGACCCTCTCTTCTGCTGTGGAGATGTACGGAGGCTGGGGGAGGCGGGCGACAGCAGGGGCAGGAGGTCTGGTGTTCAGTGCGATGGTGCTGAGCAGATGAGTCAACAGAAACCGGAACCATGACTAAACTGACTGTATGTAGTACTGTGTTTGTTATATGACACGTTCAGGGTGATATTACGTGAAAATACCCAAGTAGAATTAACTTTTAAATTCTACCAGAGGCTCACTTCAGGCATCAGTTGATCTCCATGAATTATCTTGCCTTCTCTTTAATGAAACTTTATGAATACTATTTCTCATCTTGAAGGGGGAGGGCTGGTAATAAGTCTCAATAAACACACACTTCTCAGTCATGAGGCAATGATGTTAAAAAAAAAAAATCACCCCTGGCTTTTTCTCATTCAGGACATCTGAAGAGAGAATGTTTCCTTTTGGCTTGAATTAAAATAAATCTGAAAGACATTTCTAATTAGAATGATTCCCCAAATTTTATTCCAGTGTTTTCAACTGAAACTAGTCACCATTTCAGAGCATTAACAGTCAGTTAAGGTCTTGAAACTGCAGCCTCTTGGGGCCAGGAGGGACCCGCACACAGTGTTTCTGTTCCTTGTCTATAGTGGCAGGAGGTCTATGGGACCAGAGTGGGGAAAGCAGCTTGCTCTGTGGACACTGGGAACGACAGGAACCAATGCAGAGGTGCGAGGCAGTTCTTGGGGGGCCCAGACTTGGAATGCCTTCCCTACCAGGTCACTGAAGTGGGGAATAGGGAGACAGAACTCACCCGACTTTGTAAAGAAGAAATGTTCCATCTAAACACAGAGCGAGCCCAGAGACCCTGGAGTCCTGGAGGGAAGGAGAGCGGGCTGGGGGATCGTCGAAGTGGGGCACGCTCCCCGTTGAGGAGTTGTCCACATCCCCATCACAGCACTAGAAACATGGCATTTGGATGCTGTGCTTTAAAACAGAGTGAATTTCAACACATCTGGGGGCGGAACACCTAAGCGTCTGCCTTGGGCATCCTAGGTGCTTGGCACTTCCTCCAAAGTCAGAAACTGTTTTAAAAAGATTTTAACTCCAAAAGCAAAGTAATCAGAACACATGTGCCCACTCACATTTAATTAACAGCAACAACAACACAACTACGGAGCCTGGGAGCCCTGCTGTGTGGCTGTTGCCCGTCGCCAGTCTAGACCCTCCAACAGCCTGTACACCCTGCTGGCACGGCCACGTCCCGGGCATTTTCCTGTGGCCTGAGGGCTGCACAGGACAGGAGCCAATGTGCAGGCTGGGAGGCCAGGCAGCGCAGTGGCCTCCAGGCTCCTTTAGTGGGCAATCTCGTTGTTGTGGTTCCAGGATGGTGATCAACACGGAAAGCAATATTCTCATGTTCCAGTTCGAGAATATAAAGTGGCAGTACTTCCAGGAACGGGCCAAACAGAGGAAGAACAAGGACAGAGAGGAGGACAGGGAAGAAAGCAGCCTCACAGAAGTCCTCTCCAAAGCCAGCACTCAGGCATACAGCCTGAAGGCCTCCACATCCAGTAAACAGGTGGTGGCCCTGGAGTCCCTGCTCAGTAAGCCTCACAGGTCCCGTGTCCTGCTGAGGGCAGCCAGGTTCCCATCAGGTAAGAGGACAGACTCCCGGGGCCCCTCAGTGGCAGCCAGTGGGGCAGGTGACAGGCTCCCAGTACTAGTTTCTTTGTGGGATATTTTGGCCAGTGTTTTCTTGATGGTATGAAGTCCCTCCCTTGAAGGAAGGTGGGAGCAATTCTGTTGGATTTGCCAATCTGTTAGCCAGCTCCAGGAAACCCGCTGATTTTCAAGGCCTGAGTTTTCAGATGTATTGCAAACTTTGTATGGTAACTAACACTTGCCATTACAACAAAAAACAAACCACCAACATCTTCTCCCCATACCCCCAAGCTGAACACACAGTACATAATGATTTCTTAGGACAGACAAGATAGTATACTGCAGAAAAGTGTTCAATGCAGTGTGTTATCTCTAGACCCCTGACTGATAACCTGCATACCTGGAAGATATTAGTTATAAAGCAGGTACTTGGGCGTGTGTGCATGTGGGTGTGCAGGTATGGGGCGGAGTGGCGTGGCTCACTCAATTTAGAAGACACCCAAGGAATAAATTATGTGCGGGCTAGAGTAGGCAGACTCCTTTCCTTTACCTGCCCTGTACTTGGTGTGCAAAATTGGGCCCATGGATCAATAGATCTTGTCCCCGGCATATTACACTGCAAACGGTCAGCCAGGAGAGAGGTTTGCATAATGCCCAGAGCTGAGTACTCAGGAGGAAAAGCACGCAGGAGGGAAGTCAGGCAGTGACTGAATCCTTAGGCTCCAGGTGACTACCTAGTTTCCCCTGGAATAAGATAATAAGCAATAAGCAATAAGCTAATGGTTTGGGTGAAAACCAGTCAGGTGATCAGCTAGGCCCCCACTAGTCACACCTCACTGGATTGTGTATAATTCTCTGGTTTCCGCTTCAATTTGTATTTAGCAATCTCCACAGAGGAACTTCACGGTCAAGGAAAGCCAGCATCACCCCAAAGAGACAGCAAGAAGAGAGCGAGTCCTGTTTCTAAGGCAGCAAACGGCCTGGATGGTGGGCCGGAGAGTTCGGAGGCAAACGCCCTCGCAGGAGATAAGATGAACGGTGATGCTTTAGTCTGAACCAGCGGAAGACCCAACTCTCTCTCTCTCTGCTCCCCCCAGCCCCCTCCACCCTTCTCTATTGCTCAATCTAGTTATCGATCTGCTGTTGTCTGGTTTTTCAGCAGATCGATACTTTGCTTATTTTTAAGAATTCTGGGTGGATAAAATGCCCAGTTTTTCCTAAGGGTGATTGGTTTTACTTGTCTCTACTAAGTTGGGGCCACATAGCAGGTACCTTTGTAAGAGCCAAGTTTCCAATTTTGGACTCACAGCCTAACTCCCTTCCCTGCTGTGCATTCTCCTCGCTTCTTGGACTGTCATCGGTCTGAGGAAGGGGGCACAGAAGAAAGAACAGGCAGTTGCAGCTGATTTCAGAGGGTGCGTTAGGGGATTTCATGAGGAAGGAGCTAGGTTTGGGGACGGGTGCTATGTACGTGAGATACGGAGATGAGCGAGAGAGAGATGGGGAGGGAGCTTTTTAGAAGAGTTACTGGACATCACAAATAGTATGCCCCTTTGTTGTTTTTGAGAAACTTTGATAAAGATTTAAAATGCCTTTCCAATAGTTTTGGTTAATAGAATAGTGTTTCTTTGAATCAAACTCCCTGCAGAGACTAGCTTCAAGGTGAGGATGGAACGACTGCATTTTAGGAGGGCTCTGCTAACAGTGGGCACCTTTGTCTGCACCTGTGTGGGCACGCAGTGGTGTAAAGCCTCAGGGGTGGCGCTGCTGAGCCAAAGGATAATTTCATTAAAAAACTAGAAAGAGGTTGCCATGGTTGTCCTTTAAAAATGATGGGTCACTTTACCATCCTGCCAAGAATGAATGAGAGCTCCCACTGTACCCACGCCAGCACTAGGTCTCATCCGTCATTTTGTTCCCATTTGTATGATAAGTAAAAATGGTGTTTGCATTTTTTAAGGGTGATCACTTACACACTAAATGTCCATCAGTGGGCAATGACTAAGTAAATAATGAAAAATCCATGTTACGCCATATTCTACAACAGCTAAATTGTTATCATGAGGACCTCCCTATATTGACTTAGAAAGAGGTCCACAATATATTATACAAAAAAAGACAAGTTAATGGACAATGAGTCATCACAATTCCTTCTCATAAAAGGAGAAATAACTGTGTTTTCTCACGCATGTACATACACATGTGGAACAGCTTTCCCTGCAATTGAGAGGGGTGAGGGGAAGATTTTGACATCTTAATTCTAGTTTTATAAGTTTTAATAAAATATTATTTAATTCACAAAGTAAAAGTCAGGGAGAAGTTTGAAGTTTTATCCCATCCTAGTGTGTTCATATATAAACACCTTGGGATAAAACTATTTGATCAAGGAAAATTATATGCTTAACAAATGGCTGTATTTTATTTACTAATTATAGATTGGTATAGTATGGGGTACAGACTTTTCCTCTCAAGGTTTGACTAAAAAAATGACTTCCACTTACTATGACTCAGTTATTCCTTTTGTAAAATAGGAATAATGCATTCAGTGTATCCATGAAGTACTGTAGGGACTGAAAGGACCAAATGGAATATAATAGATTTGATATAATAGATCTGCTCACCTGTGAAGACATCCTTGTTCACTCACGGTCTTAGGCACTTTGGAGATCTTGACCACGATATACCGTGAAAGAATGAATCTCTGGTCTTTGTCAGCAGCTTTTGGACCCACTGATGTTGTTCAAACATTTTGGGAACTCCTGTTCAGGAACTGCCTTCTGGTCATGCTGTGATATTTAGCATTTCCCAGGGATGACATTCTTTTTAAGGCGATTTTGAATTTCAAAAATGTCCAAAGATCACTTGGAATCAAATTTGATTAATATGATGGAAATCAAATTTTGTGATTCACTTTTTCTTTAAAAACAGAGGTATGTTACTATACATGTATAAGGCCTGTTTTGTGGGAATCATAAAAGAGGTATGAAGTTTCAAAAATGTGGAGCACTGGGATCACATGTGTTTCCTGCAGAAGATGCATATCTACAGGTTAATACACATTTGCACACTAGTGTATTTGTTAAAGACTTGTTCTGTGGAATATGCCGTAACTGCTGGTATCATAGAGGACTTCTGCCCACATGACGGCATATCCATTAAGCAACAAAGACCTCAGTCTGCCTAGCAGTTAGAATTGATTTAATTTTTATGCATACATACTTAATGTTTTGATGGTACACTGATTTGTTTTCTTTCTTTCTTTCTTTCTTTTTGAAAAACAAGATGATGTGGAGAAAGTACCAAAACAAGAACTGGAAACTCCTGGAGACCTGACCAGTCCCTCAAATAAAAAGTCCTGGCAAATCCCCATGTTGCCAGACCGGTTCCTCCTGACCATTAATGCCCTGCAGCAAGCCCATAATTCACGGGAGTTTGCCTATCCCCGCAGGCCCCAGACCCAAGTCATTGACACCTGGGTGCCTTCAATTTCACACCCAAGGAAGGTCCTTAGTTTCAAAGGAAAATCAATACAACATGCAGTTGATAGGCTGAGAGCCAGCCACCCTCCCATAGATGTGAAACAAACCAGTATTCCCCTTGAAATTCAGACACTGCAGCCTAACTTGAAGAAGTCTTTGCACAGTTCCCGAGTCCAGTCCACCATACCCCAGCGCAGGATTATCCACACCAGGCTCGCTGGCCGCTTAGAGGGTGAAGACCGAGCAACCGGTTCAGTTGACAGGACAGTGCGCAGCGTCAGCCCCTTAACCAGCATGCAGGTCATTATGCCAAACCGCATGCTGCCTCCACCAGTAAGCAGGACAACCCAGTCTGTCAAGAAAGAACGGCCTCGTCTCTACACGGCCCTCAATCCCTTTAGAGTGAACACTGAATTCATGCTGTTGACTGTGAGGGAGGAGAAAGAGTATGAGGAAGCCAAGATGAAAGAATATCAGGCCAGAAAGCTCACCGGAGTGGTCAATCCAGACAAAGCCAGGAAAGCTGCTTGGATCAGGAAGATCAAAGGCCTGCCTATAGATAATTTCATGAAGCAAGGGAAAACAGCAGCCCCTGAACTTGGTCAAAATGTATTTATCTAAACCACCCTTGGGAAATTACAATGTTCTGCAATTAAAAGGAAACCAACTGGATGTTGGTGTTTGGCTTCTTGTTGTTGTTGTTTTTAATGTTCCCTGGCAGTTAACACGGGGACTCCTAATTATCTTCCCATGAACCAAAGAATTGATATTATCAAAGTAAGAAAGCAGAAGGAGGCTGGGAGACATTAGCCTCGTATTCCCACTGAAAACCATTCACTGAGACTATGGAAACCCAATTTTATGGAGGGGGGGGTGGGGAAGTGATCACTGGAAATTAAATACCACTCATCACTATCAATTAAGTACTATCATTTTTATAGCGAATGAATGGATACAATTGTATCAGAATAATGCATTGGAGTTCCTTGGTATTTTTGCATGGAAGCCTGATGAAGCTCAGTGAGTTAAGAATCTATAGCAGAAGCCCTCAATGGTGTTGACCGATTCCAACTGAGAACATTATGTATTCTTTTTCTTATTAGGACTAACTCCTATGAAAGAATATTAAGCAGACTTACCCTTTCTACAAAGGGAGTGGGCACTAATAACAAGTGTGTTGAGGTTTCTAGTTACACCTTCTTAGGATGGTATCAGGGTTCAGGCAGATAATTTAGAAGAGAGCATCTCACAAGGGCATGGCCCATTGGGGACCTCGAGTCCCATCCAAAGGGCATACCTCCTACTGAGCGGCTCAGCAGGGCCACAGGAGGCCGTGAGATAACAGAAAATACATATCGGCCCCTGCCCCGGCTCCTGGCACAGAGCTCCCTCACCCCTTGTACATTCCTAAGTGATAAGAGCAGTAGGAGTATCTTGTTCTAATGAGGTGACTTTGGGTGGGCTCCTGGATGGGGTCTGGCCACCAGGAAGACCAAACGATGATAAGAAGCTTGGCACTTTCAGCCCAGCCTCCCATTCTTTAGAGACAAAAAGAGGGGCTGGAAACGGAGTTAACGGTTGAACATGCCCGCATGAGGGAGCGCCACACAATCCCAACAGCAGGGGGTCTGGAGAGCTTCGAGGCCGGTGAACACATCCCCTCCCGGGAGGGCGACACACACCAACTCCCCCGGAGCTCCTGAGCTCAGGACCCGCCAGACCTCGCCCTCTGTCTCTCTTCATCTATCTGTTCATCTGAGTCCTTTATCATATCCTAGAATACACTGATAACCGTAAGTGTGTTCTTGAGCTCTGTGAGCTGCTCTTGCAAGTTAATCTCACCTGAGGAGGGGTCCTTGGAACCTCTGATCTATAGCTGGCTGGTAGGAAGCACAGGTTATAACCTGGGCTCGTGACTGGTATCTGAATGTGTGTGTGTTTGTGTGTGTGAGGGAGAGTCTGGTAGGACTGAGGAGCCCTTAACTTACTGTGTGATCTGATGCTATCTCCAGGTATATTGTGTCAGAATTTAATGAAATTTAGTAAAGACACACAGGAGAGAAACACAATAGGGGAGAACTGTCTCCCCCTGCCCCATACAGATGATTATGAACTCAAATAGAATGCAAAACAAAAGCAACAAAAATCCCAACGCCGCAAAACCCCGCAATGTATATTTTGGATGGGCCACCAAAAATATGGCATGGGCAGTCTAGGTGTACAGGTAGCCTGTTCACAGCCTCCACTTTCCACTTCCAAGTGCAGGAATACAATTGTTTGCCAAATTGAAAAAAAAAAAATTCTCATGATTAGGTTTAAAGTAGCATTGGAAAATAGCAATGTAAAAATAGAGGTATTAACAGAAGAATCCTCTCAGTTAAGGAAATGTGCTAGTATGCATTATTCCATGAGCCTTGAAAAGCACCGTGACCCGTAAGCCACACAGATAGGACGTTGCTAAAATCAGGGTTCAAAGATGACTTACCGTCCCTGAATTTCAGGCCCTTCCCATGGGCCAGACTGTTCCCGAACCGAACCCGCAACTGATGTGGGTTCTTGTCTCCCCAAATAAAAAATTTAGCTCAGGGATGCTGATGATGAAAATTAAGATTCATTTCAGCTCTGCAGAGAGAGGAAACTGGCAATCAGAACCAGACTCCTGCCTGCGTGCGAACGCTCAGGCTTTTTACTGGGTCCGGGAGGGTGGGAGTAGGTGCTTCCGTTTTTGGTGTGAGTTTCTATGGCTACAGGGTGCTGACCAACGTTATTTTCTTCCCACAGGTGCACCCCGGTCTTGTTTTTCTCCTTCTTTAAGCCCTGTGAATAAGCTCAATAGAAATAGTTTATTTTGTGTTTCTCTTGTGATTTTCAGAACAGGATCACTGAATTAATTTCTCTTCCCCTCCCTTCCTTGGTGTGTTATCTGTCCTGCCTAACATTCCTCTCTTCCCTGGACACCTGTGGTCTGTCGCAACTGCAAGAAGTATCAAAGGAAGCCCCCAGACGAGGGTGATTTAAGGTACCCATTCTCCAGTCAGAGAGGAGAATTATAAACCACTAGCTCCCTTGGTTACGGGGAATAAGGTATTGAGATTTACCATGTGACTGTAAGCTGCTCAAAACTGTTTGGCCTTGTTCAATTTTTTTTTTGTATTTGCCCACTCCACTTGCCCAGGAATTTTCCTAGCTTCTTACTATCCTATATTGTCACAATGTCACACCATTAGCAGCTAAACTTAAAACAGCAGTGAGAATACCATCTTCTATTTACTACCCACTTACCTTGTAGGAGACCATTATCAGACCCATTTTACAACTCAGGAAAGATGTACATGGAGGTTAGAGCATTGGCACAAGGGTGGAAGTGGGGCAGGCTCAAAATGAGATGCTCAAACTCTGGCGCTCAGCTCTCAACCTTTCTGTTTTTTACTGTTTCCCAGTGTCCGGTCTGTTTTCCTCCCATAATAAAACCCTTCATTGTTTACTCAGTCCTCCTGCTTTGTTCCTCTTAATAACCTTTTACCCCTTCTGGGGAGCACAATAAATTTTTTTTTCAATTGCTTCTAAAATATAAGTTACAAAGATGATACTATACAGGAAAATATATCCAGAAAGCCGTTCAAACAAAACGCAACTATGGAATAATAAAGCCTTCTACCTTCATCCCGCCTTCAGGATATCGATGCTGGTGGAAATGACAGCTCTTAGGGAACAACAACATCTCCACGCGACAAACCACGAAGCTTTCACTCTTAGACCAATACAGGGACGGGGATCCTTTCCCAGCTGGTTTTTCGCTCGGTCTTGGATCAGCACTCGCCCTAAGTGGCAAGGCTTGCCCTGATCTATAGCCGTCCAGCCCACTTTCTCGCCAAGGCCCCGCCACGCCGCGCGACCCCGCCGCCCGTCCCGCTTTCCCCCTTAGCAGGCATTTGTAGACCCTACGCGCCTCTCCCAGACCCAGCGTTAGGCGTACGCCCGGTCTCCAGCTCCGGGGTCGCCCCGCCCACTCCCTTGTAGCAGCTCCAGCGCCCCGCCCACATGCTCGCCCCGCCCCCGTATATGCTCCTCCTGCAAGGCGCCTAGAAGCGGAAGTGGGAACGGGCAGGAGCTGTACGTTGGCCCCTCCCGGCCTGACGTGGCGCCCGGAAGTGGGATAGGCGCTGGGCCGCGATGTTGCAGCAGGTGAGGGGCTGTGGGGCGTCGTGAGGTTGGCGGTCCCTGGGGACTCGTCCTGGAAGGTGGTGGGGCGCCAGTGGAACGGCCTGGGGCCATTGTGTCCGCCTCCCGGCTTGCTGCCGGAGTCGGAGGAGGGGCGGGACGGGCGGAGGGCCGCGGGCCGCTCTCCGGGGACGCGGCTGGGCGCCCCGAAGCCCTGGTGGACGGTGACCCAGGTTGTGCTGAGCGAGAACAGATCCCGTGCGGAAAAGCGCGTCGTCATCACGCGTGGAGCGCTGGTCGCTCCGGTGCCGGCTCACAGAGGCGCCCTTGCGGCAGGTGGCGGTGGGCTTCTCAGCTGCGCGTGGACGGACAAGTGCGGGGGAGCAGCCTGACCCCTCGGGGTGCGCTGCCACCTTGTAGTAATAGGAGGCTCCGCCGGGGCCTTGCTTTCACGTTTACTTGCCAGACACCTTGAATTGAGGGCGGTTAATGGTTTTAATTACAGTCCACAACTTTACAACCAGACACTAGAATGAATAATTAAATACTCTCTTCCTATTAAAAAAAAAATACTGTAAAGTGCACTTTAACTTAGATTCTCAAAGGTTTTTTTTCCTCCCCTTGTTTGAGGGATTGCTATGGCCCAGGCACTGCTGTTACTGAGGCCCCCTGTTAGAAACACAGCGGCCACTTTTCCGTTTTCATCTTGTGGCCTCTGCGTTCATGGTCTCAGCACCTTCCCGGACTCCGACCCTCCTGTGTTTCTCTTATCAGGACCATTTTAATTACACCCCTGGGGCCACTCGGATGGTGCCCATCTCAACATCCTTAATTTAATCACTTCTGCGAAATTGGTTCTGCCAAGTAAATGTCCAGGATCTCGGGCTGCTTTGGCGCAGGGAGCGGAAGCTCGCTGGGGCCGCCGCCGCAGATGCGGGGGATGGCCCGGGCGAGGGCTGAGAGCGGGGCAGGGGCCGAGAGCGGGGCAGGGGCCGGAGCGCGGCGCCGCGCCGCAGGAGTCGGTGTTTCAGCCAAAGTGCTGTGGGTATCAGACAGGAATGATACGGCCCAATGTGAAAGGGTCACCTTGGCTGCGGGGTGGAGATGGGACTCCGGATCAAGAGCTGCATACAGCAGATCTCAGTCTTGGCTGCACGTTATCCCCATCTAGAGAGCCCAGAAAAAATCCTAATGCCCAGACCACACACCTGAACCTCGGGGTGGGACCCAGGTATCCATTTTTTTGAAAAAAATGTAATTCTTTCATGTAATTCCAGCTTGTAGCCAGGGTGGAGAACCACTGGTCTTATAGATCTGAATGCATTTTACCTTTCTAGCTTTAGTTCCTGCTTCACCTCTTCCACCTCTCACTTACTCTGTGGGTTCCTTGGGCATTCCCTATACATACGTGTGTGCCCTCACTTCTGTGCCTTAGAAAATGTGCCTGGTCAAGGGACTAGAGAGAGCAGGAGACTGACTTGTTCTGTCCAGACCCCGCCGATTAACTGCCCTCAGGAAGCTTCTCCAGAGCCTCTTCCCTGCGCTCCCGTCTGCACCTACGTTTCTCTAGCGCTGACCCCAGTCTGCTGCGTCTCACGGGCAACCGTCACCTTTGTGTCCTTTGTGTCCCGCAGGCTTCAGCAAACAGTGGGCGCTGCCTCACCTGGCGCTCTGCTAACCCCAGAGCCCTCCAGTAGCTTAGCGTCTGGATGGAGGTAGGAGTAGGCTTGCAGGAAGAAGACCCGGAAATACTTGTTCAAAGGGCGATTTGTTCAAGTGCTGTGGGAACAGGGGAAACGGTATGCCTGGGGATTTCAGGGGAAGTTTCTCTGCTAATTCAGTATTTCAGCTGCAGTTTGAAAGATGATTTGGTGTTTGCCTCAGGGTGTGCTGTGTAGGGGATGGGGGAAGGGAAGAGCTTTCTGAGCAGAGAAAATATGAAAGGCAGGAGGAGGGGAGAGGTCAACGTGTTTTCAGGACACTCAGTAACTATTGCTGTACTGTCCAGCGGGAGGGAGGGTCCTCAGGTGAGTAGGGGGATCAGATCATGAGATCTGTGCTATGTGTGCAGGAGTTCAGTTTTACCCTTTACATGGAGCGGCACCATAGAAAAATTGGGGCAGGGAGTGATGTGGTTCCATGTCACTTCCATGTTGGGAGGTTGACTCAGTGAACAGTGAGAGGCTAGAGTAGAGCTGGACATGTGGCTAGAAATGGAGGCGCGGAAGCTGGCGAGTGGTTGGCACCAGTAAAGGGGTAAAGAGCAGATCTGTCGTGGTTGAGGCTGAAGGTGAATTGCAGTGAGTTGAAGTGTGAACCATTCTTAGAAGCCTAAAGTTGTGAGAGGAAGGAGCACTATAAGAAGGAAAGTAGAAGATAGAAGGAGAAAGTCAAGATCAGGGTTTTTAAAAAATCTTTTTCGTGCTATAAAGCAGTGGTCCCAAACTTTCAGGGACCGGTTCCATGGAAGGAGGGGGTGGGCTTTACTCTGCTCAAGGCCAGTTCCTAACAGACTGGCACTGGGCCTCCGACCAGAGGTTGGGACCCCTGCTACAAGAGAACCCTGAAGAAGTTTGTATGCTAATTAGAAAGATCCAATAGAAACCTTTGAAGTTGCAAGAAAGTATAAATGAAAGGAAAATTGATAGAACAAGCCTCTCAGGAGGCAGGAAAAGAAGTGATTCTGGGCACAAATAGTTGATTTTGCTTTGGAGAAGAAGAGTTGTGAGAAGGGGTCAGGGCAACAAGAACGCAAGTCAGACGATTCTATGAAAGAGCCAAAAATACTGAGTGTGTCCCCGGTAGGCTCAGCGGTCTCTGACTTTGCAGGAGCATCGCCTCCACCCTGGTGGATTTCTCACAGGGCTCGATGGCCCGGGTAGGGACGAAGACAGCAGGTACTTGGATTAGCACGTGGGGCTTCTGCCAGGTGATTGGGACGAGGATGAAGGAACCGCACATGCCCTTTTCCTAGGCTGCGAATTCCAGATGGCTTTGACCGTGTCCTAATCTTGTCTTCCATTCTGACTCGCATGCTGCCTTGCATGCAGTCGGCATGCACATACTGCATTCATTTTGCCTCATGGATATTTAATTTTCTTATTAGGACAGTAACGATGACGCTGAAGATGTTGCACTGTTTGATGCAGAAGAGGAAACAGCTAATAGACCCAAAAAATCCAAAATCAGGTATGAAGATAACTTTGAGGAGTTGTGTTCATGTCCAGTGCCGTTCTGTGTGTAGACTGCTGTCAGCTGATGGGACCCAGGGCAGAGGGGTTGTGATGTACGTGTGAATATTGTATAGCACTAGTATGATCTGTAGTCTGAGACAAAAATGGCGTTTCAGATTTTCTTTGAAAATAACTGGCATATGGAATTTTACTCAGTACTGAGTGTTCACGTCTGCAAATCCAGGTAAGGGAACACTAGTATGTTAATTCTAGCTACTGTTTACTAAAAAGACCATTTCTTTAGGTGGTCTCTGTACATGCATCATGACATTTTGATTTATTTTGCAAATTTCAAAATTGCATCTTTTATATAAATACCGTGAGAATGTCAAGCCAAACATTTCTGTTCCAGATTTAGTTCCCGCTAAAGAAATTCATTTAATGGAATCAAATTCTACCTGAACCTTGAAAACATTATACTGAGAGATGCCGGTTACAAAACACCACATATTGTACAATTTCATTTATGTGAAATGTCCAGAATAGGCACATCTGTAGAGACAGAATGTACACGAATGGTCGCCGCGGTCTGGAGAAGGGATGGGGCTGGCGGTCATGGGGCTGGCTTTGGGCAGTGAAGAGTTCGGCCGCGCATTGTGGTGTTGGTTGCACAGTCTGTGGATGCATAAAAAACCATGGAATTACACGCTTTATATAGGTGAGTTGTATGGTATAGGTGTGTATCTCAATAAAGCTGTCAAGAAAACTGCACTTCCTGATGGTTACTTTGCCTTCATGCCTGAAGTGATTTCTGAGGGCCTTGAAATTCTTTTGTCGTGATTCTGGGACATAGAAAAACAGGACTGAGTCCCGAGAGTATGGTTTCAATATTTCTCCAAACATAATAAAGTTTCTTCTCATGTATTTTGTGAAAGTTTATATTCACCGAGGTGCTAATCTCATGTTTACATAGTGGATTTGCTCTGACAGCAGGGCTTGGTCAAATAGTGGGACTTAGGGAAAAAGAGAGGTATGCGGTTTGCTTCTTCCCCAAGTCATCTCTTTTATTTTGACCAAACTGCATGGTTATGCTATGGCTGAAGCATTTTTCATCTACATCCGCAGTACCTGTCTAAGTGTAATTGCATTTCTTTTTTTATGTTTTGGTTTTCAGACATCCAGTGGCATCATTTTTCCATTTATTCTTTCGAGTCAGTGCAATTGTAGTCTATCTTCTCTGTGAATTGTTCAGCAGCAGCTTTATTGCCTGTATGGTGACAATTATCTTGTTGTTGTCATGTGACTTTTGGGCAGTCAAGGTAGGTTTGATTATTTTTCTTTGAAACCATTTAATATGATGAGATTGAATGGCATATAAACAATAAAAAAATGAAACTTAGCATTTTGGGTTTGCATTAAATTATCTTTTTGTTCGAGTGCCAGGTATGTCAGATCACAGGCAGGTTATCCTACTTGCTTGTCTGTGCCTTATGTCAGCCTACGTCGGCTTTGCAGTTAAACAAATAAATGTGACCAGCAGGCGCAGGCCCTACACAGTGCTTCTCATCCAGTTCACTGCCTTTGCTTCAGGGTCACCTCCAGCTGTGCCGTATATGATTTCTAGAAAGACCCCAGGATAGTTTGTTCACAAAAGCTCCAGGACTACCCATCATTTGTGAAGGCTCTAGGGCAGTATTTCTCAACCAAGGCTAATTTTGCGCCTTGTCACATATGTCAATGAAGACATTTTTAGTTACCACCACTGAGGTGGGGGAAGTGTGCTGTTTGGAACATCGAATGGATAAAGCCTAGGGATGCTTCCAAACATCTTAAGATGCATGGATAGGACAGCTCCCCACAGCAAAGAATCATCTAGCCCATAATGTCAGTAGGGCTGAAGTTGAGAAACCCTGTTGTAGAGGATAGAGAGGAGCGTAAGAAGTGGTTTCCAACTCAAAGGCAATGAGTAGAGGGATGGATGGATAGATAGGCACATAGACGGGTGGGTATGTGATACAGTAACTTTTAAAATATTAGCTGTAGGCCCTATGTGTTCACCATAAAACTAGACTTGTCTACGTGTTTGGAAATTTTCATAGCAAAATGGTAGGTGAGAAAGTCAAAGGAAAAAAAAGTAAAAGCCGATTTTGGAATTCAAGAGACATGTGTATTGCTTCAAAGGCCAGTAAGATGTTACAAGTCTTCACAGCCCCCAGCTCGGCCGCTTCAGATCTTTTGATTCTTGCAGATACCAGAAGTGACTGGCTTGCTGGCAGCTGGTTTCCATAGGCCACGAAATGCTGAGAATGAAGACTACAGAAGTCTCTTTTCTTCAGGCTTTTCTTTTGTACGGCCCTCTTTGGCTTGTTTTTCTTTGAATTTCGTCTGTTGCTTTATGCTCTAAAGCGTTTACTGTATCCTGGTCACAATTTTGTCTTTGAAGAATGTTCCTTTTTGTTGTTCATGTAATTTCTGTTTAGCCACATAGAACATGGCCTTTATGCAGTTCTTCCTGGTAATTTATACCAAGTTCTTATAATTAAATGCCAGTGGGTTTAGGGTTTTAAAAAATGGAGCCTAAAAGCATATTTTTTGATAAGTTGCCTTTTTTTTTTTTTTAATGAGGGCTTAAAAATGTCACCCTTTTATCTGTGGCAAAATTACTTACAGATACCCAAACAAACATTAGATGGAGCACGGTTAAAAAGTCAAGATGGGGAAGTTATTAAATGAACTTGAGAAGCGGGGTAGGCAGGGTTCCACACTAGTTAGAGCATAGATGGGTCATAATTATTATACATCTCAATGCAGTTATCAAAAGAAGAGATAGAATCATTAAAAAATAAAATAGATAAATAAAAGGGTAAAATTATTTTAAAAAATTTTTTAAATTTAAATGTTATTGCCTCTGGTGCTATTGTTTTATTCCTTATTCCAATGGAGTAAAAAATGTTAAATAATGGTTTTAAAATTTTCATGGTAACTATTAATAAAATTTAAAATAAGTTGTGTATCTTACTGGAGAAGATAAGAGCAACTAAAACATAGTTTATGAAGCAAGAGAATGAAAGAAAGCACATGTCAAGGAAGCTCAAGTATCACAAGACATAGTACAAGGAGAGTGACGGAAGTGGCAGCAAATTTGTTACAGCAGTAAATGTAATTAGATTACACTCTCTTTTAAGAGAGTAGAATTTTAAGATTGGGTCAAAAATCAAAAGTCCAACCAAAAAGTTCTAACTAAAATCATGACATTAGAAAAAGGGTAAAAGGCAAGGATAACATCAGACCAATTCAAACAAAAAGAAACTTGGCATTAGAATATGATCATTAGACAAAATAGAAATGTCAGTAACAGCATTCAGTGGGACAAAAAAGGTCATTTTATGAATGACAGTGAGGTTCACTCACAAAATTCAAATACGCCAAATTATGCGCAGTAAAAAACCCAGAAACACTAGAAGAACATGGAGGGAACATTACTGTGGTAGGGGCCTAACAAGCCACTGCCTCTGATCAATCAAAGCAACAAAAAATAAATGAGGTCTAAAGGATCTGAATGAAACAGCAAGGTCAATTTAATAACAGTATTTGGAACTTTTTATGTACAAGGATAATTTAATGACAAGAGTTCAGTTCCTGTGCAACATTTGCACAAATTAAATGTCACTACAAAGAAAATTGAAATAAATTGTTCGAAGCACATACATTTTCTAGCCCAGTGCAACAAAACTAGAAATTAATAAAAAACAGTTGTGAAAACTGGAATTTTAAAAAGAGCCAACCTGATAAATATCTTGGCTTATAAAGAAAACAAAAACTCTAAATAATAGATTATACCTAATGACATTTAAAAACTATAAATAATAGATTATATCTAATGATAATGATCATATATATATACATATAAACATTGGGAATGTGCATGAAGCTGAATTCAGAGCAAAAAAAAATAGACTAAAGGCTTTTATTATTAGAGGTCCAGAATTTTTTAAATTAAATTTTATTTTTAATTCTCACCTGAGAATATGTTTATTGATTTTAGAGAGAGAGAAAGGGGGAACGAGAGAGAGAGAGAAAGAAAGAGAGGTATTTATCGGTTGCCTTCTGTACAAGCTCTGACTGGGGATCGAACCCACAACCTAGGTATGTGCCCTGACCAGGGATTGAACCTGCAGCCTTTTGGTGTACAGGACGATGCTCCAACCAACTGAGCCAAGCAGCCAGGGCAGGTCCAGAAGTTTTAAAAACAAAAGCAGTCAGCTTGAAAGAAATTAGGAAAATAAGCTAATATTGATAAAAGTAGAAAGTAAAGAATTGGGAAATGGGAAAATAGAGGATGAAATATTCTAAGAGGTATTACTTGAAAATGCCAATAAAATAGACCTTGGGCTGGTCTCGGTCTTTGCCAGATCTCCATTTTTAGCTTGGAAATGTTACCATTTCCTCAAAATGAATTGCAGTCTTTAAGACACCTCCTTTTCTTCTTTATTCTTTTCCTAAGAACTACCTTCGTTGCTTCTGGTTTCGGGTGCGTATCTCTAAGCCAGGTTGCCTCAGAGATCTGCAACCCCAGCCCAGGTTTGTCCTTGCTGCTCCAGACCTATCCAGCTGTCTTCTTGACATTTTCACTTGGCTTTCTTGGAGGCACCTCAAATTCAACATGTGTAAAATACTCCTTGTCGTCTCCCAGCTGTTCTTCCACTAGCATTTCCTTTCACAGGGACTTGAATCAACCTTTTTTTTTTTTAACATGAGCAAGCCAAAAATATATGAGTTGCCTTCTTCAAACCCCATATCAAGTTAATCATCAAGTCCCATGAGCCGGTAGATTGTGCTTCCTGCCTGAGGCCTCCATGCCTGCTTACCTGCTGGGACTGTTCTCTTTCACACGGTACCTCAGCACAGGGCTTCCTGATCTTTTTGTGCCATGGATTCCTTTAGCAGTCTTATGAAGCTATGAGTAGTGTTTTTAAATACATAAAAGAAAACACATTAAGAATGAATATCACTACGGAAGTCAAAGGAAGTAACTTATATTGAAATATAATGAAAACATTAAAAAGGCAAATTTCTAATTTAGTGGTATGTACTTTATTCATGCATTAAATAGCAAGATCTAGTAGCAGGCTTAATTACTTTGAAAGCAATGATGAACACAAACCATATTTTGTGATATCTGCAACAAGTATAATATGAAAAATATCTGTGGTTTTTATTGTGACAAAACTGCAGGTACTGTTAATTCTACCGTGGCTAACTGTCTATATTCATAATTTAAAGGTAAACTAAATTTTAGCCAGAAGTTAGTGAAAATAAACAGGATTTTCCCCCAAGTTCGGAGAACCCCTGACTTAATGGACACCACTGATTAAAAATTTCTTGCATTACTGATTCCTACTTATCCTTTAAATTTCATTCCCAATGTTGCATCTTCAGAGACACTTTCTGATTCCTGACAAGATCGTTTTTCCCTGTTAGACTCATGAAGCCCACACTTGTTCCTCACAGAACTTAGCATGTTTGGTAATGGAACATACGCACATTGGTTGACTCTCTTCTCCACAGCACTTAAATCTCCACGAGGATAGGAAACGTACCTGCTATCGCCATATTAGTACATGCTCAATAAATATTTGTTGAGTAAATAAGCATTAGGAAAGCTATCGTAATTTGTTAGTAAGAGGAAGAGAACTTGGCACCTTTGAGGTACTGAGTGAAGGGCAGCACCTGTAACCATTGCCTTCGGCAGTCGAATGCTGTCTCTTGATTCCTGTAAGGTCACTAATCCCATGTAAGAGGGCTCCACCCTCATGGCCTCAGCTAATCCTGATCACCCCCTAATATCACATGGTGGGGGATAGAGTTTCAACATATAAATTTGGGGGGACATAAACATTCAGCCCATAACAACGATTTTTAGAGATACACAGTTATAAAATATATAGCGCTATGTCAGGATACCTAGGAAAGATAGGCCAGAGTGCTAAAGAGCAAGGGGCTTAGCAACACAGTAGGGGTGGGAGGATGACGAGTCCAGGAGGGACAGGGGAGGGGAATGTTGATGGAGATGCCTACGCGGTCCCCTCCGTCCTGCTGGCCCTGCCGTTGTCATTTTTTCATCTTTTCTCCAGGCCTGGTATGTCAGGGTATAAAACAATATTATGGAGGTAGAGCTGATGCTGCTTTGTTTGTGAAAGGTTATGCTAAGATATGACTTTATGGTAGATCTTTAAATAATGTTTTTAAAACATGTGTGTGATATTAATCTTTACCAGAATGTCACAGGTAGACTAATGGTGGGCCTGCGTTGGTGGAATCATATTGATGAAGATGGAAAAAGCCACTGGGTGTTCGAGTCCAGGAAGGTAGGCCCCTCCCTCCCCCTTCTTTGAGTGCTAATCAATAAATTAGGTGTAGATTATATTTGAATATTTATGGGCAAAGTATTTAAGATTACAAATACTATCCCAAACATTGAGCATGTCAACCCTAAGCCATATGGCCTAAAACTAATTATATTTTTCTGACCAGTTCAGACCGGAAACAATGTGGGTGTAGGAAGCACCCGCAGAGAGTGGACTTACACGGTGTGCTCAGCTCTCTGCTAGGGGCTGCTGTCTGATGACCCTCAGCTTTATGGTGCCAGGCCTCGGATAACTGCGTCTAGCAGCTTGCTCGGTCCTTGCCCCCGTGGTCCTTTTCCATTGTGGGCAAGAAAGAGAAGTGGAAGGATTGCAACCGGGCAGAATATCTGAATTGATCAGCAGTCTATTCTTTACGTTGGAACCTCGGGGGCCCTGGAGCACCCTGCCCTGTTTTGGGTTGGCCGGCTTACCTACAGTGAGCATTGTTTCTCGGTGGACATCAGTTTGGGTGGCAGATGACAAAGCCCATGGAGACAGCACCAGTGCGCTTGCCTTCCGCTCGGAACATCCTTGCAGGCATTTCTCACAGAGCAGTCATTTGCTCAGTGAGCCCATGTTCCTTTGTATTATAAAGTCTACCTTATACACAACTCAGCGCTCTTTCAAATTCCTCAGTTTTGCTAAGATACTCTGGTCATTGTTCGAGTCCCTTAATTCCATTTGTTTTCCTGGACCATGATCTGACCATTTAGGAGGATCGTAGCCTTGATTTCCTGGACCCTCCCCTGAGAAGGTGCCATTTAACGCTGCCCTGTGACTGAACAGTGTAAATGCAAGAAGAATCGAATCGAAGCCTATCCCTGCAAACTTCTTGATTTAAAACAAAGTATATTAAAACCGGTTCCTAAAATTACAGTAGTGATAGATCTACTAAATGTTTTTCTTTGTGGAGGAGGGGTTTCCAACTTAGGACTTGGGTTGTCTGTGTTAATTTATTTGAACTTGAGGGTAAGATGTTTTTCATCAGAAATGTTAAACTTCATACTGATACCAAAAACCATTGATTATTAAATTCATATTCTTTTCTAGGCATCCTCTCAAGAGAATAAAACGGTCTCAGAGGCTGAATCGAGAATCTTCTGGTTAGGACTTATTGCCTGCCCTGTGCTTTGGGTGGTTTTCGCCTTCAGTGCCCTCTTCTCCTTCAGAGTGAAGTGGTTGGTGAGTACCAGGGCAGAGCTAGGGCACCATTGGGGCGCCTGCAGGGTAATCACAGTAAGCAGCCGTCGAGGCTAACATTAGGGACCGATGTTGACTAGGCAGCTTGATCATGTATTTCCCAAGTTTGATTTCCCACGTCTGCTTTTTAGGTATTGCTGAGCAGAGTCAGGTGAAAGACTCCATGCACCAGTTCTCCAGGTGCCTAGGAGAATTTTAATTGAACCCACCTTGTATGGAGATGGCCAGATTAATCACATTATTACCTTGTTGGATGAAGATGTTCAGTGAATTCCAAACAAACATGTTTAGCTTAATTTGGAACTAACAGAGTAATCTTTTTGAAAATGTTGGTTGGTAATCTGTTCTGGCTCTCTATGCTTATATGGTAAATGTTGTCAAAACTTAGTGGCTTAAAACATCAACAGTCATTTTATGATCTCTCACAGTTTCTTTGGTTGCGGAGCCTGGGAAGGGCTTGTGTGGAGGTTCTAGACCTTAACGTAGAGCAGTCAGCGTCCTGCAGCCGTGGCTGGAGAGGCTGGGAGCTGTGAGGCATCTCCTCTTCATCAGTCCCGAGGCCTCCTGTGTGCTCTGAACATATGGCCTGGGCTTCCTCATGGCCTGGTGGCCCCGTGGCGGGCAGACTGCGTCCTGGCGGGTCCAGCTCCAATTCAGTGTTTCAGCTCACAGTCTGAATTACCTTTTGCAACTGTATGTGTTCACTCAGGCTACCGTAACAAGATACCACAGACTGGGTGTCTTAGACAACAAAACTTATTTTCTTACAGCCGTAGAGCCTGGAAGCCTGTCCAGTGCTTCGGGTGATATCTGCCTTCAGGCGTAGGCAGGGTTTGTTTTTTCTGAGACCTCATTCCTTGGCTTGTAGATGCTCATCTTTTCCCTGTGTCCTCATGGTCTTCCCTCTGTACGTGCCTGTGTCCTCTTTTCCTCTTACAAGGATGTCAGTCATATTGGATTAAGGCCCACAGTGACTTCATCTTACTTTAATCACCTCTTTAAAGACTCCGTCTCTAATTGTGATCGCATTCAGGGATACTGGGTTTAGGACTTCAACATACGCACTTTCAGGGAACACCATTCAGCCCATAATAACAACCTAGCGCAGAAGCCACAACATCACTTTGCCACCTATTCATATTCAAGGGAATGGGAATTAGGCTTTACACCTTGATGGAGCGGGGAGGGTAGAGAAGTTTCTAGAAGAGCATGTGGAACAGGCAATATTATTGCTACCATCTCCAGAAAATGTAATCTGTTACCCCAAACTGTGAGTCTTGTTCTTTTAAAAGTTAAGTTTGTCTCACTTATTGATAGCAGATATGTTTTAGCCTTATTTTTTTTTCCTTATTTTTTATTATTTTCTTGTCTCTGTTTTGCTCTATAGGTTCTCTTTTTCTTTGTGTGTACATATACATAAATACTTTCCTTTTTGCGATTCGGAAGCTTTATTGTCTACTTCTAGTTTTTCTAGTATTTATCTTTACTACATGCTTGTATCATACATTCTTTCATAAATTAGGAAATGTACTTAATATCTGATTTCCTGCTATGGGATGGAGATGGTGAAGCCAGCACTCATGGTTTCTCCCGCCTTTCCTCCCTGCTTCCTCCTCTGTATTTTGTTGATTGTATAGTTCACTCTTGAACAACATGGGGGTTAGGGGTGCTGACCCCCCCACACAGTTGAAAATCTGTGTAAAGCTTTTGACTTCCCCAAAACTTGACTACATAGTCTTGTCTTAGTTATTTTAAGTAATACACTTAAACCTGTTTATAGACTTAACAGACTCCGTTTAGAAAAAGGAAATGAAATACTCTTTACACTTTTTTGTTTCTATCCTTTCTATCACCTGAGTTTTGTTTATTCCACTATTATTCTTGTTGTCAAGGTTTGTAACAGTTACCTTTCGAACAATTTCTGACTGTTCAGTCTTTTAAAATACAGTATTTTATTTTACTACAGTATTTTAAAATACATTGATTGAAACTTTTTATTGCAGCTTTTCCTTTTACCTCTTGGATGGTTAGCTACATTTCATTGTTGGGTGATTTTTTCCAAAAAACTTATAGGTGTTACTCTCCTTTGGCTCTGTCATGTTTAAGAATATGAGCCTAGTGACTTTATCCTTGAATGACGACTTGGCAAGGTGAATATCTTGGGTCACAGCTGCTTTTGTCATTTAGAAGACACCATTTCATTATTTTCTTATATCGAATTTTGCAGAGAAATCTGAGGCCAGGCTTACTTAATCTCCATGTAAGTGAGTGAATCATTTTTCTCCCTGGACAAAGAATTTTTTTTATTGTTGAAGTTTTAAAATATCAAAACCAGAATGTCCTTGTGTATATCTTTCTAGATTGATTTTTCTGGAAACTGTGTGCCCCTGTAATATGCAGCTGCAGATTTTGCTTTGAATCAGGAAAATTGTCTTCTGTTAAGTCTTTAAGTTTATTTGCATTCTATTTTTGTTTGTTTGTTTGTTTGCTGGATCACTTTTATCTGTTCTCATCTCCCATCTTTAATTTGCCTTGAGCTCTAAGTTTTCTTCTGTTTATTCACTCAGCAAATATTTTTAAGGGTCTCCTGTGAGCAGACCTGTCCCAGGCACCGGGGTATTGGTGGCGGCTGGATAAACAGGTAACTGCCCGGGTCGGCTGACGCTCTCCCAGGGGATAACGTGGACGCACAGTAGCTCCTAGATAAACGATGCAGAGCAAGAGCAGAGTGTGCAAGGGCGAGAGCGGGGGTCGCTCCGCACGGGGAGCCTTCTCTCCCTACGTCCGTAGCTCTGCCGGCTCTGTCCTCATCTCCTGTTGTTATCTTGCCTTCATTCTCTTTGACTTCTTGCCTTCAGGTTCTTGCATGGGGCAAGGTATTCCCAGGAATGCTTTGTATTTTGGTGGACTGTGCTTCTTCAGAATAGATTCTTCACCTGTCTCTTGCACACTGTGTTCTTTATTTTTACTTGTTTGTTGTAGTATTGCATAGATGCCCTTCCACTTTGCCCCTTGCAGGCAGCTCTGCCCAGACCTTCTCTTTATGCTGGCATCGTGTGGGTGAATTCCCCTGACGGATGGCCTTGCCACGTATCTGAGTGACCTGGGTTCTGCCGGGGGCCAGACTTCGGAGGCCTGAGGCTCAGGCGTGAGGGGGGAGCCCAGAGCCAGGCTTCGGGCGGCCTTGTCTGGCTTGCTGGGGCTTTGCCTCTTTATGAAGCGGAGTCTTGCTTCCTGGTTGGGTGTGTGCTCTGTTGGGGTTCTCCCCTTCTGCTTTAGATCCTTCGTGAGGCCCTGGAGCCTTAGCATCCATCTGGGAGAGTCAGGCCAGTCTTTCATTTTTTTCTCCTTTATTTTTATTGTTGGCACTTTTGCTGATGTCCCCACTTTCCTCCTCGTTGTCCCCATCTCCCAGCCCCAGCTCCCCTTTCCCTCTGGCCATCACCACACTGTCGTCTCTGTCCGTGGGTCATTCTTACATGTTCTTTTCGTTAATCCCTTCACCTTCTTCCTTCCAGTCTTCCCCTCGCCCCTCCCCTCTGACAGCTCTCAGTCTGTTCCAGGTAACCACGCCTCTGTTTCTGTTTTGTTGGTCAGTTAATTTTGTTCATCAGATTCCACATACAAGTGAGATCATACAGTGTTTGTCTTTCTCTGACTGGCTTGTTTCACTTAGCATAACGTTCTCTAGGTCCACTCATGCTGTTGCAAAGAATAGGGATTTCTTTTTCTGCCTGTGTAGTATTCCATCGTGTAAATATACCACAGCTTTTCATCCACTCATCTAGTGATGGGCACTTGGACTGTTTCCAGATCTTGGTTATTGTAAATCATGCTGCATAGGAATGCATATATGCTTTTGAATTGGTGTCTCTTCAATAAACGGTGTTGGAAAACTTGGACAAATACATGTAGAAAAATGAAACTAGGCCATACACAAGAATAAAGTCAAAATGGATAAGATGTAAGTCACAAAACTATACAAATCCTAGAAGAAAACATAGACAGTAAGATCTCAGACATTCGTTGGAGCATTCCTTTTGCGGATATGTCTCCCAGGGCAATGGAAATAAAGGAAAAAATGAACGGATGGGACTCCCTCAGCCCAAGAAGCCCAGTCTTTCTTTAGCAGTGGTTCCGCTTCCCGAACCGGGGCAGGGGAAGGCGATGTCACAGGGGCCTGGGCTCACGTTAAGAGCACAGGGGGGAAGGGGGCCCCCCCAGGCCCTTCGCGAGCCTCCCCCGCTCGCTGCTCTCTGCAGGCCTTCAGCCCCGTGACCGGTGGTGCTGCGCCTCCGCCTCCGCCCCCGCCCCGCCAACCAGGGGGCATCGCGTGTCGAGCTGCCGGGTCTTCCTGCCTCTGGGGGGTTGGAAGGGGCTGCTGCTCTCCTGTCTGTTTCTGCGTTTCCCCCTTAGGGTTCCCTGTATCCCCTGGCCTTTTGCCTCTAAGTTCTTGGGGGCGCTGATTACTAGTAAAAGTCTTCCTTAGAGCTTCTTTGGACACTTAGCAGCTGTATAGAGCGACACCAAGCTGGCTCTTTCTCTGACAACCGGCCCTTTTTTATATTTGTTGGTACAAGCTCATTTGCCTTTTAAAAAGTCTCTGCTGTTTATATCTTAGGGGGAGGGAGATCGTGGTATCTGGCTTTACTGCGCCTTTGTAAGCCAGGAGGCTGCCTGCTTTCACTTCCAAATGCATGTTCACGTCCGCTGCCCGGGGACGCGGCCGGTGCCTCGGCGGTGCCTCGGCGGTGCTCACGCTCAGCCTGTGCACTGGGGGCCCGGCGTGTTGGTGATGCTCACGCAGGGTGGTTCCAGTAGGAGAAGCAGGGGAAGTGGAAGGAAATTTATTTAAATAAAAACATAGTTTTATGTTTATTTAGGTAACTAGCAACCTTATGCAATTCTAATGTGCTTATTTCTGTGAAACATCAATTTAAAACAGAAAGTACAACTCTACATACTTCCTTTACTAAGGATTTGAACCTATCCCCTAATTAAAACACTGAAGTCCTCCTCTCACTTGCTTTAAATCGCCTGCACTGCTTGTTAAGGAGAGTAAGTCTGGATTGAAAAAAGACGTTCTCTGTAACTGTCCTGTTTTTTATAGATGTAAATGGTCCCCCCGTAATCCTTTTACTAGCAGATAAATTGAAGACTTGGTTTTGTTTTGTTTTTTTCAAGAGCCTGTTGGTAAACTCGGCCCTGTAGGCCAGATTCAGCCCAACACCGGTTTTTGTAGATTTTCACTGGAACAGCCTTGCCCGTCGTTTCCGTGTTTGGGGGGCTGCTCTGGGGCTGCAACGGCAGAGTTGAGTGCTCGCCGCGGAGACCACGCGACCCGCAAAGCCTGTACCGGAACTTCGCCGGCCCATTCTAGAACATTTAACCATGTGATCCCCTTATGTTGCCCTAATTAACTTTATTTCCTTAGTATTTAAGAGTAGGCTTGATTTTCTTGTTCTCAATCTTTAATGACCTTGGTGGGGTCGTCCGTAGGGTCCCAGATGTGAACGCCAGGAAGCAGCAAGGCTGCCGAAGTGCGTCCCTTAGTGCCCACCCCCGTCCCCCGCACCCACCCGCCTGTCCCCCAGCAGAGGGGCGCAGCTGTGGGCGGCCCCGAGGCGCTGGTGTGCCGTCCCGGCAGCCTGCTGAGACGCACGCTCGCTAGCATCGAGCGGAGATTCACCCCCTCACGTGCTCAGTGTGCTGAACTTGATCTATTTCTTGACCTTTCTTTCGTAATGAATTCTTCAAGGAGTAATTATCATTTGAGCCTCTTCCCACTTTCGCTTTTTTTGTATCTTTATACACAGGCCCATGGAAAATGGAGACAGAATGGCCCCCCCACTGCATCCCCGAGGCTAGCCTGGTACCTCACAGAACATGTGTACTTAACCAATACCTGCTGGGTGGCCGATGGGGTGCCTGGTGCAGAGCCGGTGTTGGGTCGGTCTGTTCTGGCAAGTGGGGCAGTCTTACCGGAGCAGCCCCCCTCTGAGAGCTCCCTTTTCTTTTTCCCATGACCCCTGCCTTGCCTCATTTATGGCGCAGAGAAAGGTTAGTCACTTTAGGGCCAGTAACCATTGATTAATTTTCTCTTCCCCAGGCAGTGGTTACCATGGGTGTGGTGCTGCAAGGTGCCAACCTGTACGGCTACATCAGATGCAAGGTGGGCAGCAGAAAGAATTTAACCAGCATAGCCACATCGTACCTGGGAAAGCAGTTTTTAAGACAAGTAAGCGTTTTCTGGATGTGAGGATGAATTTGATGTGGTCATTGACTAACACAGTGACTTCTAACTCTTGTAGAGCTTAATTTTTATGAAATGCTTAAAGTTTTTAAGGCACATATTTAAGTATGAAATGAAGATGATAAACTTATTTTGATAACTTCTTGGGGGCTTTTAGGACATTGTAGAAATGTATGTCAGTGTCCTGAAAATATTTTAAAACCAGAGAGATAAACTATCGTTGATAATAACATTTTTTTAAAGAATTTATTTATTTATTTTTAGACAGGGGAAGGGAGGGAGGAAGAGAGGGAGAGAAACATCAATGTGTGGTTGCCTCTTGCTCATCCCCTACTGGGGACCTGGCCTACAACCCAGGCATGTGCCCAGACTGGGAGTTGAACCAGTGACCCTTTGGTTTGTAGGCTGGCTCTCAGTCCACTGAGCTACACCAGACAGGGCTGTAATAAGTTAATTTTTTTTAAAAGTATCTTAAGTTCAGTTAATTCTTTAATGCTTCTCATTAGTTCTGGTGGCTCTAAGAGTTTCGAAGAATGCTGTTGTGTGGTTTTAGGGTTTTAAGAACGAGAAACAAAATAAAATTAAAGGTTGTTTTAAAGTACTCAGATTTTGTTTTTAGAACATACAGGTTTTATTACAGTTCCCCAATATGAATATTTAAATCAAGGTTTTTGATGAAATAAGTAGTGGTTGTTAAATCTCTTGGGGAAAATGATGAAGTGTCTGCATGTGGTAGGTTGGTCAAGCAGTGTGGTGCTGGACGGAGGTGCTCAGACCAGCTGTGCAGCGGGATCAGCTGGAGGCTGAAGCAGGGATCCCCGGGTCGCACCGCCACGCCTCCTTATTCACTGGCTCTGGGAGGGGGGTCTCATAATTTGCATGTCCCCAGGGGGTGCTGGTGCAGCTGGTTCAAGGGCTGTGCTTAGAGAACTAAAGCCGTGGGAGATTTAAGTTCCTACTCCAGGATACACAGCTAATACGTGGCACAAAACTAGGGCTCACCCCAGCTCTCCTCTCTTGAAATCCATTGTTCTTTTCATTGTACTGTACAGCTTCTCTTGTATAAAGAAGTAGAGAAAATGAACATTCATGTAGGGACATGATTCTCCACCCGAGGGTTTTGTGTGGTTCCAGTATACCTCGCTGTGGTCCGCCTTACGCTAATTGTCAAGTGTGTGCTTAAGCGGGGTTTTTCCCCTGGGATTTGCAGGGTTTCTGAAGTGGGGTAGACGCTGAATACCGGCAAAATTGGATGTTGAGCCTGACATAACGTGAGTAGGATCCGTGGACTTACATGGCCCGTGCTGATGGTCTGCTAAAATGAGACCGGCCTGCCGGACATGTGGGTGGATCCTTGACTTGCTTCTCCAGCATGTTCATAATTTTTAACCTAATTGGGCCATTGAATGTAAGTTAATAGAGTAGCTGGCTCTGCTTATAAATACAGAATATTTTCCTAGTGCTTTGAAGTGTGGTATGTTAAGTAAAATCGCTTTGTTTGTTTTTCTTTTTTATTAAGGAGTTCTTACTCTCTTACAGAGTACTGGAGAGGATCAGACCTCCTGAGGAGAGGGGAAGAAGGCCTGTGTGCTCTGTTACACTGGGGACGACTGAAGAGATGCTTGACTCGGAACGTTTTAGAACTCAGCACATGTTGCAGAGAAGAGTGTTGGATTGGTTTTTTCACTTTAAAACTTACTTTAAAAAAGTAAAGTTTTTATTTCTAGCATTTGGGGCTTGAAAATATGGTACTGCTAGAAACATTGTCAAAATTTGGTTCATTGTGTACATATGTGTATGCTCAGCCATGTAATATCCACATATCGCACTTGATGAAAATATTTATGTGTACATCTGTAACGATGACCCTTGCATTTTGATCCGTAGGACATAGCAGGATGTTCTTAATCTCCTTTCAAAACTCTGTGTGTTTATTATATTATTTCTGTAGATTATCTTTAGAAGAAATTTTGTTTCCATGGTAAGAATGAGCATTTTGATTTATGTATAAGTTAGAAATAATTATTAATTTTACAACTTAATATATACTCATGATGAAATTTCTTATCCTAGGCATTCACAGGCAGATAAAAACCAAATTTGGGTCAGTGGCATGAACTAGTTTGTAAAACTTTATTTTTACTTGTAACAAATCGTGTATTTTAGGCTCAATTCATATAAGTAAATCTTCACAATTTATGTGAAAGGGATACGTAGAGGTTGCTTCTGTTCTGTTCATTGGAACGGCGGCTGGACTTGACTTGGAGCCTCCCAGAAGCACTTCAGTGGTCTTGGCCCAGTGAGGCCTGTCTTTCCCACTAAACAGTACTATTCTTATGTCATAGTAAGAATAAGCATTTAAACACCTGGCATAACAAATGCCTAAAGGACATTTTATTTGATGAATCTTTTTTTTTTCCTTGCTATAGTGGGGATATTGTAAATCATGCATTTGTATTAATATTTCTTAAAAAGCAATATATGTAACAGTCTACAAACTGTTATAGATGTCTGTAAATTTTCTTGTAGGTATACTTAAACTTTGTTGGAGTCTTAATCAAC
This sequence comes from Pteronotus mesoamericanus, assembly GCF_021234165.1. NCBI lineage: Eukaryota > Metazoa > Chordata > Mammalia > Chiroptera > Mormoopidae > Pteronotus > Pteronotus mesoamericanus. Next base: position 4,081,300 of record NW_026555090.1, read on the forward strand.
AGATTATTTTGTCAGTGTATTTATACATTGTTAAAAATTTGTAAAAGCTGTTTTGTTTAATTGGAGTGATAGCTTTGAAGGTGCATAACTTTATATTTGTATAAAACTCTACTGTTTACAAAGCACTTTGGCACGTGCAGTCTCATTTGATCCTCATGACGCACCTGCTTTGCGTGAGGCCTGTGTGCAGATGAGGGAATGTAACTTCAGGTGAGTGCGTGACTCGCCCCAGGAAACAGGTTGCGGGAAGACTCATCAACGTACGTTACTGTTTTCAGAGGAAATATTCGTCTCTAGTGTCTTTTCTTTCTTTTTTAAGATATGTGAGAGAAGCATCAATTGGTTGTCTCTCACACGCCCCCTCCCTGGGATCTGGCCCAACACCCAGGCATGTGCCCTGACGGGGAATTGAACCAGCAGCCTTTCACTTTGCAGTATGACATCCAACCAACTGAGCCACACTAGTCAAGGCTCCTTGGTATTTATTTCAATGAAATAAAACTTAGCGTCCACATGAAAACCTGCACACAGATGTTTGCAGCAGCTCTCCTCATAATTGCCCCAAATCGGAAGCAACCAAGATGTCCTGAAGGAGGTGAATGAATAAACTGTAGTCCATACAGACAGCAGAACATTATTCAGCACTAAAAAGAAATGAGCTCTCAAACCATGAAAAGACGTGGAGGAAACTTAAATGCATATTAGTAAGTGAAAGAAGCCAATATGAAAAGGCTACAGAACATGTGATTCCTACTGTATGACATTCTGGAAAGGGCAAAACTATGGAGACAGTAAAACATCACTGGTTGCGAAGAATGGGGGTGGGGAGAAGGATGGAGCACAGATTTTTAGGGCAGTGACGTGTTCTTATTCTGTATAATATTATAATGATGGGTACATGTCATTACACATTTGTCCAAACTCAAAATGTACGCCACCACGCGTGCACCCTAAGGTAAAGGGCGGACTTAGTGTGATTATGATTTGTCAGTGCAGGGCCATTGACTGCAACCAACGTCGGGGAGGCTGACGATAGGGGAGGCTGCGTGTATGTAGAGCGTGGGAAATCTTCGTATCGCCCTCTCAATTTTGTTGTGAATCTAAAAGTACTCTAAAAAATAGTCTTAAAAAATATCAAAAGAGATTGCAGGTCAATAGTCTAATCTTTTGCCTTAGGAAACTAGAAAGAGAAGGACAAAGTAAACTCAAAGGAAGGAGAACGAAGGAACTGACTAGGAAAAATAAAAAAAGACTGAAATGACTAAAATCAGGGACGATGGAGGGGACACGACCGCTGAGAAAGCGCAATCCGTGCTGAATACTTTGCGTGAAGTGAAGGGTTGTCCCAATAGAATCTAAAGCGTTATGTCTGTCTGTGGTGATGACGTTGTTATATAAGCATTCATTGTGTTTTCTCCAAAAAGTTCTTTGTATGGCTAGTTTCATCCTCGCAGCATGCCTAGAAAGCCGGAGGTGGTGTATGCAGGAAGATGTGATTGTGAAGAACGCGTGTTTGAGTCACACTGACCCAGGTTGTGGAACCAGTCTCTACATCCTGGTTTTGACTTTGAACAAGTTACTTATCCCACTTTTACAGATGAGGCAGTAAACGGAGGGTCATAAGTAGCATTACTTACCCTTTAGTGGTGGTGGGGGGTCAGTTCCTAAGAATTAAATGAGATAGATAATCCATTTAATTATTCAGCATAGTCTTGAGCACTCAGTAATGGCAATTTATTTAGAGAGCACAAGAGAATTGTTTAGCTAGTTGAAGATGGGGCTACCAGAAAGTCTAACCCTCGGTAAGTGGCTTCTCTCTAGATTCACATCCAATCTATGGCATGGAGAATTCACAGCAGTTACGGGAAAGAATGTGGATTCTTTTTTTTTTTTTAATTTCATTTAGAACAAGTCAGATCATAATATTATGAGCTGGTAACTTGCTATAACATTCGTTTATAATTTATTTTATATTTGAAACGCAGCCTGTCATTTAATGTTCTTCAGATTGTTGAAATTCAACTATGCTACGGAATCTTCATACGTGTAACTTGCACATCGTCCACTAGATGGCAGCACACCAACATTAAATAAGCACCAATTAGCAGCCTGTTATTTACTTGGTCTAATGGAGAATGATGGTTTTCCTAGAAAATTTGCCTGTAAGTAGTGCACGAGAGCTACATCCATGTTTCCTCTTGTGCAATTAATTAAAATCAGTGCTGATGAATACACAGATGCTGAATAAGTACAATAATATAGTACCTACAATGCACTGAGCAATAGGAACTATCTGTGATACCTGCGGGCCTTCCTTAAAGTGCCAAACACACCCATCCCCTTTGAACAAATCAGAACTCTGAGGGTTAAGGGGCCACTAGCTTTCCCAGAGTCATACCTCTAGAGAGAGGTGAAGCTGGGCCTTGTCAATCAATGGTGGGGGAAGACGATGACTTTGAATACAAGATTCGTTGGATTTGAAGCCAATGATCACCGCCAAGTGTCGGAGTGGGATGGAAACCTGGAATTCTCCTTTAGCATTGGGCCAAAGGTGTACATTGAGAGGCATCTTTGTAAAGCAGAGTTGAAACAGTAACAATGTATGGAGCTCTCAATGGCAAAAGTGTCTGTTAAAGAGTAAACAGCTGAAGAGTAATCCCCAAGGAGTAAGATGCTAGGCTGAGGGCTAGGGGTCCCTGCACTGGGAGCGGGCCGGGTGTAAGGGCCGGCTTCGCAGAGACACTTAACCCCTTTGGCGCCTTGCTGTAACCCCATGAGGGACATCTATCTCCGTTTACAGATGGGGAAACCGAGGCTTTGAGAATGTAGGAATTGACCCAAGGTCGTGGCATATCTAGTATTTGATGGCGCCAGGATTCTGACTTGGGCTTCCGCTGCCAAGTACCACACGCTGTCTAGCAATTCCTTGTGTGTCTGCAAGTCTCCTTGTATCAGTTGGGGTTCTTGAGAGAAACAACCGGTTGGAGAGAGAGGTATCTGTACATATCTACAGCTATGTGTTAGTAGGGTACATTCCTTGACATAATCTCTTTATGTAAGTGTGCACATCCCTAGGATGAACGTGCACAGACACAGGAGGTTTATGTCGAGGAAGGGGCCTGGAGGACGGTGGGAGCTGGCCGGCCCTGTTCAGTAGGGCAGGGCCGCAGGCTGGGACGCAGGCAGGCGCTCATGCGGCACACTCCAGGCCGCCTCTGTCTTTCCTCGGGGAACAATCCGTTTTGCTCTTCAGGTCTTTTAACTAATTGCGTTAGGCCCACCCACGTATCTAGGGCAATCGCTTTTAGTAAAGGCAACAGTTGAAGATGTTAACCACATCCACAAAATGCCTGCACAGCAACATCTAGATAACTGAGTAAACAATTGGGTGCTGTAGCCTAGCCAAGCTGACACACAAAACCAAACACCGCCCTCCTGCAGCTGTCTGGACGCTCTGCCCCAGCAGGAGCCTGGCTCTCTGGCTTGCCTTTCTATCCCCAGCGCCTAGCCCGTTGCCAGGCACCGAGTGGCACTCAGTAACCATTTACTGAGTGTGTAACCACCTCTACCAGAGAAAGTGGGCGTATGCAGCCTTTAGTCAGCTATAGACCTGGGCCGGCAGACTCCGCCCTCTGGGGGGTCCCCGCACGGGGTGGAAGGAGGTGAAGGGGAAGCAACTGATGGTCCCTCCTGCTGGGGCCGTAAGAAGGGGCTGCCAGCACCAGGAGCCAAGGAGGGGTCCTTGTAGGACACTCTGCTGTGCATGTACTGTCTTTGTTTTTAGGTTTCTGTGGGCACCTGTTTCTAGCTCCTGATGCTATTTATGCAACCTTGCCTCTCAGAATGAAGCGCAAAGGTTTTCGAGCTGAGGTTAGGTAAGGGTGTGTAACCTTGGATCTGTGAGCGCCTGTGGTCACTGAAAGACCAGCCCCGGAGCATCCTTCTGAGACCCAGCAACCCTTCTGAGAAAAGACAGAGACTGCACAGTGCACCCACCCAGATGGTGACAGCATCGCCCAAGAATTGGGCTACAAATGCCCTCCCTTTGGGAGCCTTTGAGCGTCTCATTTTGTTCCTCCCTCCACTTTAAAGAGAATGGCGTCACCTCCTACTTGGTGAGCATTGAAAAACATCTCGGAATGCTCGCTTATCTTTTTCCTCTCCTTTCTCTAGGATTACATCATGCTGCCTTCTAGAATTCTGTCCGTCACCCCCTTCCTTAGGTTTATCTATATAAATAGCCTGGCAACAACCAAACACTCGTCTTGATACCCTAATACCCAGGGCAGAGAGGGACTTGTAAGAGATGCAGAAAGACTTGTACGGATCTCAAAGAACGGGACTAGGGGAGGTAGAACTCTTGCTCAGACTGACCTGTATACCCTCTCCCAACCCCAAGCCTCATAAGCTGAGGCCCTAACCCTCAACGTGACTATTTGGAGATAAGGCTTTTAGGAGGTAATTAAGGTTAAGTGAACTCATAAGGGTGAGGTCCTACTCTGAAAGGATCGGTGACATTATAAGAACGAAAAGAGAGGGATCTCCCTTCCCAAGTGCACGCAGCAGGGAAAGGCCACGTGAGCACACAGAGAAGGCAGCCGCCCGCAAGCCAGGAGGAGCGCCGTCCTCCGGAGCCAAACCGGCGGGCGCTGGGAGCGGGGCCCCTCGGCTCCAGAACTGTGAGGCGTGACCGCGTGCTGTCTGGGCTCCGTCTGCAGTATTCTGCAATGGCAGCCCAAGCGAATACAATAGGAATCATAATGAACTGTAATGTTTTAAAGCTTGTCTCATGGAGGAGGTAAAATGTGACACAGAAGCATGAAGGAAGGAAAAACTAATTTCATGAAGTTGTTTTCACTTTCAGGAAGAAAATAGGGAAAGGACAGTCTAAATCAAAGGAACTGCTGAGGCAAAGGGGTGGAGAGTAGTGTGCAGGCGCGTACACACACACACACACACACGCATACACACGCATACACACACACGCCACCGTGCAGCACAACCTTGGGCGGCACCTGGTTCTCCTCCAAGTAGGCCAGGCTTCCCTCAGCAGCGTTCTCTCATGTACCTGAGGCAGCTTTCAAATATCCTAGATATTTATCCTTCGTGACATGTGTTGAAAATATCTTCTTTGGGTCTATAACGTCAACTTTGTTTAGGGGATTTTTGGCTTATACAAGTTTGTTTTTTTTTTTTTAAGTAGTCAAATTTACCCCTTTCCTTTTATAACTTGACTTTTCAGTATTCATTTACAACGCTCTTTCCTTAAGCTGTGCATAACAGTACTCTGCATTTTCTTTTTTAAAATGATAAAATGATGCATTTGATCTTTAACTTTTTAAATAATCCAGACTTTATTTTGGTATTTCGTGTGAAGTAGGGAATCTCATTCTACCTTTTCCTATTTAGGTACCCAGTTGTCTCAGCACCTTGTACTGAGTGGTTCAGATTTTTCTCACTGATTTGTGATGCCACTTCTGCCAAATACCAAGTTTGCTATACATATAGGCCTGTTTTTCTTATTTGTTTGGAAGGGTGCTTTGTGTATTCTGATACTAATCCTTTGCCATTGATATTTGTTGCAAATATTGTGTCTCACTTTGAAATTCTGATGAACAGATGTTTTAAAATTATAAGGCTGAAATTATCAATGCTTTTATAGTTTCTGTTTTTATGTGTCATATTTGGGAATCCCGTTATGACACAAAGGTTATAAAGATATTCTCCTAAAAGTTTTGTAAACTTTGTCTCTTACATCTGTCTTTAAGCCTTAAGAGTAACTTTTATGTACGGTGGGAAGTAGAGAGCTGTCGTAAATTTTATGATTTGCTCACAGTTCTTCCTTTGCTCCCTGTCCTTGTCCTGGCTTATTATGGGCGGAACATCCTTCACTTTCCCACTGTCTTTGAACGTAACCATGTGACTTGCTCTGGTGAATGGAACATGAGCAGAGACCATGGATGCCCCACCCAGCAAGAAACTTTAAATGTGCCGTGTTGTGTAGCTTCCCCCGGTGGATCCCTTACCTGCACCATGAGAAGTGCATGTCCTGGGAGGCCCCTGCTCCTTCCGCCTGGTTCGGAGCATGCGAGCTACGGGGAGCAGAGCTGGAGCCCGGACTGACCCACGCCGTCGCTGACTGCAGACGTGTGTGAGACTGTGGCGATGGCTGTTGTGCAGCCCCACTGCGGCAACGTGGCAGGCTGACGCATGACTTCATTTATTTTTATTTTCAACATGGATAGCCAGCTACTGAGATATCCATCCTTTCCACAGTGATCTCCAGTACAAACTCCATCATTCATTATGTTTCTCTATGTATGTAGATCTGTTTCTGGGCTCTTTTTTCAGTTTCATTTCTTTATTTGAATATCCCTGTACCAACACCACACTAAATTAATACAGCTTTATACATAATAATTTCCGATCTTCTAAGGAACCCTCCCCTGAACTGGTTTTAATCCTCGCAAGAACATGTTTCCATTGATTTTTAGAGAGAGGAAGGGAGAGAGAGAAAGAGACACTGATGTGAGAGATAAACATCAGTTGGTTGCCTCCCACATGCACCCCAACCAGGGGGCAAACCCAAAACCTAGGCATGTGCCCTGACCCGGAATCAAACCAGCAACATTTCAGTGCACGGAACAACCCTCCAACCAACTGAGCCACATGCCAGGGGGCACTTCTTAGTCTTTAGGAATATTATGGGGCTTTTCTTTGGCCTTCTTTCATATAAATTTTAGAGTCAACTTTATATAAGTTTTAAAGTACCAAAAACCCTATTGAGATTTTAATTAGAACTTTACCGAAGCTACATACCACTTGGAAGAACTCTCACCTTTGCAACATTGAGTCTTCCAATCCATGAACACTGTGTATTTCTTTATTTCTTCATTTCTTTCAATAAAGTTTTTATAACTTTCTCCATTAAAAACTTTTATATGTCTGTTAGCTTTATTGTTAGATGCTTTTAATTTGTTTTTGCTATCATCGTGTTATCTTCTATAATTATATTTTCTAAATGCTTGTTTTAAGTTTACATACTGTAGAATTTTGTGTAGATGCTTTGGGATTTTTATGGAGACAATCATGCAGACTGAAAAAAAAGACAAATTTGTTTCTTAATTTCCAATTTTTGTTTTATGTATTTATGCCTTAATACACTGGCTGGGAACTCCAGTATAATGTTACAAAGATGTGGTGATAGCAAGTACCCCTGCTTGTTCCCAGTATTAAAGGAAATGTTTAAACATTTTACCATTAAACATGATATTTGCTTTATGATTTTTGTAGACACCATTTATCAAGATAAGGAAGTTCCTATCTCTCTCTCTCTGAGCGATTTTGTCACGAGTGGGTGATGAATATTATGAAATATTTTTTTCTTCATTCATGTGAAGGTCATTGTGTTTGTCTCCTTTAGTGGTGAATTATGTTAAATAATTTTCTAATGTTAAACTAACCCTATATTCATGGGATAAGTACACGTGTTCACGATGGCTTACCATTTTCATGTCTAGCTGAATTGGGTTCACGTTTATGTTTTAAAGTAATTCCTGCATTGATGTTGATGAGTGAGAGTGGTCGGAACGTCCTTTCCCGACCGTCCTGCGGAGCCTTGGCATCAAGGGCGGGGTTGCCTTGCGCAGCGAGTCGGCGGGCGTGCCTCTCTCCTTCGTGCCCTAGGCTTGTTGGTGTAACACTGGAGATACTGTTCTTTTAATGACTGGTGCTGGAGCAAGCTCTTGAGCCTGATGTTTATTTTGCAGGAAGGTATCCAGGTTGTATTAGTCTCATAAAATCAGTTGGGAGAGTTTCCTCTTTTTTCTTTCCTCTGGGACCCGCTGTGCAAAGTGTGGTACGTGTATTCCTTGAGTGTTTGGTAGAGCCTGGGTGTGTGTTCAATTCCTGATTTAATTAGTTTTATTGTTATTAGTCTGTTCAGGCTTTCTATCCTTTTTTTTTTTGGTTAATTTTGGGTTTTTTATGTATATATTTTAAGAGAGTTGTCCCCTTTGCCTGGTTTTTAAACACGGGAGTGCACATGATCAGGTTGGGATTTCAGAGCGGTCTTTCGGCCAGGTCGCATCACAGTCACTAGGAAGCCTGCGTTTTCCTGTTTCAGCTTTGGCCTAGGTTGTGTGTGGTTAGGAGGCTGGGACTTGGAGGGAGGAGCCCTGCGTCTCGCCTGGCCGTGTGCTCCTGGGGAGGAGGGCGGCCCTGTCCCCGGTGGGCCTGCTCCCCTCGGAAGTCGAGCTCTTCGGCCAGGGCAGGTCGCTGAACAGGCTGGTAGGCAGGGCTCGAACACTTGGAATCCTGCTCCTCTCCTTGAGCCTGGTTTCCTCATCTGAAAGAAATGAGGATGATAATACCTACCTGACAGAATCATGGGGATTAAGTGATAATATACATGCAAGTGCCTGGTAACACCTAGATAGAGATACAGCCAGGCATTCAAACACATTGCGGGTGGGACTCCAAAAAGGCTCAGAGGAGCTTTCACAATTGCCAATGTGTAGAAAACTATATACTTTGCGGGACTTCTCCTTCCAGCCATAATGTCGTAACAAAGACTGGACTCAGCCCCCAACGGTGAGCCATTAGAAAACTGGGGGAGACACATAGGGCAACTCCTTTTCAGCCATTGGACAATAGGCCGAGTACGACTGTGGTGCCCGGGAAGGGGAAATACATGGAGTGAGCCTTGTACCCGCCCTGGGTTTCTGCCTGGAGGTGGTTTCTGACGACCGGGATCAGGAGGGAGGAACACGAGGAGGCCTGGCAGCCCTCTGAGCTGAGAGGGTCAAAGGTGACCCAAGGCAGCTGGCCCAGGGGAAGCCGGGCCACCTGGAGACAGTGGACACCCCGGGTCACCTGGAAAACAGTGGACGCCCCGGGTCACCTGAAAAACAGTGGACGCCCCGGGTCACCTGGAAAACAGTGGACAGTCGGGTCACCTGGAAAACAGTGGACAGTCGGGTCACCTGGAAAACAGTGGACGCCCCGGGTCACCTGGGAAACAGTGGACAGTCGGGTCACCTGGAAAACAGTGGACGCCCTGCGTCACCTGGGAAACAGTGGACGTCCTGGGGCTGTTTACATGGGAGGAGGAAAGACTCGCCCCGGGAGGAGCCTGCAGATGGTCATCAGGACTTAGGAAGACTGTCAGGCTGGGAGCGGTTATGCACGCTCTCCATGGCCCGGAAACCACAGTTAGGAAGGCTGGATGGAAATCAGAGGAAGAGGCCCTGGCTAAGCCCAGGGAAACACCGGGGCCACCGTGGTGGGTCAGGAGGGAGCGGCTGCCTTCCCTGGAGGGCGGGCGGTGGGACTGAGCAGGCACGCTGGCTGCTGCCGAAGACATTCCCGCTGCAGGCAAGCGGTGAGCCAAAATGTCACCCAGGGGCCCTTCTCAACATTTGCTATAGCTCAGGTTTTATTTCTTGGCCCCTGTAAGAGGCAGGTGACACCAACTGATTGTATTTTTGAAGCACATTGGGAAAACTAAAAGTCTCTGAAGACCCCCGCCCCATAGAAACATTAATGTACATAGGGTTTTCCAACAGAGCGATTTTCCCTACACATCACTTGTACTTTTTATTCCATCTCTCACCTCTGTGTACCATTTCTTGAAGGCAGGACCATCACGCATGCACGTTTTCATGTGCCCTCAGTAACAACCCACGTGGATACCAGATGCTTCCTCAGCACTTGAGTGAATGCGCAGCAGTTTGGCTTACAGAAGGGTGGGCAAGCGGGCATGTCGTGCCCTGCTCTCGCCCCGGGCTCCTGGCAGACCTCGCTGGTCAACCTCGGAGCTCTCTCTTTTTCACTGGACTCAGCCTTAGCCATGGTTCTAGATTATCACTTCTGGTTCATTACAATCGGTACTGACCGTGTTTAACCATTGGCCACCCAGGGCTGGAGGAAAGCCTAGGATTTGCTAAGGCGCTGTAACAACCTGTCCTGGTCATGGTCTGTCTTTGACCAGCTGCCAGGAGCCCAGCTGTCATTTGCTTTCCAGATGTAGGAGCTCTGCAGGCGCAGCCGGCTTGCTGATGGTTTGGCTGAGTACCAAGGGGACCCTGGGGGTACTGAATGCCAGGGTTGTCTTTTGGGCGATGTAAATGAAAAACCTTTTGAGCCCAAGCTACAGCATAAGGGTTGCAATGATATAGGGTGGGAGTTGATTACATCTCTGAACCCCGTAGTTTTGGGGAGAGCCCGAAACTGTACTGGTCCCACCTTCTGCCCCTTAGTGCCTGTGGGGGCCCTGCGAGTGCCTGGGGATGTGCTTGACTGCAGGTTATTTTAAGCCTAACTTGTGGTGCAGGAGGAAGGACGGGTGTGCGGCGCAGCTCTGAGCTCACATTCTGTCTCTGCCACGTACCAGCTGCGCAGCACGTCGCTTGCCGTCACCGAACCTGGCTTCCGCCTCTTGGAGTCAGGGATGGCAATACCCACCTCAAAGAGTTGTTTGGAGATTTAATGGGACCACCCAAGTCATGGGTCAAGTCCATAGTGTATATTACAAATGACCAGGACTTATATAATATTTACTGTGTGCCCTGCACTGCTCTAAGCCCCTTACATACATTAATTCATTGCCTGTTCATAACTCCATGAAGTAAGTGCTCTAAGTATCACCTTAATTTAATAAGATGAGGAGACAGACACAGGGCGGTTGATCGTACCCAGGGGCACACAGCTTTGTAGAATCTGTAGATTCAGACGCAGGAAGTGTGACTGCAGCCGATGCTCTTGACTGCTCTATGGTGACCTCTGAGGGGCCAGTCCCTGTCTCTCCTGCATGGCCATCAACACATATTTATTGGTTACCTGCTCCCTGCAGGGAACTATGGTAGATGATGGGGAGGATAAATTATTAATAAGATACCTGTAGGAATGAAGGTTACATTTAGCAATGGATGTGAAATCAAGTAGAATGCAGTTTCCAGGCTACAGAAACTAGGGTAATGGGACAGGGGACAGAAATTCAATTAGTCAACAGGAAAGGAGAGTCCCATGCAAATGATTGGCATTTCTTATCCTTGCAGGCATCTCTGTGGGAGAAGTATTAAGCAGGCATTCTCATTTACACAGGGGCACGAACCGACTCACTGGGGCTTGCTCAGCACTGGGCAAGAGGGTGCTGTTGAGTTTCTGAGCCTGCATAGTGGGGAGAGACGCTGGCACCTGGTGCTTCCCCAGGCAGCGCACGGCCCGAGTCCAGCAGGCAAGCAGGCTCTTCTTTTAGTCGTCTGCAGCGAGGGCTTCTTGCCTCGGTTTTACAGCCCCACCTGCAGTATGGCCTGCTGGATATTCATGAAGGCTGGAGAGGTCTGGCCATCACCTCACACCCAGCCTTTCTGGACTCTCACTCACTGTCCTATTGCTAAATGTTATAGACTACAGTGTGTCCTTCCAAAATTCATATGCCGCAGTCCTAACCCCTGGGACCTTAAAATGTGACTGCATTTGGAGCTATGGTCTTTCAAGAGGCCATCAATTTAAAAGGAGGACATTCGGGTGGCCCTAATCCAATATGACCTCCCAAGGAGAGGCTGTTAGGAGACAGACGTAAGCTGAGGGAAGCTCGTGTAAGGACCCAGGGAGACGGCAGCCAGCCGCCTACAAGCCAAGGAGAGAGGCCTCAGGAAAAACCAACCCTGCTGACACCGTGAGCTCAGACTTCTCCAGAACTGAGAAGATAAACTTCTGGCATCTGAGCCACCCAGTCTGTGGCTCTTTGTTATGGCAGCTCTCACACCAGCTACCAAGCCCCTTCCGGTCCTTCACAACCATCCCCTCACCGGGATTTCTCTGTGGCTGCTGCTGGGCCAGAGGCCTGCCGGGGGCCTCCCGGACCTCCCTGTGGCTGCAGTTTGTCTTGCTCACGTCCACAGTCCACCCTGGAGACAACAAGAGACACAGGAGGAGAGCTGGGTTTAGGATAATAAAGGTCTGAATTCCTTGGTGAGGTGTTCAGCAACTTGTCTTCTATTACCTGAACTTTCTGGTTCTCCACAAACAAAAACAAGTAAAACAAAACAAAACTCTATTCTCACTGTTCTCTGCATGCAAATGACTTTGGTGACACTTCCGCATAAAAGTCACGTCTGATATCGCACCTGTTTCGTTGCTCCTGCCAATGCCTCTCATTAGGCACCGACGCCTCCTGAGTGGAGGGCTGACCCTTCCCCGGGCAGCAAGTTCTCTCTCCTGGTGCCTGGCCCCGGTGCCTGGCACGTGCTTCTTTTTTTCTTTCCCTTAAAAAAAAAATCTTTAGAGCTAGGAGAAGGAGGGAGAAAGACAGGGAGGGAAACATCAATCAGCTGCTTCTCAAAGGCGCCCGGACCCACCAGGGACGAGCCCGCAACCCCGGCATGTGCCCTGACCCGGAGGCGACCCGAAGGCGAGAGGACACCCAGCCCACTGAGCCACATGGGCCAGGGGAGCCGGCACCTCTCTCGCCGGGTGCTTGCCGGTGGGTCCGGAGCGGACGCTGAAATGAGGGCTCCCCGGTCAGCGGGCGTCCTGGTGGCAGGGGAGGCACCTGCAGGAGCGGGAGAACCTGGGCGAGCAGGAAAAGCTTCGATTTTAGGCTAAGATGTAAGTCAGGCAGAATCCGCAAGGGGAGCTCTGGAGTGTGAGTCAGGCCTAAGTTTGGAGTTTGTCCCGCGAGCTAAGGGGGAGGGAACTGGGCTTTCCTCGGTCCCTCCCATCAATCATCGGCTGAGGGCCACGCCCACTCTGCGACTGCAAATGCCCCCGCCCCTCGCCCGCTTCGTCTGGCTGACCGGCTTCTGCAGCCCAAGGGCAGTCCTTCAAAAGTCACACCCCTGGGCTGTTAGAAGGAAAAGCTCCCTGAAACTGAGCAAAGGATGCACAGTGAAAGGGGTCCAGGGGATCTGGATGGGGCACACCCGGGCCCACTACAGCCCCCTGCGCACGTCTGCAGTCCGAGCCACCCGAGAGCAGGGCTCGTCGCTGGGACGCCAGGCCGCAGCCAGGCTTCTGTATTTGTCCTGGAGCTTTGCGTTGCCCCTGCGTTTCCGGAAGCTGCCGCTGCAACTCGGTAGAGGCATCACACGCAGAGTAGGGTGAACCCTATCCAACATGACAGGATGTCATGTGTCGTTTGATGTGTTTCACCTTTGACCCCAATGCTTTACAATTGACCAGGATAGTTTACAATGCAGAACTCTCAGTTTTACCTTTAATTGCCTGCATTACTCTCTCCCATGGTGATAGCTGCTCACTATTTCTGCATCAGCTGGAATTTTGTGCTTCCTAGCACCATTTTTTTTCTTCTTTCCTTCATGCTCTCTGTATTATGTATAGTTTAGCTTTTTGTATATTATTCTTAAAAGTAATAAATGCTGGAGAGTGCATAAGGTTCTTAAAGCAGGTAAGGAAACCCTCAGACATGTTAACAGATCTTACAAACATTCCAATGTCTGGGACTAAATTGAGAAGAGGTGATGTGTTTCATGTTACATGATATTATAGAATCTTAAGATTTGTTTTTCAAGATTAAGTAAATCAATGTTTAGAAACAGGGCGGTTCCTTTTAAATGTCCCCTTCACTTGTCGTTTACCTCGTCAATATGCATGTCACAGGACCAGCTTTCTTGGGAACAGGGAATTTCCATCTGTCATGGAAAGCACATGCAGCGGAACCATGGAGAAAGCCCCCTCTGCCTGTGTCAGACAGAGAGCAGCTGCTGAGGGCACAGGTTTGCGAGTCAGGCCACCTGGGCTGGGGTCCCATCGCCAGGTTTACTGGCTCGGTGCATCGTCTCGGACAAGTCGCGCAAGGGCCCTATGCCTCAGCTGGATGATTATCAAACGTGGACGGCAATAGCATAGCGGTCAGGGGGTCCTACAGCCCCATCAGCCTGCACAGCCTCCTCCAGACGTTCATGGCCTCAGAGCCAACCACGCCTGCGGCTGAGGGTCTGCCGACCCGCGTTGGTCCTCACCACCACCCCAGCAGTCTCGCCAGCATGGTGCGGATCGGTATGCATTCATCGAGGGGGCTGGCCGAGAACAGGCAGCCTTGCTTCAAGTTCACCATTTCCGGGCCGTGTGGCCTCAGGCCAGGCTACAGGGACGGTGCCGGGGAGGTGGAGGTCCAAGTCCCGAGCTTGGCTGGGGAAGCCCAGCAGCCCCACCCCAGCCAGTGCGGGTTTTATCCAGGTCCCCAGTGACCTTGAGAAGAAAACAGTGGCCTGAGCAGACTGGCTCGAACAGAGTGAACACTCTGCACAGAGCACTATGGACAGTGGAGGCTTTGACACTTGCCCGTCACATCGATGGCTCTGGCCGGAGCTCGCCCCTGACCACCGCACGCCTCCCACCACAGAGAGCTTAACCACACCTGGCACACTGTGCCTCAGACACACCTGGGCCCCGGGCGCCCTGCCTGCCTTGCCCTGCCTCGCCTGCCCGGGGCCACTGTAGGGGGAAGGGACTGGCGGAGACGGCTTGCGGGCTCAGGCGGGCAATCTGCCATCTTCTACCCTCTGTACCACTTGCTTAGGTGTGTTTCCCCAGATTTCGGCTGGGGTGTGAAGACCATGTTGTCAGTGTGCAGCGTCGACCATGAAAGGTGGGAATGAGGACTGTGTCACACAGCCAGACTTTGGACAAGCTGCTTAAATATGTAAAATGCTGGTCTTAGATAGCTATTGCCACTCTGTCAAGATTTGGATCAGCGCGCTCATCTGAGAGGAGTGAGATTGCCCGATGAAATAGAATTAGATGAGAGAGTAAGAAAGAAAATGCGCTGATGCTTCAGTACTAACTGTGAAGATCTGCCCGAGCTGCTCCAGGTGCAACTAGCTAGAGGGAGCAAGTCGGTTCTAGGTGTTTCATTTTGGAGGGTTACTCGGATTCGGAGATCCAGGTGCAAAGTGAAGTGGGTGATTTCATTCTTAATATGAAATTTTAAAAAGCAGAAAAACTCTTCCATATATGTGCCTATCTATTTGTAAGAGCTCAGAAGGTGGTGAGCAAAGACCCACGCCAGATTAGAAAAGTGGGGCTGTAGGCAGAATGGGGAAGGTTAATAGTTTTTAAAAATAAATCTTTCTATTATGTTACTTGTTATACTGAGCATGATTATATCGTTATAATTTTTAAAAACAGTGAAAGAAAAAGAGAGGGCGAGAAAGAAGTACTCAGTGTAGATGCTGCCTCATCTGGAAGCCTCTCTGGCGCCCCCAGGGCCCTCCCTTTGCCCCACCACCGCCCCCCCCCCCCCCCCCCCCAGCCTCTATTAGTGTAGCCTGTGCACTGCATTGCAGTGACCTGCCTGTGCTTGGCCCCTGCTGACTGGGAGCTCCTGAAGGTCCAGATCTGTGTCTTAGTATCCATATCCCTGGCACCCAGCACTTGTCTGGCACATATTAGGTGCTCCATAAAGGGATGCTAAAGGGATATGTTATGGACTGCGTTCTGTCTCCCCTTGGAATTCATATGTTGAAGCTCAAACCCGCAATGTGAAAGTTTGGAGATGAGACTTTTGGAAGATGACTCAGTTTATATGAGGTCATCTAGGGAAGAGACACCAGAGCTTTGTCTGTCTCTCTCTGCCATATGAGAACAGCAAGTAGATGACCACCTGCAAGCCAGGGGGACAGGTCTTGGCCAGAAACTGACCCTATGAGCACTTTGGTCTTAGACTTCCCGAACCGTGAGAGGAAACTCCTGTTGTGTGAGCACCCAGTCCATGGTGCTCTAATGGGACAGCCCTAGCCAACTGGGACAGGGTGGACGGAAAAGCCCACTCCAGCCTGAGAGAAGAATCTTTAGCGTATGTTTGCCAGGCTGATGGCCCCTGTTCAACCTCAGCGTCCAGCCTCTGCTCCTAAGCCATGAGCCCGAGGTAAGCTGCTGCAGCCCGTGGGTAGGGAAGGAGCGTCTCTCTTGGCAGCGCACCAGCCCCCTTGTCGGCGCAGTGGTCCTCGGGTTAGTGACAGGCCTGGGCCCCGGGCCCCCCTCATGGACAGCCCCTGGCTCAGAGCACGCTGGAGAGGCACGTCCTCCTTCTGGCTCCTTCTGTTTTATGGTGAGATCCGGGCAGTGGTTTAACTGTGTCAGTTTTCAGTGCCATGAACTCCCCTGTGTGCCCACAAGGATTTTAGTGTGAAAGGTGGCGTGCGGGGGAGGGGTGATGGTCCTCAGGTACGCATTTTACCTGTTGGAGACCATTTACAAATCTCTGCTCAGGTCTTGCTGGGAGACAGCAGGTAACACCAAGAATTAGCATTTGGCAGATGTCAACTCCTGGCTGAAAAGCACCTGTTATTCTGCTAGTTGATGCTGTGAAGAGAATTCTCAACTAGTAGTCAGAAGGAAACGAGAAAACATTTTGCCTCTTTGCTTTGGATGTGTCAATTGTCTGAGAGATTTAAAGTTGTAAGTCTTGGTTCGCTGGATAGGATCTCAGGTCTCGGTGGCCCTTTGGTCCGTAATGTTCAAGTCCCCACCTGAGGCTTGAACCCCCTCTATATTTCTTATTGTTTCCAGTAGTGGACATCTAAATAAGGAAAATGCAGGACTGTTTTAAAGAAGAAATACCCAATTGTTTTCACATGGAAAGTTTTTAAAGCACAGTTTAAAAATCAGTCCACTCTCAAGATATTTTTAGTCTCTCGAGAATGCTTCAGATCGCTGACTTGGTAAGCCCAGGCTCTTAAAAATGCGTGTTTTTTAGACTCCACAATGGAACATTGTGTAAGCTCCCTGCCATTTGAGTCTGACTGTACAGTCTGAAGTCTGCCCTGGTTTCCTAGGGGCTGTTCTCAGCCTTTCTGAGCATCCAACACCCCCTAACTCAAATCTGATGATGGGGCAAGTTCTTAGCATAGTGCCAGGAGATGGGGACCAGCAGTGGCATGTGCAAGAACAGAGAGGTACTGTTTACGGCAGTCCGAGCCCAAAGGGCCCCCAAGCTCCTGAACGTTAGCGTCCTCGCTTTGCAGAAGACGAGCTGAAAACCCAGAAGGAGAGGGCTCGGCCCCAAGGTCCCACGCTGCCCCTGTCTGTCGCCGCTTCGGCCACCCAAACCGGAGAGTGTATGGCTTGTTTCCCTCTTGAGTCGGTGCAGCTCACAATCCAGGCACTTCCTTCGGTCCAATTAGGTTTGTTCATGACAGTAGGACTGGTTTGTTTTGCTTAACGCACAATGAATACTTAGGGGCTGGTAAGCAGGGAGCGTCACCAGCATTTCCAAGTCAGAACTACGTTATATTAATAAAAGCATCTCAGTGATCTTCTATGGGCTATTTAAATATGTTTTAATATATATTATTTATATATAATGTTTATCCAGTAATTAATATGCACAGCAGAGGAAACACTCCCAGTCACTTCAGATTGTAGCAACACAAATTACTTCCCACTCAGGGGCAGGTCCAACCAGACCGGACGATGTCATCCTCTTTGTTATGGACCCCTGCGCCCTGCAGGGTTGTGGGCCCTGTCGCAGTTAGCAGTGACTTCCCCCTGGCCCCTTAGCCCCTTTGGGTCCTGCAGGAAAAGTCCCCTTGGGGCCCCTGGGAGACAGACAGAGCCTGTTTTTATAAGAACAACCCCAATCTCACGGTTCCAAGCTCACGGACGGAGGAAGCCAGGGCCAGTGCATAACCTGACTCAGGGAAACTTTGGCCAAGATTTTACCAATGAGACTCATCGCCTGCCCAGTACGTACCCCCCGACCCCAGGCTTTTCCTAACCCTAGCCCCCTCTGCCATCATAAAACCCGCAACCTAGGAAAAACAGAAGGGAAGGCTTGGGTGGTTTGTGTTTCCTGGCTCTTCCAATAACCGCGGTTTAGGTCAGTGGCTCTCCAACGGGGATCCCAAGACCAGCAGACCAGAGGCCCCGGCAGCACCTGAGAAATTCTCAGAAAGGCACATTCTGGTGTCCCACCTCTGTCCCGGGGCAGCGACAGCTCCCAGGAGGGGACCCAGTGGCCTGAGTTTTAACACGGCTCACTGTTTGGATGCTTGTTGTAGTTTGAGAACCACTCTCTAAATAACCACCAAAGATGCCATATCTCCAATGCCCTGCGTCTTCTTTGCATTTCTATTAAGTCTGATATCAAGATTTAAAGATATCAGATTGCCCA
This sequence comes from Pteronotus mesoamericanus, assembly GCF_021234165.1. NCBI lineage: Eukaryota > Metazoa > Chordata > Mammalia > Chiroptera > Mormoopidae > Pteronotus > Pteronotus mesoamericanus. The sequence goes on from NW_026555090.1 coordinate 4,099,439, forward strand.
ACTTTTACATATTTAGATACTGTAATTATTTTTCCAGGGTCACAAAGCACTGTTGGAAGGGGAAATGAAGAACTCAACAAGGGTGTTCTCCAGCCTCAAGTAGAGACGGGAAGCCCATACCCCGCACTGAGGCCTAGTCCGATTTGGAGGAGAACATGGCTGGAAGACTGTTCTCATTAGAACAGAGAGAACTGGGAACATGGGAGCAATTTTAAAACTGTATGTCCTCCAGCTTATTAACTATGCAGGGACCTAATGTTGCAGGACTACCAGAAATTCTGCTTGTCCTAAGTAGTTCTCAGTGATTCCAATTCTTCGAGACCTAGAACGATTTACTTTGGGTTCTGGGAAGCTGTGGAAACTTGGAGGATCTTTTTCTATTTACGAGTTACAGTCAGGCAATCTCCGATGGCTTCCAGGGGGCCTTGTCTCTGCCTCGACGCCAGGGACTTCGTTCCTATTGTGGTGACGCGCTGGAGTAAAGCCAGATCCTCGTTCCTGACGGCGGGGAACGCTTTCAAATATGTGACATCATGGTTTGCCCATGATAAACTCTCACAGTTGTCTGGTTCTGAAGTGTTCAAAGCTCTTTGATGTCCCATCCTCTATTTTGTCTTCATAAAACACTTCTGATGTAGACCGGGTACCTGTGGTTAATTTCTGTGATCCTGTTTCCTTAGCTATGAAATGCAGGAAGTGGCTTGTCTAAGTTCATGTGACCCGCAGGTGGCTGCCCCTCTCATCATCCTTCATAAAATACAGAGGGCCAGTGACACCGGCTTTTTATTTTTTAAGGGAATATGTTAATATGTATAGAAGAGCTGGCATGCAGTTAGCCATCTGTAAAGGTTGGTTGTTTCCAGTTTCTTGGCATCATTCAATCTGGGGAATCTCAGAGGGGGCGAGGGGATTAGGGTGACGTTCAGGCCATCGCAGAGCTGAGATGCCCAGGCCCTTAGCCCCACACCCCTGATGCCGAGGAGGGCTTTATAAACTTCCGTTCAGGCATCCGCCCCCTCCGTTCTTACCTTCATCTTCCTCCTGTCCTTGCTCACCTCTGCTACTTCCTCCCCTGGAATTCTATTCTAGAACCTCCTACAAAGCACATAAAGATATTTACTGAACATGCACTGCATGCAGAACACTGTCATAGATAAGTCCCTTTAACGGGAACCCAGAGAAGAAAGGGTGCACACCCCCACGTGTTCAGCATTTCTGTGCCCGCACCACGGTCCCCGGGCAGCGGGGCCCCCAGGGCTGGGTGAGGCTTCAGGACCTTTGGCCAGGCCTGATGTGATGGGGCAGGACCAAGTTCCGATGAAATGCGCGCGCAGCCGGGGCGGGCTGCACGCTCTGCTCTCAGGAAGACTGGGCTCTTTATCTTTTTCCCTGAAAAGCATTACCTCGGTTTTTGTGTGGCCCGTCTGGCCCCAGGTTGTGCCGGGCTCCCTGGCATTGGGACTTCATTCACGTGCTCCCCGGGGTCCTTCTCGCCCCTCCCTGCTCTCGCTTTGAATGGATCTGGAATCCACCCGTAGCACAGCACTGCTATAATTCACCATCTTCAGAAACTTTCCTTCTGTGTGATTAAAACGTCCATGGCCTTTATAGGCTGGCCTTGAATATCTTCATGGTGGCTTCCCCCCCCTGAAAATTACAGGACCGTTTATTTCTACTTGCTTCGTTTACTTTAAATTTCCCTCCTCCGCTGCCTGTGGAATTTCAGCAAGCCACAGACTTACTAGTGAAGTGGCAGGCAGTCTTGTCTTGGCTAATTTTGTTTAACACAAGATGCAAAAATCTCCACCCTTCAAAGGATTTGCCATTAGAAACAACCCAGCTGTGCTCCAGACTGGAATTTTTTTTAAAAAAATTTAACTAGAACATAACAAAGGACCAGAATGAGACAGAGGACCGTCCCAATTCGCCCATAAATCTCTAGCGCCCTCATCGTGCATTTCCAAGGAGCAGAGCTTTCTAATTTATGTAATCTGTTGCCCCAAGGGCTCCTCAACAGATAAACCGAATTCTTCCACCCAGGATTTGTGAATTGAGCTTTTTACCGGAAACCTCCTGCCCCACCCTAAAACCCTCCTGCTCTTCAGTGAGCTCCACGCGGCTGCCGACAGGTGGCGCCAGGCAGCCTGTTTTTCTCCCCGGCTTTCTGGGCCAGGGGTGGGGCGGAGGGGAGGGGCCCAATGGCAGGACTGCCGAGTCTGGGCCAAGATTTCTTCTGGCATCTGGAATTCATTAACGACAGTCCACAAATTTGAATCTCATCTCCTTAGGAAAGAGAGAGAGTTGGGCGGGGGGGCGAGAGGGAGAAAAGGAAGGAGAGAGAGAGAGAAAAGGAGGGAGAGGGAGAGGGAGGAAGGGAGGGAGAGGAAGGGAGAGAGAGAGAGGAAATATTGGGGAGGAGAGGGCAGAGGGCAGCAGGGCCTGGTTGCTGGGAAGGGGGGCTTCCGCCCTGGCTAGGCGCCTCCTGCCCCCTGCACATCCCCTCGGGTGGACAGGGCACAGCCTGGAGGAAGGAAGCAGTGAGACAGACGGTCCAAACAAAGGATGGCACCGCAGGCTCCCCAGAGCTCCGGGCGTGCCAGCCCGCTTTTACCGGCACGCTGTCCCTCCTGGGCGGAGATGGTGGAAGTGGCGGAGGCCTGCCACCTCCCTCCTTTGCCTGCGACTTGGCCCCTCTATAGAATGACATACTCTTGCTTCTGTGGGTGACTAATAGGTAAAGCTAACCAGGTCCAATTCCAGAAAATATGTATTTCTGTCACCTCTCCCCTAATTTGATTTCATCTTTTATTTTTTTTTCTGGGCCTTCATGATAAAAAGTTTTACTGATTTCACTACTTAGTGCCTAAGTGCTGGCAAATACTGCTAAGAGATCCAGATACGGCTCTGGGTGAGGAAGGTGGGCAGAAGGGGGAGGACAGGGAAGGAAAAGGGGCGGGGCGGGGGGAGGGCGTGCGGCACGCCAACTGGGCGCCCCCTACAGGCTGTGCCTCGCGGGTGTCTGGCTCTCCCTCCTACTCCTGAGGCCAGAGATGCCTTGGTGGCTAAGGTCGAGAGGGGCTGGGTCCGCCTGCGTAGAGCTCTGCCCACAGAGGGGTTACACCTGTCCTCAGGTGAGTGGCAGCCCCGAAATCTGATCAGTTCGTACCTTTACAGCGACGTCGCACGGTTTCTGCCCACAGCCCCCCGCCGCCCCGCTCTGGGCAACCCCATCGTTCGCTCACTGCTCCTGGAGGCTGTGTATTGGCAGTTTGTGCGGAAGAGAGAGTTCAGAGCTACGAGACAGAGCTACCAGGCCAGGCCACGCTGACTTCTTGACCCTTTCCTGCCTTAACTGCCCTAAGGGACTCCCTAGTAGTCGGTCGTGAGGCCTCTGATGGTAGGCGCATTGCAGCCAGTCCCACAAATGTGATGTTTCTCTCTTTCCCACAGATGTACTGGATGAAATAGGAACTATTGTTAATAAGTCGCCAAGTCAGCTCAAGATGAGGGAGGTAGGCATTGTGAATATGAATCAAAATCATCCTCAAATGGTCCGAATGAACTCCAAGAGGAAGAGAGGACAGAAGAAAAGGATCTAGTGATCAGAGTGAATCCCAAGCCAAAACGAGTCAAGGACGAGGCAGTGATGAATAGGAAGCCCCCAGGGGAACATTAGGAAAACCCTGGCGGATATACTGCAGCTACATCCTGGACCTTCCCGCAGTTATTAGAGGATGTTAAAGTCTTGGTCTAAGAAATTAAAGGGACATATATATATTGTAGACTAAACAAGTTATAAGCTTCCTCAGGGCAGAAATTGTATCTTCTACATCTTTTACATCTCCCACAGGCTTAAAAATTAATAATTCCATATATCCTAAAAATATAAGGTTTGTAAGATTTTTCACACATAATTTTTGAACAAATTCTTATTGAAACAATGAAAGAATAAACTATAAGCTGAAAAGCAATTCTGCCAGTTCTAAGAGATCAGATAATTAAGAATCTGCCATTATAATAGACATACATGGTAGGGTCTGGATTGTCAAATCTTCCAAGACTGTGTCCCCCTACTTCCCCGCTTTCTTTTCATTCCATTTAACATACTTCTCCTTGGCTTATGTTCCTTCTCCCACTGGTCCGGCAGAGTGAGGAGGAAGGGCTGCGATCCGGAGTCACGGGATTCCTAGGTTTGAATCCCCGGTCAGCCACAGACGGGCTCCGAACTGGATTGAGTCACTTACATTCTTCGAGCTGCAGTGTCATTATCCAAAAATGGCGATAGGAAGAGGGCTCTCCCAGGACTGCTGGAAGGGTGACACCGAATCATGTGGGTGGCAGAGCCTTGAAAAGCGTTCTAGGGTGGACCGATGGTTCTGCAGGGAATTGTAGGACGTCACGCTTCCGACCCACCTGGATCGCGTCCAATAAAATTGGTTAAAGCAAATGATAAGCAGTGGGGTTGATAGGTAGGTCATTTAAAACAATCAAAATTGAAGCAGAAAAGGCATATATCTCCTTTCCGGAAGCAGGGGCCACGGTCCAGGTTGTATCCCTGAACTAGCAGAGGTTTTCTCTGGGAGGAGAGTTAACAGCCACCAGAGTGAGGAAGCCGAGTGGCGGAGCTAGCGTGGCCTCTGTGACATCCTCAGGCACCTGGCATCGGCAGGGCAGGCCTCTCTTCGCCGCAGGCAGACCGCGGGATGCCAGAGTCTGTCCGTGTAAATCATCACCCACATATCCTCAGATGAAGATCCATCCACCGCTTTGAAAAAGGACTCACCAGTTTTGAGGGTAAGAGACACGGAGCAACTTGAGAATTTCCTTGGGGGTTTGAGTCATCATGTTTTAGGCTCATTTCACTGAAGGGAAAGGAGGCACAGAGCCATGGAGTGATTTTCCTGTGGTCTGACAGTCGGCAACGGCAGGAGCAACATTCAAACACACAACCTGAGTATCTGTTTCTTAGCCAGGGGCAGGCCCGGATCACAGTCGAGGAGGAGATGGAACCAAGGTCGTTCAGCCCCCTGGCTTAGAGGGCAAAGTGAGGAGAGCAGCGAAGGTACCCCAGAGCCACCAACCCAGGGCCTCTGACCGGGGAAAGCAGCTTTCTTCAGCGGGGTGACCAGGACAGGCTTCATCAGAAGGCAGCCTGATGAGCTGGGCGCGGAATGAGCCAGGGCTCCCTTCTTCCCTTCGGCTGAGTCTGGAGGATTTGGGGAGCTGCCACACCTCACAGCCTGGATGCCACTTGGGCAGTCCATGACCATGCCACGGGGCCATCTTATTCCCAGTTTTCACCAGCGCTTAATCAAGGAGAGGCTCGACCGTGAAAGGGGCTCCCGTAGGCAGCGGGCAGTGCCGGGCGCTCGGAATCTTTGACGGACCCCCGAAAGCGCTCTGACAGCCTGGCTTCGCAGGCCCATCCCTTCACCCTCCGTTCCCCGGGTGCCCGCCCTCTGCCCGCATCCTGTCCCTGGGGCCTCGGCTCTCAGCGCACTGCCCACGTCAGGCCAGCCCCATCCCACTTGTCCCCTGGTGTCAAGGCCTGCAGAGAGCTGGGACTTGATCTCCTTGTTCCCCTGGCTGACAGCACGGCCTTTGGAGCCATGTGTCTGAGGTCAAGCTTCATTCCTGCCTCTGTGTGGTTTGGGACAGGTTACTTAATCTCTCCGAGCGAAGGCTTCCTCATATGAAAAATGGGGATAATAATAGCATCAACCTCTTTGGGTTGTTTCTTGGATTACGTGAGTCAATACATGTAAATTGCTTAGTGCTGGACACAGGGTGAGTGCTCCGTAATGTTAGCTATTATCAGCATCTTCCTGTGTTACCCCAAATCTGGCTCTCCACAGGGAGTCCTGTTCTGTGGGAGAGGGAAGGGGGGAGGCAACGGGATGAGTTTTCTAGACCAATGGTTTCCAAAGTGAAGAAGCATGTATCTCTCAGGAAACTCAGTAGCCCTCTGAGAATAGGGAGGGAGTGGGGGACTTGAACTTCTGTGTCAGTGTCTGTTAGGTGTTCACCAGACCCTATTGCCTTGCCCTCCCGGGCACACGCGAGGCTACGTTTCCCAGCCTCCCTTGCAGTTAGCTGGGACCACACGACTGCATCTGGACTGGGGGGACGGGGGCAGCCCCGAAGCTGTGCTGCTTCCCGGGGCTCCCCCCACCCCCGGCTCTGAATCATCAAGGCTCCCTCTCCTTGTCCCTCCACTGGCTGAATGAAGACCTCAAGGCCCTGGAGGAGGGAGTAGCCATAGGGTGGAGGGGTCCTGAATCCTCCAGGGCACGCAGGGGGCAGAGGCCCGCTGACAACCCACGCTGCGCTCCGACACGAGCAAGGCAGAGGCTGTTGTATCAAAGCCACTGTAATGTGGGGGATGCTTTATGTTTTTGGTTGCAGTGATGAGCCCATACTGACTTTTATTAAAATTTATTTTTTAAAAATATCATCTTTAAAAATTTTCTACCCTTGGTGCATATGTTTCTCTCTCTCTCCCCATGGATCTAATAGAGCAGGTCTATAATTTAACACTCAAACATTTTACCAATAGATGATGAAGACATTTGGAAAGCACAGCTCCAGACTATTCGGACCAACTCTCCCTGTCGTGCAGGGCCACGGGCCACCTTGGCGCGTGGGAGCCCCTCGCCCCCGTCCCCTCTTCCGGCCACACTGTTACGTTCTGCTCCCCTGCTGTGCCCTGCTGTCACCCTAGAGCGAGTCAGTCAGAAAATAAAAAATAAAAAACAAAACCCACAAAAACAACTCAACATGTATTTGGCTTTGCTTTTAAAAAGTGCTAGCTATGGAATTAGAGGACCAGAGTTCTAGTTCCAACTTTATTCCCAATACCTAACTGGGTAACAAAGACCAGGGCAGGTTGTCTCTGGGTCCCTGAGCCCTCATCGGCAGAACGAAGTTGCCAGACTGGATAATGTGGAAAGCGCTTCGCAGCTCTAGCATTTGAGGAGCCTGATAGTCTGTTGTTTTCTGTGAGTGTGTGATGAGTTTTGGGGTAGGCTTTAGAGGGCGGCTTTGAAATGACTGGCTGTGCGCTCGCGCCCTCCCCACTCACCGGGGTCGGGGGCCTTCGGGCTGACGTGCCGATTTCCGGGGATTCGTATCCGCAGGGGAAGCCGAGACGGCACTTTGGTGCTCTTTGTTTTCTACTGAGGGAATCCATAGGCTCCTTGAAACCCTAACTTCTTATAACCATCACTTCTTTCCAGTTCCTGGCTGTCACCCCAGTTTCTGTAAATAAAATGCTGGTGTTTCTGAAGCCCCCAATGCCCAAGGGACCTGCTCCAAGGAAATGTCCTGTGGCAGATGTTCTTTCTCGGTGCTCTGCGCGCCGGGGCTCTCCCAGCTCCAGCATCCGGTGTAGTCGGTGTGGTAGTCGGCATGAAAGCCACGGCGAGGCCAGCTGTCCCCCAGTCTGGGTTTTTAATTGGTGGATGCTGATGCCTCAGAAGCAAGCCTCCCCTCTCCGGAGCCCTGGTAGAAATCCACACGTTCCTTTGAGTTTCTATAGTAACACTAATTCAGGAGCACGGTGGGGCTCAGACTTTCCAACTTTGTACACAGCGTTGTAAGAAAGGGACCTCCATTTATTATAATCATTACATTAACAGTAGCAGCATCACTAGATTCCGGATCCTGAGGCTCAGTTCCAACTGAGCGTAGAAAACGACCTTGACAATTCAGAGTATTCAGAGTAAACTTAGTCACAGCAGGACTTTTCTGGGTCCCTCCCTTAAATTCAAATCTAGGGTTTTCTCATCTTTCTTATCTTTCCAGAAAAGTGTGTGAGTCCACTTCCCCATTATCTAACGTGGACGGGGGTGGTGGGGCGCGGCATCAGTCTGAGCGATGTTGCGGTCTGCACAGGTACCCACTGATGCATCCTCGTGCCTTTATCCCCATCAGCTTTCAAGTCTCGTAGCCTCTAGTGTGTGGGCTTTGGTATCCTGGCTCTCAGTCATCTGTCCGCCCCTCTCTAAGCATGCAGCCTCTCCCCGTCCCCGGGAGTGTGACCACTTTCCCATTGCGAATGGAAATATTCTCACCTAAAATGAGATTAAAAAGTCTCTGTGGTTTGGAGAAGAGAAAAATGAAAAGGAAGGAAACAGTTAAGTTCTCTTAAAAGGCCCCCTGCCTACTGCCCACAAGGTTAACTCCAAAGCATGGGGTGGTGGGAGAAGAGCGAGACCCCAGTGGGTTTAAAAATCCAGCAGCAGAGAGCGCACCCCCATGCTCACCACCTGGGACTCCGGCAGGCAGCAGGCCCATTTCCGAACTCTATGTGCTCTGAGCAGGAATGTAGCTTTTGCGTTGAAAATTCATCTTCAACATACGGGTGAGATACACCGCCCCTGTAAGCTACTCGGGATCCTGAGAATGGCCTTTTCTGACATAATTTTCAAAGCAAAAGAATTTTAACTTAAAAACTCCTTTCGAAACTTGAAGAAAGTACTTTCCCCCCGAGTGCCTGCATTCTGCAGGGTGGAAAAGGAGAATCTTGAATTTGGGCTCATTTCCTCATAAGACAAGCTTAAAAGATGAACTTCCAGCAACCACACGTTGACCATATTCACAGGTTTCACGATTTACGTCAATACCGAGTCAAGATGGGGGAGGTTAGTTGGCCTCGTCTGCACCAATCCAGCAGGTGTTAAGTAGGAAGGCCGCACACGTGTCTGACGCTCAGCTGAGGGAGGCCGAGGGGCCTTGTGAACATCATGACTCAGAAAATAATCATGATCTTAACAACAGCCTCTCTTCTCCCATAGCATGAGTTTTCAAGAAAAGACGGAAGTCTTTAAGTTCTTGATGTCCCTCCCTTCCCCTTCTCTCCTCTCCTCTCTTTCACTCTATCCATTTTGATGACTCATATTCTGCACATTAGTGGTTTAGATCAGAGATTCTCAACTTCAGCTCTACTGACATCTTGGGGCCAGACAATCCTTTGTTGTGGGAACTGTATTTTGTAGGATATTAGCCACATCCTGGCTTTTCTACTCATTGGTGCTAGTAGCATTCTCCCCTCAGCCACCTTCTCCAGCTATAACAACCAAAAATATTTCCAGATATTGCCAAATGTCTCTGGCCAGCGGAGCAGGATGGAAGATTGAACCCAGTAGAGAACCACTGGTTTAGACGAGTTGCAAATGAAAATAAATACCTGCTGTCATACTCAGTAGCAACTTCTTACACATTGATATTAGTATCATTTGATAAAGGAATTTATCGCTAAATTCCGAACATAAATTAGATCATACAGTATTTGCCTTTCTCTGTTTGACTTATTTCATTAGCACAATGCCCTCCAGGCCCATCCTTGTTGTTGCAAGATTCCCTTTTGTTATGGCTGAGTTATATTCCATTGTGTATATATACCACATCTTTATCCACTCATCCATCAGTGGACACTTAGGTTGTTTCCATGTCTTAGCTATTGTAAATAATGCTGCAATGAGCATAGGGTACATATATCTTTTTGAGTTAGTGGGTTTTTTGGATAAACACTCAGATGTGAAATTGTTGGATAATATGGTAGTCCTATTTTTAATTTTTTGGGGAAACTCCATGCTGTTTTCCATAGCGGCTGCACCTTAAATATTTACATTCTTCCCAACAGTATACAAGGGTTCCCTTTTCTCCACATTCATTATAACACTTGCTTTCTCTTATTTTTTGAATAGTACCCATTATAACAGGGGTGAGGTGATATCTTATCCTGGCTCTGACTTACCTTTTTCTGATGATTAGTGATGTTGAACACTTTTTTGTGTACCTGTTGACCATTTGTGGAAAGATCTGTTTTTAAATCAGACGATCTGGATGCTGGAATTAACCTGGCCTCACTATAATCATATCTTATTGAGCCTGACATCTACTAGTTGATTAGTTGGAAAAGGAAATATTTAGAAAATAAAAAATGCCCACTGTGTGAAAAGGAGGGTTTACTTGCTGGAAAAAGTATTGGACTAGAATTTGGAAGGAATTCACTAATTTGAGTCTAAGAACGTCACTAACATTATAAGAATTTTGGATCAATCACTTAACGTTTCTGAGACTATTTCCTCAAGTCTAAAATGAGAAGACCTTAGAGATCCTTTGCAGGTCTGGGGCTTACGATCAACTTAAAGGGAACAACCTCCAGGGTTATATTTGCTGAAACCTTTCTTTTAAAATAGTCTGACGACCAACCCTAAAGGACCGACCATATAGGATCGTCTTAGGCAGTAAAGCTCCATGGTCTCCACAACCACCAACGGGAACAGTCAAATGGGATTACCACCTGCTTTGCCAGACCCTTCCAAGGTGGTCTTTGAGGGGGGGGGGCGTGGCCACCTTCTCCCTGGGGAGGACACGGGCAACTCAGGCCCGAGAGAGTTGAGTGTGACTTGCAACCACCTGCACTGCCTCCCTGGGGGCCAGCCGCACCCAGAGGAAGCATTCATGAGGCCAATCTAAAACGTGGTCCTCACGTCCCTTCACTACCCTCTCTCCATCCAGCCTCTTGTCCTGATTTAGTTTGGAAAAAATGGTGACTATGGTGATGGCGTGGTTCCCCTGCAGGCAAGAAACCCAAGGGAAGAATGAGTCAACTCTTCCTGGACTAGCAGGAGCCTCTGAGTACAGGGAGGAGGACAGGGGAGAGGAAACAAACAGAAACCCTAGAGAGACAGTCATCGGAGCTTCCGTCATGGTCATGGGGCTGGTCCTGGGACACTCCCTGCAGAGCGATGAGGGGCCATCGATCAGGCTGAGGGAGGGAGTGGTCCTGAGTGGGCGACGTCTCGGACACGACGAGGAGCAGACGTCTGTGCTGGCTGGGATAAGAGGGTTCTCAGGAAGCCTGAGTCACCTTGGGCCAAGGCTCTTTGAAACATGGAGACCTCACAGCAGCACAGCCTGAGGCAATGCCACACTTCCTTCCAGACTGGGGACCCTGGGAGTCAGCATTTCCTGTCACTGTCCTTTGACCGGTCACCAGCCCTGGGAAGTTTCCAGCCACCCTCACCCATGTACTGTGAGTCTGGTGTTAACAGGTCTTGGTCTCTCTACTCATCTTGCACTTGTTTCCTTTGGAATGTTCCAGCCCCCTCGTATCACCCTGTGCCGGGAATCTGAACATTCCAGGGTGCGAGAGGTTTCGTGTTACTGACCCCTCGTGTAATTTCCCAGCGGAGGATCTAGAGACCTGAGTTCCGTCCCAAGTCTGCAAGCTACTGACAGTCCCGGGCAAAGCCTCTCTCTGAGCCTGAGCTTCCCCACGGAACCATGGGGTGAGGGGCAGGATGGAGCCGTTTGGGGAAAACAGATCGTTTAGAAGTGCGCATACTTTGCTGCCCACTGGTTGGCGCCTGCCACTCCATCTTTAGGTGGCAAAGAAACACTTCAGGCTGTTACCATGCGTGCGCTCCTTAGCATAAGTGAAGGCTCTAAGTGGGTTTCTAACAGAAGCAGAACTAACAGTAAATTACACAGTGACACAGGCTCCCTTCGGGGCATGGAGTAAGCTCTGCTGAGGGCTGGGGAGGGAAAGACACACACGTAGAAGATTCCACTCCACACATTTCTTAGGATGTGACCTAGTGATTTTCAGAGATGATGACATAAGGGGATAGTGTTAGAGCAAAAAAAGTCATTAGAAGTCAACTAACCCACCCTTGATTTTCCAAGTAAGGAGACCATGACTTCAGCATCTTACCAAGCTCTCAAAGGCAGGAGTAGTGCCTGGCATCTCAACTTCACGGTTCCTGACTTTGGGCAAGGCATTCCCCCTCACGGGTCTCAGCTTCCTCAGCTGTTAACTGGCAGTGACAGTGGAATTGGGAGGACTAGATGAGACTATATACACATACTATGCCTGGCAATTGTAAGCACGCAATAAATGTAGTACTACTACTAATAATAATAGTAATAATGCCACCCAGGTCTCCCAACAAGTCCTTTTCCCAGAACCACAGCTAAACCATCCTCCTAACAAACACTCTCTATCCTTAAGATTTTTCAGAAATGCAGGTAATATAAAATAGCTCTCAAATAAACCTAATCTTAATTTTTCACAGCCCTGTGTGCCCAGAGGTACTGGTGGTAACGATGGAAGCCCATCAATCTCAGTTCTGCTTCCCCTTGGGCGTTCCTGTAAGGGCCAAAGTAACAGCAACGTGGACCCCTGCCAACAGACCCTCAATCTCGCAAAGGCGTGGAGGTGCGACCAGACAGCAAAAGGAGCCGAGGGACATGGTGACAAGCATGTTCTTGGAGACCGTTCACAGGAGGGAGCTGACTAGCCCCACCCTCGCCTGGTTCCTGCTTAGAAGCTAATCAGCTGGAAGAGGGAGAGCTGCTGACTGGGGAGGACAGCATGTGCTTTCCGGGCACCGGAGAGCCCGGCCGCAGGGTCCAGAGCGGCCCCTGGGTGGCTGCCAGAGACAGTCAGTGCTGGGGCCGCCCCCACTGCTGAGCTGTGCAGCGCCCTGGGAACACTAGGTCTTTGTCAAAAGAAGGGATTTGGGCAGCTCAAGCCTCGCGGGGCTTGGGCATTGTGGACCTCTCTGCCTGCATGTCCAGGCTGGGCTTCACCCTCTGGTGAGAGTGGCTCTCCGGTCTAACAGGCGGCCAGAGAAGAAACAGTAGCACCGCGCAGCCTCAGCCTTTGATGCCAGAGCTCCGTGTGCTGCAGCCAGAGCCCCGCGCCGCGGGCACGGAGCAGGTTCGCGGGAGCCAGAGCCGCTGCACCCGCCCGCTGGGAGCTCGCTGTCTCGTCTGGAGAGGGAACCCACGGCCTCAGGAGGAACAAAAATAAAGTGCTACCTTTCTCCAGCTCTGCCCTTCTATCTAAGTGAACATTACCGACGCTGGCTCCGCCTTTCTAAAAGTAGACATTGGAAACTAGCAATACCCCTGAAGGCCACCTCACAGAAAGCTGGGATGGTAATGATAACCGTGCTCTCCTGGGAAAATATAATAAAGCCAATCATTCACTACCTTTCACACGATTGAAAAATGAAATTGTCAATTGCACAGGGCATTGGTTCAACACCAACGGGAATCTCCAATTTGAGGTGCAGTACAGAGAAAAGCTTTATTTAGTGCAGATTACTCAGTTGTGACACGGCACGGCTATAAAAACAGCTGGTCCTGGGGCCTGGTCCCCCTGGGGCTCCACCCCGAACCTTGCTCAGGTAGGGCACCTCAGTACCAACCGGAAAAACGCACGCTCCCAAGGAAAGCAGACTACTTCCGGAAACCCCGGGGAGCTGCCTTATATAGACAGACAACCCTGCCCCTGGCCCCTGATTGGCTCACCCGCAGGCAGATGAGCACTCCAAAGCCGCAACTTTGATTGGTCCAAAAGGCACTGTCATGATTAGTCAGAATGGAGCTGTTCTGATTGGTCAGTGAAGAAGCTGATGGGGCGGTAAGGAAAGCCTCAGTCCTATTGGCTGAAAGAGGATTCCGGGAGCTCCTTTATAAGGGCTGGCGCAGGCGCGGGCAGGCAGTCTGGGGCCGCTGCTCCCTGACGGGCCGTTTCGGTGAGGGGCTCGTGTGTTGCAACGGCTACCAGGCTCTGCTCTCAAAATCTGAGCCCTGTTAAGAAGGTTCCCTTTTTAGTAGGTGTCTTCTTTCTAAGGGTCCAAACATTAAGTTAGATATGTCCCTAGTAGTTATTCTAATGTAAATTGTTAAACCTAAAGTTCAGGTACAAATTACATGACTGGAACAGGTTATTCATCTTGGCTAACTTTTATTTTATAAGGTACAGTTTATCTCAGCTAATATTTTTCTCATTATTTGCAGGCTATTTCTTACAATGTTTAGTTTTTTGTTGTTGTTGCTACTGTCTTATGGTATAGTGCCATAGCAAAAATGAGTCAAGGGCTCAGAAGCAATTCACTAATGGAATAAAAGTAGTAATGAAAGCAATGACATAGAGTATACACAGAATAATATGAGAGAAACAGAGTGTATCTTAGAATAACAATAGAATAGTTAACTGTAAGCATAGCCTAAATGGGAATTTAGAGTGAAAATCTATAAATACCATGACTAGAAAATCTACAAATCCTCTAATTTCCAACACAATGCCAAAAATTAAAACATGAATAGGAATTATGGCAATTTATATCTTAAAGTTGAATTTCATTGGAACAATGATCTGTTCCCACATTCAGTGAACTGTCAGTTAAGAAACTCTATTAAATCACTTGCAGGTAAATTGATTAATTTTTTGTACAACAAGTGAAGTCATGTTTTTCAAGAAAAAACTAATTTTATCACTAAAGCTGGACATCAAAATGTAGAGGCATTTTATACTCACGTAGGCAAAACAGTTCCACACGATTTCTAAGATACTGGGGGATAAAAGACAAAAATAATAAAAAATGTTGGCTGAGAATAAAAGCATATGCTTTTGTATTTGGAATCTAAAAACAACCAAACTCATGGATACAGAGAACAGATTGGTGGTTGCCAGACAGAGAGGGTGGGGATTGGGGGAAGAGGCGGAAATGCTCAAAAGGTGCGAACTTCCAGTTAAAAGAGAACTACATCCTGGGAATGTAATGCACAGCGTGGTGACTAGAGCTAACAGTAACGACTCATGTACTTTAAATCTGTTAAGAGAACAGATCTTAAAAGTTCTGATCACAGCACAGGGGTTGGGGGCGGGGCGGTGGGCTCCCAGACAAGGGGCCCCTCCCCACCCGTCCCCTGCTCCTGCGCTTAGTTTCTCCTCTGGATCAAGCATGTAAGGAAGAGAATGGGGAAAAGAAGTTCTGATCATAAGAGAAAATAATTGTAACTGTGAGGTTAACTAAACATTGCGGTTTTTATATTACAATGTATACATATTGCACATACATGTTGTACACCTAAAACTAATACAGTGTTGTATGTCAATTTCCTGAGAACGTACATCTCAGGAAAACTGGGGGAAGGCCTTTTTCAGAAATTCCAAACTTAAAGAATGAGAATAGTTAAGTAATTGATGTCCAGGACTCTCGCCCCTCAGTGGCCCCAGAGCCTGAGAAGGGAGCTGAAAGGATGCTCCCCAGCAGGCGGCCTGGCGGCTTGCCACAGGGACAGAGGCCAGCCTCCGAGCGAGGGCTGGCTCCAGGAGCACAGACCCTCCTGGGGCCCAGCGCCATGCCGCCCTTGGGAACCTCCCGGAAGGGAGGTCTCATTGCTGCCCTCCAGGGCCTCACAGACTGGTGTTGGAGGCAGACATTTAAACAATTGGTTAGTGCTCAAGCGATAACTATGTCACAAGCTTCAATCCCATAAATAAAATTCTGTAGAAACCCAGGGGAGTAAGAGGTTAATTTGGGGCAGGAGGAGGAGGACAGCTTCACAGGCAGGCGTGCTGCACTGGGCTCTGGAGCGAGCAGGGTCCTGCAGGTGGGGAAGGGTGGAGGGCTGCTGCAGCAGCAGCATCTCGGGAGGACACAGGTGCTTCTGGACGGGCAGGAGTCCTGCCTGCCCAGGCCGGTGCCTTGCTTCCGGAGCTCTAATTCTTGGGGCCAGCCACCAGGAAAGGGTTCCTGGGTCAAAGGCGTCAGGCAATGTGGCCGGCTGTACCTTCACAGAGTCCCGCCGCGCACGGAAGGCTGCGGGAGGCTCTTAGCAAGGCAAAACTGGGCATAGCCTGTCTGACTGCTTTTAAGCAAAGGAAACCCCCTTTTTTCAAATGTTTACTTTCTTTTTGGGAAACAGGACTCATTCTGGCCAAGGGTAGGGAGGGGATGTGGAGTTTAGCTTTTAAAAAGCCAGGATCTGCTGGGGAATTTAGGGTTGCATCTTGTGGGCTGCGGAGGGCCGTGGTGGGACCCTTTTTCCTTCTGTAACATTTCCCCCTGACTGTGGAATGCATGTTCACCACGGAAAACTTGCAGGAAAAAAAAGCACCTGGGGAAAAAAAAATCACACAGAGCTACTCGTTCATTCACGGAAGAGATGGGACTTTACTGACTGCCTTCTGGACCCCAAGCTCCGTGCTAAGCCCTGTGGGTTCAGCAGCACACAAAACCAAAGCAAATCCCCACCCTCATAGGATGTTGTCTGCCAGCTGAGACACAGGCAACTAACAAAAGGGATATGTAGGCTGGATGGTGAGAAGGATAATGGGGAAATAGGCAGTAAGAACATGGCCAAAGGAGGCACTACCACCGGAGGCACGTGTGGTCCTCCAACAAAGGCCATGTGGGCAAGGTGACAAGGTGACTTTCAAGTGAAGAGTGGAGGGAAGTGAGGTCGTGAAGTATGCATGTCTGTGGAATAACAGGTCTGGAGACCTGAGCTGAGGTGTGCATATCTGAGGGCCAGCCAGGGGGCTGGGCAGGAGGATGGAGGGGGCAGGGAGAGGAGCAGAGAGCAGAGGTTAGACAGACAGTAGGAGCTGGACGAGCCTTGGGTGACCAGGCTTGGGTGGGATGGGGCCGCACAGCAGGGTGTTTCAATAGGCATGTGAGAGAGATTTTATGGACCATGTAATTCACCCATTTAAGTTGTACCACTCAGTGGCTCTTAGTACATTCGGAGTTAGGCAACCACCACCACTGTGTGATGTTCGAACTCCTTCCTTGTTAGCAGTCAGTCCTCATTCTTCCTCTCTCCAGCCCTTTGGCCCGCATCAGCCTGCCTTCTGTCTCTATGGATTCGTCTGTGTTGGCCATATCACATAGATGAAAGATCCAAGGGGACCCCAAAACACCCAGAATTTATTTATAAAACATTATGTATATATTCTTAGATGTTTAATCTTCAGTCACCTTCCAAGTAGTCTCCATTTGATGCAATATACCTATCGAGATGCTTTTTCCGCTGCTGAAAACAGGTTTTGAACTTGTCGATTTGGATGCTGTTAAGCGCTTCTGCCATTTTGTTTCACCTCTTCCACATCAGCAAAATGTTTCCCTGTGAGGACTTTTTTCACCTGGGAAAACAAACAAAAAAAAGTCGCTTGGGGCGAGAGAGGGTGAATAGGGAGGGTGGGGCAGAGGGGTCAGGCCATTTGTGGTGAAAAACTGCTGGACACTCAGCGCAGGGCAGGTGTGCCCATAAATCAGCCGTCATGAAATGAGCAAACGGGTTGACAGAGTCTTCAAAAAAAAAAAAAATTCACTGAAGCTGAACACGGCTTCTCAGAACAATTCCACCTGGGGCCCTGCTACAGGGGGGATCCTAGAACACTCACCTAGTGGGGAAGGCCTGTACTACAAGGGCCTGTCCTCCAGGAGATAATTCTGGATTTTTTGGGATCCCCCTTTTATAGTATGGGATCTTTTGTGACTTGCTACCCACACGTATACATGTATGTGTATATGTGTATACATATGTAATTGCTGACATATTTTTCAGGTCTGTCCATATTATAACACACATCGATGCATTTTTATTTTGGAATGATAGTGCATTATAGGCGTACGCCATGTTTTGCTCGTCCCTTCGCCCGCTGGTGGACACCAGTCAGCTGTTCTCCACGGCGAGGCTGAGCACGGGAGTGACGGGGCCTGGCTGTAGCAGGACGGCCCTGGCTGCTGTCTGAACGGGCAGAAGGTGAACGCGTGAGGCACCAGGGAGCTGGTTGAAAGCTGCCGAAATGCACTTGATGATGGGTTTTGGGTCAGGGTGTAGCAGAGAACGTGGTAATGACTGAACCCCAGGGCTCTGTTCTGCATTCTCTCTCTGTCTCCACTCACTAGGTGACCTCGCTCAGTGTCACGGTCTAACTGTCTTCTATATTCTAGGGCTCCCAAGTTCAAATCCCAGCCCAGAACCCCTCTGGCTGCCTACTTGACATCTCCATTCACTAGCTGGTGTGGCATCTCAAACCCAACACCTCCCAAACTGAACTCCTGATCCATCCCCAAGTCTGCCCTCCCTGCATCCTTTTCTATTTCAGTTGATTGTAAGTTTATCCTTGCAGTTGCTCAGGTCAAAGACCTTGAAGTCCTCTTTGATTCCTATCTTTCACTCACCCCATATCCAGCCTTTCAGGAAAACCTGTGGGTTCTCTCGTATATCTAGAATGAAGCCACGATCATCTCTTGCTAGAATGACTGCAACCTTCACAGGTGTCCTTCCTTCCATTCTTCTCAACTGACTAGAGGATCCTTTTAAATGCAAGCCAGGTCACATGACTGCTCCACGGACACCCAGCCACAGTTCCCCATTTCACGGGAAAAAAGCCCAAGTCCCCATGCTGGCCTACAGGATCTTATGGGACCTGGCCTCCTGGAGCCCCAAATAGCATTTCCTACTCTTTCCTTCCTCACTCTCACTGATCCAGCTGCCTGGCCTCCTTGCTGTTTCTTGACCTTTACAGGAACTTCCCTACCTCAGGGCCTTTGCACTGGCTGTTTCCTATTCCTGGGATATTCTCTCCCTGATAACCACATGGCTATGGCCCCCCCCCCCCACCCTCACCTTAAAATCTTTATTTAAATGTCACTTACCACAACTCATGCCATGGCTTTCCATATAAAATCATGAACTGGGCACTCCCTTACCTTGTTTTACACTTCCTTTTCTCCTAGAACTTGACAATTCCTTTAGTGTCCAGTATAATCTACTTGTTAGGCTTGTATTTCCCCTTGCCATTTCCTCCTGCTAGAACATAAGCTCTGGGAGCAACGACCTTAGTCGGTTTTGTTTTCACAACTGGTATAGTGCCTGGCGCATGATAGCAACTCATGACATATATTTTGAATGAATCAACAAATTTATCATGTAAATATTTATATAAATGCCACCACACACTGTGTTAGACGTTAGTTCATTTACTCAACAACTATTGTCAAACATATATTCAACCCCAAGCACCGGATTAGACCCTGAGATGTGATTCGTTCTTCACTGTTTCACAGCCTTTGAGGAGGGAGTTTGTCTACGGTATTAACTCTGTCAGAATTGAAAGGCTTGGCCTCAAGGGTGACTCATCAGAAGTTCAGGAATTAACTCTTCAGTGGGATAGAGACCTGACTCCTCACCCAAGCTTGCAGGTGCCTGCACAGGCTGGCTGTGCCCCATCTCTTGCCCCAGCCACGTTCCCTCATCGGGGTCCCGGAACTCACCGCGCTCTCTCTGGCCCACCTGCCCGCCTGGCAGCTTTCTCTCAGTGCCACAGGGGATCTTCAAGGGAAACAAGTTCAAAATCAATTTCGCCAACTTCTGCCCTGCAAAGGACTCTGTTAAGAGAATGAAAAGACAAACCCCAAACTAGGTGAAAGTATTTGCAAAAGACATATTGGGTAAAGGATTTCTCTCCAAAAATACACAAATAACTCTTAAAATGAACAGTAAAAAGCAAACATGCCAATTAAAAGGTAGGGGAAATATCTGAACAGATACTCTGCCAAAGACCATATACATATCGCAAACAGGCTTATGAAAAGATGCTCCACATCATGTCATCAGGGAATTGAAAGGTAAAACAACAACAAGATACCATTACACACCTACTTTAAAGGCTAAAATATAAAACAGGAACAATGCTAAATGCTGGTGAGGATATAGAGCAATAGGAATGCTCATTCATTGCTGGTGGAAATGCAAAATGGTACAGCCACTTTGGTAGACAGTTCGACAGCTTCTTACACAATGTACTCTCACCATATGATTTTTTTCTCCTTGATATTTATCCAAATAAGTTTAAAAGTATGTCACACATAATCCTGCATATGAATGTTCACAGCAGCTTTATTCATAATTGCTAAAACTTGGAAGCAGCCAACATATCCTTCATTAGGTGAATAGATAAATAAAACTGAGGTATATCTGGACAATGGAATATTATTCAGCAATAAAAAGAAGTGAGCTGTCAAGCCACAAGAAGACATGGAGGAGCTCTGGCTGGTGTGGCTCAGTGGACTGAGCGTTGGCCTGCGAACCAAAGGGTTGCTGGTTCGCTTCCCATTCAGGGCACAGGCCTGGGTTGAGGGCCAGGTCCCCAGTAGGGGGTGTGTGAGGTACAACCACACATTGATGTTTCTCTCTCTCTCCCTTCCCTTCTCTAAAAATAAATAAATAACATCTTAAAAAAAAAAAAAAAGAAGTCATGGAGGAAACTTAAATGCATCTTGCCAAGTGAAGGAAGCCAAACTGAAAAGGTTACACACTGTATGATTCCAATCATATGATATCCTAGAGAAGGCAAAACTATGAAGACAGTCAGAAGATCAGTGTTTGCCAGAAGCTTGCGGGGAGAGAGGGAGGGACGAACAGATGAAGCGCAGGAGCAGCGAGACTATTCTGTGTGGCACTGCAACGGTGGATCCATGACATGGTCCATTTGTCAAAACCTGTAGAATATACAACACAAAGGGTGAACCCTAATTTAAACTATGGGCCTTAGTTAATAATAAGGTTTTAACGTTGATTCATCAGTTGTAGCAAACCCACCACACTCCTGCAAGGTGTCAATCATGGAAAACTGTGGGGGAGGACATGTGGGGAAACTGTGCTTTTTTCTCAGTTTTCCTTTAAAACTAAAACTGCTGTAAAAATAAAGTTTACTTATTAAAACAACAAACACTCACTCACTGCCTTCTCCTTAAAACCAGGTCCTCTTTCAATTCATCCTATCTCAATCAATGGTTCCATCAAGCCTCCAATTATACAAGCCAGAAATCCAGAAGTTGGCCTTGGTACCTTCTCACACTCAATTCTGCACCTCATTAACAGGACGCCCTGACGCCTGGACCCCCTAACCGACTCTGGGTTCAGCCTCGTTTCTTCATCCTCTTCCGCCGCCCTCCCAGTTCCCATCCGCCTTCCCAAGCGCCACCACCACAGCCTCCTCACTGCTCTGCCACTTTTCACCTGGACCCTTTCATTGTTTTCCATGTTGTGTCGACCACGAATTCAAAACACGCATCTGAGTGCCTCACTCCCTGCTTAAAACCTTGATACTTCCCTCTTGCTCCTACGATGAAGACCTAGCTTCTTCCCGCGGCTTCTCTTTGATGGATGTCCGTCCCTGCCCGCTCTTCAGGCCCATCCCTCACTGCACGGCCCCTGTGTATTTCCAGCGCTTGGAGCGTCTCTGTTCTTTACTACTAACCTTTGTACATTCTGTTCCTTTCCTTGGAAGGATTCCTTCTCCTTTCTCTTCACTGGATACCTTCCACTCAGTCCTTGAAATTTCAGTCGCACGATCACTTCTCCGCAATTATTATTCATGAGACGTCTTCTGACTCCCCCCCTCCATCCCAGTTGGGTCCCATCCTCCCATCTATGCTCCATGCACCCTGAAAATTTCTGTTTATTTGGGACTGATTGATGCCACTGTAGGCTGCACAAACTATAGACTAGGACAGGCCATAAGCTCCAGGAGGGAAGAACTGAGGCTGGTTTTGCTGACCGTTGCTTCTCACGCTGGGGCACCAGGCTCAAAATCTATTTGTCAATGAATGAATAAATAAATGAATAAATACATCACTGATGATTTTGAAGGTGGTGAATATCCACCTAAAGCCTTCACCAGTGGCCACCATCTTTGCCCTTGGTTCAGAACAAACAAAAAGACTGGGTCTTTTGCTTGGGGAACAGGGACTTTTATGAGTGACTCACTTTCAGAGGGAAGTGCATGGGTTGAAGCCATTATTTTAGAATTTGGCTTTTTCTGAAAGCTCCCCCACTCAGCTGCAAGTATTCACTCCATTTGTGATCTCATTTAGGGAGGGAGCGTTTTGGATTTAAACACTTTTGGCTATTGAAGAATCCCGATTGCAAAATAGGGTGACTTCATGCTCTTCTTTTTTCCCTTTGGAATAATCACAGTTCTCTTCACACCAGGGCAGCTTGGCGAGGCGCTCCCTGAAGGAACAGAAAAACAGCATTTAAGAGACATCCAGTTTCAGCTCCATAAAAGGACCATTGTAAAGGGGTTTTGCATGTCCATTTTTTAATTCAGTTTTCCGTGTGCTCGTTATGGAGCGTTACATCACCAAGCCTTAGGCTCTCCAACATGGATGAAGTTATTTATTATCACCTTCTGGGGTTCAGAGATCCACCCGTCTCTTTCCCTACTGAAATCCCCTTTTATATAGCGTTGGGACTCCCATAACCCCATTTCCATGAGCTTTCAGATGTAGCTGGAATTCAGGGGGCAGATCCACTCGTTCTCATTTTCATTCATTTACTTCTGTAGCAAACATTCATAGCCCATGAGCCTATCAGGCACGGCATGTGCCACGGTGATTTCTCTGGCTTTCAGTGACTCTCTCTTCCTTCTACCAGAGTGTCAGCTCCGGGACGGTAGGGGTCCCTGTCCACTGTGCTCACTGCTGTATCTCAAATACCTAGAATCGTGCTTGTCCTCAATAAATACCTGTGGATGGAAGGGAGGACTGAATCCCTTATGTTAAAATGCAGCCTAGATGCCTGCCTACGTTTTGCCTATCATTCAGCAGCACCCATTTCCCTGCTTTTGGGATTAGAACCCTGCTTTTCCATGGGGAAAAAATCCTTATCTCGCTCTCAAACGCTGGGAGGCAGGGTGGGTAAAGACTAACCCTGCCCCACACCCCAGATTCAAGTCGCCAAGAGGATTCCAGGTCTTTCGTTGGAATTCCTGGGAAGAGAAACTCTCTCCTCAGAGCATTTGAAACTGAAAGGCTGTAGGTCTGTCATTTCTGGGGGCCACCATGTAGTGACAGGTCGCCTGGGAGAGGAGCCCATGCTGAGGAAAGCAGATCTTAGAGAAACTGAGGAAAACAGTTCCGATGACGTTGTTTTTTCTGCTTCAGCTGGTGTCTGTCTGTAGTAGCTTCTTAGAGCTGTTTCAACAAAGTGTCACACGCTGGGTGGCACAAAAATCCAGTTATTTTGGATTAGGGACCACTCTAATGACCTAATTTTAACTTGATTTCCTCTGTAAAGATCTTGTTTGTGAATCAGATCACAGTACACAGTTGTGGGGGTTAGGACTTCAACAACTTCTTTGGGGAACAATTCAGCCCCTTCCATACCTCTTGCAGCTGAGAGCCTTACATGCTTAATGTTTCCGTTAATAGAGAAGCAAATTCTACATTTTGTAGAAAGCCATCCAAATACAGAGCAGAAAGTTCTTTCCACGCAAGTTTTCTCTTACTGGGAGGAAGAAGGCTGGAAATGAAATAAACAACAAACTGGATTCGAGCAGAAGAAGGGAGCACTTTACATATTTCTTGCAATGTATATGTAATATACATATAAATACACATGTGTATACAGTACATATATGAATTCTATGTAATTCCATCTATTTACCTATCTATATTTATATCTATCTATTATCTATCTCTCTATCATCTTCACATTTATGGTACAGAATGTTTCCCAGTTCCTATGCATCCTTCCTTATTGTGTTAATCCTGGGATAAAAACATACCTACCCTGACTACTCTTGGTCCCCACAAAGGATTCCTGTATCTGTCTGGTGTTGTTAAAATCTCCCCCCAGGCAGCTGGTCACCCCATGCAGTAGCAGCTTGAGATCTGAGGAGAGAGGGGCAGAGGCTGGAGCTGGGGGCTGTCCCAACATGGGCAGTTGATATCACAGACCGGCATCCCCTTTGTGACAAGTACACCTGGGGCTGAACCGGTCAAGGATGCGCGCGCTTCTCTTGTTGGCCAGTCTCTCCGTGAGTCCACCAAAGGATAGCAAGCATCTCTCCTATGCCGAGCACTGTTCCAGGTGCTGAGGCTGCCGCAGCGAACCGGAGAACCGCAGGCTTGAATGTTAAGGGGCTTACATCCTAGTGGGGTTAGCAGAGTCTCCGTCCCACTCTGGGGAAGCCAGGCCAATGCCAGAAGCCCCTAGCCCACACTTCAGTGAGAACCAAGGCAGAGAAAGGTCTTGCTTTCATGACTCTTGGGGTGACCACGCCGTGCTCTGAGCCCGGTAGGGGTGACCTCCCGCCTTCACCATTGGGACTCCCAGGGTGCGGGGGCCGGTCCTTCCACTGCCTGCCTCCACCTCCAGCCGGTGCACCCCCAAGCCGGGGGATGTCACGGTATCTTCCTAGCTTCTCCGTTACCTCTGGTCACACTGTCCTTCCTCTCCAGGAGGGGCCTTGGCTTCCGTTAGTCCCGGTCTGCGTGCCCTCTGCCCAGCTGAGGGTGACAATGACACCCTTGCTGCACCCAGGTAGGCTTTCCTGACCCTTTGTTTCCTGTTGTCATTTCAGCAGGTCTGCACAAGGCTGGCGCTTGGGGTGCGCGCTCTGGTGCTGCCACCTCACACCAGGGCGCCCCTGGGCTTTACGTCGCCTACACCCCCTTCCAAAAGGAAGTCTGGATTTTAGTTGTAATTTTTGGTTGCTGTTGTATAGGTAACCTAGATAGTTTAACCCACTTACAGTATTTTCCGTACCTTAAAACAGCTTATGTGACGTCTTCATTCTTTTGTGTTCAGCAGCTTTTAGTTCCATTGTAAAAAAAAAAAAATTCAGTTTTTAAACTTTGGACAAGTGTTTTGGAAATGTAACAAATACTTAAAATATAGGGTGCTTTGCATTTCTCTCAGAGGCTGGACAAAGGTTAACGGTGACACCTGCAGGGAGTTGGACTCCCAGGCGATAGAAAGGGTCTCTGTTCTGTCCCCAGAAATGAGAGTTCATAGTGACTCTTCATGCAGGCCCTGAATGAGCTTCTGAATGGCCCTGGGACCCTCCAAGGCTCTCTCTGCGATAGGGATGACTGGAGGCAGGAAACATCCACTGTGTGTCCCTGGGACCCCTGGGTTTGAATCTCAGTCTGGCTGCCTCGCGGGCTGGTGTTTGCAGGTCAGGCCCCTGGACTCAGTGTTCTCCACTAGGAACATTGGAAATAAATACCAATTTCATGAGATTGTCTAGGAGGACTCTTCGGGGTCTGAGTGGGTACAAGCAGGGAGCTGCTGAGAACCTGGCCCCGAGTGACTATTCTGCTGGGGGTCACTGCCTCCCCTGTTGCCAGGTGGGCTTCCTACTGCAGCAGCTCAGTCGGTACATGCGCCAAGAGCTTTAGCCATTGTTAAATGGAAACCAAATTAAAGTGGATTCAGCTGCTCAAGTGCTATGTTAGGGAATTGATTAAATTTATCCGAATTTAGGGGCTCTAAGTCTGACTCCGTCACTCTCTAGTTGCATGTCTGAGCAAACTGCCATATTTTGCTGTGTATAATGCACACGTTTTTGCCCAAATTTTTGAGGGAAAAATAAGGATTATACATGGGTAGTACTAATTCCCTAACTATATAAATGCTTTTAAGTCTTTTATGACTATGCATTAACAGTATAACTCTAGGAAGCAATAACAATATCCTTATGCAAAATAATACCCTGGAATATGATAATCAGTTTTATATATAAATAAAAAATTGAATTAAAAAATTAAAATGAGAGATCTTTTTCCTGAAAGTTGAGCCAAAAACATGGGTGCGCAGGACGCATGGGGGCACATTATACGTGGCAAAACATGGTGCTTACCCTTTCCAGGCCTCAGCTCGTCGTCTATGGATGGAAGGAACATGAATACAGAGCTTATGAAGTTGTGAGTTACTAAGTCAGCACTCATAAAACGTTTAGAGCAGGGCCTGGCACCTAATAATGTCCAATAAACGTTAGTTATTATTATAAATTCCCCACTTGGAAATAGTAGCAACCCCACCAGTGGCTTTCAGCTGAGAGGGTGGGTAGTGGATCGTATCAGAATCACAATAGTGCTCTCGAAGCATCCTTGCAAAGAGAGGAGGGCAGGAGTTATTTTGATGTCTCTTTTATAATTAAGAAACTGCGCTGTCTTAGAGAAAGAAAGGTGCCTTCCTCAGGCTCCTGGGTTAGTAAAAAGTAATCTAAGCCCTTCCTATTGAGCCACAGGGTGCTTGGAACCAGAATACGGACTTACTCCCTGGGGTTCACAGGTGTTCGACAGCCATGGGAGAAATAGGTTAGGACGAGATGCCGCTGTGCTGGGTCAGTAGGCATAGGGCATGCCTCATGGGACCAGTGTGGGCATACAGCATCTCGTAATCCAGGGCTGCAAAGGAAATGGAAAAGTATCAAGTTTGTTTTCCTACAGAAATACCACCATTTTCTGGCATTGGTTCATCTTAAAGGGATTTTGTCGAAAAGTAGCAGTTATTTTCTGAACACTCTCTGTAGAGGGCTTTGATGTTTACACAGGGTCTGTTGGAGGTCAAGAGAACCACAAGCCACTTGAGAGTTCCTAGAATTGTAAAGAGCAGATGTGAGAAAGCGAGTTTCCAAACTCACCGTGATATTTTTGATGCTTACGTTGAAAAAGTAATGTTTTTATGCTCCACATTACATATCATCAGGGAATTGCAAATTAAGACAACAATGACAAGCCACTGCATACATATTAGAATGGCCAAAATCCAGAACACGGCCAACACCAAATGGTGGTGGAGCAACCGGAACTTCCGTGCGTTGCTGGTGGGAAGACAGGTGGTCCAGCCATGCTTGAAGACAGTGCAGAGGTTTCTTACACATGGGAACATGCTCTCATTATATGGTAAGCAATTGTGCTCCTTGGTCCAAATGAGCTGACTCTGTGTCCACACAAAAACCTGCACGTGAACGATTAGAGGAGTTTTATTTATAATTTCCAAAACGTGGAAGCAACAGAGATGCTTTCAGTAGGTGGCACATCCAGACAATGGAATATTATTCAGCACTGAACAAAATGAGCTATCAAGCCATGAAAAGACATGGAGGAACTGTCAATGCATATTAGGGAGTGAAAGCAGCCCAACCGAAAGGGTTACACACTGTATGATTCCAACGACATGACATTATGGAAACGCAAAACTAAGAAGACAGTAAAAAGACCAGTGGTTATCAGGGGAGGGAGATGTAATACGTAAAACACAGGGGATTTTTAAGACAGTGAAAATATCCTGTATGATATAATGATAGACATATATCATTACACATTTATCCAAGCCCATAGAATACATAACATCGAAAGTGAACCTGAAGGCAAACTATGGATTTTGGGTGGTTATAATGCATCACTGTGGGTCCATCCTTGGTAACATATATACCCCTTCGGGGAGCGACGTTGACAAGGGGGGGACACTGTGCGTGTGTGGGGGGGAGGGGTATCTTGGAAATCTTTGTGTCATCCTCTCGATTTTGTTTAAATTGGAAACTGTTCTAAAACATAAAATCTTTAAAATTAGGCAATGCTCTTCAATATACTAATACTACAGTGTAATATAATTGCACTGTTTTCAATTAATGATTGGATTTCTAAAAACTAATAATTTGGTAATGCTCAGCAGGATGTGTACCAGGCACACCGCCAGCCCCTTGTGCCTTGGACCTGTAGTCACTAAAACACAGTTGCTACTCTTAAGAAACCATTGACCTACTGCAGTAAACAAATACTTGAAGGACCAGCAATATTACCGTAAGTTAAGAATGAAGGGCGTGTGAGGAGAATTAGAAAGAAGGAGTGACTAGCTTTTCCTGGTGGGATCGCAGAGGTGAAGCCTGGCCTTCAGGGGTGAGGATAAGGGCAAAGTAGAGAAGAGAGGAGGCCGTTCCAGGTGGAAGGGATGGTGTGAACGTGCCTGTGTAGCTGGGAGTGGGTAGCATTTTAGAGCAGTGATTTTTAACCGTGTGCCACAAGAATTTTTAAAACATGCAACACCGGACTATTTAGTCAGGGACACTGACCCCTTTTCCCTAAATAAAAAAAAAAAAGACAACCAACAGTGAACACAACAATAGCCATCCATTGTGAATGAATCAAAATTATACTTACTTTTTTTCCTATTGGCAAAAACATATTTTTGCTGGTGTTTTGTAGACTTTAGTAATCTCTTTACGGGCGCCATGAGATGAGAAAGGCTGACAATCACCGTTGTCGAGAGCCACGCTGACACCACAGGCTTGGCTCGTAGGGAAATCTTCCAAAGGCCCTGTTTAGTTTCCATGGGGCACGGTTTTGCTTTCTTGTTTCCAACCCCTGATGAGGAACTTGGTCCCTCCTCCCTCTTGGGGCTGTTGAATGTACAATAGATGCCCGTAGTTGATGAGTCAGTGAGGGTCCACATTGAGGTTAACTTGACATAGACTGCCTTCCTTTTGCTGCTCCTGGACTGTTGTTTCAAAGAATCTGCTCTTTCTCCCTGTTTTATTTCTTCTTCCCTCTACCAGTACCTGGTGTAGCTACAGAGTTTCTTCTGGGAACATGAACTCATCTTAGCAGTTGCCAATGGAAAGCACATTAGATAGGAGGATCTCTTGCAAAATAAACTATGAAAAGTGTTCCAAAGATAAAAAAAAAATTCCTATGGTTTTGCCTGCTATTCTGGATAACTAGATTGCACATTCTTTTTGGAGTTGAAAGTCGTGGGCTCACTGAGTAAAATATGATAAAACAATCCAAAGATGAGAGTTTTATGTACTCAAAATATCTAAGGGAATTAACAGACAACTTGGGACATCAGAACGGGCAGGAAGGTGCTGAAGGAGCTGGTGGAGGCAGTGCTAGTGTATACATGGTTTGGTGTTTATATTCTTCCTTCATTGTTTGCCAACTTCTTAATAACTTAGCAACTATCATGGTTTATGGATAGATCTTTTACTCTCTCAGGCTGCTGATCGTGGAAGGGAAAACATGAGGGAAAAAATGAACAGAAAACAAGTCTCAATCCATCTATGCTCTATTTTAGATATCTGTCTACCTAGCTAACTATCTACTCTGTCATTATCTGTTGTTTATTAACTGTATCTTTTATCTATTTTCTTTCTCATCTAATCTTCATCATATATTTGGAAAGATAATCAACAGATATTTTTCTTTTTAAACAGCTTTATTGGGATATAATTCACATTCCATGTAATTCACTGATTTAAATTGTATAATTCAATGCTTTTTTAGTATATTAATGGAGTTGTGAAGCCATCACCACAGTCCATTTTAGGGACATTTTAATCACTCCAACAAGAAACCCCCCCATAACCTTTAGCCGTCACCTTCCCGACTGCCCCATCCCCCTCCCCTCCAGCCCTTGGCAACCAGTACTCCACTTCCTGTCTCTATGGATTTGTCCATCCTGGATAGCTCATATGAATGGAATCATAAAATATAATGTTTTCCTTTGACTGGTTATTGTGAACCCTGAGAAAGAAGATACCTACTAAGAAGGACTCCTGGTGGCTAATTAAAAGCAGAGCCTAACAGCCATTTCTAAACAGGAGCCTCTCATGCAAACCACACTTAAGAGAGAAGCCTGCCCTAAGCTTCCTGACTCCCACATTGAACTGCCTGCCAACACCTTGTTCTTAACCTCTGAGCCAACCCTTATAAAGGATTCCTGGAATCCTATTTCAACCAATAGGACTGAGACTTCCCCAGTCCAATCAGATCTGTACAGTTATACCCACTTTACCATCTTCACTGACCAATCAAGACAATGCTTTTTGGACCAATCATACTGAGAGGATTTGGAATCTTCATTTGCATGAGTGCTGCCCAATCAGGAACCAGGGGTGGAGACTTCTTTCTATATAAGTCCCCTCCTCTCTGGCTTACAGTGTACGCTTTCTCTTTGCCCCAGAGGCAGAGGACTGCGTGTTCCCCACTGGAGCTGAAATGCTGAAGGTGTCAGGAGGGAGACCAGAGTGGAGCTACTGAGTTGGAGAGGAGCCTGGTCTGAGGGCTGCCTCATGTCTGGATCCCCTCGCCTCTGGGCGGCCTTGGAGCCATGCTCTTCCACAGCCACACTGTTTTGCGTTGAGCTGGAACACTACTGAGAGTTGTCCCACAGCCACGCTGTTCTCACAGCCGTGCGGTATCGTAATTGAACCATTTTCACTGATTAAAGCTTCCTTTTTCACCACACTCCAAACTGGGGATTTGTGTTGGCATTGCGTGGGTGCCAATGATCATCAGTTGACAGTACATGGCACCCAACCTGGGACTCTGAAGTGACACCCTACGCCATTCTGAAATCAACACACTTGGTGACTGCAGGACCTTCTTACACTTGAGTTGTCTTTTTTGGCAGTACTGGAGGGTTTTGGGTAAGTCCTCTCTGATCCAAGAACTTTCACCCTTGCAGTTGAGGTCTTGGAGATTTTATTCATTTTAGGTAGGGGATCCTCATCTGGTGACCTCTGTTCATACGTCTGGGTGGAGAGAGAGCCCCTCCATAGGACTTGGCGTTTGGTGTCCTGAGGGGTAGTCCTCAGGTCCATTTGGCACCAGGAAGGTATCATCTGGGGAGGGCTTGCACTGTATTTGGCACCAGGCCTTGCCTATAAAGTTTGTTGGGTTGCCCACACTAATGGGCACCTGAAAGGATGCTTTTATAGGGAGGGGTTCATGTGAGAACACTCATGCTAATGGGGACCCGGGGGACATGCTGCCTGTGAGAAGTGCAAAATGGGTAACCCATGCTCTAAAATTCCCATGCTCATCAACCACCTCCTGGATGCAGCTGGGGAGACTTTGGCTGATTGCAAATATAAACATTGCATCCAGAACATTGTAATTGGCTAGGGCTCTGGGCAAAATCACACAACAGGAACTCAGGCTTTGTTTTGGCCCAGACGGGGTTTCTTTGAAACCCAAAGCTTGTCTATTTGCATGCTCAATTAGAACAACACACACATATACAATACTGTTAAGTTCCTGAAACAGTGAGACACTTTTTTTTTTTCTTTTAAATTGGTTACTTGAGAGTTCTAAATAAAATCAAGTGAATACCACCACCTCCCTTAGGAAAAAAAAAATTCTAAATTGGGTAAATGCCTTAATAAATTAAAAAGGAAACTAGTGCTCATGAAACTGGAATGAAAGGGGAGCCATTGGAAAACTTTTCCTCTGATCCTTGTGCTTGGGACTCTAAGGCCAAGATTATTAAAAAACAACAAACCCTCAGAAGAGCCTGCATTTACTGGCCACCACCCCCTCACTGCTGTGCCTGCACCCCACCTTTTCCTCCCCTCCCCCATCTTTGTCTCCAGATGCTCAGCAGCCACATGAAGGTCAAACTTCAGTTCCAGATTCATTCTTCAACCTTCTTGCCAGGAAAATCTGCCCCTTTTAAAACTCAGGTCTTCGGAGGCCACTCTCTTCACTTTCTACCTTTCTGACTTGATTGTTCACATTTTCTTTTGTTTGTGTTTGTTGCTAAGCTCACTTTAAGAAGAAACTCTTAAGGAGAGGTTCTCAAACCTCTCAGGGAGAAAGGAATGCATTCTTTGATTTTGCAAACGGCTTTAAAGGAATTCTTACAACATGCAAAAACTTTCATCATCTGAGCAAAACCTCAATTTAGTCCGTCTGCCAGTAAACGTGCTTGAATGCATGATTTTTCCTTTGAGTCTGGTGCTCTGAAGTGACGACCTGTCCCCGGATGCTGCCCTGAAATTAACACACCTGGTGCCTGTAGGCCCGCCTTGCACTTGAGTTGTTTCCCTGGCAGTGCCTGAGGGTATGTAGACTCTATTTTCACTCAGCCTAAATTTTTCAAGTTTTCTCCAGATAGTAGCTACTTTTCTTGAGAAAAACTTGTGAGTTAGGTGAGACAATAAAAGTGACTCCCTGTTATTGCCTTTATGGATGTAGAGAAGCAAACGTTGCATATTGTAGTTGCCCAATAAAGTGCAGTTAAATTAATTTTGTTTCATTTAAACTAGTCTTAGGCACTAGAACTCCCGGTTGTACCGGCACACAAGTTCTATCTTCCAAAATAAAGTTCCCATTAAGCAGGTAGGCTCATGAGCCAAAAATGCCTGGGTTTAAACCCTACTCTTCCGGCCCGCCTCTTTCCTAGTTATATAACCTTAATCAGGTTATTCAACATCTCTTAGACTCAGTCTCCTCATCTGGAAAGTGGGATTTAAGAATCATACTCAGCGTCTAGGGTGGCTATTAGGACCCCACGAGGTCACTGACATAAAGAAAGCTCTTGGCAGTAGCCTGGTTCCTGATAAATCCTCCATAAAGGTGGAAAATGATTTTTATTAATTTTTCAAGAGCTAGAGTTCTAGAGGCACAAGAACAATTATAGTACAACCTAAGTGCATTGAAAGATGCATTATCAAAGAGCCATGGGAGACAATGAAGGAAACAGTCAATTCTTCAGGGCAATTCTTCAGGGGGGGATATCAGGGCAGAGAAGGATTTCTTTTCAGGACTGCAACCTGGAGTCAGGATCCAGACCTGGTCTGCACATATGCGTTAATATTTTGGCGTTGCTCTTGTGCTTTAAAGACTTTTCAGATTCAACACCATTAGGGAGACAGACACCGCTACCACTCCTTAATAAACTGAGCTCATTTTTGGGGGAGGAAACTTATGTTTCCAACCTGTTTCTCAAGGCTCTTGAGTTCTGTGCCACACCCCAGAAGATGGCCTTTGACCCAGACCTTAAAGTTTGGTTATGAATTAGTCAGTCAGGCAGGATAAGGGTGGTGGGGATTACTTATTTACGTCCAACTACATAAACTTACCACATGATTAGTGTCACTCTTTCTCATACTTCCTTTAAAAAATTAGTTTTTCTGTAATTAGTAACTCCTAAAGACATGTATTAAAACAAACTAAACAAAATGAAAATCAAGACTCCCATCCCTGTCCTGTGCTTTTCCCTTCCTCTTCAGTTGCAGTTGGAATTTCAGGATTTTCTAGCATTCCAGAGACCAATATTCTATGCATATTTAAATATTTAAACGTATAATTTTCTCATCTCATCCCTTTGGTTATTTCACAAGGACAGCCTTTGAAAATATTTTTAATAAAACATAAACACAAAAACCACAAAAAATAAAAACAAGACTCAGAACGAGTGGATTTGTTTTTGAATTCACTTCAATTACAGAATTTTATCAATATACATATGAATAGAGATGAGGTCAACAAACCCTAACATAACCCTCACCTAGCTTCAACAGTTACCTACTTTTGCCCATCTTTTTCATTTATAATCTACTTTACTTAGTTTTGCTTGGTTTCCCTTGGGGTTATAGTATTTTAAAGGTTTTGCCATTTTTTACTTAAGTATTTATGGTTATCATTGTATATATGGATGTGCCTCATTCTTTTAAATAGAGACACAGAATTTCCATTATGAACAATATTTGCATCATAGAGGTACCAGAAAAAGAAAAGAGAGCAAAGAATCAAGCAACTATATGAAGAAATAATAATTGAGAACTTTCCTAACCTGGCAAAGGAAAGTAATATACAAGTCCAGGAAGCTCAGAGTCCCAAATAAGATGAACCCAAAGAGAGTCACAGCAAGACACATCATAATTAAAATGCCAAAGGTCAAAGACAAAAATAGAATCTTAAAAACAGCAAGAGAAAAGCAGTTAGTTACCTACAAATGAACTCTTATAAGCCTATCAGCTTATTTCTCAACAGAAACTTTGAAGGCCAGAAGGGATTGGCATGAAATATTCAAAGTGATGAAAAGTAAGGACTACAGCCAAGATTACACTGTCCAGCAAGGATGTCATTTAGAATCAAAAGAGAGATAAAAACTTCCCAGACCTCCCCACACCCCCCAAAAGTTAGAGTTTATTACTCAAACCAGTATTACAAGAAATGTTAAAAAAATTATTTAAAAAGGAAAAAATAAGATAAATATGAATAATAAAATGGCAAAAACTGCATACCAACAATAACCACTTAAATATAAATGGATTAATGGTTCAATCAAAAGACAAAGGGTGGCTGAATGGATAGGAAAACAAGATGCTTACATATGCTCCCTATAAGAGACCCACTTCAGAGAGAAGGACACAGACAGACTGAATAAAGGGATAGAAAAAGGAAATTCATGCAAATAAAAAAGGGAAAATCAAGGGTAGCAATACTTGTATCAGAAAAATAAAGTTTAAAAAAAGCTATAACGAGAGACAACAAAGGACATTTTATTTATTTATTTATTTATTTCCTCATCCAAGGACATGCTTATTAATTTTACAGAGAGGGGAAGGGAGTGAAAGAAATAGGGAGAAAGACATCGATGTGAGAAACATCGATCAGTTACCTCTCATACATGTCCTGATGGAGAACTGAACCCACAACCTAGGCATGTGCCCTGCCTGGGACTTGAACCTGGGACATTTTGGTCTACGGCACAATGCTTCAATCAACTGACACATTTGGCCGAAAGGCAGAAAGACATTTTACAATGATAAAGAAATCAATCCAAAAAGAAGATACCATTCTTGTAAACATTTATGTACCCAGCATGAAAGCACCTAAATGTATAAAGCAAATATTGGTGGATATATAGAGAGTAAAGTAATGCAGTCATAATAGGAGACTTTATGGCTATAATAGGAGACCCATAATAGGCTATTGACATCAATGGATAGATTGTCCAGAAAGAATATAAACCAGGCAATAATACCTTTAAATAACACATCAAACAAGATATATTAAATTGATATTTTTAAAACATTTTATGACAGAGCAGCAGAATATACATTTTTTTTTAAGGGCACAGGAAGCATTTTATAGGCTAGACAACTTAGATCATAAAACATCTCAATAAATTTAAGAAGATTGAGATTATATCAAGTATCTTCTCCCATTACATTGAGATGAAAATAGATATCAGTTACAAAAAGAAAACTGAAAAACACACAAACACATGAAGGCTAAATAACATGCTACCAAACAATAAGATTAAGGAAGAAATCAAGGGGTACCTTGAGACAAATGAAAATGAAAATGCAATGACCCAGAAATTTATGGGACATAGCCAAAGCAATTTTAAGAGGGAAATTCATAGCAATGCATGCCTACATCAAGAAACAGGAAAGATATCAAATAAACAATGTAATCTTATATCTCAAAGAACTATAAGATGAAAAACAAACCAAGCCCAAGTGACTAGAAGGAAATAAATAATAAATATGAGAGCAGAAATAAGTGAAATAGAGTCTAAAATAGATCACACAAAGGTAAATAAAACCAAGAGCTGGTTCTTTAAAAAGATTGATAAACCTTTAACCAGACTCATCAATAAAAGAGAGAGAGGACCTAAATAGATAAAATCAGAAATGAAAGAGAAGTGACAACTGACACCACAGTAATATAAAAGAGTATAAGAAAAATTATGAACACTTCTATACCAACAAATTGAACAGCCTAGAAGAAATGTATAAATTCCTAGAAACATACAATCTTCCAGGACTGAATCAAGAAGAAAGAAAAAGTGTGAACAGAATAACAATTACTAACAAAATCAAATCACTAATCAGAGATATTCCCAACAGACTAAACTCCTGGACCAGAAGGAGTTATAGGTGAATTTCACCAAAAACTCAAAGAGGAATTAACTAGTCCAAAACTAGTCCAAAAAATTCAAACAGAGGGAAGAATAACAAACTCATTTTATGAGGCCAGTATTACCCCGATTCCAAAACCAAAGAACATTACAGAAAAAGAATATTATAGACCAATATCCCTGATGAACACAGATACAAAAATCCCCCAAAATATTAGAAATTGAATTCAGCAATACATTAAAAAGATTATACACTATGATCAAGTGGTATTTATTCCTGGGATGTAAGTTTGGTTCAAAATCCACATAACAGTTAAGGTGATAAACCACATAAACAAAATGAAAAATAGAAATCATATGATCATATCAATAGATACAGAAAAAGCATTTGACAAAATCCAGCACATATTTATGATTAAAGACTCTCGGCAAAGTGAAAATAGAGGAAACATACCTCAGGATAATAATGTCCATAAATAACAAACCCACAGTTAATATCATACTCAAAATTGAAAAGCTACAAATGTTTCCCTTAAGAACAGGAACAACAAAGGGATGTCTGCTTTCACTACTCTTATTCAACATAGTGCTGGAAGTCCTAGCCACAGCAATCTGACAAGAAAAAAGAAAAAGGAAAAGGCATCCAAACTGGAGAGGAAGAAGTAAAACTGTCATTATTTTCAGATGGCATGACATAGGGAACTGCAAAGTGCCTATGCAAAACTATTAGAATTGATAAATGAATTTGGTAAAATAGCAAAATACAAAATTAATATTCAGAAATCAGTTGCATTTTTATACACCAATAAGGAACTATCAGAAAGAGAAATTAAGTAAACAATCCCACTTACAATTGCATAAAACTATCTAGGAATAAATTTAACCAAGGAGGCAAAGGACCTGTATTAGAAAATTATGACACTGAAGAAAGAAATTTAAAAATACCAATAAATAGAAACTTGTGCCATGCTCACGAATCAGAAGAATTAACATCAATAAAATGCTCATACTATCCAAACAAACCTATAGGTTCAATGAAATACCTCAAACAATACCAATGGAATTTTTCACAGAACCAGAACAAAAAATCCTCAAATTTCTGTAGAACCACAAAAGACCCCAAATAGCCACAGCAATCTTGAATAAGAAGAACAAGGTTGGAAGTATCATGCTACCTGATATCAAACTTTACTATAAGACTATAGTAATCAAAACAGTGTAGCACTAGCATTAAAAAATGGGCACATAGATCAGTGGAGCAAAATAGAGAGCCCATAAATAAACCCATGCTAATATGGTCAATTAGTCTCTGAGAAAGGAAGCAAGAATAGTCAATAAGGTAAAGACAGTATCTTCAATAAATGGTATTGGGAAAACTAAACTAATACATGCAAAAATTAAAACCAGACCATTTTCTTACACCAAACACAAGAATAAACTCAAAATAGATTAAAGACTTAAATGTAAAACCTGTAATCATAAAACTTCTATAAGAAAACATAGGCAGTGAACTTTTTGACATTGTTCTTAATATTTTTTTGGATTTGTCTCGTCAGGCAAGGGAAAAAAAGAATAAATAAACAAACAGACGGGACTACATTAAACTAAAAAGTCTTTGCTCAGTGAAAGAAACCATCAATAAAATAAAAAAAACAACCTACTAAATGGGACAATATATTCACCAATGATACCTCTGATAAGGGGTTAATATACAAAATATATTTTAAAAAACTCATAGAAATTAACACCAAAAAACCCAATTCAATTAAAAAATGATCAGAGGACCTGCATAGACACTTTTCCAAAGAGGACATACAGATGGCCAATAGACAAATGAAAAGATGCTCAATGTCACTAATCATCAGAGAAATGCAAGTTAGAACCACAATGGGATATCACCCCACCCCTGTCAGAATGGATATCATCAGTAAATCAACAGACAACAAGTGCTGGTGAGGTTGTGGAGAAGAGAACACTCGCGCACTGCTGGTGGGAATGCAGATGGGTGCAGCCACTGTGGGAAGCAGTATGGAGGATCTTCAAAAAATTCAAAGAACTATCATATATTACAACAATTCCACTTCTGGGTACTTA
Source organism: Pteronotus mesoamericanus (assembly GCF_021234165.1). Classification (NCBI taxonomy): domain Eukaryota; kingdom Metazoa; phylum Chordata; class Mammalia; order Chiroptera; family Mormoopidae; genus Pteronotus; species Pteronotus mesoamericanus. The sequence goes on from NW_026555090.1 coordinate 4,136,801, forward strand.
TCCAAAGAGATACTAAACACTAATTTGAAAACATATATGTATCTCCATGCTCATTGTGACATTATTATGCCAGCAAAGATATGGGAGCAACATATCTATTGATAGACATTTGGATAGCGATGTGGTACATATATGTTGCATTGCGCGGAGGTGAGTCGGGGGCACGCCGCTGCGGGGAGCGCCGTGTGGGTCGCCGCTGGTCCCAGGACCAGACAGCAACTGCCGCATCAGGGGGAAGGAGCGCGCTGCGGGGAGCGCAGCGCTCCCGGAATCAGGGACACGGCTGAGATGGGAGCAGGGCTCTGAATCCTACAGAACCTGTCGCGGGGTTGTCACGGATGGGGGAAATAAACATAGTCCTCGCAAACACTTCTCTGTTTGCCAGGAGAGGCACATCCCCCTGGTGGGGAAGGCCCCAAGTCCCTTTGTTCAAAGGCTTTTATTGAAAGGGTTATCAGTGGGGCCAGGCCACAGGAATGCACAGGTTATCTCATTATATCCCTATGTTAATGTTCACAGAGAATGGGTGATGTTTTGAAGAAAACAAATGGCAGGAACACACTGATTTACAGGGGTCCGAGAGGAGACTAGTAAATAAGAGAGACGACTAAACAGGAGAGCATAGTAAACACAAGAGTGCCCAAGGGCATAGGGCTAGGGTCTGTGAATAATGTGAATTTCCTTCCCAGCATGAGCTGGCTGTAGCTTTTGAAGGAATAACAAAGCACACTTTAAAGAATTTACTTTTAGGCCTGATTTCCTCGGGAACCGCCAGATCTGGTTTAGGACAGACTCCCGGTATTGTTTCAAGCCTGAGCCAGGTGCGGGTAGGGAGCCGCCCAGAGACAAGGAGACTGCTTTCAGACAGGATGAGGACTCCGGCCCTGTCCAAACCGAGACAAGGGGTGCGGGCCTTTTTGCCCTTTCTCCGTGTCCCCCAATTTCTTGTCGGCTCCCAGTATTCAATCGGCATCTGGCTTAGGTTGTATACCTCAGCTTGACGTAACTTACCTGTCTTTGATAACCGGTCATCCATGGCAGAGAGGCAGAAGCTACGCCCCTGCCAGGGGGCACAGGTTATGTCTCCTCAGGAGCCTGTTTCTCCAAGGCCTCCTGATTATTTCCAGCTTTGGGGCCCTCCAGCCTGTCGGCAGGGTTACAACTCCCGAAACCAGACAGGGCGTTTCCCAACACATATATCCAATGGAAAATTGCTCAGCCATAAAAACTGAAATCTCATCATTTTCAAAAACATGGGTGCAACTAGAGGGTGTTACACGAAGTGAAATAAGTCAGAGAAAGAAAAGTACCATGTAATTGGACTTATATGTGGAATTTCAAAAACAAATAAATGAACCAACAGAACAGAAAGAAACTCATCATAGAGAGAATGAACTGATGTTTGCCAGATGGGAGGATGGTTGGTGGGCTGGGTGAAAATGGTGACAAAATCAGGAAGTATAAATTGGCAATTACAAACTAGTCACAGGGATAGAAAGTACAGCATAGGGAATATTATCAGCAATATTGTAATAGTGATGTGTGGTGTATGTGGGTACTAGACTTACCAAGGGGATTGCTTTGTAAGTTATATGAACATTTAACCACTATGCTGTACACTTGAAACTAATATAATACTGAATGTCAACTGTAATTTAAATTTTAAAAAAATTAGAAAATAAGAATTTCCATTTTGTGGATATTCCATATTTTAAATTAGTTCCCTCTTGACCACCATTTAGTTTATTTTAAGACTCTTGGAATTATCAGGAATGTCACAGATGAATTCAATTTTAGGCCATTACATCACTTTTTGAGGTACCCATTCTCCTGCCTGGGGAGTAGGAAATGAACTGCAGAATTAGTATTTCCCACAAAAAGCTCCAAGTCCTGTACTTATTTCAGTGGAGAAGACATTGCATTGCATTTTGCATCCCCCCCACACCCACCCTGCTCCATATGTGATTTATCAGCTAGGACTAGGGGCAACTGTAAGTGGCAAAACATTCCTAAGAGTGGCTAAACCAGGTAGGTCATTTCTCTTTCGTGTAAAAACCTGGATATAGGAGGTCCAGAGGTGAGAATGTCTTCCGCAGCATCGAGGACTTAAGCTCTTGACCTCGTCGTTCAGCTGTATGTGGCTTCCATTCCTGAAGTCATTGTATGGTATCCAATGGCTGATCTAGCAGCAGCTCTCATGTCTGTATTCGAGGCAGCAAGAAGGAGCCAGGGAAGGAAAAAGGCACACTCCCTCTTTTTAGAGACCTCACCTGACAATTGCACTTACCACTTGCACTTCCAACTAAAGGGCAAGAACGTAGTCTCATGGCCATCTGGTTGCAAGGATGGTTGGGAAATGCATCTTTATTTGGGATGGATGTGGACGCAGCTACAATGTAAGAATTGCACCGCTAGTGTGAACAAGGTGCCGCGGAGATAAGAGTGTGCCTGAGCAGAGGCTGGGGGAGGCTTCCCTCAGGAGAGGGTACTGGGGCTTGCCCAAGACAGACAATGGTTGCTTTTCCTGTGATTTTAAAAAGGTAATCAGGGAATTGAAGGTAAATTCAATTAAAAATCAATATTGTTCCCAAACCTTTCTCATTTTCTGAGAAATTCTGTATAAAGCCCTTAGTAAGAGTTACTGGTCTAACCTAGGAATCACTGTTGAGTCGATGAGTAAACGAGTCAGGGGAAGTGTTGCTGTGGATGGCTCCCGTGGCTGTGGTCTGCATCGCTGCCACGGCCGGCTCTACTGTCTGAAGACAGCCCCAGCAGCACCTCCTACCCCGCACGCTCTTCTGCAGTTCTTCCACGTCATTCCTCCATCAGAGGGGGAGATCTGGGCAAATGCTGTGACTCCTTTGACCAAAGAATATGGCAGAAGTGACACTGCGCTAGGTCCAGGAGCTGCCCTGAACGGGCCTTGTGGTCCATTTCTTGCCTCTTGGAGGCCAGAAACCATGTGAAAAGTGCGACTACTCTGAGACCATGCGGGGAGGCCTTGAGGATGAGACTCCATGGGGAGAGAGAGAAAAACACAGGGGCGGGGAGAGGGAGAAAAAGAGACCAAGGAGCATCAAGATGCCAGGCATGTAATGAGGAAATCGTCTTGGAAATGGACCTCCAGTCCCACTGCCCTGGCCGATTCCACATAGATCTGAGAGGGACCATCCAGCTGAGCCTTCCCGAGGTCCAGGCCCCCAAAAGCTTAAGCAAGGTCAGCGTGGTTTGTAGTGCAGTGATGAATCTCCGGAAATCTGCCCGGGGAGATGTTATGAAGCATGCGGGCTGCCCCTAGGAAGTTCTGCAGGAAGGTCCTGCGGGGAAATCTGAGGAGGGGGAGGGTGGGGCCAAAGAGCTCGGAGGCAGCAGTGAGGCTCTGGGAAGCCTCCTAGAGCCGTTCCCCACCAAAGGAAGAGAAATGGCTTCTCTCCTGCTCTAGACAAACCTACAACAGCTTGTCATAAAAACAGCAAGGAAGCCATCAAAGATTTCTCGGGTCATTCGGAAAGACTCAGGGACTGGCTTGAAAATGTTCTGACTGGCTGGAGAAGAAACAATTTGAACATTCATGAGACTAAGAGCTGTGGATGAAGTGTTTCAAGACTATTTAAATCCATGGGTTCATTACAAAACCCAATAACTTTAGCCACTTTTGGGGCATGCAAAGTATCTAATTTATTATTCTGAAAACGGAAAGAAGAGCCGGGGTTGAGGGGTGGTGGAAATCCAGGATTTGTCTTTCTTTTTAAACTGTACCTCAGTGTAACCAAAGGGCTGATGAGAAGCGTCCCCTTATAGAAGTTTTCAGGATAAAAAAAAGGAGAAATGGTAAAATATTGCCGATTTGAAGCTTCTAATGAAATAAGTTCTCTAGTCAACAATCATCAACAGCTGCTAACATCACAAAATAGAGACAACTGGGCATGGCGTATTTACCAATATTTACAGCACCATCCGTGGGCAAACGGGCCCAGTAAGGCTCGAGGTGATATGGCCAATTTGCAGGGAGCAGAGGGATGAAGGACACCAAGGAGATGTAATCAGCACAATCCAGACCATGGATCCAGACTCAGTTTCTGCTACAAATAAGGCAACGAAATGAGAGGGGGAGGGGAACCTGAACAATAAAAGAGACTTAAGAGGCAGATCAACCAGTCGCGACACGTGGCCTGCCGTTGGGTTTGCCACAGCCCTTGTGGCATTTGTGCTCTTCAGGGCATCCTTTTAGCTTCGGCTCCTGCTGCCAAGAGCCCATTCTTTCTTCACCTCCTATTTGTGTTCTCGAGTTGCTAGATGGGTCCTGGTCCTGTCTGTGTTCCAGGCGATGCCGTAGGTCTGAGACGGCGCAACAGCGGCCTGATGTGCTGTGGTCATCCTTGACCTATTCACCTGAAGGTGCAGGGCCATGGGAAGGTGCAGGGCCTCCTCCTGCTAAGAAGGAGTGATGCGTGATATTGTTTAACACCCTGAAAGGTAAATTGGGGTCCCAAAGGTACCCCAATGCTTCTGATCCAAATCATTCATTTTACCCTTTCTTTTGGTTTTGTAGAAAATCTGAGTATGCAGGCCAAAGAGCTATATCTGAGTCCATGTAGTCAGTGATTTGTGGAGGGACACGGGGAAAGACTAGCACATGTTAGTGAGGTAGGAACCAGGGGTTGTGTGCATGCTCACATGGATTTCGAGTGGGTTCTTGCTTTGAATTCGTACACAGACCCGCCTGGGCTTCCTCAGCTTAGTGGCTCGTGTTTTGGACTTTGCACACTGATTCTTCTATTTATGAATTGCGCACCCATGAGCAACTCCCTTACTTCTCTGTGCCTCAGTTTCTTCATTTGTAAAGAGGGGATTAAAATAGTATAACCTACCCATTAGGTCTGCATAGAAGACTGTGAACATTGAATCAGTATGTGACAAGTTGACCACACTATCTGGCTTCGGGTGCCCGCACGGTGACCTAGAGTCAGCTCTGGAACTCCCAGTGCCTTAACTCATCTGCCCTGAATGAAAGGAAGGGGCCATGCCTAGTCCCTGCCTGTCTGGAGGTCAGAGGGAATGCCAGTGACAAGGCTGGGAGGTGCGCTGAGGGACCCTGGAGGCTCCGGGGTGTCTTGGGCTGGTCAGGCTTGCATTGCACACATAGGCAGGTCATCCCGTTCACAGCCCAGGAAAGCTCATGGGGGAACCCAGACGCACGCCATGCTGACTCGTGGGGAATTTGCTGTCCACAGAGGAGGGAAACATGTACCTTCCCAAAGCCCACGAAGCCAGGCGAGCCCTGTGGAAGGAATGTAACCTGGGTTGTAGGTTTTCTTTTTGAGGCTTGGAGTTGCTCCGTGAACAACACAGACACAGGCGTGATTAGCGTCATGGCCTCTCACAGCGCCATCTGTGTGCTTGCAGGTGTCAGGGCTGATGTCACCCCCAAATGTCACTCCTGCTCTGTAACCAGTAGGTCCAGGGGTCTGGCTCCCTGCCGGGCCCTGGCCCTTGTTGCTTGCAGCCCTAGGCCTCCAGGCAGCCGCAGAGTCATGTCAAGCTCTGGAGGACTTTAAGGGTTGCATTTCTAGACATTCTTCATAAAACCGTTGGGTAGGTCCCCTGCCATCCCCACCCTTGAAGCCCATCCTTGTCCCTGGCCTGGGCACACGGAGACGTCCACAGTTTCCCCTCCACTTGCCGGGAGAGTGCAGGCCTTCCCAGACCTCCTCTCCCCGCTTGCCCAGGCATGCCCTCCAGTGTCTCCAAACATCGGGCTGAGCGTGCATGGTTCCTTGTTTAGAGTGTCTTCCATGTTGCCTAAGAAGAGACCAGAGGCTCAGAAGAGACCAGGCCCACTGGCGTGGGAGTTATGGAGTGAGAAAGGATTCAAAGGGGATGTAGGAGTGAATTTGAAGTGGGCCTGGGCTCTGGAGAGAAGGGAGGATGAGAAGGAGGAAGGCTTTGGGGGAAGAACAGTGATGTGGAAGAGTCTCAGTGAGACTGGCTCATAGACAGTAAGGAAAGGTGGATTTGTGCTGGGGGACATTTGGGGTGCATTTTTCTATCACTGTGTGATAATGTGCCAACCAAAAGACAGACCTCCAGCCTTCTCCCTCTGGGCCTTTTCCAGCCTGTATCTCTGTCCAGATTCCAGAGAACCCTGAAGAAGAGGAAACAATCGCAAGTTGCTGCTGATGTTGAGGAGGATGAGCGCTGGCTTTGGTTGCAGAGAGGCCAGGGGACCTTGGGTTCCTGGCTGGACAGGTTCGAGCAGGGACTAGAGTGGTGTGGTGGGACCGAGACGGTGGATACTGCGGGGACATCTCCGAGGAATTACCAGTAGGGCATGATGACTCTGTAACAGAGAAGCCCTGCCTGGCTCCCAGATGCTGTCCCACATTGGCACCTGCAATGACAAAGCCATACTTCCCAGCCTGCTCTGTCCAGTCCTCCATGAATCCTGGAGGATTTTTCAGAGATGGGGCTGCAGGTGAAGGTAGCTGCACACAAGCCCCAGTGCAAACATGGACAGGCCACTGCAGGGGACATGCTGATCCAGACAGCTCCCTGGTGACAGCAATTCTCTCTTCTGTTCACGCAAAGAGCACCTGGCGTCAGGAGAATGCTGGATGGTGCTTGTTAGAAAGACCTGTTCTTGAGCCACATCCCTGATCTACTGAATCAGAAACTGTGGGGTAGATCCAGCAAACTGGGTCCTAATAGACTCGGTAGGTGATTCTGGCACTAAGCAAGTCAGCCCTCAGTCTCGTGCGTCTCTGTACCTGGCCAGGGCTGACACAGAATAAATGTTAAAGTGACGTGCGCTTGAGTATCCCGTTGACTCCTTTGGTGTTAGAGATTTCACATGAGATCATGACATGCGGTGTCTGGTCTGAGGCCCAGCTGTCAACAGGCGTTCACTGTGACAAGCAGGGGTTGTTCCAACACCAGTGTCTGAGGACAGCACCCTTGAGTCAGGCTGGGCTTGGAGGAGGGAGAGAACAAGGCCAGAGGATTCAAGGGTGGGAGCGTGGCTGATGTCACAATGCCCCCTTTTACCCTGACGTCAGGCTCCTGGACCACCTGTGGGTGGCAAGGAGGGGATGGCTGGTGGCAGTGAAGTCAGGACAAAGCGGGAATTGGGACTGAGGACACTGGGATGTTTCCAGACAAAACGTAAGCACCAGGCAGGAGAAGCACCAAGACATTGCAGGCAGCATGGGAATCGCAGAAACCTCTCAGGTAGCAGTCTGCGGGGGATGCTATTCCATACACCGGGCTCCAGCCTTCCCCATGAGGCGAGCCCAGGGTGAAAGTAAAAATGCAGGGACCCACTACCAGGAGGCCACGCCCTTCACGGGAGCCTTCCGCATGTTGACAATCGCCAGCCTCCGCGTTTTCCTTCAGTGGTTCTGTTTCTGTGGCACACCCCTGGGACTGTGAAACTTACTGATGTCGAGCTCCACCTCCCGGACTCGGGCGGACTTTGTCTGCACAGGGCTTGGTTCTTTAAAACAGACGGGTGACTCTACAGTGCAGTCAGAGCGACAACTCTGCTTAAGTAGGAAAACCAACACATTTAATATACCCCTGCTTCCTTCTGGGTGGTGGGGGCGGGGGGGGTCTCACTAAGTTTCCCCCGGTGCAGGGAACTCTGTCCAGATGCTGGGTGGGATGCCTGGCGTCCGGACAGAGCCGAACACCATGGAAATGTTAAGCTAGCTCTGGTAAGTGCCGTCTCTATTAAGCACCTATAGGAACCTCTAGGGATGATCATCAACAGCCACACAGACAGTAGATTTTCTAAAAAGTATTGTTTACTTAAAAATAATTTAAAACAGTAAGAGTAAGTCATAAACTGCATGACCAGGGGAGGCGCTACAGTGTAGGTGGGGGAGTGAGGAGAGACCTTTTCTTCTGCATGAGAAGGTGCTGCTGTCCTCCTCTCTGCCCAAACGCAGGCACTGCCCAGGGTGGTGTTTCTGGGCCTGGGACCCCACTCGCCTGTGCTGGCAGCTCTGGTTTTCCACTTGTTTGAGCTACATCGAGTCGGTAGGAGTGAAGCTAAAAGGCAAAGAAGGACAAGAACATGGGAAGCCAGAGTTCCCGGGTCCAAGTGCAGACTGCACTCCATGCCTGGAAGAGGCTCACTGGCTGCGGTCCGAGAGAAGGCGCCTGTTTCTGTGTGCTTGTGCCTCGTGTGCATGTCTGTGTGCATGTGTGTGTGTGTGTGTGTGTGTTTGTCTTGTGTTGACCTTCTGGGTCTCAAGGTCACAGTCTGCCTCCTGGCCTCCTGACAGGCACTTCCACCTCTCCTCAGCTGATGTTATTTTGGGGATGTCTTCCAAGAGCTGACAGTTGGAACTTGAGCAAGGTGCAAAGATGGCTTCCCCTCCAACTGTGGAATGTTCAGGCCCCATAAAACCTGGGTCTGCCCCAGGTGAGGCCTGCTAGCACCCTCACTTTGCCCTGGGGCTGCTGCCACCGTTAGAGGTCTGGGGCCTCAGGCTGAGTGGCGGGGGGCCCCGCAGCTTCCTCCTCATCTCCTGCAACGGAACTGAAAGCCCCTGGCTGCTGCATTGCATGGGCTAGTGTGTGTGTCTCTCTGTGTGTTTCTGATGTGTCTCTGTGTGTTTGTGTGTTTGTAGATCAGTGTATGTGTGTGCATTGTTTCTGTGTGTTTGTGCATGTGTCTGTGTCCCTGTGTACATGTGATTATAGCTGTATTTCCATGTGTGCACTTGTGCATACATGTTCATGTGCACACACGTACATGTATCTGTGTATGTCTGAGTATCCTGTGTGTGCAGGTTTGTGTGTTTGTTCCTACGTGTATTGGTATATTTCTGTGTGTGTTCCCAAATGTGCATGTGTGTTTGTGCCTGTGTGTGTCTTTCTGTCCATCTCTGTGTGCCCGTGTGGCTGCGCCTCTGTACCTGTGTGTCCCTGTGTTTGTGTGTTTCTGTGCGTACCCATGTTTTTGTGTGTGTTTGTGTCTGCATGTTTCTGTGTGTGTGTGTGTGTGTGTGTGCGCGCGCCTGCACACTCACACTTCCCAGAGGCCCCTGATGGCTGTGCCCCCTGCTCCCGGCTGCCCAGCGACTGTCACAGGGCTCTGAGGATGAGCACCAGGCTGCCAGACCTCGGGGAGTGAGGGAAAGAGCAGCAGCTGGTCCAGGCCAGTCCCTGGGGAGTTTTGGTAGAGAAAAGAAGAAAAAGAAGTCAGGAAGCTTGGGGTCAAGGGAAATTTTTTTCAGAGGACGAAGACTTGGAAAGATTTGAAAACAGAAAGGGAGGGGACAGTGGAGAAAGACACTTGGAAATGCTGGTGAGGACGCAGGGAGTGAGGCAGCCTGGGAGAGTGCGGGAGCAAGAGCAGAACAGGGGCATCAGCGCCGCTGTGCTCCATCCCGGACTTGTCACCCAGCCTGGAGGCAGCCAAGACGCCCGGCAGCCAGTGCTGCCGCTGTCCGGAATGAACTCCACCAGCAAAGGAGCAGAGAGAATAAGCAAGGTTTGAAAAGGCAGAAGACACTCTGCAGTTTGTATCACTCATGCACACGTGCAGGTTTGTTTCTTCATGTGACTCGTGCCAGCGCTGAGCCGAGGGCAGGAGCTGGTCCCTGCCTTTTACAGGATCAGGATCTATCGGGACACAGATGGATCAGTCACACTTGAAGGCTTGTCTAGACCATGGGTCTTCCCCACTTTGCACCTCCATCTCCCTGTCCGTCCTTATCCCCAAACCCACCTCTTCACCCTTCCCAAGCCCATCCTCAGGCCCCACACCCGCCCTCATCCCCAAGCCCATCCCCTTCGCCATGTCCACCCCCGTTCCTGTGCCAATGCCATGCCCACCCAATCCCCACTTTGCCAGAGGAAAATGAGGGCAAGAGAGGTCAGTGACTAACCAAAAGTTACACAGCTGGCAAATGCCAGAGCCAGGACTTGAACCTAGCGCCATCTGACACCAAGGTTTAAGCTTGAATTCCTGCGCCATACGCCTTTATGGTGTAGGTGCCTTGTCTTTGGCCCCTGTCTGACCTCTGACTTTACTGTGTGTTTGACTTTATAATGTTGTTTATCTGATCCTGACTTGGCCCTTCACTGTTCAAACTTCAGCCAGCTTATGCACTTCAGCTCAGACTTCTCCACCAGCTCCTGGTCCCCAGTGTGACCCTGGCCCTATTTCTTCCCCAGGGCCTCAAGGGACTTCCCCAGTCCCAGTGTTCCTCCGGCCACTTCGTCTCTGATGACAGCACAAACAAACAGGCAGTTAAGACACCAGGCTCAAAGGAAGATGCTGAGAGGCAAGCACTGTAAGTTGAATGGGCCAACTTTGCCTGTAGCTTCCATGAAACAGCCCGGAGGGGGGTCTGCTGCAGAGGGACAAAAAAGATGGGCAGTGAATCCAGGGCTCACAGAAGGCTGCGGGGCTGTGGGGGTGAGCCAGGAAATCAATGAGAAAGGAAGGAAAGGTTTGCCAAGGTACAGTGAGTTGCAAGCAGCACTAGGAATGTGTAGCAAGCAGGTCAGGCCTGCAGCCTGGGAAAGACTTGGCCTACTTTGATATTCACTTCTCATTGTTTATTTCTAAAATAAGTGTTCATTTTACTTTGGTAATTCTTAAGGTTTTTAGGAACATGGGAAAGAAGGGTTTTGTTCTTGTTTTAAACACTTACTTTTGCCCTGAGAGAGACGAGGGCCAATTTGCTGATTACAGCCCGAGGTCGCTGGCAGACGGCCCGCCCAGCGCTCCGCAGAGGCCGTGCTCGCCCCCCGCCTGGCCCCAGAGTCCTCGCTTCCCTCACACTCAAAGGTCCAGCTGCCCCATCGCTTCGCCCCTTGTTTTTCTACCACACCCTATCTTTTGTCTTCTTCCCCCGCCTTCAGTCCAAGTCCCTCCTCACTGATGCTAAAGAGAAACTCTCTCTCTTACACACCCCCAAACCACCCTATACATGCATACACATCCCTGCATACATCCACGTGTCCACAGACACACGCCCACACCCACAATAACACAGCCAAACACATATACACCCACACTCACCCAAACACACAGTAATCTACACTTACATACACTCACCCAATACATACAGACTCACATCCACACCCAATACACTCATACTTATCCACCCACCCACGTACACTGCACACCCACAAACACACACACCCACACATAGGCCACACACTCACATTCACCCGCACCCACACATACACTCATTCACACCCACACCCGCCCATACACACCTACACCTCTCAACACCCACCCCCTCACATACACACATACATACCCTCTTACTCTCACACACATATACCCATACTCACCACCCCACCCCTTGAATCTCTGCCCACTGCTTAGCCTACAATCATGCTCTCTAACAGTGGCTGGTTACCCCAAGTATAAGTAACCCTCAAATCATTCTACACAATCTTCCATTTCCATCCTTTTAGCAACTTTATCTTTGTTCCTGCCCACTCTTTCCCAGATCTGCCATCCTGGTATCTTTACATTGTTTTTTAAATGTGAAATTATGTCAAGTGCACAAAGGCATATGGTTTATATCTTTCTGACTTGTCAGAAGTGGACACCCGGTAATGACCCCGCATGTTAGGAAGCGGGACCCTGCTGGGCCCCTGGACCCCAGCCCCACCTACTCCCATTACTGCCTCTTCTCTAACCCTCAGCGGTGTTTTCTCTCCTGAATTTGTGGTAAGTATGCCCTTGCTTTACACTGAGGCAATGTCTCCCTAAGTACTACACTTTGCCTGCCTTCTGTCACTCAGTGATGTTTGTGAGATTCTCTGTGGTTGCACATAGTGCACCTTACTTTCATTGCTGCTTAGCGTCCCATCGAATGAATACACCACTGTCCATTCCATTCCATTCAACAATCCATTTCGCTCTATGTTGATATTTGGGTTAGTTCCAGTTTTTGGCTATTATAAATAATGCAGTTTTAAACATTTTTGACCCTGCATTTTCATGTTAAACATTTTTTAAAATGATTTATTTATTTATTTAATTTTAGACAGAGGGGAAGGAAGGGAGAAAGAGAGGGAGAGGAACATTAATGTATGGTTGCCTCTCATGCACCTCCTGTTGGGGTTCTGGCCCAAAACCCAGGCATGTGCCCTGACTAGGAATCGAACCAATGACCCTTTGGTTCTCAGGTAGATGCTCAATCCACTGAGTGATGCCAGCCAAGGCTTCATGTTACAGATTTATGAACCTGGGTATGGAATTGTTTGGTCATAGAGTGAATGTATGTTTGTCTTTAGTAGGAGATGTCAACATTGTCAATTTATGTTCCCATCGACAGTCTTATGGGCATTCTCATTGCTACATATCTTCTCTCCATTTGGTATTGTCAGTTTAAAAAATGTAGCCAGTCTTATGGGGGTTTAGTGGTGTCTCATTGTGGTTTTAATGTGAATGCCCTAGAGGTCAAGTATCTTTTTGTTTGTTTATTTTACCATTTGGATATCATCTTTTGTAATGACCCTATTCATGTCTCTTAACTAATTTTCTGTCTTTTTATTTTTTTAAAAATTTATTTTAGTTTTTTTAATTTAAAATATATTCTGTATACAAGCCCTTTTTGGTTATGTAGAGTACAAAAATCTTCTCCTATACTGAGATTTTCCTTTTCATTTTTTTAATTGCATCTCAGGGAATCAAAGTTCTTAACTTTAAGAAAACTTTTTCTACTCTGGTGGCATGAAGACATTTTTCTATGTGATCTTCTAGAAGCTTTATTGTTTAATTCTAACATTATAAACATTTATAAATACAACCCCCCCTGGACTTATTTATTGTTTTTGATGTTGTAAGAGGGTAAGAGTTAAATGTAATGTTTTCCCTATGAATATGTAAGTGATCTAACACCATTTATGGAGAACACGATCGTTTACTCCCTGTTTTGCTGAGTCATAGAGAAACTTTTCGGAGCTTTCTGGTCTATGCTATTTGTCTATTTATCTATTTTCACGTCAATTCTACACTGTTTTAATTATTTGGGGTTTATACATTTTGAAATCTAATAAAATATGTTCTTCACATTTGTTCATCTGCAGGATTGCCTTCTCTATTCTTTTTTATGTCTATATAAAATTTAAAGTAGCCTGTCAGTTCCTACTAACAATCCTGTTGGAATTTTGGCTAAGATTATATTGACTCTATGGCTCAATTTTAGGAGAACTGACATTTTTATAATAAACATGGTATATTTCTCCATTTATTTAGATTTTAAAGGTGTTTTTTCAATAATGTATAATTTCTGTAGGGCAGATTTGTTCATTTTTGTTTGATACATTTCTAACTCTGATATTTTTGAAGCAATTGTACACAGCGTCATTTTAGACATTTTATTTTATGTTTATATCTGATATTTAGAAATGCAAATGATTTTGGTATGCTGTTCTTGTATCTAACAACCTTGTTAAACTCACTAATTCTTAGTTTCTTTGTATGTTTGTTTGGGTTTCCATATATACAATCATAGTATCCTAGATAGGAACAATGGTTTTAGAATCAGACTGACCTGATTTTGAATTCTGACCTCACCATTGAATAAATGCAAGACTTTCAAAAAGCTGTGTGATTTTTTTTGAGACTCATTGCCTGTTCTCCAGAATGGGGACACTGTCTCACACATTCGGAGTCATTGGTAAATGAACTGAAAAGTAGCTGCCACGTCGAGGCCGGATTGGCCGACGCAGGCCTCCGCCGCAACGTGTTCTTACAGCCACTGCCTTCATTGCTGCCCTTCCCAGGGTCTCCAGAGCTCTCCAAATCCTGGCTTTTATTCTATCGTTTAATGGGATCACCCTCTTCAAGGCCTTTCTCGTGACAACTTCATTGGGCTCAGTTAGTCCTTCAGTTTCTTGACGGTTCTATGACCCTTGACATATCCATCTCTGTGATGTCATTTTTTCCGATACCAAATGTGTGAAGTTTTCCACACCAACCAGTTTGTCAATTCCTAAACACCAGCTGGGGTCCTACAATTCAATTCAAATCTGCTTAAGGGTTCAGTCTCACAAGACTGTCCTCGCTTCAGATACTAGTTTCAAGGCCAGAGGCCACTTGTATTTCTAATTGGCTATAAACTCAGCGGTTCCCATGAGCCCGTCCTCTGGTTCGACAGTTTGCTAAGATGACTCACAGAATTCAGGAAAATGATTCACTTAGATTTACCACCTTATTATAAAGGCTATGAGTCAGGAAGAGCCAAATGGAAGAGATGCGGTGGCACTGAGCTCCCGTGCACCCTGCAGGCGTGCCACCTTCCTGAACACCTGTGTGTCCACAACCTGGGAGGCTCCCTGAGCCCCGTTGCATAGGGATTTTTATGGAGATTTCATTGTATAGTCACAATTAATTCAATCATTGACCACTGGTGAGTGACGCAGCCTCCAGCTCCTCGCCTCTCCATGCAGATTGAGATGGGGCTGAAAGTTCTAACTTCCTAATCACACAACTGATCTTTCTGACCACTGGCCTCCTTTTTGAGGTTACCTAGGGCACCCATGGGCCATCTTATTAGCATACAAATGGCAATAAGTGCCAAAGGTGTCCAAAGTTCTGTGCCAGGAAGGGGACAAAGACAAAACAATCTTTAAGAAAAATTTGTATAGACCACAGTCTACTTGGCAGGTATTTTCTTTTGGCTTTCTGAGATTACTCCCCCAGCTCTCCTTCCGTCTCTCTGATGGACTCTGCCCAGTCACGGTTTAATTATCATCCCTTTTCTCAGCTTATCCTAAGCAAACGAGATATATGACAATCTTTGTCCTCATTATTAACCAAATCTGAATCTATAACCATGGCCATTTTCTTGGACACTAAATTCCTATGATCAATTGTTCATTAGGCATACTACCTAGATTTCTACAATTCCCCAAATGAAACTTAGCACCCTTTCCCCAAACTGGCCCTTCTCCGTTGCTTATCCCCATCACCCAACTCAAAGACCTGAGTATCATCTTAGATCCCCGTCTGTCCTTTATCCCTGTAGTTAGTTGTGATCACGTTTTGTTTCCCTATGTTCATTCTCTCTGCCATTAACTTGGTTCAGTTCTTCATATTTTATTCCTAGTTGGTAAACAGCTTATTTACTGATCTCCCTCCTACCGCCTTGCTGGCCTCCAGTCCATTATTATAGCAAGGCCATAGGGATTTATTAAGATATTCTCAGATGCTGCAACAAACAACATATCAGGGACTTCACACAATAGTAGTAAAACTCAGTTGGGTGTTTTGTGGTCAAGTGCGACGTGGTGATTCAGGGATCCAGTTTTCTTCCATTGTGTGGTTCTGCAGTGTCCTGGGAACTTGGATTCCTTTACTTCAAGTTTATGAACAAGGAAAGAAAGGGAATGAAGGGTCACAGTGTTATGGGCTAGGTCTGCAGATTGCCAGAACTCAGACACAAGACTAGGTGCAAGGTGGGGGAAATAAGATTCTTAGCTGGGCAATTGATTCCCAGCATCAAGCTGACACAAAGGATATGATGTATAAATCCTTGGTGGACAGCTATAGGTCTCTGCCTCAGACACAAAGGCAAAGCTGATATTGCTGCTCTCTGCGTAAAGCCATTCATCAGTCACCATTGTGCCTACAAGATAAAGAGACAACTCTCCAGCATGAATGTTCTGGGAAGAGGAAACAGGGAGTGCAAATCCCAAGGTGAGGCTCTTCCTGGCGTGACCTCCACCTTCGTTCACACATGCATTTCTCCCTGCAAGCCCCTCCTTCCACCTGTGTGCCTGATGTGTTGGCTATAATTTTTGGAGTTCTCTGAGTATGTTATATTTCCTTTACTCTTTTGTTAATTTTATTTTTCAATTGCAATCTAAATTCAGTATCATTTTGTATTAGTTTCAGGTGTACAGCATAGTGGTTAGACATGTACTTTACAAAACGTTCCCCCTGATATTTCCAGTACCCACCTAGCCACTTTATATAGTTGTAGCACTATTATTAACCATATTTCCTGTGCTGTACTTCACATCTCTGTGGCCAGCAATTGGTACTTATTTATCCCTTCACCTTTTTCACCTAGCACCCCAACCCTCCTCCCTTCGGCAACTATTAATTTGTTCTCGGTATCTATGAGTCTGTTTCTATTGTGTCTTTTCATTTATTTTGGTCTTCACATTCTATATATAAGTGAAATCATATAGTATTTGTCTTTGTCTGACTTATTTCACTTATGAGAGAGATGGACTGAGTGGGTAGTTTAGAGCAGGAAGTTAGAGAAGCCTTTCTGAGAAGGTGACACTGAGCTGAGGTCTAAATGGCCACAAGCTGTCTATGTGAAAATCTGTGGGAAAGGCCATTCCAAGAGGACAGAATAGGCAGAGTTTGGTGGGTCTGAAGTCACAGAGAGAAGAGCAATGTGATTGGAATAGAGAGACGGAGGGGAGAGAGCGAGAGAGCTCAGAGAGGTAGACAGAGGTAGCTATGATAAGAGTCTGGATTTCATTCTAAGGGAGATGTGGAAACTGTTGGGGAGAAGTATTTAGGTTGGGGAGTGACTGAGTACCGGTCCATGTTTTGGAAAGGGCACTCTGGCTGTTGGGCACATGAAATAAATTATACAGTAAGTCCTCACTTATGGTCATTAATAGGATCTGTGACTTTAAGCAACTAATGTGCATAATGAAATTATTTTTAGGCTAATTGATATAAACAAGATTTAAGTTTCTGGCATCTAATTGACTTTATAATGAAATGATGTTGAACAAAAGCGATATTATTCAAGGACCGCTATGTGGAGACAAGAGAGGAAACTGGAAGCCAGTTCAGAGGCCACAAGAGTATCCTGTAGATGCGGAGGCCGCCCTGGGAACATGGTGTCAGGTCACATGGGTCCTGGTGCCAGCTGCCCATGACCAAATCCTGGCTTCACCAGAAGACACGTACAGCTTTCAGCAAGTCACTGAGCCTCTCTTTGCTTGATTTTACCCTTTGTAAGAGGGGCTGAAAGTAGCACTTAACGTATAGGTTTGTCGGGAAGCTCAATGAACTAATACATGTAAAACATGGGCACCCCTGCTGTAAACTAATATGATTAGTGGCGGTGGTGGTGGTAGTAGCAGCCAGAGAATGTAGAGAAAACAACAGATTCAGGATATTTCTATAGGCTGAGTTGATACGGCTTGATGATAAACTGGATTTTGAAAATGAAGACATGTGGAAAAAGACTCCTGTCTCTTTTGGCAAATGGCTTGTTAGTTGTGCTGCTTAATCAAGTGTGGAAGACTAATGAAGGAGCAAGTGTGTTGTGCGTGTGGGTGTGTGTTGAATAGGAGAGTTCTCAGGCACTCTGACACATCCAGGAATAGCTGCCCACCAGGGAATTTGCTATGTAAGCGTGGGTCCCCCTGAGAGAGTTCAGGGAAGAGTCCATGGCTGGGCACACATGTGGGAGTTGGGGCACAGTGATGGGGTCTCCCTGAGTGAGTGTGCAGATGGGGAAGAGATGGGCACCGGGGACAGAACCCTAGGCCCCTCGTTCTGAAGGTGGGAGAGCAGCGGGATCCAGCGCAGAGCCTGAGAGAGTAGCCAGTGAGGTGGGCCAACCAGGAGGAAGCGGAATGATGGAGGAGAAGAGGGCGTTTCAAGGTTCCACTGCTCTCAATAGCTCAGACAAGCTAAGTAGTAAGTACAAAGTAGGTAACCGAGTTTGGCAACATGGAAGACATTTGCTGAATGGACAAATGAAAATTTACTTTATCAGTTGGCCCTTTTATTTAAAAATCAACTCAATTAGAAAGTCTGGTTGTGTACTCTCCTTGATGCCCACCGGATTAGGGGAGGGGGCGCTGCAGAGACAACAGGGCAAACAGTGTTCCCCACGTGGCCCTCCAATGAGCCCCGATGCACCCAGCTGGCGTGGCTGCTTCCCGTTAAAAGAGACCCACTTGTTTGATTGCTCATGAATGGAGAAATGGCTCCCACCGCTTCTTTAAAATGAAGTTTTGGAAACCACCAGTTAAAGCGTCACCAAAGGGAAAACGTGTTTCTGACACGGGAATCAAGAATTTCTAATGGCACCACAGTCTGGAAGAGCTGTTTTGAATCTAAGAGCATATTAAGACGTAATTTCTATGACTTCCCCAGAGCAAACCGGTAACCTTTCAGCTCTCCTCTACTATCCACCGAGGAGGCGACAGGTTAAATCGGGTGATTCTTAAACTTTCTTCTCAAACTTTCTAACACACCAGCGTCGCCTAGAGGCCTTGTTGCAAGGCAGATCCTGGGCCCAGCGCGGAGCATCTGGTTTCGCAGGCCAGGGTGGGGCCGGAGAACAGGCATTTCCCACGGTCTGTAGGGTGCTGCTGCGGCTGCCGCGGCTGCTGCGGGGCCCGGGGCCAACTGGGGGGCTTCCTGTCTAGAGCACAAGTTCCGACGGGCGGTGTCCCTCTGGCTTACCTGGTTCTTGGGAGGCACTTAATAAAACTGCACAACAGTGAGTGAATTAAACACACCGTGGGGTCGGGGGCTCTGGGGGCGGGGTCAGAGAGACGGGCTGCCACCCCAGCGCCGCGTGGCTGCTGCCGCGGCCCGCACGCCGCGCTGCCCCGCCTGCGGGCCCCGGAGCTTCCAGCAGCCAAGGGGCCAGCCTTGGGCTCTCTGCGCTCTCCGCGCTCTCCTAACTTGCAGGGGTTTGTGTCTTTTCTTTTCTTTCCTTTTTTTTTCTTTTTTACATTTTGACCGTCAGAGACCGTCAGGAACCTGTTGGCAGTTCAGGCCTGCATCTGTGCGGGTGGAGTTTAGGCGGAGGAACACAGCGACACGAATGATTTCACGCGGCACGTCCCTCTGGGACCCGTCGTCGTGTGGCTCCCAGTGAAAGGAGCGCTGCGCGCTGCTCTCCCGGCGGAGGAAACGGGCGGGGACCTGGCACACGGCTTTTGAGAGATGGAATTAGTTAAGTTGCAGTCAGGCGCCGTGAGCGCTGGTGGCCGCGTCCCATCGGGCACACATGTCTTCTGGTCGGAGGCACTGCACCCTCTCTGCGCACACAGAGCCTTCTTTCTTCCTCCAGGAAAAGTGACTCTTTCACAGCCTGCCGCGGGCAGAGGAAATGGAAAGTCCCGGGGCATCCTGAGCCCTGCTCGGCTCCATCAGGGAACGCAGCCTCCCGCTCTTCCCAAGGTCAGGGTCAGCGCTAGGCCCTGGCGCCCACTTTTGGCCTTGCGGGCAGCCTGAGTCGTGCAGATGGAGGCCGAGAGCAGGGCTGCCCTCCAGAGGAGAAGGCCCGGGTGCTGAGTCCGGCCTGGACGGTGCCTTCGCCGGAGGCAGCTCGGGAGCCCCCCTGGCCGCCGCAGGCCGGAGCCCAAGGCGGAGCCCGGCATCCAGCCTTCTCCCGAGGAGCTGCTGATCTCCAGCCTGCTGGCTCCACATTCCTGGATGATGAGGAGGGATTCCAGTGTTTACTTTGAACAATGTTTTCCTGTGTCTGAACCGACTGGGTGTTAAATCCTTCCAGATTTCTGGCTGCATGCGGCAGCTCCAGCAGGACAGAACCGGGTTTATGGCAGCTGGCAAGGGAGGGGATGCAGGGTCGTCTGGGCACCGTCTGTGTCTAGAATTTCCACTCGGGGGATGGAAAGACTGTGGGGCTGGCTCCGTGGGCTGGGCACCTGGGAGGGGCTTGTTGTGGTCCCCACTCAGAACTCCCCTTGCACCTTTCTCATTTCCCAGCTTGGAGAGCAAGGGTTCGCTTTTCTGGAATGTGGCAGAAAGCAAAACCCAGCTGAGTTTTGACGGGCAGTGTTTTCTCTGTTCCTGTGCACTCAGCAGCGGAGCCCATAAGGAATTCATTTGGTGGGACGAGGAAACTTGAGTTTCTGGGCTCTGCTCTGCGCGGGTCTCGCAGCTGGGCAGGAGATGAGAGAGCAGCAGGCCCGAATCCTCATTTCTCCCCAGGAGGACACCGAGGCGCAGAGAGGCTAGAGACCTGAGGGAGGGGGATGGAATGACCTGTCCCTGAGCACGGCTGGTTGGGTCTCTCAGAGCTGTGCTGGTGGCGGGCAGGGAGAAGGGGGGGAAGTGGTGGTCACCTGTCACTATTGCTCTGATTTATTGCTGAGGAATATGACCAGGGAGGACACAAACTACTAGGGAAATATTCTTCTCTTTAAGTGTTGACACATGAGACACTTTAAAGACACAGAGAACTTCAGGGAGCCAGCAGAATCACTTTGAAGATGAAGGTGCCCTTTACTTCCACTGCACGTAATAAACAATCTCTTCATTCTTGTGTTCTGGGATGACGAACAAGTCAGAGGATGTTCTCAGGGGACCCCACAGTGACTCATCCTCTGTGGAGCCTTTGGTGATATACCAACCTCGGAGCAGGTGCCGTACAGCCTCTTGAGTCAGAACAGCCCGAATCTGAGCATGGGAAGGGGCAGGTGACAGCCTTGAAACTCCCATCAGTGTAGACTTGAGCTCTCACCCCCGAGCCCCTTTTACGGGGTGTTGGTGTGTGTGCACATGCCCACGTGTGCGCAGGCACACGCAGGAAGGAAGGTCGGAGGCAACCCCTCTGACTTCAGGGCCCAGGTGGGGTCCACTCAGTGTTTACCTCGTGAGGTTGGGGGAAGTGGTTCCAAGGGCATTTTGATGCCAAGAGCATTTTTACTTGATTTTAAAAAGAAACCACTAAAATATCAGTTTCTATACCCCTCCAGTAACATGCAAAGCAAGCCCCCTGCCCCCACGTCTTAGTCCCCATCCCACTTGTCCATCCCCGACTCCGATGCTGACCCCTCTGGCCCAACCAGTGTGTCTGCTCTGTCACCGTGGCCTTTTCAAGGCAGATCGTCGGCTGATGGCTTCACTTCCATGATGTTTTGTAACCACTTCCTCTTTACTTACATACGTTCCCTTCCTGCGGCAGAAGTGGCCTTGCTCCCTGGAGATGGAAGTGGGATGAAGGCAGTAAGCACTCAGGGAGGAGGCTCCCCACACTGGCAGAGCGCAGGCCCTTCTCTGTTCGGTCTCCTGGTGGGATGTTTCCTGAGTGTCTGTTCCGGGCCTTGTGTCAGTCATCTCTTGCTGTGTAACAAATTACCCCAAAACTTAGTTGCTTAAAGCAAACATTTGTTACAGTGTCTGTGTGTCAGGAATCAGGGCGCAACTTAACTGTGTGCCTCGGTCCCAGGGTCTCTGCAGGGTCGGGGGACAGTCATGGTTTTGGCTGGGGCTGGGGTCCATTGGAAGGCTCAACTGCAGGAGGAGCCACTTCCGAGCTCATGTGGTTACTGGCAAGATTTACTTCCTCAGCATCTGTGAAACCAGGGACCGTAGCTCCTTGCTGGCTGTTGGAGGGAAGCATCCCTCAGTTCCTTGACACATGGGCTTCTCCATAAGATGGCTCATCACATAGCAGCTCGTTCCCCTCAGGAGAGAGAAAGAGAGAAAGAGAGAGCTAGTTCAAGATGGAAGTCCAATTTTTTGTAACCTAATCTCAAAAGTAACATTTTATCACTTTCATCATATTCCATTTGTGAGAAGTGAGTTCATACTCAAGGCCGCTCATACTCAAGGAGACAGGGTTTTACAAGACTCTAAGCCCTGGGGAGGGGTCACTGGGGGCCACCGGGGAGGGTGCCCACCTCAGGCGTCACGGGCCCAGTTGCTGTCGCCTCTGTGAGCCTGTGGGCCCTGCTGCCCCCCAGTTCCGATAACCAGTGGCTGTGATGTGCAGCGGGAAATGAGTTCCATGTCCCTGGTTGGAACTTTGTCTTCATACTGAAGCCTTCTCAGGAGTGAATAATTCTGAATTTCTAAACTAGCTATGCGTAACCTCCACTCTCCCGTCCCATCCCACGTCCACTCTGAGGGAGGCGGGTGAGCCTGAGCCTGCGTGCACGTCGGCCACACTCTCTGTGGTCCTTGTCGCCCTCTGAATGAAGCTCCGAGACAGCTGCTCTCTCTCGGGTCCACCTTGGGCATCAGTGTCCTTCAGCTCTCTTGTTACCAAGATGAGTCCCCAGCCATGAACTAGAGAAGGACATTTATACCATTACTTCATGATTTTTTGCCTTCCACACAAAAGCAGGCAGTTTCTAAGATCTTTGTGGGCCATGAAATACTTCTACCTGAATCAACGAGGTCATCATAACATCTACTGAGGCAGGCTGTTTCTCATCCTGCCTATGAGGAAACTGAGGTTCGGAAAGATGAAGTAACTTGTTCAAGATTACACATAACAAAGGTGAGGCTGGATTTCAAAACCAACTCTTCTGACTCTGGCTTCTGCACTCCACCCTGCATCCCCTCCAACACTGCTTGCACGCCGAAGTCTGAGATTATTCCCAGGAGTAATCTGGCGAGACTTCTTGGCCCAGCTACACTCATTAAGTCATTTTAGACCAGGCTCCAGTGACCTGAGGAGAAACGGAACTCAACAGGGACAAGGGACGTCAGGGCTGGAGACCGTATAGAAGATATGGCTGTGACTCGGAGAGTTACGCAGGGTGTGTGCACGTGTGCCACGTCCACGCGCTGAGTGTGTGTTCACAGACTTTTGCTCATCCCAAGGAATACTCATGTGGCCCACTCAGGGCTCTGTGTGTACATGTGCCTGTGAACACATGTGCCTGTGAACACATGTGTGGCTGCAGTGAACACGGATGCTTCAGACCTGCTCAGGATCAAGGGCGATTTTTGGACGCGCCCTTCCGGTGAGCAGAGGGCAGGAGTGGTATAACCAGGGCTGTTGGGATCTGACAAGCGGGGCGGATGGGGTGGGGTCAGTGAGACGCGGGGACAGCAGTGTGGCCCCAGTTGTGCTGCCGGGTCCCCTGGGCCTGTCTTCTGACCTCCTGCAGTTCCAGCCTCTTTCCCGATCTTCAACATATTGCCCTGTTTTTGGTGAGATGCATTTTGTTCCTAAGTTCTCCAGCCTGAAGACTGGACCATGTCACTTGGCATCGTGGAGGGTCTCACAGTCCTGCCCATCGTTGCTGAGAACACTGCGGCCCCCGGGCTCCTGCTGCTTGTCTAGGTCCCGGGCTCAACGCTTTCTGTGAGCTTCTCACGACAAAAGCCTTATGGCAACCCGTGGTAGTTCCTACTCTCGGCTGGATTTTACAGATGAGAACAATAATAAAACTTAGAAAATTTAGGTATCTCATTTCCGGTCACACAGCTAACAGGCAGTTGGCCTGTACTGGAAACATGCTCTTAATTTTATTCTACACTTTACTGCAAACAGTTGTGTAATTTGCAGCTTTTCCTTATTAGGAACTTTGGCTAGTTCCCTATTAGTTGCTCTCTTGAGATATTGAAATATATGCATAGTAATATCACAGAAACACAACGAGAAGAGCAGGAAGAGAGCCGTTTTCTACAATGTGGTGTGAAGATGGATCTTAAAGGCCAGGCCCCTGCTGGGAGGGGCGTGAAGGCACAGTCCGCGAAGGGCCCGTTCCCAGATCTGACAAGTACGCGATGCATCTCTCCATTGTGCCAAGGAGACGCTTTACGGCCCTTGTTGTTCAATCAGATTTCTGACTCAACAAAAATCCTTTTGTCAGAACTTCAAAATTTCCTGGCATGTTACCCACGCATATTCTCCATGTGGTTAGCAGTGATGTTCTACTGTGTGCTGTTGGTGTCTATTTGTGCCTAGAAAGATTCACTTGAAACTATCACTAAATATCGCTCCTCGATTTCAAAAGAACTTTTTATTTTTTGGTCTCTAGAGAATTGATAATTGTTATTTCTATTTTAACCATGGGCAACAATTTTCTGTATATTTAACTGTCCATTTTCCCCAAAATATCCGTAATAGTTACATTGTATTTTGCCAGTTTAACTTCCTCATTCTGTGTTTCTCAGAAACCTGGTGAAATGAGCTTTACCAGGGACCTACAAAAACTTCTAGGCAGGAGAAGTGCGCACGAGAGGAGACCAGAGCGAGGTCAGGCAGTCTGGCCTTGGGTTTGGACCATAATTAGTCCTTGAAGTAGACAACGTGTACGCTAAGAGTGGACTGGAATTCAATTATCTTACTTTGAGCCTTAAGAAACACAGTTTAGGGAAGGAAAGAGAGAGGCATACACCAAGCAAGTAACACAATGGGATAAACGGCCCTAAATAGGTGGGGCGCAGAGGGGGTTATGGATACGCTGACCTGGAGGGCTGGCGGGCCTCCCAGAAGCAGCATCATAGAAGCAGCTCTGGAAGCAGAGATAAAGGGACTGGTGAGCAGGAACCATGCATCTCAATTTACAGTCATTCCAAGGAAAGAAAACAAGGGTTTGTGGAAAGCAGTCATACCCAATAATGGCAAACGGAAGCCACCCCAGGTGCGACCTGCGGGGGCGGTCAGATCTGGCCGTGGGTGATGGGAGTGGAACACCATTGGACCAGGCGGCACGGAAATGGGGGCTCAGAGGGAAAGCAGAGTTCGAATTCAGTGCATTTAGGTGCCGGGGACTTTTCGTATCAGACAGGATTTCCCCTCACCCGACAGAGAGTCCTGGACTGTTGGGGCTCTGAGTTGCTGCATTGTTGCTCTTCGGAGCACTTCATGTGCGGCGCCTCACGCAACCATTCAACCTTGGCAATCATCCGATGCAGGAGGCGTGCCATTCCCATCTTACAGATGGGGGAATGAAAGCTGAGAGAAAGAGAAAGCTCGCTCGTGGAAGTGATTTGCCCACTTAAAAGCAGGAAGTGACAGGGTTAGGATATGAACCCAGGCCATTTTATTAGTTATATTTAGTTACCATATTTATTAGGATAATGTCTCACCTTTTGCAAGCTGACATTTATTACTAGAGGCTACTGTCAAGTCAGCTATCTATGGTTTCCTTTGTGTCCTGTACCAGTGTGTGCCTGCCGGATTTTTGGATTTTGAATAATCCTTGGAAATCCCAGGGGAAATTGCCATGGCAATTGCAGCCACCTCTGTTTATCTAATGATCCCATCCAAGTGCCTGAAGATAGAACAGTGAATGTGATGATGAGATCCCTGTTCTCATGGAACCTACCTTCTACCTGGTTAAGAGAAAACAAACAAATGAGAAAGTCATAGGAAATGCCAGTGAGGAATAGTGCTAGGCGGGGAATTAACATAGGAGATGGGGCAGCAACGGGTGGCGACTTTCGACAGTCATAAAGGGCCTCCGTGAAGAGTTCATCGTTAGGCTGAATCCTGACATAAGAAAGAACTGTCGAGGTGAAGATAAGGGAACAGTACATCCCAGGCAGAGGGAGCTGCTGGAGAAGGACCCCAACATGGGGATGAAGTCAGTGTGCTAGAGAAGGCGAGAAAGACGACTGTGGCTGGCGCGGTGAGTGATGGGGGAAGTGGCGTGGCTAGAAGGATGGGCAGGAGCTAGATCCAGGAGAGCTTTGTCGGCCAAGGTAAGCCATTTGAATCGTATCTTAAATAGAATGGGAAGCCTTTGGAGTGTTGGAAGCAGAAGGATTTAATCTGATTTGTGTTTAAAAGTGATCCCTCTGGATCTCCTGAGGAGAAAGAATTGAAAGGGAAAAGAGTGGAAGCAAGGAGACCGCCTTGCGGGCACTTGGTACTCCAGTGAGTAGGTGTCGATGTCTGGGATAAGGATGGAGATGCAGACAAGTCACAAAACAGCAGAAGGATGATGGGGGAGTGGGGGTGGGCGGGGATAATGGACTGTCTATACTAAGTGAAGAAGCAAGAGGAACCAAAGCAGCCCCTAGATTTTTGAATTAGGTAATTCAGTGGGTGATGGTGTCTCTCAAGAGTTCCACTTAAACCATGAAAAGTTTGACATCCTATTAGATATTATACAAACAAAGATGTACGAATGGCAGTTGCATATATGAGTTCAGACTTTGGGGAAGGGAACAGGCTAGAATTAAGATTTGGCAAGGACCTAAGATGTAAAGCCACCAAACTGACTGATGTCACGCTGGTGGCATGTTAAGATAGAAAAAAGAAGGGAGGCCAGAAATCGTCAGCAGAGACTGTGAAGAAGGGTGGTCAGTGAAGCGGGAAGAAAACGGGTGCACGCGGTGCCCATGGACACCAAGCAGAAGAACGTTTGAAGACTGTGCGAGTGTTCGACTCCATCCAGAGCTCTATCCATCGTGGAAGGTAAGGTGGGAGGGGCCTGAGGCGCAATGGAGAGGCATTCTTTGACAAGAAGAGGGACACTCCCCCCCATCATGGTGGGGGGCAATGTGCACAGAGCAGTTGGTGGGTGTGATGGTGGATAGACAGGCGGGTTCCTGATGGACCCTTGGACTTTCCCCCGAGGGGAGTGGGGAAGGACATCGGCTGAGAGTATGAGGAAGGCGGAGGTGATGTTCCGGTTTGAAATCATTGTTTGGGGAGTGGGAAAGGGAAAGTCTTGGAAAAAGGGGATATTACGATGGGCTAATCATGTTGACTGACTTTGAGATAGAGAAACAAGAGTGTGGGGCATTAAACAAAAGGATTCCGCAGCTTGACGGCCTGAGTGGAAACCTTGAGTGATCTCAGATGTGCTGCTGCACATCCCTATGGGCTTGAGTCTCTTTTTTGGTAACATGGGGATGATGTAGCATCTAATACATAAAATTTTTGTAAGGATTAAGTTAGTCACTATAGGTAAGGCATGCAGAGTGTACCCAGCACATAGCACACGCACAGAAACTTTAGCTCTCACCGTTTTATGTGAGACCCGTCTGCACAGTAGTGCTTTCCTCCCACCAGCTCATCTGCTGAGGTGGCACACTCAGAGGAGCCCGGCAGCCGGGCTTTACTGGTAGTGTGGTTTGGTCATGCAGATATGCGGTCATTTGCAAGAGAGTATAAGAAGAGAGCATGGAATTTAAACAGGGTAAAGCAGGAAATAAGGGCCTGAAGGACTGACTGAGCGCGGAAGGCAGGGTGGGTGGATTGAAATGGAGGCAAGGCTAGGGTGGGGGCTGCTAGAAGGCGTGAGCTGGAAGGACAGAGGATGTAACAGAAGGGGAGGCTCACAGTTGAGCCTGTGGATGTAGTGGGGTTATTGGTAATGATAGGAAAAATGGACTAACCACAGAAGCCGGTGGTAGAGAAGTGAGAGGAAGACATGTACCAAATGCTGTATTATCCTGCATTATATTAATGGAGGTAAGTAGGTCAGGGAAGGCTGGGCTAAGGATTTGTATGAGATGAAGAAGACACCACGAATGATGGTCAGAGTAAAAGTGCAAAGGAAGCCAGCGTCCAGGAGTTGCAGTCGTCAACGGCCGAGGAACACAGGCCCGGGACCGGAAGTGGGCAGCAGCCGGGTGCACAAGGGGCTGGTGCAGGCTGATGGCGTGAGCTGCCAGGGAGCAGGAAGGAAAGTGCTGGGGGAATGGCCGTGAGGAGGAGGGCACCGGTGCCCACCTCCAGGCCCAGGAACCTGTATGTTGTGAGGGGACAGGCAGCACTCCCTTGGACACCTGTGGGGACCGGGCCATCACGAGGACCAGGAGGGAGAGTGCTTCCTGTGGTGAGGGTCTCACAAAGCCCTCTTGGCAGAAAGTCTCAGGGATGGATGGCGGGAGGGGCGTCTCCAAATGGCAGCTTTTTATCCTCAGCTTTTCAGATTTTTCATCAGTTTACTCAAGGTTCCAAGTAAATCCCACATTTTTTGTTCTCTGGCAATTTTCTCAACATAATTGTGGTAAATGCTACATAGAATAGGGTCACTTTGGCCTTCCTCTGAGAGCACAGGGAAAAACAGGTTCTTTTCCTGGGAGGGTTAGGAAAGGTTTCCCCAAGTGGCTAAGCAATACTCTGGGTTTTGGAGGACAAGCTGCTCCTCGAAGTGGGGGGTGGGGATGGAATTCAAGACAAAGGCTACAGGACACGCCCCGAAGTAAAAGCGCGAGAGCTTGGCGAGTGTGGCGAGTGATGGGTGCTTGGAGGCGCGGGGGTGTCGAGGGTGCGTGTGTCTGTGTGTGTCTGTGCATGTGGAGGGGAGCGTTGTGGTGACAGGGGCCAAGACTGGGAAGCTTTTCTAGGACTAAATTTTGAAGGGTCTTGCCTAAGGCACGTGCATTTTATCTTACAGGCAATAGGGAGTAAATAAATACGTTGTGAACAGAAGTGTGGCATGAACAGGTTTTCTGGGTTGGTTTTCCCTGCTTCAAATGTCACACCTGGTGTAGTGTTTGGCACAATATAAACATTCAGGAAGTATTTGTTGAGTGAATGGATGACTACAATTATAAATGGTCAGTCTTGCCGTAGCCATGGGGAGGACAATCCTGGGGGAAAGAGGCTAGAGAGGTTGGAAGACCTGTTTGGGGAATGGGCCCTGCACTTGGGCAGCTCCTACTCCGAGGGGCAGGAAGGCCGGGGATGTCGTTGACTGAAGCAGGGCACGAAGGCGGAGGAGATGTCAGTGGAAGGAAGGGATGATAATCAATACTGAGCTTCATTTTGAACAGATTTAAATTTGATGAAAAGTCTATACTTAGAGGAACTTGTTTAAGAGGCAGGTAGAAATAAGAATCTCTTAGAAGACAGACGGTTCTCAGGAATGTATTTTGGTTAATTTATCAAGGTCCAAGTGGTACTAAAGACATAGAGTGACAGGCTTTTGTGAAGTGATTAATTTTGACCAAACTCAAAGGAAAATGATTAATAATTTAGGATGCCAATATCATAATTTATAATAGGACATGTACCCATGTGTTATTTGATATACCAATTTTCAGAAGGTTGCTGAGTGAACAGGAGCAAAGGGGGTCTCTTGCATCAAGTCATGTAGTAGTGAACCCCCTCTCCCTTCATTCACTCCTCAGAGAACAAATAATGACATTCCCAAGCCCAGGATGTGCTGACCCTTGCTCAGTGCTGGAGGAGACTTGCGGACTTTAGAAGGACCTTTCTGCACCTCCTTGCTTTCTCAGTAGAAAATAGGGGACCCAATGTGACAATTCCTTGATGGCTCAGGGACCTCATTAAGAGCGCAGATGATGTTTATTGGGAGCAACACTCTTGGAATGACTTCATTACCGTTGGGGGCTGGGGTGGGGGGGTTGAGACTAGTGGTCCCTTCACCAAATGGCTCATGCTCTTTGTGCTTTTATAAAGGGAACTGATTTGTGCTCTGTGGTTCTGTGGGTCCCTCAACCCTCACACCGTGCCTTGGCAACCGGGTGGGTGATTTTGCCTCTTTTTGTTTGGAGAGGGTTATTGGTGGCCTTCACTTGGCTCCTACAACTTGGGTTCTAGATCCCACACCTTGAAAGTTTAGAGAGTATTTTTCATTGATTCCATTGCTATTTCCTTGCTAGCACCAGCAATTTTAACAAAGCATCAAGGTGTATAAGATAATTTTAGGGCAATTTCCCTGTATGTAGCTGGTCTTGGCCACAAGGAGCTGGTTCTTTTTAACTTCCTCCCTAACCCTCCTATGACCAGGGTGGCAGTGGGGGGCTTTAGCTCCAGTTCTCCCCCCTGAAGTCACCCTTATACCGGCCATGGGGCCATTCACTCACAGGCTCCATTTTAGTTCTTGGCCCATCACCAGGGCCTGTGCTCTGATAAACGGTAGACCCCGAAGCTTGTGGGGACCCTGGAGACCGTTGCAGCGAGTATCCTAGCTGCTCTTTGCCCACGGAGCTAGGGGAACCTGCTGGGCACTAGTCACCTTTCAGGGTTGAGGGGGTAGTGGCTTTGGCAATGCTGAATTTTGGGGGAGACTGGCAATCACCAGTAGCTAACCTTTCCTGGGCACCTTGCTCTACAGAGGGGGTAAGATGTGGAAGCGCGCCAGTGAGTTTTTATTTTAAAGGACAGCTTATTATTTACAGTGGCTCAGATTGGGAACACTTTACAATCCCGAAATGCAGACATGATTAATGCTGGTTCTTTCGCTTGATGGGCTGTTAAGCAGCCTCTACAATAATTATGAAAAATCTTTAAGAACATGAGAAAGCACAATGTAATGTTAGAGCGAAAATGATGAATTCAACAGGATGTGTACATTTTGTGACCATACCCTGAAAGAACTGGGTGAGAGCACACAGGTAATGGTTGTGTGGAGGTTAATGGGATTAGATGAGTAAAAAATAACATTGTCCAAACTTTGTATAATGCTGGTATATAATTTCACTTATGAGAACACATACAAATAGATACAGCAAAACACAACCGGCCATCATTGACACGGCACGTGCTCGAATTGCTCTTCCAGGAAAGGAGATCATTTTTTCTAGTTCTTCCTCCTCCCTTCACGACTGTGGGGCTGGCCCCACGTGGGCAGGCTTGGGACTCAGCTCATTGGAGAGCTGCCTGCGCACAGCCTTGAATGTGGCCTCCTTCGCTCCGTCTTCCGTTTTAACAGTGCTGAGGGCCATCCGCAGTGCTTTCCTTCCTTTGCTTCGTCCCCAAATGTGGCATTTTCCTTTTGTTTAAGTTCTATTTTGTAAGGTGTTTTAGGCCTAAAATTATTGCTGAGCCTGGATAAAGAGATTCAGGGCAAAGTACAGTCAAATTCTTAATTTTTAGGAGGTGATTTTATTGGATTGTGGCTCAACTCAGGAAAACTCATCTCCGACCATCAGGAGTTTAGATTTAATTACAGTTTGGGGTTATCTATTACCCAGAGTTGGGTGCAATGTGTGATGCATGGATTTTCTCCCATTTGGCCATCAACTGGGACAACTGTAGGTCACTGAACACATGCTCTCAATAGGCTGAGGGGATGGTTGGATCCTATAGAAGACAACTACTCTAGTTCTTTGCTTCTTGTCAGAGTCTCAAATGTAAGTCATCTTCTTCAAAACAAACACCAGCCTGAGTTGCTAGTGCTCTGAGCATTTTAAAAGGGGATGGCCTGGCCCACTGATAGAGGCAGGTCCTGGGAAGTGCCTGTCTGTTTCCCTCATGCCTTCTCTCAGCTCACAATGCTCCCATTGTTCCAGAGGAGCAGGACTTCCTCTCTCTGATTGATTAGACAGAGTGAGGCCACACACTTTCATGACCCCAGAGCTGAGGAGCCAGCTGTCGGGCAGAGAGAGGGGCTCGGAGCACACATTGCCTAAAGCCTTTCATGTTGAGTTTCCTGAATATGAGCTCGCAGGGCTATTTCTTGCTGCCCATTTCTCCATATCTTTTCTAGTTGTCTGCCTATTAGTACATAATGTCTATCCCAAACTATCTGTAAAAGGAAAGGTTGAAAAGCTCTACTCTGATTATGCCTGTTTGGCTTGTTCTGAAAATTATATTTTAAAATTTGGAACTTGATCTATAGATAATATGGTCACATTTGTTCTGTGCCTAATGGGTCTTCATATTACATCTTGAACTGGACATTTTCATACTTGTGATTCAACGTTATACAATTAAATTCGTACTTGTACTTAACAGGTATACAATGCCTGGTGCTTTTCCCTGCAGTGAATTTGTAAAGCATGTATTCAGCCAACTCAACATTTTAGTTCCTACGCAGAAAACACGTTATTTGGAAGCGGCCCGTACGATCTGCACACTGGGAGAAAAACGTGGGCCCTGAGCAGAGAAGCGCTTCACTCGGGATTTGAAAACACTGAAGCTGGCATTTAAACTACACCCACCACCCATCACTCTCCTTGTCCTTCAAGATCCAGCACAATCATCTTCTCCTCTTGAACTTGTTTCTTGACATCCCTCCCTACCCAGGCTGGGTTGGGAAGCATAAGGTCTGTCTCTTCCTGGGGCTGTGAGCTCCTTGAACCAGGGCTCTGTGTCCTGCTTCTCTGTGTCCCCAGCATCTGCTGCTGTGCCTGTTACATGGGGACATTCAATACTTGTTTTGCACTGTGGCTGATATGACTTGGTTTGGCCTATGTACAAGGATGTCTCTCCTTTTTTTTCTGATGACAAAGATGACATGGGCCATTCTTGCTGAGTTGTCATTGGAATGGGAAACAAACTTGCTTTGTGGACCCTTGACATTGAGAAGTGTAGACTGCAAAGCAAGAGGTGAGTATGGAGAATTCATGACGTGTTTTCGATGGGCGCAGGACTCACAGCAGGATAGAATTGTTGAGTGTGTGCATGAATGGATGAATAGATTGATGCTGCATGGCCATAGATACTTGAACTCTATTTCCACTGTGGAGTCTCTCAGGGCATACACATAATTCTTGGAGAAAATACATAGAGTACAGGAGCATTATCAGAAAGCAGGGTATTCCCCTCCAACCCACGCTGAGTGGTGAATTGATGATGCCAGGTCTCTCTAAGACGACGGGCACTTCTAATTAGACTCCTGCCTCCCGACTCCAGATGTGGTTAGAGATGATTGCTTCCCCCAGAAAGAGGCATAATCTATCTCAGAATATGCTGTCAACTACCAAAGCTGCTTTTTGTGGGCAACTTGACTTTTTATCAGTGCAATAATGGCTTGTTTCTCCTCACCTTGGCATGTGCCTGTGTCCGGGGAGGGGCGGTGAGGGGGAAGGGAAGGTGGCAGTGTAAGGAGGGGCCAGAGAACTCCTCTTCTTTCCTGAAAGCCAACCTACTTCTCTCCACCCCCGTTTCCCTCTGTCTTAACAGTTCTAGGATCCCCAATGCGCCCCTGCATCAGTGTTGCTAAAGGTACATCAAACCGTTATCTTTGTGTGCCCCCTAGAATCCATCAGGTAGAGGTAGGATTATGGCAAGAGTTTCCAAAGCTTCAGTGAGGGTGGGGGCAGGGTAAAGAGGCAGAGAGGATGACAATAAGTGGGGGCTCAAGGGAAGTCTGTGGGTGTGCACTGTGCACCCAGGTCTGAAAGGCAAGGGTTAGAGCACACACTGGGGCCTCTCGGGACGGAGACTGCCACGTCAGACACGCACTGCCACACTATGCCGGCTTGATCCATGCCCAGGAACGTTTCTCCGGATCTTAGAGAAAACCCTTCCAAGACACTTTTGGCCTAAGTGGCAGCTTCCTCTTCAGCCAAAAATAAATGAGGAGCAGCCAGAGGGCAGACAAGGAAACAGGGCAGGGGAGGAAATGAGAGGTTGAGAAGGATAACATGTAAGGGTGAAACAAGACCTGCATCAGTTTCCTGTTTCAGAAAACGTGGTGTTCCTTCTGGGGCAAGACAAGACTCTTAGGTATGGCTGAGGGAAAGAAGTGAGAGATGAGACACAGCAAGACAAGACGCCTACAGATTGGAGCAGTGAGGAGAGGAAAGAGGCTGAACAGAGGGAAATGAGTCTAATTTCCAAGGGAGCATTAGGCCCGCCTGTTGGCTCAGTCTTCTGGGTATGGACACTTTTGCAAGACCAGCCGTTTGAGATTGATTTCAGAGGAAGTGAGCCATTGAAGACCCAGCAGTACCCTTAGCAAGCTCATCCTTCCATCCTCTTATGTCATAACATTCTCTGATGCTTGCAGTTCCAACACAAGTGCTGGAGAAAGATTTCAGAATCCACACAAATGTTTTCCTGGTTGACTGTTCCATGAGATGCCCTACCCAATGAATGAATGAATGAATGAATGAATGAATGAATGAATGAAATACTGAATGAACGATTCAATGGTCAAGTGAGACTAGGGATGCTGCATTTTAATCTTCGGCAAAGGAGATTAGGGGATGCTGCGAATCAGTCTCCTTTCGGAGAATTACATATCAAGTTAACAAAGAACAGGACCTGAGAAGTCCTGTGCTAAAGGAATTTGTTTAACGTGTCATTTTTTAAACTTACCCGACTGAGGACAGGCCTGCTAAACTTAGAGTCCACAACACTGTGGACTATTTAAATAGTGCCCCTGGATTAAACAATTTATGTGGCCAGATAGGGTGATCCTTGCCATGGACTCTTTTCCCCTCTAAGTAACACCTATTAACATCGTGAGAGATTCTGCATTCTGTGGGGCGCAGCTTGGGAAACACTGGGTGAGGGCAATGCCTTGCTTATCGTGAGATTGCAAATGTCGCTACTTTCGCAGCATCATCGGGGCTAAAATCTGAGTGGGGTTGATTTGTGCCAGCGCATCCATACTGATCAGTCCTGTTGGGACCCACAAAATCCTTCAGCAAGACGGTGTCCCGAGTCAGAGAGGCAGCCCATGGCCACAGAGAGTGGGCGAGGTTAGCGCTGCAGGAGAATACTGTCCGCAGCCACAGTTTTCTTAGTTCAGTACTTTAAGGTGCTATTTGTTTTTCGTTATTGTTGTTTGTTTGTTTTTTGTTTTTTGTTTTTTGTTTAAATCTCAGTCAATTCCAGCATAGGCAGCTGGTGGTGGAAATACTCCACGGTCCTTTTAAGTTTTTAAAAGTGACTGCTAAGCCATATTGAGCATGTGTAATAAAGAACGCTTGGATGAAAATACGTGTCTTAGAACTGCCAAAGGTCTGAAATGATTCTGTGGACCTGTTTCCCATCTCTTAAGTAGCGAATATCCTGTATATCTTTAGAGGATTTTTTAGATTCTAAAACAGCAGTTCCCAAGTTTGTTGCACATAAGAATCAGGCTTTTATTTCTGATGCTATGTTGCATCCCGTTCCAATTAAATCACAATATTGTGGGTGGGAGTCAGGCATTTGAATTTTTGAAAGATCCCCAGTAATTCCAATGTGCAGCTGAGTTGAGGGATTGCTGGTTTAGAAGCACTTTTAGCTACGGACATTTAACTATAAAGGCCAAGCCTCTGACAGAGACGCAGGACAGGAATTCATCCTTGCCCTCATCTTGTTCAATAACAGAAGCCCTGAACATCCTCACGATCAAGGTCACACATTTGTGCCAGGTTCCGGGCAAGTGTCACTTCTTTGAATTTATTTAGGTCAAACCCAGCCTGTCAGACTAGATTCTGGAAATGGTGGGACAAGAGACTGGCTGAGGGGGAAGCTGGGGTTGAAAGCCCAGTGCATTGAACGTGGCCTTTGTGCCTGCAGAAGAAACAAGAAACCGCGTCAATGCAACGCCTCCTGCCTCTCTGTCAATGCTGTTTCTGTCCACAGACTGCTGGTCTGCATTTCACTGACAGAGACAAAGTGGAACCTTTGTGCCAAGCTGAAGGAAATTATAAAAGCCCACAGCTTGTCTTTGGACTTAATGTCAACTATTTGTCTCCTTTTATTTTCAAACAAACAAGTCCCCACGTGAGTGTCGAGGCTGTCTCAAGCACACACTCCCCTGGTTTTCTCGTTG
Organism: Pteronotus mesoamericanus; assembly: GCF_021234165.1. Classification (NCBI taxonomy): domain Eukaryota; kingdom Metazoa; phylum Chordata; class Mammalia; order Chiroptera; family Mormoopidae; genus Pteronotus; species Pteronotus mesoamericanus. The sequence continues at coordinate 4,171,907 of NW_026555090.1, forward strand.
CCTCGTTCCGGCACCAGCAGGTAGGAGAAAAAATGGCTACTTTTTAGAATTGTCCCATCAGTGACAGGCTGTTTTAGCATCCAGTGACATCAGGTGAGAGGCTTTGAGCAACACGGTGGCTTACACAGTTGCAGGCTTATGTTGAAACAGTTTACTAATAACTGGACTTCTCCCAGCCTTCTGAGTTCATTAACTAGAAACTTAGAAGCAAGGGTGAAAGGAATTATCCAAAATTCCCAAAATACCACCAACCCAAAACACTTTTTTTTTTCACCGTCTGGCATGACTGAGTAGCTTTCTTGTCCATGTGGGGCGGAATACGAACACACTCCTAACAGCTCTGCAACACGGAAGATAAGTCAAGTATCCTCTTTCACTGTAGCTAGACAGGTGTGGGCGGGGTGACGCCGGGCGACATGCTCCAGGTGACTGGGAACTTGGATGGGTGGCCTGGAATCCTGAGATCCCACGGTAGATCTTAGAAGGAGAAGATGTTTCCACTTCCAATTTTTTTTTATTATTATGGACAATTCTCTTAAGGTTAGAGGATTTTGTGAGCTCTATTTCTTCCCTAGCCTCAGCAGAATGACACTGTGAGTGCTCCTAAAAATGTCTTGTCATGAAAGAGTGCCCCGAGACAACAACAGGGACCCTGTAAGGGCTGGATCAGAGTAGGTTTGACAGAAACTCACATTTTTTTGAGTATGAATTAATCTCTAAGATGCTAGCTTTTGTTATGTGTGTTATAATCCAATGCTGACACTTGTGAATAATTTAGTTATAAATACAGTGGAATTTAAGGTTGTCTCTGTCCCTAACACACTCACTTGCATCGCATGAAGTTTCTTTGAGTAGAAGAAAAAAGGTGTGGAAAACCGGGGAGTTGCTAATGTCAGGGGAGTGTTTCACTCATGAGCAAGTCCGCTGAGGGGAAGCTTTGGAATCATGTCTCAGTCCCAAGTAGGGCTATTCGGACCCACTGCATTACCTGGGACTTGGTTAGAAAGCACATTCCCACCCCCCAGCACAGACCTCCGGAGTCAGGCTCGGTGGCCGGGGCGCCCTCTGGGTTCTAACACCTTCTCAGTAATTCAGTGCTCCCTGGTGTGAGGAGCATCTTCCGAGAGATGCTTCTCACAGTGGGGTCTCCTGGCCAGTATCATCCGCATCACCTGGGAACTTGCTGAAAACCACCTGAGACACATTGGCAGGTGATACCCGAAATGCTCCTTGGCACTTTCCAATGTTCAAAGGCCACAGAGATGGCAAAACTGAACATATAAAATACACAATTCTTGCATAAAAATTCTCAGATGTGCCCTTTCTGGAAAGGAACTGAAAAGACCTCCTCAATCTGTTTCCTACCGTTAGGGAATTAATGATAAAACCTTATGAATCTTCCGTGTTTCCTCCCCACTTTGGTCTGGTACACTGGCTGCTGAGTCCGCCGCTCTGGAGGGGGCCCCGGCAGCTGGAGGGGGCCCAGGGGTCTGCGCTGTAACAGGCCCCAAGGCAGATGCACCCTCACAGCGGAGGGCTGTGAGGCTACTGTTTCCCTCCAACCGCCGGCTGCTCAGCCATGCAGAGATGAAGACGTGCCTGCACCCGCCCGGGCCTGGGGCCCCTGAGGCTGACCCCGGTGGCCGCCGGTCTCTGCCAGCGCAGGGCCGAGACGGACAGCCTGGAGGGCAGGAGCTTGGCCCACGTGCAGCGACATGACCACTGTTGGACTCCGGGAGAGAAGACGGCATGGTTTGGACGTGGAGACCTTTCTTTCCTAACTTTTTCCATGCTCCAGCCTCCGCGCGGCCTCCAGGCCTGCCCAGCACCCAGGCCTGAACTTCAGTTCAGAGACCGGGGTCCCGAGCAGGGGCCCCAAGGCCGGCGGGATCTCCTGGGCTCGCTGGCGGAGCCATCTCCTGCCCCAAGCCAAGTGGGTCCTCCTCTGTGAGGGCGGGCTCACGGCGCCCCCGGCAGAGGCTCTTTCACTTGGGATCCCAGGATGGACGCTAAACGCTTTCTCTTCCCGCCACGTTGGGGTGGCTCCTATCTAATGGGTATATTTTCCCAAAGGTATTTGCACCCTTGATGTGAAGAACTCTCTAAAAACGAACAAGGGGACTGATGTAAGAAAGGTGAAGACAGACGAAGGTACGGCTTGGGGCCTTAGCAAGAGGGCCTGTGCCGTGGGGCTGGCTGAAGTCAGAGGATCTGGGGCGGGAGGACAAAGGGAGGGCGCAGAGGCCGGCCCCTCCCCTGACACTGGTCGATAGGATAGAGCGAGCCGGGACGTGAGAGAGGGCGCTGCTCGTTTTGTCCCAGGCAGCTTCAGCTCTGCCTCTGCCAGACGTGAGCCAGTGCCCTGCCCTTCAAGGTGTGTGGGATCTGCCCTTGCTCTGAGGAGACAGAGGGGAAGAGTCCGGTCTGTGGCTGGAAGCTCTGATGTGCATTTTCTAGTGAGAGGCGCCCTCTCACATCCTGTCTTCCTGGGACAGGGTATACGCTTGAGGGGGCTGGGACCTTCCACAGCCCGCCCTTTCCCGCCAGGCCTGCCCCCAGGTGAGCTCCAGCGGCCAAGCACCGTGAGGCAGCCTGGGGACAACTGTGTAGTCTGCGCCTTCCCTTGATTATCCTTCCTGGCAGTGCCTTCCACTGACCTCAGGTTGCAGATGGCAAGATGAATCTTTTTACTCTGCTGCCTCCCAACATCCTATTGAGATGAGCAAAGGAACATGAAATCAAGAGAAGCATGCACAACTAGAGAAAAAGGGAATGTAAAATGTAAAGGAGAGGAATTTCGAGGCATTTTCTGCTACGCAGAACAAAGTTATAAAAGGAAGAAGGAAGCCTGCCCTGCCCATGAATTAGTATCTGCATAGAAACAGGCTGTTTGGTAAACTCAAGGGTAGAATTTCTAGTCAAGTCCCCCTATTCCCGAACACCCAAAAACTTATGGCTAGCAGCTGCAGTAAAAACTTACGGCGTTTTGAGCCCTTTAGAATTGAGTTCAAACCTACTGTTTGCTAGTTGTGCAAGCTAGTCAGCCTTGGTCCCATCTTTTGTTAAATGGAGATAATACTCATTCTAAGGTGTAACAAGGGTTAAATAAAGCAGTGCAGGCAAGGAGACATAGCCAAAATGTTCATAGTTACCACTTACTGATTACTGTATGCCAGGTGCTGTCCCAAAAGCTTTATATAAATTATTTCCTTTAATCCACAAGGAAGCCCTATGAAGTTGATCTTATTTTGATTACCATTCTACATATGAGACAACTAAGGTTTAGAAGGGTTAAGATACTTGCTCAAGGTTCACAGCTGTTAAAGTGCGTAGAGAAGGAATTTGAACTCAGGCAGCCTAAAGGTAAAGCCTATGTGTTCAAACTCTGAGCTGCACTGGCCCAAGCCCTTCAAATATATTCCTTCATTTAATCCTTACAATAGCCTTATGGTAACCATTTTTATTGGTGAAAAATAGAACTTCAGAGCTAAACAATTTGACGTTATATAAAGATCTGAAACCAAGCCTGCTTGATTGCAAGTTCCCTACTGTTTCCTGTCATGCTCTTCTTTAATCGATATGCTATATGCAACGGCATTGTTTCCCAGTTTTGGATTAGATTTTATTCCCATTGAATACAGGTGTGGGATGGCTGTTATGCACGATTGGGAGACATTCAAAATGTAGTTTCAACAGCCTCCATGCCTTTGAAGAATTGAATTATTGTCTGCGAGAGCCTTTAAATCACCTAATTTCTCTTTGCTCATAGATTTCACGGAAAACATTGGGCTTCCCCCAGAGCTTCTTGAAGAACATACCCCTTGGCCCGCCTACGTCACATATACCTGCCCAATGGTGAAAAGACTCATCAGGAACAGCAAAGCTAGAGAACTGGAATGCATGCGAGCTTTTGAGGAAAACCAGCGAGCACTGAAGCAGAAAAAGCCATCCAGTGTCATCCAGCTGAAAGGCAAAAAGTCATCTAAGCTCTCTGGAAAAATGGTGTTCAGTGACATGAAGTCTGAGACCATGCTATCATTGTGGAGGGCTTTCTCTCTATCGACCATAGGTCCTACCGTTTTGCCAGAACCCATACACTTTCATATGGATACCAGGGAAGGTCCCACGGAAAACTATAACAAGATCATCTTCCCTCAAAAGCCTATGATGAAGATGCTTCCACACAGCTCCCTTCTGGCCAGCAAGGAAAAACATTCAAATGTTTAGCAAGGAGCCCCTGCAGCCACCCCCCAAGACTGTACATCAGTTAAGCTTCATTTGCCACAGAGTTCACGATGTCCTTTACATGTGGACTTGCCCCGCTCGTGCAGAGTTCGGCTGAGAGAGGCCAGATCAGAATGTGAGCAGTGGGTGGGTGGGCAGGTGCACCCACTCCAGCATTGCCGTCGGACGGGGCTGGGAAGCCCTGAGCTCTAGTTGCCACTATAGATGCTTGGGACCTAACTGGGGGTGAATGAGTGAGTCTTGGTCCAGGCAGGAGACAGAAGTCACAGCAGTTACAATATCAGAGATAATTTAATGTAAAGAATTACTAACCAGGGAACTGAAAAGGCAGGAAGAGAACACAAAGTTAGCAAAGGAAGTAGTGCCCGCAGGAAGCGGTTGTTCCCTCCAAGGCCAGGGGAGGGGCGGCGAGGCGCGAAGGGACCTCTTCAAAGTGAGACGTTTGGAGAAGGGGCACGTGGGCGGGGTCTGAGGGTTCTGGGCGGGAATGCTCCTCTCTGGGGCTGGTGTCTGGAGCTTTGAGGGGAGCCCCTGTGGGCATGGCACCCCTGCCTCTGAGGAGAGGCAGCTGTTTGGGCTGAGGTGGACTCTGTGAGTTCTGGGAAAGCCTGAAACTGAGCTCAGACTCTTCTGGAAGAAATTGACATTGCCTGAGTGGACAAGAAGTGTCGCTAGGGGAACCAGACAGGGAGGGGAAGCCAACAGAGATAAACAGGAAGTAAACCAAAAACGAGTTCCTTCCTCTCCTCCCGCCTTGTAGGCACCCCCGCCGCCCCCCCGCCCAGCACCCGCTATGGGCAGAGCTAAACAGGGAGGAAAGCAGGAGCGTGGTCTGCAGAAGCCCAAACCCAGCATCTCCAAGAGGAGTGCAAAAGGATGGGCTTAACCCCAGGAGTAACACAGCTGAAGAGCCATCACGCTGGGCTTCCTAGTCAGTGATCCCACCTCACTGCTCCACCTGGCACCTGAACCTGGTATTAAGATGTGTTTGCCTTGAAGAGTTTACACAGCAGAAGTGGGGGCTTGGCTGTCCCCTGCTGAGAGATGGAGGATTTTCTGTCCTGTGCTTCTTTAAGGCTTGCCTTGTGGAGCAGAGTTAGTTGTGGCTGCACCTCTCAGCTGGTTCGGACCACAGCTAGAACTTGTCCACTCAGCCTCTGAGTTGCTCCCAATTGGTCCCAAAGCAAGTCGCTAAACAACTCAGTGGCAAAGCAGACAGGCTTTGTCTTGAGACATAAGGGGCTCTGGTTATGATGGGCAGGCCCAGCTGGTCTCAGGTTTGGGTTTATCTTCCGAGCGTAGCTTTTCTTTTCTTCGGCCTCACCTGAGTTTCTGTGTTTACATTTATGAAGCAGCTATCAGGTTTCCCTCCCAGAAATGTAGAGGGTGAAATGTGCTAGTTGTGAATAATGCCATTTGAAAAAGTTGAATTCGCCCGACAAATGCACTCTCTCCTCCTCAGGGCCCTGGAATCGTGCGCACTCAGCGCTGGCCGCCATGGGCCGTGTTGGGACAGCTGCACAAACGAGGAACTCCAGGGCACTCCTGCCTTCTCAGCACTTGGCCAGAATAAATTCTTGAAAAAATATACATGGTTTCCAGCTAATCCGAGAGGGTGTATTTTGTGTGCATTGAGCATTTATAGACATGGAGGCAGCTGATAAATCCCTCCAGCAAGAATTTTTACCTCTTCTGCCCATTCATGGAAATTTAGAGCTTGAGTAGATTTATGACCATACAGCCCCATTGAGCGTTACAGTTCATAGGAATTTGGAATTATTTCTCCCAATCTCTTTGAGGGCAGTGAAGTTACAGGTTTTTTTAAAGTAAAATTTCTAAGTGCTTAATAGTTGTAGTAAAAATACAAACTCTCTAAATTTAAATGAGTGTTTTATAAATATCATTGTTTTGACTAATACAGTTCTAACCTATTAGAACAACACAGGTATAAGCCTCCTGTTCTGATGAGAGTTGGTCGGGTCTCTGACTGCAGCTCAGGCTCCTTGCCTCCTGAGGTGGTTTTAAGAAAGAAAAAGTCTGACTTTTTTGAAATGTGGGACTCTGTCGCAGCCCAGGCTGGGCTTCGGAGGCCTGGCCACACTTGCAGGAGGGCTGAGGAGGCTGCTGGGACATCGCTGCCCCGGGGAAGAAGCTGCCGGATCTGACCAGCTGAGCCCTGGGAGGGAAGACTTGGTCCCTGGGGAATGAGGGAGGACCCCGAGTAACCCGCGGGGTCTGTGGCTGAGATCTGTCTCCTGGTCCAGACCTCCTTGAGCTCCACGGAGGTGGGTCCTGTGGGTCCTATTCTGAATGGGCTCTTTTGCTGAAATCCTGAAGGCCCTGGAGTACAAATGAAAAGTTGGGAAGAGAGCTTCTCGGTGTCGCGACGCACCCGCAAGCAAGGGCCCACAGCCCTGGGCGTGGACACACAGCCACCAGGCTGGTGGAGCCCAGCGGGCACGTGGCAGCACCAGCTTGTTCATGAGAACCCGAGGGGCATCCCTGGTGCACCTGGGGCAGGCGTGGAGCCAACCCTTCCAGGGCCTGAGGCCCGTCCAGCTCGAGCCGGAGGGGCACGGAATGGAACGCGGGTTATTCCTAGTGTAACATCATCTGCCTGTCGGAGCTGGAGCAGCCTGGGCTGTCTCAGGTTACTCTGAACATACTGAACGTCCATCTCGAGAGGGAACTAACTTTCTCTGATATTCCACAGTCTCGGCCTCCTCTTATTTATCTGCTCAGCATCTGGAATTTTCTGTTTGGCAGGAGAGTTGCTTCTCTTAGTCTCCCTGCTGTAGTAGGTCCATGAAACAGTAGGGCCTGCCGTGTGGCTCTGTGACTAAGGCCCCGTCTCGACACATACCGAGTAGCTGCTTTTGAACAAATTCCTGTGCACAATAGGGTATTTACCCATTTGCAAATTCCAAAGTTGGTGTTTAAATAGTTGGTGTTTAACCTCAGTAACGTGCCCGAGCCTGCCGGTCATTTTTGCTCTGGCAGGGCTGTCCGGACATCAAACATTTCCATATTCTGCCACGTCCCTGCTGTGGCCTGGGAGCACGTCTTAAAGGAGATTAGGCTGCTTAACAGATAAGAGGCCACAGGAAAGTACTCAAGGAGGGAACTGCAAAACAGAGGTGCTGGTGTAGGTTTGCGCAGCCAAGTGCTTGGGGAGGCCAGGGACCCCTGGCTGGAGCGGGGGCTGGGGCGGGGCCCACGCTCGAGCCTGCAAGAGCACAGCGACCTGTGCAGCGTGTTCGGCATGTGCCGCTCGGCCCGTGTCAGCCCGGTCCTCGCACAGGCAGCAGGCGTGTCCGATAGACCCCCTGGCTCTGACTTTGTGACAAGAGGCTCAACACGGTATATCCTGAGCTGGGGATTTTGACCCGTGGGCCTTGAGTGGGGTCCTCAGAGGTAGCTGAGAAGTCTCATGGGACAGGGAGTGCTGCACAGGAGTCCCAAGCAGGGACCCAGGTGTGTCCCTGGAGACAAAACCAGAAGCAGGAATCTAAGCTCTGTATCACAGAGTTGATAAAACCGTGGAAGTGCTCTGGGTGATTTGTGCAGGCAGATGTCCACATCTGGATTGCGGGGGTCTTTGCAGCTACAGCTGAGTCATTCGTTCTTAGGAGCTTTAGGAACCCCCACCCTTGTGCAGCGATGGGCACGCCTTCAGAGCCTGTACTTGATGAGTGCTGGAGAAGACAGAGTGAGACACTGTGGGTGGTGGCGGACAGGGACCCGAGGTCTGCTGATTTGATGTCCTTGCACCCAGTGTGAACCTCCGACCTGGGTGTATGTTTGTCAGGTAACTAGGAAATTCTCTCTCTTTCTCCTTCACTGCCCTTACCAGGGGCCCAGAGCCTCAGATGCTACTTAGGTACTTGGAAATCCCACAAAAACATCCTAAGCCTGTAGGGCATGGCTGAGCCAAGCCTGTCCCTGGCACTGAGCATGTATGTGGGCTTCCCCTGGGGCACTAGGGGGGAGGCAGGGCCAGCAGGGCATGCAGGAGCACCTCGAGTTTAGGTGGGGCCCACTGCCACCCCATATTCTGTGCCTTGATCCTGACCGTGATTTGATTTCCACATGGGACAAGGCAGGATATACAGTGTCAGGGAAAGGACACCAGGCTCCTGGTGTAAGGACTTCTATCTCTTCTCCCAGGGCAAGTAAAAACTCCCACTCCACCTGAGGCCTTTCTAGGAAACACTGCTGGTCCCCGCCAGGCTCATGGCGCCGATTCCCGTACTCTCTAGCTTCAGTCGTTCAGCTGCGCAGAACATGCCCCTATTTTTGGTAGACAAGTGATGTGTGAAGCCACAAATTTCAGGCGCCTTTGCACCCCACCTCTGTGGGGCCATTTCTGCGTGCCTGCCAGTAGGGAGGATTCTGCGGGAGCAGGACAATGAGCACCGGAGAAGCTCACAGCTGAAGGAAGCTTGCCCCAAGGTGGCCAGGCTGTGCCCGCACCTCTGCGTGTTGGAGCTCATGTGTGTCCATCTCGCCGCCCCAGGTCACTCCCTCGCCTGCTGAGCTGGCTAACCCACCCTGAAATAAGTGAGGCCTTTGGCCCGGGGCCCAGACTCTCGAGTCCAAGGCCAGGCCACCTCCCTGCACCCAGACCCCCACCCCTCCTCCCCAGTTCCATCAGTGACCACCCCCCTGGCATAGCCTCAAGTAGGGCAGATGTGCTCAGCCTGTGGCTGCTGCTGCCCCACACGTCCCGCTGCGGTGCCTTCTGTTGTGACCTGGCCTTATTTGAAGCTCCCCTGTGGGGCAGAGTTACCTGGAGCCAATGTGCCATGTGCTGCTGGCCAGCAGAGCAAGGTGAGTTTGAAAAGTGCCCCGAGACCCGGGCAAGGTCAGTCCTGGTCATTGTTGTATCCCTAGAGCCCTGTCCTTGATCTGGCATATAGTTGGGGTTAAACTATTTACTGAGAAAATTATTTCCAACAGCAAGACCTGACTCCTAAAACACAATGGATCGGGGAGAGGTGGTTTCTTTCATAAGGACCAGAGTCTGGAAAAACCATTTGGCCAAGTTTTGTAGAAAGCGTGAGGCACATAAGAGACAAGTTTCCTATAAATTCCTTCTGGTCCTGATAGTATGAGTCAAACAAAGGGTTGGTAGGTACCTTTGATGTGCCCTTCCTTAGAGGGTACTGGAGGGGTAGAAGGGAAAGGAGTTTAAGTTTTTTAAAACTTAACACCTAGTTCTTATGTTCCTTTAAACCACCAGTTCATGCCCATCTGGTGAAACTCCAAGACTATTATATTTTTCCCTCTGGCCTTTATCAGCAGGGACATAATTTCACAAACTCAACTTGTTCTCTCATTCCCATGTTTGTGGCCAAGCACTGACAAAAACGCACTGAGGGCTGGCTCGGGCCCGGCTCTGTGCCTGGGCCCCGCGTGCCAGGCAACACACTCACTCGGGTCTGTAGCTGGCAGCGGGGACATGGGACAATCCCATTATCCAGCTGCAATTGTGATACATGTTACAAAGAAGCACGGGGTTCTGGGAGAGGGTATTTGCTTTGGGCTCATGACAGGTTCTCGCCAAGCTCATGAACAAGGGATTATGGAAGGAGGCAGGATTAGTGTCAGGACAGCTGCTCATAAAAGGGAGTGAGGTCATGGTGACATTTTGGCCAAGCTGAGTTTTAGTGGCCTGGTGAGTTTTTCAAACTTTGCAAAGCTGCCCGTAGTTTATGCTTGGCCCTGACTTGCGTGTTTGTTTCTGGAGCACCATGGAGCTGCCACCTGGCTCAGACGTGCTTGAGAGCAGGACCCCTCCCTCTGGACCCCTTGCAGCCACACAGAGGCAGCGCCTGCTTGTGCCAGCGCATTCATTTCCTGCCTGCCTTTCTGCTCTGGAGGAAAGGGCTGTGCTGCTTTAAGGAGAGCTCAGGCCCCTGTACTGCTCCCCCCAGACTTTGGGCAATGGCCAGGTCCAAGCCCTCAGCCCTGGCATGGCCCATTGAGCCTCACCTCAACTTGCCCAGGTCTCCAGAGCAAAAAGGCCCATTCTGGTTTTGTATTTCTTCTCGATGACAGACAGTTCCTGCTTTCTGCCAGCCTTTCCAGGCTTTGGCAAGCCCCTCCGCGGACTGGAGCATGGGTGCATTTCAACCCAGGGAGGAAGCACTGAGCTTTTGCATGATTCCCCAGGTTTGACAGGGCCCTTGCGCCGTCTCCTCCCTCCCTCTGATTACGTCATTAGAGCGCTGCCCTCTCTCCAGCCTGCTTTCCTCCTTCTTTTCCTCCTTCCCTTCCTTTTCATCTTTATTGGTGTTTATTTTTGTCATTGCATAACTGAATGATGCTTTTTTTTTAAGAGGCCCAGGATCCCTAAAGTATAAGTGATGAAGGTGACCCTGATGGCACAAAAGGGAGGAGAATCACGTCCCTTTAAGGCCGAGACACCAACAGTCTGAGCCTCTGTCCTCAGACAATGGGAAGTTCCCCCCAAATTACTGGAAAGCTCTGAGGAATGCATGCATATTCCACAGATCCATCCCTGTGGGCACCTGTCAGCCTGGCCATTGTCTCACGCTGAAAACAGTTGCTTCAAGGTCCCAGGGCCCCGCTGTCCCACTCCTCCTAAACCTAGCCATTGGGTCCCCTGCATCTTCCCAACACATAGCTCTGCCAGTGCGGTAACTTCAGGCAGTCGTCAAGTCCGCCCGAACGCTTGGGGAGAGGAGAAGCACAGCGGAGTTCATTGCAGCTGCGGCCATAGTGCCCACCTGGGTGTCCCGCCAGCCTAGCCCTGAATTCTGTTCCCTGGCGATGCCCACCCCACCTCGAGCATGAGTCTCAGTGCATCTCCATTAACTCAGAATCCAGGGTCATCTCCCCATTAATCCTGGAGGGTTGGCACCACAACTTTGCCTCACTTTCCCCTGCGAATAACTGCCCTCTCTTCCTCATCACAGGCAACATTGCCACTGCCTCATGTATAAAACATGGGTTAGTTCTCCTGGCTTGGAAAAGACAGTAACAGCACTCAACAGAACAACAGAGCCAAGAGCTTTTGTCTAGTCCTCTTTAGGGTCCCACCACCAGAATGTGGGGGAAATTATGCCTCCTGATGTCCAAGAGTGACTGGCTCTGGAACAGACCACACGCAGTCACAGCAGCAGCACCACTGCCTCCATCTGCAGCTCCATCATTACCACCAGCACCTTCCCCTCCTCCATCTGCAGCTCCACGCTATCACCATCACCACTGAACAAATTTATGAAAGTGTAGCCTTTTATTAAAAAATTATTCTCTAAAAGAGCAAAAGCACAGTCTCAGTAAAAGATAAGTTTTACACGTCAGACAGAGAAAGACAAATACTATATGATCTCACTTATATGTGGAATCCGAAAAAGGACAAACTCAGACAAACAGAGAACAGAGTGGTGGTTGCCAGGGGCAGGGGGTGGGGGAAAAGGAGAGATGTGGTCAAAGCTACAAACTTTCAGCTAGATGAACAAGTTTGGGGCTCTAATGTACAGCATGGTGATTGTAGCTAATAATACTGTATCATATACTTGAAAGTTTCTAAGAAAGTAGATCATAAACATTCTCAACACAAACAAGAAATGGTAAATATGTGACATGATGGAGATGTTTGCTAGTACTATGGTGGCAATCATTTTGCAATTTATAAATGTATGCAAATCTGCACAATGTTATATGTCAATTATGTCTCAATAAAGCTGGAAAGAAAAGACCTATTTTCTATTTTACATCAGCTAAGCGTACATTTAACATCCCCATCAGAGGCATCTGTCTTTGTGTTAGTTTACTGATTTTGGACACCCTAAAACCTTTACTTCTATCTGCACAAATAAACCCTCCAGTGTGCTCCTTCTAAGAGGAAAAGGAGGGTGTAATCAAGAGACCAGTGCTGATTTTCTAGCATGCAGGACCCATAAGGGTTCTCACCTGAGTTCCATGGTCCCTCAGTGGGTCCACAAATAGAATTCAGGAATCCAGGAACTTGGATGGAAATAAATTTACATCTTCCTTTTCACTAACTTCTCACTGAGTTTTAGTATTTCCTTCAGTGAAGTGTTTGCAGCACCTATCACTTTGTCACCAGTGAAAATCACAGGTATTGTCATAGCACGTGATGGTACTGGATATCTCAAGATACTGTGTGTGTTCACTGCTTCTTTGAAATTCTGGTAGTCATTACACTAGCTGCTACATTTTGTTATTTAATGCATTTAAAAAATCCACAGTAGAACTATTTAGGAGAATCAAGATGGTGGAGGAATGAGTGGAAGTCACACTGACCCCCTGCCAGGACCAATCTGGAATTACAACGAACTTGTGGAGAAATCATCTAGAACAAACAACTGAACAATAACGAGAGAGGAGCCTTATAACCTGGGACAGACAGAAGAATCAGCTTCTAACTAACTGGTAAGGATTGCAGTAGAGACTTGAGAAGGCGGGTGGGGCACCCACGGGTAGCAGCACCAGAAGGATATTGAAACAGCCAGTTGGACCCCCCAGAGAAGAGTGGGGTCTAAAACATAAGTGGGGATCTCCAGCCTACAGCACTAGAGCCCAAAAAGGACACAGCTAACAGCCAGGTGCAAAAAGTGGCAGGATTGTTCTCTGCCAGAGACAGGCAGCTGGAGATGCAAAGAACCATTTAAATGGCCAATGCATAAATTTTTATTTGCAGCCACTTATCCTGGTCTCCGGCAAAGGGGTGGGGACAGAGTGGGCTAGAGACGCCTGAGGAGAGACTGGGTAAGGAGGCTTTGGGGAGAGAACTGAGGGAGTGGCCGGTGGGATCCCAGTGCTGACTCATCCCCCATACAGCAGCAGCCATTTTGCTCAGGCGGGCCACTCCCATGAGTGGCAAGAGCGTGAGAGGACACAATAGCCCCTCCCCCAGGAGAGACTCAGCCCTGGCCTGGTAGTGCTAAAGCCTGACTCCTGAGTTCAGGGTAGCAGCCACAGATAGTAGATCCCTGGATAAAGGGGGCACAGAATGGTCTAGAGACACTTGAGGAGAGACTGGAGATGAAGACTTTGGGGAGAGAACAGAGAGAGTAGCTAGTGGGATCCCGGTGCTGACTCATCCCCCATACAGCAGCAGCCGTCTGGCTCAGGCAGACCACTCTCCTGAGTGGCAGCAGTGTGAGAGGACCTAATAACCCTACACCCAGGAGGGACTCTGGCCCACCCTGAGCTGTCTAACCCAGCCTGCTGAGTGCAGAGTGACTAGATTAACAGCTTAAGGAGACAGCCACAGACAGTAGATTCCTGGAAGTCTTGAACAGACTGTCTAAGGTCAGACAGGGTCAACATCTGATATCATCAGAGGCAGATCCAGAAATAGAAAACAGAGGTTTCCTACCATAGAAGTTGACACCACAAAGTCAGGAAATCTAGACAGATCAATTCAAGAAGCAGAAGCAAAAAAGAAGAGTCTCACAAATAATGAGAAGACAAAGAAACACCTCCCCCGCCAGTTGAAGGGAAAGGAGGAATCCCCAGAAAGAGAACTAAATGAAATAGAGGCAAGTAAACTAACAGATATTGAGTTCCAAACAATGGTTCTAAGGAAGCTGAATGAGCTCAGTGAGCTCAGAGAGAATTACAAAAACTACAGGGAAACTATGAGGAACTTACTGCAAAATATGTCAACATGAAAAAGGACATAGAAACTATCAATAAGAGACAAGAGGAAATGAAGAATACAATTTCTGAATTGAAGAACACAGTAGAAGGAATCCAAAGCAAGCTAGATGAAGCAGAGGATCAAATCAATGAGCTGGAGAATAAGGTAGAAAAAAGCTCTCAGAAAAAGCAAGAAAATGAAAAAAGACTCAAAAAGAATGAATAGGCATTCAGGGAAATATAGGACAATATGAAACGTAATAAAATCCATATAATGGGGGTACCAGAAGGAGAAGAAGAGGACCAAGGGGTAGAGAACTTGTTTGAATAAGTAATGATGGAAAGCTTCCCTAGTTGGAAGAGAGAAAAAGTCATGCAAGTCCAGGAAGCACAGAGGGTCCCACTCAAGAGGAACCCAGTGAGGCCCACTCCAAGGCACATCCTAATTCAAATGGCAAATATCAAAGACAGAGGATCCTAAAGGCAGCAAGGGAGAAAGAGTTAGTAACATATAAGGGAGACTTGATATGGCTAGCTGCTTTCTCTACAGAAAAAAATAATCCACAGTACACTTCGCAAACTTCTCTTATAAAAATATTTTGATTATTTAGTTTCACAACAAATGTACTTTATTTTTTAAATGTTAAGAGCCCCTGACCTAAGGTCAGCTTTCATGATTTGCACCTTTCACAGCTTGCTTCCACTGAGCATCTAGAGTAAATAGTGGAAGCCTCTCCCCTTGGACATCTACCCTAGGATGCAACCATTGTTTACAGCTCAGCATAGATCCCCCCAGATCCGTTTTTTTCCAATGCAAACATAGGTGTATTTAATGTGTGTACCCACATAATACATGCATATCATAATGCACACCGTTATTTTTAATGGGACACATATTCTCAACTTGCTTTTTTTGCTCGCATCTCTCCTGCTCTTTTTGGATTGCTAGTCGGGTGCCAGAAGACATTCGTCCATTCCTCTCCTGGTAGATATCCCGGTTGGATCCTGTTTTTCCTTATTACAACTATGGCTGCAGCAGATCTCGGTGCCATTCCTGAGGGTCCCCTCCCCTCCCCTCACGGCACTTCCTTCAATGTCAGCCACTTTGTACAGCCTGACCCTGAGGAAACTGAGGTTAATAAGCTATGAGGTGTGTCTGGGGATTTGAGCTTCTTGCAGTTTCTTGAGAAAACTATGTGACTGGTTTCTAGGATACTCAAATACGGTCCTGGTGCACCAGTGACCTTGAAACAAGATAATTATGAAAGAAAGCCAGGGTAGTGACTACCTGACCCTGCTTTTTATGCCTGCTAGGTCATGCACAGTGTCATATTATAGGGTCCCTGTACAGTTGCACATGCTGAGAACTGCACAGCTTCAGAGAGATAGAGGAGGGATGCAATTTCACATCGACGATGGTGGGAGCAAAACTCAGTGCAGTAATGCAACATGACAACCCTGGCCTCGTGGGCATACATGGCTGAATAAGTGTTTTCTTTATTTTAAAAAAAAAATCATTGTTTTATAAAATATGAGATCTTAAAAGTACATTTCTTTTGCTCTTCTCACTTAACAATACATGGCTATCCATCAGGCCAACACGTAGAGATCTAACTCACTCTTTGAAAGCTGGGAAACACCCCATAGTAATCAAAACTGCCTGATTGGATTTCAGCAGTCTTAGAGCTGAGGAGTGCCTTTCTCCCTGCCCTGCCCTCAGACGGGGCTTGGTGTAATTCTACCTTGTATTTGTATGGAGTGGATGTATTTTCAGTGTCCATTTACTTCCTGCTCTGGCCACTCTGAGGTGGGGAAGACCCAGGATTAAAGGGGCCCTTTCAGAGAGAAGTTTCTTATTTTGCATTTTACACGAGGCAGAAGGGCTCTTCAAAGAATTGAAGAAAGCAATACGTGCCTGATAAAGCAGAGGAAACAGCCCAGAATATAATGCAAAGCAATTCTCTCCCGCCATCTCTGCGCCTGTCCCCACCACTCCTCTCACTGGAGGCAACCGGCCACTCGGTGGGCTGATGTGCATCCCTTGGAAATGTCCACGGTATCTTCTTAAAGCCTGAAGTCACATCATGTCACAGGGTCTTTGGCTACGTGTGCTGTACCTCTCGCTCACCGCTCCAGTCTGCCCGGTTGGCTCTTCCTCCCCTTTGGTCCTCTCCCACCCTGGGGCCCCCGGCTACCATCCTGGCTCCCACAGCTGCTGTGCGGAGCTTGATCTCTCACCCGCTGCAGGCAAGCCTTA
Organism: Pteronotus mesoamericanus; assembly: GCF_021234165.1. Taxonomy (NCBI): domain Eukaryota; kingdom Metazoa; phylum Chordata; class Mammalia; order Chiroptera; family Mormoopidae; genus Pteronotus; species Pteronotus mesoamericanus. Next base: position 4,188,045 of record NW_026555090.1, read on the forward strand.
TTTAAAGATGCGAGTTCTACCTGGTTACAAAGGCACAATCACAAATTTGGGGGGGAAATGCTGTTTGCTGTTGTTCTTACTCCTTATTCCTTTTTCTAATGCTTCTTAAGATGGAATACTTCTTAGGAAACCCTGGAATTTGTTAAACCCCAACTGTCCAGTCTTGCTAGGCTTGAAAATCAAAGTCAGCGTCCCCCAAACAGGACAGCTTCTTCTTCTTCTTTAAAATTCTTACCTGAGGATACATTTTATTGATTTTAGAGAGGAAGGGGGGTGTGAGAGAGACAGAGAGAGAGAAACATTGATGTGAGGGGGAACCTTAATCAGTAGCCTCCTGTATGCACCCCAACCGGAGATTGAACCCACAGCCCAGGCATGTGCCCTGACCCCTGACCTGGAGTCACACTCACAACTTTTTGGTGTATGGGATGATGCCCCAACCAGCTGAGCCACCTGGCCAGGTCCAGGCAGATTCTTTAAATCAGAGATCAAGGATAAGCCGGTAATGCTTCAGGTTGAGCCTTTGAACATTTGAGAGTGGAGGGGGTTGGTTATTGACTGGTCACAAACTCAATAAATTGCTGAGCAATGTTAACACAGACTGTAAAACTTCAAATAATAATATTGCATATGTTCCTGTAAATTTCTGTTAGTTATAACTTTGGTTTTATACATTTTTAAATATATATTATATACTATAAAGAGATTGCTGCTATTCCTTCTTTTTGACAGATACAGATACATATTTGGAAATAGTTTAAAAAATGTTTTCTAAAACACTCTTTTAAAAAAGATCAAGGTAACCACTTTTAAATAGTTTTGGATAAGAGGTTAAATATCAAAAATTATAAAACATGATTTAAACTTTAAGAGGTTGGAAGAAAGAAGACCTAGCTTAGATTTGAGGAAGAATTAATTAAAAGAGTTGATATACTCTAGAATATGTCACTGTATAAATTGTTTTTAGAAGTTCTGTAAATAAGGTACCCAGTGGATTTTTAATAAAATTAGCTTTGGAGCATAACATACATTCAGAAAAGTATACACTTTATGAAGTACATAACTTAGCGGATTAACACAAATTGAGGACAGTCATGTAACCACCACCAGATCAGAAAATGGAACATCACCCGCAACCCAGGAGTCCTTAGGCCCTCTCCCCATTACGGCCTCTGCCCTCTCCCATGAAAGCAGACACTATATTTTGGAGCACTCTTATAAAGCGACACAAATTTATTGTGTAGCTTAATTTGTTTAATTCTTCGATTTTACTTCTCACTTAATAACTTGGGCAGGAACCTCTCCTTACCTTGACTTTGGTTTGGTATATTAGAGATACAACTTGGCAAAATCACTTTTTGGGTTTTCACTAAGCAGGGTATCAGGCTCTTAGATGTTATGTAATTGGCATTTGTTGTTATTGCTGCTGTTAATCAACAAATTTTTACATTACTTTCTGCAGTTACTATATCAGATCATGTTCAGTGAGGACCAAAATTGTTCTTTTTATGTCTGTTATTGAATTATTATAGTGAAGCATGCTTTTCTCTATAGTATAATCATATTAAACAACCAGTTATTAAGAGTTACTTCATTAGCAACTAGGGATATACCAATAAGATATAGTTCTTTCTTTCAGAAGCTCATTCTGTTAGAACACGATCCACAAACTTTTATAAAGGACCAGACTGTCAAATGTGTGGTCCATGTGAATGCCACCTTGGACCACACGTAAAAGGCCAAGTGAGGCTGTGTTCCAGTAATATTTTATATATGGTAGTAAATTTGGCTTTCATATATTTTTTATTTTTTAATTACTGTTGACAACATTGTTGTATTAGTTTTAAGTATACACCCCAGTGATTAGACATTACGTAACTTACTAAGTGATCACCTTGATAAATCTTGTATCCACCTGACACTGTACATAGATATTTGAATATTATTGACTATGTTCCCTATGCTTCACTTTACATCCCCATGATTACTCTGTAACTACCAATTTGTACTTCTTAACCCCTTCACCTTTTTCACTCACCCTTCTAACCTCCTTCCCATCTGTCAGCCATCAAAATATTCTCTACATGTATGAGTCTGTTTCTGTTCTGTTTGTTCGTTTATTTTTTTTAGATTCAATTGTTGATAGATACACATTCATAGTCATTTTTTTTGTCCATATTTTTAAATCTTTTTTCTTTTTCTTTTGAAATAAGATCCTTTAACATTTCATGTGACACTGGTTTGGTGATGATGAACTTCTGGTTTTTTTCTGGCCTACAAAGTTTCTGTCAAGAAATCAGTTGACAGTCTTATGGGAGCTTCCTTGCAGATAACTAACTGCTTTTCTCTGGTTGCTACTTTTGAAATTTTCTCTCTTTTTTTAACCTTTGGTATTTTAATTCTGATGTGTCTTGGTATAGACCTGTTTGGGTTCATCTTGTTTGGGACTCTCTGCACTTCCTGGACTTGTATGTCTATTTCTTTCACCAGGTTATGGAAGTTTTCTGTCATTATTTTTTTCAAATAGGTTTTCAATTTTTTGCTCTTGTTTTCTCCTTCCAGCACCCCCATGATGCAAATGTTGGTACACTTGAAGTTGTCCCAGAAGCTCCTTACACTATCCTCATTTCTTTGTGGGGTTTTTTTTTGTTTGTTTTTTTGTTTGTTTTTTTTTTGTTGTTGTTTTTTGTTTTTGTTTTTTGCTGTTCTGACTGGATGTTTTTTGCTCCCTTATAGTCCAAATTGCTGATTTTATTCTTGGCTTCATCCACTCTACTATTGATTCCCTGTAAATTATTTTTTATTTCAGTTAGTGTATCCCTCATTTTTGACTGGTCCTTTTTTTATGCTGTTGAAGTTATCACTAAGTTCATTGAGCATCCTTATAACCTTGAACTTTGCATCTAGCAGATTGTCCCCATTTTATTTAGTTCTTTTTCTGAAATTTTGTCCTGTTCTTTCATTTGGGACATGTTTTTTGTCTCTTCACTTGGGCAATTACCCTGTGTTTGTTTCTATGTAATAGGTAGTCCTGCTATGTTTCCCAAGCTTGATAGAGTGACCTAATGTAGTAGGTGTCCTGTAGGGTCCAATGGCAGAGACTCCTGAGACTCCTCAATCATCCAAGCTAGGAACTTGAGGTGGACCCACCTTGTGGGCTGTCTACATCCACCTGTTGTTGTTGGGCCTTCTTTGTTATTGGTACATCAATGGTAAGTATTTGTGTGCCCCTCCCTAATCAGCTGCAAGGACTGGCTATGATCACTGACCACTGTGGAGGATCAACTGTGCAAGGGCCCACCCCACAAAGCAGGACTTACTTCAGCTGGGCTCTGAGGCCCACTGAGAATGTTCCTTGAGTGTGGTGCTTGTGGAGGTGGTTGGGTGGTGGCGCTCCAACATGGTCTAAAGCTGTTCACCAGGTGCACTGGCTCTGGGGCCTCTGAGGAGATGCTGGCCAAGGTCAGCCATTGCCTGTGTTCTGCCTGGGGCCACCCGGCATGAACTACAAAGTAATGTGCAGATGGCTGCTACTTGTACAGGTTTTGGAGGTGTCTAGGCAAGACCAGGCAGTGAACAAGGCCAGTTACTGCTAGTGCAGGGACTGGGGCCACTTAGTGAGAGGTACAGCATACATTGAGAACAGATTCTGCTTGTTTGAGAGGTTTTACGAAAGTCTAAACTAAGCATGAACCAATACAGGCCATTTGTGTGGGAATGTCACTGGGCAGCTTGAGTAAGCCCGCAAGTTGGGTGCAGTGGGGTCTCAGGGAATCACCAGGGCAGGGCAAACAATGTGAGCCTGGTTGATGGAGACTTAGATATGGCTCCTACCTGCCTCTCTGTGGGGGGGAAGACTTACCAAAGGGACAATGGCCTCTACCAGCACTTCTGTCTGGGACAAAGTTGTCCCTCCAGCTCTAACCCTGATGCCAGATAATTCAGTTCCTTTCCATATTTCTAGTGTCTTCCAAACTGCTGCTCCAGTACTAGAGCTCAAAGGTAGTGAGTCCAAGTAAATCTGTGTGTGGGCTCTTTATGAGGAATTGCCTGGGACTCCGGTAGCCTTCCATCTCACTGGACCGCAATCCCTGCTGGTTTCTACAGCCAGAAGTTATGGGGACTTCTCTTCTTGGCTCTGGAACCCTGGGCTGGGGGACATGGTGTGGGGCTTGGACCTCTGGTCCCTCAGAGGGGACCTCCACAGCAGAGATATCACTCCTGATTTTTATCTGCCACATGTGGGTGTGGGACCAGCCCATTTCACATCTCTGGAAGTCTCAATGTGGCTTCTTCTTTAAATCTTTATTTGTAGGATGTCCGTTCAGCTAGATTTCAGGTGGTTCTACATGATGGTTGTTCTGTAGTTTAGTTGTAATTTTAATGCTGTTGTGAAAGGATGCAAATACTATATTTTCCTATGCTGCAATCTTCACTGTAAGTCCACAAGTCTCCTATTTTTTAATGTTTTTAAAAATTTAAGTATAGATGGCATACAATATTATATTAGTTTGAGGTATACAACATAGTAGTTTGACATTTCTATACCTTACCATGTGATCTCCCCACTAATTCTAGTAACCACTTTTCGCTCTGCAAATTTATCACAATATTATTGACTATATTTCTCTTCACTTTTTTCACCCATCCCCCTTCTTCATTTTTTTTATATCTTTCCATCACATGGCTATGAATGCTGAGAAGGAATGTACCTACTAAGTAGGACTCTTGATGGGTAAATTGACTCAAAGTTTGAAAAATAGCCTAGCAGCCATTAGTACACTGGGGCCTCTCACACAAATGACACTTCCAGGGAGAAGCCACACTGACCTGCCTTCCTGCACTGTGTTTTTGCCTTCTGAGCCAGGCCTTATGATGGAGTTCCTGGAGTCCTACTTCAGGCAATAGGACTAAGGCTTTCCCCATATAATCAGAGATGCACATTCTGACTAATCAGAGCAGCTCTATTCTGACCAATCAGGACAATGTCTTTTGGACCAATAAAACTGTGAGGATTTGGGGTCCTCATTTGCATAAGGATGAACCAATCAGGGACCAAGGGTGGGGACTTCTGTCAATATAAGCCAGCTTCCCTCTGGCTTGAGAGTGCATTTCCTCGCTATCAAGACTGCAGACTGTGTGTCCCTGGCAGAGCTCAATCACTGAAACTGTGTTGCTGGACTGGAACAGAGCAGAGCTATCTAGCTAAAGAGGGGCCTGGCCCTGAACACCTCACAGCAATGTTTTCAAGCTGTTTTGTACTGAATACAATTTCCTTCATTGAACTTCAAATTGGGGATTCTTGTTGGTGTTGAATTGATACCAATGACCATTAGTTGACATGGCCCACCACATACTCTACTTACTGATTATTGTTTTTCTCTTACGAGTGTATAAGCTCAGGAAGGCAGAGATTTTGTTTTGTTCACTGCTGTGACTCCAGAGTAGCTGCCCAGTACAGCTTGTACAAGCTGTACATGCTTGCACACACACTTGTATGACATGCGTGTTGTTCTGCCCCTAGCTTCTTCCACTTAGCAATCTTGGAGGTGATTCTTTTTAGAACATACACAATCAGTATGCTATTTTAGGGTATGTTACTGTGTGAATGTTCATAGTGTATTTAGCCAGTCTGCTCTTGATGAACATTTCAATGGTTCCCAGTCTTCAGCCCTTGCGAACAATGCTGCAGAGTGCCTGAGGTCTTTGCTCATATGAGGCAGTGCACCTGCGGTGAGTCCATGGATGTGTGGTTGCTACATGTGTACATTTTTGTTTGGACAGACGCCACCAAACTGTCTTGGGAGAAGGTCACTCCTATTTACGCTTACCCCCCATAGTTTCCCCACGTCTTAACACCATGTATGAACAAACTTTTTAATCTTTTTCAACCTAATGGGTAATACATTTAATAGATTTTAATTTTTTTCCTTTGCATTTTATGTACTGTTCTTATTTATTTCTCTTGCTCTCTGGCTCCTTTCTCTCTGCAAACTATTTGTTTATATGTTTTGCTCATTAAAAAAATTAAGTTGTCCTTTTACTTGTGGTTAACAAGTCCTATTTATATTAAGCCCTTTATATGTTAGTGCGTTGTCCATAATCTGTCTTTCAAATACTTCCCCCACCTTTTCATTTGTATCTTAATACCAGTTTAGTATTTTTGGTATGGATGACATTTTAAAGATTTACGTAGTCCACTTAATCAACACTTTTATTTATGGCTTCTGAGTTTTTTCTTAACTAGAAAAACTTTTCTCTCTCCTAAGATTGTATGAAAATATTACCTCATGATCCTTTCTGGTATTTTTATAGCTTTTTTTCTTTTTTAAATGTAATTTTTATATGTAATTAATTTATAAGGACCTGAGGATTCGGTTTAACTTTTCTCTGTAGGGTTAGCCAGTTTTTCAGCAATATTTATCCACCTTTCCCTCAATAACTGGAGGTTTGCCCTTTTATATATTAAATTACTCTGTTTTCTAGTCTCTTTTGGGACTCTTTATTTTTGCTCATTGATCTGTTTATGCACCAGAATCAAATTGTTTTCATTAATGTAGCTTTAAAATTTCCTCTGTCATCTGATAAGAGTAAGCCCAGTGGGCCCTTCTGAAAATTTTCTTGATTGCCTCTGAGCCTCTTGTCATGAATGAAAGTGATTTTTAGGTGGCAAATTTGCCCTCTTTTCTCTTAGGAGATGAGAATGGTTAGTGAAATGTAAGCTCCTCAATCCTGTCCAGGAACAAATGTCATTTTCCTGCTGAAAGGTCAATCATTATAACAGGGTAATAGTAAGACAAAAGCTAACTGTATTTCTTCACTTCCCCCAAATTATAAATCTGTCTGCAGCCAAAACTGCTGAAGTTGTGCTGTGATTTGGGTTACCCATGGCGGGCATGAGAGGAAGGGTAGAAACTTGAAATTACCAGTTAACGTAGCAGTCTGAAGGTACACTCTACTTACCAAAAAATAACAAAATATAAAGAAAATACACGTCAGGAAAAACATCTCTACCCTCGGAACCCCTGGAAATGACCGGTGTGAACGATTCCATCCAATGTTTAAGATGCACTGAAAGCCTGAAGCCTGGGCTCGGACAGTGGGGTGGACTCGGCTTCGCTCCGCCCCTTCCCGCCGCACTAGGGGCGCCTGCCTCCAGTCCCTGGACACCGATTCCGTGGGAGCTTGGTATGAAGTTAATGTTTGGAGTGGGTGAGACGTAGGAAGCAAAAACAGATATTTAGATTTTTTTTTTCTTCTCGGTTTCTTTCTCATGGAATATTCCTGGCTTCTATAGGAAAAAGCGTCCATTGTGTACCCCTGCTCTTGGAAGCATGGCAAGGGGCTGTCTGCAGCCTCATCTGTCTCCAAGCGTGTGGGGAGCCCAGGGTGCCGAGCTCCGTTCCTCAGAGAAGCTGCTCTAAGACAGCCCCAAGCTCAGCCACCCCGGCCCAACCCCGACCCGGCGTGAGCAGTCGGGAGCACTCAGCTGGGTGCTCGATACTGTGGCAGAATCACTCAGACCTTATGAACAGGAAATGAAGGTGCTGAGGACTTGGCACGTACAGGCCAAGATGAACCCAGCTCATCTTTACACATATGCCAAGGAACACCACTTGGAGCTGGGTACCCTCGCATCCCTTTCTTGAAAATCACGTTCACATGTGCCTGAAATGGAGAAGAGTAGATGAGGAGAAAGGAGATGTTCTGATTGGAATGCATAAGTACTGGTCAGGTGAGAAGGGAGTCACCTGCTTTCAGCACAACCTCAGAGCCCTTCTGGGCAGTTCGGTGTTCAGTTTGCCTCACAGATGTTTTTGCAGGACCTGCTCCAATGATGGGGCAAGATGAGCCAATGCACCTGTAAGCGGCTTGACATGTGGGACGCCCTCATGGGTGCTGGTGCTGAGGCCACCCCAGGGGGCTCCGCTCACCCTCGTGTTGGCTCTAGCTAACCATCCGAGGTTACTCCTGCCTGGTTCTCTTGCTCAGTTTGTATCGTTCTTTTCCGTTAAAATGCCCGTATCTGTTGCTAAAGTTCCCCACATGTGCCTCTTTTTCCCAGAATTCCCCACTTTGTCATTGTATTAGTCAGGGTTTCTGGAGAAACAGGACCCGTGGGGTACACAGAGAGATTCTGAAGAGGATATTTGTTAAAGAAATTGGCTCATGCCATTGTAGAAACCAAGAAGACCCACAATCTGTCCTCCGCAAGCTGACGCGTCAGGAAGGCAGTGATATAACTCAGATGAGAATCAGGAGACTGACGGTCAAAGTCCTGGTCTGAGTCCAAAACCCAGAGAACCAGGAGCATTAATGTCCGAGTGTGAGAGAAGATGCACGTCTCAGCTCAAGTAGGGAGAGAGAAAATTAGCCCTCCCTTGGCCTTTCTGCTGTATTCACACCCTTCGTGTGTTAAACAAGGCCCGCCTACACTGAAAGGGTGATCTTCTGTACTCAGTCTACAGATTCAAATGCTAAAATCTCTTCCAGAAACACCCTCGCAGGCACACCCAGAAATAATGCTTTACCAGCTATCTGGCATCCCTCAGCCCAGCCAAGTGGATGCACAAAATTAACCATTGCATTTGTCCTCGGGGAGGCCTGGTAAGTTGGGGGTTGGAGTCAGAGGAATGTGTAACATTGCCTTCCGAGTAGGCCAGCGGGGTGTACACAATGTTCTCAGCTCTAACCACACACATGCGCGCCAAGCAGGGGCTCCTGCCAGCTGTCTGATGGACATGTGCTCCGTCTGCTGTTGAGAAGCCTAAGTGAGATAATGTATGTGGAAGAAACAATGACAGTTCTGGTTCTGTTTGTTTATTGTGTGTTTACTATGTGCCAGGCACCGCGTACTCAATCATTTTGTGTGTATTACTTCCTTCAGTCCTCACAAAACCTGTGAGATAAGCATTTTTATTATTTTTATGGATAAATCAGTGAAGTGCTTGGATTTAGTGAGATTAAAAAGGTGCCTGGCTCATAGAAAAACCTCAGCAAATGTGGTGGCTGCAGCAGCCACTTTTACTACCTTATCAAGAGCCAAGTGTGCACATCATCTTCCAACACTATGTGCAGTGGGCAGCCTGCCAGCTCCATGATGACATTGCATTGGCAGCTTGAAATTGACCACGGTGGGAGTATTTACACCACAGAAATCAGCAAACACTACAGATCAGGATTTTTTTTTTTTTTTTCTGAAGAGCCCATTTCCCCAGCATGAATACTAATATTATACTCCTACTGACATAGAAATAATTTTAGAATTAATTGGCCCCTACAGAAGCCAATATACCCAAAAATGGGCCCTCCCAGATTTCTTAGATGATAATTAGTCTGATAATTAAAGCTAATCAGAAAAGAGTTTAACTTCTGTGGAAGCAGGTGAAAACCTTACAGGGGGCTAGTGATCAGGGGCAAATGGTTTGGAGAACCTCCAGGCCCAGGTTGGAAAGGCAATGTTTCCAGTCATGAAGGCTTCTTGATAGGTAATCTGTCGTCACTGGGTAAGTTGGGTCTCGTTGTGACCTGCCAGAGCATTTTTTTGAAAGTAAGCGTGCTGCTCAATAGACCATTTGAACAGAGCTGTACAGAGAGGGTAATTCCAGGACAGGGTGAGAAACAAGACAGAGCTGGGCAGACTGGCTTTGGCACAGGGCAATGTGCAGTTCCAGTTCCATGCCTACCCCCACGGGAACTCAGGAAAGTCACTTGGAATCTCTGATCTTCTCCACAAAACATGGGGTTTAATCTAGAAAGAGCTGCAGGAGTCATCCAGCCCATGACTGGCCTATAGAAATGCTATGTTCACAGAATGCTCTGCAGGCTATACAGCATTGTACCAATGCAATTGCCATGATTTCATGGCAATATTTCTACTTACTTTAGTGTAAAGCTAAGAGGTAGTGTTGTAGGGAAAGAAAGCTGGCTTGGTGTTGGGATGTGATGGCTAACAAGCAGAGAAAGAAGAAACTGATTGTGTGCATCTCTTGTTTATCAAGCGACCAAATGTTTCCTGAGGAGCCGTAGTTATCAACTCCGGGATGCCTCCATGTCTTGCACACCCTCCTGCTGGTTGGCGATGATTTGTAATCATATCCCTGCCATGCCCCCCACAGTTTATGAGATTGGCCATGAGAATTTTTGAGGGCAGGGCTTAAATTGTATTCATTTCTTCACTGAACTCTACTACGTGCTTCTAAGGAGATCAGAGGCAGATGAGACATACCACTCGGATGGGCGCTGACTGGGGCAGGCGGCAGAGAGGAAAGTGCAGGAACCAGCATGCGGCAGGGTATGATGGCGGGCCCTGCCTGGTGAGATGCGGGCCAGAAAGGCCATTGAAGATGAGGAAAGGTTGGGGCCAGTAGGTGGCAAGGGGGTTGAAAAACGCACTCAGGGTGACTTGGGACTAGAGGTGACAATAATATGAGTCATGTGACTTCACAGGGAGAAGCTGAGTAGAGACGCGGCTCTTATGCTCCCAAGAACTTCTAATGCATTTGGAAGTGGGAACTGGAACCCCTGGGCCATGGCAGATGTAAAGAGACGTGACTGAGATTAGAACTCTCCAAAGCCAGGTGAGCGGCATGTCTAAATAAAGCACAACGCACAGGCTGAGCTGGGCTGCCAGGCCGGAGCCCTGTCCAAGCTCAGTCTACCGCAGGCCCCATGGCCAGACCGGGAGCAGGCTGCGGAGGGCATGCTGCGCTCTGCCCCGACCCCATGGGGTGGGCTGGCTGCCGGGAGAGGTGCGCGCTGTGCTGGAGGAGCTGTGTTCAGGTGACACCACTTGGCAGGCAACCTGAGACCCTGAACCCTTGGGCTTGGGGCCCTGGCTGTGCTGAACAAACAGGGGACACAATTCCCTGGCTTTCCCACTGCCCAGGGCTGGAAGCAGGCTCTACAATCCAGGCGCCTCTCAGTGGGCGCTCAGGTAGTCCCAACCCCTGCCCACAGGCAGTGAGTAGGTGTCCGAAGGGTGATAAAAAAAAAAAAAGAAAGAAAGAAAGAAAGAAAGTCATTCCATAGGTATGTCCCTGAGGGCTCAGGCATCAGGCCAGTGCTAGGGTTAATGGATTTGAAGGTTGTTTCTAACACTGAAATTCTACCTTTCTGCCAAAGTGCATTTGTGGGGGTTAGAGGAATTTATAGGTCAAGGATCCATAAACAGCAAGTCCTGTGACGGAAGGCAGGGGAGTCTGCCAGGTGCGCCGGAGAGCCTCCCCATGCTTCGGCCTGGACCCTGCCCGACCACCGCGCCCCGGGACTGGAGTGTGCGCCTTTCGGACGGCACTTCCCCCAGGACCTCCGATCATTGGTGCGTAAGGGTCTCTCTCCCCACCTGCACCAGAAGCTCCCAAAGGCAAGGGCTCCTCCTTTCTCTTCTGTGCCCGCTCCTCCCCCCCACCCCCCGGCCCCGGCACGTAGCCCAGTGCTTTCTACGGAGAAGGCACCCCACTGAGATTGGGGAACAGAATTAAAGTGGGGCATAGAGCAGGCCATCACCTGAGGTCTCTCCTTCCCACCCTTACCCGAAAGCAAGAACGTTCAGTCCCCAGATGAGAATGCAGGAACACGGTCCCTGTGACCTGCTGCCACCCGCTTCCATTGGAGCAGGAATGTGCAGCCCCGAGAAGATGGGCAGCCCAGCCCGCTGGGCGGGAGCCCGAAGGTGGCCTCCCGCCAAGGCCGCCAGGTCTGCGGAACATTTTGGCTCGTGTGGCCTCCTTGGGGAAGGAGAGCTGGGTCCTCTCAGTTGGCTTAATTTTGAAATGCTAGTTTGGTACACACAGGACCCACCACGGGTATCCAAGCCAAAGGTTGATCTGCTCCTGACGATCTTTTACTTTTGACGCTGGAATATCCTCCCTGGAAAGAGCTCCTCTCAACTTAGAGTTTGTCCCTTGTTGTGTTGAAGATAATCTTTCTCATCAGAAATAAATTATAGACATTCATGTGAGCTTGTAGGAGATGTGGCCCTGAAAAGAGATCATAGGTTAATTGAATATTTATACGTTGAATAATTGTATATGCATGCAAACCTCCTTACCTCCACCAGCGGTGTGTGGGTGTGTACAGACGTTTGTAGCCATGACGCCTTCCCCCAGGGAAGCCGTGTTGGGGAGCCGGCCCGGAGCCCGGGGTGGGGGAAGCTGGGCAGAGGCAGAGCTGTGAAGTCTGTCTCTCTCTCCTTCCGCAGGAGTCTCTGTGTGAAATCTTAGCATGCCTGGGTCCTCAGAAGGAAAACTGTTAGTTTGAAGAAGACTTACAATTATGAATGTTTAAGACCCGATTGAAATGTAAAAAGCTACACTTAAAAGCCGCACTCCCCGCAGTGTTCCATGCCAGGAATTTGGGTTTCAGTGTAAACCGTTCTCTCCACCTGCAGAACCAGAGGAGGTGGAGCCCTTGTGCCTCTCCAGGCAACAGGGCGCTGCCGGGATCCAGCCCTTCCTTCCCACCATCCTCAGGCTGCGCCTCTCTGCGCCCCTTTGTCCAGTTGTCCACCTCTACCCCCGCCTTTCCCTAGAGGCTCTGTAGGGCCTGAACATGCCCCCTATTCCCCGGTCTCTCTGCCTCCAGACCCTCCCTGTCATCTACGGCAGAGAGTCTAGGCTTTGATGAGCAGGTGCACCCCCATCAGGGCTCGAGGAGCCCCTGGAAATGAGGCCAAGTCCCAAGGGCTCCCCAGGCATGGTGGGGGGGGGGGCGCCGAGAGCTGCCTGTCCAGCCCTTTCCCAGACACCTCCCCCACCCCCAGGATGATTACACACCTGGGGGCCTCAAAGCCCAGGGCAGCTCCTGCTCCACGAGGGGTTGTGAGGTTCGCCCCCCTCCTCAGTCACCACTGAATTCACCAGAGAGACAGAAGCATAGGAAAAAATCCTGTGTCCTGGCTGAAAATGGGGAAGGTTGAGACCACCAAGCCAGAGTTCTGAAGAATGTCTGCAAGATGCTCTGAGAACACAAGGAAGGGGCGGCTTGGCTGCAGGTGTGGAGGGAAAGGGGAGGGATTTCTTTCTCCAGAGTGACCTCCCGGATGCGGCCTGCATGGGCCTCGTGCTGCCGGTGGGTGTTAGAGGCTGAATTGTGTCCCTGCGAGTCCAAAATTTAAACATTGAAGTCCTTACTATTCCCTGGCACCTCAGAATGCCACTTTATTTGTACATAGGACCTTTATAGAGGGGATCAAATTAAAATAAGGTCCTTAGGGTGGGCCCTCATCCAATATGACTGAGGCCCGCATGAGAAGGGAAATCTTGTACAAAGGCCACACAGGGAGGGAGGAGCCCACGCGAAGATGAAGCCGGCGGTCCACAGGGAGCACAGGGGTGCGGAGCAGGTTCTCTCTCACAGGCCTCAGGGGGGGCCAGCCCTGAGGACCCCTTGATTTTGGACTTCGGCCTCCAGAGCTGTGAGAAGGTGCGTTTCTCTTCTCAAGGCTCCCAGTTTGCAGTACTTTGTTCCAGCAGCCCGCGGCCAGCACGGTGACCCGCTGAAACGGGCTCCTGCGGGGCTGGGGGCGGGGGCGGGGGGCGGGGGGCGGTGCGCGCCCGGGCGGAGGGGGCAGGGCGGGAGCTGTCGGTGTGGGGCCGGGCTGCGGCGGCGGCTGCCCCAGGCTGCCCAGCACAGACAGCGTGGCTGGCCCCGCACCTCCTGGGGGCTTCCCCTTATCTTCCCAGCTGATTAGATTCCCAGTCCAGCAAGACAGAGGGATTCCTGGTGTGACAGCCTGCCTGTCCCAGGTACAAACTGTAGCTCCAAACCGAGAAGTTAACACAACTCTCTACTGAAGGTTTTCCAGGGTGGGCGGGGAGCAAAATTTGTTAGGCTGCGCAGTTTCTTGTCATTAATGTCACCTGCCCTTCTCTCCACGTCCCTTCTCTTCCGAAGTCCCATGTGACACAGCAGCTGCTCAAATCGCCTTCGCTCCCCTCCCATTTTTTTTCTAGAAATATCCCAGCGGCACTGGTTCTTCCCTGCTTCTCCCACCCGTTCCCTCATGATCTTTCAACTTCCTTCTCCATTTTGTGTATTGTCACCCCCACCTCCCAGCGTTGGCAAAGTTACACTTTTTCTTTTAGATCAAATTAGTTTCTCTTAGCTTTTTCCTTATTCTCTTCTCCAGCCTTTGACCCAAACGGAACAAAAGCAGGGCCAGAGAAGAGTCCTTCCTCATTTTCCAAGAGGGAGTTGCAGTGACATCATTTAATATATACATGAATAATAGTACTGATAATAGAATAATTACTTAAGTTACTTCATAGGAAATGACTCATCCTACTGCTCAGAGTGTACCGATTAAGGCACATTTTGATTTGAAGCTCATCCTAATCAGAAAATATAATAAACAGCTAGGCTTGATGTGGCTAGTATAAATAATACACCTAAATTTTTGTTGATAAGTGGATATGGTAGAAGTAATGGGATTCATATCATTAAGGCCAGCGTAAGGGCTAAGACTGATGCGCTAATCAATATTAATACAAGCATTGACAATTCTAGCAATCATGAAGGCTTCTTGGTAATCACGTATATAATAAATATACACACACAGATATACAGTTGACTCTGGAACAACATGGGGTTAGGAGAGCTGACCTTCCATGCAGTCGAAAGTCCACGAATAATTTTTGACTCCCTCCAAATTAAATATTAATAACCTACTGTTAACTGGACGCCTTACCAAGAATATAAACAGTCAGTTACCACAGATTTCATATATTATATGTATTATATTCTGTATTCTTATAATAAAGTAAGGTAGCAAAAATAAAATTATTAAGAAAATTATAAGGAAGAAAAATATGTTTATAGTATTTACTGAAAAACAACTGTGTGTAAAGTGGACCCGCACAGTTGAAATCCATATTGCTAAAGGATCAGCTGTATATACCTGTTAATCCCAGTCATTTAGGAAAAATACAACATTTACATTTTTCTTTGCGTAGGCTGGAAATATTTGCCCAGAGATGCCCATGATTTCAGCCAGAACTCTGTACTTCCCAAACCACATACACACACAAGTCTGCCAATGCCCACAACCTCTGCTACCGGCTCCTCTCAGTGCCAAGGTTTCCTTCACAACATTGTTTTGTTTTTTGATTTCACATATAATACATTACCCTAGAAAATATACAGAGAAGCAGAAAGAAAACAAAATTAATTCTACTACTTAGAGAACACTATGAACATTTTTGTACATATCCTTTCAAGTTTGTTGTATTCAAATATACATGTGAATAGCCATGTGTCTATATATTTATCTATCTATAAATACACATTTACACAAGTGGGATTAAACATATACTATGTACGTATTTACAAAAATGGCATTAAACGCATACTGTTTTGTAATCCCTTCCGCCTTTCCTTCTCACTACGCTATTTGCAGCATCATTTTCAATGGCTACTTGGATGATTGTGGAAGGGTCCTAGGCAAGTAATTTTCTTCATGAGGAGGAGGAGGAGTTAGGGTCAGCGGCATTGCCACACTCTGACAGACAGGCGCTCACGAAATAATTATCGAGTGCCGCCCACACCCTGGCAGATAAGCTGAGGGCTTCTTCGGATTTGAAATATTTAAAGTGAATAAAAAACTGTTTCAGCAACACAGACAATTAAATGCGTTGTTGTGGGCGATGGTCCCCTTGATAAAACAGGCCCCCTGATATCCTACGCAATGAACAGATTTTCACCTGAGTACGTACCTGTGTCCGACTGTGTTTTCGACAATGGTGCAGTCACTGTTATGAGTGCTGGAGAGCCACATGCTCTTGGACTTTTTGATATGCAGGGCAAGAGGATTATGGCAGATTATGACCCCTGAGTTATCCACAAACAGATGTATTTCTAGTCTGTTTTCCAGTGGTCTCTCCATCCTCATTTGAAAATGGGAAAGAAAAGGGGAGGCTTGAGATAACTCAGCACTGTCCCGAGACTCCTTTCTTGCCTGGTGGGACCGAAATCAACCTCAGAGACGACTCCTCAACTCTTGAGAAACTTGCCAAGAACAAACAGAGACCTCTCGCTGCAGAGACTGCTGAAAAGCTGGCTCGTGCCCCAAGGCTGCCAGGTGTGCGACGTGTTTTGCACTCACAGAGCAAGGCCTTGAGGATGTATTTGATGAAGTGATGTTGGCTGCCCTGGAGCCTCCAGACCGAAGAAACGCCGCAGGTGTGTGCTGCTCGAACATCTCTCCGGAGCCCTTCCTGCACCGCTGGTGTAGGCATCATACTAAAAGCAATGTTTAAATCAAACTAAAGATTAAAAATTATAATTCGTTTCTGCAGTAATGACAAATGCCCTGCACCTACCCACAGCACTCATGTGAAACAGGGCCCACAGGTAAGGTCCTTTCCTCCTCTCAGCATGAGTTAATTTTGAGTGATTGTATATTGTCAGAGGAGTGGTCAGGACTAGTTTTTGTTCTGTGTTTCAAAAAAATTTTTTGTTTGTTTGTTGAGAAGCCAGGCATGATTGCGATGACTCTGTAGCAGACTAATTCAGGGGGTTGAAGCTGCTCTCAGGTTCTGCTCAGCAGAGTGATCTGGGGCATCTAGTTTTTGGGTTTTTTCTTTCTTTTTTTGGCAGGGGAGTGTGTGTGGGGTTAGTTTTTATTTAGTCCTCTTTTAAAATTCATTAACCATTGAACAGCCCTTTAGGGGCAGGGCTTGGAGTGATTCCACATCCCACTTCCTAGACCTGGTTTAGAAAACATGTTCCCCACCTGGTGCTCTTAGGAAGGAGTATAGTAAATGCCTCATTTAATAACACAGTACTTTCTGAAAGTTGCCTTTTCTCTCCACCCCTGCGTAGGTCCAGCATTTGATGAAACCCGGGAAAGTGGGTGGATCTGTCTTGCCCTCCTCTTTTCTAGGAGGCCCTATAGGTGCGACTGACTTTCAAGGGAATTTGTTAGCCATTTGCTGATTTTTTTGAAGTTAATTTCTAACTCTTTTCACTGATAAATTAAGAAAAGTATCGCACCTTTTGAAAAACATTAAATGGGTTGAGTACATAATTAAAAAAAAAAAGTTGTCTTCCTTGTCAGTCACGATCTTATATGCTTAACATAGATGCACGGCTTAATAGCGCGTGACATGGTATTCTAGACCACAGCTGAGCACCTGGCGCACGTGAGGGGCAGTGCGAGGGGACAGGCATCTGTGGAATGATGCGCAGCCTCTTTCAAGTTATGAGGATGGAGTCCTGCTCATGAAGAAGCTGGGGGTGAGGTGGGGGCGGGGGAGAACATTTAACAATATGGGACCAGTCAGGGGAGTCCCATAATTTCTGTTTTGCATGAGGAACCCTAGAGCAGCTAGTTGAGGCTCTCTTGTTTAATAAAAATCATGGACCGAATCTTATGAAGACTCTTCGTAAGTGTTAATAGGGATTTTATCAGCTTATTTTGGTTGCAGTTTTAATTTTTAAAAATGTTTAGGTAATCTCCACCTTCCCCAAATCCTAATTCTTGTAGATTCATTAATATTGAACCAATGCTTTCTTATGTCTCAATTCTTTGTATATGCATTTTTTCAAATTGATTAAACAAACAAACAAAAACCTTTCACCAAAAAAAAAAAAAAGGATAATTATTGATGGATTGAGAAAAACATCAAAGAAGGATTTCTCAAAGAGAAGAGCTAACTCATTTGGGACACATTAGAATGACTTTATTGGAGGGATTTGGGTCATGAGAGAGTTGTCCTTAGCTGAGTTGAAACATGATGTTCTCCAGCAACTCTGATAACTCTGGCTCGTAGGCTACTTTTTGAGTTGACAAGTTCCATGTCCCACAGGGAACTGCCCGAGGTTGCTAACGAGGGCATCTGTGAGTCCAGAGGTCTCCTGAGGGGGTTCCAGTGAGGACTTCAGGCTTGTTTTATGGACACACCCACACTTTAGGGAACTCTTCAAACCAAACTTTCTGGGATTTATGCATCACCACACAAAAATTTCCCTTGACTTAGATGACCAAGGGGGAAAACAACACTGTTTTTCATAAACAGTTGAATCTCTTGGCCTAGGGAGCAGAGGCTGAGGAAACACTATGAATGGAGCAGAATCATATAAATGTCCATGTGTCTTCGTCAAGGTCAGAGGCGGACCTCCCAGGCTGCTGTCCAACACAGGTTCTGTGCAATGGCTGTGGTAGAGGCTACGAGGAGGGTGGAACAGGCCCTGCATGTCTTCATAAACGCCCCAGAGGCTGAAAATTGTGGCCGAGATATCTGGCATTCTTGAACATTCCAGGCAGTTCAGGGGCTTGGGACGAGCCCATGTGAATTTAAGGGGAAAGACATAAGGACCTTCTGGAATGCACCATAACCCAGGCTGGACCCCTGTGATCTGAGATTGGAGAAAGGAGGCACTTGTCGGCTGACGGCTCCCTCCTCCGCGCCACCCCGTCTCAGAGTGACTCGCGGAGGCACGACGCTGAGGTCCTCTCCTTTGGGCGACTGATTTCTCGTGGTGCAGAGAGGCTGCCTGCCCTGCCCGCTCAGTGGGTTCTTTCATGCCCTTCCTGTCAAACAGGAAGCACAGGCAGGGCTGCTTCAGCTGTGCAGTTGGGGTGACCCATAAAGCCAGCCATCCTTAGTTAGTACAGGAAACATCTTGTAGCTTTAGTGGGTGGTATTGAGAAATATGCCCCCAAATGCCAGTCTCGCATCACACATCAAAGTAGATTTGATTGGCTGATACTGGGATCAGTCTTCGCCTTCCCTGACCCCTCTATGCTCTACGCATTAACATTTCCATCTAGATTTTTCACCTCCCTGACTTCCAGGGTTATTAACACTTTCGATCAAGGCTAACACTGTACTATCAGGTTTAGTCCCACCTTTGGGAGGCATGAGAGGCCTGCCAGGGTGGACGATGTGCTTGAGGCGAGACGTGGGCTCCCCTGGCCCACCCCTTCGCCAACACCCACAGGTCTCTGCCCAGGGCTTGCTCTGTTTCTCCTCCTGCAGGTTAGCCACCCAGAAGCTGGGGTCTGGTTCTTGCTAATATGCTCAATAGCTTGCGGCTCTGCCTCCTTGAACTGGGTGAACTATAGTAGAGAGTCATTGATCTTTAGGTCAAAAGGCCCTAGTTTTTAAATTTTTAAAAATTGTAATAAAATGCACAATATAAAATTTACCAGCTAAGCCATTTTTAAGTGCACAGCTCAGTGGCATTAAGCACAATCACACCGCCGTGCAGCTATCACCGCTACCCAGCTCCAGAGCTCTTTTCATCCTGCAAAACTGCAAATCGGTACCCATTAAATGACTCCTCGTTCTCCCCACCCCCCGGCAACCACCCTTCTACCTTTTGTCTCTAGGAATCTGATGACTCTAGGTACCTCAGATAAGTGGAGTCATGCAATATTTGCCCTTTTATGACTAGTTTGTTTCAGTTGGCATAATGTCTTCCAGGTTCATCCATGTGGGAGCATGTATCAGACTTGCCTTCCATTTTATGGCTGAATAGTATTCCACTGAGTGTATATTCCATATTTTGTTTATCCATTCATCCATCCACGAACATCTTTGTTTCTCCCATCTCCTGACTCTTGCAAGTAATGCTGTTACAAACATGGGTGTACACATATGGCCCCGATTATTGTTATCAAATATTTTTACTTTGAAATAGCTATACATCCACATGAAGTTAAAAGAAATTTTACAGGTGAATGCATGCGTGTGTACCATTATCACTTAAGTAGGTTCATTCTTCTGTCACCAAAATCAAGGTACAGGTTGGTTCCATTCTCACAAGGGTCCCTTGTGTTGACAGACCACGAGGTGCGGCTCCAGATTCCATGGTCCATTTCTAAAGGGTAGTAAGCGATCATAGCTGAGTCCCCATCCGGCAATGCTCCGCTCCTGTTTTCCCGCTGATGCCAGAGGTAGAGCACCTGAGGGACCTGGGTCTAGGTGACTGTTCCTCACCTCAAGCTAGGTAAGCCATGGCCTCCAGCCAGGGTGGTGAGTTGGGCAAAGGACAGGCCACCGCAGCCAGTGCTTTCACGTCCCATCGTTGTCCTTGTCAACGACCACCATGCTTATGCCGCCACCCTGCTAGTCGAATCTCAGCCAAAGTGGCCTCGCCAAGGAAATGCTTCACTAGAACAGGGTTGTCCAATATGAATAAAATGGGAGCCACATGTGTCATTCTAAATTTTAAAGAAGCCACATTGAAAGTAAAAAGAAATGCTTGAAATTAATTTTAATAATACATTGCATTTAATCCAACATATGCAAAATATTATAATTTTAATATGAAATCAATGTAAACATTTTCAATGAGGTATTTTACATCCTTTTTCTCATGCCAAATCTCTGATATCTATTGTGTATTGTACATGTATAGTGTGTTATCATTTTGGACTAACCACATTTTAGGGGCCCAATAGCTAGGTGTGTCAGACAGTGCAGATTTAGAAGCAAATTCTGTGCAGTGGAGCTCTGTGAGTGCTTGTTGTCTGACGAGCATGTTAATCCCAGTGATGTGGGCATCTGCTGTGATTCCAGGGAAGCATCTGTGGTAAGCCATGCGTTGGGCCAGCTGGTCACGGGGAATATACCAGCCTTGCTCTTAGGATTTTGACACCTCGGGAGCCTGTTGCTTATCGGCAGCCTCAGTTGGTCTACCTGTTCAGTGGCCGTAACATCAGAACTTGTCTAGTGGGCCAGAGAAGAAGGACTTGGCCCAGACATGCACATTGACACCTTGGGACAGCGTGAAGGCAAAGCTAGCTGGCGATGGCTTTTAAGGGATTGCAGTGGAATCCCAGTCTGCTGGAAAGGAGTGGAGCTCTGCATCTTGGTACAGTCCCAGGCGGAACTTGGACGTTGATAGAGTTCCCGGGACCCAAAGGGCTTAGGCTTCCACTTTAGTTATCGGGCTGACTCACGGGGGCTCCAGCACGAGGACAGCCCCTCTCGCTCCCTAAGCACTTCTATCCCGGCATTCCTCTCAGGAGTTGGCACTGCCACCCACTTCCAGCCACCTCGGGAGATAGCTGGAATGCCAGCACCCTACAGGCGTCCTTTGTCAGCTAAAAGCACCATGGAAATGGGTGGATGGATAAAAAGTCCTCTGTGTGCTGTAGGCTGGGACAATGTCTGTCACAGCCTACTCTTTCATTATGGGCATTTTTCTCTATATGCTTAATGCTCCTGGAGAGAAGTGCAAATTTTCTGCAAAATGCATGGTTTACTGGGCTTGTACACTGATTGCTTTTCTGGGAAAGGCTGCTATTCAGCGACTGACCCCCACTCCCTGCCCTCGTCCCCTCCTGGCCCAAGCACGCGAATAGCACGTTTTGAGCTCCGGGAATAAAAAGCGTGTCCAGAGGGAGTCTGTTTATTCTGCATATGGGATGAAATATATTATTAAGGTTAATTTCACCCGTCTCATTTTACTTTTTTAATGTAGTTACTTGAAAGCTGAAAGCTACCTCTGCAGTTTGCATTGTGTTTCTGTTGAACAGCTCTTCTTCAGTGGGTGCTGGACACCGTGACACCCTGTACTGGGGGTCACGACACCCACCTCCAGTGCTATCTGTCACACTAACCAACCGGAAAGCTTTGAGCCCATCCTTTCTCTGGGCCTCACTTTCCTCTTCTGTGAAATGGGAGAGTTGGACTCAGTAATATCCAAATCACCCACAACTTTCAGCTTCTCTGCTACTCAAATAATGTGGGTAATTGAGAAAAAAATGATGGTTTGGCACAGCCAGCTTCCGTTGCTGCAGAAAAACAAGGCTCACAGTCACCCCGTTCTGATAAAAAGTTAAACAGCAGAGTATTGGTAAATGGACAAGGCATTGTGAGCAGTCTTTTTATTATTCATTAGCCATCTCCCAGCTGAATTCCCTGAGGACTGTTCTCTCCTTGGAAACCTGAGCTCCTGAGTCTTATCACAGTGCTGCCCAGGAGGTGCCCTGAGTCTGAGAAACTCTCCTGGCAGCCACCGCAAATGCAGCGCCCTCTTCTCAGAAATGCATCTCAGGGCAAGTGAGCAAAGGCATTAACTGCCTCTTCCAGGAATTCTCCTACAGAAATCTTTTAAGAGCTGGAGGGGGTGGCTGCATCTGGGCTCTTGCATTGTTTATGCATGTAAACATTGAAATAAATATTTAAGCCCAGCAAATAGAAGAGCCAAAATTACTCACGGGCCTCTCTTCTACATCACAGAAGCCCACACTGGTCCCTCTGTTCTGCCTTCCTCTGCAGCTGGCCCACATTCCCTTTCTTGCTTGTCACTTCCTTGCCTTACAAGTCTTAGACAGCTCTCTATTTCTTGGGGACAAAGTCTGGTATTCTAGTGTCTCCCCTGCTCTTGCCCCTGAGGATTCCCCCACCCCGACTCCCCTCCCCTCCCCTCCCCCACTCCTCCAGGTGACTCCGTTCCCCAAGTCAGTCCAGCCTGGGCTCCCAGGGTCCCCGCGGCTGGGAAGGCCCATTCCTCCAGTCGGAGTCCCTCCGTGTTTACACCACTATGTGCGGTCCGGCAGGCGGCCGGATTCCTCCGCAAGAGCTAACGGAGCACTGGCCACCCCTTCACTGCGGGCTTACTCTGTGACGTGCGGTATGCCGGTCCTGCCTCATTCCACCCGGCAGCACCCGTCCCTGCAGGAACTGTCACCCAGGGAATGGCAGGCCGAGATGGTCGACCTCAGCCAGTCTTCCCTGGAACCGACACGAGTCACCTGATGCTGACTCCTGCCTCGTCGGAATTGGCGGCTCTTCCCTTGGCATTCCTGTAGGACATTTTTTCCCTCTCTCAGAGCACTTGTAGGAGCATGCTCAGAGGCCCACAACCAGGTTCCACAGACAGGGGGGTGGGGGTAGGAACAGGAGGGACAGAAGTTCATTGTCTCAAAGTTCTGGAGGCTGGAAGCCCAAGATCAAGGTGTCAGCAGTGTTGGTTTCTCAGGAGGCCTCTCTCCTTGGCTCGTAGATGCCTGTCTTCTCTGCCTGTCATCACAGGGCCTTCCTGCTGTATGTCTATGTGTCCTGATCTCGTCTTCCTATAAGGACACCAGTCAGTTTGGTTTAGGGCCCATACCGATGACCTCATTTTAAGTTAATTACCTCTCCAAAGACCCTGTCTCCAAACAGTCGTATTCTGAGGTGCTGGGGGGTTGGGACTTCAACATGAACTTTGGGAGACACAATTCAGCCCACAGCAGCACTGGTCGCAGCCAGTGTGAGGCTGCAGTGGGTTACATGAGTCCGTGTTTCCGCTCTGGGATGCAGAGGCTCTGCCTGACCCAGCCTTTCGTCCTTCTCAGTGCTAAATCCAGCTCAGCTCTTTGCAGGAGATGCTCCCACTTGTGAACAAATCCGGACCACAAGGGCCAAGATAGCCAGGTACTCATCTGTGTCTAATGGGAGGATGAGGGATGTCTTTTTGTTTACTTGAAAGCTTCATCTGCGTGAAGAACAGAGGAACAGTCAGTGGCTCCACCTCCAGCTCGAAAGGAACCTTAGGAGGCCTGGGGATCTGGTGGGGTTTGAGTGGAGCCCTGAGGTTCGGGAGAGGGTGGTCCGGAGGCTGAGCTCCAGGAGGAAGAGGCAGTATGCGCTTATGTATCAAGAGTGAAGGGGGCAGGTGAGCTTGCAGGCTGCTACGATGTCTGGGATACACCCCTGTGCAAGAGCAGGGCAGTGAGGGAGGGGCCCGAGAGTGACGGCTGAAGTCACCCAGTAGAGCTGGGATTAGCGTGAAGGTGCTGCAGAAGTCAGCCCAGAGAAATGTTTGTTTGTTGGTTGGTCTGTTTGTGTTTTGCTTCTCATTGCACACGAAGTCCAAGAAAGGGCTGATGAGGCTTAGGATATACCTGGTCCCCCTTCTCCAGATGGGTGGGGTTTCTGGAAAGGGGCACCTCTGGTCCTCATCGTTGTGCCCCCTCCCCACCCAGTGAGAGAGATACAGTAAATCCCTCTGAACTGCCACCAGGGTTCCCTGTCTTAGTAAATGTCACCATACTGATGACTAAGCCAGAAACATACCACCACTCAGACTCTTCCCTAAATGTCACCCTCCTCCCCCCGCCCGCTGAATCCATCTCCAGATCCCAGCAGGTCTACCTCCCCAAGACCTCAGGAGCCTGAGTCCTCCGCACCGCCCCATGGAGGCCGCCAGCCTCTCCCCAGGACCAGCGTCGGGCGCCGGCCTTCTAGCCACAGCCCTAACCCTCCCCTGCCGTTCCTGTTGCACTCAGCAATCAGAGGCATTTTCCAAAATGTGATTCACTGCCCTGCTCAGAACTTCCCACTGGTGCTTCATTGTTCTTTGGGTTAAGTCCAAACTCTTCATGTGACCTCCAAGCCTGCACAAGCCCCAGGCCCCTCGCATCTGGGAGCCACGCAGGGTGTTGGTGGAGTCCGCCCCCAGCTCATGCCCTTTTTGCTAGACTAAATCTCACTCAGTGATGTTCCTTCCCATCAGCTGCCACCGTTCACAGAAGTCAACTTTGATTCCTAGTCGGAGATCACACCCTGCTCTGTACAACCCCTGGCACGTGGGGGCACCTATTTACCCGGCTGCATCTTCCACAGATTCCAGGCTCTTCTACAACAGAGCCATGGCTACTGCTTTCCTCATACCCCTAAGGCCTAACACAGGGTTTGCACAGCAAGGGACCAATACTCATTTATCAACTGTGTGAGCAGGTTATGAATTATTCCTATGTGAGAACAGTCACCCTATTTTTGTTTTAACAGGCTTGACTTCTAAGATGCTGCTCTCTCTCTCTCTCTGATGGGCCTCATTAAATTGGCCTCGGAAGTTCTGATTATTTGAATTGAGGCCCAAACTCTCCACCAATATAAATAACTGCAGCAAACAGGTCGGGGGGATGGAACAACCCATCAATCTGGGTTGGTTCCTCCTTATCTCTCCGGGGTGCCTGCCGGTGAGGGCGCCGTGTAGGATGTGAGCCTGTGAGAGGAACAGAGGCCAGAGAGAGGTGGAGCTCGGCAGGCCTCTGTTGTTCAGAAGTAGCTCTGTACCGGGGCGTTATCAGTTAGGGGAGGGCCAGGGACCTGAGCAGTTTTTTATGGTGTGTCTGCTGTCACATGAAGCATACTCTGTTCCCCTCTGAGGAGACGAGGACATGCAGGCTGAGGGCTGCGTTTGCCTTGTCAACACTGTGTTTTCATCTCCCGAGTGGGGCCTTCAGACCCGACGGCAGAGCCGTGACATGACAGAGCGCATGCCCCACGGACTCCCTAACTTGCCAGTTGGCAGGTAGTGAAGGTGCACTGAGCCCCCCGCAGGCGCCTGCACGGCATTAGATGCTGGAGGGAATTCAGTGACTCATGGGACAAGGGACAGCTCACACGTGACCAACTCCGCTCCCCAAATCAACAAAGGCTACTCAGGTCATCCGTTAAAAACCATCTTTGGGTATGTCTGTCTAGAGAAGTGCATTCGGCAGTGGCAGCCATAGCGCCAGGGGCTGGCACGCGGCTGGGAGGCCAGAGGCGGGCAGGGCAGAAAGAACGTAGCAACAAGGACAAATGACCACTCTGGACTTGTAGTTAAGGAAGACAGGCTGGATACATGTTCCTGAAACTCCAACTTTTTACAGTAGAGGGACTGAAAAAAAGGGCAGAAGGCTGCGAGGATACAGAAAATGAGGCAGGACTCTGTTGCAGCAACAGTTTGGAAGGTGTAAAGATGAGGCACAAATAATAGCTGATTTAGCAGATGTGGGGAGCTCACTGCTGACCCCGAGAGAGGAAAGATGAAAAGCGGTACAGTTCCTACCCCGGAAGCCTCCGGAGGCTCAGGAATGACAGCACTATGTGCCTCCAGAAGGGAAGGGCCAAAAGAGAGTGGGCTTGAAAACTGTTCAGAAAGAAGTTAGTTAGGGTCCCCTTCCCTCTCTCCTCCTCTGCTCTGCACAGCCGGGTGACGACCTGGCCCACAGCTGAGAAAAAATCAGAAATGTTACCCTCTGAAGATGTCTAAGCTGAAAGTCCCTGAGCAGGAGGATGCTGGGCACAATGAAGCAACACTCAAATGGCCGTTTTGGAGTGCTTCCTAAAAGCGGTGAGCTGGGTCCCGCAGGAGGTAATGGCCCTGAATTGATGAGGGGGAGGAGGTTTTATGACGGAGGATGACTCATGACAAAGCAGAGAGAGGCAAGAAAGGACCACGTGTTAAGGAGAAGGACTTGGCTGGAGCTCATGGGGGATGGTACCAGGAAGGCAGGAACGAGGAAGGAGGTGAAGGGGGCTCCGAGGACCGTGAGGAGGCCACACGAGGGGCTCGGATTCGGGAAGAAAGATGCTCGCTGAGTTTGTAAGCAAGGGCATGGAATCATGGGAGCAGGATTTCAGGAAGACTTTTCTGCAGGTGGGTTGTCTAGATTGGGGTCTGCAGAAGACGCTGCAGGGAGCCCAGGAAAAAGCCTCTGCCCGCACCCAAGGGGTAGGAGAGTGGGGGCCAGGCAGGGACGAAATGAAAGCGGGGAAAAAACACAAGCCACAGAACCCTTTCTCAGCCAAGGCAAGTGCTGCCTCTTCCTGCAGCTCTGCTCATTTGCTTTTCCGGGACGCTGTCACGCTTCAAAAGTGCACTTTTGGTAGGTAAGAGGCTTAGATTTATGAAAGCAAAGGCTCAGTTTATTGAATTATTTGAAGGAATCCTAGCCAAAAAAATGAACTTGACTTTAAACAGAAAAACACATTCTCTCGATTTCTCTCTTATCAATCTCTGGCCACCACCAACAGAGCACTGAATGTACTGTTCATGGGAGACTGTCCAGAAAGGCGGGGAGGCTCTGCCCACGGATCTTCAGGCCTGAGCTGCCCCCTAGGTCTGCTCTGCCCCATCCTTCCCCACCCTTCCTGCCCCCAGGGTGCTTTCTAACGCTGAGCCCAGTGCCTCAGAGTAACGGGACTCAGGCACCTTGCAGGTAGGAAGTGCCCAGTGAAGCCAGCTGCTGTTTCTAATCAATACAGCAAAACCTCATTGATCCCCCCCGCAGCTCTGTTGGCTCATCCTTTGATCTACAGGGAAATGGACTCAGAGTGGCCTGACATCACACAGCTGCTTCCATGAGCACAGTGGTTGGGCACAGAATGCTAGTGGCTGATTTCATGTCACCCTTCTTTATTCAGATTCCAAAACATGTCCTGTCTTGCAGCAGAGAAGCCTCTTGTGCCAGAAGACTAGGGGGAAATAAAATGTTCTTCCCACCAATAACATTGTTTGATATAGACATGGAGCTGCCATTTTTTTTCCTTCTACTGATTTTTAGAAAATTTAAAAATTATACACAATGTAAAATTTAGCATTTTAACCATTTTTAACATGCAGTTCAGCAGCATTGAATACATTCACATCATTGTGGAACTTTCTTCTGATGTTTTAAACCCAATCTCCCACCCGCATTCTTTATGCTCCCTATGGAAGACCCCAAATTCTAGGTGCTGTCTTGACGTTAGTAGAGCCTTAGAAACTGCATTGTCCAACCTGTAACCAGACGCAACCCTCTCTGCAGCCTCCTGACATCTGGTCTCTGGGCTTTTGCTCCAGCCAGCCCCTGACAGGAAGTTCACCACTCAGCGAGCTATACGATTTTCCTCCTGGGCCCTTGTGTGCTGCCCAGCACCACTGGCCTCTCTGTATGGTTGCCCACAGGCCCTGCTCAGCCCACTTGAATACATTCCAGAAGGTTCTTTCTTGTTCTGCAGGAGAGTTCATCAACATTTGAAAAGTCATGCAGTAGCAGAGACCCCACTGGCTCTGCAGTCAGATCTGAGTTCAAATCTAAAATCTACCATTCCAGGGGAAATCAGCTATGTTCTCTGAGCCTTGGTTTCCTCCTCTATAAAATGAAGATTCTACCCTCAAGTTGTTGTGTGGCTAAAAAATACTTCCCAAGAAGCACTTAATACCACCTGGAAATTACCTTTGTTTAAAGACAGAACAGATCTCTCTGACTGCGCAGCACAAGGAGCCCTCCTGTCCCCTCACGTGACAAGGTTTCTATTTATTCGTAATTGGTCCCCTCCACTGTCATTATGCGTACATTCAATTGCGATCCTATGGTGATCCATTTGCATTGCAAAAACTGGTCTGCACTTAAGTCTGACTAAATGATCCAGATAGTTGGTAAATAATAATCAGCTACCCATCAAATGTTTATAACACTGTGTATTTACACAGAACTAAAGGCTTTGGGTATTGTTTATATAACAGTCTATGATTATTTATGTAATAGCTTATGATTATATAACTGCTTACGAGCCTGAGATGGAATCCAGGCATGTCTGTGATAGAGGGACGGGGGGACCTTGGCCAATGTGTTTCCACGAGAGGCTGAATGGCATCCCGAGAGGATGTGCATCCCAAGGTGTGAGGAGGTAGGTAGGATAAGGCTCCTTCCAACCACTGCAAAGGAGGGGAAATTCTGTGTGGGTGTTACTCAAATCTACCCCCGGTACAGTGTGTGCTTATATCTGGGCTCAAGGAAAAGAGAGAATCAGAAAGTAAAATTGGAACTATGCTATTAAGAATGCTAATAGTGGGTCAGGAAGAGGGGCTTGGCCGAGAGCCAGGTGATTGTGCCCACTGGTGCTGAGGACGGGAGAGATTAAAAGACATTCAATCCAGAATACTGTCCTGAGGAGGCCAACTTCAGTGGGGATTAGAATAAAAGAACACAAGCGGCCCTAAGAGGGCAGGGGGTGCCACGCATTAGGAGAGAAGGTCAGACGGACTGCTTTGGGGGATGGAGAGATGGCTAGTGGAGGAGGTGGGTGCTGGGTAGAACAGGTAGCTCCCATCAAGGGCATAGCTGACTCTGATATTTGTCCTCTGATATCAGTTCTCCCCACTTTCTATAAAACCCGAATTCCCAATTTTTAATCAGGAATATGGTCACTCGCAATAAAGACATTTCCCAGCCTCTCCTAGAGCTTGATGGTTAAGTTCAAAGAGAGGTAAGCCATACTGCTATGTGGTAATTTCCAGGAGTAGTGCCTAAAAGACGCCTGTTGTGCATCCTCTCCTCTCTTTTTCTTCCTCCCTTACTGCGTGACTGACAAGATATCAACACGATGCTCTAGGCTCCACCTCAGACCGTCTGAACGATGCAGCAATGAGCTGGAAGGAGCCTGGGTCTCTAAACTGCTGTATGAGGAGAAATGAACTCTGGTCTTTTTTAAGCCTGATATTTTTGGTTTCTGTTGTGCCTAATTCTAAATGATAAAGATGCATAAGAATTGAGATAAATGGAAATAGGGGATGGGGAAGAAATATTCCCGGTAGAGTGATGGCATGAAGACAATAATTTGAGGGGTGTGTAAGCAAAGACTGGAAAAACTATGAGTTAAGGCCAGTGAAGGAGAGAAGAAAGAGATATGATTGGAAAAAAAATTACTGGGTCTGGGTTGTGTAAGGCTTTGAGTGACGGATGAAGAAGACTGGACCCCATTCTGTGTGTAACAGGCAAGGGAGTGTCCTGATAAGACCATGAAACCAGGGATAGCAGCAAAGAGCATGGTACCAGGGATGTTCTAGTATCTAGGCAGGAGAAGGGGCGGGGCTGAATAGAGGCAGGGGCAGAAAGAATGGAGGGGAAAGGTAAAATCATCAGATATTGCCCCCAAAACATTCTTCAGGGATTTCCTGAGAGAAGTTTTATTAGGAAAGGGAGACAAAGCCAGCATATTGGAACCTTGAGTACAGGAAGTGAAAGGGAGGTCACTTGGGGCAAGGCAGGGCACAGAATGGGGAGTTGGGGGGCCTATGAAGACAAACAACTGACTGCATAAACAATGGGGTTCCATGATCAGACTCCTTGTATATGGTCAACCTTCGTTTTTGGTGTCTATGAGACATAAATACGCACTCATAATTCGAAAAATGCGAGACAACACTAATTGTAATCACCTAACCTTCATCAGGCGAGAGAAGCGAGTTTGCTGCCTGTTGTCACCAGGAAGTAAGAGAGGAGAAGATCTAACTGGTTCCTCCAGGCAGAGTATCTGATGTTGGCTTTGCAGAAAGATGGAAACAGGGCTCATGACACCCTGGGAAAAGTGATGCAACTGAACTCCAAAGTGCCTGATATACTTCGCATTTTCTTTCAAGGAACTTCTGTTCTACTATCTAGGCACTGTTATTGGGATTTATTGGCGGACGATGTGGTGAATCTGAACTCAGAGCAATGGGAATTAGTCTCAGAGATTGCCTGGCATTGGCTGGGGGCTGTTCCATGGACTATACCAGCGTAGAGTTGGGGGCACTTGCGTTCATCAGATGAACCTACTCCCTGCCTCCTTCCATAGTACAGGGCTGGATAGGCACTTTCTAGATGTTTGGCTGGGCATAACCTATCACATTACCTAGTCACATTACCTCTCTGAGCTATAGCTTCCTCCTCTATAAAGTGAAGAGCCGGATGAAGTCAACTCCAGCCCAAACACTCTAGGATGCTGTGAACACATAACCTTGGGGATATTATGGTAAAATGCATGACACCCAACCCACCCCTCCTCACTGGAGCTTGGGGACACAGCAGCTGGGCAGCATCCTTGGCAGGAGTTGCTTTGACGGTTTCCTGGGAGTTGCAACAGTGTTTTAGTGCCAGCAGTTCTTCCTGTCCACTTCGGTTCAGCTTGACTCTGGATAATCAAACCAGTCCGCTGAATTTGGAGCATTCCACTGGTTCCTGATCAGGCTCCTCTGGCTCGAACTTTCCATAAATGGATGGAAAAGAGAAGCTGAAAGCAGCCTCAGACATTATACACCTGGACCTCTCGCCACGTCTTCAAGAAGATAGATATGAATGTCCAACTTATGTGAATGTGAAAATGGGTTCTTTCTGTCCTCTGCTGACTAAGAAGAATGCAACTCTTCCCTGCAGAGTACCACTAATTCCTCTCAGTCCTGGGACATTTTGGAGGAGACTGTGGAGACTGGGGTTGTTAAAGCATGGGCCTGGCCCAGCCCCCAACCCCCAACCCCTAAGGCCTGCAGTTGCCACATTGCACATGTTTTCCCCATCTCTTTCCCTCCTCTCTGGTCTCTGTCCAGTTGGCCACTTCCCTGTGCTCCTCCGGCTCACCCATGTGATGTATTTCTCATGCTTTCTTCTCAAAGGGAAATGTTCAAACCAGCTGGGACCTTCTCTGGTTCTCAAAGGGTGATGACCAGTGTGTGTGCTGGGCCATCTGCCAATGGAGAAGTAAGTGCCTGTGCCCCGGCTGCAGAGGTGCTCAGGCGACGGAGATGCCTGCGTCGCCTGCGGTGTGTTCTCATCTAAATGTGAGAGCTCTGGGAAATGAACAATTAGGATGGAATGGGCCACAAAGCCATGGGAGTTAAGGATCGTGGAGATCAATATGGGTCAGCATAACGCTGGGAGGGGCCATGGGAAACGAAGGGCCAGCAGCTCCCTGAGGCTCGGCCTCTGCTGAATGGAGCCGGGGCTGGGGGAGGACACGCCCTCTACCCATGACCTCTTCTCTCAGGCAAGGTAATAGCAAAGAAAAGTGTAAGTATTGGGGTGTTTTCCATCTCAAATTTGTCAACCCTGTACTCTGTCACAGAGTCAAAACTATCCGCCCCGTTCAGTGGGCAGAGTCCTGCTGTTTCCAAGGCCTTGTATCTCTGCATCCCCCGTGCACTCACCCCCCGCGCAGAGCGCTGCACCCCTGCCTGCTCTGGGCCTCCCCGCTGGCTCCACCTGCCTCATTCCCCACAAGCCCCGGGCTGTTTGCTGAAACAGCATTTGGATATTTTACATAAATATTGGGTTAGATTTACGAGGAATAATGGTAAAACGAGAAACTGTTATTTTCTCCATTCCTGGAGTTTTGTGGTCTGAGAGGTCAAAACTGTAACATTGCACTTGGCCTAAACAAAGCCTCAGTTCGGTCGTCTGTGAGTGAGGGGGACGGCTCTGGGTGAGGGCAAAGGCCAGGGGAGCCAGCAGTGGCTTTTTCACACACGTATTTCTGGTCCCCGGCTAGTTGAGTTTGCCGTGGAGAAAAGCCCTGGGCCCAGACATCACTCACCTATAGGGAAGCAAGAGAAGCAAGAGTTACCTCTGGGGTAAATATAGGGCAGTCCAAGTCTAGACAGCTTTTGAATGTTATCTTGGAAATTTATTTTGTTAAATATTTGCCAATACTTCACAGGTAACTGCAGTGTGCTGAGCAGGAAGGTACTAGGCATCCATAGACTACTGAAATATGGTCTCCACTCTTGTCGAATTCATAATCTCATGGAAAATGTCAATATAGAGAGCGAATCCTAACAGAATGCATTTAGCCACTGAAGCACTAGGAGAACAATGAGGGAGAAGACTGACGGCATTCTTAAAGATCCAGATCAGATGTAAAACAGGAACTCTCAAAATCACAGTGGCTTGCAGAAGATAGGAGTTAATTTTTCTTGCGCATGAAAGTGTCCGGAAGTGGGCAGTTCTGGGCTGGTATGACGGATCATGGGCATCAGGATCCTGGCCTTCCATCTGCCCCACTGCCTTCGGCGGCGTGCTGCTTTCTCAGCATCTAGTCCTCCAGGGCTGGTGGAGCATCAGCCAAGAATCCGCATTCCAGGCAGAAAGACAAGCCCCTCCCATCTCAAGCAGCTCTTTTAAGCAGCTTTCCTTCCAGAAAACTCCACATAACATTCCTGCTCCCATCTCAGCGGCCAGAACTTAGTCTCCTGGCCATACTTAACTGTAAGGGTGGCTGGATTTTTTCTTTTTTTCTTTTTCTCTTTTTCGTTCAGCAATGTTCTCAATGAAAAGTTGGGGTTCACCCTGGCCTGTGTGGCTCAGTTGGCTGTGTATTGTCCTCCCAACAAAAAGGCTGTAGGACTGCTTCCCAGTCAGGGTGTGTGCCTGGGCTGTGGGTTCGGTCCCCAGTCAGGGCCTATGCATGAGGCAACTGATCGATGTTTCTGTCTCACATGGGTGCTTCTCTCCCTCTCTTTCTCCCTCCCTTCCTGTCTCTCTAGAGTCCATAAAAGAAAACACTTATAAAAAAGTTGAGGTCCTATTACCAAGGAGAGAAGGGAAGATGGATGTTCATATGGTCAACCAGGAGTTTTTGTCACACTGACCTTATCTGAGGGGTTCTGGGAATGCATCCGAATCATAAACTCAACATTGCTCGAGGCTCTCTGTACCTGCCTCATGTGGGAGACAGTGCCTGAGCTGAAGGTGTTAAGTCTGGGCTTTGGAGGGAGGGGGCTGTGACAGAGTGGGGGAGATGGACCACTGTGGATTTGCACACTGGGTTTGGTGCTCAGATTCTGGTATATACCCCTCCTCCCCCGGAGACAGCGAGAAACACAGAAGAGCATGCCCTGTACGGCCCACTCCCCAGGCAGAGCCCCCTGGTGAGATGGAATGGGGCGGATGTGACTTTGTCTGGAGACCTCATGGACTCCTGCCCCCTGGAACATGGTGTGGTCAGGGCAGAGCAGATGCAGAGGAGACTAGGCTCTCTCTTCCAGCCTGGGATGTAGGGATTGGAACCTGTGAGAGCCTGGGCGTAAATATCCCCCACCTTTCACACGTGACCCTCCTCCCTCATCAAAGATGGCCCAAAGAATTTCTGAATCTCACCCATCAGATGATCCATTCCTCTTTCCTTGAGAATCATCAGTCCTAAACTGGAAGTTTCAATAATTCCTTAGTCTGTGGGCTGAGGCTGAAGCATGGGGACAAATGGAAGAGTATTTTTTGTCTTATCCCCAGCATCTAACTGAGTAAGAGGGTGGAGAGCATGGGCTGTGGCACCGGACCAGGAGCCTGGGCAGATGGTCAAGTTGCTCGGAACTTCAGCCTCCTTCTTCGTGACAGAGGAGAGTAGCTTCGGCTCTCCCTGCCTTGAGTTTGTTGGGATCTCACTATTACTTCCAGTTTTTTTAAAACTTCAGATTTCTAAGAGAACCCAATAGGAACATGAAGGAAATTCATGCTGTAAATATTTAAGAAAAAAAAGAAGCTCAAACAACAGTAAAAAAAAAAAAAATCAAGGCCCACCAAATTAAGGCAGAGGATACAGGACACAACAAGGTAATGCGAGGTAGATTGCTCTGTCAGGGAAAACCTCAAGGCAAGTTAGGTTTGTCGTTAACAGCATTATGAGGGTAAAATTAACATAATAAATAATTTTTGTTTCTATATATAACATATATATCTCCATGAAAAAATAACCATAATCAAGATAATGAACAAATTATCATCCACTAAAATTTCATTGTCCCATTTTTGTCATCCTTTTCTCTCTCTCCTCCCTGCTGTGACCCTGTCCCCAGGAAACTACTATTTTTTTGTCACTCTAGATTTGTTTGCACTATTATTTGTTTGCACTTTGAATTTTATACAAAGTGGATGATACAGTACAGTTTATAGGATATTTCCACCTACCATAATTACTTTAAGATTCATCTATGTTTTTGCATATAGAAATAGTTCATTCTTTTTTATTGCTAAGTAGTATTCCATTATATGTATCCATAATGTTTTGTTTATCATTCACTTGTTGGTGGACTTCTGGTTTGTTTTCAATTTTTGGCTATTAGGAATAAAGCTTTTATAGACATTTAGGTATAAGTTTTTGTACAGACATATGCTTGCCCTGTTGTGGGGTAAATTCCTGAGCATGAATGGCTGTGTCATATGGTAAATGAATATTTAACTTTTTAAAAATGAAACTTTTAATTTTGAGAAAACAGTGTGTGTGTGTAGGTGTGTGTATATACATACATATGTGTGTCTGTGTGTGTATATTGTAAGCAGTTGTAAGAAGTAATATCCTTACTCAGTTTTCCCAATGATGTCATTTTGTAAAACTATAGTATAATGTTACAAACAGAATATTGACATTGAGATAATCCGTGATAAATCTGGTTCAGATTTCCCCAGTTTTATTTGTATTTATTTGTGTACGTTCGTGTGCATTTAGTTCTGTACCATTCCATCAGATGCGTACATTCCTGTCTCAACCACTTCAGTCAAGATACAGCGTAGTTTCATCGCTACAACAATCCCTCCCTTGCGTCGCCCATTCATATCCACACTCATTTGTATCCTTCTCCCCCATCCCTCCCCTGTCCTTAGTCCCTAGTCCCTGGCAACCATCAATCTATTCTCCATATCTATATTTTTGTTACTTCAAGATTGTTATATAAATGGAGTCATACAGTTCGTAATATTTGAGGACGGACTTTTTCACTCAGCATGATTCCCCTGAGATTCATCGAGCTGTGCGTTCCTTTTCGCTGCTGAGTAGCGCTCCATGGTACGCATGTCCTGCACTCTGTTCAACCAGTCACTCGCTGAGGGACGTTTTTCGGTTGTTCCCAGTTCTTTGTCTATTGTGAATTAAGTTGTAATTTATATTTCTGCTCAAGTTTCTGTGTAAATGTAAGTTTTCATTTTTCAGAGAGAAGCTCCTAAGAGTGTAATTATTGGGTTGTGTGGTAGTTGTATGCTTAGTTTTATAAGAAACTGCCAAACTATTTCCCAGAATGGCTGTACCATTTTCCATTCACACCAGCAATGTATAAATAATCTAGTTTGTCCGCATTCTGTCCATCTTTGGGTATTGACCTTATTTTTTACTTTAGTTATTCTCATAGGTGTTTGGTGATATTTCATTGTGGTTGTAACTTGTATTTCTCTAATAGCTAATGATTTCAAACATCTATTAATTTGCTTATTTGCCATCTGTATATCCTCTTCAGTGAAATGTCTGTTTATGTTTTTTACCTATTTTCTAATTGGATTGTTTGTTCTCTTAATTTTGAGTTTTGAGAGTTTTTAAAACACCAGGTCTGTCCAGAAGGTATCCAGCCACGTAATTTGAAAAATAGAGGCATTTATTGAAGAAGATACAAGATACTAAAAACATTGTACATAGGACAGTGACACCTCATTCACCTTCAAAGTAGATACCTTGGGACCTCACACAGTTCTCCCAATCCCCATAAGTTTCCCCATTGTATTTTCCTGAACCTCATCAGCAGTCTGAAATCTCTTCCCATTGTCACCCAAATACATTTAATTAAACACTATGATGGGCCCTGGCTGGTGTAGCTCTGTAGATTGAGCGCCAGCCTGCAAACCAAAGGGCCACCAGTTGGATTCCCAGTCAGAGCACATGCCTGGGTTGTGGGCCAGGTCCCCAGGAGAGGGTGCGTGAGAGGCAAGCACACACTGATGTTTCTTTCCTTCTTTTCCTCCCTCCTTTCCCCTCTAAAAATAAGTAAATAAAGTCTTTTAAAAAATTATAAGATGGCACTACACATCCACTATAATATCTACAATTAAAGACAAGGACTATACCAAGTGTTGGCAAAGATGTAGAAAATTGCAAGTCTCATACACTACTGGTATGAATGTTAAATTATACAACCACTTTGGCACTGTAAAAGTTAAATGTTATTTTATGTGATTTTAGTTTTGGGAAATGTCAGAAGTCACAGGGTGCCAAATCTGGGTTGTAGGGGGGTTGAGTCACCTGGGTGATTTGACGTTTCACCAAAAAACTCTGCACGGGATGTGATGCATGAGCAGGCACATTGTTGTGCTCAAGCAGCCAATAACCAGTTACCTATAGCTTCGGTCTTCTGAATCATCTGAACAGTTTCTGCAGAGGAGTGTTCAAGCTTAACAAACCTTGGTGCAGATTCATTGCTCTATTTGCTCAGTCATTTTGAATGTGACGGCCACATAATATACATGCCCATTCAATGACATCTACCACCCCCACTGTCTAGTACAGTGAAGCCATCATTGTTCACGCATGTGCATTCCAGTCCGCTCTCCTTGACTGCGAGGTTACATTGATGCTGCACAAACTGTTCTTGTTATATTAACAATGGCTGGATTTTTTCTGGACAGACCTCATATATATTATAGATAGTAGTCCTTTGTCAAATATTGTAGTCTGCAAATATTTTCTCCCAATCTCTAGCTTGTCTTTTCATCCTCTTAACATACATTTAACTTTTAAAGTGCCAAAGTGGTTGTATAATTTAACATTCATAGCAGTAGTGTATAAGAATTCCAATTTTCTACATCTTTGCTAACACTTGATATAGTCAGTGTTTTTAATTGTAGATATTACAGTGGATGTGTAGTGGCATCCCATCATAGTTTTTTTTTTTTTAAGATTTTATTTATTTATTTTTAGAGAGAGGGGAAGAGAGAGAAAAAGGGAGAGAAACATCAGTATGTGGTTGCCTCTTGAGCACCCCCTACTGGCCACTTGGCCTGTAACCCAGGCATGTGTTCTGACTGGGAATTGAACTCTCAACTCTTTGGTTTTGGTGGCTGGCACTCAATCCACTGAGCCACAGCAGCCAGGGCCCATCATAGTTTTTAATTAAATGTATTAGGGTGACAATAGTTAAAAAATTATATAGGTTTCAAGCACACAATTCTATGATACATGATCTGTATATTGCATTGTGTGCCCACCACACAAAGCCAAATCTTCCTCTGTCAAAATATATTTGACTCTCTTACCTTTACTACTCTCCACCCTTTTTCCCTCTGGTAACCACCAAACCATTTTCTGTATCTATGAGTTGTTTTTTTTTTTTCATTTTTGCTTGTTGTTTTCAGTTTTATCCCTCATATGAGTAAAATCATATGCTTCTTAATGGCTCAGGCAAGGGGTTACTGTCTAAAATATATAAAATATCCATACAACTCAACACTAAAGAAACAATTCAATTAAGAAATGGGTAGAAGGTCATTATAGTTTTAATTAGAATTTTCCTAATGACTAGTGATATTGAATATCTTTTCACTTGTTTATTTGCTATCTGTATATATTCTTTTGTCATATATTTGTCCAAATATTTCACCAGTTATATTAGGGGATTTGTCTTCTTCTTATTGAGTTGTAAGAGTCCTTTATATATCTCGATATAAATAATTTGTTAGATAAATATTTTGCAAATATTTTCTCCTAACATATTTTCCTTATGAGAAAACTGGATTTAATTTTATTTTTCAGGAAAGAAGTAAAATACTCTATTCATTTGACTAGAATTACGACTAGGGAGGTTAAATTGTTCAATAAGTATAGCAAGTAATGGAACATTTTCTTCCATTTTACTGGAATGACAACGAAAGTAAGCAAGTACTTACTTGCCAAACACTGATAAATTTTTTTCATACATTTGCTAATTTCATTTGAAATGAGATAGCATTGTTTTGCTTTTCATTGCTTTTTTATTTAATCTTTGAATAATTCTGTTGTTCTTATTTGCTTTTAATTATGACTAGGACTTAACGCCTTTTAAATGGATTAACCATTTGTATTTCTTTTTCTTTAAAATGCCTGTTCATCTTTATTTGCCATTTATCTGTGGGATTGTTTGCCTTTTTTGTTGTTGTTGATTTGTATGATCTCTGTATTAATTAATATCTGCATATATATTTGCATGTGACTTGCACATATTTTTGTGCCAGAGTGTTATTTTATTTTGTTGGTGATTTTTTTCATGTAGGAGTTTCTAATCTTATGGGCGGGATTGTGAAGGGTGAGAGATGGAGTTAAAACTTTCAGATACTTGGCGGCGACCACACCTTCCCTTGACTCTTCCCTTGAGCCCTGGTGGGCCGCTGGGACGCGAAGAGGTTCTGGATATGAGGGAAGAGGGTCAAGAAACATCTGCACTCGTTCAGAACAGACTTAGGAAGAGAGCGGGCGTGGCCGTTCGGGAGCCCCGGCCCGCGTCCCGTGCGGCGCCCTGCGGTGGGACAAGCCGGCCACTCCCCGGGCCCCTGCTTTGACTGTGTTAGAACGACGGTTTGGTCCAGGCGAGTTCCAGAGCCTCTTCCAGGTCCAACGTTATTTACAACGGGGCCGTACCGCCCCTGCCGGGCCCGGGCTGCCGCGGGTTCCTGGGACACACACCACGGAGATGTCCGCGACACTCAGGTCAGCCTTGACGCTTGGGAAGTATCACCCCATTTTCAACTTTCTCTTCGGTCAGCTCTTCTGCACGCTTCCCTTAAATGGTCTTTGCTTAAAATACGCAGCTTGTGGGGAAGGGACAGGAAATTGCACAAACGCCCTCAGATGATCCTGGCGTCTGGGGCTGGCCGAGTGGCAGGGAGGCAAGAGCAGGGCTCCGGAGGCCGCCGGCTTTGGCCCGGATCCCAGCTCTGCCCCTCGCCGGCGGCAGGACCTTGGCTGGGCTCCCACCTCCCTGGGCATCCATTCCCCTTCCATAGACTTCCCTTCCATAGAATTCCCTTCTCTGCCTTTCTCCTGGATTATGGTGAGAATCCATACTAAACAAATATGTTCTTTTCCACCTAGTAGAATAATAAAAATCGAATAAAAGTAAACACACAATAGTAGTAAGTGCCTTGCCTCTAAGAGGTGCTTAGTAAGTATATTTTGAGTCAAGGAATACACGCTGTTGGGAGGGAAACGGGCCTTCCCCTTGATTGTCTGTGCGGCTTCACACAGCCCAGTGTTTTGGGAGGAGGATCTAACTGCTTATCAGTAGCCCTAAAATGTGCAGACCTTTTAACCTAGAAACTTTACCCTAAGAAAATAACCAGACGAAGAATGCATGAAGGTATTAGGTGCCTCTGTGTTTACAGCAGTGAAAACACCGACCGCATTCTTCACGCACACGATGAGGGGTCGGCCGGACTGGGTGAGGGTCAGCCAGTGGGGACGGTAGCCACCGGGAATGCTGAAAGCCTATGCAACGTTTCCTTTCCAGGACAGGCCTTGCTGCCCGTGACTAAAGTGGCTCTGCCTCCTGCTAGTTCTCTGAACTTCGGCAAGTGTGCTTAGACTCTGAAAACATTATCCTTCCCCTTTGGAGAGTGGTTATAATGATGCTAACCTCATTGGGTCAGGAAAAATCTGACAAGTGTTTAGGACAGCTTCTGGCAGGCTGCCAAGGCCCCCCAAAGGCAGGAACGATAAATGCGCATGAAAACATGGGATGCATCAATGACATAATGTAAGCAAAAACACCCCAGGTGCCCATTTGTGTGAAAAATAAATATGCGTAAAGATAGGTATGCACAGGAGAAGTTGGAAAGGATGGATGCACACATGTTCGTAGGGGTTAACTCAGGAGGGGCGGTGTGGATGGCTTTTAGATTTTTCTGTTCATTTGCATTTTCTGCTTTTCACTATGTAATATAATCATTTCTTCAATGAAAACACATTCAAATTATATATATGGTATAATATCTAGGATATTTGGAAAAAGATTTTGCACTGTTTGGTACAGTCTGATGACTTTCCATAAAGATGTGGTAGTACCTGCTAGGCAGGTTCATCTAATCTCATCAAAGTTTATCTGATAGGAGCTCCATTCCTTATGGATGAATCTACATTATTTCCCCATCAGGGGACTTTGAATACTAACTCCTTGGGCAGGGCTGGGAACACAGCACTGGCGTCGCCACCCACAGCGTGTCCCTGAGGTCAGTACGGCAATAACAACGAACGCGTTATTGAGCAGTTATTGTCTGCCAGGCGCTGCGCGGAGCACTTCCATGTGCCCCCCTGCCTGTGTAACACAGAACTCTTCTTACCTTTGGCAGGTCGATTAGGAAATGGAGGTATACAGGGGTTTAAAAAATGCCAAAGCTCTCATGGCTGCTAAGTGCTATAACCAGGACCATATTTTCTCCCAGCGTGAGAGTGCCGACCAGTGAGACACTTTGACAATACCCAGGACAAGATTAGCAGCCAGCTTTGGTGGTCGCTGTGGCCTTGTGCAAGTTTCTTCACCACGAAAACGACAATCCTCATGGTGCTCATCGTGAGAAATCCATGAGCTAGTGCATGAAAACGCGAGTCGCAGAACCCAGAAGAAGCAATGTTTTAGTTTAAACCCGCCCCCCCAAAATCTGAAATTTATTT
Source organism: Pteronotus mesoamericanus (assembly GCF_021234165.1). Classification (NCBI taxonomy): domain Eukaryota; kingdom Metazoa; phylum Chordata; class Mammalia; order Chiroptera; family Mormoopidae; genus Pteronotus; species Pteronotus mesoamericanus. The sequence continues at coordinate 4,228,946 of NW_026555090.1, forward strand.
ATAAAACATTGTGTATTTATTCTTACATGTTTAAACTTTAGTCACCTTCAAAATGCTCTCCATTTGATGCAATACACCTATTGAGACTTTTTTCCACTGCTCAAAACAGCTCTTGAACTCGTCGATTTTGATGTGCCTTTTTATGCTTCTGCTGTTTTTTTGTTTCATCTCTTCCACGTCAGCGAAACGTTTCCCTTTGAGGACTTTTTTCATCCAAGGAACAAACAAAAAAAGTCACTCGGGGCAAGTTCAGGTGAACGGGGAGGGTGGGAGGTGGAGATCATGCCGTTTTTAGTGAGAAACTGCTGAACACTCAGCCCCTGTAGGCAGGCGTGCTTGTAAATCACCCATCATGAAATAGGCAAACGCGTTGAAAGAGTCTTCAAAAAAAAATTCACTGAAGAGAAGAAACACAGCCTCTCACAATAATGCCATCTGGTGCACTGGTACAGACGGATCCTAGAACACTCACCTTGCGGGAGTAGCGTTACGACATGGGACCCACCCTCCAGAAGATAATTCTGGGTTTTTTGGCGGTCCATATGTTTTGACAAGTTTCCTACTGAGCTGCATCCCAGAACCCTTCTTAACCGGGTCTTAAGGGACCACCCCAGCAAATCAGAGCTGATAGGGCAGATTTGCAGACAGCTATCCCTGAGCTATCATGTCTTAGGTATTCTGACAATGTCATTTGGAACAATAAAAATGCAAGCTCTGGTTGTCTATGGCTGTTCTCTCACATTCTTGTGCTAAAGCAAACTTCCTTCATAATCCTTGTGTAAACTTTCAGCTGTCATTCTCTCTCCATTTCTCAGGGACAGCTCAGACGTTAGTAAAGATGATGATGATGATGATGTGTTAATGCTTTCAATAATTCTGTTTTCTATTTTAACTTACAGTTAAAATTAACATAATGAGTTTTACTAATAACACTAGAAATTACTGTTCATGATGGCATTTGTATTTTTTATTACCTCCTCTTTCTCAACTGCTATCTTGCCATACATTTCACAGTTATAAATTGTTTTCTTGTGATGAGATATAGTATTATTTATTATACACTCCGCATAGTTATTTTTTTCTCCATGCATTTAGTTTGCAAACTCAGCCTTAAAAAGAAGTTTATTTACTAAGAAGCGATGACATGGAGTTGTGATGTGTCATCTGAACATAATTCTTCAGCTGCCTGACGCAGACTGTAAGATTTATCAAGAAATTAAACTGCCATCAAGGACCCAGTGAATCACGCTTTTTGACTCTGGGCCAAATGGGTATCACCGCATGTTGTGTAAACATTATTCTCATTCCCACTTCTTACTCTTCCAATGGGCAGAATATTAAGCTTCACAAAAAGAAAATTGTATGTTAAAAATCCAGCAGACTTCGGCTACATAAAAGTGAAGAAGAGCAGTATCTCAGAAATGTCTAGAAACTCATAAGTATGTGGATAATTATCAAAAAGTGTGGCTTTAAATACAAAAGTGTTTTATTCAATTTTCCTTTGTCAGGTGGAAAATGGCAGAATTGCTTCTACTTTTTCAAGAATGGAAGCCCATACTGAGGTCCTTTCAGTTTCGGGTGACTCTTCTTTCTTTACTCCCCTCGGAGCGGGTGGGGCAGGGAGAGAAGGATGAAAAGGGTCACTGATCATTCACCAAGCGCTTACCATACGCTAGCCGCTGTTCTGAGAACTTCGCATATTTTAACTCTTTTAGTTGTCCCAACCCCCATGTAATAAGTACTTTTACCTATCAGATTTCACAGATGACAAAGCTAAAATACAAGGGAGAATTTGCCCGCTTAACATGTAGTGGAGACAAGATTTGAACACATGTGGTCTAATTCTAAAACCTGGCTCTTAACGTTTGCTATTCTGTCTCTTAATTAGCAACCCTGGGTTTTAAGCGACTTCTTTGTGAATTCTGCATTTCTGGATCCTCATTGTTTGTGAATTTGCCTCCTCGCAGACATTTCTTTGTACCTCCCAAATCAGCACTCACTGCTGTCCTGGTTCTTCTCAGACACGCGCAGGCAAGGTGACAAAAACGTGAGGCGTCTGACAGGAGAACAAGGCTGCGTCTGCCTTCTTGGTTTGGATCTCTGGACTGCAGTACACTTAGTGCCACATTTTCCACATTTTTGGGCCTTTATTTTGGAGACTTTGCTGTTTAAAACAGCCTCTAAGTGTAGTGCTGGAATGCTGTCTAGAGTTCCTAAGTGCAAGCAGACCATGATGTGCTCTCTGGAGAGGTTATTTGCTTTAGGATTGTACACATGTACTTCATCCAGTGTGAGTTACAGTGGCGTTGGCCGTGAATGCAATAGTAGTGAATGAGCAATAACAGAATAACATAAAATAAGGTTATGCACGGACTGGTTGATGAAAACATTGAGACCAAAGGCTCACAGGAACCTAACTCTATTTTCCTCAGGAGCAGTGGTTCAGTATTTACTAATTCAGTGTTCTCAGTGACTAGATAGACCGTAACTACCATGAGTAACAAGAATATTGTACTTATATTATCTATATATCAAAATAATTAAACTTCAGGAGTAATAAAGTATTTCATTGTAGTGAAGACCCTACGGCAGGATAGGAAAGTGGCTCCCCAGTCAGAACCAGCTCGGAGCCCTCTCCTTGCCGAGTTGTGTGCCGTGTGAGATATCACAGGCCCCCCGGACAGCGACCAGTGAAGGGCAACTGTGACGATGACGGTGATGAACACATGCAGAGCCGTTTCAGGAGGGTTGGGACGGACCAGGGAGACGACTTGTCGGGTAGGCTTTATACTCACACCTTGTTCCCACCCTTCCGCTAATAAAAAGTTCCAGCTTCATAAATTAAATTATGTGCCGAAGTCCAGTGGAAATAAATCATTAGAGGTGAAAGTCTCAAAAAAACATTCTATATGAGGCAAGAAAGTGAATTCACCACTTAATAAGGGCTCAGTATATCTTGATTTATTAATTTACTATTATTATTACTTTGCAGAGGATTTGCTCTTACTATTCCATGTTGACAGGTCAGAGTTGATTCAGTTTAATTGAGATCACCATGGATCATTCAAAGTTTTGGATTTGTTCATTTTTACAGTGGTTGGCTAGCATCTGGCCTTGTGACAAACCATGGTTAATTTCCACAAAGAAATAAAGCTGAAAAATTATACATATATATACTTTTTAGAACTGTTAGAAAAATTAGATGTAAATTGATTTACTCTTATTTGCATGTGTGCAGATAAAGAAACTAAGGCCCCCCAGTTAGTGAATGAGGCAGCCTCAGATATAGACTCCATGACTTTCATTCAGGATTCTTCTAAGCACACTTTCTCCCCTGAAATCAGTGGAACAAATCTTATCTTCTTGGAAAAAAGCATCAAAACATGCACCATTGACGTGTCCAACCACCAGCACCTCCTGAACGTACATGACTGAACGTAGCCCCAAATGAGATAAAAGTGTGTGTCTCAGTGCGAAACCCTCCAAGCTGGAAAAACCTTTCAAAACATATCCTACTAATTCTGGTTAAGTTTTATTTTCTATCGTTTTGGAGATAATGGAAATAGATGCATTTACTGTTTGCGAGCTGCCAGGTACTGTTCTGAGCACTCCACATCGCCCATGCTCCCAGAATTCTAGGGCGGAGGCCCTAAAATCATGCCCGTTGCAAAGTACAGGAAAACCAGGCTCAGGGCTGTGCCCCAGCCCCGGAGCCTCCGGGAGGGCGAGGACCCGGGCAGGCTTACCACCGCTGCGCCAGGGTCTCCTCTCAGGAGCAAGGGCTCCTGTGTGGTAGGTCAGATATCCAGGTAATGCAGGCTGACGGGTCTGGACTAAAACCTCAGCTCTGCCAGTTAACCTTCATCCAGCTAACTTAACTTCTGAGATCTTCACTTTCCCAGTTCTAAAATGGGGATAATAATATCTACCTAATGAGCAAGTTTTATTATGCATGTTTACAGTGATGAAGTTGTAATGCAGTTTTAAGATCCTTTTGTTGTGAATCAAAGTGGCTGAAACACCTGTTTCTGTGTGCACATGGGGAACTGCGGGGTGGGCATGGGGTGAGTCAAGAGGGAGAGATGTCTTTTTACGGCTGGATCTATATGCTAGTCACAAAATGACCCACCCAGCTGTCTTAGTAAGTGAAAGTCCTCCACCATAAAAATCAACTCTTTAGAAAGTGGCACCTTTCCTTGAGGAGGCATTTGCTTTTCTCCTCCCTCCGTGGACCACAGTCCATGAATTCCTGGAATAGTTTCACTGTAAGAGCCAAGATCAGGGACATCTACAATCGACTCTCTGGACTGTATGTCTGTGTTCACTCCCACTGGCTGGCATTTTTTATGGGAGTTCGGACAAAGGCCATTTTGTGGCTACTCCCTCTGCTCCCTGCCCAGAACTGGCTCTACTGGAATGCACTAATTGCTGCTGAACAAAAGGACGCCTTATGTCCCTCTCTATCCGTGGCTTTGCATTGATTCTTTATGGTGCTGGTATTAAGACTGCTACTGTTTCTTCTCGAAGTCTTCTCCTGGCGGCAGAACCTCACGCCTCGGTCTCCCCTTCCCAGGGAAGAGCCTCTGCGGCTGAGGTGTGCCTCAAATGACAGGCTCCATTCACCTAGTGGCCTGGGCAGAGAAGCACCTTCAGCTGGCCCAAGGGTCCCCTCTCTCTGTCCGGGCATGTGCAGCTGGGACCGACTCTATGGATCCAGCCCAAATGTGGAGAGCCATTCAGCACCACGCAAAAGTATTCGATCTGCCAGCTGAGTCACTGAGCTAAGGAAAAACATGGCCCGACCCAGAGAGGCTTTTAAAGAGAAATGCAGGGCATGGCTAGGGGCTGGACTGAACGCCGATATGGAAGTTTCTTGAAATATTAAGTCCAGAACAGCATGAAAAAGTAAGATAACATACCATTAGTCAACAAGGATGCAGAGCAGTTTTTGGAAGATGGGGGACAAGCGGGGATGAAGGGAAGGCCAATCAGGGGCCTTCCCCGTGTAAGGCTGCGGGGCAGGCGCGGTGGTGCCCGAGGCCCGCGCTGGAGGCTCCAGAGGAAACACGGGCGCAGGTAGGACTCCCAGGCTTCCTGCAGGGGCGCTGGTCGGGGAGCTGCATGGGGAAGGCCAGCCAGGCTGGGCAGCCCCTTCCCCGACTTGCACGTGAAGCAGCAGTGGCTTCTGCACAGTGACTCAGTGCGAGTGAGCACTGCGTGCTGAGAGGGACGGGGTGCTCCCAGGGCGCACAGAACCGCAAGAGGGATGGTGAGCTGCCTTCACCCAGAAAACCCTCCTCAGTGCCATCAAGAGCAAGGTGCGAGGAGGATAAAACACATCCACTGACAGATGAGGGGGGAATCCCCCAAATAAAGGCAGCACAGGAACCATCAGACATTCCAGAAAAGCAAACATCATGGAAGGGACCCACCAAGCTGAATGAGGGGGAAAAATCATCCTCCAAGGGAAGAGTGAAAATAGAACAACACTTTAAAATACATATAATTAATATTTCATGATGAGTTAACTGAGATCATAACAAAATATGAATAAGCTGAGGTAAAAAAAGAACCAAATAGAAATTTGATACATTTAAAATAAGATAAGTTTCAATATATGAAATGAATAAATCAGTTTGGGAAAAAAAAATCAATGAACCAAATTGTCAAATCGCAAAATTTTCCCTGGTTTTTAAAAATACATAGATTAAAAAAATTTTAAATTGAGCCCTGGCTGGTGTGGCTTGGTTGATTGAAGCATCATCCCATAAACTGAAAGGTCACAAGTTCAATTGCGGGGGTCAGCGCACACGCCTAGGTTGTGGGCTGGGTTCCCAATGTGGGCGCGTACAGGAAGCAGCTTATCAATGTTTCTCTCTCACACTGATGTTTCTCTGCCTCCCTTCCCCTCCCTCTTAAAAAAAAAATCAATAAGCACGTGCTCGGGTGAGGATTGAATTTTTTTTAGTTGAGGTAAAATACATATAACAAAGTTTATCATGGCAACCAGGCTGAAACGTATGGCTCAGCGACACTAAGGACGGTCACGCTGCTGCGCAATGGTCACCGCCACTCATCTCCAGGGCTCTTTTCATCTGCAAAACTGAAACTCTGCACCCGTTAAACACTAACTTCCCATTCCCCCTCCTCCATTCTATTTTCTGTCTTACGAATTTGACTCCTCTAGGGACATACATGTAATCATAAATTATTTGTCATTTTATGCCTGGCTTGTTTCGTTATTTAATCCATATTGTAGGATGTGTCAGAATTTTCTTTTTCCTTGAGGCTGAATATATTCCATTGGGTAAATTACACACGCGCGCGCTCGCGTGTACAAACCACATTTTGCTTACCCGTTCATGTACTGATGGACAACTGGGTTGCTTCTACTTGTGTCTATTGTGAATAACGCTGCTGCTATGTTCTGGACTTTTATGTTATAGACAAAGAGGTGAAAAAAATGAGAAAAGGTAACAGATCTGGAGATCAAAAGCTCTAAGCACCCGATTTTGAGAGGTTTGAGAAGGATAGAAAACCTAAATAAACCAATAATCATAGAAAAATTTAAAATGTGGTCAAAATCTAGTGCTTAAGAGGGTACAAGGCCCAACTTTCTTTTTTTCTGGATGAAGTCTACCAAGAAATATATTAACTCTCCCAGAACATAGAAAAATATGTAAACCTTCCCAATTCATGCTCTGAACTTAACTTTTAAACTGGATAAGGATAGAAGAAAAAAAGAGACCTGTAAAAGACAGCAGACTAAATATATGTATCTTTTCTCTCTCCCCAACACCCCACCTAAGACCATCCTAAAATAGCACTATAAAAGAACAAAACATACAAGTTCATAGGGGCTAAGTAGGCAGGGCAGGAGCCACCAGTGAACAAGAGATTTAAACCCATTTTTGGGAGATGGGAGAGAGCAACTGACTTAGTAGCAAAAGAAACTGAATTCTAATGTTATTTAAGCAGGGAATACTGAATGAAAACAAGCTAATGAATTCCATAAACCCTCATGAAGACATGCAAGAGTATCAGGGAGCACAGGAAGTTGACCAGTTTATGTTCTGGTCAGATTAAATACAAGGAGCCCCGTCTGGGACATTCCAGGCACAATGAGGGTGGGGGTGTGACATAGGAGTAAAATGGGTATGAAATGAAGGCCTGCATCTTCTGCTCCCCTCCTGGCTTCCTTCCCTCGTGCTGCTCCCAGAGCGCCAGCGCCTGTGCACAGGGGTGCAGACTGAGGGGTTCACCCCAGAGAAATTAGCTCCACACCCTGAAATACGGAGGTGTCCAAATGTGGAGGCCACTAGCTAAGGAGCCTTGTGCGCATACTTAGAGCTCCGTCTGAGTGCCTTGCTCTGAAGAGAAATGGGAAGCCAAGGATCATCAGACACTTGAGGCAAGTGTCCAAAACAAACATAAGAACGGAGACAAGAAATTATGCAGGGCAGAGAAGGAAACTTAAAATACATTAAATAACTAATGTTTTTCAAGAGGTATGAGATGACATTGCATCCTCACAAGAACACTATCCTCAGGGAAAAGAATCATAAAGACTCTTGGAAATTAAAAATATCATTAAAATAAGTGTAACAGAAAGGCTGGGAAATACAATTAAGGAAATCTTCCATAATGTAAGAATTAAATGGCAAAGTAATGGAAAACAGGAGAGAAATGAAACATTAGAAAATTGTTTCAGGAGAAACAAAATCCATCCACTATTGATTCCTGAGGAAACAGAGAAGATGACATTATTAAAGAAATGGTGCAAAAAGATTTTCTAGAACTGAAGGACATTATCCACAAAGTAGGGACCCACCCTGTGTCTAGCAGCATGACAAATAAAACAAATAAACAACAATCATATTACCAGTTTATTTTTACAGGGAGTAAAAAATGACCCTCAAAGTCCAAGGAGGGAAACCAGGTCTCACTGGGTTAGGAATCAAAATGGTATCACACAACCCTGGAAGGTAAATGACAAAATTCTGAGGGAAAGTTATTTTCAACCTAGAATTTAACACTGACACAAACTGTTAATCAAGCGTGAGGGAAGAATAATGACATTTTCAAATATATAGGGAATCACAAATTCACTGTCCCTGAATCGTTTTGCATGGGAAGCTGTAAGGATGTATTCTATTGAAGTGAAAGAGAAAACCGTAAATGGAAAAGGCAAAGGGGCCAGAGACAGAAAACTTAATAGAGAAAAAAGGTGAGTGGAAGTATCAGGAAGTCAGCTGTGTGGACTATGAATGCACGCGCTCTGTGAATGCCGTGTGAATGGGGTTGGGAAGGTTCCACCCTGTGGTCAGGGCACCTGAGTTCTGGTCCAGATTCCTCAAACGTGTGACTTTGGGCAACTCATTGAAGCTTCCTTGGCCTTTACTTTGGTTTCCTCATTTGTAAATAAATGAGATTGAACTGGGTGATTTTTGAGTTCCCTTAGATTTTTAATAATCTTTATTAATAATCTAATAATCTTTGCCTTGCAGAACAAGAGGAAGAGGTCAGCGATTAACTTTCTTCAAACAAACAAAAAAAAAAGTGCAATCATATGTACTTTTCACTTCCTGTGGAATAAAATGTCAATACCAGAATAAGACAGAAATAAAAATAAGGCCACTTGACATCTTTTCTAGTCCTATAAGTCTATTAGTCCTTTTGTGTGAGTAACCATTGAAGTTAAATGTGGTCTCTATATGTGTGAAAAGAACTAAGTGAGGTAAAAATACACTAGTCATCAACTTTCTTGAGGTGTTGAAATAGCTATCTTGTGCTGGCCAGAGTCTCTGTTGGTAGACCTAGTAAAGGGTGTGGTATCTCTACCAAATATGCTACCTATTAGCTAATATTTAAATTCAAAAACACACTCTTAAATCTTATGGCTATTTTTAGTCAAGCAAATATCTGAGTGGAAAAATAAGCGAAGCTTTCTTTGACCCAATATACCCACGTTCTGTGCCTGCGCTGTTTCATAACACATGCTGGTCCTATTGACTGGCGTTGCCACTTGGAACCCGATGTGAGAGAGAATCCCACGATCATTCGGCTCTGCCTGCTCGAGTCCCAGGTGAGGGATGGGGGGTGGCGTGCCTTCTCTTGCTACGCCTGATGGGTCGCACCGAGATTCAAGAGCCAAGTATCCCAAGACAATTTCAGTAAAAATTAAGTTTCTTATGTGGAAATAAGCTGTGTAAGGGTCTGGGAGATGTAGATTCAAATTCAAGCACCATCACATAGTAACTGGGCAAATTAATTTAGCTTTCTAAATCTCAGTTTCGTCACCTGTAAAATGGGGTTGCCAATATAACCCCTTTGCACAGGGGTGCTGAGTTTCAACGACATGGTATATATGAAGCACAGCGTCCTACCTGGGACATATGAGCATTCACCCTACACTTACCTCACTTGGCTTAAGCAAATGCAAGTTTCTTAAGTCACTCTAGAATATAATAGATGTGAAAAATTCTGCAATATGTAGAATAAAGCAAAGTAATTTGGTGCATGGATAAAAACAATGAATCAGCAAATACTGCAGGGAAAAGAACTTTTGCTGTCTGGCTTCTGTTATTTGTGATACGGTGTGGACTTTTGATATATACTTAATGTTATTTCAGAGTATGTTATAAAAATCATGTGTTTTATAATACTTTTCTTGTTCTGGGTATACACAACACACATTTAAAAAGTTTTATTAAGATAAAATTCATATAACATAACATTAACCTTTGTAAAAGTAAACCTATTAGTGGCATTTAGTACATTCAAAATGTTGTGCAACCACCACCTCTACCCAGTTCCGAGTTACTTCCATCACTCCGAAAGGGAACATCCTACTCTGGAAGCAGGTTTCACCATTCCCCTCTACTCTCGGCCACTGAAAACTACCAGTCTTCTTCCTGTCTCTGTGGATTTGTCTATTCTGGGTACTTCATATGGATGACATCATACAATATGAGATCTTTTGTGCCTGACCTTTTTCATCCAACATAATGTTTTCAGGGTTCATGCACATTGTAACGTGTACCATACTTCATCCCTTATTGTGGCGGAGTGATATTCCATTGTACCTACATGTCACAATCTCTCCAGCTATTACTCCCTTCACCGACCTGTAGGTTGCTTCCGCATTTTGGCTATTGTGAATGGTGCTACTAGGAACATGTCTATACACACGTGTGTTTGAGTACGTGTTTTCAGTTCTTTAGGGTATGTACCTAAGAGCAGAATTACTGGGTCCTATGGTAAAAACTTTTTGAGGAACTATCATATTCTGTTTTCCACAGTGACTGCACCATTTCTCAACATTGTCAGATGATGGTTGTTGGCACCAATTCAACACCAACAGGAATCTCCATTTGAGGATGCAGTGAAGAAGGAAACTTTATTCAGTGCAAACAGCTCAGTTGTGATACAGCACGGCTGTGAAACAGCTCAATAGTGTTATAGCTCAGTTATGAAGCAGCACGGCTATAAACTAGCCCGGCTGCGAGGAGGCCCTAGGGCAAGGCCCCTCTCCAGGTAAACAGGTTTGCCCTGAGCTGGCCTGCTTCGCTCTGCTTCTGCACTGGTCTGCTTTGGGGAGATATTGTCAATGAGTTTAGCTCCACCTGTGAAAACACAGTCTCCAGTCTTTGGTGTTTAGGGAAAGTACACTCCTGAGCTAGAGGGTAGCTGACTTAAAGAGACACACTTCACCCTGCCACCCCAACCTGGTTCCTGATTGGTCTATTCTCATGTAAATTAGGGCTCCAGATCCTTGCGGCTTGATTGGTTCAAAAGGCACTGTTCTATTTGGTCAGAACAGAGCTGTTCTGATTGGTTGGTGAAAATGCTGATGGAGATAGAGCTGCATATCTTTGATTGGATGGGGGTAAGTCTCAGTCCTATTGGTTGAAACAGGACTCCAGAAAGCCATTTGTAAGAGCTAGCTCAGATGGCAGAAACGCAGTGCAGGCAGGCAGGTCAGTGCTGGGGGAAGGCAGCCTGGTGCAAGCTTTTCCCTGAACCGTGGTTTGCATGAGAGGCCCCCGTGTAGAAACAACTGCTAGACCCTGTCTTTTACATTTGAGCTGAGTGAGCCATAAGGAGCCCTTCTTACTACATATCTTTTTCTCTCAGGGCCCATACATCTTCACCAACACTTATTATTTTTAAATTACAGGCATGCTAACAGGTGTGAAGTGGTATCTCATTGTGGTTTTGATTTGTGTTTCCCTGGAGGTTAATGATATTGGGCATCTTCTCATGTGCTTATTGGCTATTTGTATGACATCTTTAGAGAACTGTCTGTTCAAATTCTTTGCCCATTTTTAAATTGGGTTGTCTTTTTATTCTTGAGTTGTAAGAGTTCTATATATTATCAGGAAAGTTGACCCTTATCAGACATATGATTTGCAATTATTTTCCCCCATTCTTTCATTTTTATTTTCATTTACTTGGTAAGGTTCTTGATGCACAAATGTTTTTAATTTTGATAAAGTCCAATTTTTTTCTTTTTGTTGCTTATGCCTTTGGTGTTATATCTTAAGACTCCGTTGCTATACCCAAGGACATGAAGATTTGTCATTATGTTTTCTTCTAAGAGGTTTTTGAAATTAGCTTTATATTTAGGTCATCGGGCTATTTTGGTTAATTTCCATATATGGTATGAGGTGGGGATTCAGCTTCATTCTTTGCACGTGGATACCTAGTTTTCCCAGGACAATTTGTTGAAGAGACTATTCCCATTGAATGATCTTAACGCACTGTTGAAAATCGACTACCCATACATATATAGGTTTATTTCTGGACTCTCAATTCTATTCCATTGATGTTATCTCTGTCTTTATGCCTGTACCACACTGTCTTGATTACTGTTGCTTTGTAATAAGTTTTGAAACTGAGAAGTGTGAGTCTTTTAAATTTCTTCTCCATTTTCAAGATCATTTTGGCTATTAAGGGCTCCTTGTAATTCCATATGAATTTGTGGAGTGACTTTTTCATTTCTTCAAAAAATAAAGGTCATTGGAATTTTGCAAGGAACATTGAACATTTAGATTACTTTGGGTAGTATTGCCATCTTAGCAATATTTAGTCTTCCAGTTCATGAACATGGTTGCTTCCCATCTATTTAGGTCCTGTTTAATTTATTTCAGTGATGTTTTGTAGTTTTCAGTGTACGAGCCTTTTATTTCTTTGGTTAAACTCATTCTTAAATATTTTATTTTTTGGATACTCTTGTAAGTGAAATTTTTGTCTTAATTTCCTTTTCAGATTATTCATTGCTGGTGTATAAAAACACAACTCATTCTTGTGTGTTGATCCGGTACCCTGCAGCTTGCTAAATTTATTTGCTATGATAGATTTCCTTTGGACTCCTGGGAGTTTTCTATATATAGGATCATGTCAGTTGTGAAGAGAAATATTTTTACTTCTTCCTTCCTTATTTGCATTCTTTTTATCTGTTTTTATTGTTTAATTGTTCTGTCTAAAACTTCAAGTACAATGTTGAGCAGCAGAAGTGAAACCCAGGCTTCTTTGTCTTCTTTCTGATACTAGAAGGGAAACTTGTAGTCTTTCAACATTAAGATTTTAGCTATGGGTTTCTCGGGTGCTCTTTATCTCGTTAAGAAATTTACCTTCTATTCTTGGTTTTCTGGGTGCTCTTATCAATTAGAGGTCTTGCGCTTTGTCAAATGATTTTATGCATTAAATTAAGATGGTAGTGTGGCTTTTCCCCCCCTGTTTCATTAATCAATTCAATCAAAATCAATTACATTGATTGCTTTTTTTTTTTTAATGTTAAACCTCCTTTAAATTCCTGGTATGAATCCCTCTTGATCATGGTGTTGGATCATGATGTGTTTAATATGCTGTTGGATTTGATCTGCTAGTATTTTGTTGAGATTTTTACCTGTATATTCATGAAAGATATTGGTCTGCAGCTTTTTTGTAGTTTGTACACACATTTTTTTGCTATGTGTTTGTGCACACACTTACAGACATTTATGATTTATGAAAAATCTAAGCTGCTTCAGATACTTGAAGCAGGATATTTGTCTAAATAAGTGTATCATTACAAGACACCCCAGGAAGGATGGCAACGAAAAATGTGATCTAACTTCTCTTGCCATTATTGTTTCTCAGTGAAGATTTTCAAGAAAGATTTTGGTCAGTGCAAGTGGCATCAGTATCCACCTTCACCTCATGAGCGACACGCAGAGTACCAGTACTGAGTTGCCGAGTGCCTCTCAGAGTTTAGTGTGCATATAGCTCACCTGGATGTGTTATTAAACTTCTGATTCTATAGATCAGTCATAAAGGCAGAACCTCAGGTTCTACATTTCTTACAAGCTCCCAGGGATACCGCTGCTGCTAGTCTATGGGCAGTAGTTTGGGCAGCAAGTGTGTGGCCACGGAGTAGGTAGGGTGAGCCCCTTCTTGCTTTGATTACTGACTTACCTGTGAACAAAGCTCCCTAATCATGAAGGCAGTCATGTTAGGACAAAAGTTTTTCAGAAGTTGCATAAGGAATATGAATGTGCGTGTGTAATGAAAGCAAAGATTTTGTAAGGTAGTCTACTTGTGACACTGCACATGACCCCAGCCATCAGTCTGCACAATTTTTTTGCTGCTTCTTCCCAGTTGAAAGCAAAGGGGGCCAAGCCTTAGCAACACTGTGCAGCTGAGGAAGTTTTCCTCCAGAGTGTTCAGCTTCTGATTGGTGGCTTATTTGGGGAAATGAAGGCCACTCCTTGTCCTCTTGGGGCTGGCTCAGTTTCTCCTGCCTGCCACTCCCTGCTCCTTTCTCAACATTGGGATAGACCTGCTACCAGTCAGTTGCATTAACTCCAATACCCATTTTTTGGCAGGGTTGTCCAACTCTGTGACACACCCCTGCCAAGTTTCCTCCCGGGCCTCTCCTTCTGTCTCCTTAACAGATCGGAGAAGGATATTACAACAATAGCCATATATTTGTCCTTACAGATAAAGAGGTTGACTCAGCGACCCTGGGTCGGTGGTGGTTCTTTTGCAGGTGCCGGGGACCTTGAGCATGAGTGTGGAAGGGACACACTGGCCTGAGGGTTAGGGTCTGTCCTGGCAGGTCCCCTCCACATCCTTTCTCTGCTCCCTCCCCTTTAATTCCTGCCCAAGCACAGGTGAGGGCCGCCCTGCTACCCCCTCAGGCTTTGCTGCCATCCCAGCTGTAGCTCACTTTCTCCAGGGACCGCTCTTATTTCAGCTAGCATTGGATTTTGTCACCTCTCTTACCTCAAGGTTATGCCCCCGAAAGAGTCCCACAATCTTTCATATTATTTCGACCTTTTGTGGAAAGATATTGACTAAAAAGTATAATACTGGCATGTGTCTTCTTCACGAATCAATCATCCCGGGGCCAGCCCTGTGCGGCAGGACTGGGGTCAGCGCCCTGAGTGGAGAGCTGCCAACAACGGACAGAAGTTTCTGGGAAGTCAGAACGGGAGTTGCCACATCACCACCGTCTGTGCACACTAGAGCCACGGGAGTCAAAATCTGGGACTCCTGTAAACTTAAAACTTTTTAGAAAACATCTGTAGTCTCCTGCACTTTTAAAAGTGATGAGTTAAAAATTGTTATAAGTTTAAGTAGCTGCAAAGAACTAATTTTCCATGTACTGCAAATGTTGATATTTAAAAGTAAATCTGTTATATTATTTTAAAAATTTATCCAGTTAACTATTATAATGCATAATACCGACCATCATCTATTTAAAAACAAATGAACAAGATTTTCTTAACTGTCAGAAATTTTACATCATTTTTTAAACTCATTTTCTCATTCCACTTCCCCACAGAATTTTACTTTAATGTAATACATATTTAGGCGTGAAAATTTCCCATCGATCACTTAATCATATCTCTCTGCTGAAAAATATGTACATAAATAAGATATTTAAGGTTTTAAATTCTTTATAACCCATTAAAAAGGCTACAAGTGTAAACAAATTAAACTTTTAATAATCAATATACTAGGGATCTAAATAACATAAATTAATTTTATTATTAAAATCCCAAAGCAAAGTTTTACTGGAAATGCACCTCTCTATGAGATGGCTGGGACATTATTTACTTCTTTTACTATTAATACACATTATCACTGATAAACTGGGCTGGGTGTCAGTATCTGTTTTGTGCCAATGCCTCATTTTTACAGATATTGGTGTTGAGAAACGTTGTTCACACAAATTAGGCAGGACCGCAAATCCTTGTATCAATGTTACTTAATTTAAAATATAATTCCTTCTGAGTTATATGCCAAAAATAACAAGATTGTTTATTATCAAAAATTATTTGGTGAATAAACAGCTGTTTAGATTTCCTTTCAGTTTTGTAGGTAACAAACTGAAAATTTGATCGGCCAAAGAAGTAACTGCCTAATTATTGTCATGATATACAGTCTGACTCAGTTACCAGGTGTTTGCATTTTCCCTTGTTTGTCACCCCCGAATGTTTTTCTCCTGAGGGCAACCCACAACTGAAAGGAGAACCTTTGTGGAAGAAGAGAGGAACCAGGAGGAGGACACTTTGACCCTGCTCCCCTTTCTCAGGTGTGGACCCAAAGGGGCCACATCTGAAACCTGACAGGCTCAGGGGGGCCTGCGTGGTGGCTTTACAAACTCGGAGACCAACAGTTATGACACAGGATGGTCTGAAATCAAAGCTTCCTAACTGAAAGCAGTTCCTGATGGGTAATCACGTCCTAGGGCAGTATTTTCCCCTACAATGGGAAATCTTCAGCTTAATTGAGCCTGTCTATAGTCTTTCTGCATCTAGGATAACAAACCTATTAACATACCTTTGGAATAATATCAAAGTAATTTCTTCCTGGTCACACCTCAAAGCAAATATCAGAGCAGAGACCCCAAATCCCCTCATTGTTATGAGTATCATGTTAATTGTTGACTATTAACCATCCTATACCCACAAATGTAAAAGAAATGTGTGTTTATCTATTTTACTTTTTATCCAATCCCAGAGATTTCCTGGCTTTGCCTTCTCCTGCCTCCTAATCTAACACCAATGAATTTCATGTAACCCCCTTATGTCTTGACCTATGGTTCTAATGTATAAAATAAGTGGTAAAACTTCCATTTTCAGGAGCATTTTCTCAATCCATTGAGATTTGTTTCCCAGCAATTGTCATCAGTTTGGTTCAAATATATTCATAAAAATTATTACAGGTTTGGACATTTCTTATGTTAAAACAGGTCAGCTGTAGAAATGGATATATACTGAAATTGAAGACTAGAAAACCACTGAGTGCCCACACACTCCTTGGAAAGTGTCCCAGTACCTCCAGCAGGCTGGTCCCACTGTCCAGTGGTGTCCACGGGGCTGAAGAAAGGGGCTGTGCTGCATCCGGACGATGCCCAGACCCAGTGGGCACAAACGTCGCTTTCCTCTCGCTGCTGTTTCCCAAGCACAGCTCAGAACCCCAGTGGGCTCGCCAAGCCTCTGCATCCCCAGGCTCTCTCTGACTCTCTTAGATGCTCCAACAAAAGGATGCAACACAGATAAATTCTGTAAACTTCCTGTATATGTCAGGTAATATACATCAAGTAAAGGTTTTAGTATAAATACAAATCAAGTAATATGTTTCCATTACTATTTCTAAGCTGTGTACCTGGATGTGCATATGAACTCCAGGGATATAGAAGCAGGGAAAGAAAGATCAGCTACAGCCCTGACCAGTGTGGCTCAGTTGGTTGGAGTGTCATCCTGTAAACCAAAAGGTTGTGGGTTTGATTCCTGGTCAGGACATGTGCCTGGGTTGCGGGTTTGGTCCCTCATCTGGGCCTGTATAGGGGGCAATTGGTTGATGTTTCTCTCCCTCTTTTTCCCCCTCCCTTCCCGTGTCTCCAAAAGATAAAAAAAAAAAAAAAGAAAAGAAAGAAAAAAAGATCAGCTATAGAACTCACAATAAACCTGATTTAAATTAGGCCTTGGGTCAATCTGTCTTACACTGAGAGGAAAGAGAAGAAAACATTTAAAAAAAAATGTCTAGTCATTTAAAAATAGTTGTCACCTTTCAAGAAGCCCTTGGTCATTTTCTGTAAGAACTGATGAGCTCATGCAGTGTTGCGGCTAGCTTGTCGCCACATATAATTAAGTTCTGTCTTGCAGTGGTTCTGCTGCAAGATAGCGCCACGCTTCTCTTCCCACTACATTGTGGGGGTGGAGCGGGGACAGGGAAGGGGGATGGGGAGGGGTGGGCAGGAGGAGACAGCTGCTCCGTGTAACGGTGCAGGTTCACAAACCTTCCCTCTCTTGTTTCATAGGGACAATATTCTGTACAGTGTACCAACTTTACATATAAGAAAACTGAGCCTCAGAGAGGTAAATAACTTGGTCATTGTCTTAGATCAGTAGGGGGGAATACCAAGGCCACCAGTCCCAGTGGGCCTCCTTGCTGAGCCCAGGTCCTTCCCAACCTGCCTGGGGCCACCTTAGGTAGAAGAGTGCCTCCCACTGCTCCTCTGGTGGGAACGGCAGTTCCGACCTGTGGCCAGCACCTCTGGGAGCCTGGGAAGCTCCTACCGGCGATGGCTGCTTGCAGACGTGAGTCTTCACAAGTGCGAGCAGATGTGAGTGCAGAGCAGCACTTGCCAGCCCTCTCCACATCCCTGCACGCAGAGAGGAGGACCACATGTGGTCAGCAGTCTGGGTTATACGGAGAAACGGTCCACGGCGGCAGGAGGGAACCCAGTCTCAACCTGGCTGCTCTAGGCAGCGCACTTGCCACCTACTCAAAGCCTGGGTGTCGCGTGCTCTGACACACCGTGTGCACATGCACATCAAAGTCTTCAGGAATGGCCACTGTCCCAGTAGGATCCCTGTAGAACTGCGTCCCTTCATGGGATAAGCAATAGATGGTCCCTTTTCAAATTCACAGTGACAGCACACTTAATGTCCTGGAAGCACTGGTGACTTTGCATGACAGTGTGGAAGAAAGTGAAAGGCCACCGTGTTTGTGGGCAGCCATGAGTGATACCTCTTGGGAGTGGTGAGATGGCATGAAGTTGCCTACAGATCATAAGATTACTCACTGTGTTTTCTCCTTCTCTTGACTGGATGACAGTCCAAAGGTTATGATGAATGAGTTAAGAAGAAATAAGACAGCGTGGGGTTTATGACTCTCACTTTAGACACAAATAATTTCCAGGGATGTAGCTGTACATATATATGTACACACATATGTATGTGTATGTATATATGTGGATGGATATGTATGTGTGCATTTGTTTATACATATATGTCTACACATGCACAGAGAATGAATATATAGCTCTGTGTGTGTGTGTGTGTGTGTGTGTGTGTGTGTGTGTGTGTGTGTAAGCAGGCTCTGGGGATTTTGGTAAATGAGATGTTAGAGTATCCTGAAGCATAATAAAATTTGCTTTTTAAAATATACATTTTTTTAAAATCTTGAAGACTCTTCCTTAGGGAAGGCAAGGCCTTGACGGATGGCTCCTGAATCTCTAGGTTCTCTTCAAGCAGAGGGGACATAGAACTGCCTAGGTGGGGTGAGTTCAAAGACAGTATGTCCCCCCACCCCCCATGTGGACTGAAGTACTGTTTGCAGAACAAGATTAGAAATTAAACTGTAATGGGAATACTCACACCAGGCCTCACATGTGTAGGAGAGACATCAAAGGATGTTGATGACAGGTCTCCCAAGTCACTTGAGTGACATCGGGCAAGTGAATCAAACTTGTGGGCTTCATCTTTCTCATCTCATAAAGTAGGGTAGACTACTAAGGGGGAGCTACTAAGATCTTCCAGGATTTTACTTGCTGTGATTTAACTACAACTCACTTAACTAAAACCTCTCTCAAAAGACAATGTGTGCTTTATGGGACAGTGGAAGGAGAAACAAGAGAAATTTAAGGAAATTTAAATTCTTCCACTTCCAGCTGGGAGTGTGTGAGAGGCAACCACACATTGATGTTTCTCTCCCTCTCTTCCTCTAAAAATAAATAAATATATAAAATCATTTTTTAAAAAAGAAATATTCTTCTTAAACAAAAGAAATCAGAATATGGAGTGCCTTTTTTCTTGCTTTTAAAAATCTCCAAGATTAAAGTAAAGGGCAACTAAACAAAATGTAAGATCTGGTTTTTTTACTCAAATCCAAGTAAATTCCTTCCTGGTATGGATTCCTAGGCTTACTGAATCAGATCCTCTTGGGATAAGACCCTGAAACTTGCATTTCAAAAGTTCTTTTGACATTTCTGATGCGTCATGCTCTGCCCTTGGGAGTGTTCCCACTGAGAAAAGATGTCCATGCATTGTGACTCTGATGAGCTAATTATTGGCCCTTGAGGAACACTTAGTATTCTTATTAGCATTCTAAAGAAGTGTAGGGTGCCAGTGGGAAAGATGATTTTGATTCCGGACAAGCAGGAATTCTGTTTGTCTACATTTGCTTGTGTCTGTAAAATTCCGGCTTTCCATTTTCAGTACAGAGGATTGTAGTGTTGATAGCTCTCATTTCCACACCCTACCTGACCAGATACCACAGAGATCCTTCAATCTCCATTTCTGAACAAAGATGTCTGCCTTGAGCCCCTGTTTCTTTTTGGGCTCTGGTGAGCTGGGGTAGGGGAGGGAGGTGGTGGTCAGAAAGCTCATCTTAGAGCAAGCCCCAGACAACACGCCTCAGTTTCCATTCCAGTCTGGTCCTTTCTTCACGAGAGCTAAAGTGCTTTCTTAAGCAAAAGGAATCCAGACTCAAAAGGCTCAACGTTCATGGTTTAAGCACCTCTGGTTTATAGCCTTTTCACTCTTTCTTTCTGCTATGAGTCTCCTCCCCAGTTTGAAAGCCTCAACTTGGCTGCTGGAAGTTAGGGAAGGGGATATGAAAGAAAGAAGGGGACTCAGCTGCTTTTTCTACCTCAAGCAAAAGCACTAGTCTGTCTCCTTTCGGTTTTCTAGCATCCCAAACAAACTTCTTTCCATCTTCATTATTCAACTTATTTAAATACTAATTTGGTTTTGTGTTGCTTCTAGTCTAGTCATTATGGCCTCCTTGATAATATTCAGGAATCTTTCCCTGAAGTGTTTGGCAATGATCAACCAGAAAATTGGGTGCAGCAATGAGGTGGTTCCTAACTTGTATTTCAGGCTCTTTGAGAAACAGAGATGTCCGATTACCTCAAGTAGTGAGGACTGCAGGAAGGAGACATGTAATAAGAAATTTCATGGACATGGAAAACTGTTTACAAACTGGAAAGTCATTGAGGATGTGATAGGTCTCCAATGACAGGGTTATCTTGTTGCTCCCTGGCAGTCCAAGTCTGTGAATCTCACCTAGAGTTTTGCAGCATCAAACATAATGACTCAGTTACTGTCTGAATGACTCAAGATCAAACTTCCCCAGAGAGGATCGGCCTAGGTTGGCCTTGGGGCCAGGCCGCCTCAGTCTGCTGGCTAGCCTGCAGGTGGGCTGCCTTTGAGTTAGGTGCCCACCTGTGGTCCGGTCGGCTGTGGCCAGGAGTGCTGGATGGAGGTGAGAATGAGGAGCATGCCATATGTAACAGGCCCATGGTCTTAGGTTAGGTTCCCTAGAAGCACACCGTGAGGATACATATGAAAGTGATTTATCAGAAAATGTTCCCTGGAAAAATTAGTAGAGAAATGAAGACGTGAGGTCTAGAAGGGAGGTCAGGAGAAGCAGGACTATGGTATTAAGCAAACTCCCCCTGAAGGTAACTTTGGTTAAGTGCCATTGGAGGAGCTCTGGAGCCAAGATATGCCACATCTCAGAGCTGTCCCAATCAGGGACACTGGGGTATACACACCCCTGAAGTCATTGGTATTTGGTTAAGTATTGGCCCGAGGCACAAATTCCCAGATAGTTCCAGCTTTTCTTCTGTAGGCAAGGCCTATTCTGGCATCTGAAGGCAATAATTCAAGGAGATACATAGTCCACTGTTGGAAACGAAAGCACACTGGGACCCTGTGCTGAAGACAAGGCCAGAGCATCCGAGGGGCTGTGGGTTGGAGCACCTGCTACAGCCACCGGAAGAACTGTCTAGAATGGCTTCCTTCACCCGGGGTCCGTGGTCATGGTCAACACCCTAAGCTGAATAGTTTTCTCTACATTGAGCTGACAGGCACAGATCGACTTGGAAACTTTGGCTCCGGATGTAAACGGCGCAGTCAGTTATCTCGGACCTTCGTCTGCAGTGTGGTACCTTTGGAAATGGCCAACAGAAGCTAGCAAGAATCAAAGGCCAACACAAGGCAGACTGAAGTTAACACCAGCCAGGCGCTGGCTGTTTGCAGTTTGTGAAGAAGGGAGAAACTGTTTCTGGCCATGTCAACAAAAATAAATTCACTTTCTTATTAAATCACTGTCATTTTAGATAACTTATAAAAAATAGAGCACATCTGTTTATTTTCAGATCCATCTTTACTTCCACAAACTCACATCACTCTCAAGAGCTGTATGATTTTTCTTATACCATCCAGGGGTGTCCAACCTTTTGGCATCTCTGAGCCACACTGGAAGAAGAAGAGTTGTCTTGGGCCACACATTAAATACATTGCAACATGTAATCACAAAAAAAGTCTCATAAAATTTTAAGTACATTTATGATTTTGTGTTGGGCTGCATTCAGAGCCCTCCTGAGCCGCATGTGGCCTGAGGGCCACAGGTTGGACGCCCCTGAAAACCAGCCTCGCAGTAGTGCCCAGCTGATGGTGCCTTTTCCCCCATGGAACTCACTTCCGGGCAACTGGGTTACTTTGCGCTGGCTCTTGCCCGGCGGGGACTTGCACCACAGGCGCTCAGCCTGTCCCGCCAGAGGATAATCTCTCTCTAAGGGAGAGCGGGGCCCACTCACAGTGCTGTCAACATTTAACAGCTGGCTGTCTGGGAAGAAAAATATGCAGGTATTTACCAATATGGTGTCGCTGAACTTAACATGGGGGTGGGGGAATGATGCCATTATGTAGCGCTTCCCCCTCAGAGATGCAGCGGATCAGAATAAGCTCAAGAGGACAGAAAGCCGTTACATGTTGTAAGAAAAAGTGATGACTTTTGAGTGCTTATTACCATTGTGTGAATACATTTTATTTGATTATACATTTATATAACTTAGTTTTTAATAAACTAACTGATGTATCAGCCAGTAACATTTGTAGAATTCCAGCAAATTCAACAATGGGCTCTTGCAAGCCAGTATAGACCAGCCCCAGCACACCACGGCCAGCCGCCCGTCATAACTCCTTGCCTTGCATGCTGAGGCGTAGAAACTGCTCAGTGATGGCAAAAGCAACCTGAGTCTAGCACTTTAGAAATGTTGTCTCTCTGACTCTGACATATTCTATCTCATTGATAAAATTCTAACATTCTCCCAGTGGTAGCTGAGCCCACAAGCTATTTTTCTTAACTAATAAAGATCCATGGGCTTATCTGGATGCAATAGCTCTGATAAAAATCCAGCTTACTCAGTCAGACCTGATAGGCTTTCTCTGCTTGTACCATCCATATTTCCTTAATAACGCAGAGTCTGCAGAATCTTAGCAAGAATATTACAAAATGACCTCAGGTCCTAAAATGTCTGATCTTTTAAGTAGCCTTGATATATTCCCCTGTTTTTTATGCATAGTATGAAGTATAATCCATAACTTGGTACTATCAATAACCCAACATTTACCATTTTCTGACTCTTATAAACATTAAACCAACTTTCCCTCTATAAGTATTCCGTTTGTGCCTTTGTTTGTCTCTTCTTTTAGAGTGTCAGGCTCTTTTTACAGCACTTAATATGAGTCATTTTGTTTTTTTGTGTTGATTAATCAATGACATTGAACTGTCAATAAATACCAGGAACTTGTAGGTAGAACGTTATGACTAAACTTCAGAGGAGACTTAACCATCTCAGCTGCTGGGAGGGTGGCCGATTAATTATACCATAATGCTCTTCACCTGATAACTCCACTCTGGACTTTTTCCCTTGAGTTTTATTTCTTTTGGGATGAAAGAGAAGCAGTCCCACTGCCCACCCCTGCAGAAGGAGGGGCCATTCTATTTATAGGGGCTAAGTACTGTTAGCATTTCCAGAACCACTCACAAGTGAACATCCAAATTTCAATCTATTTTTGGGAAGGACTTCAATAAAGCATCTGATTAATTCTCTCCCCTATAGTCCAGTGAAACATCATTATATTTGTTTCATGCAGAAACCGAACTAACCTGGGATGACTTGGGGATTTACACAGTATCACATCACCAGTAAGTGCCCAGGAGGGAAGCTGGTCCCTCTTTCTCCAAACGCATTCATTCATTCATTCATTCAACAAACATGTAGTAGGAGTCCACTGTATACTGAGCTTGATGGTGGGAGGTAAGATAAAAAGGAGAATGTACAGGTAGGATGAAGAGCTCTTGATGGAGGGGAAAGGCCATGGTTTTGGGCTCAGGCAGACCTAGGTTGGACTCCGGCTCTCTAACCTCTTGGCTAATGCACCTTGGTCAAGGTATTTACAGTACCTGTAAAGGGGGAAATCATATTGTCAACCCTGTGGGGTTACTGTGAGAGTCATCGATGATGTGTATGAAGCTGACACAGAGCTTGTACTTCAAAAATGGTTCTTGTGACTAAGGCTGGAAGAATATTGTCTCTGCCCTTGTAGGGCTCATAGTTTATTGGGGGAACCAATATCTGAAAACCTCTGACAATGAGATAATGGCTCTGATGAACAGGAGAGAGAGAGGGAGAGAGGGAGGGAGAGCGCGCGCGCTCGCACACTGTGAAAGCTCATCCTTTTCCACGCGATCAGGAGGCCACAAGCAAAAATGCAACTTTGGGTATGTTTTTAGCCTCTAGAATCACAGTTTCTCACCTGTTAACCAAGGGAGCTAGAAGACGATAGCTGTGTTTGACAGAGGTTGTGTACTTTGGCTCTCTGGAGGTACTCTTTGAAGTGAGGAGAGTTTGTGTAAGGTGTGCCCTGCAATTTCATGCCATAAAAGCAATTTTAAAAGCTTACAATGCTCCACACCCCAATGAATAGCTTAGTAACACAAGGGAAACATAATAGTAACAGCTATCGCTGTGACTGCTGCAAATGATAAAATTCTCAGTGAATGCATCACACACTCAGTTAAGTTTCCTGATTAGTCCTCCAAGAAGCACTTTTCTGCAAATATTCGTGTATATTCCGCACTTTTGGAAACGTTGCTTTTTCCAAAAGTACTGATTTCTGACACAGCACTCAATGGAAATAATATCATTGATATGGACAGTGCAAATTGGAAGAAAATGCTTCACATCTGTTTCTAAGTAATTTCCAATAATAATGATAAAGAATGCATCCTTGAAATGTATTCTTTATCATTATTCCAAAATTATTCCAAAATTTAGACTGCAAACGTGTCTATTACTTCTCTCACCTTTGACAATGCAAATTTTCCAATTTCCTTGTATAAATAGCCATAAAAAATGAAATGATGGCATTAATAGAATTCAGAAGAAAGAAGCAGATGATAGACAGTTGGTTGGTTATAAAGACAATATTTTCTACTCTCATTCCTAATCATTGCCACTTACGCTCCCTTTCTCCCTCCTTTCCTTGCTGCTTCCTGTAGTTTTCCGTGATCCACTCTAACATACAATCCCCCCTACCTAGACAATCCTGGACAGGCTACTTAGAAGGGCAACCATCATCAAATTACTACTGAGTTAGAATCTTTTTTGAATACACAAATAAATTATTAGCTTCTATGTGACTTTGGAGAATGTCTGCAATTAGCTACATACGGATATACATTTTTCTTTCTCTCCCTGACACCTATTTTTAGGACGCATTTTATTCTAAACCAGGGTTTTCCAAACTGTGTTCCAGGGAGATATTAACAAGGGAACTTAGTTTTAAAAACTGGTGTTGAAGCCTCTGGGGGGCGGGGAGGAAACCCTGGCTCATTAATGACTCTAAGAATTCTTGTGTAAAAGAAACCCATTTAACTTTGTGCCAGAAATTCACCTGTTTATTTGATTGTGGAACTCTGATTGATTGATTAACCTCTTCACTAGTCCAGGGAACACCCTGGCGGAAACGGGCACCTAAAGCAGGGAGAGTCCCCGTTTTCCTGCGCCGAAGGGCTGAGGACAGGAGGCCCTGACTCCATCAGCCTCCACAGGCTGCTCCGCGGTGGGGGTCGCCGGCGGGCCCCCTGCTTCCTTTCGCACCCACGCTCCTTTCGGGAAGCTCCCCACTCGTTGCCTCCTGCTCTGCCGTTCCTCCCGTCATCACCTGGCAGGCCTGGGAAGAATTTCTTAAGGCAGCTGTGAACCACTGTCGGCCACCTAAGCCCGAGCTCTCTCTCGTGGTGCCCTTGGACGCTGTGCTGAAAACAAACATCTCCTTTAAGGATGCGAACCCCGGAGCCTGGAGGAGGTGGTGTTTGCTTCTCCTGGACCGGCCGTCGCGCCTGCTCTGTGGGCCGCTCGCACTCCCTTCGAGAGGGCGTCTAAATTACTGAGGCTGCCTTACCGAACGTGTTATTCCTACGAAAGCTGACTTGTCAAGCTCCCAACAGGGGACCTCTCCCCCAGTGCCAGCTTAATTTGCTGTCATCAGACTCTGACAAAATAACTCGACAGGCTGTCTGCACGCACTGACGTGTAAGGGGCAGAAGCGCCTTTGTCACCGGAGTGGCGATGGGTGGAGTGTTCCGGGAGTGAGCGCGGTGCCCGGCAGGGCGTAGTCCCTCTAAGCTGCTTCTTTGAGGTTGACTTCCGATTTATGACTTATTTCACGTTTATTTGTTTATGACATCGAGGTGAAAAGCATGGGAGTTACGACCACACAGACCTGGCTCCCAAATGCCGCTTTTCCTCTCGCTGTCTGCGTGCCTTTGGGCAAGCAACCGAGCCTCTCTCCAAACCTAGGTCACCTCATCTAGAAATAATAATAATCTGTCCCATGCTGTGATTAGGAGCAATAAATCAGGTGATGTATGTACCCTAGCATAATATATGCTATATATGACACACAGTGAAGGTTCATTAAATATTAATTATGATTTGGGTTATTGCATTGCAATAGTGGGGTGTGTGTACAGATACAAGGAGTTTATGGTCCACGGAGTAATGTTAAAACATTAGTAAACAAATATAGCATCAAATGGGTTATACAATACATGTGACACAAAATAACACAGGGAAGGAGAAATTAGTTTTGCTGAATAAAATAAATAATGTTTTGGAGGCAGTTTTTGCCCTTGACATGAAAGAATACATAACATTTATACAAATTTGGGAGGAAGAGAACTTCGGGCGGAGGAGGGAAGGGCGGGGCAAGTCATGGATGCAGAAGAACCACAGGACACTCGAGGGGCCTCTTGGAGGCTGGGAGGCTGGAGCGGAGGTTGTGTGTTCCCCACATGCGAGGTCATGGAGTGGCGGGAGGTTGAAAGCCAGACGGGGACACGGCGGGCCTTGGATGCCAACCTGAGGAGCTTAGACTTTGTTTATAAACTCTGAGGAAGCAGCAAAGGTTTATGAGCAGGACAATAGTGTATGTAGTTCAGTGTATCTCTGAACCGGTGGCTTTCGAGTGCACGCAGATAGCCTCTCTTCTGCAGCAGGTCGGTGGGTCTTCGTGATCTGCCACCGTGGCCTTGGCTCCCACTTTTGGTTTTGCTACAGCACATGGTGCAAGACCACACAAGTAACCAGTACAGGAATAAGCGTATCTGGAGCTACTGTCAGAACTGTGGGTTTTGTGAACAAGAGAGCAGGCATGTAAATGCCAGGGGCTTCTCCCACCATTCACATCAAAGTTTGGAATCAGAAACAGTCTATCAATCCTTCAGCAAAACTGTGAGCTCAGTTGTAGGGGAGGCGTTTTCCCCCATCGAAGTTGCTAGAGGCATGGATACACCCTTTTCAGTGCCAGGTACCAGACTAACTGCTGAGTATTCAATGGTGAGCAAGAGAGGCCTGGCTCCTTCCCTCCTGCCAATTATATTCTGAAGGGAACTCAGACGTTAATGGGATAATCATACATATAAATAAATAACTGGAAAGTGTGATGAACGCCATGAAGGAAAGGAGTTGGGGAGTACAGCACAGTGACCTAACTGAGGCTGGGTGACTGCTCCTCAGGCAGTGACATTGGAGGGGAAAGTGACTCAGGAAGAGGGGGAGGCATATGCAAAGGCCCTCGGGTGGGAAACAGCATCGCACCTCCAGGTCAAAGGCCTGTGTGGCTCGCATGCAGTCAGTGAGGGAGAGAAAGGTATGGTCTGAGGTCAGGGGCAGCAGGAAGGACGCAGTCATTCAGGACACTGGCCACATTCAGGAGTGTGGGTTCGATGATCAATGCAATGCAAAGCTGTGACGTAATCTTACATTTTAAAAAGATCACTTCGGCTGCTATAGTGGAGCAAGATTAGAAACTAGAACTGCAGCTAGAGGGTTATTCCTATAATTCAGGCAAGAGGTGCGGTGGCTTCAACTAGGATAATGATGTTGGAGGCAAAGAGACGCGGACATGTCTACACTGTCTTTTTGCAGATAGAGTTGGCAGGAGTTGGTGACAGGTTGGAAGCATGGATGAGGGAACAGGGGCATTACTGAGGACTTCACAGTTTCTGTCTGTGCTCTGCTGGTTTTATTTATGGAAAAGGGAACCCTGGCAGGAAGGCAGGCTCCTCCCTGTGCTCGCTGCAGTAGAACATTCATAAGAAGACTGAGACACGCTCCCTGCTGTCAGGGAGTGTACCACGAGCTGGAGAGCCAAGCCTGCACCCAAGAACCTAAAGCCAGACCTGGGCCATTCAGTATAACCTCAGTTGAAAAAAGGTTGGGGAAAATTGAAGCAGTCAGAGAGCTTCTGGAAAGAGGAGGGAGGGCAGCGTTGGGGCAGGTGGTGAGGAGGGGAAAGAGAACAGGAAGTGTGAAGAATGGCATGGAACACAATACAGAGGGAGGCACAGATGGGCATGGCCAGGTCAGACAGCGGC
This sequence comes from Pteronotus mesoamericanus, assembly GCF_021234165.1. NCBI lineage: Eukaryota > Metazoa > Chordata > Mammalia > Chiroptera > Mormoopidae > Pteronotus > Pteronotus mesoamericanus. The sequence continues at coordinate 4,256,960 of NW_026555090.1, forward strand.
GAAGGGGCCAGCCTGCATCCCAGCCACCCTGTCTTTGGGCTTTTGCTTCTGCTGCCCCCTTGAATGCCCTTTCCCATCAATTTCCAATTTCTGTATAGCAAAGAAGAGTTGGCTCCATGGTGCAGTGACTATGCCCTGAGCTATGTCCATCGTGCACCTGCAGGAGCTGGCCTCACTCATGGGTGCACCCGCTTTTCTGTCTTTCCTAAATTGGTATCCCCTTTAGGGCAAAGACAGTGTGTTCCTTGTTTCCTTCTCCCTAGCACCTGGAACACTGTAGCAGGCACTTAGGTGATAGCTGAATGCATGAAGGAAAGATTTCTAGCCTGAGATTTTTTTTTTTTTTAAAGGCTGGGAATGGGGAGGCAGAGGGACAACAGGACTTCAGTTTGGCTTTCAACATTGGTCTCCCTGCCAATAAGGAGATCATGCTAAACATCATGGGGCATCATGCGGATGGATTAGATGTGCCTCCAGCCCAAGGAGCTTATAATCCGGAAGAGTCATAGTGGAGGATGGTGGCGACAGGCTGTCTTGCACAGAATATGTCATATCAGGCCAGATTACTGGGTCCGGGATATGGACAGGGGAGCTAACAATTAGACATGGTACTTGACTCTTGGGCACAGGCGTAGGCATGGGATTCAGGAGGAATCCATGGAGAAGCCATGGGCACAGATCACTTATGCAGAGATTTGACAGGAAAAGGAAGGGAGCTGTAGGTCAGTTACTTGAAGAAGCAGGAAAGCCTGGGAGCTTCATTCAGTAGCACCAATGGGTGCAATGGTTGGTGTATGTTGGGAGGTGGAAGGGCAGCTTCCTTCCTTCCTTGGGAGGAAGAGAAGGTGCTGGAGAGTGAAGGGTATATTTCAGATATCTAGGTGGCTGGATACACTGAGCTGAATGAGCATTAATGAGAAAATCTTTTTCTAAGGATGAGGGCACGAGTCAGAGAAGAGCTGTGGGGTAGCGAGGTATGGAAGGGAAATGCAGCCTTTGGTGACAACTTGGCTTCATACAGTTGGAGGAGAAGTTTCCATTTGCCAGGAGTCTTCTGCACCTCGGGATGAAACGGGAGTTTTAGGAGCGATGTCCCTTGTGAATTAGGGAGATATACCAAGCTGAGTAAACAGGTTTCTGAAGAGTAGCATCAAAGTTTAGACCGAACGTGTATGCCACTGACTTGGACAGCATATGCTAAACTGGTGGCACAACTTGTAGTTTGGGAGGGGGCTTGGAGGAAGAAGTCTGGGCAGGAGTCAGCCATGAGGATAAAAACAGGGCGTGGGGGTCAAGGGGCGAAGATGAATAGGGCTACACTTCTTTTCTGGTAGGAAGTGTAGCTGGGAAGAGCTGATGACATCCTTGCTGAAGAGGGATGGGAAGTCCCAGAGAGACCAGAGAGGAGGTCTGCGGATGTAGGGCAGCGGGGAGGAAAATGCGCAGATAAGAGAGTAAGGTTGGCCTCAAGCGGTGTGCTCCTTAGGCAATATTGTAGAACAGGCGAAATCTGCTTTATCGCTTCTTCACTTCCATACCCTTGATGATCTCCCTTCACTAATCATTGCACGTTCACTCTTTCTTTTAACAATGTTGATTGAGCACCTCTTTTGCGGCAGGTTACTAAGCCACATACCGTGGATACAGAGATGAACAGAAACATCCCAGAACTAATGGAGCCACTGAGAACAGTGTGAGGTTGAATAGCCAAAATAAGCAGGGAAGTTTGCTTATTTTATAAACAGAGACAAATATGTGTTGTAGCAGGTCTCCATTATTAAGGAAACCTGAAGGGTGAGACAACTTCCTAATTCTGGCAAAGACTTGATAATCATGGAACATCTTTTGGCGAGTGTCTCTAGATTATTTTTTTAAAAATCATTCAATTCTTCTTGTGGAAACCAGAGTTGACCAATTCAACCTAAAATCTTAACCAGGACATTTAAAAATTTCCCTGACTCAGTGTATTACTGAAAAAACTAAATTCTACTGTAATTTTACCTGTTTATTTTTAAATCACAAATTGAATTTAATATTCAATTAACAATGATATTGGGCATTTTGATGTATCCAAACCACAAAAATTGTGAGTCATCTTCAAGGAGTTTGCAGGACATTCCCTTGGTTTAGAACTGTTGCAGACCTTTTGGCTGGGAGCGTTTACTGTGTCTGCAGCCTACCAGCATCAGCAAGGCCTACCTAGAATTCTAAAAATTAATACAAAAGGCAACACTCTATGCATGAGAAAAAAGTAATGTAAAAATAAAAAGTTCAGAGTATAATGATTTTTGGTCAGAAACAAAGAGTTGCTGGTCATGAACACAGGAAAACAAAAGGGCAAAGTTGGAGGAGCCCCGGTGCAGGGCCTGGGGGCAGGGCCTGGGACCTGTCGCGTGCCGCGGTGCGGCCAGGCTTCTGAGTAGCTTCTGATCGTTGCGTGTTTGTAGTTCTCATACTTGGGGAAAAGGGTCTTCGTTTGTCTCCACTGTCAGAGGTGCAGCGTTGCTTCATGTGAACCCTTCGCAGTGAGTGGCACGACAGCTCCTCTGCTTCAGCTTTCCCTGAGCTCAGTTAGGCTGTTAGCCTCCAAGAAACCCGCAAACAGAACCGAGTTTCTGCCGAGAACCGTTAGGGGATGGGCAGACTGCCTCATTCAGGCAGCAAGCCCCCAGCATCACCCTTCCGTGGACTGTCACCCAGGAGTTCCCAGACACACCAAGAGTGGTTAACTGAGGGCTCTATTTTCTTCATCACTAATAGTAACTCCGGAGCTCTGCTGTTCACTCATTTAGACTGCTGCCTGCAAGACTGTCCTGCTGTTTGACAGATCTGAGTGTTAGTGCCAGCTCTGCCACTTTGTGTTTGGGTGACCTTGCCTAAGTCCATGTGCTTCTCCAAGCTCGAGTTTCCTCGGGTAACATGTAGACTGGCACGCGGTCGTGAAGAGGTTGCGTGGTGAGCAGTGCTGTAAGACGTGGCCCAGCCCCAGGTCGAAATGGTTAAGAGCTAGTGTTTACAGAAGTATTTGCTCAAGGGAGAGGGAAAGTACCCAAAACCTTTCCTTAGGGTGAGGAAGGAGGGAAAGATCACTAGATATCCCATCCCGGGAGATCTGCAGGACAGAAGACGGGAGTAAACGTGGAGGTCTCGTCAGCCTCCTGCACCTTAGAATGGGCCACCGAGCTTTGCGCAGCTGGAAACGCTCCGAATCAGGTGCCAGAGAGGAGGCCGGGGAGTTCTCGCGGCGGCATCTCGCTGGGCTTGTTCATCCCTTTCACCTCCGAGATCAGACGGGTCTTCCCGGGCGCCGTGGTTACTAAGCACGACAGCGTCCATGGTAACCTGTATCTCCAGCTTCCGTCGCCCGCCTTTCCACCCTCCGGCCAATCGACGCCCGGGGAACCGACAGGGGCGGCCGTTGACTGGCCCGCGGGCTTTGACGTCACAGCAAGGCGGTGCCAGGGCTGGACCGGTCTGGTCAGAGCCTCTGCGGGCGGTAGGTGGTGGGTCCGCGACCCTGCTCGCTCTCCGCCCCTTCCCTGCCCCCACAGCCCTGCACCCGCTGACAGGTGAGTGGTCTCGCTGGCTCCTCCTGGGACGCACCGACAGAGGCCCCTTCCCCACCAGGGCTCCGACGTCCCACCTCAGAATTCGGGTGAAGTCGTGGAAACCCTGGAATTCCTACCCCACCTTCACTTCCACTCCCACCCCCACCCCAAATAAAAACCACATAAACCTATATAGGTGCCCTGGCCAGGCCTTCACCCCAAGCCTTCTTAAGGTACGTTTCTGAGGCTTTTGAAGGATTAAGAAGTTCTTTCTAAATGTGAACCTGGGAAAAGGGGCATCCGAACCCCGGACCTTCCGCTACCACCTGTTGGCAGCGCCGCGCTTTTCCGCGGTGGTGTTTGTGTCCCCAGACACTGTTCCTTGTCCTTCCGGCTTCGTGGGCCAGGCCTTCCAAGTGCAGCCCAAGGGAGGGCGTTCCGGAGCCCAGGCGGCTTCTGCGCCGCCCCTGGCCATTTCTGCTGAGCTCTGGCTGTGAAGCTCTCACTTGTGTTTTGACAGTTTGGAACCAAGCTCCCCACTTTTTAAATGTTTTCTCCCTAGATGCTTACGGTGTTCTGGATAAACAACATTTTCTAAAGGGAAACGTTACTCTTTTGGTCATTGTGAAAAAAACAAGCAAATAGTTTTCCTAATAGGCAAAGTGTTTTGAGGTATCTGATACAAATTCTACTTTTTTTTTTCCTGACTTAAAGTGAAAAATTACACGCAACAGAGAGTTCAAGCATCCACGTACTGGTGCCTCAATTAAAACAGCCACCGCAAAACCGTTACAGGCGGGGCTGTGGCCTCCTCCGCACCCTCGGGAGTCCTGCCCCCTCCCCTTCCCCTCCTCTACCTGAGCGCCAGGATTTAGCGTTTGCTGAGACTCTGCGTATTGTATACTATTGCTACTTATGAATTTATGCAAAACCCTATATACAGTATTATTTTTCAAGTTAGTGATATCATGCTATACACGCTCTAGGTCATTTACTTTAACTGAAAATTTTTGTATGAATTTTTCACAAATTATGCATGCAGACTGCAGTCAATGGACTTTTTTGGCCTGTGTCCTTTTAAAACGTATTAGAAACATTCTTGTATGTTCTGATTGGATGTATACATAAGTTTCTCTGGGTAGGTAGATGTCAAAACATTGAATTGCTGAATCATAGGGAATGTTCTGTTTCACCTTCACTAGATACTATCACATAGCTCTCTAATATATATAGTAATATAGTAATTTATACCTCCACCATCAATGAAGAGAGTTTCTTATCAAACTTTCTTTTTTGGAAGAAGGAGGTTATTCAGTCTTTCCTGCATCCTTATTTAATATGAAGAATATGCAGAAAGATAAATTACTTAAACATCGAAGCTGGATAAAATTTCTTCTAATTCTGATATTTATTACTATATTGGGGCAATGTTTTATTTCTGCTCCAGTTTGAAGCTGTGAGTACTAAATAACCACGACCAAAGGAATGGGGGTTGGATGCGATCATTTCCAGCCAATGCTCCTCGCCTGTCCAAGGCAGGGTGCGGGTCAAGCCGTGGCAGCCCTCTGCACTTGCCATGGCTTCTGCAGAAAATATCTGTAGATTTTTGTACCTTAAATACTTACGATCTTAAAGGCTTGCCTAACTTTTCTAATAAAGTATGTTTACCCAATGGGAGGCTACCTATTGGATTGTAAGTGAAGTTTTCTAGTATTTAAAATCTCTCTGTGATTGATTGTATTTTTATCATGTTAATATTTATGAGACTATGATAGCATTTTTCCAGTATGTAAATGACTATTGACCCCACATGAAATGAACACGGTCAAACACTGTATTTGACTTGGCAGCACATGTCTTATTTCTTACAATGCTTTTTGGTTGTTACTAAAAGTATAATGATGATAATAATAATAAATAAACAATGGCATGGTTTAGGAGATGGACTTTTCTGCAGCTATTTTCATTTATGTTCCCCCAAGGTTTGTTCAGTTCACTTGCAAATATGAGATATTTATAATAACAGTTAATGATCTTAGTATGCATCACACATACCCTCTCAGTAAGTGATTGAGTTAAAATTTAGAGAATAATTTAAACATTGGAAAAGGTGAAGCACCAAACTGAGGTGTTATTTCTTCCTTAAAAGTTTGATAGAATTCATCAGTGAATGCATCTGGGCCTGAAGTTTTCTTTGAGTAAAGATTTTAAACTGTAGGTTCAATTTCTTTATTCAACTACTATGAAGCTTTTCCGGTTATCTGATTCTTCTTTAGACAGTGTTGGTTATTTCCGTCTTGACAGAAATGTGTCTGTTTCATCTATGTTGTTAAATTTCTTGGCATAGCATTGTTGGTAATATTGCTTCATTAACTTTCTAATGTTTGCTGGGTCTGTGGTAATAGTCTCTTTTTTATTCCTGATATTAGTAATTTGTCCTCTCTTTTTATCTTGATCAACCTAGCAAGATGTTTATCAGTTTTACTGTTAGGATTTCATTGCTTTTTTTCCTCTTATTTGTTCATTTTCTACTTTTAATTAATTTCTCTCTCTCTATCATTTCCTTTCTTCTGTTTTAGGTTTACTTTGCTTTCTCTCTTTTTTTTTCTAGCCAGTAAGATGAAAGAGTAGATTATTGATTTTAGCTCATTCTTATCTTCTAATAGAAACATTTAAAGCTAAAACTTGCCCCTCAAAACCATTTTAGCTGCATTTCACAGTTTTGAAATGCTGTGTTTTCATTCTCATTCAGTTCAAAATAGTTTCCAATTTCCCATGTGATTTTTTCATCAACCCAGAGAGGATATTTAGAAGTGTGCTGTATAATTTCATGCTATTTGAGGATTTTCCAAATGCCTTTTCTATACTGATGTCTAATTTAATTCAGATATGGTTAGAGAATATAGTCTGTATGATTTCAGTATTTTAAGTTTATATAGACTTGTTTTATGCTTCAGAATATAGTCTACCTTGATGAATGTCTTTTTTGCAGTTGGAAATATTGTGTAATTTGATGTTTGGGGAGGGGTGTTCTATAGATGTATATTCGGTTCAGTTAATTGCAGTGTTCAAATATCCCATCTATTAACTACTTTTCCCTTTGTTCTATCAATTACTGACAGATGAGTGTTGTAATACCCACCTGTAACTATGGATTTGCCTATTTTTTTTTTTTTACTTTTGCTAGTTTCACTTTATGTGTTTAAAATTCTGTTAATGGTTACATAGACATTTAAGATCATTTGTTGTATCACCTTGATTAATCCCTTTATCCTATTTCTCTATCTTTGATAATATTTTTTGTTCTAAAATTTGTTTGGTATGATAGCAATATAGTGACTTCAGTATTGTTTTTATCAGTGTTTACGTAGCATCTTTTCCCATACTTTTGTTTTTAACTTGTCTGTGTTTTCTACTTAAAATTTTATTTTTCTCTATGCAGCATATAGCTCAATATTGCTTTTTAAAGTTCAGTTTAAGAATCTTTGCCTTTTAATTGGATTGTTAAGCCATTTATTGTAAATGTCATCAGTATGATTGGGCTTGTGTTTTATCATTTTGCTATTTGTTTTCTCTTTGTCTTATTTTTCTCTCTTTTCTATTGGAGTAATCATATGTCTTTTGTAAGTCTTCCATTTTTCCCCTTCCACTATTAGCTTATTAGTTTTAACTCCTATTTATTTATTTATTTATCTATCTATCTATTTATTTGCGTTTGCTCCAGGTCAGCCGTCCAAAAACTTTTTGGCCTTAGAACCCCTTTACACTGAAATGGCTTCAACAACCTTTCATTTAAATGGATTACCTCTCTTGATATTAATTATATTAGAAATAAAAATATTAATTCTTTTAAAAATAACCATAAAACCATTGTAGAGTACTTTAACATTTTTTATTTAAAAATCTGTTTTCTGAAACAAAAAACAAGTTAGTGAGAAGAGCGACATTGTTTTACATTTTTGGCAAAGTCCTTTGATTTCTGTCTTAGTAGCTGGGTTCTGCACTCAGTCTGTTGTGATATATCACGTCACTTCTGGAAAATTCTGTTGTAAATCTGTGAGCGAGTGAGAATGGAAATGGCAAATTGTACCTCAGTATTTTCACCTTGTCACCCTAGAAGGTTTTAGACAAGCCTGTGAATTCCTGCCTCACATCTTGAGAACTCCTGCTCTAAAGGTTACATTATGCATTTTAACTTATTGCAGTCTATATTAAATTACATTATTTCATTTTAGTTATAAAATAAGAGCCTTACAATAATAAAATTCCACTTTGGTCCTACCATCGTTTGTGCTATTTTTACCGTATCATTTACTACTATTTTTAAAATAAACTCCACAATACATTTTTATTATTTTTACTTTAAACAACCATCTTTTAAAGAAATTTAAAAGTAAAAAGGAATTATATTAGAACACATACTTACCATTTCTGACACTTCATTTCTTTGTGTTTAGATCCAAGTTTCCATCTGGTATAATTTTCATTTTTGCCTGAAGAATTTCCTTGAACAATTCTTTTAGAGCAATTCAGCTGCTGATGAATTCTCTTGGCTTTTATTTTTATGAAAAAAAGTTTATTTCACCTTCATCTTTGAAGGATATTTTTACTGGATATAGGGTTCTAGGCTTACATTCTCTTCCGGCCTTTAAAGATGTTGTCTGACTGTCTGCTGGCTTGCATGGTTTCTGACAAGAATTCTGCACTAATTCTTATCTTTGTTCCTTTCTAACTTCTGTATCTTTTAACTCTAAAGTTTTTATCTTTATTGTGGGTTTTTAGCAATTCGATTATGGTGAGTCCTGAGTTGATAGTAGTGGTGGTAGTAATGCTTGCGTGTGTGCATGTACGGGTGTGTATTTATCTTGCTGAATTGTGTGGAGCTTCTTATACCAAGGGATTTAAAGTTTTCATTAAATTTGGAAAATATGCAGCCACTTCAAAAAGTTTTGTTTTCCTCCCTTCTTTTTGCGACACTCCAAGTACATGCTGTTAAGTCATTTGATATTGTACCATGGATTACTGAGGCTCTTTTTTGTTTTCTTAATTTAAAAAAGTCTGTCTTGGCTTGGTTAGATTGGAGCTCACTGATCTCCACTTCTCCTGCGTCTAATATGCTGCTAATCCCATCCAGTGAAATTATGTCAAGTATAGATTGGATATTTTATCCCTAAATTCCATTTGGCTCTTTTTAAAGTCTTCGGTGTCTCTGTTATGTTCTTGCTTTCCATCAAATGCCTATATGTCATTTGCTGTCACATCTTTGCTATTCGCAGGCTTGTTTCTATTGACTGAATTTTCTCCTGATTATGGAGCGATGTCTGCTTCTTTGGCACGTCTGGAAGTTCTTGATCAGATGCTGGGTATCGTGATGTTATGTACTTGACTGTCTTGATGTAGTCAGGCAGTTTAATTACTTGTGGAGCAGTCTGGTCTCTTTGAGGTCTCTTTTTAAGCTTTGCTCAAGTGGGTTTTCAATACGTGCATCCTAGACCTAGTTCAGCCCCGCCTCTACTGTGTGACCTGCCCAGACTGTCCGCGGGCTGCTCCAGGTGATTACAAATGACTCTCCACTCTGACTGGTGCACGTTCAAAATGTGTCTCCACTCTCTATGAGTTCTAGAAATTGTTCTGCTCACAATCCTGCCGTCGTTCTTTGCCAAGGTCTGTGGAATGTCCCTTGATGTATGGGCAGCCTATTACTCAGCAAAGACTCAAGCAGACCCCTGCGTAGATTAATGGAGCTCTTTTTCTGCATAGCTTGCTTTATTCCAGAACCCTGCTTCACACCTTCAAGCTGTTTCAGTGCCCCACATTCTGATCTCAACCCACAAATGCTGCCAGGCTCTGTTTGGGTTTCACCTGTTTTTCCCATCTGAGGGCTCGCCTTATTTGTTTCTCTTTTCTCAGGGATCAGAGTCCTGTGATGCATTTTGTCCAACATCTGAAAGCAATTTCATGTATTTTGTCTAGTTTTTCAGATGTAGGAGGCTAGGTCTAGTTTTTATTTCTCTATCCTGGTTGGAGGCAGAGTCTATTTTGAGTTTTTGAGTATTTCTTAGGCCTTGACACTCTCAATATTCTTGATCAGTAGTGACCAAAAATACTAGACATTGCCATTTTGTTGTCTTTTATTCGGTCTTCCTGAATGACACAGGAGACGGCCAGCTGAACCTACAACTTCCGTGTGGCTGTGGAACGTTGTTTCTCATGTGAAACTTACTGCCCTGCCTGAGGGGCTCTACATCTGCGAACAGCTGAGCTTTATCCTTCAGAGTCCAGAGTCTGAAATATATCCCATTCCTAATTAAAAGAAACATCACTGGACACCTTTGCAAACTATGTTGATTTTTTCAACTCATGTCTCCTGTGGCCTCTGAACCTCTGCGTCCTCACAGGTCACCCTGTGCAGTGGGTGACTGTGGTTCAGTATTTGACAAACATAGTTCCCTCAAGATTTCCACATAATAGGGGGGGTCAACACATAGTAAATGCTACACTTGGAAATCCTTGGTTGAAGGATCAAATGAAACATCAGCTTTTAGATCCTTTACTGTCAACAATTAAGAAGAGCCAAGTGAGAGTTGTCTAACACCATGTGAAGCTTCTTGCTGAAAGAAAACTGACTGGATTATTTCTTGGGGAAGGGGTGGGAACTACGAGTAGCCTAGGATTTACTGTGAGGACCCTGAGGTCTCAAGTTACTTTGAATTTGATTTTTCAAAAGGCAGTGTTTAAGTTTTAAACTCAAGTGAAGAACTGCAAGTGGTTATTAAGGTTTCTTGTTCACCGTCACATTCTAAGCACAGCCAGATGGGTGCTTGGGAGCTAAGCGGAGGAAGAATTGAAAAGCCAGGGACCCCACGTCAAGCGGGACACCCCGCTGGCAGCTGGAAGCCATTTCATGACGTGTGTGGGGGGGGGGGTGTTATTTGACCACAATTTTACAAATAGATTATTTTGTGGTTAGGATACAAGAGGCTTCAAATATAGCTATTTCAATAATTGAATGATTTTTATTCTGAGTAAGCTATGGAATTGGACCTAATTTTATTTTTCCTTTTCAGTAAGTGGGTCCATAGACATTAACTCCCAAACAGAATGACGTTTAGTTGCTGAAATGTATTTCATAGTCTAAGGCAACCTTGCCTTTCTAGACTAATAATGATCCAAATTTTCAGACAATAAAATACTTTCAATTGGTAAAAAAGATGAAGTGGATCTGTATGTTCTAGAGTGATACTTATAACAATTAAGGTAATTTATTTTTGGATTAAAAAATCTCTGCATGTGTAGAAATGGTATATTTATGGAGGTTTTAATATAATAAATATGTTGTCATATGAATAGGAAAAATCTGGAGACAACTATTAATGAACGGTTCACAGTGTCTACTTCTGAGTTCAGCTTTTGAGGGGGAAAGTGGATATTTATCTTTTACTTTATATATTCGTCTGTATTAGTAATTGTAAAAGCTGGCAATTATTGCGCACTTACAATGTGCCCAAAACTGTGCTAAGCATTCTACATACTCACAGTTGTCTCACCGGGTCCTCATGCCCCTGAGGCTGCCCCAGGATGTCTGTACTGGAAGTGCGTACAGGTGGCAGGCGTCTGGAAGGGGGATCCAGGTCCCTACCTCGAGCACCGTTTGCCTGCCAACCACTCCATCATAACCCAGATGGTGTGTGTGTTTGTTTAGGATGACTTGGTGAAAGGGGGCGGAGGCGGGCTGCCAGGCAACCCCTTGCTGCTAATACTGTTCATAACAATTCAAAGAGGTGAGTACTGTTTTTCCCAATTCAGAGATGATGAAACTGCACCACAGAGGTTAAGTAATTTGCCCGGTGTCACATAGCTAGTAAATACCAGAGCCAAGGTTTGAACCCCTATGTGTTAAGATGCACAGTTCAGGGTCTTAATTTGAATTTGTTGCAAGACATTATTACTTCTTGTAAATTAAAAAATATTTTAAAAATTCAAATAGCTAATCTAAAAAGGTAATTTTTAATATATCTGGAGACACAGATATGAAAAGAAATTGGAATGTATGTATTAGGGAGCACTGCAACTAATTCTAAGTCCTTGGATTTGCAAGTTTTCGCCAAAGATTTAGTTATGTGACTATTTTACCTTTTTTCTCTTTTTAAACAGGAGAGATTTACAAGTAGTGCTTGAGCATCATGGAATCTTTAGGTTCTACTTTAACGGCAACTTATGCCCACCCTAGACCAACACCAACCAACTTCCTACCAGCCATCAGTACCATGACATCAACCTATAGGAACCGCTTCCCCCACTACAATTTGACCCACAGCTTGAGCCTTCCTTGGAGACCAAACACATACTACAAAGCAGCCTCCAACTCGCCGAGCCTGGGCCCCTACTGCACCAGTTCCCAGAAGGTGTCCGAGAGCACCATGCTCCCCTTCGTTTCCAACAGAACTACCCTCTTCACAAGGTATACCCCTGATGATTGGTACAGGTCCAATTTAACCAACTACCAGGATTCCAACACTTCCCGACATAATTCAGAGAGACTAAGGGTAGATACATCTCGCCTGATTCAAGACAAATACCAACAAATGAGAAAAACCCAGGCGGACTCCACCCAAAATTTGGGAGAACGAGTCAATGACATAGGATTTTGGAAATCTGAAATCATTCATGAGTTGGATGCAATGATTGGAGAGACAAATGAACTAACTGATGTTAAGAAAAAATTGGAGAGGGCCTTGATGGAGACAGAAGCCCCTCTTCAGGTAAATATAAGGCCTTATTATAAACCTGCATTTCATGGTTATAATCAACTGGTTGAATTTCTAAGCTTATTTGTTGGTTGAATTGTGTTTTATTTTACCTGTAACTGGTATCAGGAATGGTAAAACAATTCCCATTTTACACATTGTACGGAACAACCATTTAAGTAAAAAGAATTCTGAATGCAAAGCAGAGAAGGCTAATTAAAGAGACACCTTAGGATACATAATGTATTTAAGAGATGGGAAGATGCAAATCACTTAAATAGGCTGCATGGTTATTGCTGTTCCTAAATTAGCATAAACAATATTTAGAAAAAAGCCACAAAAGCAACTGTTTGTTTAGCCTATGTTGTGAAATGCCTCCAGGGCGTTTGTTATGATTCCATTTCAGGGCTCATTGAAATGATCGAATGAGACCTTTGTAGAAGGTGGAATGAGTTTGATGAAATAGAGACCTGGGACTGAGGTGACTCTGGTGTGGTCACCGAGGCCACATTGCAGTGGATCCCTGGTGTCTGACCAGGCAGGCCCTGAGTGTGTGAGGGGCTGTCTAATCTCATCTTACCCAGCACCACAGAAAGGAGGGTGTGTGTGTGTGTGTGTGTGTATGAGCAGAGCTCATACCATTTTCTTCATTTGTATGACTTATTCCCCATGTGATACGCATTCGCTGTAGGTGATTGTTGTTACATCCATAATGCCAGGGTTTAGGGGATCAAGGAGAGGAAGTCCAGTGGGTTGAGGAGTTTGTTGGAGACCCCTGCACACTGTTCCTTCTTTTTGTGCCCCTGCCCCACTAAAAACAAGCACACACAAATGCAACCGCCAGACATTTTGAGAGAGGTTGATAGACACTAACGATGTCATTTTAAATTCACTAATTCATCACGTACTGCTTTTGGTGATTGGAAGCCCTTCTATCCTTTTGCTGTGCTGTGTTCCTTTTGAGGATTTCTTGTCTATTTTACACCCCACCCCATCAAAGGCCCCAGTTACTGTAAATTAATTCAGAAAAGAGCTCCTTTCAGTGATGCCTGCTTTCAGTGAGATGGTGCTAATTTGAATATTTTTCTGTAATTTTTGTCCAGATGTTCTTGAGTGTTTGAACATTAACTATCAACATAGTATCATAAGGTCCTGTTTAAAATTAGTCACATAAAAGATACCTCTCAAAAAAAATACAGATGATCAACTCACATATGAAAAAAGTGTTAAAACTCAGTAAAAATGCAAAATCAATGAAGTAACCATCTTTGACCTTTCAAATTAATAAGAATAAAAATTGATAACATGCCGGATTGGCAAAAGTGCAGAAAATGGACACTTTCATTGTTGGTAGGACTATAGATAAGCAGAAACTTCCTGGAAAGTGATTAAGTAATACACATTAGAATAACCAGAGTTCCTGCCAACCCTTTAACCATCTCCTAGCAAATGTAAATTGTACTATTAAAAAATTAAAGATTCACTCAAAGATTTTGTTCAGTGATATTATATCTGAATTACAATATGCATACTATTATATTTTAATTTTTTTAAATTTAGCCTTATACAATCATCCCATATCATGAGATAGTATTTGAAAAACGTATTTTAACAATTACATAATGTTCTTTTGTATTTAATTTACTGTCAACAATCTAAACTGTTTTCCATTGGAGTCATTAATATACTTTGTCTCAAAGACTATTTCATGAATAGGGCCTAGGACCTATCATTTAATGTTAACCCTAAGAAGTCTGTAAAATTATAAGGACAATACAATCTCTGCTTTGTTAAAAACAAACAAACAAAATGGTGCTAGGACTATGGCTAAATCATCTTTTATTTTTCTGTATTTAATGGATAAGACAATTTATTTTTATAATTGATATTTCAAAAATAATCACGTCGAGTTTGGCTACATAAATATTTTAATGTCTTTAAAGATAATCATTTGTTTTATCCTTACTCTTTTCTGTCAAAAATATTTGGAAATAATATCTTGAAGACTATATTTCAGGTTACTGAAGTGTTTCTGTAGAAGAAATGAATGCCAAGTAACTCTCAGATGCTAATTTGTGGAGATCAAGAATAGCCATCTACATCATTTTGCCAACTTTCCAAATGAGGGGCGCTCTCCCACTACTTTGAAGTGCTAACTCTTTACCTTTTAACTACAAGCGGGGATTGACGTCGTTGTCATGGTTGGTTTCGGGCTATATTTCCAACAAAATGACTTGAAAAGTTGGGAGTATTTGTTGACTTGTTTTCGAAACAGGCCATTCTGGTCCCTGGCTTTAGTTTGCAATGGTGGTTCCCGTTGTTTGTGTGTCGGTAGGTGGCGCGAGAATGTCTGTTTCACCGAGAGAAGAGGATGGGCATCGACCTAGTTCACGACGAAGTGGAAACAGAGCTGCTGACGGTAAATGTGGGGACAGTGCTTCCACGAGGAACTTAGTGACAAACAGGCATTTAATGTACAGAAGTGAACTGACGTTCCATAAAGCCACCTATAAATAAGGAGTTATAGTGTTTAGGGTTTATAACATTTAGAAAAGCTAACTTTTTTGGTGACAAAAGCAATAGATGTTCATTTAGAGAATTTGAAAGATAAGAATAGGATAAAGAAAAGTCAAAATCATTTGAATTTCACTTACACAGAAATCTCTATTAACTTCGGGGTATTTAAGTCTTTTTTTATTAATCATACTTAGATAGGGACCACCCGACTTAAAGACACACAGACATGTCTTCAAGATTAGAATTATGCAGTATATGTGAATTTGATTAGGGCTTTTTTGGTGGATAAATGCTCAATGCTGATTATTCTTAAATATACATGTGAGAAGGCAGTGCTACTTTTAAAAATACATTATTTTTTTAGAACAATTTTAGGTTCACAGCAAAATTGAGAGGAAGGCACATATACCCGTTGTAGCCACACACGCATATCAACCTCTGTTATCAACCTCCCCACCCCCAGCCACCAGAATAGTACATTTGTTACAACTGATGAACCTACACTGCCACATTGTAATTACCTGAAGTCCCTAGTTTACCCTTAGAGTTCACTCTTGGTGCTGTCGATCCTGTGGGTTTTGATGAGTGTACAATGTTATATACCCACCACTTCAGAATCACACAGAGTATATTCACTGCCCTAAGAATCCTCTTACTCTGCCTATTCACCCCACCCTCAACCCCAACAGTGCTTTATTCATTTAAATATTATATTGGGAGTTGTTTCCCCATATCATTATATATGCTTTAAGACATTATTTTAAGGGTTACATAGCATTCCACTATCATTAAAAAAAAAAATTCTCTCTTTTTGAATACTTAGGTGGTTTCCCTAAGTATTTTATTTTTTTTTGCTTTCATTTTTTTTACTATTTTAATAACATTGCAGCATACAAAAGTATTATTGATAAGTGTATGTATTTCTGATTATTTCCTTAGAATACATTTCAAAAAATGTAATTGATGTGTCAAAGGGTACATGCATTTGGAAAGCTTTTGATATATAACCAAATTGCCATCCAGAATATTGTATCTGCACTACTATCCGATTTGTTCACTATGCCCTCCTCCACCTTCCACCAATTAAATACTGTTTAGTTCTAAGTTCTCTGACCCTCACTTCCTAGACTTGCTCCCACGAGATCTCTGCCATTCCTTATAATTTTAGCCATTATGTGCCTGGAGCCTTCCCTAATCTCTCTTTTTCTTTTTTTCCTCTCAGCCATATCCCCCGTTAACTATTAGTTCTGTATCCCTAAGTACCTGTCAAATATATTTACACTGGTAACTCACCTTTTGGTTCACATTCATGAAACCTGAAAATGAACCCTCTTCTAT
This sequence comes from Pteronotus mesoamericanus, assembly GCF_021234165.1. Classification (NCBI taxonomy): domain Eukaryota; kingdom Metazoa; phylum Chordata; class Mammalia; order Chiroptera; family Mormoopidae; genus Pteronotus; species Pteronotus mesoamericanus. Next base: position 4,273,110 of record NW_026555090.1, read on the forward strand.
CCCGATGGCCCCTGCCTTCTCCTTCCTACTGATGGTACCAAGGCTCTGCGGTTGCCCGGGCAGGTCTTGCTGACCGTCCCTCCTCCCTCTCTGTGGCCAGCTTCAGCTCCTGTACATTGTCCCTCTGCTTTGTTTCCCACCTCTCTTTCGCTTCATTCTCCCTACTCTTGTTCTAAATCATCCTTTCCTCCTTCATAGCTGGTGAGTGTAAAATCCCCAAATGCCTTGTTGTCACTGACCTTGAGATGTTCTCTGTGAAGTACATTATAAGCCACTTCTAATGGCTTAACTTCATCGGTTTGCCCACAGGCACAGTATGGTATTTCTAAAAGATTTTTCTTTGAAACTTGACAACTTTGGTGTTTCCATTATTCTAGCTCTCAAACCTGTACCTGCTGAAAGTCCTTAAAATATTAGTGGTTAGATTCCACTTCCAGAGATTCTGATTCAAATCTGAGGCATTGGTATTTAAAAATTTTCCCCAAATAGTTTTAATTAACAGTCAGAGTTAAGGACCACTTCTTTAAAACAATACAATATTATTGGTAGAAGTTAATAAATATATAAATTATTATACTACGTTCATATATTGGAAGACTTAAATAGTTTTAAGATAGCATTACTTCCCAGAATGATCCTAGGTTCACTACAATTCCTTTGAAAATCCCAGCTGACTTCTTTGCAGAAACTGATAAACACGTCCTAAAATTCACATGGAACTTCAAGGGATGTAGAATGGTCAAAATAGTATTGAAAAAGGAGAATATTGGAGGACTTGCACTTTTTGAATTCAGAACTTACTACAAAACTATAATATGTGAGACAGTGTAGTACAGGCATAAGGATAGACATAGATCAATGCAACAGCATTTGAGAATCCAGAAATAAACCCTCACATTTATGATTAATTGATCTCCAACCAGAGTGCCAAGACTATTCAAATAGGAAAGGGCTATTTTCTTCAACAGATGGGGTTTGGACAACTGGATATCTATATGCAGAAGATTGAAGTTGGACCCCTACCTCATACCACATTAAAAAAAAGTTAAGTCAAAATGGATGGAGGACTTAAATATAAGAGCTAAAACTGTAAAACTCTAAAAATAAGACATAGGCATAAATAATTATGACACTGGAATAGGCAATAGTTTCTTAAATCTGACACCAAAACCACAAACAACATGAGAAATAAACTAGACATGATCGAAATAAAAAACTTTTATGATTCAAAGAATATCACCAGCAAAGTGAAAAGACAATCACAGAATGAATGAAAGAAAATCTTTGCAAATCATGTCTGATAAGGGATTTGTATCTAGAAAATATAAAGGACTTTTACAACTACAAAAAAAGGACAAGTAACCCAGTTCAAAAGTGGACAAAGGGTTTGAATAGAGAGTTCTCCAAAGAGGGTGTACAGATGGCTAATAAGCATAAGAAAAAATGCTCAGCAGCATTAGTTATCAGGGATATTTAAATAAAACCACAATAAAATATCACTTCACACCCACTAGGATGGCTGTACTAAAAAATACAGATAATAACAAGTATCGGTGAGAATGTGGAGAAATTAGAAACCTCGCACATTGCTAATGGGAATGTGAAATGATGTAGCTGCTTTGGAAAATGGTTAAACAGAGTTCCCACGTGATTCAGTAGCTCCACTCCTTTGTATTTACCCAAGAGAAAAGAAAGAATAGGGTCACACAAAAACTCGTCCATGAATGTTCATACCAGCATTATTTATAACAGCCATTCAGAAACAACCCAAATGCCCATCAACTGATGAATGATAAATGAAAGGTGGTCTTTCCATACAATAGAATGTTATTCAGCCATTAAAAAGAATAAAGTAGTGCTACATTCTGCTACACAAATGATCCTTGGACAAAGTATGCTAAGTGAAAGAAGCCTGTCATATAGGGCCACACATTGTATAATTCCTTTTATGGGAAGTATCCAGATCAGGGAAATCTATAGAGACTGAAAGCAGATTAGTGGTTGCCCAGGAGAAAGGAGGCTTGGGGGATTGGAACCTGGGGTAACAGCTAAGGGGTATGTTGTTTCTGTGGTGAGTAATGATGTTTTAAAATTGGTCCTGGCAATGGTTACACAATTCTGTGAATATACTCAAAGTCATCGCATTATACAGTAAAATACATGAATTCTGTCGTATGTGAACAATATCTCAATAAAACTATGTTTTAAAAAACCAAAACACTGCTGTAGAGGTAAATATTTTCTAGGTCTGTAGCAGACCCTGCTTTACCTCAAAATAGCTGAGTCTGCAACTGGAGTAATGGTTCATCAATTGAGGGGATGCCTTAGCCATTGCCAATCTATTCGAGTCGGGAATGTATCCTGTAGCCAACTCAAGGGAATGATATTGGCATGTCTTTTATTTGCGCAAAAATGGATATCAATTTTTAAAAATTTTAAAAATAGCCTTTAAAGGCCTGCTTTTGAAAACTATGGGTGGAATGAAATATTTTCTCATGAATTTTGTTGACTATTACAATCAGTGGTATTCATAACAGAATGGCCTCTTTTGGGGAATTGATCAGGATACTATAATAATTGTATTCCCAGACCAAGCTAGCTTCTTGGACTTTGAAGCCAAATGAAACTTTGGGTGCAAATTAAAGAATAAATTAACACTGGGGACAGTCTCAAAGGCCTTGAGTTTTATGCCTTTAGACCTTTCTGCCTCCAACCATCTTACATTTTCCACAGGACATTAATTAAGTTCAGATAATAAAATTATTGTTAAAGTATTTTTTATAACAAGAATCTCATTAAATGTATTTTTTTTCACTAAAAGTCCTAGGAATGCCCCCTGTGTGCGCTGTGTACACATAGTATAGAAGCTTATTAGGGTTTAGGGTTTTTAAGTGGTATTTTTAAGCATTACTTCATGTATCTTTTGCTAACACCTCAGTGAAATAGCTGCGCGCACACACACGCTGCAAACCATGAAGATGAAGGCTGACCAACACTAAAAACTCAGAACGATGCCCAACCTACTATGACACGTGTGAGGAATCTTTACTGCCCATACAGGCAGGGGAAACCTTGATAACGTGTGTTGCGAATTTGGATTTTCATTACTTCATTAATTCAGAGTATCAGAGAATCAGCCAGTAATCACTGAAATAACTCTAGGTATAGTCAATATGTTTATGTTAAAAATTAGATGTTAAAAGATGAGATCATATAGTTGATTAATAATTAATATTGGAATGAAGGACTTTATAAACAAGTTAACAAAAGCAGAAACCAAAAGTGGCTCTTTAATTATTTGATAGTTTAAAATCATAAAAATCATATATGTCTGTATGTCAAAAACACCATGCAGGAAATATAAAGGCAAGGGCCAAACTTTAAAAAATAAAAAAAACACATATATATATACATAACATATATGACACATATAATAGGAAAGGATTGACTGACTTTTAAATATAAAAACACATAAGTTAATTTAAAAATAACAGAAAAAGTAGACAAGCATATGAACAGGGGGTTCACAAAAGGAGAAAGTCAACTGATGAACAAATACTTGGGTTAAATAACATTCACCCATAAATTCTAGCAAGTGTGCTTTTGGGGGTCCTATCACATTGACAGAGACTGAGACGAGTCACAATGGCTACTTGATGTGCAAGGTGAGGAAATACACACTCATTCATTGTTGTAAATGGGCATGACTTTTCTGAAGGGCAGTTTGGCTGTAGTTGTCAAAACCTTGAAAAAACGCATACCCTTTGGCAAAGTCTATTGAAGTTGTTCGTCACAGCATTGTTTAATGTCATAGGAAAATGTTCAAGTTTAAAATTAAAAAACAAATCACAAAACTGTATAGTATGATCACTTTCCGTTTGAGAAAGCAGTAACAGTTTTGTGCATTTTTAAAATGTCTTCTTGGTACTATTTTGAATTCCTAGATCTTCTAATGTGAATATGAATTTAGGAATTTCAGAGCAAGGTAAATGTTTATTTAAAAAACTCTGATACAACATATTGTATATGGTGTACACTCCACAGCAGCATCAGAACCCCACATGGGGTCAAGCAGGGTGGCATGGCCAGCGAAGATGTTTGTAGAAGTCTAGGGGCGGGGCTGCCGGGCTCGGGCAGGATGTGGGCGGGGCGGGGAGGCAGCCTCTGTTGGGAGCAAAGAGCTGGCTGTGTTCAGGTCACGCTGCCAGAGAGAAGTCCCTACTTGGCTGCCCTCTTTCCCTCCCTGATTCACTTGGTCATGGAAGAATAGTTAACATTCAACCTGCACATCACCGAAAGTTTGTTTATTTATGTATTTAGAACCAGATAAAAAGTTTTTAAAGAACCCTAAAATTTCACCCCTGTCCCAACTTGTTCCATAATATAATTTCCCTATAGCCCTATAAAGAGCAAATCTCAACTACTATTTAGATTGCAATATTATGGGGACATGTATGTTAATAAGTGGATGTAAAGCTGATTACTTGTTTTACTTCACAGTCTTCCCAGAAACAGTTTTCCTTTGATGTCTTGTTACATTGTTGACTTTGAATGCCATACCCAATAACAAAAGCATTAATGTGTGTTTTTTTCAATCAAGTAGGAAGTTGATATTATTCTGTGTTGTCAACAAAGGATGAAGCTGCATTTGGATAAGGCCATTGCCCAGCTTGCGTAAGCGCTTTACCTTTCTATACAATGTGAAATCTACCACGAAACTCTGCTTTCACGCCTGCCCCCCATTTAGACTCCTCTCAGCTTCTTATATATATAAGGGATGTCTTATATATGGATACACAAACCCACACATACCTGTACACATTTTTTCTTTGGAGGTAAGATGAGTACTCACAGTACTTGCTTTAAATTTCTATTTAAAAACAGTTTGAGATGCCATGGAGGGGATTTCAGGCCTAACTTGGAGGATGGCTAAGATTTCTTTTAACTCAAGAAACTTTTATTTCTTTGATAAGAGATTGACTTGTGTATGTCCAGCCCAAGAGTTGGAAGAGAAATTGGGCCTCACTTTTATGTTTGTTTTCCATCCTTAAGGACGCAGCTGTCCCTGATTTTCCAGCACATCCTGGTCCATCCTCCTGACTGCTCCGATCATACCCTCGCAACATTCATTACATCTGTTGCCTCATAATTGCTCACCCACCTTATTCTCTGGAAGAATACACATTCCTCCTTTCTCTGCAATAGCAGATACAGGAGACTGGAGAGGGGGTATGGCAATCCAAGCGGGGTCTTGAGTAGTGACGACAGCTGTCAACGTAGGAAAGGTATTGGCTGGGGCTGCTGCCTGGCATGAATAGAAGATCAATGTCCATTCAGTTATGGACACGGGAGGAAGTCGTGCTGATATCACACAATGGAAACAATGATTCTGCTTATGCTAATGTTATCAAAGATTATGTGCTATATACCCAAAGTAATAAGTGTTATAAGGGCGTTGGTACTTCTTCCCTCGTTTGCCCACCCTGCCCATCAAGATTGATGCGATACTGGTGGGCGAGGTTCAGATGCCCGAGATATCTCTTGAACTCTGATTCAAAAGACTTTAATTCAGAAATCGGTGACAATAGATAAAAGATTAATTAAGGATGACTCACTGCTCATGGTAGTTTTAACTGCAATTTACTTAAGCTATAAATGCCGGGCAGTGTAGTTCCAATATTAATTTCTGGTTTCTGCTGCCTGGGAATTTCAGAAACCCCGTTTAGTTTGATTCAGAGAATTGTTTCTGCCCTGCTCTCTTCTGGTCCAGTTCCTGAGCCCCACCTTCCTTCATAACCTAAGGCCTGCTGCCCGTCTCTGTGTCCTTTGCTCCTCTTGGCCCAGGTGGCTCGATCCTGGAACAGTCACATTTTCCTCCCAGTCTCCATGGCACAGGGTCTCAGGACTGGCCCTAGCACAGGCCTTTGCAGGCAGTCCTGCTTCTGCGTGTTCTCTTGTGCTGGTGACCCTTTAAAGAGCTTGGCTTTCCTTTGATACGCCATGGGCACAATGCCCACCTCATTTCCTGGGGTGGCTTCCTCAGGACGTGCGGGGGCCTGAATCCCTAATGTGGTCACTGGGTTTGGTCCAGCCAAGGTCATGGCAGCAAGGTTTTTCAACTGTGCTTGTCTTGGAAGGAGCAGTGAAACACTTAGTTTGGATCTTAGCTGAAAATGGAATCTCATTAGGCACCAACATGGCGGCCAAGGGTTTCCCATCTTGGGCTATAAAGTAGGTTGACAGGGTGCTGCCTCCAGGACTTTCCTTAGGAGATTGTAAGGTCCGGTCAGAGGGGTCAGAAAGGGAAACATGGAGCACCGTGGTCCCAGACAGTGAATGAGGACCTAATCCTCATTCCTAATCCTCGAGTTGCAACCAATACTCTGAGGCGAGGGGCAGAACAGAGACGTAGCAAGGCGGAGAAGGTTTGTTACCTTTCGTCCTTTGCACATGCATACTGGTTTAGAATTCACAAGATGCAGATGACTTGCATGCAGCTACCCTCATTTCCACTTTACAAATAATAATTTAAAAAGAGATCTAACGGGTCAAGTGTCTTACCAAGGAAGGACACAGGCTCAGTTAAAGGGAAGCTGCAGCTAGAATTAGTTTATTCAATTCAGCGCAGCCTTTATTGAGTGGCTCCTACATGCTGAGAATTTTTGGGTTCTGGGAATACAGAAATGATTAAGATCAACCAGTTGCTCTGTTTTTGCAAATACCATCTATGTGCTAATGCCTCCCAAATTTTTATTACTAGCCTAAAACTTTCTCCCAAGTTCCAATACCTGCTTGGTACCTCCACTCGGATGTTTAATGGACCCTCACGCTCAGTATGTAGCTTAACTTCTGTTCCCTCCCCCAGCCTACTCACCCACAGCCTAGCCTAACTTAGTTGAGAGAATTCTGCTATTTCAACTACTGAACTTCAGCTCTTTTTTTCTCACGGATGTCCAGTCTCCTAGGAGATTCTCTTGGGTCCATCTTTAAAACATAGCCAGCATCTGAGCACTTCTCAGCTCCTTCACCCCTCAGTCCAAGCCACCACCATCTCTCATCTGGACAACTGCACCTGTCTGTTCATGGGCCTCCCTGCCCCCTGCAATCTGTTCTCAACCCAACACAAGAATGATGCTCTGAGTTGTTAGTTAGTCACCATTCACTTCACCAGAAAGAAAACCCAATGCTTCTAATGTCCATCAAGGCTCTGCATGATCCAGTTCTCCCCCAGCAAGCCTTTGCTCAAGCGTGGCCTCCCCAAGGAGTCTCACTTAACTGTCTTATTTAAAATCATCACTCACACTGCTTTGCTTTTGCAATGTGCTGCTAACAAACCACATGATTTGCTTATTCTTTATGAGCCTTGCCTGCCTCCTCCCAGTAGGACACATACTCCTTCAGGGAAGAGATGTTCATTTTGTCATATTGTGGGCTTCTAGAACAGTGCCTAGCATGTAATAGGCACCCAATTATTATTTGTCAAACTCCTCCATGAGTGAAAGTATGGCTCACCTGTCCCCCTTGCCCATGCCCTGGGCCTCTTTGGTAGGGAGCTGCCAGGTCTCCCTCCTGCTCAGCAGGGCAGGAACCACCATGCATCTCAGAGCCCAGGAGGGTGGCTTGAGGTGCCCATCCATTCCTGATTTTTTTCCAAGCCCTCTCACTCCTGCCCAGGATCCTAATCTTGACCCTTGGTTTCTATCACCTGGACAACTTCTCAGGTCTCCTACAGAGGCTGGGCTATCTATACCTATAACTTCTTGTCCAAGAATGGAAGAGAAAGGGGTTAGGATGTAGAAGTTGAAAAGGAAGATGGAAAAGGAGGCACAGATGTGGACAGAATGTGTTAAACTAGTATCCTGTCTGGAACAATCAGTGTTTTAGGAAGAGGGGCTGCAGTCCTGTTTACCTGTACCTTTTCTCTCTGCCCCACGGAAGAGGCATTGTGGGCAGGGTTCTGATCGTTCACACATGTGCACATCTCCGGGGCAGGCTCCTTTCAGTGGAAAAGTTGGACATTGTTGAAGGAGGAGAGACTGGAGAGCAGTAATTGGTGGGCCCCACCCAGAAGGGCAACTGCTCTTCCTCTTATGAGCCTGTTGCGCACACTTGGAGCTCCATGGCCTCCCCCTGTGTTACAGAGCAGACAGAGCTGCCCAGCACGAGCTGGAGAAGGACCTGGGTGATAAACAGCGGGCTTACCAGATTGACGACAAATGCCACCATCTGCGAAACACATCGGAAGGCGTCAGCTACTTTTGCGGAGTGGAGAGGGTCGATGCGACGTAAGTCAGGCACACACCTCTTGTATGATTGTGATGTTATTTAACCTGTTCTCCCTTCTTTCAACAAGATGCAGCTTACAGGTTAAAGCAGAGCATGTGGAAGATGTGGAAAGGTAAGCCTTCAGTAAGGCTTTGAACAAGCCTTCCGTAAGCTCGCACATTCTGCAGTCAGGCCTTAACAATTGCAGGCCTTGACACTTGCAAATGGAAAAGAATACCTGTTATTCACATTTCTACCTATGAAAATAACAGCCCTTTGATGTAGAAAATCTGGAAAACACAGACAAGCATAAGGAAAAGGGTTGCCTGTGTCTGATGCCTTCGACTCTGTGGTGTGCTGTTTTTATTACCATTGATGGGTAAACCTGCCCTGTCAGTGGTTTTTTGCCAGGCTCTTGCATGCAGTCTTGGGTTCATGGTCTTTTCCAGTCATTCCCTTTTAAAATAATCTACTTGATTGAGGGGAAATTCACCTACAATAAATGCATTCAGTGAAAGTGTACATTTTGATAAATCTTGACAAATTTCTATGCCTATGGAACCACGACCACAGTTAAGAATAGTTTCACCTCCCAAAGAAGTTCCCTTGTGCTCTTTCCCAGAGTCAGGTTCCCTTCTCCTTGTAAAATGAATCTCAAATGGATTCTCTCCTGTGGGGCTGGCCACCCTTACGCAGCCCCCTCTCTTAGAGCTCCTGTCATAGGAGCAGGAGACAGGCCAGTGTTGGCTTTTAGATTCTGCGGGTGCGAATCAGATTCAGACTCTACATGTCGTAAGTGGTCCCATGCAATGCCTCCCACTTGGCTTGAGGTGTGCGGTGTCTTCCTCTGCTCCTTCCAAGTGCAGAGTAGGCTGGGATGGAACCACACACTCTGGTCGCTTAGCCCTCCATAAAGGGCCTCCTCTATTTCCAGCATGAATTCTTAGCCAGCTCTTACAGACTGGCGGGGTACGGGCTCTATGGGGTGTTATTTTGGGCCATCAGGGCCTGAGCTAAAACCTCTTGCCAACAGTAAGAATCTTGTTTGATATCCTGTTGCACCAGCAGGTAAAGAAATGTCACCCATGAGCCTGCCACCCAGGGAGGCCAATGTTAACAATTAACCATTAGTCCTTCAAGTGCCTTTCCACACATGTAGAGATCGATTTATGTTTTTAAATAATGGTATTTCACACATGCTGTTTGAATAGCATGTCTGATTGTTCACTTCATGATATATCCAAAAACATTGTGGAAATATTCTTCTGCAATATCAGCTTGCACGCTATATGGATGACTTTTCTAAAGGTACCATCCTTTAGTCAATTCTACCTTTGGGCATTTAGGCTGTTTCCAGTGTTTCAGACATTGACATAAATATTGCTGAAAATGACTATCCTCACGTACCCATCTTTGAGAGCATCGTTTCCTTAGGGTAAATTTTTGTAGTGTTTGTTCCAATAGCACACACATTAACCCAGAACGACAACAGTTAACATGGCCCCTGCGTGAAGATGATGCGGTAATTCGCAAAGCTTTCTCTTCGTATTTTTAGTTCTAAGGATGTCATGCACAACAGAGTGACTATGGTTGATTCTTTATTGTATATCTGAAAGTGACTAAGAGAGTAGATCTTAAGAGTCTCATCCCAAGAAAAAAATTGTAATTATGCGTGGTGGTGGATGTTAACTAGTCTGACTGTGGTGATCATTTTGAAATATATACATACAAGGGGAGAACCCAAAAAGCTCAGAATTTATTTATTAAAAAATCGTGTATTTATTCTTACATGTTTAAACTTCAGTCACCTTCAAAGGACTCTCCATTTGATGCAATACACCTGTCGAGACATTTTTTCCACTGCTCAAAACAGTTTCTGAACTCATCGGTTTTGATGCCTTTTAGTGCTTCTGCTTTTTTTTTGTTTGTTTGTTTCACCTCTTCCACACTGGCAAAACGTTTCCCTTTGAGGAGTTTTTTCATCAGGGGAAACAAAAAAGTCACTTGGGTGAGATAAGGTGAATAGGGAGGCTGGGAGACGCAGATCATGCCTTTTCTGGTCAAAAACCGCTGAACACTCAGCACAGTGTAGGCAGGTGCACTTGTAAATCACCCATCAAGAAATGGACAAATGTGTTGAAAGAGTCTTCAAAAAACATTCACTGAAGCCAGACGCAGCCCCTCACGGCCACGCCGGCTGGAGCACTGTTTCAGATGGGTTCCTAGAGCGCGCACCCAGGCGGGGAGCTTGCACTACCGGGGCCTGCCCTCCAGAAGACAATTCTGGGGTTGTTTATTTGTTTTTTAGGTCCTACATTATCAAATCAATATATCGTGTACATAAAACCAATGCAATGTTATATGTCTATTATATCTCAATGAAAATATTCCCAGAAGTGGCATTTCTAGATTGCATGCATTTGAAAAGACCTTGGCGTGTGCTGGCCTTTTGCCCTTCATCATGATCAGACCGATTCAGCATTCCTGCCTGCAGGACATGAGAGGCTCTTTCTCTAGACATGCTCACCAGCAAATCATTATTCTCGTCATTCTTTGCTTTTATAATAAGAAGGTTATTAGTATGTTGTTGTTTTCATCGTTGTTTTGACTATTCCTGCGGTGGAACATTTTTATAGGCCCATTAACTTGGTGTGACACATTTGTGATGAACTTAAATACTCTCGCCCTTCGCCAGTTTCTCTCCCCCACCCCACCAAGATGGCAGAGGAGTTACTTTATGCTTTGGATTCACAGAAAATTGGTTAACAGTGGAATAAGGAGCAATTAAGAAAAATTTAAAGTAAGCTTTTCTCTGACGTTTACGCTGTATGCAACAAAACCACGACCAGTGATTTGGTTCTCTTGAACGGACGAGTGATTGCTTATAGACCATTTAGGCCAATTCATCATTGTCACCATTGTCTGGTTCTGCTTCCTTTTTTCAGGGTCTCAGTACCCGAGTCCTGGGCCAAATTTACAGATGATAACATTCTTCGATCTCAGAGTGAACGAGCAGCCTCAGCCAAACTAAGAGATGACATTCAAAACCTCTTGGTTGTGACTGCCAATGAGATGTGGAATCAGTTCAACAAAGTAAATGTGGCTTTCACTAATCGCATTGCAGAGACTGCAGATGCTAAAAATAAGATTCAGATTCACTTAGGAAAGGTAAGTCAGGCACGGGTGGTGCCTGAGCTGACGTGGGTGGGTGGGGCACAGGCCCTGGGACCACAGACCCGTCACCACTCCTGGACAGAAGCCAGAAGGCACACGACCTCCTGGCCGTGCAGACTAAGAGAAATTAAAAAGAGTACAAATTACACCATTTATTTTAGCAAGGTAGCCCAGGTGTCAAGTTGAAATTGGCATCTACTGGTTTCAGGAACACAAAGGATGCTCTATGTAATAAAGCTTCCCAGTATTTTTAACAGAAACAAAAATATTATTAAAGTGTAACTAGGAAGTAAATTTATTATTAGAACATATGATAGGAATGTTTTCTGTTATCTTATTTCAGGAGCCTTAAATAAATACAAAAATCCCCCTAAAAGAAATACAAAACAAAATACTGGAAACTATTAGGTAATTCAAAGTGTTTCTGATATTGAACTTTTTAAGTGCTCTAAGAGTTTCACAATGACAATAAAATCAAGGATTCGATCAGAATTCATGTTTCAAGATAATCAAGGAGCTATTCTTCTACTTGGTATCAGTCTGGGAGCCCTTAATATTTCTGTGGATTATACTGCATCTGTTTATCACTCCTTCTTTAAAGAACCTTACAAGTTATTCATGTCACTCTAAAGTGATATTTTACCCAAATGAGGGCACCGTGTTTTCTCAGGATGCAGCAATTTATCTTTCTTCTCATGGTGCCTTCTTTGGGTACCACGTATTCACTGAGTCAGGCAGTGTGCTACCTTCTGTGAAGAGCAGAGCAAAGTATAACACATATTGGGTTGGCCAAAAAGTTCATTTAGTTTTTTCCATACAATGGCTCTAGTAGTGCTTAATTGTCTTTAACCTCATTCGAAACAATTTTATTAGATTGTATTGTGACAACTGTCATATAAGCATGCATTTAAAAAGAACTTACCAAATTGGTGAATTTTTGTGCAGCCATTTTACTATTGAAGATGGAAGAAAATATGCAACATTTTTGGCATATTTTGCTTTATTATTTCAAGAAAGGTAAAAATGCAACTGAGATGCAAAAAAAACACACAAAGATTTGTGCAATGTATGGAGAAGGTGCTGTGGCTGATCGAATCTGTCAAAAGTGGTTTGTGAAGTTTCTCGATGCTATGGACGTTTTGGCCAAATACTTCTTTGCTGTGGAACTGTCTTACGCATTGGAAGATGTTTAGTAGCACCCCTGGCCTCTACCCACTATAAGCCAATAGTTGGAGATAGCTGACATACTCAAAATATGCAAATAAATAAAGTTATTGGTCAAAATGAAAAATGTGTCTTTTATTTTATGGAGAAAACTAAACAGACTTTTTGGCCAACTGAATAGTTTTTGTTCCCAGGAAGCTTATATTTGTAGAGAAAAAAAATGCATTCATATGAAAGGTCACCTATAGTTCATAACAATAGAAAAGTTACAAATTGTGGTTACCAAATAGCAAATACAGGAAGTGTTTTGCCAAATAGTAAATACAGGAAGTGTTTTGGGGATTTTGAAGAGGAAGCAAACATTGCAGGTGAACGTCTTGAACAGAGCCTTAGAGGGAGCCCGTCAGGGTTGAGCTCAGGCCCGTGAAGAGGCCCAGGGGGCCGGCGCGGCGGTGTACGCTCTGGGAGAGAAGCATGGAAAGGCTGTGGAGGGCAGTTTTGGAAAGGTGGCCTTTGTGCAGTAAAAAGCCATTTAAATCTTAGATCTTTGAGAAGATGGACATGACGGAGTTGCTTTGTGCCACAAAATTTTACTTACTCCTGCATTAGTTTGCTAGGGTTGCCAAACAAAACATTATAGACTGAGGGGCCTAAAGAGCAGGGATGCACTGTCTCACGGTCGGGGGCTAGAGGTCTGAGATCAAGGCGCTGGCAGGGTTGGTTTCTTCTGGCCTCTCTCCTGGCTTTGCAGATGATCATCTTTTCCCTGTCCTCCCTCTACATGTGCCTTCGTCCTAATCTCCTCTTTTTCTAAGGACACCAGTCATATCGCATTAGAACTTAGCCTAATAACCTAATTTTAACTTAGTTACATCTCCAAATACAGTCAAGTCTAAGGTACTAGGGGTTAGGACCCAAACATATGAATTTGGGGTGGGGATGGAGAAGAGGGTAGAATTCAGCTTATAAAAGCTACACTCAAGGTGGGCCCTGTGGGGACACATACACGAATGACACACTGACACCGCCACCTTGGATAGTAGAGTGAGACAAGACCTGCACATACAAAACGATGAGTTCCGAGGTGCAGACTGAGCCCCTTGGAGCTACAGATTACACGCTGCTCGTTGAGCAGAAGCCGTGGTTGTCTCCAAGGGTGAGAGACAGGGAGTTCCGGGGCGTGGCCTGGGCGATAGGGACAGTATGGCGGTCGTTGAATGCAGGCTGCCGGAGCGAGGGCGAGGGCGGCGCTGGTGTGAGGGTCGGAGAACCCCTGGCTGACACAAGTGCCGACTCTGCACCAGGGTGAGGTCTCCGCCAGGGCGGACGGGACGGAGCAGAGGGCCGTCTGGGAATGATACCTTACACTAGCCGTGCAGAGCCGTAGTCAGAAAGGCCAGGAAGTAGGGCAGCAGTTGGCCAGAGAAATTCAGCAAGGTGAGGGATTCAGGGAGGGGGTGCATCAGAGAGGCCTCATCATCGGCCTTGAGGGCAAAGTCTCATGAGGACAACGGGCCAGAGAACTACTACAAAGGCCACGGTGAGGCTAGGTGAGCAGGGGTGCAGGGCATGAGCAAGGCCGCTGCTGAGCCCATTTGGCTGTGAATGCGAGGAGAGCACCAGCTGGAAGCGCCCAGGTGGGATTGGGTGAGAGAGTGGTGTAAAGGTGTAAAGTTTTAAAGGAATTGGGTGACACTTGGGTGTGTCTCCAGGCCAAAGGAAAGGGGCAGAGGGAGAGGGAGAGTGATGCGGGGGGGGGGGGGGGGGGGGTGGAGAAATGGGAGTGCAGGGGTCCAGGAGAAGGAAGGGCTTTCAGAGCACAGAGGAGGGGCCCACTTCAGGGAGGACAAACCAGGCCGAGGCCCAGGTTCGTGCAATGTGGCGGACCCTCTTAAAGAGAAACAAAATCAGGACTGCTCATCGCCACTGGTCCTCCCTCGCAAGTGAGACTCCCTGAAGCTTGACCTTGATTTGCTTCGAGGCAAATCCTCCCCCAGCAGGAAACCCTCTGTGTGAGGTTAGTGAGGAGGGAGAGCGGAAGATCAGGGGCAAGCGCCCTCCAGCCTCACAGCCCCACGTTTCCCAGGGACGCACAGCCCACAGCCAATATTTAACAACAGGTGATCTGGGGAGGAAGCTCTGATGTGTAGCACTGACCGATCTGCTACGTAAATCTCGCCCCTGCCTCCTCCCACCCGGCTGATTTCACCTGGAAATGGGAGTTGGGAAGGTGCAAGCCGTGTGCTCTCCAGGGCAGTGAGGAAGCTGCAGGCTCCCCGGGGACTGGGGCAGGGTGGGGGTGCCGAAGCAGAAGAGCAGGTGTGCTCAGGTGCTCAGGGAATCCGCCTCCCCACCCAAGGAGGCAGGAGGAAGGGAGCAGGTGGGAAGCAGCAGAGCACCAAAGGCTCAGGCATCTGCTTCTCTCCGTGCAGACACTACAGGAGATTTTCCAGACCGAAATGACCATAGAAGCCATCAAGAAGGCCATCAGGGACAAGTCTGCCTTCCTGAAGGTGGCTCAGACCAGACTGGACGAGCGGACGAGGAGACCGAACCTGGAGCTCTGCAGGGACATGGCCCAGTTACGGTGAGGAGAGGGCTCGCCCTGGGCAGGAGGGCACAGTCCCCCAGCCTACCTGGCTCCGTGCTCTTTAGGAAAGTGCTTTCTGCCCACGCACCGGTGACGGGGAAGCGCCTAGTAATGCTCCCTGTGCCGGGGCCTTTTTAAAAGTATTGAAAATGGGGAGTTGGTGTCTAACCGGCATGGAGTTTTGGCTTGCGATGATAAACAGCTCTTGAGATGGATGATGGTGGTGGATACACAGCTTTGCGAATGCACCTAATGCCACTGAACTATACAGTTAAAAATAATTGAGGTGGTAATTTGTGTTATGTATAGTTTACCATAATTTTTTACAAGGAAATGACATCAACATTATACACAAACAAGTGATGAACATCAGGCTCATTCCAGGAGGCCAAGGTGGATTTTGGTTTCCTTGCCCTTCCCTGAAGGCTTCAGGAGTTTCCAGAACACCTTTCTCATGGGCGGCAGAGCGTGTTGGCCTGCTGTGTATTCCTCAGTGCCAGAGACTTGTCAGAAAACAGACTTGCATTACGATTCCATTGACCCCGTCTGTCTGCTCTCATCCATTGCTCTCATTGGCCTCTTTCTATGGCAGTTAACATATCTGCCTTGTCAGTAAGACCATCCTCCTGGTCCTCTAAAACCTCTAATGGTCTTTCAGGGTCATTTCAGTTTGTTCTGTTCTCGGCAGAAATTGAGAACAACTGGTCTTTATCAAGCACGTCTCCCGCCTGCACGTGGCAGGAGCAGCCTGACACCCGGTCTATGTACTCAACACTACATGTATCTTCTTATTACTTTCACTTTGAAGATTCCTTTTAGGATGGGCTTGGGAGTAATTGGCCAAGGTCCCCCCCATCCCTCCCTCCCATTTCTGGCTTCATTTCTCATGTCCCAGTACCTGCTCCTGCCTTCCTCTCTGGCCTTCGTCATTGCCATTTCTAGGTCGGAAGTGCTCCTCCCCAGAGGCAAGGCCACGGGAGGAGCGGGGCCGCCCCGGGAGCCGGGCTTGGTTCTGGGGAGGGAGGCCACGCGTCTTGCTCCCTGGCCCCCGGCCAGAACTCCCTGGGCACACAGGCTCTTTCCAGGGGTGAAAGGAGCTTGAGCTCCACCAAAGAAACAAGTGAGGATTTTCTGGAGGGAAAAGAAAGGGCGATCTTTGTGGGCCAACAAAGATGAAAATAAATAATAATAAAGACAGGGACAGAGGTAATAATGACCACTGCCACCCTTTACTGAGCTCATTCTGTGCCGGCCACTGTCCTGAGCACCTCATCTCATTGTTTATCTTCATTTACAAATAAGGAAACGGAGGCAGAAACGGCTTGAGTGACTGGGGCCACGTGGCACCTGGAGGTAAGGAGGAGAGCTGCTGTCTGAGCCCTTGCCTGGCTCCCTGCAGAGCCCCCCACGAACCCGACTGTCGGCTGTGGCCTCCCCCAGCCTCACAGTGCGGTGTTTTTACCATTCCCGTCACGTGTCTAGTCTCACCTGACCCTGATGCCCATTTGGGGTGAGTCACCAAAGCACAGACTGTGTCCTCATCTCCCTCGCAGAGGGTGAAACTGAGGGTCACAGAGGAGATTGCTACTGCAAAACACTCCACGCACAGAGCGTGGGTGGTATCTCTGCCGGGTGCTAAGAAGCGCGCGCTTCTCCCCGCGGGGCTGTCGTCTCAGGCCAAAGCCGCATAGGCGTTGCGTGGCCCCGTGTTCGTCACGGTAAGCTCCCTGGAAGCCCGGCGCCCACAGAGCCCGTCGTTTCGGATGAGCTGCCCTCCACTCCAGAAGCCAGGTGGGGGGCCCCGGCGGCCAGTGCGCAGGGTGTGCGTGCTTTAGGAGAGCCCGGTAGGGCTGCATGCTCCTTTGGCCAGTCAGGGTTGGCTCACAAGCGGCGGCTTTAGGCGAGCAGATTAGGGGACGCGGAGCGGAAGTTTCTTGCCCTGCTGGAAACGTTTCCAGCGTCCACAGGAACAGAGATCGGGGCTCAGGCTGCCGTTCGGCAAACCCAGAGTTGCTTTGTAAAAGGGTTTGGAGTAGTGGTCTAATTTGACTTCGGAGTTATCAAACAATGAAGCATTCACAGTGGCGTCTGAAAAGCTGAATGATTTTTATTCTTTTTTTTTTCCTTCACAGCTAAACACAAGTTGCTTTTCCTTTACTTCCCGTCCACTTTGTAGCGTGTCTATTTCCTCAGCTCCTTCATTGACTTGAGGACAAAACCTGCTTTTGTTTCTGTAAAGATTTCTTGTTAAAATAGCTTTGCCAAAAATATGGTCCCAGAGTAACAACAGTGGAATTTAGGATTATTATTGGGGGAGGGGAGTATTTTTCCTCTTCAACTGATCATTCTGAAAGCAGCCCTTTGGCCGGCTAGATTAAGAAAAAATAAGCCCATAAACTCAAGGGAGGGGAAGACTGAGAAAAATTGCTGTTTTCATTTCAAGACTTTTATTTTCATTTAAAATTTTCTAAATGGGTTCTTTCAAAAGTAATTCTAAACATTCTTGGCATCTCTGGTGGCAGGCCAGACCAGGCTCTGCGTTACTTAAATAATTCTGATATATTTTTTTTAAACTATGGTAGCTTTATTTGTATTTGAATGCAAAATGTTTTTGAATTCTGTAATTCCCCAAAAATGAGTGGTTTCAGCAGAACAGTCTCTGTGATCTGCCAAGAACGAGAAAACCGAGAGGGAAGTATGGGCTTGAGAGACGAGGAAAAAGTCTTTCTAACGGTGAAAGCAAGGGGAGGTAGCCGGTCCTAGCCGCGTTCACACAGCAGTGGGAAACGGGGATGTCCGCCGCCTGTGCTCCATGGCTCTCGAATTCCTTTTTAAGGAAAACATTGACATTTTAATCTGTATATTTTCAAAAGTTCCCTCAGATAAATCTTCCACTGGACTGTTACTAGGCTGCGAGGAGGAAAGACTCACATGCCTCCCCGCTCCTGCTCCTACCTGTGGCTTCGGGCTCCTTCTGAGGCCGTGGAAGGGGCACGGGGAGTGGGGGCATCGAGGGGCCGGCCCGGCGGGACTGTCGACAGCCCTCGTCGCCGATGCCGAGGCCGGCTGCGGGCGGCAGCCTCCCTGAAGACCTGTTTCTTCTCTAGGGGTATTTTATGCCCTGGGATTGTCAAAAAAGACATTTTGAACCCAACTTGATCTAAACAACATCAAAATATGCTTTATATGAGTTCTCAGATTTTGTGTTTACCAATGCTAGACCAAAAAAAACTTGGTGCTTAAGTTTGCACTCCTTCCCTCCCCCATGGAAAGTGAGAAAACAGGTACAGGTTCTGCGATGGGAGAAGACGCGTGGTTGCACGGTGTGGGGGTTCCTCAGGGCCTGCGGCTGCTTCCGTGAGCCTTGCAGGGCAGGTGTGTGGCAGGGCTTTGCGCTGTCCCTCCCCTTCTCAGGCTGCCTGCAGGCGGGTTAGACGCTGAGCCTCCAGTCTCCGTCCAGCACAGTGTCCCTCAGGTGGGGTCTGGTTCTTGTTCTTGAAAGACCCTGTGGACTTGGACGTTGGGGTAGCTCCCTACCTCCCACCGTGGCCTCCCTAACCTAGGGCATGGAAGTTGGCCCTCGTCCAACAAGCCCATGGCGCTCCTGTCCCCTGCAGGAGGGGCTGCTGGATTCAGCCTCAGGGGAGGCCAGCCCCGGGGCCCTGGTGCCTCCTGGGAGCTGACGGCCCACAGAGCAAATGTAGGAAGAGGCGTGACAAGCACCCTGAGGGCTGCGGGAGGGCTGGTGCTCTTGGGACACAGGACGTCGTGGACCTGGGGCCGCTCCCTCGTCCCAGGGTTGAGGGAGGGACTCGAGGGACAAGTGTCTGCTCCTCTGGGCTTGGAGGGTGGCATGAGTTAGCTGATGGCAGTAGGTGGGTGGTGGGTGAAGTGCTGGGCTGAGGGGGTGGGAAGGGTGAGGGCTCTGAGGTCAGAGACCGAGCAAGCACATTCCAGGACGTGCCTGCCAACACAGGGGAAGGACAGGTGACAGTAAGGCTCCTGGGGAGGCAGGAATAACAGGACTTTATGACTGAGGGATAGGGCTGGGAAGGAGAGGGTGGGGTCAAGGGGACCAGAGGGCTTGGCCTCAGCATCCACGAGGATGACGTTACCGTTGCCTGAGATGGGACATGCAGGTGGCCTGGGGTGCGGGGGGCCCAGCTGCCACACATCAGCATATCCACCAGGAAGGGTGTCCCCAGGAGGTGGGCGTGCAGGGCCGCCCCGGGGAGTCTCTAGCGCAGTCGGCGTTTGGTGGCTGTGCTGTCCAAGTGCGAACTGATGGCTCCCAGCTGTTGCGCTGGCCAGTCGGTCACTTCAAAAACCTCTCTAAGGGTCAAAGAGAGTTCAAGTCTCTCAAAATTGTGTTTCTTTTTTGAAAAATATCTATTGATTTTTTTTCTTGCCATTAAGAGGAGTATCAGTTCATGATAGAAAATCAGAAAATGAACTAAGAAATCAAAAGTATCCTCAATTCTTAGTGCCATTGAGGGATAACCAATGTTGGCCAGCTGTTGTATCTGCCACCAGGCACATTAACAAAACTGTGATCTTTCTGCATGAAGGGTTTGATACCCTGACTCTTTCAACCAACATTATTTTGTGAGTTTCTTTTAAAGTATTGCTGTATAGTATTTCATTGTCTGCCGATAGCATCAGTTATCATTGGACATTAAAGTCGTTCCCTCTCCTTCTGCCATATGCTCATACTCACTACAAGATAACACTAGGAAGAAATTACTCCTTTTTAATTTTATGCCAAACTTTCCGCCTTGCTTACTTTTTTTAAAAAAGCTTTTTTTTTTTTGGTTTAATTTCACAAGATAAAGATATATTCTGATTTTGAAATAAGTTCAAATAGCACAGATCTACCTGGAACACAAAGTGGCCCGCCCGCCCCCGCTCTGTCCGCCCTCTCACGGCCGCAGCCTCCACGAGAGCTGCCGGTTGGTGCATCTCCTTACGTAGAATTACCATTTGCCCTTCAGGAAAGGAGAGCAGGAAGGGTTTGGGGGAGAAAAATTGTTGCTTTGGTGCCATTTCAACATTCAGTGAGAGCCCGTTCAGGGCCTGGCACTGTACAGACCCCTGTGGCTGGGTTGCCAGGCTTTGCAAATTAAAATGCAGCACAGCCAGTTGAATTTGAATTTCAAATAAATAATGACTAATTTTTCGGTATACATACCCCGAATATGGCATGCAATATTCAAACTAAAAATACTTATGCTAAGTAAAACTACTTCCGCTGTCCCATGGGACTGCCGGCACGTGTTACAGCCTGGGCGGACCTGGAGGACATTATGCTGAGTGAAGTCAGTCAGTCACAAAACACTGCCTGATGGCACTTAGATGAGGTGCCGGACTGGTCAGACCCACAGCGACGGAGAGTAGAAAGGTGGGTGCCAGGGGCTGGGGAAGGGGAATTGGGAGCTAGTGCTGGACAGGGACGCTGCTTTGCAAGGTGAAGAGAGCTCCGCGAACGGATGGTGGTGACGGCTGCGCAACGTGAAGGCAGGTAATGCTGCTGGACTGGACACTCAGAGATGGCTCAGGTGGTCATTTTTTTTGCTATGCGTATTTTACCACAACGAAAAAAATACTTATATGAAAAAAAAAGACACATGTATCTGAAATTCAAATGTAACTGGGCATCCTGTTTATTATCTGGCACCGCTACACATTGGGGATTACAGATGGAAATGAGCCGGTCCTGTGGAAAGGCGCCCAGCTTGCTGAGGCCACCTGGCTGGGTTTCTGCTTCTGCCCTTCACTCACGGAGCTTGGAGGGCGGAGGGTGCGGTCGGACAAGGGACTAGTGCTTCAGTTTGGCCACGGAGGCTCATTATGTCCTTCTTAGCTTCCAGGAGAGCCATGTGCAGCTCGTAAACACGTGTGCCCCTGAGAAGGCATGTCCTTAAATCAGCTAATAACCACTGTTGGGAATGTGACCTCTGCTAACCTAACTGGTGTCTCTTTGGTCCCACAGCCTTGTTAGCGAGGTATATGAGGTGGGTGACACTATCCAGACCCTGCAGCAGCGCCTGAGAGAGGCTGAGGACACCCTGCAGTCCCTGGTTCACACCAAAGCCACCCTGGAACACGACCTGGCTGTCAAAGCCAATTCTCTGTACATCGGCCAGGAAAAATGCATGGGAATGCGCAAGAGCTTCCCCAACACCCTCCGGCTGGTGGGCTTCTGTTAGGGGCCCCATCAGGAATGCCTCCTCACCCCACAGGAAAGGTGGAAACAGAGCCCCGTCGCAGTGTTTAGGCTGAGTGCTGATATATCCACTTATTAAAGGATTGTATCGATTGAAATGTATCAGCCTCCTGTCTTGGAAAGCCTTTGGTTTGCATCCAAACCTTAATTTTCTACTATTTACTAGGCTTCTGG
Source organism: Pteronotus mesoamericanus (assembly GCF_021234165.1). Taxonomy (NCBI): domain Eukaryota; kingdom Metazoa; phylum Chordata; class Mammalia; order Chiroptera; family Mormoopidae; genus Pteronotus; species Pteronotus mesoamericanus. Next base: position 4,294,700 of record NW_026555090.1, read on the forward strand.
GCTAAGAGCAGGATGTAAAGAAATATAATCAATTTCAGAGTAGGTAAAAAAGAAACTTATTTGCATTATCCTTTTTATTTTCAGTGTAACGTGAATGGGCTGGTGAGGAGAAATGTATTTTCTCTGGGGTGGTAGGAGCAGGACTCACAAATGGTGGATTTGGACCTGTGCCTCAGAAGAGATCCAGAGAGGGGAGAAAGGGCCCGGGTATGTGGTAGCTGGGGCAGTTTGAGCAGAAACAAAGGTGGAGCAATGTAGAGTGCATCTGGAGCAATAGTAAGTAGAGCTGTCCAACCGATTCATAGGCAGGGCACACAGGAGGAGACCCAGTGGGTGAGGTGCCTGGAAAAATGGGGACCTTCACCTCCAGGTTCAGGTTGGGGGAACTGATGGACATCTTGGAGCAGGGAGACGGCCTCACCGAAGCAACGGCCGAGCGATGAAAGTCTGGACTGGAGAGATGGCAGTGGAAACGAAGGAAGGAGAAAGGCAAACCGACTGGGACAAAGCCACAGGGCCCGGCGACCCTTTCCCAGCGGGGGAGTGCGAGGGCTCCAGCCGGATGTGGACTCGGCTGCCTGGACCGCGGGCGGGCTGGAGGGCGGACTGGAGGGCGGGACGTGCCTCGAATTCTAGGAAGCTGGGCAGTATCTCGGGTTTTTTAAAAATAACTTTTTCAGTTTTACAAACAAAAAACATTGGCATGAAATGCATTTTGGAAAAGAGAGAAAATGGACAGACACAGAACTCCCCAAAAGCACTCATCACAACACCCAAAAGCAATCACTGATGTTCTCAACACTCTGTTGTGTATGCTTTCAATCCTTCTTCTACAACTGACTATTAGATGTATATGTTATTTACATATATTGGTAATCATAACGTTTATATTTATTTACAAATATATATATAGTTTTATATCTAAACACATAAGATAGCACATTTGGGATCACACTGCTGATTTGTAATCTCCTTTTCCCTATTTAAATATTATAAATGGGGTTCCATTGCATTAATTGTTAATGCACAATATGATTTTTTAAAACCTTCCTTTTTTTATCTCTAAGAATGGTAAATATCACTTATTTTGGTGGAAATTGCAAAAATACAGACAAGCAAAAGAGAAAAAATCTTCCAGATTTCTAAATATTTTGATATGCACAGATTTTATTTCTGCATATATGTACATATTTTTCTCTCAAAACTGGAATCTTCCTTAATAAAGTAGCCAGCACTTATAAAGCACTTATTTGTCAGCCCCAACACATTTGTGCTTTTTGCCCATTAATGTGCACTCTTCCCGTGTATTTAAACATTTTCACAACTTCATTTTAATGGCTTTTTAATATTTCATTGTATTGAGGTTCTAGAATGTTCTATAATTAATTTCCCATTACTTGATATTTATATTGTGCCTTGCTTCATAATAAACAATGGAGCCATGACTCGTTAGCTAAATATTTGCAAGCATCGTTAATATTTTTCTTAAGATAAGGTCATAGATATGGAATCAGTGGATGAGAAGTTACACACATTTTTAAAAAGGCTTCTACAATGTGCTGACAAATTGCTACCCTGCCCTCCCGGCAGCCCGTCTGCCCGCATTCCTGGTAACCTGTGCAGGCTGTCTTTACCATCTCAGTATAAAAGTGGTCTTAATACTTTAACACGTTCTTTGGGAGCTAGTGTTGTAGAACATTGTTCACTAAGCTCTTGAATTTCTTTTGCCAATTGCTTGTCCTTGTTATTTGCCTGTTTCCTCTAGTATTTATCTTTTTTCATTTATTTTTGAGTTTCCTGTGTCTCAGTCATGTGACATTTTCATCATAGGTACTGAACATATTCTTTACATGTCACTTGCCTTTACAGTTTGTTTATGGTTTTTAATGTAGGGGGTAACATGTATAAGTGTTTCTTTGATGATTTATGCCCTTAGAGTTAGACCTGGAAAGCTTTTCCTCTTCCCAAGATTATTGACTTAAAATTTCTTCCAATTCTTTTAATGATTTCTTTGCATTTAACCCACTGGAATTCAATTCCATATGATGTAGATAGCATGTTAGCTTTGAAGCCTTCAATCTAGAAGTTGTGAAATAGGCAGATGAGCTTCCCAGAGGGAAAGAGTTTCTCCCGTTTCCTCCCCCTGTTTCTATCCGAATGCCCCTCCCTGTGCCGAGCATCTCTCGCAGGCCTGTGGGTGTCCTTGCTCTCCGCCCCAACCTCTGCCCATTCGCCCTCAATCCCGTTTCTCCCTCTCTGTTTCTTAAAGTTTCCCCAGGCCTTGGTTAGTCAACTCCACAGAACATCTCAAAACACTGGTAGAATTGACATAAACATGGTAAGCTTCTACTACAGTCCCTTCTGTGGTCTCAGTATGTCATTTTAGAAATAAAATTGTAGGTTTTGTCACTCTCTCTTTGCTTCTAATGGAGACAAAGACATGTAAGTGCCACTGGAACACTCAGCAATTAGAGCAATCAAGTGTTGATAGTTCTCATTTTTAGACAATAGTGAGAAGCAACATGAATCACATTTCTTTGTCAGAAGTTTCAGGGAAAATCTTGCAAACTTTTCCCATGAATTACAATTTTGTTATCTTTTCTGAGGAGCCTATGCTGGTGTTCTTTTACTTAAACATATGTTCCCAGCATTTCTAGAATGTAATGGAGGAAAATGCAGTCCAAACATAGACAAAGGCTAATTTTCTTGTGATTTTGGTAAACCGTGGGCAAGGCTAAATTCCACAAATAAACATTTGCTTTCCAGTTTAAAATGTTGCAGCTAGTCGGTGAGGGCAAATATTCTAGCGCTGAAGTCGGTGAGCAGCCAAGGCTCACGGAGTGTAGTCCCGTTTAAGACTCACAGGACCGCAAAGGCCAACATGTGACCGGGCTGTATATATTCACCCCGAACTATCTTTAATATTGTGTTGCTTAATGAAGGGCTTCTGGAATGTCAAAGAATTCCACTTGCCCAAGCGTCATTCAGATTTAGAAGTGTGCGTAACTGCCCCTAAATAGCCGAGTCACCTATAATTTTAGTAATTTCCATTTATGTCCCTGGAGAGTGTTGTCATAAACATTTCACCTGGCACTTTTGAATCCTGAGTTCACACTGTAAATAGCTGAGGTGGGGTCTGGCTTTAGGTTATAATTTTTGTTTTCCTCTGAAAACAGGCATCGTTTCCATAGGGCTGACCTGAAGCCCAAAGGAGGAAGTGAAGTTGCTGTTCATTGTGGTGCCCAGTCTACCCTGTGCGTGTCCGTTCATCTAGCTCTGGCCCTTCGGCTGCTCCCAGCAGCCGGGGGCCACCACGGGTTTGACTGCTGAGACCAGCCTTCTGTGCAGGCTGTGTGGATGATATTCCCTGAATCCTACATTGATATATGTGTGTTCATGGGGAAAATAAACCATAGGGCCTTAACCTCTTCACCAGGGATGCAAAATTTCTGTCCCCTTGCGGACCAGCCCGTGACCGCAGCAGTGCTTATTTGGAGTGTTGAGTTGAGAAGGATTCTGAGGCTGCACATGAGCCCAGGCAGGTAAGAGTCTAGAGGTCCCACAGGATAGTTCTTTCTGTCTGCACAGGTACAGGATGGAGAGGTGGTAGCACAGACAGTCACCCCTGCTCTACACATTTCTGAATTCTCCTTCAGCTCAGATCTTTATCTTTCAACTTCAAGAAGTCATTGCTGTTTGCTGTTTTGCTGGGAGCTATTAGGAAAGCCTTTCTGCTGCCAGTCTATTCTGCTTAGCAGGACCTTCTAAAGAGTGCATCATGATCCACAAAGCAACTCTGGCAGCGTGACGAGGGAGCTTCCTGGGGACAGGAAGCCTTTCACTACTGTTCTAAATCATATCCCATTGTGTATGAGCAAGGCTGTGGGAACCATATAAATTACTTTTATTTCTCAATTACTTTGTTTTTATTCCTGTCAGGTGAAATGATATCATTGGATTGAGTTTAAAAGTTCACATCTTGCATATTTTAGCCTTGTGGTTACTCAAACAAGGATACTGTTCTACTTTCCCCAAATGGTATTCTGCTTGCCTGTGACTCTGCTCTTTATGGAAACCTGTGTATTTACTGATAACACAAATCTACATATGTGTTGGGGGATATTCATTTACTTGCAGCAAGCTGGTGGGTTTCACCTCCCAACCTGAGCTGGTCCACTCAATGTGTGTAGCAACGGCAGAGGCTCCTTAAGAGATATGAGTCCAGGCAACTGGGGAGAAAAATAATCCAGGGCCATAGATAAGAACCCAGAGTGCCACACATACCACAGTCTGAAAGAGGAAATCATTGACATCTAAGATAATTCTTGAGGGGCAGCTAACTCTCCCAGTTTCCTAAGGCAGATGTAACATGTTTCTCAGGGTCTCGAGGAGAAATAACCATGCCTTTAAATATTCATGTCCTTGAAAAATCCACTTACCACCACTACTCTAGAAGCCCGGCAGCTCCTGCTTGCATGCCCTTGAAGGCGAGGTGCCAGGTGAGAACTCGGCCTACCACGCGATCGCCATGCTGTGAGGAGGCTCAAGCAGCCATGTGCAGAAGCTCGTGTGGCAAAGAGCCAGGTACCCCGCCAATAGCCACCGATGTGCTGCAGCCACAGCTGTGTGAGGGGCCTGTCTGGAGACGTCTGGTTCTCCCAGGGCCTCAGCTGAGGCCAAGGGAAGCAGAGCTATCCGGTCAGCCCACAGAATCATACAAAACAATAAACTCTTGTCCTAAACAACTAAATTTTTGGATGATTTTTTTGTGAGTAACAGGCAACCAAAACAAATTTTCATTGGCTCATCAGATATCAAATACCTGAAGAGGAAGGGCATCTAATATATTTGTTCAGTGCTTATTACTGTTTCTTTTGTATAACATGACAATCTCATAAGACAGCCATTATTGCCATTCTGCAAATGGGGTAACAGAGATCCAGAGTGGTTAAGGAACCCCACGGTGGCTAAGCAACTAGTCTGAGGTTACTCAGATAGATCATAGTGGACTTAGTGTTCCGTTCCCTAATCTGATACTAGTGTCTGAGCCCTTTACCACCGCGTTATAGAGTGGTTTCCACTCTCAGCAACAACAACAAAATGTGTAAAACAGTTGCCTTGATGGACGTAGATTTGAGGGCTGAAGCATTTCATAAGTTTTTAATTTCAGAAAATTTGTATACAATGAAAGCCTGAGTGGGGTCTAGATTCCGGGCCGTCGGTCACAGCCCGACATCCATGCGCGCGAGGGTGGTGGTGGTTACCTACCGCAGAGCAGAGGAACTTTCAGCGCGTTGCTTCATCATCACAGCTGCTCTCTAGGGTGCAGATACTTAATTATTTACATTAAAAATGAGGAAATTGAGGCTTAAAAAAGTAAAATAATCCAGAGTCCAACCACTAGTAAGTCTCAAGAATCAGAAGCTGAATTCAGGTTTGCTCCAAGCTTTCATTGCCTCTTTCTAAGCTGTTTAGAATGAATTAGACATTCTCAAAGGTTGTGTTTTCTTTTTTAAAGAAAGTTATTTTTAAAACCAACATCTAATTTTTGTCGACAGGTATTTATAAAGGTGTGATACTTTGAATAATCAACCTCATCAACACAATAATTTCATTACAGTATTGCAAAGTTCTAGCTCTAGACTTTGATTCTCTCTTTAAGTAACTTAAGGATAATATCTGAATGTATCTGTTTTGTCAGAAGAAAAAATTTCTAACAACTTAATAGAAAGTCCTCAGCTCTAGAAATCCAATAATTGTTCTTCGCTTGCCCTCCTCCAGCACCCTGTTGGCGGTGACCATTGACACTGATGGATGGTAGGTTTGACCCCGCACACCCGAGGCAGCACACTTCTCCTGAAAAGCATCCGTTTCCAAGTGAGAAGGATCCATGTTTAGTGACTACCTGCAATAGCATTTTGGCCCCAGTTAACTAGAATAGGTTCTTTCCCGTACATGTGCATTTTAGGTTGTCGTCTGAGTTGGAGTTATAGCTACAAAAATAGCTAACTTCCTCTAGAGAGAAAAGAGAATTTAGAACTAGCTTCCTCCCCCTCCCTTTTTTTTTTCTTTTTTACACTTTGATTTAGAGTCTCTTCATCTCATCACATGGATTTTGAGACCCTTAGATCACAACCTGTTTCTTTGCTCACATGGAGCTCAGGAACGTCTTAATTCCACTCAGCATGGTGGAGTGCCAGTGTTAGGGGATGCGCAAAGGAGCCGAATTATGACATACAGAGACGAGGAGTCAATGAAAACCCCAAATCTGCAGGCACAGAGCTATCAGTGAGAATTTTGAGAGTCATTTGAGTTCTGGTTGGTTGGTATTCAAGATGAGTAATTACCTTCAAAATGGACAGAAGTTTCAAGACGTGATTATTGTTCTGCCTTCAAGAAGAGGTGAGGAGATGTTTATATCTCAGGAAGGGGAAAGCTCAAGGGCTCAGGAATGAGACAAAAAGACCCACCCGTGGTGAAATAATGACCATCTCTATCGGTCAGTTCACGAAGACTAAAGGGACATAGGATGTTAAATGGTTTCTATGGTTGCTCCTAAAGCTGAAAAAACAGACTCTTGGCTGACTTTCCCGAGTAACCCCCAAACCACACTGCTAAACTAGGCCACCAAGGATGATGCCTCTCATCAGGAAGAGGAAACTTCCCACTGAAGTGACAGCCCCCACTGAAGCTACCAGATCCAGATTGCTGCCACTTCGGTTGGGGTCAGAAAGCTGCCTTCAGTAAATCAGGAAGCAGAAACATAGCTACCAGCTCCAGGATCATGACCTCTGTCACCTGCAGAAGCAAAAATCACACATCACTTCCTTCTTCTTGTCCCAGGTAGCTGAGTTCCAAAGTCAAGCCTCACACAATTACAATCTGATTTGTGGAACCCAAATCACATCGAGATCTAAGCTGCAAGACAGCCTGGGAAGTGGCGTTTTTCAAAAGATTTAGCCTCTACAGTAGGGCATACTTTCAGAAGGTTTGAGTAGATACTGAGGGAGCCAGACCCACCACCCCAACTGGAATTGTGCAAAGGTGGCATGTTGGTGAGAAATTGTTTAGTCTGAACTGACTGACTACGGTTAGAAGTTTGGACTTGTTTTTAAAGAGAGCTCAATTCAAAATTAAAACATAATTTATTCAAAATATATAATGGTTTTGAATGCTGCAACTGTTAAAGACAAAAAGATAATCAGTCTTATAACTTGGAAAGGAAACCACTTACTGAAGGCATGGTTAGACATAGAAGAGAGAATTGTTTTTTTCCAGTTCATAGTCTCAACGTTATAATGTGATAACTGGTAGGAATTTTGTCCCTGGTTTATGGAAGAGAAAACTGGAGAATAGTAACCCACTGGGGCATGCTTCTGAGATACATACTAAATCACTGTTTGGTTTGTTTTCCAGTCTACCTATGTGAGATGTATTTTAAAGACAAATGAATAGTTTTCATAGGAAAGAATTTGAGCATGAATTAGGCTAAGATAGAGCTATCGGTAAAATATAAAATAAGTTTGAGGCAATAAACTGCACATGGGAAAATGTGGAAATGTGATAACCAGATAATGGTTTGGTGGGCATGTGGGGCAAACCTGTAACCAGGAAAAGAATTGAGGTCCTTTCATTAACCACTGTCACTGGAACCAACTGTGGTAGTCATCAGTGTCGTGCATCACATTCCACCTCCCTGGCTCCTTGTAGATGAGTGTATCCATGTGACTAGTCCTGGACAATGAGTTACAAGTAGCAGGGATGTGAGTCACTTTAGGCTTGAGTATTTATCAGCCAGCAGGAGACTCTGCAAAATTCTCTTCCTTTGACATGATGTATTGGTCAGGGTTCTCCAGAGAAACAGAACCAATATGTATGTCAACAGTATGTATGACTGAATACATACAATAAGAATTGGCTCACAAACTATGGTGGCCAAGAAGTTCCATGAGTGGTCATCTGCAAGGTGGAGAGCCAGAGAAGCCAGTGGGGCAATTCATCCCCAGTGCAGAGTCTTGAGGATCAGGAGCCCTGATGCCTGAGGGAGGGAGGAGATGGATGTCCCAGCTCGAGCAAAGAGAACAAACATGTTCCTTCCTCCTCTGACTTTGGTTCTATTCAGGCCCTCATCATATCGGGTGATGCCCACTGGTATTGGTGAGGGCGATCTTTTTAACTCAGTCTACCAATTTAAACACTAAACTCTTCCAGAAATAGCCACAAAGGCACACCAAATAATGTTTTACCAACTACCGGGCCATCTCTTAGTCCAGTCAACTTGACACTTAAAATTAACCATTGCACATGACAACCCATAACTTTTGAGACATTCCTTGAATAACTACATTAAACCGAACTTAGCTGCTGACCCCCAGCAGCCATGTTACATGTGTAAGGAATATATTTGTGTAATCAGCAGCTATGACACTTTTGTGTTGTTTGCTTCTGCAGCCTAGCCTAGCCTATCCTGAGTGATACACCAGCCACATGGAACAGCTGAAAGCAGAGATGTAATGGGGATAGGTCATTTTCCACTGTGAAATTCAGACTCATTACTTTCTCAGGGCACAAGTAGTCGGGCTGACTCAGCATCTGGGCAGGTGCTCATCCCCTCCCTAGAAATAGCAGGTGAAGACAAATCATTTGCACTTATTTGGGGTTGGAAGTGGGACATAGCAAGGCCTTCCAAGCCCAGGAGCCATCAGCACAGGGGTGCAGGGGTTCCCAAGTCTACAGAAGAGCCAAAGCAACCCAAGGCCCTGTAGTGTCAAACTTTCAGAGGCTCTAGGGCTGGGATGGTAAACTCAAATGTCTTTGGGGCCAGCCAGGATGCAGAAGCAAAGATTATTTGTTTCCTGGTTTAACTTTGCTGTAAGAAAAACAACAGCACAATCAAGAAGATGAATGGTAGCTGAAATCTCACTTCTGTGTCGGGGAAACAGCAGAGGCTGCTGGGAGCTGGAAGGCAGGCCTGGAATGAACTGGAACGCGTGTGCCCAGTCTCACAGAGTGAGCCACTGCTGTGCTCTGGCCAGTTAATGTCGAACAGGATGTGGTCCAGCGTGGCTGGCAGGGCTGTGCCCTGCTGTTGCGGTTATTTAAACACTGTAAGAGTCAAAAGGCTTTAGCTTGTGGAGATGAGAGAGGGCAAGACTAAAATAATACTACGAAATCTCCAGATGATTATTTTACAAAGCAATTTAGTAGTAAGGATAATGGTGGGGTTGAACCCTCATTCAGACCTGGAACATAGGTTTACTATATTCATACTGTGAATTATATTGTTGCTGGCTACACTGGGCCTGAGATAAACCAGCCCCTGAATTGCAAAAATGAATCAACAGAGATAGGTAATATTAAATAGTTTTAATTTGCTGCTCTAGTATATAGTTTAATTGAAAATGAGAAATGGATCAAAAATCATTCAGGAGAACTAAGACCTATAAAATAACTTTAACAGTATTATATGTGATCTCAAGAAATCAACCAGAGATAACCCAGGGTACAACACACATTCCTCCATGTGTACACGGCAGTGTGATCATGCAGTTTAACTCGATTTTTGAAAAATAAAGCAGCCTGAAACTCTCTAATGTTAAGTTTGAGGTGGCGGCAGGACAACAACAGGGAGAAGTACACGTGGGATACGCGTAGTGAAGGACTTTGCAGACCCCAAACTGGTCATTGTGAAGGACTTGGTGGCACCTATTCTTGCATGAATCTGCAGAGGGCTGCGTGGTTAGTATAATTGGGAGATGCAGAAACACCAAATAAAAATTGGAAAGCCAAATTGGAGTTAATGAAATCACACTGGCTCAGTAAAGAGATCAAGGCAACTAAAAAAATTAAACTAGTCAGTAAAATCAATCTGGTGATGAAAAGCTCAGTAAAGTCAGTTATATGACTGATACTATCAAGAGAATGGCTTATTTTTACATTTAAACTACATAAATGTACATATAACACATATGTGTATATTATATATACACACATACGTGTGTGTATATATATGTGTGTGTGCATATATATATATATAGGACATCATAGTTTTTAAGGATTTGAGTTTAAATTTTTTATGGCCAGTTCAATGAAGCAAAGGACTTATATTTCATATTTTAATATTACTTAAAATTACATAACATAGAAATACATTATTCTTTTAAAATAACAGAACATTACAGACGAGGCTAAATTCTCCTCTGACCTTCTCCTCAGAGGCCAGGACTCCTGGTGGCCTGAGACAGTCTCATGGTCCCGGCTGGGAAGACTGCCTTGTCTGACCTTTTGGGAGCCATTAATGAGGTGTCCTTCAAAGCGGGAGTTCAGCAAGAGCACACAAACAGAGGACTTTAAAAAATTAAGTATTTTATGTAAGCAATAAAAATCCCTAAATAAAATATTAACAAGTGAAATCCACTGGCAAGTGAGAAGAATACACCAAGGCCCAACAGGGACGGCAAGGTTGGTTCCCTCATCAGCACTGCCCATCTCGGCGCCCTTCCCTGTGCTGTGCGCCTGCTTGCAGTCGGGCTGAATTTCTGATGAAGCACAGGGCAGGGTGTAGGAAGTGAGACTATGCTGGGAACTGGGATCTGGCCTGGGAACGTGATGTGCTCTCCTCCAGAGTCATCTTTCTCATGCCCCACCAGCCAATTCTCTGGAGATACAGTACATAGAAGGATGCAGTTCATTCATTTATTCATTCATTCATTCACTTACTCAACAAGTACAATTTTATGGTGTGCCTTCCGTAGGGTAGTGCTGCATTTGGCTTTGGAGATATGATGATGAACGAGATAGACACAGTCTCTGCCCTCATGGAGCGTACAGTCCAGTGGGTTAGACTGAGAATCAAATAATCACACAAAGCCCTGAGTTACGTGTGAAAACATATGAGAGGGGTTAGGCCTTGGAAGGCTTTCTTGAAGTTGTGCATTTAAGCAGCTATAAGAAAAAGGTAAGAAATCAATATGGAATGTGGTGGGGGTGGGAGAGCGCTCATGGCTGTTCTAGGTCAAGAGAATCACATTTTAAAAGGTTAAAAATTTGAGAAGCTATACAGGGTGGGGCCAAAGTAGCTTTACAGCTGTTCGTATGGAAAATAATACAACACTTAATAACTAGAAATACTCTGTTTCACGCACTCACAGCCGTAAGCCTGCTGTTGCCCACCCAGCGTACAGAAGTTGGGTCACATGGGCTGGCTGCCTTGTGAAGGAGACCTGTGCGGTCATTCTGGCCTCTGGGCTCAGAAGGGCTCACGCTTGGCTTAACGCTCTGTGGTTACCATCTTAGAATTCTTAATCAGTTTTGGACAAGGAATTGTGTATTTTTAATTAGCACTGGGCCCCTCAAAGTATGTAGGTGGTCCAGAATGTGGGAGTTTGATCTGTCACGTAGCAGTTGGAAGGTTTTAGGCAGGGAGGGACATAATCTCAATGCCTAAAGGACTGCACGTTTGTCCTGGAAGGACCACTCTGGAAGAGAAGGGTGGATGTTATCATTGCCCTTTAGGAATTTATAGTGCAGCTGGTAAAGCCAGATCTGACCAGGTGGTGTTATTAAAGGAACATGCTGTAGAAATACACTGAAGAGGACCCAGGGGTGTGGAGGGGACTCCACCTGACGAAGTCTCCTGGTTGGAGTAGGCTGTATTCTCTTACCGGTTTCTTCCAACGTTCTTTTCCTCCCAGTTAAATATCAATTCCCTTTGCCTCTTCAACTCAAGGCTCAATTTCTTAAATCAATGAAGAAGCTTAAAGATTTGAAAACCACCATTTTGCATCTGAAGCCTCATAATAACTTCTGAGTCACCCTGTATCTTTGGCTTCATGCTGGAGACTCCCACATAAGGTGGGGGCTCCTTTCCCATGTTTCTCCCTGTTATTGAATAAGCCCAGATAACTCCCAGACAATTATGATGAGGTTTTTCGGTTGTTTGTCTGAATCTTCACTAATCTAATTCCTCAGATGAGCTGGCATATATCCCAGAGACAATTGGCTGTCTCTTCCACTTAACATGACCGTGTTTCTGTTGTTAGTGAGGCTTCTGTCCTAGGCATTTCCCATAAACACTACTTTATGACATTGCTGCCGGTCCCACCGGTCTCCTCAAAGGGCCTTGTCTATCGGCCCTGATACAACTTCCTGCAATGAGGGAAATGCTCTCTGTCTTCTCTGTCCAAAATGGTAGCAACCAGCCACATGTGGCTATTGAACAATGGCTTAGAGCTCCACAGGAAAATTTTGGTCGCCAAAGCTCAGGAAAGTTATTTAGTTGTTCAACGTCACAGAGCCAGGTTAGGGCACATTTAGATATAAACCCAGATCTTTGGACTCTTGGTGATCTTTTCTCTCTATTGCAAATGGACAGTCTCATAGAGCCATTTATTTTCATAGTTTTATAGAGCATCTGTTAAGTGTAAGGAGTATTTTGGGGATGCCAAGAAATAAAGTGGGGTCACGGAGGTGAGCAGGAAGAAGATCACTTTGTCGACCTCTGAGAGGAAAGAACGAGGAGGGAGAGGGCTGGTGGACCTCCTAGAGCACCAAGGACACAAAAGGGGTCCCTGTGCTCCCCTTCAGGGGGTCTGGAGGTGGAGCCCCCACTGTTGTGTAAGAGAAGTCAAGCTCTGCCCCTCTGCTCTGCAAGCTCTTGGGCACACACAGGCTGGGAAACGTCCCTGGCTGTGCCACCTGCAAGGCCTTTGGGCTTGGCGAGAGTGACGCTAAGCGACTCGCCCAAGCCCACGTGGCGATGGAGAGACCGAGTCCCGACTGAAACCCAGGTCCTTCTGACCTGAATACTAATCAGAGAGGCAGTGGGTGCACAGGCTGGAAACAGAGCATGTTTGCTGACTGTGCTGGTCTTGCGTGCCAGGCTCAGAAATCTGGATTTGGTCCATTGGTGGCAGGGCAGCTTTGAGTGGACTGCTCAGTGGAGGCTCCTGAGGAAGCAGGACATAGGACGGATAAGCTAGTGTGGTGTCAGGGTGGAAAGAAGGGAGGGCTTCAAGAAAACCGTGTTTCAAGGTAAGTTAGAGGCTCTTTTCTGTCACACCCAGAAGAGGTCTCAGAGGTACCAGGGCCAACAGTGGCGCTGGAATATGAAGGAGAGGAACTGTTCTGGAAGTTCACACGAAGGTGGGCCTTAATTTTTAAGTCAGGAAGGTGTTACCTGATAGTTGACTGAGTTGTGAAAATGTTCAGCTGGTGCTCGATGAACACGAGCCGTGTGAGCTAAACCACACGAGCTAAAGTACCTCACAGCCTTTGGATTTGGGGAAAGCAAAGTTAAGTAACCGGGGGTGGGGGGCCACCCATCCATTCTCTCAGGAGAAGTGTGAGACACTACAGGAAGAGCAAAGGGGCCGGGGAGGAGGTAGAGAAGTTGCCCCAGAAAAGCCAGGGGAGGTCCAGGCCCAGGCAGCGGCCAGGAGGACGAAGGTGAGCCCAGCAGTGTGCTGACGATGCAAAGGGTCGCCGGAGGCTGACGATCAGAAATAGACTTGAAGGACTTGAAGGAGGTAGCTGATAACTTTTAATAGTTCTCTTTGGGGAGCACAGTGTAGCCAGATAACACAGGAATTTAAGGGAAAGGGGAACATGCGCCACGGGCAACGGGTGTTGAGCAGAAGTGAAAGGAAGGACAGAAATGCATCATCCAGAAAAACATGAGAAAGCCGGTGTTTTTTCCCTAGTATCTTCTACGTAGAAAAAACGTGCTCGTGGTTTGAAAGCATGGTGAAAGAACCCAATGCGGAGAATGAGAAACAAAACATCTTGGAAGAATCATACTGCATGTGTTATCTTCTAGTGATAGATGAATGATCTGATAACAATTTATGGCAAGGTAAGGATTTCCAGTATCCTTAAAAATGTCACTCAGCCACTCAGAATCAATATTTTCAAACTACAGTAATTAAAACTGGGGAAGGCAGGCAGGTCAGTGAAATAGAAAATCCAAAAACAGTCCCATATATATTTGTGAATCTAATAAAAATCAATGTTTACAATAGTTGGAGAAAGGAAGGCTATTTGCAAAAATAATAATAATAAATTTAGAAGTAATTTAATGTAATATACTAATGTAAATTCTAGATTACATATCTTAAAAAACATGAATGCACAAAAAGAAAATGGAGGACATTTAATAATAATGTAAAAATACCAAAAGCACAAAATTCTAACTCACAATTATTGGCCAATGAAACTAGAAGCAAATTCTAGGTGGCTCTGTCAGGAAGTATCTGATGGAAAACTAAATAGCTTGTAAGAAAGCCTCCCATACTTTCTGTATCAGTTAAAACGTCTAGAAGTAAAATATGAGTATATTAAACTCAAAAGATAGGAGGTAGCAGTGAATAGTTACTAATCTGCTTTTAGGTTGAATCGAGCTTTGGAATTTTAAAAATTCTGTGGAATCATTTGGTTACAGTTTTAAAATAGTCTACCCAATAACATGCCGTCTCTTTCTTTCTCCGTGTAGTCATTTTCAAAAGGTATCAAATATCAGAAAGTATTCAAATTCTTTACGATTAGGTCATTTGCACTGTGTCCATATCTTTACGAATCTTCATAAATTAACAAAGTTTTAGTTAGATTTTCCACATACCACACGGGCAAATCATCTGATACCAGTAACCGGACCCTGACTGATATGACCGCTGCCACGAAGTGACGCTTAAAGAAAAGCCCCCAAGTTCATTTCTATTTCACATACTCATTGGCGAGCGTCGGCCCAATCCAGCTGGTGTGGAAAATGAAGCCTTGTACTTTCTGTCAGCACCTTCACGCCATGTGCTGAAAGAAATACACCAAATGGGTACCACTCAATTTTAATTTCCCCAGTTTTAGTGTCTTTTCTGTGTTAGGGCAACTCTACTAGTTTGTATAGCACGGAACACCGAGGCGACGGACACTCAGGAGTGACTTCTTTTCTTGCACGACACCTACCTTCCTCAGAGCTTCCTTAGCAGGGTTCCCTGTCCCCGACCCTGACACACATTTTCCAGCCCCTACCGTGACTCACACAGCAATTATCAATCCAAATAAACACCGTCTTCTCCTGTGCTAGAAGATTCTAACAGAAAAATATCTCCAACCTCGTCTTCCTTAAATAAACGTCGTTCGTATTCCAGGAGGTAGTTCAAAAATTGGTACATCGGTGGTTTCATTTAACCACAAACCAAAAGCAAACACGGCCCGCCTAGCGCCAGTGACATTGCTCTTCCATAGTGCGTGCTATTAATCCTCCACCTCGTCCAACTTGAGTCCACCCGTGAAAGCACTTCATCAGTGGGGATCGTCAAGACAGGCTTACGTTGCGCCGCGGTAACTGACCCCACAGCTCACTGAGCGAACCCCGAGTCCGGCGCAGGCGAGCTGAAGGCCCCGTGCCACGTCTCCCTCCCTGGGGTCCCGGCAGGGGGCATGGCCGCTGTGGAGCTTTGACAAGCTGCCCCGGCAGCAGGGCACAGAGCGCGCCACCCACGCCGGGGCTTCCGGCCGCTTTTCCGCTTTCCTCCCTCCGAGGGCGCCGGTCACGTGGCCGTGCCTAACTCCGGGCGGCGGGGAGACGCCGCGCCGCCGTGCGCGTGGAAGGCGAAGCGCCGGAAACGGGCAGCGACAGGGCCTCAGGACTTCCACATGCCTGTCCTCCAAACTGGTTTTGTAAACTTCAGGGACATATGTTGACTCAAACCTGGCTATGCTTTTGAGAAGACGTTGAAGTTTTAGACCCTTAGATAAAGATATTCACTGTAAAACTGGAAAGCCATATTTTGTATTTGTTCTTAAAAAAAAAAAACAAACCATTCTCAATAGGTTTACTTAAAAGGTCACTGCGAAAAAATAATACAAAATCTTCATATTCCTATTTAAGTTTCTAAACAGACAAATCATTGTAGAGCAGAGAAATAAGTCCCTGGGTCCAATGAAATTCGATTGAAAGCTTCCTTGTCCGGTGTCCCATTTGACTTTTCAGTGGGTTGTTTGTGGGAAACCTAATTGCCTATCACTTACTTGTTCTAGGACATGCAGATTATAGTCTATATTTGAACACAAATGGAGCCTTCTTTCCTATTTATGTATATGATGTTATTTTGAACTGTAGTATTTATATTACTGTCTTCGTCGCACTCATTGTCTAACAAACCACTTTTAAGTCATTGATTCTTTTATTTTCATGAACCAGGATTTAACGCAAAAGGATAATAACAACACCAAAAATGTATAAATTTTAAAAAGAATAATTTGCAAAGAAAACAAAATTAAGTGCTTAGCTGAGTTAGGTAGACCACATTGTATAGGATGAATACATTTAGTAAAAGTTGACTAAAATGTATCCCGTTTTCTACAGTCTTCATTGGAAAATGTTTTCCCATTGGGTGGATGGGTTGGGAAGGTAATTTACCAGCAAATTAAGCTCAGAATCTTCCTGAGTCAAGAATTTGTGGGGAGGTAGCCCCTGTGCCTGGAAGATTCTGTACTTTGGTGACTGGTGAAAACATTAGAGGCAGAGCTCTGTCTCCCTCGGGCAGATGATATAGAAAACCTCACCTCTTTGAATCTCAGAAAATGGGGAACAATCTGAAAAGGTCAAAGCGGATAACCTCCAAAGAATCTGACTTTTCCCTGTGCTAATAAGAAAACGTCCCTTGCAATATCTCCAACTGGTTTTATGTTTTATCCTTTATGGCAAGAACTGCCCCAATTATTTAATTTATCCCCCTCCTTTAACCTTCTGAGTGTTCTACCGTGGCACGAACAGTGGTTTGGAGGGCCATTCTCTCCTCCTCTTGGTGGAGTTTATACATGTTTCTCTAACTGACAGAGAAACATTTTCATTGTTGTGCTTCCTTTCCAAAGGGCTGTTGAGCACAGCCGTGAAGAGCCCACCATCCCAATGCAAAGCGCAGGTGGTATCTGGGCTGAAGGAGAGTTCCCAAGCTTGGAACAAGATGGTGGGGGGTATCTTTTACTTCTTGACTTTTACCCCAGAATTGAAATCTGGGAGCCCTCATTCTCAGATACCAAGGGGGTGGGAGGAGAGAGAGAGAATATGAGAGACATCCTGACCCAGCTCCCTGACTCTCCTGCACGATGGAGGAGACCCAGGTGGCTTTAGACAGCCACTGAAAATACAGGAGAGGGTGTGTGGCCCAGGAACTCGGGCTTCAACTCTGCGACCCTGCCCGGACAAATGCATTTGAAGTGTTGCTGAATCAGTGATCCCCACTGATTTCTGAGGAGGACCCTTGAAGTACGTAGAGAAAGGCCAGCGTGTTCTCTTCAACATTCTTCCACAGGGCGGAGAGGACAAAGTCTATTCTTCTATGAACCTAAATATGAAGTGGTAGAGAAAAATCTCTCTTCTACCAGGAACTCACATTGTTGACTGCTATAGTTTGAATGTCTGTGGTCCCCAAAGTTCATATGTTGAAACCTAACCCCCAAGGGGGTAACATTAGGGGGTGGGGTCTTTGGGAGATAATTAGGTCTTGATGGCTGGGCCCTTGTAAATGGGATTAATGCCCTTATAAAGGAGCCACCAGAGAGCAACTTGGCCCCTTCCACCCAGTGAGGACACTAGGAAAAGGCGGCCGACTGCGAGCCGGGAAGAGGACGCTCACCCGGGTCTTAAAGCGTGGAGTGTCTCTGGTATGCCCAGTGCGGGGACGAATGCTGCTCCCCCACAAAGGACCTCTGGGCCACCGCCCTCTCGCCACCACGCCCTGTGATGCTCCCTGAGTGCTCATTGTGTTCAGGGACCTTGGGCTGCTGTAACAGAATTCCACGGCAAAGTCCAGTCCTTTTTGCTTTTCAATCTGATTGCAAAACTTAGAAGCCGTGTGTGAGAAGACACACTTTTTTTTTATTATTCCCATTTTAAACGTGAGGAAAACGAGTTTTGAGGTGTCACAATGTTTCCCTAGTCCATGAGCTGGAAGACCAGAACAGGACCCTCCCCCGCGCCCCCCCCGCCCCCCACCCCGTGTACGCAAGACGGTGCACCGCTAGCTCAGGCTAAACCTTTGACTTTCTCACTTGCTCACTGCCTCTCAGAAGGATCTACCTTTCGTGGCACTGGTCACCAGAACAGGGGATCAGCGCCGCCTGGAACCGGATCAGGATTTTATGTGAACTATTTGAAGGCCTCTGATGAAAGACTGTGCAGTATGAACATTCAGTCATGTTCAAAACATCTGAGGGACTGAACTATGTTTATCCAGACCTGGCAATTCCTGTGTTCAAAGCTATTTTCCTGGAGCTCTGGAGGGTCAGCCTGTGCCAGAGAATGTTCCTGTAATGCTCCTCTCTGTACGTGCGAGCAGGGCAGCTGCCTGTTCCGCAGGCTCACAGACAGGCCCGGGGGTGTGGAATACACAGCGTTCGTCTGCACGCTTATGAGCACCCCCTTCGGCGCACGAGCCTCGCAGCATGGGCAGGGGACGCCATGGCCACGCAGAGGCCCAGGGTGTCCAGATTGGTTTGTGGACAAGCCTGGGATGTGACACCAGGTTCCACTGCTCTTTTCTTGGCCACGAACTCCGGCCACAGGCCACTTGTGGCCTGAGTCCTAACCCCGCTCGGAGCACATGTGAGCCTAGGGCTGCGTGACAAACCTGATGGGGCTGTAATGTCAGGCTTCACCTCCTGATGCCCGAAGCAGTGGCAGGAGCCAAAGGTGGTGATGCCTGGACAGACTATTTTATGAATGGGATGGGGCATAAAAGTCTTGAAAAGCAAGCCATTTATTATAAGCTTGATGAACTAGTTTTACCTTAGTTGTTGGGTTGCTCGCCTTTTGCTCTCTCTCGTATTTTACGAAAGCCTGCCTTATATGTCTTCTCTTGGCTGTGCAGTAAGATATCAAAAGAAGTCGTTTCCCACACAGACCGTGTGAGTCTTCCAGGGCTTCCAGGACAAAATGCCACCGGCTGAGTGGCTTGGGCAGCGGATGCTGATTTTCCCCCAGTTCGGGAGGCTGGAAGTCTGAGATCACAATGTGAGCAGGCCCGCTTCCCCCAGAGACCCCTCTCCTTGGCTTGTGGATGGCTCTGTGCTCCCTGCGTGGCCTTCCCTCTGCGTTGGTCCCTGTCCTAACCTTCTTTTCTCCTAAGGACACCAGTCATATTGGATTAGGGCCCACCCACCTGACTTCATTTTAACGTGATCACCTCTTTGAGGATTCCCTGTTCAAATACATCGCATTCTGAGATACGAGGCAGTAGTACCTGAACACAGGAATTTTAGGCAGACAGAGTTCAGTCCAGAACACATCCCTAAATAGTGTGTGTGTGGTGGGGGGAGAGGGGCTCAGCAATTAATGAGAGATCTCCAGAAGGAAGAACCTTGGGGAGAAAAAACTGTAGCTCCAAGTCTGGCCTCCCTCAAAAGAGGTCGTCCTTCCAGACCAGCCTTGGAGTTTCTGGGTTTCTTCCTTTTATTTATTTTTTATTTTTTATTCTTGTCCAAGTACAGGTGTCTCCTTCCCCCGCACCACCACTCCCTCGCCCCACCCTCAAAGCTACACCCCTTTTGTTTTGTCCATGGGTCCTATATACGCGTTCCTTGACGACCCTCCCCCTTCCTTCCCCCATCACCCCCCTCTCCCCTCCCCTCCGATACTGTCAGTTTGTTCTTTCTTTGATGTCTTCTTTTTAAATGGAAATTACATTTCTTTGCAGTTATCTCTTAGGAAAACTTACTTTCTTCCAAACCTTATCTCACTCATTGCTAATTCTATCAGCCCTCCAGCCACCCCTCCTTTTATAGACACAGCAACCGTGGGCAAAGGCGTCTTCCCAAAGCACGGCTCTGCCCTAGTCCTCATGGGCTGGCTGGCAAAGTTCAGATTACTCCCCCATATGGCCCCAGCATGCCTTCCACTGCTCTCCTCCCTGAACCCTTGGTTCTAGCCAACGAGAAAACCCCACCCCCTCCCTATGCCTTTATTCTTTCCATTTCCTTTACTCTGTCACAATTCATACTATTCATCTGTTCTGCCTTTAAATTCTCTTCCTGTATTAAGCTTTTCCTGATCCAAATAACCAAAGCTCCCCCTTCCCCTCTTGGTCCTGTTATCACTTGTCACTTTATCTTTCTTGAATGACACGGATCTTGCTTTGTCTTCTACTCCCATGACCCTTTGACCCCAAGGGCAGCCCATTTCTTCTTCACCTCACTCTGAGTGCCCACGAATGGCCCGTCTAGAGGTGCTACCCCAGCTATGTGAGCCCTGATGTTCATTCGAGTTCTTTATTGCTGCTATCTTCTGAGTCAATCTCTTGGTCCGTTTGGGCTGCTATAACAGAATTCCATAAACTAGGTGTCTCTGAACCACAGAAATTTATTCCTCATGGTTCTGGAGGCTGGAGGTCCAAGGTAAAGTTGCTGACAAGTTTGAAAATTTAAAATGTTTGAAATAATGTAAGTAAATGAGTTGCAAAACAGCTCAAAGCAATGTTCAGCAGCCACAGTGTGGGGCATATAGACTCCGGTCACCATGGGGCAGTCTTTCTAGTAGCACATGGAGGCGAGAGAGCTCTATGCTTTTCTAACGACACGAGAAAAAACTGCAGCTTCAAGTCTGGCTCATTCAGTAGTTCAACAGGTATCAGCAAAGCACCTATTACATGCCAGGCCCTTAGCTGTAGGAATTGGAAAATAATAAGACAAGTCCCAGAGGCTTCTACAGTCTTATAACCTAGAAGGCGGAACCCAATAAAGAAATAAATGCCATAAAGTGTAAGTAGATCCGTTACAACTGGATATGGTATCCGTGGTGTTGGCAGCCTCTGAGAAGTCACACAGGTGTGTGACACGCAGAGATTTATTTGTAAAAATTTGTTTTTTAGATCAGTTTTAGGTTCACAGAAAAATTGAGGAGAAGTAACAGAGATTTTTCCGTATAGTCCCTGCCCCCCCACAGGCCCAGTGTCCCCCAACCCCCACACCCCCCGGCAGACTGGAACCTTCGTTACAGTCGATGAACTTGCATCAACACATCAAATCGCCCAAAGTGCAGAGTGTACACGTGGGTTCATTTGGTGCCGTGCGTTCTGTAGGTTTGGACGGGTGGATGATGACATGTATCCATCCTTACCATACCGCACAGAATAGTTTCTCTGTCCTAAAAATCCTCTGTGCTCTTCCTATTCATCCCTCATCTCTCCCCAAACTCCTGGCAACCACTGATAGTTTTACTGTCTCGATAGTTATGCCTTTTCCATAATATCATGTGGTTGAAATGATACAGTATGTAGCTTTTTTCAGACTGACCTCTTTCACTTAGTAATACGCATTTGAGCTTTTTCCATGTCATTTAATGGCTTGATGGCTTATTTCTTTTTAGTGCTGAATAATATTCCATTGCCTGGAGGTACCACAGTTTGTTTATATATGTAGCGATTTTACTGGCCCTAAGGCAAAGTGTAAACTGGTTGGCTGAGAGCACAGTGTGAAACGTGTGGGCAGGAACAAGTCACCGTGCTGGCGAGGAGGTGGCTGCCTGCCCCTCTTCCATGTCCAGAGAAGCTTGGTTGTCTGTGGGGCCACCTGCACAATTACCCTCTCAAAGCTGTAAAATTCTATCTCAGTTTTGTTGTGAAATACAATCTTGAACAAAAGCCAGCTGCTAGTGACAATGATAAATAATGAGAAAACATTAAAGACCTTTAAAGAAGCCATTGTTCTTTTCCAGAAATCAGAGGCTTCTCGAGAGGAAGGGTTGACTGTCGGGGGCAGCCATGTGGACACGGATGGAGTGCTCGGAGCGTATCTTTCATGGGCCGGAAGGCTCTGTTCTCTACAAGGCATAGAGGGCTAGGGAGAGAGTCAGGAGGAGTTTTAGGAAGGGGGTCATCTGTGAGCTGATACTTGGAAGGTAAGTCATATAATGACCATGTGATTGAGGTCAAATGATGAGAAAGACCCGACAGGGCCTGTTTGGAAAATGCTGGTCAAAAACGAAACAAAGAGACTTCTGTTTCTGGACAAGAAGCCAGTGGTAGGGACTCTATTTACCTTCTGACCCTAAAACAACAAAAACAAGAAGAAACATGATCAACCAAAAACTACACAGAAACCGTCTCAAAATATACAGAAAATGGACACCAGAGAACAAACAACAGTGATCCCGAGAGACAAGATAGAAATTAGGTAACCCTTTTTATAGCCCCCCAGTTCACAACACTGAGAGTTTTCAAGCGAGAATGCATGGAGGAACTGCAAAGAGACACAGGAGCAGAGCTGAGCCTCTGAGAAGACTAAAGCGGCCAACGTTGGCAGGACCAGAGCTCAGGGCGCAGAGAGCAGCGGAGAGAGAGAACCCTCAAATAGTCAGTGGAATACTGAGCAGCACCTGTGTGTGTGCCACTTGAGACCCAGGGGAAAAGCACCTGAAGGGATGAGAGGGGCCAGCACTCCGGGCCCACACGGGGCTGCGAACGACGCCTGCTCCCACTGTCCAAACGGGAAAAATGCAGGGGCCACTGGGGAGAGTGCTCAGGAGATCCTGCTTCAGCAGGGAGCAGTCATTGGCTTTGGACTGAACACAGTCCAAATGTGGGCCTGCTAACTAATCTCAGAAGCAAAGCCCGAAAGGATCAAACTGCTTTCAAGCCATTTAACTGCATTCTAGAACAAAGCTCAGAGTATTTATGGGAAGACGAGCCGTCTGTGGACAACGCTGCATTGCAAAGCACCGGGAGGCAGCACAGAGAAAACAGCCAGGGCGGGGAAATGAATTCCTGAAAATAGGAAGACCTGGAGTTTTCGACTTTGAGAAAATGGTTCAATTCTTCTAGGCTTTGCTTTCCTCATTTGTTAAACATAATCACTATAAAAACAATGGATCCCAAAATCATACTGTCAACAGCGGTTGTCCTGGTTGGGGATTGACTGGGAGGGGCTTGAAGAAGCGCTCTGGGCTCACGATAATGTTCTGTACTGCACAGGTGAATGTGGTTGTCAAATTAAATCAATGGCCTGTCCCCTATGGATGAAAGAATACAGTGTCCTTTAGAGTGTCCTGGACCCCAGGAAGGTTTGTTGCCAAGGAGCTGCAGCAGGCCTGCCTCTTTGACGGGTCATCTTCTGTTCTCATTTTCACCCCTTCTGCAGAGCAGTGCAGAATACATCAAACATTGTTCTGACCCGAGAAAAGAAAATGTTAACACTGCAGGACCCTCCCTCAGGAAGACACTTCGAGGGACACTTCTTAAAGCACTCCGCAGACTTTTCTGGGAATGACACCCTTTGTGCTCCTGGTGTGCGCAGGTTGGTCAAAAAGGAGGGCTCGGTGGAGGGGGCACGGCGGCTTGAGGCGCAGCCGCGTCGTTCCACTGGCTGCGGTTGCTGCTCCCACAGCTTAGACCGCTGCTTTTTCTAGCCAATAAGCTGCTATATGTTGTTATTATTTTTATTATTCAGTGCCTTTCCCAAGAAAGGGGTCTTTCCCTGCTATTTGATCGTGCAGTGGGGCTTGAAGAAATGTCCTTTGGCTCAGGGTTCAAAGAAAAATTGCAATAGTCAAACTCATGCCCCAGCTGAGTGGGTGGTTCTAGGCCAGGGACTGTAGGTACCGTACGTGCCCCAGGGCCAAACTCAGCCCTCTCTACAGCTGCTCAAAGTGTGGCCAGCACGCATCACCAGAGCCAGCTTGCAAGCTGTCACAGGGCTGCTGTGGCATAAGTATAGAACTCGAGAGGGAGAACTTAGAAACGTTTATAGCAACTTTATGTCACATGACAGGCTCGTGCATGATCAGTGCACATGTCCCTCTCACATGTGTAGCAGGATCATGTAACTGATGGAGGAGGGAAAAAGAAAAAAGAAAGGGCAGAAGGGAGGAAGAAACGAGCGTGAGAAGGCCTGCTCTGTGCTGCACCGCAGGGCACACTCCACAGGCACCCAGGACCCCTTACAGACCACAGGCTTTTCCATAGAGCCACAGGCTCAGAAAAGACTCAAGAGTCTCCACAGACTCAAGCAGTTTCCACAGAACCCCAGGAATCATCTCCATCTCGTTCAGCTTACCACTCCCCTTCCTCAAAGATGCTGCTGAGCCAAGTGGTCGAGTCCGCTTTCCAGGCTGCAGAGCACCAAGCAAGAGTGGAAGTCATTTATCGCAGAGCCCTGCTTCTGAACATACGTGTTTGGTGCCAACCCCGACTTCTCAGGTTCTCAATGCGTCAGTGTGCTTTTGCTGTGTAACAATCACCACAAAGCTTAGTGATGTAAAGAGACAAACTACTGCTTTTCCCAATCCTGAGGGCTGGCCTGGCCTTGTTTGGCATCCCTTCTGGTCTGGGCAAGAATTGGCTGTTCTCTCCTGGGGTGGTTCACGTGTCTAGGGCCTTGCTGAGTTGGCTGGGAGTACTCTCCACGTGGTCAATACCCAGCAGGCCTCTCTGAGGCCTCCCTGAGGCCTCCCTGGGCTTGTTCCGATGATGGGGAACAGTCTGCAGCACCAAGGGGGCAAGCCCCAGTCAGCAAACGCCATGCAAGCCTCTGCTTACCTCACATTGCTGGTGTCCGATTAGCCAACGCAGGTCGCTTGGCCAGACCCAGATTCAAAGAGTGGAGGAACGGAGTGCACCTTTTCATGGAGGGAACATAACAGCTACATCGTAAAGAGACACACATATAGGAATGAGAGGCTTTTGTAGCTATTTTTGCATTTAATGAAGACTGAGGAGGCCAAGTGACGTTGTTCGCTCCTGGCCCACACATAGTAGCTGCTCAATAAATAGCTATTGACTAAATATTGTTTTAAGAGGCCTTTGGTTTTTCTCTTCTTGCATAGTTGAGGTTAAGATGTTCAAAACACACTTCTCCCAGAGTCTGGTTTGGACTGTGGATGGCCTTGGGTGCCAAAAACACTGAGTCATCTTCTGTTTACTCTGTCATCACGGAGAAGCCAACCAAGTCCAGGGACCTTAGTCAGATTAATGGCATGGCTTTTGTTTCCTTTAGAGAAGCAACCACTAGTAATGCTCCGGTGGGCAGTAGTTAAGACTGTACTGGCCGGTTACAGTGCAACTTCTGTATTCATACATAACATTGTGTATAGAGGAAGGGTTAGGGACCAGCTGCAGAAATTGAGGGGTGAAAAATGGCCCTGTCAGTCATCTGAGTGGTACATACTCCATTAGCGTAGGGCTCTGGCGGACCAAGTGTACCCGCAGATTTATGTAGAGGTTATTGTTTTCCATTGCTCCGTAACTGAGTAGTCCACGCATGTAGCCTCATAATGGACCTTCCTCAGACTGGAGGTATGAAGGAGGTCTTCCAGTTGAGGGCCCGTCACTGGCAATCCATGTCTACCACCTTCACCCTGGGTTCTCTGGAAGAAACTCTTCAGCTGAATTGTTTGAGGAAGCTGGGAAGTGTGATGATACCACCAGGATGCTTCTGTTTCTCTGGAGGATTTCCTGTCCTTCTCTGAACACATGAATCCTAAGGCATTGCTGGATCTGTGTGTTCCAGCTCCAAGACCCCTCTGTGTCTTACCTCTCCCTACAAGTGGGAGGTTTGTTAGAGGGTCTTGGGGATGATGTAGGAAAAAATATGACAACAAGAGGCAGTGGCACACAACAAGCTTTATAGGTGGCACTCAGACAGGGTTGCATGAGGGGCAAGGTGTCTCACACAATGAGTTTTATAGGTGGCCACAGTGAGCAGACAGCCTACCATGCAGAATGGGAAGAGGGAAAGAGGACTCCTGGGAAAGAAGGGGGTCTGAGGGGGGCTCGTTTGTTTAGGCGATGTTGCTCAGCTGCACGTTGGGAATCTCTACATCAGAGAACCCCAAAGGACTGTAGCAACCCGGGGCTCTATTTCATCAATGATCAGCAGATGTAAGGTGAGGCTTCATGGCGTATGCAAAGCATACAGAATCTAAATGGCTAAAAATATTCTCATGTGGGATATTTTTAAAATAATTGCCTATGTAAAACTTTGAGTTAGATGCCAGTAGGCTTTGGCTGTTATGGGTCTCAGCCTGCAGTGAAGAAACAAAACAGTGTCCAAGCCAGTACACGGAGGCCACCTTTGGATCATTCACGTAGCATTGTAACCGGGTTTCAGGTGTTCTGTCAAAGACTGTGATCAGGCCACCCCTGAGCTGAGTCCCTGTGGTGCCCCCAAAAGGAGAATAAACATATAACAAGGGAGAGCTTGAGTGGCCACTGGGGAGGACACGACACAGTGCGACCTCAGACCACGCCCACCCGATTCCTTACTTGGGATCACAGTGACAAACCTCTTACCTGCCTGGGAAATGCTACCTGGTCTATAGCCCTTCACCGGCTCCTCCCTTCACAGCTGCTTCTTCATTTCCTGGGGTGTCTACAGTCAGTTTGAAGAAATGCCATTTCCTCCATTTGCCTTCACCAACGAAGACTAGACTGTTGGAGCTGGAGAGGTCAGAGGAAGTTCCCATGGTTCCAATGGGGAGTTTCATGGAAATGAAGTTTTGGGAACAAAAGTTCCCTGGTCCAATAAATTTAGAAAATGCTTCAAATGCTTCAAGTGAGCCCCCCTCCTGGGGGACCACAAGACAGGTGCATAGTCAATGATCCATGGTTGTATAGGAGTCAGCTGAGAGACTGTGTTGAGTAGACCACTCCTGGGAAGACTGTTGAAAATACCGTGCTGGGAAGGAAAATTCAGAAAGTCGTGACGTCTCCCAATCATTGAGGAGCTTGCAAGGCAATGAAATTCAGATATGAATGGTATTTTGATTTCATTATGGTTGCACATTGTAATGGATGAATAAGGTGAGAGAGAGAGGAGAGATCAACTGTGAGAATAATGTGGTAGTGAGAGACCATTGACAATCATGTAGAGTCTCCCACCTTGGGCAAATGGACAACAATTTTCAGTGTACCTTTAATTGTCTGAACCACATGTGACCACATTCTTGGTGTAGGTTACAGGGATTCTCAAGTTCAAAGTCACATAACTCACTCAATGAATTGTTGGCTCATTCAAGGTTCCTCCAGACCAGTAATGGTCCAGGATACTCACTCTCCTCCAAGTCTTCTGGTGTGTTTACATAAGTATAAAATAAGGTTACCAAACTCATGGCTCATATAAATGCCTATGTTTTACCATCAACATTAAGTAGGATGCAGAACTTAATTCAGTCCTGGCCTGGGCATGTGACGCCACTTGGAGACAGCACAAAAGATGAAGCAAGGCCTGGCGTGTGACCGCCCGGCCCCGCCCTGGGCAGGCCCTGAGTCCTTTCCCTCCACTTCAGCCAGAAAGTCACAGATTTATCATGATGAAGGCATGAGGGTAAGATGTGTGATTATTAATCATGACTAGCCCCGTGATATGTTCAATTCCATGTAAATTTATTTTTGCCTTTTATGTTGAAAACAAGTGTTAAGAAAATTCTTTCATGCCGCACCCTCCAAGCTGTGCAGCCATTCAGGTTCTGCTCTCATCTCTGTCACCGGAACGTGGGGTATGCCTACGAGTGGAGGCTAGTGGTTAAGAAGACAGGGCCGTGGCCTCAGGTGTCACAGTTTCCATGTGGCTCCATGACACGCCAGCTGTGTGCCCTTGGGCACTACCTTCACCTCTTGGTGCCAAGGGTCATAGCAGCACACTCCTCCTGGGATGCTGCCGGTGATAAATGAGAGACGAAGCACAGTGCCTGGGAAGTGTCCATAGATCGCAGGTAGAGTAATTTGTAACATTTTCCCAAATAACCACATTGTTGATTTTCTCATTTCACTAAATTATCTTCCTCGACATTATTTTTAATATCTACATAACATTTCATCTTATCGCTATCCCCAAATTTACCCATTTCCTATTGTTTGAGATTTAGAATGTTCATATTTTCCTTCATCATAAAAAGTGCTGCGGCCCTGATTGGTGTGGCTCAGTGGATTGAGTGCTGGCCTCTGAACCAAAGGGTCGCCAGCTCGATTCCCAGTCAGGGCACATGCCTGGGTTGAGGGCCAGAACCCCAGTAGGGGGCATGTGAGAGGCAACTACACATTGATGTTCCTCTCCTACTCTTTCTCCTTCCCTTCCCTTTTCTAAAAATAAAATAAATAAAATGTTTTTTTTTTAAAGGGTGTTGCAATAAATACCTTTAGAGCCACATTTTTACATACCCATGCTTATTTTAAGATACATTTCTAAAATTTTAATTTTGAGTCAAAATTCTAAGGTGATGGTGCCATGAGGCCCAGGATCACCACTGAAGTCTCCTGGATTGGGTATTTCCTAGTCCTTTTTAAAAAAGATTCTATTTATTTATTATTTTTAGAGAGAGGGGAAGGGAGGGAGAAAGAAAGGGAGAGAAACATACATGTAAGAGATAAACATTGAACAGTTGTCTTCGGGAGGTGCAACCAAGGCATGTGCCCTGAATGGGAATCAAACTGGAAAACTTCTGCTTTATGGAATGCCACCAAATCCACTGAACCACTTGGGTAGGGGCAGGGATTTCCTAGTCTTTAAAAGAGTAAAAGTACTTGACGCTTTGCCCAGTGTTGCTTTGAACCTCTCAAAAGGATTTGGCCTTTGTCTGTGAATCTTCATGGCTTTGGCTGAAGTTTCACACTTGGTGAGTGGTTCAGGGACTCAGAGATGAAGAAAACATCTGCGACTGCTGCTCCTCCAGCTCAGAGGCATGCTAGAGGGACCAGGGGTGGCGCACAATGGGGCATCATGTTCTCCCCGGTTCCCTTCCAGAGCAGCTCGTGAAGTCTTCCCTTTTGCGGGAGATTAATGTCCCACAACCTGGCCTGGCTCTGTCTGCCTGAATCAAGCATTCCCTTTGCCTTTCCTTCCTCATCCCTCAATGAGGACGCCACTGACAATAGGCGCAGACTGCCTTCTTCAGCATTGTCGTGCCTGGTCCGCGGGGCCTGGAAAATCTGTGCATTCCTCTCTTAGTCCATCCATTGCTACGCAGCCGGCTAGCTTATACTCCCTTACCTCCATGAGTGTATCCCCAGCTGGAGTAGAAAAATGTCCCTTAGGAGGAAGGGTCTTTGGAGAGTTTCAGAATTTTTAATCCCAAGTACAAATCAGTTTTGGAAGCTCTCTTGCTTAAATTGTTCTCAAATCCTCTCTCTGCTGGCTCATGAGATGTCAGAGGACGGACCGCCCTCTCCCCCTCCACTTGCATCTATGGAATCTGGCTTTCCTAAGAAACATTGCACTGGGAACAAGGAATCCTTTGTACTTTGTACTGTTCCAATGGCACAACATCATCATTCTGTGCTTGTTCTCTCCCACAGGTGAAGGAGCAAACGATGCAACTTATCCCCCAAAGAATGCAAAATTCATGTAATTTAGGGAACAGCCTGTGCCCACTTGAGTTCCCGTGTCTTAGCTGCTTTCACCTGCTTCTGTGTTGTTCGCTGGGAACACCTTTTAGGGTCTTGGAGGTCACATGATTTCAAACATGACTATTTACAAAGGGATCTGCTCTTAGAAGGCAAGTTGGCTCCTTCAGGTCCTTCCTTTCTTCTTTTTCTCCCCTTCTCTCTCTTTCTCCTTTTCCTCCCTCCTTCCCTGCCTCCCTCCTTCCCTGCCTCCCTCCCTCCCTGCCTTCCCCTTTGCCATCTTCTCCCTGTTTGCTCGCTCTTTTAATAATCAGCTGCTCTAACCCAAGGTCAGAAGAGTCTAAAAGCGACTGGATGCAGCAATAGCCTGACATCTGAGGACCCTTCAGACCAGCTGCATCCCAGCTTCTCCAAGAACACCCACACAGGCTGCTGGCTGCAATGAGACAGGAAAGGCTTCGTGTGTAGTGTAAACACGCCCAGATACTGACCGAATGCCTGGTGAGACAGACACTCCAAAGACAACTTCATGAACTGGGCAAAGGCCCAACTGAGACTCGCCTCTGTTTTCTGAGTGGGGAGTCTGCATAATGGAAAAATCACAGGTTTGAAAACCAGAGGAACTGGCTGCAGGTCCCAGTCCTGGTGCTTCCTCGCTGGTCCCTGGAGAGAACTCTGCAAATTCTCCAAGCCTCCGTTTCTCCACAGAGAAAATGGTCCTAATGATTCCCTGACAAATAAGACACGGCATAAAACAGCATTTTAGTCACTGTAAGTGCATTAGGAAGGGCAGCCTGCCACGGGCAGAGTCTGCCCAGATTCCACTCCCCATGGGCCACCGGCAACAGCAGCCCTGCGAAATGACTGTCAGCTCCGTGCAGGACCCACCTGGCGCTGGCGCTGGCACTGGCGCTGCACGAGGGAGCCCACGAACGCTGCCCCCGGCAGGACGCGGCAGGGGCCTCGCCAGAGGCTTGCAGGGCAGATGCAATCAGGGAGGTTTCAGGGCACTTTCTAGGTTTGTTAATGGAAAAAGAAACATGAATCTATAAGTAGGTATAATGTGTTGGGAACTTCAGTAAAAAGAAAAAGAAAAAGGAAATGAGATTATCCAGTGTCTATGGAAGCAGCATGAGAGAAGTAGGGATGTGCTAGACACAACCTGGAAGAGGCACGTAGGATGCAAAACATCACAGGGCATGGAGTGCGGGCTCTGCAGCCAGGACAGCTGGTTTCAATCTGCCATTCCTTTGGGGGCTGTCTTGAGAAAGTCACTCAATGTCTTGCTGTGCCTCAGTTTCCTCTTACATAACAGAGGGCGATGAGATGCTTATTTCTTAAGGTTGTTGGGAGGATTCAACGATTTGATTTGTATGAAATGTTCAGAATGGTGCCTCACACAGAGCCAGTACCAAGCAACCATAAGCTGCTATTGCTATAAGGATTTTTATCCATGACTTAGAGATGATTTGCTTCTAATAAGCAGAAGTAGCATGGTGCAGCAGAAAAGCTTGGGTGTGGGAACGAGTCCATCTGAAATGACTTGACTAGGTTTCCTCAGGAAGTTTGCCTAATTATCATTTTCCCTATCAAAAAGGTGAGGAGGTGTGGCTCAGTGGACTGAGCACTGGCCTGCGAACCAAAGGGTCGCTGGTTCGATTCCCAGTCAGAGCACATGTCTGGGTTGCGGGCCAGGTCCCCACTAGGGGGCGTGTGAGAGGCAACCACACATCAACGTTTCTCTCCCTCTCTTTCTCTTTCCCTTCCCCCCTCTCTCTCTAAAAATAAATAAACAAAAAAAAATTTTTTTTGAAGATGAGGACTGTAACAAGAATGATCAAGCTGATTTGGTGAATATTCTATTCATTCTTAGGGCAAGTGGCCTGGTGGGATATTCTCCACAATCTTGAGGACAGACACGTGGCTTGACACCAATGCTGGGAATGGGGGCCTTGTTTTGCTGAGCAGGGGGCCGCTGAAAGGAGGAGAGAGCCAGGAAGGCATTTCCTCGGTGGCTGTGGGGAGGCAGAGCCTGGCCTGGGTTGAGGACAGGTGTGCCGGGGCCTGGTGTGGGGCGGGGGCAGTGGAGCACAGCAGGGACCAGTTCTGGGGCCTTGAAGCCTCAAGGATCACGTCAGACAGGTCGCAGCCAAAGCCGGCAGGTTCTCTAGGGCTTGGCTGCCCGAGATGGGCTGTCAAAGGGGTTCCTGAGACACGGAGCTCGAGGAAGGAGGAAGAGCCGATCAGAAGCAAAGTGCATGCTGGCCACCCCCACCCCACCCCTTTGCCATTTTGCTCTGAGCAGAACCGATCTTCTCAAAGGTCTCCAGGCTTCGTCCTGGCCTGGAGGGCAGCAGCCTTCAGGGTCTCATCGTGGGGGGCACTGTAGGAAGGTGGCTGTCTGGGGAGGCCCCCAAACCATGTTCCAGGTCCCCTCCATGTCAGGATAAGATTGAGGGAGGCTACTGTCTCTCTCTCTCTCTCTCACACACCACCCCCCCCCCCAAATGTGCACATACCCCGGATTTGCCTAGCAGGACTGTGAACTAGAACATACAGAACACGGCAGCCCGCACCCGACTTGCTTCAATTCAGGCTCCACAGCAGAGGGCAGCTGGAAGGAGACAAGGAACCATGTGACACCATATGACAATCTGGCTGGACACTGGACACTGGACCATCCTGGGGAACATTAAAAATTAAGCACACCTGAGCCCCATCCCAGACCACAGTGGCGGCTGCTAGGGGCCCAGGCTCAGGAGAGGCTGTTTGCAAAGCTCTCGGGTGATTCTGGAGTCATTCAGGGCTGAGAACCACTGCTGGCAACAATAAAAATGACTTGTTCAAAGGGAGGAGGCTAACTTATTTCACTGGGCCTGGGAAAGCTGGGTAGGAGCGGCACAGGGGAGAGGGCTGTTTGGGCCACGGCCCCCACCCCCCACACACACTCTGACTGAACAGCCCAACAAAACAAACTGTGGCTGAGGGCACTTCTCCAAACCCTACAGGGTGCTCCAGAGTGGGAGTCCCTAACATAAGAGGTGGGGAAATTGCCAGAATTTCCAGAAACTCATTCAATAAAATCAACTCCCCTCGTCCTGGCGTTTCCATCCGGGAGAACTTGTGAGACATGGAGGACTCTTTTTAGAGAGCCTGAAGGGGTCCAAGCTCCAAAGAGCCTGAATTTGTCCACCTCCTCATGACTTTTCAATTCCTCTCCTAGCCTATCCTGCCTGACAGGTTAGAAAGTTTTCAACAGAGGATTGCTTAGTTGAATTGAATCATCTCATGAAGATCAACATTTAAGAATGACTGAGTGACACGGAGACACTTGGTTCCCTGCGATGATGCGAGGAGAGATAATCTGTGCAATGTCTGAGCTCCTGGAAATGATGTTCATTAAAAGTATCTGTCTGCACACATACAACACTATGGACACAGACCCTTCCCACAGTATATTTCGTCTTTGCAGAATTCACTGGGAGGCGGGGGTTGGGCACAGAGAACCCAGGAGGCCTCTTGGCTATTACTCAGGCTGGCACTTCCCGTGAGAACAGACTTGGCATCACAGGTTTCAGACGTACCCGAGGCTCATCTCTTTGTTGATTTCAGGTTCTACATGCCCTTCAGGGCCTCTTGGGATCTCTGTGTTCTGAAAAGCGCACAAAGCTGGGCGCTGTCTCTTTAAATAGTAGAGGCCGAGACACTCTCAGGCCACCATGACATATCCCAGCATTGGACCAGCCCCTGAATAACTGGAAGGACGCCTGGTCTGGCTTTCAGTGACAGGGGGGACTACCAGGGACCGTCTGGGGAGCCTGACTGGAAGCGGCAGGGCTGGGCCTGCCAGCCGCTGGCCTCTCTGCTGCCCCGTGGGGAGGGCCTTGCCTTTGCATCCTTTGCATTTGACTGCAAGGAAAGCCGCCTGGAGGAAGGGGTTACACTGTTTGGTCTGGTGAGTTTTATTGCAAACTCTGCCCCTGGGGGGTGTGTACTTATGCTTTACAGGGTGTTTGTTGCCCAATCCCCCAGCCCCTGCAAACCACAAATGGAAAGGATTGCAGTGGAGACAGTGTGCTTGTGTTGGAATTGACTGGGGAGTCAGAGACTTTTAAAAAATCCTAGGTTAAAAGCTGGACAAATTGGCTATGTGGTGAGAATGACTGAGGGCACCTAGAAAGCCCCATATGTCAGATTTGAAGGGCGAACGTGGGCCAAGTGCTCCTTCCCTGCTGGGAAACAGCTCTGGATAGATGCCTAGCAGGTGATCTCCCAGGGGCAAGCAGGTCAGAGAGAAGCTTCCACCTGTGTGAGCCCTGGCCCGCCCTGGGTGTGGTGGAGCTTCGGAGCGCGGCACCCAGCGGCGGCATTTCACCCTCCACCGCCGGGAGGAAGCAGGGGAGGTATGAGGGCGGCTGGGTCCACGTGTCCCACAGCCCACAGAGTGGCTCTGACCTGGCGTTGACCAAGATGGTGGGTTCAAAAGAAAGAAAGGTATGAGCTGTGCCTTACAATGTGTACACTTTTGTAGGTGTATATACTTATTCTAAAAATGAGTTAAATAAGCTAACATTTGTAAAGTGCTTAGAATAGTACCGGGTACATAAATGTTGGTTAAATAAGTTAAATACAAGTCTAAATGGCATAAAACAAAGCAGTAACTCTTAGGGCAAACCTGACTATAAAACGACCCGGGAAGAAGAAAAACCACTTTCATTTCTTAGTCACACCACTTGCACGTGTACTTTCAACCCACGGGCATGTTGGGAGCGGTTTTAGTTCAGGGGCAGCCAGACTCGCCCCTGAACTTGTTGCAATGGTTAAATGTGCTATCCTAATAAGAATGGTGACACCTTACTGGGCACTGGCCCCTTACTATGTTTCAGACACTATGCTCGCTGCTTCATATCTTTTAAAATAGGCATTATTTGTCCTGTTTGCAGAGAGAAAAGGGAAGCTCAGTGGCCCTGAGCTGATTTTCCAAATTCATAAGCTCTGAGTAAGCAGGGCAGTCAGACTTGCTGAGCCCAGGGCATAACCACTGGACCCCACTGCCTCCCACAGAGCTTGGATACAGTCCCGCTAACGTGCCTGCATATGGTGGGCGTTGAACACACTTTTTACCAAGATTCTTCTTTTTAATCTGATAATATAATTTTTAAAAGATCATTGTTGGAACTTTTTTTCAAATAACTTGTTTTCACTTAAAGATAAGAATATGCAACTAACAGCTACTTTCAAATAGTATAATAACATGGAATGTCTTGAATCCTTTCGAGGGATGGTGTTTCATGACACAGTTCACTAGCAGGTAGGGGTGTGTGTGTGTGTGTGTGTGTGTGTGTGTGTGTAGTGCATTAGTAGGCAAAGATGTTTGACGCACACACTGGGCTCTCTGTGCACGAATCTCGGCTGTTCTTCGCCAGTGTCCTATTTGAGCGCATCTTCCCCACGCCTGGAAGGCCTAGCCTCTCTCCCTGGGACGCTGGGCGGACCAAGTTCAGGCACCAGCTATGAATCAGCTGATCCCCCTGGCTGCTCTTCTGCCACCTCAAATGGCCAGCTCCCCACCTCCTGGCAGGGACGCCAGCCCAGGCTGGGAGTCAAGCCAGGCAAACTTTGCCCAGAGCTTACCGGGTTGCGTTCTGGTTTTGCCCAGGCTAGAAGGAGCTGGACCCCAGGACAGGCTGTCCCATAGTTGCCAGGGCTCTCCTTCCACCTCCTAACCCCCATCCAAGAAGGGCCTGTTAGATCTGTCCACTCCAGTCCGAGGAACCCCACGCAGGGCCTGCGTGCAGACACCGATAGCATGCAGATGTGCCCAGCTAAGACGACAGGGCAGGCCGGGTGGGCCAGGACCAGAGGGGTTCGGGACATCTTCCAGCCTTCATGTCAGTGCCCCGCATCCCCCCCCGCCTTAGAAGAGGAATCCAGCCGCAGTCCCCAAGGGAACTCAGTCCACGTGAGCCCCCCCAGAAGCCCAGCGCTGGGCACCCGCGGGGGCAAACTCTGGCTAGCTTTTCCCACGCGGGCCGAGGTGGCGGAGGGACCAGTTCATTGGTCAATACTTGGTTTCCATGAACTCGGCGGAGGAGCGAGTGGGAGTGGAGGTGAGAAAACTCAGCTGCCTCCTAGTTTCTAGTAAAAGTCCCAGTGGTTTTGCAGAGATCAACTTTCTCCTGCGGCGCATTGAAGACCAAGTAACTGTCTCCTGCCCCCACCCGCCGCTTTCTGCCCTTTCTCCTCCCTGAGTCCCGCCCTCCTGCACACGCTGACCCAGGGACACACCCTATTGCAGCGACGCAGACAGGGCGTTGTTCCCGTTAAAGGGGATCGCCAGGAGCCTCCCTCAGGCCCCTCGCTTTGCGATCGCAGCCCCGCAGCGCAGCTGTCTTTGGAGACGCCAGCAGCTTAGAGGACGCGTCGAGTTTGTGCCTGAGGCCACTCTGAGGATCGGGGACAGCTATCCCTTTGGGCTGTAAGTGCTTCGGTAGGGAAAGTGGAGGCGATGGGGGAGAAACGTGGGCATCTTCTGTCGATGGTGCCAGAAAGCGCGGAGCAGGCGCAGGCTTGAGGCTGGCCAGGTCTCCTAGCTTTCTGCGCCGGGCGCGGGCAGACAGACCACGGTCTGCCCCGTACGGCTCCAGCGGGGTTTGTAGGGATCCAGAAGGGGGTGCCGTGCGGTCTGTAAAACGTGAGGGGCGCGGGTCAGAACACCGGGCAGGGGCGGACCGGTTTTCGCCGCGCTGGGATGGGAGCCGCTCAGGGACTCAGCCGCAAACGCGGGCCTGCCATAGCTCTCCCGCGGGTACAGCAGTTCCCCACTTTCCAGCTACACGCCCGACCATCCTCCTCTCGCCCCGCCCGGGCACCAGGAGCCACTGGACTTCATTTAAACCTGGGAGACATCAGAAAACTGTGCTTATCTCTTCTTGTACATTCCTGGATTTCTTTGAATGTGTTGCTTGTGGAGGGGAGCGAAGGGGCCTGGGACTGGGTACTTTAAAAACCGACTTATGAAACGTCTCCTTGGCCCAAGACTCCATCCTGAAATGGTCCCCAAAGATGCAGCCAGTCTCTCATCTGCACACACCCTCCAACAGGCCATCCCGGCCTTCAGTTCCCCCGAGGTCTGGAAAATGAGGGGCGAGGGCCGCACAGCCGCGGATCGAAGATGTCCTGCAGACAGTGGCCCTGCTGTGCTCCTGGGACTCAACCCTTCGCCCTCCGCCTCTCCTTCCCACCGAACATTTGCTCCGCTCCATCCACATGGGCGGCTTACTTCACGAGACACCCTTCAGGGCTTAAAACGGGAAAGATACAATTGGTTTTTTCAGGAAAGAGTTCCCAGCCCCAGGTCTGCCGGACCGGGTAGCATCCCGGCTCCGCGCGCAGCGGGCTCCCTGGGGCCTCGGGGGTAAACTTGGGGCGGGCCGGGAGTGGTGTCCCCGCCCACGGGGGCTACCCGGGGCCGCGCGGGCGGGGCGGGGGGGTGGGCGGGAAGCGCAGGGTCCTAGTACCTCTCTCTGGCCACGCTTCCCTCCCCGCACGGCCCTGCGCCCTCTCCGAAGCCTCCAGCGGCTCTCGCTGGCTGAGCTGGGGCCAGGACGTCTCCCCGGCGCTGGCAGAACTGAGTGGAAACTTGGAGACTCACGGAATGCGGAGCGCGCGGGGATCTGGGAAACCAACTCCCTGCGGCGCGCTCTCCCTTCGAGTCTGCCCGCCCCAGGCGTCCCCCGGCCTCGCGCAGACATCTGGGCGCCTAGCCCCTGGCCCCCACCTTCACTCCGTGAGGGAACGTGCGCTCTGTCCCCTTCCCCAAGTTGGGCTGTCCCGGGGAAGCGCCCGGGGTGGGTGGAGGCGGGCTGTGGCCTCTGCTCGTCATTCTGGAAAAACCTCTCCTCTTGGACTGACTGACCACATTTTTTTTTTTCTCCCCAAAGCAAAAGTTGTTCTGTCGCAGAGGGACCACCCCCTCCAACACCCTCCCGCCCCGCAGTGCTGGGCGGGCATCCTGCGGTCCGCGGCTGCCCCCTCTCGGCCAGCCGTGGGAGGCGGGCGGGCGGGCGCGGCGCCAGGTCCGGGGAGCGCAGGGACCTCCCTCCGCACTGCCCCACTCCCTCCCTCGCTTGGGCCAGTCGGTTCGGCCTCACGTCCCGCTTTGGCTCTCTCCCCGCAGGCAGAAACTCCACTGAGCAGAACTTGCCGTCAAAATGCTCCTCCTGTTGCTGAGTATCATTGTCCTCCACGTCGCCGTGCTGGTGCTGCTGTTCGTCTCCACCATCGTCAGTGTGAGTGCCCGGGGGGCGCGGGGGCGCGGGGCGCCCCGGGGCTCACCCAATGCTGGGGCCTCCGGAGGCCCGATCCCACCTGAGGCCCGGTCCCCAGGTGCCCCTCAGGCCCCCTCTAGCTCAGGACGGCGCGGTTATTTGCAGACGAGAAGCCTCAGATGTCCCAGGGCGTTTTGCAGTTTCTGGCAATCTGCGCCTTTTCAGTTGTTTTGAGAAAACTAGAGCAGATGAAGGGGTAGGAAGGAAGCAGTCCCTGGACTGCGTTAGCGGCCCAGGCCTCTCTTTAGGGCCAGTGATTTCGGTGGAGGTCCAAGCCTCCTAGACCTTTACTTGGTAAAGTTGTTTAGCATTTTTCCTTGATGCAAGTTTGTTGAGGAAGAGGAGTATTTAGGAAGTTTTGCTTTTTTTTCCAAATGGCATGGGTCCGATGGGCGGCTTAGTCCACAAAACGCCCTTCAAGGACTTAAAGTTGGGATGTTAAAATCGGCTTTTTCAGAAAAGACTTCACATTCCCCGGTCTGCTTCATGATGTGGACGCAGCACCTTCTGAGTCACGTCCCCAGTGCGTGGACAGGCCGAGGGGGGAACCCGAGTGACAGAGCCATCGGCGTCCCATCGATTAGACGCTCAACGTGTTTTCTGGGCTGTGAAGATGGGCACAGCCCTGGGCAGCCGGGTGCTGCGGCTCTGACTTCTCAGCCCGAGGCAGACCCCAGGCGTGATATTCTTGCCTGTGTCAAAGGTTGAGAGATCATGTGGTCTGTGAAAAATAATTATGTCCGGGATTGGTGAATTTTATAAGAATCCAGGTTTATCATTTATAAGCATTTAACATTTTAATTGTGCCTGATAATCTTCTCAGATCAGTGGGGATGATCAATGAGGAAGTAGGCTCCCAGAGGGGGTGGGCGGGGAGCGACACCCAGGAGATCCAGGGAGTGGGCCGGCTTGAGCGTGGGGGCCCGGGCGGCTCCCTCTATTACAGGGCACACCTCCACGCACAATAGGAACGCATGTGTGTGTGTCTTTGTGTGTGTGGTAGTTTTCCACCTACAAAGTGCTTTTTACTTGCCCAAACTGGCCTCCTCCTCAACACAAGGTCTGAGCCAGACCAGCACCTCTCTCCTTTCTCCAGCGTGATCGTGGCCTCTGGCTGGGCAGCCCTGGGCAGGGCAGGGGCGGGCCGGGCGGACAGGTGGATGAGGCTGCTCTTGGCGTTCCCCTGGGCTTCTCCCTCCCCTTCCAGTCCCTCCTCACTGCTCAGCTGATGTCGAATGTCCGGTTCTTCCCAGGAATGGATCGTGGGCAATGGGCATGCGACCGACCTCTGGCAGAACTGTAGCACTTCTT
The DNA here is from genome assembly GCF_021234165.1 of Pteronotus mesoamericanus. NCBI lineage: Eukaryota > Metazoa > Chordata > Mammalia > Chiroptera > Mormoopidae > Pteronotus > Pteronotus mesoamericanus. The sequence goes on from NW_026555090.1 coordinate 4,333,665, forward strand.
CCTCGGGCAGCGTCCGCCATTGTTTCTCCTCTTCAGCGAACGGTGAGACTGGCCCTTTGCTCCACAAGCTTGTCCTTCTCTATCTGCAGCATGTTTCTTAGCCCAGAGCTGGAAGCCCTTGTTTTTGGAAGACGTAAGCTTGAAAGCTGTTGCTGGTGTTGGGTGGAATGTGTCTGGGGCCATGAATTAAGACAAAAGGAGAGGGGGTGGTAGGTTCACTGGATAAGCTAAGATCCTGGGTAGGATTCTACATTCTCAGTACCTACAGGATGCCCTTGAGCTCCCTCTCATCGCTTAGGACAGTACTTCTTGTGAGTCAAGACATGTGGACACAGATAAATAGTAAAGGAGTCATAATGGCAAAAACTGGGGTAACCCCTTGGCACTTTGGTTTGGTGGCTGTCTCGCTGCAGAAATGTCCTTCCTCTTCCTGCTGTAATGACAGTGGGGCTGTCCCAAGAAGAGTTGGGCCAGCGTTGGTCCCCCAGGTACCAAACTGCCTCTCCAGGTCTTAGACTCAGTGATGCCATTTAGTAGCAAAACCTTTGAGTGTTTCCTCGTGCCAGATGGGGACTTGAAGCTATTTGCAAAACCCTCCTTTGGACCGGCAGGGTCCTCTCTTCAGAAGACTGTGCTCCTCCTCTGTCCTCAGCATCATTGCCTGGGAGATATTGGAAACCAGGCTCACTTGGGTTTAAGTAAAGGGCTAATTGGCAGTGGGAGGACCTGCTAGATCCCTCCGGCTCTCGGAGAGGAAGGAGTGCTCGGCCCTTGCGACGGGACAGAACAAGCGGAGGTGAATAGGATGCGTTCTTTTTGGCGGCTGGGCGATGGTCAGTGGTAACGTGGATTCTTGAAGGAGCCTCAGTGCTTGGTGTTGAGGGCTCGGGGGGCCTGGCTCGGCATGCGCCTGGGTTCCAAGGGAAGTGTCCTCGGCCCGGAGAGGGCAGTAGGTATAGGTATGACAGTGCTTGGCTGACCTCACGGGTTTAAAAGACTGAGAGCCTGCAGGTTTCGATATGGCTGCAGTGACTCATAAATCCAATATTTCTGTCGAAGGCGTTATACCCAAAGGAAGAAACCAGTTTAGATCCAGCTCCTCAAAGCAGGCAGTGAAGGAGCCCTTCGTTCTGGCTTCGCACCATCCAGTGTCTTTGCTGGGCTTTGCCTCTTGTGGGCGTCACACCTACCAGCACCTAAGACATCTCGAATCTCAGCATGAAGGTGCTGAATTAGTTACTTGGTAGTTTATATGGAGAGAATAGGCAAGGAGTAGAAAACCCACTTTATGTTTCCACTTTCTGGGGCAGGGGAAGAAAAGCAAGGCCCAGTGCTTACTGAAGCAAGCAGTCCCTCATCTTTTATCGAAGTGTGTGAAGGCTATTGCATTAAACCATCCTACAGGTTGCATAGTGGGGTTGCACGGTGAGTTGCAAGTAATTACTCATGAGGGCCTGAGAATCTGAGATAGTACTGCTTGTCCCCAAAGCCACAGTATCCGGTGTCTCCCCCTTCAGGGTCAGCTGAAATGTCCTGAAAACGCAAACGGGAGTCTACTCACCCGCTACTGACACCTGGTGGTTACAAGTGGTGACTCGGTCTGGAAAGCAGGCTTTCCCTGAGGCCAAGCCCTGTCCACCAGCAGTTCCCAAGTGGCATGTGGCCATGCGGGGTTGGCATGGAATCCTGGACACTTCGGCCTGGAAGGAGGCAGATCAGGCAGGCATGTTGAAACCCAGCTGGGTTTCGACAGAAATGAGGTGGCGGAGGAGCAGCTATGTAAACCACACTCACACCGTCTGCAGGAAGGAAAGCAGAATTTGCCTCGTGGCCTATTATTGGCCTGCGTTCCACATCTGCAGTTTTCAATACCATTCTTCTGCGCTAGAAGCAGATCTCAGAGAGGCACTCATGTTATTCAGTCAGAAAGCTTATCTCTCAACTGGCTCTTTATATACCAGATGCATCTGAATAGGGTTTGTTTATGATGACTTTGGGGTTTCTAGCGTGGTTACTTTCTGTGGGGGTCCTGGAGTGTGGGTTCTCCTCACCCGTGTTCTCAGGGCATTTTGAGGGAATCTGGACACACCCTCAGACAGACTGGTGTTTGGACCTGGGCTCATGTACTAAATTAGAAGTTTCCATTTCAGCGTCCCGAGTAGTCATTATCTGTGATGACGTCTTGCTGATGTTGATGGGTCAGCATGTGTTACAAACTTTGGCTCTGATGGGGCTGAATCCTCTGGGCCTTTGTTGCCTTTTTGATTGGGTTTAACAATTTCCGTGGCCAACAATAAGGTGAAAAGAATGTGTAACTTTAAAAAATTAGACTGTCTTTATAAATTAACTCTATCAATTGCAAACCATTTACCTTGGTCTTAATTTGCACTTGCAATATTTGGAACATGCTTTTTATGTTATTTAAATCAAAAGTAATTTGTTACTGATATGATTTATGCAGAATATGTTGCAAGTGTGTTCTGTGCAAATACATCGGTTTACATGGCTTGTTATTTTCTCTGATGGGCTCATTGTGTGGAGCCAGGGCGCTGCGCCTCTCTGGGGGTTGCCATTCACTTTGTTTTTTATATGAATGGCGCCCCTTGCCAGGTTAACGGTATGGCAGTCAAACACCTATGTGATATTGTTGGAGGGAAGCGTACCAGCTCTTTCCCCCAAGTTGCCTCTTTATTAGAAGTGGTTTTAGATTTCTTACAAACTGCCCTCCACTCTGCCTGCTTTTCCGTATTTAGACTTTATTTACAGACTTTCTGCCCCCATCCGGATCCTGGCTGCAGGTAGAGGTGAAAGAGGTTTCCTGGGGGCACATGCATGGCGACCTTGCATGGCATGCCTCTGGCGTCCAGGGAATCGAAGGATCTAGGAAACGGGCACTTTGCCTTTGACGGTCCTGAGCCTGTAGGGGCCGTCAGGAGGTGCATGGAGAGGATGAATCACTGTGAAGGCAGCTTAGGCCAGATGCCCAAGGAGGGGGCAGGCAGGCAGTGCCAGAGTTCAGGGAGGAAGTGGAGGGAAGTCTTGCGTGGGAGGCGGAATTTGATCCATCCTCCAAAGCATGGGCAGGGTAAATAAATACAGGCAGAGAGGAGGATATTCCCTGTCGAGGCAATGGCGTGCCCTAAAACAAGGGGAAAGCAACACAGGGGACGTGATTAGCCAGCTGGCTAGTGTTCCTGTTAGGATTAGGATTCATTGCATACAACAGAGCATCCTTGAATGACAGTTGTTTAAATAAGATAGTTTATTTCTCTCTCTTTTAAAAGAAGTCTGGAAGGAGGCAATCCTCAGAGAGTGAGACAGTTTCATGAAGCTGTCAGGTACTTTCTCGCATATTTCTTTGCCATCTCTTGAGTTTGGCCCTCATCCTCGTGGACCTAAAGGCTGTCAGAGCTCCAGCCATTTCATCTATGCGTCAAGCAATAGGGTGAAGAGAGGAGGAGGAGGAGGCACCCCTTCCCTTTTAATGAAACATGTCCAGATGGACCACACACTTGTTTCTGTCTCATACTGGAACTTAGTCACACAGCCACACCTAGTTACCAGGGAGGCTGAGAATGCAGTTGTCTGTCCTTGTGAGAGGCATGGCTTCTCAATTCATACAATTCGTACCAAATTCACCCTTTGACAGTTCCTCGTCCCGTAGCGAATGCCGCTGCACCGGCCAGCAAGCCCTCCTCGACGTGCCCCCTCTCCTTTCTCAGAGTCGCCGCAGGCCCGTCTTCATCTCGTGCCGGTCGTCAGAGCGACTGCGCAGCCTGCTAACTCCTAGCCTGCGTGCTCCTTTGTAACTCATTTTTCATATTGAATCCACGGTGATATTTTAAAAAAATCCAAACCTAATCCTATTACTCTTGAACTAAAACCTTTCAGACAGCCCTTATGGGTCTTAATCTTCAGATGAAAATCTTTACCAAGGCCTATAGAGATCTACCTGAATGATGTCTTCCTGTTTCCCATGAAATCGCATCTTCCCTCTCTCCTCCCTTTCATCTTGGAATTTCAGCCTTCTCTTAGTTCCTTGACTGTGAACTTCCTGCCTCCGGATTCCCTCTCTTCCTCTGTTCTTTCACTCAGAACTATTCACTGAACACCTTCCAAGTACCAGACACCATTATAGACACTGAGGATACAAGAGTGAGTAAGGGCTTCTATTTTCCTGGGTGAAACTGTCAATAAACATGGGTAACTTGGAGCACTGATAGGAGCTAAAAAGAGAATAAAACAGGGTAATGTGATAAAGAGGGACTGGGGTGCGGCTGGGAGGGAGGCGTCTTGGAAGAGTGACTCCCGGAGATCAGAAGTTGGCCATCGGAGCCCCTCAGAGACGGTCCAGGCCGAGGGACCACCCAGGGCAAGGTCCCTGGGGAGGGACGGCGCCTGGCTGAGCTGAGGAGCCGAGGGCAGGCTGGGATCGTGGGGGCAGAGAGCAAGGGGTGGTGTAGAGGGCCAGCCCTGAGGGCCTTCTAGACCCCAGTGAGGAGTTTGGTGCATATGGATTTCATTTGACCTGCTCCGTCTTATATGTATCTCTTAACTCTCTGTTTTATTCCAAGTTAGAATAACAGTCCAGAGCACTTATAAGGCAGAATATATGAGAAATCTTACAAGGCAGAATCACACCAAGATAGTTCCCGTGATTATCCTAGTCGTGGATTCTTGGCACTTTGGTTGTGTTCTTCTGCTGCCTTACTCATTTTCCCTGTTGAGATCTTTTCACAACCAGAAAATAGTTATGAGCAGTAGTTTAGGTTAGGAGGAGAGTACTGAGTATCAGGTAGGTTCTGTCCGCCTTGGCTGAGGAAGCGGAGTGTCAGGGCCTGGCAGGTGGGGCTCAGCTGGTAGCATCCTCAGTGGACGTCCCTCCAGACACAGGCGAGGCCAGTCGCTGGAGCCTCGGTTTCAAACTAATAAGGTCTGAGTGGCTCTGGCTGAGATCAGGGGGCGCACCAAGCCTCCTCCCCAAGTCCTGAAGGAAAGAGCCCACCTTCCTTGGGTCCCTACACCACGGGCGAGGTTAAAATTTACTGCCCCAGACGTTAGCAAAATATTTGCCTTGCATCGAGCGAACTAATGCTTTTTGTTCTGAAATCTCAGAATTATCCAAATTTTAAGTCCCAGTGTACACAAGTACTCTCCCACTCCGTATTTTATCTGTGTGGATGTGGTATGTCTCAGAATGGTCAGGGACTGGAGTCCGGCTGCCGGCTGCTTGGAAGCCTGGAGCTGGAAGGCAGCCCTGGCCTTGGCCTGCCCCCCCGGCCTGGCCCTGGTCAGCTTCAGAGAATCAAAGGGAGGCAGGGCCCGGGCAGATTTTGTCTTCAATAAACCCCATCTCCTGTTCCCTGTCCCCACACACAAAGTCCTCTCTTGTCTTGGAAGGGAGTTGATCAACTTTTTCATACTGAGATATTAGGCACATAAAATGTATACATTCTTGAAGCACTTTCATTTTTGAAGAGGAGGCTTGTGCACAACACAAAACCATGAAGGAAAAATCTGGGCCTTCCTCCAGTCTGTCCCGGTCCTTTGCCTCCTCTTGTGTGTAGAGGCAGCGGCACGCCGGCGCCCCCAATTCCCAGCGGCAGCCGGCAGGCCTGCTCTGCCACAGGGGTGGGCTGGAGCTGGGTCCGAGGCCGGGAAGGGGGGCCCTCATTGCCAGTTCTTCCACCGTAAACAACAGTGATGAGCTCATGGCTGTCGGCAGGCTGGGGGCAGCTCGAGACCGATGCTTTGGATTGAAAATTAGGAAAAAAAAAAATCTTGCCTCTCTCAGGAGCCCCCAACTCCAGCACACAGGGGTCACCTGTTGTGTGTGTCTCCCGTAATTCGAAATTTATCTTGTTTGTCCCTCCAGTGCTGTGGTCATTCCATCGAGGGCAGAGACCATTTCCTCCTGTGCGGCTCAGCTCCTGGTCAGGTTTTAGAAAACACGGGAGGCCCTCTGCACTTATGGGTTATGTTTTGCAACTTAAAGTCCCTGTGGCTCCATGGGCCAACCCACAATCTCTGCCCAAGTAACTGCTCTTGATTTCACAGGCCCTTGTGGCCGGTGACAGAGGTGCAGAGGTGGAACGTGGTATCCTAGGCTGATATTTCCACCGTTTGACTTTCTCATCCAATCCTGCAGCCAGAAGCTAACTCGGTGTGCTCATTCAGACCTGTGCCTGAGCCAGAAGGCCTTTGAAGCTCACAGACTTTGCTTTTTAAAAAAAAATTTTAATTGTATTCCTAGGATTTCACTGGAGTTGAGAAAGCACCCCTTGTGTGATTTCAGAAGCAGGGAATGGTGGTGATGTGGCCTAAGGTGGTAGGTGTCAGTTTTCAGTGAGAAGGATGTCTGACAGGAAACCTCTGATGTTCAGTTATTGACACGCACGTGGACTCCCAACGCAGGCAGCGACCTGGGAGGTCTTCAGATCCATCCCTGTGCCCTATCCCGTCCAGCTTTAGACCCCTCTGCTGTATGCCTACCACGTGTTCATCCTACCAGGGCTGGAGAACTCATTACCTTTCAAGAGAGCCCTTTTCATTCAAAGAGCCAACAATGTGGTCTATTCATTTATTCTTCAAATTGGGCACACAGAGCTGAAAGACTCTCTTCTTGTGGAGCTCAGTTACTTGGGGGAGAATGAGAATATACAAAATAAGTAATATGGATGGTAGATAGTGTTCCCCAGGACACTAGTAGGGTGACGGAATAGAAAGTCGCCCCTGGGAAGAGAGCCGCCGGTCTCTCCCTTCCATGGTCACATGGATCGAGACTTAAAAGACAGAGACGGGCCAGTCATGTGAGGAGGCACAGGACGAAGACTGCAGGGGTGATGGAAAGGGCCGAGGCCATGAGGCAGGAGAGAGCTGGTGTGTCCCCGGGGCAGGGACCGGGGCAGGGCGACTGCTGGCTGCGGGGGGCACCTGGAGAGGGGGGGGGTGATTGCAAGGGCCCCACAGGCTATGGTGCTGAGAGGCACAATTGGGACGCCACTGAAGGGTTTTAAGCAGAAGAGGGGCATGATTTGGTTTGTGTTTTGAAAGCTTATTCTGGCCATTATGTTGAGAGTGTGGAATGTGAGCAAAGCTCTTGGATTTAGACATTTGCAGCTCGAGGCAGAGGTCTGGGCTGGAAGTTCAGATATGGGAGCCCCGTGTCTATACAGAGGGTGTTTCATGTCATGGTGCTGAAGAAAATGAGTAGGTGAGCACCTGAGAGGAGAGAGCGGGATGAAGGGAGTAGGGTCCAGAGCAGAGTCTTGTGCTACTCCGGGGGGTCACGGGGTACAGGAAGGGGTGAGCAGATGAGGTCCGGAAGTAGTGGCCAGTGATGTGGCTGGAATTCCGTGAGATGTTGTCAGTTCAGAGGTGACATTGTTCAACCCAGTCTGTCCCCTCTTTCGTCCAGCCGTTTCTGGTTGTCTCTGTTCATGCCTGATGCACTAGACTGCGGCTTTACCTGGTTGAGTGGCTTGTCCTTAATGAGTTTATATCTCTTTAGTGTCCCTGCACTATTTCTTCAAATATGTGGAGACTCCAGTTTTATCTTCCGGAGGTCTTCCTTTCTCTAGATGACGCCTTCTTCTTGAGCGGCTCTCCTGAAGGCCGGCCGTGCAGAACTTGCCTCTAGAAGGCAGGCAGGAGCATCCCCCGCCCCTGGCCCTCTGAAGTCTGTGCGGTGGTCCGCTTGGCAAGTTGATGGGCAGGGGATAGGGGAATCTCTTTCCCTTTGCCAAAGCTTTTTCCCTCCCCACTCCCTGTCTTTTGTGGATTCTAAGCGTAAAGGAAGTCAGTAGCATCTTTTAATTTATTAGTTTTTAGACATATTGTTGAACTCAGTACCCACATGGTGTGTTGTAGTGGGAAATCCAGTAGACTGGGCCTCAGAAGTCTTTGGTTCCCCCCCCGGGGCTGCCTCTGATAAAGCTGGGAAACTTGGGCAGGGATGCTAGTAGCCTTAAAGAGTGGGCCTGGAGGTAGGACCTGGAGTTGGTGCCCAGCGTCACACAGGCCCCGGGCCCTCTTCGCATTCAGGATGTAGTTGTGACATGCAGGGATCCTGAGTGGAGGCAGCTGTTGAGCTGGGCCTTGGAAATTGAGCAGAGCTGAGCCATGGGGAGGAGAGAAGGGCGTTTGTTTTGCTTGGGGAGGGACATGTCTGGGGTTTACTGGGACTGGTTGGTGGGGGCTGTATTGATTCTAGCTCTTAATTTACATGATGGTTGTCCTTGTTAATATTTTAGGAATAAAAAGGAGAGGGGGCTTCAAGATTTTTGGCTTTCGAAGGCATTCTCCATATGGAAGCCAAAAATCTTGAAAACATCCCATAATCCTCTGTACATTCTGCATTAGTACAACCTGTCATTGGGCAATTAAGTGTCTTTCTCGTCTTCACTGTCATTTTCTGTGGCCAAACCCAGCATTTCCAAGTGAGCTATTCTTTAAAAAAAAAAAAAAAAAAAATTCCGATAAATTTAAAAGTTAAGCAGGCTTCCGCCTCCCCCACCCCCACCCAGTGGCAAAACTGCATTACTCTTTCATTGTTCATTGTGATATCCAAAGAGAGAGGTTAAAATACTTGACCATAGAACTCACTCCCTCTCTTTCTTTTTTATTTAATCAACTGGTGGGGTAAGTCTTCTACCAATAGTTCTTTGGGAAGCACAACCTAACCTGATCTTTCTGTTACTGTAGGGTTTTCTAACCAGGGCATAAGAGAAGCCTTAATTTTCAGGTAACTTCAGGTACCTCAGTGGCTAGATTATATTTCCTTTTCAAATTCAAGGACTAGTTAGCATAACAAGACTGTGGGTGTCAAATCACAAGTACAAATCAGACTCTGAAAGACTAGTTCCGGTACCTCCCAGGAAGCCTCTTAACTCAGAGTGCAGTTAATTGAATGATTGTATCAGGTTTAGCCGAGACACCCGGACACCAAGATTCCTCCCACCTGCTGGGCACTTGTGTTCAGTAGCGGCCAGCCGGCCATTGGTTCTGCCCTAGTTCAAACGCCTTTCATGGCGATGTGTTGACAGAGCCTCTCACGTGGCTTTCCTATCACTGTGAGCTCCGGGGCCATGCCTGTGGGCTGAAGGCACACCTGTAGCTTTCCGTGAGTGCTGGCATTCCTCAAGGGCCCCAGCAAAGCTGGCTTGAGACCTGAATCCTATTTCAAAGCTGGCAGCTGGTCTGGACGGGGAGGAAGCTGCAGTGCTGGGGGAGGACCATGCTGGGCCCTGCACATGTTCCAGTTGGTGGGCGAAGCCAAGTGCAGAGGCCGCATTGTTCAGGGTGGAGGCCTCTCGGCGAGCCAGCTATGTCTGGAATGACATTCCCACTGAGAAGTAAGGAAAATGGGGATCTGTGGGAGGGCGGTGGGTGGGGAGGGTGAGGGTAGGAGCCAAGCCTGGTGAGTCATATGCTTTTGAGGGCAGCCCTGCATTGTGCGCACACGCAGCGCTGCCTCTTGCGGTCGGGTTCGTCCCCTCTGATGGCCTCTCTCCTCAGGGCTTGTTCCTCCCATGACCCTTCAACTTTTGTTCTGACTGTTCTGTAACCGACCTTTCTTTGCCTTTTAAGAAAACCTATTCTCTTAATTGAGTCAGAAAGCTTTCATGAATTGACCAGAATGGGACTCGAGGAGGGTTAAGAGCAAGGGGGGCGGGGGCAGGTGGCTCCATGCTGGTGAGGAAAGACGCAGAAGGACCTGTGGTGCATTTAAAAGTGCCTCATATTTTCTGGCTCCTTAACATACTAGATTGGAGGCCCCAGGCTAAGAATACCGGTGAGGGGGCAGATGTATTTCCTTCATTGCGCAGTTGCCAGCAGCAGGACTCTGACCTTGACGTGAGCTTGGATCCTCGTGCCACGCAGCCTTGCCCTTATCCACGGGGAGCCGGGTCTGCCTGCAGCCAAGGCCGTGTCCAGAAGCTGGTAGCAGCCCTTTCGCCTGACACTCTCGTTCAAACAGGAGGTCCTCAAAAAGTTGTAGGGCTTTTCATTCCTGTGCTCGGCATAGAGGCTGGAGACTAAAACACTGCCCTGAGCGAGGCCTGGAGGAGGACTGTGGGAACTCGCCGAGGCCCCGCTGGCTGGGTAACTGCAAACTTGCCCCTGGGGCTTGGATGGTTGGACTCACCTTAGGTTTGCTCTGTATCAAGCAGGTTTGAAATTGACAGCATCTCCATTGCATCTCCCTCTAATAATTATTTTCTGTACACCTGATTGGTTGGGCGATAGCAGAGCGTGGTCGATTGTAGCCTGCAGCCCGATATTATAAATAAGTTTCCATTAAATGAATGGACCACACCCACCATTTACATACAAGGCAATTTTGTGCTAAAATGACAAAATTGAGTTGATGCCCAGAGACCATGTGACCTGCCAAGCCTAAAATATTTACAATCTGACTCTTCACAGATAATTTGCCCAACCCTGTGCTGAAGATTAGATATGAATTGATGTAAAAGTTATACCAAAATACTTTTGGGATTCTGGTTGGTGCCCTAATAATATGGCTTCTGTAAGCACGGTGGCCCCCATTCTTCCATCACTTGGAGTGGCCCACAGGGAGATGCCCCGAAAGCCATACCCTGGGACAGCCATTAAATGCTGTTTGCCCTGCCCCTCAACACCAGCCATTCCAATACGACCCATCAACAGATCTCTCATAACAGCTCTTCTATCTGATCGTGACAACCACCCTGTGACATAGTATCTCATGTTAGAGAAGAGGAGGTCCAGGCCAGAAACACAGTACGTGGCGAGTTAAAAAGGGGGTCAGCACAACTAGGTAGCAGAGGCAGCCTGGCCTGTTCTAACTGGAGCCCGTGACCTGGGATCAAACACCTGCCACACCTGGGGCGTGAGATGCCTGCTGTTTATTTCCGCCCGCCTGGGTCTAGTCCAGCTCCAATGCACGATTCTGGAGCTGGAGCAGTGTCCTCTGAACCTCAGCGTTTCCTGGGACCTCATGGGCTTCCCTTTGGAACAACGCCAACTGGGCTTTTGACTGTTCAGCCAGCCATTTGGGGCTGGACTGCCAGCTGCTTCCCCCTGGCTCACCCTGCTTTTCCCTCTCTGCCCTGCATAGCTTCTGAATGGACAGAGTTCAGGGAAGGAAGAGCCCTCTGTTCTTCGTACGTGGAACCCCGTCCTGCCCGAGTTCCAGTAGCTCACTGGGTTTTGGAACCCTAACTTATTGTTGACTGCCATGTCTTCTTTACCTTGTAATCTTTTAAATTGACTTTAATTGTTTAAGTAAGAAATGAAAATATTCTCCTTATTAAAAATAAATCAAATGATATAGATCAAAGGAAAGGCCTTCTGAACCAAACTCTCTTTCATTCCAGTTCCAGTTGCTGGGGGTGGCCTTTGATGTTAGTGTAGTGTGGCACTGGCTCTTTTTTGAATAAACGCACACGTTCATGCATGTGTATGTGTATATTCACATAGAGCTATTTGGTGTGTGTTTACATAATGGCATCATGTTGTGTGTATACCTTCCTCTTTTCATTGTCTTGGAGATCTTTCAAACATTTTTCATGTTCTAACTCATGATTTTTTAACTACCGTAGGGATATACCCTAATTTATTTTCACTTATAGGAATGATATTACAGTGAACATCCTTATTCATTTCTCTTTGAGTTTATGTGTAAGTATTTATCCAAAATATAGATATTAAATTGTGGAATCATGTTATAGGAGTTCAAAAACTTGAGTATATTCTGTCAACTTGCTGGTTTCAAAAAGATGATTATATTATTATTTCTGTGAATAGCGTATAGAGGTATCTATCACACATGAACTCTGTTGATATCAATTTTTGGGTTTGTTTTTTTTTTGGTCAGTGTGGTAGATAAACATTGATATCACACTCCTCGTGGATTGTACGTGCATTTTCCTGGTTACTAGTGAGGCTGAGTATATTTAAGTATTTCTGTTGGTTATTCGTATTTCTCCTTTGTGAATCACATGTCTATATGGCTTTTTAATTCTACACTTAACTTTTTGATACATCTGGAATTGAATTTTGTGAATGATGTGAGCTAGATCTAATTTTATTTTTTGACAAGTAGATCACCAAAACCACTTATCTGTTTGTTGGGTTCTTTCCCGATGATTTATATGGTGTGTTTATTGTTTACTCGGATCACATGTATACTTCCAAAGTCTTCTTTCTGTCTCATTGTATTTTACTGTCATAACTAATATCACATTGTTTGAGTTGCTGAGATGTTACCATGTCAGTATAAGCTTTGTGTATCTATATGCTTGACATCTGGTGGGTGACGTCCTGCCTCATTGGTTATGTTTGTTTATTTGTCTGTTTTTGGTCTTTGCCATTGTATGGTTCAAATTTTTTCTTAGCTGTTATTGCTCATTGTATTTTAGATGAATTTTTAACACTTTTGTTAAGGTTTAGTTGCGATATTAATTAGGATAGCATTCAATTTCTAGATTACTTTGTAGAAAACTGGCATCTTCACAACTTTGAATGTTTCTATCTGGAAATATAGTCTATTTCTGTTTCTTTATCACTTTTCTTATGTACTTTAATAAAATTTATCTACTTCATTTTATTGATTTCCCCCCCAAGAAAAATTCAGATTCTTCAATCAATTATATTTTGCCCTATTTTATTAATCTCTGCTTCTGTTAGTATAAAGCTTATTAATTTTAGATTTAATTCTTCCTTTTCTAAGTTCTTCAGCTCAAAGCTTAGTCCCCCCGTTTATAGTGCTTCCTAGAGGAAGCCCTGTGGGTGCACCAGTTCCTCTGCTCCGGCGCCGCCCGCAGGTCCGATGAGTAGTGCCCTCAACATTGTTCTTCTCTGAAGACATTTTTACTCCTCATCTTGATTTCTTTGTCCAAGGCATTATCTGGAATACTGTTTTTAAATCCCCAAATTTATTTTGTCTAGTTCATTTTTGATTTCTACTTCCTGTTTGCTTTTAGTTGTGCCTATATTATGTCTGTTTTCTTTGAGATTTATGGAGCTTTTCTTGTGGCCTAAAACATAGTTTGTAAAACTGTCTCATGTATGATTGAAAATAATTTATAGTCCTTGTTATATGGACACAAATTTTCTATATGTCTATCAAATTGAATTAGTTAATTCTGTTATACAAATAACCTATATGCTACTATATTTGACCGACTTCATTTATCTGTTCTGAGGGGTATGCTAAAGTCTTCCAGTATGATTGTAACTTTATCAGTTTCTTCTCATACTTGTTTTTTGCTTTATCCTTTTTCCAGGCCATGTTACATGCATGAAGGTTTCTGACTATTATTTCTTCATGGTAAACTGGATCTTTCCTCACTATGAAATATCCCTCTTTGGCCACTTTTATCCTTTTCAATTTGAAGTCAGTTTTGTCTGATTCTATTATTAGTATACCTGCTTTCTTTTTGTTAATATTTACTTAGCGTCTCTTTTTAAAATCTTTGATTTTTTCTTGTTTGACATAGGTGTATCTCTTGTATGAGACTATAGATAAGAATTATGTAATTCAAGATGAAATTCTACATCATTTAATGAGTGACTTGAATCCAGTCACGTATATTGGGACTGATGATATCATTGGACTTACTGTCTTCATTTACATGTTTATTTATTGTGCTTAATGGTTGAAAACCTTCTTCAACTTGGGATCCCCAGAACCAACCAAAGGGCCTGGCTCCCAGCAGTAGGTGCTCAATCAATGCTCAATGAATGAACACCGCCTTAATCCTCTAATTCTGATCTGATCTGAGAAATAACTGTTGGCAAAATATCTCAGTTGTAGTGGGGTTGAGACTAAAGTTCCAACGATCGGTAAATGAAGTTTTGAGAAGGATTTAGTTGCATTATTTAATATAAAGGACTTTCTCTGTTCATGTAGATTTAACATATTGGATTTTGAGTTTTCTCTAAGTATGACAGTGGAGGTAAAGACTAAGGAAGTCCCGGTGGCGTCTGCACCAGCCAGGCTCCTGCTGCGGGCGCAAACGAAGGGCATTCCCCAGCCAGGCTGGGTCGCTCTTTGTTCCAGTCGTGGATTTGCATCTCAGATTTCTTTATGTTTCTAGTTTCATCCACTAGAGTGCTGGATAATTGGTTTATTTAAAGAAAAATAATATTATGGCAACATTAGCTTTATTGCAGACTGTTCTTCAAGGAGAACCACTTTTCTGGATACAGACAAACACATTTAATTAGAGATATATAAAAATGAAGTCAGGACGGCTCACAACTCATTAGACATCAGTGTCTTAACTGATGAAGAAATTGGAAAAATGTAAAAGAGCATATGTTTTGTCACAGTGAAAAGAACACGAGGCTGGAATCAAGGGCCTCCCGGCTTGGCTGGGCCCACTGGGCTCCTCCAGACATCCCTGAAGTCTCTTTCAGCACAAAGGAGCTGAGTTAGTTGATCTCCCATGTTTCTTCCAACTCTAAAATACTTCTACCCTGTGTCTGGGAAGTCTTATGTGACGCTCCAGTAAGAGCTCATCTAACCAGCACCTTGAAAATGCCCCCATGAGCTACCACTGGTAACTCAAACCAGCTTTACTGCATTCAGTTACGATTATAAGCCACTCCCATGTCACAGCTTTGAATGCTGTGCTGGGCGGCCATGGGTTTTTCTCTGAGCCATTGCATATCAGCCTGTTACTGCGCAGAGAGGATAAGACCCTGTGGCTCCTCCGCTGCTTTCCCTGTTTAGAGCAGTGCCCACCCCAGCACTCCTCTGGCACTTGGAAGAAAGGGCGCGGGTGACAGGTGGGCAAGGCCACGTGCCTCTCTCCTAAGCGGACGCGTAGGTTTCCCTCTGGAGTGCTGAACTCAGCCTGTGTCCTCTTCTCCTTCCTCGGGGAAGTGACGTCCTTTTGCAGTAGATAGCGAAGGGCAGTGTTCTCCTCCTTGCCAGAATTTCCGTTGGAGGCCTGGAGATTGGATCTAAGGCTGGAGGCTTCAGGGAAGGCGTGGAAGTGTGATCCGTAATCCCCGGGCGTGTGACTTGACTGAGCACACAGTGCTCTGTGCTGAGTTTAATGATGAAGATCAAGGTTGACCAATAAAAGACAGAACTTGGCTGAGCAAATGGATTTGCATAGCTCCTCTCCATCAGCATTTTCTTCCAATTGTCCACCATGTGCTCATCCTCATCCATCCCCAGGATACCTATATCTCTTTGGGGGACGCTCATATTTTGAACAGTGGTCTTAAACGATTCCTGTCATAAAATGAGTTCCAGGAGCCCTTCAAAAACCTCTGAGGGCAAGAAGAGAGAAGGCAGGGGGTGGGCTCAGACCCTCTTTAATAGATACATATATGTGTAAGTAAAACACTTGGCAAAAAGACTGGAAGTCAATTCGATATATTTTAATTTGAGTTTAACTGCTAGTGATATTACTATAGGTATTTCCTTACAGCCCTTTCTTAAAATGTCCACAACTGACTTTTAAAAGTACAAAAGTGAATTGTCTGATTTTGCTCATAAAAGAGGACTTGTGCTGCCTGGCAGGGCTGTGGCCCTCCAGGGCCATGGGGCACCAGGCCCGTGCTCCTTGTGACAGCCCTGCCCTGGCCATGGCCGGCTTGTCCTAACCCAGTGTCTCTTCCCTCCAGAATGGCTGCAGTCTGTCCAGGCCACCATGATCCTGTCCGTCATCTTCAGTGTCCTGTCCCTGTTCCTGTTCTTCTGCCAGCTCTTCACCCTCACCAAGGGGGGCCGCTTTTACCTCACTGGAATCTTCCAAATCCTTGCTGGTAAGTGGGGACGATAGAGTTCACCTGGAAGCTGGGCCTGTCCAAGGCTGCGGAATGATCGGTCAGTAGAAGGACGTGGCCCCAGAATGATTGGCTTTCCTGGGTCTGCCTACTGGATGGTTTTCATAAAGTGCAGGGATGTGTGTGCATGTGTGCATATACCTTAGGATTTGGGAACAAACCACTTCTTCGTGGAAAGATGTACACAGGAAATGGGCTGGGGCTCGGGGAAGAAGGTCCCTAACTAAGCCAGACCTACCACCAGGAAGGAAGCCACAGTCTGGACACATAATCGGAGGTAAATGCTGAGGTTATCAGTTCAGCAGAGGCCAGGCTCGAGGATGGAGTCTTGCGCAGCACGTTACTGGCTCAGTGTAGAAAATGGCCCGATGTGCTGCTGAGAGCGGCCGAGGTTGTCCTCAGCACGTGTCTCTCACTTAACCGGCGCTGGAGCCACACTGAAAACTCGTACTCTCTTTTACTCCAGCTCCTCGGTCCCACTGGGCTTTAATTTACTGTTGTCATTGGCGGGTGTCTTCATTTTGGCACCACTGTGTAACCTGCCACCATTTCCAAACACGGGACCCTGCCAATGCACAAGAGACCTTTATCTTCTCCCTAAACTGTCTTCAGGTTCCCCCACTGGGCGGGATGTCCATATGTATGACATGCAGAGTCCTAGAAGCTTCTACCGTAGACGGCAACATATTCCAACTTTGTCTCTAGATTCTGACCAATGTTTTACTCCATCGACACATCCTTTTGTCTACTGACTGCTGATTGACTGGGTCAGCAGGATATTGGAGAGAAGTAAGACGAAAAGGCAGTGGTCGATTCTATAGTCCAAGTTAATAAATCACCAACTCCATGTGGATCAGGGTACCTCTGGGTACTGTGAGATGTTCTAGATTCTCGCTGTCAGAGTACGCAAATGGCGTGGCATCTCTTGTTTTAGTTGGTTGTCAGAATGTCCATGGTGCTGAGTCACCATCTTGTGTTTAGGTCCTTTGGAGGGTTGAAAAGAGTCCACGTCCTTCGTGGGTGGATGGGTGGGTGGGCGGATGGGCGGATGAGCAGATGGGTGGATGGTGGATACAATGGCTTACACAGGGCTGTATGATAAGACACAGCCTGAGGCTGGATGTTGATGATCTTCTGTAGAAGCCGGAGAGTTACCTTTCCTGGAAAAAGGAAGTGACCTGGACACCCACTTCTCATTAAATACTTAAACATAACATTTCAATATGCACAGTTTTAGGATTTCAAAACCAAATACTGCTTTGCTCCTTGCACAGTTTTATTATACCAAACCCAGCTCCTGGGTTGTCACCACCTTTGTTAAATTACTAATTATGCAGTAAGAGATCATTTCTAGGTGTGTTAGAAGCAGAGTTGCATTATTCACTCTATTTCCAACCAGACTCATATATATACAAAACCAAAAAGTGTTCTGGGGTTCCTTTGGGTCACCATTGAAGTTTGATATAAATGCAAATGATTATATCTCTTGTATCAATGGATGTATCCTTAAGATAAAAGGATACAGATTTAGGAAGCAGAAGTTTCATAAAATATTTATATTTGATCTCTACAAGCTTGTTGCCTTACTGATGAATAAACTGGCATTGGGAGAGAATAAGCTGAATGTGTAAGGTCACCCAGTGAGGAATTCAATGCTTACACGCCGTCTCACGCCACAGGCCCCGATCCTAGCTAGGTACCTCTTTTCATTTAGAGATACAAAATACAGCCACATTTTTAAGAACAGAAAACCCAATGTGGAAACTCTGATCTTTGTATTATTCTTCACGGAATCTGATTTATAGTGGAGGCTCAATGCCGGCCTGTGTCGTTTTATCATCTCTGCGAGGAATGCGAGCCTGCACCGGCAGAACTAACCTAAAAGCAGGGGACTGAGAAAAGTGAGGTTACTATTGAAAGGGCTCCTCAGAGCAGGCAGTGCTTCCTCCTCATTTCCCCTCCGAGATATTTCAGCTTCAAATTCTGTAACAAGGTCATTTTAAGTCAAAACCCAAAGTCCAGAGATAAGAACCACTGAGTCACAAATGCCATGCCCTCGCTGTACCGTGTGTTACAGTATTTCATTCAACAGAAACTCTTAGGTGTTGATATTTTCTGTCCATATTCACTTCGCTGTTTTGATTCCCCTCTGAACTCAATACCAGCCTTTTAGAACTCTGCTATAAAAAACCCCGAGTTTAAAAGCACATGCCTTCTTCTTCCTTTATGCCCTTCAAATCTAGCTGCTTATCTCTCACAAGACCTACTTTCCAGTTATCAATGTGTCAGTGCAACTGTCAGTATTTGAATAGGACTTTATCTTGGGTTAGAAATGTTGAGTCAAAATAGCAGTTGTAATTTGTAAGTCCTAAGAAGGTTCTGCTCTTAGTTGTGAACTCCAGTCAACACCATCTGGAAGTTTGTCTTCTGGGATGCGCAGGTCCTGGAATGTTGCGCTGGAACTTGCTGTAGGGTCTTTTCCTTTAAAATTGAGAACGAAAAGAGTTAGGGATTTGACTTACAGATTTCCTGACTCTTAACGTCCGAGGATTCTCAATCAACTTTGTCATGTGTGTTTCCTAATTCGCAATCCATTAAGAAGCCAGTAACTAGAGAGAAAATTAGGGAAGGGTTGCTGGAGTTGAGAACTGGTGACAGCCTGAGATGTTACAGCTTAATATAGAGAAACACATCAGAAAAGCAACAAACAAAAAACAAGAAGAGGAAAGGAACGGAGGGAGGGTGGGGGAGGGGAAGGAAGAAGCCCCACAATCATGGGATGTCAAGTGTAAGGGTTCCCGCCGCCATGGGTAGGGTCCATGTAGGGCCGAAGCATCCTAAAAGCCTAAAGCATTTGAATGGAAGCCACCAGAATGTCCACTGAGGCTCCCCAGTGACGGTTGCCCGCATAGCTTCTGTTTGGAGGGTTGTGATCTTCACAGATCTTACTTACAGCTAAGGGTGCAGCAAAAGCAGGTGAAAGGTGTGGCTCTTGGGGCCAAGGAGAGATTTAGGAGCTGTCTCTGCCTTGCTCCAGATCACAGCTCTGCGTGTGGCCATAGGTCCACTTGCTTTGCTGAATCATCCTTTCTCCATTTCATAATAAGCCACGAGTCTCGCATTTAAAAACTATCTTTCCTTAATTATATACTTCATAGGTTTTCTGCTTCCTAAAGACGTATCAGGAGGTGCTTTCATCTAGTTAAGTGCTTATCGATCTCAGCTGCACATCAGAATTACATTTCAAAAGAGGGGGTGCTTTTTAAAAAGGCCAGTGCTCTACCTTCATCCCTGGAGAGTCCTGCTTCGGAGCTCTTAGCTGGGGCTGCTCCCTGGGTGGCCCCGATTCATTCAGGGTCAGGAACCACTGGTTCAGCCGTTAAACTGTCCCCAGTCCCACTGTGAGTTCTTCTCGGACATTTCTGCCAGACCGCTCATCCTGTTCACGAGCCACCCATTCTCCTAAATCCCCTTCTTAGGGACGCGCCATCCTGATCCTGCATGACTCCCTGTCAGAGCCTGTAGCCACCTGTTCCCGGAAGCATTTACCCTTGCCCTCGCTCTGCTGGGTTGGGTTGGGTTGCACGAGATGGGAAAACATCAAGAAAGCCATATAGATGCAGATGTGAAAGAAAAATATGCCTGTGTAATGTATTTCCCTGCCTACGGCCGGCAGTGAGCTCGGTGCAGGCCCCGTAAGGGAAGGCCCTGAGCCACCTGCCCGTTGGATGACTGCGAATCGTGCTCTGTGGGCAGCTTCAGACTCAGGCCCATGCGTAGTTGCTGTTCACTGTAATTAAGGGGAACAGGAAACGTGGGAGAAGGAGACTCCTGAGTGCATTGAATTGTTTCTATTTGCTTTGTTTCTTTTGTCAGACAGATAGATGATATAGATGTAGATATAGATATAGATAATGCGGCTTTAGAATAAAGTAATTTGAAGGGTGAATAAAAGCACGATGCCTCCCCTGTTCGGAGTGCTTCAAGGACGGCCTCGGTCGGATGCCACGTTTGGAAACCCCCTCTGTGAGAGTCATTCCAGATGTTGCCCTGGCCACGCCCAGGTCAGAATCTTGAATGCGGTGGGTGACTTTCTAGCTGCAGGGTCACTTGGATGCTGGAAATGGAAACTGGTCAGCAGGGCAGAGAAGGCTGTGTGCCACTCAACGTAGAGCCCAGTGCTTCCAGGATAATGGCACCTCCAGCCCCTTCCTGCCCCTCCTCACTCCCCTTAGGAGGAGGTGGGGGAGAAAAAGACACTCCCTCATTCGTCACACCAGCGGCGCCCAGGCACCTCCCACTGGCCAGCCAGGTGGTCTCGCCTGACGGTCACTCTCCCCCGGCTTCACTCTGGCTTCTGCTGCTGGCTCTCAGAGGCACTGCTTGGCAAAGGTTGCCGAGGTCCACATTTAAGTCATTTGCTGAATTCCTCCACTCCTCTCAATACTGTTGACTGTTTGCTACTCGAAACTGTTTTTTTCCTCATCTTCCAAGTTTTACCGTTCTCCCAGTCACCTAAGTTAACCCACCAGACAATCGATCATACCAGAGTCGCCCTCCCTCCTCCTGTGTCCAGCCCACCAGAGTCCTGCCGCTGCGTAGCATCCTGCAGAGACATTTGTCAATTCCTTTTCTTTTACTTGCTGGCAGTATTGTCGCTGTGCAAAAGCCAGCTCATGCACCTTTCTGTCCCCTGCCTTGTCCCCACCCATAAATGTGTTTCCCACCCTGCTGACGGGGTGATCCTTCTAAAACATACATCTGATCATGCTTTCTCCTCTGCTGAAGCTGTTCCCCCCCACACAGCTTCTCCTACATGAGTGAAGGCCCACTCTTTCCTGGCCTGAGTGGGCTCTCAGCTTCCTCGTACACGGCTCACCCTGGATCGTGGGACACTCTTATGACCTGCTGGTGGTTTCTACCAAGCTCTCTGTTTTCTTTGTCTCACTTATGTTCTTCCTTCTGCCTGGATTCCCCTCCTGGGAACCTGTCTTTACCTGGCTGACTCTTACATGCCCTTTGGGCTCAGGGCCCATCCCTGCTCTCAGAGCACCCAGTGCATTTCTCTCTCCATCTCTTGAAGTCACATCATACCATAGTGGAAGTTTCTACTGACATGTCTGTCTTTGGATGCCACTCACCCTTTGAAGTTATCGGCCAGGTCTCGTTTATCTGGGCACTCTCAGCATCTAGAACAGTTCCTGTACTCAGTGGGACTCATTGCACGTTTATGGAACCAAACGAAATAGAGATGAGGAAGTTTAGAGAATTCCCTCCATCTCTTCCTTTGCCTTTGGCCCTTTGGTTGCTCCCTTCCAAAAGCTCTGGGCTCTACTTAACCACCTGCAGTTGCTGTCATTATTAAAGGGAGCTTGAGCCCTCCTCTGCAAGAGGGCTCTAGGGAGAGTTTCAGGGACTGGTTTCAGACCAGACATCCTGAGACACGGGGAAACTCCTGGGAACTCTTGAGCGCCCAGGACTTTTATGTTGTCTGGACAGGGCCTGGGCCCTTCCACTTGAAGATGACTTGCAGTGTGTCAGTAGCGTCACTTACCGTCATCATGGGAACCTTCATAACTGCCTTTCCAACTCACTGCTTGCTGAGAACACGGGTCACAGTGCGTTTATGGGGAGCGACGTTGGACTTTTAGGGACTGTGTTGTGGCATTAACTGCTCTGGATTTCAGGGCACATCGATTGCTTTACATACAGACAGCCTTGTAACAACGCATTCCCTAAAACATCAGTCTCCTGACAGCAATCACTATAAAGTGTGAATCCTCTCTTTGACTTTGTAAGAATCTAAGCCTATTGCTTTTTGAAGCAAAACTTAAATTCATTTACTTCTGAGATCCCACTTGGATAAATGGCATGTAAGTCAATCCATCTAGTCTGTCATGGCACCGTGTACCCTGCCTCTCTCTGCCCGCCTTGGTTGGAGATGGAATGTTTCTCTCTGATGTTTTCTTTGCCGGTGAAATCTGGGCACAGCTGGCCTCCATGGCTACAATGGCATTTTTCATGCCAGTTCTGGTTAGACACACACCCCATTTGGAAGCCCTGCCAACACAAGAATCATTGTCCTGGCCTTTTAGCCTTCTGTTTATACCTCCCCCTCTCCTTGAGCTCAGATGTAGTCCAAGAGACCACGTCAATGTTTATTAAAGATAAGAATGAGCACTTCGGAGAGGTGAGCCATGCACTGTAGGGGAGACCACTGGGGAGCATGGACCACAAAACAAATCGAATGTGTTCGTAGCAGATCAAAACTGTACTTCTCAAGCAAAAGCTGGCCAGCTGTGGTTTCCCCTCTGACACAGTTGTCTCTGCTGTCTCCCCGACTTTCTGTAGGTAGCAGGGTTCTGGATCTGGTCCCGCTGTAGTTCTAAGACTATTGTGTGGCTTTCTCAAGGGGGGCCAGTTGAGTGGGAGTCTTCTGCTTTGACTTGCAGAAGGACAATCTTATCGGGGTGGGGGGAGCGTGAAAGTGACATATTCCCAATTCTGCACTTTATCCAAACAAAGGTGCAGTGTCCTGCCACATAGCAGCCAAATAGCAGTGAGGTTAGCTGTAGGTGGTCCAGATCATCGGGAGCGCTGGCACCGCAGGAATCCCACACGGCCCGTTGCCTTCATAATAGAGTCACTCAGAGCCTTTCAAAGACCCTGCTATCAGGAGGGAACAGAGCAGGCTTTGTGCAGCTCGAGGTTGGGTGCTGACGACATCAACCCCCTCTCCCTGCCCCACTGCAGGGGATTCTGATGATCACGGTGGGCACGGACTGTCATGCTTGAACGTGCCTGCGTCATGGGGACCAAGGCCAAGGTGTTTCTTCTTCCCACACCAAAGGGCTGCCCTGGTGGGCAAGGGAGGGCCGCCTGTCCTACCTGTGTCTGTGCTATCATTCCACCCTTCTTCAGGCTTCAACTCTAACCTCGGGGCACCAAGCACTGTTGAAAGGAACCAGGTGCGATGAGCTTGCCCTTGTGGTCTCCTTCCTCTGGGCTGTGTGTCCCACTCGGACCCGGGCCTTTCCCCTGGCTCCATGCTCACCTTGTTCATCTCCGTGTGTCCTGTCTTCTGCCTG
The DNA here is from genome assembly GCF_021234165.1 of Pteronotus mesoamericanus. Taxonomy (NCBI): domain Eukaryota; kingdom Metazoa; phylum Chordata; class Mammalia; order Chiroptera; family Mormoopidae; genus Pteronotus; species Pteronotus mesoamericanus. The sequence continues at coordinate 4,356,542 of NW_026555090.1, forward strand.
GCAGCGCCCGTTGGCACTGCCTTCTCTGTCTCCTGTGTGGCCGCCCTGCTGAGGGGATGAGCGGGGACGTCTGCCCCGTGTTCTGGCCGGAGCCCGGCACGGCGGCCATGACGTGACTCCGACAGTGGTAAAGGGCCATTTCACCTTCCCCAGCTCCAGGCAGCGCCCCACGCACCTGCACAGTGGCTCGCAGGTGTCCGGGAGCTCCCACACCCAACCCTCCTTGCAGAGATAGAGGCGGGTTTCTCTTGCGACCTGAATTCTTGCTGGCCGCCTTGTGTCAACTGGGAACTGGTGACAGTTAAAGCAAGAGAGATGGGGTGAAAAGATGGAGATGATGGCTGGGGTCATGTGGATTGGAAGCCGAGTGCTCCTGTATCTTCAAGCCTCCTCCTCTTGGTTTGGAGCCGGCAGCAGACTCCTTGCAGAGCTATCCATGCTCTCCTTGCACGGCGCGGCCTGCCTTCCCCGCCGTCTACCTGGGCGGCCTGTGGGGGTGTGCGGTCAGGAGCAGCAAGGGTGCGCGCCGGCGCCCAGGGCCCTGTGGAGCCTGCCCTGGGGGAAGTGGGGAGGGGTCCCCACTGTGAACTCTCCCTTGCTCAGGTTGTTGCTCTCTTTCCCCAGGTCTGTGTGTGATGAGCGCAGCGTCCATCTACACCGTGAGACACTCAGAATGGCACCTCAACTCCGATTACTCCTATGGATTTGCCTACATCCTGGCCTGGGTGGCCTTCCCCCTGGCTCTTCTCAGCGGCGTCATCTATGTGATCTTGCGGAAACGCGAATGAGGGGCCCAGACTGAGGCTCTGAGCAGACGCAGGGAAGGGAGGAAGGAAACCTGAAAACAGAAAAAAAAAAAAAAACCCACGAAAAAACCTAAAAGCTAGCCAAAAAAACCCAAACTGAAACCAAACCAAACAGAAAGCAGTTGGGGGGTGGGGTTAGTGTTGATTGAAGATGTATATAATATCTACGGTTTATAAAACCTATTTATAACACTTTTTACATATATGTACATAGTATTGTTTGCTTTATATGTTGACCATCAGCCTTGTGTTGAAACCTTAAAGAAATAGCTAAGGAACTTTACATCCTAACTGTATAATCAAGTTCAGTATTTTTGTTTGTTTTTCATTTTTTTCCCCTCAGAAATAAAATAACTCCATCTTGCCCCTTCCCTTTCATCTGAAAGAAGATACCTCCCTCCCACTCCACCTCATTTAGAAAACCAAAGTGTGGGTAGCAGACCCAAATGGCCAAAAGCCCTCTTATCCTGGGCGACCTCGTGTTCTCACAGGGATGTGCACTGCCCACAGCCCGTGGGAAGCCTTGCGCTCGCGCGGGCAAAACCCTAAAACTGGAGCCCTTGGCAAAAATCATGACACGTGGCTTCGACTACTTGCCCTTGAGGGAGGGTGTCCTTGTCACATGTCTAGATGAGAAATCGGTGACAAAAAAAAAAGCCTGTGAAATGGTGCTATGTATTTACCATTCCTTATCACTAATCTTCTAAACTACTCACTGGAAATTCAGTTAACAGTTTTACACCACAAAGTAGAATGAAGACCTGAATAATTCTGTGTAATATAAATGGTTTATAACTGCTTTTGTACCTAGCTAGGCTGCTATGATCACTATGATAAATAATAAACACAGCCTTTAGCGCTCCCACATTATTCTTGCGGTCGGAGCATCAGGACAAGTCTCTAGACCCCCTGGGGCCATTCGTTTCTGGGGATCAGGGGGGTCTAGGCTGTTCTCTGTCTCCAAGGACTGTCTGGCAATGACTTGTATCGGCCACCAACTGTAGATGTATATATGGTGCCCTTCTGATGCTAAGACTCCAGACCTTTTTTTTTCTTTTTTGCTTTGCTTTTTCTGATTTTATACCAACTGTGTGGACTAAGATGCATCAAAATAAACATCAGAGTAACTCACTGATCTCTCTCGGGTTTTCGTGGGGGCCTGGGTGCGAGCATGAGGTACGTGTCGGAGTAGAGGGGGCGCCTCAGTGGGAAGCAAGAGTGAGCAGACGATCTGGGTTACGGTTTGGTGTGAAGGGGCCACAAGTCTGGATCATACAGGCCTTCGAAAAGCCTGTGCAAATGTCTGCTAACGGGAGGGGGCCGAGAACTGGAGCAGAAATGGAAATTGTAAAGGGGTCCCCTCTGTGCTCCATTCTCTGCTGACCAGCATGGCGACCCCCGAAGTATTCGTGTAGCTGCCTAATACGTGGGGAATGTTATCGTGAGCAGCACAGACCCCTAACCTCCAGAAGGAAGGGAGGTATGATATGGTGGAAAGTGTGCATGATGGTGATTTCGATTTGAGGCCAGGCTTTCAGGTAGAGCATTGGCTGGCATCAGCTGAGCTCCTAACATGGTCCCGGCAGAGGGGAAGGACTGTATGAGGCTGGACATGTACTTGAACTCTAAGACTCAGTTTCCTCTTCTGTAAGATGAAGATGCCAATGCCATGTTTATGATATTGTAGAGGTTAAAGGGAGATGATAAGTGAAATAGTTGGCACAGTGATGGTAGGTAGGAAGCATTCTATAAAATAGTATTTATCACAAATGATAGGACGGAAGTGTAGTAGAAGGAGATATTGGTTGTCCTAGGGAGTCTCAATACAGGCTGCGCATTGGAATCCCCTGTGCTGGGACCGCCCCAAGATTCTGATCCCCAGTGTCTGTGGTGGGACCCACCTGCCTCAATAGGTTTAAAGAACCCTGCTGGCGAGTGCAGCGCACAGCCTGGGCGGACACCCTGGGGCTTTCCACTGCTTATTAGGGTGTAACGTGTTAATGTGTCACCTGTGAGATACAGGCTCTGGCTCAGTAGGTCTGGGGTGGAGATTCGGGTTCTGTATTTTCAGCTAGCACCTGAGGGACGCTGGTGCTGCTGGTCACGCCTTGAGTAGCAAGGACCTGGAATGAAGACACGCTTCAGGCTCCTCGTGCTCTTGTGCCTTTGAACACCCGTGATCGAGGGGCTCCTTCCTTCTGAGGTTTTCAAGAATGGCCAGCTTACTCTGCCTCTAACTCGGATCACCTGGTCGGGGTGGAACAGGTGGCCATGAGATGCACGTGAGACACAGGTGACTGAGGAAAGTGGGAACTTGACTTCACAAGCTTGTTCAGGCAGACCTCGGAGATACCGTGGGTCAGCGCCAGACCACTGCCATAAATCAAGGCACAACCTTCCGTCTGGCAGAGGCCCTTGCTTTCAATTTGTAAAAAACAAACAAACACAGCATCTGTGAAGTGCAATAAAATAAGGTCTGCCTACGCTTGTCTTTCATCAGCTTTCTCTTTTATAATTTTTAACTAAAATTTGAAAATACAATATTAGAGACAAAGAGAGACATTTTATAATGATAAAAGGGTCAATACACCAGGAAGGTATAACAGTTATAAACATATATGCACCTAATATATAGAATAACAAAATATGTGAAGCAAAAGCTGACAAAAATGAAGCAAAAAATAGGCGATTAAACAATAGTAATGCCCCACTTTCAATAACGGATAAAACAACTGAACAGAAAATCAACAAAGAAGTAAAATACTTGAAAAGCCCTATAAACCAACAAGCCCTAATGGAAATCTATCGAACATTCCACATAGCAACAACAAAATATATGTTCTTCTCAAGTGCACACATATGCAGCCTCCAAGATATGTCATATGCAAGGTCACAAGATAAATCTCAACAAATTTAAAAAGATAAAAATAACACAAAGTATGTTCTTTGACCACAATAGAATTAAAAGAGGAATCAATAAATGGAAAAAACTGAGAAAGAAATATATGGAAATTAAATAGCACACCACTAATAACCAAAGGGCTAAAGAAAAAATCAAAATAAAAATCACAAAATACCTTGAGGTGAATGACAGTGAAGACACAACATATCAAAATGTAGGTGACACAGCTAATGCAGTGGTTAAAGACAAATTTATAGCTATAAATGCTTATGTGAAGAAAGATCTCAGCCCTGGCTGGGGTGGCTTAGTGTATTGAGCACTGACCTGGGAACCAAAGGGTCACCGGTTTGATTTCCATTCAGGGCACATGCCTGGGTTGTGGGCCGAGTCTCCAGCTGGGGGCATGCAAGAGGCAACCACACACCAGTGTTTCTCTCCCTCTCTTCCTTCCCCTCTCTCTAAAAATAAATAATTTTTTTTTTTTTTACAGAAAGATCTTAAAGTAACAATCTAGCCTTCCACCTTACAACACTGGAGAAAGAAAAGCATATTAAACCTATAGCATGCACAAGGAAGAAAACAATGAAGATTAGAGCAGAAATTAATAAAGTGAAAAATAAAAAAAAATAGAGAAAACCAATGAAACCAAAAACTGTTTTTTTTAAAAAAAAGAACAAAATTGACAGATCTTTAGCTAGATTTGCTGTGATATTGTGACATAGGAAGAAGTATACATAAAGTCTTTCTCCTTGATTCAAGGCACAGAAATCCTAAAACCCTCATAATTTCCTGAGTGAAGAGAGTGAGAGGAGGAATTTTTGTTCTTCATAACACGCCCCTTTCAGTCACACCAAGTTCATGCCATTTTGGTGATATTTGGAGGATGAGAGCTGGTTGCTGGAGGAATCAACCAGAGTTGGAACTTTAGCACCCACTCCTGATTTCCAGAGAAGGGAGGGCTAGAGATTTAGTTAATCACCTGGCCAATGACCTATCAATCATGCCTATGTAGTGGAATCTCTATAAAAGCCCTAATAAAAGGGCAGAGAGCTTCCAGGTTGGTGAACAAACCCATGTGCAGGGAGGGTGGTGCACCTCAAACTCCATGGGGACAGAAGCTCCTGCACTTGGGACCCTACCAGACCTCATCCAATAACCTTATCATCCGCTGTTCACCTGTGTCCTTATCATTTCCTTTATAACAGTGGTCCCCAACCTTTTTGGCACCAGGGACCAGTTTTGTGGAAGTCGATTTTCCCACAGACCAGGGTTGGGGGAGTGGTTTCAGGATGATTCAAGTGCATGACATTCAAACTCATCTCCTGGTGTGGCCTGGTTCCTAGCCGGTCCAAATGGGTAGTGGTCCACGGCTCAGAGCTTGGAGACCCCTGCTTTATAATAAACCAGTAAATGTAAGGAAAGTGTTTTCCTGAGTTCCATTAATTAGTGTTGTTTCCCTGTAAGTTGTTCCTTATTTCAATTAGTGTGTCTTTTATTTCTGACTGGATCTTTTTTTATCTATTGAGGTCCTCTCTAAGTTCCTTGAGCATCCTTATAACTGGTGTTTTAAACTCTGCATCTGATCGATTGCTTGTTTCCATTTTTTTTAGTTCTTTTTCTGGAGTTTGGATCTGTTCTTTCATTTGGGTCATGTTTCTTTGCTCATTTGGGCAGCTTCCCTGTGTTTGTTTCTATGTATTAGATAGAGCTACTATGACTCCCTGTCTTGGTAACATGGCCTACAGGGAACCAAGAGTGCAGGGGATAAAGCTGAGAATCAAATCAATGATGTGGAACATAAAGAAGAAAAAAACAGCCAATAAAAACAAGAAGAAGAAAAAAGAATCCAAAAAAAAACAAGGACAGTGTAAGCAGCCTCTGGGACAACTTCAAATGTTCCAACATTTGCATCATAGGGGTGCCAGGAGGAGAAGAGAAAGAGCAAGAAATTAGACATCTATTTCAAAAAATAATGAAAGAAAACTTCCCTAATTTGGTGAAGGAAATAGACATGCAAGTCCAGGAAGCACAGAGAGTCCCAAAAAAGATAATGCAAAGAGGCCCACACCAAGACACATGATAATTAAAATGCCAAAGTTTAAAGATAAAGAGGAAATCTCAAAAGTAGCAAGAGAAAAGCAGTTAGTTACCTACAGAGATGTCCACATAAGACTGTCAGCTGATTTCTCAAAAGAAACCCTGCAGTCTGGAAGTGATAGGCAAGAAATATTCAGTCATGAAAAGTGAGGAGCGACAGCCAAGATTGCTCTACCCAGCAAAGATATAATTGAGAATCAAAGGGCAGATAAAGTGCTTCCCAGACAAGAAAAAACTAAAGGAGTTGATCATCACCAAACCATTATTACATGAAATGTTAAAGAAACTTATTTAAGAAAAATAAGAAGATCAAAACTATGAACAATAAAATGGCAATAAATACATATCGATCAACAATTTAATCCAAAAAACAAACTAAGCAAACAAGAAGAACAGAAACAGAATCATGGATACGGAGAGTGTTTTGATGGTTGCTAGGTGGGAGAGGAGTGTAGGGCAATGGGTAAAGAGGTGAGGAGAGTAAGAAGTACAACTAGGTAGTTACAGAATAGCCATGGGAATGTAAAGTACAGTAGAGGAAATGCAGTAGCAAAGAACCCTACACATGACCCATGGACATGAGCAATGGTGTGGGGATGGCCTGAGAGTGTGGAGGTTGCTGGGTGGAGGGGGGACAAGGGGGGAAAAATTGGGACAACTGTAATCGCATAATCAATAAGAATAATTTTAAAAATAAAGCAAATTAGTCAATTTGAGGAGGGTGTCATGGGAACTCCTGACTTGGATCCAAATTGGACAGAAGTGTAGGTAACCTGGGGACCCACTACTTGTAACTGTCATCTTAAGTGGTGGCAACCTTGTGGGACAGAGCCCATAGCCTGTGGGGTTTGCGCTAACTCTGGGAAGTTAGTGTCAAATTGAATTAAATTGTAGAAGCCCAGTTGGTATCTGCAGAGAACTAGAGAATTTCTTGGTGTGGAAAACCCTACACATTTAGGCATTTGCTGTCAGAAATGTTGTCATTTGTGAATAAGAAAACAGTTTTCCCTTAATGACAAAAAAAGAGGTAAGACTCAAATCACAGAAATAATAGAAATTTTAAGAAGAAAAAAAGATTGTGAAAGAACACTATGAAAAGTTATATGCCAATAATTAGATAACTTAGATGAAATGACAAATTCCTAGAAAGATACAATTACTGACTCAAAGATAAATAATCTGAATAGATCTATAACAAATGAAGAGATTCAAGTAGTTATTACAATAAAAATAAAACTATCCACAAAGAAAAGCTCCAACCCAGATAACTTCACCACCAAATTCTACCAAATATTTTAATGAATATTAATATCACTTTTTCACAAACTCTTTCAAAACAGAGAAGAGTGAAGGAATGCTTCCCAACTTTTTATGAGGCCAATATTGTCCTCATGCCAAAACAAAAAACATCACAAGTAATGAAAACTACAGACCAATAAATCTTATGAATATGAACTAAAATATTCTTTAAAATACTAGCAAAACAATTCTAGCTACATTTAAAAAAGCATTATATGCCACTAACTGGTGGGATTTTTCTAGAAACACAAGATTGGTTCAACATCTGAAAATCAATTAATGTCATACATCACATCGACTGAATATAAAATAAAAATCACACCCTGATCAGTGTGGTTCAGGTGGTTGAGTGTTATCCCACAAAGTGAAAGGTCACTAGTTCAATTCTTGGTCAGGGCACACACTTGGGTTGCGGGCATCATCCTCAGTTGGGGCGCATGTGAGGGGCAACTGATCGGTGTTTCTCTCCCTCTCTTTCTTCTTCCCTTTCCCCCTCTCTAAAAATAAATAAACGAAATCTTTTAAAAAAAGAAAATAAAACACACATGACATTTCAACAGACTTAAAAAAAAATTGACAAAACTCAACTCTTTCATGATAAAAATACTCAACAAACCAGGAATAAAAAAAGGTCATCCACAACCTAATACAAAACCACACTTAACACCGTACTGACTGGTGAAATATTGACACTTCCCCTCTAAAATCAGAAGCAAGACAAGGATGTCTGTTCTCACCACCTCTATTGTATATTATATAAAGGTTGTAGCCAGAGCAATTATGCCAAGAAAAGAAATAGAAGACCTTAATATTGAAAAGAAAGACTAAAACTATGTGTATTCACAGATAACATGATTTTTGTATATAGAAAATCCTACACAGTCTACTAAAAACATGTTAGAACTAATAACTGAATTTAGCAAAGTAGCAGGATACAATATCCATATACAAAAATGAACATTGAAAACCCAGAAATAAACCCACATAACTATGGCCAACTGATTTTCGACAAGGGGGGCACTCCTCTCCCAGGTACATACTCACAAGTCATGGACACATCTGTCCACACTGGAACCTGTACATGAATGTTTGAGAAGTATTATTCATGGTAGCCAACATGTGCATGCAATCCGAATACCTATTAATTGACAAATAGAGAAACAGAATGTAGTGGATCCATGTGCTACAACATTATTTGTCCATAAAAAGAAATGGCGCAGCGTTATATGCTGCAACATGGATAAACCTTGAAAATTTATGTAAGATGAAAATCTATATATTATGATTCAGTTTCTGTGACAGTTCAGACCAGGGAAACGTCGAGGGACAAGAAGTAACTTAGAGGTTGTTTAGGGCTAGGGAAGGGCTGTGGGACTAGGGTTGTAGTAGCGAATGGGTACAATGTTCCCTACTGAGGGGAAAATGTTCTCAAATCCACTGTGGTCATGTTTGCATGTCTTTCCACAGACGTAAATACACTAAAAAAATCACATACTTTAAGTGGGTCAATTGTATAGTATGAGAATTATTTCTCAATCAAGCTCTTAAGAAGCTGCTCCAGCTTTTTCTTATTCTCTCACTAAATCTATTATTTCGGTTTGAAAAGTAAGACGCCTTTTATTTTTTGTGGTTTTGGTTATTTTTGAGGAAAAAGATTTTTCTTCCTTCTGAGCAATACAAAGCAAAACAAGATATTGTAGCTGAACGGTTAACATATGTTTTCGGTAACAGACGCTTGGGCTTGCCCCGGGGACTGGCTCGATGACGTCTGTCTCTTGTCCTTGGGCCGTTCTGAGAAATAGTTCAGCATCAGGATGCACAGAAAGGAGCTTGGTTAGAGGTCGCCCTGAGCCGCCGCTCTCCGTTCTCGTTCAGACTCGGACGCGGGCGCGGCCGTCCGCCCACGCCGCTCGCAGACGCGAGGGGAACCGCAGCTCCTGGGCCAGGCCCGCTGCTCTGCGTTTCTCTTCTTGCCCGACCGCGTACCCCTCCAGGCTCCGTAACTGAGCAATTTTGTCTCCCGAGCTCTTCAAGGGCTCGGCCTTTCTGCGCCTCGCGTCTGCCTTCTGCACGGCCTTTCAGCCTCTTGGTCTGACGCCTATTAATTGGCAAATTCCTTCAGGGGAAATTTAGCGGCTCCTGTTGGGCTCACCTCCCTCAAAGGGGTTCTTTCTCTCCGATCTGCTGGCTCTTCAAGTCCTGGTGGCTTTGGCATCTCTTGATGCTTTCAAACAAAATTTTAAAAAAATGGTATCCAGATTTTCTAGTAGTTCTCGGTCAGAAGAATTTATTTGCTATACCCTGCAGATAAGAAAACCCTTTTGTTTTGAAAACTAAAATTCAAGACAGTTGACCCTTGAACAGTGCAAGGGCTGGGGTGCTGACCCCCGTCCACCCACCCTCCCAAAACCCCCACACGGTCCAAACTCCTATGTAAACTCTGACTCCCCCAGTACTTAGCTACAGCTGTCCCTCAGTGTCTGCCCACAGGGGATTGGTTCCAAGACCCCAGGACACCAAATTCCTAGGATGCTCAGGCCCCTTAAATAAAATGATGCAGAACAATGCATACAGTCAGCCCTCCACAGCTGTGGGCTCCCAGTCACAGATGGAAAATATTGTTTTCAGTCCTTGGTTGGTTGAATCTGAGGAAGCAAAATCCGGAATATCAACATCCGAATGACTGTACATTTATTTTTAAAAATCCGTGTGTAAATGGAGCCATGCGGTTCAAACCCATTTTATACATGAGTCAACTGTATTTATTTTGAAAAAGTTTACATTGCATTTATATATTTTGATTTGAGGAAACTTAATATGTTCCCAAGCAGGCACATAGTACAAATAAACTTTAATTATAGTTTTTTGTTTATACTTCAGTAATATATTTTGTTTTCTTGATGTAGATCCTATACTTTTGTACTAAGTTCACGTCTATACATTTATATACTTTACACATTTTATGGCTTGGTTTTATTCTATTGTATTTTATTTTTGGTTATTGTGGGCATGTTGGAAAAAAGATTGATTTTTCTAAACCAGTTTTATACTTGTTTACCTTACTGAATTATATTATTTTCAATATTTTCCCAGTTGATTATTTTGGCTTTTCACATAGATAAATATAATGTGCTTTTTGTTGCTTTCCTGTATTTATAGTTCTCAATTTTTTATTGCCTTGTTGATTATCTACAACTTCTAAAATATGCCAAATAATAGCTGTGATAGTAGGCATTATTTTTTTCTGACTACAATAAAATGCTAGTGCTTATAATTGTTATTTTAAAGTAATTTACTTCAATGTGTACATATTTATTGATTCTAAACAGGAATTTTAACCAAGAATTTATATTAAATGTTACTAATTTATTTCAGTCTTTATCAAAAATACTGCTTACTTTTTTCTACCTTTAACCAATTACTATAGTGAATTCTATTAATAGCTTTCTTAATATCGACTCATCATTTCGTTAATGGAATAAGAGCTGCTTTTTATGGGGCATTATCCTTTTGACATATTGTTGGATTATTTTTGCCAGCATTTCATTAAAGCTTTTTGGTATTTACCTTTCTGTTGGATTGATTCTTGAGGTCTTTCGTGTGCTTTCTTTAAATGGTTTTAATCTTAGGGTTACATTAGGGTTTTCACATGAATGGAGATTTTTTTATCTGTTATATGTGTGTTTAAAGGACTTTTGCAATGCAGGAATTTTGGTTTTTTGGAGATGTGATAAAGGCTTGGCAGTGAAACTTCCCTGGCTCTTGCACAGAGGACAAGCTTCCGATGCCACATCTCAGTATCGTGTGCAACTGAAAGTGCTTCACATCTCAGAATAGCAATGGCTTTGTCCCCTCGTCCATGAAAGATGAGAGCAGGGAAGTGACCCTTGAGTAAACAGTGCCCCTGTCTATCGGTCTCATCAATTACCAGCCCCTTGGAAGGTCACATGGAGGAATGAATGTGGCCTATTTACAAAATAAGGCAGCTTTGTAGAAAGAATTGCTATCAGATGTATTTTCTCTGCTCCCTAAAAAGCTTAGTGAAATACTGGATCCACAGGAAGAAAAGGTAAAGCATCACACAAGTGTCTCAACTGTCACCCCATCAGTAAAATGGGAAGGGACAGTAAAAACACATGTTCTCACTTGATGCTTCCATCAACAGTTGAGGCAGGTTCTGTAAGAGACCCATCTGGGATGCTGATGGCAACGCTGCCTGTCGCAGGCTGGTGGGGAGGTCAGGTGGTGGCTGTTGTTCCTGAGCTAAGAGTTGCTTCGGACAGCCAACTTCAGCACCCTCAAATTGAATTGGTTCTCACTGCAATGTCTTAGGCAACACCAGAAAAATACTATTGTAAAAATAGAGCTTACAGGAAAAAAATTGACAATCTTTTATAGTCCTAGCACTAAAGAACAAAATGCTCAGTACAGGAAGCTGGCAGTTCTAGCTGAAAGAGTAGGCAGGTCAATGTTGGGCCTCAGCTTCCTCCTCTGTCTGCTCTGTCATTTGCACACAGGGAGGGAATGGATCTACATTTAAACTGTCATTACTTACGTGGAATTTAGGATGTATATTGTTTTCTTCTTGCTGAAGGAGTTACTTCTCTCTCCCACTGAGCCCTGCAGTAATGCTTGCAGCACCCTATGGTGAAACAGAGCTCAGAGTGCATGTTGGCCCAACAAAGACATCTAACCCAGCCAAGTCAGCTCACAGCATCACCTCTATTCCTCTTCATCGCTGCAGTGGTATGCGATGAACGATGCATTTTCTTTACAGGTTCTAATGAAGCTTTCTCTTTTGTGAGGACAAAAGAGTGCACTTTGTCAAGTTATTAAAGTAGGCCGCCTATAAAAGTCTACCTGATCTCTCCAAGTGCAGTGAATACACTGGTGATCGCAGCATTCACAGGAAGTAGGGGGGAGCGCACCCCATGGCTGGACACCGTGGCGTGGGCGGCAGGTCCCCGGATTCCTGGGGGAGGCCCAGACGCTCCCTCCATCAGCCAGAGGCTGCACTTAGAACCAGCGCAGCCAGTTACTGCAACTTCGCTTTTATGGAAGACTTTCCAATTTAATTTTTATGAATATTTCATTGCCATCCCATTTTCTTTCTGTTTACATTTCTACAATATGCCTTTGCACATGCCATTATGTTACTTTTAACACTCAGCACTTTGTAATGCTCCCTTTTGGCACAAGCTACATATTCTTTATTGTGCTCTCTCTTTTAATATTTTGGAATACTTACATATATTATTGTTTGTCAGCATTAGAAGATTTTTAAAATTCTTGAATGTATATGTATTTAATTTTCATACTTGTGTGAAATTAAAAATAGTTCATATAAACTTATACTCTTTTCTTCTTTTTTTTCCCCTTTTGTTCACGCTGTTATAAAAAAATTATCATTAACTGGATGACTTATAAACAGCAGAAACTTATTTCTCACAGTTCTGGAAGCCCAGGAATCCAAGAACAAGGTGCTGGCAGATTGGATGTCTGATGAGCACTTGCTTTCTGCTTTATAGATGGGCACCTTCTCGCTGTGTCCTCATTGTGGCAGAAGGGGCGAGGGAAACCCATGCCCTCTCTTTCATACAGGCGCTAATTCCATTCATGATGATTCCACCCTCCCAACCTCATCACCTCCCCAGGGCTCCACTTGCTAACCCCATCACGTTGGGGATTAAAATTTCAACATATGAATTTGGGGGACATGGGGACAAAAACATTCAGACTATGAGGTCTGTCCAGAAAGTATCCAGTCATGAAGTATGAAAAATAGAGACATTTATTGAAGAAGATATAAGAAACAGTGTACATAGGACAATGATGCTTCAGTCCCCTTCAAAGTAGGCACCTTGGGACCTCACACACTTCTCCCAGTTGTCATCAGCTGCCATGTCATATTTTCCCGAATCTCATCCACAGTCTGAAATCTCTTCCTTTTCAAAGGTGATTTTAGTTTTAGAAAAAGCCAGAAATCCCAGGGCACCAAATCGGAGCTGTATGGGGGCTAAGTCCCCTGGGTGATTTGATATTTTGCCAAAAAACCCTGCATGATACGTAATGCATAAGCTGATTGTCGCGGTTAAGCTGACAATCACCTGTTGCCTGTGGCTGCAGCTTTCTAAATCATCCAAATAGTTTCCTCTAAGGAATGTGCAAGCTTAACACAAAATCTGATGCAGATTTGTTGCTCCATTCCCTCAGTCATTTTGAATGCCATGGCCACATAGTACACATGCTCACTCAATGGTGTCTTGCATCCCCACTGACTACAGTGAAGTCGTCATTGTTCACACATATACATCCCAGTCCACTCTCCTTGATTGCCAGGTTACATTGATGTTGCACAAACTGTTCTCCTTATTTTAACAATGGTTGGGCTTTATTCCACATAGACATAGAGCTTTCTTCTATGCACCATTTCTCATTTTCTGTTAATGTGAGCTGGGTTTTTATAATTCATATAATTACATTTTCTGCTATACATATGCTTTGGAAATAGGTTTTACCACTAGCAATCATTTTTGTAATATTGTAATTACATCACCAATTAGTTTATTATCATTGTTCTCCCAGCTTTTAGAGCTCATCTAGTATTTTTATGCCACATCTTCTCCATTCTTGAATTCTTAAATGAGCTTTATTTATTAATTTATTGGAGAACATCTTCAACTAATTTTTCAAGAAAACATGGGTGCAATGTTTTCTATATCTGTGAATAACTGAGGATGATCTTCTGTTATCTGAACATATAAATTGGAGATCTCCCTCTCTGTCTCTCTCTCTCTCTCTTTCTATATATATAATGTATGTATATATGTGCATATAATGTGCATGTGTATATATAGCTTGGCTCACAGGTTTTTCTCCTTAAAATGCTAGAAGAAATATTGTCTCTTGGTTTTCATTCAGTGTAGCAACTTAGGAGCCTATTAGCTCCTAAGTTTTGTACTTATACCATAAGTTTTGTACTTATAGCCATAGTTTTGTACTTATAAAGATTACTTGATTTTTCCCCCATGGGTTTTAGCATAGTTTGTCACACGTAGTAGGCATTTAATAAATATTTGTTACATGAATAAATAAGTAGGAAAAAGTTTCTAGCACATGTATCAAGGAGTTCTTATTCTTGATAAAGTATTTCAAAATTTCTTGCCAATCAATAAGAAATAAATATACCAGTAGAAAAATAGGTGAATGTTATAAGCAGGCAATTTATGAATAATGAATTATAAAACGTGCTAAACATGAGTCAAAAATTATGAATTAAAACAGCAAGATTTTTTGTCTACTAAATTGAAAAAGAAAAGTTAGTATAGAATTATAAACTGGAGTAAACTCTCTCAGGAACAATTTGTTAACATGCATCAAAATTATTCTGCTTTTGACTTAGCAATTCTACATGTTGGATTTTACTCTGATAGAACAACCAAGGCCATATGCAAAGGTTTAGCTTTAAAGATGTTCACTTCAGACTTTGTTTTTAATCCTCATCTGAAGATATGTTTATTGATTTGAGAGAGAAAGATAGAGAGAGATAGAGGAACACTGATGTGAGAGAGAAACATTGATAGGCTCCCTCCCATTTGCGCCCTGACCAGGGATCGACCTAGGTATGTGCCCTGGCCAAGCATCGAAGCCATATGTTTTGGTGTACAGGATGACACTCCCACCGACACAGCCACCAGACTAAGGCTATTTTGGACTTTTTTAAATAGGAAAAAATAGAATCAATAATAAAAAGACTATTTAAATAAATTATGATGCACCCATAAATGGAGTACTAGGCAATTGTGAACAATTAAACATGTGGTTTTAGAAGGATTTATCAAAATGGAAATATAATCATGATGCATTGTAAAATGAAGAAATGTGGCTATAAGACAGCATTTCAATGTAATTATACTTATTTCAACATCACGCTTTTTTATTGATTATCTACAGTACTGTAGTAGATATAAGGGAAGACTATCTTCTTTGTAAGGAGAATTTCTCTCAACTGGTTTGTATCCCAAACGAAAGTGTTGATGGTGTTGAACTTTGTCCTCCAGTTCAATGTGTAAATGAGTAAACTCCCTGGCTCCCTGACATCTGTTGCTTCTGCTTACATGTTCCCCATGGAGGTCAAGGAAGTCGCTCTGTGGCTATTGTTGGGTTGCATTGCAGTTCCACACACTGGTTTGCTCCACTGGTTAGAATACAGGAGTGCTGCTGGAGTGCAAGCACGTGTGTGCTAAGTCTGTGCTGGGACAGAGAAAATGTCCATTTGTGGCATTGACCACTGTACGGGAAGACGTGTTTTCTTTACATTCAGCAGCTTTCACTTCATGGGCATTTCTGTGCAAATGACTGCTGGGAATTCTAAGACAATTCACGATTGATGGACCTATTGATTTGACAAAATTGGTAATGCCTTTTAGACTTCATAATTCACAGTCTAATCAGTGAATTCCAAAATTTAACTCTGCATGTTTAGACTTTCAAATGGATATTGTTTGGAATTTATAGTGATTTTCAAAAAATTACAAATTGAGCCAAGAAGGCAATATAAGATTTTAAAATGTGCAAACTTTATTGCTACATCATAGATTTAGAATATAAAATCTTCAACATGCTTATCTGTATTGATCCGGCATGTAGCTTTAACAGTGGGAGAAGGAGACCATCTTGAGGCACCCACAACACTTTTCAGGACCTAAATCTTTGAGAAAGATATGTTGGTACCATATCTCAGGTGGATTGTAGCCAAGAAACATTTTCTAATTGCCCATCAGGGTGCTGAGTAGAAAATCATTCCTTTCCCTCTTTTTTTCTCCTTTAAGTTCCAGTTGATATTTTCCAGAATATTTTTTTATTGCTCTAGAGAAGAACAACAGCAACAACAACAACAACAACATAAAAGCATTCTCTAGGAGCATTTTCTTTAAATTTGAAGCATCTTTCTGTATTCGTCCTCTTCACACTAAAGCAGATGAATATTCTCTACTAAAGCAGTGACTTAGCTCTAAAGGTATTGGAAAGGCTTTGTTTTCCCTCCAGTTTTCAAGCATTTATTCATCAGTGTAAACCCCAACAGAACACACCAACATGATTTTGCACATTTGGAGGGGAAATGTTTCCTGGGTAAGTGGAAAACTCTGCAAATGGCCCTGGAAGACCTTCATTCTAGGTGGCATTAGAGTGACACCCTTCATTTAGAAGTCTGGACCTTCGTTCTTCAGTTTGCTGTAATCTACATGCACTGAGTAGAACTTGTATTTCTTATTGGGACCCAGGTGTTCCAGAGTTCTGGATCATTCTTTTTGTCCCACACAGACATCTGGGTTGAGCAATGCCAGGCGCATGGCATACAGCACTGCCTCAGTACCTCTGGCTCTAATAAATACAAAGTGGGGATCAAGCTTGGATGCTTCTCCGCCTGACTGAGGATCTGATAGAGCACGGTTGCAGCAGAGGGCCTGGAAGCAGAGAAAAAGAAAATGCTGGAATGGCTCTTATTACCTATGTAGACAAGTGAGGTCAATGTAAGGGAAACCAGAGTTTTGCCATCCCAACATGAGCCTTTTGGGAAATTGATTTAAGCTGGTTATTAAGAAAAAAAAGACTCAGAAACTTTGGCCACTTTGCCTTCCTGTCTAAAGGAATTCAGGTAGAAAAACCCACTTCAGAAAGGGAATCTTAGCATATTCTCTTTAGTATATTCACCTTAGCGCATATGAACTAGCATATATGTGACAGACAGGAGGAAATCTAGCAAAGCCGGGTTCCCTCTGTGTCCCACTGTTTCTCGATGGCCCAGCGAGAATTTGGTTACCATACGCTCGCTTTTTCTCTGCTGCTGTGAATTACCTACTTCCCTTCGGGATCGCACGCCCCTACCCTGCTGCTGCCTCCTTTGTCCAGAATGGCATATAAATCCCAACTGTCTGATGCACCTGGGGTCTCACATCTTACGACACCCCTAGCATGTACATCCATAATAAACTCTGTACATTTTCTTCTGTTAATCTGCCTCTGTTGATTTGATAATTAACCCAAACCTAGAAGGTGAGGAAAAAGTTTTTACCCCCTACAAGTGCTCTTCCTGTCCTGCTACCAGGTTAGTAATTCAAGGAGTCGATCACAGTTCATGGTTTCAAACTAAATTTCCAGCTGAGGGAGCTACTGCTTGGGTAATAGCATGCAGGGACCATTTTCTTCTTCCTTGTTTGTCTTTGTTAAACTTATAGGCTAAAGATAGTGAATAGAATTTATTTTTATGGCTTTTCCATCCCCAGTCATACTTGTACACTAAGCCCAAGATTTCTTTTGGCCGAAATGAGCCAGACTACCATTTCTCTACCTAAGTCCCAGAGCAGGAGTCGCCAATGTCCAGGACCCTGGCTTTGGTCATGGTGCTTGACCATGAAGGACCTGAGAATGTCTGGAACCTCTTCCATCTGTCCCATGGGCTTGTTGGTGCCACAGCACTTACCTTGCAGTTTAAAGAGACTTGCGTATTAATAGGCTAAGAGGCTTTCAGTGAGCTCTGATACGTAACTTGGAATCATGTTTACCCGACCTTCTTTTATTTTTTAATTAAATATTTTATTTATTTATTTTTAGAGAAAGGGGAAGGGAGGGAGAAAGAGAGGGAGAGAAACATTATGTGGGAGAGAAACATTATGTGAGAGAGAAACATCAGTCGGTGGCCTCTCACACGTACCCTGACTGGGGACCAAACCCGCAACCTAAGCATATGCCCTGACCAGGAATTGAACCGGTGACCTTTCACTTTGCAGGACAATGTCCAACCCACAGGACCACACGGGTCAGGCCACTCAATATTTTTAACCAGCATGCTGTTTCTGGTGAGATCTTGGCTGAGTACAGTGAAGAGGATAGATGCTTGTCAAAGACCAGCACTGAAGCCTCCCCTGGTCTCATCTATTCGCCTCAGGAGTGGAACATTGTGAGACCTGACTGGGACATGAAGTGAAAGTGACTTCTTAGTAATTTATTTGAGTTAGAGGTAAATGAGTGCTCATATTCATAAGCTCAATCCCCTGGTTGTCTCCATAGTGCCAAACAATGGTGTTTACTTACCTATTCTTCATTCTTTGAAAGGTGACTAAGTGTAGAAACTGATCTAACTTGCCGTTAGAAGCCCTGCAGGCTCAGAAGGCGCAGGGGAGGTTGTATCTGTATATTTGAGGTGGAGGATAAGAGCGCGGGGTACAGAATCAGGCCCTCTATGTCCAAACCCCAGCTCTCTCACTTTGTGTGACCGGGACATGTTGCCTAAGCTTTCCCAGACCATGACAGGATTGACCTCACAGAGTTGATTGAGTTTCACGTAGCATAATCCTGGCCAATAAGAAGTGCCTAATAGTTGTTGTTTTTAGGCCTATTTTGTCTTTGGTGTCCTAAATGCTATCATTTAAGTTCCCTAATTCTTTTCCTCATTCCTGCCAGCTCAGCCTCACTTTTGCAGCTTACTGACAACTGGGGCACATAGGTAGGCCAGTATTACACTTACTGCATACAGGTGGGAAGGGGGGTCACTGGGAGAGGAGGGACAGATGATGAACATAAACCCTAATTTTAGCTGTTGAAGAAAATGTCCTTAAAAACAAAACTGGCAAAGACAGTCTCTGTGACCAAGGCAATGAAACAGCTCTGGGGATGGTGATTTTTCTCACTTCAATGAACCAGAAACTTACTGTTTTAATGAAGGAAGGTGGGGGGGGGAAGATCTCCTATAAGCCTAGGTACAATAATGTAGTTTTATGAGTACTTGTCTGATACAAACTAAAGAATATAGCATAACTCTCAATATCAAGTTTCAAATTCTAATCTGTGTGTTTCACTTCTTTATAACTAATCTCGATGCCTTTTATTTCTTTTTCTGGTTTTATCGTGCGGGCTAGACCTTTCAGTACAACATCGAATGGAGGCGGTGGGAGCGTATGCCTTTGGCTTGCTCCCGACCACAGGAGGAGAGCATTCAGCCTCTCATGAAGCGCGATACTAGCTGCACATCTCCCATGGGTGTCCTTTGTACTGCTGAAGAAATTTTTTCTATTCCTGCTTTGCTAAGAGTTTTGTTTTTTGAATTTTGTCAAATGCTCCTTTGGCAGCTATCAAGAAGATCATATAGTTTTGTATTATTAGTTTGTTCACATGAAAGGTTACATTGAATGATTTGCAAATATTAAATCAACCCTACATTCTTGGAATAAACCCTACTTGGTCATGATTTGTGTTGTTGGATTTGATTTGCTACAGTTTTATTTAGATTTTTTATGTTTACATTCATGAGGAATATTGGTGTCGTTTTCATTTCTTGTAACTTCTTTGTTTGGCTTTGGTATCAGAGAATTCTGGCCTCAAGGAATTAATCAGTAGATATACCTTCTTTTGTAATTTTCTGGAAGAGTTTGTGTGGAATTAAAATGATTATTCTTTGAATATATTGTACATTTTACCATTGAAGCCTTTTGGGCCTAGAGCTGTCTTGTATGAAAGTTTTTAATTACAAATTCAATTTCTTAAAATACTTATAGGGCTATTAAGATTATTTTTAATGAGGTTTAATAATGAGTATTTTTCAAGGAATCTGCCCATTTTATTTAAATTATGCAATTTATCAAATTCATTGATTTATCTGTGAATTCACTTAATTTCCTTCTTTATCTGTAGGATATTATGCAGACTATCATACTTCTCAATTCAGATATTGATTATTTGAGCTTTCTCCTTTTCTAGATCAATCTATCTAGAGCAGGGATTGGCAAAATATAACCTGTGGCCAGCCATGTGTTTTTCAAATAAATTTTTATTGGAACACAGTCTCATTTATCTATTTATGTATTGTATGTGGCTGCTTTCTCACTGCAATGTCAGAGATGAGTAATTATTATAGAAATTGTACAGCTTGTAAGCCTAAAATATTTACCTGGTCCTTTTAGAGAACGTTTGTGTTTTTTGAATTGATTAATTATTTTTATTATTCCATTTGTATCATTCAGTGTTCAACCAGAGAAACAGGCCCAGTAGGAAAAATGTACACATGTAAACAGATGAATAGATAGGCTTATTGGAGCAAATTGGCTTAGCCAGTTGTGAGGGCTGGCTAAACAAGTCTGCAACCCATAGGTCAGCCAGGTGAAAACAGCAACCTAGAGCCCTCCAGACATGGGCCAAAGCTGTTGTCCACTGGCAGCCAAGATGGGGAAATGCAGCAAGAGGAGAGCAATCGTAGACTCAACCGCTGTTTGGAGTCTGGCGCAGGGACAGCCTGACTTAAAGGGCTTTCACTGATTAAGTCAGGCTCCCCAGGGTCATCTTTTTTACTTAGAGTCGCCTGATTAGGAACATACATTAATTACATCTGAAAAGTCCCTTTACGGCAGTACCTGATTCATTTTTGATTGAATAACTGAAAGAAGGTATTGAATATGTGTTTGCACAAAATGACTGTTTTTCTCCCTTCTGTCCTTGTAGATTATTATAGCCAAGTTGACACTTCAAAAACCGTAACAGGATTTTGTTTGCTTTGTTTGCTCTGTTTTATATTTTAGTGCTTCAGGGTTTATAATATATCTTTTCAATGTATAATATTCCAGCTTTAGTTGATATTATACCTTCATGTATAGTATAAGAAATTTACAATAGTACGATTCCATTCTCACTTCCTAAGTTTTGTCCTATTGTTGTTATACATTATATATATGTGTGTATATATATATGTATATGTAGGCAATATACACACACACACATATGTGTATACATATGATCCAGCACAAATAATGCCTGTTTTTTATTACAAAAATCTTTTATTACAAAATCATAAGCATGTAATTCTGTAACATAACAATATCACACTGAAGCACACCATATGATATTTTAGGTGAAATGTTCAAATTCAAACTATAAATTGTTATACCCATATTATTACCCTACCAACCACACTCAAGCAGGCATTATTTCTGCTGGACCCTGTGTATAACCACATTACATTGTTATTGTGTTTGTCTAAACAATAATTTTATAGTGTTTTTTTTCAAATTATTTTATTGTGGTAAAATACACATAACAAAAAATTAACATCTTAATCATTTTTAAGTATACAGTTCAGTAGTATTCAATGTTCATAATGCCGTACAACCATCACTACAATCCTCCTCCAGAACGCTTTTCATCTTGTAAAACTGAAACTATATCTAATAAACAGTAACTCTCCCTCCTTCCCTCCCCCAATCACCAGAAACCACCATTCTACTTTCTGTCTCTACAAATTTGACTGCTTAAGCACCTCATATAAATAGAATCATCCAGTGTTTTTTTGTGTGTGTATATGTGACTAGCTTATTTCACTTACTGAAATGACCTCGAAGTTCAACTGTGTTGTATCATGTGTCAGAATTTCTAACTTTTTGAAGGTTGAATAATATTTCATCATATGTATGTTCCACATTTTGCTTATCCATCCATCTGCTGATGGACACTTGGGTTGCTTCTCCATTTAGTTACTATGAATAATGTTGCTATAAACATGGTGTATAGCTATCTTTTCCAACCCTATTTCCAATTCTGTTGGTTATCTTTTATAGTGTTTTTGAATGTATATCCATGTATTTTTTTAGTATTTTCTCCAGGTATTAAAATACGTATATATGACTTTTTACTGATGTCAACATTTCACCATTTGAATGACCTTGGAAACTTTACTTCTATTTATGTCCTTTTACCTTCCCCATTTTTAAATCTTGAATACCAGATGTGCTATAATTTTTGGTTGAGTCATCAAAAATGTTTTATAAAACTCATGAAAAGAAAAATAGTGTATTATATATACCATGTTTCTCTTTTTGTTGTGTTTCTCCTTCCTTCCTGGCTCTCCGACTTTCCTTATTTTATTACTTCTCTGTTTGCAGAATTCCTTTTAGTCACCCTGAAGGGGTGGTCTGCTAGCAACAAATCCTTTTTTTTTGTTTCGTTTGAGAATATTTTTATTTCATCTTCATCACTAATGCATGGTTTTTCCAGATATTGAATTTGTGATTGAAAGGGTTTTTTTTTTTTAAAAATGTTGTCACTTTTTTCTGCCCTTCATGGTTTCAGAAAAGAAATCAGCTGCTATTCCTACAGACATTCTTCTATAGGTAATGCAGCGTACCTCTGGCAGCTTTCAAGATTTCTTTTTTCCTGTCTTTAATTTTCAGAAGTTTAATTATAACATATCTTGGCATGAATATCTTTGGGTTAATCCTATTTGCTGTTTGCTTAGTTTCTTGAATCTGAGGACTTAGGTCTTTTATCAAATTTGGGACATTTTTACCCATTGTTTTTTCAAAACATTTTTCAGTCCACTCTCTTTCTCCTCTCCTTTTAGGACTGTAATGATACAAGTGTTAGATTTTTTTTGTTATTGTTCCGCAGTTCCCTGAGGTTTATTATTTTTTTGTAGTCTATTTTCTCTGATGTTTAGATTGTGTTAATTAGGTTGCTCTGTCTTCAGGTTAAATGATTTCATTCTCTATCATCTTACTTCAGTTCTATAATTTCCATGTGTTTCTTTTTTTAACATTTTTATTTCTTTGATTTTCTTTTTGCATTTATTATCAAAGAATTTGTACTTGCTTGTTGAAACATTTTTATGATAGCTACTTTAAAATCCAAGTGAGATAATTCCAACACCCAATTGATCTTCACGTTCGTGTTGACTGTCTTTTCTCATTCAAGTTGTGATTTTCCTGGCTCTTGGTACGACAGAAATTTTTGTATAATTGGACATGTTGGCCATTAAATTAGGAGACTCTAAATTTTTTAATTATGTCAGAGAGTCACGCTGTATAGGGTTAACACATAGATACTGACTTATTTTGTAGCCTATTTAGTTGTAAAAGACTGTGTGGTGCTCTTTTTGCCTGCTCTGTGTATCTGATGCTGCTATGGCTCCCACTAGCCCCTGCATATGCTGCCTGAGGCGGAAGGGCTTCCCAGGACAGGCCTCTAGGTTGTCTGGGTGGGAGACCCTGACCCCCAGGTCCACAGAGCTCTTTAGAGGCTGGGTGCTTACTGTGGTGGGACGCCTTGTGCCGCAGTCCCAGGCCGCGCCCTGTCTCTTGGTGCAGGAGGGGAGTCTCGGGTCTGGCACGCAAGGGGAGTGCTCCTTGAACTGGGCAGTTTGCTGAGCACTTTTCCCTTTGCTGGTGTTTCCGGTTGCACCATGTCTTT
This sequence comes from Pteronotus mesoamericanus, assembly GCF_021234165.1. Lineage (NCBI taxonomy): Eukaryota > Metazoa > Chordata > Mammalia > Chiroptera > Mormoopidae > Pteronotus > Pteronotus mesoamericanus. The sequence continues at coordinate 4,379,876 of NW_026555090.1, forward strand.
GGATGAGGGAGTAGAGTCTCAGGTCCAGGAGGGAGGAAGGGCACCCACTCTGGCTGCTGATTACTGGGGACTTAGGGACTTCTGTTCTCCCAGTTCTGCCAGGCTATATATCCCTGGGTTGCCAGTGGGAATCACTTTTGATCTGGAGGAAAAATGAATCTTCTTGGGATCTAAGGATCTAGGCTGAGGATTGTAAAACGCTAAATGTCCTTATTCTGTTGTGTGAAGGGCTTTGGGGAGCCAGGGTCCTATGGCACCCTGTACTATGCTGTTCCTCTAGTCTTCAAGTTCTGAACTAGTCTGCCTTTCCCTTTCCACCTCTTAGAATTCTCTTTTTGTTGTCTTTTGTATTATTTCCAGCATTTATGTTATAGTTGTGCTTAGTGGGAAAGAACAGGGAGAGACGAATCTATGCCATTCTGTCCAGAATGGAAGAAACTTAAATAATGAGAAAATATCTTAAATACTGAATTTACACAGGGTGGGGCAAAAGTAGATTTACAGTTGTTCAAATGGGAAAATATCCAAAAATCAATAAACGATAATATAAGAATAAACTCTGTTCCATGTCCTCGTGACTGTAAACCCCTCTGTGCACCCAGTATGTTATGCATGTGCTCATGGGGGCTCTTCATCCTTTTCTCGATTTGCTTTCCATCTTGCACCATTGTTTCCTGACTGAGGACTTCTGTTAACATTTCCTGCAATACCAGTCAGCTGGAGATGAATTCTTTCAGTGTCCTGTTTCTTCAAAATTTTTCATCTCATTTTTGTTCTGAAAGACAGTTATCCTGTGCACAGACTTCTAAGGTAACAGTTCCTTTTGACGCTTTAAAGACATCACTCTTATCTTTGCTCTTCCATTGCGTCTGACAAGAATTCAGCTGTCAGCCTTATCTCTGTTCTGGGTAGCACACAGGTCTCTACCCGCCCTGTCACTAGCTGCTTATTAAGATACTCTCTTTCTCACTTGTTTTGAGCAATTTGATTATGTTACAATGTGCAGTTTTATCTATTTTATATTGTTTTTGAGTTTATTGAGATTCTTGGATTTGTGGCTTTATAGTTATCATCAAAGTTTAAAAACTTCAGTCTTGCTTATTTCAGTAAGAAGAGGTAAAATCATCTATTAATGTCTGTCATCTCTTAAAAATCCAGAATTGATGAGTTCCTTAGAATTTAGATAGAACAAATCAGAAATTAGATAGTATTTGTCACTTTTTTTGGATAACTATAAAAGTTTTATAAAGAAAAGTGCACATGTTTTTGTTTATTTTTTAGTAGATTAGCCAAAATGATTAGGTTTTCCTCAGGCTTAAAGTGAAATTAGCACTTCTGCTCATGGTTAAGAAGATAATTTGATGTCCTGGGGTAAAGAGACTTTTAATAAAGGATAAAAATGTTGTTACCTGCTCATATTTTACTGATTGCTGTATAAATTGCTACAGGCTCTACATAGGTCAACTTGATGCAGTGATTTCAAGTTATGTAAAATTACCTGAATATGCTAGATGGAGTAGCACATATGAGAAATGTAAAATTAAATATGGCAGCCTGGTGTATAATGGTAAAGAGTGAAAATGATATATGCCCATCAGTGTAGAGGAATGGGCAATTTAAATAAATCATAGTCCATCCACACAGTGGCACACTCTTTAGCCCTAACAAAGCATCAGAAAGCTCTTGGTGTACTAACATGAAACGGGAATTGAGATATACTATTATACAAAACATGGCCTGTGAAACGGTATGTGGTTTGTGAAACAACACCATGAAAATCAGTTTCGTAGTCTAACATTGGTATGTCAGTCTATTGATTTTTTGTAAATGCACAGGACCTTTCTGGAAAAATGCACAGGTAGGGGCCTAGATAACTGCAGGGTGAGGAGAGATGCTCACACTTACCTTTGCCTCTTCACACCCTTTGAATTGGCACCTGCCTGAGCTGCTTATTTGAAGAAACAACACCAAGCACACGGGAAAAGTATGTGACATGAATGATGCACAAAGAAGATAATAGAAAATCAATTTTATTTTCTCAAATTCTTCCCTCAAGAGAAAAAAATGGAGACTGAGTTATAAACAAACTTGAATGCCATTTTTTTTTTATCTCAGTTGAAAAAGCACCGGGTTTGAAATTCCTGTGTTTTTCCATGTATAATGTGCACCTTTCCCCCAAATTTTTGAGGGAAAATAAGGATGCACATATACATGGGTATAATGATTAAAAACTATGGGTATAATAAAGAGCATAATTATCTTGTGTATAATGCTCACAAAATGTGGGTGTGCATTATACACAGCAAAATACGGTAGAAACCCAGACGAAAGAACTTGTTTAGAGCTCAGTAGACATGGCTCGAATCCAGGCTCTTCAAATCCATGGCTTTGAATCCAGGCTCTGAACATGGTAGCTGGGTATCATGGGAAGGTAAAATCACTCCTTCTGAGGCTACATTTTCTTCTCCGTGGTGACTGAATGAGATAGGGCATGCATAAATGTCTAGTGTAGATTCTGGCATATCTGTTATTTTTCATTCATCCAGGAAAAACTGCTGCACTAAATGCGCAGGAGCATCTTAGCCTTGCTCCTAGAACACACCACTTCAATGCATACGTAAAAGGTGAGCCAGACCAGAAGTTCTCTGCGAGGTATTCTCATGGGAAAATCAGTTGGAATGAGAAAAGGGGTACACTCTCCAGGATGCGCTGCTCAAGGGAGAACTGGGGTGTGGCTCTCCGGGGGTCTTTTGGCCGTCGTGAGGTTACACAGCTGGCAGGTGGGCGCAGAGGTCCTTTCCGGGAGCAGGAGTTACTCCTAGTTGGGGGCAGTGTGGGGTGTGTGAGTGAAGGGAGAGAGCTGAGCCTGCAAATTCAGGGCATCTGTGAGATCTGGGGGGAGAAAGCTGAGAGAGACAGAAGAGGAGGAACTATAATAAAGCAGCAATGGAGTGTGAGAGAAAAGAAGAGAGGGGTTTTTAAGCAGTCTTGTGTCAGTTGTGCATTTCATGTCCCTTACAGTTCTCCGAATAAATATTTGAATGAGTTTTTAATTACTTTTGGTTGCTAGACTTTTTTCATAGAGAATACGAGGATTTATGCAGGTCACCACTGTCACATGAGGATCTTGGGTCCTTGGGTTCCTCACTGACACAGTTGTGGCTTTAGAAGCTTTGAAGAGTCTTAGAGGCTTTAGTGGATTTTTAGGGCTCTTAGTGCTGTTATGCTTTTCATAATATTCTGCTTCATCCTCTTCCTCCAGAGAAGGAGTGGAACAGAATACAACAAGCTCGCTGATGGCACATAACATTCATTCTTCGTCTGCGACACAGAGACCTCTGAGGACCAGGCCTTTGCCATCCACATGAGGCTCCACATGGTCTGGGCCCTGTGCCTCTTACATCTCGTTTTCCAGCTGCTTTTATTCCTTCTGTTCCCTGGGTCTTACCGTTTCCCTGAAACATCCCAAACACTTCCGCCTCGGGCCGCCCCGCTTGCTGTTCCTCCGCGTGTTTGGTGGCAGGCCCCAGCTACATGCTGTGTCACCTCCTAAGAAAGGTGGTCGTAATAAAGACTATTTCAAATAGTTTCTCCATCTGCTTCACAGATAACATTACCGACTTTTACTGAGTACTCTGTATTTATTATATATATATATTTATATATATATATTTACTTCTCTCTACTTCCCTTGAACAAGGCTCTATAAAGTCATTGCCTTCTTTTGTTTATGGCTGCATTCTAAGGACATACAATGATGCTTAATAGATATTTGTTGAGTGGATGAATAATAAACACAAGATGGGGCCTGTTTCTCACTTAATTACATTGGCAGCATCCACTACTGGGGTACAGAACTCAATGTAAGGCAACTATGAGACAAAACAGAAGAAATTTAAGTGCCTTGACTCTTAGAAAGATTATAGACTAATAGGTTAGGCAGATGAAAGATGTATCCCGAGAATCTCTGTGGTATACTTACAATTTGACCAAAGTTCAAAATGACATGGTTGCATCCCAAAGTGAGAAATAATAGTGTCGCCTACTATTTGTGTAGTGCTTTCCTGTGTTGCACGGGAGCGTTGCCACACATAGTTTCTTTGATGTTGCATGTGAAATTGATATGAAAGTCTGAACTTACAAAACAGGTCAATTAAAGGGTGACTATCTGCATTACAAAAGAATTCTTTGTGGTACAAAAGGATTAGTGCAGGGCTCCTTTAAATAGCATATCCCTGAGTGTATTAAAGTGTTTATTTATAGATCATTAACTGCTTGACCAAGATGCCTCAGGGCAGAGCCACGAAAAGACAACTGGTCAGGAGGCCCTACCAGTGGAAGATCAATTAAATTCGAAGACAAAGTGTCTTTGAAATGATGCACAAAGTCAGTGGGGAGAAGGGATTCATTTGCCCAAACTTGCTTTGTCACATCTATTGGATGAACTGCATACCTATGTGTTCCTATTGATGCCTAACCAAGGCAGATGCATTCTCCACTCTGTGTGGCTAAAGCCTGATATGTCCAGGGTCATAGCTGTGTTTGGCCTCCTTTTGGTGGTGCTTTAATTAAGAGGTAAAATTATTAAAGCGGCAGATGTTTCTAGCCCGAGGACCTGGGCCCAGTTATACCAAGCAGATGGTCCCAGGCAAGATAGCACCCTTTAATGAAGAAGCATTTGCAATTCATGAGCATTCATGATGTCCATTTCTCTTACTTCCCAATGTTCTGCCTGTCAGGGGTCCCATTGTGTGGCCAGGGAGCATGATGAATTAGGCAAACCCCTTCTGGTTTGGGACGTGGTCTTGTGCTGATGAAAATTAAAAGTATTATCTCCCAGAAGATCAAGCGATCCAGCTCTCTGGAGAGGAGGCTCCTCCTGCCCTGCCGCTTATCTGCCTGGGGATCGGCCTGAGAGTCCCCCGCCCCCGCCCATGGCTTCAGGGACCCAGGGCTGTGAAAGAACCTCCCAGCTCCTCCTTTGGATTGCTAAAACCCTCACCTTGAAATCGTCCCTGGTCAGATCTGGGATTTACTTTGATACGTTGCCAGGAAGACTCAGGCAAAATATTCTGGCCAGATACCAGAAACCTTGAATTCTGCTTCCGATGACTGAGGGCAAATCGTGTACACACACACACACACACACACACACACACACACCTGTGAATCATGGTTTCTTCCTTTTTAACTATTCAATCAATAGTTATTAAGGATCTACTCTAGTGAGTCAGCTGAGAAAGGGGGTTAATCAAATTCGCCTTTTTTTATCTCACAACAGAACAGTGAGTAGCAAATGAGATAAGTGAAAGGACATTAAAGTAACATTGTGCGTAACTTTAAGAGTCAATGAGTCGATAGTGATAGAAGGCCAGGCCAGAGGCATCTCTTGGCCATAGACACATTATGGAGTAAAACTGGAGGGCAACAAAAATGGGCTGTACGTGAATTTATGGGAGCTCCTGCTTTATTCCTGCTGACAAGCCTGAGCCCGTAAACGGCGGCCAGTGTTGTGCATGGGAGACGGTAGAGGCGCCGTTAGCGCGGGTCCTGGCCTTTTTCCTCAGAGTATCAGGCTGCGGGCAAAACGAGAAACGGGACGCAGGGCTGCCCTTGAGTCACGCTGACCTAGTCGGTGCCTGGGCCTCTGTTTTTCTCTGCCCTTCTAGCGCTTTTGTTCACCTTCTAGATCCCTCCGCCTCCCCCGCGTCTGCGTTCTCAGTATCCTGGCGCTTTCAGGGGGCTGTGGGCCAGGACTTCTTCTGGCGGGGACCCGGCTGGGGCTGCCTCACTCTTCTTGCAGGAGAAGAAAAATAGTGTTCTCTCTGTTCTTGATTCTTAGCTGAGACCCCCGCAACAAAAGACAGATTAGCAAGAAAAAACAAACGGCCGTTTATGAACATGGATACCTTACGTTTACATGGGGGAGCCCCAGGGAGAAAGGAATAACTTCCTGAGGTGGATTAGAACTTAAACCTCGTCCTTCGTAGGGAAAGGGGAGGGGAGAGCAGGCCTCTGAGGAGGAAGCAAATGATCGTTAGGAAACATGAGTGGACCCTCGGGAGAGGAGGAGGGAGGTGTGATAGTTTGTGACAAAGTGGGGTAAATAAACTTCGCGTCTCCTCTTCTCCGACGACGAGTCAGTCCTGCCTGCTGAGGAAATGCTGGGGAGCGAATCTATGACTACTGAGTTCTCGTTGGGGGATCTGGCTGTAGGCAGATAAAAACAAAGTTCAGAGAAATCTTCTCCCTGTATTTTTTGTTTTGTAAGTGCCTCCGTGACAAAATAACCAGTCTGTGTTCGGGGCCTGTTCTGAGGCGGCAAGTCGGTCCCTCTCACTCTTGAGTCTGTCCCAAGGCTGCTGTGACAAGCCTCAATTGATGGCAAGCTCAGAAACCCGTCCGATAAACTAATTTACTCTAGAAACAAACAAATGGCATGGCCTAGCTTAAGCAGAGGGAAATGTATTTATTACCTTCTTCCCTTAATTCGTACATGCCTCTAATGTAGGAGGTGCCGGTGCTTTAAAACTAACGCTTCTCAAGAAAACTTCTCAAGAAAAAGAAATTTGTTCATTAAATGTGACATGAATTATAGACATAACACAGTTACAAAAGTTTTAAAATGCAAACATGTATATTAAAATGAAGGAAAATCTGTATTAAAGTGCTGTGAAAGTCAGGGATTTTTCTGAAACCCAGAGGCGGCAGTGTTACCCGCTGCTGTGGTAACCGGCCTTCCTCTCTCATTCCCGGGACGTAAATTAAGTGGCGCAGGAGGGAGAGAAGGGGGTGAGTGATGGTGGCGAAAGGGCTTTAGAATTCATTTTAGAGACATGGAGGGGGGGGGGGTCTTTATCTGTTAAACGGGAAAAATAATATCAACCTTAAGAGTCACTGTGAGAATGAAATGTAATGGCAAAGGATGGTTGTGAAAATGAAATGAGGTTCCTGATATAGAGGGCTGAGTATGGGTCCTGACACATAGCATGTGCTCAGTAAATATTAATTTCATTCAGCTCTCCACTTCTCATTATCTTTTTATTTATTCATAGTGGGTGATTGAGAGCTAGAGTAGGAAGTATGGAGTAGGGCATATCACCCGCACAAATCAGGCAGACTATAAAAGGTTATTTTATTAAATTAGTGATGATAAGATAAATCAGAAGTAGGTAGGTCAGCTTATGTAATGGTCAGACTACTTTGAAAGTACATGTCAGAAGTCTAGATGAAGTGTAGCTTAAATAAGACTGGGAAGCTATTAGCATCTGTAACTGGAAAGTCCAAAAAGCAGATCTGGCACCAGGAACTGTGAGATAATGAAAAATATGCTTTCTGCCCCCCGGTTCCTGGCACAGAGCTCCTAAAACCCTTGCAGTTTCCTGGGTGATAGAAAGGTCTTTTGTTCTAATGAGTCAACTCTGGGTGGGCTCCTGGGTGAAGGGTGGTCACAGGAGGAACCAAGCCCTGATGAGAAGCTTGGAACTTTTAGCCCCATTGCATATTCTCTGGAGAGGGGAGAAGGGCTGGGAATGGAGTTAATGGTCGATCATGTCTGTGTGAGGAAGCTTCCATCCAGTCCCAAGTGGGGGCTCAGAGAGCTTCCAGGCCGGTGAACACATCCACAGTGGGAGGGGGATGCGCCCCAGCTCCATGGAGACAGAAGCTCCTGTGCTTGCTCAGGACCCTGCTAGATATTGCCCTGTGGGGCTCACAGGAGGCCCACTAGAAACACCCTCTGGGCTTCTGGTAGACTCACTGTCCAGGCTCTGGAGGACCCAGCCGCCCAGTTCCTAATGGTTACTCACTGCCAAAATTGGGGCAAAATTTACAACAAACTGAGTTGTGTGGTTCCAGAGTGGGGACCACACACCCTACTTTCTCCAAAGCCTAACCAGCCTCTTCTGCTCATAGAACAACCACTTGCTCCTACCTGGTGACTCAATGTGAACCTACCTTACACAACTCAAGTACCGCCAGAGGCTCTTTCAGGTAGCCTAACTGAGCCTAACAGGTAGCTGTTAGGCGGAGGCAAGCAGAGGTGGATCTTGGAGTGCATTGGGACTTTGCTGGCCTGCCTCTGGGCCTGGTGCTTGTAAAAGCCATCCTTGGTGCACAGCTTGGTCCTTCCCACACACATCCAGGCCCAGAAGAGGTAGCCATAAACTGTGGATCATTTTGCAGCTTCAAACAGATTGCCAAGGACCAGTCATAGTCAGTGTCTGACATTGGGCTACACCATAGTCTGTCCCAAGAGACCAAAAACAAACACAGCGGCCAGCTTCAAACAACATCAGAGCAGGATTCTACAAGATTCATAAGAGGCAAATCCAAAGGAAAGTCTCAGCAGACATCAAACCCTGAAGAGGTGAATTCTACTTTGAGTGGTCAGTCTCTGCGCAACAGGTCACCTGCTCTAGTTGTAGCTGAGCATGGTGGAGCCTGAGGTTCAATCCCAGGCACAAATGGCCCAACAGCAATCAAGACTAAATTAGAACAGAAGGGCCACATAACCCACACAAGGAACATTCCTCGAGCACCGAGCTCAGATGATCAAGGAGGGTACACCGTGGACCACACAGGACACCTAATACATAAGACTGCCCTACAAAGACTCGGGGTCATAGCAGAGCTCTCTTTGAAACAAACAAAAGAGGCAGCCAAAATAGGGATTAAAAAAAGGCCCCAAATTAAAGAATGGGGGAAATCTCCAGAAAAAGAGCTAAATAAAATGAAGGCAAGCAATTTGTCAGATATAGAACTTAAAGTAATGGTTATCAAGAGCAGAGAATCCCAAGCATGATGTACCCAAAAAGGCCCACACCAAGACACATCAAATTTAAAAGGACAAATGTAAAAGACAAAGAAAGAATCTTACAAGCAACAAGAGGAAAGTAGTTAGTTACCTACAAGGGAGCTCCCATAGTACTGTCAGCTGACTTCTCAACAGATGCATTTCAGGCTAAAAGAATTGCATGAGATATTAAAACTGATAAAAAGAAAGGACCTACAATAAGTCGACTTTACCCAGCAAGTCTATCATTTAAAATTGAAGGACAAATAATTTCCCAGAGAAGAAAAAGCTATAGAATTTGTTATCACTTAACTGGAATCATAAGAAATACTAAAGGAGATGCTTTAAAAAAAAGAAAGGAAAAAACCCCAAAGGAACATAGTTAAAAAAAATAAAGTGGCCACTCATGTGGCTCAGTGGATTGAGTGCCAGCCTGAAAACCAAGGAGTCATCGGTTGGATTCCCACTCAGGGCACGTGCCTGGGTTGCGGCCAAGGTCCCCAGTAAGGAGCGAACGAGAAGCAACCACACATTGAATTTTCTCTTCCTCTCTTTCTCTCTCCCTTCTCTTCTCTCTAAAGATAAATAAATAAATATTTTTTAAAAAAAGAATAAAGTGGCAGTAAATATGTACCAATCAATATCCACTTTAAATGTAAATGGCTTAAATGTTCCAATCAAAAGACAAGGTAGCTAAAGGGATAAGGAAAAAAACCCATAGGGGCCCACAAAAGACCCATCTCAGAATGAAAGATACACACAGACTAAAAGTAAAGGGATAGAGAAAGATATGTCATGCAAATGGAAAGGGGAAAAAAAAAAGCTGGAGTAACAATACTTACATCCGACAAAATATAGACTTTAAACTGAGGCAAAGTGACAAAGTGAAGTAAGAGACAAAGAACACCACATAATGATAAAAGGAGCAATCCACAAGAGGATATAATCCTTGTAAATGCACCGAAAGTAGGAGCACCTAAAAATGTGAAGCAAACCTTGAGAGACATAGAAGGATAGATTGGCAGTAACACAGCATTAGTAGGGGATTTTCAAACCCCACTGGCATTAATGGATAGACCTTCTAGACAGAAGATCTGTGAAGGAATGGTGACCATAAGTGACTCAGTTAAATGGATTTATTGATACCTTCAGAGCATTTCACCCCAAAGCATTAGAATATATATTCTTTTCAAGTGCACATGGACTATTTTATAGGATGGAACATATATTAGGACACAAAACAAGTCTCAATAAATTTAAGAATATTGAAATCATATCAAGGATTTTCTCTAACCATAATTGTATGAAACTAGAAATCAATCACAAGAAAAAAACTGAAAAACACAAAGACATGGAAGCTAAATAACATGTTACTAAACAATGAATGTGCTAATGATGAGATCAAGGTAAAAATCACAAGATATCTGGAGCCAAAGGAAAATGAGAACTCAATAACCCAAAATCTATGAAACACAGCAAAAGCAGTCTTGAGAGGGAAATTCATAGCACTACAGACCTATCTCAAAAATCAAGAAAATCTCAAAAAAGCAATCTAACTTTTCACTTAAACGAATTTGGAAAAGAACAGCAAACAAAGCTGAAAGTGTGTAGAAGAAAGGAAAGAGTAAAGATGAGGGCAGAAATACTGAAATAGAGTCTAAGAAAATAATATAAAAGGTCAATGTAACCAAGTACTGGTTCTTTGAAAAAAATAAACAGGATGGACATATCATACACCAGATTCACAAAGAAAAAAACAGAGAGGACCAACATACTCAGAAATAAAAGAGAAGTAAAAACTGACACTAAATAAATACAGAGGATTGTAAAAAAAATATTATAAACAACTTTATGCCAACAAATTGGACAATCTGGAAGAAATGGGTAAATTCCTAAAAACATTCAATCTTCCAAACTGAATTAGGAATAATCTGGGAATCTAAATAGATAGATTACAACTAGTGAAATTGAAAGAGTAATCAAAAAACTACCAAAAACAAAAGCACTGGAATAGATGGCTTAACAGGTGAATTTTACCAAGTATTCAGAGAGTTAGTTTACCAAGCAACCTAACACCTCTCCTTTTCAAACTATTCCAAGAAATTCAAGGGAAGGAAAACTCCCAAGCTCATTTTGCAAGGCCAGTGTTACTCTAATTCCAAAACCAGATAAAGACACTACAAAGAAAGAAAATTATAGGCCAATATCCCTGATGAACATAAATGTAAAAAGGAACAAAATGTTAGCAAACTGGATTCAGCAATACATTAAAAAGATCGTACACTATGATTAAGTGGGATTTATTCCAGAGATGCAAGTTTGGCACAAGACCTGCAAATCAATAAATGTGATATACCATGTAAGCAAAATGAAAGATAAAAATCACATGATCATATTGATAGATGCAGAAGCATTTGATAAAATCCAGCACCCATTTATATTAAAAACTCTCAACTAAATAGGAATAGAAAAAATATACCTCAATAAAGGTCATATATGAAAAACCCACAACCCACATCATACTCAATGTGCAATAACTGCAAGTGTTTTTCTCTTACGATTAACAACAAGATAGTGATGCCCATTTTCACCTCTCTTATTCAACACAATCCTGGAAGTCCTAGCTGTGGCAATCAGACAATAAGAAGAAACAAAAGGCATCAAAACTGGAAAAGAAGAAGTAAAACTATTATTACATGCACATGCATGATACTGTATATAGAAAACCCTAAAGATTCCACCCAAAACTGCTAAACCTGATCAATGAATTCACTAAAGTGGCAGGATACAAAATAAATATCCAGAAATCAGTTGCATTTGTATATACCAATAATGAACTATCAGAAAGAGAAACTAAGAAAATGATCCCATTCACGAATGTTAAAAAAAAAAAACAACCTAGAAATAAATCTAAACAAGGAGGTAAAAAACCTGTACTCGAAAAATTATGACACTGAAAAATGAAACAGAAGATACAAATAAGTGGAAGCAGGTATGGTGTAAACGGACAGGAAAAATTAACATAATTAAATTGTCCACGCTAGTCTTGCCATGTGGCCTAGTTGGTTGCAGCATTGTCCCATCCACCAAAAGTGTGGGGGTTTGATTCCATGTCAGGGCACAAACCTAAGTTGTAGGTTCAGTCCCTGGTTAGGTTGCGTATGGGAGGCAACCAGTCAATGTTTCGCTCTCACATCAATTCTCTCTCTCTCTCTAAAATCAATAAATGTATTTTAAAAACTAAATAAAGTTTCCATAAATTACCCAAAGCAATCTATAGGTTCAAAACAATTCTTATCAAAATAATAATGGCATACTTCACAGACCCAGAACAAATATTCTAAAATTTATATAGAACCACAATGAACCTTAAATAGCAACAGCTGTCTTGAAAAAGAAGAACAAAATTGGAGGAATCATGCTTCCTGATATCAAATTATACTAAATGGTTATAGTAACCAAACATCATGGTACTTGCACAAAAACGGACATAGAGACCAATGGAACAGAACAGAGAGCCCAGAAATAAGCCCATGCTTTTATGGTTAATTAATATTTGACAATGAAGGCAAAAACATACAATGGGGTGAAAGGACAGCCTATTCAATAATGGTGTTGGGAAGATTAGACAGATATATCAAAAATAAAACCAGACCAATTTCTTACACTGTGCATAAGAAAAAACTCAAAATGGATTAAAAACTTAAATGTTAGTGTTGAAATTATTAAAATCCTAGAAGAAGACCTAGGCAGCAAAATCTCAGACTTTTGTAGGAGTACTTTTGCTGATAAATAGCATTGGGATTTGGCGATAAGAATAAAAAAAGAAGAATAAACAAATGGGACTATATTAAATGAAAAAGTTTTTGCACAGAAAGAAAGCCATCAAAAAAATGAGAAGGCAACCCACTGAATGGGTGAATATATTATCTGATACATTTGATAAGGGGTTAATATCCAAAATTTATAAATAACTCATGCAACTCAACTACTAATGGTAGTTTTTTAAGCTACCATTAAAAAACAGGCAAAGGACTTGAATAGACACATCTCCAGAGAGGACATACAGGTGACTTTAAAAAATGCTCAGAATTGCTAATCATCAGAGAAATGTAAATTAAAACTACAGTGAGCTATCACCTCACACCCATCAGAATGCCTATAGTCACTAAATCAACAAACAAAAGTGTTGGTGAGTCTGTGAAGGAAAGGGAACCCTTGCGCATTGTTTGTGGGAATGCAGCCACTATGAAAAGCAGTATGGATTTACCTCAAAAAATTAAAAATGGAACTGTCTTGTACCCAGTGATTCCACTTCTGGGAATATATCCAAAGAAGCCTGGAACACTGATTCAAAAGAATATGTGCATCTCTATGCTAATTGCAGCATTATTTATAATAGCCAAAATTTGGTAGCAGCCTAAGTGTCCATCAGAGAATGAGTGGATAAAAAAAGCTGTTGTACATTTACACAATGGAATATTACTCAGCTGTAAAAAAAAAAAGAAAAGAAAAGGACTGTTACTCTTTGTAACAGTATGGATGAACCTGGAGAGCATTATGCTAAGTGAAATAAACCAGTCAGAGAAACATGAGTATTGTATGACTTCACTCATATGTGCAATGTAATGAACAAAATAAACTAATAAATAGAATAGAAACAGACTCATAGATAGAGAGTAGACAGAGAGCTGTCAGAAGGAAGGGGTCTTGTGGGACTAGGTGAAAAAGATGAAGGAATTAAGCAAAAAGAGAACACCTCATAGACACATACAACAAGTACTGTTGTGCAGTGATTACCAGAGGGAAGGGGGTTGGGGGGATGTATATGAGGATAAAAGGGGGGTAAATGGCGATGGAAGGAGACTTGACTTGGGGTGGTGAACACAATACAATATACAGATGATGTATCATGGAACTGTATTCCGAAGCCTACAAAATTTTATTAACCAATGTTACTCCAATAAATTTAATAAAAAAAGAAAAAAAGATACAGATGTTCAAGAAAAGAAGAAACGTGGTATAAAGCGAAGCTATCCTTTGAAACAAAATTACCCTATGAAGTGACTGAACTCAGGGAAAAAACCTCTTTGAAACAACTGGTATTTTAATAATATGCATGATGACATTGCATCTATAAAATGTGAGTTATGAAAACAACGTAAGATTGTCTGAGGATGAGACTGATGCAGAGAGATCTGATCAAGGTGACTCAGGTCACTGGGGAGAAGTGGGGAGGGGCCCGAGGAAGAGTTGGCCGAGGCACCTGTGGGCGGTCTGCGACGGGATTGGCTGCAAAGCAGACGCCTCCAGAGCCCTTGGAAATAAAACCAGGGCTGGTCCTCTGGCTCAGAGAGTACTCTCCGGCTCCGGCTCCGGCTCGGCTCGGCTCCGGCTCCCGCTCCCAGGCTCTTTGGCTCTCCTCCCTCGAGGATGCCTGGATCATGATGTTGCACCTGCCTGCGTTTCCCAATGAGCAGTATTTTGTACGGGAAGGAACTCCGGGCACAGCCTAGGATCAGGCTGGCCTGGCAGAGGGTGGCAGGGTTATTCTCAGGCTGTTCTGGAGGGAACAGGGTCTAAGGCAGAAGCCAGCCATTCTTCCAATTTCAGTTTGTAAACTAACCCTATAGAAACAAGATAACTAAAAACTAACAGGGAAAATCTAGGAGAACCCAGGCGTTAGAGTTTAGTCTTAACTGATTGGCTTAAGCGGTTAAAGCTGTGACTTGATAGACGGCGGTAACTGCTTTAGGATAAGCCCTCTCTTCCTTTATCCCCAAACCTTTGCCTCTGGATTTTCACCTTGAGACGGCGGCGGGCAGCAGAGCCCCAAGTGCTGTGCCGTAACAAGCCATTGTCAAATTTAAAAAATGGAAGTAATGAACAGTTTGATTTATGCTGAAAATCATCAGAATTAGAAGGCATGAATTTGATGAGAAGATATGAAAATTATGAGAACGTGGATTAGTGCTACAGGGTCCTGGCCCAGGAGAGTTTGCATGTATTTCAATCATCCGTTTCAGGAGGCTTAGTGCAGTGTAAACTGTGTTGCAGGCTCCCTGAGCAGACAAGTGGGCCTGACCAATGTTAGGAAATCAGGACCTCAGCTTTAGGCCTAGGAGGCAGGAAAGACTGAGGTGTGATCCTGAGGCAGCCTGGAAGCACTGCAGGGCCAGAAGTCCTTGAACTCTAATTCACCAGTGTTATCCACCTCCTATGGCCCAGATGAGTTCCAGGATGCAGACGTAGGTCTCGGGCGTCTTAGTGACCCGATCAGAAGCTGTGCCTCGTATTTCCTGAGGACACTAGATCAGTGGGCACTGAATATTTTCCCATGGCTGACCCATATTGAAACAGTCAACCTGGCCATCAGCTCCGTAGCTGCTGAGCCTCGGTGGACCATGGGCGCGGGGTCACTGACCCGGAACCATCCATAGCCCCACTCCGGCAACCTTACCATTGGAGCACTCCTGGGTCACCTGCCTTCTTTCCAGCTTACAGGTAAAGTGGTCCAAGAGGAGGTGGGGTTTTTCTCCTTGCGAATTCTGTTAATTCAGAATATTCTAAATTAAGTGAAATAACATGAGGGGTTTTGTTTTATTACCAACATTTGCATGAAAATGGATTTCACATGTTAACTGGATTACAAAAGAAGTATCAAAATACATCATAATGTAAAATATAGATTTAAAATGGAAATATTTGTGTCAAGAAAACAATGATGTATAATAAATATAGTATCATCAAATAACATTTTGAGCTGTAGTTTTATTCCATTAGTATTTTTCAAATATATCCTTTTTTTCTACTCCTCCCCCTTTTGATATATCAATGTAAGATTGCCAGTTATCTCTCTTTTGGGGAAATGCTTGCCATATATTCTGAAACTATGTGTTTTTACTTGTAGGTTTCTCTTTTTAAATTAAATGATGGTAATGGTAGAAGGTAAACTTTTTTTAAAAAGTTCTATTTGACAAAATAAGTTAACTTTAGTAACGTCTATTGTCAATGGATTCAGCAGTCCTACCCCGTCTCTTCTGTTTAACTTCTCATGAAGTATCTGGCAGCCTTTTCAGGGTCATGGGCCAAGGTGCTCTCTCCCAAGTTCTGGGTGACGAACAGTCTGGACTGAAAGAGAACTTTTTTTTTGTGGAAGCTACTACTCACTTTCCTTATTTTAGACTGCCACGTAGGTCTGTATCCTTCTATATGTATTCATATAATTATCTTAAATATATTTTTAGTTGTCAAATTTCCATTTGGTTCTGTTATTATTATTGGTACATTTCTACTGAAAATTACTATCTTCTCATTTATTGTGAGTATGTTTTCTCTTACTTCCTAGAGCATAGTTACAATAGTGGTTTAAAATCCTAACTCAAACATCTGGAGCAACTTGGAGGAATATTTATTGATTGTTTTGTCTCTTGAGAATGGGTCACATTTTCTTCTTCTTTTTATATGTCAAATAATTTTGAAATGTATTCTGGATGTTCTAGCATTGTATATTAAAAACTGGATTTTTTAATGTTCTTCCGAAGAGCATGGATTTTTGTTTGTTTCAGCAGGCAATTTATTTGTTAGGACTAAAAGTACAGATTGTATTTATTGGACAGCAGGACAGCAGCTCAAATTTCAATTCAGTTATTTTATCCTTGGTGAGCGGTTTGGAGTCTGTCCATGCACGTGCAATTCAGGAATTAGCAAGAAATTTAATCCAAGTATATTCACAAAATTTGGGCCTCCTTCCTCTGGCTCAGTCCCTTATTAAGATTCCTTCCTAACTTTCTAGTGGTTGTGGCTTCCTTAAACTCTTTCAGTTCTTTGAACCAAAAATACGGCAGATTTTTCATGAAAGCTTTGGCCATCTTCACATTGTGAAATTTGAGGACTGTTTTCTAACTAAAAGGTTGTTTGTTTAAAAATATTTTATTTATTTATTTTTAGACAGAGGGGAAGGAAGGGAAAAAGAGAGAAAAAGAAACATCTATGTATTTTTGCCTTTCACACGCCCCCTACTGGGGGACTTGGCCTGCAACTCAGGCATGTGCCCTGCGCTGGGAATTAAACCAGTGGCCCTTTGGTTTGCAAGCCAGTGCTCAATCCACTGAGCCACACCAGCCAGGGCAATTTTTTCTGAATAAAAGTTTTTAAAATGGGAAACATCCGGTGCTGATCCAACCTGTCAAATTTCAAGTCCCTTCCAGAATATGCCTACTTTTGTGTCTCTCCTAAAATATTTATTTTACACATTTTATCCAGAGTTTATGGTTGTAATCTGCAGGAGGATTGGCTCAATAGAAAATTACTTAGCCATACCAGAAGTGGATACCATTTCTACAATTACATAATATGTGTGACATTAGTGCTTTTAGTTTCAAACAACTGAAATCATTTTAGCAAATTCTAGCAGGAAATAAACATACTGAATGATGTTACTGTATTAGTTTGCTAGAGCTACTACAATAAAATACCACAGACTCAGTGAATTAAACGACAGAAATTAATTTTCTTGCAATTTTGGAGACCAGACGTACAAGATCAAGGTGTCAGCGGGTTTCTTCTTGAGGCCTCTCTCCTTGGCTTACAGGTGGCTTCCTTCTCACTGTCCTCACATGGCCTTTTGTCTGTACAGAGCATCCTTAATGTCTCTCCTGGGTCCTAATCTCTTCTTTATAAGGACACCAGCCTTAGAGCTCAACCTAATCTCATTTTGACTTAATCATTCCTTGTCAGACCTTATTTTCAAATGCAGTCACATTCTGAGGGTCTGAGGGTTAGCGTTTCAGTATGTGAATTTTGGGGTACAGCCCAATTCACCCCATAATAACCAGCTACCTCACTCATTCTCCAAGAGGGCCAGAGCGTAAGGCTCTGGAGTCAGTAACAGCCATATGTTTAAGCCACATGAGAGCAGCTCCCATGAAGACGCTGTTGCTGCTCCCGTTGAGCATACAGACTTCAATGCCCATGCGTTGGATACAACTTCCAATGGAGCAGACAGAATTATCCAAAAAAGAACCATATCTAGACATACGCTGTTGAAAATTTTGAATTTCAAAGTTGCAAAAAATAGCCTACATTAATTAAAGAAAAATGTTCCCATTACTTATGAATGAGGGAAAAAAATGTTTGTCATTAGCCTTCTCAGTAACATTAAATGTCAGATGACTACAGAAAATAACCTAGAGAATTTTAAGGAAAAAATGCATGTAAACCAAAAAATTCCAATCAATGTTAGGTCACAGGCTTACCAACAATACTATTCCTATGCATTTTCTAAAAATATTATCAAACAGCTATTTTTACACTCAGTGGGAGAATGAATAATAGTAAGGAATTTTAGAATAGGGGAGAAGTGTTATAAATGAAATAAGACCAATAAAATACAGAGTGAAATATAAACACGTTGTTATAAAAATGCAAGAATATCAAAAATAATTCTTCAATGAGAAGCTACATAATTTAAAAATTAAGTTTACTAGAAAAATTATTATCTAAAAGTTATCTGAAACATGATAATCAAAAACTGAGGTATGTGGAAACAGAAATAAGAGCAAACTGCATTTCTCACCTTACTCAGGAATGAGTCATGTCAATGTTAGCAGCAAAAAATAAATTCTTTAAAAAGTTTGAATAACATTAAATAACACATAGAAAATTATTTTTATTTAGAAGTTACTACCAATAGAATGACAAAAATTTGTGTAGTGCCCAAATAATTTGTAAATGAAGACATAGAATAACATTATATACTAACACCCAGGAAAACAAAATAGTTGCAAAGGGAACAATGACACAGAAAGGTTAAAATAAGACATGAGGCAACATAAATACAACAAAGCAGAGTAAGAATATTAATATTACTATCAGATGAAATGGAATTCAGGTCAAAAGGCAATAATAGAAAAAGAAGCATTTTTTTTTTTACTTTATAAAAGAATCACTGTAAATAAAGATAAGATACCATAAAATTTTAAGTGATAAAGAACATCACAATAAAATATATAAAGCAAGAATAGTTAAAAGCACAATGAGAAGTTTATAATCACAGAGTAAGAGTTTAAAATACTTTAGACAGATCAGATAGCCAAAAATGAAAAGAGATACATTTAAAGATGTAGAACTTTCTCTCCTTCAAACAGAGACTACTTATCAAATATCCATAGAACAGTTATAAAAGTTTGTTATGTATTTTAAATGGGCTATGTGAACATCTAAAAATATATGAATAGCACATTTAGGTTATGATGCAAATGGTAAAATAAAGGCCTCCAAATGCTTTGCTAAGAAATAGAACATTACCAATTTTTTTTTAAACTCCCTGTTATCTCCTCTAATTTCCCCAGCTTGCCCTCCAAATAACCTTTTTCCTGAATTCTGCTTATTATTCTCTTGCTGATCTGAACAGGTTCACAATTACGAATATCTCTTCGTAATTTTGAACATACACTCGTACTGCAAGAAGTCTTCTGCATTTGCTTCTCAACAGGTGTTTGAGATCCAGTGAGGTAAATATGAATAGCTGCATCTTATTCAATGGCATTCTGTTATGTGAATGTGCCATAGTCTATAAGCCATTCTTCTGGCCAATTTTATTTTACTTATTGTTTTTTTCCCCCCAATTTTTATCAGTGCTTCTCTGAATATCTTCACTCATGTCAACTGCCACACACATGCACAAGCTTCTCTGTAGTGATGTTTTCTTTCTTTTTTTAAAGACTTTTTTTTTAAATTACAGTACTTTTTAAAATTTAATTATTTTTTTTTTAGAGAGCAGAAGGGACGGAGAAAGAGGGAGAGAAACATCAATGTGTAGTTGCATCTCCTGTGCTCCCTGCTGGGAGCCTGGCTTGCAATTCCCAGGCATGTGCCCTGACTGGGAATCAAACCAGCGACCCTTTGGTTTGCAGGACGGCGCTCAATCCACTGAGCCACACCAACTAGGGCTGCAGTGGTGTTTTTCAAACTTTAGAGTCCAACTCACTGGTGACATATGCTGTCATTACATCAATTTAGTGAGCTGCAATGAGTACTTTTAAAAATAAGTTAATTTTTTTTAAAGAAAATTGATACACACACACCTTGAATAAATTTAACCAAAACAATAAGGGAACACAAATATGCAACTTTAGGAGTAAGACAGAGGTGACCACAGATTCTAAGTAGATTAAAAGAGTAAAAGAAGGTTCTGTAAAAAATTCCATGCTGATAAATTTAAACCTCTTAAAGAAATAGATGCTTTTTAAGGAAATATCAGTTACCAAACTTGATGCAAGAAGGAGAAAACTAAATAAAGCAATAACCATGAGAAAAATTATAAACATTTGTCAAAGAAATATGCCATCCCTAAAATACTAGACCAAGAGGGCACTAAAAATTAGTTTTATGCTTTCAAGGGCTAGGAAATTCTTGCCATATTTGATGGTTTCAGAGAATAGATAAAAATAGAAGGCTTTCCGGTTCATTGTCCTAAGTTAACCTACCCACCAGTGCCAGTCAGCTTCTCAGCAGAACACATACGCCACACTCACAGTAGGTCATTGGAAGCGCATTCAGTGAAGGTGTGGGGAGGGTGGGGCAATGCAAGGTGGGTACTGCAGTCCTGTGCCCAGCCCATGGCTTGAAGCGGGAGGGGAGAGGGCATCTATGAGAACCTAGCTGGAGGGCCCGACAGGAGCTGCCATGCTTGCTCCTGGGTCCCAGATGGCTTCCGCTGACCATGCAGGGAAGGGGCTGGGAGAATAGATGCCCTCATCTCATTTTCCTTCCATCCTTCAATTTCCTTCCTGGGTTCCTCATTGACCAAACCCAGCTGGAAGCCTAGGTCAATGGAGTTCATTGACATGGTCTATGTAGTCAGCCTCCTAGAGCAGAGAGCAGGTGAAGGAAGGCGACGCTGTCTCTGGAGGGGCAAGTGAAGTCATTACGTACTGCTTGCCACCATGGTCTCTTGCACACAGCCCGAAACGGGTTGCACAAAGAATACAGTACAAATGGAGGACAATCTAACCTATGACTGTAGATGCAAACATATCAGAATAGAATATTTGCAAATTAAATCCAGAAGTTTACTATGATGCTATTAGCAAATAATGCCTTGGTGTTTAATTGGGTGTTTTTCCAATGCTTCATATTTTAAGGAAATTTTCCACAAGTTCCTCTCCTCCTCGTTCTCATCGTCGGAAGGGAGATGAAATTACTCACATGATGAGTGCTGAGGAAGATGCCAGGCCTGCTGGATCTCATTGGGAACCAGGCTGTGCACAGAACGGAAGCCTCCTCTGCTTCTCAGTGGAATAACACCACAGGGCAGGCCTCCGGGCTTCGAGCCTGGCCACTGACCAGGGAGGCAGGTTGTTGGATTCAGGGGAATTAGCACCATCCAACCCAGTTTTTTAAAATCAGTAATCAAGCTAATATATATGTTCACCTGATTCCTATGCCTTTATTCTGTACTTGAGAGAGAGAAATGAACAGTGTTCATTTAGTGGCCTTTCAGAATGCCAGTACCACTGACCTCTAATCCCTCGATGTGGACACTGCCGCTGTTGTCACCATCAAACCGCCCCACAGCCGTTGGGGCTCTAGGAACCCTGTCTTCTGCGTGGGGAAGAATCACTGGCTTTTGAGCCCCGAAAGGCCTTTATGAATCTATATCTCAAATACAGACTTAAAAGCCAGGGCTGTTCAGCAAGAAAGAAAAAAGCTTTGGTTTCTCAGAAATGTGGCTGTAAGTGAAGTGGAGGAAGCAGACAGGAGGTTTACACTATCCATTGGAGCATCGGAAGAAGTAGTGAGGAAGGGAGAGTCTTTTCTTTGCCCAGAACAAGGAAAGATATCAACCATAGGTGAGAGAGAAGAATGAGAGGTTACTTGAGGTTGGAAGCGATGTTAAGAAATGGCAATTCTTTCAGAGCCTTCAGAGGAGAAGATTCTCAGAGCTGAGGGAGTGTGGCCGAGCAGAAGAGGCCGTTTTCAGGGCCAGCGTGGAGTCGCTCATGCTATTTCCCATATCAATAACCCCAAACTGAATGTCAGCTTAGGCTCGCCCAGAAATGGAACCTTAAGCCAGTCCATCCAGAATCGTGGGGTCCGCACTAGTGAAGCCACCTGCCTGACAGACCCCTGCCACCCCCCAAAGGAAAGTGACCGTGCATTAACCAGCCTGCTTTCTGTCTAGTATAACTTCCTTGTCGCTTCTGCCTACGAAAGTCTTTTGTTTTGTACAATGACTCAGAGCTCTTATCTATAGACAGGATACTACCTATTTCATGAATTATTGAATAAAAATCAATAAGATCTTTAAAATTTGCTCAGTTGAATTTTTTTTTTAATAGGTCTGAGTCCAGACAACAAAGCAAAGCCAAAGAAAAGAAAGCGTGCGTGTTCAGCTGCCCTGGCTGCAGCGACGGTGAAGCCATATGGACATGAAGGTGGCCTTGCAGGTTACCCGAGGGAAAGCCCATTGCCTCCCATCCCTTGGTAAAGTACCAAATATCTGGAAGAGTCAGCATCCTATGGGACACACCCTGGGATCTGCTGTTGTGCTTAATTACTGGATCTGATGCAAGAGCTTGAATTTGGGTGAAAGGGTGACCAAGTATCACTATCGTGTATAAAACCCTTTGGATAGCATCTGATCAACAGTCCAGGGTGCTCTGTGCTGCTTTCAAAGTACTTGCTCGTACCAGCACTGAGTTGGAGTTATCTGGAGATGAGCAAAGCGGTGTCCCGAGAGATTAAAAAATTAACCAAGAAAATAAAGCTATGAAGTGGCAGAAAGGGCGTTCGAACACAGATTTCATGCTTCTCTGCTGGTGGCATCCTCCCTCCGTCTCACCGGGCTGCAGGACGGCTCCGGCCATGGTGAATGGCAATGAACTTATAATGAGGTCTTAATCAAGTGCTTCATTACTTGGACTCTCAGGGAGCTCTTAGGAGACAAAAGCTGGCATTCAAGCCAAAAGGGCTTGGGAGCGCTCACAGGTTCTGCTCCCTTTCAAGGCCATCACTGTCCGCGTTCTCTCCCCTTTACTCCTGCTGCCCTGAAGACGGGAAGCGGACAAAGGGAAGCCCTCAGATCTGCTTTGCATTTGCTCTCCACTGCCCTTGGCCTCAGTGCTAATGAAGCAACTGAACAAATCCCCTCTGAAAAGTTGCATTGCATTTACATATGTTTAGTTGCTCCCAGAGTCCCTACTTCCTAAGACTGTTGTGACCATCATAAAACCACAGGAAGCCACATTTTTCTTCCCTCTCTTCCTCCCTCCTCCTTCCTACCCCAGCTAGGCTTGTCTTGCTTATTGAGGCCAGTCTAACAACAAAGTTTAGCCCCTGGCAGATTTTTCACAGGAACTGGAAGGCAAGGATGCATATGCCTTTATTTAGGGCTGCTAAATTAGTTTGAAAATCCCAGCTTGACCTCATTTCTTACTCGTTATCTTCCCTCAAAGACCCAGATGTGGACATGCTCACAAATTGATAGAGCTGCTGCTACATTAAGGAACTTTCTCAGTAAGCTCTTGGCTTCAATTCGTTTACCAAACAGCATGGATTTGTCATAAACGTTATGTCTGCATACCGAGATTGTACTTGAGGAAAATTATGATAGAAGTTTTGTGAATTTTGGATTCATTCTTATCTGATGTTTTGAACATGGGGCCCTGAGAAGAGAAAATTTGAAAAATTCAAATACTGATTCTGAGTTCATAACGCTCAACAGAATGAGCTAAGCATCCTACCATTTTATTCCCTGGAGACTTTGTGAGCAATAATATTCCAGAAACATGAGTATCTCTAAGAGAATGGCCATCATGTGAGGGGTGTTGGGGGAAAGCCCCAAAAGTCTAAAATCAGGATCGATTCTGAAGAACTGATGCATAGCCTTATTCAAATTCCCAAGAGCTTTAAGAGGAGAAGCTGACAGACCTGGGCAAAGCAGCAGCCCACAGTGGTGGCAGCTGGGAAAAAACCGCGCCCTCCCAGGACAGGGTCTCTTGTTTTATAGGGGGTTAATGATGAAACCCTATAATGGGTAGCCAGGCGGACCACCAGAAAGAACAATGCATTTTTAAGCTAACAGATACTATCAGGCAGTTATCCCACTCTATACATTCATGAACCTCCTTCCTGAGGCATGAGGTTTATCTTTGGGTGGCACTTTGGCTTTCTGGATAGTTATGTAAGCCAGAGGCAACAGACAGTCCAACATTTCCCAGAGTCCTCTGCTGCTGGAGCCTTATGCATTTAAAGTGAGTTTTCCTACAAGGGGGATTAAGAATACCTACTTATTGGAAGGGTAGTAGAAAGCAGTTTTGTGGTTAGAAATAATAATCATAATAATGGTTCCAGTGCATTCTTTTTTCTGTTTTACTTCTAATAACATTAGGTCCTCAAATCAGCATCAACTAGAAGGTGACAGAAAAACGACCACCTTACAAGCTCACTCGAAGTCTCTTAGCTCCCTCTAGATGTCTTCTCCTCCACCCCTCCTCCGTCCTGCTCCCCAACCACCCCAGACACAGAAGGAAGGGAAGGAAAGGAAGGACAGGGTTTAGCACATAGCTACACAGTATCATAAGTGAATAAATACTGAGTTTTTGTTTCCACCAGTCCTTTCTCTTGGTTTTTGCTGGCCTCATTGCCGTGAATGGGAAAGGTGCAGAGCAGCTCTAGAAATGGAAAGGAGCTGTATTCTCAGTGAAGGGAGGATCTGTTACCCAACCAACATGGGCCCAAATGCTCAGTAGTTGCCAGACAAAGGACAGCTCCTAGACGATTCCATGAGAAGGAATTTGATTGCAGGTCAGCAAGCAAGGAGCCCACTGGGGATGCCCCCTGAGCCTCGTGTCCTGGACAGAGCAACTGGTGCATCTTGACGGGGGGAAATCGTGCATAAACATCAGGTAGGCTTTGCCATCGCATGGAGAGATGAGGACATTCTAGCGCATGTGCAATTAGAAAACATGCCTGTACAGACATCACATGTTAACCGTGGTGGGAAATCTCCACCCCCAGGGGATTTTAGCATTATAATGAGGGTATAATGGGAATGTTCCCAAGGAAGTCATTAGAGGGTCCCTCAAGCTGATGCAGCCGGTCTCAGGAGACTTCAGCCAGTTCACCCCTGGTCCTGAAAAACATCCTGGGCTTGTTCCTAAAAACCAGTTCTGAGAATTGTCAATGTCAGGGATTGCATAGATGTGGGCAAACATCTAAGTCTTGGCCTTTCAGAGAAACTTTTAGCAAATTACAAAATGTGCATTACACACACCTTATACATTCTAAGGGGATCTAAGTGGGGTTACAGATTAATCAAGGCAGTTATAAACTCTAAATAAAGGTTGATATGTGCTAGGCCACCTGCTAGGATACATGTATAAGTTATGTGACAGATCTGACAAAAACACAATTGTTTAAATTATATAGGAAGATGTTAAATGTATATAAAGTTACTTTACTATTTGCTTTTAAAAGTTAAAGTTCACTGATAGGTGGGTGTGTTTCACTACACAGACTGCTGTTGGTGGAACTGGGCTCTTCACGGAATCGCAAGGAGAGCATTCCGAGGACCCCCCACTGGAGATGGAGGTGTGGCCTGGTTGGTTTGTGTGGAGATAGGAGCTGCCCCCTGGGTTTCCAGTGTCCCGCTTCCCTCTGTCCCGCCATAGAAAAAGTCCAATCGTATCCTCAGCAAGGCCAAGACAAAAGCCGGTGTCCAGTGTCTGCTTCACATGAAAGTCCAGTCCAGTCCAGCACCTGGTTGCCTTAGTGTGTGTTTCCCGCCATGGCCCACTGTTCCCTCTGGAGTTCACACGGTCTGCCGCACGCCCCGGTAGCTGCTAGACACACATGGTTGTGTGCTTCTGCGTGACCGAGTGTGCAAACAAACAAGACAAGTGCCTCACCAAGTGGGCGAGAGAGAGTTCTTTGTTCACCCGGGATCATGTTAGCCTGGGCTTGGGACAAACCAGGTATCCTTCCAAAAGAACCAATCAACTTCTCAGATTTCTGAGGGCTTTGGGTGGGCCCACCTCCCAACCAATCCCTTCTTTCCTTAGGCTAGACTGACAGGCCTCTTTAGTCAAACGCCCCCCTACACCAGTTTGACTTCTATTGCGCATGGGCCTGCCACCCCCTGCTCCCACCTGGGAATCTGGCACCACGGCGGGGAAGGGACAGTGTTAATTCCCTTGGTGGAGAGATGCTCTAAACTCCTGGGGCTTGAAGCTGTAGCTTCCTGGCTCGCAAGCAGGCTTCTGTTCCTTCTTTTATTAAGCTCCATGCTTAGTTCCTTTTGCTCCTCTTTTCTAGCTGAGCACCAATGGTAACATACTGACTGCTGTAACCTTTAATTTGGGCACCCAAAACTGAAGTACAGAATCCACTTAGCGTAAAAAAGCCTGTGTGCATCTATCCCCAACTCTGAGTTCTGTGACTTCATGCTGGTATGGTGAAATCAGCCACAGCAGGGCATTTACACCAAGGAAACTGGCATATGCTACAAAGCGGGGCTCCCACTCTTCCTGATTTTACCAGGTCACCGCTGGATGTATTATCTGGCCCTGCTTCCGCCACCAAACTGCCTGCACCACTCTCGCTGTGCTTACTGCTTGCCTCCTTTTCTCAGCGCAGAGAGAAGTGGTGGCCTTTCGCTCACTCAGCACCCACTCTGGGCAGCGCTGTGTCAGCCCAGTGAAGACATGGATGGTGCTGTCTACCAATCCACTGTGGTCTGCGGCAGAATTGCCTACAGTGAGAAACTGAGGGCTAAAAAATATTAATACATTTCCTCCCACCTTTTATGTTTCTCTGGCTGGGTTAATTAACCAATTCATAGGAACAGGTTAACAGGAGAAAATGGAGCTTTAATACTTGCACATGGGAAATTCACATAACCATAAAAATTCCAAAGACAGTGAGGCTACACAGGGTATATATGACATTTTGAACAAAGGAAAAAAGGGAGGAGAACCAGGTCCTAGATTTCAGAAGTGAGACCGGGAGATTTACAGGTAGTTGAGGAAGAGCGGCACATACACAGCGGGGAAATCTTGCTGGACCACTCAGCGACACTGGGGCACAAGGGGCAGGTAGCTCGCACGTCCCTGGCTGAGGCCCTCTCTTTACCCCGATTAACTCAAATCAGGCCAAGGAGACACCCTAAGCTCTCCTTCCTGAAGCAGGTTTCTCTATCTGAATCTCATGGACAGGACAGAGGGGGAGGGTCAAAGTTTCTTTCTGTTTCTTAATAAACAGCTTAAAGTCAGTATTTTAAAAAGGCAGCTTCAGGGTGGCAAAATATTTCTTTCCTTCCCTAGAAACACATTTAGCCTTTCATTGCTTTTACAAACAATCCTTGAAAAAAGGTTTTTGAATTTTCTATATTTTATTGTATCTTAAATATATATCTATAAGGAGTGTTACCAAACTAAAGGGTTTATTTGCCTGGGTGCATCAAAGTCCAATCAAATGTGAACAGGATTTGCAGCAAAAAAGTAAACATTTGTTTAAGGAAGTGTTGCTAAGCTCAGAATCATAGGTTAGCTGGTGGTCTAAGACTAGGCTTCTAGGGGATGGGCTGTAGAGGGAAAATCGTTAATCTTGCAACTAAGGGAGTTTCTACTGATTGGTGGAAGCCAGTGCTGTGTGTAGTTGATGATTGTATCTGGTCCTAATGAGGCAGGATAGGAAGAAGCTAGGAGAATTATGTGGCAAGTGGAATGAGAAAACTGAGAGAGCTGAACAAGCTGTTTGAGCAATTTACAGCCAGATAATAAATTGCAAGGTCTTCCCTAGCCAAAGACACTTGGGAGCAAATGGGCCACACATTCCAGACTGTGCTGGGCAGATCCATGTTCCATCTTGGTCCCAGTCCCTCTTCGGTGACATCCTTTGAAGGTAAAACTGACTGGAAAATGACCCTTACCCCTTTAAATGCTTATTTTTGATGAATCAACAAATTGAACGGTACACCTATAAAGCTGATGCATATTCTATTGAGATCCTCCCCTGAGACCTCCCCTAAAATCCCCCACCTTTGGAAAACAGATAAAAACCCTGAAGATAGAGGAAGCCAGCATATGCTCTCCTTAGAGCATGCTGTGTCCCTCCTGTTCTTGGGCAGGTACTTTTGCTCTCTTTCTCCTGTGGAAGAAAAAGGGGCCACATACAGAAACTGACAAGCTCAGGGGAAACCTGTATGATGGGCCGTATAATCTCAGAGACCTAAAGTAACCATATAGAATGGTCTGAAATTAAACTTTCTAGCTAAAACAGGTCATGGCAAGGAATCCTGTCCTAGGCCAGTATTTTTCCCTAACAAAGGTCAATCTTTATCTTAACTGAAACTGTCCATTGTCTTTTTGCATCTACAATAACACACCTTTGGAACGTCAGGGTTCTTTTTTTTTCTGGCTCCCTCATGGCATAACCAATACACCAGAGCAGAGCAGAGACCACAAATCCCTTCATTGCTATTGTTATTATTGTTATTGTGTTCATTGTTGACTGTTAATTATCCTGTATCCACTAATGTAAAAGAGGTATGCGTCTATTTTTTTACTTTTTTTAAAAACAGTCCCAGAGATCTCCTTGCTTTGCTTTCTCCCACCCCCCTAATCTATCACTAGTGAACTCTATGTAACCCCCTTACACCTCCTCCTTGGAGCACACCTGCACCCCTCCTTTCGTCAGGCATGTACTTTTGCTTGCTTTCTTAGATACTCCAAGTTTCCCCATGAGACTTGCAGCCAGGACAGCAGCAAACAGCAGTAGCTTATCCTGGCTTAACCCCTAAACTGGTCTCCATGGTCCCCTTTTCTCTGACTTTTCAGTAAGCTTAAAGCAGCCCTACTTTGGCCCACTTCTGTCACTGTGACTTTTATGTCTCAGTGAGCCCATGCAGCCCTGTCTGGCTCACTTCTTTCCTATAACGTTTCTATGGAGCCCAAGCAGCATTGCCTAGGCTCCAGTGTTGCTTCTTCCATCCCAAGCACGTTGTTTCACTGCCTCCAGCCTTTATACACGTACGCTGAAAATCACCTCGACTTGTGTTCTGAAATCCTTGCTGCACAAAGTCAAGAACCCACACATTACAGGCTGGCAAGAGGCTGACCTGCACTGGGTCGGTCCCTGTCTGGTGACGCTAATGTCAGCCATGGTGTTGTTCTGTCTTGTTTTGCAAGGATGTGGTCAGTAGGGTTGCTTTGATTTTCTGGTCTAGGGCTAAATAATAACTGAGTCCTGGGTGTTATTTATATAATACGCTATAATAATTATTGAAAACTTTTATCAAAAAACCTTTTATTTATACCTACTTATTAGCTCTTAATGATGCTATAAGATTTCAAAGTTAATTATTACCTAAGCTATTTTCTTGATGAATTTTGTAACAGATATGATAGGAACTTATTTTCGTAAATCCAGGTAAAACAGAAATAACCATATTCAGTGTTAATAACTCTAATATCCATGTTGATTTAATCAAACCAAACTTCTACCCACTTAATATCAAATGATTTTCTTAGATCATTTGATCCTGAAAAACACTTGAGTTGGGTTCTATTATATTTCTTAATTTATGTAAATATTTAATTAAGCAAACTAAATATTACAATCTAGTAATACCATCTGGAGGCAGAAAACATGCCACATATATGTAGTGGCATAAACAGAAACATCACAAACAGATTGTATACATAAAGAAATTACTAATAATTGTAAAGAAGACAAAAGAGTTTTCATTTCTCCTTGACAATTTTTAAGGAGGATATAAAAAGGAACAGGGCTCAAGGCATGAGCAGCCTCAATTGCTTTTATTAAAAGTGTTACTTTTCCAATTTAAAAAAATTACTATCAGACCTTGAAAAACCAGCTTCTAATTTTGCTAAATTTCTTATCAGTTTTTAAATCCTTTAAAACCTGTTCAAATATACCAGTTCTCAGAATCTTCTGTCTCAATAATCGTTAGAAATTTTTCACATCGTAAGGAAATTTCTTTCTTTTTTAAAAACTCTCTTGTTAATTAAATCAATTAGCATCTGCAAAACCCAAAAAGCTAAGTAGCAAATTCAAACATCATAAGACACTTATACATCTGTGTATCTATTTAAGTGCAGGCCTATTGTATTTCCAGTGTTCTGAATTATTTTGTTTTTTTTTTTACAGTATCTGCAAATATTTGAAGGTAAATAGTGAGGGGTCTGAGTAGACTTTGATTTTTGTTCTAATTTCTGTCCTTTCATATTATTAAAGGAGTCTGAATGGCTAGTTACTATACCAATATTAGAGCTCTCTAAATTTTTAAATTTAGAAGTTTTCCCAAATCAAAATATCCATCCTCTGGCCAGTGGCAGTAAGATTTACAGCGACTATAGCCAATAAGCCTTTTGAGGCTTAAGTAGGAAAGCAAAAGGCTTCCATAAGAGTAAAGCAAAGGACTCAGCCCTTACAGATCAGCAGCTCATTCCCAGAGTTAGCCTATGAATGATAGGGCACACAATCTTTCAACAGCTCCTCCAAAACACAAGGAATCATGTGCTTTCTCCCTTTTTAAACATGCTAAGGTTTAAGATTCCCTAAGCTTGGAGCCACAGCCTATTTGGCTGCCTGCCAGATGCATATGCATCATCTGACTGGCGGAGATAAGAGACCATCTCTGGAAGGAACAGGGTTAATACGAGGGTACTCAAAACAAGTTTTTACCAGAGTGTGTTTGTCCAAGAAATTAGTTTTATAAATATTTTCACCCGCCAATCTAAATTTAGACAAGAGGAAAAAAACCTCATGACTTCCAGCTGCCACCAAATTCTGCAGACAAGAGATCAGAGAGGCTGGCAGGGTGAACGCTCAGCACCTCCGCAGGCTGTGGTCCGCCGCCCACGAGCTCTCGGCAGCAGCAGCCCCGGGAGCTCGCCGCGTTCCCGCCGTAACTTTCCTGGCTGGCTCCCTGCGCTGGGCGGGCTAAAACAAATATTAAAACGTTTCCCCCACCTTCTAAATTCTTCTGGCTGGGTGACTAATCCAATGAATAGGAAGAGATTAACAGGAGAAAATCAACTTTTAATACATGCACATGGGATAGTCCCATAAGCATGAAAATTCCAAAGACAGTGAAGCAACCCTGGGTGTATATGGCATTTTGGAAAAGGAGAAAAGAAGGGGAAACAAGGTCCTAGATTTTAGTGAGACCGGGTGATTTACAGCTAGGTGAGGAAGAGCAGCACATACATGGCGGGAAATCTTACTGGACAACTCAGAAACAATGGGACACAGGGCGTGCGCAGCTCGCAGGCCCTTGCCTGAAGCCCTCTGCTTACCCTACTTAATTCGGATCAGGCCAAGGAGATGCCCTAAACTCTCCTTCCTAGAGCAGGTTCCTCTGTCTGAACCTCATGGGCAGGAAACAGGGGAGGGCCAAAAGTTCTTTCTGAACCTTGTTTCTTAATACAAAGCTTAAACTCAATATTCTATAAGAGTTTTAGGATGGCAAAACTTTTCTTTCTTTCACTGGTATGGCAGTTTAAAAAAAAAGTCCATCTGAATTGTCTACAATTGTATTTGCATTTCTCCAATTATGAATGAGATCCATCTGTTTACTATGATTATTGACCACTGTATTTAATCCTTGTTCAAGCTGCCTGTCTGTGTCTCTTACTTGTTTGCTCACATTTTGTATTGATTTGTGTAAATGCTTTGTAAAACAAAATTCGAATTATTTAGTTTCCCTGTATTGCTCTTATTTCTGTTCTTTTTTGTTTGTTTTTCTTTGGGTTGTTGATCTTATTTTTATTGATAATACAGAGATTTAAAAACACCTCTTTGGGCATGAAATAGTCAGTCTTTCTCTTTACGGGCCTGGAATTTGTGATCTGTTTAGAAAGAACTTCAAAATTTATCAATTCATTCCTTGCTGTGGTGGCGTTGGGAGGGAGTCTCCCGGGAATGTGCCAGCCGCCCTGGCGTGCTGATTGTTTCCAGCTGCAAACAATTAAACCCAATAAACTCTGGAAGAGGGGTTTTGTGTTTCTTCGACTTTACCTCCCCCTCACCTGCCTAAGAATATGCAGATAGAAAAACCTGCTTCAGGAAGGGAACCTTAGCATATTATTAGCACATACAAGTTGAGTGTGGCAGACAGGGGGGGTCCAAGCCAGAACCTGCTCCCCAGCTTCCCCTTGGTGTCCCGCTGGTTCTGCCTGGCTCTGCAAAGGTGTTTTCACCAAATGGTTGCTCCTTCTCATCTCCCTGTGAATTGCCTACCTCTCCCCGCTCCCCACCCCGCTTAGTCCGAAATGTAAGGGGTACTTCATTCTGCCTCGTTATCTTTGGACTTTTCATACCTATGTGAATTCCTTGTGTGCGTATATTAAATTTGATTTTTTCCTACTAATCCGCTGACTGCCATTTGAGTCATTCAACCAGCCAGAAGAACTAAAGGAGTAAGGGGAAAGTTCCTTATAGAAAACTGATGACTTTATACCTTAAAAATATTTAAAGTAAAAAATTATAATAATAGGTATGCATATTTATAGCAGGTTTGTAACAGATTCATTTATTTCATTGGCATTTATTTAAAGTCTTAGCTTTATGACATAGAGAGATGAAAAAAACACCCTTTGTCCTCAAGGAGCTCTTATTCTTGTGAGAAGACATATAGTTAATAACTACGTCTATTATATAATTGTATATAATGCCATTATATAGAACTATAATATATTACATACTTCATTAAAAATCTAGGGAGCCCTTTATGTTAATGTGTATTATATATATGCATACACAGTGGAATCCATTCATCAAAAAATTAGGGTGTCCTCTCACAGAGGGGCAAATAGATGATCCCACTCTTAGGACAGACATTCTCTCTAGGATGTGTGTGAAGGAGCAGAGAATATGCAGAAGTCAGCACAGCGGCTAAAGCAGCTTCAGGAAGATGTGAGAGCAGATGGTCTGTAGTCCCTGGAGAGGGGGGAGGGCGGCAGGGCCTGAGCTGTCAATTAGAGGATTCCCAGGAGGTTTGATCTGTCCACTTTCACATTCAGGTAAATTTGAAAACCTCATTTTTTCCTCAAGAAAGAGAGGAGAAACTACCCAGTAAGTATGGGAAATGCCAACAAGTGTGAGGTGAGCAATCACACAGAATGAGAAAGAATCTCTTTGGGGTAATCTTTAGCATAGGACCCACTGAGAAACCAAATCCAGGAGATACAGCTGAAAGGTCCAAAGCTAAAGGCTGAACTGAAAAAAGAGGTCCTTGTGTAGTAGGCAGTTAGAGAGGCATGAGCAACGCAGGGACTGTAGGCCAGATACTGAGGGTCGGGGGCAGAAAGGCCTGGGCACCTGGCAGTGGATAAAACTGGGCTGGGGCCTGCCCCCAGGGTTACACTTCCTCCCCTGTAATCTAACTGGTGATGCAGTTTAGACCTCCTGATTTTTAATATCACTACTCGTGCATATTTTTGTCCTTTAGAGGAAGGACAAAGGAGCGGGAGAATAGCCTCCTATGGCTCCCATACCAGCCCTTGCACGACCGGCCACTCTCTTAAGCATTGAGCCCTAGAAATAACACCGAGGCCTCAGCCGTGTTTTAGCTGCAGACCCAGAAAAGCGGCAAAGCCAGGTGGGTCGATGCCATGGCTGACATTGGGACCAGCTGTGACGGCTAATGGCCTCCTGTCCCGGTGCTTACAAATCAGTAGAGACCATAACCCTGGAAGGACAGACCTGGAAAGTTGATGAATGGTCTATAGATATTCTTCCCTGAGACCTCCAGTCCAGATAGAATCCCTCAGGACAGAGGACCCAGCTTGCTCTTTTTCTCTCTTGAGCAAGCACATGCTTTTCCCCACCTCCTTCTTCCCCCGGGTGCTCGCTCTCTCTCTGTGTCTCTGAACACACCCATGCTTTCCCCTCTCCTTCCCTGGGGCGCGTTCTGCCTTTCTTTATCCTAAATTCCAAGTGCCCTTCTTTTGCCTCTGTAACTTGTTTCCTGAACCCACACAGACCAGCTGGCTCATCTTTTCAATCTCTGTAATGTTCTAAATAAACTTTTGCTTGTATTTGAGTCTTGGCTCTGAATTATTTTTTAGCCTGAGTTCAAGTACCAAGGTTGCTGAACTGAGGTCTAATTGCTGGTAACATTCTGGCGCTGTTTCACTGCTAATACTTGGTCTAAAAAAAATCTGATGTTTCTTAAAGCAGCAGCTATGACATGCAACAGCCCACAAACCTCCCTGTGTGCAGGTTTCATTCAAGGCGCGCACCACAAGTAATCGAGGAAAGTCTCACAGCTCACACAGGATCACTAGATGACTATCCTCAGCCCTGTTTTTAAAAAGAAGAACCTGAGGTGCAGAAAAGCTAAATAATTTACCCAAAATAAAATCTCAGTGAAGCCAAGACAACACCTGGCAATTAATGCTAGAATTGCTCCTAGCATGTGTTTCTAATATTTTGCTGTGAATAATCATGACAAGGTTTGGACACATTACCCCAAAATATATCACCTGGTATATTGAATATTTTAACTGAAGGAATTTGAGAAATGGCAGGTATGGGACTTTCTTACCTTCCCCTGAAACACGTGAATAGGAACATGCCGTCCACTAACCCAGAGGAAAGAAGTGTCATTATCTCTGTATGGAGGGAGGTTGAGAGAAATCTGAATAAGCAGGCCTTGCTAAGCGTGCCTCAGTGTATATATTCAGTTCAGATCCTTCATTCTCTCGTGCTTTCCCAGGACTTTCTGCTTTCCATCAAACCTAGCCTAGAAATGCTCAGATTTAACTGGTTCTTTGGGCCTTCATTTCCTAATGAATGCTCCAGTGTCATGCAAAACTTGTATTAAAGAAATGTGTAAACTTTTCTCTTCTCTTGCTTATCTGTCCTTTGTTACAGAGACGCAGCAAGAACCAAAACAGGTAGGAGAAAGCTATATTTCTTCCCCCCAAAGCATCTTGTTTAAATATGACTCTTCCACTCAGCAACCCTGCAGCCTCCCCTACGCCCCCATCTGGTATTCCCAGCTTTGGCCCTGTAGCTCTGGGACAGAACAGAACTCCTCTCTCTGCAAAGCCTTTACCTACTGACAACAGAGTTGGTTTGACTGATGGCCAAGATTTTTAATTTTTTGCACCTGGAAGGTCAATCTTAGCTCTCCCTGTCTCTTCCAGTCCAATCTACCCCAGACTGCCTACCCCCCTCGTCCCAGGTACTTTTCCCTGCCCAGGGCTTCAGGCCTCATGCCTTTGGATCAGGTCCAGCACTTGAGGCTCCAGCTTCCCTGGGAAACAATCTCACACAGGATCTTGTTCAGACTTGGGCATCTATCTTTAATTCGTCTACTTCTCCTTAAGTAATGAAAAACTGTGACTCCATCTGAACTTGCCATTAACCTACAAGTTGAGGGAAGATGTGCTTTGACCAAGGGTCATTTTTCTTGTTGTTGCTTGTAAATCATGTCTTCCCTGTCCCATAACCATCTATAAAGCATCTGATTTACATCTTGTGTCTGTGATTGAAGGAGAGTCAAATGCAATAGGCGCACCCGCTTTCCCCCAAATCCCAAGGGAAAAGAGCTGCTGGTGCTGGAACGGAAGCCGAAGGGCAGCCCCAGCTGTCTACGGTTCCAGTCCCATGACGACAGGCCGCTCCGTCAGAGCACAGGTGTGCTTCAGGCTTGCCCCACTTCCTGTTCATCTCCTTTTGTCAAACTCCAGTGTCAACAGAAAGTTGTCTTGATAGAAGGACAGAGGATTAGAAACAGTACTCTTCTTTTTTAAAATGTATTAATTTGGGCGGGGGGAGGGGGAGAGAAACATTGATTTGTTCCACTTATTTAGGCATTCATCGGTTGATTCTTATATGTGCCCTGACCTGGGATCAAATCTGCAGCCTTGGCATATTGGGACGACGCTCTAACCAATTCAACATGGCTGTTCTTATAAAGTCTTACCTGTATTTACTCCCTTCCTCTTCTACCCCATAATTCCCTCTCATCTCTTCCCGCTCCCTAGTTTATTTAGTGATCCACTCTCTCTCCTGCTCCTCTGAAGGTCACCCACAGCTTTCTGGCCGCATCTGCATTGCCATAGGCTGGCTGATTGGTGGGGTGCTCAGAGCTCAGTGCAGGCTGCCCCAGGAGTGAGGCCAGCGGAGCCCTGCCCATCCATCTTGTGCTTGGGTGCTCTGCTTTCATGCCCCATCCTGCTCATGCCTTGGAGCTCCATCACCATCTGTCATTGCCTGTGACCTGAGTACCTCCCCTGCCTGGACCATAAGTTCTGTGAGGGTAGAGACCATTCTACCTTGTTTACTCTTGAATGCTCACCATCCAGCACTGTGTTGAAATATATAAAGACACAGTATATTTGTTGGCTGAATGAATGCGCTGAATCTCTCTCTTTCAATCTGTCTCTGTCTCTTTGTATTTGTAGAGATGAAGGGGTACACAATGGGTAAGCTGCCTATAAGGAAAGGAGTCATAGTATAATGCTTATCACCCTAGAAATAAAAAAAGAAAAGAGAAAAACTGTAACTTTTTGGTTGGCTATGTAAAGGTAACATTTATAGCATGAGCACTGGTCTACTAAATAGTCACATCTACCTATTCCTCATGGCAAGACCTCCTCTTACAATAGGGCTGAATATGATGCCTTGAGTACTTTCTCAGCTTCTCTTGCAGCTAAGACAGGCTTGTGGCCCAATCCTGGACAATGGCACCTGAGGAAGAGCCTGCTGGCAGCTTCTGGGAGAGGGGTTCTCTTTTAATAAAAGAGATGCATAGGTGCAAATGCACCTCCTGTTCAGCAGGATATTGTGTCTACAAGAGATTCCTGGAACGGTAGCTGTCTCATGGCCACAAGGGACAAGCTGATATACTGAGGATGGAGGCTGGGATAGAAAAATAGCAAGAGCTTGGGTCTTTGAGTAGGAAGACCCCTCTTTCCCTGTCTCTCCTTTACTCTCACACTGCTACCACTCCTGATACTAGGTGTGTTGGAGGGGGGGGCCATTTCTCATACCAAGCAGTTCTCTGTGACACCAGCTGACACTGTCTACCTGGAGAGAAAATGAGATGCCACAGTTAAGGGCTCAATCCCATGAATTAAGGGAAACACATTTACCAGTTTATTATATAATAAAGGACACAGATGAACAGCCAGATGAAGAGCTAAATGGGGTGAGGTCTGGGAGGGTCCCAAGCACAGGAACTTCTGTCCCTGTGGAGTTGAGGTGTGTCACCAACTTGCAAGCTCCCTGAACACTGCAGCTTTATAATTGTATGGCCCTTCCTTAGTATCAATTTTTAACTCCATTTCCATCTGGAAGTGTTGCTTGCTGTGGCTTGATCTTACTGGTGACCCGGTGACCAGCCCCCACCTGGCCATCATCCAGGAGTCCTGGATGTCACCTCATTAGCACAAAAGATGTTCCTAGTGTTCTTATCACTTGGGAGCTTGGAAGAGTTTTAGGAGTCCTGTGTCATTCATATCTATATACATTTTTCATTCTGTTATTTCACAGTCTTTGATGATAATGGTGAGTCAACTTTGAAAAAGCTCTTCCTCTGGACTTTTTGGTACTTGAAAAAACTGGTGAATTACTGCAGCCTTTTACATGAACAAACAGCCGTTTCTGAGGGGGGCTTTACAAAAATCTACCAAAGAGAATCAAAGTTTTGCCACCCTGAAGCTGCCTTTTTGGGATATTGATTTTAGGATGTTTATTAAGAAAGAAGACTCAGAAAGAGCCTTTGGCCTCCCCCTCCCCTGCCCAAGGCATTCACATGGAGAGGCCGCCTCCAGGAAAGGAATTCTAGGATGTTGCCTTGGCCTAACTTGAATTAAATAGGGTAAATAGAAGGCTCCAGGCAGAGACCTGTGAGCTCGTGTCCCAGTGTCTCTGAGCGGCCCCCTGAGGTTTCCCGGCCAGGTATGTGCTGCTCTTCCTCAACCACATGTAAATCGCCCGGTCTCACTTCTGAAATCTGGGACCTCCTTTCACCCCCTTGTCTCCTTTATCCAAAATGTTGTACACGCCCAGGGTTGCCTCACTCTTGGGAGTTTTCATACACATGTGAATCCCCCGTGTGCATGTATTAAAATTTGATTTTCTCCTGTTAATCTGCATCTGTTAATTTGATTATTGGTCCAGCCAGAAGAATTTCGAAGGTGGGAGAAAAAGTAATGATTTGTTTTAGCCCCCACACTATTTACAGATGTTGTGCCTCTGAGTCACTGTCGGTATTTCGTGATTATTAGTGAAAATCCTGGAGGGGCGAGGCCTTCATTTACCATTCTTTTCCTTTTCTGTATTTTCACATCTATGAACTAAATTTCTTGATGCCTAGAAGGTGCCAGAGCCATGTGGACCAGTGACTGAGATTCCACCTATGGGCCGGGGGCTTTTACAGTCTTTTTTGCATTGTTAATCCAATTGAGAATCAGGAAAGCTGGTTATGTTATGCAAATCTGGTTCTAAGAAATGGTGAATGGGCAGCGAAGACCAGGGAGCCTGTTGCCAAAGGGGAACTTGGAGGTAGGTAGGAGGAGGTAAGTCATTCGAGAGTCGGTTCAAAACAGCGTTAGTTACTAAGGAGTAAGTTCTTCCCAAGGTTCTTAAACTGCCTTTTCTAAAGACCCCGCCTTTGCACCACAGTTTAAGGGAAACGAACAGTCATGAATTTCCGCGGGATTTCCCGATTTCTCTGGAATTCCCTTATATCCCAGTGGCCATACTGCTCAAATCAGGTTGAACGCGGGTCAAAATTCCTTTGGGAATATATCCTTAAGAAAATTGCAGCCAGATGTGTGTGTGCTGAGATCGTTCTTTTTTTCTGGGCGCGCAGTACCAGGCTGCTTCCACAGGGGGGCGGGAGTGGCCACTAAATAAGAGCCACCGGCCTGAGTGGAAACAGATTTATAGGAAATGTAATCTTTTAGTTCTGCACAGCTCACAATCAATCTGTTGTTTTAAAAATGTGCAATTTCCTAGATTCTTGAACAAGCCGAGTTCTGCTATTAACATAGAAAAGAGACAGGCCTGTAAAATGGTTTTCAGAAATGAGAGCGGGAGTCCAAGAAGGCAAGGTCGCTGAAGGCAGCTCGGTGGGGTGGCAGGAGACCAGACAGGGCGCCAGGAGCCCGGGTTCTCCCTGTGCCCCTGGCATCACCGAAGTCCCTTTGTCGCCTTGGGCAGCAGTATGTTCTCAGATGAAGGAAGGAGAGGGGTGTGTGTGTGGTATCGGTCCAGTCTCAGATTTCCCTTCCGTCGGAAACCCTCTGATTTATGGTAAGGAGGTTATTTACACAGTCTTAATGTGAGGCGAGGGTCTGAACCAATATTGTGGTGGCAGGAAAGGAAAAGAAAATTGTAAAAGATTATTGCTTTAGGATACTCGAGGATAAATAAGTGTCACATTTCTTTATTTGTTTAAAGTCAAATCCAGCCAGCCCTCTCGGAGGCAGGGCCCTCGGGGAGGAGACAGCCGGCAGGAGACAGCCGGCAGGAGGCTCCTCTCTCCAGGAGGACCCTGCCCGGGCCTGGTCGGAGCTGAGCTGGTCCGCAGCGGTGGCGCCCCGGCCGCTGAGCTGCCTGCGGGAGGGGGCGACGCAAGAGAAAACCACCATCGCGTTAGCGAGAGCGCGCTTGTGAGCCAGGATCAGGGGAAGAGCTTTCCCGTTCTTAACCTCAAAGATACAGGGGCTTGACAGTGAGCTGCACTGGGGGGGAAAGTTGAGACCTTTCATTCATTCATTTGCTCATTCTCTCTCTGTCTCTCTGTCTCTCTCTCTCTTTCTTTCTCTCCCCCCCCCCTTCTGTCTCTCTCTCTCTCTCTCTCTCTCTCTCTCAATGAGAGGTGGCAGCCAGGCAGCAGGGGTCTGTGATAACAGACCTCCTCATGGGCTTTACTGGCAAGCAGGGGGGCAGGCAGGCAATTGAACTAACAAACATGGCGATTAGTAATGATGTGATTAGCAGTGTGCCGAGCGCTCTATCCTGCCGTGAAAGCTGCAGGAAGAGTGTCGTCAGGCACGCCCCCAGGATGTCCCATGTGAACGGAAGTATCCTGAAGATTGTCTGCTTCCTCACCCAGGTGGTCTTCCTCTTGCTTTGCTATTAAATAGGTCAGGTATGTGTCCAGAAATATATCCTAGGTAACTTCTACCTCGTAGGCAGGCCGCTCGTCCTTGGGGCTATAAAAAGTTCAAGTCTGTGTTGTCCCCACTGTCAGCATCGATCTGAAGGGGGCGCGTCAGCTCTGCAGGCTACCGCCCACAGGCTAGCAGCCTTGGTCAAGGGCATTCATTTCGTCAAGCCTCAGTTTATGCATCTGGATAATGGGAAAAATGGGAAAATCTACCTTTACATTATTGTAACAAATTCTATAAATATGGTAAGGATGTGTCTATAATGATATATTAAGTATAAAGCATGGATAATGATATAAATGATGTAAACATTATAAATCATATAAATGTTATAATAAATGTGATAAAGTGCTTAGTAATTAGTGCAATAAAAAGCACTAAATGCTACCTGTCACTGTAATTATTAATTTTTGAAGAACTCTCAAATTTGTTGGGGGAGGCAAACAAATGACTGGGTACTAGCATAAACTGCTAGAGAGGAGGTAAGGATAAAAGATTTGGACACCTGGGATAAAAGTGAGGGACAGCTTTGGGAAGGAAATGACTCTTGAATTAGCTTAGCAATTTTCCTGACACCTCATTCAAAGAAAGAAAGGAAGGGAGGGAGGGAGAGAAAAAGAGAGAAAGAGAGGGAGAGAGAAAGGAAAGGAAGGAAGGGAGGGAGGGAAGAAGGGAGAGAAGGCGGGAGGGAGGAGGGGAGGAAGGAAGGAAGGAGGAAAGAGGACAGGAGCATCCGTGGTTTCGCAGAAGAAACTGTAATAGCAAAGCCAGGGCTCTGTGGGAAGATCGGCCGTCTTGTCTGCGTGTCCATGCGTTAGGGTGACTCAGCACCAGGCATCACAGTGTCCCAGTGGCTTCCATTACACGGAATGGGAGGTGGGCTGAGCTGGAGGGTGTGTGTGACGCACAAGCATGTCTGCTCTGGCTCTCAGGACGATGGTTTACTTCTGTGTCCACATGAAGTCATGCAGCTGGTTTTACTGAATTTTTCACTCAGTCAATGATGTTTGTATATCAGAGAGAAAAAAACCTATAAGAGATTGATGGGCAGTTTCTCCCCACATTGCCTCAGGAGGGAGGGCTGTTGTCTCCGCAGGGGAAGTGGGGCTGGGAGGGTGGGCCAGGTCCGCGGCTGAGGCAGGGGTGACATGCACTGAGAGAGAAGCCAGGTGGGCCCCTTGGCTATCCTGGAAGTAAAGCTGGCAGGCTTGAGGTATCTGGGCCAGATCAAATCTCTGATCTTTGAAGAACACATCTTCGAAAGATCTGATACTTCACTTTTGTACCTAGCGGCCGCCACCATGCAATCAGCATCATGGAGTGGCTGTAGGAACATACGGAGGCAGCATCTTTCTAAAGAGTTAACTTTTTCTTCAAAATGTCTGCCCGAGGAGTTCGTCAGGGTTGCTGGAATCCTCCCTTGGCTGGTGACTGCCCTGAGGGGACCCCGCCACCCCTTCTCCTCCCACGGCTGCCCCTCATGCGTGTGGTTCAGTCAACCCTTGCTCCCACCCCTTGCAATTTCCTGCGAGTCTCCACTAATGGATGAGAGAGAAAAGGCATGGGTGAGCCTTTCTGACAAACCTTCATCTCCTCGAAACCGGACGGCGGTTTGGGAGACGAGGGCCCTGTCCCCGTGCTGGGCGGCGGCGCCCCTCTGCCGGCATCCGGCCGGTCTCAACACGACGGCTTCCTGAGCCTCGGCTCTCAGTTCAGGGATCAGCAACTTCAACAAGCCATTAATGAATTAACTCCCAACTGCAAATGTGGAGGCTAAAGAAACATGAATACTTTTCCTCTCATCTTCTAAGTTCTTCTGGCTGGGCTAATAATCAAGTAAACAGAGACAGATTAATAGGAAAAAAATTAATGTTTTAATACATGCACATGGGGACTTCGCATAAGCATGAAAAGTTCTAAGCCAGTGAGGCAACATTGGGTATATATGACATTTTTGGACAAAGGAGAAAAGGGGAACATGAGGTGTTAGATTTCAGAGGTGGAGGTGGCAGGAAAATCCTTGCTAGGTAACTCAGAAACAACGGGACATGAGGTATCTCGCTAACAGGCTTTGAGTCTTCCTAACGCTAGGCTGCAGGTTCTTATGATGATTAAACCAAGGCCTGCTTCCTAAAGCAGGTTTTTCTGTCTGAATTTCTTGAGCAGGTAAGGGGGGAGGGCCAAAGTTTCTTTCTGAGTCTTTGTTTCTTAATAAACAACAAAATCAATATCCCAAAAGGCAGCTTCAGGGTGACAGAGTTTCGGTTTCCTTCACAAATCTGTTACTTGCAAATGGTGGAAAGGGTGGAATAATGGAGAGAAACTAATATCACCAGTCATTCTGTCATCCAGGAATGACCTCTGTTAACCTTCTGTAATGTTTCTTTTCCGTTCATTTCATTGCATGTGTTTATGGCTGTTTGGGATTTTTCTATACAAATGATTTTTACAACTGCATTTTTATTTAACTAATCATTGCAGTTCATCTTGTCAACAGGTCCTTCAACATATTTTGTAAAGTATGCATGCTATTGTTAGTGTAAGTAGCTAGATATTAATAAAGGGAGGAGCAAAGGGAATTAAACATTATGGAGCGTAGTCAACCAGGGAGCACGCGTCTGCTTGCTTAGCCAAGAAGCTACAGCGTCAGGCACTCCAGGGGATCACGGCCGCCCACAAAACAGATTAACAGCACCCCTCCCCACCCCGCGCCCCGCGTACGGGGAGGAAAGCCCGGCTTCTCCGTCTCCAGGGTCCTCTCTCCCCGACTATGGGGGAAATAGCGTGCATGAACAACAAGTCCAACGTTGTAGGGGGCGGTGCTTCTATGAGACATACACAACAGGAGCCCAATCGCAGCCAGAGACGCCTGTGATCTAGCCTGAGGAAAGGAGGGATTGGTTAGGAGGTGGACCATCAGCAGCCCCGCGAAAGCTTGGGACGTTTGACCTGTCATTTTGAAAAAGGGCCTGGTCTGTCCCAAGTCAGAGACAGTACACATAACCCAGCTCAACAAACAAGTCCTCTCTTTCCTGTTCTCCCAGGAACATGCGCTCGCTGCGTTGGTTTACATGTTCTCTCCGTAGTAACCGCGCGTGTCTAACAGCCACTGCACTGGCTGCCGCGCAGACTCCCGGGGCCGACCCCAGGCGGGGGCCAGCGCACAGCCGCCCGGCCGGGGCGGCGCGGAGCCGTCTGGGTCGGGCCCGAGACTGCGGACGCGGGAACAAACGCACAGAAACTCTGGACACTGGCCTCTGTTTCGGCCTCGTGGAAGACACGGTTGCACTTTTTCCATGGTGGGGCGACGGGACGTGGGGCGCAAGGGCATCCTTCTGTTTCCACCCGAGGAAGCCTTGCCAAACCACAGTCTCCCGTGCCCGGGTCTGTGGAATGGTTTTCTTCCGTCCTGCGAAGGAGCCTCCCTTTCATCAACCACACTATTAGATTATAAAATAATCTACAGTGTTCGCTGTGAAATGTTTGGGCAATAATGTGTCATGGGTCAATCAGACATTTTAAAAATAGTTTATATACTACTTAAACACTTAAGACATAAAATAATAATAAAGAAAACAACTTTCCAATTCATTCTAAGGGGTTAGCAGAGCACAGGTTAGAAGAAAGCCTTTTAAATGTAGGGTATAAAAACATAATGCTACACACAAAATGTCATTTATAAATAAATACAAGAACAAAATCCTGAGAAAAATATTAACAATAGAATCAGTTCATAAAAGAACACTATATTTTAGAAGATTTACTTCTGCTTTATCCAGAAACCCAGGCATGATTTAGTCTTAGAAATAAACTAACGATGATGGCTACTTTAATAATTTAAAAGAAACAACCATAAGAAAATCTTGACATTGCTAAAATATTTTGGAAATATTCCTAGGAGGAAAAACACCCCAACTCCTTGGTGAATTGGTAACCACAAGATAATTCCTAACTAAAACAAAGAACGTTTTTCTGAAATAAACTGCAGGGCAAGACACCGAAGGCATCTACCTGCCCCATGTGCATTACAAAACCAGGATGTCCACGTCCTCCTGGAAGCCTCAGCCACATAAGTGCATGGATTTCACTCTCCTTACTGTCTACCAGCCACAACCAGTGGGAAGTTAGAGTGAGAAAAAGAGTATCAACAAAATGCAGGACACGTCTATGAGTACATGAAGAAAACTCCACAACTTGCCTGAGATATCTACACAATACTTGAACTATGTGGAGGAAATTTCTACCTGTTCTACACAGCACGACTTATTATTGCAAAGACATTGGTTTTCTCTTCAGTTGATCGATACATTCCCATAGACTTTTTGGACATAAAA
The DNA here is from genome assembly GCF_021234165.1 of Pteronotus mesoamericanus. Taxonomy (NCBI): domain Eukaryota; kingdom Metazoa; phylum Chordata; class Mammalia; order Chiroptera; family Mormoopidae; genus Pteronotus; species Pteronotus mesoamericanus. Next base: position 4,424,164 of record NW_026555090.1, read on the forward strand.
CAGGTCTTTTTTATTATTAAAAAAAATGTCTATTGTTCAGAGCTTCAAACAAAATGGAAAACTATAAAAAAATATAATTAGTAAAAAGAAACCCAAGGGAATAGAGATTGCTTCTGAAAATATTTATTGAAAAATGCCTTTGAAATGTATGCTCACATAATTTGGCAGAATAACAAGGCGACGTAATTTGCATTTCATTCCTGGTCGGGGGCCTGTACCTCACTCCAAGAGAAAGGAAGTTCTTCTGAAGTCTTACTCAGCCTCAGGCAGCAAAGGTTTGGAGGCCACCTTCCTTTTCTGGCCTTTTGTTTTCCAAAGGCAGAACTCAGGGAGGGCAGAAGGCTCTGCAGGGAGGGTAGGGTGCTCAGGGTGGGGGGCCTGGGCAGAGGGAGCCGCACATTTTGGGACAGAGGGAGAAGCCCAGGCTGGCTGCCCCGTGGCGTTGCCTATCTCTATCCAATTCACAGAGGGACATTTGCGCTCCTTTCTCTGGGCTGGAAGTGTTCAAATATTCATAGGCATAATCTGTTCCTTAAGGTTCTATTGAACTAAGCCATAAAATCATCTGAAACTGGTCCCATTTTTTTTTTTTTTTTTTTAAGTAGTAGCTCCATGATTACCTCTCCAATTTCTTCTCTGGTATGAACTCTGTTCTGGGTAAACTCAGTTTTGTTGGTTTTATTTCATGAACTTGTATTCAGGAGGAAATTTATTTTCTCTAGATTTTAAACATTTTGACAGGTTGCACACACTTACCTGTTCCTTAATAAGTTAAGAAGTGGAATTGCTGTGTCAGTTTGTAAACATTGAAACACATGGCGAAGGCCACAGCAGGAAGGTTTCGCCCATTTTTAATACCACTGTGGAGGCGAAAAAAAATTAATGCTCTTCACCTTCTAAGTTCTAGGTTAGCCAATCAAATTGACAGAGTAACAGGTGAAAATCAAAAGTTTTAATACAAGCGCATGAGGAATTCACATAGATGAAAATTCCAAAGACAGTGAGGCAACATTGGGTGTATATGACATTTCGGACAAAGGTGAGAAGAGCGGGGAACAAGGCCTTGGATTTCGGAAGCGAGCACGGGCGGTGGACGGCAGCTGAGGGAGAGCCGCGCACGCGGCAGGGAGGGTGCAGCTGGGCCGCTGGCGGAGAGAGCAGTGTCCAGCCAGCAGGCCTGTGCATGACGCCCTCCCAGCTTCCATTCTTAACTCAGGTTGGGGGAAGGGCAAAAGTTCTTTCTGGGGCCTATGTTTCTTAATAAACAGCTTAAAATTGATATCCCAAAGTGGCAGCTTCAGGGCGGCAAAACTTCAGTTTCCTTTACTGCCAACAACGTGTCCTTTTGATCACAGCACGAATCCTTACTGATCTGAGGGACAAAGAAAGGGTAACACCTCATTTTTCTTTGCGTTTCTTTGATTACCAAACAATTAAATTCTAGGTCTGGGTTGAGCAGAATGTTTCCTCTAACAGCCAAGCCTTAAAACAGTACTTCTGAAAGTCTAATCTTTGTAAACAACTGAAAATTTATGTGTATCCCTTACTAAAGTTGTATATCTCCTGCCACTTGGAATTTTCTAGTTTCCTTTATCTACCTGCCTGTTCGTTCTGCCCATACCTCATTGATTTTAATTGTTATAGTTAAATTTTAATGTCTGGTAGAGTATGTTTCCTTCGATATTGTTTTTTTAAATACTCCTACATATTTAGTTTTCTCGCGAACTTCAGAATTTTGGTGAGGCTCCTCCCTCACGCTGCAGAAGCAGACAAATAAGCCAACAAGATAAAATGGAACTCTTGGATTTTAATCAGCACTGCACTAATTTTATGAAGTTATTAATATTTTATGATATAAATATAATAAGTGCAAATTTGCAGTGTTTTTAAAATTTTGCAGCATATATTAGTAGTGAATGTATCTCTGGGGTACGGGAGACCTACACTGTAATATTTTTGACTGCAACCTCCACAGGGTTAATCAAATTTTGTACTTATAAAGCTTTCATAATTTTGCTGTATCTATATTTAGGAAGGCTACCTAGATACCATATTTTGTGCTATTTTATCAGGTTTTTGTATTATGGTCGTGCTAGCTTCTCCCCACTCTGCTCCACAACAATTTACACAGCAAAGATATGTTTTTCAAGTTTGTTAAAATTCTGCCATAGTTCATCTGATTCAGCACATTTTGAGGGTAGTATTGAATCACTTTTATGTATGTATAAGTATATATCTATTTTTCAGGTTTTCCACCACAGAAGAGTGACTCTGTATAGTTTATACTTTCAAAGAAATCAGCTTTTCAAAACATGTGTGCGTACAAAATGTGTACAACTATTCTCATAATTTTTCTTCTTATAAATTTGTTCTTCTTTCTCTATATTGTTATATATCCTTTCTTTTTTTAATGTTATGTATTTGCTTTTTCATTCTCTTTTGTACCTGATTTAGCATTTTTTTCTCTTTAATTAGTATTATTACGGTACTATTTTCGGAAGGCCATGTGGGCCCGTTGGTACAGATCCAACTCCCTCATTCTCATACCTGAATAATATTCTCAATGGAACTGAATCATCTCCACCTAAACTCTCTTCAAATTAATGGCACTCAGATTGCTTCCAGGATATTTGTAGAAAATGCTGCTATAATTAATGACATTGTACTTCTAATCTCACTGGTGTTTATATTTTATAGATAACATTTCCCACGGTGAGATTGTGGGGACAAACATCCATCTATTTTAACTTTCAATGGCTCCTGCCAGAATATTTTGCAAAGAAACCGTAACAAGTTACACTCATACCAGCAATGTAGGAGTGCCCATTTCTTTACATTTTCTCTCGATTTAGACACTATGACTTGGGGTGAAAAAATGGTCTTAGATTGTTGCTTTATTCATATTTCCTAGCTGCTGGTGAGGTCGAGAATCTTTTAATATATCTCATGGTCACTTGTAGTTCCTCTCCTGTGGCTGGAACATTTTTTTCTCTCCGCTTGTCTTTTCCTTTTTGATTTACAGGTGCTCCTCTGATCTGGGGGACATTAAGCATTCATCTGTCATCCGAGTTGTTAGCACGTTTCACTAGTTCTGCTTGTTTGATCAGCGATGCACTGTTTAGTTTTAGTGTCCATGAGCAGATCCTCTTCGTCCTGTGAGTGACTCCAAATATTAGAGCAAGATCCGCAGGCTTCAGTGCCCTCTATCCCCGTCCTCGTACCGATGGGGCCGAAAGGAACAAATCCCTAACCCACAGGGCTAGACGGTTCCAGCCTTGCACCAGGCTGACCGCACAGGGCTCTGATGTGTTTCTGAGTCTGCATGTCTCAAGCAGCGGATGGTTTTCCCTTACTGGTCCGCCAGCAATTACCTGGTGTGAAAGTCAGTAGTGGAAACTCAGTGTGTAGGACGCTGCTCCTGTCTCCTCTTGAGAACAGGGCCCAGCATCCGCACCTTTGTGTGGTTTCCTAGTTGTGAAGTGGCCAGTGATTTTTTTCACACCACCAGGCATTCAGAGGCTGGACCACCAGGCCCAGGTCCCCTCCTGGTTCCTTGAAATGATGCTGGTGAAGGCCAAGCGCTGTTGAACTCTCACATGTGGCATGGATACATAAACTTAAACCCTTGCTATTCAAGGCACACAAGGCTGTTGTATATTTAAAGCAGGCGGGCCTAAACTAATCTGAGGCAATTCAGTGATCAGTGAGAACGCTATGTGGTACCGTGGGAAATGAAGGGGGCCCAGGCCCCCCCAGAGGCTTCCCCAGGAACTTGTCTCATTACACCTGTCTTCATTGCTCCTTTCCTTTGTGTATTATATATTTTTTTTGTTCTATACAAGATTCAACATTTTATGTAACCAAAATGTCTTTATAGATTTTGGATTTCTGTAGCTGTTCTTAGAAATATCTCTAGAGTTATATCCCCCTGACTTTCTTCTAGTGGTTTTGGTTTTTCTTTTTAAATGTTTAATTCATGTGCAGTGAATTACTGCATATGGAATAAGTCTGGCTTTGTTTGTGTCTAGATGGAGAAAAGAATTCATGTTAGTAATATTTGTTAAATATTATAATGGCTGAAGAACTCCTAAAAATACAGAGAGGTTTATAAGAAATGCAATTATAATGGAAAATTTTTACATTTGGCAAATCAAGTAACAGATATAGCAGGTATATATAGTATTTGAATAACACAATCTGTAAAGTAACACACAGTTGAGATGGGGTTCCTTGGCACATGCGCGCACATACACACTGACAGAGAGAGGACAGGACACTCCTTGAGGAGAAAACATAACTCTTTTCTTAATGTCTGTGGAAGAAGTATAAAATTTCAATGGCGTACTTGACTAAAAGAAAACTTTTAAAACTATTTATTTTATTTAGTTTTAGAGAGAGCGAAAGGAGGGAGAAAGAGAGGGAGGTAAACATCCATCTGTTGCTTCTTACATGTGCTCCAACTGGGGATGGAACCCACCACCCAGCACGTGCCCTGACTGGGAATAGAACTGGTGGCCTTTCACTTGGTGGGATGATGCCCAACCAACTGAGCCACACCAGTCAGGGCTAAAAAAAACCTTTAGTAATTTACCCAAAGTGGAAAGTTTATAGACCTCTTCCTTTTTTTATAATTCAATAAAACTAGGAATCAACAATAAAAAGTGGACCATACCTGCCAGAATATTTTGCAAAGAGACCATAGCAAGTTGGATCTGTATCAACTGGCCCACTTGGTCTTCTAAAAATAGTACCTTAATAATACTAATTAAAGAGAAAAAATCCTAAATCAGGTAAAAATAAAAAAAATTAAAAAAAAAATAAATTGAGGAACATTCTCATAAATAACCTCTTAACCAAATGGGAAATCCTATATTTTTTAGAAGTCTCAAATTTAAGAACAAAGAAAGTATTTTGTTACCAAAACCTATCAGTTGCAAGTAAAGTTTATAGAAAATTGTATAGCCATATATGATAGCTTTAATTTTGAAAAAATACCAAAAAAAAATGAACAAAGTATAACCTCAGAAATTAAAAAAAAAAAACACATGAATTAATCCAAATGAAAGCAGGAGGTGTGTATTCATAAAGATAAAAGCTTATGTTGATTCACTAGAAAACAAAGGAAGAGTTGAAAAGATAAATGAAACCAAAAGTTGGTATCTGAAATGATGAATAGAATAGATATTTCCCTGCTGATTCTGATTAAATAAAAAAAGAAAGAAAGCAACATTGTACCATGTTAGGAACAATAAAGGAGATACAAATATGGAAGAGATTAAAAAATATTAGAGATTACTATGTAAAACAGTATGGCAATATATTTTAAAATCTTGAGAACACATATAAGCTCCTTTTTAAATATAAACAGATGAAATGGACCCAAGAAGAATTAGAAAACTATAACAAACATAGAATATACAGAAATAACTATTACAATGCCACTATTGAAAAAAGAAGTAGGCTCGAATGGTCTTATGGATGAGATCAATATAGAAGAACAGATAATGTCAACATTTATCTAATTATTCCAGGCTGTAGAACAGATAGAAAACCCTTCATGTATGTGTGTGTGTGTGTGTGATGTTTAATGTTTATGTGTATACATAATATTTTATATAATGAAGGGCAAGAGTGGATGCTTGTTCTATTTTGCAACTGCCTGTTTTGATTTTCTCTTTTTAAAACCCTAACCCAAAGATATGTCCTATTGACTTTAGAGAGAGAAGAAGGAGCAGAGAGAGAGAGGGAGCAAGGCATTGATGTGAGAGAGAAACATCGATTTGTTGCCTCCCATATGTGCTCCGACGGGTTGGAACCCACACACAACCTCATGTCCTTTGGGGCGATGCTCCAACCAAGTGAGCTACGGGCCAGGGTTGCCTGTGCTTTGTGTTTAATGGGATAACATCTAAATACTTTTGAGAATGTAAAAGTTCCTGAAAACGTTTTCTTTGGCTAGTTGCTGTGAGTCTGTTTTGAATGAAGTAATTTGCTGTGATTCCTTATATCGGTCTTAAACCATTCACACTTATAGTAGGTCTGAGTTGACCTATGGCTGAAATTTTGGCATAGATTGTGTAAGAATTTGTGTGAATCGTTCTCAAATCGCTCAGGAGCAGACCAAAGGGATGGGAGAATTTGTATCTTCATTTCCTTTGCCAGATCCGGTCCCGTGGTCCCTGTGGGCTGCAGGAGGCGAACAGGCTGCTGAGCCTGCGGAGCGTCAAGTCCCGCTGACTCGCACAGCAACTGCTCCGGGAGCCCGAGGCCACGGCCAGTGCCCTCTCCCCAGCACTTCTGCCAGGGGGCTTCTTGAAACAGGGGCTCCTCCACTTGGGGTGCAGCCCCCAGCCACTGACCCCTCTTCTCACTCCTGCTGGGCTTTCAGTGGGTTATCTTGTTTTTTCTATGTGCATAAGCATATTCACTGCAGATGGCATTACATTGATTTTATTAAGATATGCTAAATCCCAATTTTAAATGATAATATGTATTAAAGAATTTAACAGTCTATCAGGAGGTCCTGTCAGTCAGGGCTCCCAGATCCATCTTTGCTTAGTCCTCTTCGCCCGCAGCCGCCTGCACGATGCACTGCCTGCGCCTCTCTCCTGGGCCCAGCAAGGGCCCCCCGCAGCTCCCTCTGCCTCCGCTCCTCCGCCCCCCTCCCCTTCCCAGTCAGCATCAAAAGGCATTTTTTTAAAATTCATATTGGAGCATATATTCTTTAGTATAAAATGCTTCAAAAGCTTTCAAGCACATTAAAAGTAAAATCCAAACTCCCCACCAAGGCCTGCAAAGCCCCACTGTATCTCGTTCGGACTCATCCCTCCAGCCTCCCCTGGCACAACCTTCCCCTTTGCCTCTTCTCTCCCTTCCTGCCACGCCCCACATTTTGTCCTGTCTCTGGGCCTTTCTGAGGACTGTACCCTTGGGCGGGACACTCTCCTTGCTGTTTGCCTGTGACAGCCTTGTCCTCATTATTCAGGTCTCCCTGTGAGAACACACTGCTTATTTCCCTCGTTAGACTTCATAACCAAGAATCATTCTTTTGTCATCGTGACTCTCCTGCCCACTCTGGGAGCAGATTTTTAAGAATGACTCGCAATGGCCCTCACCTTTGTACGACCCTCCCCTCCGCCTCACCCGTGTGGTTGTGGGTGGAAGCCGGGAATAGGAGGAAAGGTCATGCCATTGGCTATATTATATAGTAAAAGATTAGCTGGGTGGGCCTAATCCAATCACAGTGGCCCTTTAAAAGTGAGAGTGCTCTCTGGCTGGTGGCAGAAAGGGGAAGCCTTGGGAAGCAAAGCACCAGCAAGACCGGATATGCCGTCGCTGCTGTGAAGATGGAGGGGTCTGCGAGAGGAATCTGGGGAATGAGCCGGAGCTGAGAGATCCGTCAGCAGACAACCAGCAAGGGACTGGGTGCCCCAGTCTCACAACCGTAGGGAGCGAAATTGTACCAACAGCCTGAAGGAGCTTGGAAGCGGATTCTTTCCTCCACAGAAGACCTCAGCTTGGCTGACACCTTGATTTTTGTCCCCAGCAGGGGGTGCCAGCTGTTCAATGACTTCTGAGCTAGAGAAATGCATGCTCTACATGGGTGTTGTTTTAAACCTCGAAACGGGTGGTAATCTGTTGCACAATGACACAAAATTAATACACAATATAAAATGTAAGCTTCCTGAGGCCAGGGGTCTTGCCTGTCTTGCTCATCACTGTGTCACCTGCTCCGAGGACAGCGCAGCAGACGTCGGGCACTTGGGCGTGGGGCTGGACCGGATCTGGAAGTGACTGATCAATGAACAGCAAGTATTAGTTGGAAAGCCAAAAAATGAAAGGGAGGCCCTTCCATCCGAGGTAAGTGACTGCTCCCTGCGTCACTGCAGTCCACTCAGGGTCCTGATGGCGTCACCTTTTGGCAGGGCCATCGGCTCTCCAGACCTAATGCTCATAATTGTTGGAAATCAGTTTTCTTAGTGGTACATCCGTTGCAATAGAGAGGAAAGACGGTTGAGTCTTTGTTTCACTTCATTTTTCTGTTCCTTTGTTGGTTTACTTTGGGCAAGTTTTGTAAGGCTTCTGAGTCTCAGGTTTTCCACTTGAAAATTAGAGATTGGGGGGGGGTGCTCATAAAATAAATATCACTGATAGTTTTTGAACGCATTAGAAATTTTACTCTTTCTTCTCAAGTACTCATTCTTCCTCAAACTATCATTTTGTGAATCTGCTGCAGAAATAATCTGGAAACAAAATATGTCATTTTGCCACAAGAGGGGGTATTTGAACTTTGTAGGCAACAAAGCTTAATATTGAAAGCCTCTCTTCAAAGACATGGAGTTTTCAGAAGGTTTAATATGTATGAGATCAATTCCAAATGTCATGATCAAGTTATTTTGGATGTGTGTGTGTGTGTGTGTGTGTGTGTGTGTGTGTGAGAGAGAGAGAGAGAGGGAGAGAAAGGGAGTCCAGGAAGTCTCTATATCCCATGTGTTTTCTGATGCATATGGAATGGAAACCATATTTGACAATATTTCCTCCATCAAACAGTAAAGCTCTGGCATTAAAACTAGAGATTGTCCCATGAAGAGGATAGGGATTTCATTTGGAATCCATTACAAAGAAAATCCCAGCTCAAAAGCACTGCTGCAAAGCGTCTTGCCTTTGGAGCAAGTCGAGTGGCCCATGGGTAGAATGTGCAGACCTGGAGCACTGAGGCAACAAGTGCCTTTCTTTCTAAATTTCCCCACTTGATAATTCACAGAGGTTTCCCTGATGCTCAAGCAAACTTCTTCCCGCTGCTTTTTATCTCTACACCAAGGATGTTGCTGGTTAAGACTCTCTGTCTGGGCGGAAACCTGAGTGTCCCCCGTCACGATGGCTCACTGGCTCCGGCCACCAGGTCGTGGTACCACTGTGCCTGGGCTGCTGTTTTTCTCCTCTTCATTTCCCCCAAAGCCGGCACAGAAGAAAGAACATGGGCTTCAGGTTTGGAGCATTTTGAACTCGAAACTTTTCTTGGCCACTTAGCAGCTGGGTTATGTTGGATAAGTTATTTAAGACTTCTTAGTTTCTGTTTTTCATCTACAAATTGGAGACTAGAGTCTTCAAATCATGAGTTTGTTGTGAGGTTTAATGAAATGGTAACAGTGGGACAGTATACATATTGAGCAGTGTAGGTGTTTTGGGTTTTCCTCCTATTTTTTCCTTCCCAAATCCATTCTGTCAAAGGAAACAGCCCTTTTATACTTCCGTGCTGGAAAAGGCTTCCAATGACAGCAGGAGTTGCCTGCAAGCCGTTTCCCTTCTCAGCTTCTTCTCCTAAATTTTGAGCTCACTGATGGAATTCCACTAAGGAACCCCTTTTGAGGGACACCAGGAGAGAGGTAGAGTGGGAGGGGGAGACAATCAGTTTGTCACCTCCAATAAAAACAGGACAGAAGCCAGGACAAGGTAAGAGCGCACGGTCACACACCTCTCCTGAAGTGTCAAGACAGAATGCGGCGTGGGGCAGCTCTTCTCGGGACGCCTGCAGAGGCTGGACCCTGGGTTCCGAGGCTTCCAGCTGGGCGCCGGTTCCTCCGCTTCCCCCACAGGCGGCACAGAAGCAGAGAGCTGCCAAATCTCCACAAGTTGCTCTGTACCGAGAAAATGAGAGTTTCCACAGGCTTACGATGCACTGGAGACTAGAAGCCTTTCCTCTCATTGTTAGATAGTGCACAAACATCTTGATTCAATTTTTCAAGGGTGAGGAATGACTGAATTTTCCACCAGCCCAGTGGCAGCTGAGCTCAAAGTTAGATGTTATTGGACTTAAAACTATAAAGAAGTGGGTATTTCCTGCATGTCTGGGTGTGTGCCCTGAGAGTCACTCCCTGCTACATTTGTAACACCCTTAGACAGGACCGAACACTTGGAAAGCTAATGGTAAAACTATCTTTCCCTCATAACTTACTTTGAATTCTTAGACCGCTTGCTTCCCGTGCCTGAGTCCCAGCTCTCTCCCATGATAATAGAGCGTGGCTATGTGATCTAGATGTCCCTGCAGATCCTAACATGTTTTCATTCAACAAATATTACTCAGTACCTGCTCCATGCCAGGGACTCTGGCAAGAGGCAGGAGGAATGATGGTGAAGGAAATTAATCATAGTCTCTGGTAACATGGAGTTTATAGGTTAGAGGGGAAAAAAGATGCCAGTAAAATAATCCTACAAGAAATGTAACATTACAGCTGTAATGAGTGCTATGAAGGAGCGTATGTATAAACTGAAGTGGTGTGTTTTAAAATAGCCGAGGCCAGATTGTTGCGAGAAGTCCTACCAGGGCATACGGTGGCTGGGATACGAAGGGAGAGGGAGAGGGAGGGTTATGAAAATTCTTGTTTCTGCTGATGGATGGGGTGGCTGGCGGCGCTGTGCCTCGGGTGCGGGGAGCTGGACGAGGGCTTGCTTCGGGGGGAAGATCGTCGTGCTGAGTGTTCCTCCTGTGCCCCTCGGTCCCACCCCCTTTCCGCCCGCTCTGAGCCCCAGGAGCTGTGGGCTGCCTCGCCCGTACCCCGCGGTCTGGGGGAGGTTTGCCGATGGCCCGGGCAGGAGGAGAGCGAGGTCAGAGTGTTTATTCCCTTAGCCCGCTGCCCCTTGTTGGTTTCCTTTGACTCTGCCTGTACCTCGGTAAACAGTCCCTTTATTGTAAATGTTGTTGTTGTTGTTAAATGCTTTTTAATTTATCTGGCCTGGAAGGTGCCATTTCTTTTCTGCCAATATGACGATTGATGCAGCAATGAGTTCACTTTTGCTTTTGTTGGGTCTGAGGGCATTTTGAGACACCTGTGGGGAAGGTACGTGGAAATAGGGGCCTGGAACTCTGAGTGCGGGCCCAAATGAGTTCGTGGCTGTTGCCCAAGAGCACTTTATGTCAAATGCGTTAGTCGTCTACTTATAGGGATAATTCGTTGAAACCACAGCCCTAGCTGAAATGACCTGGGAAGAGAGCACCAGAGAGAGAGGAAGACCTGGGGCCAGTGCTGAAGGTCTCCACCACTTATCAGTTGGACAGAGAACGTGACCTGACAGAGGGACAGAGAGGAAGCTGAAGAATGTCCAGGAAACCAAGGGAGGATTTTGAAAAGAAAAGAGTTGTTAATATTATCAAACACCACTGGGAAATTAAGTAAAATTAAGGACTGAGAAACGCTTATTGCTTATAGTGACGAAGAGGTGCCTAATGAACTTAGGAAGAGCTGTTTCAGGGAGTGAGGGACGGGAGCCGTTAAAATGCACTGAGAGAGGCTGGGGCGTGCGGACTTGGAGGTGGCGCACGTAAGAAACACTTCGCAGAGCCGGAACGACTAAGGAGGAGAGAAAAAGGATAATAGCTGGAGGGGAAACGAGAAATTGAGTAGATGACTTTTTGAAGCGGGGGAGTCAAGTTTATAATAGAGTAAACCAATTTGAGAGATGATTTAAATACAAATCAAGTTCAGTATTTTCCAAATATTGGTGGCGTTATGGGATGGTAACCTAGCAGAAGAAACAAGAGTGATCTCTCTTTGAAGGACCATCAGCCTTTGGAGGCGCTGGACTAGAAGATGAACACATGTAATGAGACTAGACAAAAGGAGCAGGGAGAGGGAGATAACAGGCATGTGCCTTAAGAACAGGCTGTTATTCCCGGCGAGTCACCTGACGTCATGTCAGAAGTATCAGTCCATTCTTACCTCTGTATGACTATGTGGTTAACCAGAAATGATTAGAAACAGGAAGACCAAAATGGAGGGTAGCGCAGTCAGGGACGGAAGTCAAGCTCTCAAGGGAACCAGATAAATTTCCAAACCTGAGTCCAGCCTCAGGAAAGGCTGAGGTCAAGTCCCAAGAGGAACTGCCCTAACGGGGATGTCCCCCTGCAGCCGGGGGTCAGAGGAAAACGTCGCAGCCGAGAGGCCCTCTGAGCTGTTCTGATCCCAGACGTGTGGGGGGCTTTCCCCGCCAACCACCACTTCTCCAACTCTCTGGATGCCAGCTGGCTGCCCTACCATCCAGTTCAATGCTGACACTAACCACCCAGCCAATGTCAACTTCCTGGGTGTCAGGGTTCAGTTGCACATGACTGCCCCCAATCAGATGCCAGTCACAAGCCCCAGGGTGTCACTTGTACTTCTGATGAACCAGCTTAAATTAGAGTTTCCCACACCTCCTTCCTAAGCTTTGCTAACTTGCTAGGTTGTCTCACAGAACTCAGAAAAAATGCTTTACTTGCTATTACTGATTTCTTAGAAAGGATACAATGCAGGAAAAACCAAATGGAAGGGATACAAAGGGGCTGGGTACGGGGGAAGGAGCCAGCACTTCCCTGCCCATTCTGGGCATGGTACCTTCCCAGCACCTCAGGTGGTCACCGACTCCGAAGCCCTCTCAGCTGCATCCTTAGGGGACTTCAGCAGGTTGGATTACATAGCCATGGTTGATTAAATCATTGGCCATTGGTGATTCGCTTCATATCCAGCCCCCAACCTCCACTCTCTGGAGGTCAGAGAGTGGAGCTGCAAGTCCCAACCTTTTCTAATCATCCCTTGATCCTCCTGGTGACCAGCCCCCATCCTAACACTCTCTTGGAGCCCCCAGCCCCTAGGCGTCTCATTGGTATACAGAAGACACTCTTACCTCTCTGGAGACTCCATGGGTTTCAGGAACTGTGTGCCAGGAACCAGCGCAGACCACCCCAGCCTTTCCCAGCAGCGACCTCTCCCCAGACAAACACTCCCAAATAGAAACCGGTACGAGCATTCAGCAATGAAGAGAGATTCAAGGCATAAATCAGTGGCCAAGAAACACACAACTGAGGTCCACAAAGTCAAAACCTTCTTGCCTCTTGCTGAAGACTAATGCTAAAGAGAAACACCCCCCATTCTCTCATCTGGCGAAGAATGTAAACTGCACATCTCAACTCCAGGCAGACAGACATAGACTCAGGGGGCCACAGGCCGAGCAGCGTGTGGTGACCTTGCCACCTGGCTGACGTTCTCCACGTCCGCCCACGGCCACCAGGCGCCGCTTCCAGGAGAAGTCTGGGCCTTTGTTCCGCATGCTCCAGTGAAAAAGGCAACGGGAGCAATAGCTTTTCTTCGAAATGCAGTTCGCAGTGACGCTGGGCTAACAACGTGGACCTGTTGGTAGTTCTTTCCTAGACTGTTATTTTCATCATGATTCTGTTTTTATCACTTCTGACAAGTATCTACTTTTACTTATTTGGAGGATAACTAAGACTTAAGAATTCCTTTTTACTCCCAATGGGAACCAAGAAATCAATTCCCTTTTGTATTATGATTTGTATTAGTATATTGATTAATTAAAAAAAAAGATTTTAAAGTACACGTGCTGAGGATTTAAGGATTTCTAGTGGTGTATCGTCAATCTCACAGAAGACTTTAGTTCAATGTTTACAAATAGAAGGTAGCAAAGATATTAATTTTGCTGTATTCCTCTCCTGCCTCCTATCATGATCCCCAGTCATCTCTGCCCACTCTTCGATGTCTGTCCTAACATGGTGACCACAGTGAGTTCTGGCCTCCTCTGACTGGTGCACGGCCCTCGGCAGGGCCCGCGTGGGTGGTGATCTCGTTAGTAGGCGTCATTCATGTTCTCTTCTGTGGGGGGTGCACACCGTACTGTTTCCCACAGTAGATTGTGTTGCATCTCTGAAGAACTCTGAAGATCTCTGAGGTCTTCAGCTCTGAACCTTTTTTCTTGCAATCTCCTTATCTTCAGTGTCTTCCTAGTCCTTACCCCAGTTACATTTATTTTCCGCCTTTATTCTCTGGTTCCTTAGTTTCCTCCTTCATCCTCTGAAGTCATCTTCCTTCACTTTTCTCTGTCTTTCTCTCCTATGATCAGCTATTTTGGTGATGCCTTACGTAATGCCCAATAGCCTGGGTCTTCCACCAAACCCCACTGATGCCTCACCAGACCCCCTTTCAAACCTGCTCTTGTTCCTGGTCTTCGGCATTACTGGAGAATATTTGACTGCAGGCATGCATGCATGTGTGCTAATTTAGGACATTACAGATTCATTCTGTTCAAGTCAATAAATATTTATAGAGGACTACTGTGTGCAAGGCATCTTTATGAACTTCTAAGACATATTTTAAAGTTCATGTAGGGGAAAGCATTGTCATGAAAGTATGAGAAGAGTTTCAAAAGCAGCACAACCCTGGCAACTCAGAGGAAGACAAATTTCCATCTCTGCTCAGAGTTTTCCCCCCACCTTAGGTGCTGCCCTGACATTCCTTTGATTTTACTCTGTTACTGTGTATCTCAACTGTGGTGATTTGGGGGCTCCAAGCAGCCCACCAACAACAGGCACATGCTTCCTGAATGCTTCAGGCAAGTATTTGATTGAGCATGAACGCTAATTACCAGTTCCTCACCCTCTGATCCTTTATTGCGCTCTTTTGCATCCTGCAGAGAAAATTGCACCGCGTGAGCTGTGTATTGGACCATAAAGTGGAATGTGACTGATTTTCCTTTTTCTTTCTAGTGGCCACAGCTCAGAAAGGGGCGATCAGAGAACTCTATATCTCCCAGCTCTGAGGGGTGAGCGCTGCAGACATCTTAAATGTCAATGACATATGCCCTGGCTGGTGTGGCTCAGTGGATTGAGCGCCAGCCTGCAAACCGAAGGGTTGCTGGTTTGATTCCCAGTCAGGGAACAAGCCTGGGTGTGGGCCAGGTCCCAAGAAGGGGCGTGCAAGAGGCAACCACACATTGATGTTTCTCTCCCTCTCTTTCTCTCTCTCTTCCCCTCTGTCTAAAAATAAATAAATAAAATCTTTAAAAAAATGTGAATAACACATGAACTCAGTCAGTGTTGATTACCAAAATGGGGGTCTAAAGAAGAGAGAAACAGTGGGGCACAGACCAAGCCTCTTTAACAATTTGCATATTCTAATTTTAAGTCGCCTACATTAGATAATTATGTGCATGTTTAGAGATTAGAAAAGTACTCTTCTTCCTGGTTATGGAAGTTATACCTTGCTGTGAAAATGTACACAAACTTGCCCCCATGGTGAGTTAAATCCCAAGAGAGAACATATCGGTTACTATTTGTAGCTGGAGAGATAAATGAGATAGTTTATAAAATGTTTAAAGATCTGAGGGAGGAAACTCACTGTCAGCTGTTTGGAATTTCTCTGTTGACTTTAGCATGATGGCTTTGGGGGTGACAGTTTAGAAATTTACAATGTTAACATGAACTATATGAGCTAAGACTTTACTTTGCAGTTGAAATGGCTCAAAATGGCATCTGACCAGCAGAACTTTACGGACCTCTTCCAGCTTCCCATTAAAGTATTTCTGAAGACAGAGTGAGATTAAAACTCAGCCTGATAAACAACCCAATGCCAGGATGTGGAGCAAGGTAGATGGGGCCTGAGGGAGCAAAACCAACTGTGTTTTCCCTCCTGGCTCACTCAGACTTTACCTCATCTTGAATAATATTCTCACCAAAACAAAGGTAAGGAGATATTTCCTATCTCACTCCACACTCTGAGCCTGGGGAGGCATCTACTTACCATACGGGTTTACCCTTTTGCAATTCTTAAAGAAATAACTCCCAGGAAAAAAAAGGAAGCAGGAAAGAAGAATTGGAGGTCTGGCCATGGTGGAGACAATACTCCAAGCTCAGTGGGCAGATGGGCTCCCAAACCGTGCGTGCAGGGTTGTGGAGTCTATGCACTCGCTTACATCGAAGCATCAGAAAGTGTATCAGGTAAGAAGAGTGAGAGACACATCCTGTCTCCGGAATCAGAACTCTGTTAGATGCGTGAGTGCCTGATGGACTGCGGCAGGAGCTGTATTTACAAGCCTGCACCTCTGCTGCGGATCTGAGGCAGGGTCAATGGGCTCTCAAGAAGGCCGTGCACTGGAAACCAAGACCAATGAACATATTTCTTTCCACAAGAGACCTAGTGTCTCTTATGGGACACAGAAACCTCTATTCTTGTACAAATATGCCTAAAAAGAAATTAAGAATTCAGTATAAAGAGTTATAAAAAAACTTCTGGCAGAGTCTACCTAGGCTTATGGTTTTAAACGGCTTCTAGATGTTGATGGCTTGCAAATATATGCATGTCTCCTGCACAGGTCTTTCTCCCAAATCTCAGGCTTATATATGGAACTGCCCATTCAGCATCCCCACTTAGACATGTAATAAGCATCTCAAGTTCATTATATCTAACACTGAACTCCTAATGTCCCCCTGCCCTAAAACCTACTCTCATTACAGACTTCTTCATCTCAGTCGGTGGCAGGTCCATTGTTACAGTTGTTCAGACCCCAAATCTCAGAGTCAAGCTCATTGTCGTTCTCATGTATGACATCAAATTCATTACGAAATTCTGTTGTCTTTACTCTCAAAGCTGGTCCAGGAACTCTACTGCTGCCTTATCTACTGTTACTACTCTGGTGCCAGCATCTTTATTTCTTGCCTGGATTATTACCATAGTGTCTCTTGCCCATTTTAATCATGGTGACCAGAATGATCATTTAAAACCGGAAGCGAGATCATTCTATTCCTCCCCTGGGCACTCACAGTAAAAGCTCAAAGCTTTCCAAAGGCTTAAGAGGCCTTTACGTTATGAGGACCCGCCTCTCTCCTGCATTCTCTCTTGAATGTGACTTCTTCTTTCCTTCCTTATTGTGATTCAAGACTTCTTTTTTTATAGGAAGGCAATGATGAGACATTCTCTGCAAGAGAATTTGTCAATGTTATGTGCCCACACACCCTGAAGAAGGTTACCACATTTAAAATATACTGTATCTGTCCAGGCTGGCATGGCTCTCAGTTGGTTGGGCATCATTCCACAAAGCAAAAGGTCACTGGTTCGATCTCTGGTCAGAGAACATGCCTGGGTTGCGAGCCTGGTCCTGGTTAGGGCACATGGAAGAGGCAACCGATTGATGTTTCTCTCTCACATCAATGTTTCTCTCTATCTTTCTCCCTCCCCTCCCTTCTCTAAATCAATCAATCAATCAATCAATAAACAAATCTTTAAAAATATATATATACTTCATCCATCAGAGAGAAGAAACAAAAAGAAGCCCCAAGATTGTGTAAAATTTTAGTAAAAAAGAATGAGTGCAGGTGCTAAACATTTATAACAAATAAACATAAATTCAAGTTTGAGTAAGTTATTTAATCTGGTTCCCAAGTTAAATAAAAATGTCAAAAATTTTTTTAAAGAGATATATAAGATAAAAACAATATTTAAGTACAGTAATATGGGCCTGAAATTCTAGACTTTACCAACTGCATATAGAAAGTAAGATGAGGAAGTAGACTATAGGTAGGTGGGAACTTTATTTAAAGTGCTAAATTTAATAATCAAAAAGTACCTATCTGATATAGAAAATGCTCAAAAACACCATTTCATTCTTTTTAGTTAAAGAAAAGATGGTTAAATATAATTTTGCTAAGTATAAAGCTAACTACCATTGGAATTAAAAATAGTATATGATGAAAATATGCACCCAAAAACAGAAAATGAAACCAATGAAAACACTTATGACCAGAAATCATATAGTAATAGAAATGGTGATGAGCCATAATAACAGCTACCATACATTTTAGATTTACTATGGGCCAGGACCTGGGCTTGGAAGTTTACAAGCATTATCTCTCAATCTTATGTGGTAAGCACTATTATTATTACAATATTATTAATGAAGAATTTGAGGCTTAATGAGACCCCAGTATAGAAAAGAATTTAATATATGATAAAGGTAGCATTTAAAAACATAAAATAAATTATGAATTCTTAAATGTTCATGGGAAAATTGATAACTTTTTCCCAGAACAAGGGAAAATTCATAGCAGAAAACAAAACAAATCCTAAATGGATTTGGGTTAAATAAAATACACACATGCGCACACACAAGGGAGATATGAGTGAGGATACCAGTTAGGTTGTTTTCATCTGCAAGTCACAAGATACCTGACTCGCAGTGGCTTTACAAAGAAGGCTTTAAATACGTCATATTACGAGAATTCTGGAGAGAGGGCATCGCAGGTTGATTCACGGGGCCCGCAGTGCAATCAGCTCTGTCAGTCCTTTGGCCCTGACGTCCTCATGCTGACTTTTGTCTTCAGTCATATCTGCTCCTGGAAGCAACACGGTCACTTCCATAGCTCCGAGCATCCTGCTTATGAAGAACTGCGTCCAAAACCTTGAAGGAAAGTCACAGCAAGGAAGGTGGAAGGGAACTCTCTGGTCTTCCTTCCTCTCTCTGCCTTTCTCCCTTTCTTTTTCTCACTTCCTTTCTTCCTACAGATGGAAATCTTTCCAGAAGGGTCTCTATTTTGCCTCATCGGCCAGGGCTGGGTCACATGACCAGTCTAGCTGCGGAAAGCTGGGGAAGTGAGACAAGCCTTTTTAGTTTCTGAAGTGAGAGGTTAGCTCTAAGGACTAAATGGCAGAGAACTGGCTATTTATCTATTTTAATGGCGAATTTTAAAATTCTCTACAATAATGAATTTTTAAAAATGGGAAAAAGAAGTTCTCTTAAGCATACAATAGAAAACTTTAAAAAAGTAGACCTGATTCCAAAAATATTAAACACTGTAACCTCTTTTTAAAAATTGAAAAAAGAAAACTCCTATTAAAAAATGAAATGCCAAAAATTCACCGTCATACACACAGACTAAATGATAAATTGGTAAAATATATTTGAAATGCATGACATTAAATGAGTCTGAATGTACTGAGATACATATTCTCAAGATCTTAATCTTTTTGCATTTTTCCCTTTTTTGTGTGTGTCTTACCCTTTAATCAATCATGTATACCAACGTCACCTTGAATAGAATTGGGGTTGTTATGATGGAGATATAAAAAGAAAGACCAAATGCTTATTTCTATTTTTCAACTTCAAAAATGAGAAACAAAAGGAAACACCAAGGAAAGCATAGTGTGAAGTTTAAGCTTTAATAGTAGACCAGAAAAATGGGGAGCCAGGCAGCCTTGGGATCCTAGAAGAAGATGGCCCTGCATAAGGAGTGGGCAGGACAAGGGATATGGAACTTAGCCCTCAAAGAATTGGGGGAAGCTTGAGTCAGGGCACCCAGCTTGATTGGGGGCTAGCATGGCTGGAGGGTCAGAGTCAGCATGTACACCAGAGCTCAGCATCTTTGAGCAGTGCCTGGAGTCCAGGAGAAGGTGAGCCATCTCTCTGAGACCATTCCTCACCCTCCCAGTGAGGGTAGCACTGTACGAGGTTCTTGTGGAGGGGCCAGGGTGCTGTTAGTCTCATTGCATTGGGGTGGGATCTTCTTTCAACAGATGCGTGAACGTCTACTGTGCGTCACCCACTGAAGGATGCCAGCCTGGGCCTGCCGGCTTTGTCAGGCCCACTCAGATTGCCCTGTGCGGATGGCTCCCCTGCTGCTGCCCTTTTCAACAGCCCAGGGTCCCTGCAGGGAGTATGAGTCCTTAGCACCCAGCTGAAAAGTTGTAGTTTAGATGGCAAAGCCCCTGCACCTGAACTTGGGTGGAAATGGACAGTGGTGAAAGTAATAACGCATTCCCACAACAGCTGGAACACTGTATGAAAACTTGTCAAAGACTGGAAACATTTTCCCATTCATGTCATGAAAACAGTCAACTTCCTAAAAATGTCTAGTTAGCCATTTCAGATGATGTAGTTATTTTTCAATTGTTTCAAACCCATGTTCCTATTTAATAGATACATGATTTTTTCTTATCACACTTTCCAGATTCTGATAAATCATTGCATTTAAAAATCAATCAGATGCAGGTGATAGTTTTTATAGGCTTACTAAAGAATAATATTTGCTTCAGTTTCACTTTCTGCAGTTTGTGAGGCAAAGTCAATATACAGTTTTCAGCTATAAATCATGTTCAAATTGTCCATGTTCACCCACCGCTCACAGGGAAATCACCCCCAGTGTGTGCGCGCATGCGGGTGAGTGCACACACACGCACACATTAATCCATTTGAAATAGAAGACGAGACATTTTTGCTTTAACATCATGTTCCATGCAATTGTTAATGGCTATCACATGGGCATTTTGTGTTGGACCAACAGTAGGTCAAGGCCAGAGAAGAGGGGGGTCTTAGTTTGAAGGGGAAAGTAAAATCTTGCTGCCTGAGACTCGGAGGCTGTCACTGAGAAGGGTCTCCACGGTGCGAGGGTGGCCCCACATACCTGCTGCTCCTGAAGGCACTGGGAGAAGCCTGGCGCCCTGACCGCAGCGGGCAGTGTGGGTCTCTGGAGCAGGGGAGGCAATGCCCAGGGTCCGGAAGGAGCAAACATATCCCTCTTTTCCTGCCATTGTCCTCATATCCTGTAGATGTAGTGGAATTGGCTTCTTCTCTTCAAATGCAGGGTAATGCGAATGTTCCATCAGTGGAGGTGAGGGCTGAGTGCGCATCCTGCTGGGAGTGACGCCCCAGGTGGGCTAAAGGCACCGCGGGACTGTCCAGCGAAGGGGTAAGGGAAACGCCACAGGTCCCCCACTTGCTGTCCTTCCTCTGAAGCCCGAGTGGGAAAGCCTTGCAGGGGAGAACGGCCCGAGTGCCTGCACGCTGTTGGAGTCGGCAGAAGCCCTGAGACCATCTTGCCCACATTCATCGTTTTGATGCTGCAGGTGATAAACCAAAGCCCAGAGATTTGACGTGAGCTGCCCAAGGTCACGAAGCACGTGCAGAGAAAGGCGTCAAGACCACGGCTCTGCTCAGTGGAAGGCAGCCAATAAATAAGGTGGCTTAACCAGGATGCCAGAGCGGGGAGGAGTAGCGGGGAGAGTTTCTTCCCCAAAATTCCTTACAAGGGAATTTTTCCTAAGATGACTGGTATCTGTTGACCCTTGATTCCTCGCCCTCTGGAGAGGGGAAGTGGCTGCATGATAGTAAATCTGAAAACAACAACAGCAACAACACCTGCAGAGAGCTGGACTTTTTCATGTCTGAGTCTCAGTGGAGCGGCATCACTATCGACCTCAGGGTGGGAGGGAGAAAACCTGCCCAGTCCCCCTCTGGGTGGCAAGTCTGATGAATTCTAGAACTTAGCCAGCAGACCTGTTGGTCTCTCACGGGAAGAAATGTCCTCCAATACGGCCTCCATCAGTAAGAACGGTGATATGTGGGTCCTCATATTTGCTTTCTGTTCTACTCCGCAACTTATTTAGTAGCAAAGAGGGGGGAATCCATATACCGGGGTCCCTTCGGAGATGCTGAGAGGAGGACAACCCACTTTAGTGGCACCATTTTGATTGTAGATTGAATTCAAATTCAAAATCCATATTCTCATTCTGACTTTTTACCACAAAGGCGTGTTGCCATTTTCTCTGATGTGCAGGCTCCTGGAGAACCTGGAAACGAGTCAGGCGACAGTTAACGCTGGAAACCACACCTGCCAGGCTCGTCCGTTCAGGCAACCGGCATCTGAAGCGCTTGTTCTCTCCGTTCCACCCAGAAGGAGGCGCTCTTCCGGCAAAGCGGCCAGCGTTGCTCTCGGAGGACTGTTTGCAGTTGCTGTGGTTTGCTCTGTCCGGAAAGCCTGGTCTCGAAGACCTCAAAACGTTGTTTTGGGCTGAACTGGGGACCGGACACAGGCTCTGTTGCGGGGGCAGTCAGCTACAGCCTCCCTCCCGTCCTCATTTGCCTGTAGGTCACAGATGCCAGGGAGCCTGGGGGAAGGCCCTGTCCGGTCATTATTTGCCCCAATTCCATTGTATGCAGACCGCAGGACCTCCTTCAGTGAAGGGCGCTGAAACCAGAACAGGCACCCGGGCCGCACGTCGGTGGTAAACACGCAGCGGATGGATCCCGGGTGTTCCTGTCCACAGCCAGATTACAGGACGGAACCGCTGCCCCAGCGAGGGAATTTGCAGGGTCTGGTTAGGGAACTCAGAGTTAGCCACACAGACCACTTTTCTGGGGCAGAGCTGGTGCCCACCCAACATTGGCAGGAAGGACCACATTGTCCCGGCACCTCTAGTGTCCAGCACCCACGTTGTCCCACGTTGGCCCAACGTTGTCCCACGTTGGCCGCAGGAGGGCTCCACGCTCGGAGGTCAGCCCCACAGACGGGGTGGGGCCAGGGGCCAGGCGCGCGGGTGGCCCAGGCAGCAGCCTGGGAGTAGCCTGCCCTACCTGTCCTTCCTCCCTCCCTCCCACAGGCGCGGAGGGCCAGCACTGTCTCCATAGGTCTGTGAGCAGGGACACGCCCATAAGTTACAGTCCAGTAGGGGTGGGGGTAGGAAATTAGATGAAAGACAGGAAATAAACAACATAATCACAAAGTGAGAGGGTGATTTTTAACACCAGAACACGTACAGAAACTTGGAACCATGTGCAGAGGAACATCCCTGGTAGTAGAGATGGCGGGACCTCAGAGCCCCGAATCTGGCCGTGAGATAGTTACGACTTAACTCTTTTTGGAGTCAGGGGCTTGGGGAGTTCCCAACCTCAGGTCTTCAGGGCTGGTACCTGCCTCCATCACACCCGCTGCGTGGCATTTCCTCCTCCCGCTTCTCTGCGGTGCCCCCCTTGAGAGCGACGCCCAGGGCAGAGGAACACCCCATCTCCTATTCTGTCACCAACTCATTTGTCGTCCTTGTACCGCCCCCGGCCCTCAGGGCCTCATCGTGTCCACTGGGGGCGCTTTATGTTATGCCTCTAGTGCCTGAAAAGATAAGGCAGCTCAGCGAGTGCGCAGCCCGGCACTTTCAGAAACAGCCCTCTCTCCTCGTCTCCCAGGAGCCTGCTCCCACCCCTGTGCAACTCTGAGTTTGCTGGGAGCTACTTGTGACCTGGAGGCTCACACATCATCCTACTCGTTTTACAGAGGAGGTGGCCTGAGTCCCATGCACATCGCAGCACATTAGGGTGGACAGGGAGTTCTCCGACCTCCCCCCTCGGTGTTCCTGCGGTTCCCCACTGCCCCCTGACGCTCCCCGAGAGCAGCTGCTCACGCGGAGCCGGAGGCCTGCGGGAGTCCTGTGAAAGTCCGCCCGCGGCCACATGCTGCGACTTGCCACATCGCGGGGCCTTGGTCCAGTTCTTCCTCCTCTGCCACCTACTGGGGACCCTGCTTTCACCTACCCTTCCTGTCCCAGGTGCCATCACTGTTCATGGGTAGTGCCCCGACCCGCAGAGCTCAGTCACCATAGACGTGCCTAGTGAAGTCCATTCTTCTGTGGCTGCAGGTGGGAAAATGACTCCCAAGGCTACAGAGTCACAGAGCATGCGCCAGCCAGCATTTGACATCTGCGAAACAAGAAGTAGGAGGAACCTTGTCTCTTTCAGTAATTCTGGCATTGGCGTTTTTCTTAGACCGTGGGAGCCTACTGGGAATGGAGGAAACAAGGAGTTTCCTGGATTTGGTAGCCCTCAAAGCAACGGACTCAGAAAGTCATGCTAAACAGAGTGCTGGGACTGATGGGGAGACCCGGATGCACCCTTTGGGAAGGTGAGGCCTTGCTGGGAGAATGAGCCAAGCCCCAGATTGGTCATCAAATGTATGTTTTATTGTCTCATCTTTCTATATCAGATAACTCCTAAACGGTCTCCGTAAAGGTAATTCAGCCTCCACCTCCTCTCTCCGTGGCGGGGGAGTATTGGCCGAGTGAGGCGCGTTCGGAGGCTGGGAGTGTGACCTAACACACAGCCCTGACTGCACCTTGGGCTCCATACATTTCACCCCTCTGGTCACAGTTTTCTCATCCATCACGTGTGGGAAGGTTAGAGCGGGCCTCTGACTTTCTAAGCGAGACCTCTACTCTCTGTGTAAATATTCGTGCTAAGATAATAAAGTCCAATAAGGATTTAAACTCTCTCATAAATGGCCTTCCAGCACTGGGAACCAGGGGAAAGCAAGGGTCGGTGGCCATCTTTACTTCTTCACAGAGTGACTCTAACAAGGTGCAGGCAGCCCAGGGGAAGGCAGAGCCCGAGTTTGGCTCCATTTCTCTGGCAGCCATTAAGAGGTAAACAGCCCTCTAATTTATAGCAGCCCATTACTCAACACCTTGGACTCATTGTAACAAACTGCACTGATGGAAATACAATGCAGGGCCCCTGGCCCCGCCCCCACTCTCTTCCTCCATCTGCTTATAATATTCGCTGCTAAGCACATAAAACCCATTAACGTCTCTAGGAGTTGGCTTGTTTTTTAATCAAGATAAATATGGACAACTTTAGGGTAATTAAAAAAGTACTGGGTAAAAATGACTTCAACATATAAAATTTATTAATAGCATATCATAAGCAGAGCCAATCTATATTACTATCGTATTCTTTAGTGACCCACTCTATAAACGCTTGCTTTAGTGTTTTTCTAATGTTGTTAATTTATCTATGGCTGTCACTCCAGGGCTGTTAACTTTAAGCAAATGACTGGTATTAATCACGAAGGGCCGTTAGATGCCAAGGCCTGGTATTAAATCAGCTCCAGAGTGGCACATGTAAGCATCTTCAAAGTAAATTTTAAAAACTGCTCCAGTGATGGGAGTTCATCACCACCGCTAGGATTTGCCCCCTTGGGTGCTGGAAACCTGGAGGAACCTGGGACGTGCTGGCGAGGGAGAAGGACTGCTGTCCTCGGAAGGCAGCACAGGTGGTGTCTAGCGAAGGGAGCTGCTGCACAAGCAGAGCTGGTGGGCTGCTCGATGCCTCGAGAGGCAATGTTGCGGATGGGCTTCCAAAGCAAGACCTATTGTATAGACAGACAATGAAATATTTAGTGAGGGGTATGCCTAGCAGTGCAGGGGGAATTGTAATGATATCAGAAACTGGAGAGACTAAAGGATCCCCATGATCTAACCCTCAGTGGGCCTTTGGGTGACACAGCCAACCGTGGGATAAGTTTGAAGAGGAAGCTCCACTGTCTGGGAAATGAGGACAAAGGTGTTAGCAGTCCGAGCATGAGCATAAAGTATAGCAGTTGTCAAAAATAGTGATAAAATATAAAGTGGTATTATCATTTACCTTTGAGAGGTGCTGTCCCGTTCTGAAGGAGGAATTCGAAATCTTCAGGAGCTCAGGTCCAGCTTTCCCTCACAGTATCAAGAGCAGCAGTAAGACCTGAGTCCTCCTCAGCTGGTGGTACCCGCTTTATCCAAGTGTGGTGGATCCAAAGCTCGATTCCTGCGAGAGTTAGGGAAGAGTATGTTTTCGGCAGAACATCACAGGACTGGTCTGTTGCTCGGCCAGCTGCTGTTCAGGGCCTTGAGTCCTCCAGGTCCTTAGTAAGACTTGGGCTCCTGGCTGGAAGGGGTGTAAGGGCTCATCAGATGCATAGATGGGACTGCAATGAGAAAAATTGTGTCAAAATTGTTAGTGTTTGCCCCCAAATGATGTTCGTATTGTTTGATTTTTAATTCATGTTCTAAACCTAAAAGGGGTGTTCCTAGAACAGAGGCTTGGAAGGGGCTCCCATGAACTGTTTCAAAAGGGCTTAATTTAAGGCCACTTCAGGGTGCAGCTCTAATCTGGAGCAAGACAACAGGGAGTGCCTGGTCCCATTTCAAATGTTTCCTGGAATATTTTCACCAGGGCCTTCTGTATTGTGTGGTTCATTTATTCAGTCTTCCCTGTAGACTGGGGTCTGCAAGATGCATGTAGTTCCCATTGAATCTGTAGTGCCTGTCCTGTCTTCTTCTAGAAGATTTCTGAAGTGAACAACAGTCCGCTGTTGCTTCGAATGCTTTAAGAAAGTCCAAACCTAGGGATTACTTCTTTGAGTAGATGTTTTCCTTCCTAAATTGCCTTCTCAGTTCTAGTGGGGTATGCCTCTACCCAACCAGAAAAGTGTTTACAAAAACTAATAAAAATTTAAAGTTTACTATGGTCTTAGGCACCTGTGAGACTGGCATGGCTGAATTAATCCCGATTTTAAGGATTTCTGCAATACTGGCTGAATTCCTTCTATAGCTTCCTTTAAGGGGGTTTTGTTTCTTCTGTGGGAACCACACCCCTTCTTTTAGGTTAATTTTTATGGGCTGGATGCTACCTGCTTTACCTGGGGTTCCATCAGCCCAAGTGACTCTGTTGTCCTGCTCATAGATGTTGAGTGGGAAGAGATCACCTTCAGGTTCTTCCAGGCAAGTCAGGAGCACCTGGAGCTCGAGAGCACGTTCCAGGGGGACTTCTACACACAGCTGCTGCTTCTCAGAGGAAACAGTTGTGCATGTATGCAGTTAACAATGTCAGCCTCAGCCCAGAAATGATATGGGCGGTCTGGCAAGCAGAGAGAAATGTGCATAAGTTTTTGATCCTCGAGCTGGGATTCTAGAGGTTGAAGGGATGCCTGTTTTGTTTTGTTTTTTTTTAATTGTCTGGTCACTCCAGTGACCAACAGTGTAGCTGAACTTTTCTTGTATTTAGCACTGAGTATGTAGATCCTGTATCTATGAGGAAGTCAATTAGCGTGTTCCCCACTGCCAATTATACCTGGGGTTCCTGTGGGAAAATAGTAATAGGTGGAGCAGTGCCTCGGGGAGCCCCTTGGCCTCCTCCTGTGTCATCAGGTTCTCATTCCTCTCTAACATTTCTTGGTGAGGGCTTCTGTCCTTTTTTATTTTTCTTTTTGAGTTCCTGGCAGCCCGTAATCCAATGCCCTCCCCTTTGCAATAGGCACTGTTGATTGGCACCCAGTGGGTCTTTCTCTCTTCCTTTCGGGTCTCATCTCTTCTTCTGGTTTCCCCATGCTGTTTCTAAGGAAATGGTGGCCTAGGGCATGGGAAACCTGAAAGGCCATGGCCACCACCTGGGAGGGATACCTTCTAGATTCCCCATCTAAATGTCGGAGCTCCCTTCTGAGGTCTGGGGCACTTGGCCCAATAACAGTCACGTTTACCATTCAGACATTTTCTTGTGCCTGTGGGTCAGCATCAGTATGCTTTCGACAGGCTTGGTAGATCCTCCCTAAAAATTCCGAAGGGTCTTTGTTTCGTTTCTGGTGAATGGCCTGTATTGCATTCAGACTCCTATGTTTAGGCACCCCTTTCTTAAGCCCTTCCAAAAGGCTCCTTTTGTAATGATCCTGTGAGGCTATGTCCCCACCATTTGGGTCCCAGTTGGGCTCTGTGAAGAGAATCGCCCCAGCTGGGTTGGGGGTCCTGTTGGGATTCTCTTGATGGACGTGATGAGCCTCTTCATATATCTTATCTACAACTAGCTGCCATTTATCTGCCATCAGCAAGCTGTTAAGGAGAGCCTGTACATCTGCCCAGTTCGGATGGTAAGTGGCAAAAATGGAGGCAATAAGGTCTGCCATTTTCTGAAGAGCCTCCCTTTATGAGGGGTTGGAAATTCTTCAATTCAGTAAATCTGAAGTGGCAAACGGAGTCTGGGCTCAGCAGTGGCCAGCAGGCTGACGTTCCTGGTTTAATCTGCCTATTGAGTATTATAGCTACAAAAGGAATTGACTCACGCTGGATAGGGGTGCTCGCTGGCCAAACGGGGTGCCCTGACAGGACTTTGAGGGGAAGATCATTTCTTAATCATACATGGGTGGGGCTGCTGTCCTCTGGGCCCTATTTCAGGGGTATCTCGCTGTGGGGGTGGGGGTGAGAGAAATCTTTCTGCTGATAATGCTGGGTCCCTTGGGTTCAGGGAATTAAAAAACCTCATCTCATTTTCATGTTCTCTCTGTGTCTTACTAACAGGAGTAGTTTTGACACCAATTCCCTTCTCTGCATCATTAATTTGTTCCCCGTTCTTTGCCAAATCATTATTGTGTAAAGACATAAACATCTGGACATAAGGGATTTCATCCCATTTCTCTGACTATTGGCAAAACAATTCCAGTTATATGATGGTGTGGTAATTTAGGGAGCCATTTAGGGGCCATTTTTCCCTGTACTCTAAAGTATACTTAGGCCAAGCAGTGTTACAATAGAAAGCCAATTCCTTCTTAGATATTGAATCATAGTTGTACGTGGACCAATCTGCTAAAATTCAGCCCAGTGGGCTCCCTTTAGGAGTCAAAACAGAACAACCTCTGAGGGCACAAAAGTACAAACGCAAAGCCATAACCATAGCAATACTCCCAGACAAAGTGGGAACATATAAGCAAAACTTGGATCTGTAATTCCATAAATCCAAACAAGCACTCACAAGCAAGTCCTAGCACCTTATCTCCTGCCACACAATGCTGCAAGTGGTCCTGACTGAACCCAAATGGCACAAAGCCCAAGTAACACAAAGCACAATTGGCATGAAGCCCAAGGGGCAGGGACAGAGGACCCCTGGTACGCATACCAGTTTGACTTGCACAGTCTTGGGGATCATCTACTCCCCAGAAGCCTATTCCCTTTTACCAGCCAAGTGTTTCAGGCTTCTACTTGCATCAGGGAGCTCACATGTTCTCATGACAACTGCCCGCTGGCATGGGTATGGCCTTGTCCTTTGCACGTGATCTCGAGACTCTTCCTCTCAATCACTCCCTGACTGTCTACAGTAACAGAATAAGGTGGGTAACAGAAATGAGCATATGAGACCAGGTGTACCACTGAGTGATGCAAGTTGAAGTGCAAAACATGTATTTTTATAGGAAAACTCTCAACTTAGAAAATGCTGGCTGCCTTCAATATGAGAAAAAAGAATACTACGTGGACTTTACAAAACTTGTTAGGTGAAAGTTGGCCCAACTTATGATTTCTAATGTCTCTTGTTTAAGGTTCAGCAAGAATAAATTTTGACTAAGGGCAAATTTTTTCAATCTATTAGAAAAGGTGGCTCTGGCTGGTGTGGTTCAGTGGACGGAGTGCCGACCTGCAAACCAAAGGGCTGCCGGTTTGATTCCCAGTGCAGAGCACATGCCTGGGTTGCAGGCCAGGTCCCCAGAGGGGGGTGCGTGAGAGGCAACCATGCATTGAGGTTTCTCTCCCTCTCTAAAAATAAATAAATAAAATCTTTAAAAAAGAAAAAAAGAAAAGGTGGATAAAACCAATGGGCTGTCTTAAGTAGGAACCTGAGGCATGGTAGATATTTTCTAAGTGTCTGTTCTGATGAATGAATGACTGCAGACTTGATTCCTCTGATTTCCAACCTCAGGAACTTAATGTTTCAGTTTATTCAGAAACTAAGATAACCAAACTCCACATATACACATACATATACACACTTATACACATACACACATATTCACACACTAATATGACATTTGCTACTGGAGTCCTAGGCTCCTCTCCTCTGCTCTAAGATTGCAATTTGTATTACTGTGACTGAGTAAATATTGGTGCCTGGCTGTGACTGGGTGAACTAAATTCATGCTAGAAAAAATATAAACGCTTTGTCCAGTTAATTATGAAAAAAATTCCAAGGAGACTATAAAGGTTATAAAGATACATGTATATTTAATATATAATATATTACATATCTATATGTGTATTTATAACCTTGTATTATCTCTTTGGAATTTATTTATGCAAACATAAATATATTACAGACACATATTTGCACATACAGAATTTGCAGAAAGAAATTCTGGAAAGATTTTTTAATGAAAATGGCGCTGAAAGCCAAGAAGGAAGCCCCTGCCCCATCCAAAACTGAAGCCAAAGCAAAGTCTTTGAAGGTAAAGAAAGCAGCGCTGAAAGGCATCCACAGCCAGAAAAAAAAAAAAAAAAAAGATCTGCCGTCACCCACCTTCTGATGGCTGGAGACACTGCAGCTTTGGAGGCAGGCAAAATATCCTCAGAAGGCACCCCCAGGAGAAACAAGCTCGACCACTGTGCCCTCGTCAAGTTCCCCCTACTACCGAGTCAGCCATGAGGAGGATAGAAGACAACGACACGCCTGTGCTCACTGTGGAGGTCAAGGCCAAGAAGCACCAGGTCAAACAGGCTGTGAAGAAGCTCTGTGACAGTTACATGGCCAAGGTCAGCGCCCTGATCAGGCCCGATGGAGGGAAGGCGTATGCTTGACTGACTCCCCACTATGGTGCTTTGGATGTTGCCAACGAAATTGAAATCATTTAAACTGAGTCCAAGTGGCTAATTCTACATAGAAAAATTTTACACCGTAAAAAAAAAGAAATTCTGGGAAAAAAATAATCTGTGTTCGAGTGTAGGTGTATGTGGAAGGGTAGAAATTGAGGTAATGAGGGAAATGGAGCAGGGGTAAGAGAAAGTCTTCCCACTATATTTTGATTTATGAAATGTATTATCTATTAAAAAGAATACCATTTTCACTTTAAAAAAATACAGCAGGTGACCAAATTCAATGACTTAACTATACATTAGAAGTTGGCAGAGACTCTCCTGCACATTACAATCACCTGGGGAATTTTTAAAGCTCCAAATACCATAGCTGCATCTCAGAGCAATGGAATCGGAGTCTTTTCCCGGAGAACTAGGCATTAGTGTTTTTCAGAGTTCCTCACATGATTCAGTGTGCGCTCAAAGCTGGGAACTGCTGAAGTAGACCACATGTTGAAAAATAAATGTTTGATACTTTTAAAAAATGATCATATCAATGATAGTTTATTGAACCCAGGTTTTTCTAGGAGACTAAATAGAAAGTGCAGTGAAACTCTTGTTTGAGTCAGAAGTCATTATGAAATGTAGCAGTGATGATATTTGTTTGTCCAGAGGAACTTTGCTTCAAAAGCTCATGAACTAGTCAGTCTTTCATTCCCTCCTTGTACTAGTTGGCAAACAACAACAACAACAACAACAACCACAACAACAACCCAAACATAACCTAACTCATGCTAAATCCCAGGACCCAGCCTTTTCCTTTGGTTTTAGGAGAAGCTGGTTTTCTGCTCTGTCCACGGCTGGATGCTTCAGTAGCCATATCGTGGGAGAACCATGCTCACCATTCATTAGTGGTGCTCAGCTTTCAATGAGCATGAAGATAATCTGAAGAATTTGTTATAAATGCACATTCTCCAGTGTGTGTGCACGCTCTGGATTCTGATTCAATAGTTCTGGCTTGGGGCTCAGGAATATACATTTTTCATAAGTTCCTCTAGGTGAGTCTGGAGAAGGTGGTCCAAGAATCTCACGTGACTCTTGGAGGGCAGTTCTGTGCTGGAGCTGGCTGTTGGCTTTTGAGAGCTGATTGTTACCTATCTAGGAAATCTGCAAGCGAGCTGCTAACCTATTGTAATGTTACCTAAACTAAAAACCTTACTCAGTCTTTACCCGTTTTTACATGGGCTCATTTGTGTGTGCGTGTGCGTGCGCGCGCGCGCGTGTGTGTGTTGGGGGGGTTCTATAAAATTTGACAACATGGATAATTTTATCCGATTGCCACAATAATCAGGACATAAGGCTCTTCCATCCGAAGGGACTGCCTCCTGTATCCCTTTATAGTCACCCTTCCCCGTCCTATCTCTGTTTCTTGGAAACCACGAACCTGTTCTCCCGCTTTGTAGTTTTGTCCTTTTGACAAGGTTATATAAAT
This sequence comes from Pteronotus mesoamericanus, assembly GCF_021234165.1. NCBI lineage: Eukaryota > Metazoa > Chordata > Mammalia > Chiroptera > Mormoopidae > Pteronotus > Pteronotus mesoamericanus. The sequence goes on from NW_026555090.1 coordinate 4,455,595, forward strand.
AGAATCATATGGTATGTAGCTTTTTGAGGTTGGCTTTTTTCTCCACCAAGCATGATGTCCCTGAGATCCATTTAAATTGTTGCATCTATCAACAGTTCTTTTTATTGCTAACTAGGATGACTTTGTACAAAGGTACTGGAGTTGAACCATTCAGCCAGTAAAGAACACTGGTGTTGTTTTCTCTTTACGGCTATGAATAAAGCTGCTGCGAACATTTGTGTACAAGTTCTTCTCTGAACATAAGCTTTTATTTCTCTGGGATAAATGTCCAGGAGTGGGACTGCTTTGTTGTATGATAGAAGCATGTTTACTTTGGTAAAAAATGACTAAAATATTTTCCATAGTGGTTTTATCATTTTACATTACCACCAGCAATATGTGAGAGACTCAGTTTCTCCACATCCTCACCAGCACTCGGTGTTATCACTATTTTTAATTTTAGCTGTTTTAATAGTAAATGGTGATGTACCATCATGGTTTTAAATTGTACTTTCTAAATAGTTTATGAAGAAGAGGTTAAATATCTTTCTTTGCTTATTTGCCTCTGTATCTCCTTTGTTGAAACATCCGTTCGTGCCTTTTTTCTATTTTTTAATTTGTTGTTTTTTAAAATAATTTATTTTTCAATTACAGGTGATATACAATATTATATTAATTTCAAGTGTACAACATAGTGATTAGACATTTGCATAATTTATGAAGTGATTACCTTGATAAGTCTAGTACCCATCACATAGTTATTACCATATTATTGACTGTATTCCCTGTGCTGTACTTTACATCCCTGCGATTGTTTTTTTAATAGATTTTATTTATTTATTTTTAGAGAGAGGGGAAGGGAGGGAGAAAGAGAGGGCCATCAATGCACAAGAGAAACATCGACTGGTTGCCTCTTGCATGCCCCCAGCTGGGGACCTGGCCCGCAACCTAGGCATGTGCACTGGCCACCAATCAAAACAGGGACCTTTTGGTTCACAGGCCAATGCTCAGCCCACTGAGCCACACCAGCCACCACCCTGTGATTGTTTTTATAATTAGTAATTTGCATATCTTAATCCCGATCCCCCCTCAATTCTCCTCCCACCTGGCAACCATCAAAATGTTCTTTGTGTCTTTGAGCCTGTTTTTGTTTTGTTTGTTCATTTTGTTTTGTAGATTCCACATACAAGTGAAATCATATGGTATTTGTCTTTCTCTGTCTGTCTTCATTTAGCCTAACACCCTCTAGGTCCATCCATGTTGTTAGAGATGGCAAGATTCTTTTTTATGGCCAAGTAATATTCCATTGTATGTATGTACTACCTCTTTTCTATCCATTCATCTGTTGATGGACATTTAAGTTTCTTTCATATTTTGGTTATTGTAAATGATGCTGCAATGAACATGAGAATGCATTGGACTTTTCACATTAGTGTTTTGGGTTTCTTTGGATAAATACCTAGAAGTGGAAGTGCTGAGTCCTTCTTTGTCTCTTGTTATATAGCCTTTGGTTCAAAGTCTATTTTATTCGGTATGAGTATTGCTACCCCAGCTTTCCTTAAATTTCCATTTGCATGAAATATCTTTTTCCATTCCTTTACATTCAGTCTGTGTGTGTCCTTTGATCTGAAGTGGGTCTCTTATAGGCAGCGTATGTGTGGGTTTTGTTTTCTTATCCATTCTGTCATCCTATGCCTTTTGATGGAAACATTTTCAATCCATTTAAATTTAAGTAATTATTAATAGTTATGTAGTTATTGCCATTTTATTATTCATATTTTAATCTTTCTTTTTGTCTTCTAAATAAGCCTGTCTAATGTTTCTTTTAATACTGATCTGGTAGTGATGCATTCCTTTAGCTTTTTCTTGTCTGGGGATCTCTTTACTTGCCCTTCAATTCTAAATGATAGCTTTGCTGGGTAATCTTGGTTTATGTGCTTGATTTTCATTATTTTGAATATTTTGTGACAATCCCTTCTGGCCTGAAAACTTTTTATTGAAAAATCAGATGACAGTCTTATAAGAGATCCCTGGTAGGTAACTAACTGCCTTTCTCTTACAGCTTTTAAGATTCTCTATCTTTAATCTTTGGCATTTTAATTACAATGTGTCTTGGTGTGGGACTCTTTGGGTTCGTCTTGTTTGAGATTCTAGTGCTTCCTGGACTTAAGTCTATTTCCTTCGCCAGGTTAGGGAAGTTTTCTATCATTTCTTCAAAAAAGGTTTTAAATTTATTACTCTCTCTATTCTCCTTCTGGTACCCCTATGATGTAGTTGTTGGTATGCTTAATGCCATAGAACCCTTTTAAACTAGGCTCATTAATTTGGGTTCCCTTTTTTTTTTCTCCTGTTTAGATTGGGTGTTTTCTGCTATCTTGTCTTCCATACCACTGATTCATTTCTCTGCTTCACCTAATCTACCAATGTATTCTTTGTTTCAGTTATTGTATTCTTCATTTCTGACTGGTTCTTTTTTATATTATCTGTCTCCTTTTCTATGCTTACTATCTCTTTGTTAAAATTCTCACTGAGTTCATTGAGCATCCTTAGTACCGGTATTTTAAACTCTGCAGCTGGTAGATTGCCTGTCTCCATTTTGTTTAGTTCTTTTTCTGGAGTTTTGTCTTGTTCTTTCATTTAGGACATGCTTCTTTGTCTCCTCATTTTGGCTGCTTCCCTGTGTTTGTTTCTACAGTATGTGTTAGGTAGAGCTGCTATGTCTGTCAGTCTTGGTAGAGTGGCCTTATGTAGTAGGGGCCCTGTGGACCCCAGTGGTGCAGTTTACCTGGTCACCTCCAGGTAAATCCCTTGTGTGGGTTATATGTGCCCTCCTGTTGTAGTTGGGTCTTGATTGCTGTTAGCATGTCAATTGTAGAGATTTACTCTCAGGCTGATTGGCTGTGAGGACTGGTTAAGACCGTAGCAGAGGAGTGTCGTACAGCTGCTGACTCCATGGAGCCAGGTTGCTTTAGTGGGGCTCTGGTGATTGCCAAACCCACCCTTTGGGAGTATCATTTGTGGTTGTGGTTGAATGGTGTGCTGGTGTGGTCTAAAGCTGGCCATCAGGCGTGTTGGTTCTGGGGCTTCTTGGGAGGGGCTCTGGTGCAGGCCAAGTTCAGCTGCTGCCTTTGCTCTCCCTGGGACCACCTGGCATGGGCTACAGAATGATACGTAGGTGACTTCTGCTTGATCTGAACTTGGTGCCTGGGAGAGGCTAAGCTGTGAATGGAGCCTGGCTGCCACTGGTGCCAGGCTTGGGGCCACTTAGCAAGAGGTAAGGCACATGCCAAGACCAGATACTGCTTATTGGGGTTTGTAAACCTTCGAGAGATTTTAGGAAAGTGTTCAGAACAAACCAAGATAGCGTCTTTGTATGGAAAAAATCATTGGGAATGGCTGGGGTGGGCCTGCAAGTTGAGTGGAGGCGGGGTGAACAGTGTTAGCCAGATTTATGGAGACTCAAACATGACATCTACCTGCACTTCATGGGAAGGGCTCAGCAAAGGAACAATGGTTTCTACCAACACTTATGTCTGGGAGAAACCCCAGCCCCTCCAGTCCTCACCCTGAAGCGGACGATTCAGTTCCTCTCTGTAGGTCCATGGTATCTTTCACTGGAGCTCACAGTGAGTGAGTCTGTCAGCAAGTGAGGCTGTGTGTGGGCCCTTGAGGAGGGACACCTGGGACTCCGGAAGCCGCCCGTCTCACTCAGCTCACTGAAACTCAGGTGTGGGGCTGGGACCCCTCGCTCCTCAGAGGAGATCCCTGCAGCCACGATGTTTCTCCTGATTTTTAACTGCCACAGTTGGGTGTGGGACCAGCTTTCTTTGTGTGCCTGCTCCTTTTACCAGTCTTGATGTGGCTGCTTCTTTATATCCTTAGTCATGGAAGTTCTGTTCAGGCAGATTTCAGGCCTTTCTCAATGATGGTTGTTGGGCAGTTTCGTTGTCATTCTGATGTAAACTGGGAGAAGGCAAGCACAGTGTTGACCTATTTTGCCATCTTGAGCAGAAGTCTCGGCTATTTTCTAATTAGATTGTAAGACAGTTGAATGTTGATTCTTTATTCTAGATACTAATCCTTTGTTGGATATGTTGTTTGTAAATTTTTTTTTCTGAAACTGTAGCTTGTCTTTTCATTCTCTTAGTAGAGTCATTCTCAAAGCAAAAGTTTTAAATTTTTATGAAGTCCAGTTAACCAGATTTTTCTTTATGAATTGAGTGTTTGCTGTCATGTTTGAGAACTCTGCTTTAGGTTTAATTTTTATTACATCCTTTGCCATTTCAAAAATTGCTGTAAGAACCAGGCATGAGTTAGTTACCTCATTTGTTGTACAAATCCTGTGTATCAATTGCCTGCTTTATTACTCAGGATCTCCCCTATGAAATTCCAGGTGAAGGATGACTTTTAAAACAGCACTTCTCAATCGTTCATGTGCATATGAATCACCTGGAATGTTCATAAAATACAGATTCTGGCTCAGTAGCTGTGGGGTTGGCTTGAGATATTTTATTTCTAACAGGCTTCTCATTGATGCTGATGCTGCCAGTCCAAAGATCATGCTTCAAGCAATGAAAGTTTAGAATTCATTATTATTATGTTATCTGGTTGTGGGAACTACATAACATAGCCTGCCTTCATGTTCACAGGAAAAAGAAGACCTACATTTGAAGCATAGATATACTACACAGGTTTATTTATGTTGAGCATTTTTGTACTCTTATTTTCCTTGGTTTTAGTTTTCTATTTTTATAACACTAAACATATTCTTACACATTTTCTCAAAACCTTTCCAGAACAAGGTGAACTATAAACAGAAATCGATGATGGAGTTTGAAAGGGAGGCTTTCTTTGCTCTGTTCCCAGCGTGCAGCCTATGACTGTGACTCGATTCAGGAAGTGGTTTCATCCACTTAAGCTTTTGATTATGTTTCTCTGTAAATGTGCTTTTAAGTTGTTTTGTACATATGTAAATATTCTGCTTCTCCCAGCTAGATGATAAGTCTTCTAGGATACGGACTGTGTCTTTTATTTCTTTTACGATCTTTCACTGATCCTAGAACTCTTGTCTACACATCACCATGCTGGTGGCGGTGGTCAGAGCAGGGAACAGGGTTAAATGCGGTTCTTCAGAAAACATCATGACCTACTGCTGATGAACAGCACATGTTTCTACTAACTTATTGAACTTGACTATGACCATCTGTTCTATAGTTGCTTCAAAGCTGCTTGCTTGGGTGGTTAGGATCACTAGCCTGAAAGACCAGTCCTCAAGGGCTCTATGGGCACAGGGGAGGGGATTACATTCTAAGCCCTTTGAGGCAAAAATCTCTAACACGTGGAAGGCTCTCTGAACTGTGAGACATCCCCCTTTGAGGTTCTTCCACCAGCAGAGGTACAAGTTGTGGGGTTCAGTGCCATGGTCAGAAGCAACCCGGTGATTGCTGTTTTCCTGGATGGCAGGGAATGTGGCACCACAACCAGCACTGTGGCTGGAGGCACCAAGGAGACAGGAGTAAGGCACATCGTCAGCGTGGATTTCTGAAGGCGGGGGCCCATCTGAATTAGAGCTGCTGTTCCTGTGGCTGCCATTCCTGTCCAGTCTTCTCAACTCCACTGAGCCCATTCCCTGGTGGGCATGAGTTCAGGCTCTGTGGGCCAAGAAGGGGCTGATCCCATCCCCAACTTAGTGCAGAAATTCTTAGGGATTCTACTCTTTATCCTATCTTTTCCTCTATCCATACTACTCACTATCCTGCCTTTTGGAGCAGTGCAATGGTTCTCTTAGTGGCCTCTTTGTCTGCAGTCTCACCTCCTTCCAATGCATGTTCCAAACTGCTTGTGAAGTGAAGGTTCCACCACATAAAATGCTTTGAGTCCTTCAGAGACACTAGGGTGAGATCCAAACTCCTCAGCGTGGGCCCTGGACTTTGAGTCCCTCCCTGGTATGCCTGCTGCTCTTGCTTCACCTCCCCTCATCCCCACACAGCCTTTTCTGCAGGCCACTAAGGTAAGCTTTTCTATTCTTTTGTCTTCCCATAGGCTCTATCCTTGATCTAGATAGCCTTTCTTCTTTGATTTCCTAGGTGACTCATTATTGTTTTTAAGCCTAACCCTAAAGCATTTTCTTCTCTAAAAAGATTCCCCCGGGTACCCCAGAGTGGGCACACGCCTCTGGGCTTCAGCCTCATTGACCGTCAAGCTGGGCCCGGGCACCGATCCCACTGTCTTATCACAGCGAACTTCATGGTCTGCGCTGGTGGGTGGACTTCATGGCCATTCTGTGTCTAACTACTGCATCCATCATAATCTATTTCAGAGGTTTGTATCCTGCGACTTCTCAAACAATAGTAAAACAAATGACTGCAGTCTACCTTGCTGGCTAGGGATTCGATGACTCAGGTGACCCCCCCAACAGGAGGGGATGCTAAAAAGAAATTAAAAGGCAGAGCTCAAGGACTGTCCTCTTTCTTTCTGTGGGTGTTCGTACAGCATTAGACAAGAACACAAACACTCTGGCCGCTTCTCCGGAAGACTCTCCTATAAACGTACTTGTCCCTTAGTTTATGGGCAAACAATGAAGCTTTTGTACTGGGGACATCCTGACATATCAGGTGGCTGGTTGTCTGCAACTCCTAGGGACTGGTTACAGTCAGAGGGCAGTGGTAATAGAGGAACCACGAACCACAAAGGTATAGGAAGCCAGGGGCTTTCAAGTGAGAGGGACGTGATGACTATCATCCTCTCACCTTCAGTGCATTTCTTCCTCCAGAGAAACGAGGGATCCTCCTCATCACAGACGTGTTTCTCCAACTCGCATGTTTCATACAAGTTCCACACAGGGAGAGCTCCAAGTCTATTACTAATGGTAAGAAGATTTGTGTGTGCAGCTCCTTGGCAAGGCTACAGATTTAGCCCAGGACTTCCAATGACCTACAGGGGTTTGAGACCGTGCCAGCCAGTTAGGCTTCTGGGAAAACTCCCTTTGAAAACCTACAGCGTTATACTTCAAACAGTAATGTTTTACATGTTTCCCCCTCTCCGTGTGTTCTAATCATCCAGATGGACTGGCCGAGACAAAACATGGACTTTAGTTTCTATTAGTACCATTAACACAGTTCCTGTTTTTTTAAAAGACGGAAGCCCTCCCTCTCATTGTGCGGCCGTGTCCGCACTCTCTGGCACCTGCGGTCACCTGCTTCCCTCTGCCCCGTGGGACAGGTTCGTTAGAGCGCGGCGTTAATGAGAGCAAGCCCGCCGGCTTGCTCCCTGGTTAGCTCACGTGGGTGAAAAGTGTTTCATGCCCATTGGCTGAACTCTTAGCCCTAGACAAGGGCTTTGCAACCTAATCTGCCACAAACTCAGTCCTGGACCCTTAACCCTGCAGGGCAAACGCACCATGGCTCGTAATCGGATTCCTCTACTTGCGAAGCTTAAAGAAATATTCGTGATGGTTACATGCATGAAGTCCAGTGTGGCAGGAAATTCTGGTTCAGCACATTTGGGGAACAGTGGTCCAGGGCCGCTGCATAGAAACGGTCTCACCAGTGTAAAAACTATGGGGGAACCCCTGGGAGGACCAGCTGAAGCTGACGCTTGGCGTGAATTTCAAAGACAGGCTAAGACTAATAGGCAAGGAGAGCTGAGAAACCCTGTTTTGTACGTTAAAGATAATGTTTTCAGGATTTATCAACCTCAGGGTCAAAATAGTTGTGTCAAAGAGGTACATCAAAACCTTAAGCATGGCTCCTGTCCCCTCCCTCCAGGTGAGGGCGTGCGCGCTGCCGGTGGAACCAGCGTGCGGTGGGGGGCGGCGCTTCCCATGCTGCAATGCGCACGGAGTTCCCCCTGGGCTTGTCCAAGGCAGATTGTGGTTCGGCAGGTCTGGGCTCCGCCAGGAGATGCTGGGTTTCTGGCAAACTCCCAGTGACCTCCATACTCTGGTTCACGGACCGCACTTGGAAGAACCAGGCTGCAGAGAGCCTGACAGTGATCTTCAAGAACACTGTAAATGGAAAGGAAGGGCCAGACTTTAGCCATAAAGAAGTCTAAGCGCTCAGCTGAGGTCTGCCCACAAGATTGGATAACACCAAGTATTTTATTGCAATTGTTCTCCTAGTTGTTGGCGGGCATTATACACGTTCTCAAGCAATACATTTCCCCAAGAAAAATATTGAATGATCTAAGTCGTTGTTCGCTAAACTGTGGACCGATGACCGCAGAAAACCTTTGGCTGGGAAAGTTTTGAGAAATGCTGTCAGCCGCCCTGGAGACTCACTGTGCACATTCACGATACTAAAAGTTCTGAGAAGTCCTGCAGTAAGTTACAAAAGCAGAACAAAACCTGCTTGACTCTGATTAGGCCAAAGTTTCTCAAAGTTATTTGTCGATGATCTCTTTTTTCTCAAAATATTAACTGCCAGAGCAGCAGGCTTTCGGGGGCACCAGGCAGCGCTGGTCTGTGCCCGAGGACGTGGCCGCCCTTGTGATGGGGACGTCCCCCCCGGCACAGCCGAGGTCCCCCTCTGGGCTGGATGTGCCTCCCTCTGCCTCTTCCTGTATGTGCTTGTGCAGTTTCTCCCCTCCCCCCCGTGAATAAATCTGTTTAATTTCTTAATGTTACATGTTGAATTAACTTTGTTGTAACATATGTTGTTTATGCATAAAGATTAGCCAGGCCCTTTGAAAGGTTGCTGAATCATTCACCCAGCAGCCTCCTGGTTGGGGACTAATTGTGTGCAGCTGCGGTATTGCAGACGTCACACACTTTTATTACAACAAGGAAGCTGCCGAGAGGCACTTAAAAGTTCTTGGAACCAGGAAGGGCCCCTAAGTAGGCAGATTGTTAGAACTGAAAGGAGGAGTCAGTCTAGGGCAATTAGGAAGGCAGTTCTTAATCTATTTTTCATTAGAGAAGCAATATTAATACAGAATTAATGAGCTTCTGTTTAAACCAGTTGTAATTAGAGGAGAGAATGGATTATCAGACAACAATCACAAGTCAATTAGTCAATTAACAACTATAATACTCTCCTATACCTAGGCTGCTTTCCCCTCCCTTCCTTCCTCCCTCCCTTCCTTCCTCCCTTCCTATAGATTATTTATGTTAAGGGAAATGCAATGTTTACTTAGCTTTGAAAGTATAATGCATATTTCTATTTCTTCTACAAATGTATGTTTCCCTAAGGTTTTATTAACTGCCAGAGAGCAAACCTCTGTCATGACCTATCACCCTGGGAAAATGCACGTGACCCAATCAGGTGGGGACAAAGGGAGCGGGGAGAGCTTATCCATTCCTCCTGCAGGATGTTTATCTACCTCTTTCCTTTTTGTCCATCTTTCCTCATCGTACTCATACCCACCAAGTCCTGCCCTTTGTAGGCAGGTCTCTAGGACAACTCCTGGCCCCTTGTAAAGGCCAGACTGGTTGAATGATGACGACAGTTCCTGAAGAAGTGTCCCCCCCCTTCTATGTTTCTGGGTGTTAGGGAGAGTGGATACAATCCCTGGGGGTCTGCCTGGAGAGGAAGAAGACCAGGAAGGTAGACGACTGTGGGTCCTTAGGACCTCCTGTGGTCACACAACGCTGGGTTAGAGACATACTTTAAGAATATCTCTGGGTTCCTTAGAAGAGTGGAAAGATGTTCCACTCCTTCTGGCCAAATGGGACATAGGCATGACACACATGAGAGAGGTCATTCATTCAAAAATGGGGGGACGACACCGCTCAAAGATTCTTGTTTTGCCAGAATCAAGGTTACCTGGAAATGTGGGCGGGCCCTGGGGCCCTGGGGCCCCGGGGCCCAGCAGCTTTTGGGAAGACAGCCTTGCCGCCATCTTTGCACTAATGCGCAGCAGGTGCTGAGCGCATCCGAGACCTGACTGGAGTCGGGATCTTTCCAGAACAGAGCACGCATCATGTGGGCTATCAAGGTACTCACGCTGCACTGAGATTCTCTAATGAAACAGGAAAGAAAATGCAGGAGGAGGCAGGGTGGGGGCGGGGTGTGTGAGCAGCCCAAGCATGGAGCATAGACATGGCTGCTAGATGGGGCGGCGGAGATCCAGAGCGTGGTCCGGGCTGGGCCCGGAGTGAAGCAAGAGCAGGAGAAGTGTAGGACAGGTAGCGTCAGGTGGTTAGCTGTTAAGAAAGCCTATGTGGGAGGGAAATGATCCCAGGGTGCCTTCTAAATCAGCTGGTTGATATTTTACCTCTCTTTTCTAGCAAAGCAGTAATGTAAGCTATGTGCCTTATTGTGTGGACTTCAAAAGGTCGGTCATGTTATAAACAATGGATTCTCCTGAAACAAGGGATTTCAGAATTGTGGGATGGCTTTCTGGGCTGCCACGTCTCACAGCACCAATTCACATAAATCACATTGATTGTATGTTTATCACACACACACACACATCCCACACTTCAGCACAGGACTTGTTGCTACATATGATTTTTATACGAGTTCTAAGTTACCCCCGATCACAGAGAGTAGAGCGATGCTTTTGTAATCTAGGAAACAACAACGATGGCCAGTAAACCACCAGAAGCTGGGAGAGAGGGTGGAAGAGATTCTCCCTCACAGCCAACAGAAAGAACCAATTCTGCGTCCACCTTGATCTTGAGCTCCTAGTCTCCAAAACTGTGAGAACAAACCTTGTTCTCAGCCACCTAGTCTGTGGTACTTTGTTATGGTAGTCCTAGGAAATAATACTTCCTATCATTCTCCAATGTCTTCCTATTTGCTGATAATTTCTCAACGTACAGCCTAGAGTTAAGCACACTATATTTCAAATAATGGGATTTTCATGTATGTGCTTCTGGGATAATGGCCCCAAATCTGCCCCTGGGAACAAATTAACTGCAGAGGTTTGCATCAATGATTTGGATTTCCTGCTGCATTTGCTTTCAAAGAGCAAATACACGCCGACTGGAACGGCTTTGTAGGTTTCTCTTCATGCAAGTCCTCCCTTCTGCCTTAATCACCCGGATTGACTCTGTAAAAGCCCAAGTGAATGTAGCTCACTGAAGAGCATTTCCGAACCGCGTGCCTTTCCTGTGATGATGTATAATTAATCACCTCCAGGCAAGGCAAACAAGTCAAGGTGGCTTTTAAAGACTGTCAGTCTTTTTTCTCTTCTGTCTTGTACTTGGCGGAAGGACCTGCTGCCCGGCTCTTGCGTTCTCCACAGCAAGCCTGATGTGACCACGTATGTTTCGTTAGAGGCTCCTGGGAAGCACCTTGGTCTCATCTGGATGCAAATACCAAGCCGAGAGGACAAGAGACATCCAGGTGAAAACAGGCAAAGGTCTGAATCAACACAGAAATCCCTGCGCTTCTGATGTCCTTCAATTCCCCTTTCCTTTCCTCCTCTAGCTGTACCCAACCATGGGGCTCCTCAGGCAACAACTCTTTAGTTTGTCTTGCACCTACTTCCCTGGTAATGACACCTTCTGCCAGGGAAAACTCCACTCTTGGGCATGTGTATTGTGGTAGGATCATCAGAGGACACCGGAGGTTGAAGCCCTCATTCTCATCGGGCCTGGAAAAGTTTTGCTCTCTAAGACAACTCACAGCATCAGTGGGTAAATTGGGGAGGCTTAGCAGCAATGGTAAAGTTGGTTTCACCTGTGTTCACTCATCTATAACTGGCATTGGCATTCTGGAAGTAAGCATATTTCTACACATAGCTTCTATGGGTTGAATTGTATCTTCCAAAAAGACGTGAAGGTCCTAGCCCCAAGTATCTGTGAACGTCAGTTTATTTGGAAATAGGGTCTTTGCAGATGATCAAATTAAAATGAGATCATTGCAGGGGGGTGGGGGGCGGAACTGATCCAGTATGACTGGCATCTTTATAAAAGGAGAAATTTTTAAAAGGAAAAGGAGAAAAGGACACAGGCAGAGGCGTGTAAAACGCAGGAGAATGCCAAGTAAGATGAAGACAGGGTGAGGTGATGCTTTTACAATCCAGGGACAAGCAAAGATGGCCAGCAAACCACCAGAAGCTGGGACAGAGGGTGGAACAGATTCTCGCTCACAGCCCGCAGAAGGAACCGACTTTGCCGACCCCTGGACCTCGGAGCCCCTGTCTCCAGAACCGAGACATTAAATCTCTGTTGTTCTAAGCTACCCGGTTTGTAGTACTTTGTTACGGTAGCCCTAGGAAGCTAATACAGGAGTTTTCCAGGAGGGACAAAAGGTTGGCCTTGGAGGAGTGAGAAGTCTGAGATCAAGGTGTCACAGGGCTGATGTCTTCTGAGGACTCTCTCTTTGGCTTGCAGATGCCACCTTCTTGTTGCCTCTTCACATGGTCCCCGCTGTGTGCACGTGTATTCCTGCTGTCTTGTCTACCTATAAGCACACCAGGCATATGGGATCGGGGCCCCAGCCCGATGGCCTCATTTTAACTTAATCACCCCTTCAAGGGTCCCATCTCCACACACAGTCACACATTCTGAGATGCTGGAGGTTGGGACTTCAACATACATATGAATGTGGGGGGACTTAGGTCAGCCCTTAACACAGAGGAAAGGAGCAGGGCTCTGCCACCTGAAGCGGCTAGCAGGGCAGTGCCAGGACATTTAAGAACAGAGGACACAGGCCACCTATTTGACCAACACTGTCAAACAATTCCCAGGGACTGATGCCTCCCGCCTCATATATGTGGTCCACTGAGTCAGCATCAGGGACCTGGGTTGTCTCTCTGATTGTAGCCTCACATGAATGAACCTGGACTCACACAGGCTTCAGATTGTTTCTGGTTCTGGCACAAAAGCCCTGGACAGGCCAGGCCTGTGGCCTCAGAGTTACTGCCGTCATCGCCCCAGGCTGAGCAAATTCCCCTCCGGGCCCAGGACTTCCTGCCTTGTTTCCTCAGGCTGGTCGAGATCGGCACCTGGGCAGAGACTGCGAAGGGTGTCGCATTGGCCCGGTGGCAGTTCTGTTGGATCCTCCCTGCCTAAGGGAGGCTGAGGACCCAAGTGGGGGGAAGGGAGGTGGAGCCAGAGAGAGGGAGGAGACTGGCTGCTGCCCGGAAGCAGCCTTGCCCAGCCAGATGCTGTGGCATGTGCAAGGTGACCTGCGCGCGCCTTGTATCGGTACCTTTAAAGAACAAATGGGACACATGCGTGACAAGTTACCTAGGCTCCTGGCGATTGAGGTGGATGTGGAAGGGGAGTCCGAGAGCGGGGCTTGGGGCTGGCAGTGGTCCTGGGGGAACAAAACCAAACGCTGGCTGCTCCCCTGGAACGGAGGACGCTTGCAAAGGGAGCCGCCCGCGCTTCCCCACCGTCTTTGTCTCTGTTTGATTTGGGACCTATAATAGGATAATGGCAACTAAAAGCATTTTTTCTGGAAAGATCTAAACAGTAGCAATCATAATATATTATGCCTGAGTATGAACACTCTGTTAAGATAAAGGGGAAATGGTGTATTTTTAAAGAGTTCTTATTTAGTTCGAACTTAAAAGCAACAGTGTAAATTTCTTTCAAATAATGTTTCCTTAATTATTCATTTTCCTTGGCACTAGTTAAAGAACCAAGTAATGACTTCTGTCTCTTTATATTTAGTCTATTATTGTTTGAAAAAGGCCAGAGGAAGGCCAGAGCCGTGCAAAAATGATATTTGCTTTTTTTTTTATTACCAACAGCCAATGTACAGGGTAATCTAATCACCAGCAGCTGAGAGACAATGACATTTTTATAGACCTTCTGGCAACACTGGAGTGTGAAGGAGCCTGACAGGTATTTGGCTTCCCAGCCTGTTCTTTCAACCACATTTCTCATCAGGCCGGCTGCTGGGGGAGCAGGCTCGAGGGGAGCCCCACGTCTCCCTGCACAGAGCGTTACAGAGCCTGAACAGCAGCTGTCTGTTTAAATCTGGGGACTTTGCCTATGGGAACTGAGGAGCAATGCCTGCAGGACCCCAGCTCACACAGTCCCGCGCGGCTTGCGCTGTGGCCCCGGGCCCTCCCGTTGGATTCTCACGTTCCCTGCAGACTTCAAGGGCTGGGGAACATGGCCGTTGCTTTGGGACACCAATGGCTCCCTCTAATTTGGAACACGTTCTTTTTAAATGTAATCTTTCTGTGGGATCATTTGAAAACCGGTTTATACACAAGAATCCAGGTTGCTTTCCTTCCTAAGAAGGAATTCATGAGAGGCTGCTTTCTCTGCACCCGCAGCCTGGGTCAGCCTCTGCGCCTGGGGTCTCTCTTGGCTGCGTAATCTGAGATGTTCCCGGACAGCCTAGGCAGGCAGATCTCCTCAGCTGGGGCCCAACACGAAGATCGGATGTCCACCTTGAAACGTGCAGTTCGGATGCGGGGCGACTCAGAGGGGCACTCGTTCACCTTTTGCCCCTTTGAGCTGGGCACAGTGTAAGGACGCGCCTTCCAGCCTCAGAGGGGGGCAGGCATTTTCTTCTGTGACTCCCAGAGGGGGTATAGCTTGAGTCGCATTTTCTTGTGCAAACTGTCAAACATGTCTTGCTTTGTTCTTGTGATCACTGAACACGAGACACTAAGATGAGAGCAGACACAACATGAATAAACAAATGAGCTCATGTGGAGATGACAGGCTTTCCTACAGGTGGTCACTTACCGCAGGGGTTTTTCCATTTTGTTCTCTTTCTCTGGCCATTGGTTGGATCCTCTGGGAATTAGAAGTTGAGGCTTACAAATATCAAATCATTATGTGGCGCACTTGACACAAATATAATGTTGTAGGTCAATCTTACCTCAATAAAAAAAGGAAGCTGGAGCTTTTTAGTACCTTTTTGCGTTTGTGAGAGGAGAAAACGTGGCTCTTTATCCCATCAAAGATATTCAGGAAGCATTTCCTTCCTACCTCCCTTCCTACAATAGTGATGGTTCCTTCTGAAGCCAGAAGGTAAATTCTCACCTGATTGGAAGATGAACTCCAATGGGTTTAAATAGCTTACTCGGTTAATGCTGAGTGGTAAAGCCACCTTTGTTAATACTACTGCTCTTCCCCCATGGAATGTTCAAGAATTGAGTTTCTGAAGCATACATTGAGGGTAAGCTATTTGCATGAAGAGGTGGAGGTAATCAGAAGGCAGAATTCGGAGTAACGCTTAGGGCGTTGCCTATCACTTTCTCCAGTGTGACCTAACCCTCCTGCCCTGCCAGGCGTCCTTAAATTAAGGGGTGTTTGGGGGAGAGCTCCCAGTTCTTCCTCCTCCTGTGTGCATCTTTATCCTTTACTACTTACACAGAACACTTCACTTCTGACACTTGTAGTTGCCAAATATGTGGGGCACCCCACCAAATAATGCTCTGACACCAGCTGGGTGTCCTACCGTTTAACTCAGGACACTACCCGTGGGGATAGCGATGGGTCCCACAGGATAAGGGCTCAGTCCCGGTGGACTGCCCCCTATTTCAGAGGCTCTTCATCAACAATAGGCCCCCAGGTTCCCCACAACTTGTGCCCAACCAGCTACAAATCAGAGGTTCCCATGACCCCTACTCTGGTTGCATTTATTTGTTAGAGCAGCTCACAGAACTCATGGATACACTTACTTACGTTTACCAGTTCATTAAAGGCTATGCTAAAGGACATAGGTGAATAGCCAGGTATAGAGGTACATACAGTGAGGTCTGGGAGGGTCCTGAGCACAAGAGCTCCTGTCCCCATGGGGTGGAATTGGGGTGTGTCACCCTCTCAGTGCCGCTGTGCTCGCTGACTTAGAAGCTCTCCAAACCCCATGCTGATGGGGTTTTACAAAGGCTTCCTCATGCAGGTGTGCTCAATTGCTGACTTCATGTCCAGGCCTCCCCCCTCTCCGGAGAACTGGGGATTGGGCTGAAACCCAAAGCTTCTAATCAGGGCTCGGTCTTTCCGTGTCCAGCCCAGCCAGGAGCCCACCCAGGGTCTTCACATTAGAACAAAAGAGGCTTCTGGTGCTCTTACCACTTAGGAAATGGCAAGGGTTTTAGGAGCCTTGTACCAGGAACTGGGGACAAAGACCAACTGTATACATTTCTTATAAATCATAGTATCACTGGGGGTCTGCATGTGACTTCACTTGTACTCCCCTTGACTTAAGTTTCACTGCATTTAATGTATAACTTAATCTTGGAGGGGACAAAGAGGTTAGAAATGATAGAGAAATTTAGTTATAATGATCACTACTAAAAAAACATTGCAAGTGCCAAAAATGCTGATTCTTTCAACTATGATTGCAAATTAAAACTGGAGCAGTGTTCAGTTTTTATTTATGTATTTTTTTTATCCTCACCCTAGGGTATACTTACTGATTTTTTTTTTCTTTTTAAGAGAGAAAGGGAGAGAGAGAGAAATAAACATTGATGTGAGAGAAAAACATCAATCAAAACCAAAACCTAGGTATGTGCCTTGACCAGGGATCAAACCCACAACCTTTTGGTATATAGGATGATGCTCCAGTCAAGCAAGCCACCTGGCCAGGGCCAGTGTTTGGATTGTAACTTCTGGCAAAAATATGGCCCATGGAACTGTTTGTTTGCCCCTTGAGATCATTCCCAGGTACAAAACAAGAAGTTTTCACCTACTCAAGACACAAATGATCATCCTTGCTCATTATAATAGTTCCTTCAGCTCCTGTGAACACATGCACATTTAATGGAAAGAGGTATCCTCTTGTGCATATGGAAACATGTCCATGTGAAATTGGGACTCTGTTGATATTGTTTAATTGATTGGAGGCCACGGTTGGCAAATATTTGCTTTCTATGAATCTCTTTTCACTGGTGGCATTAAACAAAAAGAAGAAGAGTCCCCAAGGGCTTCTAGAAGGGATGTGGACAAAGGGTTCTTCGCCCACCTCTTTGCCCCAGGAGACCAAGACCCAAGGATTGCAGCCACCAGACTTACTGGCTGGTTTCTGACAGCAGCAGATTGGAGGGCAAGCGAAAGGAGGGCCTTTCCTTCTTCCTTGCTCATTGCTGCCTGGGGCTCCATTCCTTACCCCCAGCCTCCAGCATGCCCTGAGCTCCAGGAGCCCCACCTGGCCCTTTGGGCATAGTGGGGCTGGCTGCCAGACAGACTACAGCTAAATTTAAATTTCATGTAAAAGAGCGATAATTTAAAAGTATAATTATGTGCAAAAATTGAAACATATTGATGTGAAAAAATACTCATTTGTCTGAAATCCAAATTTAATTTAGTGTTCTGCATTTTTATTTGAATCAGATGACTCTTGGGTAATAATAACCTTCCACTCTTGGCAGTCTCCGGGTGCCTCCTTGCCCCTCCTTGGTTTCCTAAAACATGCTCACAGGTCCGAGCATTCACTCATGAGGATAATTACGATCTAGGTTAGATTCTGTTTTCTTCTGGTCCCTGATGGAAACTGCTCACACATAACAGGCCAAGGGTAATGCTGGGCAAAGGGTCACTTCCGGGATTACAGGTCTCAAGGCAAGCAGGATCTTCTGGGTGCCATCTGAGTGAACACAAAAGCTTCTGGAATCAAGATGAGGCTGGGGGAGGGAGGACTGAGCAGAGAGGAAGCACACAGGGCTGCCCTACTCGGGCTAAAGTTCTGAATCAATTCATTTTGTCCCCTGGGCCAGAGTCTTAGCTTTACAGCCCTGTCCTATTATAAAGTAGCTATGAGAACTAGAGAATGTGTTTTCACCATTAATTCAATAAATGTGTATAGAATCCTATGATGGACCAGGTTCTGGCCAAGATGTTCTTTCTTTCAGCCTTCTAATCTGTTCCTACTTTGTTGTTGTTGTTGTTGTTGTTGTTCCTCTTTTGTATTTGTCATTTTTGATAGCTTTGCACAGACAGTCCCAGACTCTTTGGCGTGGAGGCCGTCTCTCCCGGCTGGGCCTGAGAAACTACAGCGCAGTTTTCAATGCCATGCCTCCTCTGTCATCGAGGAGGTGATTTCAAAGCTACTAAATTCTGACAGCTTGTAACCAGTCTTGCTTATTTCTCAAAAATGTAGAGGAAATTCCAATCTGCCAGCAACTCCCTTGAGATTTTGCTTGGTGAGGGTGTGGTAATGATCCCCATTTAAAATGATGCTCGAAAGACGGCTTTATTCCAAACACAGGAAACTGCGTCGGTCAGCAAGACCTGAGGGAAGAGGAAGAACATGCGTGACCTGGGTCAGAAGTTTCCTCTAGTCCTGAATTTCCCCAGCGCCATATTCAAATGTATGCAGAGTTTTAAAGTAAAATAATAAATCCTTTAGCCACCTAATTCATCCGGCTAGGAGGTTTTCCAAGCAAGGACTGTATTTCCCTAATTTTTGTATTCTCAGAGCCCAACACAGTGGCTGGCACCATAGCTGTATCTTAAATTGATGTAAGTAGCCTGTATCACCAGGGAAGTAGGCATTAAACACACTAGTGAATTCCCAGAGGGTTGACTCTTACCCTGTAAATGACAAGTTTTAACTGGAGTCTTATTTTCACTTTTTAAAATTAATTTCATTAAGGTCCAATTCACATGCAATAAAATGTACCCCTTTCAGGTGTAGAGATCAATAAATTGACAAATGTGTGCATCCAAGCAACCCCCTTTCTAACCAGGATATAGATCATCTCTGTCACCCCCAGATTCATCTGTGACCCTTTGCAGTCAGCTCTTCCTGTGTAATCATTACATCTAAATGTCTAAAACATACTCCCTCCATGTCATTCAACCAGGACACTCAACGTGAAATGTATTTGCTATTGACTATCCAAAGCCTTCTGTAAATCGCAGTTGTTGTGTTAGTTTTAGGAGTGAGAGAGGGGATTACAGTGTTTGGCCTAGTTCCCAAATGAGCCTGCCCTGCTTTGTTTTGAAGACTGTTGTTTGCTTTTGAAAAATAACTTTAATCTCTTCTCTAACCAACATCTGTTATTTTTATTGCATGTGTCATTTTTTTATGTTTCTAAAACAGTCTTCCTTCTTCTAGAAGCATCCCTGCTCATTTTCTTACTTGCTTTTTCTAATCTGCTATAGGTTGGAAAACTAGATAATCAATGTTATATTAGAATTGCTTATAATAGAAGTGGGGTGTTCCTGTGAAGAAATCGGTCCAGATTTAGTGCATGGACTTGGTGGGATGTCTCTGTTGGGAGGTCTTTTTATCTTCCTGGCTCTCCGCTTTGGATGAGTGAAGACTGACCATAGTCAGTGCTCCCTGCCACACTTACGATTTTCAACTACAGAATGTGGAAGCTTTCCATTAAATTTGAGCAGTGGCTTCTTTAACGATTTGGGAACAACTATTTTACAGCAAGTGTTCGCGCTTGGCCACCTGAGTGTTTTTCTATGCAGTAACTTTTAGGGTTTCCTCTGGTGTCTCATTAAGAGAAGCACCAATAGGCAGATGTCTCTCCTCGGCGCCTAAATAACTCTGCCCTTCTCTGTGCTTCTCCGAAGGCCGCTGAGGGCTGTTCTGTGTGTGTTGTGCGAGAGCGTGGCTCTTGGCCACGCTGGATGGGCTACAAAGGGACTCCTGGGACAGCCTGTGTTCCGTCTGAAAACACCTGAGCACCTGAAAAGAAGGCAGTCAGTTAGGCCTTTGCTTTTCCAAAGGGGCAGAGGAGCGCAGGGGCCCACCGTGCGGAGCTCGCGCCGCAAAGGCGCGCACGCAGCTGACGCAGCTGGGCGTCACCAGCTCCCCCTCCGCGCGGTGGAGACGCGGCTCCCCAGTCCTAGCCTCGGAAGCCTATGCTGCTGCCCGGCCTGGCGGTTGACTAGCGGTTGATTTTTAATGTTTTTTTTCAATTTTATTGAGGTGTAATTGATATGCCGTATAAGTTATACAGAATAATGGTTTGACTTACATATATTGTGAAGTGATGACCACAGTAGGTTTGGTCCACCTCCACCACCTCGCAGAGATACAATAAAAAGAGAAAGCAAAAGAAAAAAAAAAAGTTTTCCTCGTGATGAGAACTCAGGATTTACTCTTAGCAACTTTTCTATACATCATACAGCAGCGTTAACAATAATCATGTTGTACATCACATCCCTAGTACTTATTAACCTTATAGCTGGCAGTGTGTATTCTTTTCACCACCTTTCTCCAATTCTCCCTCCCCCAACCCAGCGCTTCTGGTAACCACACATCTGATCTCTTTTCCTATGACTTTAAAAAAAAAATTTATTTTAGATTTTACATATAAGTGAGATCAGACAGTACGTGTCTTTCTCTGTCTGGCTTATTTCACGTGACATAATGCCTTCGAGGTCCGTCCCTGTCGCAGATGCCGGCGGAAGGATTTGGATGGGGAAGAGTGACTCGTCACTCCCCAGGGACAGGGGCTCGGAGGGTGGGGGCGGGGAGGGGGGCTGGGGAGTGACGGCTGCCCCTGGGCGGCCTGTTGCCACGTGCTGCGCTGCGGAGGCATCTGCAGGCAGGTTTGGGAAGCAGAAGCCCGGCGGTGAAAGAGGAAGAGGCAAAAATCAAAGTAATTAGCAAAGATGATAGTATATAACCTGAATTTAGTCAGGAAAAACATTTTTAAAGCTATTTCTGACAGATGAATCAATCTACCCTTAGGTAATTTCAGACGCTTTATCCAAAAGGTAAATAATAGGGTTTTAGTCTGAAATGCAAGATAAATTTCTTTCCAACAGTTTGTTTTATTTTCCTGAAAAAATAAAGTGAAGAAGGGCACAGTGGCTCCCTTGGCAGGGAGCCGTCCTGGACGGCCTCCACTTCTGCGGTGGTCCCCCCGCCCCCACACGCCGCCCCAGCCTGGCATCGTCGCCGCAGCCTCTCTCGGGTCCCAGCTGCGCGTTCGTCCCGTTTGCTGACTGGTCCGTGCGGCTGCCTCACTAGAGCGCACGGTCCCCAGGGAGGCAGCTGTCTGTCCTGTTCTTCCAGGCGTTCCTGGTGCCTAAGAAGTGCCTGGCCGAGGAGAAACAATCAACAATTATTTGTTCAATAATCCAAAGAATGGTATGGTAGTTCCTCTCTCTCTTTTTTTAAGTTGATAGCACTAAGATACGTTGAAAATATAAAAACCAAAAGAGAAAGACAAACCACCCCCAGTTTGACCATGTGGGCACAACAGCATGCACATTACGACACCCATCCTTCCGGTTTTTCCAAGCGTTTTTCCAAGCGCTGACTTGGGTGGCGGGCACGGGGTGCGGCTGCACGTTATCTCCGGACCGCGGGAGGCTCCCCGCGTCCCCTCGGCCGGACTGAGGGGACCACGTCCTTGCCGCAGATGCTCAGGGCTCGTCTGCACACCCCAGCGCCGCCATGCGGAGGCGCACACGGGGCCCCAGGCCCAGTCTGTGAATCTTGCCTCCCGAGCCTGGACGTCGTGCCCTCTCGAAGCCAGCACTGGGAACCTGGCCACTGAGGGCAGTGGCCAAGGGCAGGGATGCTTCTGTTGGGACAGTACAAGCCTTAAAGAACCACTTTTTGTGTCAGCAGTTAGAACAATGGCAGACCCAGCCAGGGGCTTCCTAGGGGGCTCTGTCACACTTCCATTTCTCTCTTTGCCTGGACTTTGGGGGCAACAGGTGAGGGTGCTGCGAGGGGGCGGAGACCTCAAGAAAGAGACCCTGGACTCATTGGTAACGGGAGCATTGGGGTCTCCATCAATTAATTGAGAAGAAAAGCTTTGTTATCAATTTGTCTCCTAAGATTAAATGTAAATGGGTCACATTTATAACCAGGTACATTTTTAAAAATTAATTTTACTTCTGTTTATTTTTATTTTCTTAACATTTCTAAAAACTCCTGAAAATGCAACTTCCCTGGATTAATACAGGCTTCTCTGACATTTATATATTGGAAAAAGATGAAAATTGCAAATAGAGAAGATCTTGAGGCCTGAAGTCTTAGGTTTGGTTTGCCCAGAAGGAGACCCTGAGACGAACGTTCATGACCAAGAGGTTTCCCTTGCAAGTGATCTGGGTGAGGGAAGGCGAGGCAGGACAGGAAAGGGAGGGAGGCCGACACAGGTACATTGATGAGCGGGTTACTCCCACGGGCAGTTGGCCTTCCATCCCACTGGGGACCTCTGCGAAGGTGTGCCGAATACACCTGACACCTGATGGATGAGGACGCTATGGCGTTTCTCTCTAATGCCCATTCATGATTGACTGAGGGCTGCTTCTGGCCTTGGTAGCCTGCCCCGCGCACAGGCTGAGAACCTATTCCTGCAGCCAGAGCAAGCCATATGGTGTAGAAACATACAGTGAGAAGCCATCAAGCCGACTCAGACAGGTGAACACCTGCAGATGGGCTATGGGCAGGGCCCGAATGGCATCTGCTACACCTGCATGAAGTTCTCTGACTCCAGTTCTACTAGGCAACTCTGAACAGCAGGATATTTAGTCTGGCTCCTCCATTAATACTGTGCCATTTTGATTTCCATGCACTGCGTTTCCTTGCTAATAGACTCCTTGAATGGGAGGGCCGATTGCTAGCTACGCACCTGGGTTGGGCTTGCTCAAAGGCAAGATGCTGTTCAGGTGCGTGGACAGAGAGGCGGGTATTTACAGGGAATTGCTGTAATAAGACTTCCGTGTTGGAGATGAAAGCCTTTTAGTTCAGTTCATTCCCAGGCAGCAGCACCTTCTCCTTCAACCCAAACACCTCCTGGTGTGTGTGAAGGCCTGTCACCTCCTCAGGCTGCTGAAGCATCTCTCTTAGGCCTCAATGTTGGGAGCAGGCAGCTCCCAGAAAACCTCCCCTTTGGGGCCCATTTTCTGGCTTTATTTTAGAGGCAAGAGTCCAGCTGCTAATGCCAGGCTTCCCATCTAGGATGGGAGAGGGAGTTGGGGCGGGGGGGCGGGGGGGGGGGTCCTGACAATCACAGGTTTAGAAATGGACCTCATGAGTGCACTATCCCGACTGCCTAGGATCAGTCTGACGGTGGTATTTGTTGCATTGCGAAAACCTGGTTCTTTGGAGTTTTTCAGTAATATCTGTAGCTTCTCTTTACCAGGAATTAGTCAAAATATCTATTCTGTAATTGAGATAACTTTCTTGTTTTACAACGGTTTGGGGCTGTTATGATTTCAAATATATATATATTTAAATTACATCTATTATATGCATAATATATTATTTGAAGTTAATATAGTAATAACAAATATATGTAATATATAATTCAAATATACATATTTCAAAAATATATACAATTTCAATGAAATATTTGAAAGGGGCTATGCATACATGTATTTGTACAATCTGCCTTTTGAGCTAAGATCTTATTTTATTGTTTACTATTATGAAGTTATTAAAAAATAAGATCTCTGTTCAGACAGGAAAAAAACCATTAAAAAATCTGAATAAAAGTAGTTATGGAATAACAGGATTATAATAAGAAATAACAATCTCTTTCCCTTTCCCTCTTTATCTTGTCCTCTCTCCTCCATGCTGCCTTGCTTTAGAGAAATATCTTGAAGAAAGCACACCAAATATTAAAGCATTGTCACAGACAAAATTGTGCTCCCATTCACATTTGCATGTTGAAGCCCGAACCCCAACGGTATAGGTTTTGAGGGCGGGGGACCTTGGGAGACACTTGAGTCAGAGGAGGTTATGGAAGCAGGGCCTTCATGATGGGATTAGTACCCACCCAAGGAAAGATACCCGTGAGCTTGCTTGGCGCTCTTTCCCTCCCAGGTAAGGACACAGTAAGAAGAATGCTATCTATTGAGTTGGCTAAAAAGTTTGTTCAGTTTTTTTTCCCATAGGATAGCTCCAGCCAGGCTCACTTGTCTTTAATCTCATCCAAAACAATTTCGTTAGATTTTATTGTGATAACTGTCATATCAATGTACATTTAAAAAACGTATCAAAATTGGTAAATTTTTGTGCAGCCATTTTACTATTGAAGATAGAAGAAATATGCAACATTTTCAGCTTACTGCGTTTTATTATTTCAAGAAAGGTAAAAATGCAACCAAAACGTGAAAAAACGATTTGTGCAGTATATGAAGAAGGTGCGGTGACTGAATGTGTCAAAAGTGGTTTGCAAAGTTTCTTGGCACTATTGACATTTTGGCCAAATAGTTCTTTACTGTGGGTCTGTCTTATGCATTGAAGATGTCTAGCAGCGCCCCTGGCCTCTACCCACTGGAAGCCTAAAGCGGGAGGTAGCCAACATACTCAAAATATCCAAATCAATAAAGTTATTGATGAAAATGAAAAATATGTCTTTTATTTTACTGAAAGAACTAAACGGACTTTTTGGCCAGCCCAATACAAGCCATGAAGAGAAGCCTCATCTAAAACTGACCACTGACCCTGCTGACATCTTAAATCTGGACTGTAAGCCCCAGTCTGGGCCTTTTGTTACAGCAGCTCCAGGTGACTAAGACAAATGTTTAACTCCTAGCTGATACAAACAGGAGGTGCAGATGTAAGGCAACTTGCATGTAAAACTTTATACATTTCTCTTTTGTTTGGCTCTTCCTTCAAAAAGCATTAAACTTTTTTATAATTAAAATTAAAAAGGATACCACAACCCATTAGCTTTGTGAGAGGTGCCACAGGAAGAGGAATCCACAGCAAAGCATTCCCGAAGCTGACCATGCTCTGCTGAGTGACACTAAAAAGAGGAAAGGAGACTTAGGTCCCCATCCTCTAGGACACTGGGCAGTGTTCTGCAGCAATGGGAGCTGGGCCTGAGGATAGCAAGGTGGGCAGAGAGCTGAAGTCCACTGAACCACCCCTCTCAGCCTGCTGGGAGACAGACCACTATTGGAGAAATGTGGCTCCAGGGTCAGATACAAGCAGTCGTGGCCAAGGATGAGCACCTTCTGTGGTCAGACATGTACAATGACAGCCCCCACAGCTTGGTGGGGGAAGGGGTGCTATGGCCACATTCTTTTGTGTCACAGCCACCTCTGCCCACTCCCTGCCCCCACCCAGTCATTGCAACATATTCTCTACTGGAAATAGTGGAGCCACATTAAAAGGCTGTACCCTTGAGTGTTATTTTTTGATACTCTACACATTTGCACATTTGCCCTGTGTGCTAATGTTTCTTCCCCCAGGGGCTGAGTCCATGGGGCTGTGTGAGTGGGGGATTCAGGCCCAGTGGAAGGTAGGCAGAATTTCACCCTGTGTTTCTGCAACAAGCATGTGAAGGTGCTGAAGACCCCTATTCTACCCCCATGGAGAGGCTGGATTCCATAGGAGAAACTGGAAGTTGCACTTAGGTCTTGACGTTTCCTTGGCAAATGACCAAGCTGGCTTCTACCAGATGGCCTTAAACAATGCATGATTGAGCTGGATAAATAACACCGGTAGTTTTTATTTAGTTATTCTTTCTTAAGAACACCTTCCCTGAGAACAGTGAAAGTGAGAAGGATTTGGGCATTCTTGGTCCCTTGTCCTAATACTATCTAATATTAAAAATGCCACCACAACTCCAGGAAAGGTTGGGAATTTGGTAGCGTGTGGGATGAAATAAGATTGTTGCTTAAATGTCTTAAGGTTTGGGAAAAATATTTTGATTTATATTCTATGTATTAATTACTTCAGATGTTGATGTGATATTGGGCTGACATGGGTGTTATGTTATTTTGGTGTGAGTATTTTTAAAACCAGATTGCTACCTTTTTATATGTCTCACAAAAGCACAGTAATTGAAACTGAGTTCAAGGATTTTTGTTGATTGATTGATGTACATCTCACCTACTCACAAAACATTTGAAATTATTCTTTGCCACCTTGTTCCTGGGGAATTATGATTCTTCTTGGCAGAATCTCAAAATGTACGCCTGGAACAAATACTCAAATATGTTCTAAATCTGCAACAGTCAGAAGTAACTCTTCAATTAAAGTCCTAAATATTTGGCCTGTTTCTCAGTAGCAAAACCATCCACACTTCCATTTTCCTTTGAATCATCAATGCAAAAGTATTGCAACAGCATAAAAATGCTGACAACAGAACTTTTACTGGTTGTTTTTTTCCCTGCTTTGTTTCTCAAACTTTCACTGGAAATACTTAGAGTGTCAAAAATAATTACTATAATGTTCGTCATCTGAGATGGAAAGTCTGACAAATGCCATTTTCTGATTTAGATGCAGTAATTTCTGAAACAATGGAATCAGAAAGGAGTTCTCATTAATTCTATTCTCAACATCTCTGCTTCCCCTGGATTAGTTAAGATTATTCCCATTTCTTCCTGCAAAACCTGACCCAAAGCTTACTTTCTTACAGGCCATCTATCCAGAGTAACTCTTCCCTATTTCCATCTCCCTTCTACCCTCAAGAGTCTTCTCTTAACATTTACATGGTACATTTGTGTTATGTCAATGGAAACTATTAAAAGCTTTTTAGAAGGGAAGATGTGTGGTAAGATTTACATTTTAGACAGATTACTCTTGCTATAGGACACAGAATATGTTGAAGGGGGATGAAATTTGTCAGTAAATTAGGGTATTGGGAGTGGATGTCACAAGGAGGAAGGAGATGGAGGAAAGATGGTTCAGAAATAGACAATGACAATCGACCATGATTGAGTCTTAAGATGATGACAAGGTCTTACATCTGTACCATTGGGAAGATGTGGCGCCATTAACCGAGATGGACTATAGAAGGAGAAAAGCAGATCTGAGGGTCTGTGTCGAGGCAGGAGGTACCTGATGTGTTCTGTTTTGTGATGTCTGTAGTGCGGGGTCATCTGCATGGGATGTCTGATAGGTAACTGGAACTTTCAGTGAGTCTGGGAGAGCAGTTTAAACTGGAGATGTTCAGTATAGCAAGTATCCATGTTTGCTCTGTGTGTGTGTGTGTGTGTGTGTGTGTATAGAAAGTAGGCAGATTTGCAGAGCTCATGAGGCCACAAGAAAGGTGACTAAAAGAAAAAAGAACTTTGCGAATTCTTACATTTGTAGGGTTGTGGATAAGGAAGGAAGAATATTGGGGAGGAGGCCTCAGAGAAGGGGAATGTAGAGCCTTATCTTAGAAGCAGGGTTTTATATTGAAATTATCCATTCAATTCATTTTAACAAACATTTACTGAACTACTAAAAGGACACACTGTTGGGTTCTAGCTCCACAAAAGTGGTCCCTGCTTTTGAGGAACTTCAAAGGGAGCTGGAGAAATGGGCATTTATCTGGTTGAACTGTAAGAAATGGCAGCACTCCACCATTTTTGACCCACAAAAACTGCAATTTCATATGGATCAACCTACTGTGATTTAGGACAAATGCAGTTATTTTCTTCACAGACTTTTTATCAATGTCATTTATATACACAGAGGAGGGACTCCAGACTGAAAGGCACATCCCAGAAGACCTGACATATACACATTCTCCTGAATGATTTTTTTTTTAAAAACTGCTCAGAACTTAGAATCTTGTGAAATGTCATCTTTAACCTAAGATTGACTTGCTTTATTGTTATAAGATGGCTACCAATACTTACTTTTCATTTATGTCCACAGATAAGAAAAAGTGTGAGCTTCTCCCCGAATGATCCAAAAAACATCCTAAGATCACTCTGCCATCCTGACTAGACCAACATCTACCTTAAATCAGAGTTGAGGAATTCTATGTGTTGATAAGCTCTGTCTGGAATCTTGTCTATTCAGGAGCTGGAAGAGGAGTCAAACCCACACAAATGCACAGTTGCTGTCCCAGGGGAATGGGTTCGATGGAGATGAAGAAGGCCACCAGCCGGGGCAGTTTATAGTGTAAGCAACAGGAAGAAGACTCAGCAGTGGGAAGAGTGCTCTGCATCGTCATAGCCCTCGATGTCAGAGACATGCAACGTTGTAGACAGGCCAGTCTGAAGGCAACTGGAGTAACCCCGGCAAGGGAAGATGAGGGCATGGGTCACGGTGTGGGCAGTGTGAGTCCACAGTGGGTGGGCTGATGCAACTTGCTGTAAGTGGGGCTGCCAGACGTTGGGGAGCACCTTGATGGGAAGGGTGAGGGAGATGAGGTTCGGGTAAGAGCAGACATTTCTTGTCTGACTGACGGTAGTGCTGTCCCTGGGAGAGGAAGTTCAGGGCAATGACTTTTAAGTTTTGGTGGAAAGATGATTATGTTTATTTTCATTTGGTTGAGATGACTTTGGAATATGAAAGTGGAGACAGTCATTGTGAGATAGATGAATGGTTTTGGACCTAGAAGAGACTGTCCATGCAGACTTGGGGTGGACACTGCAGGGTAGAATACGTGCGTATGGCTGAGGCCTTCCTGGGTAGAACAATGAGGAGCGGGAGGGAGAGGATTAGATTGGGGGGGGCTCCAGCAGGGGTGCTGGGGAGAAGAGCACTGGTTCTGGGCACTCGCTTTAGAGTTTCTTTTGCCTGAGGAGGAATTTGGGCCATGTCACTAAGGAGCTCTGTGATCGTGACAACCTCTTTCTACTATGGTTTCCTTACCTGTAAAAGGGGGATGATAATAATACTAATGATCTCTGAGGCTTATTCTGCTGATGACCCAAGGAAGAGTATATGCAAAGCTTTCCTGGTACCTGACACAAAGGAAACATTTACAGAAATTCCATGCCTGCCTAAGATATATTTTTCATTTAAAATGCAAAATTCAGAATAAAGATATCAGCTGATGAGGTAAACCAGTGCTTGTCCTTGTCCTCACGGTTGTAGTGGAGAAGAGCAGGGACTCCAGAGTGGCCCAGTGAATACAGCCACGGTCCAGCTTTGGGGCCTTGGGTGGGGTTCTCCCAGGCTGTTTTCTCCTTTGTGAAAGGGTGGTACATTGCCACACACACTTCATAGGGATGTTGTGGTGTGTACATAAGGACATATGTAGAATCCTTTATAGAGTTCCTGGCACAGTTAGGTACTGTTTTTAGAGGAGCAGACCTAAAGGCATTAGTGTCCCAGAGGCCCAAGGCAAACTGTGCAAATCTGGAACTTACTCTGTAGAATGAGGATGAAGAGCCACACTGGATGGGGCAACAAGGAGAGGCTGCTGACTGGGAAGATGCAGTTTTGGAGGCGTGATCAGGGTGGAATCTGACTGCAGGTGGCATGCAGGTACCACCAGGAGGGGAGGAAAATGAGATGGCATCACCTTCAAGTGTAAAGAGAGGGAAAGGGAAGGGAGGAGGTAATACCTAGAGAGTTTATAGGGTACTGAATTTTTATTTGTCGGTTGGTTTTGGTTTCATTTTAACACAGAAATAGGTCCACTTATAGATTTCTTTGTGTGTTTCTAAGATATCCTTTCAACTCAGATTTTATGAAGGATTATAGAAAAATACTGATCATCCATTACTTAGAATGAAGGCCTTTTCTTCGTGTAGGTTTAAATAAGACAGGCCTGTTTGGACATAAAGACTGTCCTTCTTTAATCAAGATGAATGGTTTAAAACTGTTAGAAATACTTGGTGTTCTTTTTTTCCCTCTAAATCACAGTCTGTTAAAGATCAACTTAATCAGAGAGGACAAGGAAATTACACTGTGTTTGGAAACATGGACAAAAAGATAAAGAGAGAGCCGATGTGTTTTTCCTACTCGCAGCAGTATTTCAACTCTGCCCCGTGCAAACCTTTTCTCCCTAGCAGATGCATTGCTAGTTAAATACGCACACAGACACACACATATCATGACAGCCACACAACTCTAAAGGCTACCCCTCACCTTTCCGGTGAGGAAACTGAGGCCAGTTTCACCAATATCATGCAATTAGTCAGTAACAGATAGGACCCGGTACTTAGATCTCAGTTCAGATACACGCCATTTATTTGTGTTTCTCACCAGCTCTCTGTGAACCCAGATTTCACTTTTTCCTTTTCTCCCCCATTCTCCCATAGTATGTGGCACATACCTATGTTTTTGGAATATATTTAAACCATGTGATTCCGATTTGAGTACATGAGTGGATGAATCAATAGGTGAATGATAAATCTGGTTTATGTCTATTTTTTCTTACATGGACTTATGACATGGCGTACAGCCTGTGGCCCGGGGATAATTTCCGTGCACTCGTGACCCACATAGGCAGGCCTGCTCCAGGGCCCCTCCTCCGGAAGGGGGCTTCCCTCTCTGTGGCCTGTCCCGAGTCGCTCATCCCAGGCATCCTGGGCGCACGTGCACTGCTAGCACGGATAAGCAATTTCCCTTGAAAATGAGATTATTTTCGTGGATCTCAGAGATTTGGGATATCCCCCTAGTGTATTTAACCTTGGGTATAATTTGTGGTACGTGTGTGTGTGTGTGTGTGTGTATACACACATATAGATGTATACACATATTTATATATACTATAAAATAGTATATATCTTTTGTCAGAAGTAATGATTTCAAAAGAATACCCCAAATTAGGAGATAGCATCCCAGTTCAGCCTATGATTCAGCAGATAAATCACGGAGGAAGCTACACGCTGTACAGCTAATCAGCCCTCCCACCCATCCTAGCAGGGATCTGTGTGTCTTTTGAGTCTACTGAGACTATCGTCTCAGGCTGACTGCTCCCAAATGGAAGACAGCAATGATTTGAAGAGTCTGGGAATTTGGCTCCTGAGCCTCCTTCCATTGTTCAAATTAGTGGAAGGTGGGTTTTTCCAAATGAGTAGGATAAAATTTTAAAGTATTTATTGCCCTTTTGGCTATTGACCACCTTCCTTTCATTCATACCGAAACATCATTGATATCCACAATATTCTCATGTTCTTGTCACTCCTCAACCCTCCTGCAGGTATATTCCATTCCCACCACTCCTTACCTCCCCAGGGCTCACCAAATTCCTTTATTATAACCTATGTTCTTGTTTCTTCCCCAGTTGGGTAATTCAGATGATTTGGATTCTGGGAAAACTATAAACTAGAAACAAATGAACAACTCTTAAGCCAAAAAGCCATTGGTAAGCAGCTCAGGTACATATTTGTATGGCGAGTTTCCTTGCCCTTGAAAAGATAACCAAAATCATGGGCTGCGAAGAGGGCAAAGGAGAGGGAGGCAGAGGGACTAAGAGGACAGGAGAAAGTGATGCGGACAATCCTCAACTCCCAACAGCAGTGGGTTGCCCTCACTGCTTCCTTTGGGGGTCACCAAGGAAAGAGAAGGAGAGATTTACTTGTGAGCAGTTTAGTAGTAACACTATCTTTAAAACTGGAATAAGGGTTTTCGATTTTGATCTCTTGCCCCAGAGAGACACCAGGTTCCATATGCAATGGGTGAACCCCTCCCAAGGAGTTTAAGCTAAAGAATTTCAGGGAGAAGCAGCCTTCGTCAATCCATAGCAGATTTCATTGCCTTCAGTGCCGGGCTGGAGCCAGCTCACACAGCTTCTGGGAACCAGCTGTGTGCAAATCTTACTTCTCGCCTGTTTCTTTGCAGGGATGAGCATTTTCTCTACAGTTATCTGCCTGTGAGAATGTGTCTCTCCTGGGCACTAGCAGATGCAGGCTGCTTCTGCGCTGCTCTTGCGAGCCAGGGGAGAGCATGCGAAGAACCAGGGCTCCCACAGACACAGCCCCTAGGAGCTCGCTTGCTGCTGCAGGCCCCTGTGACTTGTCTGCCGGACTTCCTCCATGCCTGCCAGCAGGTCTCCTGCCTGGCTCTCCGTGTCTGAAGCTCCTCATGGACAGAGGCTCTCCCTAAGTTCTCCCATCCTTTGTTGCATTAATCAGGACTCCATAAGTTTTACCTGATAGAAACCCAAGTTAGTCTAAGCCCACACGAATTAATTGCCTCATGTAATGGAAAAGTCCATGATTCATTTTGTTTTAGGCATGACTGGAGTTAAGGTTTAAATAAACAACACTATCACGTTCCCTTCCCTCCTCTCCATTTCTTGGGTCTTCTTTTATCGTCATTAACTTGATTCTCTCATGGACTATCTCCATGTGATGGGATTTTCCAAAGCTTATAAGGTTATTATATCTCATGCTCTCAGGATTGATACACTTTCCAATTTCCAGAATTCCTATCCATCTCCGCAAAAGGTTCTAACCAGCCAAGGTTGAACCACACGTCCAACCTGCAGCAGTCTCTGCATCCAGGAGAGCAGGGTGCGCTTACTGTCCTCAGCCATGTGCCTATCACTGGGACAGGGGATCCTGGAGCCTTGATTGATAGTTCTACTAGAATTACATGGTGCGGAGCAGACAGGTTCCCCAAAAGGAAGTGTTATGGGCCAAAGCAAACAGCAACAGTTGGCTGCTGTACTTGGATTTGGTAACTCTGAGGAAACTAATGTAAGCAAAATGACAAATAGAGGGTCTGCTATAATAAAAACATTCTATCAGTGGTAGGTGTTTTCGGCCTTCTAGACTTTTAAAGTGATGTTCTAACAGAGAAGGGAGAATTTGTTTTGCTTGTCATCATATTCTTGGTACCTGGCACATGGTAGTGGCTTAATATAGTTTCTTTGTAACAGAGTATCAAGTGAGGTAAAATTTAAAACAATGAGGCAGTGAGTACTAAGTCACAGAGGCAAATAGCAAAAAAAGGCGGGATGATTTCCTTGTTACCCAAAGAGCCACCTATTGAGCCTCCCAGCTATGAGATTATAAGGCAGCAGGCACCTGCAGGAGAGAGAGAGGAGGATGGTGTGTACTCAGTGGTGTGCTGGTCAATGTTTAACAACTGAATCTCCAAGGGAAAAACAACAATCCTGATCTGTAGCAATTGCTAGGTCCTACTGTGTAAATTATCTCATCATGCTTGATTTCAGGCCATCAACATGAGTCACTGAAGGCAGAGTTGGGAAGAGAGATGCACACAACTGGTTCTCAGAAGCCTGTGTGATCTGGCTCCAGCCCAGCACTGAATGTAATTAAATCCCCTATGGACTGATAAAGGCTCCTTCTTCCTGAGATTCTTTAGCCTCAACTCCTTGGGAGGGGGTTCACCGATTGCATATGGAACCTGGTGTCTTTCTGGGGCAAGAGAGCAAAATCTAAAACTGTTATTCTAGATTCTGAAATTAGTTAATTATAGGGAACTAGCACCTAGAGGCTTTGACCGAGGTTCCTGATCAAGAAAGGACCCAAGGATTCCAAAGAGAAATTCCCCCTGTTGGGAGTAGTTGTTTTGGTGACTCAGGTACAAGCCACCCATGCAAGAGTCTTGTGCTTCAGAGAAAATAATGGTTAAGAATTTGAGTGTAACCAAAAATGTTTCAGCCACGAAGCCCACTGTACATGCCACTTGGGCTCTGGCAGGTTTCCAGAGAGCAGAGGCATCACCATGGCAGGGGACAAACGTTCTCCCAGTGACGAAGTGGGTCTTAACAGTAATACACACCAGAAGCTCACAATTAAGTCCAAGTGCTAACGGAGTGTATCAGTCGGGATAAGCTGAGTTACGCTGCGGTAACAAGCTGTGCTGAAGTTTCGGTAGCTTAGCACAAAGCGACGTTATTTCTCACTTCATCTGTATGTCCATCATGAGGACTCAGACTGACGGAGACTTCTTCTTGATATCTGCCCCATCATTGCAGAGGCAGAAAAGGATGTGGCAAATTCGTACACCGAATCTTACATAAAACATCTCTTCTGCTCTCCTGTCATTGGCCAAGGCAGGACCTATAGCTACATCTAACCCCAAGTGGGCAGAGCAGTGTAATCCTAGAATGTGCCCAGAAGATGGAGCTGGCAAACAGCACTAATGATAACCACGGCCACTGATTGAAAATTCAAATTATTTATTCTCTCTTAGCTTTTGGAACAGCCAGGCAGGCTTGTTTGATCTTTGAACGGAATAAGCCCCCAGAATCTTGAAAATTCAATTGGAGGAGGCCTAAAGGAGATACTAAACCTTCTGGAATACAGGGGAAACCTCTAACAATCAAATGAGCTATTTATTGTATGCTAAGCACAAAATATAAAGATCGGTGGCAGTTTTGGTATGTCAAAAGGTAAAATAAATCATATCAGGTACAGGCTGAATGAATGAATGAATGATGAATGACAGGAACTTCATTCAAATGGAATTACACCTCTTTCTTGTAAACATCTTTTGTGATTCCTCTTGGATATTTTTCCATAGAGATCCCATCTCTTTCATTCAATTGCTTTATTACTGTAGATGAGAATAATCATTTACCCTTTTCCCTTGATAAGAAAACACCATAATCAGGTTTGCCCCTCTCCCAGTAGGTTTTATATATGGAATTGAAAGATTTATTTTTTTTAATAAATGGGAGCCACATGCTGAATGGGAGTCATTCAAGTATGAACTGCAATAAAGTTATAAAAACAGATTTTTATCTCAGAGCACAGAAGTTTACAGATCACAAAACTCTTTTGTCCTAATTTGTCAAATTGTTTTTTAAAAACTCCAAAAGCAAAGCATTCTTTGAGCAGCATGAAAAACAAAAAAGAGACATATGAGGAAGAGAAGAAAATCTTCTACCATCCTCATCCCCCTGAGTTAACCAGTAGAGTAAGATGAGGCCCCTTCTACACTGTTTCTGTGCTAGTACACACACGTATACGTCTCTACAAAGAACACATTCATATATAGGATGCATCCCCCTTTCTTTCTTTCCTCCACCCTTCCTCCCTCTTCCTTCCTTCCTTCCTTCCTTCCTCCCTCCCTCCCTCCCTCTCTCTCCCTCTCTCTTTTTCTCTTTCCTTTCTTCTTCCATAAATGAGATCTCGGTATACATATTACTCTGAAACTTGTTAGTCAAATATAATATTTTATGAACCTCTCTTAGGTTAGTGTTCTTCAGACTGTGCATTTAACCATTTGTGTATCATAAGATTAATCCTGACCAGCAATTTTTACATAAGATAACATCAAATGAAATAGTAATTATCAGATAACTCTGAACATGGTAAGGATAGTTATTTTCTTATGAGAGTTTTATTTCAGATGTGTATACATAGTTTTCTCTTCTATAAAATGGAGATAATAATAGTGCTTAACTCATGAATAGCTGATAGAATTAAATGAGCTATTCTACATAAAGTGCTTAAAATGTAGGCTGGCACCTTGTCAGTGCATTATAGATATATCATCATCATTGTTGTCGTGATCATCCTCAGTAGTCTTCACGTTCTTTCTAACAGGACAGTGGATAAAAAAGTTTGCTATTTGCATTTAGATTTTTATTTGTCTTTTCACTAGTGAGATTGATCCTCTTTTCATATATTTTTGGCTCTTTGCATATTTTCTTGCATACATTTTCTATTTATTGTTCCATGGTCATTTTTCTGTTGATTATTTGTTTTAAAATAATTATTTTATCTTTCTTTGTACACTGGAGATATTAACTCTTAACTCTCAGATATTGACAAAATTTGTTAAATCTATTATAGGCCTCTTGACTTTATTTACGGTGTTCTTTGCCATTTAGACATTGTTGATCTTTTGAAATGAAACTTATTTGCTTTTTAAATTATTTTTAGGTTTCTTTCTTGCCTCATAAGAACTTTATCATCCAATAGCTAGGTAAACATTCTCCTAAATTTCCCCCCAATAATTACATTCCTCTACTTTTTCACATTAGATCTTTAATCCATCTGAAGTTTATTTTTGTCTATAACCTGAAGTAAAGGATTAACATTGCTTTGTTCCAGATGAATAGCCAATTATTCCGGTCTCATTTATAAAATAAACCATTTTTTCATGACGGAACTTAAAAACTACCTTTATCATATATTAAGTTTCTAGATATACTTGAGTTTATTTCTGGGCTCTTCCACTGATTTCTTTGACCAGTTTTGTGCCAGTACATACTCTTTTGATTGCACCAATTCATATGTAGTTTCTCCCTTCCTCTTTTTTTCCTACATTATCTTAGTAATTTTATAAATTTTTTAATATAAAACATTAAATTGTCCCTTCATCAAATAACTCTATGATTTAAATAAGAAGCTAAATTTATTTGTGTTGAAGATTGCCTTTTTTGTGATATTTTTCCATCCATTTATTTAGATGCTATTTTATGTTTTTCATTGTATTCTTCACATAGACCATTTTTAAGATTGATTCCTTAGCAATTAAAATTTTTCTAATATGATCATTAAGGTTATTTTTAAAACTCCCCTTTCATTCTAAATGACTCCTGCTATAAAGACAAGATTTTTGCCTCTTTGTGTATTTATTAAACTTAAACTAAAAACAAATTTCCTTTTTAATTCCAATAGTTTCTAAAAAGAATTATTACTATATTTTCTTGAGTGTTCTAGGCTTATGGTTACATAATCTATAATAAAGATAATTTGCTCCTTTTATTCCAAATTTAAACCACTCATTGTAGTATTATTTTTTATTATTGCATAAGTTAAAATCACCAAAACAATCTTGGATACAAATGATGCTTGAAGCTACTACCCCCCCTTTTTCTTTCTGGATTTAATAAGGTTGCTTACTATTTTACATTTAATATGATGTTTGATTGTAGGCTTTGATAACAGACTTTATAATGCTCAGGCATTTCTGTTTATTTCAGCAATATTTGTGATTGTTGAAATTTATCAAATGCCTTTTCACTGTTATATGTTTAATTTGCTGTTGTGATAAATTTTATGAATAAATGTTTTAATATTGATCAATCTTGCTTTCCTGGAAAAAATGACTATGCAAAGAGGAAAAAGTAGTAAAAGAAAAGGGAGAAAAAAGGCTATTTGTGTGTGAATGTTTTTGCAAAGAAAGAAAACAGACACCAAAACACCAAGGCAGGGTATTGCTACTGAGGTTTGGATTTAGCAGCAGAGAAGAGAAAAGGGAAGAAAAGAGAAGAAAGGAAACCTCTAAGAATGTGAAACAAACAAAACCAAAACAAAAGCTTGTTCTAAATAGGCCTAATTACTTTTTTGGCAAGTTCCCAAGGGGAGTTAGGTCTTCTGATCCCTTAGCAGATGAGTATAAACTATTTTCCATCTGGTGGAGGAAGGTTTTGCAATAATATTTGTGTAAAAGTATTGGGGTGGTGGGAGGTTGACTGTGGCTTTCCCAGTATTTGAAAAGTGCTGTAAATATTATTTCTACACCTATAAAAAATAAATGAATTATTTTCTATTCCAGTGCCCATATTTAAGTGGTCATTACGTAGAGTTATTTCTAGATCCCCAAACTCTCTCAAAGCTGACCTTGTCTCTTTCCCTAGAGCTACTACTGCCTTAGGTCAGGTCTCATTAACTTCCCACCTGGAGAAAAAGAATACCAAGCTTAAAGGGCAAAGATTGGAAGAGCTGAGACTGACACATGGTTACCACAGGGCTTGACATAACAAAGTCATGTCAATAGGGGAGGAGGCAAATGCAGACACTATCAGCCTTGACTGAGTGTTAGAACCACAGCATAGCCCAGACTCCAACCAGATAATCTCACTCAATTGGTCCAGAATAGGGCCCAGGTGGTGTATTTTTAAAAGCCTCTCAGCCCCATGCAACCTCATGAAAAAAAAATCAAAGAAACAATATAAACTTACACCTATAGAAACTAGAAAAATAATGGCAAAGAAAAAGCAAAGTGAGTAGAAGAAAGGAAATAATAAAGATTGGAGAACGAATAAATGAAATGGAGTCTAAAAAACAATACAAAAGATCAATGAAACCAAGAGCTGGTTATTGGAAAAGATAAATAAGATTGATAAACATTTAACCAGATGAGGAGAAAGAGAGAAGGAAAAAGAACCCAAATAAATAAAATTAGAAATGAAAGAAAAGAGTGGCAACTGACACCACAGTAATACAATGGATTATAAGAAATTTTTATAGACAGTTATATGACAACAAATTGGACAACCTGGAAGAAACGGATAAATTCCTAGAAACATACAATCTTCCAAGATTGAATCAAGAAAGCATAGATAGTCAGAGAATGATTACTACTACCGTAATCTAATCCATAATCAAAAAACTCCCCCAAAACAAAGGTTCTGGATTGGATGACTTCACAGATGAATTTTACAAACACTCAAAGAAATAATAACAGCTATCCTTCTTAAATCACTCAAAAATTTCAAGGTGAGGGAAGGCTCCCAAGTTCATTTTATGAGGCCACCATTACCCTGATTTCAAAACCAGGCAAAGACATTGCAAAAACAAAAAAATTATAGGCCAATATCTCTGATTCAAAAATTCTAAACAAAATATTAGCTAACTGAATTCAGTGATACATTAAAAAGATCACACATTGTGATTGAGTGGGATTTATTTCTGATACTCAAGGTTGGTACAGTATTCACAAATCAATTAATGTGATACAAGACACAGACAAAATGAAAGATAAAAAGTATACAATCATATCAATAGATTGAGAAAAAGCATGTGACAAAATCCAGCGTATATTTATAATAAAAACTCTCAGGAAAGTGGGACTAGAGGGAATATATATAAAAATAGAGGCTGTATATAACACAGCTACAGCTAAGATATACTCAACAAGGAAAAGCTAAAAGCATTTTCCTTAAGATTGAAAACAAGATAAGGATGTCCACCTTCTCCACTTCTATTCAACATTGTATTGGAAGTTGTAGCCATAACAATAAGACAAGAAAAAAAAGTCATTCAAGTAGGAAAGAAAGAAGTAAAACTGTCATTTGCAAATGACATGATACTGTATATAGAAAACCCAAAACATTCCATCAAATAACTACTAGAACTCACATATAAATTCAGTAAAGTGCAGGATACAAAATTAATATTCAGAAATTGGTTGCATTTTATACATCAAAAATGAACTATTAGAAAGAAAAATTAGGCAAACAATTCCATTTATAATTGCATCAAAAATATAAAACACCTAGGAATAAATCTAACCAAGGGGGTAAAAGACCTATACTCAGAAAATTGTAAGACACTGAAGAGAGAAATTGAAGATGATACAAGTAATAGAAGCATATACTGTGCTCATGAATAGCAAGAATTAACATCCTTAAAATGTCTATATTACACAAAGCAATCTATAGATTCAGTGCAATCCCTAACATACCCATAACATTTTTTACAGAATCCAAAAAATTATATGGAACCACAAAAGATCCCAAATAGTCACAAGAATCTTGAAATAGAAAACAAAGTTTGAGAAATCATGCTACTCGATATCATACAATACTGCATTGCTATAGTAATTAAAACTGTATGTACAGCATAAACACAGACACATAGATGAATGGAAGAGAGTAGAGAGCTGAGGTGTGAACCCACGCCTATTATGGTCATGCATCCTATGACAAAGGAGGCAAGAAGATACAATGGGATAAAGACTGTCTATCTAATAAGTGACGTTGGGAAAATCATACAGATACATGCAAAAAATAAAACTAGAACACCTTACACCTTATACAAGAATAAAATAAAAATAGATTGAAGATTTACATGTAAGACCCCCAAAACATAAAACTTCTAAAAGAAAACATGGACAGTAATCTCTGACATTTCTCATAGCAGTATTTTTTCTGATACATCTCCTCAGGCAAGGGAAACAAAAGTAAAAATGAACAAATGGGACTACATCAAACTAAAATGTTTTTGCTCAGCAAATGAAACCATCAACAAAAGGAAAGAATAATCTCCTGAATGGATGAAGATATTTGCCAATGATCCGTCTGCTAAGGGGTTAATATCCAAAATTTATTTAAAAATCTCATACAACTTAACACCAAAAAACAAACATACTCTTACAGATAGCCAACAGACATATGAAAAGATGTTAAACATCACTAATCATCAGAGAAATGCAAATTAAAAGCACAATGAGATAACACCTCAGACCTGTCAGAATGGCTATCATCAGTAAATCAACAAGTGTTAATGAGGATGCGGAGAAAAGCGAAAACTTATGCACCGTTGGTGGGCATACAAATTGATGCAGTGACTATGGAAAACATTATGGAGGGTCCTCAAAAAAATTAAAAATATGATTCAGCAATTCGACTTCTGGGTATATATATGAAAAAATCCAAAACACTAATTCAAAAATGTTTTTGAATATCTGCTCCTATGCTTATTGCAGCATTATTTACAATAGCTAACATACGGTAGCAACCCAAGTGCTCATCAATAGACGATTGGATGAAGAACGGTACATATAAACAGTGGAATATTACTCCAACATAGAAAAGAATGAAATCTTACTATTTGTGACAACATGGATGGACTTAGAGGATATTAGTAGAGGCTAAGTAAAATAGGTCAAACAGAGAATGACAAATACCACAAGATTTCACTTATATGTGGAATCTAAAGAGCAATATAAACAAACAAGCAGAAACAGAAACAGACTTATAGATGCAGAGACCATTTTGACAATTGCCAGATGGGAGGTGGTTTGGGAGGCTGGGTGAAAAAGGTGAAGGGATTAAGAAGCACAGATTGGTAGTTACAGAACAGTCACAGGGACGTAAAGTAAAGCAGAGGGAATATAGTCAATAACATTGTAATAACTGTAGGGTGCCAGGTAGGTACTGGAAATATCAGGGATCACTTCATAAATTATATAATTGTCTAACATCTAAGTTATACATCTGAAACAAAATAATATTGCCAACTGTTTCTGAAAATTTTTTAAAAATTAAATTGAAAAACAGGAGAGTGAAGGGAAGCGAAGCCGGTAGTTTCTCCTGAGTGGAGAAGCAATATTTAATGAGAATGAATCTTTACTTCTCAAAAATAAAAATAAAATAAAATAAAATAAAGTTAGTTTTTGGCTTCATCTTTCTTTTTTTCTATGCATCAATTTCCAGAGAGGGTGCTTCTGGGCACAGCTTTTGCGTGCTTCCTCCCCCCTCCCTTTATGCTCCCCTTCTCTCTCTTATTCATGAGGTTCGCAGTCTCAGCCTCGGCCCTTATGTTGGTGCTTGTTAATGATTGGTTCCAGCACATTTTCTTTGTTTCCAGATTAACCTCCCAGCTACCTCTGTCATCACCCCCTGGGGTACACCTGGGGGTCCTATTTTTAGGACTTCTACTGTAAATCTCTGACACATGCTGCTTCTCCTCTGGAAATCTCACAACAAAGAGGGCCCTCAATTAGCATAATTACTATAGCTCCCACACGCATAATTGCCCAGCCCCAGAACATTTATTCACTCACTATTCAGGCTCCGCATGACAATAAGCCCCAGGACCAAATGTGATCTGAGGTTGGCATTTCTTTACCAGGGCCGGTCCAGGTCTCTCCTGCCCTGTTCACGTGCCCCTCAGGGGGACAGGAGTTAGGGGAAGAGCGGATGGGGGAAGGTGGCAGGGTAGACAGACTGTGATGCCACAGCCCATAATCTGGACAAGAGCTAGACTATCAGAAAAGCTAGACCTTGGCTTAAAAAAAAAAAAGAAAAGAAAAAAGGAGAGCTGTGTCCTAACTGGTTTTATTGCTAATCGTTTTGTTTTCACTTTCTGCTGTGCAAGTAGTAGCCAAGGACCCCATGGAATCCTGAAGGGAGAACTGGTTTGAAATAACCATGGTGCTTAGGCTCTCATTTCTGTAAGGGTGTCACTGTTGCAGGGTTCTTTCGAGGAGGTCGTCCCTCTCTAGAAACATCATGTTCTTTCTACTAAGCAGTTGCGGTCTCTGCTCTGATTTACAAGCGTGAAGGCCTCACATACCAGGCAGGTTGCTGGATGTCCTTCACCAAAAACAGAGGCACCATTGGAGTATTGGAGATGAAGTGCCATTTGATAGCTTGTCCATACTGTCTGATTGTACTGGCTGTCATTTATATGGCTTTTGTTCTCTTTAAAAACAGTCTTTTGACTGCAACATGCCTTTGGTGATGTTGTGGATGAAAAAGGGACCACGTACTAAACCTGACAAGCTCAGGGAGGCCTGCGTGGTGGCCTTACAAACTTGGAGACCTACAGTAACCACATAGCACGGTCTGAAATTAGAACTTCCTAACTAAAAGCAGTTCTTGGTGGGTAGCCATGTCCTAGGGCGGTATTGTTCCTTAACAAAGGCCAATCTTCACCTTAATGTAGGAGCCAGTCTTTTGTCCTTTTTGGGGGCCTTATATACTTGATTACATACCTTTAGAATATTAAAGTAATTTACTTTTTTCCCCCAAAACCACAACCACCCACAGACCAGAGACCACAAATCCCCTCACGGTTATTGTTATTGTGTTTACTGTAGACTGTTAACTATCCTGTACCCATCTATGTAAGAGAAGTATGTGTCTATTTGTTATTTTGCTTTTTATCCAATCCCAGGGATTTTCTTGCTTTTCTTTCTCCTGCCTCCATAATCTGTCACCAATGAATTCCACATAACCCTCTTGGTCTCCTCTTTTGATTGTAATGTGTAAAATAAAGTGCAATAAAGAATAAAATGCCATTCTTTAGAACATTTTCTTAATCTTTTGAGATTTTACTTCCCAGCAATTGTCGTCAGTTGGCTCAAATAAGCTCATACAAATTCTTACAGGTTTGGACATTTCTTAAGTCGACAATGTTAAAAAAGAAAAACAACACTAAGCTCACATATAAGCATTAGCTATGTACTCGTATTGGTCCATGCAATATTGATGTTTTCTTTTTTAAGAGTTAAAGCTTTTTTTCTTTAAATGTTTTTTTTAATTTATTTTTAGACAGAGGGTAAGGGAGGGAGAAAGGGGGAGAGAAATATCAATGTGTAGTTGCCGCTCACATACCCCCTACCAGGGACCTGGCCTGCAACCCAGGCATGTGTCCTGGCTGGGAATTGAACTGGTGACCCTTTGGTTCACAGGTTGGTGCTCAATCCACTGAGCCACACCAGCCAGGTCGCCATATTGATTCTTAATACTGCAGTTTATTATATATGACATAGAATTTCTAAAGTTCTAGTCTGAAATATTTGTATTTCATTACTGTGTTTGTTTTCTTCTGTTGCAAGTAAGAAATCAAATTTGCAAAAGCATGTGCAGATGTGTGCACGAGGAGGGGGGAGGAATTTATTGGCAAACATCTCTTAGTCCAGAGAAGGTTTTACCTTCATGCATGGTAAGCTTCATACATAGCTGTTTTTAATAGTTTGATAAATGGTTTGATCTAAGTGCTCAAATTAAGCGGTCAGGAATTGGTTTCTTCCCTTTCTTGATTTTTGGCTTTGGCTTGGTTGATTTTTTTCTCAATCAGGTTCCTGCCTAGTGATAAGATGGCTGCAGTAGCTCCAGCCTATGGGGCAGTGAAGCAAGGCAACCCTGTGGGCAGGAGCATAGCATCTGTGGTGAGTGTACCTGGCTTCTTATCTTACTGCTTGGGTGACATGACACAAAACACCTTTCCTCTGCAAGCCTCAGTTGTCTATTCTGTGATGGGGGCTCCTAATAAAATCTACCTCTTTTGGTGGCTGTGAGGATTAAATCAGATGATCTGTATGAAGCACTTGAAGACTCCTGGCACCTAGTCCGCTCTGTTAACTGTGGTTGGTGTTGTCATTGTCCTTCTAACTTCAAACTCCAGTTGGATAGAGTGTCTGCTTCTCTCACAGAAATCACAACAAAAAACACTCCCTCCTGTGATACTTCTATGACCATAGGGGTTTTTTTCTCGGGTGGACAAGTTACCCAATTGGGGCAATCAGAGTGAACTTTGGGAATTTTTCTTGGACCACAGCAATGAAAACTCTCCCGCATTCTTTGAGTAGTGCCTCAGGCTGATTTGAAGTTGGGAATGACTGCAGCTATTTTGCTTCAAAAAGAGAACCCAGCCTGAGGATGACGTTGTCAAAGGGGATGGCCAAGTAGTGAACATATCAAAGAGCCAGAGCTCCAGTAACATCACGAGTTTCTGGATCCAGCCATACCCGAAGGCCAGTGCCACTTCAGCTCTCTGTGCCTGTTTGTTGAGTTCTGTATTACCTACAATCAAAGGATCCTTACCAGTAAAGGAAATCCACATATTGTGTCAACTAAGAACATAAATATCAAAGTAAAACATCCCCAAAATAAATCATTGATTATTATTTAATAAAAGGAAAATGTGTTAGTAATAAAAGTAGAAATGACTTACTTCTGGAATATAAAACAGTCCTTTAAATTGAGTATATTTGGCTTCTTAAAAATTATTTTTGATATGTTACAGACCAGAGGAAAAACTACATTGTGAATTTTACTGGTTCATGGACCAGCTTTTAGGGACCAATCAGATAATATACATGAAATGCTTATCATAAGGCATGGCACACCCAGAAGGTGCTGCAGGTGGCAGCGCATACACTTCAAAGAGGCGTGGCGGGGGGTGGTCAGGCTGTGGACTTTGTGCAGGGGACAGGAGGAGCTGGTCCTCTGATTTTTGTGTTCCCCAAAGAACCTAGCACTTAATATTTGTTAAATGGGCACTTAATATTTGTTAAATGAATGAATGATCTTCCACTGAGGATGATGAAGAGTCTATTGAAATGTGAAAAGATGCCCTGGCCGATGTGGCTCAGTTGGTTGGAGCGTCGTCTCTTGGACCAGAGGGTCGAGGGTTTGATTCCTGGTTGGGGCATATGTTGGAGAGAGCCAGTGGATGTTTCTCTCTCATGTAGATGTTTCTCTCACTCTCTCTCCCTCCCTTCTGCTCTCTTTAAAATCAATAAGCATATCCTTGAGTGAAGATTAAAAAAAAAAAGGAAAAAAATATGAAAAGACAGCAGAGAGCACTGACTGGTGTGGCTCAGTGGGTTGGGAGTCGTCCTGCAAAGGGAAAGGTCACCAGTTCCATTCCTGGTCAAGGCACATCCCTGGGTTGCAGGTTCAGCGCCCAATCTGGGCATATACCAGAGGCAACTGATGGATGTTTCTCTCTCACAACAATGTTTCCCTCCCTCTCTTCCCCTCTCTCTAAAAATAAATAAATAAAATTTTAAAAAAAGACAACAAATAAAAGGAGAGAGCAACAAGATATTCTCAAGATGGTGGCAGCAGCTGGGTGGTGGGTGTTTCCTGGAGCCCTCGGGCAGGGAATAGGAACTAGTGAGACTTGTCCATCACATACCATTGTGTCCTGTGTGCATTTGGAAAACGTGGCCATCTGAGGTCAGAGGACAGAGTGGAAATGCCTGTGTGTGGTAAGGAGCAGGCTACAGTGTCAATCGGAAAGGTGACAATCGGAAGTGGGAAAGGTGAACCTGGGGCTCAGGAAGCAAGGTTCTTATTCCTCTGCA
This sequence comes from Pteronotus mesoamericanus, assembly GCF_021234165.1. Classification (NCBI taxonomy): domain Eukaryota; kingdom Metazoa; phylum Chordata; class Mammalia; order Chiroptera; family Mormoopidae; genus Pteronotus; species Pteronotus mesoamericanus. The sequence goes on from NW_026555090.1 coordinate 4,500,516, forward strand.
AACTGAGGAAAACCATGGGAAGGAACCAGCTGCAGAGTACAGAAGAAAGGATTTTTGGTGAGTATCTCTACTCTCAAGCTAGGATGTAAATTATGTTTGCTAAATTTGGAGGGCTGAGGAAGCTCTTTTAATAAATCCCCAATCAACATAATAGAATATTATGCAGCTGTTAAAAAATGAAGACAACCTTACCCTTTGTGACAGCATGGATGGACGGGGAGACTGTTAGGCTAAGTGAAACAAGCCAGTCAGAGAAAGACAAATACCACACGATCTCACCTATATGTGAAATCTAATGAACAAAATAAACTGATGACCAAAATAAAAACAGAATTATGGACACATGGCACAGACTGACAGCTCTCAAAGGGGAAGGAAGACGGGGAGAATGGATGAAGAAGGTGAAGGGATTAACCAAAGAACATGCATGCATGACTCATGGACACAGACAACAGTGTGGCAATGGCCAGAGGGAAGGGGGTGGGCGCTCAGAGGAGGGGAGCAAAGAGGGGGAAAATAGTGTCAATAATAAAAATAAAGAAAAATTATAATTAGAGTGGACTTGAATATTTAATTTTACCATGGAAATTTTATTGTTCAACAAGTCTAATAGTAAATGATTAGAGCTGTGAGTTTAGAACAGGGGTCCCCAACCCCCAGTCTTTGGCGTGTTAGGAACCTGGCCACAAGGGAAGCCCTCCTGAGCTCTGCCTCCTGTTTCTACCCCCTCCTATTCCACACACCCTCCGGGCCCCCCACCCACTCTGAGCTCCACCACCTGTCCCCCTGCCCTCCCCACTTCACAGAAAAGCTGGTCCCTGGTGCCAAAAACACTGGGGACTGCTAGTTTAGAGTATGCCAAGTTTTATCCCAGCAGAGATCTTAATTCCAAATTTTAGGGTCAGTCAATGAACAGATATTTCTTTTTTTAATACAGTTTTTTAAATTGATCTTGGAGAGAGACAGAGAGAATGAAACATCAATTTGTTGTTCCACTTTTTTATGCATTCATTGGTTGCTTCTTGTATGTGTCCTGACTGGGGGTTGAACCCACAACCTTGGGGTTTCAGGATGATGCTCTGACCAACTGAGTGACCTGGCCAAGACAAACAAAAATTTCTTAATCATTCTCAGGTGTAGAATCCAGTGGTAGGAGATCCAGAGAATACAAAGGGGGCATGGGATGGTCTCTGCCCTCAGGTAGTTTGGAGTCTAGTTAGGAAAATGGTGCCATACTTGTAAATATTGAAATCCAAGTTGCTCTCCCCTTCTTTACAATAAACATTTCAAGTGTTTTTGATTAAGTTTACATTTCTGAGCCTGTCTTTCTTAGCTGATGATCTTGCCTCTTTTTTTAAAATGCGGATTGATTTTATTTTTTTAAATATCAAAATCCATTATAAAATATTAAAAAATTTAAATCCATTGTAAAGTTTCAGCAATTAAAACAACATGACACCAGCAGAGAAATAGTCTAGAATCAAACATATATATCTAACAATGTAATATATGATTAAATTGATGTTTCAAATCAATGGGGAAAATAAGGCTTGTTCAACAAATAAGGTGCATGGACCACTATTACTTGAAATAAAACAAATATAGAGCCCTATTTCACACATTATACAAAAATATTGAGGTGAGTTAAAAATCGATATGTAAAACCTAAGGAGTTTCAGGAGAAAATACAAAATAATATTTTTCTTACCTACCCTGAAGTAAAATATTGAAACCCAGAAGCTATAAAGTAAAATATTGACAATATGACTATATTAAACATTTAAGACTGTACAGTAATATATAAATATAAAATATAAAAAAGGTAAAGGACAAGTAATAGAATAGGAAAGTATTTGCAACACATCTAAAAAAGGGGTTAACAGTTGTTTTTTTTTAGGTCTAAATTCTACAACCATTTAATCAAAAAATGGATAAAGAATACCAAAAAGTCATTTAAAGCTTTTTAAAATTAATAGAAATAGGCAAGAAATATACAAAGACAGATTTAGTTTCAACAAATAATAAAGGAACAATTAAAATAACACATCATTGTCACAATCAGATTACTAAGTATTAAAAATATTGGTAATATCAAGGATTGGTGACTGTGAAAAGAACTGGGTATTCATATTTCCTTTTTTCTTCATCTTCTTAAAGCAGTCCCTTTAGCATATTTTGCAGTGCTGGTTTGGTGGAGGTGTATTCTTTTAGCCTTCTTTTGTCTGGGAAACTCCTTATTTCGCCTTCTATTTTAATTGAGAGCCTTGCTGGGTAGAGCAGCCTTGGTTGGTGGCCTTTGCTTTTCATGACTTGGAATATTTCTTGCCATTCCCTTCTGGCTTGTAGAGTTTCTGTTGAGAAGTCAGCTGCTAGCCATATCAGGGCTCCCTTATGTGTTACTACCTGTTTCTTTCTTGCTGCCTTTAAGAGTTTCTGTCTTTGATATTTGCCATTTTAATGATGATGTGTCTTGGAGTGGGCCTCATTGGGTTCCCCTTGAATGGAACCCTCTGTGCTTCCTGGACTTGTGTGACTTTTTCTCTCCTCCAATTAGGGAAGTTTTCCATCATTACTTTTTCAAACAGGTTCTCTATCCCTTCCTCATCCTCTTCTCCTTCTGGTATCCCTATTATACGGATATTATTACATTTCAGGTTGTCCTGCATTTCCCTAAATGCCTCTTCATTCTTTTTGAGTCTTTTTTCATTTTCTTGATTTTTCTGGGAGCTTTTTCTACCTTATTCTCCAGCGTGCTGATTCATTCCTCTGCTTCATCTAGCCTGCTTTGATTCCTTCTACCATGTTCTTCAATTCAGAAATTGTATTCTTCATCTCCTCTTGTCTCTTATTGATAGTTTCTATGTCCTTTTTCATGTTGACATAGTTTGCAGTAAGTTCCTTGTAGTGTTTGGTAATTCTCTCTGAGCTCACTGAGCTCATTTAGCTTCTTTAGAACTGTTGTTTTGAACTCAATATCTGATAGTTTACTTGTCTCTAGTTCTCTTTCTGGGGATTCCTACTTTCCCTTTCACTGGGGGGTGTTTCTTTGTCTTCCAATTATTTGTGAGACTCTTATTTTTTGCTTCTGAGTCTTGAATTGATCTGTCTTGATTTCATGACTTTGTGGTGTGAACTTCTATGGCAGGAAACCACTGTTTTTTCTTTCTGGATCTGCCTCTGATGATATCAGATGTTAGGCAGCCTGTTCGAGACTTCCAGGAATCTACTCTCTGTGGGTGTCTCTTTCAGCTGTTAATCTAGTCACTCTGCAACTCAGCAGGCCTACCACAGGGTAGGGCAGAGTCCCTGCTTGGGGCTGTGTTATTGGGTCTTCTCAACACTGCTGTTGCTCAGCAGAGTGGTTTGCCTGAGCAAGATGGCTGCTGCCCTCTGGGGGATGAGTCAGCACCAGGATCCCACAAGCTACTCTCTCAGTTCTCTTCCTAAATCCTCCTTCCCTCTCTTCTCAGGCATCTCTAGCCCACTCTGCCCCGGCTTTTGCTGGAGACCAGGGTGAGTGGCTGCAAATAAAAATTTATGCGTTGGCCCTTTAAATGGCTTTTTGTGTCTCCAGCTACCTGTCTCAGGCAGAGAGCAACTCTGCCACTTTTCACAGCTGGCTGTTATTTGTTTACTTTTTGGGCTCTGGTGCTGTAGGCTGGAGATCCCTACCTTATGGTTTAGACCCTGCTCTTCTCAGGGGGATCCAACTGGCTGTTTCAATATCTTTCTGGTGCTGTCACCCGAGGGTGCTCTGCCCACCTTCTTGAGTCTCTACTGTACTCCTTACCAGTCAGGTTGTGCTAAAGCTGATTCTTCTGTCTCTCTGAGGTTATAAGGCTCCTCTCTCGCTATTGTTCAGTTGTTTGTTCTAGATGATTTCTCCATAAGTTAGTTGTAATTCCAGATTGGTCCTGGGAGGAAGTCAGTGTGACTTCCACTCACTCCTCTGCCATCTTGATTCTGGTCTTGCCTCTTTACAAAGAGAAAAGACAGATGGGAATTCCTTCAGTGTGGCCATTTGCTCCTGCTTCTTTTTTATCTTTTGTTGCCAAGTAGAAATAGTCCTCCTCTCCCTAAAGGCCAGCAGCCGTCTTGCCCTTGGAATCCCCTACCCCTCTGTCCTTTGCAATGATCTATTCCTTTGGTTTTGGTCCCTAAATCCTGCACTGTAAATCCCTCCTTTTGTGGCCGATGAGGCACCTCACAATGCAAACATTAAACAAGAGCTGCACTGCAGATGTTACTGGCTTGTAAGAACCAATTCTGAGCACCTCCTCCCAACTTCACATCCAGGGAGATCACATGGGTACCTGGAAATCAGCTCCTGTGAGAGTATTTATACTGCTGAAATTGGCCAATGCTCCCAACAACGGCTTTCTGCCAGAGAGCTGATTGTTCAACATTTATCAACACCCCACTGATTAAAATAAGCAGTAAGTGTATCTCATTTGAAAAAAACAAGGAAACTTCCCTTGAGACTGAAGGGAAGCACAGTTTGCCACTCCAAAATGTGCTTTTTGGGATACTGATTTTTAATAACTGGTTATTTTTAAGAAAAGAAAGACTGAAGCCCTTCGGCCTAACTGTCTAAAAGGGATTTAGATAAGGATCTGGTCCAGGAAGGGAGATGGCATCACAAAAGATTCAAGTTTAATTTAAACTAGTGTGTGATGGACAGGGAGAAATCCAACATTGATCAAAGGCCTCTTGGTGTCCCATTGTTAAAGATGGCCTGGCAAACACTGATTCACTAAACATCCGCCTGTTCATCTCCATGTGCATTGTCTTCCTGCCCTTTGAAGTAATGAACCACACCCCCTTTTGTCCTCAGCTCCAGAATGTCACACAGGCCTCAACTGCCCAATCTGTCCTTGAGACTCATTTTCTCTGACACCCCTCAAGGTACATCTATAAAGAATTTTGGACATTTTCTCTTGTTAATCTCTCAGTTCATTGGATTATTAGTGAAACCAGAAGAATTTAGAAAGATGGGAGGAAAGTTCTTTTTTGTGTCCCCCTAAATCCAAATCCTCCCTCTTACATTAGTAGCCAGTCCTGCCCCATAGGGTCGCCTTGTCTCACACGCGGGGTTTGTGTGCTCTCACAGCCCAAACCCAGCCATATTCATCCTTCTACTCCCCACTTTGTAGCTTCTGGCCCTCACAGACCACCTTGCCAATGGCCCCAGGGACCTCCAGGCTTCCTGAGCCAGTCAGTGGATGTCATTTTGTTTTTATTAAATATGTGTTCTGAGATGCATTTGGCATTTTTCTCGGAAACTTTTGACTTCTGCTTAGCTGCTATGATTCTCAAATATTTTAATTTATTTCTCCTATGAGATAGTTCCTTTTTCCCCAAGCCCTTATGCTTGTTCCCCCTTCTTTACCAAACATCTACATGTTGGGGTTCCTTGAGGCTTAGATGGGAGCTTTCTTTTTCTCTGAACCCTCTTCTTGGTGACCACCTCAGTTCCCCCCTGTTTCGGTATGATCTTGACATAAATCAAATCAAATTTCTCTCTAAAACCCAGGCCTTTCTCTGAGTCCAACTTTGCTTATCCTTCTTGACTCATTCATTAAGGGATAGCAGAGAACATTTGAGCTTACCATGGTCAAGATGAAATCCTTGAACTTCCTCCCCTTAAAGAAAACCCTCCCGCTCTCAACACAACAGCCTCTCAACACACAGCCGCAAGGTTTTTTCATATTAACCTGTGTTATCACTCAATTACTTATTTTGAAAATATGAGTCATTTTTGATTTCTCCTTTTCCTTAACCAGTGCCCTGACTAATTTATTATCAAATCCCTTCCATTTTATCTCCAGTCTCCCCTCTTTTCTCCTAATCTATTGCTGCTACATTAGTTTTAGGTTACCATTATTCCATCTATATTCCCAAAATTCCTTCCTCTCTTGCAGTCATACTGTCTTTCTTTTAGTTCTTAACCATCTGGCATGCTTCCTCGTACCTCTGTGCTTTTGCACTTGCTGTTCCTTTACCTGGAATGTTTGTCGCTTTGTTCTTTGCCTGGCTAATTTTACTTGCCTTTCAGACTCCTCATTTGAGTTCTTGATACCCTGACTGAAGTATGTACTTCTTATAGACTCCCTTCTAGCAGCAAGTTTTGTTTGTTTGTTTGTTTTTTCACTTTGGAAACTTTACCATGGTTGCATGTTAACACTTTTATGAATTAACAAATGTCCATCTTCCCCACAGACTGTGAGAATCAGGAGGGAGGGAGTAGCTCCTTGCTTTACCCCCAGTGCCTTATACAGCTCAGTGGAAACATTCATTCTAAGTTGTTGAATGAATGAATAGAAATAGTATTAATAACATCAGTGTGAAGTTCACAGGAAGAAGATATGTGTCAGTATAGTGACAGGAGCTAAGGAACCCATGAGTTTCAAGACCTCTAAGGGACTCCATTCACAGATGAGAGAGCTTGGCCACAAGTGACTATAATGAGTGGTCTCCTCTCCAAATCCCACTCCCTAGGAGCAGAGGGGTGTTCTCCATGTAAGCTCTGCATTGGTGGGGAGAGGGGTAGTTCATCTGCCTCTTCCAGTGCACCTTGGACAAAAAGGAACAAAAATATTAGGTGTTCGGCACTTCAACATACAGTTGTAAGGCACATCTGCTGTTAATGTTGATCTTCTTCCAGACCCAGTTTTCATGGTCTTGGTCTATCTGTTTAAGTTTCAGGTGTGAGTGGATCTTATTGCACGACAGCCTCTCCCACCTCAACTGCATCCCTTAAATTATATCTTACTATAAATCAATCATATTCCTGTTCACACCAGTATATCCTGAATATCCCCATCTAGGTCAAAGGAGGTTTCAGAGAAATTGATCCCAAAGATTCTGTCAGCTACCTTCTTAGTGCCCTTTGTCTGGGTTCTTCTCTTTAATTTCTTCTACATGGTAGTGTCTGTCATATGGAACATATTTAAGCTGCTTTACCCCCTGGTCAAGTTAGTGCTTTTTGTCAAAATCACATCCAATTCTAAACCATTAAGACTTTCATAATACTTCACGTTCTTTCACTTGCCAGTCTCTTTTGAATTGCATTTTTTCTTTTAAAATTCAGTAGTCTCATGAGAAGTAACTGATAAAAAGGAAAAGGGATAATCATAAAAAAGTCTGTCTCCCTCAGGAGGAATGGTGGGACGAGGGCTTGATATGGACTTGCATTAGGATTAGGGAATATCAACTAAGGGTTGGTTACAAAGGGAGGCTTTCCATGAGCCCAGACCTGTGGTCAAGTGAGGTTCCCCTCAGCCAGCCATTTGCTGGAGAGGTCAGGAATACAGTGACCTGCTATAGCCACTTGCCAACTACTGCATTGCATTTGTCTACAAATATTTAATATGCTGCTAAGCTCTATTTCTTTGCCGCCCCACCCCCATTAATCACTTTTCTAATGAACCATTTTTATTTCATGCAATTAATGACAGTTTTTGGCACAGGATTAGCCATTCATTGTCATTAGCACAAATGAGTTGTTACAATAGCTCTAAGTGTTGTATCACCAGTCTTTCGATCCTGTGCTTAGTATCATCTAGTCACGCGTGGTGCTGCATCCTCACAGCCTTGCAGTCTCCTCTGGTGCATCTGTGTCCCTCTCATTGAAATACTGGGCTCCCTCTGTCTGCACACCTGCAATGAGCTTCAAGGGGGTGGAACCATGTGTTCCAGTCCTTTCTGACTCTCTGGCTATGATGACAGGGCTCCAGGGAATTTGTTTGTTGTTTATCTTTTGTCTTTTCCCAAAGGGACACTTTGGGAGTTGTTTTCTAGTTCTGAGTCAGAAAGTAGTGACTGTTACCAGTAATGGTGAAAATCTCATTCTTTACATGCTGTACACATTCAAGAAGAGTTTGGGAAAGATCAGTATAATAGGCACATAATTTTGCTACAAGTGCTTGTCACTGACTTCGTTTTTACACATCATATTGACTTGCAGTTATAGCTGGTTCTTCAAGTTGAGAGGTCCATGGAGAATCTCCATCCTGAGCTACTTTAACAAATACATGGCAGCTAGTTCATTCTTGTTGTTCTGTTTGCAGAAAAGAAAGTGTGCATGCATGGGTTAATGAGAAAAAGGTCTTTTAATAATTCATCAGCTACGTTAATAAACATTCTGAATCCCAGAATATTTGGACACTCTGGAAACTGATGACATGTCCTTATACCATAATTCTTCACCTGTGTCATATTTTTGTCATATTGACAGTTTGAGAGAGGAGTCTGTTTTTAAGTTCGATGATAATCAATGACAGATTAGGACTATATTGTCTGATGTGATTGCCATTGGCTACACATGGCTACTGAGCCCCTGAATTGTGGTTGGTCTAAATGCAGAACCTGTGTGTGTGAAATACACCCTGGGTTAAATATTTTAATAATAATTTTTATATTGTTTACATGTTGAAATGATAATATTTGGGGTATATTGTATTAAGTAAAGTCTATTATTAATCTGATTTTTACCCGTTTCTTTTTCTTTACCATTTTTTTACTTTATCTTTTTATTCTTTACTAAAAACTTAAAAATGGCCTCAGCTGCATTTGAGGATCACATTATATTTCAATGGGACAGAACAGAGCTCCTTTAGTCATTGCCAAAAACGTGTTCCAATTAACCAATCAAAGGGCACTGTTGATCCAAGTTTGGAAACACAGCCCCACAAAACCAGTAGGTATAATTTACATGGCAGTTCTGAAAGGGGCCAGCAGATTCAGAGAAGACACATTCAAGGGCATTTCCACAAAGCTTGTCACATCCATCCCTGGATCAGTACATGTAAACCTGTGTTTAAACACTGGAATCGATGGGGTGTGTGTGACTGAGGGTGTGGGGCGCTATTTTTTCAGTTTTCTCACAGTACAGGTTCACACTTGTCACATTACAAGCACACAAAAAGAACCAGAAAGTTCTGTGCTATTTGTCGAGGGTAGACACCATCCCTGCTTCGTAGCCAAGGGTCAGGGAGCTCTGGAGTCACCACGTTGCACCTCTAGTTCCCACGCTCCAGTGTCATGCCTCCTCCTCAGGACACTGGTCAAGCCTTTGCATCCATTTCTTAGCCATATCTCCAGGCTGGACACCTTGTGCTGGCCACAGCAGGAGTTAAATTCTGCAAGTTCTCCTGGCTTAGCCTGATAGTCCCACCTTGATCCTTTACTCCCGTAATGTAAGTCACTTCCTGGGCAAAATCCAGCCCAGCCAGAGCTGAACACTGAAGCTCAGGGCACCTTGAATGGAACAGAGCCTGAGCCAAGTGGAGACCGTGGGGCTCCAAAGCCCTTCGATCACATGTCGCAATATCAGAGACGAGGGGACAAAATGGTGGAGTGGGAGGTGGCTGGCCGGAGTCGACAGAGGATACGGTGTATGTGGGCTTTTGTAGTTTCTGTCTTGATAAAACCTTGACAAAATCTTAACTAACCAAAATTCCATGAAACAAATAGGTCCTTGACTTAATGCTTTACCATTAATAATAGAGATTTTTCAGAATAACAACATTCCATTTCTTACTACATTTTTGGGTAGTTACCAGTTTTCTTCCCCCCAGAGCCTCGGGATATTGTAAGAAATTGAGAGGCAAACTGCAATGTGGGAAAGGAGAAGACATAATCACTCACCGGCTGATCTGCATGGTTTCATGGGAAAAGGGTGAGCCCTGAGCGTGAGGGGCTCAGAAACTCCACCGAATAGATAAAGTAATGCAATTGCCACTAAGAGCCATTTTGCTGGGACTGGAAGCACTTTGAGGATGAGGCTGCCTCGGTCGGGCTGGCATCCTGGTGGGTGTGGGGGTGGGGGACCAGCTCCCTGGAACGGAGACCACTCAGCTTTCTTTTCACTGGGCCTCCCTACATCAGAGAACTGCTCTTCTGAGAGGCCTCCTTCTTTAGCGTCTTTTTCTAAATGCTGCTCCCCACAGACACGGTTTATCTGAAGATGGAGCAAATTTGAAATGAAAGCCTTTGAGAAAAAATAAATAGTGAGAATCAATAGTATCGTTTTCAGAGAATCTCTTTTGTCAACATAACCCTGTAAGAAGAGTGGCAGCGAGAGCCCTTCCGCCTGGGACCCCCCAGATGCTGAGTTTTGTTCTCTGCTTGGAGCCCAGGAGCTGGGCTAAAAGGAAGACAAAGGCCGCGTTAGGTCTTCCCACTCGGTGCTACAGGGCAAAGCCAGAAGGAGCCTTAGGGGGCATCTGAATGGATGTTCTCTTTGCTTTGGAGTCTAATGAGGAAAACAGGTAAAGAGACATTCCTGGATGTGATGCCCTGGAATTTCAGGAGTCTTTCTCTCGGTCAAGGTGTATCAAGATGAGAAAACAAGTTGGACACTCACAGGCTGATCATCATACAACGGATGAGACTGAACCGTTTTATACTCAGCAAGCATAGTGTTTGTCTCTGAGCTGGACTCTTTGTATTCAGGGGGACTTTAAGTTAAAATGTGTACTTTGTTAAATGACAATGGGTTCCCTGAGTCACTCTATGAAAAAGACCTTGACGTTGGTGCTTGTAAGTGCCTGTGTCTTGGGCAGGCCACCTCCCTCCCCTCTTCCCTTCCTCTCCTTGCTGCTTACTATAGTCCACTCTTGTGCCTTTTCCTAAGTCACTGTCCTTACCTGGAATGCATTCTTCCTTTTTCCCCACCTGTCAATCCCTTCCTTTCAGAAGGCCACTCCCCTTCTGTTCACTCCCCTTGCCCACTTACCCTGGGATCTTATGAGTCTAATTCATCCATAGTCGTTCCTGGAGTGCTATTCTGGTACCAGGACGGTCTATGCTTTGATGAGGTAGTTGAGCAGATCCTGGTCTCTGTCCTCATGGAGCTTTTATCCTAGTAGAGAGTGTGACCATGGAGCACCTTCTTTCATGATGCTTTGCAGTTACTCACCTTCCCTAGTCTGTTACTAAATGGGGCTCACGGAAAGGCAGGACCACCTGCATATTGTTTAACATGCAGTAACCACTCAGCCCAGGATGGTCTTTGACTTTACAGCCCCTTCTTCCCTCTGCTGGAATCCATGTCTCTTCTGCATATAAATAGGAGGGGTCCCTCTCTTACTTGTCTTTCATCTGGGAGCTGACGTGTTCCTTGTTGCAGATGCATCTCCTTGGAAGTCTTCCCGTCCCTCTGCATTTCCCCAATTCCTGCGCAAATGGTCACCACTTTTAGTCACCCAGGCTTGATAGGTCACGGTTTCCTTTGGTCCCTTGCCTTCTTCCCACCTTGTCAAGCAGGACTCTTATTATAGTCTAAGTTGTCAGCAAAAGGGGGTGGTCCCTCCTATCATATGTTTTGGACTTTTTTCCTTTCCCAATTCCAGTTCACCCCTTTCTAATTAAGGCCTTTATCCATGGCCGGGCTGGATTATTTGAAAGGTCTCTTAATAGGACTCTATGCCTTCAGACTCTTCTCTTCCAAACACAAAAGCTTGACTGTACACATATCACACTCCTTGATCAAAAAATCTTCAGTCATTTCCATCAGTGCACAGGCTAGAAGTGGAAGGTGTTGCTCTGGCATTCACAATCCTCCGCAGTCTAGCTGTCTCCCAAATCTCCAGTCTTAACTCTCACAACTTCCCTCCTTGACACTTTTGTCTCCACCAAACTCTTGTTCCCTTGAGACGTCTCCTCAGTCCATCTGTGCTCCAGTTCCATCCCGGGTGTTCTTGTCTTCATCCCACGCTTTCTCCAGGCTCCTGCACATGTGCTCTCCTCCTCTACCAGACCAGCCCTGATTGCTGTCCCTTGTCTACATTCCTGTGTCCCTTGGCAGAGGTAACCCTGTGTCATTTATCCCTTTGCATACATTTCTTGTGACCCAAATAAGAAGTGAGTGCCTAGAAGCTAGAGGACCTATCTTTTTGCCTATAACAAGGATCAGCGGGTGCATAATAAACATTTGTGAGTGCCTATGCAGACGCACCCGTGTGCTCAGAGGAGGGCACTCCCCACCTGCCCCAGCCCTTCCCTTGATTTTAGTCTGTAAAGAACAAGAGATGCCATGCTGTTCAGTTTGCATGTGAACCAAGACCCCCGTTCTCACCTGACAGGTATACCTGGGTTGAGCCACCCTTTGTTTCTAGGAATCTGTCTGTCATTTTTTGTCAGCTGAAGGTTGCAGATCTCCCAGTGAGAGACAGGGAAATGGGCAATTTTTTCCAAATGATGAATCTGAGGCACCAAGTGTTTTAGTTACTTGTATAGCTTCACACAGGATATAAACTCACGCTGTGACAGAAAGCCTAACCAAGGGTGCAAGCATGTGGTGACGCTGGGACAAAGTCTGTCACTCTTCAGATCGTTTGGAAGAGTTGACTCTGCCTGTTGAATTTTACGGGCACCTTCAGTGAAGAGAATGGCACATTTCTCTATTTTCAAGTGGCATTTGTTGACTTGAATAGTGTGGTTCCTGCCTGGCTCCACTGGTCTCAACAGAGTTAGAGGCCTTCCTTGTGTGAGAAGAAAACCTCCTCTCTCTGCTTGCCTCCACTCATCCAAGGTCCATTTGTGGGGACTGCCACAGGAGTGGCGGGAACTTCTGCCCTCATGTGGGCGAGATGCCAAAGAGCAGAGATGACTAAGCTTGCTCTGGCCTTCTGAGTCCAGTGGCAAATTAAGTCATGCTGTTGCTGGTGGAGGCAGGATTCTTGTGGTGTCTCAAGGCAAGCATTCCAGGAGACCCACAAGAGAGGATGTGGTCTGGTGATAAGATTTGTTTGTGGTGTCAGGTGCAAAATCAAAGGAGTTCCCCTGGGTTTCCAATATCTCATCTCTGTCCATCCTACCATGGTAAAGTCCAGTCTTGCCTTCATCAGGCCCAGAAATAGGGACAGTGTCCAGGCATTTTATGCCACGCCAAGGCTAGTCCAGTCGAACTGTTCTCACCATCTGGCTAGCTTAGCTTGTTTCCTCAGCTGTGCCCCAGCTCAGCCTGCATTCATTCAGAGTCCACGTGGCCGCTGGGGCCGCGGGCAGCTGCTAGTCCCACATGGCTGCTATGGAGAGAACTCACAAACGAATGAGGTGAGCACGTGTTACTTGGTGGTGGGTGGGGATGATTCTTTGTTAAGATGATTATGTTATCTCAAGCTTGAGAAGGGCCAGATGTTTTTTCAAAATACCAGTCAACGTCCCAAGCTTTTGTGGGATTGTACTGGGCCCTCCTTCTAATGAACCCATTCTTTCCCCAGGCTAGACCGATGGGCTTTTATGCACCACCTTGGCTTCTACCGTGGATGTGCTCACCTCCCCCTTTATCATTCTATCCCTTTCCCCAGTGATCTGTAGGGAGCGGACTGGTGGTCCCCGGGGAGTGTGGGAAGCAAACAAGCTTCTGCTCCCTAGCTAATTATGCTTAGTAATGTTTAATTCCATTTGCGCCTTCCTTTACTAATATCTATTTACCTACACTAACAGTGCCAAGCTGGAGCACCAAACTTCCCTCCAGTGGCCAATGTCTCATTCCAGCCCCATACCCTTCTAATCGCAAATGAAACTGGCATTTGGTTTTCCCATTTAGCTCTAAACTCACTCAACACATGGATAACAAGAAATTAATCCAGATAGTTGGGTGGTTCCTAGGACATTATAGAATTTCAGTTGCTCAGAAATTCTTTGCAAAAATAGACGAAAGAACCCATCTTCCAACTGAGGTCAGCATCATCATGGACCTGTTCATATCACTAAATATGTCAGAAAGTAACATGGCTGTTACATTTCTTTCAGGCAACACTTATTAAGCACCTGCTGCCATCAGGAACAGCGGTGATTATAGGGCACGCAGGCTGGCTGGGCCAGCCCCTGTGCTGGTGGAGCCCGCAGTGCCATCCCTGGCTACCGCCCCGCCTTGGGGTTCAGGGAATGAGCGGAGGCTCAGCTGTCTCCTGTGCTGTGGTCTGTGCTCCTGACGGAGCTCTGTGTCTGCTTTGGGGAGGGCTTCGAGGGGACCTTCATGCACCTCCTCCGCACGCCCGCTCCCGAGGAAGAGGCACTGACACGAACGCTTCAAGTCTAAGTCACACCGGGAGCTGTGAGGCTTGCTGCATTTCTTTTTAATTTTCTTCAGAAACATTTCTTTAAAGTAGCATGTGTCTTTTGAATATAGCTCACATTCTTTTACACGTCTCAGAAAGGTGTGTGTGAACTGCTCTTGGCCCCTCTCTCTAGCTCACCTCTCCCGGCTTCTCTCCCACACTCTTGCAAGATTCCCTTCCAGGCTCCGAATTTGCTCTTCTTTCTCTTTGGATCACTCCTCTCTGAAAAAGATGCCATCTCCTCATTGAACAGAATCAACTTAAATGTTATCTCTTCCCAGAAGCCACTCTTGCTTCCAGAGCAGGTCCCCTGGGCTGTTTATTTTCCTCCCTGTGCCATTACTAATGTGTATCCATCTAATGTATGTAATTGTTTGTTTGCATGTTTACTAGTCTTCCCCACTAGAAGATAAGTTCCTGAGACCAGGGACCCTTGCATTTCTTGTCCACATCTAACACCTGCTTATCACCAGCAGGGGCTCAGGAGAAATCCACTAAATGAGTTCATTGTAACAACCATACAAAAGTCCACAGAGTGAAAGGAGATTCTTCCCTCCTCTCGCACACCTTCTCTGTCTCCAGGTCCCCCTCCTCCGAGTTAATTGCTGTTAATAGTTTGATTTATAGTGTTACTCTGCATCTATGCAACCACCTTCATACCACACATGCATGCTTTTTTTGTCCCCTGGGGGGAGCCTGCAACTTTTGCATTGGATGAAGATTCTCAGGGTAAAACCTGGAAGTGCAAGCAGAGACCTACCATGGTAAGGGCTAAGAGGTCACTCCCTGAGCCCCGGGCAGGCACACTTGAAAACCCGAACTGCAAATGTAGCTGCCCGTATTGAGGGTAAAGAGAGCAAGCCTCCCTATCTGAGAAGGAATTTGGAATCCAGACTTGAAAGTAAAAAATAATTTTCTTATGTGACTTAAGTAACCTCAACATGCAGAGTAGTGGTATTTTTGTGGGCTGCATTATTTTCATCATTGGTTTCATGATCGATGGTTGACTCTTTTCCATTTTTTTGTGGATTGAGAATATAATGCAACCCTATGATAAGAGCTAGACATGCACATTTAACAAAAATCAATACATGCGTAAGGGAAGCGATAGAGCTCCTGGAATGACAGCGGGGAAGAGCTGCCAGGCAACGCCGTCACTTGCAAACCTTTAGGAAACTAATGATTATCGGAACACGAGAGGGTTCGGAGGAAATCATAATCTCATTATTATGTTTGTGAAATATGTTTGTGAAATCTCTGAGATCAGAACAGCACCTAGTAATTCTATTTTCATCTGGAAAACCTGCATGATCCGAGGACTACTGGGTAAATTAAATTGCCAAGCATCACAACCGTACTTGAAGAGACGCTGATCTACAAGGTTATGATAAGCACATGTGCCTGAAGATAGCAAGGGTTTGGAGACTGAACACTGACAAGTGATGAATGTATTCGTCTTTGTCTGTAGCACAGGTTTCTCAGTCATAGTCAAACCCCCTCTCAGTGGGACGGACTCTGTGGGTCACTGATTGCCTGTGAGCCTAATTTACTGATGGGCGTCCTTCATCACTCTGATTTGCTGCAAGGATCAGCGGCACTAAGTTAATTACTGGAGGGACCACATTTTTCTCTTTCATCCAATACAAGATTATGTTTTCAACTGGATGTGATATAGCAATGCTGGAAAGTTAAGGCAGGTGAATTCGGGAAGCTCCAGGCACACAGGTGGAGGAGTATTAACTTTGGAATTGACAAGCCCGTGGTATAGTATGATAGACTTTCCTACTCACCGCTGGCTTTTAGCGTTCATTTTCACAACCATGGCCATATGAAAAGCTGAAGATTTTATTCTGAAGGCTTCAGAGCATAAACACAACCAACCCCAAGGTCCGTGGTGAATTATTACTTTGTCTAAGGAGCTGACCTATAAATAATTCCTCAGGCTTCAAGCTCATAAAAATAAATCTCCATGTGTCACTAACTGGAACTTCTGGTGTTCTCAATGTCATCTCCAAAATAAAGCCATCGCTGTTCGGATTTTTTGAGTACTGCGTGTGTTCTCTCCCCCGCCTCTCTCTAGCGAGATGATTTAATGTTTGTGGAGAAAGGCAGATGCTCTGCTGTCATCCACGGAGACCTGGGGTGCTTAGCAGCTCCACTAATAGAGTCCATTTCTCATCCTGATTGGTTGCTGGAGGGCCTGTCACTAACCACGTTTAGCAAATCGATGAAGATCTTGTTGCGGCATTTGCACTCTGAGATCCAATTGGACCCATCTGCCACTTTTGTTTTCATTCCATCCGGAAAGAAACTGTCCAAATATTACTTGCATTTTCAAAAATGGAAAGAGTCATTATCCACATTTAAAAAAAAAAAGATCTGTAAGGGACTGTGAGTTTCTTTCCTTGACTTATACAAACTTCTGTTGGAAATCCCTGCCTGGATTGACGAGGGGCTGTAGCCCCACAAACCGTCTGTTATCCCTTGTCCTTATCCCCACCACGCCAGCAGAGCCTCGCTCGGGGGCCTGCAATCGCTTCGGGCAGGGCGGCTGCCCGACTCGCCCCCGGCGCCTCCCAGAGGCCTTAGATCTCCTCCTCTCAGGTTCTCAGACATTCTAAAGAGCTGTGGTCTCCTGGCACAGGACGCAGGGGACAGTTTATTCCTACAAGATCATTGTCAATTTAAGGCCAGATTTGATCTGTCTAGAGACAGGAATAGCAAAATAATTGAGTAGTGGATATTTTATTTTCTAAGCGAATATTACAAGGGAAAGAACTACAAATCATGCCCAGGTGGAATGAGGATTTAAAAACATTTTTTTTCTGATTATAATATTAATAAATGTTTATTGCATAAAGTAAATAATACTACTCCATAATATTACAACCCAGAAATAAATATTTTTAATAATACAGAGCTTTGTCTTTCCTTTTAGAAATGTGTTTCATCTTTGCTTTATTGATACACAATTTTGCCATGCTCTATATGAACTGAGTTTTTATGTAAGAAATCCTCAGCATTTTTTTCATTCTTTAAATGTTTATTGAGTAAGTTTTGGCAATTTGTGTCTTTCAAGAAATTTGCCCATTTCATCTAGGTTATTGAATTTATTGTCATAAAACCTATCATAATATTTTATTATCCTTTAATGTTTATAGAGTCTGTAGTGATGTTATCTCTTTAATTTCTGACATTGAAATAAGGTTCAGGTCACATCTCATTGTTCCTTCATCAGTGTTGCTAGAAATGTATCAATTTCATTTATCTTTTCAAAGATCCAGTTTGATTTCACTGATTTTTCTCTTTTTAAAATTTTCTTTTTCATTGACATCTGTCCTCATCTTTAGTATTTTCTTCCTCTACTAAATTTGTGTTATATTTATTTTTGTAGCTTAAAGGTGAAACTTAGGATATGGATTTTACCTTTCAGGTGACTCTTAGAATATTGATTTTAGGGATTTTTATTTTATTAATATTTAAATTTCAGACCTAAATATTCCTCTCTATTTTACTTGCTTCCTACATATTTTCACAGGGTATGGTTAAATTATCATTCAGTTCAATAATTTGTCTAATTTTTTTAAAATTTCTTCTTTAATCTGTGGGTTATTGATATGTCTATTATATAAATTCCAAATACTTGTGGATTTTCCAGATATGTTTTCAGTTATTGATATCTAATTTTGCTTTGTTCAGAGAACACACTAGATATGGTTTTAATCCTTTAAAATGTATTAGAACTTGTTTTATGGCCCAACAAATGATCTAAGTTAGCAAATATTTTATGTGCACTTGAAACAAATGTGTATTCTGCAGTTATTGGGTGGAATGTTCTATAAATAAATATCAATTATATTTGGTTGGTTGATTGTGTTGGTTGATCAAATTTTCTGTATCCTTACAGATTTTCAGTCTATTAGTTCTTAGTTACCAAATGAAAACTGATAGTTCTCCCACAGAAATTAGGATTTCTTTCTCTTTTAGTTCCTAATGTTCTTTTTTTTTAAAAATGAATTTTGAACCCTTGTTATTGGATGCATACTAATTTAGGATTGTTATGTTTCCTTGATGAGTTGATCAATTTGTTATTATGAAATGCTTCTTTTTACTCCTGGTAATGATCTTTGTTCTGAAGTCTACTTTATCTGATACTGGTATAGTCAGTCTACCTTTCTACTCATTTGTGCCATTATACAGAGTCTGGCATAACTGATGCCCTTTTTTTTATGACAAAATCATAAGCATCTAATTCTGTAACATATCACACTCAAGCACACCATACAACATTTTAGGTGAAATGTTCAAATTAAAAGTATAAATTATTACACCCATATTATTACCCTACCAGCCACACTCAAGCAGGCATTACTTCTGGACCCTGTATTCAAAGTGAGTTTCTTCTGGACAGTGTATAGTCGGGTCTTACATTTTTTTCCTTTCTTTTTTTAAAAATTGAGTCTGATAATATTTTAACTAAAATGTGTTTAATGACATGGTTGGGTTTAAATCTATCTTCTTACTCTTTGTTTCCTATCTTTATACCTGTTCTTTATTCCCTTTCTCATTGCTTTCTGCCTTCTTTTAGAGTCAGTATTTTTTGCTGTTGTATTAGCAATTTTTTTTTTGGTGTTAGCTAGAGGGTTTATAATCTGTATCTTTACCTTATCACAGTAATATTGATGTAGTTAGTTCTAAGTCTGCTATTTTGCTTTTCTTCTCATTTATCCTTTTATACTTCGGTATTCTTTTATTTTTCTTGCCTTCTTTTGGATTATTTTGATTTTTTACTATTTTGTTTTAATTTTCCATTGGCTTCTGACATATACCTTTTAAAAAATTTGTGTTTTTCAAGACTTATAAATTTGTGTTATTAACATATCAGGGTCTGTTTACAGTCAATAGGGTACTGCTTCTCATTTCATGATGGCCCTTCACTCTTTCTGCTTTCTCCTCACGTCTGAAACTTTGTAGCTCCCTTTCCGCTTCCGCCTTCTCCCTTTAAACTTCACACCTTCTACTTTTTATTTTCTACTTCTCAGACATAATACCCTAATACAGTACAATTTTATTCAATCACTCATCGCCTTTGTGTTTTTGGTCACACTTTTACATCTACATATGTTATAATGGCTGCTTTACAATGTTATTATTATTTCTTTAATTAGTCCATGTCTGGTACGAAAATTATGATAAGAACAAAAGCCATAGTCTTTTACTATATTTACTTACTTGTTGACCTTTAATGGTGTCTTCTTTCCTGTTAATCTGAGTCTCTATCTAGCATCCTTTTCCTTCAACCTGAAGAGCACTCTTTTGCCTTTCTCGTGCTGGTTTGTCGACAACGATGTCTCCGCTTCTTTATATCCCAAACTGTCTTTATTTCACCTTCCCTTATGAAGAGCATATATATATATATATATATTTTTTGCATATAGAATTTGAGGTTGAAGGGTTTTTTTCTTTTAACACTTCTAAATGGACTCTGTTTTTTTCTGACGAGAAATCTGTGGCCATCCTACCGTTTCTCTGCGTGACACTTGCCTTTATCTGAGTGCTTTCAAGTGTCTGTTTTTGGTTTTCAGAGCTTTGACAATGATGTGCCTCTGTAGGTATTTTCTATAAATTTATCTTTTTGCAAACTGAGCTTCTTGAATCTGTAAGGATTTTTTTGTTTTGTTTTTGTTTTGTAGAGAACTTGGGATATTTTCTTCCATTACTCCTTCAAATATTTTTCTGCTCATAAATTTCTTAATTCTGAGACATCATAGCATTCCTAAAATAAGTTCCATTTGTTATTGTGCATTATTATCTTTGTGTATAGTTAAACTTAATATTCTTAAATAAATGTGTTATTTTTACATACTTCTTCGGAAAGAATATGTTATTGGATATCTTTTATTATAAGAATTTCTTATATTATTTACAAATGAGAGTTGAGCTAGATTTGGAATTCATTATTTTTCTTTAAAATGGTGTAGATGGCTCTCTTGGTTTTTCTGACATTTAGTGTTCTAGAGGACAAGTCTGGATGCCACCTTAATTATTTTGATAACTATTTTTTAAGTATATTTTATTGATTATGCTATTATAGTTGTCCAATTTTTCCCCTCCTTTACCCCCCTCTGCCCTGCACCCCCCCTCCCAAAGCATACCCCCCCTTAGTTCATGTCCATGGGTCATACATGTAAGTTCTTTGGCTTCTCCATTTCCTATACTGTTCGTAACCTCCCCCTGCCTATTTTGTACCTTTCTTGTTCCTTATTCCCTGTTCCTTTCCTCCCATTTTCCCCCCTCTCCTTCCCCACTGATAACCCTCCATGTGACCTCCATTTCTGTGATTCTGTTCCTTTTCTAGTTGTTTGCTTGGCTTGTTTTTGCTTTTTAGGTTTAGTTGTTGATCGTTATTTTTTGGTAGGTTTGATGTTTAGTGCTTATATGATTGTTTATCTTTAAAACTGAAAACTGAAGTCAGCAACATCTAAAATAAATGTGTATCTTTTGCCTGATTTGGCTTGGTTTTCCATGGACATATTCAACATACAGGTTTGAGTTCCTCTTCAGCTTAGGTTGTTTTTTTTTTTTAATTATTCATTGATTCTGTCTATTTTTGGAATTTTTTTTTGTGTGTGTACATGCATGCACACAGAATCTCCTGAATCTATCTGTGTCTTCTTTCTTTCTTTGTCTTATTCCTGAAGGCATTTTATCTTCTTTCTCTGAGAGAATTCTTCAGGCCAATGTCCTAAGTCCAATGGTGTACCAAGGGCTTGTTGGTGAGAGAATTTTCCTCCAGGCTTAGGCAACCGAATAGGTCCTTCTTTGTAGAAAATTTTTGAACAATAACAGAACTGACTCAAGGTAGGTCTGCTTTGTAACGTCACGATGCATTGATAATTATGAACAGTGTCAGTTACGATGTACTCCTTGTTCAAAAGCTGTTTGTTGCTTTGAATTCCAAATAATTGCTGTGGCTATTGAGTTTTAATGACATGATATACAGTAAGCATCAATCTAACACATTTGTATTACGCACCTTGTATAAGGAATACTATACTGTAATCCAAATGGATTTCAGTGCTAGTTGTGCTCTAAAACATGGGGTCTCAATTATAAGCATTTGTTTTGAGAGCAAGTTAGTAACAGCTCAAAATTGTTTCAGTTTGCTTTGTATCTCCAAACCCTGTGGTACTCTTACCTCTATATTTAAACAGTATATTAAAAATAAACATTAACAGCATAGTGATCGCAAAGAGAAAGAAACAGAACATCAGTTACATTCCATTATTCTATGTGAAAACCATTTTTTCCACCATTCTTTGTAGAGTGTCCTCTTTTTTTAAACATTTCATCATGTGGTTTAATAAACATTTTATTTTAGAACAGTTTTAGGTTTACCAAAAAACTGAAGATAGTACCGAGTTCCCATATACTTTATATCCAGATTGCTCTATTATTAACATCTTATGTTAGTATGATGTATTTGTTATAATAATGATATTGGTACATTATTGTTAACTGAAGTAAAGAGTTTATTCAGATTTTCTTAGCTTTTATCTAATGTCTTTTTTCTGTTTCAGGGTTCCATCCAAGTTATCAGAGGACATTTACTCAGCATGTCTCCTTGGCTGCTCTTGGCTGTGTGACAGTTTCTCAGACTTTTCTTGTTTTTGATGGTCTTAATCATTTTGGGGTATACCGATCATGTATTTTGTAAAATGTTTTTCAATAGAGATTTGTTTGATTTTTTTTGTGAGTCACCTGGGGTGACGTGTTTTTGGGGAGAAGACGATAGCGGCAAGTTGCTGTTCTCATCACGTCACACCCAGAGTACATGCTGTCGACATAATTTACTGCAGTTGTGTAGAGTCGCTGGCTGAGGGCACATCTGTCAGTTTCTCCACTGCAAATGTACTCGTCTTTTTTTCTGTTCCCATAATGTGCTTTTTGGAGGAAAATCACTATGCACAGTTTAAACTTAAGGAGTTGCCCTCTTGAGTTATGGAGTTATAATCCACTTCCTTGAAAATAGAATGTATACTAAAATTATTTAGAATTCTTATGCATAGGAGGTTTTTTCCAAACTATGTATTTATTCAATTATTTATTTCTATCAGCAGGGACTCATGAACATTTGCTATACTTTGGGTCATAATCTAATGCTGCTTTATTTTTTTGCTCAAATTCTTCTAACTTTGGCCATTGGGCTTTTTGTTTTCGGTTGGCTCCTGTGTCCTTTTGATAGACCTCCATCATGTGTGTGTTTTTTTAAATTGTTGAGACCTTTCTTATATTTTTGTACTGTAAGATCCTGCAGGCTCATCTTGATTGTTCACGCCCTAGTCCTACAATCAGCCATTTCTCCAAGCAGTCATGGTTCCTTCATTGTATAATAATATTAGAGAAACCAAGCTTTTAATGCTGGGTGTGCTCCTAATTACTGGGGTATCGCTGCTTCTGGGCCCTCTCAGATGACAGAACAAGAAAACACAGGTGTGTATCATCTGTGTATATGCATTTATCTATAAATATTTTTATATGTAACCCTCTGTATCTAAATACAACTAAACATGAGTTCATATAGAAGTTTTTAACTCTAATGAATTATTCTAGCTGGCTCCCCTTGCTTAGCAGTAACCTCCCACTCCAAAAGGAAAAACCTGGCTCCACTACCCGCCATCCATTTATTTAATTGTTTAATTCCAGAATACATACATAAAAAATATGATACTTGTTAACCATCCTGTGTTTTTATCCCCCTTAGTAAAATGAGGACATTGATGCAATTCACAGTGTATTATCTATTTTTAATAGTAGTTGTTTTAAATTTATTTTTGCTGAGATGTTATGATATTCATTAAAAGTAAGTTTATTCTCATTTTTTCTGATTATCATCATTATTTGTTTCATTTCATGATTATTAATGAAAATAATTTTGTCATATCATGGCAGCTGCTTAAAATAACCTAATCTTAGTGTGAAATATAAGTAAGTATGCCACAATGGAGTTAACCAACTTAGGTTTTCTGTTGTATGTAATATGCTAATGATCATTGCTATTGCTTTTAAGTTTAGCAATCTGCGGTCTTTTTTGTTCTAGGGTAGTTTTCTTTTTTTTTTTTTTTATATTCAGAATACTTCTGTTTCTTTGAGAGAATAAAGTATATAGAGAAAATTGGCCTTGGTTCCTCAGGACAATTCATTCTGTTTGAGCTATTCCCTCTGAGCTCCTGCGGTTCCTCCTGTTCACTTGTTTCTTGGGGGCGTCGGTGTGGTGGGAGCTGTCCACTCCTTCCCGGCTGGAACTCCCTGCCCTGTCGCGGCAGTTACGTATCTATCTGAGTGATTCCATTTTCACCTGTAACTTATAAAAGTTCTGCACATTTCTGATCTGTTAATGGCATGCGCCTTATTCCAACACACTCTCATGTACATACATGTTTTCTTATTTTTATATCTTTTCAAAAAATATCAGTGGGTGTTCAGGATGCAGGGGAGGGGAGAATTAAAACCAGGGATTTTAAGCCACATTTTGAAATGAGTGCCCAGGAATGAAGCTTCTTAGTGGAAGCTTCAAACTCCTGGTATGGTTCCTGAAACGTAGCAGTGGGACACAGGTGAGTTCACCTTACAAAGTTTCTTAAGAATTTCAACCGAGATATCCCTCCAGCTGAAACTGGAATGCTTGTTAACATATCCAGGTAATAAAACAAAGACTTAAAGTATGAGGAAATATGGCCTCAGAAATGGTGGGAAGTGATGTAAAACTTAGAGTTTATATCTGAGCAGCTACACAGTGTTATGTTTCTATCAATTTTCTAATGCTCTTCTGATATTCCCAGGAGAATCTCAGGGCCCTGTCTCCTCCACCTTTCTCACCATCTTCCTCATCACTTTTATCTCTTCAGTATTTTCCTGTGTTAGGTGAATGGGATTTTTCACCCATGTAATTCATTTTTCTACAAAATTCAATCTTTGTGATTTTTAATTTGGCAACCATGTTTTTTTAATGCCTATTTCTCTTGCTTAGAAATGATTTCCTCTTCCAAACTGCTTAATGGGGAGTATTAAATGCAATGCCCACTTGAAAATTGTTAAGTCCATAAATTACCAGTTCCCTAAAAAAGTTATTTCTTGTAGCAATTACATTTATAAAGAGGTACTTTCTCTAATTTTTCAATAGGGTACTTCTCTCTGATAGCAGTATCTTTTCTAAATCCTGAAATTTTTCTCTTTTAGGCTATTTTTTTAAAAAAAGAGGGAGTTTTTTTCCTTGTTTAATCAATGAGAAGATAACATTTTATCAAAATTTGAATGGAAGGGGTGGGTAGATCTGAGGCGCATGGGGTCTACAGCCCCTGGCAGTTTCCGCCTGAGGCTGCGATGCAGGCTGAGCTGTCTGCTCCAGATCCAAGATGGCGGCAGTGCAGGTGGAAGCTACAGTCCCCTCCTCCCAGGACCAAACTGGAATTACAACTAAATTATAGAACATCATTCTGAACAACCAACTGAAGACTAGCAGAAAAGAAGCCTTATAACCAATGATTTACAGAAAAAGCCACATCAAGACTGGTAGGAAGCACGAGCAGATGAAAAAGGCTGGCCCCGCTCCTGTGGATGGCAGCCGAGATATCCCTCCAGAATCTCAGCTGCTGAGGGATCCCTCTGAGAAGAACAGGGTGTCAACACCAAGCTGGGCAGCCCAGCATGGAGACCAGGGCAGAGAAAGGCACCGACTACATCTGGCTGTGAAAAGCAGTGGGGTTTTGGTCCACCAAGGAGAAGGGAGCCTGCTAGGGATACAGGCACCCACTTAAAGGGCTAATGCACAAAATCGTGTTTGCAGTCACTCCCCTGGACTCCAGCAGAGGGAGAGCAGAGTGGACTACAGTTGCATGAGGAGAGTCTGGGGCTCTGGGGAACGAGCTGAAGGGACAGCCAGCAGGGCCCCTGTGTTGAGTCCCTCTCCTGCACCGCAGATGCCATCTTCCTTGGGTAGAGCACTCCCCTCCCTGCAGCAGCAGCAGGGGGAATGTAAGAGCCCCATCCCCTGAACTCTCTGTCCTCCACCCTGCAGAGCTCACCCCCTGCTGAGGAGTCAGCTGCCTGGGCCAGGGTGTAAAAACTTGGGCCGACTCAGGGGGTGTGAGTGACTGAGTTCTGTGACTTTGCAGTGGGGGCCATTTCCCCCACTTTTCCCTGAACCTAAGTGGTGCTTCCCTCCCATGAGAGATGCCTCCCATGGAGCCACCCTGACAGCTTCCGGAAGACCCACCCTCTAGGCTCCGGCTCCTGCTCCAGAGGCCCCTCACCTGACTCCTAATGACTCTACCCTGCTGAGGTCAGGGCAGAAACTGGGACAGACTTAGTGGTGTGGCTCTGGGTGGGGGCCACATCCTCCCCGCCCCCAAAGCCTGATGGGCACCTCCACCTCATGGGGGAAACACTAGCCCCATCCTCCTGGTTCTTGGAAGCCCTAGCCTACTGATCTCCCATCCCAGAATTTGGGATCTGGGACAGACTAAGCTGTGTGGCTCCAGGACAGAGGCCATTTATCCCTTGCACACCAAAGTGGAGAAGAGCCCTCCACTCACACTGCCAAGTCTTGGTCTGTGTTGGCCTGATAAACTCAGATTGCCTCACG
Organism: Pteronotus mesoamericanus; assembly: GCF_021234165.1. Lineage (NCBI taxonomy): Eukaryota > Metazoa > Chordata > Mammalia > Chiroptera > Mormoopidae > Pteronotus > Pteronotus mesoamericanus. Next base: position 4,526,229 of record NW_026555090.1, read on the forward strand.
CTGACAACTCCTTGAGACTCTGCCCCAACACAAAGGAGTGCAAACACGCAGCAGGTTGCAGCTAGACTTGGTATACTCAGGGTCATTTGCTGAGTGTCCTCAAACTGAACACTGGCACCAAGTTTGAACCTGCATCAGTCTGGTGAACACCACTCACCCCCTACTTGGTGAATCACTGAGATCCTACCGCATGCAATTCAAGTACAACCAGAGGTTCTTTCAGTGACTGAGCTTAACAGGCAGTCAGCAGGCAGAGGAAGACAAGCTGATCTCAAGCTTCCTTGGGGCTTTTTTTGATCTGCACCCAGGCCCAATGCTGGTAAAAGGTGGCCTTGGTGCACAGCTTGGTCTTTCCTGCATGAACTCAGGCCAAAGAGAGGTAGCCACAAACTGCAGATTACTTGTAGATCCAAACAGATTGCTAAAGGCCAGTCGCAAGAAGCGTCTTCCATTAACCTGTACCAAATCCATCCCAAGAGGCCCAGAACCAACACACCTAGTGTCCAGATTCAGAAAATAACAGAGAAAGATTCAAGAAGCTTCACAAGTAGCATATCAGATGGGGGATCTTGGTAGGTATCAAAACCTGCCGAGGCAAATTCTGTTCAGTGTGGTCGGCACCTGCACAGCAGCTCACATTCATGGTCATGATTGAGCTTCATAGTCGGCCAGCATGAGGGTTGATCCCACATGCTAATGGGCCAATAAAAATCAAGACTCAAATCCAACAAGAGGGCCCACATAACTCACACAAGGAGCATTCCTGGAGTGCCCAGCTCAGGTGATCAAGGAGACTGTACCATGGACCCCACAGGACACTGAATACATAAGTCTATGCCATTAAGACTGGGAGTCATAGAAGATACATCTAATACATAGAATCAAACACAAAGAGGCAGCCAAAGTGGGGAGACAAAGAAATAGGCCTCAAATGAAAGAACAGAATATATCTACAAAAAAAAAAAAAAGCTGAACAACATGGAGGCAAGCAATCATCAGTATAGAGTTCAAAGGACTAGTCAAAAATGAGGAACACACTATCTGAAATGGAGAATATACTGGAAGAAATAAACAGTAGGTTGGATGAAACAAAGGGGCAAATCAGTGATTTGGAAGTCAGGGTGGAAAAATCACCCAATCAGAGGAGCAAAAAGAAAAAAAGAATATAAAAAAAATGAGGAGAATTTAAAGAACCTTTGGGACAGTGTGAAGCATAACAACATCCACATCATAGTGGTATCAGAAGGAGAAAGTGAGCAAGGGATCAAGAACCTATTTGAAGAAATAGCGACTAAAAACTTCCCTAACTTGAAGAAAAAAACTCACAAGTCCAGAAAACACAGAAAGTCCCAAACAATATCAACCCAAAAAGGCCCACACCAAGACACATCATAATTAAAATAGCAAAGGTTAAAGAAAAATAGAGAATCTTAAAAGCAACAAGAGAAAGGCAGTTAATTACCTATAAGAGAGCTCTCATAAAACTGTCAGCTGATTTCAGGCTAGAGGGATTGGCATGAAATATTCAAAGGAATGAAAAGCAAAGACCTGTTTACCAAGGCTACTTTACACAACAAGGCTATCATTTAACACTGAGGGAGAAATAAAGATGTTCCCAGACAAGAAAAAGCTAAAGGACTTTGTTATCACCAAATCAGAATTACAAGAAATGTTAAAGGGACTTCTTGGAGGAGGAAGAAGATGAAAAGGAGAAAAAGGAAGAAAGCAGAGGAGGAGGAACAGAGGTACATAGCTAAAAGAATAAAATGGCAATAAAAACATACTTATCAATAATCACTTTAAATGTAAATGACTTAAATACTCTAATCAAAAGACAGAAGGTAGCTGAATGGAGAAGAAAATTAGACCCATATATATGCTGTCTGCAAGGGAGTCATCTCAGAATGAAGGATACACTTAGACTAAAAGTAAATGGATGGAAAAATGTATTTCATACAAATGGAAAAGAAAAAATCTGGGGTAGCAATACTTATATCTGACAAAATAGACTTTAAAACAAAGGCTATAAGAGACAAAGAAGGCTACATAATAAAAAAGGGAGCACTCCAATGGGAGAATATAACCCTTGTAAATATTTATGAACCCAACATAGGAGCACCTAAACATATAAAGCAAATTTTGATGGACAAAAAGGGAGAAATTGATAGCAACACAATCATAGTAGAAGCTTTTAACACCCCACTGATGTAAGCAGATAGATTTTCTAGACAGAAAATCAACAAGGAGACAGCAGCCTTACATGACTCAATAAATCAGAGGAATTGCATTGATATCTTCAGAGCATTTCACCCCAAAGCAACAGACTATACATTCTTTTCAAGTGCACAAAAAACATTTTCTAGAATAGACCACATGTTAGGACACTAAGTCTCAGTAAGTTTAAGAAGATTGAAATCATATCAATCACCTTCTCTGACCATAATGTTATGAAACTAGAAATCAATCAAAAGAAAAAAACCTGAAAAACACCCAAACACGTTAAGGCTAAGTAACATGTTACTGAACAATGAATTGGTGAACAATGAGATCAAGGAAGAAATAAAAATATATCTTGGAACAAATGAAAATGAGAACACAGCCCAAAATCTATGGGACACAGAGGAAGTAGTCCTAAGAGGGAAATTTGTAGCAATGCAGGCCTATCTCAAGAAATAAGAAAAAGCTCAAATAAGCAATTTAATTTTATACTTAAAGGAACTTGAAAAAAAAACAACAAACAAAGCCCAACATGAGTAGAAGAAAGGAAATAGTAAAGATCAGAGCAGAAATAAACAGAGTCTAAAAATCAATACAAAAGATCAATGAAACCAAGAACTGGTTCTTTTTAAAGACAAACAAGATTGACAAACCTTTAACCAGATTCATCCTGAATAAAAGGGATTACCCAAATCAATAAAATTAGAAATGAAAAAGGAGAAATAACAACTGACACCAAAGACACACAAAGGATTTTAACAAAATATTACAAACAACCGTATGCCAACAAATTGGACAATCTGGATGAAAGACAAATTCCTAGACACATACAATTTTCCAAAACTGAATCAGGAAAAATCATAGAATCTGAATAAATAGATTGCAACTAGTGAAACTGAAGCAGTAATTAAAAAAAAATCCTCTCATCAAAAAAAAGCTTTGGACTGGATAGCTTAACATGTGAATTTTACCAAACATACCAAGAAAATGTAATACCTGTCCTTCTCCAAGTATTCCAAAAAATTCAAAGGATAGAAGACTCTGAAGCTCATTTTACAAGGCCAGCATTATCCTAATTCTAAAACCAGATAAAGAACTGTAAAAAAAAGAAGCAAATTATAGGTCAATATCCTTGATGAACATAGATGCTAAAATCCTCAACAAAATATTGGCAGCCAAGTACAGGAATATATCAAAAACATCACACACTGTGATCAGGTGGGATTTATTCCTGGGATGCAAGGTTGGTACAATATTTGCAAATCAATAAATGTGATACACCATATAAACAAAATGAAGGATAAAAACCACATGATCATTACAATAGATGCAGAAAAAGCAGGTGATAACAGCACCCAATTATGGTAAAAACGCTCAATGAAGTGGGATAGAGGAAACATACCTCAATGCAATAAAGGCCATAAATGACAAACCCACAGCCAACATCATACACAATGGGCCAGAATTACAGGCATTTCTTTTAAAATTGGGAACATGGCAGTGATGTCCAATTTCACCATTTGCCTTTATGTTCAATTGATATTTGACAAAGGAGGCAAAAACATACAGTAGGGTAAAGATAGTCTATGCAATAAATGGTGTTGGGAAAACTGGACAGATACCTGCAAAAAAAATGAAACTAGGCAACCTTGTTACAGCATACATAAGAATAAACTCAAAATGTATTAAAGTCTCAAATGTTAGACTTGAAACCATTAAAATTTTAGAGGAAAACATAGGCAGTGAAATCTTGAACTTATCTTGTAGTAATATTTTTTTCTCTGGTATATTCTCTCTGGCAACAGAAATAAAAAAAAAAAGCAAACAATAGGGACTACGTCAAACTAAAATGTTTTTGCACAACAAAGGAAACCATCAACAAAATGTAAAGACAATCCACTGAATGGGAGAACATATTTGTCAATGATACATTTGATATGGGGTTAATATCCAAAATTTGTAAAGAACTTATAAAAACTCAACACCAAAAAGACAATATAATTAAAAATGGGCAAAGGACTTGAATAGACACCTCCCCAAAGAGGACATGCAGATGGCCAACAGACATATGAAAAAATGCTCAATGTCACTAATCATCAGAGAAATGCTCATTAAAACCACAATGAGATATCACCTCAAACCTGTCAGAATGGCCATCATCAATAAATCAACAAACAAGTGCTGGCGAGGATGTGGAGAAATGGGAACCCTCATGCACTGTTGGTGGGAATGCAGATTGATGCACTCATTGTTGAAAGCAGTATGGAGTTTCCTCAAAAAATTAAAAATGGATCTGCCTTTTGACCCAGTGATTCCACTGCTGGAAAGTTACCTGGCAAAACCCAAAGCACTAATGCAAAAGACTACATGCATACTGTGATCATTGAATCATTATTTATAGTAGCCCAAATTTGGAAGCCTTCCAAGTATTTTTCAGTAGTTAAAGGGATAGAAAAGCTATAGTACACTTACACATTGGAATACTACTCAGCCATAAAAAGAAAGAAATCATACCTTTTGTCACAGCATGGCAAGATCTGGACAACTTTATGCTAAGTGAGATAAGCCAGTCAGAGAAAGACAAGTACCATATGATTTCACTCATACATGGAATCTAATGAACAAAATGAATTAATAAGCAAAATAAAAAAAGACTCATCAATAGAGAGCAGGTTGACTCTTGTCGTGGGGGTTGGGGTGCTCCAGGTGGCGGGTGGAGGGACGGAGCAAAAGGAGAGAGAGAGAAAACTCATGGAAACGAATTACAGTGTGGTGATTGCCGAGTGAGTGTTGGTAGGGGAGGCTGAGGAGGGTGTAGTGGGGATAGACGGTGGAGGAAGGAGACTTAACTTGGGGTGGTGAACACACAATACAGCGCAAATATGATGTGTTGTGGAATTGTGCACCTGAAATCTGTATAATTTTGTTAACCAGTGTCACAGCAATAAATTCAATACAAAGAGAAGAAATAATTTAAAAAATTGGTGTGGCTGCTGCCAAAATTCTGTAGCTCTACATGAAGGAAAAACAAGAAAATTACAGTTTAGTGTGCATTTTTATTAGGAATTCAGTAGCTTTGGCTATTGAGAGATTAAGTTCCGTCAGTTACAGCTGAGAAATTCCCCACTGTATGAAAGAGTATCTCTTTGTTTGTGTTGGCTGAGGCTAATGTACACACGCATGATAGATTAGGCCAGGGCGGGGCGGGGCACACGGGCCTGCACTTTGTGTGTTGAGGCCCCTAGTTCCACCATCAGCCCTTCCCCCTCCAAGGGAGGAAGTGTTGGTGACGTTTTGACAGGATCTTCTGTACTTCGAAGGCTGCTCTAGTTTTTGATAGAAAGGGTGGGGGAAGGTCAGGCTGGGTTATTTCCAATATCCAGGTCATCTGGAAGGCCAGATTTATTTATTAGTGCTTTATCTTCATCTTGCAAAGATATACTTAAGCCTGTATTTCGATTTGTTAAAAAAAAAGTTCTCTTTCATACAGCCTGGCTAACTAGTGTGCAAGAGTACTTATGAGAAGTTGAAGCTTTGAGCTAGTTGAAGATACCAACTTCTCTGGCACGAAGTCTTCCTTGAGCATGAGATTCCCAGACTTGGAAAGACAGAACCTGAGCTTTGCCAACATTTTGATTCATACTTGGTTGACTTGGATACAATAAAATTGCAGAAGAGTCTGTGGTGTCATGACAGGCTTTGTGCACAATGTTAGACTCGGCCATGATATTTATTTAAATAGTCAAGAAATTTGTGTGCACTGATCAATTCTGCAGTCAATGGGCTTCCTGGAAGATTGAAATCAGTCCCACTGCAGCAGAACTCCTTTGATCGCAACATTTACAGTCCCTGAACTTCAATTTCTTCATCTGTAAAGAGGAGCAGAAACTTCAAATCTCTGAATCTTATATACACACACACGCACATACACCAATATATATTATATATATTATAGATTCTTATATATAGTCTAGATTCTGAACCAAAATTCTTTAAGAGTAGTTATAATTCTATAATGATTGGAACAACAGAAACTTCATTTACCTGGTTACGTAAGTTATAGTATGTGCGTTTAAAAAGGACCACTTTATCTTGTATGATTAGCCACCACAACATCCTTGGAACATAGCATAGTTTATGGGACATCACAGAAAGTTAAAATATATTTGTTGAATAAATACTAAACATAATCACACAAGTTTTAATGTCTCATCCAGGGCGGCCTTTAGGGATGGGCAACTGGGGCCCAGCCCCGAGCCCTGAGATATAGAGAGCTTGCTCTGTTTCTCCTCTTGTTGAGATCCCTCTCAGGTAGTAAGGGGTCCCCAGGGCCAAAGGTTCCTGTCTCCTTCCATTCCTACGCCACCAAGTTCTAGGTATCCGAGATTGGGAAATGACCTGCCCAAACAGCCTCGAGCCTGCTTCTATAGCCTACATCCATCTCTTTTCTGGGTTTTCCTCAAAAAGGTATATTGTGCTATAGGTGTGCCCACCCCTATGCCCAAGAGGTGGCGAAGGAGTGGCTGCTCCCAGGAGTAGAGGTGGAAGGAGTAGGGAACATGGAGTAGGAGTCTTCCTGGTACTCTTGCCCCAAGTCTGATAAGTGTCAGGACAGGCTGATCTTTCAGTCGCTCACCCTCTCTGCCCCCATGCCCCAAACAGAAAACTAAGTAATTTTTTTATTGGACATAGAAAACCGCAGTGCCCATTAAAACACACACACACACACACACACACACACACACACACACACACACACATCCCCCACAAAACCCAAGCAAAATGAAACAAAAAAATACACTGATATTTCTGTCTGTCTCTCCCTCAGTGTCTATATAGATATCTGTAACTATCTAGCTATATATAAGGAGTACCTATAGAAATAAGACATAATAAGTAAAGAACATTTCTTCTTTTCTTTATTCTCCTTATAAAAAGGGTTTTATGATGAAGGATGCAATAATTGACTAAAGAATATTACAAACTCCCCATCTTCCAGCTTCACCCTTCTTCACTTTTTGTTTTTTCTCCAAATACCACAGTGAATTCTGTGAAAATATTACAACAAGAGTATTACAGGGGAAAATATGTGGTTCCTACGGAAACTTTTTACAACATGATCTCATCTTGGACTAAAGCGTTAGACCAAGCGCAGATTCCTCACTGCAGGGTGCATGTGAAGATCCTACAGGGAGCTTTTGTTATAACGGTTTGTGGGTGCTGCTAGACAATAGCATTTATTCCCCCCGCCCCACCCCAACCCAAATCTCAGTTAAAAAGAAGCTTTGTTTGGTCGGTTTTCCTGGTGCGGATTTTAAGTATTTCCATTTTCCAGGGATATATTAACATTTGACCATCCGTATGATGTGCCAATTCCTGTTTTGTCCTTCAAAGGTTGAAATAACACCCATCCTTAGAATGCCCCTCACAAAGCACAAGAAAATCCTTCCTAAGGCACAGTGAACCAGCTATAGTCTTCATAATTAGTTTCTGTAATAAGGTACTTAATCGGCATAGAGGTCCCGACTAATTACAGCAGGAAGTCGGGGCAGGCGGCGTGCCCACAGCTGGGGCAAGGCTCCGCAGAAGTGTCTGGGAACAAGCACCCACCAGGGCCCAGGGCCGCACGAGAGCCCTGGGGCTTCATTAGCCCCAGCAATTAAAAATGAAAACAATCCTCCGTTTTCTCATTAAAAGACGGGAGCCCCTTCCCCACTGTGGTACTCGGAATGATAATTTTGCTACTGCAAAGACCTTGCTGATTGCCAAAGACAATGGTTAGCGCCCGAGCTGCAAGACTACATCGTCCCTTTGCCTGTTAAATTTCAGGCACCTCCGCACAATGGGAGATTGATTAGGGTTAATAGACTTATTTTTACAGGTCAGGACACAAAACACTTCGGGTTGTGGGTGCTCTTGCACATCAGATCACAAGCTGTAAATCAGTCTGTTTAAAAGAAGCACAGGGCTTTCTGCTTCGGAACTGTTGGTAACAATCAACTCTTGTTTCTCCTCAGCTTACTGTCTCTCTTACTGTTTCTCAAAAATCTATCTGCAGAGACAGATGCAGGTGGGGTTTGCGATTTATTTGCTGTATACTATTTTTCAAAAGCCTCGAGGTGACGGGTTCCCTGGTGGGTCCTTAGAATCCCTGTTGCTCTTGGTGGGAATTAGGCTCTTCCACGGGGCCACAAGGAGAGCATTCTGAGGACCCATGCGCGGCAGATGGAGGTGTGGCCTGGTTTATTCGTGTGGAGATAGGAGCTGCCCCCTGGTTTTCCAATGTCCCATCTCCCTCTATCTGCTGTGGAAGAAGTCGAACCCTGTCTTCAGCAGGCCCAGGGTGAAGCCCACTGCCCAGAGTGTCTGCTCCATGTTAGAGTCCAGTCCAGCCCGCATCCTGCTAGCCTAGCGCGTGGCCCCAGCCGCAGTCCATTGCTTTGCCTCAGTACTCATGCTCCCTCCTGGAGCCTGCATGTGGAGTTGCATGGCTGCCTGGCTGCTGGGGCCACACGGTCATGGAGAGAACAGGCAAGTGCACCATGCGAGTGCAGGTCACCAGGGAAAGAGAGAGCTTCTTTGCTCCCCGGGGGTTCTACGCAGGAGCTTGGGTTTGGGACAGACCAGGCACTTTCTCAAAATGACAAATCAGCTTCCTAAGTTTTCGTGGGCTTCGATAGGTTCGCCTTCTGGTTAGACAGACGGACCTCTATGGTCCAGCACCTCCTTCTATGCACCCCAACGACCAAGTGCTGGGGGCGGGGCGGGAGGAGTGTTAGTCCCCTTGGTGGAGCACAAGGCTGTGGTCCCCTGGCGTGTGAAGCTGTAGCTTCCTGGCTGAGCAAGCAGGCTTATGTTCCCAGTATATTTGCTTAATGTCTAAGCCCCTCTCGCTCCCCTTCTCAGTATCTAGGTAAACACTGATGGTAATGCTGTTTGTTTACCCTGCTTTTCTAAGGTAACCAGGGCTCAGCAGCAGCTGTAACAACTGTCAGCCTTTGTCAGTCTCACCTTGGCTTGATGGTCAAAAGTAATACAGCTGGGTGAGGAGATTTAAAAATTAAAAGTGAAAAAAATTTACCCCGGGGAGGAATTTGAGTATTTAGTGTGAAGGACCCAGGGCAGACCAAGGGTCAGTGCCAGCGCTAGGAAGGAAGCTGCACAGAACCCAGGGAAGCAAAGCCACACGCAGCGCAAGCCTCACGGAGACGGTTCTCAAAGCTGCTGCGGAGAAATGACTGAGAGGAACCTGACGCACAGGAGGAAGCGTGTGACACGCTTACCTGGAAAATCTGAGAACACATTAAAAGAAGTACCTGGCTATGAAAGTTTACAAGATTTGGGCAATTTGCACCTAATGATTAGTGCAGTCTGCTTCTTTTCTCTTAGTGAGGGGGTGACCTTAAGTTTAATGTTTGTTTTTTTTTCCTTAATCAAAAGAAAGCAAAACTGATTTGTAGATTTAAAGTTTTTCACCACTGTCACAAGACTGCTTGAAAGATGATGCTTTCTTAACTTCTGAGATGCCACTGAGAGCTAATGCTGAGGGCCCAGCCAAAAACACGTTTGATAACATTCAGCAAGTTTCCCTAAAGCGTTGTCCTTTCTTGTCCTCTTTTTTCCCTCAAACTTATTTTTTGCCCACTGAGAGCTACGTGGCTTCACCACATGGAATCAGTAAGTGGCAAGCATTTTTCTCAGCTGCATAGAGCTGCTGCCCCACCTTGCTTGTGAGGTGCAACCTGGGAGCTGAGGCAAGAAAACAGTGTAAGTGGAGGTCAGAAGCAGGAAGGGAGGAGGGAAGACAAGAAGGGGCAGGGAATGCTGCATGTGCACTTGGGATCCACAGCTGCCACAGGCCGGTCAGCGGATGCGCACTCTCCTCCAGCCGCAGGGCTGCAGAAATGCACAGTGAAATCTACAAACAACAGGGGAAGTCATGGGAGCCCCTCAGTGGCAGAGACGAGGAGGAGGAGCCCAGTCTGATGGCTGGAACCACCAGACCAGGGCACGGAGCTGAGAGCTGGGGCTAAGGTTGTATCATCCTAATGAGGATGAGAGGAAGGAGATATGTCTGGGCCCTACCGAGGTGGAAAGCTGTCTCTGAAATCCCGTTTATATAGCTGGGATCCTCAAAACATTTCCAAGTTCATAAAAAAGAACTCCATCTCTTGACTCAGAGACATAGCAAGGAAACAGATGGTCTGCCTCATGGAACTAAGTGGATTTTTAAAAATCAGAAGAACAAAGTTGTGAGGAATCTGAACCCCAAGTCTGCGCCAAAAATGGGGTTAAGGTCTACATTTGTATGCATGGTATGGTAGCCCCAAACTGAGAAATAAGTGATTACAATCCAGGACTCATAGTACTCCCGGAAGTCATGGCTTGACACAGTAGGAGGGGCTGAGGAAAGCTCATTCTATCCATCGCCTGCGAACTCCTTTTTTGATTTGTTCATTTAAAAATGAATTATTGAATTTCCTGTTTGAGCTGTGAAGCCAGCAACTCCCTTCGCCTCCTTGGCATCTGCATCAGGAGGAGGGATGTCCCCCAGAGTCCCCAGGTAGCCACCATCCGCTCACACGGCCACTGTGGGGAAGCTCAGGGCACAAGAAGGAGGTCTGAGCTGTGTGGGGGCTTAAAATATAAATGCTATTTCTTTACTTTTCCATAACACTTTTCTAATAGTTTTCTATGTCCTTGTAACGGAGGCCATTGATAACGTCAGCAAGTTTTGGATGTGGCAGTCTTTTCTTTATGCAAGACATCCGTTAGAAACAACTGGCAGCTCAGCTCTTTTATCTTAACCAGTAGCACTCACTAGTGTTGCTGACGGTACAAGTGGCTTTTTCTTTGCCTGATGTACAAGAAGGTTTTTGTTTTGCTTCAATTGTTGTTGTTGTTTTTTTTAATTCCTCTCTTTTGGCTTGTATTTGTGTCTCCTTGTAGCTCAGACCATGGACAGATGTATAGAAGTCACTCTAGAAAGTCCAGTTTTCTCTCTGTAGATCGGAGTGGATATCCAGCTCCGATAGCCTGTCCATTCACATAAAGGCAACATCAAATATACAAAGGTGCTCATTGTCTGAGGATACATTATTCAAGTTCCCAAATGTAAATGGCTCAGAGGGAAGCAAAATGCATCACAATACAAGAATGTTCACCAATCTGCTAACCATGCATAAAATCAATCCCTATTTTAACATCACTCCCAGTTTAACTCTAGGGAATAGAACCATTCACCTCCACACATTGGGGACAACCGTCAGATGTAGGCTAGTCATATATACTACAAACATATTGCAAAGCAAAGTTGTAAATCTTGCAAAATATTCAGGACTTTCTGAAGTCAATGGAGAATGGCTGGAATCAAGAAAAGCCATTGACAAATGAGACTCTAAAAGATTTAAGCCAGTTAACAATTCAGGGAGGCCCCCTTTCCCTTCCTCCTCCCTTCTCCCAGTGAAATGAGGAAACTGGGCAAAGAGCGGTACCATTCAGAGCCTGCAAGGGCCCCTCTCTCTGGGTCTGTTCAGCTGAGGATGGAGCACGTCTCTGGTACACACACCTCGGTCCGTGGGTGTGCCAGGCGCTGCTGCTGACAAGAGTGTTGGGCAGGAAGGCAGATGGGACTGTGTAGATTGAGGTGCCTACTCACACACATGGGACAGGGCCCTCCCCTTGTATTCCTTCTTTGAGTCACACAAATACTAGAGACACGTCTATGTGGCGCATGTTTGCTGTAATCAGAAGGGAGAGAAGGGAAGTGACAGATGTTCAGTAACTCATTGAGAGTCAATAGTAAGTGACAGAAGTGGAATTTGTATACATCGTTAGCTTCAAATCTTGGGATTTTCCTTTAATCCTTACCTGAAGATGTATTTTTATTGATTTTAGAGAAAGAGGGAGAAAAAGAGAGAGAGAAAGAAACATCTCTGTGACAGGGAAACATTATTGATCAGTTGCATCCTATATACACCCCAACCGGGGATGGAACCCACAACCCAGGTATGTGCCCTGACTGGGAATCGAACCCGCAACATTTTCATGTACATGACAATGCTCCAACCAACAGAATCATGTGGCCAGGGGAAAGTTGTTTTTTTTTTTAATTTTATTTTTCCTGTAAGATTTGTTTAAAATGGACTTGTATGTGTTCATCCATCTACTCTTTCATTCAACAATTATTTTCATTCTTTCCCTCTCCTTCCTTCCCTCGCTCACTGCCACCGTCTCTGTCTCTCTGCTTTGAAGCACGTGAGCAGATAGGCAAACACATACATTGTGTAATGCACAATGATGACTGCGGTTGACATGTGGTCATTGTCTTGTGCCATCCAGATCGCTTTCAATAAAAGAGGACAGGAGCTGGGCATGCCGAGGGGCCTGCTGACAGCGCACAGCCCTCAGCTGTTAGTGCCCCCACGGTTACCTCAGCTGTAGAGAGCCCCCTTTGCACAAATAGATACTGCTTCCTGGGACACTCACATCTGAGGGTTGAGAGGCACATGGTACAGAGGTCTGGCTAACCCAGCCTCACTAGGACAATGCTGAAGTCACACCCTGGCTCCTGAGCTCCCTGTAAACTAGGCTCAGGTTGCCATTTGCTTTCATGGCAGCCTTTTGGCTCCCTCTGCCCAATCTTGCTTCCTTCCTTTCTTTTCCACAAGTCTCGATGCCAAGGGCATTCTTTAATAAACATCCTGCACATAACCAACATTTCAGAGTCTGACTTCTGGAGAACCCAACCACAATGCTGTTTCTAACATAAGATAAACATAATATAACATAAGTATGTTCCCTGTACCCTAGGGGGAAAGTGAGACATAAATAGAGTTGCTGCAGCATAAGGTGAACGTAATAACTAGGGCATGTGGGAGTTAGATCACTCTGTGTGGGATGATTAGTGCATTAGAGATGCTGATCCTGTCTTTCATGCCCACACAAGCTCTCCCCACTGCACTCATGTACCTTCGGCCTGGCTCCATGATTGACTGGTCAAGGGTTGACCCAGGGGAATCAACCCATTTACTCAGCTGAGTTTCTCATCTTTTCTCTCCAAGGAATTAAGAAATTAGGACACGGTGAGTATGTGCTGAGCTTCCACTGGACTCTGGAATTGGTGGGACAAATAAGCCATCAGACATAAAAAATACAGAGTTGGTAGGCAGGGAATGAGAGTAATAAAGCAGACATGAAGAAAGTAGCAGACAAGTAGAGAGTTGGGGCCCCAGAGTAGGGGAAAGTAACTTTCATTTCTGATTTTCTGGTACCTCCAACTCCAGGCTCACGTGAGACCAGCATGCCTTGGTGCTCTGGGTTCTGAGTTAGCCCTGTAGTTTTTATTCAACAGATTAGCTCTTTTGACTAAAGTCTGTTTCTTATAATAACATTACACAATCATAAGGGAAGGGATTTGAATTGGGAGTTGCTGGAAACATAAGATTTCAATAGGGAAAGATAAAGGGAACATAGAATTCAAGGCTAGAACAGCATCACATACACAGGTGTTGAAACACGTATTTGTTGGACATATTTGGAGGATGATAAATAAGCCAGTTTGGCCAATATGAAGGAAATGGAAAGCAAAGTAACAGAATCAACCAGTTTGCAAGACTGATGGGAAAACTTTGATTAATCGATGGAGCCAGCCAACATTAAAGAGTCTATTCACTCTTTTTGGGAATTCCCAGTAGCCACAGAAAACATGAAATAAGGGTACAAGGCAAGAAAAGTTGGCTCTTGGAAGCAGTGAGGAAATTAAAGTAGGTCAATGGGTGGACCTTGTGGCAAGGAATAAGAAGAGATTAATAAAAATGGAGCAACAAAATAAAAGGAGTTAATGGGGAACCAGCAGGAGCTTTGGCTTTTGCTGAATGACTAGGAACAGGTAAACTTGCTTATCATACCCACCCCATATGCCACACATGGCTACTCAGGCTGTGCCCTGTCAGCCCCAAGGACTACTCTTTACAATGGCTTCAATGTGAATGGTCCCCTTGGGGTGGTGCCATATGGGTGGCCTTACTCATTAAGCCATCAGTGTGTCAATTCAAGATCTTTGATAGAAATATCCCAATTCCAGCTGGCTTTAAAACAGAGACTTTACTGGCTCATTGAACTAAAGAGTAAAGAGATATACAGTTTCAGGGGGTTTAATTCAGCAGTCCACAATCAGGGCACTGAGTCTGATTTTTTAATTTTTTACACGGTTGGGACCTTTAATTTTTTTTCTTGTGGTTTGGTCTTCTTATGGTGGCCAAAATAGCTTCCATGGCCTGAGATCTCATTTTTTCCTAACCCTCTATTCAGAGGAATAGAATCTTCTTCAATGATTTCCCAAAAGCCTGATTCAATACCTCATCAGGTCTCATAGACCTACGTGAAGTTGTGCCTGTCCGGTGGTGTGTAGGTGAGTGTTTAAAACACTGGCATGCATGTTCTCTTTCTCTCTCTCAGAAAAGAAAAATAGAAAAAAAGGAAAGAAAAAAAAGCCCTAATTGTAGTGTTTGATTTATTTGGCATAAATGCTTCTACCATGGCTGATTTCAAACTACCGAAGTGTTGTCACTGAATCCCAAGTTGCAAAGAGTCCCACGCTATTTTGTCTCCGAAGACTGTGAAAGCTGGTTACAGTGCCCTGCTATTCCTCTCTCTGAACCAATCACTGAACATAGATTGATAAGGGTGTGGGTTGGTTTAAGGCAATCAAGACTGGTCTGTGAAGCTGCAGCGCACAGGGGTGGGCATATGTCTAGTACTGTTAAAATTAATGCAGAAAGGAAGATAAGGAAAAGTAAGTAAACTGTTGGAGAGAAGAAGACAAATATGGAGTTTGATATGGAAAAGGACTTGAAGATTGTGAATGAGTGGCAAGAATATGAGCCATGGGGGAAAAATTAGAGGAATTAGGTGGGAAATAATGACAGATATACCAAAGTATTCATCCTGGTACTGAAAGATTTCTAGAGTTTGTGTGCACTTCATTATCCAGGACAATTTGGGAGGCACTGTCGTGTAATGGTGAATAGCCATGTGATCTTGGGCAAGTTGTAAAAGACATTCTGAACCTCCATCTTCCTTAGAGCTGTATGGGTTGAGGATTTTTAGTGTGAGGTTTAACTCAGGTGTAACTATTTGTCAGAGATTAACTATGAGGGCGTGAGGGCATGGTGGCTAAGAATGCAGTCTCTGGAGCTGGGATGCCTGGCTTGACTCCCAGTTCTTTCTGTTATTGACTAAAGGACATTGGACAAGTCGGTGAAACCAATATGCATCCCAGTTTTTGAATCGGTAAAATGGGGATGCCAGCACTATTATTAAATTAATAAAATAAGGAGGCCATGAGACTGAGGCAGCCCTAGTGACTTAGCAGCTGGTGTGAACAAACCACAAGCTTAACCTAAGCTTCTAAGGGCCTTACATGAAGAAATCAAAATGTAAAGACAACCCATCATAAGCAGATAATGAGACTTTCTCAAATAAGACAAATACTTAAGCTATTGCCAGTCAAATAATTGCTTTGCTTTGCTTTTGCGTCTTCTCTATCAAGGTCTTGCTACTAGCTCTTGTAGATGCCGCGGTCTTTACCACTTCTGGTTTGGCTTGATTTGAATTGATTTTGCTAAAATAAATTCTTAAAAATGTTAGCATGGCCCTGGCTGGTGTGGCTCAGTGGATTGAGTGTGGGCCTGTGAACCAAAGCGTCACCAGTTTGATTCCCAGTCAGGGCACAGGCCAGGGTTGCGGGCCAGGTCCCCAGTGGAGGGCGTGCGAGAGGTAACCACACATCGATGTTTCTCTTCCTCTCTTTCTCTCTCTCTTCCCTTCAGTCTAAAAATAAATACATAAATTCTTTTTAATGTGCTTCAGTTTGTTTTTTAACACTGTCTCTTAAGGTTGTCATGAGGATCAGATGAGTTAATACACTGGCAAGTACCTGCAACATTACAAGCACTACTTGGGAGTGGTAGCTGGCGTGGTTATATAAAGTGCTTAGCAGAGTGTCAGGCATATACGGACTACTAGGTAAGCATTAGCTATGCTTGTTATTACAAACTTATACTACTCCTTAACCTAGGTTTTTTAGTCCAGCACATTTTTATATTTCTTACTGTTTTTTAGAGAAATAATTGCAGGAGAAACCCAGAACACGCTCACGCAATTTTTTCTCCCCCTGAACTTTGGAATACTGTATTGGAAGTTCTGTAGGCACTTACTCTTCCAGCTGCATATGTTTGTTTTCTGTGGGCTTTCCTCATTTTCTCACACTCCTTGGCAAGACTGGGGCTTGGGAATATCTTGTCACCCAGGAGCTCAGCACAGTACCTTGCTCACTGTAGGCCGAGCTTTAAACATGTGGAATTGAATGAATCACTGAGCAGCACTTGGATTGCTAAGAAGAGGAGTGAGCTGATTTCTGTGCATCAAACTCATCTTAATATGAGACATTTTGTTTACAGGTCTCGGATTTGGGCTTTTCCTTTTAGTATGTACAGGAAAGAATTGGCTATTATATAGACAGTAGGTCTCAGCAGGAAACAGAATTCACCCCAGCTGCTTCAAGTAAATAGCCATGAATAAAGGATGGTTTAACAAATGGGCAGGGACCCAGAGACCAGAAGCAGTGGAAAGTGTGACTCTCTAGGGCCAAAGTGACAAAGGAAGGACATAATGTTGCCAGAGTCCAGTGCAAGGAGAAGCCTTTGGCGGAGAACCACCCTGTGGAAATTGAAGTCCTGGAGACGCCCAGCTTCTCCAAGAAACGTGGCCCTAAATTAGGGAGAGGGGAAGAGGAAAGAATATCCCAATATCTCATCCTCAGATCTCCTGTTGCAGCCACTCATTGGTTGAACTCAACAGGGACCCGGCCAGCATGGAAGCCTGCAGACTTGGTCCTCAGGGGCGGTCCTCCTGGAGCCCACAGCAGGGCAGAGAAGTGCAGAGAATGGATGAAACCAATTTCAAAGCGTATTGTATTTAGTATATGCAATCCAAAAGATTATCATTTCAACATGTGAGCTATGCAAAATTTATTATGATATTTTGCATTCTTTTTGGTACTAAGTCTTCAAACCTGGCATGCACTTTATATTCTCAGGGCATCTCAATTCAGACCAGTCACATTTGCAGGGCACAGTAGGCATGTCTGGTCAGTGGTTATCACATCGGAAAGTGTAGTTTTAACCTACTGTCAGTATTATTGAACTTAAAACTGAAACAAAAAAGAATCATTAATACAACAAAATTGCACATTAGTGAAGATTAATTGCATGAGGATATGCCATCGGAGCCTTCAGCATGTCTAAACCCATGCTGTGGGATTTATAATGTTTATTAACAGAGCTGATGAATGACTAAGAGGCATTTTTCTCATTTTAATAACTGAGATTCTTTTTAGCCACCAGATCACAAGGAACCAGCTACCATTTGTTCAGATAACTTGGCACGCGGATTATCCATGAACCCTCTTAACTTCAAGAACCAGATGTAACTGCAATTCTATTATGTGTAAAAAGCAAGTTAGTGACAAACACTACAATAGTGTCTATTGTAGCAATCTGTTTTCAAACACTCATCGAATGGATGCAGTGTGTAAAGAAGGAATCTCTTAGTCCATTTGGACTGCTATAACAAAAATACCATAAACTGGGTGGTTAAAAGAACAGACATTTATTTCTCACAGTCCCGGAGGCTGGGATGTTCAAGATCAAGGCTTTGGCAGACCCAGGGTCTGGCGAGGGCTCTGTTCCTGGTTTGCAGTTAACAGCTCTCGCTGCGTCCTCATATGGCAGAGGGGGCAAGAGAGCTCTTAGAGTCTGTTTTATAAGGGCACTAATTTCACTCATGAGAGCTCCACCCTCATGACTTAATCACCTTCCAAAGGGCCCTCCTCCTAATACCAAGCATAGTGTATTTAGTACACACAATCTAAAATACTGTCATTTCAACATGTGCATTACTTTGTTTTGCTTTTGCACTTTTCTCTATCAAGGTCTTGCCACCAGCCCTTGTAGGTGCAGAGGTAACCACACATTGATGTTTTTCTCCCTCTTTTTCTCTCTCCTTTCATCACATGGGGAAATTAGGATTTCAGCATATGAATTTGGAGGAGACACAAAAATTTTGTCCATAACAGTAAGTTTCTTAGCCATTATTGGTAAAGGTCATTTTCCAATTCAGATTTTTTTCTTGGGGTGATAAATCTGGCCAGTGCTCTTTGTGGGAGTTCAGGTGGCTATGGTTGCTATTTCCATAATAAGTATAGATTTTGATTTTGTTATTTGCTAATCTTGTAAAATTTCCATTTTGTGACAATATAGCTAATGTCCTTGCAGTTTGGGAGAGTTGGTTGCTTTTTGGCTTTCCAACTGAAGTGTCTTTTTTTCACAGTAAAATTATAAACTGTGTCTTTAGATTTTCCTGGGTTTATTTGCAGCTAGGGAGATTGCTGGTATTATCCCTGAACCTCTCCACTGGCCCTTGCCATTGAAGGAGAAAATGTGTTCAATCCAATATGGATCTTTCTAAGGACACAATATACTACTGTTTTATTGCTTCTAAACAATTATAAAATCCATGACAGCATTACCTTTTGGAAAGTGAAATGAGGCAAAACCAAATTCTGTCTGTTGCAATTAGAAATTGGATTGCAATAGCGTGGTAAGCAATTATTACAACCTGTTGATTATGTGCTCTACTTCCAGCAGGCAAATCCAAGCATATATTAGAATACATTAAAAAACAATAAAAATTATGTAAAGCTCTCTTGACCTTCAGCCTTTCTCCCTCCTAGACATCGTGTCTTCGGAGAAGTACAGAGCACAACATCCATCTGCTCCTGGAAGGATCAGGAAATTCCCAGCATTCGTGCCTTTCTGCCCCTCTTCAAGAAGACCTGGCAGCCAGGGAGGACACCGCTCCAGCAGCGTCTGTGCGCCCAAGTGAAAACGTGAGGCTTCCAGAACCACGTCAGCGATTTGATGTTCGCATTCTGAAAAGTCTTTATTCACGTTGTAAGCACTTGATGAAGACTCCTCAGAGTAAACTCCTGGCTAAAGATGGATGGCCTGACTTTATACAAAGACGAAATAATTTCCAGACATTTATTTTGGATGGAAACACATGTCTTTTCCTTGGCAATAATTTCCTCATGAGATATACAGACGACCCCCAACCTGTAAATAGACTATTTGCAAATTTCATTTGTAAGTCAGTCATTTGGAATGCACAGCGATTTTTTTCCATAGAAAAAATATCATAAATGGCAGTTAAGAATCCAGATTACCCCCCAAATCCTTACATAACCCACACCTCAGTTGAGGTTGAAATACTGAAATGGAGAGTAATGGAACACAAGAGCCACATGGTACTGCTTGCTTATCTCTAGGATATGTCTGTGGAAGTGATATTTCAAAGTGATTATGGGCAGATTCTGGGGCAGGTTGACTGAACTTGAATCCAGGCGTGGACAAACACGGGCTGTGTGATGGTGGCAGGTTACTTAACTTCTCAGTTTTCTCGTCCAACAAGGGAGATGATATTAAGATCTATTTCTAGAGCTAGAGCAGTTTTGTCACACACACACACACACACACACACACACACACACACACACACACCTTAAAGCAATTCCTGACACTCAGTAAACAGCATGTGATTATTTGCTATTGCTATTGTCAGTTCTAGTAACTGGCATCATGCTGATTATATTTCAATCACTGATTCATATTTTACTGAACAAAAAACAAGGTTAGTGGAATATTAACAATGGAAGGAAATGGGGAAAAAGGAGATGATGTTTTTTTTCTCCCATAGCTATAGCTGTCTGGGTGAGATAAAATAAATTAGAGGAAAAAAGAATATAGATGGATACTGATGTTAAATTAGAGGATATTTTCAATGATTCCAAGGGTTGCATTTTTGAAAATTATACTTATTTATAATAACTAACTTGGAAAATATAGAAAAGCACAAAGGAGAAAATAAAAGCCTCTCCAAATGTGACCACTCAAAAATAGCCGCTATTTTTTATTTTGCCATCTTTCAGTATCCTGCCCTATGTATGTGTACAAGTCTCGAAAATAATTATTATTAAAATTAAATAATCCATACTATTTTCATACTTGATTTATTCACTTAGCAACACACTGTAAACATTTTTCTCACACTCCTACGGTATGTGATTTCTAATGGCACCATGGAGTCTGTCACGTGGGCACACTACAATCAATATAGACAGGCCCCAGTGGATGGGCATTTAGTTTGTTTCCCTTTTTGTTCTATTCTAAAGAATGCCATTATAATGATACATCTAGATAGACTTTACTTGTGTTACTACCTATCTCCTTAACAAAGAAATTAAATCTTCTGCATAGATTCTACTCATAATTTAAGGTTTTTGTTACATTTTGCTGAACTAGCTTCTAGAGAGAATGTTTAATTCGTATTTTTCCAGCAATGAAAATGTGGTTTCCTAGAAAGTTTTCTAACTTCTGAGATTGAGGAAATATTTAATTTGCTGATCTGAGAGATAAAAAGGGGCATTTCATGATTTTAATTTTAATTTTTAAATCTGATGTTGAATGTTTTCACATATTTATTGTCCATTTGAATTTTTTTATCAATTATCTGTTCATTGTCTTTGGCCACTTTTCTGTTGCTATGCGTCTTTCAATTTTTTTTTCTGATTTCCTTAAGAAAAACTGTTTTCCTTTGTATGCAAATAATACAAAAATATATTTACAATGTAAACTTACCCTGTGTATGATTTAAAATTTTTATTTTAGTGAGATATAATTGACATATAACCTTGTGTGTTTAATATGTACAAGGTGTTGATTTGATATATTTCTATAGGCACACCTTATTTTATTGCAATTTGTTTTATTGTGCTTTGCAGACACTGTGTTTATTACAAGTTAAAGTTATGGCAAACCTACCACGAGCAGGTTGAATGGCCCAATTCTCCAACAGACATCGAAGATGACTAGCATTTTTTGGCAATACAATATTTTTAAGTTAAGGTACATACACTGTTTTTTTTTTTTTTTAGACATAATGCTATTGCACACTTAAGAGAATATGGTGTAACATAAAAATAACTTTATATGTACTTGGAAACCAAAAGTTTTGTGGTACTTGCTTTATCGTGATATGCGGTTTATTGCGCTGATCTGGAACCAAACCCACAATCTCTTCGAGGTCTACCTGTATTGCCGTATGATTACTACCATAGGGTCAGCTAACACCTCGACTATGTCACTTAACTCTCTTTTTTTCGGTGGGAGCAATTAAAATCTAATCTCTTAGCAGCTCTGAAGTTTATAACACAGCGCGCTTTTGATGAGATGCTGTCATTGGAAAGCGAGTTGAAAACTCACAAAGGCTGCTGTTCGCTGACTGGCGAGGCGGAGAGGAGGGGAGCGGGAAGAAGACGCATTGGGCAGCACCGCGGGCGGCTGCAGGGAGTGCGGGCCGTAACAGGGAACTCGGGAGCGGGCAGTGTCTGATATGTAGAAAGGTCTTAATTTGTATGCACGTGAAACATTAAAATAAGCAGAGGGAGAATCACTATGTAGAGGATTTTGAAAATAGACAAATAAAATCAAGCAATCATCTTGCGTCTCTGGATGTCAGTGAGGTAGTCTCACTGATAAAGAGTATTTCAAATACTTCATTAAATTAAAAGGATAATGTACCACAAAGGTAGTTAATTTACCATTGGAATAAGAGCAAGTTGTAAATGATAAATTCATAACTATTTTATAATTTATTAAATTATGGTTTGATCTGTAAAAAGACAAGAATCTCTGTGAATTTTTAAATTCTCAGCAAATTTCAATTACATTTTCCTACAATGAAACACCAAAGGATAAGAATCCTCCTTTACCAAGGAGGTAGATTCAGAAAATGGATAATTTGTCACAAATGGCAGAATGCTGAAAAATTAGAATATTTAAAATGGGGAAAAAGAGTTACATACAGAGAGATTACTTAGAAAACGCAAGTATAGAATAGAAGCTATAAAAAAATCTTAAAGGGGCGATGACATAGGGATCAATAGATATAATGCAACACGAATTACAAGTTATTATTAAAATTCAATATAAAGTTTAAAAGAATTCAAAACAATAAACCCTTGGCGGTTCATGTGTCAAAGTATATGGCAATCATACACTCGAAAATATACCAATAAAAAAGGAACATATTGTATCCAACATTAATAGGGACAAGAAGCTGGACACTAGATTAGAAACTGAAGAATGTTGCTAGTTTGGGATCAGGAGACGGCACAAATGTACACAGCTCCAAAGACTTGGAGGATTGGATCGCGAGGACAAAGTGCATAATGTCAGGGGAATCTCAGCGGCAGCAGGAGGAGCTACCATGTGGACCCAGATGGGCCAGATGGGAGTCAGCAGAGAGTGGGGAGTGGTGGTTCAGAGCGGGAAATCAGCCTCCATGACGAAGCAGGGGTGGGGGATGGCAGGCGGTCAGTGGGTTTCAGCCAGATGTACCGGGGTGATGTGGCAGATGGGAGGGATGTGCCGAGTCCTGGAGAACCCATCTGGGAAAGGCAGTAAGTGGAGAGCGATGGAGCTGGTGTGGGGGGCTTGGTAGCCAGGCTCCAGCTGCTGAGCTGGAATTCACGGGACTCCTTTCCTGGGGAGCCTGGCAGGCCGATGGCAGAGCCTCCCTCCCATGAGGACCGAGTATTGGTTAGAATCATGACTCATCAGACAGCCTGTTAACCAGGGGATCTGCCTTTCCATCTCCTGGGGTGTAAGCTGGGGTCCTGGCTGTAGGCAAAGCACAGGAGACGAACTTCTAGAAAGCAGAGTCCCTGCAGTTTGAACTAAACTGACTTTGACTAAACTCTCCTTTCTGAGGACAAGGATGCGTTCTGTGCTAAAGGCAGGCCCGAGGGCCCCCAATAACCCAAACAATGCAAAGGGAAAGAAATCAAACAAGAGGAGGAAAATGGGAAACAAAAGAATGGAAATCTATGTTTACCCAAGTGTTTGTTTGTAGAATAGAAGCTAGTTTCTGCAGGAGAAAATAATTTTACAGTGTGGGAAGACATTCCAAATTTGATGTGGCAGACTATTTTTAAAATACTTTATCTGGAACTCAGTATGGGGTTCTTAACAAGTAAATCCAGTCCTTCAAACACTTGAGCTTAAGAAAAAAATCATGTCTGGATTTAAATATTTTAAAATATTAAACATGTCATCTTTTTCTTAAGTCATCTTGTATATATAACTTTTGGCCAAGACGCAGGATGGGCCTTATAGACATCCAGGGTTGCCCGTGGAATCGCATACTCTGCCTGCCCTCAGCCCCTCTCCCTTGGTGTCCCTTAGAGCTGAATGAGAAACTGTCACCTCTGTGGTTACAGGGTCTCATCATATAGATACGTTTTGGTCTACTCTCTCTTCAGTGTATTTCCTTGTTATTCCAAGAAAGGTTGGCTCTTGTCAGGAATAAAAGAAGTTTAAAGAAGGAAAAGAGAAAACAGTATGGAATTTCCTCAAAAAATTAAAAATAGTGCTGCATACAATCTAGCAGTTACACTTCTGGGTATTTATCTGAAGAAAACAAAAACACTAATTTGAGAAGATATATGTACCCTTATGTTCATTGCAGCATTACTGTTAATAGCCAAAATATAGAAGTAACCTTGATATCCATCAATAGATGAGTGGATAAAGAAGATGTGGTGTTTATATACAATGGAATATTATTCAACAATAAAAAAATAACATTTTGCCATCTGTGACAGCATAGATGGACCTAGAGGCTACTAGGCTAAGTGACATGAGTCAGACAGAGAAAGACAAATACTGTATGATCTCACTCATATGTGGAATTAAAACAAAACAAAACAAATGAATAAACAAAACAGAGACAGACTCATGGAAATAGAGAACAAACTAATGGTTGCCAAAGGGTAGGGGTAGGGGAATGGGAATGAAAAAAACGATTTCAAAAAATTAAATATAAAAATATGTAAGTAAAACCTGTAAAGTTAAAGAAACTTCTGAGGTCTCCAAGTGGCTGGGTTCCTAGGTTCTCCTCAATTTAGATACTGATGTAGAATGACACAGCATATCTATCTCTCTATCTCACTAGCAAAAAATCAGGCAAAAAATGAGGGCCTGTACCTGGGGAAAAAAAAAAAAAGGAAGGAAGAGGAATTTAGTAAGTCATGTGAACAAACCCAGAGGAGTGGCAGACACCACAGCGAGGAGGAGACGCCGTCGGGAAGCTGCCAGTTCCCCTCCTCCGCTTCCCTCTGCCCATGGCCACTCTGTCACCATGCCGCACTGCATGGCGGGTAGCATGGCCTCCAGCACATCCAGATGCACATTTTAATACATCCTTATGTGGAGAATGGAAAAGGCTTCTTTTGTCTAGTTTAATTAGAAGACAAAATCTGAGGAGGCCCCCTGATTGGCCAGGCTTGAATCACCCACTCATTTCTTGAGCAGGGGCAGGGGCCCAGGGGCAGGACACCGTGAATGACTCAGCTCGGCCACAGGCTCCCCACTTGTGACCAGGGGGGCAGAGATTTTTTCAAGAAGAGTGAACATGGTAGGAAGAATGACTCACCATGTGGGGCCAGGGAGCTGTCTCCATTTGTGCTGGTTATTACAGATAATAAAACTTGTGAAGAATTCGAAGTAATTAAATACACAAGGCAGTGAATGAGGGCATCTGGGATATGGTGGGACATGTGCAAGGACTTGTAAAGGCTGGAGCTTGGAACTGGGGTTTCTTATTTCTGGGTGGCATTTGGGTAACAGGAAACTTTCTGTAAATACAAAATGAAACGACTGTCCTGTGATGTGAAACTCATGGAAGCTTTCTTTCTAGAGATTTAAGGACAGATGTGATACGTCCTCATAAGTAATGGAGGAGAAAAAGTAAGCCAGCAAGACGCAGGCATAGATGTCCCAAGATACAATTTAATCCTCCATGTTTGTGCAAGAGAAGATTTGTCCGAGCAAATTTCCACTGAAGGGGCCTCTTAAAACTCTGATAGGGTTTTACTGCTACAGCACCAGTCAAAAGCCCAACATCAGCTTGAGTCCTACTAAAAGAGATACAGGAACTCAAGGGTCCAAGGGACACTGGCCCAAGCTGTGTCCCACTGTCTCTCCAACCTGTCCTCAAAACACTAAGAAAGTAGCACAATTCATAGACAGGTACAAAAAATTCATGGGTGGAAGAAGGCACACCTGCAACCCTAAGCAAGGGGCACTCCCAGACAAAGCCATGATCCCTTAAAACCCCAAAATCTTACTGGGAAGTGACTGAGCTGATAATGGATTCTATGATATAAATCCCTGGACCCACAGAAACATCAACAAACATTGGGTGGTGAGTTGAGGGGGGAGAGACTTTACAAAGATGTTCTCAAGAGTCTCCTGATGTATGTTTGGAGCTCAGTCTTTGAGACTGGCTACATCTGGATTCATATCGCACTTCTGTAATTCATGGGTAGGTGGCCTGGGGTTAGGCACACTCTCTCTGAGCCACAGGGATCTTAAAAGGACCTGCTCCATAGACATGGGATAAAGATTATGTAAAATGAGTGTAGAGAGTATGAACCATAGTTTCCAGTATGGTCAATAAATATGATCCCATTGTCGTGTGAGCAACCAAAGTGACCTAAAATTCAAATTTGAGTATATTGTTCTTCTGCTTAAAACTGTCCCCTGGTTTCCCACTGCAGTTAGAATGAGACCAAAACCCCTTACCATGGACTTGCAAGTCCTCAAATGATCTGGTTCTTGTCTTACTTTACATTCTCATTTTTTATCAGTTTTCCTCTCATTCTTTTTTTTCTTGTTACATGGGCTTTCTTTAGATTTCTCAATCATCCAAAGGGTTTCTGAAGCCATGCCGATGTCCCAAGACTTATCCACAGGATCTTATCCTCTGCCTTCCTCCATCACCTGTCAAATTAGAGATCGTTGAACACTTCACCGTTCCTATGGGTTTCTGTTTATTCTAACCCAGTCCCAACCACTCAATTATCGTTAGAACATGTGTGTTTTCAGAAGGTTTCCATAGGTTTACCTCTGAATCTATTTACCTCAATTCATGCCCTGCTTCCTAGTCTCCTGGGTCTCCTAGGCACTTACCTTGTCCAGCTACCCATAGCTGGTTTTACTCAGACGGAGAAGCAAACCAGATGTACAATGAGGAACTTTGGCTCCCGACTCTCAAAGGACTCACAAAACACATTGCTCAGAGCTCCCCCAGATACAGCCCCCTTCTGACAACTTGGCAGTTCTCATTCCTGAATGCACTCCACATTACCCCACATGAAGCCCTTCGCAGAGCCAAAACATTTACCTGGCATGCACGAGGTCCTCCTTGCCAGCCATCTCGATCGCTTGCAACTCCTGAATGGCTTCCATGGCTTGTTGTCATTTAGGTTTTTCCTTAAGGACAGACACTCTTTCTATGAGATTGCCAGGATGGGGCACGGCTCAGGAAAAAAATTGATCTTGGTAATGCACCGAGTCACTCCTAGTTCCTGCAGGACACCATGTCTCATGACACCTGTCCTGACAAATTTGGGCCTCAGAAACAGGGTCCGTGGCCGTGGAGTGCTTTTAGAATCTTGTGATGAATTTAGTTGTTTATTTCTACTTTTTGTCTATGATTTGGGCACCTGTCTCTGGATGGGTATCTGGGGATACAAGGATTCAAGTGCAAACAAGCTTCTCTGGGAGGCAACCCTGAGAGATGGGAGATGGAAAGAACAGGACGCAAAACAAGGGTGGCCTACGGAGCAATGTATCACTAGGAGGTTTGAAGCCCATTCCCCCCGGGAAAATGGGAGGCAGTGAAGAAGACGTGTCCAAATTACTCCACCAAGGGCCTATGAACTTGGAATTTGTTAACTCTAATCTATTATTGCCTGAGGGCTGCTGGGGTGGTGGTAACTCCCTGAAATGTTCTGCTTCCCAGAAAGGTTCAGATAACTAGAAGGATAACTAGAGAGTCATAGGTCTTTGCAGCTGGAAGCTGTCAGACGGGCGTGTGCAGGCTGGCGTGGCAGCATATGTTCCAACAACAAGGACATGTGGACACGTGGTCTCACCTATGACAGATATAGACATCTTCCGCCCTAGAACCAGAGCTCCCCCTTGATGCTCTTGACTCCTTCTGGATACCGTCTCTCACTGCCTGTGGCACGGTTATCCTGGGACACTGGGAGGTTAAAACTAGGACACCTGGAATTTGACTTTCAACCTACCTGTCGATGCCACCCTTCACTGTCATTGTGGCGGTCACCCCAGTTGCTTCGGCAGAGCCCAGGTCACGCCCTTGGCCGGGGTGATTGCATGACCGATGATTGCATGACCGCCTCTTACCCACGCCGTGAAATGCAGTCTTTAAAACAAAAGAAATAGATCAACTCTTTTGAATAATTAAACAGCTCTTCCAGTGAGTATGAACAGAGCTGTATTTACCAGGTTTTTTTCTAATTACAAGTCTAAATTATAAGCCTAAACAAACAAATAAAAGTTGTTTTTCCAAGAGTTAGAGGTCTAATCTAGCACAACTTTTTTTTTTTTATTTTCTGAAGGAATATGAGCTAGAAAAGGCAGATTTTGCTTACAGTGTGTGTGTGAGAGAGAGAGACAGAGAAAAGAGAGATAGGGACACACACACACACACACACACACACACACACCCCCCAAAAGGTCAGCAGGAACACCAACACAGCACGTGATTTTTACTTCAGCAGTTTTATAAGCAAGAAAAAAGAGGGCAGAAAAGAAGGAATGAAATCTCTTCTTACTCTTGTTCTGATTGAAACTTTAATTCTAAAATAGTCTTTGGTTTGAAAGCTTGAACTGCACCATCTTTCCATTTAAATGGCAAGGCAAGACATACTTTTATGTGTGGTTTTATGGGATTTTCTTCGCATTTTTAATGTCTAACCGTTTTATAGTGCTTGGCTTTGCAGGGCCCTAGAGATACCCTCGGAGCAATACTGGCTCTTTTATTTGCAACACAGGAATAGTTAAGAAAGTGTCTGCACACCAATGACAAATTATTGCAATCTTATCTAGAAAGAAGGCAGTAAAGATTGCTCAGACTTAAAACTTAAGAGAAGGTGAAATACAGAGAGGAAGAGAAACCTTTCAAATAAAGAATAATGAAGTTAATTGGTACAAATGAGTGTGCTTTACAAACTATACTTGAAGATTAATTACATTTTATTAACTGTAAAGTTCTCTCTTTTTCATCAGTCTCGTGGCCTAGAATAAACATTGCTAAAGATTTTTTTTTCAGTTTTTTAATGAACAAATCCCTTGAATCTGAGAATTTGGAGTACATCTTTAAAAGTACATTTGAAGAGATGAGACCCATAGCGTGAGATTTTTATCTGCAGAGCTGTTCATTTGCTGTAAAATTTGTGAGATGTCCTTATTTGCAGATCATAAAAACTCTGAACTTTTCTCATCCATTCTTCTGTGTGCATTGCCTGTTTTGGCATTATGAGCAGCCAGTTCTTTCCGGTTTTTAAATGATGGGTTAAGTATTTTGAAATTTTGTTTAAAAATCGCCTTAAACGTTTTGAGATTTCCTCTTTTTCAGCCTTACTCCAATAATTAAGAACGTAACTTGAGAGGTGGTGAAGAACACAGGCATTTGTTTCAAATGGATTTTGACTTAAGTCCTGACTCCGGCTATCATTAATTATGTGCCCTAGTATAGTTACTGAATTTCATTCAGAAATTGGTTTTCTTGGTTTTCTCACCTATAGAAGGTGCCTTTGACAATGTTTACTTCATAAGCATAACATTATTGTGAGTGTTAAATGATATAATTATATATAATGAAATCATATAATAGTACTATAGAATTAATGTAACATAACAATACTACAAAGTTTTGGAACATTAAAACATTTCAAATGTTAGAATACAACATGACTAATAGCAAAAACATTCCACATTGATGGATTTGGTCAGATGTCAAACTAACTCTGTATCGCAGCACAAGAAGCAAGTAAGGGAACTTGATAGAAGCAGCAACACAGTCTCTGACTCTGGGATTGTTGTTTGACTACCCATGTACACATTTAATGGTCAGTGTTCTTAGAGAAAACAGTGATTTCCACCGAGATGCTTTGTCCTTTCGTAAGGGTCTCCAGGCAAAACAGAGCTCTCTTGGCAAGAGTATTCTGACCCACATATTTTATATGTAAGGTACTGAAAGCAAATGTTTAAAATATGCCTATAAAAGTTGGAACTTAGTGTTTTAAAGTCCCCTCTTGGTTTTTCTTTTCCACCAGAATCACTTTCTTTCCCCAGCGAGGTGATGGGGAGGGAGCAGAAGGAACGTTCAAAAGGCTTCGCACACTTTGCTTCTTAGGTCATTGCTCCGTGGCTGTGGCTGGCTCCAGCCTCACCCCCAGCCTGCCTGTTAGTTAAGACTCATTCCCACATAGCAGAGGTTTGAGCCTTGGAATGAGGAATTTCTCCGAGAAGAGGCTAGACATTGCCTGTTGCTTCCCAAAGCAATTCCTCACCGATGTCCCCAGAGAAGTTTCCCTACTTTTTTCTATGACCAAATACATTTCCTAAGGTCCAATAAACCTCTTTCTTGAAAATTCACCATGCACATTAGTATAGTTCTGAGAAGTCCTGGAATAAAGAAGTTGATGTGATTGACTTTAACCCTGTGTTTTCCAAAGTTATGTGTCCATGGTATCCAGAACCAGCCAACAGTTGTGAAATTAGTGTCCTGCACTATGGATTTCAGGAAACACTGGGCTAGTTCATCATTTCACCTGGGGCCCACTCAATGGCCAGAGGGACAACTCCTGTCTCCATGAGTTCATGTCCACTGTCCCCAATCTAGGCGGCCTGGGCCTGTCTGCCCTGCAGCAGAGACCTGCCTATCCCAGAGAGCCAGGGACACAGCCTGACATTAGCAATCTCGACTTTTAGATTTAGTCCGCCACGGTCCCAAGCGTCAGCGGGGACAGGAGATAACAGATTATCATCATCCTCACCTCAATGGAGGCATCAGGGCGGCTCCCATGAACCTTTGCACAGAGATAACAACGGGAGAGCCCACGGGAGTGTAGATCTTGGTCCCAGCCAGGACATTTTCTTCACTGAGGCTGGAGAAAATTAGTAGCACTGATTTTTCCATTTCCAAAATGTGTTTCCATGTAAAGAAGAAAAGTCAATAATTAAAAATGAATAATGAGATAATTGTGTGTGTGAGAAAAGAAAACAGGAATCGACTACTCCTTTATTAATAAAAATGTTTGAAACCTCTCTAGGTACTCCTCTTACCTCTTAAGGGATCGTTTCTTTGCAGATATTGAAAATGAGAAATTTGGGAAAATCCATTTATTCCAAAGAGTAGTGCAAGAACGAGTAGAGAGAAGCCAAACTATTTCTCTGGTTTTATTTTCAATTTGGTTTTCAGGATGGACTGGGACTATAGCCATGGATTTGGCAATTTTTCTTCCTACACGTCTCCTGAGTTTTCTTCACGACTGGAAACCATTTGTGATCATAGGAGGAAATGCTCTTGCTGACAAATGGGCGTTTCTTGCTGTGTAGGTTCCAAGCTCTTTAATGACAGCCACGGAAAACCCAAGTTCCCAGTGAACCTCTACATTGGCCTCGGGCACTGCATAGCTACAAGCACCTGGTGGGGAATAGATAACGTTTTGCTGCCCTTTCGGGCCCAGGATGATTGATGTTACCCTGTGTGTGGTCAGAGTAGGAAGGCTCTCTGAGGGGCTGTAAAGAAACCACTCTCTTAATCACAGAAAACAAAGGAGACTAAGGGATAGATGGAGAGGAACTTTCTCGAGAGCAATGCTTCTCAAAGTGCGGTCCCTGGACCAGCAACATCATCTGGGACCAGGTCAGGAATGCAAATTATAGCTTCCCACCCAAACTACCAAATCAGAAACTCTGGTAGGGGGCCCAACAGGCTGTGTTTTAACAAGCTCTCACCTCCAGATGGTTCTTATGATGCTCGAGTTTGAGAACCACTGCTCCCAGAAAAACAATCTGGCAAGATGGGAAAGAGCATCGGCGGAAGTCCTTGCGGCAGTACTTTATATGGATCATGTGGCGCAGCCTCCTTTTGATACCTTTGCCTCTGTGTCCCACGCCAGGGGTATGGCAGTGCTCAGTGTCACTCTCTCCTACTTGGTGACGGCTAAGAAACCCTTCTCCTTAACTTCCCAAGGCCAGGGAAGTCTGGCTGACAATTTCTAAAGCAGTGATTCTCATCTTTGGCTGAATACTGGAACCACCTGAGGCGGGGGGAGATTTTAACAATCCAGTTGCCCAAAACTACTTCCTAGACCAACTAAATTAAAATCCGGAGTAGGAGGGGAGACCCAGGTATGAGATGTTAAAATTTACCTACTGGGATGACCCCAATGTGCAACCAATGCTGACTCTAAAAGAAATGGACTAACAAAGCCAAGGGAAATAAAGCGCTAACCATGTAAACACAGGCAAGCTTTTTAATCACAGGATTCCAAGCCTGAAAACTGTAGGAGATGAAGAAAAGGGCTTATCTAAGTTGCAAAACCTGTATCCTGATTCCGATGGGGCTCTGCCAGCCCTGCCCCGTTGGGCTGTTTTCTTTCGATTCTTCGGCAGAGCGCAGTTTCTGGGAGCCATCTGAACTCCTGTGCTCCAGTAACGTGTCCACCTGGACACTGTATTTCATAAGCCATTGTCTTGACTCTTCTTTTTGCTCCAAGATTCCTACGTGGTATTTAAGATGCAATTCTGAAAGAGCCAGTCCCTCAGGCCATGGATCTCACATGACTCTACCTGCATTCCTGCCTCACTACATCTCTCTTTGCCCCAACACTGTATTCTTCACGCTTTGTGGTGTGGTTGTCTGCTGCCTTGGTCCTCTCAGTCCTGAGACCCTCAGGCTTGGTCTTTCTAGGCAAAGGATCAGAGGATGGAACACGTAGCAACTTGGGTGGGGCCTCAGGAAGAATACCTGGAGTAGAGTCGAGAAGATCGGAAATAGGGTCTTTGCTCTTTGATGTTGGTGGGGTTATGGGAAACAGAGGAGGTGGTCAGAGTCCCAGAAAATCCTGGGGCTGGGAATCAGCTTTTAATTAAAAATGTACAGGTATGTGCATGTGCGCTTCCAGGTGTATTGGGAATGAAACCACATGGGATCGAGAAAAACTATCTTTGGTAATGCTGACTACAGATTTGGAGCACTAAATGAGAAAAAGACATGTTTATCACTTTTTTGGACAGTGGGGAAAACACTACTCATAGCTGTTTTGACTCCTTACACTTTGGTATCTATCAATATCTCAAAGATTATCTGTGTTATTAATATGCATTGATGTGAAGGTCCAAATGTCCAGAAGAAGTTTAGTGACGAGCCCGTGGGAACATGTGAACCGGCAATGGAGAGAAGAGCCCAGGGCCCAGAGCAGCTGAAAGCCATTAACACCTCGAGGCTCAAACAGGCACAGGCAGGGAGCAGTGGCCGTGGGAAGGGGGCCTCTGCTTCGGCTGTGCGGCCACAGGTAGAGAGAGGCACACAGCCACCGCTGAACCACAGCCCGGCAGGGCACAGCGGGGGTGGTTGCGGGTGCGGGTCTCTGTTGCATTCTGTCCTCAGACATAACTTCATCTGAACTCAGTAATTCTTTACCTTGGGTTCCCACTGGGTATTTCAGAGCAGCTAAATTTTTGCTTAGCGACTGCCAGAATTTCCAATGTTCCCATGACCAGCCTGGAGAAGAAAGAAAACACTTAGTGCAAAATTGAATTAACCCTTTTTCCCCCTGTCCCAAAACAAATCTGAAAGGTTCACAAATCAATGTATTGCGTTTATACAGCAATTTGCTCCCTGGCCCACAACTCTACCCTCATTCAGAGCTTAAAGCAGAGACGTGGCAAATTTCATTATCTCTGATTTATAGGTAGGAACAGGTGAGTCCATATTGATTGCTCATCTACAGGCTTGTTGAGTTCCTCCTGTGAGTGTGTTAAGAGGAATTGAGCAGAGCTTTCTTATGAAAACAAAAGTCAGGCTCTGTCTCTCTAGATGTCTAATTATAAGGAACACGATGTCAGGGCATCTTCATTTCACAAATAAAATGTAAACAATTCCTATAAGAGTAATTATATTCGTTTTGAGACATTTAGCTGCCACTAACCCAATGAGGAAACATTTGCGGGATACTAGGGGAGGGAGTAGTTGAAGAAACATGCAGACATTAATTCTTTGTAAACTGTGGACAAAGTATCTTTTTGCTCTGAAGGCAGAATCAGAGTGAGAGGCACCCAGGAAAGCTACCTGGAACTACTGTATTTGTTTACAGAGAATTCTTGTCCTAACTTGGCTCAAAGACCCATAAAGGACAAAGCCAAGAGCAGAGCCTAGCTTATGGGAGAGAGGTTGTCAGTGGAGGCGTAGGAAGAAGGGAACCCCATTAATGTATCCAAAACCATTCTACTGGCTCTCTGATGCTGCAAGTGTTTCCAGTGATGGGGTTTCCCTTTAATCAGATTTGTTTTCCTCCTGTTGACCATGAGGGAAACAAAATTAATCGTAGATAAAAAATGGTGCCTGCTAAAACTTAGGGCATCACATTTTGTATTCCTTTTTCTATAGATGAAGAAATTTAAAGTGGGAGATATAATCAAGCAATTAAATGTAAAGAAGACATTCATTTACATAAACTTAAAGATGGTGTTAGGCTGCAACATCACTGAGTTCATAAGATAATGGAGTTGAAGAACTGAGAATTTACCTTGGTCTACCCTCTGATTTTATAAATGAATATGCTACATGTTGTCAAAAAGCCAGAGCTCCGTCCCAGTTCTCCTGACTTCTCTCTGTAACCCGTGGGTGCATTATTTTTCGTGAGTCATGAAAACATTGTCTGGTGGAAACACGATGAAGTCTGCGTCTTCTGCTCACAACCGTTGCCTAATGCAAACACAGTAATCCGTGGGCTCACACGAATAAAAGCAGGGTGACCGTTTTCACAGCGGGTACCAGGAGCTCAGACCATGCCGTCAGGACTGCGCCGTTCCTCTCTGTCAGCCCTACTGCTCTGTGTGTGTCCTCTGCCTTCCAATTGGCCTTCCTCACATGGTACCAAAAATGGCCCAGGTAGTCAGAGCTTCACTTTCAAGTGACTCACCGACCTGCTAGAAAGCACACACCTTTTCCGATATTGCTGCAGAGGACTCGGGGATTCCGCTTGGATAGCAGGTTACAGGTCCAAGCTCGGAAGAGGGGTGCAGGCTCCGCCCCCTTAAGCTCCGTAGACGGAGAACAGGAAATCGCTGGTGGCTCACAGACAGGCTGGCTCGACAGACCAGGGAGCTGGCTGGACAGACCACGGTGCACCCTGGCTCTCTCCTTGGGTGGCACAACCGTTACTCGGGGCTTTGACATCCTCTCCCACGTTCGCACCTGAAGGCGCAACAGAGCCACGCGTTTTTACGAATTTGTTTTTTTGAGTTTGAAGAACTCTCCCGATTCCCAAACAAGTCTCAGACTTCAGACTCCGCACAGGCAGACATTCATGTCAGTTTTCTGAAATAGCTTTCGCGATCACGCGACGGTTATTTTCCGTCCTCGCCATTTCCTTTAGGAGAGCGCCTGCGTCGGTTCAGAGCTGAGGCCGAGGTCCCCTGCCCGACAGCCACGTCCCTCCCTTCCAGGTGGCAGTGGAGCCAGGGCTGAAAGGCTCCTTTGGAAACACCTGTTAGGAAGCCGCACACCTGCTTCCTGATGACCTCACTCCGGGCCACGCAGGCAGCCGAAGACGGCAGCTAACAGTCCATAAATCCAACCCACTCGTTGCTCCGCGGCTCTCACGTGGGATCAGAAGGCTCCTTTTCACATTTCTTTCCACCCAGTTTCTGGCAACGGAAGACTTTGATGTTTTCTGAGAGCCTGGAAAACCTGCATTGCTCACTATTAGCAGCTATATTTTATCATTCTCCTGGCCGTGGTGGGCTTATTTCTAAGTGTTGAGAAATATATTGTCACCTGCATATTAAATGAGGATTATGGAGAGATGTGAATTAAAACATAAAGGGTGAGCCACAGGAAAACCTAATATTTGAATATCCTATGGGAATTATTTAAAGCCAAAGAAATGAAAAGACAAAGTCTTCGGCCCTTCCACAATATATTACATTCCTCCATACTTAAGGTCAGGAAGCTTTCTCCGAAGGGTGAAACGTGAGTAATACTCCCAAGCGGTAAGCTGGTGGAGGGCTAGAGACAATCCTCCTGGAATCCACACGTGCCGCTGAGCGCAGGGTGTGGACACACAGCTCCGTGCCTGGAGGCAGATTAAATTTCCTAGTGGGGCTTTGTGAAAACGAAGACTCTTGGGTCTCACCTGAGCATCACAGAACCAACTCTCCAGGGAAGGGGCTTTAAACGTACCCGGGTTTTAAGCAGGGTTGCTCGGCTCACTGGGAGAGTGAAGCACTGCAATTAGCCACAAACCTCAGATTTACTGTCTGGGGCTGGCGGCGTTCACAAAGCAAAACCACCTTGAGACACAGCCTGTCCCACTGCCTGCTGGCCAGTTGTTTCAGCTCCGCAGAGCCCTTGGAATGAACTGCAAATTCAGGTGCCCACACTCCTGAGGGTCCGGGTCATCCGAGGCGCTGCCTGCCCCCCTCTGCTTGCTGCTGGGCCCTTTGGGAGCCAGGGGCTCCCCTCCTCCACTTCTCAGTGCGCACCTCCTTCTCCCACACCTGGAGAGAGCTCCAGGGGTGTTGCCAGGACCAGAACATGGCACTGGGGCTGAGGGACTGGCCCATCTTGTTCCCGTTCCTGACCGCTCCCCCTTCAGTCTACATCCTGTGTAATGGGCAAGCCCTGTAAGCTCCAGACTTGCTCCCGACCCAGCACTTTGTCCTTTTTCTTCCCAATGGCTGGACCCTTCTTCCTCGTGTCTGCATGGCTTAATCTCTCTCAGTGAGTCCAAATCTTTGCTCAGATATTACCTTTCCAAGAGGGCTCTGCTTCCTTCCTATTGAAAATTGTGAACCACAGTTCTCAGTCTCCCTTACGATGTCCACGGTCTTCATAACTCACGTCGCCATCTGTCATAGGGTATCATTTACATATTCACTGTGTTTATTGTCAGCTCCCCACCCCCCATGCATCAGATAGTAACCTCTACAAGGGTTGTGGGAGAGGGATTTTTCTGCCTTTTTTTTTTCTTTTCTTTTCTTTTCTTTTTTTTTTTTTTTTTGCGTGATAGTTGGTAAGTGCTTGTTGAGGGAATGAAGGAAAGAGTGGATGTCTGAGTCTGCTACTCCTGGGAGAAAGCCACAACCCACTTTTCTCCCTTTCTCCTTTTCAATGGCCTCCCCTCTGCAGAATGGCTGCCTAACTGAGCCTGGAGGGAGGAAACACTGGGCAACTCGGTTCGGGCCCTGCCTCCCACTCCCTGCCCCTCCCTTGCACCCTGTCGCTCTCTCACGCTCTGGGCTGCAGGGCAGACAGCTCTTCTCCCTCTGTTGGGTCGGGGTTTGATCCGTGGGCCGCAGTGAAGCAGGCAGAGACTCCTTCCCTTCCTGGCCACTCATCCAGACCCAGCTTGGGGGAGGCTCTCTCCACGGGGCCAGCCCACTGCCGTCGATTCTGCACAGCATCTGGGTAAAGCCCCAGCTCATCCCCGCTTCACTTCCTGTGCAGATGCACTGGGGACGGCCAGCCTGCTGAGGGCAGCACTCAGGGAGTCCCTGGTCTCTGGCTTTCTAACCTTGAACCCCTCCCTTTAATGCACCCTGACTTACTCTTTATATTTGCCACTCCAGAGCCGGCCCAAATCATCCGCGCTGTTTGGGGCGAGGCTCAGGTCCTGCAACTGGGTGTGTGCCAGCACCAGGAGCAAATTCTGGTTTCTGTATGCACACTTCTGCTCTGCTGCTATGGGCGGGTCTGGAGACCCTGAGAGGTCTGAAGGGGTACCCCTGAACCTGCATCGCCCTGGCTATTCTCTTTTCTCTGGACCTCTCTGTCTCGTTAGTCTCATGGTTAAAACAATGGGTGGAAACTTGCAATGCTGCGTGGTATGTGATGGAAATGTCATGAAACCTTCCTTGGTTCATACGCTAGCTAGGCATCAGGACCAGCTCTGTACTTCTGATTTTATGACATCCCAACCCAAAGTAACAGCCATCATGCTCACTGTGATCATGGCCTGAGATCATTTAAGCATTTATGTTCCAGGCACTGTTCCTAGCTCCAGATGTGCATGTCTTCTTTTATTCCTCACAACTCTGGGAAGTAGAATCTACCTTTATCCCCACTTTACAGGTTGGAAAGGTGAGGCTCAGAGTACTTAAGCAACTTGCCCAAGCTCATAAGATTAGAAATAGCAAAATCTTCTCTTAGACTTTTGTTTTGCCTGAGGCCTGAGCCCACTCTCTTTCCCCACTATGTGATGGGCCAAGAAGGGTCCAAACAGACTTGAATGTTTGTGCAGATGTAGGAGAATGTCTGAGGCTGAGCATGCCTAAGGGTTGCCTTGCTCCTCCTTTAATCCCGTGGTAAGACTTCCAGTACCTCGGCCTACTGTGAAACTAGCCGAGATTTGGGGACAGAGCCCTTTCTTCTCAGATGGCGGCCAGGCTGTCTGTCCAACAGTTTACATGTGTCCCAAAGAATGCTGGAGTCTGGCTGGAGTCAGTTGGTAGTCTCATCACTAAGTCGCTTTCTTCATTTGAGTTTCTCCCACTAAACATATTTTTATTAAGTGCCTACCATGTGACCATTATGGTAAAGGTTTGAGACTCTGCCTGAAAACGCAGTCATTACCCAGGACCAAGTCTGTGGCTGGCTGTGGGGCCATGGGCAGTTTCTCAGGCTTTCCTGAGCATGGCTCACTGGGTAGGCAGTTGTTTCCCTGAGTGTGCGCCGTGCAACACTCACTAGTTCTAGTGCAATAGATATTAAAACGACAACGATTTTATCTGTCAAATTAGTTCAGGAGAACTTGGGTTAAAAATACTTAAGTTTTGGCCGGGTGGCTCAGTCAGCTGGGGTGTCATCCTGCACACCCGAAGGCTGCGGGTTCCATCTTCTCTTGGGGCACATCCCTAGGTTGCAGATTTGATCCCCAGTCAAGGCATGTATGGGAGGCAACCGATTGATTTTTCTTTCTCAAATAATGTTTCTCTCCCCCTTTCTAAAAATCACTAAACATGTCCTCAGGCAAGGGTAATAAAACCCAAAAAACAGAACTCAGGCATTTTCTCTGCTAAAAGACTTGTCGAAGTCCCTACCATGTGAATGTGAGAGGTAAGTCAAGAGGAGTAAAGAATGGAGCAGTTTTTTAAACATTTTTGCCTGTGGGCTGTCCCCCAACATTTTTCCCATCATCACATTCTCTTGGTGGTCAGCAGAACTCACTTTGAGAAATGCTGATTCAAATACAACGTAGTCTTCATCAAGGTAACAAGCAAAACAGAACACTATATGGACACTCAAATTATTTTTCATGTAACTTTACTTTGCCCAACTTTATTTCTCTGTTTTAGTTGGAGAAGAACTAGAGATCACAGAAGTGTATGGTACACATGACTGTTCTGACAACTAGTCAGCAAGCAGGCGATGTCCTTGTCATGTCATCTATGTCCCCTGCATCCAATGTCCTGCCTCTGGTGATCCTCACTGTGAAACTGCTTTCAATTATTCTCTGACGTACCTACCAGTCTTCTGTCTAGCCATGTTTCTTAAATGGTTTATACACTGCTTTCCTTGTACGGATGTCTTTAAACCAAATACAACTAGGCGTTTAAACAGTGCGATGCCCCGGTGGCTTCCTCATAGTGCCCCATGCAAATGTGGCCCCTGAACGCCTCTCAGGGGCCTAATGATTCCTGGACATGAGTGACAAAGCTGAGTATACCGCCTCCAGTCTTCCTGGAATTCCAAAACGCATGTTAAATGATGAGAATTACAACAACGAGAAAGAAACAGAACCACATCTAAGGCTGACTATTTTATTTTCAACTCCATACAAGTGCTTAATTAAAGAAGCTACTGATGAGATAGAATTCATTTCCAAAATTCTAATTCAACTGCATTTTTAGTTCACTTCTCTCATCTCCTTCGGGTTTTTATCTCTGGAATTCAGGAACAAAACATATGCCTCTTGGTTCATAAGACTCTCCTTTAATGGATGATAAGACCAGGTGATTAATCCTCACCAGGCTCTGATTGTTTTCATTAGAACGATAACATATGGACATGCCGCTGAACCTCTTCACGGAGCCCCAAAATGGGATCATAAAAGGGGAGATGAGAAATTCTGGTTTAGATTACGGCAAATGGCTTGAAGAATTGGCTCTGATGAGCTACAATTTACTGTTGTAAAAGCTTACAGAGAGAGCCTTCTGCCGCTTTCTTCTCTTGTGTTTGAGATGAGATGGAGAGGCTGGTGGGGGATCATAATCTTTCTGTTTTTAGCAGTCCCGACTGATTCCAGTGACGTACGTTATAAATGAGATGGGTGTGTGGGCCTCCACCAAATTCCCAACAAGCACTTAACCGTAGCCTCAAAAAAAAAAGTGCACATTTGTCATTATTTAACCCCACTGGTTCAGCAAAGGCCTAAAGGGACATCGGTGGGGTGGGAGGGAAGCAGAGAAGGGGGAAGGGTGCAAATGTACAAGGAACGGAGTCACCAGGGAGGTAACGGGGCAGAGGGATGCAGCCTTAAGGTAATACCTGCATTGCGCCGGCAACTCTGGGAGAAGGAAGGAGAGAGACTGCACAGCAAATTCAAACCTCACTTTGAGACGAGGCCAGCAACCATGGAGGGCAGGCTGCTGCAGGTCTGGGGAGAGGAACTGATATTTGTTGAGCACCTACGAGAGCCAGACCCTTGCACTCATGTTGCCTCATTTATACTTTACAACAAATAACCATTAACCACGTAGATCTCACTTCAAATTCTGAGGATAATAAAAGGAATGTGTACTCCATGGCAGCATGGTGGTGGCAAGAAAATAAAGC
Source organism: Pteronotus mesoamericanus (assembly GCF_021234165.1). Classification (NCBI taxonomy): domain Eukaryota; kingdom Metazoa; phylum Chordata; class Mammalia; order Chiroptera; family Mormoopidae; genus Pteronotus; species Pteronotus mesoamericanus. The sequence continues at coordinate 4,566,507 of NW_026555090.1, forward strand.
AATGCATATTAAAAAATTTTAGCAGAGTGCCTGATGCATAGTAAACACTCAGTAAATATCAGTTTCTTCCATTCCCCATCCTTCCCCAAACCACCCGCAAAAGCAAATAACAACAAAACGAAAACTTTACTAGAATGAGGTAAGTATAATTAGGTCTATATCATGGATAGGAAATCTGAGTGTTTTCCAGGGTTCTGCCTTTGCCCTTCTCTCTGAACTTTGTCCAACTCTGGTCTGTATATTTAATCCTAGATCACCGTCCTGCCCTGCCCAATCAGCTCCTTATTCTGTCTTTTGATTTCTATTAGCTAAACATTATTTTTTTTTTCTGTGTTCCCACTTAAAACCGTATAGCTAGAAATGACTGGATGAGTTTCCACAACATGAGCCCTTTCATAGATAAAATTAATGTCCTCTCAACTCAACTGCAACAGTATCTCTTGGGTGTGTCCTTTCCTTTCCATTGTCACTGTTGTTGTTCAGGTCCCCAACCTATTTCTGCCAGACTGATGATTTTCTGGCCCTCATTGCCCTCCACCACATTGCCTCGCCAGAGGTTGATTTCCGACTATATTGCTACAAATACCTTAGGCTCAATTGTGTCCACATCTGCATTATCACCTCTGCTGTTCTCAGGCAGCTGCCCTGGGTCCCACTGCTCTTCCTCTCCAGATGCTGAAATAGTCACCATCATATAACTCACATGCTGTATGACTCGCTCATTTGCAGGGGGTGCAGTTCAGCGGGCTTCGGTGTATTCACAGCCTCGCGCCGCCACTGCTGTGTCAATGACAGAACACTGTCATCATCTTGGAAAGAAACCCTGTGCTCTTTAGCTATCACCCAGCCCCCCACCTCCCCAGGTCTGGGCAGCGACTCATCTACTTTGTAGCCATAGATGTGCCTATTCTGTACATAAAATGACATAATATGTGGTCTTTTGATTGGTTTCTTTCATTAACTGTAACATTTTCAAAGTTCATCCTTATCGCAGCATGTGTCAGTGTTCCATTCCTTTTTCTTGCTGAGTTCTATTCCATTGTATGCATGTAACACACTTGGCGTATTCATTCATCATTTGATGGATAAATGTTGCTTGGTTCCAGCTTTTGCCTGTTGTGAATAATGCTTTTGTGAACCTTCTTGTACAAACATTTATTTGAATACACATTTTCAGTTATTTTGGGTATATCCCTGAGAGTGGAGCTAGTGGGTCATAAGGTAACTCTGCTTAACCATTTGGAAACCTGCCAGTCTACTTTCCAACATGTCCATACATTCCTGCAGTTAGCGTATGAGGATTCTCATTTCTTTGAATCTTTATTGCTACTTACCATCCAACTTTTCGACTATAGTCATCCCACTTGGTGTGAAGTGGTATTTCATTTTGGTTTTTATTTGTAATTCCCTGAAGACTAACAATGTTGATCTTTTCATGTGCTCCATTGGTTATTTGTGTATCATCTTTGGTGAAATGTTTATTAAGATACTTTGCCCATTTTAATTGGCTTATTTATCTTATTATTGAGTAAGGGTGTCTTATTTAATATGTTCTAGATACAAGTCCCTTATCACATATATAATTTGCAAATATTTTCTCCCATTCTTCAGGTTGTTTTTAATTTTGATAGTGTCCTTGGAAGCACACATTTTTAATTTTGATGAAGTTCAAAAATCCATTTTATTTTCTTTTATTGCTTGTACTTCTGGTGTCATAGCTGAGAATCCATTGCTAAATCTAAAGTTACAAAGATTTATACCTGTGTTTTCTTCTAAGGGATAGTTTTCGTTCTTACACTTAGGTCCTGGATCCATTTTGAGTTAATTTTTGTATATGGTGTGAGGTAAAAATGCCATTAAACATTTTTTTTATCCTTACCCAACATTTTTGCATTGCTTTCAGAGAGAGAGAGAGGACAGGAGAGAGAGGAACATCGATGTGAGAGAGAAGCACCAGTTGGTTGCCTACCATACGTGCCTGGACCAGGGATCCTACATGCAACCTAGGTATGTGCCCTGCCAGGGAATTGATGCCACAACTTTTTGGTTATGGGATGATGCTCGATCCAACTGAGCCACACCAGCCAGGGCAAAAAAAATGTCAATTTTTAAATAAGTCTCAGCTCAAACACGATGCCTTCATTAAGTCTTTTCTGATCCCACTAATTGAATGACAGTGGCAGTGATAATGATGAGGATGATAACACTATCAATAAAGCACCTCTATGAGATAAGCACTAGTTTTTTTTCCTTAGTTTTATCTAATTTTCATAAGCCTATAAAATAGTTGCTAAAAAATGTATTAAGAGAAAGTTGGTTAATGAAGTCTTTTTATCCTTATAAGTGAGAAAAATTAAGTAATTTATGCAGGTTAGTGGTATATCTAGGTTCCAAACCACATCTCCTTCTATGTTCGCCAGCATAATACTTATGATCCCCTTCTTTTGAGCCCAAATGTGACCTTATTTGTACCTGTTGTGCTGGGCACCATCCCATTCTCCCTTGAACTATAATGTCTTCATACTGCACTTACCTCAGCTCTTGAAGTGAAGGGTCCGCAGGGGCAGGAACCCATACATTTTGTAATCCCTATAGTCTCTATCACAGTACATAGAAGGTAGTTGACAAATACCTGTTGAGTTGAAGAGCGACTCAGCTGAACAGTAAACTCAATAGTTAACTCAAATCAGAGCCTGAAGATTCCGCTAAATTACCATTAGATGATTGATGGGTGCAAAAATGAAGTGTCTCTACTTTCAATAAGAACCTGGAACTCACACTGCTCTTTGACCAAGGAATAGCATAATAATGGCTCATAGCAGAAATAAGCAAGGTATGCTTGTTGCGAGTCAGGATGGTTTGACTTTAACCTGAAAGTAGGTATTATATATTTAAAGAAGTAAAGAATGCATGTATCCCTTGGAAGGACATTTATCTGAGTCATTGAAACATAGAAGATTATTCTTGTTATTTATTACTATATTTTAAAAAACCACCTAAAACTTTGTGATGTAAACAATTTACTATTCTTTATTATAGTTCTGTGGGTTGATTGGGCTTAGCTGGTTTCTCATTTGGAAACTCTTATACAGTTTCAAACAGACATCAGGTGAGGTTGCAGTTAACTAAAGGTCCAATTATATTGACTGGCCAAGAAGGCTCACTGAAAGGCTGATGGTTTAGCCCAGCTGGAAATTCAGCTGCGGTTGCTGACAGGCACACCTACACATGGCTTTTCCATGTGGCGCAGGCTTCTTACACCATGGTGGATGGGTACTACAAGTGAGCTAGCTAAGAGACCAAGAGCAAACTGCAAGGCTGCTTATGACTTAGCCTGAAAAGGCATAGAAATAGTGTCACTTCTGCTGCATTCTATCGGTTAAGTAAATCACTGAGATCTAGGACAGAGGAATTAGAATTCATCTCTTGATAAAAGCAGCAGCATGAAGGTACAAGAAGCTGATGGATTGATGGAGGCCATCTTGAAGAGAACTACCACAAAAGTAGAAAGTAAAAGACGTCCAATTGGCAGAGTCTATCCAAGGGAGGGAGTTTTCTGGCTCAGAAACATGGTTTGCCTATGCCAATGGCTGATGGCTACTCTCCTATTCCTTTACAAAATTTTAACTCTTACCTTTTATAGATTCCAATTCATCCTACAGCAAAGAATACATGATAAAGACCAAAAGCTACCAAACAATCATACAAACATGAGAAAACACATCAGGAACAAATAATTCTTTTAAAAGTTTCAGGAGAAGAAAATACTTTGAGTGGGCCTACCACAATGGCCCACTAAAAGAGGAACTCTGCTGTTCTGGTCATTCTGTCTTGCTGGACTCATGCATGCTTGCTCCTTCAGCCGCATTTGCTGAAGCTGTTCTGATCATTATTCTTGACTTCCATGTGTTTTAATTTCTTCCCCTGGTTCTGTATCTCCACCCAGGCCCTGTGCTTGAACTGTAAACTGATTTCCCTTCCAAGAAATCCATCTGATTTTTATTATGCACCTTTTCAACATCTTGCACTATAGTAATTACTTCTCTGATGTCACTTCATTCTTAGAATATTGAGTACTGAAACCTAAAAAAAAAAACCCCAAAAACCTATTTAATCACAAGTTTAAGCATGCTTTAAGAATACTGAAGGGGAAAAGGTATGTTTCTGGATATTACTCTACATGGGATGCCTTACCTCTGACTTGAAAAGATGAGGGCACTATGATTTCTAACCAATATCTTGTGAAGTGGACACCAAGATGTAATCTGTTTAATATGATGAAGTTAAAGGAGAAAAGCGAAAGAAGACAAGAGGGGGTATATTTTGCTTTATTCTCAAGGCAGAAGAGCTAAGGACCTTATAACATATGCTATTTTAAGTCTGTATCAAAAGTGTGGGGATTAAAAATCAAGAACTAAATCAGAGTAATAAAATTGACATTGTCTACCACATTTAAAAAAAAACAAGCAGCAAGCATTTTTTGGATTTTTAAAGGCTATTAAATACATGGCATATAAAAGTATGAGATGTGGTCAAGGCTGTAATCAAAGGAAAATGCATAGCTTTACGTGAATAACTAAAGAAGGAAAATGAATGTAAATAACATTCAACTCAAGATGGTCAGAAATAACTTAAAATAAGTAAGAAAGTTAGAGAAAGAGAAGCAGAAATTACTACATTTAAGACAAGAAAAAAATCTCCATTGTTGATAAATAATTCTAAGAACTGGTTTCTTTGAAAACATTAATGAGATGGACACATTTCCTCAAAGATTAGTCAAGGTGTGAAAACAAATGTAAATTAAGAATGAGAGATGACATTAGAAATAAGAGGAATTTACATTCCAGTCTGTGTTAATCATCTGGGTGAAATAGGCAATTTGAAAAAAGAATGCAAAACTTACCAAAGAAAAATAAGATAAACAATGAAGGGAAAAATGAGCAAAGTTGTCAAAGAGCCCCGAAGTGTCCGGGGCCCAGAAGCGTCAAGGCTGGGACGCTTTCAGGGATGGCCTTTCTACAGACTCAGCAAAACTTGTGCTGTTTAAATCACTTCTGAGCAGAGAAATGATGGAAAGCAACCTAACTTGTTTTTAAGAGTTAGATTAACCTTAAATGTACAGGAGAGAGAGAATCTTTCCAAAGGAAACAGTATTTCAGCTTTTATTTTTAATGTAAGTAGTAAATAATGTAATAAAGGTAATACAGCACATGACCAAGTAAGTTTTTCCCTCGATATCTAAGAAATATATTTTAACATGTTAATAATCAAAAAAGCCATTTCATACATTCCCAAAAGATATTTTTCTAGAATTCACTTACATTCCTGACTTAAAATAAGGACAAACCCCATCACACTTAGTATTGCAGCACCAGGGTGTTCCCATTAAAGTCTGGAATAAGATAAGAAAGTCTGCCCCTGAAAGAGCCTCATACTTGGCCTGATTCCTTCTAATTTCTCCCAATTTCTTCCCATTGTCCGCACTAGGGTTAGAATGTTTCTTTAATCTGCACATCCAGTCATGTTACTGTTTTTTAAATTTTTATTTGAATTTCTTCATTTGTCTTGGGGATGAGGACAAAAATTTTTAACTGGGCTTCAGTGTCCTGCAGGACACGGCCCCTCCTCCGCTCTTCCTCCTCACCTGCATAAGTTGGTACCTGGAAGTTACTTGGAGCACTGGGAGACAGGGACACACAAGATAATGAGGAGGAGGAGGAGCATGAGGAGGAAGAGAAGGAGGAGAAGAAGGAGGAAGGCACTCTCCCTAGGCCTCTAGCTTCTAAGTTTTCTGCCCTTCCATTAGGCCCCTCAGTTGTGGCGTGGTCCCTCCCCTCTCATGGTCCTCAAATGTCTCCTTCCTGCCTAGAGTACCTCTCCATCTTCAGCTCAATAACATCCTTCATAACTCAGTATCTTACAGGCCCTTGACGTTGATCTTCGTGCAAACTGTGTCAAATACATCTCTCTAGCCTAACCAGCTGTGTTTAGAGACAAAGACCCCTGCAGAGAACCCTGTGGCTGTTTGGGAACCTTCTTATTTTCTTATGGGTGGTGGGGGAAAGGGACAGAGTTGCTAGAAAAGAGGGGATTGGACAGGCCACCCACTACAACCACGGTTACTCAAAATAGTTCTGTAAGTGCTAACCAAGAAATGTAAAAAATAAGAAAAATGGTACACACATACAAATGCACACACATACATTTATCGCTACAAAACGCTAAAATAATTCAATAGAAAAAATCTTTTTATTCTACTAGGACAATTTGTTAAGGGGTCACATAAAATTAGTGTATGAATAATGATTCAGGATAACCGAATGAGCACACATTTCAATCCTTTTTCCCTTGTTCCAATCCCTAGACATTATAAGAAGGGAGGGGCCAAACAAATGCCTAATAGTTTAGAAAGCAAAGCTAAAACAATGCTCTTTTTAGCATAAGCCATGTGAACTTCCTGAAAGATGGAAAAACCAGATGAGTGTGGTTTGGATAAGAAAGCCACATCTTAAAACCTGGTAGAGCAGTTGTATGCAAATTGGGTGACCTGAATGTGTGGGCACCGGAAGCAAGCGGGGCCTTCGGGTAGAATGGAACAGCCAGGAGGGTGGCCCTTTAGCACCCTGAACCCTCCTACATGCACATACGCACGTAACTTTGAGTAGGGCGGTGAGTGCAGAACAGTGAGCCCCAGGGGTGCTGAGGAGAGAGCTCCTGTACCCAGACAGTGCTGGCACCCAGCACAGACAGGCAGCGCCACCGGGCAGAAGAATGGTTCCCAGTACCTCCCTATGGGCAGCAGGGTTTGCCTTGGCCCTTGGTGAAGAAGGCTGAAGCGGGGCACTTGCACATGGTCTCATGCAGAGGCTCAGGGATCATCAGCCACTTACGGAAAACTAACTCCCTGAAAAAGAGCTACCTAATGCAAGCTCTGAGAAAACGAGTTAACAGAAGACGAAGGAGACCAAGGGGCCTCAGGGAAACGCAAGAGGATATTCCCTTCAGGGAAGATCTTGGAATTGAAAGGTTGATCATCAAAATTAAAACAAAACAAAATAAAACCCTCAGTACAATAGATGGGCTAGAAAGCAAAATTAGTAAAAATGGAGAATAGAATCAAAGAATTCACACAGAATACAAGTCCAAAAGAATAAAATATCTAGCAGAAAAGTAAAAAGAAAAAAAAGGATAGACCCAAAAGGAGCATGGCCAAGCTAATAAGAATTTCAGAAGGAGAGAACAAGGAAAATTCAGGGGAAGGAATTCCTAAGCAATAATGAGGTAACAGTTTCCCAAATTAAAAAAAGGCATGTCTTCAAATTTATAGAGTACGATAGCAAGAACCGAGACTCTCAACTGTACAAGTGGAATTTCAGAATGCAAAGGACAAAGGAAAAAATCTCTAAACCTTAGAGAGTTAAACACACAAAACACTATGAGAGAGAGAGAGAGAATGAAAGAGAGAGAGAGAGTATGTCATCGGCTGCATTGTCTGAGAGAAGACAGTTGGGCAATTCATTTAATTGCCAGAGGAAAATAACAAAAATATAATTCTATCTCCAGAAAGAACTATAATTTAAGTGTGTAGACAACACAAAAGTTTTCTGAAGTTTATCCACACAGATTCTTTTTGAAAGAATTATGGGACATCATACTCCAGCAAGAAAAAAAAAAAAAAGGGAGAAATGAGATGCAAGAAGCGACTGAAAATGTAAGCGACAAAGATACGTACAGTAAGATACCAGTTGCATAAAGTTTAAATACACACTGTACAATTCTGTACTGTGTGTTACTTATGGACACATGTAGGTACAGTAAAATATAAAACCATAGAGGGAATGATACATATCAAAATCAGAAGAGAGGTTACCTCTAGGGTATGAGAGATAATAGGATTGGGAAGGAGTCCAAAGGGGGATTCAATTATATAGGTAATGTTTTATTTCTGGAAAAAAAAAAGATACAGATCTTGAGCAAATATAGCTAAGTGTTAACATCTGTTAAATCTGGGTATTGAAAACGTGGAATTTATTATATTATTATTTATCATTTCTTTTACATTTGAAGTTTTTCAGAATTGTTTTAAGGAGTAGGAAAGTAAGAAGGTGGGGAAAGCTTGGATAGATGATCAGTTAAGGTATTTGTAGCGAAGGAGCAGGGGTTGGGACAGAAATTGGAGTCGGTTGCGGCATCAGGGAGCGTGTTGTTTGTTTGCTAAAGGAAATGACCTGGTAGAGGGAAGAGACTGAGTGGGGAGGAAAGGAAGAGCAACAGGAGGAGCCACGGTGGAAAGAATTTTGAGCACCTGAGGAAACATTCACCTTTCATAGCAACAGGAAGTCCTTCTGCCCCTTGAACGTGAGGAGGAAAAGGCAGAGGTGAAGTTAGGGATACAGGTGGGTTTATAGGACTTGGTGGTGAAAATACAATTTGCCCAAGATGCATTTTATTCTATCAGTGGTATGCCAGTTAAAACCATCATCTGAGAGCAGGGGAGTTGGTATGCAGATGGCTTTTTTATTAAGTCGGGTATACGGAGATATTATTTATATACGGTTAAAATTCGCCCCTGTTAGTACAGAGTTCTGTGAGTTCTGACACAGAGCCCCCACCTCAGTCAACATGTAGAACAGTCCCGTCCCCCAGAGAACTCTTGTGCCCTTTACAGTCAGCACTTTTCCGTGTCCCAGACAACCCCAAATCTGATATCTGTCCGTATCGTTCTTCCTTGTCCAGAACGTTCTATAGATGGAATCCTATAGTATGTAGTCTTTTGAGTCTGGCTTCTTTCACTTAACATAAATGCCTTGAAATTTATCTGTATTTCACATGTATCAGTAGCTCTTTCCTTTTTGTGGCTGAGTGGAATTCCAGTGCATGGATTTGGATAATTTCCAGTTTGGAGGGATCCTGAGGAAATCCTCTCTAAATATTCATGTACAGGTTTAGTGTGAACATAAATTTTCAACTTTATGAGGTCAATCCTTGGGAATAGGATCAGTAGGTCATGAGGTAAATTTGTGTTTATAGGAAACTGCTGAGCTGATTTCCATGGTGACTTGGCCAGGGTCACAGCACTCGGAGGTGAAAGGGGAAGGCGTGGAGTCAGCATCCGAGAGAACATCGTGTTCCTCTTCTCTGTTTGCACCCCACGGCTAGTGTCCATCCTGCGCCCTGCTCTGCACCCTGGGGGCTCCCTGCCCCGCCCATGGCCCTGGCTGGCCGCGTCACCTGCCCCGTCAGCGAGCTCTTGGCTGAGCTTGCCAAGAGGAGGCACTGGCAGGCGGCTGGGGCCGAACTGAAGTCTATGCTCTCTCCTTGCTCCCTCCAACATGGATACCTGCAAACGCCTCCTGTCCGCGGCTCCAGTGCTCTCCCCACTGAGTAAGACTGCTTCCTTCGCCTCTCCTCTCTTCAGGTTTAAGGAAGCAACAGCATCCTATTTTTGAGGACAGCCCCCGTGTTCCCCTTAAATCTGCCTGCCACTGTGAGAGGTGCTTTGAGCCATCTCTGACAGACCTTATTATCTGCTGGAACCTGGACTAGTTGAGTGAGAAGGCACACCCTTAGGGGGCTCAGTCGGATTCTAGGAAGTCTTGCATGCTTGCTTGATGTGTTTTGTTTAGGAATTTAAAATGAGACCAGGCACTGTGAAGACATGATTTTATCTAGCGAGCGTCAATTGCACAGTTGTAGGCATGGAGAAGAGGCTAGGTTCAAACAACCTAGGGACAGAATGAGTGAGTAGGTGAAACTGAGAAGACCAGACATGTCCTGATCCGTCAGATCCCAGCTCAAAGGAACTATTTCTGATTGTTCTTTCTAAAGAGGTTCCCCCGACATCCTCTGTCTCCCAGGTGGCTCTTTTCTTCCTTATATTATCACAACCGGCAACTGTCCTGCTCGGTCACTTGTGTGTTTGTCTCCCCCGAAGCTTAGGCTCGCCTCACTTGATCGACGGCTGCATCTGTTGCTGCATCTCTGGAGCTTCAAGCAGTGGGTGGCACAACACATGGGTCGAATGCGACATGCCGACCTGTTTACGCAACCCACGCTCTGCCCTACCATGGATAGCGGCGTGTCCCCCTCTGAGGGACAGCCCTGCATCCCCTCTACTGAGAGTCCTATTATGCATGTTGACACATTCCCTATACCTGGACTATTTAATCTGGGTGAGTGTTTTTAAAATAGGAAGTCTAAGAATATGGGCTCGTATATTTTTATTAATTAAACAGTTGATCGTGAAAGTTCATGCAGATGCTGACTGTGTCAGGTATGAAGAGAAAAATGGCCACCCATGCAGAGAGGGCAAGGCTAGGACTTCCGGGGCTGACTCCTTGACCTGGACACTGGACCTGTGGCAAATTGAAAGCATTAGGTGTAACCTAGAGAGTTAAATTATTCAAGGAATGAAAACCTGTAGGAAGATTCTTTTCTCTCACGAAGAACTAAAGTTGTTTCACACACGCCCAAAGTTATACTGTGAATGTGATAAATGCTCCTCATAGACCTAAATGAATGACCTTTTCTATACAGAAATGAGGTAGAGCAGAAAGGTGATAAGACTTGTTTAAAAACTGGAATAAATATAGAATGAAACCTATAATAAAAATATACAAATACACTCACAGTATTTCCTGGGGGAAGGGCAAAGTTTTTGGAGTCTTTTACATTTTACATCTTTGATATTTGAATACTTTTACTAGTGCCATGTATTAATATTATATGAAGAAAAGTAGTGAATGTTAGTAATTATTAGCTAAACTGAATTATCTTTATATTCAGAAAATAACTATAAATAATTTTTAACCTAGATGACAGTAGCAGTGCTTAGAGAATGCAGGCTTCGCAGGAGGCTGGCTTTGAATAGAAACCCACCCTCCCTTGTCTGTCTGACTGAATATGACTGAGCTACCTTCCTAAATCTCAAGTGTCCTCATCTATAAAATGGAGATAAATGTTAACTTTCCTTAGTGGTTATGAGACTATCTTGTAGTTTACTTTAGGTATTTACCTTAGTGTCTAACACAAATTTTAACACTCTCTCTAGAAGATGTAACTTCAAAGGAACGTGTGTTCCTTTTCTTTAGAGAGATCCTACAAGTGATTTTATTTTTGAAACAAAATCACTCATCTTTATAACACATGCACTGTTTTCATATCTTTTTTGTTGTTGCTGTTGTTAACCACTATTCTCCCAAGCTTAGAAAAATCTCTTTTTATGGTCAATTTATCACCTCCTTCACTCCTCATACAACATCAGTTTCCAAATTCAATTAACATTTTTTCCCGATAAAATGACTAATATTCTATTCTTCTATTTTCTCGTCCACACTGTGAGCTTCATCCTCATCCCCATTTCACACAAGGGTGACCCGAGCAGACTTCCTGCTCCCTCCCACCTTCACGCCTGCCATCTCCTTTGTCCCCGATCAGCTACTGCTCCCACCTGCATGCATTTCTGCACGTCCCGGTGCAGAACCTGCCGCATACCAAGTGCTCAACCACTGTTTGGTGAGTGACTGTTGGGTGCCTTCCCCAGACCTTTCAGACCTAACACAACCCTACTCAACTTATGCAATTTTCTCCAGTAAAAGTCATCGCATTTTGGAGGCCATGCTCCATGTTCTCCATCTGTCAGGCCCAATTCACTGCCCACAGAACAGAATGGTCACCCTTCTCTGCTAAAACTCAGGGGTGCTTTAAAATCCTTCTCATAATCTAGTTCTTGAAAAGTCTTCATGATAAAATCTGCCTTTCTTCAAATGTTTTAGCACTCACTCATAATTGGCACCACATAAAAAAAGGACACCCTTTGTTCTCTGTTGTATCACTTACTATTGTTTTGCAAGTTTTGGTCATAACTAAAGCCATGACAAAGTTGTGACTTTCAGCAGAGCCAGCGACCAGGATCGACCTCAGCACAGAGTGAAGAAGCTCAGTGTTTACTGGTAATTGATTAACGTGTGATATTTATTTTCTGCAGGCTGGCCTTTGACACCAGGGTCTGTATGCAGAGCTGAAGTCCTTAATTTGAGACATGCAGAAAAGGTGCAGGTGGCTGAAGATGCAGGGGTGTGTCAGCCCTCCTGGCTCTGGAGAATCTGCACTTGGACTCACTCTGAGGATTATGTCAATTCCTGCGGGTAGAATCTGCCTGAATATAAGCCAATATCTTTAAATGAGACAACACAGCAAGAGTTATACTTTTCTATAAACTTGTTTATTGGTTTTGTGAGAGGCAGCCAGATGGGGGTAATTTGCCAAGTTAAATAGGTTCGAGCTTGATGAAACACCAGGTCTCCTCTGTTCATCTTCCCGCCTTCCTGGCGCACCCTTTAGCACCCCCTGAACTCCTCTCGGCTTTATTTTTCTCCCTGGTGCTTAGGGCCATATGACAAACTATATATTTCATTTGTTTGTTTCTTTGTCTGCCTTCCTCCATGACGACAGGGAGGGACTTGTCTGTTTTGTTCACTGCTCTAGCCTTCGTGCCTAGAACAATGCTACGTACTTAGCAGGCATTCAAAACATAACCAAGGAATGAGTAAATGGATGAATGAATGAACGAATGAATGAATGGATGAATGAATGAACGAATGAATGAATGAATGGATGAATGAATGAACGAATGAATGGATGGATGGATGAATGAACGAATGAATGAATGGATGAATGAATGAACGAATGAATGAATGGATGGATGAATGAATGAACGAATGAATGAATGGATGAATGAATGAATGAACGAATGAATGGATGGATGAAGAGTGCCTCTGTCAAGAACCACCAAAAACTGAACGGGCTTGGTGACTGGCGACAGACATCACGGTGGAGCACGGAGCACAGAGTCTGCTCCTGGGCTCCCTAGAACACAGGGAACTCGGTGATATCGTAGTCAGGCCTGGTGCCCAGCCCGGGCACAGTGCCGTGGCGCACCCCTGACTTCAGCCACGCTTCAGTGCACAGAGCTCTGCGCAAGCTCAGGATTCACTCTCTGCACGATGCTGAGGAGGGTCTTTCTTCCCTGGAGCCTTCTCTGATGCACTGGACCCTGGTGGGCACAGGCCGTGCAGACTCACTGCACCCAAGCAAACATCCCTGGGGCATCCTCCACTGAAGGGGGTCAGGAGCTGGTAGATAAATAAAGGCTCCCTGTCCTACTGGCGGGCCATTCTAGAGGTGTTTTATGTGCGTCTCAGGAGGTCCTGGAGGACTCAGTCTACCCTTGGCTGCCCTATACCGGTCATGTCTCCTTCTTGTGTCACTCTGCCTGCTCCCTCATTCTTGCTTCTTGGATCACCTCCCGCATAAACTCTCTTGTCTCAGGCTTTGCTTATAGAGAAACCCAAACTGAAAGTGCTGAGTCTTTAAACTAACCTAATAATGAGTGGCAGACACCAGCTCCCACAGCCTTGTCCACCCGCAAGGAGCGTGTTAGTGTGAGATTAGGAGTCCGAGCTGAGATTCACCCACTGGTTGTACCAGTGCTGTTGACTCCTTGTGCAGTATGACCTCAACCAAATGCACGCAAGGTCACATCCTTAAAGTCCCACTTTTTAAGGAAGCCACTTCACCTCTTCTGGAGGTTTTCTCCAGGAGTCTTGTCCAAGAGTCTTCTTTTCCTGTAGATGGAAAACTGCGGAGTTGGGTGTCTCTTCCCACCTGTTGCCTGGTGCGCCGTAGGTTTGCTCTAGCTCTCAGCAGCCCGGCTCAGGCAGAGCACAGGATGGTAAGAGGCCGAACAAGCTGCGCTGCTCAGGGCCCAGGCAGGGCCTTCATCCGCCCGCAGATGGCTGTTTAGACGATTCTGGCACCGCGTGAGTGACTCACAACCAAAGGCCTCCTTCTGCCTGAGGGTCTTCCCGCTGTGCTGTGAGGAGCCTGTTTCACGACAGGACAGGCCCATCTCGCTTCAGTGCGCTGCACAGATGTTACATTTGGTACAAATTGAAGGCAAGACCATCCACCAGTAAATAGATTACGACTTGCTTTATTACAGTATTTCCTTTATTGTGGTGGTCTAGAACTAAACCCGCAATATCTTTGTGGTATGCCTGTATATCCTGGGTTTCATTTTATAATGACTTAACTATTTTTAATTAATTATAAAAAGCCATTCACCCGTTCACGCTATTTTATGTCAAATCCAAAAAAATTGAGCTAAGGGCATTAACCTGTGCCCCTGTGTTTTCTCATTACTGTGTGCGGCAGAGCCTAGCAGCCTCTTGGCTTATGTGTGAATGTGTCTTTGATAAGGCACCTTGTGACTCAGAGTCGAACTTTCAGAAAAGAGTCCAGCCCACCCACCTCTGTTCTGGTAAGACCGCAGAGCAGTGCATTTCTGCCCCATGGAGGCGCGACACTGCAGATGTGAATCATTATGCTCTAATCAGTCATGCAATGCCAGGTCCTAGAATAATATTGTATCATTAATTGTTTCTGCATAAGTGTTTTGGGTGCTTGTCATCTAATTTTCTTAACTTTTTTTAGAAAAAATAAAAGATACGAGAATATTATATATTGTTATTGATATTTCCGCTGTTCCTCATTCAGCCTTCTGGACAGTTTCGTTGAAGACTATCGTGAGACTGTTGACCCAAGATATCAAAAACCAACAAACAGACAGACAAATCTATCCATTTTAATGATTTATCCATGGAATTTCCAATTTTCCTTCACAACCAACTAAAACATGGAGACAAATGAGTTGCTAAAGCTGATAAGGGACTGCAACTCCTGACATTTAGCTTGGATTTTTAATATTTCTAGTCATGGAAATAGCCTCATTCTCACTCTTTCATTAATTAGTGATATACATTTTGAACTCACAAATAGTTAATGGTAAATACTGCTCTTTTTCTATTTTGTATATTGAGCATGTGTACAAAATTTAATCTTAAAGAGCTCTTGCTGCTAAAAACAAATGTTCTAAAAAGCACATGTAGGCTCCACTGTGGGGGCAACTGGGGTCCAGCGTGAGCACCAAGTCATGAGGCTCAATGTCCCGTGGCCCATTGCGTTCCACCTCAACTCACACCCCACCTCCCCAGCTCTTTCCATTCTCTTAAAAGTTTCTGGCCTCTAACTCTTTTACCATTGGTACTGGGTAGGGAGAAAAATAAGTCTGATATACCAAAAATTACAAGAAAAGGACATTATTGAAGGTGCACTGTTTAGTTTATAAACACTTTCTGGAAGCAGGCTCCTTACCTGTGTGCTCCGGTCAGCAGGTGAAATCGGAGGCTATGTGAGCATCGAAGGGGTGTTAAGACATGCACGTGGCTGCCGGTGAGTGTGCCTTTAACTCTCCATTTTACCCTAAAGCCTGCGTGTTATTCTGTACTTTTTCACTCTGAAGCCTGTAATTTACCCAGTATGTTTACCCTGAAGTCCATGCTTTTTTAATAATTAAAAAAATCCATTCCAGTACTAAGAGCATCGTCATCATTCTCATCACAAACCACAACCTACACTGACATTTCATGATGCACGTACGTGTAGATGTGCAACTGCTGTCTCTTTTGCATTTAGGCCATAGGAAAAAATGGTAGAGGATGATGGATTTCATTAAAATGAGGCAATGAAGAGTCATTATTCAGCACCAGTTAATTAATAGAATTTATTTTTTGACCCAAAGGACCATGCAGGGGAACCCTTGTGCCCAGGCCTCAGCTCAGGCTCGGAACCACAAGAGACACACCAGCTGGAGTGGGTGAGGATAATACACTGGAAAGGGGCCAGAGCGGTGATGTAGTGGGCACTTGGGTTTAACTGGGCTTCCATATATAGACCTCTCTTATCCATGGATTTAAAATGCCAGCCGTTTATTTCAAAGCCAGTGATTTGGAACTTGGAACTGAAGAGTAGAGCTATAAATGGTGCTGAGGCTCTTTTTGCGTGTGCTATGTATTATAGCTGCCTTGCGTAAAGTAACCCCAAAGAAAGTTGAAAAAAGTGGTAATGGCACAGGGAGTATTGTTATCAGAGTGGTCTGTCTACTCTCTATTCTCTGGGTAGGGAAATTGGGTAGTAGTAACATAGTAAAAGATATGAAACAAAAGCAAAAGGAACGTATGGAGAGCATTTCTATGGGGTTTAAACATTTATGCAAAGCACAACCTAAATACAAATTAGAAAAGCCAGGCTCTACCACTAAGTGCATGTGGGACTTCAACAAGCCAGTTGACCTCACTCCCCTCAGTTATGATACAGTGTCAAGCATGTCCTTATGAAAACTCACAAGCCTAGAGGCAAGCAGGGAGCAATGCTGACATTTTGTTTTAAGTGAGTAATCAAAAATGTCAAATGGGAAGACACCCTACACTATTATAGTCAAGTCTAGCTCCCAGTCTCCAACATGACCATTGTCCTTTCAAATTTCCTTTCTCACACCTTCAACATTTCCTCCTTTTTCTTAGAGAATAGAAGCAACCAAATGAGATCCCATTACACTTTACCCACCTACCTACACCTCTAAATGTACACTCCCTACATCTCTATATATACACTCCACTTTCCTTCCTGGTGTTAAGGGAGAACTATCTGTTTTCTGATCAAAAGATTTTCCCACTGTTTGTCCATTGAATCTCATGTCTTTTTGCCTGATTCAGAGTTGCCTCTGCAGCTGTTCTTCTTCCCTTTCCCTTATCATCAGTTTTTCCCATCTATGGGCACATTCCATTCAACACATAAAAGTGCTGCATCTCCTATCTTATAAAAGCCTTGTGGACCATGCAGATGTCTCCAGTTACCTTGCTGTTTCTCCTCAAGCCCCTGCAATGACCTACTCTTGACAGTTTTCTGTAGTTGCTGTATCCACAGTGTCTCCCCACATCCTTTCTCTAGTCCACTCCGATCAGGCCACTCAACTGAAATTTCTCTTGTCAGGTTACTGATGATTGTTACGTTGTCAAATCCAATGGTCATTTTTTGGCTTGGTCTTCCCAAATGTGTCAGCAGCATTTGATGCAGTTAATCTCTTCCTCCTGTGACATACTTTCTTTACTTGCTTCCAGGATGCCACACACTTCCGGATTCTTTCCTTTTCAGTCTCATGTTGATACCACCTCCTTTCCCAGATCTAAATGGGGTAGTGCTCCAAGGCTTTGTCCTTGGAATCTCCTCTCATTTCACTTATCCCTGGGTGACTATCCATTCCCATGGCTTTATATCTATAAGCTGATAACTCCTAAATTTATATCTCTGTCCTAGCCTATTCCTTTAACATGAGCTTAGACATCTTCATTTGGATGTATCATAGACACCTCAAACATAACTTCTCTAAAGCATCGCTCGGAATATCTACCTATCTTTCCTCATAAAACCAAGAGCAAAGGAAGACAAACAGCTGGTTCCTTTCTTGCTCTTCAGGATCTCAATAAATGGCAACATGAATCTCAGTTGCTCAGACCCAAACCCTGACAGTCATCTTTGGCATTTTTCTTTTTATATACTCAGCATCCAACCCATTAGCAGACTCTGTCAGCTCTGTCTAAGAGTATATCATAAATTTGACCACTTCTCAACACCTTCCTCCACTGCTACCACGTAAGTCTCACATGAACTATTTCAATGCTCTTCTAAATGTCCTCTTCCCTAGTAGCCTGTTCCCTGCATAGAAGGTAGAGTGTTAACACCCATTAGATAATATTGCTCCTCTTCTTGGAAAAAGGATGTTCCTCTTATTTAGAATAACTTCTAAATCTCCCATCATTGATTACAAGGACCTACAAAAACCTGCTGCTGCTTTCTCTGTGACCTCACGTCCTACAAATCTCTCTGGTTCTTTCTATTCTAGGCACACCGTCCCCTGATTGTATCTTGGTCACGGTGGGCACGGTCCCACTGTAAGGATGTTCACGTGCTGTTTCTCCAAAGAGATGCGGCTGCCTTCTCCCAGATGTCTTCAGGGCCCACTTACTCGCCCTCCCTCCGGAGCCTGGCTCCTGGTGTGCTTGAATGCAGGGGTGAGGCAGGGCTTGTTGGGCCATGCAATCAACGCGTAAAAAGAAATGTATTTTGTGTCAGGTAATATTTATTGTGCAGAAAAATAATGAAACAGAGCAAGGGCTTAGAAAGTGCTAGAAGGGCAGGAGGATGCTAGGTTAAATGTGATGATCACGTTTAAGGTGACATTTAAATACCAGACAGTATTAGTAGAAAATAGCTTCACTTTACAGATTCTCAAGTGACAGATTCACTGGATGCAAACAACTGCACTTGACTGTTCCATACTTTCCTAGTCTTCTCTCTCTCATGTACATTTACCAATTTACCTCAAATTATGGAGCCCTTGAGGATACAAGCTGAGGCTCAAAGGATTGTAGACGCTGAGACAGACTCTCTCTCTTAAGTGGAATATTTAAGTATGTACATGAACATTGTGTAATAAAGTGATTTTTGACTATAAATTTTATTTCTTTTCTTTTTTTATTGTATTTTCTATTGCTTCCAAAGTAAAATATAGAGATGATAGTAGGCACGTGTTCTTTCTTAATTTAGTCAAAATATATCCAATGTTTCACTTGCAGGTATGATCTTAGGACATAGCTTCATTTCTCAATCATATCAAGTTTGTTAAAAGTTTTATTCTGTTGCAAATGGATTTTGCATTTTATCCAATACATTTCAGCCTCTGTAGAGATGAAATATCCCATTCTTCATCTAATAATGGGATGATTTAATTATGCCAATCTCTAATATCCCTATAACCCTGGAGTGTTTTGCCTGTTTGTGATGTACATTACTTCGAGTAACTTCCTGGCGTCAGTTTGTTTAATTTAGAATGTTTACATTTATACTTATGAGTGAGATTGGTGTGAAGCTTTTCTTTCTCTGCCTTGATAAATTGTTGTATCAGTTGTCATAGATCCAGGCAAGAACCAAAACTTCCTTTTTATAATATATTTTGGCACAATTTTAGTAACATGAATTATCTGATGCTTGGAAGTTTGAAAAACACTTACCCATAAATCCTCTTGAGCTGGTGCTGTTTTCAAAGGCAGCTCTTTAACACATTTTAATATTTATTTTATGGTTATAGATATATCAGTATTTCATTTTGAGCAAGTTTTTTAATTTATATTTTACCATAAAATTACTCATTTTATCCATATTTTAAATATATCAGAAGGGAGTTGTAGAAATTCTTTCCACTGTCATTGAACTTTCTCTGTATCACCTTTCTAATTTTGTATATTTGTATTTTCTTCCTTTTTATTTTATTTACTTGAATTTTTACTTTGTGTTTGTATTTTCTTATTTATTTCCTGATTAGGACAAAATGAATGCTTCTGCTATTTAACTATTTTTGGAAACAGTTCTTAAATCAGTTATATTCCCCTGGTCTCTTGTTCTCTTGTTAAGCTAAGGGACTTCATGATTGTACAGTTTGTGTCTATTCTTATCTTTGGGAACACTATTTTATGCAAAAACATTTATTAGATTAACTGGATATATCCATTAAGTTGATTATTTTTCTCTTATAATATTTATCTCTTATATTCTTCATCTATCATCTGAAGGGGGATTTCATGAATTGACTGCTTAATTCCTAAAATTGAGTTTTTATACTCTGTTCTATTCATTTATTCATGATGATCTGATGTTGTTTTTTCAGCACTGAATAGTGTTGAGAGTAGAAATTAAAAAGAAAGGATGTTCTTGCACAAAGATATAGCCACTTAGGAAGAGTTTGACAATTCCTTGTAAGTTCTACATATAGTTACCATAGAACCCAGCAATACCACTCTTAGATATTTACATAGGTGAAATAAAAGCGTATGCTCACAAGAAATCTGTATGCCAATATTTATAACAGTTTTACTTATAATTACCAACAAAATTGGAAAGAAGTTAACATGTCCTTCTAAAGGTTAATAGATAAACTGTGGTACATCTGTACAAAAAAATACTACTTGGCAATAAAAAGGACTGAGTGATTGATTCATATGACAATATGGATAAATATTAATGCATTTTGTTAAGTGAAAGAAGCCAGACCCCAAAGTCTACATATTATATGATTTCATTTATATGACATTCAGGAAAAGGCAAACTATAGGAATGGAAAACAGATTTTTAGTGGCCAGGGACTGGGGAACTTTGAAGGGGGTGTGCAGGGAAATTTCCGAGTAATGGAACAGGCATAGCAAATTCATGATTCTATGCACTTGTTAAAACCCATAGAACTATACACATCATAAAAGTGAATTTCAATGTATGCAAATTAAAAAAAGGAAAAAACCCTGGTTGTCAAGAGACCTGGGATGAAGTGTACACTGAGGTAAGTGAACCTAACTGCGTTGCGTCTGCGGGACAGATGCCCACCGAGGGGCTGGGGAAACAGCTGACCAAGCTGCTCTGGAAGGCACATTTTGACTGCAGACGGTAAGGAACTGTGTGTCAACGCTGTGCTCCAGCTGGTCAAGTTGTTTCTGATGGAGGCACAGGTTAGTAATTCTGAAATCGCTTGACTTAAATCCTGGGGCTGAACAAATAAGTCAGCGGATGGCGGACAGCAGGAACCAGGCTTTTCACCGTTGGAGAGGAAAACTACAAGTCCGCCAGGTGGAAAGGTTACAGTGAACCATGTGACACGAGGCCAGAGTGGAAGATTTCTAAGAACTCATGCTTCGCTTAATACACACACACACATAGAATAGAGACAAGTCACTATAGACGAGTGCGTACACTTGGGCTCGTATACTTTCACCTGTTTTCTACCTCTGTCCACTGAGAGGACCTAGAAACAGTGACATCTTAGTACCAACAAGCATACCCAACGCAGAGATCTCAATTTCTAAGTGCTATTCTCTAAATAAGAGGAACAAGGAATCCTTGGAGACGTGGAATTTGGGGAGGGGAGGTGCCTAGGCAAGAAAAAGACAAAGTGAACCTGGAGTATCATCTAGTGACGGGGAGCAAGGAAGTACTGGAAGCAAGAAGGAGACAGGCATGTTAAAGGGCTACAGGGGCCTCTCAGAAAGAGCCCCACGGCCAAAGCTGGAACGACCTCAGGACAAATTAAGTAGAATTTAAGTTTAACCGAATGTGTAAATATGTCTGAACCCATATTTATGCAAATAAGTAAACAAGACAATATAAGGGGGAAAAGACATAAAATTTTCTTTATAGAAAAACTTCAAGTACTTTATACATAGATAGACATATACTCATATATAGATATAGGTAGACAGATACATTAGTTACACTCCTCCAGGAGATAAAAATGTAACAACCCCACCTCTCTTTCCTAAGTGTAAGCTGAGTTAAGAGACTCTTTAAATAAGAAAGTAAGGAAAGGAAAAACCTGTAATTTTATAGTTGAGAGACCTAGTAACCACTACTTTGACCAGGCAACCAAGGTTACCATCG
Organism: Pteronotus mesoamericanus; assembly: GCF_021234165.1. Classification (NCBI taxonomy): domain Eukaryota; kingdom Metazoa; phylum Chordata; class Mammalia; order Chiroptera; family Mormoopidae; genus Pteronotus; species Pteronotus mesoamericanus. Next base: position 4,587,885 of record NW_026555090.1, read on the forward strand.
TCAGTGGGAGACACTGCTGACAAGGGGGGACCTTCTAGGGACCTGATGAGAAGGGCACCCCCCACGGTATCCCCCCAAATCCATACCCTTAGTTTTATTATGAGAAAAAAATATCGGACAAGCTCAAATTGGGAATCATTTCATAAAATATCATATACTCTTAAAATATCCCTTAGAAGAGAAGGAAAGACTAGACTAGACTAGAGGAAATGAAAATTCAGTGATGGAATGTCAGGTGGTGTCCTTTATTGGACCTTGTAACAGGAAAAGGACTTTAGCTGAAAATCTAGTGAAAGCCAAATAATGCATGGCATTTAGTTAATAGTAATTTACCAATATTGGTTTCTTAATTTTGATAAATACACCCAAATTATATAAGATGCTAACATTAGGGAAACTGGGTGAGAGTATATAGGTACTCTCTGTATTATCTTTGTAACTATTCTATAAATTTAAAATTATTCAAAAATTTAAAGTTTATTAAATTCTTTGTTTGTTTGTTTGTTTGTTTGTTTTGTTTCTTACAGAACTATTTTATCAGGGGAGGAAGGTGGAGATAGGGGGTATTTGCTCCAAAAGTTCAGGTAAACCTTCCAGTGGCCTTTCATTCTCAAATATGGTGACATTTCTGTGGCTGTTCAGTTTTAAAGCATGAGGTTTCTGTCCACTCTGGGTAGCAGAGACAGGGTCCCTTACAAGTCATGCGGAACTCTATGCCATTCTTTGTCCGGGAGCAATGTGTCCCATTCACGACCCCAATCCAGCTGGGACAGAGTTTCTCCTTGGCAGGGGCTGCGCGCCCGCACCCTTGCAGAGGAGCCCACTGCCCAGTGACCAGCCAGCAGTCTGGACCGGTCAGTGTCTGAGAGTGAGCCCGGGCTGTGGTGCTCCACACCCTGTGATCTCACGTGCCAGGGCTGAACTCCGATGGTCCTCGTCAGCTCCGTAGTTAAAGTCAGTTTGGATGCTACTGGCGGGGAACGGGTTCTCATTTTCTGCCGCCATGGACTTCTTTCCACTTTCCCTTTAGGTCATCGGTGCGGCCTTTCCGCCCCGGCCTGTCACCTTTACTTTTGCCTCCTGAGACACTGGAACTCCAGCTCACGGGCACACCATTACTCACTTGAGCGGTGATGCGCAGTTGTCCTGCGGTCGTCCGTCTGGTCAGCGTCAGTGGAAACAGTGAGAGAAGTGCTTCGGTCCGCAGACTCCAGCCACCATGCCGAACCAGGCCAGTGACGGAACACTGTTGCAGAATTTAACTGCCTTTAGACAACAAGTTGTTAGGAAGTATTTTTATTCCTGTACTGGAAATTTTTAGTCAAAGAACCAAAATTAAAAAAAAAAATTGAACACATTTTTGTGTTACTGTCAAGAATTAAGTAACTTCCTGTTGTCTACAATGTGGAAGATGAGAGAATTTGCTTGCTTTTGTTTCAGAAATATAATTCTCCCAAAATTCTATTAGAGATATACATTTTTAAAAATTGCATAGTTTTACTGTATGTCTTTCAGAAAATCTTTTCCAAAGGAAACACTGGATTCTGCAACTGTGGCTCACTCCTTGGCTGTTGAAATACTGCTGTGTGCTTCCTGTTGTTGGCTAATTTTTCTCCAGGTACCATGGATTCTGGTACTGGCAGATGGAAAGAACTCAGTGAGTGTAGGTTGCTGTTCAAATCCCCCAAGTCCAGAGAAATGGAGGTGGAAACAAGTGGGTTTCTTCCAGGCTTATTCTGTTATGTTGCAGATAGAGATAGAGGTGGCCAGGGGGAAAGAAGCTGAAGCTGGAAAAAGCCTGAAATAGTAGAAAATGCCAGTTCTTCATCTTTTTCTGTAGCCTATTGAAGCCAGACTCGCCGGCTAGCCTGTCTTTACTTCACATGCTGCCAGACCTCCAGTAGCCAAGGCCCCTCAGGCGGGACCCCCACCACACATGGGTATTCACTCCAGTGTGTTGTCAGTCACCTCCACGGGATCCTGCCTTCCTCTCCACCTCTAGCCAATTTCTCTCCACTTTATCTTTGCCTTTGTCCCTGCTGCTTCCTCTTCTCTCTACTCTTTTAGTACATTTTTTTCCCAAGGGTGGTGACCTGCGTGTGAATAGTCTCTTACCTCCATCTCACCTTATCTGATTTATATTTTCCAGAAATCCCACAAAGTTGTTGTCAGTGGATATGGTCCTACCTTGGTTTCCAGGAGCGATGTGCCTTTCCCCACCGAAAGTCCATGCTAGATCCTTCGGTCAATTCACCAGGAATTTGGAACAGGAAGTAGGAAGAGGGGGTACTTCATTTCAGGTTCTCGTCTTGGGCTGGAAATCTCCACTCTTTTTTATTTGGTTCCCCAGGTAACTATTTTCTTTTTAGATATTAAGCTTCTCAATGATGTACTCCTTTGGTTCCCCAGAAACTTGTATGCTGAGACATTCAATAAACATTTGCTGAGCAAATGAATTGAATGATTGGGTTTAGAGGGGTATCCAATTTAATTTTGTCACTGAGATGCCCCTCAATATTGAACACACCACCTTTCAGTCTAGGCTTTCTCCTGGTTGCACAGTGTCAAAGTTAGCAGCAACTGGTTGTTCAGCTGGACTAATCCCTGTACTGCAATGTTGCTCAGCGACAGGGCGCAGCCAGACTTTGAGGACCTCTGAGGCACGCAGGGAGCTGGTGGCGGACAAAGACCCCCTCCCCAGGAACAAACTCAGTAAATGGCTCCCCGTGCAGAACCCAGCGGGAAGATGCAAGAATGACAGTAAGATTGCTCTGTGGGTCCTACGCTCTGGATGAAGAACAATTCCTGACAAAATGAGGAGGTTGAAGCAGTTTGGAGATTAAAAGCAAAAAATCCTGGCTGTCATTCTATTGCACAGGAGCTATATTCGAATTTTATCTGGTGCGTGTGATTCTCTTTGATCCGGTTGGCCGTTTGAAGGGATTTGGAGCCGAACAGATAATCCGAACTTTGAGCATCAATCAGGGGCTGTGGGCTGATGGATGCCTGGCACTTTCTTATGATAATGTGTGATTGGAGGATGATGGAGAAAATACCGCCGCCTTATCTCAGGGCAGCAGCAGCCGAGGGCGGGGGGGTCTGAAGTCTAAAGGGAAGAGGGGGTGGGGGCATAATCATAGGGATTTTTTTTTTGTTAAGAAATTGTGAAACTGAGCTAAAAATGCTCTGGGCCAAGGCTGGAAATGCAACATTTCAGAACTTGTCAGGGACAAGGTACCCAAATAGCCAGGCAAAAGCAGAGATGGCTGACAATCCTTTGCCCTGATTATGCCCAGTTTGCTGTCACTAGAATTTTAGGGAACAGCGGCTGCATCAGCCCTCTTTCTGGAGACCCTGTAGGCGTGGGTGGGAGAAGAAACTTCTGTCTTTTTCCCAGGGCACTTCCTGTAACACTCGAGACTTTAGGGAAATCCTCGTCTTTAGGAAGGCGCACACACCGTGGTCCACGGCGGGCAGGATTCGGGTCGGCCCCTGGGGCCGCTGGCACTATACAGAGCCGCTTGCGCCAGGCTGGATACATGGAATCACCCTCCACCTGCTTTAGTGCACAGAACTCCATCTTAATAGCCATACACACATACACACAAAATGGAAATTGATCTGATATTAAATATCTAGTATGTCACCACTGAGTTAATTTTTTAACTATGCCTTTTCCAATGTCTGGTCCAGTGCTTCCAAATGGCCTCTTCCTGCTCAGCAGAACTCACCCACCTGTGGGACACATGTCCCTGTCCTCTCACTAAGGACAGGGAGAAGATGGAGTGGCGGGAAAACAGGTTTCTAAATTCAGAAATGCAGTCAAGTGACCAGCTCCTCCGCAAAATACGATGCAAATAATCCCACTGACTTTAACACGATGAAAATTAGATAAACCTATTTTGCCTGAATTATTCACTGAGGCACATCCCCACATTCGAAATGTACACAGACAGTATCAGACCCAAAAATGGGATTTTGAGGGACCTCTTTGAAGTTTAGATGGCTACTGCCCAGGAGTTCACGAGATGAACTTCAACATGGAAAGCCTTTTAAGCCCTAATACTGCCACTTGGGCCTTAGTTCCAGTGTTCTGACCGTTGCGGCCTATAGAACTGAACTGTGGCCTTTCCTGCTTCACACTGAGAAGACTGTGCCCCAGGGCTCAGGACCCCTGTCTCCACACTGCTTCCTGAGCATGAAGATCCCAGTAGGGACAACGAGTAAACATGCTTCCTCTGTGACACTCATCTCTGCTTAAGTGACTCGGGCTCATGTTTAATTACTTCTAGGAACGATGTAAACACAAGAAACAGGCCATTCCTAAGCTTGTTGTCATGCTTCGTCACCTAAGCAGCAGTGCAATGCATTAATAGCATTTATTGTCAACTGAGAGCATGTCATCCACTATTTTAGATGCTAATGTGAATTATCTTATAAAACCAAAAGGGGAAAAAAGAACTAGATATACAAATATCGATACATGTCTGCAAAGTTAGGTGCTAACACAGAAATGGTCTAGGAGAAAGGACCTCAGTCCTTTCCTCAGCAATCTCCTTATGGTTATGCCAGAGAGGTCCACTCCAGTTCAGCGGGAGAGTTATACTTCTGAACCTCCAAAAGTCCTTAGATCTCTCTTCCCCCCTAGATTTGGTACAGGCCTATGATCTGTCTAAGGCCAGACATTTCTTCTGATTTAATAGAATGGGCAGCATTGAAAAAGGAGACAGAACAATCTCAAAGAGAAGCTCAGTGCCAAGGCCCTTCCTCGCTGACGACGCATTTCCTGAGGATGACAGTGCCAGGCAGTGGGGCCAGGCCAGCACAGAGCTTCCTGCACATTTCCCTGTTGCATAAAATACCTTCACTCTTTACATTCTCCCTCCAAGGGGGGGCAAGGGGTTTGGTAGACTCCCGGGGAAAACTCTCAAACTAAGGTGCAGACTGAGATGACCTAGAAATGAGAGCTGCTTTGTGTCAGTAACCGTATTGGACAGTTGTAACAGAGATGAGGCAGGTGGCCCACTGAAGAGCAGGGGAGCCCAGAAAAGAGGCCCGTGAAAGATCACAGTCAATCTCAGAAGATGATGGCGACTTACAGCAGATGTGACAGCAGGGAAAACAAGTTGGCCACCGCGGCCCAAGAACACAAGATGGCAAGTGCTAGCCTTGTTCTTCTCTTTGTGAGGCAGGAGAGGACCCAGGAACATGTAACTCAGTGACAAAGTGGGCTTGAAAGGAAGGGCCAAGACAGGCCTCTGACAGACATATGCTGGGGACAGTTTAGATGGTCAGAGCCTGAGGCTCTCCTGCTCACGTCTGCGACTCAGGTCTCCCCTGGGAAAGAGGGGAGGTACCTGGCTCAAGAGGAAGTCCCCATATGGACCTCATCAGCAGAAGAATTCAGGGGGCATTCTGCAAAAGACAGATGACTGAACAAAGAAATTAGAGTACTTCTAGGGCTGAAGCCCCCCCAGTGCCCATCCCCCTCAGGGAAGGGATAACATGTCAATGGTCCGGGTGACATGAGCAGGGGTTTCTTCCCTATTTCCTTCTTGAAATTGAGGTTAACCAGTATTCTGTAACTGAATTCTCGCTATTTCTGTGATTAGATCACATAAAGTAGATTGACACCCTATAAATTTAAATTTGTAACAATCCTGAGCTAAGTATTTCAACTGTTCCCAGAAGTTTAAGAAGGGACAGTGTGTCAGTAAAGACTATTTGGTGAAAATAAGTACCTGCAAAGTTTACCAAGGTAAGTAGTAAAGGGTGGGGGAGGAGTCACAGGGTGCCCATGGTGGAGACTCACTATTCCACCATTTCCTGTTGCCGGTGTATTTACACACCGGCCACTGACACTCTGTGACAGGACAGTTTGCCTCTACTCACACTCTTCTCTCCAGCCAAATTGCCCTTTCGTCCTCTTAGTATCCGAATCCCTGCCGTCCCTCCGTGCTAATGCCAGCTCTTCCCTTTGATGTTTTCCTTATTTTCACCGCTGGAGAAACCTTTCCTTTCCCACTGGCCACCAATTCCCATGCTGCTTATTATGTACCATTTAAAGATACTAGCTAACTGCTTAAACATTTTTTAAGAATTATTATTTATGTACACATCTGAGCTCCCTTCTAGACTGTTATCTCTCTCATATTTATTAAGTAGATAGAAAGTGTAAACATTTAGGAGGAAATAAAAAAACAGAGGAGGCAAGCAAAAAGCTTGTTGAACAAAAACAAAAGCAATGTATTTAGAATATTAATGAAAATTCTCAACATGTCGCTCTCTGAAATTTAGTTATATGTAAACATTAAGTAACGCTGATCAAATTGATTGGTTCCAATAAATAAAAATGCAACTTCATAACTTAACAAATTTGATCAGCTGCATGACTGTGGAGAGGGCACTGAAGCAGGGGCCAGGAGAGCCAGGCTGTAACCCTGACCTGCTGCTTTACTACCTGGGTAATTTCAGACAACACATCTGACCTACGAGCTTCCTTCCCTTCCATCTCCAGTAGAATAACATGGTTGGGTGTGATGACCTTTAAGTTCCTATAAAGGTGTCCTCATTAAGGAATAAGTTCAGTAGGGTGTTGGGTGAGTCAATGTGAGGATGGACTCACAAATCGACCATTTTGGTTGAGCTGTAGAGCAGGTGTGAACAACTATCCAAAAATTCTACTGGGGAAAGGCCATGAATGTCTGGTCAGAAGTAGAGGCTACAAAATCTGTGAGAGTGATCAAGGACGACCGCTGCTTTTTAGCCTGACACGGAAGCAAACATTCTCTTACAAATCTCTATCTTTGTTTTCCTAATAGGGTCCTAAACAGTTAATTAGAGATATTTGGCACTTTGGATACATTTCCCACTTATTTTTCTATCTAATCAGTGTCAGTAACCTTGGGCTGTAGGCCACCAGAAACATACCTGTAGATGAGTAAGCTGGGTTATGCGTCATTGCCAGTACCTAACATTAGGATCTAAAAAGCTCACCTGTTCACAAACACCAGGAGTAGCTTTTCTTTTTCTTGTATGTAAGAGCTCATCAGATAAGTTATTTCTTAGTCTAATGGGTAGTCTTAGCTTTGAAATTAATTTTATGGACTAATGATAACAATTATGGCTGATTTGACACCACAATTCCTGGCAAGTGAGGTAAACTTCTTTACCAAATATGCCCTGTGCACATTCTACTGATTTATTAGACCCACCTTTCCTTTGGAGATGAAAAAGTTGGAATGGCGATGGAGATGAGGTGCCCATTTAGTAATTTACTTGTAGAGTCCTGAAGAATGAATTGGAGTAATGAATATTGATCCAATTTGATATTGGGGTGATGAATACACCAAATAGTTCATGATTAATGTGGTTGTTTCACTGTCTTAATTGATTGGACCAGGTCCACTGATCAAAAATTTGTTTTATTGCCTCTGTATTCAACCATCACCTCAGTCAAAACAAAGCACAAAATCAAAACTATTATGTGAATGGTTAATTCATTCTTCCCATTGTATATGAACACCTCATTTCATTTTATTTGAATGGTAGACCCGCACTGACAGATCCGATGCAATGCTTGATGCTTTGCATGTTTTTGAGCAACCACTGTTATCATTTTTAAAGTGAGTATCACCTCAATTCGTGCCACTAGGGGTACACTAGTTTATGCATATGAGAGAGAAAAATATCATCCCTCACAGTTGACTTCATCTTCAAATTGCCTCATGTTTGAAACTTTCCTCTTTGCTTACCCATACATAATAACCTTTACATTCCTCCACATCACTCCTTCCCTTCACCATGTGTTCGTTTCCACCTGATTCCACCCACTGAGGCGCTTCACCCCCTGACGTTTCTAAGGGAGCCTGAAATTAACATAGCCATTTTTAATTACTTAATCCTTCTAGAGTAAACCATCCTTCTGTGCATCCAGAGGACTAAGCACATCTTTATCATCTGGCTCCCAAAGGTCTTCTCTCCTCATTAATTCTGTTAGGTGACTTGGTTTCTCATCAATTTAAATAGACATGCCCAATTAGAAGTCTAGGATAATGAAATATGTGAATTACCACCCTTACACTTTTTTCCCTTCCCTTGAGTTTAACGTAGTTTGTTGGAAAGTTGCTGGTGAACAAACTCAAAACACTTTATATTAGAAATCTCTGGAGAAAAAGAACCAGTATAGATAGATAGGTAGAGAGAGAGAAAGAGAGAGAGAGAGAGAAATACATAAGAGGAGGGATTTAATACAGGAACTGGCTCATGTAATTGTGGAGGCAGAGACGTCTCAAGACCTCCCATCTGGTTTCCTGGTTCTTCATCTTCAGGAAAGCGGTGGTGTGGTTCAGTCTGGATCTAAAGGCTTGATAACCATGGGGGCCAGTGATGTTTAAGTATTAGTCTGAGTCTGAAGGCCTGAGACCAAGAGGGTCAATGTCCAAACAGAGAGCAAACTTACCCTTCATCTACTTTTTTTTTTTTCTATTTAGAGTCTCAGTGGATTGGATAGTTCCAATTACATTAGTAAGCAAAATCTTCTGAAACTCAGCCTACTGATTAAAATGCTAATCTTTTCCAGAAACACCCTCACAAATACACTCAGAAATAATGTCTTCACAGCTATCTGGGTATGCCTTCACCCAGTCAAGTTTACATAAAATTAACCATCACACTTTTGTAGGAGCAAGATAATTCAGTTCATAAGATGCAATGGTAGTAATTCTCTCTCCTCATTACTGGCCCAAAGTGAGTTCCTGGGCAGTTTTCTGGTCAAGAGATTCTAACCAGGGTCCTACATAGAAAGAGTACGATTTTGTGAAAGAGCCCTGGAGATGAAATGAGCACAACTGAATTCACATTTGTTTTAAGTGATGACTTTAGCTGCATCACTCAGTGTTTCTGCAAGACATCCTTGTTGTCAGTAATAGATAATTTGCAGCCAGTAATAGATAACCCTAATTCAACAGAATATTAACAATAAGGGTCATCATCTCACACACAAGTGGCAGGTTCATGAGTGCTGGCTTCAAGCTCTAGACCTGCTTCTCTGTAGTTCCCTTGGCTCTGTCCTTCTGTGGGTGTTGGGCCCCCCCCCGGGAGGCCACGAGGCGGCCGCAGCAACCTCAGCCAGCACACCTAGATGCAACAGCACCCAGAGGCAGCGCAACAGCTCTTACCTCTGTCTAGAGAATGGAACCACTTTTCCTAGCCTGACTAATTGGCTAGAAACCCATCACGAGTCTCCCTCAAACCAGTTACTGGTGGAAAACATGGGGTTACCACGATTGGCCTAGATCAGGGGTTTGAGCCCTTGGTTGCATATAAGAATCACCTGAGTAACTTTTAATTCGCATAATGCCTGGAACACACTTTAGACCAATCGAATCAACTTGAGGTAAAATCAGGCATATTAAAAAAAAAAAAATTCTTCAGACTGTCAATTTCAAAAACCACTGATTAAGAATAATTAGGAGCAGCTCATCAATTTCTCCTAAATTACAAGGAAGAAGGTCCATATTTTGTGGTGTAAAGTGTGCACTATTTTGCCCAAATTTTTCAGGGAAAAATACGAATGCACATTACACATGGGTAGTAGTATTTTCATATCTATATAAATGGTTTTAATATTTTATTTACGCTTACTCATTAACAGTGGTAACTCCAGAAAGCAATAACAATATCTGCATGCAAAATAATACCCTGGAATATGATAATCGGTTTTGTTTCTAAATATAAATAAATAAAAGTTTAATTAAAAGATCAAAACAAAAAATTTTTTCATGAAAGTTTGGGCTGAAATGCAGGTGCACATTATACATGACAAAATGTGGCATATTCCTGAACAATACTGGGCCTCTGATAGGCAGGAAAAATAGGAAAATGGGGAATGGCTAGGGAACAAGTATTATCTGCTCTACTTAATTTTTCACAAGTACACCAGTGAAATGGTGGGTCTGAGGTGGCTCACTGTGAAGTTTTAAGCTGATGTATGTGCATTTGTATGTGCACGCATGTGTATGTATATTTGTATATAAATGAGTATATTCTTCATATATACATTCTTCTATGTATCATATATATGAGTATATGATTGCATGAATGTATATGTGTGAATGATTGTTCTTATTACTCTTTTACCCTTAGTGGCCAAACATCCAGAGGGTCTGGACAGAGCTCAAGGCTCTCTGTCATTAAGCAAAGTCAAGCAAAATCACGCACAACAGGAGGTTTGCTGCCATTACCACCCCCCTCCTCATCTGCACACATCCTTTTCCTCCTTGCCCACCTGGGTAGCATCTTGTACTTACCAAAAAAAAAAAAGAAAAGAAAAAGAAAAAAAAAGAAATCCCTGATCTTCAGTGACCCTAAAGGGCACAATTTATTTGTGGTTTTAAGATAAACCAGACTCTTTCATCCTGTGCTGGTATGGTCACCTCCATCTCCGAGTCCACAGAGGGAACGATGCTGACCTAATGCTGCCTAACACTTTCAATGAGAAAATGAACTTCAGGAGATCACACGGCTTTTGTATCCTGTGTACTGTATTTCTAGATCAGACATTGGGCTGGGTTCTTGGTTCACACTAGAATGACTGACAGTGCAGAACAAACGCGCACTTAGGCATTTTGAGTGATCAGTCATGACCACCCGTTTCGGTCACAGATTCCGGGCTTCAGTGCAACTAGGCTGGCATCTTCCGGGGCCAATGCCTCAGTTATGCCGGGGAGCCCGCACCAGAAGGAGAGAGTAGTTCCACGTCATCATGGTCGCAGGGTCTGCTCGCCCCGCGGCCTGCGGTCCACACAGCTGCTGGCCGCTGGCGGCGGGCTCCGCCGAAACACCTCTGACAGCGACGCCTCCTGCCGGCAGCGTCCGCATGACCCGGCAGCGGGCGGGGCACCACGACTGGGATACACCTGCTTTGGCAGGTGTTCACGGGTGATATATGGAGCAGGGCTGAAATTTAACACATTCTACTCAGATAAGAAAAAATCTTATCTCCACCAGCTGCACCCTGCTGATTATAAAGGCAGAGGGTTAAGGGAGAAGAGTCAAGACTTAAACTTACCACTTAATGGCATTTTGATTTCTTTTGAATTAAATAGCCTTTGAGGTATACTGTTCTTTTTGTTTGTTGTTTTGTTTTGTTTTTCAGATAAATACCCAGGTTTTTAGATTTCCTCTCCTTCTTCCTGCTCCTTCCCCAAGGCTTCTGGGACCCCTCCCTGGCCCAAGTGCGCTGTGTCAGCACCGGAGAGACGGCCTGGTCCCCGTGGCCGTGCGGGTCCTGGCGCTCGGCCAGCCCAGGCCCTCCGCCGCCAGGGCGGTGCCCTTTGGCTCCCTCCTTTGTGGGTGCGACAGCCGGCACACTCAGAGCCCTTGCCCTTTCCAATGACTTGGTCCCAGCCTGGCTCCCCTGAGGCCAGCGACCCTGCTGGCTCCCATCGCTGAGTTTAGGTCGTTCGCCCGTCGGCCTTTCCAGCTGGGTCGCCTTTCCCCAGGATAACCCAGCCCCGCGCGGGCCCGCTGGCTCTCTCGGCACTGCTCTCTGCGCCCTGGGCCCTCTCTGGGTCTCCCGGTTGCCATGACCATGTTCCTTGGGTGTGTAGGGGAGGAAAAACAACTTTCCCTCTACCTTTCTAGGTTCTTGGGCAGAGACCCCTCTGATCCTTTCATGCCCCTCCCTGTCATGAAAGACAAATTAACAAGAGAAAAACGAACAGGAGTTTGCTAACCTGTATACCTTCTTTACAGTTGGGAGAGACCTGGGAAACCTAAGTAAAACTCCCTGAAATGGCCTAATCTGTAACATTAGATACCATCTTCAGCTAAAAGACAGAAGAAAGATGTTGGGAGGTGGCACACGTGAGCGGTTATTAGAGAAAACACAATAAACAAGGGTAAGGTTGTTATGCAGATTTAAGTAAGGTGTCCTTTCATAGATAAGAATTTCTTGTGATTTAGAGTCAGCCTTCTCTTCCTAGTAGAGAGAGGGAGACACCCTTATAAATGGAGACTTCCCTTATAAATGTACATTTTCCTTACAAAAAGTAAATTGTATGCTGTTGTAAGAGTTTCTCCTGTGTCTGCTCTTTCTTAAAACTAATCATCTCGAAATCACCCTTGTGTCAGAGGCATATTTCGGGGCGGCACGCGGGGCGCCTCTCCAGCGGCGTGACGGCGCTGCGCTGCGGAGAAGGGGCGCCTGGGTGTGAAGAGCTCGCTGAGCGCGGCGCGCCCCTGGCCCTCCTCCCCTGGCGCCGCTCCCAGCCTCCTCTCCGAGGCTGCCCTGGCCGGGCCCTGTTGGATGTGGCTGCAGGCAGCACACGTAGTTCCTCCTGGGGGCCTGCAGCTCCCCCTGGCCTCGCCCTCAGCGACCAAATATGCGCTGCTCACCGGGATATTGTGCCCACATTCCCTGCCTTTCCCTCAGGTTCCATTGAAGAGCAGCAGAATCTGCTGCCCCAAAACATGCCTCTTTGGCAAAAGGGTTCTTCTGAGCCCGTTATTGTAAAGAAACGAAAGACATACTAGAAGCTCTGACAGGGGACTAGAAGGTGCCCTTTTGTGAGGGAATTGGGCATTTGTAAGGTGCCTTCTCTGTACCAGGAGGGGGAGAAGGACCATCTCTAGAAACTCTCATCAATGGAGAAGGCATGGACTTAGATCTGCAGGACAACCTTACCCTTGTTCTCTGTGCTTTTCCTGGTCGCCTGCGGTCCCTGACTCCCCTTTGCCCCTGCATGTTCTTTTGTCTTTAGCTGGGGATGGTATGTAACTCGGAGGTTTGGGCCATTTCACACAGTTCCTCAGTTTTCCTGGGTCTCTCCCATGTGTACAGGAGATATACATGTTTAATAAACTTCTGTTGGTTTTTCTCCTGTTAATCTGTCTTTTATTACAAGAGATCTCAGCCAAGAAACTCGAAGAGTAGAGAAAAAACCTGGTGGTGTTTTTTTTCTCCCTACACACTCCAGAGGGGAAGGAGAACAAAAGCACAGGCATTTTCTCCCTTTGCCCCCCCTCACTTTAGTCCAGACCCTGCCCCTGCCTCCCTCCTGGGAGGCGTGAGACACACCGCTGAGCTGGCGTTTACTCAACCCCGAGCCCTAGACCCTAGGCAAAATGGATGCATGGAAATAAATGTAGAGCGAGATAAGCAGACTTAAACAAATTTAAAGTTTTTTGTCAATTTTATTTGTTTTCTGGGTACTAGACACAGCGGAATAGCCTCATCTGAGCTCCCCTATTCCCAGGACTTCCTAGCCAAAGTAGAAATGGAAAACGTGGTACCTACCATAGAGAGGCGGCAGGAGCTGGCCTGACCACTAACGAGGCAGTCAGAGCTGGAAATAGTGATTATCATAGTATTTTTGTGCTTGTGTTTGTTTATGCAGCAGCAATAAATGACTGGCCACCTGGGACCAAAAACACAGTTTCAGTTTGGGAACGATGCCGGTTTCATCTGACACTTTATCCCCAGTGCCTTCTCTGGGGCTCATTAGCTTTGAGCGTGTGGGATGAAGGGACGGACGAGGCGAATGTGGAGAGAGGGAGGAGGCGGAGCCGATTCAGAAACAAGCGAAGTAATTGAGCAGCTTTGGCCCGTTCGGACGGGAAGGAAACCCTCCAACAGGGGGCACAACCCGCCACCCGCCGCCTGCGCGGAAGGTCAGCACCAGGCTCCCTCGGGAAGAATTCCCGTAGTCAGGGGCCTCCCGGTCACTCTGGATTTTCCCTAATTCTGCTTTATCTCCTCTTATTTATAACATTTCCCCCTTAAAGGCCAACAGATTGCAGCCTCAAGATAATAATATTTCATGTAACATAAAAGATCAATTTTCAATAAATCCATGTGATTGAAAATGCCCTATTAAAAAAAATACTCAGCATAGTCTACAGGGTTGAGACACCATGTATCCCTCCTGTAATCATTGAAATTATGCATCCTGCATGCTTATTTCAGCAATTAATATGACCCATGAATCATCCTCCTTCTCTTTGCTCTTCCTATTGCATGTTATTCTGGCTCCTCCCTGTCCCTGAGACCATCAGGACAGGGAGCCGCTGAGACCATCAGAAGCACACCCCGGCAAAGCCGATCCGTTCCCACTAAGCTGTGTGAAATGCATCCAGTGTCCATGTGGAACACCTCCCCGCAGCCTCCCTATGTCCCAGCACAGTGACCGCCAGGCGTGCACCCCACGCGTGAACCCCAGACGGCCCCTGCTTCAGGAAGCATCCTGAAGTGGACTCCTGTCTTTGGGCCTTCAGACGCTCATTTCCAATCCCCACCTGTCTCCTCTCCGCTTAGGTAAACCCTCACGTAAACAGTCTCTACCTTATGTCATGCAAATTGGCAGTCTCGGCCATGGGTCTCAACTAAATTTTTGCTATTTTGGTAAGACAACTATTAATAAATTCTTCTGTCTTCCAAGCATGCTGGCTAGACGTGGAGTCCAGCAATTAGAAGCAAGTGATTTTGTCATGGAGCCATTCACCATTGGCCAACATACTATATCCATTACGCAGTAAGGCAGCCCAGGGTCTTGGGCCTGGGAATGGAAAATACCAGGGGGCCACAAAGCCAAGTTAAGAGCATGTGTTCAGAAGGAACTGGGATAAACTGACTGCAAAAATGTCACCACCTCTCTACCCTCTACTCAGAAACGCACAAGAGCTGATTTTACCTCCCTCCTAACTACCTGCTTAAACTACTGACCTGCATGCACAGTTAGTCGAGGTTTGCCTGCTGTATGACCTCCTGGGGTGGCGACAACGAGCAGGTGCCCGTCTTGCCCCCACATCACAGGCATGAACGTGCTTACCAGGCAGCGCAGCTGGAAGAGGGAGTCATTCCATAAACCCGCGTTTTTACTCACGCCCCCTTGGTCCCCAGTTTATCAAAGCATCCAAGCGGGGCCAGCAGCCCCAAGCCAGCTCAGAAGACCTTCCTTTCCTCGGTGTGCCTCCCTTGGGCTTGAATAAAATTTGTCTGGAAATTCTTCTGAGGTTTCTTCTCAATCCCTATCTTGGGGACCCAAGAACCCTAAAGCAGGTAACACTCTGGCTGCAAGTAACTTAGCACCGAAAGAGATGTTGCTTAAATCACAGGGTTTCAGAGTTGGCGGTGGCTCACTGAAGTGGCGGCCCACACGGTCATTCTCTCTGTGTCCCTCTTGGCCTTTTCTCTTGGTCACCCTCTCCTGGTCACAAGCTAATGGGGCCGCTCCAAATTCAGAGTCCTCATTTGACAGTGTTTCAGTTGGGAAGGCAGAAGGCTTCTCCCTGTGCAAGTCTGTCTCCCTCATATCAAGGCCGAAAATCCTCCTCAGAACTAAAGTCCCCTCCCTCCTCAGCAGACGCCCCTCTCAGGTCCCAGAGGCCACCGCTGGATCGCAAATACAGTCTGGCCTCGGGGGAGCTGAGTACAGTGAGATTCGGAGGTCGTCGTCTTCTATCATGTGGGGGAGGCTCTGAATTTAAGGGCATGCCCTTAATTTTCTGATTTCTGAGGCTTTGACCTCTGAGGCCTTGCTGCTGTCCCGCCTTTTCTAGGATTAGCCGACTTCTAGGGAGAGCAAACAACTCACCCGCTTTTTAAAGGGAAACCAACCAAGCCAGGGCCCATGCGCCAACCACTCCTCCAAGGTGTTCTCACACTCAGGCCACTAGTTCCCTGCCCTAATCACCCAGGGCAGGGTAGCAGACAATGCGGGACAGCCCCTCTACACCAGAGCCATTGGAATAACTCAAATGAGCCAATCCTAAATGTGCTTGTCTTGACTTCCTGTTCCTTCCCGCAGAAACCACAGTGAAGGCTCTTGCCCATGGCTCCTCCTTCTCTCTCGCCTTCTGACCGACCCTGCGCGCCCTCCCTGCACGGCACACCCCCTCCTGTTAGAAACAGTGCGTATACCAGCAACCTTTTCGACAGGGATCATCTCCTGGTCTGTTGGCCTTACTCAACTTTAAATTTTCTCTGAGTGCCCTGTATTTTAAAACAGGTTCTGCTGGCAATAAACCCTTCTGGAAGAGTTTTATTCTTCCAGGGGAATAGAATGAAAGGAAGTCTTTTTTCTACATAAAACAATTACTTCTATTGCCACATAACAAATTACCCTAAGACTTAGTGCCTTAAAACAACAACAATTATTTTATTGTCTCTCATGGTTTCAGTGAGTCAGAAACCAAAGCAGGATCCAGATGGGCACCTCTGGCTTCAGGTCACTCACACGGTCGCTGCCAGACGGACCTGGAGCTGCCACAGCACAGGCTGAAGACGCTTGGTCAGGCATTATGCTGTGCACATGTTCTCGCAGTTAATCTTTGGTATCGTTCTTTTGGAATACGTACTATTTACTAACATAGTTTTACAGATGAGGACATGAACTCTCAGAGCTAAGCGATTCATCGAGGTTACGTAGCCTGTGGATGGTGTCATTGCCGACGCTAGCAGCCCCCTGCCTCCCCCAGTCCTTCTTCTTCACATGGCTGCGTTCTGATGTCTTCGTAGCACATGCTGATGTTTGAAATAATCTTGTGCTTTTATCTGACTTTTGCTAATTCATCTCTGTTCCCCGGTGGAAGGCAAAGGCCTTAAGAGCAGAGCGTCGCTCATCTCTTCACTTCCTTATCCCCAGAGTCTAGACGGGGGTGGGCGCATTCCACGTGCTCAGTAAATAGCTTCGAACAGAGCACCGAGCTCTATTTTGCTTTCTGGTCTGACCAATGAGATGATCACTCAGATGGATCCTTCTGACCAATAGAACAACCCCAACAATTTCAGGCCCTAGAAATTGGCCCACCTGCCTGAAGGCTATGCATTCACCTTGACTCCTTGGCAAGAGCCTCTCCCCAGCCATACACTGGGAGTTTGCAGCGACTCTCCCCTGCCCACAAAGCCTCACTCCAATCCAGGCGAAGGCTCCGGGTCATTGGTGCAGCTCCGCATGACTGAGGGTGCACTTTGCTAAATTATGTGGAAGGACAGGTGGTTGCTCTCCCAAAACCTAGCAGAGACAATCGGGGATTCATAATTCATCTCTGCTGTTTTCTTTCCCAGTCTCTTCTTCTCAGTCCTACCCCCATCAAGATCATCAAGCAGTGGCAATACCGGTGCTGGTGGCTCAGGGTCTCCACAGGCCCAGCCCCTGCTCCTTCGCCCAGGACGTCCGAAGCAGCCTGCCCCATGGTGCCATGGCGGGCAGTGGACAGATGGCTTAGCAGAAAATTAAGGTTCCCAATACCCACTGTGTTTCCTTGAGAAAATTTACCCAAAAAGGCTTAGTATTCACACATGCACGCACGCATACACATGCATGTCTGCAGACATACATGCGCACATACAAGTTTTGTATTCCTTAAGCTTCATTCGCATAGGTCTGTTTGATCTCTGGATGGCTGGAATTTCCCCATGTAGCAATTGCGAGTGGAAAGGATAACATGGCTCCCCACATTAGAGGTCCCGGGAAGAGGGCCCCAGATGTTCGCTGCTTCTTCCTTCAAAAATATGGAAAAGTCTGTTCTTGGGAATCTGGCGTCATTTTATGACAACAGAGCCAGAGGCCTGTGTGTGAGTGTGTCTGTGGGTACGGTGTTGTAACGTCAGCAACAGCCACATTTTGTGCTCACAATAAGCCTCTAATCCCAACTTCATTTTCCATGTGATGGAGAAATCTATTTGCTTTTATTACCCTCACTGTGGAATCAGGGTTCTCAGTCCATAGGATAGCATACTGTGTATACATCGTGTTGTCATAACAGGGTTTCATGAATTTTATTGCGCTTCCTCAGGGACCAGATGTTTTGATGGGCGTGAGGGATCGACATTCTCCGTGGGTAGCTCACGGCAGGTGTGGGGGGCTGGCTAACAGCGCCTTTCAGCAAGCTCTTTCTGCAGGTGGCCCACTGAGAGGGCTGAGCGTTTGCCCACGCAAGCTTTTTGTGGGGACGTTCTAGAGCACATTCCCTGGGCTGCTGCCTCCCTTCCATGGGCCCCTAGAGCTCCCAGTTCAGGGAAGAATCCCACCCTAACTTCCTGGAGGATCCTGGACTCCAAAGCTTTCCCAGACATGCTGGATAGATTGTGTACGGTCCCACAGGCAATTGCTTTTCATAGAAAGTCATGGGCCAGAAAAAGAAAAGAGCATAAATCCAGCTGAAGCATTTCAAAACCTATAAGCAGAATACGTTTCAGACCAGGGTCATGGGATGGTAATTCCCTTCAGATGCAATCGCCCTCACTAGCAAAATGTGTTCCCCTTCATATATGGAAAAATGGGATCACTGGAGGAAAGAGCTGGAAGGGTCTTTGCAGATCATCAAACACAGCCCCTCATTTTCTCTAGGATTTTAAGAAGCAAAGCATTTTTCCCGCGGCCACAGTGGGAACTGGCTGCAAAGCAGAAACTGAAACCCGGTGGTTCTGCTTCCTGCTCCAGCATGTTCTCATTTTGCCAGTCAGCTTCCTGGCCTACCATTAAGAACTCCGAGATTACAGCACATTAAGGAAAAAAAAAAAAAGAGCGGAGTGGCTTTTGGAAGAACATCTAGTCTGATTCTCCCCCTCTACACACAAATGAACTGAGGCCCAGGGATTCAGAGCAACGTGTTCCAGGTATAAGGATTAACCCACTAAGTGAACTTCTTCACAGCCCCAGTCTCGGGCTCCTCCTACCTGGGCTACCTGAACCTTCCTCCTTACTAACACGTTTGCACTCTTCTGATGGTGAAATGGGAACTAGAAAGAAGCAGGTACCGAAAGCTGAAGGGAGTTTGGGGACCAGGCAAACCGCTTAAAGGAGAGAACCTTCCAGCAGTGCCTCATACCTCCCAAGTCCTCACGGAAATCTCCCTGTAGCCCTTGTCTCCGTGGGCATGAGGTCTACTTCTTGGGTTATGTTAATAAATAGACATCACATTGTCTTCTCCATTTTCCTCTTCTTCCCAGGCAACTAAATACAACTTTCCTCCTTGCAGGCCACCTCTTCCCATGCAAATCAGCTGACTCAAACAGACGCCCAGAGCTGCTGGTGGTCCAGGTCCTCGGTGTTGGCTCCTGAATCCTAGTTCATGTTCACCCAGGATACCACTGCCTCTCTTCCTCACACCCCCACCTAGCGCTGGCCGGAGAGCTCTTGTTCAGTCCAGACCATTCTAATAGTCATCTCCAAATGGAGCATACCCACCCCAAAGGTAATGCCAGACTATCCATTTGATGAGAGAGAAAAAAATCAGTAGGGCCTCTTTTTATTTGCATTTAAATAATGTATAAATAAATTGCTACTATTTACTATTGTGACTAACAGTACATGTACATGATTTGTGAACAAAAGTACTAGGGGTTTCAGCTTAAAAAACAGTATAAGTTTGTTTACCACTGTCTTAGAGCATGCTCATTGACATTCTTAATAAAAATCAAGCATATACTTTAGAAAAAAGTCTAATTCGAACGTATAAATGAATCATCAAGCAAGTCTCCAAATCCTAAAGAAAACCTAATGCTCCGTGGCCAAGCATTCACATCTATGTTCATATCAGGTTCTTTGATCTTCACAATGCAATGTTAACCTTATTCAATAATAATAATAGCAACACAACAATATCAACAAAAATAATAACCATTTATAGAGTAATTATCCAGACCCAGGCCCTGCTCTGAGCATTTTATAGATATTATCTGATTGCATTTCTGTAATAACTCTATGAGGTGGACATGAACTCTTTTTTACTCAACACTTCTGACAACAAATACACAGTGTCTTTTTGAACTTTCCTACACCAGCTGGCTGTCCTACAATTCCATTCCATTCTGCCACTATTTATCAGGAGCCAGTGTCAGTGGCTACAAGTGAAGGGCTCAGTCCTGCCAGACCACCCCACTTCAGGTGCCAGTCACAAGTCCCAGCTTGTCACTGGTGCTTCTGATCCACGGGCTGTAAATCCAGAAGATTTCCACAACCCAGTCCTTAGTTTTGAATGTTCTCTGAAACAACTCACAGCACTCAGGAAAACACTTTACTTACTGTTGTCATATTATTATAAAGGATGCAACTCAGGAACAGCCAAGTGGAGATGCGTAGAGCAAGGGACGTGGGGCTCCCCTGCCCTCTCCAAGCACGCTGCCTTCCTAGCACCTCCATAAGCTCTCCAGCCAGAAGTTCTCGAACCCCAGTGTTTAGGGGCCTCAGTGGAAGGTTCATTACATAGGCATGGTTGGCTGAATCATGGGCCATTGGTGAGTAACTCAATCTCTAGCTGCTCTCCTGTCCTTGGAAGTTGGGGGTGGGTGGGGGTGGGGCTGAAAGAGCCAAGCCTCTGATCAAGGCTTGTCTTTCTGGTGACCAGCTCCCATCTGAAGCAGCCTCACTAAAACAAAAGATGTTCCTGTCACTATTGTCACTCAGGAAACGGAAGGCTTTAGGAACGTTGTGCTGGGAACCAGGGACAAAGACCAAGTATCCTTCTATGATACCGCAGGTGGATACTAATGCTACCCTCATTTTACAGAGGAGGAAACTGAGACTTAGGGAGGTTACATGACTTTTCCCAAAGTCACTGAGCTGATACATAACAAAACCTAAAAGAAGGAATTTTAATGCCTATCTGTTGGACCCAATAGCTCATCTGCTTAACCACTTCACCATAATGCTGCCTGAGTTACTGTTAAAAACTTGATCTTAATATGTAGCAGAAAACATCTCCATGATCCAACTTTTGTGTTTTATTATAAAATCGATGTGTATTCAGCAGGAGCTATGTTAAAAATCAAAACTTTATTATGTTGCTTTATTATGCTTAAAGTACAATGAATTTTGAAGGTAACTGAGTCTAGGCATCATCTCTCAGTACCTTGGTATAAGCACTTACATAGACAGATAACGACAGGAAAAGGTGCTATTTAGAGAGATTCATTAAGTTGGGCAAGGTCAGGTAAGGACCAGAGTGCCAGGCAGCTAAAAAGTATTGTATCAAGTTCTGTAGAGTAGGCTCAGGAAAGGAGAAACAGGCACGTTCTAGGGAAGTTCAGTGCTTCATGGAGTTCGGGCATCTGAGGTCAGGAAACCAGGCTAAGAAACTGGGGAAGAAAGGCAGGAAATTGGCAGAAGTTCTGGGAAATACAAGATAACAAGCTCCGGCTGCATCAGGGGCTAGAAGAAGGATTTTAGCAAGACACCCAGAATCTCGACACCAATTCTGGAGATTAAGTACTGAAGCAAATAATTTCTAATGCAAGGCTTCTCCTCAATGCTTCTTGCCCAAGGTCATATTTTGCTTCAGAGGGTGGGAGCAAGTAAGTCTGAAACTTGAAGCCACTGCACCTGTTGTGAGGAGGCAGCAGATAAAGAGGAGATTCTCAGGGAAATGCTAGCAGTACACATGTAACTGGAAGCCAAGTTAACTCGCAACAGAAAGTTGGAGACTGGCAGAACTGCCGCCACCTGTCAGGCTGGGGAGCGGGGAAGGAGTAGAGTTCACGTTTTGCTCACAGCCACGCAATTTTTTTGCTTCCTTTCTTCATAAAGTTGAGGGCGAAGCATACAAGCCCATGAAATTCCAATTTTTTTTTCTAATTTTCCTCTCTGATCTTTTATTTTTCTAACTTCTTCTGTAGTTGTTATGCTCAGCTTAACATACAGCCCAGTTGGCGCTAAGAGTGACTATTCTAGAGTCCTGGTTTCACGGCATATTACCATTGACAGCATAGAGTCTCCTTTCTAAGGTCTGAGGAGGAAGCCAAATGATTGTTCTACGACAAAAGAAAAAAAAAGAAGAAGAAAATTCACCCATAGGGGATGAGCTCTGAGAAACAGATGCCTTGAGGCTCTCAGGTGTTTGCTGCTAGAAAAAGAGTTAAGTCAGATTTGATTAAATGAAGTAATTAGCAAATTGTTTTCATTACAACATAGTAATTTAGTTCTATCTGCAGAGGACTGAAATATGTTTCAAGCTCAAAAGAGGGCTATGGGTATTCCCGTTTACCACAGACTAAGGTTCATAGTTAATTGGGATACTTTATGGTTCTCTGGTGAGGAATAAATCTAAACAAAAGTAAAAATGTGTGTATTAGCAGCCACTTTTTTCCCAGGGAGTCACAGGCCCTTTGAATTGTGCATTCTACATAAAAATGAATGTGCATTGTACATGGCAATGATTGTTTTATGAGAAAATAAAGCCAAAGAGAAAGTAATAATTATGTAACCAATTTACCAAATGCTAAGCCTCTTCAGGTCATTTCCAGTGTTGTTATGAGTTGAGATTGTTCAAATACGTTCATTTTCTCTAACTCTCTGTCCTAAAAGAGAATTGTGCGTCAAATAAAACAAACAGTGGAATGTTAACTGAAAAAACAGGATCGGGGTTTGACCCTTCCTTGCCTGGAATTGTTTCTTTGCTCTCTCCTGGAGAATTTTTATTTCCTAGGGAAACTGGGTAAAATAATGCTTCCAAATGCCTTCTACAGAGAATGGAGTCTTACCGAGGGAGACCCTTGCTGGGCCTGGGAATTCAAGACGAGGAGTGGAGCTATGAACGTTAAATTGCTCTGCATAAGAAGTTAGGCAAGGATTTGGAGTTTTGAGGGCAATTCTATTTATATTTTAATTGGCTGTTACCTGTCTTAAACCTCTTTTTATCCATAAATTTTCCTCCCATTTTTTTTTTTTTTTCGTTACAGTATGGGTCTTTTGTCCTGTAGAACTTGCAACCGTCTTTATTTTCCTGGTCGCACGCTTGTGGCGTTGCGTGACACCTCCTGAGTGCTCTGAGGGTAGTTAGAGGTAGAAGCTTCGTCAGATTCAGGTTTGACTTTTACCCCCTCAATTTCCCTCCCAGGTGGTGGCGTATACTGCCATCAGGAGGCATAGAATGTGCTGTCTCTTTCTGATGATAACATCCATTGACAATCATTATCTCAATCAAGCTCGGCAAACCCAAGGGGCCGATCCGAGCTGCTGCCTGTGCCGTCGTTCCCTGGCTTTGCTCTGTGACAGCAGAGCGCAGCAGTTTCGACAGAGACCAGATTCCCCTGGAGACGAAAATGTGTACATTCTGGGTCTGTACAGAAAATGTTTGCTGACCCTGATCTATTAAGTTATTTGGGGATGGAAAAGGATGATATTCAAATTTCGTATTCATTCTTAGTGGAGGGAAGGAGTGAGGAGGAGAGACGGCAGTGATGAGGGAGGGGAAGGAAAAAGCCAAAAAAGTGAAAGAGGAGTAAAGTCAATGACACAACAACTCCCATGACCACCCTGCTTTCAGTAAAATATTAAACTTGAAAAACAATTGTTTTAAACTTTTTTGCTCCTCTTTTCCCCTTCTCTTCCCCTGGCCATGTTCCCTCCTCCTCTTCTTCCTCCTCTCTCTTCCTCTCTTCCCCCATAAAGAAGCCGATACTGAGTCTCTCTCTCTCTCTCTCTCTCTCTCTCTCTCTCTCTTCTCTCCCTCTGCCCCATCTTTTTCTCTCTTCCTCTCTTTCTCCTCAGGAGCTGAGGCTGAGTTCTGGGTCTGGGGATGTACAGATATAGAGTAAAACAGAGAGCATGCCAGGAGCTAGAAGCCGAGGACCATGACTATGTACAGCCTCTGGAACTGGAAAAACTGGGAACATTATAGGCTTCATAGACCATAGAAATTCGCAGCATTCCAAGACAATCACATACTGTCTCTGAGGGATACAGCAGCCCATCTGATGTATGGGTCGTACCAATAAAATCTCCATGTGTCCTGATACCTTTCTCACCATATAAAAATACCAGCAATCTGCACTTGATCCTCCAGTGTCTGCTTTGTGGATAAAGGGCAGCATCTCTGTGGTTATGCTGCGTGAGACTTTGACACTGCCATATAAATGGTCAAACTGACAAATATCAGTGAATGAATTATGGCATCAAAGCAGTGACCGGTCCCTCAAGCCATAACCAAGCCTCAGTTAACCTCAACCGGAACGTGCAGGGGTGTCCAAACTTTTGGCATCTCTGGTCCACACTGGAAGAAGAAGAGTTGTTTTGGGCCACCCATTAAATACACAAACACTAACAAAAACTGATGAGCCAAAAAAAAGTTTTAAGTAATTTTATTATTTTGTGTTGGGCCACATTCTAGTTATCTTGGGCAGCAGGTTGGACACCCCTATTCCAAGGCATTTTTTTTCTTTGTAATGAAGCCAAGAATGTGGGTGTAGTGGCAGTAACTTGGTACATTCATTGGTTTCCCACAAAGTAGAAATTCTGAGGCAATGTCTTGGTTAAGAACACACACCGAGTGTGCTTCCCTTAGATGGCCAAAGTAGCTTGTGTTGTTAGCAGACAATGCTGTTTCTCCTTCCCTAACTCCACAATCACACTAACTCACAGACAGTGGGTGGGGAAACCTGCCCGCCCTCACACCTCCCAGGCAGACACAGGATTCCTTCTTAGTTAGTGTGTGGCTCTTTTTCTTCCCCCAACGACTTAAATGCACTGTCCCTCTACCAAGTCTCCAATTCTCTGACACCAACTGGGTGCCTGCAGTTTAATTCAATTCTGACATTCAGCACCGACCCTGGGGGTTCAGGGCTCAGTCCCCTTAAACTGCCTTCACTTCAGAGGTCAGCCACAGAGGGGTCCCCAGCTCCCTATACTTCTGACCAGGTGACTATTAATCGGGGTTTCCCATGACCTATCCCTCAGGTGTAACAATTTGCTAGCATGATTCACAGACTCCAGAAAGTGTTTTACTTATGACTACTAGCTGTTGTCATTGTTGTTGCTTAAAGGAAGGATGCAACTGAGTAACAGCCAGAGGGAAGAGGTGCCCAGGGCAAGTATGGGGAACGAGGGGCTGTGGAGCCTCCAGGTTTTCCCTGGGCACGTCCCCTCCCAGCACTGGGATGTGCTGACCAACCGGAAGCTCTCCCAGTCTGGTCATTCTGAATCTTTTATGGACGTTTCATTATGTGGGTGCAATTGATTAAATCGATGGCCATTGGTGAGTGAGCTCAATAGCTCGCTTGCTCTTCGCCCCTGTCACGAGGCTGACTGCACTAATTTTCTAATCATGTGGTTTGTTTCTTTGGTGACCAGCCCCAGCTCTGAAATTATATAGGGACCTGCCTTGACTCGCCTCATTAGCATAAACCCAGGTGTGCTCAAAGGGGCTTGTTACAAACAGCAAAAAAACGCTCCTGTCCCTCAGAAACCTCCGAAGGTTTTAGGATGTCTGTGCCAGGTATTGGAGACAAAAACCAAATATGTTTTTATTATAGTATAGCTGGTGAAAAAGCATGAACAATGTGTTGGGGCAAGGCAGGATGGGGCAGAATGTAGAATGAATATGGGTTCTAAATCTTGATAATTCTGGCTTAAAGCCTACCGTTTGGGAGGAGCCAAGAGTTAAGTCCTTCAGGTCCACCAGAGGAGCTATGTACACACACAGGCACAGAACTCGGTGTCCGGTGGGAGCTTGGGAGGTGGCAGAGCCAGTGGCAGTAGCAGCAGAGGTGGCCGTGGAAAGCTCTGAGTGGGCAGCAGGGTGAGCACCCAGACAGGCAGGCAGGCCCTCCTCCTCAGGCCCCCGCAAACCCATCAGCCACGGCCAGGGCCCCAGGGGGAGATCGGGCCTCACTAGTCTGTAGGAACTAGGAAACCTCTTGCATAGAAATAAGGTCAAGAGAGGAAAGGGAAGGGGCCGTCTTCCCTTTTGGTAGCTTCGGAACTGAGTTCTGGCTGAGTGGTTTGGCTTATATTCTTGCAACAGCAAGCGGGTGGCTGGTTTTCCTAAATGGAAATTTGGCCTTTTCCTTTGTGATTAAACACATTTTGTAACAGGTGGCCTTTCTATTGCTGTTAAGTGACTTCAGGTTCTAAACTATTAAGGAAATACTGTTGGTTTTCCTGGCCACTGATGGATCTTAAAATTTCAACCTGCTACATAGAAATGCAAAGTGTGAAATATTAACTAAATTGGGCTCTTTTTAGCTTTGTATTCTGGTTATGCTTTCTCTTCCTAAAGCACTTTGCCTGCTCCTGGCCTTTTATGAGAAACTTTTTACCCAGGGGGAGGCCAAGTCAATACAGATTGAGCTGCTTGGATGCAAGACCAAGGTATTTATGCAGCTTGATTGATCCCAATAAAAATATTGGAACTACAGAAACACCTTGAGGCTTTCATGTAAACCACTACCCTTGACAGAGTTTTTACCAATATTCTTTATATTTTGATAAAAAAGAGAATAACTTGATATTCTTTTTTTAACAAAAATAGCCTTCGTATTCATATAGTTTACTTACAAAATATAGGTCTTCAGAACATAAATTGGTCCAGATTTTTAATTCTTTAATTCTGCTGTTATTAGCAGTACTCTGCTGTAACTGGCTGTGGCAGCTTGTGTTGGTAGCTTCAAACCCTCATCTTCTCTTCAGCTGCTCGCCCAGGTGGAGCACCCATTTCACCGGCAGTGGGTAGAGGGATCCCCCGAACCCCCGTCTTCTTGGGCAGAGACGGAGGTTTCCTTTTCACCCAGAAAACACTCAGATGCCGGCTTGGTGGCAAGTCAAGGTGCTGCAGAAACAGCATATGTAGCATATGTCTCTAGATTTTTTTAAGCGCTGCACAGACGAAGGACAGATAGCAGTTCTGAAAAAAAAGAAATTAGTACCAGAGAACTGAAAAAAAAGAGAAATTCCAGTACCACAGGAAAGAGGTAGTCAATGGCCATCATTTCGAAATACGATTTAAAGTGACATGTTCAGCTTTGATGTTAATAGAGTCCCTATCTCTAAAGCACCGCATGGCTAAGACTGTGAGGAAGTTCCGCCGGCCTCACCCGCCACCGGCCCAGGAGGAAGTACCCCAGTCCCGTTCCTCCACCAGCTGTGCAGGCTTCCTCCTTTCACGCGCCTGTGGACTCAGGGCTGCAAACCGGCCATTGAAAGCATAGGGCAGGTTCAGGGAGTGACGTTTTCTCATTCTTGTTTTTGAAATGGAACCCACAGCACACATTTCAAAGTCCCCCAGATGTCCTTGGCGTGTCGTTGATGTTGCAGTGCATCAATGTCAATACAGTGTGGACACATCAGTGATAGAGATGATCCAGCCGGTGGTTCTCCACCTTCCCCACTTGTCTGAATCACCTGGTGGAAATTTTAAAAATTCTGGCGCCCAGGCCTTGCTGCAGAGATCCAAAGGTTCCGATTCGGTTGGTTTAGGATAGAACCAGCTTTTCTTAAACCGACAAACAAACAAGCACAGAGAAGAACAACCTTTAGTGATTCTAATATGCAATCAAATTCAGAATTTTTCATCTTCCTCATTTTTAAGATGAGGGCCCTTTTCCAAAATTTCACAGCTGAACAGTGATGAGACTGGGATCCCAGGTAGTTCAGACTTAAATTTCTCTCCCCTTCCTGAGCAGACAGATGTATTCAGAACATGACGTGGCCTCAATGTGGCCAAGTTGGAGCCTAGACCCCAGCTCCCTGGGTCCTTGCCCAGTGACCCTCCTGCCTTCCCACGTCCCCGGCCACGGCCGCTCTTCGCTGGCTCCGCACCTCCCGGCCTGAGAGTCCACAGCAATCTCCCCACTCGCCTGGGTGCTGGACAGGTTGTCCCGGGGAATATGGAACCAGTTTTCTTTGGCTTAAACATTAGGAAAAAGTAAAGTAGTCAACATTTATCGTTAACACTCAGGTCCTCCTTTTCTTTAACATTCCAAAGCCAAGCTTTCAGAAAGATTGGAGAGGATTAGGGACTTGGTTTTCACATGAAGGAGTCAGTCAAAAAGAGGTCACCAGCTGGATGAGATAATTCAGATTCAACAAACCCATCTCATCGTTTACCTTCCTTAGGAACCCTCCCATTTACAAAGGATCATAAAGAAAGGAGTTCATTGCTACAGCCCCTCTTCTTTAGGCCTCCTTACAGAAAGCATCTTTCACTTCCAAGTTGACTGGAAAAATACTGCTGATGATAATGACGATGACAACAACGAACTGTCACTGAGAGCTTACCAGCAGACGTGTCATGAGTTGGTTTCTCAAGTTTCCCAGCAATCAAATGAGGTAGATACCATCCTCACTTGTTGCTTTTCAGTTGATGAAACTAAGGCTCAGAGAAGGTAAATTATTTGCCCAGGTCCGGCAGCCAGCAAGGGGTGCGGGGGCGGAGTGGAGCTCAGGACCGGTCGCTGTGGACCCTGCAGTGTGTGGTCCCGCCTTCACCTGCTCTCCTGGAAGCCTGTGCGCAGGCCTATGAACTGCATAACGAGCTTCCTCCTAGGCAATATTTGCTCTTCTTTGTATGCAGAGAAAAAGATTTCCTCCTTCTACAGCATTGGTCTTCAGGAGATAACCTGACAAATGCTTCTATACAGAGTGATCAAGTCTTTCCAGGTACGTGATTGAAACGAATCAGCGTTTGCTGGTGACCATCAGAGGCCCCGGGGGAGGGGTGCTCTGCCCGCAGAGCATCCGCGGGCCCTGCTGAGGCCTCGGGCTGAAGGAAGGCAAATGGTATCCGGCACAGTTTCGGGCACAGGATTGGGGTAGAACTGGAACTTACAAGTTCCTTTGGACTAATCCTTACAATTCAGGAAACTTACAGGTCTTGGTGATAATGCCTTGAAAAATGTGGCTTCAAACATTATTTAAAAACCTTGGGCTTATTGAAAAAAATTTGGAAAAATGGGGAAAAAATTAAATCATTTATTATTAGTACTTTAAATTACAAGCTTAAGCTATTTTTATTTGCATGTATTTCATAAAATGAAGATCATTCCACACATGCAACTTAGTGAACTATATCTCTACACTGTTTTATTATGAAATGTGTCCTAAGCAAAAGCATGTAGGACACATTGTTATGTTGAACATAAAAGCCCAGGTAGTCAGCCCCAGGGAAAGAAAGTGAACTTGATTTGGGCCTTAGGACCCTCGTGGCCTCCTGCACGAGCTCGTTCTCCCCAGGCCCCCAAACCCTTGCTTCCGAGGGTGCCCGGAATGACCCTGACCGGTGATTATCACTTCCTTGTTGGACTTTGTCGCCTGTGCTTACACCTTTAAACAATGT
This sequence comes from Pteronotus mesoamericanus, assembly GCF_021234165.1. Classification (NCBI taxonomy): domain Eukaryota; kingdom Metazoa; phylum Chordata; class Mammalia; order Chiroptera; family Mormoopidae; genus Pteronotus; species Pteronotus mesoamericanus. The sequence continues at coordinate 4,616,937 of NW_026555090.1, forward strand.
AATTTGGCGTGTGTGTTTTTTAAAAACATTAATCAACATTTATAAAAGTTCTCCAGATTGATGTGCATAACTATAGATTGATCATTTTGGTTGCTATATTTTGTTGTTTAAATGTATATGCAATATGATTTGAGGTATTATGAGTATTTCCTCCTCTCATTAAATATTTTCCTGACCATGCTTTTTTTTTTTTTTTTTCCTGTCTAACTTTTGACAACTTCTAAAAAGATATGACAATGTCTTATGGTCCTGACCTATCCTACCCCTGAGGTAAAAACTGCAGTGAACAAGCTAGCAGATATTTTTCACCATTTTCCTTGGAGTGTAATTTACAAGGACTGTGAAATTGGGTGACTATAGCTGAATACCACTGTGGCTTTGAAGAGAGAAATGGGGAAACTTGGGGTGATAACTCACCAATTCATAGCAAAAAAAAAAAAATGTGGCAGAGGGCCTTTGGGCATTATCTAAAGAGACTCTCCTCTCCTGTGTTTGGAGTGCTGGTCGTCCTGAGGACCAGGCTCAGGGCCTATTTGTAAGGGTAGCAGAATTTCAGAAAAGGTTGACTGTCCAGTAGTCCCAGTGAGTCTCTTACACCCATCTCAGAGCCTCGATAGGGAGGGAGGGACTCTGAGACCTGGGTGCGGTGGCATGGTGAAGGTGCAGGAGACCTTTTGTCCTCTGGGTGTGTGTGAGAGGACTTCTCCTTGTCAGAGGACCTACTGTCCCTTTGCCTGAAGACAATGCAGAAGCTTCCTGAGACAGGGAGGTAATTAATGCTGGCTCTCCTCAGAATATGCCAAAGGGCAGGCGGCCCTCTCTCAGTGTCCCCTGCATCCAGAGACACCACGTGTATTCATTTTCTCAGTTTCTGAATATATTAAGCTGTTGGAGAAACCCTTATATGGGTTCCTTGACTTATAATCTCTGAGTTATTATAGTAATAAAGGACAAGTGACAGCCCCTGAAACTCTGCCCAACCCAGCCAAGATAGTAAATGTAAAACAATTATCACATGTCTGGAGGAAATGGAAGATTTGTAACACCCTCAAAGATTTGAAGGATGCAGGGGAGGTGGTCCTGCAAAAACCCAGCTGGGTCATGGAAAATAACAGTGTACTACTGCAAACTTAACCAAATAGTACAACCAATTGCAGCTGCTGTGTTGGGAGTGGTATCTTTATTAGAGACTCTGGTAAGTGGCATGAAGCTATTGATCTCACAAATGCATTCTTTTCACTACCCCTCAAATAGGACAGAAGCAATTTGCATTCATATGGAGTGAATAGCAGCATACATTCATGGCCTTGCCCCAGAGATATGTTAATTCACTTTCTCTCTGTCACTATATTGTTGGAAAGCTCTGGGCCATCTGGCCATTCTGAGGAGCACCTGATTAGCCTATGTCGCTGGCACCGTGTAGCTGGACCTGAGGAGCAAGAAATGGCATGACACGTGAACCCTAGAGGGAGACAGATAAACCATATAAAGATTTAGAGGTGTGATACATCAGTTAGCTATTTAGGGGTCCTGTGTTCTGGGTCAAAAGGGTCATCCTTTCCAAAGCACAGGGCATGTTATTTCTCTGTACCTCCTACTATGAAGAAAGCTGTGCCAGGCTTAGCTGGCCTCTTCAGGTTTTAGATATAGCACATTACACCCTTTGCAATGCTACATTGACCCATTTATTTGGTACTGCCAAAGGCCTGTAGTTTTAAGAAGGCCCAACGCAAGAAAATGTTCTGAAGCAGCATTGCCACTTGGATTGCTTTATGGAGTCTCTAGCAAACCTGATAGTAAATTCACGGGGTATTCTATGAATTCTTGGGTTCTTGAGCAAAGCCGTGCCTTCTGCAACAGAGTACCATACACCATTAAAACCTCATGAGCACACTCACATAACCGATCTGCTGCTGATTCCTGATAGAGGCCTAACATCTAACCACGGGACATTAAATAGCCTTGGAGCCAGAACACAGTGAACTGAACACAGTCAGAAGTACCATGTCATAAGGTCTAAGAGGTCACTTCAAGGTAGAAGGATACATTCCAGAGTTAAGTACAACAGGTTCAGAGAGCACTAGGGATCAGAATCCTGTGTCGCCTTTCTCTATTGTACTGATAACTTTTCTTCAGCTCACACCCTTGACCTCTTGAATCATTTCCTATGTCCAGCTGGCAGAGGAGAAAAACTCCAGTGTTTAATATAATAACGGGTCAGCTCAGTCGATTTGTGTGAACTGAAGATGGAATTCTGCACTATAGTCCCACTTACGGGTTGCCTTGAATAACAGAAATAAAAGGAAGTCCTTGCAGTGGGCAAAGCTTCGGGTACTACTAATGATCATCCACTTTGTGTGGAGGTATCACTGATCTAAGGTTAGAATATATATGGACTCATGGTCAGTGGAAAAATGGCTTAGCTGGTTGGTCAATGGCCTAGATGAAACAATACTGGAAGAAGAGACAGGACATCTGGTGAAGAGACATGTGGATGGATATGGATATGTGTGAGTGGGCACATCAAGTGGGATGAGTTTGTCTTGCATTTCATTACCCCTGCAAAACATCCACTGAAGAAGAGGCGTGAAACACCCAGTTGGGTGTGTTGACTCAGCCAGTGGATGATAGCCAACTTCTGCCACTGCATTGTTTAGATAATGAGCTCATGAATAGGATTGCCATGATAACAGAAATAGAGACTGTGCATGGGTCCCACAGCGCTGGCTCCCTCTCATCAAGACTGAGGCTTGCCAAGCTGGACTTCTATTGATGAATGTCCAACCTACTAGTAGACAAGACAAGAACTGGGTATCTATACCATTATAGTTCCAGGAATAAGACCAAGTAGCTACTGTTCGCTATTCAGTTACACTGAACTCCTCCTATTCTGGTAAGAGCAAGTCATCTAAACCAAGATTTATACGTGTTCTGGATAACAATTTGTCTTTCCTGCCTGTAATTTCTCAGCCAGCACCATTACTCTCCAAAGGTTGAGAAGTTTGATCTTTCTACATGGGATCTTGCATAGCATCTCTTCAGTCCAACAGTTGGCAAAGGAGGTCTGGCAGTGGGCATATGAGCATGGGATCTACTGGTCCTACCACACATATTGTACCCTCCAGAAGCTGCAAGCCTGATACAATAGTAGAATGGCCTCTAAAATGTATGGCTGAGCCTTGGCCTGTGTGGCTCATTTATAGGTTGGAGACCATCCTGTAAATTGAAAGACCACGGGTTCAATTCCTAGTCAGGGCACCTGCCTAGGTTGTAGGTTCAGTTCCCAGTTGGGGTATGTGTGAGAGGCCACAAATTTATGTTTCTTTCTCATATCAATGTTTCTCTCTGTCTCTGTCTCCCTCCCTTTCCCTTTAAGCATGTCTTCAGGCGAGGACAAAAAAATTTTTTTTTAAAAAAAAGTATGGCTGATGCATCAAATTTGAGCTGATACCTTCTAAGGATAGTGCCCATGCCCCAACAGATTCTATCCCAATTAGATTCTATCTCCAGTAGATAGAACACATGGATCCAGGAAGCAAGCAATGAAAGTCAGAGACCCCCTGTCACTATCATTCCCAGTGACCCACTTGAGGAATTAGTGCTTCTTGATCTTGAGTTGGTGAATCTCAAGGTCCCAGTTCCTGGGAGGCCTGTACTTCCATCAAAAGAATCCTCAAAATCCCAGTAAGCTTAAAGCTATAGCTACCATATAGTTACTCTGGGTTCCCCGTGCTGGTAGACCAGCAGGCAGCCAAAGAAGGTGGTACCATGCATAAGGAGAAGAGCTGTAGTCTGATCATCCTAAGGAGGCAGAACTGGGGCTAAATAAGGGAGTCATGGAGGTGATCTGCTGTGGCACTCTCGGTACCTCTGTGCCCAGTTATGCCTGTAAATTGGAAGTAGCGACAGAGAAGATGAGATGAGATAAGGCCTTGAGATCAAGTCAACAGCCAGGATGTAATTCCTGCTGTTGTGTTTCCCCAGAAATTGCCACCAGTCCTGGAGAAGCTGTATCTAGATGAAGGGAATTTCAGAGTCAGAAGAAAGCCCGCAGAACTGAGTGGCCCCTGGGGTGAACTGTAATACTTGCTCTTGGTGCCCAACTCAGTCTCTCGTTACTGTTCTGTGAACCCAGCCGGCAGCTGCTACAAGTGCTGATGGCTCATGATTGACATCTGTGACTATCCCCATCTTCTCTTGCTATCCTGTAACTAGTGCTACTGCTGCTGTTGACCCTAATGTGATTGGGACCACCTTTTTCTACTGGTGACCTCAACTCCTAACCCTCCTCTAGCCTTTGGGAAGGGACCTGGCTCCTTGTGGCTCCTCAGAGCATAAGCACACCAGACTGCCTGGTAACCAAATTTCAGTTCATTTTAGGGATTCCTCACCTCCTGGATGTCATCTGGTTTCCAGAGCCCAAATAATTCAATCCCAGTCCTCGACATTGTTCTCACCCAGTGTGGCATAGACAGCCTTACAGGGACACTGTTAACGCATAATCAAACCTAGTTCAGTTCCTGGGAGTCTCTTCTCTAGCACGGTTGTATTCAACCGAGGGTAATTTTGCCCCTACCCCAGGTGGACATTTGGCAATGTCTGAATACGTCTTCTGTTGTGACAACTGCCTAGGAGGGGGCAGAGGCTTAGGGGAGTGTGCTACTGCAGTCCAGTGAGCAGAGGCCAGGGGTCCTGCTAGATACCTTTCATTGCATATGGAACAGCACCATCCGCCTTACTCCCAAGAAAGAACTATTTGGCTCATAATGTCAACAGTGCAGAGGCTGAGAAACTTCTGTTCTAGCAAGAGAAGCCTGTCCTTCCCACCATAGTCTGGCTTCCCAACAGAAGTCTGAATAAGAACATAAATCCATCTCTCAAGAACAAACAAAACACTTTAAGCACCGCACAATTTAAATTCAATTTAAGGTAAAATAAATCTGCAATGCTAGGTTAATCTTGTCCCTAAAAATGATTGGCATACATAATTTACTTTGTTAAACAGAACTTTTAACGTCGTTCAGTGTGAAGCACCTGTATTTAGATTAGTTCACTGATTCTAGGAGAATTGGTTGTATATTTGCTTTGTGTCTTTACTGCTAGAGGATACTGTTCTCTATTACTCTTCTCCTTTACTGCTAGAGGATGTCTTCTCTAAAGATACTTTTATCTTCCAGTTTAAAGATGATATGAGATCTTGAAATTCCCCCCAAACAGTTTTTCAGTTTCCCAAATATAAACATATGGTGTCTACCGACTATCTATTCCATGTGCAAAAGTAACACATGCATAGAAACAAATTCACATATGTAAACAAAATAAACACTACCCAAAGGTAATTACTCTTAACACACCGATCTTTCCTATCAATCATTTTTCTACATAAGACACACATATTGGAACTGGCATATTTTTTTTTCAATTTCAGAGAGGTGAAGTGTAATAGTTACTTTATATTTATATTTTATAATTGTAGTATGGATAATTTTGTTTTTACGTTATTTAGAAGAATATTTTTAAAATTTCTATGACTTAATATTTGAACATCTTTAGTTTTATTTTACTCTGGTCTAAAAGGAGAATAGGAGAGAAGGCTGTACCATTTTTTATTTTTAGAATTTGAGATTTTTGCAACCTAAAATATTCAATTAAAAATGTATTTTATAGATTCTAAATATTAAGTTTAATTGTTCATTTGTAAGAGTGTCAGTGGTATCTTATTGAATAAATCTTGTTATTTTTATATATGCATTTACTTTCTGCTTGTTTGACTTGTCCTGAATAGAGCAATATGTTAATATCTGCAAGTATTACTATGTGCCCATTTTTAGAGATTCTGTTAAACTTGTCTTGCTGTTTTATTAATCTCATAAATGTTTGCACATTTCATCAAAAGAAGTGAACTTTTGCTCCCTGCAATGCTTTTGTCTGAAAGTTTGTGTCTGATATATATATATATATATATTTGCACCCCCTTCCTTTTGTTTGAATTTGCCCAATGTATCTTTGTCTAATACTATTTTACTTTTAACATTCTGTATACTTTTGTTCTAAGTGTTCTCTTATAGGGAGTAATTGGCTAGATTTTGAGAAAACAACTTGAGAGTCGTTCATTGCCTTTTAAGAGAGGTGCTTAACATCAGCGTTTATTAGCACAAAAGGACTATTTCATGTTCTGACATATAGTTTTATACTTTTTAAATATTGTTTTATGCTGTTTCATTTGCTACTCCTATTTGCTCTATGGACAATGTTTTCTTTGCTTTTACTTTCTTTGATGTTTATCTTTTAATATTTCAAAAGCTCTCTTTTTCTTTACATGAACTAATTCTCAGAGTCAAGAAGGAAATGATCTTTTGAGTACACAATCCTCCACTCTCCCTTCTCCTCACATTTCTCAGTCTTTGTTAATATTAGCTGACGTTGTAAACTCAGATTCTTTTTCATATAATCATGAATTTTACATTATTTTTTTAAGGAACAGATGTTTTGATTTTAGATTCATTTTTCCATCTAGATTTACATCTTTCTTACAGAGGTAAATAGGGTCCATGTTCCCCTGGTTTTAGTGCTGAATCTCATCACATTCATTGAGGTGGCTCTCTCATTTTTGAGCCTGCAATCTTTTTAGTATCCCCAGTTAGTTGCAAACAATTTCAGATCATTGTTTGTAGTGGGTTTTTTCAAACTCTTAATAAAAATATCTTTCTGTGCCTTCATTGTTAAAAGACAGCCCCTCCCGACAGCGTCTGCCGGCAGCGCTGCAGGTGCTGCCCCCGTGCCCTGTGGCACTGGCGCTGCCAGTGAGGACTCAGAGTCCAGGCTCCTTGTTTCTATTTTCATACATAACCTTTTCTTTTCGCTGAAGTGCTTTAAAATTGGATTGCTCCTTTTTAATTTAAGCATTACTCAGAATTAAATGACCATATTCACATTGCTTTGCCTAGGAGAGCAAGGGAAATTGTCATCTGTCTATAGGGTTGTTTTTTTTTTTTTTTTTTAACTTTGAAGAGCTGAGGCTTGATTTGTATTTTTTTTCTTTGATAATTGCTTATGATTCATTTATTCCAGCCTCTTCTCCCTTTGATCTTCACTCGTGGTCTTCCATATCTGTCATTTCCTTTCTCATCATTTCCTGTGGATCTTTCCCTCTGCATCCTCTGCATGGATTTAATTTCTTTTTCAGCATCAGTTATGTCTCTCCTCTTTTTTATTCCGACTCCCAAAGCATAATTTCTAGCAGGTTTTCAGGCAGAGTGGCTCTGTTCTACAAATTTGACATGTTTTCCCTGTGCATCTTTCTTGATCTTTGAGCCTTACGAAGAAGTAGAATTTGTAGCCTTGACAGCCCCTGGCTCTTCCCACCTCTCTGTCCCCCCGTCCACCCCCCCCACCCCCCGACTCATTCTCTCCTTAGCCAGGCTCTTCCTCTTAGAACATGTTGCACCATAACCAGGCCTTCCTACTGCTCTGTGCTCAATGCTTGCAGAGGTTCAATTTCCTAGTAGATTTTAGAAAGACAGGTTTCCTTTTCGCCACATGCACCCCAACCCTTGTTATTTCTTGACTTTTTGATAACAGCCATTCTGATAGGTGTGAGGTGAAATCTCATTGTGGTTTTGACTTGCGTTTTCCCACCCCACTCATTAGAGATATTGAACATCCCTTCCTGTGCCTGTTGGCCATCTGTATGTCTTTCTTGGAAAAATGGATTATAAATTGATACAGCCAGTGCGGAGATTCCTCAAAGAATTAAGGACTACCATATTCCACTCCTGGATATTTATCTGAAAAATACAAAAACACTAGCTTGAAAAAATATATGCATCCCTATATCCAAAACAGCTTACGTGTACATTGACTGGATTGGGTACAAAGATGTGGTTTGTGCAGTTGACCCTTGAACAACTTGAGTTTGGACTTCACAGATCCACTTATACACAGACTTTTTAAAATTGTGTACTGTTTACAGTCCAAGATTGGGAGTCTGCTGATGCAAAGGGCCGAATGTATGCATTAATTTACATGGTTTTATATGGGGACTTGAGTATTTGTGGATTTTTGTATCTGCAGCGCTGCTGAAACCAATCCTTATGGATACTGAGAGACAACTGGGCTGATTAAGTTTGGAGGAAGTCAAAAGTTGTGTGTGGATTTTTGCCTGCACAGAGGTTGGCGGCCCTAACTCCCACATTGTCGAAGGGTCAACTGTATATGCAAGACTATTGACCTAAAAAAAACATGAAGTATTGCCATTTGTGACAACATGGATGGACCTTGCCGGTATAATGCTAAGTGAAATAAATCAGATTTAAAAGGACAAAAACAGTAATGATTTCACACATATGTGTAATATAAAACAAACAAGAAAGAAAGAAATGAAGAAACAAAATAAAAACAGACTCATGGATACAGACAACACAACGGTAGTTACTATGTTGACAGGAGAGACCTGGTTCTTCTCGGTGATGCATGTAAAGAATTACACATCAGCAAATCGTCCTTCAGAAGAAAACAGAAGTCCGGAGCTCGGCTAGGCAGGCCTCTCAGGGTCCCCTGCACCATCCGCTGTGTTGCCGCAGTTTCCAGTTCTTAATCCGAAAACACGCGGCACCTTCTCGTGGCGCACTAGCCAGAGCCCTTTCTCCCCTTTACTTCCTACATGGTCTTCGCATTGTTCCCCTGCAGCGCGGGGCAACCGCCCCCGAGCGCTCATGCGCCCGGGCCGTGACGAGGGTGGGGTGCGGGGGGAGCTGCCCTGCACGGCTGCTGCGTCTTGCTTTCCTGCTTCCTAAGCCATGTGGTCAAGGGAGCCCCAATCTGCTCCCAAAACCGCGCGGTCCAAAAGCCTCTACCACGGCTGCCATGGTAGCCACGGCAAACCCTGGAGCAAACCTTTCTCTGGGACCCCATTTCCGACTCCCTAAACGGGCACGGTACCTGGGGGAGCTGCCTCCCAGCTACATTCTGGGTTAAAGCTATGCAAACCTTCCTGGTTTACCTTGTTGAGATGCAAAATAACCGTCTTTGAATAAGAGGTATGAAGTTATCCTGCTGTTACTGACATGCAGAATGACTCTCAATGGCCCCGCTCCTTGTCTCCCATCCCTCATGGCGGCGCCCCTTGGCGGGGAGGCGGGGTGAATATCTTATCTTTTTCTTGGAGACGCCAAGTAGTTCTGGGCCCTGTAACAAATCTCCCCTGTGGGGGGCCCTGGCTGTACCCCGTTACAACGAGAGAAGCAGGCTGAGAGTGTAGAGGGTGAAATGAACGACGGTCAAGTGTATGGGGGCGGCTGACGGAAGCCAGAGTCCCGGGGGCGAGCCCCCTACACCGTGTACAAATCACGAGTTACAAGGCTGTGCACCGGCAATTGGTGCCGCCCCTGTGTGAGCCCCACCCCTGAGAACCCCTTTCCACGTTCAGCTGGTTCTTTTAGCCTCAGCCTCTACATTACCAAATATTATATTTATAAGGGCTACATTTCTTAATATAATACTTGTATACAATGTCTATTAACTTTTTTGGAAAGTGAACATTTAATTCTCTTATATACACATACATACATTGTCCTTTTTCTCTTTCCAATATAGTTATCATATTTTTTGGTTAACTATTTAAGCTTATGTTATCATAGTGATATAAGTATTATTCATTACTGAGCCATGTAATATACTACAATTACACTTTCTTATTCAAATTTTTCTGTGAGTTTGTAATGGCCTTATTTTTCATCTCTTTGGGTTTTTATATCATTATTACTCATACTGCTGAGCTCTCTACCAGAATTATTAAATACTCTGAATCTTCTCTTTAGTGCTCAGGCAAGCTCAGAAATCTTAGAAATAATGTAACGCAAGACAAAAAGGCTTTTCCGATTCCTCAGAATGGGGAATAATTTCTCTTTTTTAAACTCCTGTTGGTCATGTGCGTTTTTCACGTCACGGACGCCTTTCCGCCTCATCATAGAGGTCTGTACGGTTATCCTTTCCCGTAGACTTTCCGACCCTCGAGGGCAGGGTCTGTGCCTATTCATTGCCCTGGGTTCCCAGGTCAGTGCCTGCGGACTGGCCACTCCATAAATGCACGCGAGGGGATGAGAACCGGCACCCTGCCGCCGACTCAGCAGCAGGTTCGCGGCCTCCTGCGTCCCTGTTGCATGGCCGCAGTGCTTCTGGCGGCATGAGGATGAAATTAGTGTGCGTGGTCTGCACGCTGTGTTGAAACACCGAAGACAGTGTCACATAAAGAAAACGGGGGGTGGGGGGGCAGGGATTAAATAACCTCTCCAGCATGTGGCAGAACAGAGTTCAAAGCTGGGTCCGACCAAACCCTGAGCTCTTACCTGCCATCCAATGCCATGTTGCAGGCTACATGTGATGACACAGAGCAGGAGGCCATCTTTCCCCGGGCACGTTTGCCTGGATCACCAAGACATTTTCCATTTCTGTTATGGGAATACTAACCTTCTTTCTTTTTATAGAACCCCAAAGTCCATAACTTTTTAATGAATACTCTTAAATTTCAATAAGATTTTTAAAACTGTTTCACGATTTCAGAGAGAGGGGAAAGGGAGGAGACAGAGAAGGAGAGAAATATCAATGTGAGAGAGAAACATCGATCAGCTGCTCCTTGCCTGTGCCCCTGCTGGGACTGATCCACAACCCAGGCATGTGCCCAGACCAGGAATCGAACCTGTTTACCAGAAGATGCTCCAACCAACTGAGCCACACCAGCCAGGGTATAAGATTTGATTTTTAATGAATGTCATCATTCCATTTGAAAAGTTTCTAAAAGAAAGTATTTTCAGTCTCTGCGCCCAGGATACTCTCTCTGTAAAGGCATGAAAGGATTTCTCTTGAATGAAGTGTGGCCTGGTGTAAGCTTGTGTTCCTTTTGGAAACCCTTGAAGACAAACACTAGGTCACCTTAGAAAGCAGGCATCCCAGAATTTAAGTCAGCTTTTGATAGTTTGCTGTTGATCCCGCCAGTAGAGGGCGCCTAACCACCAGCAATAGTCTCAGAAACATCCTTAATGGGTTCAGGCATTTTATTACCTTTTTTTTTATTTTTTACCTTCCAGCTGCCAAATTAGTAGCAGAACGTGATAATCCATTTTCTCTTCATTTTACAATTGTCTTGCATCATGGAAAAAAGAATGTCTTCCTGAAAGATTTGGAGGTAGTGTTGGGGATTTGGGAGTCGTATAAAAGAGAAAGACAAGGTTTTCTTAGTGCACCGAGGATTGGAATGGTTTACATGCAGGACGCTGTGAACCCTGGCCTGGTGTTTACCTGGTTCATTCCTAACCACTGGCATGTGGCTTTCTCAGCTTTTGATAAGTCCTTGCCTCTGAAGAGATCAAGTGTGTTTAGTTCTCTTTAACACAACCCATATGAGCTTCCACCAGATGTCATATAACCCCAGACTGTTAGCAGGGACTTTGGAGATCATTTAGTTCATACTGGTAAATATAGAGACGAGGAGATCAATCCCTGAACAGACAAAGACCTTGGGCCATTAGTCAAGAGAAGAACAGGTATCAAGACCCGGCTGCTCACCGGGCCCCATGCCGGTCCATTTAACACTCCTAATCGGGGAGGCCCCCCAGCTCATAAAGGGCCCCTGGGGCAATGAGATTAATTTATGAAGGTTTCTCAGAAGGTCTGGTAGCCCCTCTTTGCATAGAGCTGGACTAAATTCAGAACTGGGCTTTAGATTGACTGGCACCAGGTTACATACACCATCTTAACCTTTCGATTCTCATGCAAGCCTTTTTCTTCCTTCTGAGTAATTATTTCCCACTATTCTCCACCCCAGGCCACCTCTGGGAGACAAGATTTTAACAGGGAAATTCTCATACCTCTTACCCAGGTTCACCAATTACTGCCTGATCTTGCCCCTCGTTCCTGACCAATCCGTTGCCACCCTCTCCCTTGCTTTTTTACCCCTTGGGCACTAGTCACTGCAGGCTGCTCCCTGTCCTAAGACCTTTGTGCTGGCTCTTCTCTTGGCTTGCAGATGTTTTCCTTCTGATCTTCACCAGGCTGGATCTTTCTCTTCCAAACCTCAGCTCTTCCTCCATGAAGCGATCCTTGACCTGTGGATCTAAGGGCTTGCCCAATCACTCTTTACCCCTTGTCTTGTCTCCTTTGCATCACACTTACAGCCCACTGGTACTGTTCTTGATTTTGTATTTGTTCTGGCCTCCCTGTCCCCTCCTGTCACTGGAATTTGTGTTGCGGGAAAGCAGAGACTTTGTCTGCCGTGTTCACTGTTCTATCCCAGCCCTTTGGACAGTTTCTGGCTCAAGATAGGCACTCAATAGAAACCGCAGGGAAATGTCATTGAGTGCCCAAACCTTCCCTTCCACCTGTCAGACAGCATCCTAGAGCCACTTACTTTTTAGAGAGGGTTAAATATCTTCATGGTTTTCAGAAGTGTCTTTTCGTTGAGCAAGATCCAAGTTGCGACTGGCGCCAACCCCAAGGGCCGGACGGCGGGGAGTGGGAGCAGCCCTCCCCTCCACCCCAGCGCCTCTCGTCCAGCCGCTGGAGGAGCACCAATGCCCTGCCCCGGCAGGCTCTCCCTCAGAGCCCAGAGATTCCCGCACCCCGACTGAGGCCGTCATGAAGCTCTTCATGGGGAGAGTCACACCAAGGGCATCGACGTGTTGTGGGCGGTGTGTTGGGGGATTGGACTTCAGAGATGTTGGTCTCCATAAACTGACTTTACTAGGATGATCCGAAGCAAGGTAATCAACCAGCCTCAAGCCACTGGGAACGTCTGGGGACACCCAGGGTGTGTAAGAGGAAGTCTGCCCATTCCTTAAAGCAGGTCAATCAGGACCTGAATTATCTCCTTGAGGATGGCAAATTTAATAAGTCTCATCATCTTTCTCAAAGCCCAATGTTGTGTTACTTGGGAGAGTGAGCAATTTCCTTCTATCTATTTATTGTACCGTGAGCATGGTTAAAGTACGGGTTAGGGGGCAGTTTGAGAGGGCAAATTGGAAAGAAATCCTACTGCACGTAACTTTCCAGGCATCAAAATCACTGTCCTCCCCGCCTCCACTCCACGACAAGGGTGCAGATAGCCCTGGAGGCCGCGGGAAGGTGAGGGCAACAGAAATGGGTTTGCCCAGTTCACCAACATCCTGTTCTCTGCCACATGCTACCCTAAATGATTCCTGTGGCAGGTTTCTCTTAATTCTCATAACTATCCTAGGAAGTGCTAGTTTACCATCTTTCAGGTAAACACACCAAACCTCACAGAAGTTTTAAATATGTATCAAATGCCACGTAGGTGGTAAAGCCACGATTCAAACATGGGCCTAGTGAGGTCTAATACTCCGCACTGTTTGACCAGGCTGCACAGCCGTACAGCACCAGGGCGTCTCCCTCTGCCAGCACTGCCGCCTCAGGGACCGTTACGAAGCCAAAGGACCTTAAGGGGCCACTTGTGCTCTCACGCTTACTTAGACAAACAACAACATGTGAGTCATTCAAACTAAGTCTGCAGGCTGATTAAAATGGAGATAGGAGATACTGTGTTTCTTTATTTCCTAGCTTGAAAACTCATGAGGTCAAGTTTATTACTTCTTTTACTGGTTTATTTAGCAACTATTAGTTGTTAAGACTGCATGTCAAGCCCAATGCTAGACACTGGTAATGGAGTCGTAGGAAAGGTCATTAGTGTTTTCAATCTTAGCACACGTACAGGTGTATAATAGTTGTTGGAAGAAAACAAAGTGAAAATATTTTATGACTTCTGTTGTCTAATTTTTTGGATTTGTTAGAACACTATCTCATTCTTGGTAGACGCAACTAAAAAAATGGCTTCTACTGTCACATCAGCCCTGGCCTCCCTGTTTTGGATTTGTTTTGGACATCAATCACCAGATACAGATTCAGAATAAAAGGTCCCATCTTGGGGAAGCCACTGACAGATAGGAAGGCAGATGATTACCCACCAACCCAGCAGCCCACTCTTTACCAAAGATGCCAATGGCAGGGGCCCATTTGATGCCGTTCTTCCTGGGGCCACAGAGCTGGAAGGGATGCGCATGGTCACCAAGCTCCACTTCCCACTGTAAGATCACAGGCGGGTGGGTGAGGACTTGACTACTCATAAAACAGTCTCTCCCTTTGCTAGGTAACACTTACCACTCCTTGCACTGAAAATGAGTCTGCTTCCCCCACCCCAAGACAGAGTTAATCGCCTTCTGCCCTTTGTGCAAGGTTCTGGACAGTTCTTAAGAGAGATTATTCCAATTATTGACTTGCCGTGAGTAATTTGATATCTGGGAAAGCGTTGAAAACTAGAAAGTAACTAATCCACTTACATGAGTTAAAAGAGATGGCTGCTATTCCTGAAATAAAGAATCCAAGTAATGAAGTAGAAAATAAATGTAAGAACAAAATAAATGGACATTTAATTAAAGAATTAAATCTGCATTTGAAGGAATCACTTCAATTAATAAAAGATGACATGCAACCAACAGTAGACAAATTCAGGTTATGCTATTGAATGTCAATGCTAAAAAAATTATCTAGGAAAAAATATTATGCCACTTGTAAAGCAGAATATTATCATGCTGGCCTCTGGGTTCTTCACAAATAACATTCAACACTGCAAGAAAATGGGGCAATGTCTATGACTTAAGAGAAGGAAGAATGATCCAACAATATTATACCCAGCTACACGGTTCAAGAACGAAAATGGCAAGCAGTCTCTCTTCAATGAGAGAGAACTTTGGAAGTATTGTACCCATGACTCCTCCTTGGAAAAAAAACAAGTCTCCCTTGATGAAATTAAGCAACCAGGGATGAATGAAGAAGCTGAAAGTTACCCATGCCTCTGATGAGTTTCCAGACTTCAGAAATGGTTGCTGTTGCCTGGATATAAGACCTTACTGAGCTTTTTGAAAATTGCGTGGCATAATGGAGAGAACTCTGGATCCAGTCCTGGTTTACCACCAACACACCTGGTCCAAGAGTGAGTCCCTTCCTTCTGGGTCTTAGTTTCTGCATCTGAAAAAAGAGTCCGCTCTAACTATGCACTTTCCATATACAGTCAATGAAACAACTTTAAATATGCCCCACCACCCTGGATTGACATTCTTTTTCAATTCTCTGTTTGGAACACTCTACAGTTGGTCGTGCCTCTGGTCAGTTTACTGCTTTGCCAAGGCTTTTGTTAAAAGCCAAAGCTTATTCAATTGAGGTCTCATCTTGTTAGCAATGACATCATTAATCATGGACTTGGCTGGGCAGCCTTGCTGGGACTTGGCTGAGCCCCAGCAGCTGTATTGTTAGCAGAAGGTTACCCTGAAAATTCTGATGCTCCTTTTCTTTCTGGGTTTCCAGCAAAGGGAGGTCATTCAGAACGAGGGCTTTTTAGCCCCACAGCCTCCTGCCTTCACCTTGCCTCTGAAGAGGACACCTGCCAAAGCTGTTGCTCTCCGGCACTCTTGTCACACAGACGGGAGAACAGGCATCACCACCCTCTCAGCAGCAGCATACATCCAAGGTCCAGAGGCACAAATGGTGAGAGGAAGGATGTCAGAGTGATGGCCGTAGCTGCCTGTTCTATAATGTCCTCTGATTTCTTAAGTCAGGGCGCTTACCCCACCACCTGCCTGCTTGTTTGTAAGAGTTCCACATCTTATTTGTATCGCATCACCAGCACTGTATTCCTGACACATAGTACAAGTACTGCTGGTTAAATAGCTGAAATAACTGATGCCAAGGCAAGAGAATTACAACATGGGGGAAGGTGAAGGCAAGCAATGTGGCTAATATAGTATTTTACTTTTTCATTGACTGATTGTGGCAACCCATTTGTTTGACCCAGCACAGTGGGCAGAGGTGGCTACAATGGGTACACCCAACAACACATCCCAGATCGCCTTCTATGTCATACCTCAGTCCTTTCCCACACTGCCTCAGTGCCCCCCGTCCAAGGCAATATGTGTGACATCCTCCCCCATCTTCTTATGACTGGAAACAGTTTGTGTGTGACTCTGCATATGATCCAGACACATGGATATCCTAAAGTCTTCCCTTAGGGCAGCTGCACCTGCTGCTTTAAATGCTCACTGCCACTTTATATTGTTCACTGAGGAGCTGAGGTCCCAATGTTGAATTTTCAGTTGCTCATTCATTGAGCACCTTCTATGTTCTGCGCCCTGGTCTAGAGATATCGTGATGGCTCAGACTCAGTCTGCCCTCCAGGGGCATCAGGCCTAGTCTTTGACTCAGATCCCTGTGTTATGCTTCTCACTCCTCAGAGCATGGACCTTTGGCCTGACTTTCTCACTCTTCTTTCTAGGGTTTCTTCCATGG
Organism: Pteronotus mesoamericanus; assembly: GCF_021234165.1. Taxonomy (NCBI): domain Eukaryota; kingdom Metazoa; phylum Chordata; class Mammalia; order Chiroptera; family Mormoopidae; genus Pteronotus; species Pteronotus mesoamericanus. The sequence continues at coordinate 4,633,284 of NW_026555090.1, forward strand.
AGTGATGGCATCAAATGAAGCAACATGGATACAAAAAATATGAGTTTATTATTTAGAGTAATCGTAAGCAAAGTCAACAGGAAATATGAGGTCAGTAAAAATCCATCATGTATCTGAACAAACAGGACCAATTTATCCCCTTCTATTACACAAAACTCAAATTCTCTTCCAAATAGTCTTACCTTCAGTATATGACACAGATTTCTCCTATGATTTGCCCAAAATCGTTTCCCAAGGTAGAACAAGCTGGACTGGTATTGCTCTCAAGACTCTTTACCGCATTTGCATGTGGTTGTTCTCATCATCGTAAAGAAAGAGCCGCTTTCAAAGGGCAGCCCAGAGGGGCACATGGATAGTGGGCCATGGCGGAGCACTTAGCGCCCAATGTTCACGCTGCAGCTCTGCTCTTGGATAGTCTCACCTCCGAGATCTCGAGAATAGAAACATTTTGCAGCTTCCTCCTTTTTATTTTGACTTTTCCAGGACATTTTTTGATAACTTTTAATGTTCCTCCTAATTTACCAGTAATTCATTTTATTCTGATTACCCAAACCTTGATATTTTTCCTTTCCTTCAATATAATAGATTCCTCCTCTGCACAATACTACCCACCCAACATTCATTACCAGTAATTGTGCATGAGTTAAATTTAAATTCTCTTTACCCTCGATATGGGAACTTTCCCCAAATTCCACTTTTCTTCCAATAGTGCTGCTACTCTACAGTTTTTTTAATGACACAAAACTTAGAGTTATGTTCTTGTCTCTTCCTTTTTCTCTAGCCCCAAGTTCCAGTCAGCCACCTTATCATATATTTTCTTGAAATTTCATTGGGTTTAACTATTTTCCCTTGAGACCTCTTTAATCTCTATACTCCACAAACAGACTTCCACGCACACTGCACCGCCACCGCCATCATCACAGCCACCTTATATACGGGTTATAGCCATACATTTTGAGTGAGTCTTCCTGTGCACATACTCTTCACATGCTAAACTAGAGTGCACCCTACCTTCAAATTCAGTTTCCTGAAACCTTGATTTCTCACACGCACAGTCAACGCTGTGAGTCTCCCATGTTGCCAACCCATGCCTCCCTGCCCACCCACCGCTTTGCCTCCATCCAGAACCACCTCCTCGGGTGCGGCTCCCTGACCGCCCTGCCCATGCCAAGCGCTCCTTTCATTGAGCTCCTATTGACATTATGTCTTTATTTTGCTGTTGCTTGTTTTGGAAGGGTGTTCATGTGTTAATCTTGTCCACCTTCTCCTCTGATGCCTTAAAAGCCTGACAGTCTGTGAAACATAATTTAGCACTTGTGTTCTTCAATATTTCATGTGTCTTAGTCTTGTTGCCCCAAGACAGATCTGGGCAAATTCACATGGCTTTTTAAAAATTTAAAACGGGAGAGTGTATAAGTAAATTTGTTTTGTGTTTTAACCTTTTGAGCCACTCCTCAGTCCAGGTTTTGGAGAGGCCTGAAGTCTACCTTTCCGTGGCCTCCAGGACTGGGTCCTCTGCGTCCTCAGGCGGGGCTCCCAGCCCCAGCCCTGCCCTTCCTGGCTAATCTGATTTCTGCCTCAGCTGGGACAGCCTCTGCCTGCGGCTTCCCATCTTCCTCCTGACTCCTCGCGGCCGAGCACCACAGGAGCAATACAGACTAACAACAACTAATATTTATTTAGCTCTAACTAGGCTCTCAGACTGTGTTAAGCACTTTCTCTCATTTAATCTTTACGCACGCGCACGCTCACACACACACACACACACTCTAGCACAAAACCCTCTGAGGAGGTAAATGTTTTCTGGAAGGAAACCACACAGGGCCTGTGCCACTTCCATGGAAACAAAGGCTGTTTTCAAACACTGTTAAGAAACTGTTTCTATCTGAGGCTTTCAATGACCTGGATTGTCCATGTGTGAAGGGAAAAAAAAAAGTGAGAGAGACAAAAAAAAAAAAAAAAAACACAAGAAAATAATGCCAAGAGAAACTCTTCTTTTAATGCATTGGTTAATTAATCAATTAATTTGGGTTATGCACAGGAGCTTGTGTCTCCGTAATTAGAAAAAAAGCAGGTCTTTGTGCTTCTGGAGAATGTTCCGATACTGGAAGGTGCAGGCCTTGGCTGCCGACGTTTCCCTTCTCTCCCCGAGGCCCGACACTAGGTATTTCAGTGTTGAATAAACAGGCCTGCACGTTGCTTGCCCGGCTCAGGACACCCCGCTGAGAGCATGTCCTTAATAACAACAATGCCACGCATTTATTCTAAGCTGACCCCACTGACCCCCAAAAGTTTGTTCCCTCAACTGGGTCTCCTTGGCCCTTTCATTCGCCTGAATTCCCCACACAAAGCCCTTGTCACATCTACAGTCCTCTTGAAACTAAACTGGGATGGGAAGAGAGGGGGAGTGGAAAAGAAGTTGAAAATAGCCAAACCTTGATCCTCCACCTAAAAGAAAGTTGGGCCATTTGCATGTTTAACCATTCGCAGGCATTTCAGCTTCCTCTTATCCACACCCACCCCCATTTTAACTATTCTTTTCTAAAATCTCCAGAGTGGGGGCCCACCTCCCCATCTGAAGGAGCTGGTGGGTCAGTAAGCAGATAAGAAGCCCTACTGTGAAGAAAGCTCTTTTCTCTTCTTTACGTTTTTAATTATCGAGAGTTTTAAAAACATTTATATTCCAAATGGAAGGCTCTGGCCTACAGAGGAAGGGAGCAGGGCTTGTGGCTTGGAGGCGTGCATTTATTCACTGTCTGTCCCCACCCCGCCTGTCGTTTATTTATCTTTGATCTGCTGAGGCAGAATTTCAAGGAAGTATGACATCACTAGCTGTGAAAAAAATGTTTTATTACTTTCTTCATCTTTTAATTATCAAATTCTTCTCTGCTTGCCAGTCAACCAAGAGGAGTGGAAATTGTCTAAGGATTTGGGATGAATCGACTTATCACAAAAAAAAGTGTCTCTTCTAGTCAGCCTCTCATTTTTCTTTCTGTTATTAGTTTTATCTCTTCAAACTCAGTGTAACGAGAACTTTCCCCTGAGGACAAGAAAAGCAGATAAGGAACTCTGAGGGTACATTTCTGTTTTTCCACATGTCTCAGTGAGAAAAAAAAATTAGCTCAATAAATGCTTTACCTCATTAGCATTCATACATGAACCTTGGTGGATTCACTTTAATCTCCCATCATGCCTTACTCTGCACAGTCCTTTGATTCCAGGATCACTTCTGAAGATTTGCAAAAACAATGGTGAGGACTCATGGTATTTGGGAGAATCTGTGGAAGATATGAATTACAGATTAATATTTGCCAGATTGAAGGAGGTGAGGTTTCTTTCTTTCTTTCTTTCTTTTTTTTGGTTTAATGAAAAGGAAATTTACATAACAAATTTAACTGTTTTAGAGAACAGTTCAGTGACATACAGTACACTTAAAATATTGTGCATCCACAGCCTCTATCTGGTTCCAAAATATTTTCATCACTCCCAAATAAAATCCCATATGCATTAAGCAGTTAATCCTCACTGCTGCCCCAACCCGGGAAATCCTGGCAATCACCAATCTGATCTCTATTTCTATAAATTTATCTCTTATGGATATTTCATCTAAATGAATTTATATAATATGTGACCTTTTGTGTTTGGTTTCTTTCATTTAGCATAATGTTTTCAAGATTCATCCATGTTGTATAATACATCAACATTTCATTCCTTTTTATAGCCAGAAAATAATATATAATCATGTATCTATTAATCTCTTAATGAACATTTGGGTTGTTGCTAGATCTTGGCTTTTGTATTCCACTATTGTGAAAAGTGATGTCATGAACATTTCTGTACAAGTATTTGTTTGAGTACCTCTTCAGTTCTCTGGGGTATTTGGGTAGGATTGAAATTACTGTGTCATATGGTAGGTAATTCTATGTTTATCTTTTTAAGGAACCCATAAACTTTTCCCCAGTGGCTGAAGCATTTTGCATTTCCATCAGCATTATATGAGAGTTGCTATTGTTCCACATCCTCATCAACACTTGTATGTATGTATGTATGTATGTATGTATGTGTGTGTGTGTTTTTATGTTTATTTATTTGTTTAGTTAGTTATTTTGGTGGTATGGTTGTTGTTATAGACATCCTAGTGGATATAAGCAGTACTTAATTGTGATTTTCATTCCCCTAAGGACAAATGGTGTTGAGCATCTTTTCACACGCTCATTGGCTATTTGTATATCTTCTTTGCGGAAATGTCTATTCATACCATTTGTGCATTTTTAAGTTGAATTATTTGTCTTTTTTTTTTTTGATGTTGTGTGGTAATAATTCTTTATGAATTCTTGACTCTAAACTCTTATCAAACATTTGATTTGTAAATTTTTCACTCATTCTGTAGCTTGTCTTTTCACTTTCTTGATAAAGTCCTCTGATGTGCAAACGTTTTTAACTTTGTAAAGTCCAATTTATTCATATACATCTTTTTAAAAAATATTTTACTTATTATGCATATAATAGCATTACAGTTGTCCCAAGTTTCCCCTTCTGCCCCCCTGCACCTGGTACCCCTCATTCCCTCCAGCAATCCCCCCCTTAGTTAATGTCCATGGGCCATGCATAGAAGTTCTTTGGCTACTCCATTTCTTATGCTGTTCTTAACATCCCCCTGTCTATTCTGTACCTACCAGTTTGTACTTCTTAATCCCTGTACCTTTATCTCCATTCTCCCTCTTCCCCCACACAACTGATAATCCTCCAAATGATCTCCATATCTATGATTCTGTTTCTGGAGCTAGTTTGATTGTTCATTTTTTAGATTCAATTAATGATAATTGTGAATTTATTGCCATTTTAATGCTCATAGTTTTTATCTTCTTTTCCTTAAATAAGCTCCTTTAACATTTCAGGTAATAATGGCTTACTGATGATGAACTCTTTTAGCTTTACTTTGGGAAGAACTTTATCTGTCCTTCAATTCTAAATAATAGCTTTGCTGGATAGAGTAACCTAGGTTGTAGGTCCTTACTTTTCATCATTTTGAATACTCCTTGCCAGGCTAGAAGGGCCTGCAAAGTTTCTTTTGAGAAATCAATCAACAATCTTGTGGAAACTCCTTTGTAGGTACTCTGCTTTTCTCTTGATGCCTTTAAGATTCTTTACCTTTAACCTTTGGCATTTTAATTATTATGTGTTCTTGGTGTGGTCTTCTTTGTGTCCATCTTCTTTGGGGCTCTCTGTACTTTGTGGACTTCTATGTCTATTTCCTTCACCAAATCAGAGAAGTTTTTCTTTCATTATTTTTTCAAATAAGTTTTCAATTTCTTGCTCTTTCTCTTGTATTTTTTTTGGCAACCCTATGATTCAAACATTGGTACATTTGAAGTTGTCCCAGAGGCTCCTTAACTTATCCTCATATTTTAAAATTCTTTTTTCTTCCTGCTGTTCTAATTCAATGTTTTTTTTTCTTCCTTATGTTCCAAATCATTGACTTGATTCTTGGCTTCGTCCACTATACTGTTGATTTCCTATACATTTTTCTTCAGTTCACTTAGTGTGATCTTCATTTCTGCCTGGGTCTTTCTAATGCTGTTGAAGTACCCAGTGAGTTCCTTGAGCATCCTAATAACCAGTGTTTTGAACTCTGCATCTGATAGATTTCTTATCTCCATTTTGTTTAGTTTTTTTTCCTGGAGTTTTGTTCTGTTCTTTCAATTGAGCCATATTCCTTTGTTTCCTCATTTTGGCAGCCTCCCTGTGTTTGTTTCTATGTATTAGGAAGAGCTGCTTTGACTCCCTGTCTTAGTAGCATGGTCTGTGGTAGAAAAGGGCACTGGTAAATTGGATGGGGCAGAGCCTTAGGTAATCCCCAGGGTGGGCAACGCATGTCGGGCAGGCTGAAGGAGTCTCCAATACAGTGGTGGCACTCTGGCTCTTTTGTGGAGGAGGGCTCAGACAGGGGACAATATCACTGCCTGGCCTCTGGAGTTTTGTCCAAGAGGAAGCTGTCCCCCAGAACTCTCTCAGATGCCAGACACTTCAGTCTCTCCCTGTATGCCACTGGTGCCCTTCCAGCTGGGGCTCCGGCGCTGGAGCCCAGAGGGAATGAGTTTACGTAAGTCGTAAGTCCTTTGCAGGCCCTTTAAGAGGAGATGCTTCAGAATTCCACAGTTTCTTCTGCCACTCCACACCCCACTGATTTTTATAGTCAGAAGTTATAGGGACTTATCTTCCTGGCAATGGAACCCTGAGCTGGGTGGTCTGGTATGGGGCTGAGATCCCTTGTTCCCAAGGTATCCCTTCTGATTTTTTATCCACCACATGTGGGTATAAGAATGCCCATTCTGCTTCTTCATGTCTCTGTGTTTTCATGTGTTTCTGCATATCTCTACATCTCCAACCCTCCTTCCAGTCTGGATTAATGTGACTTCATTAATTCCTTGGTTGTTAGACTTTCATACAACTCAATTTTCTGATGATTCTGGGTAATAGTTGTTTTGTGGTTCAGTTGTAATTTTTGCTGTGGTTGTGCAAGGAGATGAGCTGTGTTTACCTACACCTCTACCTTAACCAATAGTCCCATGTTTTTTTTTGTTGTTGTTGCTCAGTCTTGGTATTTTTGTAGAAAATCAATTGGCCATGAATGTATGAGTTTATTTCTGGGCTCTCAATTCTCCATTGGTCTATATGTTTATCCTTATGCCAGTACCACACTTTTTGATTGCTGTACTTTTATATTAAGTTTTGAATAAGAAAGTGTGAGTCATTCTTTTTTTGTAAAGATTGCAATTCCATGTAAGTTTTAGGACTGGTTTTTCCATTTATGCAAAATCAAGATCATTGGAATTTTGATAGAGATTGAATGAAACTGTAGATCATTTTGGGTAATAATACCATCATAATAATATTAAATGTTCCAATGCATAAATGCAGATACATTTTTAATTATTTAGGTCTTCTTTAATTATTTTTAGCAACATCTGTAGTCTTCGGTATACATCTCTACCTATGGTTGAATTTATTCATATAAATTTTATTTTTTTGTATGTTATTGTAAATAGAACTGTTTTTTGTTTGTTGAACCATTTTTCCTTTTATATTATTTATTCAGATGTATTGAAACAAAATTTTTTTGTGTGCTGATTTTGTATCTTGAAACATTGCTGAATTTGTTTCTTAGGTCTTCACATATTGCAGGGTTTTTTAAAATTGCTTGTTTGTTTTGTGAGTGTATATGTATGTATTCTTTTAGGGTTACTCTATATATGGTTTTATAACTTAAATGACTGTTATTTCTTTCTCTTGCCTCATTGCTATGGCTAGAGCTTTTAGTACAATGTTGAATAGCAGTGGTAAAAGTGGGAATTTGGGAATTTTTTCCCACTTTACTATCTTGTTCCTGAATTAGCAGAAAACTAATAATCTTTAATTACTGGGTATGTCAGCTGTATTTTTTAAAAATAAATAACTTTAATCACATTGAGGAAGTTCCCTTTTCTTCCTAGTTCTGAGTGTTTTTATTATTAAAGATGTTGGCTTTTGTTAAGTACTCTTGCTATGTGAATTGGACAATCAGTTGTTTTATTTCTTTTTGTGGTTTTTCTATTATCGTGGTATATTCCATTGATTAATTTTGTTTTGTTGAACTACCTTTCCATTTCTGGTGTAAATCCCTCTTGGTCATGGTATGTATCCCTTTTAATTACAAACTAAAAATTTAATAGTACTGACTTCATTTAATTTTTTATGGATTGATTTTAGAGAGAAGGAAGAGAGAGAAAGAGAAACATGGACTTATTATTCCATTTATTTATGCATTCATTTGGTGATTATAGTATGTGCCTTGCCTGGGGATTAAACCAGCAAACTTGGCACATTGGGACAACACTCTAACCAGTTTGGACAAGTGTATAATATATACCAAGCCAGGGCCATACTGACTTATTTTTTTTTTACCTATATAGTTGTGTTTATTAAAGTTATTTATTCTTATGACGTTAAGTTACTGTCTAATGTTCTTTGAACTTCAGCCTGAAGAAGTTCCCTCAGCATTGCTTATAAAGCATCCCTACTTTTGAAAAAGTCCCTCAGCCTTTAATTTGGGGGAAAGTGTCTTACTTTCTCTTCATTTTTAAAGAATAGTTTCACTTGATATATAATTCTTGGTTGACTTTTTTCTCCCAACATTTTCAATATATCATTCCACTGTCTCCTGGCTGTGGTTTCTGGTATGAAATTGACTGTTGATCTAACTGAGGATACTTTATATGTGATGAATCACTTCTCTCTTGCAGATTTTAAGGTTTTTTTTGTCTTTGTCCTTTGAAAATTTGAGTATAATATGTCTTGGTGTCATTGAACTTATCTTGTTATACTTCTTTGATTTAGAGATGCATATGTTTCATCAAATGTGGAAAGTTTTTGGTCATTATTTTTTAAAATATTTTTCTTCCCTCTTCCAGTACTCTTTTCCCCCTGGAACTCCTATAATGTATATATTTAGCATGCTTGATGGTGTCCTATAGGTTCCTTACACGCTGTTAAGTTTTTTTTTTTTTTTTTTTTTTTGCTTTTGAGCATGGATAAATTCAACTGTCCTATCATTTGCTTACATTTGATATAGAAACCTTTTATTACATTTTTCATTTCAGTTATTGTACTTTTCAATTTCAGGTTCATTTTTAAAATTTCTATCTCTTTATTATCTTTATCTCTTTTATGTTTACTTCTTTACTGATACCCTTCTTTTTTTCATATTCCTTACTGATACTCATGTTTTTCATTCATCCTTGTCTGGCTTTTTCTAGCTCAGCTATTTGAGCATATTCAACATAGTTGATTTAAAGTCTTTATGTAGTAAGTCCAATATTGAGAAGCTTCTGATTTCAGTAATACAAAACCTTGACTTAAATGGATGAAATTATATGGGAAATTCTCTTTTAAAGGGAGACGTTTGCTCCAGAATTGTTTAAGTTAATAGTTAAACAATCATGGGTACACTTTCTGTTTTTACATTCTGCCTCCAGCACCATGTTGTTTTCCCTCATGTGCTTTTTATGGTTGTCCACAGTTCCATGGGTCACATGCAGAAATGACACATAAGAGAAAAATAGGAGATGTGAAGTCTACATTTTTCTCTGTGTCTTTTTATCTCTGTTGAAAAAGGTTCCAGAAGATCTCCAATAGTACTTGTTTCAAGTGAAAACTGGATCACATTTCAACACTAAACTTTTCAATGGGCTTGAATTCTATTTTATAAGATATTAGTATTTCTACACTTAAATTTTTAAGACTATATTTTCAGAATAGTTTTAAGTTCACAGCAAAATTGAGGAGAAGGTACAGAGTTTTTCCTTATGCCTCATGCCTCCATATACGCAGAGCCTCTCACATTACCAACATCCCCTGCCAGAGTGGTGCATTTATTAAAATCAATATATCTCCATTGACATATTATAATCTCCCAATTAATGTGGTCTACATTAGGGTTCATTCTTGGTGGTGTACATCTATGAGTTTGAAAAAGTATATAATATATATCCATCACTATAGTATTGTTGGGAAATGCCCCACCTGGTTTCAGGGACTGTAACCTTGCTGACAGGCGAGAGGGTCCCAAGGCTGGAAATAATCAAGGAGGCCTTGGGAAAACAGACCACTGAGGAGATAAAACCTGTCTCCCTGGCAAGGGCTGCACCTCACATCACTCTGCTTGGCCTTGTGATGGTTGGTTGTTGATGATGGGTAAGTTCTCTGGTGAGGAGGGACAACAAGACCGACATCAGCCGGTATGGGCAGCAGGTCAAGGACTTGGGGGACACGGAGAAAGGGCAAAAAGGCCTGCACCCCTCAGCTGGGCTTGGACATGGCCAGAGTCCTCATTCTATCTCACAGAAGTCTCCTTATCTCTTGGGGGTTCTGCCCTGCCCACCTAGCTCAGGCTTGAAACAATACTAAAGGCAGGTACAGCCCTAAACTGGATTGGGCGGTTGCCAGGGACAATCAGGCCTAGAAGTAAGTTCCTCTAAGCATGTTTTGTTCTTCCCTCCAAAGCTATGATAACCAGCTCATACTGGGAAGGAGATTTACATTATTCATAGACCCTGACCTGAGACAGATATCCTGTATTCCTCCAATTGTTATCTATGATCTCTATTTGTTTTCTGTAAACATAGCCTTTTGACATTGATTGATAAGCTTTGTTGTATACCCCTGCACATATGGTTCTCAATAAAAGCCTTTGGACATGGGGGTTCGGGTCCTTTTCCACTAGAGGGAAGTTGCCATGTCCCCTCTCCTGGCAAACAGAGAAGTGTTTGCGATGACTTGTGTTTACTCCCCCTCATCCATGACAACCCTGGGAAGGGCTCTGCAGGATTCAGAGCCCCGCTCCCTCCCCAGCTGGCTCTGGACAGTAACCCTCACATCCAGGAGTGCCCTGCATGGCACTCCCCATGACATAGTATCATACAGAATATTTTCACTTCCCTAAAAATCTTCTTTGCTCCGTCTATTCATTCTTCCCTCCTTCTTCCTCCTTGACTCTTGACAACAACTAACCTTTTTACTGTCTCCATAACTTTGCCTTTTCCAGCATGTCATATAGTTGAAACCATACACTATGTAGCCTTTTCAGGTTGCCTTATTTCACTTAGTAAACTGCATTTAAGATTCCTCTATGTCTCCTCTGATTTCTTTTTAATTTATATATTCTTAGCATCATAGTAGATTTATTTTCTACTGGACCCATTTTGATTTAGCTGTACTAAATGTAGTGTGTTCTTCCTAAAAACAATATGTGGTTCTTTTAGCCAAGGGTTTAACTGAAAAAGCAGGGGAGGGGAGAAGCAGAAAATAGATGCATGGTTTCCTGGGCAGGGATGGGAATGGAGAGTGACTAGAAATGGGTAAGAGGGGCTTGTGAAGGTGACAGAAATGTTCCAAACTTGCACAACACCGTCAATTTTCTAAAAACCTTTAATCTGTATGTTTTATGGCATGTAAATGATATCTCAATAAAGTTGACTTTTAGAAAAAGAACTAAAATCATTCTCATTTGTTATAATAATTTTTAAAGTTTTCTTCCATGTCTTTTTGGATTTGTATCTATCTATCATCTATCTATCTATCTATCTATCTATCTATCTATCTATCTTGTAAACAGTTTTCTCTGCCTTTGTTATACAATACAATTTTTCTTGCTCTTTTTTCTTTGGACATCTTAAATTACATTATGTCTTTATTCTGTTGGCACTAGTAGCAACACCTATTTCCATCTACACGCAATACAATGGCAGTGACAGTAACTATTTGCTTCCCCATGTGAAAGATGAGATGTAGAGGACCTTGCTTGTCATCCCTCAATTATTATCCCCAGAATTTCCTAGTTTCAGTGAATGTAACTCAGACATTTTCAGATCAAAAATATGTTTTAAACATTATAATAAATACCACATAGCTTTGAGAACTGTGCAATTTTATAATCATATTAAACCCCCTGTTAAAAATGTTATTACTTCACTGATTTTGTTGCTCACCATCATTGTTTTATCTGTTGGTTTTTAGTTCCAATGTATTTTTCAGTAATTTTAAGAATTTTGGGTATTTAACTCAGCAAACGGTTATTGGGAATTTAATATAAGCTAAGTATTGTGGTCAATTCCAGTAACAGAGTGGTAAAGAATACCCATTTTCATGATGATTATTGTATATTCAATGTATGGGTGACACATTTGAACCTTAGTATTCTTATGAGTGAAACAACTTTCGGAAAAGCTAAGAGCTATCTATTGTATATGAGGTCTATCCAGAAAAAGTCCAGCCATAGTTAATATAATGAGAACAGTTTGCACAACATCAATGTTACCTGGCAGACAAGGAGAGTGGACTGGAATGCACGTGTGTGAACAATGATGACTTCACTGTACTAGTCGGTGAGGGCAGTAAGCGTTGTTGAGTGAGCATGTGTACTGTGAGGCTGTCGCATTAAAAATGGCAGAGTGACTAGAGCAATGAATCTGTATCAAATTTTGCATTAAACTTGAACATTCCTCTGCAGAAACTGTTCAGATTATCCAGAAGGCCACAGCTATGGGCAACTAGTGATTGGCAGCTTCATCATGACAATGTGCCCCCTTATGTATTACATCTCGTGCAGAATTTTTGGTGAAACATCAAATCACCCAAGTGACACAGGCCCCCTACAGCCCAGATGTGGCACCCTGTGACTTCTGGCTTTTCCCAAAACTAAAATCACCTTTGAAAGGGGAAGTGATTTCAGACTGTCGATGAGATTCAGGAAACTGCCAAAGCAGCTGATGGTGACTGGGAGAACTGTGTGAGGTCCCAAGGTGCCTGCTTTGAAGGGGACTGAGGCATTATTGTCCTATGTACAATGTTTCTTGTATCTTCTTCAATAAATGTCTCAATTTTTCATATTACATGGCTGGATACCTTCTGGACAGATCTCATATTATGTTACGTGTCTGAGACTATATTTCTGTTGTTACTATACTAATTGTAGTTTGGCTGTTCATAAACTCTTTTTCTCAAATCTCTAGACACTATTCTGTTTAGTATTGTAGACGATAGCATTTATGCTTAACTAATTTTTTCTCTAGGCAATGTGTTTTTGTTTGGCTTTCATTGTTGATATTTTCCTTGTTTCATCTTTAAAATTGTTTAAAAACAAAATATAAACATAATGGAATTTGGATATTGTTAGTTTTTTCTGGGAATTAATGAATGCTCTGACCTCAAATAAATTTTCTTTAATTTGTTCTCTTATTGCTCCTTTTATTATGTTCTCAATTTTAGTAATTTTATATATTATAAAACATATAGATAATATCTGGGGCTCTGTTTTACAGTCATAGATATGCTTCCAGTTGACAAACTTCAAAATTTCAATGGCTTAAGTTTTACTTACTCTTCAAGCAAAGTCTAATGTGTTTAGGAGATTCTCTGGGATGGTTCTTTTTAGAACAAAAAGTCAGATATCCCAGAATGCTTCCATTCTGTGGTTCTGCTATATCAACATGTGACTTCCAGCGTGGCTACAGAGGGAAGGGAGAGTAAAGCATCTGTGTTTATTAGATTGTTCTTCAACTAGCTCAGAAATCCAGTAGTTTTTGAGGAGTGAGGTAGTAGCTGATCCAAATGAAGGCAACGCCAGTGTCCAAGCTAATAAAGCCGTTTCACCTCACCATCATCAAGGTGGATCCTTCTCACTAACTGGACATTTTATTCAGATGGACAGTTTGAACTAAAAAGCAGAAAGAAGTTCACTCAGCAGGAAGTATGGATTCTAGTGCAGGTCTGTTTTCTAAATAACCACTCACCACTCACTGCCTGCCTGACCATGGGCCTCACCACCAGCCACTGCTGTTGCCTTGGGAAATATTATGAATGACTTATCCAGGTTTTTTCCTTTACTTTCCAGGAAAACTTTCTCTTCATGGGTGTTAAATTGCCAGTGAGACAAATCTTTTCTTGGTTTGGTCTTACTAGGATTATATATATAGCCAAAATTCCTTTGAATTTCTGCTAATGAACAGAACTCTTCCATAGTTTCTAATTCTGATAGAAGAATTATTGACAATTATATTTCTTTGCTTATTTACTAGTTTCAATATTCCTTTTTCTAGTTATAACAGTACAGTCGTGGCTGGAACCAATCCCTACATTTTCAGGATGTGTAACCTACGAAGTGAATGTGAATGTAGGTGATAAAGAAAGACTTACATGTTTTCTTTGATTTTCTAACAGTACTTCAATTTTATAAAACTTTTCCATTTATTACTTGTGAGACTAAAAAGAAATTTACATAGAGGAGATTTTTAATGAACATTTCAAATCCCAACTTGACTGCTGTAGTTTTATGTTTTCTATACATATACTTATGTGTTTATTAACTGATTGACTAACTGTATACATACATTTACATATTTATCAACTTATTTATTATACTTCCACATATTTATCTTAAAAAAATGGGATATCAGTCTATCTTTGTACATTTTTCCACATGGAACTTTCACACTACCTTTCATGGCAGCATAATCTTTTCATCATTTTGGCAAGTATCTGGGTTGGGGGGAACTAGATATGTGTGCTCATTGCCATTGTTTCCAAAACTCTGTCTCATGACTCTTTGATTCGCAGTCAGCTTCCTCCTCATTTAAACTATGTAAGTTGAGAGATTACAAATTTTCGGGGATGGGAGTGCTTTCTATCACTTTTGACATTTCTGTTCTCCTGAGGAGCACTGAACCCTTTTGCTTTCTGTAATTAGTCTTCGTATCTTTCAAAGTAGGCTTTTTCCCAAGATTCTCTATCACGGGAAATTCTGTCTGGACAGGATGTGTACATAAATACAGCCTTCTATGTGGTCCTTTCCTATTACTGGTGACAGAAGCCAAAACAACCTACAGCAGCAATCCTGAAGGTTGAAGGACAGCACTAAAGACATGAGGGCAACGAAATTTATATCAGACCCCACCCCCCTAACCCCCAGGAAGTTCCTGCTCACATATTCTCATCCATCCAGCTCTGGATCCATAGATTCAGATAATTCTCTGATGAGCTTCTGAAATACGTAGCCTTCACCACGCTGGGAATGGTTTCTCTCTGCATCAATTTAGGTTGCTATTTTACTGGTTGCATAATACAGGTCACCTCAGTATTTATATCTCATGTAAACATTAATGCAATGGGGATAGTGAAAAGAAACACTTCTCTTTAATGCCAAAGGTGAAATTCACTTCACAGCCAATTAAGGAATCCACATACAATAGACATGCTGTTTGCTAAAGAAATGCTTTTCTTAAGGTGAATCTTTTTCTACTTCCCTTTGGCAGCAATCAGAGTTTGTCTTCTCAAAAAATGTGCCACAGAAGAGAAGCATTTGTCTTTACAAAATGAAATCAGTGAGAGAGCCCACATGTTTGTAATCATAACTCCACATCATTCTAGTGACAATGGTTTCAGGGAACTTTCTCAGGAAGTCACGCTCCCCTGAACTCTATGGCCTCATGTCACCCCCAAATCCTCAGGCTGCTGCCCAGTGAGGACCCCCCAGGTTTGCTTTCTTGTTGCTCATTTATGTATCCAACTTTTTTTATACTTACCCTCAACACACATCAAGATATGCCTGCGCCTTGTTACTGGCTTGTAAGTAAAAAATTGCTGATCTGACTAATGAATCCATGTTGGCTAACAAGATCGCCATAGGTTTTGCTGCCAACACAAGTCATAAAAAGGGGAATTTTTAAGACTGTGAACTAACGGTCTGGATTCTTACACTCTTACAGATCTGTTTATTCACCCATTTTATACTTCACTCACCGTTTTGAGCGCACAGGCTCTTATGTTACACCTGCGGTACCTCAGCTCATGTTGTAACTCACACCCAGGTAGAAGAATCACAGATACTGTGCCTGGTGACAAGTCCACACCTAAGAATGTCTCTCAGTCAGGACTTGCTTCTTATTTTTATCTCTGTATGGTTTGAACTTTTTCTGTTGGCCGCTGATCTTTGAGGGGAACATGTAAGAAGCTTTATGACTGAACCGAGAGACTGTATTTAATTTAAAAGTAGTTCTCTGAAACCACTGAGACTCCATTTTGGCTGTTTGTCCTCCCAGGTTTTCTCACCTTGGATCTCTTGGTCTTGTGTGGAACCCCTGCTGAGTTTTGCCACACAGACGGATAGGTTCTTGTCCTGAATTCTCTCTATTTCTTCCTGGCCCAGATTTTATAAACTTTCTCCTTTACTGGGTCTTCCTTTTCCCACCCCGGTGCTGTTCTTGTTTGTGCCTTCTCTTTCAACATCCCCACATCCACTTTGCCCTGGATCTAATATGGAATATGTGTTATTATCAAGCATATTTCTTATCCATGTACAGGTTGACCCAATATAAATTTATATGGAAAATAACATAACTTTTCTCTCTGACCCACAATAATACCCAGACTGCGCAGCTCTGAATGAGGGCTGGCATGTAAATGAACGAAGGCTGGTAGCCAGCCTCTCCTTCTCTTTCCCGTTCAGGAGGGGCTCCATGGAAGTAGTTTTGTAGAAAACCAATCAAGAGAAGAATAATGAGGGGAAAAAACAGTGGAGGAGGAGTCCTTTAAAAGCCCTCCCATCGCATTCTGCAAGTGCCACCATCCATCTCTTGCGAACAGGTCAATTTTGACTCAACATTCAGAAAATTACAGCAGCTATTTTTACTCAGACAAAACAAGTCCTTGGTCTTCAGATCACAACTAGAACAAACCAACAATGAAGGGAAATCAGTGCTCCTGATGGAAAATCAATCAGAGATATCACTGTCTGCCATGTACAAAGCACTGTGCCGGAGACCATAGGCACATTAAAAGCTGTTAAAAGACCTATTATCTCCCTGTAGGATATGGATGCTCAACTCAGACATTTGTGGACAAAAACACTGTAGACATTCAATCCCATGATTATGATTATCTATGATTTGGGATTTGTAGGACTAAAAATGTAAGGCCTGTTTGCTGAAATAGTGGAAGCAGCTTGAGGAAAATAGTTAAATCTTTTGTAAGAAAAAATCATTTAAAAATAGATAACTGAGAGGCACACAGACTGAGGGTCACCGAGGAAGAAAACAGGCCCTGTGCTCTGGAAGGCGGCAAGGGAGGGCGTCTGGATCCAGCCTTGGCGGTCAGGCCAAGCACGCACACAAGGCCTCGACCTGGCAATGCCAAGGGGCACCTGGCACTACATGGCTTCGCCGTTCTTAGGTGGCATGCGGTGGCTCCTCCAACTGCTGATCAATGGGGTGCGCATGCGAAGCGTCATTCTGACTAGACGATACAGTTCAAATTATGAAGAATGTGGGACTGGATGAGCTCGCAGTATTGACAATAAATCAGACAGAGATTTTGGGGGATAAAAGTTGTGGGCATTACCAAAATTCAGTTCTCTATTAACTTGACTGTGTTATCAGGGGACACGAAAATGTGCAGCTCATCTTGGGAGGAGCTGGACATTGAAGTCCTACGCAGGCATGGGGCAGGGGAGTCTAGGGGCAGACAGCACGTCTGTAACTTGCATGGAAAATCCCAGATGCTTTTGCTATGGGCAAAAGGAAAAACTGATAGAAATAACTATAGCATAACAAATTCTGGAAAAGTGTAGGGTGCAGATGGGGAAACTTTGCTGCTTATATAGTCAAAACACAAATGAGCTAGTTTTTCCGTTTTAGGTGGCCTGTTTTGTGACAGGGGAAAGGTGCTTTGGTGAAAAGACAGTATATCAAGTGAGAAAATGAGGGTAGGGAGGAAGGAGTTTAATAACAATGAGTCTTTCACAACTATGTGTCTGTAAGATGATAAAGACAGGAGAATAAAAAGGAAGAGAAAGAAACCCTCCTAAAAATCGTTTCCCATCCATGGGGTGGGAGGTTGGCGGGAGGTGCGGGGGGAGAGAGAGAGAGAGAGAAAGGGAGATTGGGACTTCTCTGAGGACCTGTTGAGTATCTGAGTATTTTGGACGATGTGAAATGACCGCTGCCCAAGGTGATCATGCTAAATCGTGCAATGAGCTGTACAGGTTCTGGGAGAACATGTAGAGATGGCGTTGAGCCAGACAACGCAGCTTATTGTGCATTTTGTGCTATGAACTTTTCTCATGAAACAAACAAACAAAAAACCACACCAGATTTTCTGTCAAAGAATCAATGGCATCATTCTAATTTGACAAAATAGAAAAGAAACAGTCTTTTCTTCATCATTTTACATGGAAAAAAAAAGTCAATCTGCTGCACCATTCTCTTCTATACTGTTGGTTCATCAATTTTCCTTCACATCCAACAGGCTCATAGAAGTAATTTCTCAAAATAGCTGAAGGTTGTACATATTATAAGCTTTTTTTAAAATTGTAATGTCAAAGGACATTTTCCCCCCCACCACTCCCCCCCCCCATCCTTCCCCTTTGGTTTTGTCCATGAGACCTTGCTACACTTTCCCCGACCCTCCCCTTCCCTTCCTTTTCCCCCGTCCCTCCCTCCCTCCATCCCTCTTGTCTCTGTTGGTTTCTTTTCCTTTCAGTGTTGCTGGTCTTATTTTCCATGCATCTTTGTATTGTTGGTTAGGTTCCGCTTATAGGTGAGATCATATGGTATTTGTCTTTCACCCCCTGGTCTATTTCACTTAGCATAATACATTATAAGCTTTTAAAATATTAATTTAGTTACTAAAGCTGCATTCCAAGAAATTTTTTCCTCTCTGAATACTTTCTGGATCATGTAGTCTAATAAAATTGTCTGTTTTTTCCTTCTTCATACTAATGGTAAACTTAAAAAAAAAGAGTCCTTCATTTTCTCTTGTTACTTTTTAGAATGAAACTTCTTTTGTAATTTGGTGAAGCAAGCTTCTTTACCTATACAATAAGGCTTTTCTCTAAAGAAACAAAAATAATAAAAATAACTTTTAAAGAATTACAAGCAAGACATTGAAACGAGATGTTTAAAAGGAGAAAGAATCTGGGATACAGGGGACACGATTCCTCCCAGGACCATTTGCATCATAAAATGTAATTCATCAGCCATTACATCTGCTTAGTTCTCCAGCTGATGGACACATTGCAAGAACCGTGGATGTTGCTATTCATGGTGTGTAATGAGCAAATCTCTGAGGCTCCCTGCCAGTCATGGGTTAGTTAGAGGATGGAAATTACCCCAAACTCAGACACCTAAACAACACCACCTTCCAAAAAACAAAACAAAACAAAACAAACAAAAAACACTCTCTCTTTTATTCCCAGTTTTACTGAAATTTAGGGAAAGTTTTAATAGCTCTCTAGTCCTTCTCATATAGAAAGTATCTTTAATAAGAATTCAGATACTCCCTCTTATATAATAAAAGACATAGAAGAGCAAGTGGAGTTTGAATGAGAAAAATAATCCTTGAAGAATTTAAAGGATTAGGCTCAAGGTCTAACTGGCTTAAAAAAATAAAAACCCCAAAAGACTAAATACAGCTACTAGTTCATTCCCAATAAGACAGTTTGCCTGAATCAACTACTTTTCTCCCTTTCCTTACAATATGGTTATCACATAGATTGTTAATGACTTATCCCGCAGATGATCATAGATAGACTCTGAGTTGAAGGTTAAGAAAAAATGGTCCTCCAGTCCCTTACACACA
This sequence comes from Pteronotus mesoamericanus, assembly GCF_021234165.1. NCBI lineage: Eukaryota > Metazoa > Chordata > Mammalia > Chiroptera > Mormoopidae > Pteronotus > Pteronotus mesoamericanus. The sequence continues at coordinate 4,652,451 of NW_026555090.1, forward strand.
GACTTCCTTCAGGCTTCAGGGCTGCATGTTCCTATTCCTGGTCCTGGAACTACCATGAGCAAGAAAGAACACTTTTTTTTTTAAAGTATTTTATTTCTTTTGGTAGAAAAATTCTTTATATTTGCTAAGCAAAAAAAATCTGAAGTGGATTAAGAACATGTGCCCCCAAGTGACTCCAAAATTTAAAAAAAAAAAGATTACTGGATTTTTCAGAGGGATTTTGTAAACTTTTGCAAACTATGTTCAGAGTATTGCTCTATAAATACACACATGTACTAGTATATAAATACATACACACACAGTATGCATCTGGTTGAATTAAATGGTCAATTTAGTTAAGAACACGTTATTTCAAACAATAACTTGACTGATTTCGTATTTTGACTGATTAATACAAATTCTTTTGAGAAAAATGAGACCTATTCATGCCCTGTTACTAGAAGTTATAGTGCTTCCATAGTCAGAGATTATTTTTCTCTCCAAAGTATTTTTAAAAGTTTTTTGAGTCAATGGATTTTTCTTATTCTGGGTTCTACTCTTAGTAGCTGATCCTTAAAAGGAAAGTTATTTCCCCTTCTCAGCATTTAAATCTCACCTATGGAAGGCTTCCCCATGAGGACCGTCCAGAGCTGTCTCTCTGTGGAGACGGTGGGGCCGCACGCCCTGGATGCGATCGTGTCATCGTGCAAAGGAAAACATAAAAGAGACGAGCGACTCCTCAGGGCTTTGGGACATTTATTGATCTCTCTCAGTCTTGCGGGGGGATGAGCTTCAAACCAGAAGTCGTCCTCGGAAGGCGCACACTTTGTCAGGGCCAGATGCTTTTGAACGTGTGAATTAATCCTGCATCGCTGCATGGATGATTGATGTTTTTACTCTGAAAGCCGTGGGGCCCCTGTGACATTTCTAAGGGCCAATGATATCGGGACAATGATAATAAGCTTGGGGCCATTGGTCTTGCTGTGAATTGGGTTCATGTTGCAATATGGGCCATGTCAAAACGTAACAATACCTCCTACTATTTTAGAAAACCCAGCAAGATTCTTCTCCCTTGAGGCAACAAAACCTCAACAGGCTGAATGAGAACACTGCGGAGGTGAACTTCATTCTTCTGTGGGTGCCCCGTGTGTCTTCAGCACACACCCCAGAGCCCTGAGCCACAGCTGAGAGTACCTTTGAGCAGTCCCCGTTTTGGTGAGGGACCACGTTACCTTCCCTATCAATCAAGATTTTCTGGGCTCACAAGAAAATCCAAACCGAGTTTGTTTAAGCAAATAGGAGAACGGACTGGGTGGGTAAAACAGAAGCGCCAAGGGGCACCTCGCTCCGGGAAGGGCGGGAACCGGCCTCCGCTGCTGCAGAAGGCCACCGCTCTGCCCGGCCTGGCCCGGCCGCAGCCTCGGACCAGCTCTCACGACGTGGCCGCAGAGCTGACCACGCTTCTGCTTCCATGGCGACAACGTGGCAGCCTTTGTGGAAAGAGAACCCTCTCTCCCTAGTACTTCCAGCAAGTGGTTCGTGACCGAGGGGCTCCGTTTAGGCCCGTGCCACCCCTTGGGCAGCAGGCGGGGGCTGCGGGGAGAGGAGAGTCAAGGTGAGTGTGCGCGCGGGGTGTGACGCACTCGAATCTCACGACCGCGTCTTTCCCCAAAGGGATGCCATTCGGGAAGAAAGAAAAAAAATTAAAAAACCCTATAACTAAGCTGCTCATTGCAGGAAACTTCGCGCCATTTTCAGTTCATTCTTTTTCAGGTTTTACATGAAAGTTATAAAATTCGAGTATATTTATTAGTTCACTGATTTGTACAGAATAAAATTTGTCTAGGCCACATTTTCTGACTTAATCTAACATAATTAAAGGTAACAGTCCTTGCCGCATTTAAAAATATGTATATATTTGTTTTTAAACTTCTAAACACTTGGATAAAAACCACAACTGTCTCTCAAATTAATTCTGGGTAAAAGGAAATCAAATGAGAAATGAGGAGCTGCTCAGAAAAAAAATAGCAACAAACACTACTTCCCCCCTATATAGTAATGTGACCAAAGGTTTAGTCAAAGGAAAATCCGTTGCCTTGTAATTTTGTTAAAGTAGGACAAAAGTAAATATACTCATTATGAATAGATCAATAAAGTAAAGAAAAAAAAGAAATTAATGAATTAGAAAACAGTGTGGCAGAATTAATAAAGAACTGAACTTTGAAAAAATCATGAAAAGGAGACAAATCTTTTTCATATGATAAAGAAATACCTATATAAGAAATATGCATATACACACATATAGGAGAAAGGAGATACGTAGTTTCAGAATTTTGAGAAATCTAAGAAATATATTTATATAAATACAAAATGAAAATTGTATTTGAAATAGGTGTTTTGTAGGTAAGTGACCAATAGTGATTCAAAAAATGAAAAACCACACTAGATTAATGGCTAGGACAACTTGTTCCACTTCTGCCAAAGAAGTATCTCCAAATAGGGTTCCTGGCTCAGAACAACTTATGGGTGAACACTTACACCAGAAATAAGCTCCATGCTATATAAATTGTTTTATTTGCTATAAAAATATATTTGCTTGTCACTTACCATTAGATAATTTCAGAAACCTGAGAAAGGTGCAGCAAAAAAGAAAAGTACATACATATTCCAAACCTGTAAAAGAACTGAAAAAGTACAATCAAATACCATCTCACAGTATTTCTAAACAATAGGATTTCAAGTCCAAAATGGGCTTTTTCTAGTAATATAAAAATTGTTCAATATATGAAAAACACTAATAGAAATCAATCACATCAATAGATAAGGAGATAATGAAAGTGACTTTATATAAATTATAAAAACATTTTTTTTTTGGTAAAATATGCCATTACTAAGAGCACTGTAATGTATCTTCAATTTAATGAAGACATTTTTGCCAAACCCTGTTTTTCTTCCAGTGTTCTTCACAAGTCCAAACCAAACTCTTGGGTTTGTCTTACCAAAATTTAAGCTGTCCATATCCTTTGACCCAACATTTTTACTCTTAAGAATTTATCTTTAGATAGACTCATACATTCACGAAGAAACATATACAACATGTTTGGAACAGCAAGACATTATACACAAACATTGTGTCTTCCACTGGGATACTTACTTTTTTAAGCACATGTTACGTAGGAAATTCTTTTCAGCTATTAATAGTGATCTCTGTGAGATTATTTGAAAGCTCTCCAAGACAGTGAAAACAGTTAATGTTTGAACAACACATGTTTGAACTGCACAAGCCTACCTATATGTAGATTTAAAAAAAATAAATATAAACCCTGTGTATCCCTGAGTTTCACATTTGTGGATTCAACCAACCTCAGATGGAAAACAGTATTTTTGATCCACGGTTGGGACTGCAGATGCAGAGGGCCAAATGCATGCATTGTCCTGTGCCATTCTATAGAAATGACTGATCACCATGGAATTTGCTACCAGTGGAGGTTCTGAAACCAATCTCCTGTGGATACTGAGAGGCAACTGAGTTTTTTGGGGATTAAAAAGTTACATATGGATTTTTGACTACATGGGGCATGGTGCTCTTAACCCCTGAGTTGTTTGAGGGTCAACTATATATAAAATGTCTCTTCGTCTCTCTCCCTTATACACACACATGCACACACACAAATATATCAGTTCAAATAGCAAGATTGAAATCTTAGAGATCAAGTTCAATGAGAGACTAGCTACTTTATTTTTCAGTTTCAGAGAGTGAGAAGTGAACTAAAGAGGATTTATAATAGATAATTTAATTGAATCTATTTGGTTCCTAAGAATTGACAAGGAGAATTATGTGTGGTGTGTGCATTTGTGTGTATTTATACAGCTAATAGAATTTTCAGAAGGATACAGTATCAGCTAGATTTCTTTGTGTTGCAAGTGACCAAAATAAAATAAAAAAAATCCAAGTTTGCAACCAAGGAATTCTTTATCACACATAAACTGAGAAAATCTAGAATTTGACTTCAGGTATAGTGAGACAGGGCTCAAAAAATATATTATCAAAACCTGATTTTCTCCATATCTTCACTCTGTTGATTTCATTCTTGGGCTCTACATGCTGGGTCTGCAATACATCTAGACATCATTTTGACAATAACAAATGTAAAGGGTGCTTCCTTGTTCAGTAGCTGGGATAAAAACCCCTAAAACCAAATTTTGTTGGCTTTTGTTGGCTTCATTTGTATCTCATTTCCATCTGTGAGATATATGTGACTAATATATGTGACTAAGGAACTACGTCAACTAAAGGTTAAGTCAAATTTACACAAATGATATGGACTGAGTGAAGTCTATTTCATAACTATTTCTGCAAAGAAAAATTATTATATACACCAAGGGGCAAATGTAGTTGTCTACTGCAGTACAAAATAACAGCAGTAACAACAAAAGAACTGTTATTAACAGTGGTTGCCTTTTACAGGGGAATGGAGTTGTAGTGGAAGGAGGGTTACTTTCCTTTTGGAGATCATTTGTGGGTTTCCTCCACCTGCATGCATTGCTTTTTCAATAGTAAAAACCATTTTGAAAGTACTAATAAAGAATGAAAAATGGTAAAATGAAATTCCTACCTCACACCATATACTAAGCAAAAATTAGGACACATTCATAATTTAAGCATAAAAGTAATCATGTCTAGTGTGCAGAAGAGTAAATATTTATAAAGTCTTGTTCTCAGGAAGACCTTTCAAAGTGAACCACAATCAACAAAGTCCTCACAGGGGAAAAATCCATAGACATGTTTTACTCTTTTTACCAAAAGCACCACAGATGGGTAGAGAGAGAACGTGGCCACCCACGCTGTAAGGCCTGCCTTGTGCCCCGGTCCGACCTCACGCCCTCTTCCTTCCTCACAAGGTAAGTCCTATCTTGATTTTTGTTAGTCTTTCTTGGTGTGACGATATAGTGGTATCACCTGAGTGTGATTCCCTTAGCACAATCATTTAATCTTTCCGATTAAAAAAAGATACATCCTTTCGATTTCTTTTACGCTGTCAGTTTCCCCTCAATCCCTTTCGTTACTTTCCAATCTACCTGTCGCAGGACGCTGCACTGCCCACGGCCTGGTGTTTCCAATGGCCCCCGCGTGGCGCAGATCAGCAGGGCCTCTGTGTCCCTGCGCGTGGCAGTTAGACTCAGAGGATAGACCAGTCCTGTGGCTGCTCCCTGACGCAAGACTGCAAATGGTGTCAGGTCCTTTCATCAGGAGGGATAACAGCTCAGTCTCCTTTTTTATGATGTTAATATTTAAATTTGCTAATGGACTAAAGTTGCAAAATGCTGAAATTCGATCATTTATTTATAATTTATTAACTGGAATACGTCTATAAAGAGACCGCACCACTCATCGAACACTTGAGCGACAGTTTTGACAGGAGAGACAGAAAAAATGCAAGATACTTTTTCTATTTCTAATTAGTTTTATTTATTTCTCTACGAGTGTTTCAATGATAAGTTAATTAGGGGAAATGTTTTTCTTGTGACTCCGTGAAAGGACCCCATTTCCACCAGCAACACCTGGCGACCACGAAGGGATGCGAGGAGGCCTGGCTTGGGGCGACAACTGGGACCTCACGTCCCCGGTACTGGGGGGCCGGGGGTCCTGTCTTCGCCCCCCTCTCTCTGTCTCCTCCACTGCTGCCCGCGTGTGGTTTCCAGCCTCTCCCCTCTCATTTCCCTCCCTGCCTCAGCGCCAGATCCGGAGCTGCCCTCCGCGCCCCCACGCGGACGCGGGCCCCGCAGCCACGGGGCCCCCAGCCCGCCCGCCGCGCACGGCTCCGCGCTGCCTCGGCCCCGGGCGGCAGTGAGCGCAAGGCCCGCTTGCGGTCCCCCTGCCCTGGGGTCCCCTTATTCTCGGCGTCGCTGCCACGGCGGCTCGCGACTCGGACGCCGCACGCTGGGGAATTCCACTCACAACGTGGGCTCCGCTGTTGGTCCGCTTCCCTCTACCTGCATCCTGGCTACGCACTGGCGCCCGGGGAGCAGCCCCTGGCAGCACGGGTCACTGGTGCTGGAGCCCTGTCGTGGGAGCCGCGCTCCGCGGCCGAGCGCCCACCGGGCACAGCCAGCTGCCTGGCTCCCAGCTCCCGCTGCAAGCGCAGCTGCTTGTCTGCGCCCCCGCAGCCCGGGCCCAGGGCAGCTGAGCTCCACTCGCTGGGCAGCGTCCGTGGGAAAAGGTGCCTCCAAGGCCGAGAACCCCCAACCCCAGCCGCCTTGGTGCGCCCGCGGGTATGCAGTAAGCGGAAAGCCTTTACTGGCAAGTACTCACAGAAGTGGGAAGGTTTACAGTACACTAATTGGAAAGCAGTCATGTTAAAAGAACCTCCACAAGGGAAAACGAATCTGGAGACTGACTGAATGTTTGTTAATCTCTCTTACGACTTCTGCACCCTCTCAGGGGTACCCAGCACTTTAAAATCTCCTTAGAAAAGGCCGACAGGACTTGCCCCCAGGGTTGGGCGTGCTGTCTCCGTAGGTCTCCCTGGCTAATACGCGGACCTTTTTCTAAAACCCCTTTTCCGTGACAGTCTCAGGAATGGAGCCCCCTCTCCCCTTCTAGTGGCAGCTCTCTCTCTCTTACTAGGCCTCTTCAAGGATTTATTGTCCATGTGACATTAAAGCCACTTGCCTGAGCAGAGTGAGCCCAACTAGCGGTGCCCGATGACCACTGCGACTCTTGGTAAAGAAAGCTGCCCTCAGGAGACAGGCGACACTCCACACCCCGGCATAATGTATTGCAATCTTCGGAAAGCCCTTCGCACCAGTTGGGGAAGGGGCAAGTCATGGGCTTTGGGACACCAGAGCGATCCTGGGGTCACGTGTCACCCTAGGCACTGACCACGTGACGTGGGGCTACAGAACACGGGACACCCATGTTTTCCCTTAGCCATCCAGCTTCCTCCTCTTCTGCGGGAAAGAAGGTCTCTCTCTCCAAAGACAACATGCAATACCAACTCGAGAGACACCTTTTGGGGTGCTTAATCACCAACCGAGAGAAAACGTAACCCTCGGTCCCTCAAGAAAAAGGCTTCTAGATAATTAGCTTTATAAAATTAAAGTCTGCACCTTTAAACTGCAAATGCTTCAAGAACTCTTTTCTGGGCCATTTTTAAAATACAAATTTCTGGGAGGTAAATCTTATCAAAAGAGAAAGACCTTAGCCATCTGAGCAATTCAATTTAACTTATTTCAGCTGTTCCTTTCTAAATTGGTGAGTTTTGCTTTATAACACCTTCTCATAGAAAGAAAGGAGCCTATGTTTCTAAAAGTTATAAAATGTGTTTGCCAGTCTAAAAAATGCTAATTGCCTACCTTTTAGCTGTCTAACACAGAGTTGGAGTTTGGTCCTTTCCACTCTGTTAAAAGGAAAAGGATTTTCCTTTTGCTTTATATTTTTGTCTCTATCTGGTCTCTTCAGAATTTGGCAATTCTTAATGAGTGAGTCAGGGCAATACATTTGTTTGCATGGATTCACTAACAATCTATTCTCTTTATAATAAGATATATAATGTCAGTTTCCAATTTCGTTTTTATTAACCAAAACTTTGACTATTATGTCATGTCTGAAGAAGACATGCTTGGACTCTGGATGTCACCAGAAAGCATTAAGGAATTGTGATTAAATTTGAAAGCTGATAAAGCCCATTGAGGAAATAACATGGTACCTTGCTTAGTCTGGCAGTTCACGGCAGTCTTTCCAGGTAAGTAACAAAGGTTCCCCTTTTTTTTTTTTTTTTTTTTTTTTAATAGAAATGGCAAGGAAGGAAACTCAAGACATTTTGGGGGCCTCAAGAACTTGAGAAATTTACCCAAACCTATAGGTATCGTATGCAAAGCCTGATGACCACGGTGCGGCTTGGCTTCTTTGCCCTGGGGGGCTGATTAAAACGCAACCTGGAGATTATTGATGAGATTCCAGCAAAGCAGATTTAAAAAACCTGTATGATCAATTGCTATTCTTGTTCTATTTATGAAAATAGGCCAAATTAAGATGAGACTTAATGCAGTCTCTGATAAAAGTGAGGATGGTTTTAGAGAGGATAAACGTGTTTCAATAAAAAATCACAGTGCCCAGTTTTAGATATTAGACTCTAGTTCAGTTAATTGTCTTCAAAGTTTTATTTATGACCTATAAACTGACCTGGTTCCTGAATTCTCCTAGTTTTCTTCAGCCCTCTGAACTGTTTCATTTTCTTCTCCCATCCTTAGACTAGGAATCATTGAGAACTAAACTTTTCCCTCTGAGGTTGTATGTGCCACACAGAACTTACTAGGGCAGCTGATGTGTTCACCAGAGACGTTCACCACAGACGCGCAAACTGCAGACAGGGCGGGTCTGTCAGACTGCCTGCCGCTGCCTCCTCTCGTTCCAGCAAAGGCCTTGCGTCTGGAGGTCTCCTCAACGGACAGTCTTGCAGAGTCCGAAACTGGTTTATGATTTGCTGTGTTCATGATCCTTTGTGTTTTTTCTTTTATTTTCATAGTCATACACCTTATTTACCTGATTACTTCTGTACACAGTATAAGCCTCACTCTGGAAGCCCATCTGCATTGCTACCTCCTAAAACAAGACTCAACAGTTTGGTTGAACAGACTTATTATTAGGATTAGATGGCTGGTCCGTAAAGTATGGAGTGGTCTACCAGCTTTGCTTCTAGAATGTACGACTTTATTATTTAAATATTGGGACTGGAGGGACCAAAGTCCTGCCACCATGAGGCTCTTTTGCCTTTTCTGCCCCAGAGTTTCAGGCAAAAAGAAGTTGCCTGAGGGGGGTGGGAGGGAAATCTTAGAGTGTTCGCCTTAGCCTGATTTAAACTAAGTGTAGCAAGTAAAAGGGCTTCAGACACGTGTGACAAACCTTCCTCCAGGGAAGCCCCTCCTCCAGCCTAATCTAGGACACTGTAAAGTTGATTCTTTCCTCTATCATCTGATTCTTACCTCTCACCAGACCTTTAGTTGCTGTAATTCTCCTCATATTTAGACCATGTTATTTTAACCCTTTTTTCAAGATTGTCACCTCTAGAATACACCAAGGATTCCCCCTTGTCTGCGGCACCACCCTCTCAACGCCACCTATGCCACCTCCCAAGGGTCGTACCAGACTGACCTGAACTTTACCACCCTTTCCCTCACACAAAGGCTCACCTTCCCTTTTGCTCCCCTCTTCTTTGGGCAGATAACAAGAATCTTTGGGCCTGAGGATAGGCAGGACTACATCCCTTGACAGCAGGAAAAAGGTACAGAAGATAAGAGCTTCATCCATTTACCTGTATAAGATGACAAGGGTCCAGGGATTTTCAGGGAAGCATGTTAGTGTAGGTATCTAGTTAGTATTAGTAAATGGAGGCAGCAAAGGTGATCATATGTATAATAATATAATATAGGGAGCCCTGGCTGGTGTGGCTCAGTGGATTGAGTGCCAGCCTATGAACCAAGGGGTCGCTGGTTCAATTCCCAGTCTAGGGCACATGCCTGGGTTGTGGGCCAGGTCCCCAGTAGGGGACATGCAAGAGGCAGCCACACATTAATGTTTCTCTCCCTCTCTTTCTCCCTCCCTCCCCCTCCCTAAAAATAAATAAATAAAAATTTAAAAATATATATAAGAGGCTGAATTGAACAATAAGACTGGCTCACTAGGAAGTTGTAACATCCACAAGCTCCCAGGGGACCATTGCATTCTCCACCCCCAGGACCTAACCCCCAGAGCATGCAGGACGGATCATTACAGGTCATTAACTGGGATAACTCAGAGAGAGAAAGAATAAAGGGAAAATTCCTTTGTTAAGCACATGTGCAGCAAGAACCAAGGCAGTCATAAAGGGAGGTGTCCAATCTGGGAAAAAGACTGAATTAGCTGGAAGGAGAGCCCAGCTCAAGCCTGTGGAGATCTAGGAAATGGATTGGTTAGGTGGAGAGATAAGCACAAGCCCAGGAAGGATAGGAAAATTAATTGGTTAGTATGAAAGAGCTCCTGCTACTTCCCAAGCTAAACATAATATAATCAGAGCCTTAAAAAGGCATCTGTCTCCCAGGAAAAAATTAAAAAATATTTTTAAAAATCCAAAGAGGCCCACACCAAGGCACATCATAATTAAAATGCTAAAAGTTAGAGACAAAGTGAAACTCTTAAAAGAAGCAAGAGAAAAGCAGTTAGTTATTTAAAATGAAGCTCAGCTCATTTCTCAACAGACACTTCTCAGGCCAGAAATAATTGGCATAAAATATTCAAAGGATAAAAAGCAAGGACCTACAACCAAGACTAGTCTAAACAGTACAGCTATCATTTAAAATTAAAGGAGAAATAAAAATCTTCCCAGATAAGAAAAAACTAACGGATTTCATCACCCCTGAAACAATGTTATAAAATATGTTAAAAGATCTTCTTTCAAAAAAAGGATAATAAAAAGAAACATAAATAATAGAATGACAATCATTATATACTTATAAATAGTCACTTTAGATATAAATGGCTTAAATATTTCAATCAAAAGACACAGGGCAGCTAAGAGGGTAGGAAAACAAGATTAGTATTTATACTGTTCATAAGAGACCCACTATAAATCAAAATACACATACAGAATAAAGGTAAAGAGATGGAAAAAGATGTAATAGAAAATGAAAATAAAAAACATGGGGAGCAATGCTTATATCAGATTAAGTAGACTTTAAAATAAAAGATATAATAAGAGACAAGGAAGGACACTATATAGTAATAAAGGGAGCAATCCAACAAAAGGATATAACCCTTGTAAACATGGGTATGAGCACCTAAATATTTAAAGCAAATAATGATGGCTATAAAGATAGATAGCAATAGTAATACAGTCATAGTGGGGAATTTTAATACCCCATTGACATGAATGGATAGATCCTGTGTATAGAAAATTAACAAGGAAACAGCACCCTTAAATAACACATTAGACCACATAAATTTAATTGATATTAAAGCATTTCACCCTAAAGCAGCAGAATATAAATTCTTTTCAAGAACATTTTCTAGGTTAGACCACAAAACAAGTCTCAATAAATTTAACATGACTGAAATCCTAACAAGCATCTTCCACAAGCACATGATATGAAACTGGATATCATTTACTAGAAGAAAACTGAAAACCACACAAACACCTAAAGGCTAAGTAACATGATACTAAACAATAAATGGGTTAACAGTAAGATCAAGGAAAAAATCAAAAGATACCGTGAGACAAAAAAAGAAAAACACAATAGCTCCAGAGCACTGGGATACAGCAAAAGCATTCCTAAGAGGGAAAGTCATAGCACTACAGGCCTACCTCAAGAAACAACAAACAAAAATCTCAAACAAACAGTGTAACCTTACACCTAAAGGAACTAGAAAAGGAAAAGCAAACAAAGCCCATAGTGAGGAAGAAGAAGTAAATAATAAAGATCAGAGTGGAAATAAATAAGTTAAGAGTCTTAAGAAAATAAAACACATCAATGGAACCAAGAGCTGGTTATTTAAAAAGATATACAAAATTGACAAACTTTTAACCAGGCTTATTGGGGGTACAAAAAGAGAACCCAAATAAATAGAATCAGAAATAGAAGAAGAGTGGTGGCAGGTGACAAAATTCAACATCCATTTATAATGAAAATTCTCTGCAAAGTGGGAATAGAAGGGACATACCACAACATAATAAAGGTCATATACGACAAACCCACAGCCAATATCATACTCAATGGGGAAAAGCTAAAAGTGTTTTTCTTAAGATCAGGAACAATCCAAGGATGTCCAATTTCACCACTTTAATTCAAAATAATTTTTGAAGTTCTAGTTATAGCAATCAGACCAGAAAATTAAATAAAAATCATTGTAATTGGAAAGAAAGAAGTAAAACAGTGATTATTTGCAGATGACATGATACAATGCATAGAGAACCTGAGTCCACCAAAATAAAAACCCCCAAAACAACAACAAAAAAACCCCCCAAACTATTAGAACAGTTAAATAAATTCAGTAAAGTAGCAGGATACAAAATTAATATTTAGAAATTTGTAGCACTTTATATACCAGTTCAATCTATCAGAAAGAGAAACTAAGAAAACAGTGCTCTATACAATTGCATCAAAAATAAAATACCTAGCAATAAATTTAACCAAGGAGGTAATAAACATGTGCTCAGAAAATTATAAGACACTGACAAAATAAATTGAAGAAAATACAAATAAATGGATAAATACATCATGTGCATGGATAGAAAGAATTAACATCATTAAAACACCCATACCACATATAACAATCTGTAGATTCAATGTAATGCTTATCCAAATACCAATGGCAGCTTTTACAGAACTAAAACAAATAATCCTAAAATCTATACAGAACCATAAAAGACCCAGAACAACCACAGCAATCTTGAAAAGGAACAAAGTTGAAAAATCACGCTACTTGATATCAAACTATACTACCAGGCTATAGTAATCAAAACAGAAGCGTACTGGCTTGAAAGCAGCCACATAGATTAATGGAACAGAATAGAGAGACCAGAAATAAATCATGCCTAATAGTAAATTAATGTATGACAAAAGAGGCAAGAATATACAATGGGGTAAAGACAGTGTATTCAATAAATGATGCTGGGAAAAATGGACATATATTCAAAAAAATTACAACTGGACCACTTTTTTAATATCATGTAAAATAATAAACTCAAAATTAAATAGACTTAAATGTGAGACTCAAAATCATAAAACTCCTAGAAAAAAATAAGTACTAAATTCTCTGATACTGCTTTTAGTAATATTTTTTTTCTGATATATCTCTTTGGGCAAGGGAGATGACAACAAAAAATAAATAAATAAATGAGGCTACACCAAAATAAAAAGTTTTTGCACAGAAAAGGAAACCATCAACAAAATGAAAATACAACCTAACCTACTGAGAGAAGATATTCACCAATGATATACAATATAAGAGTTTAATACCCAAAATTTATAAAGAACTCATGCAACTTAACATAAAAAAATACAATTAAAAATGGGCAGAGGATCTGAACAAATATTTCTCCCAAGAGGACTGCAGATGGTAAATAGATACTATATGAAAAGGTGTTCATCCTGACTACCTGACTAATCATCAAAAAAATGCAAATTACAACCACAATGAGATATGACCTAACACCTGTCAGAATGACAATTATCAGTAAGTCAACAAACATGCCCATGGCTCTCCAAATTCCCAGGAATATGTTGGAGATTTTCAAAGCCCTAATGTACGCTTCATGCTCCAGCTTTTTCTTTAAGTTTTTTGGTTAGTCTGTTGTTTGCTCCAAATAAATAAAATGTGGTCTATATATACCATGCAATATTATTCAGCCATAAAATGGGATTACATTCTGATATATATTAACTCATGGATGAACCTTGAAAACATTATGTTAAGTGAAGTTAGTCAGACAAAGAAGGACAAATATTGTGTAATTTCCCCTATATAAAATGTTTAGAATAGGGAATTTATAGAGACAGAAAATGGTTGAGCACATGCCCAAGAAAGACCTAGGAAGGCTCCCAAACTCACACTCCTGACTGACCTTCAAGCTCTGCACAGGCAGGAAGTGAAGATTAAGGTGACATTATCAACTGCCTGGAGGAGTGCCGAAGGGACCGCATGCCCCAACACACACACACACACACACACACACACGCACGCACGCAAGCATGCACACACGCACGGAATTTCTAAATGAAGCCCAGGAAGCTCACTTGTTTTAGATATTTAAGAAAATATCTGTGCGTTCATCACCTGATGACTAAGCTAACCAAGCAGACCTAAATGACATGGACGGAAGAACATGACTTTAAAGAATTAGTTCAGAAATGTCACTAAACAAATAAACAAAAACATGCAGAAGAAAAAAAAAGGGAGAGGCAGAGAATCTGATTTCCAGAGTTTTAACATTATATTATTAAAAATGTTTTATTTTATAACAAAAATTATGAGACCTACAGAGAAACAAGGAAGTATTGCTCATACTTGGGATAAAAAGCAGTCAGTAGGGCAGATAGAGAATATAGTTGATAATACTGTATGTACACTTAAAGGTTGCTGAGAGAGTAGATTTTAAGAAATAAATAAGAAAAATTGTAACTGTGTGGTGATGGATGTTAACTAGACTTCTTATGATGATTATTTTGCAATATATATATATATATCAAATTATTATGTCTTACATCTCAAATATATACTATGCTATTCATCAATTATATCTCAATAAAACTGGGGAGGGGCTGTCAAGGAAAACCCCATGCTGGAATCAATAAAAATATACATAATATGTTTACAGAAGGAAAGGAAATTGAATAATCTTCATTCCCACCATAACAGCCGCTTTGTTCCTGAGCCCATCGGGCGATGACAGGGACAGCTAGAGTTAGAAGCTGACTGGCATTTGCAGAACAGGTCATCATGGGTACTTATTATTAAAATCTTCTTCTGCTGAGGTCACTGTTTGTTCTTCCAGGAAGGTCAAGAGAAAGATGAACAGTATGCATTTTTAGTAGTGTACTTGGGTTCTTCCTCAAGAGGACCCAACCTCCCTTCCACGCAAGGGATTCTTTGTCCATAAACTAGCTCAAGTGTAGAACCGAAGGGAGGGGCCATGACTTTCTGTTTTTATGATTTAGGTTAGACTTTTGTTCACTTGACCTAGAATTTTTCTACTGTATAGATCAAGTAAGAATTTTTAGGTTTCCTGTCTATTTCACTTCTAGGGCCACCATGGTCAATTAGCCAAAGCCATAGGTCTGCACAAGTCAAACCATTGTGATGTCTGCTTTCACTCTGCTGTCATTCCCATAACCCCACCCACCTGCCTTTGGTGGTCGGTGCCAGCACTTGTCCTCTGTCACCCCAGATCCAGTGACCCTCACTGTGCTAAGTTTCTCAAGTCAGTGACTGCAATTCCCACGGTAAGATCTGGCCTACAAAGAAGAATAATCACAGAGCTCTTAAAGAATGATGGGATTCCTCTTACCAATGGTTTTCTTACCGTGTTGGTGAATAACTTCTTCTGAACCTTACTGGTCTAGGCAAGTAGGTCTTAAGGGACAGGTCCACTCTAACGTTCGAATCTCCCTAAACCTGAATCTCTTTCTCTACGTTGAATTAGGGCATTCCTAGAATTTCCAATTTGCTTACTGTGGGTCAACTTTTGGTCCATCTTTCAACAAATCGAACAAACTGTTAGAGATCTTTCTAATGCCTGGAGTTACGACTTTCAGTGTAGAGTCTCTGCTTAGTGAGCCTGTATCAATAAATTTAGCCAAACTTAACTTTACATTTCTTTTACCATTATTCATTTCCACACATGGTCTCTAGATTTTTTTCTGTACAAATTAGAAAAATCAGTAATTCTCTTGTAGTTCAGCCTACTTTCTGATGATTACACTGTCTTCCTCCCCTCTAGGGCCTGCTGGGACTTGGGTCCAGGCACGGAACTAGAAGGAAAGAGGGCTGGTGGGGGTGGTTGCTGAGGAGTATCGGCATTGCCTTGCATGGGAACTGCTTCAGGGGAGGCTATTCAAGTTTCCTTAGGAAAGCGGGTAAATCCCCTCAGACAGAGATGGAATGGCTGCTACTGTGGATTAGGAATGCCACTTTCATTGGGGATGGAGATATTACTTCCACTGAGGGAGAGCGGGGAGGGAAGTCTGTTTCCACCAGCAAAGAAGACTCATCAGAATTTAGGAGTTCAGTGCCCTCAGCGTCATCAGGGGGTTTCAACACATCCCCATTTCAACTTATAAGATTGCATTTTTTTTTCATTCAATGTCCTCTCTTCAACAGTAGATACCTTGAGAAGCTGAATGTTCAACTTGTAATTCATTCAACTGCATGTCGAGATTGTGCATTATCAAATGTTCAGTTATCTTAGTCTTGCAGCTAAAGCAGGTAAGGGTCTCCTTTAGAGCAGGTATAGAAGATTTTGAGTCATGTATGTAGTGCTTGAATTAAGAATTCAAACTGCTGAGCTCATCCTTTTCTTTCATCTCTTTGTCCAGTAACATTAGGGGAAATCAGCCAATTTCACTAAATTGATTCATTTTTTAAAAATGTTTGAAAGTATCTTATACACAGTCACCTAGCTCCTTGCTTGTTACAAATGGTTGATTAGGAGTATCTAGTGGAGATGTTTTACTTTAACATAATCTTAATTGTCATATTATGCCATGGATTATAAAAATACCAGTGCTTTGTTCACTACTTAAAATAGAATCATTAGTGCCTTTAAATCTAAGATTAGAGATCCAAATCCTGAAATCCCAGAAACAATTTAGAAAATTTATTCTTAAAATTCTATTCCTCTAGAACCACCCTTGGTACCAAAATCTGTATAAGTTGGGGTTCTTTAGAGAAATACAATAGAACCAATAAGATGTAGATAGATAGATAGACAGACCTGCCTGCTTAAAATGTGTAAATTTTATTGCATGTAATTATACATCAATAAAGTTGAGTAAATTCTTATGGAATTTGATATTGATATGTTTTCTTCATTTTTATGTGGAGAAGAAACACATAAGTGAACACTTTACAGTACTCCCTCTTCACTTGCCCCAATGTAGCAATTCACCGTATTTTGCTGTGTATATTGCACAATTTTTTGCCCAAATTTTTGAGGGAAAAATAAGGATGCACATTATACATGGGTAGTACTAATTCCGTATCTATACAAATGTTTTTAATTCTTTTATTTATGCTTATGCTTTAAAAGTGTAACTCTAGAAAGCAATAATGATATCTGTGTGTTCAAAAATAAATACTAAAATTCCTTTATAATACAAAAACAAGTATCTAAATATAAATAAATAAAAATTGAATTAAAAAATTGAAACAAAAGATCTTTTTTCCTGAAAGTTTGGGCCAAAAACATGGGTGTGCATTATACACAGCAAAATATGATAAATTAATTGTTAAAAATACTGTGGCTCAAAATTTCTCCTTTCTCTTTCACTTTCTCTCTCTCTTTTTTTCCTTTTTCTTTTTTCCATTTTTTGGCTGGGAACAGTGAACTTTATTGATGGTGCATGACAAGGCAGGGCTCCCTAAGCCCCTCCCCTTCTTCAGGGGACCTGGAATGGAAACTGCGGGGGTCAGGAGATTCTCAGTGTGTTGGAGGGTTGATTTGGGGCGAGGATTCCCTGATAGCTGAGGGCCTCTATTCCTCTCGCTGGGGCTATTGGCCCAGGGGGCTTCTTGGAGGCCATCTGGACCATAAGGTCCACCACCCTGTTCTGTAGCCAAATTCATTGTCGTACTAAGAAATGAGCTTGACAAAGTGGTCATTGAGCAACACCAGCCCCAGCACATTGAAAATGAGAGCGGGTGTCCCTGCTAAAGTCCCAGGAGACGACCTGGTCCTCAGTATAGCCCAGGATGCCCTTGAGGGGGCCCTCTGAAGCCTGCTTCACTACTTTCTTGATATCATCATATTTGGCAGCTTTATAGGTCAAGTCACCAACTGACACATTGGGGATGGGGACATGGAAGGCCATGCCAGTGAGCTTCCTGTTCAGCTTTGGGATGGCCTTGCCCGCAGCCTTGGCAGGGCCTGTAGAAGCAGGATGGTGCTCTGGGCAGCCCCTCCGCCATCATGCCACAGCTTCCCAGAGGGGTTATCCATGGCCTTCTGGGTGGCAGTGATGGCACGGAGGGACTGTGGCCATGAGTCTCTGCTCACAACCTTGAGGCAGTTGTCTTACTTGTCATGGTTCACACCCATCACGATTATGGGGTCATCCACAGAAGGGGCAGAGGTGATGACCCTCTTGATCCCCACTTTACGTGAGCCCCAGCCTTCTCCTTGGCAGTGAAGACACCAGGGGGCTCCACAACATACTCAGCACCAGCATTACCCCATTTGATGTTGGCACAGTCTCACCCCTGGAAGCAGGAGATGGGCTTTCCATTGATGAAAAGTTTCCTGTGCTCAGCCTTGACTGTGCCTTTGAACTTGCCATGGGTGGAATCAGGCTGGAATGTGCAGACCATGTAGTTGAGATCGATGAAAGTGTCATTGATGGTGACAATATCCACTTTGCCAGAGTGAAAAGCAGCCCTGGGGACCGCGAACCCAATACGGCCAGACTCACTCACTCTGACTGGGTTTGTGAGAACCCATTGTGTCTCAGGGTTGCGGCGGGCACAGCGCGCAGAGGTACAGCTGTCTGTCCGACAGGAGGAGCAGAGAGTCTCCAGTTTCTCTCTTTTACTGAGATCTTTTTTTTTCCTCTTGTCCTTTCTCTGCTCAATTTTCATCCAAATTTCAGTAGTCTCTTCTTAACGTAGGGCCCTGCACTAGAAGAAAGTTCACAGCAACCTGACCACTCCAGGCGTTCCTTCCGGCCCTTTGTACTCAGCTGCTACTGCAATAGGCATAGCCCCTCCTATTTGAGTTTCATTGGCTGTTCTCAGATTGGCCTACTTGCTTTCTAATGAGTTCCTGTTATGGGCTGAATTGTCTCCCCCCAAGATTCAAATGTTGAAGTCCTAACCCCGTACACTCATAATGTGATTATATTTAGGGAGAGAGCCTTCAAAGCGGTGATTAAGGTAAAACGAGGTCTGATATGGGCTCTAATCCAAACTGATTGCCATCCTAATAAGAAGGGATCACACACAGACACAGACAAAGGAAAGAACAAGGGAAGACACAATGAGGAGACAGCCGTCTATAAGCCAAAGAGAGGCTTCAGAAGAAACCAACTCTGCAACATCTTGATCTTGGGCTTCCAGCCTCCAGAACTGTGAAGAAATAAATTTCTGTTGTTTAAGCCCCTCAGTGTGTGGCATGTTGCTATGGCAGTTGGAGGAGACTCATATAGTCTCTGTTGCCTAGGTTAGGTTCTCCTGTCTCCAAGTGCTTCAGGCACTGCCCTATTGCTTTCCCTTCCTTTTGTGCACAGACTCCAGTCCTTTGTTTGCCCACAGTTTGTACTGAGCCACTGGTGTTTTGGGCTTTGTGGGACCACCTTGTCCTCAGTTTTACGACAATGTCGATCATGGATTTTCGCTTTGGCTCATTCACTGCACTGTCTGCTTACATGTGGACATTGAGAAACCTTGGAAAGGCATGTTACTGCTCCTGCTTTCTTCTCAGCTTCCCAGCACTCTTCACTGTAAATTTTAAAACAAAAATGCAGGAGCTGCTCCTCGATGAAAAGCAATACACCACCAACTGGGAAAGATAGATGTTATTTATGACATACAAAGAATTGATTTTATTATAAGATAATACTGCTAAAAATAACACAACAAAGGATGTTCTCTATGACAGAAAAATGTTAACTGATAATGACCAAGTCTATGAAAACATATAAATATAGTTAACTTCATTATTTATCAAAGAAATGCATATCCAAATATATACATAGAATACACACACACACACACACACACACACAGAGTTGGTGGTGAGAAAAGGAAGGATACCAGTACAGTTGTATTCAGTGTTTGACCAAAAGTGAGTATAAATTGGCCAACCACTGTGCAACCAACCATTTTGGAAATAAAGTCAAAACTAAAATGCACCTATGTTTTGATGTAATAATTATTATATAATTTTATAATTTATTCACATAGTTATTACAAATACAAAAAATACATATCGTTAAATGAAAATAATAATAGAATGGGAAACCCTTAGTTTTCTCTTTATTCAGAGATTCCTATGCTAAACACACCAGTTTAAGAGTTTGATGGATTAGGATGCAATACTCAAAAAGGCATGGTGGGGCGTCTATGTTTTATTTGCCTTTCTGTCAGCATTTTATCTAGCCCCTCAACTCCTGCATTTCTTCTATTCCAAACCAAGCATATTGCCAATGCTTAGGTCCACGTAAGAAGATCAATCTTTCCATGTCAAGATAATTAACTTAAAGCATAAGTCCTGCTTTTCTAAAAGTAGACAGTGGAATTATCTCTGAAAATGATGTTGTACCATTCTTCATGTTCTGAACAGGAATTATCAAGTCTACAAAGATGCAAACAATAATCCTACATTTGCACCAACTTACTGAAGCTAGAGATAAACATAGAAATATAATACAATGAAAAGAGCTAATTGTAAAATGCTAGAATGTAGAAGGTAGAGCATAAAGAAAAATGTCTTTTCAAGGACAAGTATTCCATTTCTTTTGCCTTTAATTGAGAATAGATATTCTGGGTAACTATAATTCATAGGGTATGATGTAGATGTGCTCTTTTTAGTTTTGCTCATGAATAGCTTTATCTAGGTTGCTTTAGGCTCATCCTTCTCTGAGTGGAGTGTGGTAAAACATGCCTGAAGTCTCTTTTTTTCTATTGGCCAAGGACAATGGCCATTTGAACTACTCATTCATGAAGGAATGATCATCAGCATGAAGTTCAGTTGATTTTGAAATTGAACAGTGAGGATGGTGCATTTAAGCCTCTAGGATGAGCTTTATTCTGTTCACAGACAATTCTGTTCACAGACAATGGCCTAGGCCTTCGCCTCAAGTTTTATATGACTACAACTGACCTTGCTGGGGTTTAGAGGACTTAGGACTAACTTACTGCTCTTTGGAAAACCAACAGCACCTCCTAACTATGTGCTACTTTCTTCCTGTTATATTTAAGGCCCAGCAGATTACAGAAAAGAAGATGATCCAGATAAAGACATGCCCAGAAGCCCAGCAGTGAGCATCCCAAATCCCAAGTTTCAGATTCTCTGCCTTGTTCTTTGCACCGACAACACTACAAAGAGTATACTTTTTGCCTTTAAATTCCCCAGACCTTTTAAAAATTCAGGCAACTATGTAACTGCTCCGTTGTAAAATCTGATGTTAAACCACTACCAAAAAGTTTGAATTACACAAGTTTCCATAAAAGCATTTTTCTCACCAAACATCCATTTTATTGTCCTTTTTATGAGTGGACTGAAATAGTCTGATCTCAGATCCTGCCTGCCATTTGGCCAGAATAGCTAGCAACCCAGGTCAAGGTTTAGGCTTTAGACAGTTTAGCATACACATTTCTTTAAAAGGTCTTCTCTCAGAGTTTGCCTTAGTGTGATGTGTCTCCTGAAGACTAAAGGTTGTTATTTGATTCAGGGATAATTGATGAGAACGCATTATTGTACCAAAATGCATCCAATGGGTATGGTGAGAAATCCAAACATGGAGCAATGCGAACACAGACATGGGTCAGAGCGTGGGGGAGGTGGGAGGGTGCAGAAGTCATGGGAGTACTCCGTCTGTGGCTCTACGCAAGGTGGTACATGTGCTCCAACTCCTGGCCCCAACCTAGTGAAGAAGTGAATGAATAAAACCAGTGCCAGCAATGTGCCAACACCAGGCACAAGCTGTCACATGCCTTGTCTCGCTCATGGAATATGAACCTGGAGTGATGGTTTCCAGTTTTCTCCCATCTGGTGGCTTTGGTTGGCTTATTATTATTGCTCACTGTAGGCAAAGAGAAACAAACCTTCTTAATCAATCGTTTTGTAAAATCTTTTGACAACTATCTACTATAAGTGTCCACAGAGTGCTTAACAAAAATAAAAAATAAATGCTGCATGCAGTTATTTTAAGTGGGGAATGTTAGGTCAGATTTTTCAAGAGTCAGCTGTAAAGATTTTGACTTTCAGCTTTTGGATATTACAGCTGCATCTGAACTTTGCTTCAAATAGCTTCCTTTCCCTTTTCATCTGGATTTTCCTAAAGGTACTTCTGTTTCTGAGGTGAAAGATCATTATGTGTATCTTCTTTGATGGATAAATATATACTTGTAAAAATGCAATATAAAGAATAGGACTAAAGATTTCTGAGAATCCAAGAGTCAAAATGAAAAACTGAAAGTTTTTACTGCCTTCTGAAACTCTTTAAAAAAATAAAGTTTTGAGCCCTGGCCATTGTCCTGTGCACCAAAAGGCTTGCGGGTTCAATCCCTGGTCAGGGCAGCTACCTATGTTTCAGGTTCAATCCCTGGTTGAGGCATGTATTGGAGGCAACTGATCGATGTTTCTCACACTGATGCTTCTCTTTCTTTCGCTCTTCCTTCCTGTCTCTCTAAAATCAATAAAAATATCCTTGGGTGAGGATTAAAAAATATTTTAAAAATAAAGTAAAATAAAACACAAATATTTGAAAAATAATAATATAGGTCAACAAGATGTTATACCTGGTCAATGAATAAAAGATACATGACCAAAATACTCATGAAAATGTCTGGAAATTCAGGGAAATGTTACTTATGACAGACGTTTATCTTTACACAAATTAAAGCAATATGAACAAAATCAAACCCTGAATAGTACAATTATTAATTGAAATAGTAAAATTTGTTTTATTTTTCACAATTCTTGACACCCAAAATTTTTAAATGTGAAGGATTGAGTCTGTTAATTATGTTGTAAAATGACCTAGGTTTATCTTTTCTTTCTGCAAATATTTGACTGCCTAAAGGAACTAGAAATGTTCTAAGTATTAGTGATACAAAATCAGATATGATCATGGGAGTACCAATAATCACAATAAAACAAGAACAAAAAAATTATAGCCATGAGTTGCCAGGTACTATGAGGCACAGAAGAGGGAGCGTGGTCCATCGAACGGATCAGAGGACACTGGCACGAAAGCACATGTCTCAGTCCTTTTAGGCTGCCCTGCCAGAATGCCATAGACCAGGTGGCTTACATACAGCAGAAATTTGTTTCTCACAGTCTGGAGGCTGGGAAGCCTAAGATCAGAGTGCTGAAAGATTCAGTGTCCAGTGAAAACCTGCTTTCTGGTTCATAGATGGCCATCTCCTTACTGTGTCCTCACATAGTGGAAGGGACAGGACCTCTTTTGTAAGGACACTATTCCCTCTCATTAGGGCTCTACTCTTAAGACTTAATCACTTCCCAAAGGCTCCACCTCCAAATACCATCACATTGGGGGTGTGAGTTTAATATATGACTTTTGTGGGGACACAAACATTTGGCCTGAAGCAATATTGCATTTAAACAGAGATTTGGGGAAGGGGAGTTACTAGAGAAAGGATTTGGGGAAGAAGTATGGAGAGGTCCGGGCAGAGGAACTGGTATGTTTATATCCCGAGTTTAGAAGGGACATGTCACATTTTATGCAACTAAGGAAAGACACTGTGGCTGGATCGCAGAGAAAGAACGGAAGAGCACATGGGTTTGGCTATCGTGAGAAAGGGGAGCTCAGTCAGCTCAGTCCTGCGGACTGCGTGGAGATGTTTGCCTTCACCTAAAGCCTAGGAGACCTTTTAATATGTTTACAGAGGTTAATGGGAAAACATTCCCAATTATAAAGTTAATCTTAATTTTTCCCCAATTCAAGGCAATATAGGACTTAACCCTAAAGTATTTATTAATTCTACTCTAAGTTTTATAAATTTCATTTGGTAAGATAGAGAAAGGAAAGTTATTTAAAAGTACATTGCGTAAGCTATGGGTTATTCTTCCCAAATGGACAAATCATTACAACTTCTATTTCATAGATTTCTTATTTGGAATGACTTCAGCTCTTCTTAGCGCATTTGGTCCTGGATTTCAGTAAACCAACCCTCACAGAATTTTGTAAGTTTGGAGAAATTATTAGGTCTATGACCTAAATTGTCAAGAGCTTGAATCAAAGTCTTCATGAATTTCACTGCAGTTAACTACAGAGAGAGAAGAAGAGGAGGAGAGAGGGGAGAAGAAGGAGAAGAAGGGGAAAGAGAAAGAGGAAGAGGAGGAAGAGAGGGAAGGGGAGGAGGAAGAGGAAGAAGAAGGAGGAGGACAAGGAGGAGGAGGAGACAAATGAGGTAAAGAGAGAGGAAAAAAACCATCCTGGCAATCTAATCAAATCTTTGTTGTATCAGTAATTCATAGAAAAGAGAATAAGGGCACAGCTCTTCCATAAAAGCCTGATAGGCTGAAAGTACTCACAATGAAGAGGGACATGAAAAAGTACTTAAATATACTAATGTGAGTTATATTTAGAAAGCTCTTGGCGTGCACTGTTGACTTGAATCAAATAGAAAATCGGGTGACTAAATTGTGAGCATAGCTGTGTTGGTAAAAAAGGTTGTCATTTCAAACACGCCTTAGGATCTCAGCCGCCTAAGAGCACGAAGTCCTCTCCAAGGGAGGCGCACGTTCCGATGCCTCACTCCAGGCTTGTCCCAGGGACCTCCTGGTGCAGGTTTAGAAGGGGCCAAAGTGGGGAAGGGAAAAGGGAGACTCTTCCCGAGAGGGTGGCTCCGAGGGCTCCGAGGGCCTGGACCAGAGCCAGAACGTGTGACAACGCCTGGGGAGAGGCCTCCGCCCCATCTGCCCGTGGGATGTTAGAGCCGCCAGAGTGGTGGTTGGTCTTTTCTCCCATTCTCCCTGTCTCACTATTTTATACTGAGTGTGTGGAGACAGATAATGTGTCTTTTTACTTCCTGGGGCCCTGAACCAAGAGGAATCACTTCAGTCCCGCTAGAGAAATGGGGAGGGGGGGCGGTGGTTAGCGATGCCAGACAATGAGGTAGATGCAGTGGCATATTTCCTGTGAGGAGCTCGTGGGTTCTGCTTATGAAAGACTATTTGGTGGAAAGAAGAGCAGATTATAGCAGGGCGTAGCAAAGTCCACCAAATATTTCTGTTTTTTCTTCCAGGCATATGGTAGGATGCAGTTCTTTGCCCCCTTTAAGGTGAGTTTTGCTATATGACTCGCTTTGACCAATAACACTCCAGCAGACATGATGTGATGATATCTTTTGGGTAGATAGATAGGAGTGAAATTGCTCTTACCTTTGTATTTAACCACTTGAAAACTGCTAGACCCTTTCCCAAAGCAGCTGCACTCTTTTACATTCCCACCAGCATGCAAAAAAAAAAAAAAAAAAAAAAAAAAAAAAAGAGAGAGAGAGGGTTTTACTTTATCCATATCCTCAGCAATACTTGTAATTATCTCTTGAGTTATAGTCAGGTGAGTGAGTGTACCATTTGATTTACATTTCCCCAATGACGAATAATGTTGAACACCTTATCTTGGTCTTGTGGACCATTTGTATATCTTTTTCAGAGAAAAGGGTCTTTTTCAGGTCCTTTCCTAGTTTTTAATTGGGTGTCATGATTGAGCTGCAAGAGTTCTTTTCACAGGCAGGCGTCAGGGATATTCTGAATTTGGTTCCAGACCACCACAATGAAGTGAGTCATAATTTTATTTTATTCTATTTTTTGTTGGTAGAGAATCTGGCCTTCAATTTATAAAAAAGGCAGCATCTCTGAAGTACAATAAAGTGAAGAGCAATAATATGAGGTAAGGCTATATATTCTAGATACAAGTCTCTTATCACATCCATGATTTTCAAAGCTTTCTCCCATTCTGTGGGGTTTCTTTTCACTTTCTTGGTGATATCCTTTGAAGCACAAAAGTTTTTAATTTTGATGATGTCTAATTTATCTATTTTTGTTGTTGTTGCTCTACTTTTGGTTTCTTATCTAAAAGAACCATTGCCTAATTTAGGGTCACAAAGACAGACATACTTCCTTTAAGAGTATAATTTTAGCTCTTACATATGGGGCTTTGATTCATTTTAAGTTGATTTTTTGCATATGGTATGAGGTAAGGGTGCAACTTTATAATTTTCGAGTGGATATCTAGTTGTCCCAGCAGCATTGGTTAAAGAAAATCCACTTTCCCCATTGAATTGCCTTGACGTTCTTGTAAAAACCAATTGGCCATAAATGTGAGGGTTAGTTTTTGGACTCTCCATTAGTCTATATCTTTACATAAGTATGACGCTGTCTTGATTACTGTAGGTTTTTAGTAAGTTTTGGACTTAGGAAATGTGAGTACTCCAGTTGTTTCTCCTTCTTCTTCTTCTTCTTCTTCTTCTTCTTCTTCTTCTTCTTCTTCTTCTTCTTCTTCTTCTTCTTCTTCTTAATGTGGTTTGGCTATTCTCAGTTCCTTAAATTTCCAAATGAATTTTAGGCCAAATATGTCAATTTTTCCAGCAAAGTCATCTGGGATTTTGATAGTGTTTACATGGAATATGTAGATCAATTTAGGGAGAACTGCCCTCTTAATAATGTTAAATCTCCTATCTATAAATATGGGATGTCTATTAAGGTCTTTAATTTTTTCAACCATGCTTTGTAGTTTTGAGAATAATTTTTGCACTTATTTGTTAATTTATTTCTAAGCAGTTTCGATAGCAGCTCTTTGATACTATTATAATTTGAATTGTTTTCTTAAGTTTGCTTTCAGTTTATTCATTGTTACTGTAGAAATACAGTTGATTTTTATATGTTGATCTTGTATCGTGTAACCTTGTTAAATTCATTTATTAATTCTAATAGTTTTGTAGTGAATTCCCTAGGGCTTTCTGTATATAATCATTTTATCTGCACATAGAGAAAGTTTTACTTTCTCCATTTCAATCTGTATGCCTTTTATTTCATTTTCTTGGCTAATTGCCCTGGCTAGCATAAACAGTAAATGTTAAATAGACGTGATAAAAGTGAACATTCTTATTCTTTCCTGTTCTTAGGGAAAAGTGTTCAATCTTTAACCACTGGGTATGGTACTAGCTGTGAATTTTTTGTATATTCTCTTCATCAGGGAAGACAATACTTTCTATTCTTAGTTTACTTAGTATTTTTAGCATAAAGGAGTTTTATGTCTCATGATTTTTTGTGTCTATTGAGATGGGTTGTAAAGCTTTTAATTCAATGTTTGCCTTGTCACTGTGTTTCTCTGAACCCAGCTTGAGAGCTTTGTTTAAATGGCATGATCACCTTGGTCCAGATATAGCCATGCCACTGGTAGCGTGAAGATTTGAGGGTGAATAAAAAATTACAACAAACAAACTTCATATGGCCCAGTGTGAAAAATATTCACAAAGGTGCTGGAAAATCAGAAACAGGCGTGTTTTAAAGAATTATAACTACAAATGCTACGATAGCTCATTATAAAAAAAACTTCTGGTATTATCTTTTATAAGTCAAGGGAAAAGGCCTAAATAAGCTATGGTCATCCATTGATGATAAAAACACTTACCAAAATTTATATTTATAATAATTAAATACACTGCAGTGCAGAAAACATCCTGGCCCCAGCTCAGTAAGGCTAGTAGCATCCCCAGATTGACACAGAAAATGTAAAACAAGCATTTTACTTAGCACTAAAACATTGGAAATATTCCTATTAAAATCTGGTTGCTCATTATTATCACCTTATAGCCATTATTTACCAGTATATTGTCTGTCTGACAAACATCAACAGGTGCAACTGCATGGGAAAACAAAAATGTGTAAATATTGGGAAAAAAGACAAACGTATTATTTTCACATTATTTTATTGTCTACCCAGGTAGCCCAAAGGCCAACTGGGAAACAGCTAGGGTAATATTTCCTATTAAAAAGCAAAACATTAATACTTCTTGCATACATTAGTCATAGAAAGAAGGTAAAAACAATGGGGGAAATACATGTATAATATGTAACATGATACCAAAATAATATTCTGAGAAACATGGAGGCACAAGTACTAATACCTGTCTGAAATGGTTCAAGTTAAGCTAAGTAGCACAAAACCTTAATCAACACTGAGACAGGGAGGTATGTCTATTAAATGCCTCAAATTTTGAGGAATTTCCCATAAAGCACAGTGTAGATAAGCTCAGATTTAATTCACAACAGCTGAGTAATAATTCTTCATGAAAAAGAAGTGAAGTACCCTGGGAAATAAGTAGAGAAGATTCTGGCAGAAGGCCACTGACACCTTCTGACTTGGAGGCACTGGTTCTTGCAGCAAGTAGTATGGTAGAGACAACTCTGTCCAGAGACACCCTTGCCTCTGTAGGTCAATACATTTGGAGACAGCTGCACCTCAGGCCCGAGAGCAGAGGTTATGGAGCCACCTGTCAACTGTAGGACCCTCCCCAAGTGGCCCATCGCTTCCTTGAACATTTGGCACTTTCTCTGAAACAGAGATTTTGGCCCACAATAGACAGAATTCATAAGGAAAAAGACAATTGTTTGACAACGTGAAAAAAATAAACAAAAATAAAACAAATGACATATTGGATATACTGGCAACACAATTCAATATAGAGCTAATATTGTTATATTAATATACAATGGTTCCTTATAAAAGAATTAAAAGGTCACCCAGTACACATGGGTCAGTATATCTAAATACATACATAAAGAATAAACACACCCACCATAATTATAAAGGGCCAGTATGTGAAAAGACGTTGCCCTTCACTAGTAATCAAAGATATTTAAGCATAAACATTGAAAATTTATGTAGCTTATTTGACACATACTTTAAATATTATAATACTGTAAAGAGAACATATATGGCTGGTGGGGTGAAAATTGGAACTACTTACCTGGAGGGCAGTTTGACAAATATTTCAAAAATCTTTAAAATGTCCTCACCCTGACCCAGTAATTCCACTTCAGGAAATTTAACCATCACAATATAACACGAATTTAGTCATAGAAATGTTCACTGTAATGTGGTTTGCACAGGGAAAATTTGGAAACTACTTACATTCCCAACAGGATGAACTGGTTTCAAAGGTTAGAGGACTCCCATAAAAATACTGAGGAGCCATTAAAATATGGCAGATGAATATTTGATGTTTGAAGAAGAGCTTTATGTTAAATTCAAAATCCGTCTTAAAACATTGTTTTATGCCCAGACTTGCAATAAAAGTCCAGCAAGGCTGACATGGTTTTTCTCTTGGCCATGTACTTTTATTTTCTTATTTGTTGATAAGAGCAAAAGGAATAAAATTTTATAAATGATAAAGCAGACTAAATGTCACTTAGGAAAAGGTAGGCCCAGTGAAAAGGGCACCAGCTATTTTTGTGAGGCCGACCCTAACGATCCACCACCATCTGCCCTGGTCAAAGAAAAGTGTTCGCCTCCAGACCCCACTGAGGGAGGCACTGGTGTGGTTCAGACTTCATTCACTGTGTCAAGAGAACGAACTCTCTCTGAGTGGCCTGTCAAGCTTGAACTCAAATAGGACAGGCAGTCTATTGGACAATGCCCTGCTTGCTGAAAGGCTTAGTGACTTGAGTTTCTTGCTTTTCCCCGTGGTGCCCATTGTTTGCACTGCAATCAAACCAATCCTGAACAATTCATTTACCCAAACAAAATGAGGAGGTGCAGTTCTAAAGGAGGAGAGACTTCTTGAGTGATGGGCTTCTCATTGTCCGCCTCTTCAAGGCGGCCAGGACATCTGCGAAGGGCTAGAGAGAGAGGGGGAGGAAGAAGACTTTATGGGGTGCTGGGTAAACAGCTTGGGTTGAAAGGTGGAGGCTGCGGTCCTTGCCGATTTGCCTGTCAATGCCAGCCAAAATAACTTCATTTTGAGCAATAGAATTACTAAGCTTTCAAGGGAAAAGCACGGGCAGGCTGGTTACAGATCTCATCAGGCACAAAAGAACACAGCACAAGTTCCTGAAAGAAAACCTGTGAGTTTCATAACACAGAGCATTTCACTTGTGTTATTTTAAATCTTCAAAATAATACAGTGAGGATGTAAAGGACAGGATTGAGAGACTTGGAAATATAAGTGATTTGCTCAAGGTCATACAGGACTTCTAAGTGTCAGAACAAAGTTTTCTAAAATCCCAGAATAGGGCCATTTCCACCTGCAGTTTTGAACTCACTCGGTAACAGTGAGAGGAAGTTGTATGAAGAAATTTTCAATGCCCGAGGTAGGCAATAGAATGAGAAGGAGAAGTGAGGGGAAAAAAAGATGTTGCACTCTATTTGGGAGGTGGAATAAATTTGCAGTAGTAAATGGAATCAGCATGGTGTGCTTGACTTTACTCTCTAATTTTTTTTTAAACTAATATGTATTGATCACATATTATATGCCAGAAATTGGGTGGAGATTTAACGTGTATGTGTATGAGTACGTCTGGAAGATGGGGTGGCTTTGAAAAATGATCTCAAAACATTACATTTCAGTAATATGAAATGATAGCTCTTTCATATTTCTGCTAAGACATTCTTTTTAATCTAGAAGTGCATTTTAAATGCTAAAATTTTTATATTTAAATATAAATTGAAAACATTTTTAATGAAGACAACAAAAATGAAGACATTTTATTGAAAGAGATTTTTACCTTGAATTATGAATTATAAAGAAGTATAGATATAGAGGGCTGGTACAGCAATGTGTTAAGGATGACTTATTGGTGAATGAAGGTCCATAAGTATTTATGCAACAGCTTTTCTTAAAGGCCAAAAATGGTATCCACAAGCACAGTGTTCACAAGTAGCATCTCTCATGATGCTGCTGTCACACAAAGTGACCCTCAACCCAGATGCTGGCACCATGGTGTACAGTAGCAATTGTCGTGATCATTTCTTCACATTGTGATTTACGTTAAATTCTGGTGCTACTATCTTTATAGTATTTAGTATATCAATGCATAAAGGTAAATTATTTCTACTTTATGTAGCATAAAAATAGATGACTGTAGGCAATGGAAAAATTTAATTATCAAAGTAATAAATGCTGATTATAGAAAAACATAGCATATGTAGGGTTGAAAGAAAAAAGTATGATTTCCTATATTCCTATTACCCAGAAATACCACTGTTAGCACTTTGCTCTTTCTGAGGGGGATTGGCTTCAGAACCCCCCACAGATACCAAAATTCATGGATGTTCAGGTCCCTTATATAAAATGGCATAGTATTTGAATATAACCTATGCCCATCCTCCTGTGCACTCAAAATCATCTCTAGATTACTTA
Organism: Pteronotus mesoamericanus; assembly: GCF_021234165.1. NCBI lineage: Eukaryota > Metazoa > Chordata > Mammalia > Chiroptera > Mormoopidae > Pteronotus > Pteronotus mesoamericanus. The sequence goes on from NW_026555090.1 coordinate 4,683,229, forward strand.
GTATATCTAATCAATGTAAATTCTATGTAAATAGTTGTTGTTTTGTTTAGGGAATAATCACAAGAAAAAAACCCATATGTGTGTACTCCAGACAACCATCGCAGGCCTAACCGCACAGTACACGTCAGCAGCAACAAACCATTTGTTTTTGAATATTTTCAGTCTATGGTTGGTTGAATCCATGGATGCCGAACGCACGAATATGGAGGGCCACATGTACTTTACGTGGTGTCTTAAATTCTCCTTTAGGTTAACGCGTAGATAAAAAACACACATCATCATTGTTATATGTTCTCCAATTTTCTTCTGTATAGATCCACCATTCTCATGTATTTATTAGCATAAATTCCTAGCACTGAAACTTTGGGTCAAAATTTACTAAGATAATAAAGGCTTTTTAAATACCTGTTGCTGATTATCCCTCAGAAAAAATATATTTCACATCCTCAGCAACAGTATATATGAGATTTTTTTGTTTCTCCAAACCTCAGCTTGTATTGACCTTTTCAAATATTTGCCAATCTAATAGACCAGAATTATTTTATTTATATTCAAACTTTTATTTCTATGAAAACTGGCAAATAGACTGTTTTATATCATTTATATAATTATTACTGTGGCCTCTTTTTATATCAGTATAAATGAGCTCCTTACATAAGAGATATACCCCCCATGTCATATGCAGCAAGCGCTTTTGCAAGTTGACATTTACATTTTAATATCTTGATGTTTTCTCGCCAGTCATTTTTCTCTTCATGGCTATTAGTTTTTGTTTCAGAGAAACCATGGCTTCTTGCAATTTGAAATGTCACATCTATCCTCTTCATAGTCATACTGTTGCTTTAAAAAAAATGTTTTATTTATTTATAGAGAGAGGGGAAGGGAAGGGGCGAGAGAGAGGGAGAGAAGCATCAATGTGAGAGAGAAATATCGATCGATTGCCTAACACACACACCCCAAATGGAGAGCAGACCCACGACCCAGGCACGTGCCCTGACAGGGAATCCAACTGGTGACCTTTGGCTCTGCAGAGTGGTGCCCAACCAACTGAGCCACACCAGACAGGGGCATACTGTCACTTTAAAACTTCCAGATGTCATTTTAATTCCTTCCTGTGTCTTCAATTCCTTTCTTTTGTTTTCATCTTTGAATGAACTGTCACCTGGACTCGGCTGACCAGTTGGGATGAGCAATTTGTGTTTGTCACCACAACCCTCCTCCCCTCCGCATGTACAATGATTGAATCTGCTTCTCGAAGCCACAGGTAAGAGGGCAAGTTGTGCACAGCTGCAGTCCAGTTCCCAGTTTCTAACAGGACCTATGATGTGTTTGCTCTAGCTATACCAGGAGGTGCACATCCTTAGCAGGGCACGTCTTTCTCTTTCCTTAAGACTTGGTCCTCTTGACCTCGGATTGGCTGGACGCCATGTGAACTCACCCTCGCCTGCAGGCAGCGCCACCACGGCCCTTCCCCTATCTTCATCTGCCTGACTTGCACGCCTTCCCTTCCCAGGGGCACTCAGAAATGCCTTTTCTGCCATCCCCATTGACCTTCCAGATGCTTCATGGTATTCTCAATGTCTGTGCGGGTATAGACGTGTGTCAGGGTAGAGGGTGGGAGCGCCAGGTCCAAGGAGAAGAGGCGGGAGAGGCCAACACAACCATATTTTGATAGCCCCAAGGAGCTGCACCAGAAGGACAGTTGAGGAGACCTGGCTCATGCTCTCACCAATATTCACTCACTTCCTCTTCCCTGCCTCAAGGCACCTCGGGCCATTTTCCATGACCTCTTGTTTTTGTGATACAAAGTTCAGCCATGAGCTGAGGCTAAGTGAGATTTTACTTAATCCAGATCTTTCTGTCCTGTAATTAACACCTGTTTTTTAAACCTTCAGGTACCCTCAGTGGAGAATTCAATGATCCTCAAAGGTATTTTTGAAAAATCAAAAGGAATAGTTGCTATGCAATGACTGCTAACATGCAACTTGGATTCACACATGGGCCCTGGACCTTTTCTCACACTCTTTGTATAATGGTTCACCTTTGTAGAGAATTCTCCCTGCAGGAAGTGGATGTTGAATCCTGCCCTTCGTGAGCCGTGTGGAACAGAGGGAAGGCAGAGAGAGATGGCGCATGTGCCGCACCCTTTGAAAGGATCTTCACATAAGGGAGATTGTATAACACATGACCAGGAATGACTGTGCTACCGCTGGGATGGGGAAGATGAATTGCAGCAAGGGACGCAAGCTTGGGAAAGAGCAGGGCAGCTTTCGCCTCTTACTGAAAGGATGACACAAACGCCTGAGTGCCAGGCCCTTGCGCACTAGTTATGTATTGCTGCATAGCAAATGTCTCTAAAACATAGTGCCTAAAAAAAATACTAGCCTTAACTGGGTAGCTCCGCTGGTTAGAGTGGCTGTCCCAATATACCATGGTTGAGGGTTCTATCCCTGGTCAGGACACAAACAAGAATCCATCAGTGACTGCATAAATAAGTGGAACAACAAAGCTATGTTTCTCTTACTCTCTTCCTCTTTCTCTCTAAAATCAATCAATAAAAAATGTTAAAAATAATAATGAATTTTATTATCTCACATAGTTTCTGTGAATCACAAGTGCAGGAGCAGTGTGGGTGGGTGCTTCTGGCTTGGAGTCTCTCTTGCAATTGTAGCTCGATGCCCGCTGGGCTGCAGTCATCTGAAGGCTTGAGCGGGGCTCGAGGAGCCTTTCCCAAGGTAACTCATTCAATGGCTGGCAAATGATAAGGGATGTCAGTGGGGTCCTCTCCACCTGGGCTTTTCCACAGGGCTGTCTGAGGGACCTCCTGACACAGGATTGACTTTAGAGAAAAGGGAAGAAACTGCAATGCCTGTTATATTCTACCCTCATAAGTTACATGCCATCGCATACCCTCCATAATTTCCTGGTCACACAAGACTAGCCCTGATTCAGTGTGGGAGGAGGTAGAGATCACTGGGGACAAACTTAGAGGCTCCTAAAAAACAGGCCAGGCCCTCTGTATTATTTCTTTTTATTGTCACCTACTTTGTGGTGATATGTGGGAAAAATAAAGCACAAAAGCTGCTAAGGGGAAGATCTAAGGTTTGAACTCAAGACCATTTGCACCGGAGACCACTGCGCCTGTGAGCTTCGGGGCAGGTGGCTGTGTCTGGGGCTTTGGAGCAAGGGTATCAGGCAGCAGGAGTCCCAGTGTAGACTGGCTCGCCAGGCCTAGTAAATGCCTGAATAGGGGTTCACGACCAAGACTAGTCAAGTTCCATCTGTGGCCTGAGCCCACAGGGCGTGTAGGAAGAGAGGAGGCGAAACCGTCCGAGCGGAGCGACCCTGGAATGAGCTGCATATTGGATGTGCTTGAATGAGTGGCTGGGAGTGGAGCCGAGGAGCGTAAATATATGAGAACGAAGGTTGGAGTGCTCGACTCTGGCCGTTCAATGGTCACTTTATGAGGATGAAGGGCCCATGGTTATAGGGTACAGGAAGGGGTGTGGTAGCAACGAGGAAGACAGTGTCAATCAAACGGTGTATAGCAGCGGTCCCCAACCTTTTTGGCACCAGGGACTGTTTTCATGGAAGACAATTTTTCCATGGACCAGGTGGGAGTATAGTTTTGAGGATGATTCAAGCATATTATGTTTATGGTGCACTTTGTCTCTATTATTACATTTAATAAATAATGAAATAATTATGCAACTCACCATAATGCGGAATCAGTGGGAGCCCTGAGCTTGTTTTCCTGCAACTAGACAGACCCACCTGGGGGTGATGGGAGGCGGTGACACCCAGAGTGTGTTGCTCATGTCCAGTCTCCTCTGCGATCTCGCTCTGGTTGCTGTTACTGCAGAAAACCCTGCTTCACAAAGATAGGATGTTGGAAATGGAAGCAGGCTTTTCAGTGCTTTTGTGGCAATTTCAGGATATTCTGCTTTGACGTCATGTTTTCTTTTGCCTGCAACAGTCTTTTATTTTATTTTTTTTCCTTTAAGGCTACTGAAAATCTGCATATAGACAAGGCAATTAATTCTCATAATAAAAATACCCCTGTCCTCATAGCCAAGGTCTATCAGGTTCCACAGTGAGCATGTGGTAAATCACATTCTATTCCGCAGGTGCATTTTCTTGAGTCTGTGGGGTTATGATTATTCTTTCTGGAAATATTAGCTTCTCACAAATAGCCTCCTTGATCAGTAAAAGTACTGTGCAACTTTATTGGACTCCATGAAGAAGGGAAGCAAAACATGCATTAAATTAGCAATTTTGCCCTCCTGCGATATATATTCTCATAACATGCAGGTCTTGTCGTCCTCGTGGTAAAATCTCATGCCATTCATTCTGATAAGCACTCCATCAGTTCTAAAACAAACAAACAGACAAACAACAAACAAACAAAAATGTACAATAAGAGGAAAAAGCTGGAAGGCATTACTCTAATTTTCTCACTTACTTGAAACTCTGTGATCATGAAGCTTATCCTCAAACAGGGAACATCTTCAAAAAACCTAATGTGTTCTCTGGCTTTCAATTTCTCTGTATGTATATGATCTGCTGTAGGTACAACCTTTAACTTGAGTGATTCTCCAAGTCATGTTCCCTTATCATCTGTCGTGTATGTCCCATCATACGATTTAATAACCTCCTTGGAGCGTTCACCCTCCGTCCTGCTTTCCTGCCACTCTTTTCTCAGGCTACTTGGAGCCTTCCTTGGTAGTTGTTTACACATCTTAAAGCATCTGTAGCATTGAACGCGATCCCAAAGGCAGAACAGTTCCCATTCTTAAACCGTTGTCTCCAGACATCATTTTGGGGAGGGATGGCCCATGCGCGCAACTCCTCCGCTACGTCTCCACGTCTGTCGACTTCATGATGTGGGTCTTGGTGGCCATCAGCTTTCAGGGCCTGAAGCAGAACTCCCGGTGGCTGCTCGGGAAGCCGTGGATCATCATGGCTGATGCAGGGCCTCCGTGGGCCGGGTGGGACAGGCCGGAGCTGCTGGGTGGCAGCGGACACGGGTTCCCTCACTTCACTGTGGGCCCAGCCCCCTCACCCCCTTGACGTTAATCCACTCATCCCCTGCTGTGCGGCCTGGTTCCTAACCAGATATAGAGACCCAACCTGAATCCAGGTCTGTCGACCTCCCTGATAACGATTAAAAGAGCAGTTCCAATGCTGTCCAGGGCGGAGAGCAGACAATGATTGGGCCCCCGCTTTGCACAGTTAGGTGCATGGAGCAACCTGGAGACAGGCCCATTGCTTCTCTGCCACATCAGTCCTCTTCTGAGGTTAGGCTTGTTCGAGAAAGAAACAACTCCTCTCTTCTCATGTTTCTCGTTTGGAGAGCTAAGTGAATTTTGATTGTGATTTGTTTGATGATTATCTGCCTGGGAAAACAGCAGAAGCCCCTGAAATCTCCCATGGAACATACCGACTGAGAACTGCAGGACCAGTGGGAAGGTTGATTTTTCAGAGCTCGTGGTGCAGCTGGGGCCCTATACCTGCTTGCAGGTTGAGAGAAAGCTTTCTCTAAATGGAAGCAGATTGAGAGGGCACATGGCAAACTTGCTGCTCTTGAGCTCGTCTCTCCTGGTAACCACGGTGAAAAGGCAGGCCTGGAAATCCCTTCCCAAGAACTGCCAAAGACACAAACGTCATTTTAATGTACTACAAGTCCTTACGAGCACATGCTTGATTTCATTTTTCATCTGAATTTCTGATGTAAAGGAACCCAGGGCAACTTTTAACTTAGCCAACGTCTGAAAACCAGGCTGCTGGACTCTGAAGGGCAGCATTGGAGGAATGTGTTCTTTTCATCTTTGTTCTCTAAATCTACTTTTTATTTGCCTGCATAAAGGAAATAGAGTCCCTTTAATGTTGTGTGGATAAAAGCCACAAGAAAGAGATAAAGCATGAAGTGTGTACCCTGGGGTAGCCAGAGCAAGGAGGTTTGGGCGGCTCTTTTCACCGAAGAAAGGCGCTTTGCTAGTTTAGACAATTACAGACAAGACAACTGTGGTTTAATTTGCATTAATTGAGGACTATCCCATTGTACGGAAGGAGATTTCGGCAATGACAGATTAAGACTGATGTGCATCTATAACCCGCAGTCAAACAGATGATTACTATATTGATGGCAAAGCGAATAGCTTAAATGTTGTTTTAAAGCTGTTTGCGTTGGGCCCTCGATATTCACCAGAATCACCAGGCACGCCTCACAGCAGAGCCTTTGTCTGTCTTCCTGTTTCCTCCAAATTCTTTATCAAAGGCCAAGAATGTAGTGCTCTTGGCATGATGCGCTGCGAGCCCTGCGTACATTCCTCTTCAGCCACTGGCGTGGGGTTGATCTCAAGGGCCCGAATGTGGATATTCCCACTGTGTCCTGCCTTGCTGAGAGCACTCCGTCAGTCCTGCTTAACTCTTTTAAAACCATCAGAAGGCATAATTCATCCCTCTTCTGGTTAAATGTAGGAATGTGTGTTTTTTCACATTATATCAGCAATAAGCATGATGGGAGTTTTATTAAGGTAGACAAAGCCCTCTCTTTATATCCTCTAAGTTCCAAAGTTGAGTTGAGGGGAGTGAGATCATTTTCCATGGGGAGAAACCAGTAAGCCTTCACACTTTTTCTCGACACCTTACTCTGTCATGAAGGTTTCAGCGTTTACCCATTGCACAGATGGGTACATGGGGACTCGTGAGACTGGCATTGTAAGGCAGCCCAAAGGAAGTTCCTAGTAGTAAAATACACGAGAATTTTCTATCAACCTATTAATGAGCTGCAGGCCTAAGGTTAGCTGGAAAACCAAGTCCCAATAACTTTTAACTCTCATTCAAATTAAGGAGAAGCTATTCTGACATTTGTATAGTCCCAGAGGGACCTCGTGCTCATAGGCTGAGCTTTAAAGTATTATTGGACACACTCCATTGAGTCTTAAGGTTTGGGCAGCAGTTTTCCAAAACGCAAAAACTCAAGAAATCTGTCTGAAAATCACCCTCGCAAACTCCAGGCTGCTCTGTGAAAGCACTTCTCTCTGCCTTGCCTTCTTTCAAGCCTTATCTGCATGCTCAGGTACAAAAAGCCACACCAAAGGGCTCCGACCACAGACAGTCAAGGGGGAGGACCCCGCAGAGGCCGAAGCATTCCCACATTTCCAGATGTCCAGATTTGGGGTTCTGTGTGCACAGCATGAACTCTCTCAGTGTGGTGTTCGGTCGGTACGCCTTTTTAAGTAGCGAGATCTGCTGCTGCATAATTCTAAATGCCCATCGCCTGCTAATAAAGTCATCCTATCTAGACGTGGGCGGGTGAGGCAGAAAGTAGGTGGCTAGAGCAGATTTCACGAGGTCTAATAAACCTTCAGTAAATCCCAGCTTGTCCCAGGGTCCTCCTCGTGGCGTGTCCTTTGTCTTGCCCATCATGCCCTGCCGGGCTTCAAACCTGCGGCCTCTCCGAGGTGAGGCCTCACAAAGCCGCAGATGTGGACATGGAGACCTTTGCCACAAATGCTACCCGTTAACATTGGCCTGGCCCACAGAAGAATTTTACTGTGATTCTCCAGTCTCAAAAGAGCTCTCTACTCACAATTTGGGAACTTAAAGCAACATGGAGAGAGATGAAAAGAAGTAGAGGAGGCCACTGTATCTCTCTGTTGAAAGATTGTGTACTTTCAGTTCATTGGCTTAAAACATCCAGAGAAAGGGAATAACCTTTTTAATTACAAGGACAATACAGTCATAGTATTTAAAAACTGTAGTACAGAATGATGAAAGGTAAAAAGTTAATTAACTCTTCTCTCTACATTTTGAGAGCTAATGTTAAATTTCTCATATATACTTTAAGAATATTTCTAAGCATATAACAAGCATATGATCACTTTTAAATAATGTGTCTTGCAAGTTGCTTTATCCAAGACCAATAGCAAACTGGGAAAATACATATGATAAAAATTAACTTTCTTAATGCATAAAATACACTTACAACTCAGTAAGAAAATGAATAATTACTCTGTGGGAAACAGGCAAGATCGACAAAGGAGAAGCTACTGGGGAAAAAAGTGGTTAATGAAATGATGCCTACCTACTCTGCGGAATAAATAAAATACTAAACATGGAGCAGTCACATTTCCCCTATCAGATTGGCACAAATGTATAAGCTTGCGAAAACCTAGTGTTATCAAAGATGCAAAGAAACAGATATGTTCTTATAACTCTGGGAGGAGTCTGTATTTTGGAGAGCAGTGCAGCCACTTCTCAAATGAAAAATGCACACTTTGACTCGGGGCCTCCAGTGCTGGGGGTTCATCTTACAGAGAGAAATGTGTACGCGGCTACAAATACATGTGCCAGAATGTCCCTTGCAAGCAACCATAATAAAAAACAAGGGGGGAAATCCAGAGGTGCATAAATAAGAGAAAGTTTAAATAAAATAGAGAACATCTATGAAATAGAATACTATACGTGCGTCCAGAATAGAGTACGTCGTGGGGCAATTTGAAAAGCTGTCCAGGACGTAGGGTTAAGGACTTTGATTCCCAGGGATCCCCCACAGCAGACACTTGCCTGTGTGTACAGATGTACGCAGTGACTCTGCTGAGGGTTACCAGGGGCCAGTCCAACATGGGGTAAGGACAGCTGACTGCAGTCAGACTTTTGGGGTCAGAATCTCAGGCCTACCACTGTCTCTTAGCATCAACTTGGGTAAAATACTTAAGCTCTCTGAGTTTTGAAAGTCTATAAAATGAAAACAATTATGCCTTCCTTACATGATTTTGAGTATTAAATAATACAATGTATATAAAGTGCTAAATACAGTGCCCTACCATAAAGTGTTCAATATGTGTGAATGTTTACTGTATTGTAAGAGGTTCCTGACTGAGATGTGGCTGTTGCAATTGGTAAAGAGCAGACTACGCTCCTGAAAAGCATACAATGTAGGACTATGTAATTACATGCCAAAGGAAAATCTGATTTCTTAAAGCACTAGGAGATTATAAAGGAGATCTCATCCTGTGAGGAAGGGGTGATTCAGAGCACCTGCATTACAGGGCTGAGGAATAGTACAGGTCTCACCTGAGGGTTCAGATGTAGCCAGGTAGATGAGTGGGGACAAGGGGAGGGTATTTAAGAGAAGGTTGTTGTATGAATACAAGAGCAATGTCTGGGAATAAGAGCAGTTTGTTCAGAGATTAAGGAAGAAGAATCTGACTGGAGATTTAGGAGATGAAGTGGGCAGTGTTTTAATATCCTACTCTTCTGTTTTGTATTCAACACATTTCAAGAAAATAATTCACATCAGAAAAGTTGCCTGTGGCTGTGCAAAGATCACAGCTACTGCAGACACTCTCCCCAGAAGCTCCCAAAGATTCAGCCCATCAAGCGCCATGATTGGACAATCTGGAGGACAGATTGGAAGCGACCAGGATTGAGGGCTACGGTGACAATAGAGACACATATCACTGATTAACAACAAGTGATGGAGCACATCAATGGTGCCAGGCAGTGGGTTTATTCTACAGAAATGGTGGTATATACACCAGAAACATCGTCCTGTCCTTATGGAAGAGAAGTCCATGCATTAAACACTCATTTGAAACTATGAGCCTGCCCACAACAAACATCACATTCAAAGGGAAAAAACTAAGTTTCTCTAAAGATCAGGTTTGCTCTCACCACTTTTACTCAACATAGTACTGGAAGTTCTAGCCATAGCAATCAGAGAAGAAGAAATAAAAGGAATCCAAGTCAGAAAGGAAGAAATAAAACTGTCATTATTTGCAGATGACATGATACGATATATAGAAAACCATAAAAGTCCACCCATATAACTGATTAATCAATTCAATAAAGTAACAGGATACAAAATTAATATTCAGAAATCAATGACATTTTTATACACCAATAATAAACTATCAGAAAGAGAAACTAAGAAAATAATTCCATTTATAATTGCTTCAAAAAATAAAATAAAATATCTAGGAATATATTGAACCAAAGAGGTAAAAGACCTGTACTTGAAAAATCGTAACATACTGAAGAAAGAAACTGAAGAAGACACAAATAAGTGGAAGCATATACTGTGTTCACGAAATGGAAGAATTAACATTAAAATGTCCATATTACCTAAAGAAGTGTATAAATTCAATGCAATTCCTATCAAAATACCAGTGGTGTATTTCACAGAACTAGAACAAATATTCCAAAAATTTATCTGGAACCACAAAAGACCCCAAAAAGCAATAGCAATCTTGAGAAAGAAGGACAAAGATGGAGGTATCACACTACCTGTTATCAAACTATACTACAAGGCCATAATAATCAAAGCAACATGGTACTGGCTTAAAGACTGACAATCAATGAATGGAACAGAATAGCAAGCCCACAAATAAACCCATGCCTAAATGGTCAATTAATATATGACAAAGGAATCAAGAGTATACAATGGGGTAAAGACTTTCAATTCAAGAAATGATGTTAGGAAAACTGGACAGATACACGCAAAAAAAATGAAACTAGAACAACTTCTTATACCGTATACAAGAATAAATTCAAAATAGATTAAAGATTTAAATGTAAAACTGAAAACCATAAAAATCCTAGAGGAAAACATAGGCAGTAAAATTTCAGATATTTCTCATAGCAATACTTTTTCTGATATATCTCCTTGGGCAAGGGAAACAAAAGAAAAAACAAACAAATGGAACTACATCAAACTAAAAAGGTTTAGCATAGCAAAGGAAACCATCAACAAAATTAAAAGACTATCCACTGAATGGGAAAACATATTCACCAACAATATATCTGATAAGTGATTAATATCCAAAATTTATAAAGAACTCAAACAACTTAACAGCAAAATAACAAACAATCCAATTTCAAAAATTGGCAGACAACCTGAATAAACACTTCTCCAAAGAGGACATACAGATGGCCAATAGACACTTAAAAAGTTTCTCAATGTCACTAATCATCAGAGAAATGCAAATTGAAACTGCAATGAGATATCACCTCACACCTGTCAGACTGGCTATATCATCAATAGATCCACAAACAAGTGTTGGCGAGAATGTGGAGAAAAGGGAACACTTGTGCACTACTCGTGGGAATGCAGATTTGTGCAGCTACTGTGGAAAACAGTATGGAATGACTTCAAAAAATTAAAATGAAACTGCCTGATGACCCAGAGATTCCACTTCTGGGAATATACCCTCCAAAACCCGAAATACTGATTCGAAAGAATATATGCGCCCCTATGTGCATTGCAGTGCTATTTACAATCGCCAAGATGCAGAAGCCGCCCAGCTGCCCATCAGTAGATGAGTGGATAAAAAAAGCTGTGGGACATTTACACAATGGGATTCTACTCAGAGGTTAAAAAAGGAAAATCTTACTTTTCGAAACAGCATGGATAGACATAGGGGGTTTTATGTCAAGTGAAATAAGCAAGCCAGAGAAAGACAAATACCATGTGACTTCACTTATATGTGGAATGTAATAAACAAAATAAACAAACAAAATAAAAAGACTCACAGATACAGGGAACAGACTGACAGATGTCAGAGAGGCGGGGTTTAGGGAGCTGGGTGAAACAGATAAAGGGATTAAGCCAGAAGAAAAAGAAAAAAATTTCTCGGGCCCTGACCTGTGTGGCTCAGTTGGTTGGACATCGGTCCCACAAAGAGAAAGGTCCCCAGTTCTATGTCCAGTCAGGGCCCTGCCTGGGTTGTGGGTTCAGTCCCTGGCTGGGTGCATCCAAGAAGCAGCCAATTGATGTTTCTCTCTCACATTGTTATTTTTCTATCCCTCTCTTTCTCCCTTCCTTCTCTCTCAAAAAATAAATAAAATCTTTAAAAAAAAAAAAAAAAGGAAGAACACATCTTGGACGCAGAAACAGTATGGTGATTACCAGGGGGAAGGGGGTTGGGTGTAAATGGGATATAAAAGATGATGGAAGGAAACTAAACTTTAGATGGCGAGCACACGACGCAAAATGCAGATGATGTGTTATAGAATTGCACAATTGAAACCGATGTAATTTTATTGACCAATGTCACTCCAATAAATTCAATAAAAATAAAATACTGACAATTAAGCTATGATAAAATAAAAACCAACAAAAAAAAAGACAGTATGGGCCTGTATCACCCGGTGCTCCTTTCTTCATCTGCCTCTTTACATACAGTGTAGGCTCCAGCTTCACCTGCAAGCTCTAAGGTACCCTGGCCCCAGTGCTCAGCAAACCAACAAATAAAACTGGATGGGCAAATATATGTGAATCTCTGACAGGGATTAACCCCACACACCTCACATCCCTTAGCTAGATGTGAGCATATCTCCTCCCATCTCCCACTTTTAATATAGTCCTAGATTGTTTCCTCTGTCTTAAACTCCCTCCCGCAGCTTCATTCCCTCCAGATATGTATATTGTGACCCCTGCAGCTTGGTCCCCTAGTAAGTAAGCCCCCTTCTGTTCTTTATCTTTTCCCAGGATACTCCCTCAATCTTCACTATTTGGCTACATGAGCCACCTTGCTGTGAAACCGTGGAAAGTCTATGCATTCCCTCGTGCCTCTGTCCTTCCACTGCACTCAACCAGGAAAATCCCAAACCTGGGCTTGCCTAATGAAATCTCCAGGCAGCCCGAGCAGCTCACGCCCGCTGGAAATGAGCTCACACCCGGGTAAGTGGAGAAGCAAGGGTTTGGAGCCAATCTACTGGGAGTTGCAATGCATATCTTGGGGTGCTCTGCTTTCTACAGGGTCTTGCCTCACATGTTGGACTTCACTCCCGCCAAACACACAAACCCTAATTTCTTTCACCCAAGCTTCAAACCCTCCTGCTTCTCTCCCAAGTTACAGTGGAAGATTTTTTGTCTTCCTCCAATCTGACACTAACTTCATCCTGGTTTGCCTTCTCAGTGACCTCATTTCTGGTCCCTCTCTCATGCATTTTTGATCTTCCTTTCTGTTTTGCTGTCTTTCTCTCCCTCTCTCCCCCAGATCATTGTCTTCAATATTTGAACGTGCGCCACTCTCTTCCACTTTAATGAAATCTCACTGCGTCCTACTCCCAACCTTCCCTAAACAGCTGTAGACACACAGCATTTTGTTTCCTCGTCCGTTCCCCCACCTGGCACGCTACAGAAACTGCACTGGGTACAGTCAACAAAGCATTCATGCAGCCAAAGGGGAGGTAGTTCTCAGTCTTTTTTTTTTTAATCTTCACCTTTTTTTTTTCATTGCTTATAGAGAGAGAGGAAGGGAGAAAGAGAAGCATTGACATGAGAGAGACCCATCCATTGGTTGCTTCCCATATGTGCCCAGACCAGGGATCAAAACCACAATCTGGGTATATGTCCTGATCAGGAATTGAACCTGCAGCCCTTTGCTTATGGATGACACCCCAACCAACTGGGCCACACTGGCCAAGGCAGTTCTCAGTCTTTATTCATGCCCTCAGTTGACTCCTCCATCCTTCTAGAACATTCTATTTTGGCTTTCATCATACCACAATCTCCTAATTTTCTCCTATTTCCCTGGTGTCTACTACTTGATGGACTTTTCTGACTTATACTCTTCTACTCGACACTTAGAAATTGGGGTTTGCACTCCTTCTTGATTTATACTCTCCTTAAGCAAGCATTAAGTACCCTCTATTTAAAAATGCTATTATTATGCCCTGGCTGGGTGGCTCAGGTGGTCGGAGCTTTGTCCCATGCACCAAAAGTTTGCGGGTTCGGTTCCCCGTCAGAGCACAGGCCTGGGTTGCAGGTACAATCACACGTCAGGGCATGAGGCAAGGCAACCGATCAATGTTTTTCTCTCTCTCCCTCAAATAAATACTATTATTTTTACTGCTATATTAACAATGAAACTAAAATAAGATTTTCTGCATGTATTAACTTATCACAAGAAACTTAAACAACACTCTCTCCATTACATTAAAAAGAAAACAGGCACAAAAGGATAAGGTAATTTGCCCAAGATCATACAATAATTTACGGGGCTGGTGACCTGACTTCAAAACCTTCTCCGTAATCATCGCACTATATTGTTAGGCTTCCAAGTTTATATCTCAAGCCCAAACTCTTACCTTAGTCCAGACCCCTGTTGTGAACTTCATAATTATGTAATCAACTGCCAACGTGCCAAGTGTTTCACTGAACCACCTCTACCTCAACATGCTCAGAACTGAACTCTGAACCTCAGCCTTCCCCCAACTTCTAAATCTGTTTTTACCTTGACTTCTCCAATCAGGAGATGATACCCCGTGCTTCCAGTTGCTCAAACAAGGACTCATTGATGGCATCTTCAATCATCATTGCCCAAAGCCTGGCAATACAGAGGCAGGGAGAGAGAGAGAGAGAGAGAGAGAGAGAGAGAACAAGAAAAAGAAGGAAGGAGGAAGAGGAGGGAGGGAGGGAGAGAGGGGAGGGAGGAAGCGACAGAGAGAGAGATCTGCAACCTCATCTCATCCCTTATCTGGACCATAGTCATAGAACCAGTCTTCCTACATTCTCCCAAGGCTCTCTCCAGTCTATGTTCTAACAACCAAAAGATCTTAAAATAATGAAAATCAGTGATGACACTCACCTGCTTAAACTTGTTCAATAGCTCCTCAATAATTTAATGACAGAGTATAAAATTATTTCCAGGAGCAACTACACTCTTCGTAATTTGCCTTCTGCTTCTCTCTCTAAACTCAGCCTCCAAGCCCTGCCTAATGACAGTCTCCAGCCCCCCGGTCTCCTGTTTCTCCCATGCGCCCTTTCTGTCTCAGGGACCTCTCTGTGCGTTTCTTCTGCCAGGTCTCTTACCCCTCCAGCATCCCATCCCCCCTTGCATCCCAGTGCCCAGCCTGGCAGGCATGGATTACATTTTTCACTTAGTCTTATTGCGCTCTGGAATTTCCTTCACAGCACGTACCACGATTTAAAATTTAGTCACCTAAATGTGTTTAATAATTGTCTTTCTCAATATACTAAATGCTCTGTAAAGCAAGGAATAGATCTCTTGATATCTTCTGTATCTGGAACCTAGCACAGTGGTTAAAATATAGGTGAAACTCAAGAAATAGTTGTTGAATGAATAAATCAAAAGAAGGTATGATACATAGCAAGCAGAAATATCAAAGGCTTGAGCAAGGTCTGAATCAATAGTTCCCAAATCTGGGTCCCCAAATCAGTTTATAATGATGCTACTGGTGTCAGTGCCTAGTTTTTTCTGTAAAAAGGGAATGATTTCTGCCAAACAAAAAGTATCAGAGGGAAATGCAGACAGAATTAAATCACAGCATATATGAAATAGCACAGTACCCCGTAGACAATTGGTACTCAATAAATGTTAGCATTCTTTTTCAGTTTCTATTGCTCTCCAGGAACTACCGCTAAGCTATTTAAAAGGCAGCATAATAAACAGAGTATTTTAAAAAGTATTATCTATACTGAGGCTCTTAGAAACAGGAGGTAGATTGAAAGCCTTCCCTTGACCAAAATAGAATACACCAGGTCCTTTAGGGCTATTCCACCCAATTTCTTTGGAACAAACAAACAAACTTCCTTTGTTCTCTCTTTTCAAATGGATCTTAGCTTAAAAGTAATCTGGGAGATCTAAGCAACGGTTAAACCCTGGTAAGTAGATAATGGTTCCCAGCAACTGTCAGTCTTTCTGGAAAAGAAGAAGATCAAAAACTAAAAGGATTTCCCCCCACTATGATCTCTTCTTATATTGCATCCTGTTGGATAGTTACAAGCGATAGGCTAGCGGCCTACATTTGCTTCTAAAAGATAGTGTGATTGAGTGTGGATTTTCCCCCCTCGTCTTGTCAGCCTCCAGCCTCCAGATTTATTGTGGGGAAACACTGATATCTAATGGCTTTAGGAAATGTTGGCTGGAAACATGACCTCCTTGGTACAGGTCTTGCCATCAGTTAACCGCTAATTTAAGATTCAGCAAAGGGAAATAAATTAAGATCTCAGTGACAAAAATTGCTGTTAAGTTCTTTCATCTTTGTTGTTAAATGCTAATGGCTAATAAAGGATACAGAATCCTTAACCCAACTCTTGTCATTTTTATGGCAAAGGACAAATGGAACACCCTGGAGTTTTAAAGGCTTGCCACTTGGGGGATTGTTTGCTCTTCTCTATTCCCACTGCCTGAGTTCACTTTGTTACAACCTCTCCACAGACACCACGTCTCATCGGGTGTCTGGCGTCCCACGGAGAGATCCCTGTCCCAGTCATTCACTCAATGAGACAGCACCTAAAGGGCACACACACAGCATCTGGCACCTGCACTTCTGTAATGAGTTATTGAGAGTGAGATATTCAGGATAAAGGTCTTGGATTTCTATTCCAATCCCAGGGAGTGAAGTGACTTCCAAAGTTAAAAAAGCTGCTCATGGCAGAGAGGAGGGTGGACAAAAGGTCAGGTTCTATCCATTTTTTCTGAACTCTCTCCCTTCATAAACATCCAGATCCATCATTACTCTTGTAATAGTAACAAAAACGTGAAGATTCTAACATTAAAAAGTATCAGAAGCACTAAGGAGCGCTCTTGCTTGCTTTATTCCGCAAATTTTAAACATGTGTCATGTGTTGGATACTTTTATAAATGCTTGCAATGAATCAATGAGGAGAACAATATTCCCTTCCTGCGTGCAGCTTGCAGACATATGGGTGCGCTTGTCTGTGAGTGCATGAGTGTCTGTGTAGAGGAGAAGACAACCAACAAAAAATAAACATGGTGTGCAACAAATCACTTGTCAGAAAATGATACAAACTTTAGGGGTTGGGAACTGGAACAGAATCATGTGAATCAAGAGTCCCAAGAGCATTACAGCTTTAATTAGGGCGATCAGGGTAGACTGCAGTGACATCATAGCAAATCCTGGAAGGAGCTGTCTTAGTGAATACACTGCTTAGAAAAAATATTCCCAAGCAAAAGAAAAAGCCACAGCAAATATTCATATAATAAAAATTCCCCTTAAAATGCACCTAAGCATCCTTAAGTTCCCTTACCTGTAACGAGGCACATCCAGGGCCCAGGGCACACCCCCCCCCACAAAGGGTATTTGTGACAGGCCCGGAGATTGGGGTGTCCAAGAAAAAAATATTCTCCCCACCCCAGGGCGGGCTGCCATGGGGGATGGGAGCCTTGAGCAGGGCCATTGAGAGTCATTTTGCATGTCAATAACAGAATAGCTTCATTTCTCATATGCAAAAAGGGTTATTTTGCATATCACCAAGGCTAATCAGGAGGGCTTGAAAGACTTAATGCGGAATGTAGCTAGAGAGGGAAGAAGGGAGACAGGGGTCTGCAGGAGAGGAAAAGGGACACAGACTCTGGGGAACAGTGTGAAGACCACGTGAGAAGAAAGAGAGCAGAAAGGACTCTTGCTAGTGGGCCATGAAAAGGTGCCACTAGGTTATGGATTAAGAGCTGGAGATCGTGGCAACACAGCGGATGGTGCTGAGAACCGCGAGGGGCCTGTCTAGCCAAGCCCCGGACTTCTGTTCTTTTTCTTCTGAAGGACGGTACCCCTGACAGACCTGACTGGCCTAACTGGGCAAAGGGGGGAAGGCAGGATGGTGTGTGTGCCGGTGATTATTTTAAAGGGATTTTGAGGTTTAAGGGCGACATTTAGCCATTAATCAAACCTGTATAACTTTTGAATAAATAGTTCCTTTCCTTTTCACCAAACTCGGCCATTCAGAGCCATGATTCCAAGGGCAGAGGGCAAAGGACCTACAACTGAGGGACCCCGGGGAAGGGGGGTATCGTTGCTTCAGAAATAGCATCTGGGCAACCCCCCACCCCCACTACGGGTCCATTTGTTCAGTAACACACTTTCTGCTTCTGTTCTCCTAGTCATTAGACCAAGGGACCATGCATCCATTTCAGATATAGAAGAAAAACACACAAGGCACTAACTCCCTCTTTTAATCAGGCCCACCCTTATTAACAAGTGTTTGTGGCTTCACAGGGTATTACTGGCAGCCCTGTATTACCTCCCGCATCACAGGGAGTTAGAGATCTCATTCAATCCCCAGCCATCCAACGACTAGTTAGGTGCTGTCTCCATATTACCAGTGGTGAAACCAAGGTTGATGGAAGAGAGGTCACCTACCCAAAGGGACATTACGATATTTTCTTTTTTCTTTCCTTGAGTTTATTGGAGTGACACAGGTTAACAAAATTATACAGGTCTCAGGTGCACAATTTTACAACACATCATCTGTACGCTGTGTTGTGTGTTCGCCACCCCAAGTCAAATCTTAGTCCGTCACCATTCATTCCCCCATACCCTCCCCCGCCTCCCTCTACCACCATCCCCGCAGCGACAACCGAACCGTTGTCCCTGTCGAGTTCTTCCTCCTTTTTTCCTTCTTTTGCTCAGTCCCTCCATTCCCCCTCCCAAACCCCACCCCGCCAGAACTGTCACCTTGTACTCTACTTGTAAGTCTACCTCTATTTTGCTTGTTCAGTTTTGTACATTCGATTCCATGCACATGTGAAATCTTACGGTATTTATCTTTCTCTGACTGGCTCATTTCACTTAGCATAATGCTCTCTGGGTCCATCATGCTGACACAAAGGGTAAAATTTCCTTTCTTTGTATAGCTAAGTAGTATTCCACTGCGCAAATATACCTCAGCTTTTTTATCCACTTATCTACTGATGGACACTTGGGCTGCTTCCAAATCTTGGTTATTATAAATAACGCTGCAATGAACATAGGGATATATATATTCTTTTTATTGGTGTATTGGGGTTCTCTGTATAGGTTCCCAGAAGTGCAATCACTGGGTCATAAGGCAGTTTCATTTTTAATTATTTGATGTAACTACATACTGCTTTCCACAGTGGCTGCACCAGTTTGCATTCACACTAACAATGCATAGGGATTCCCTTTTCTCCACATCTTCATCAACACTTATTGATTTGTTGATGATATAGCCATTTTGACATATGTGAGGTGATATCTCATCACGGTTTTAATTTGCATTTCTCTGATGATTAATGACATTGAGCATCTTTTCATATGTATATTGGTCATCTGCACATCCCTTTTGGAGAAGTGTCTATTCAGGTCTTCTGTCAAATTTTTAATTGGGTTGTTTGTTTTTCTGGTGTTGGGTTGTCTGAATTATTTATAAATTTTGAATATTAACCTCTTACTACCTTATAAGATGTGTCATAGATGAATATCTTCTCCCAATCACTAGTTTGTTGTTTTGTTTTGTTGATGGTTTCCCTTATTGTGCAAAAACTTTTTAGTTTGATGTAGTCCCATTTGTTTATTTTTCCATTGTTTCCCTTATTTAAAGAGATAATTCAGAAAAAATGTTACTAAAAAAAGTATTCTAGATTTTACAGCCTACATTTTCTTGTAGGCATTTTATGGTTTTAAGTCTTATAATACATTTAAGTCTTTAATCAATTTTGAGTTCATTCTTGTGTATGCTGTAAGAAGGTGGTCTAGAGTCATTTTTTTGCATGGATCTGTCTAATATTCCTGACACCATTTAGTTTCATTTTTTAAAAATTCTCACTTGGGGATGTTTATTGATTTTAGAGAAAGAGAAAGGGAGAGAGAGAGAAAGAGAGAGACACTGATATGAGAAACTTCTATCAGTTGCCTCCCATATGTTCTCCGAACAAGGATCACACCAATGAACTTTCGGTGCATGGGATGATGCTCCAACCTACTGAGCCACCCAGCCAAGACCCAACACCATTTATTGAATAGACTCCCTTCATCCTGTTGTATATTTTTGCCTCCTTTGTCAAATATTATTTGACTATAAAGGTGTGGGTTTATTTCTGGAATCTCCGTTCTGTTCCAATAATCTATATGTCTATTTTTATGCTAATATCATGCTGTTTTAATTATTATGGCCTTGTACTATAATTCAGTGTCAGGTAGCATGATTTCTTCAACTGTGTTCTTCTTTCTCAAATTTGCTGTTGCTGTTCAGGGTCTTTTGTCGTTCTTATAAACTTTGGAATATTTATTCTAGTTCTGTGAAATACACTATTAGTATCTTGATAAGAAATGCATCGAAGCTGTAGATTACTTTGGGTTGTATGGGCATTTTAATGATGTTAATTTTTCCTACCCATGTACATGGTATATGCTTCCACTTATTTGTACCTTTCTCAATTTCTTTCCTTAGTATCTGATAATTTTTTGAGTACAGGTCTTTTATATCCTTGGTTAAATTTATTCCTAGATATTTTATTATTTTTTTACATTTATTTATTTTTAGAGATAGAGGAATGGGGAAAGAGAAGGAGGAAGTGTGGACAGAGAGAGAGATATTAATGTGAGAGAGAAACATTGATTGGTTGCCTCCTGTACACACACTGACCTATACCAAATCTGTAACTTTGGTACGTGCCACGACCAGGAATCAAACCTGCAACATTTTGGTGTATGAGATAATGCTCCAAGCAACTGAGCCACACTGGCCAGGGTGATGTTTTAATTTTTTGATGCAATAATTGTAGATGGGGTTGTTTACTTAGTTTTTTTTTTCTGATAATTCATTATTTGTGTATAAAAAAGCAACTTATTTCTGAATATCATTTTCTACCCTGTTACTTCACTGAATTTATTTATCAGTTATAGTATTTATTTTTTGGTGGAATCTTTTGGGTTTTCTATATTTCATTTGCAAATAATGACAGTTTTACTTCTTCCTTTCCAATTGAGGTGCCTTTTATTTCTTCTTCTTGTCCGATTGCTGTGGCTAGGACTTCCAGTACTATGTTGAGTAAGAGTGGTGAAAGTAGATATCCCTATCTTGTTCCTAATCTTAAGGGAACCATTGGAAGTTTTTCCCATTGAGTATGATGTAGGCTGTGGGTTTGCCACATTTGTCACAACTTTATTCCATTGAGGTAAGTTCCTTCTCCTCCCACTTTGCTGAGGATGTTTATCATAAATGGGTGCTGGAGTTTATCAAATGCTTTTTCTGCATCTATTGATATGATCATGTGGTTTTATCCTTCATTTTGTTTATGTGGTGTGTTACATTTATTGATTTGCGCCTATTGTACTAACCTTGAATCCCCAGAATAAATTCCACTTGATTATTCTGTGTATGATCTTTCTAATGTGTTGCTTGATATGGTTTGCTATATTTTGTTGAGAATTTTTGCATGTATATTCATCAGGAATATTTGCCTATAATTTTCTTTCTTTGTAGTGTCTTTATCTGGTTTGAAATTAAGATAATGATGGCCTTGTAAATGAGCTTAGGAGTCTTCCCTCCTCTTGAATTTTTAAAGTAGTTTGAGAAAGAGAGGTGTTAGTTTTTCTTTGAATGTTTAGTAGAATTTACCTGTGAAACTGTTGAGTCCAGGGGTTTTGCTTATTGGGAGTTTTTGATTTTGCTTCAATTTCACTATTTTTAATCTGCCTATTCAGTTCTCTCGATATTCCTGGTTTAGCTTTAGATAATTGTATTTGTCTAGAAATTTATTCATTTTAACCAGATTGTCAAATGCATTGGCATATAGTTGTTCATAATATTTTTATAATCCTTTCCTTTTTGTCAGTTTTTATTTCTTTTCATATCTGATGTTATTTATTTGGATTTTTTTTCTTCTTTCTTGATAAATCTGGTTAAAGGTTTGTCAATCTTGTTTTTCTCTACAAAGAACAAACTGTTGGTTACATTGATCTTTTGTAGTGTTTTTTCAGAGTCTATTTAATTTATTCTGCTCTGATCTTTATTATTTCCTTTCTTCTCCCTACTTTGGGCTTTGTTTGTTGTTCTTTTTTGAGTTTCTTTAAGTGTAAAGTTAGAGTGTTCATTTGAGATTTTCTTTTGTTTGTTTCTTGAGATAGGCCTGCATTGCTGGAATTTCTCTCTTAGTGCTGTGCCCCATAGATTTGGGCTGTTTTGTTCTCATTTTCATTTGTTTCAAGGTATCTTTTGATTTTTTCCTTGATCTCATTTTTAACCCATCAATTGTTTAGTTACATGGTATTTAGCCTCCATGTAACTAAACAATTGGGTGTTTTTTCAGCTTTATTCTTGTAATTGAGCACCAGGTTCATACAATTGTAGACAGAGAATATGCTTGATATGATTTCAATCTTCTTAAATTTACTGAGACTTGTTTAATGTTCTAACATGTTATCTGTCCTAGAACATGTTTCATGTGTACTTGAAAAGAATGTACATTCTGTTGCTTTGTGGTGAAAGTCTCTGAAGATATCAATTAAATCTGTCTGATCTGTTGAGTCATTTAAGGCTGTTTCCTTGTTGATATTCTGTCTGGAAGATCTATCCATTGATGTCAATGGGCTGTTAAAATCCCCTGCTGTGGCAGTACTACCGTCAGTCTCTCTCTTTATGTCGATCAATATTTGTGTTACATATTTAGGTGCTCCTATGCTGTGTGCGTAAATGTTTACTAGGGTTATATCCTCTTGTTGGTTTGATCCCTTTATCATTATGTAGTGCCCCTCTTTTGTCAAATAAAAGGATTGCTACTCCATTTTTTTCATTTCCATTTGAATGAAATATATTTTTCTATCCCTTTTAGTCCATGTGTATCTTTTGTTTGGAGGTAGGTCTCTTGTAGACATCATATATCTATATAGGTCTTGTTTTCTTATCCATTCAGCTATCCTATGTCTTTTAATTGGAGCATTGAAGCCATTTACATTTAAAGTGATTACTGATAGGTACATTTTTATTGCTATTGTATTCTTTTACCTATGTTCCTGATTTCTCCCTCTTCTTTTCCTCTTCTTCTTCCTCTTCTCCTCCTCCTCTCACAAGAATGTATACTACTTTCTTGGTGGTAAAAAACTCCTTTAGTTTTTTTGTTTGTTTGTTTGGGAAGCTCTTTATTTCTCCTTCAGCTTTAAGTGATAGCCTTGCTGAGTAAAGTATTCTTGGTTGTAGGTCCTTGCATTTTATCACTTTGAATATTTCATGCAACTCTCTTCTGCCTTGAAATATTTCTATTGAGAAATCAGCTCACAGTCTTATGGGAGCACCCTGGTAGGTAACTGATTTTTTTCTCTCTTGAAGCTTTTGAGATTCTCTCTTTGTCTTTATTCTTTGCCATTTGAATTATGGTGTGTCTTTGGTGTGAGCTTCTTTGGACCCATCTTTTTTGGGAGCCTGTATCTGGACTTGTTTGTCTTTTCCTCCACCAAGTTAGTGAAGTTTGGGATCACTATTTTTTCAGATTGGTTCTTGATCCCTTACTCTGTCTCTTCCCCTTCTGGTACCTCTATGTTGCGAATGTTGTTATGTTTCATGTTGTAGCATAGTTCTCTAAAACTATCCGCATTTTGAATTCTTTTTTTCTTTTTGCTCTCTGATTGGGTGTTTTTTCCTACCTTGTCTTCCAAATGGCTGATTTGATCCTCTGCTTCATTCACCTTACTGTTTATTCCTTCCAGTGTATTCTTTATTTCAGATATTATATTCTTAATTTCTGACTGTTCCTTTTTTATGGTTTCTATGTCCTTTTTCATGCTGTTGAGCATCCTTATAACCATTATTTTGCACTCTATTTCTGATAAATTGCTTGCATTCATTTCATTTAGCTCTTTCTTTCTAAATATTTCTCCTGTCCTTTTTTTATTTTTTGAGCCTGTGTCTTTGTTTCCCTATTTTTGGCTCCCTTTTTTGTTTCTATGTATTAGATAGATCTGCTTTGACTCTCAGTCTTCAAGTTCATGGGGTGGTTTTATGCACTAGGTGTCCTGTGGGTTCTACTGGTACAGTCCCCTTGATCACCTGAGCTGGGTGATCTGGGACTGTTCCTTGCATGGGTAATGCGGGACCTCCTGTTATATTTAAAACTCAATTGCTATTGGCCCATTCATGCATGGGATCAACCCTCAGGCTGGCTGACTGTGAGGCTCAACCCAGACCATGGTGTATGAGGTGCTGTGCAGTTGCTAACCCCGCAGAGTGAAATTTGTCTTAGCAGGGTTACGTGCCTGCCAAGATCTCCCCCTGGATATGCTTCTTGTGAAGCTTATTAGAATCTGCTCTGATGTTATCTGAAGCTGGCCATTCTGTGTGTTGTTTCTGGGACTCTTGGGAAGGACTCTGGTTCAGGCCAATGTGAGAGACACTGCTTGTGACTGGTCCCTGGCAACATCTTTGGAGCTGAGTGATCCACAATTTGTGGCTGCCTTTGCAGGACCTGGGTGCATGCAGGAAGGACCAAGTTGTGCACCAAGGCCAGCTTTTACCACCACCGGGCCGGGGAGCATTTCAGCAAGTCTCAAGGCTCTCTGAAATCTGCCACTGCCTACCCTGGCCTGCCAACTGCCTGTTCAGCTCAGTCATTGAAAGAGCCTTTGGCTGTACTCCTCAGCAGGGTGTAATCTCCACAGGGTGGGGTAGAGGGAGTACAGAGGGTGGAGCTATTGCTGTGCCCCAGACTGATGCCTCACTGAGGGGAGTGATCTGCTCAGAAATAGTGTCTTTGGTGTCAGCTCCCTCCCCAGAACCACAAACCCCACACTCTCCTCATGAAACTCTATTCCACTCCGCTTCCCTCCTCCAGAGCCCAGGGCAAGTGGCTTCAGATGAAATGTTTTATGTTGGCCCTTTAAGAGGGTATCTATGTCTGTAGCTATTCCTCCCTGGTGGACAGAAACCCTGCTGCTTTTTACAGCCAGATGTTTTGTGGGCGCCTCTTCCTGGCTCTGGTGCCCTGGGATAGAGAGCCCCTCTTGGGATCGAGACCCCACACTTCTCGGGGGGAAACACCCACAGCTGAGATATC
Source organism: Pteronotus mesoamericanus (assembly GCF_021234165.1). NCBI lineage: Eukaryota > Metazoa > Chordata > Mammalia > Chiroptera > Mormoopidae > Pteronotus > Pteronotus mesoamericanus. Next base: position 4,708,011 of record NW_026555090.1, read on the forward strand.
CCTCCGTAACCTCAGCCACTACTTCGGAGAGTGGGGCCAGTCCTTTCTGCATCTCTACCCCTCCTACCAGTCTCAGTGTTGCCTCTTCTGTACATCTTTGGTTATAAGACTTCTCTTCAGCTAGTCTTTGGTTGGTTATTCAGAATGATTGTTCTGTAATTTAGTTGTAATTCCAGTTTGGTCTTGGAAGGAGGTGAGTATACCTTCTGCCTCTTCCTTTGCCATCTTGGATCCTCACATTACTTGGATACTCTATTTTCAAACCCTGCAATGTTTCCCTAATACTGTTTCTCCCTACAAAATTTATATAGTAAAAATAAATGTTTTATATTATTATTACTACGACTATGTATTATTGTTCTAATGAACATAGAAAAATATAAAATAAAACTATTTCCTAACCATGGTCCATGTCTCTAAAGTAATCACTGCTAGCTATTTGATGCATATCTTTCCAGAAAAGTCATACATGTGAATGAGGTCATGAATTTTCCTCTACAAACTGCATTTTAGATATAGGAGAAGGAAATAAATTCAGTCTCAGTGACAAAATTTGTCCATGATGTAGTTTACCTTTAGTTATAAAACTTGTATTTTTCTAAACTTAAACCGTCTTTTGCTAGGAGGAACATTAAGTCTCAGTTATGTTGTGTTGGCATCTTCTGAGTCTTCTATGGTCCAGAGTGTCTGGGGAAGTGTCCCTTGGTTTTTGGTCTACACTGGTCATCACGACGTGGTAATTGTCCAAGATTCCATGTTTTCTTTAAGGCAACAGAAACTAGTTTCCCCTTTAGGGTCAAGCCTGGTAATCAGTCTGCCTCTTGCCCAGTCTGCTGACACCTTGTACAGCCCACCCCACCTGAGAAAAACCCTTCCTGGGGACTCTGTGCCTCAGAGGAGCTTTGAGTCCTCACTGTTCACAAAAGCTGCAAAACCTCGTTCCCATGAGATTTCGGTCTTGGAGAGGTACTATAAACCTCTCGATGACTGGGATTGGCCTGTTCCGCACTTTAAACTCCAAGCACTGGAATCAGCACCCACCCCTTGGAGCCCCTAGTAAAGTCGTCATCTATGAGCCTGACACTCAAAGTGGGTTTTATGCTATTTTGAGGAGAACATTAAGAAAAAGCACACAAAGTTAAACACAATCTAAATTCTTTGCACTTGGGTGAAGGAGAAAAAGGAGATAAATATCATGCAGTTCTTTTTCCTTAATAATTCAATTTTTTTAATTTCATAAACCAGTTCATCATTATCCTATATAAGAATTCTTATCTTATTAGGTTTTACTCAAAATACATCTGGGGATCTTTTAATATCAGTTCATGGATAAGAATCACATTCTCTCTGAGAGCTGCATCACATTCCAATAACCACTTCCATTTTGAGAGACAGGTTGTTTCCTATTCTGTGGTTGGTGACTAACAATGCTGTAGGAAGCAATCCCATAATAACTGCATTTTTGTGAAGAGATCCATATAGTTAAATCTTAGCAGTGGAATTTCTGAGTCATCATTTATTGTATATATATATTTTAAACATGGATAAAATATCAATTACTGACCTCCAAAAATACATTTTTATGATTTATTTTCCCCAACAAATCAAAGTCGTATCTGTTTTTCCACAACCTTTCAAACGTCTAACATTCATTTAGTGCCCCCTGTGTGCCAGGCTCTATTTCAAGTGCTTTTTGTGTACTGTCCTACTCTATTTCCAAACACATTTGTCAGCTGGGTATTATTACTACCATTTTATAGAAGAGAAAACAGACACAGAGAGGTTAAGTATTTAACCTGAGGTCACACAGCTAGTAAGTGGTGAACCCAAGTAGTTGGATTCAAGAGGCTAGGTTCTTTACCTACTATAAACATTTATTTTTCCAGTTGTATTGAGATATTGTTGACATATGTATAAGTTTAGGGTGACAATGTGATGATTAGCTACACATATATATTGAAAAATGATTCTTCCAGTAAGGTTAGTGAACACCTCCATTCCCTCAAATAGTTATGATTTTTGTGTATATGTATAGTGATAACATTTAAGATCCACTCTCAACTTTCAAGTCCACTATAAATCTTAATATTTACTAATCTTATAGGTAAAAACTGGCATTACTTTATTGATAGAATATGCACATCTTTAATTTTGAATGAGGTCTTGTTTTCATTTACTATTAAAACTTATTCTGTAAACTGCTCATCCATACTTTTTGATGTTGTTGTTGTTTCTATTGGGTTATTTGGTTTAATTGATTTGTGTGAGTTCTGAATGTCACAGAAATTAGTCCTTTATCACATGCTCAAGTTCTTCTTTCCTTTATATGTACTGACTTTGTATATCATACTTAAAAATAATTTTTTTGGAGTTCTAGTGAAGATGGAGGCATAGGCAGAAACACTTCTTCACTTCATCGCATGACCAAAAGAAGGATAACAACCAATTTAAAAAAACAGAAAGCAAGAAGAATTGTCAGAAAATCAAATTGCATGGAAGTTCAACAACTAAGGAGTTAAAGAAACATTTATCCAGACTGGTAGGAGGGGCAGAGGTGGGGGCAGAGAGGACGCACAGCAAGGCAAGTTGGGGGGACTGAACGGGCAGTCCCATACTCGGGTGTGGACAAGCCAGGAAAAACAACCCGGGAGCGCGACAGACCACAAAACCATGGTTTCAGCACAGGAAACTAAAGGCTCAAAACCTCTGGCTGTAAAAATCTGTGGGTGTGGCAGCAGGAGAAACTCCCAGTCTCACAGGAGAATCCTTTGGAGAGACCCACGGGGCCCAAGAATGTACACAGGCTCATCCACCTGGGAATCAGCACCTGAGAGGGCACAGTCATCTTGTGGGAAGCGAGGGAAGCGATAGAAAGTGGGGCAAGAGCAGAGCAAGGGGCATTGTTCCCTCTCAGACCCCTCCCCCACAGACAGTGCCACAGCGCAGCCAAGTGGGTTACCCTGCCCTGGGGGGCACCTAAGGCTCTGCCCCTTACAAGGTAACAGGTGTGCAGAAATATGTCCCAAATGAAAGAACAGATCAAAACTCCTTAAAAAGAACTGAGGAGGATAGACAACCTATCTGATGCACAGTTCAAAACACTGGTAATCAGGATGCTCACAGAATTAACTGAGCTTGGTTGCAAAATGAAGGAAGAACTGAAGACTATACAAAGTGAAGTAAAGGAAAATATACAGGGAACCAACACTGAAGGGAGGCAAAACAGGACTCAAATCAATGATTTGGAACAAAAGGAAGAAATAAACATCCAACTGGAACAGAATGAAGAAACAAGAATTCAAAAAAATGAGGAGAGGCTGAGGACTCTCTGGGAAAACTTAATACGTTCCAACATCTGAATCATAGGGGTGCCAGAGAGAAAAGAGGAAGAACAAGAAATTGAAAACTTATTTGAACAAATAATGAAGGAAAACTTCTCCAATCTGTGAAGGAAATAGACTTCCAGGAAGTCCAGGAAGCCCGGAGAGTCCCAAAGAAATTGGGCCAAAGGAGGAACACACCAAGACACACCATAATTAAATTACCCAAGATTAAAAATAAGGAGAGAATATTAAAAGTAGCAAGAGGAAAGGAGACTGTTACCTACAAAGGAGTTCCCATAAGCCTATGAGCTGGTTTCTCAAAAGAAACCTTACAGGCAAGATAGGGCTAGAAAGAACTATTCCAAATCATGAAAGGCAAGGACCTACACCCAAGATTTCCCTATCCAGCAAAGCTATCATCCAGAATGGAAGGGGAGATAAAGTGCTTCCCAGGTAAGGTAAAGTTAAAGAAGTTCATCATCACCAAGCCCTTATATGAAATGTTAAAGGGACTTATCTAAGAAAAAGAAGAAGATCAAAAACTATGAACAGTAAAATGACAACACACTCAGAACTAAACAACTAAACCTAAAAAACAAAAAACAAACAAAAAACTAAGCAAACAACTAGAACAGGACCGGAATCACAGAAAGGGGGATCACATGGAGGGCTATCAGTGGGGAGGGTGTGGGAGAGCATGGGGGGAAAGGTACAGAGAATAAGAAGCATAAATGGTAGGCACAAAATAGACAGGGGCAGGTTCAGAATAGCATAGGAAGTGCAGAAGCCAAAGAACTAATATGTGCAGCCCATGGGCATTAACTAAGGGGGCAGAGGAAGGCTGGTGGGAGAGGCGTGCCGGGAGGAGGGGGAGAAAGGGGAGAAAAAAATTGGGACAACTCTAATAGCATAATCAACAAAATATACTTTAAAAAATAATAATGTTTTTGCTATGCTCTATGCAAGAAATTTAAGTTACATGGTTAAATTTATTGATTTTAGCTTGGAGGATTAACATAATACTTTAAAAGTCCCTTCCATAACAAGGTCATAAAAAATAGTTTGTTCGGGTTGTTATCTAGAACATGTTTGGTATTCTCCCCTCCCCCATGTTTAGATTGCCAATCAACCTTGTATAATAAGTAAAGCAATACTCTGTTTTTTCTTCAATATTAATCCACTTGAATCAATATTATCTATAAAATATTTCAAGTGTTACCTTTTCTAAGTGCATATTTATATATGAGAATTTGGTACAAAATTAACTTGTTTTCAGAATAGGGACAAAGTTGTGCAAGTAGCACTGCTATCTAATCCCAGAATCCCTACATTTTTTGAGGCTAAATCTGAAGTTGTGGTCAATTAAAAGTAGTTGTGTCTATTTAACTACTGATACTTTACAATACATTCCAATAGCTAAGTCAATAAATTGACCTTTCCCCTTCTTCCTTCTGGAAGAGAGGAGAGAATGAATTATTCTTCAGATCGATCGTTTCTGGGATACAAATAACTCAAATAGTTTCACTTTGGTGTAAACAGATTTTGAAGGTACTCACTTCACTGCATGGAATCTCTGCCTATTAATCCTACTGGTTCAGATTCTACTAATTCAAAATGCATAATAATATGCATATCTCCTGTTTATTTACCCATGACAAGTAACCCCCTCCCTATATAATTAATTTAAGTATTTGGACTTTTGCTTTTCCAGCCCCTTATTTAATAAGCTGATCACCGTATTTACTCTGTGCAAGAAAGCTAGGCCCTGTCTATGGGTCTTGTTGACCCTGACATCCCTCACTTCTTGAAACATATGCTGATATCCAGCCTTTGCCAGGCGCTGTGTGGCAGGAGGTCAAAGGACGAAGAAGGTAGAGTCCTTGCTGTGAACTTGGGCCCAGGAAGGACTTCATAGGAGAGGATTTCTTTTACACAGAAGAGTTAGACTTCTCACCAGCTCACGCCCGCATTTCTTACTTAAGGCAGCCTGTCATGAATAGAAACTGTTTTCCATTCACTGAGAATAAGGCCGCAGCTTCCCCATCCTTCTCCCTGGACTCTGCATCGTCCATCTACCACAAGCGAAGCCTGAAGTCTGATGGGAACACAGGGCCTGGGACGCCGCAGCGTGGAAACGGTGGGTCTCGGCGCGTCTGCGCCTGCGTGCGTGTCCGCGCGCCTCGCCGCGTGTGCAGGCTGCAGCTGCCGGTTTCAGATATCACGTTCCTAGAGAACAAGCAAGGCTCTGTTCCACGTCCTTGCCAGTCCCCGCGACAGCCCTGCGCAGGTGGGTACTGGCTCCCAGAAGATAGAATAGTAATGAGCTCCTAATTATGGATAATTGCATAATGAAGCGCACGCCTGCCTCGGCCAGTTCGCAGTTGCAGCTGGTACCTGAACAACTCTGCTTGTGGCAACAGGTTACTTTCTTCTTGAATAATTTGAGGGGAAAAGGCAGCATGCCAGCACAGCAGCATGGATTAAATTGTCCCCAACAAGTCAGTGCCTGATGCCATTTCTCGAGGGCAGGATGGGGAACTCGACTAGTCATTCTCCTAATTATCCAGGGAGATTAGTTTGTGCACCCGGCTATGGGCTAATAATAATGGCTTCTATCTGGGGAGGGCCCTAACTATTCAGGCTATGCGGCCACACCCTCCTGAATTTCAGGTAACACGATGCCTGCGTTCATTCAGTAACTGCCTGCCCAGTGAGCAATAAGCTGTGGCCCCATGGCCCCGCATTTGCTTGTTTTTACAAATCATCTTGGACACCCATTAAACATAGGTATTTCCAACCATGCATTCAAACCTACTGAATAAAAATTTGTCAGCTGATCCAAGATCTGCCACTGACCATGACTTGCATAAGTCACACTTTTTGTTTGCTTTCGCTTCCTCAGCCCTAAGATGAGGTAGAAAACTCCCAAGACCTGAGTATGCAATACATTGCAATAGGATATATCGCCCCACCAGGTAGGAAGTGTGAATTGACTACCCTCCTGAACCAATCACCGATTCATACTCTACATGTGGCAGAATGCATTTTCCAAAAAATGACTGCAATGGTATCTCCCATTCCACCTGATTTCTTTCCTGTGTGGCTTGATATACCTTCCATTGAGCAATGGTATCTATGTTCCCTCCCCTTAAATCTGGGTGGCCTTGTGATTACAGTGGAAATGACGGTATTTGACTAGGTCATGTAATGTGATACAATTTGCTCCTGGTTCTCTTGGGATGCTGACAACTTGCCACTCAGCTGCCATGATGCAAGGAAGCTCAGACAGCCTGTGGACATGAAGAGGCATCCGTCCCATAGTCCTGGCAGAGCACCAGTTTGCCAGCTGTGTGAGCAGGTCACCTTGAAAGTGGGTCCTCTGGCCCCCAGGCAACCTCACCATCTGATGCTCCGTGTTGTGGTGCAGACCCCTGTCTCCACATAGCCCGAATTTATACTCTGTAAGCCAAATAAATGATCATTACTTTAAGCGTGAACATTTGGGATGGTTTGATACTCAGCAATAGATAGACCACATGACAGAGAGTGTAAGGTATGCATTTGAGCAATAAAAATAAGTGGGTGGTGTTGGGCAAAATTATAGATTATTCTAATGAGGGAATTGGGTTACATCTAGATAGCAATATTAATCATAAAAAGTATACCCAATGGAGTAGGATCGAAATGACATTTGAGACAAAGGGGTTGGGTAGGAGGTCACTGCACTTATTCTGGCATGAGCTGATAAAGTCAGGAATTAGGTCCCTGATGGTGAGAAAGGGAAGGGAGACAGTCGAGGGGCGAGAAAAACCAACAGGACACGTTTTCTGACTAGAGAGGAGTTATGAGGTGGCGAGTAGTACTGCTGAGCCTTTGAGTTTAACTTAATGTTAGGATCCTGGTACCCTGGGCAGAAATGGAAAAACTAGGGAACTGGTGTAGGGAAAATCTTCCGTCCCCAACAGGCTGAGTCAAGTTCAAGTCCATCTGAATTCCCCAAGTGTTTCTCTAGTGAAAGACGCCTGACACACAGCAAACATGACACATCTATAGACATTCAAAGGAGAAAAGGTTTGTCGAGGTCAGGGTGTCACCTGTGGCACACAGGGTGGCAGTTGTCAGCTGTGTCAGCTGGCCTTATCCGGTGACTTTACCATGTTCAAGGTTTGGTTCCCAGCCTTGCCGGCCTGAAAGTTTGTTCTTTCAGCGTACTGGGACTGAGGAGCAAGTGCATCAATCAAATTCAAAAGTGTTTTAATTTAATGTACAGTGCAACGTGTCACTCTGGAAGGGTTGTGGAGGAAGTGCCACCTGTTCTACTGATGAGACACCTCGTCCCTGGCAGGATAGGACACTCCAGCAGCTGGGGTCGTGTGGAGCTGCTGCACCGCACAGTCCCCAAGCCCCAGGCTCCACAGGAAGCAGAGGAAGGCATGGAGATGTTAATGGTTGGGTGTTTATGGTAAGCTCATTATGTGATTTCACACTGCCAGTCACCCAAAGAAGTAAAGATGAATATTCCATTCTACAGAGGAAGAAGGTGAGGTGAGATGACTTATCTAACAAATGTCAGAGTCGGCATTTCAATGGAGAGATGGCAAAGTACCTGCTAAGTCACAGACGACACCAGCCTGCAAGACACCTCTCAGCCTAACCCACGCATTTCTTTCTTATTGGCAAACTTACTGATGAAGCCAATTCATGATCACAAATCTTGTTGGGAATGAAATTAAAGGAGAAAGCAGCTCAGGTTGCTCTCTGAGAGCAAGCTAGAGGTGCCTGGCATGAGATGTTTCTGTGACAAGATGGGTTTCCACGGGGCACAGGAGCCGCATCCAACCTCCCGGGCGCTCTCTCTCCACAACGGTGCCCAGCACCTTTAGAGACACTCCTTTGCCTGTACTTCACTGAAGAACCACCACACAGCCCTTCCAGAGTGACACGTTGCACTGTAGATGAATGGGTCTCTGTACCATGCCTGGGGCCTCTCTCTTTCTCCCCTAGCATCTCTGCAACTGGATCCATTTGCATTGATTTCTCAATACTAATTGAAACCAATCCAGTTTTCAAGTTCATGTGGGGGTAATGCCAGATGGTAGTTCTGACCACTTCCAATGAGAGCCGTCTTAAAAACATGGAGACCAGAAAACAGGCATGAGGTTTCTGTGAGAGACTCATCGCTAAGCCAAGGGAATGAGGAGGATGGTTGAAGGAGCGACTGGCTCTTCCAAGGGAAACAGAAGAGAGGCAAGAGAGAGACTAGAGGCTTTGGGAACATCCTAAAGTGTGAGAATCACAAGGTGCAAGCTAACAAGGACCAGGGGCATGGAGACAATGGTGTACATTATTGACACAACCACACAAGAAGGTCTGAAGATATAGTCACTTTGTCCATTGACGCTTGTTAGTTCCCTTTTAAAGAGTTCATTTATCCTTAGTGTGGGTGTCAGGTGAATGTGTGCCAATCACAACAAGCAGGTCGGTATGGTTTTTTTGTGTGATTCCTTATACAAAGATATTTCTAAAGCAACAGGTAAATATGTTGATTAAAATTAGAGATAGGTTTAAAGACTACCCGAGACTGAGAATTAAAATATTCACTATGGGCTAAAAAAATCACTGTAACTTAGCTGTTTCACATATATCACTTTACCTTATCTTGATATTTCGATTTATATTTAATCTGAATGCTGCTTTTTTTTCTGATTTATTTTGAATCTGTAATTCTAAGTCTCCTGGAATAGTACAAAACTTCAGAATAAACATGGTGATAAAGCCTTTCCCAGAAGTTTGCTCTCAATTTCTAGAAGCATACCTCAGCCTCAAATATATATTCATTGTTCACTTGAATTCAGGTGTGAAAAGTGTCCCATGTCACCTCAACTTGGACTTTGTAGAGACAGGCAGCACAGCAGCCCCCTTTCTGTCTGCTCCCTAGTCTTCATCTCCCTCCTGAGTCCGTTTTCTCTCCAGGTCTCTGGGAGGGGAGGATCCCCTGGGTGCTAACTCACCCCCGGAGCTCCTTCAAAAGCTCCAGCTCGTGCTGTGAGTGTTCCTGGGCCGTTTCCTCTCTTCCTTGCTCAGTGTTTTGAATACAAAGGCGACCACCAGGACTTGCGTCAGCAGAGCCCTGCGGCTGCCGTTTTTCCAAGGTGGAACAGGGCCCCTGAGCAGGCTCTGCGACCCAGGAAAGGGGAAGAGCCTTTCGTCTGTGCTTGGCCATTCTCAAGCCCCAGGTGAGAACCCACGCGCAGAAACGTCCTTGGCAGCTGGGGACAGCAGGGGTATTCAAGGAGGAAAATGTGTCATTGATAAGTTCTATCAGCAGCTGTTTTATGACAGCCTGCCTGGGTGCCAGGTAAGATTTATTACCTTTGGAACAAGATCTAAAGCCATGTGCTATCAGGTGGAGTGCGGTGTATCATTGGTTGTCCTTGTGTGGAAGGGATGAGGGCTGGCCATTCTTGTAGACACCAGAGCAGCAGATGTCCGTCTCCTGCATTGCACTTAGGCACCACCCATCTCAAAGACCTACTGCTACCTCCCATCGATGTGCAGGGACCACAGGGTGCACAGGCTTAGGGATGGGACATAGCAGGTGTGGAGGAAGTGCCTCCTGTTCTACTGATGAGACACCTCGTCCCTGGCAGGATAGGACACTCCAGCAGCTGGGGTCATGTGGAGCTGCTGCACCGCACAGTCCCCAAGCCCCAGGCTCCACAGGAAGCAGAGGAAGGCATGGAGATGTTAATGGTTGGGTGTTTATGGTAAGCTCATTATGTGATTTCACACTGCCAGTCACCCAAAGAAGTAAAGATGAATATTCCATTCTACAGACAAAGAAGGTGAGGTGAGATGACTTATCTAACAAACGTCAGAGTCGGCATTTCAATGGAGAGATGGCAAAGTCCCTGCTAAGTCACAGTCCCCATGGGTTGCCCTCAGTCGAGGACAGGTCTCTGGTGTGAACAGTCTGTGGTGGATTCTGCAGGGTTCCCCACTACCTGTAATGAAGGATTTCTCCTCTGAAGGATTCATCCCCTGAGCGCATCATCGTTTAAGTCTGGAAAATTGATTTAAACTACAGATGTCCAGACCACATGAGAAGAGATTCTGGTCTAATGGGTTCATGGTGGGGCATATTTTTTGAAGTCCTCCAAGGGTTTCAAATGTGCAGCCAGGATCTAATTGCCCCTCAGGTGTCTAGGGACACTGCCCTTAGAGAGAGGGGACACCTCTCACTCTGCTCGCCTTCCCATCACCTGTGGACGACACCTGGCCCTTTGACCACAAATTGGAAGTAAGGGGACTCACTAGAGAGGTTCTGGGAAACTTGCAAAGGGAGTGGAGAGCTTCCATCTGTCTCCAGATGGGACGGAGGAGTCGCTGGCATCAGGATGACACCCCGCTGAGAACAGGCAGGGAGCAGGGACGAAGGAGCTTTGGCCCAAGGGCGGCAGCGACTTGGTGAACATCCCCAGTCCTTTTGTAACGTCTTGGATAACCTCGGGCTTGTGGGGTGGGATTTTTAAATTATGCCGGCATTTGGTATTAACACTTCTTGGAGGATGAATTCCTAGATGTCAATTTCTCTAAGGCAATAAGTTACTCCATGAAACACATTACCAAGGGGCCCAAGATCATGTGATTGGACTCTCCTGGGTATGTAATAAACACCTGCTCCACTGAGTGACAGGGGCTAAGGGACCTGGCAGCCTGCTGGGAGCTGCCCTTCCCAAAATTCCCTTGCACATTGAGCTAGCTGGGTGCTTTGGGAGACAGACACATTTTCTAGGGACCTGTAGTAGTTTCCTGTTGCTGCTGTAACAAATTATCATAAGCTTAGTGGTGTAAAGAAACACACATTTATTTTCTTACAGTTCTGGAGGTGAGAGGTCTCGAATACGTTAGCTGCGCTGCGTCCCTTCTGAAAGCTCCGCGGAAGGATCTGTTTCCTGGCCTTCCTTGATTTTGGGGGGGGCTGCTATTGCTCAGCTCACGGCCTCACACCGGTCTGTTTCTGTTGTCACCTCGCGGACTCTGACCCTCCTGACAACCTCTCATAAGGACCCTTGGGCCAACCAGGATAATTAAGGATAATCTCCCCATCTGGAGATCCTTAACTTAATTACATCGGCAAAGTCCCTTTTACAGTGTAAGGTTACATAACCACCGGTTAGGGGACCGACAGGTGGACATCTTTGGGGGCCGCAGCATTTCTCCGCCTACCGCAGAAGCTTACTGGGAAGAAATGGCTCAGGACACCTAACGTTTTGATATTCACTGTTACCAGAGTCTCACTCCTGGATTGTGTTGATCCCAAATAATTCAACTGCCAGCAAGTCAAGCCAGGGACCCGTGGGCACTCCCGCGAAGGACCGAGGTCTGCACAGGCGCCTGGGGGCGCTCCTGAGGCAGGCGCTGCGTCAGGAGCCCACGGACCTGGCCGCCCTGGCCCAGGACCACGCTTTGGGAGCAACCTCCCGGGATATGAGCAGGATCAAAAAGAGCAACTCAGGTGAGCCCATCTCGAGGGTTCATTAGGGTGGCAGGTCAACCAGGACGTCCTGGACCGGCACCAGCCCCAAGGTTATAGGACCTGTTGGCCTGAGCTGCTGGTTAGACTTTTCTGAGGGGGAGGAAGGGAGGACTCGCAAAGAGAGACAGGACATCCTGCTGGCTTGTGCAGACAGTACGTGCACAACTACCTGGAGCGCGGTGAGACTCGGCCATATTTGCACCAAGCATGGGTGGTGCCCGCATCTAGCTCTGGCTCAGAGTGGTGATGGGAACGACTTTAGGCAGGACCCAGAGCTCGGAAGATCTGCCTGGCGGAGGCAAGCGCAGGGTCAGGGGGCTCGGGCCTTGCAGCAGTGCCTCCGCAGGTTCAGCGGGCGCACGCCTCTCCTGGGCGGCCTCGGAGAGGCAGACTCTGATTTAGTGGGCCCGGCGGGCGTGGGGCCGGAGATCTGCATCCCTAATTCGCTCCCGGGGGCTGCTGCTGCTGCTGCCCTGAGTTGACTCTGAGGGGCGAGGGCCTGCGACTGGGTGCTCACCGAGGCCAGCCTGGCACTTAGGACACTGTGCTCGGCTTAAGGCTCGGCTCTTGCCATTTGCAAATTCTTAATTCCTCTTTTAACCAGGGGCCTCGCCTTTTCATTTTGCACTGGACCATGCACATAGTACTATGGGTTCTGATTTAGCATTAGAGCCGGGTTCAGGTGATGACTTTGCCCCTCACAAGTGCCACGTGCTTGAGAAAGGTCCTTCGCTCAGTGGTCACTCCCTTTGACTGTTCAGAGGGCACATGGTATTTGCTGCGGGGCGGGGAGAGGGGGTGAGTGAGATGCGTAAGACCGAGGCTGGGGTCTATGTGTGTTGACAAGCCTCTGATATTTCCCATGCAGGTACTACTATTGTTACCAGCAATTGTCGAGGGTTAATGTGGGCCAATACAGGCATACCTCGTTTCATTGAGCTTCGCTTCACTGTGCTTCACACAGATTGATTTTTTTTTTTAATAAATTGAAAGTTTGTGGCAACCCTACATCCAGCAAGCCCATGCAAGCATTTAATAATTAAATATACTTTACATGCAATGAAACATAAATGCGATCCATAGGAAAGCTGTATTATTATCTTAAGGTATTTTGCTAATTACTTAGATTAAATGATTTAAACATTTTGTGAGGTGTGAGGTTTAACTTAAAAACCTAAATGATAAACACTCGGTATTAACTTTCTGACTCTAATTTTGAAGTCTTTCTTTGGACTAGTTGTTGGTTTGGGGTTTTTTTGGTTGTTGTTTTGGTTTTGGTTTTGGTTTTTTTTGGTCTCCAGTTTGCCTGTCAGTTGAGGGGGAAAAAATCAGATTTTTCTCTAAATCTCCAAGCACAGATTTTATTGTTAGCAGATCTCTCCAATTACAGCTAATTAGCAACTGTATATTTTTCTTTTGCACAAAAGTCTATGGAAAAGCTTCCCATCATTAGCAAGGCTTATGTCCCGGAGACTAGTCCTCGCAGAGAACTCAACGCTGGTGGAAACAGCAGGACGAAGCTGGGCTGGGAACCAGGGGCCTGCATCCAGCTCTGGCACCGGAGAAAGGCAGCCAAAGATCGATCGTGTGGCCCAGAGCATCGACTCTCCCAGCGCGGCGCCCTGACCGGCGGCTCCGGTGCCCTGGGGCCCTGGGAGAAATAGCGCGTTCGAGGCCCCGCCCAGACCTGCTGAAGGGAAACTCCTGCTGGACGGGCCCAGCTGCCTGTGTTTGACTCCGCTGCAGCTAAAATTTGAGAACCACATTTTTGTATGTTTTCTCGAAATCTAAAATTACCATTGTTTTCCTAGGAAATTAAAATGACTAACCCCCTACAGCGGTTCCCACTAAATTTTTATCTTTCACCTTTGAAAATGTGTGTGTGCGTGTGTTTTAAGAAAACTGTGGCATAAATCAGAACTACTGTGATGTCAGCGAAAGTTATTAGTCAATGATTCATTTGGTTGACATGTTTTGGAAATATTTGGTTTAGTTTATTTATTGCCAGTGCCTCTGTTGGTCAAAGGGGCTACACTGTGTATTTATATCCTGTAGGCATTTCCTCTCATTATGAACCTCTGTGTTTTATTTACTTGTTTTCCCCCTTTTAGCTGTTTTTACTATTTTTGAGTAATTTAAACCTTATCACCAAAATGTTGTTATGTTTTATTGACTTGTTTTAATTATGAGTTCAGTGTAAGAGAGTCAAAATAGCTTATCATAACCTTTTACCTAAATGGTAAACACTTGGTATGAACTGTGCACTGACATTTATTTTTATGATTATTTTTGCTTGAAATTTATTGTATATATTTTTTCCAGGAAAATAAAATCAAATCAGTAGTCATAAAAACAATTAGCCTTATCCTATGGTTTCCCCTTTCTAAGGCATAAAGCAGTGTAAATTATTTTTTTTTAATAAAAGGACAAATATCAAGGAAAATATAAAGAAGTAATAATTATTAAATTATATCTTTACATTGACAATTTTAGTACTCACTGCAATGTTTTGATATGATTTTCTTTAAAAATTGAAAAGAAATATTTATTTTACTATCATCTTAATGAATTCTGAAATTTAAATAAAAGTGTCCTTTCTTTTAAAAAATAGTTAAGGTGATGTTTTATACAAATAAAGTCCAGATTAATGTAAGTTAAAAAATTTGAAGCCCTTGCTAGATACCTCAGTTGGTTAGTGTCGTCCTCATATTACAAAGGTTGCAGGTTCAGTCCCTAGTCAGTGCACATACAAGAAGCAACCAGTGATTGCATAGACAAGTGAAACAACAAATTGATCTCTCTCTCTCTCTCTCCCCCCCCCTTTCTAAAATGAATAAATTAAAAAATTATTTTTTTTTATTTTTGCAGCTTCTACCAGTATGGATTTCTTTGCAATTTCTCGATATAGACTATTTAAATATGCAAGATCCATGAGCCTATACATTTAAATATGAATGATATTTTTCACATATCAAGAAACTGGTTTCTTTGGATTTCTGTGAAACATTCTACTCGTAAAAGTTTAATTTCATTGTTTCCAAAGGAGTCTATGAATTTTGACCACAGTAGGCAGCCCCTTAGTCAGTACTACGCTGTAATGGATGATACCACTGTACATTGGTGTAATGTTTTATAGTTTTCAAAACCCTTTCATGTAGATCCACTGAACAATCTCGGGAGATAAGGCAGGACAGGAATGAGTCTTCCTTTTCCCCACATGAAAAGACAGAGATGATAAAAGCTGACTCCCTTCTTCAGAGCTGGGACTATAGCGGGGGTCTGACTCTGGGAGAGGGGTTTCTGCTTTCCGAAGGACTTACCGCACCAAGATGGTCCATCGCAGTCAGAAGTGGTTCTCTGATGCCTCAGGAAACTCGGCTTCCCAGGACAGAGGGCAGTGGCTCCAACAAAAAAGTTTATCCAGCAACTGAGAGTCAAGAGGGAGAAACAGAAACTTTCGTGAGCTAGCTGCACATTTCTGTTACTGTGTAGCTGCCTCTGGGTAAACTGCTCTCTTCAGGTATAAACAATCAAATGGTCTCTGACTCATTAATTAAAAAACACTAAAAAAAAAAAAAAGAAAAAAAGCAACCTCTGGATCTTGATGAGAGATTCTGGATATGGTTTTAAAGTGTTCAGACTATTTCCTTATTCCTGAGGCTTATGTGAGAGGAAAGACAAACCCGAGACAAAGTTATGGGGGTTCAGAGTGGGAAATTGGAGTGCAGGGCAGAAGGTCTTGAGGAGCGTGTTTTCTTACATACCCAGAGTCTGAAGAAATGTGTAAGTAAAGTGAATAAATCAAGTGCATGGTTAGAATGGAAGCTCTCAGTCAGTGAGTGGAGGTTTGTGCAGGTCTGTAATACGTCCGCAGATGTCGGATTGCTCTTCTCCGGAGAGAGACAGGGAAGGGTGGCGAGGGAGAGCCCAAGTTTTGGAGTCAGGCTGCTGTGTGTTTTGGGCAAGTGGCTCCCTCGGGGTCTCTGAGCCTTCATCTTTACAACGAGGAAAAGAGCAGGGGTGTGCTGGAGCCAGCTTGCACCTGCCTGCCAGAGCCTATTTTGTACATTGTTTCCCATGTCAGCATTTTGTGACATAATATTGGCAGCTTGAAATTGGCCGTGGTGGGAGTATTCCACTATGGAAACTGGCAAAAACTACAAAGTAGAGCCTTTTCTCCTGTTTACATATTTATATGTAAATATTAATATATACGCAGAGGTGAAGATTCGACATTTACTGGCACTGGAAAAATCTTTTACCGGCACTGGAAAAATCTTTCAACAATCGTTGATAGCATTAATTGAAATATAACTTATTGCTGAGTGGCATAGTGGCTGGGTGTGGAGGATTTCAATTAATGGAAGCTGCTGATTTTAATAATATTAGGAATAGTGACAATAGCCATCCCTTCCATTACCAGTGGGCAGACTCAGGGTCAGGCCCCAGCTCTGCTTCTCTGTCATTTTGGTAAGTGCATTTTATTTCTCTAAATTTTACATATCGATTTACCTGGACTCCACTTTGCTCCTTCCAAACTCTCTTCTTATCTCCCAAGATGTCCAGAAACTTTTCCCTATTGTATTTTTAACAAGAGCATCCATGAGAGCACACTCAAAATGCCCCAAGCCCATCACATAATGTTGTGTGGCCTCTTTGGACCTGCCACCACAGCTCTGGGATTTTGCTTTTGCACCAATGGCTCACATTGCAGCAAAGCTGGGACCATCCCCAAGGTATTTCCTGTGGTTTGTTCTCATTTAGTTGGCAATAATTCCTGTTTGCAAGTGGCTGAGGTAGGCTAGATGAGAAGAAATGAAAAACTCTACCTTTCCCACCAAATTCAATAAAGAAATGCTGCTCAGAAAATTTCAAGGAGTCACATTCTGGATGACAGGGCCCTGAGATGTCCCCCCAAATTCCCAGGAGTCAGGATTTCCTGGTACGGCAGAGCTGGAAGGGACCTTTAGAAGGATCTCGCATAATCCTCTCCTTTCACAAATGGGAAGCGAGATGCTGGGGAGTTCCAGTCACCTGCCTGAGGGTGCACAGCTGGTTTAAGGCTCCGGCAGAAGGGAGACTTGCATCTCTCCACTGCACTTGGTGTAGAGAAGGCTAATCCATTTTTCAAACAGGAGAGTATTGACATCAAAGCAAATCCTGTCTGACCTCAGGGGTTATCTTCTGTAAACATCTACTAATTGGTTTCACCAACCTGAGACCTTTATGGTCTTTCCATCTAATTTCCCTTGTGCAGTGTATTTCTTCCTCTCTAAGAATATCCTTTTCCCCCCATGCACAGAGATCCACTCTCATGGCACCTCCTTTTAACCCCCCTGTCCACAGAGGATATAAAGCTGTCAGCGTCACAGGTGACAAGAGCCAGGAGGAAGACTCCTGTTCTGCGTCTTCCACGTGGGAAGATGTGTGGCCGTCCCACAGACTGGCGCTCCCTGGAGGCTGGTGAGCCAGATACAGGACTGGGCGCTGAATCTGTTCGTCTATTGGGGGCTGGGGTCCGTATCAGAATGGACCCCAGCTTCCCTCCTACCCCCTGTTCTTCTCTTTACGTCTGTGCTCCAGAAGGCAATGGGAGCAAGCTTTCAGCAAGTCCCTGCAATTTTTAAAAAAAATATATGGGGAAGTGGATTTCCATTCTTTGGTGACTTTATTATAAAACTGCTCACCTTTCAAGAAACCCACACTGGACTGAAATAGCCTCCCTATCAGTGTGAGTTGATTTCCCTTCCTTTCAATGAGTAAACATTAATGTAAAAATAATAAAAGCCATGTGGCATTGACTTGCATACCTGGATAGCGAGTACCTGAGTGCTATTACAAATCTATGCAAAGCCAGACGTTCTCCAACTTGAGCATGTGTCAGACTCAGCTGGGGGAATGATGAAAACTCAGATTTCTTTTTTCTATTTTTACTGAGATACAATTGACATAAAATATATGAGTTGCAAGTATACAACATAATGATTTGATATTTGCATGCATTGCAAAATATTCACTGTAAGTCTATCCCACACGTAGTTACAATTTCTTCTTGTAGTGAGAACTTTTAAAGTCTATTCTTTTAGCAACTTTCAAATATATAATACAGTATTATTAATTACAGTAACCAAGCCGTACATTACATCCTCAGGTCTCATTTACTTTATACCTAGAAGTTTCAGAATTTCTGACTAGCAGGTCTGGGCTGGGATCCAAAAGTCTAGGTTTCTGTCATGTTCCCCGGTGACACTGATACTGCTGGTCCAGGGCCACACTTCGAGAACCGCTGCTGGAAGGCCTGGCGGCCTAGTTTACCTCCCGGCACCTAGCGGCCTCCCGAGGTATTGAATCTCTGCACTGGGCTTCGTTCACCAACAAGTTCAGGTGATTCACCTAATTAGTCCAGATGCAGCGCGCACAGCACAGCCAGGCCTGATTTCCGAACAAGTAAATGCTTCTGAATGTGCACAAGCACTGTGGCTGTGAGGGAACTTGAGGGAGGAATTTGCAGGCCAGCCCTGGCCTGAGGAGGCAGTGTGGTCTGCGGTCGGATCCCTGGATCTGAGGAGGGCTTTCATCTGCAGCGATCCCATGGCCAGAGTAGCATTTTATTCCAGGTGATTCAGTTTTACTTAAAAGAGTGTCACGAAGGAGTAAGCTGACTGTGAACTTTCCAGAATTACATATTCAGCATGGAGGAGTAGGAATCAGTGCTACTTAAATTATAGGTAACATTTTTTTAGGGGAAAGTTTGTGGCTTTCTGTGTCAAATGACTAAGGGTTTATGTAATAGTTCTACCACTTACCAGCCATGTGGCTTAAAGGAGTCACTTTACCTCTTCAAGCCTCACTCTATAAAAAGGGGGACTCAGAATCCGTCATCAGCCTTGATGGGGAGGTTGTCAATGGAGTTCAAAGGGAAGGAGTGGGTCTGAGGTGAGCCTCTGGCAGCTGATCACACAAGCTTAGGTTATGAGCAAGACAGCATGGTGGGTGGTGTCCAGACTCAGGTGGGTACAGCATTCCTGATCTCTTTGGGGCCTTTTGGCCACTGCTTAGTACACTGACCTAGGCAAGCCTCCTTCTCCCCCACCACCCCCATGGAACATGTGGCTTATACAAGTGGATTCTGGGAAAGCTCTTGCATCACATATCCTGAAACAACCACAAGCATATACTTTCCTCAGAAAGATAAATCAACACACACACACATATAAAAACAAACAGCGAAAGCTGTCGCTATTCATGGTCCCTTCTCTAATAACTCAGTATTTGTTAAAACCCTCTATTACCTGTTTCTGATAAATAGGCCAGTCCCATTAAGTTTATCAACATGACTTTACATCATGTCTCAGGCGCCTCCTTTCTTGAAAAGGTCATTTTTACACTGGTAAATGGTAGGTATTCAGCCAAACCAGCAAATATGCTATGATATCGTGTATGTATAATTGGTATCCTAGAAGGAAAAGAGAAAGAATGGGAAAAAATATTTGAAGAGATAACAGGTAAGAGTTTTGAAATTTTTTTTTAAAAAAAGATTAAACTATAGGTCTAAAAAACTCTCACAAAAACCAGGCATAGTAAGTTCAGTGGAAAATACAACTAGGCACATTATAGTCAAACTGTTGAAAACCAAAGATGAAAAGAAAATCTTGTGCAAAGCTGGAATGGGGTGGAATTACATACAGATGAATGAAGATAATAATTGCAGCAGACTTCTCATCTGAAATAATATAAACAAGATGACAATAGAGCAACATCTCTAAATTAATGAAAGGAAAAGAAAGTCAACCCAGAATTCTACACCCAGCAGGAATGATATTCAAAAATGTAAGTGAAGTGAGGACTTTATTTCATCAAACAATCACAAGCTAAGTCAATTTATTATACTACAAGAAATTATGAAGAAAACTCGTAAAGCAAAAGGGAGGATAGTAGATGAAAATTTAGACCTATACAAAGAAATAGTTTTGGAAATAGTAAAAATGAAGGTAAATATAAGAGACATGTCTTCTCATTTTAATCACTTTAAAAGATAATTAACTGTAAAGTGAAAATACTGGGGAGGGGATCTAATATAGTGGAGAAGTAGATGGAAGTTACAGTAACCTCCCTCCAGAACCAAACTGGAATTACAATTAACATACAGAACAATAAACCTGAATAACAAACAGAAGACTAAATGAACAGAAGCCTTCTAGCCAAGGATTCACAGAAGTCACATGGAGGTTGGTGGAAAGGGTGGAGACACAGTAAGGGCTGGACCCATACTCAAGTGTGGCAGCTGAGAATCTGGATACCTGTCCTACCACAGAAATCTGTGGACACGCAATGGTAAGAGCTGAACTTGGTGTGCCCTGGGACTTTTGATGAGTGGCCTGAGACCCAGCACTGGCACCAAGATTGAACCTGTACCAATCTGGTGAACACCACTTGCCCCTACCCGGTGACTTACCTCACACAACTGGCGTACCACCAGAGGCTTTTTGAGTGACTGAATCTAACAAGCAGCTGGCAGATGGAGGCAGGTGAAGGTGAATCTCAGGGTACCTTGGGCCTTTCACTGGCCTGTCCCTAGGTTTGGTGCTGGTGGAAGCCAGTCTTGGTGCACAGTTTGGCCCTTTGACCATATACCCAGGCCCAGGAAAGGCAGCCACAAACTGTGGCTTGCTTTGTAGCTCCAAACAGGTGGCTTTGGGCCAGTCACAGGCAACATCTGACATTATCCTGCACTGGAGTCCCTCCCAAGAAACCTCAAAACCAAATTAGCTCTACAGGAGGCCAAATAAGACCCATAAGGGACACATCCAAAGGGAGATATCGGCAGGCAGCAGACCCTGCTAAAAACATTCTGCTTTGTGTGGTCGGTACCCACAGAGCAGCACGTACATGGTGGCTGGAGCTGGTCCTCAGCATTAGGCAGCCTGTGGCTTGACCCCACTCACAGATAGGCCAACGGCAACCCAGACTCAACTACAATAGACAGGCTTATACAACCCACACGAATGACATACTTCGAGTGCCCAGCTCAGGTGATCAAGGAGGCTTTGTCACTGGGTCTCACAGGACATCTATGACATAAGGCAACCTTACTCAGGCTGAGAGACATAGCAGATCTACCTAATACACAGAAACAAACACAGAGAGGCAGAATGAAAATGGAGAGATGAAGAAAAATGTCTCAGATGACAGAGCAGGAGAAACTTCCAGGAAAAAAACAAACAAAAAAACCCCTAAATGAAATGGAGTCAAGCAATCTACCAGGTATAGAGTTCAAAAGAAGGGTTGTAAGGATGTTCAAGGAACTCAGTGAGAACTTCAGCAGTATTATAAAGGGCATAGAAGCTATTAAAAACAACCAGTCAGAAATGAAGAATACAATATTGGAAATGAAGAATACACTAGAAGGAATCAATAAGTTAAATGAAGCAGAGGATGGAACCCGTGCTTTGAAAGACAAAGTAGCAGAAAACACCTTTCAGAAGGGTAAAGAAGAAAAAGTTTTAATAAAGGTAGTTTAAGGGACCTTTAAAACAACATAAAGTGTAACAACATGTTGTTACAAGGAGAAGAGAGAGAGCAAGGGATTGAGAACTTACTTAAAGGAATAATGACATAAAACTTTCCTAACCTGGCGAAAGAAGACACACAAGTCCAGGAAGCACAGAGAGTCCAGAAGAAGATGACCCCTAAAAAAAACTACACCAAGGTTAAATACGAAGGTTACCTACAAAGGCAGCATTTTAAAAGCAGCAAGAGAAAGATAGTTACGGCTAAGGGAGCCCCCATTAGGCTCTCAGCTGATTTCTCAATGAAAGCACTTTAGGCCAGAAGGGATTGGCATGAAATGTTCAAAGTGATGAAAAGTAAGGAAGTACAACCAAGGCTACTCTCCAGAAAGTCAATCAACTAAAGTTGTATGAGAAATAAAGAGCCTTCCAGACAAGAAAAAGTTAAGGAAATAATTACCTCCAAACCAGTATTCAGTAACTGTGAAACAGTCTTCTTGAAGAAGAAGAAAAGGAAAAAAAGAGAAAACTAGTTATAAAGAACAGAATGGCAATAAATATGGACCTATTGGTAATCACTTTAAAATGTAAAGGCCTTAAATGCTTCAATCAAAAGACCTGGGCTAGCCGAATGGATGAGAAAACAAGACCCATATATATGCTGTCTGCAAGACACCCACCTCAAAATGAAAGAAACACAGAGACTGAAACTAAAGGGATGAAAAAAGATATTGCATGCAAATGGAAATGAAATAAGAACTGGCTTAGCAAAACTCACATCATAAAAAATAAATTTTAAAACAAAGGTTAGACAAAGGAAGACAAAGGAAAACACTACATAATGATAGAGGAACCAATCCAACAAGAGGTTAAAACCCTTATAAACATTTACACACCTAACACAGGAACACCCAAATATATAAAGCACATCTTGATTGATCTAAAAGAAGAGATCAACAGTAATACAGTCATAGTAGGAGATTTTAACACCCCATTGAGATGAATGAATAGATCTTCCAGACAGAAAATCAACAGTGAAACAGAGATCTTAAATAACACACTTGCCAGACAGATTTAATTGATATCTTCAAAATATTTCACCCCAAAGCAGCAGAAGATACATTCTTTTCAAGTGCACATAGACATTTTCTAGGATAGGCCACATGTTAGGACACAAAACAAGTCTCAATAATTTTTTTCAAAGTTGAAAGTATATCAAGCATCTTCTCTGACCACAGGGGTATGAACCTGGTAATTAATTACAAGGGAAAAAAAAACCCCCTGAAAAACATACAGACACATGTAGGCTAAATAACATGTAACTAAAAAATTAATAGGCTAACAATGAGATCAAGGAAGAAGTCAAAAGATACCTAGAGACAAGTGAAAATCAAAACACAACAATCCAAAACCTCTGAGGCACATTGAAAGCAGTCCTGTGAGGGAAAATTCCTAGTGATCCTTGCCTGTCTCAAGAAATCTCAGACAATCTAACCTTACACCAAAGGAACTGAAACAAGAACAATAAACAAAACTCAGAGTGAATATAAGAAAGGAAGTAATAAAAAACAGAGCAGAATAAACAAAATAGAGTCTAAAAAAATACAAAAGATCAATGAAACCAAGAGCTCATTATTTGAAAAGATAAACCAAATTGATGACTCTTTAACCAGACTCGTCAAGAAAAAAGAGAGAGGACTCAAATAAGATTGAAAAGAAAGAGAAGTAACAACTGACACCACAGAAATACAAAGGATTATATGAAAATATTACAAACAACTTTATGCTAACAAATTGGACACTCTAGACAAAATGGATGAATTCTTAGAAACGCAAAGTCTTCCCAATGAATCAAGAAAAAACAGAAGATCTGAACAGACCAACTACAATTACACATATTGCCACTTAGACAAATGTAAAACTATAAACCAAGCAGTAGAATATATTGTTCCTAAATGTTTATACATGTAATAGAAGTAAAGAGATAAGCATGGAAATAATGCATATCAACTTTAGAATAGTAGTAATCTTTGACTATGGAAAAAGATGAAAAGGCTTGGGAGTTTTATGTTTACCTTTAATGTTTAATTTTTTTTTAAAGAAATCTAAGACAAAGAGATAAAATGTATACATTCTCTAAATATACGTGGCAGTCACTAGGTGTTCTATTCTTTTCTATATACCCATGTGTGTGAAATATTTTGTCAGTGTGAAATTTTGTCACAGTTTTAAAAATTATAAACCATTTTGTCCGATAGATAGATATCACAAGAAATGGAATAAAGAAATTGTCACTCTCCCTCATGACTGGGAAATTCTAACCAGTAAATTATAACCAGTGTGGAGACCAATTTGGTAATATACATAAATTTTAAATAGACATGCTCATTGCCTCAATGAATATACAATTCATAATTTAGCCTGCACAGGGGTTCAGAGATATAAATCCTAGAATGCTCATTGCCACATTGCTTGCCATAGCAGACAACCTATGAAACCATTATATAGGAAACAACATATGTGTCCATTATTAGGGGACTGGGCAAATAAATATGATATATCTGTTTGCAGTCATGCAAAAGAAAGAAGAGGTGGATATTTATGAACTGATAGCTAAAGTATCTCCAAACAGTTATGAAAAAAAAAATCAAGATGTAGCCCAGTATATACAATGTAGCTCCATTTTGTGAAAAAAAAAAAAAAAAAAAAAAAAGGGGGGGGGAAATAATGTGGATATTATAAAAATAATGACATTTATCCATATATGAAATAAATAATAGTGTATATAGTTTTGACTGTAAATAAATAATAATATAGCTATATTCTATATGTAAAGGATATTTCTGGGAGGCCAAGTTGGCCCAGTAGTTACTTCTGGAAAAGGCGCTAAGGAAATCCATATATAAGAAACTTACTTTCATTTGTGGTCTAATTTTTTTTCTAGATGCAATATTAATTTTTAATTAAAAGCAATTAATCAAAGAAATTTATATTGAATAATGAGTTATTGAGTGTTTTTTAAATTAGGAAGGAGTCATAAACCTTCCGAAGGCAGATTATTATCTGTTATTAAAGCATTCTTTGCATGTCTTCTGTCTAGGAACCATAACTGCTCCTGTTATGCATGCATAGAAATTAGTGCATGAAACATGGTCTCAACTAGGAAAAAAGACACACATGGGCACACACACTCTCTCTCAAACTTGGCCAATTTTTTTTTTTTAAATAGTATATATAAACACAACAAAATGTTTAGTTAGGGGATTATCTCTGTGTAGTAATTATAACAGTGATTTTTTACTCCTTATTTAATATTTGACATTTAACTTGTATTACTTTTATAAAGAAAAACATAGTTTTAAAATTTTTGATAATTAGATGACCTAAGTTATATTTGAAAATATATACAAAATATATATTAAAGTGAATGAAAATACACCAATAGTATTAACAGTAGATAGCTCTTCTTACAGAAGATTTCTTTGCCTTCTTTTTTGTTTTCCAAATTTTCTGTGATGAGCATTATTGTGCTTTAAATATAAAATATTTTTAATGCTAGGCATAAAAATTGGGAAAATCTCTTTAAGGTATAGTTTTTTTAAAAAAAAAGAATGTTCAGTTTCTGTAGGCTTCCTATGATTAAGCCAAAGGGAAACTCATTCCTATGTGGTGGAATCATTTTTCATCAAGGAAGAGGAAAATATAATGAGTCAGTAAGTAACCATTTAAAACCTGATCAGAAAGCAGCCATGAGAAATACAACCTCGGGGATATTATCAGGGAGTATCTTTCTACTCAGAGCCATGAGGGGAATCAAGGTTAGTGCGTTTTCTGCTTGTGCCTCATATTGATTGTGATTCAATCCAGGGTTTAGTAAACACCTGAAGAAAAGAGAGCCCAGCGCCAGCTGTTCCCAGTAGAAGGCCAAACCTTTGCCATTCTCACTGGAAATGATTACAAAGACGACTCTGGAGGAGCTGATGGGAGAGACTGTGGAAGAACTTAACCACTCGAAGCCCACGGGGGAAAAACCGCCTTGGTTTTACATTTGAGGTAGAGGGAGAAAGAGAGAAAACGACAGACAAAGCACAATCCAGTTATTTAAAATATTGTAAAAAAAGATGCTACTGTATATTTCCATGCTTTTATTTCTCTGAACCTCGTTTAATGTCATGTGTACTAATACATTAACTTCCTTGGCCATAGGCTGTCCGCCCCCTGGGAGGTGTGCGCTAGCGCAGCATCACTGCCAGTTGTTTCAGAGCGACGTTAACTAACGTTGGGGATTTGTCCAACTTTCCCCGCTCCTGTGGCAAGGGCAGGAATATTGCATTCCGGTTGAAAATAGAGAAGAAAAGATGAGGTTCAGACAAAAAGAGCTTCTAGAAGGCATATTAAATTTTATAAAGATATGAGTATTAAAATGATGTGCATAAGGGGAAAATGGAAAATAATGACACCATGTTTTAGCAAATATAGTTTTTATTCTGCAATGTGGAAAAGAGCAAAGAATGGCCTAACAAACACATTGATACCCAATACTCAAATCTAGCAAGTGTCAACATTTTGTCACATTTTTTCTTGTTACTACTTCTGAGAAATATGATATTATAAATATAGTTGGAGCCCTCACTGTGCTCCTCTCCTATGCCACTTCCCATCCTTTCTTCCCAGACAGGACCACATGTTACTGTATATGTAAATGCCCATAAATAATACATGCTATCGTTGTGTGGGAATTTTAAATGTCTATAAGCTGTCATATTGCATTGGTCCTCTCATACATTGCTTTCTTCCTCTCACATGTTTATAGGATTTAAACAGGTTGCTATATGAAGATCTAGTTCATTCATTTCAACCATTTTAAAGTATTCTGGGGATACAACACAATTTGTCAATTCTTTTGTCTTTGTATATTGAGGTCTTTTCATTTTTCGCTCTGACAAACAATGCTGCCACGAATATTCTTTTCCTAATCTCCACATACTTTTGCTCTCAAGTCTCTTAGGTAATGAAATTACTGAGTCAGGGATATCTCAGTTTTAGTCTTAATAGACATTGCCAAATTGTTCTTCAAAGTAATTTTACAAATTTGTAGAGGAACTTGCATCAGCAAGGCATCAGGGTTTGTGTTTTCCCACATCCTTGTCAATTTGCAATTTCGAACTTTTTATGATTTGCCATTCCGTTGGAAGTGAACTAGGAATCATTTTTGTTTCTTTTAACTGTCATTCCTCTGATTAAAAGCAACATTAGAATTTTTTCATATGTTTATTAACCATTCAGGTTTCCTCGTATGTTGTGTCCATTTATTTTTTGGATTGTTTGTATTTGTTATTAATTTCTGGAATTTAAAATATATTTCTGGGCACTATTTCTTTGTCAGTTGCATGGGTTGAAATATATTACCCAATTTGTGAACAGTGTAAATTTGTTCACTTTATATTTCTTTTGCTTATTATATGGAAATATTTAAACTTCAATGTAAACTTCAAACTTATAAAAATATCTTTTGTGGTTTCCATTACCTTCTTTCCTTTGAGGAGCCCGCCCTACACTAAGTCATGATGACGTTTCTTACACTTCCTCGCAGGGGTGTCCACCCTGTGGCCCGAAGGCCACATGCAGCCCCGGAGGCATGTGACTGCGGCCTATCCCCAAACCGTAAATGTACCTAAAACATGAGGGGGTTTTGTGTGTGATTACATGTTACAATGCATGTAATGTGTGGCCTAAGACAACTCTTCTTCAGTGTGGCCCAGAGACATCAAAAGATTAGACAACACTGTAAAGATTTTATAGTTTACATTTTCATGTTTTGTTCATTTATTCAACTGGAATTTACCTTTGTGCACAGCATGAAGTAGACCACTAGTCCATTGTCTTGCTTATGAAGAGCCAATGTTCTTGTGCTGCTTATTGAATAAAACATCATTTTCTTACCGATGTGTTATGTTGTCCATCTTTCATTACACTTTCCTGTGTAGGTGACTTTTTGAGATCTCTACTCCACCATTTTAACTATTCCTAGATTACTATCTTAACTTTATTAATAAGGTTTAATTATAAATCTTAATAAGTGGAAAGGCAAATTCCCTCCCCAACGTCTTCTAAATGCTTTGCTGGTTGTGTTGCTTTATTTGTCCACGTGCATCTTCACATCAACGCCCTAATTTCAGTGAAATACTATATTTAAAATTTGACTTGAATTGCAATGAGTTTATGGACTGATTCAGAGAATTAAACATCACGCACCACCATACATTTCAAAATATTTCTCTATCTTGACTCGTTTATTTAACAAGCATTACTGAGTGCTTACGAAATGTCCGGCATGGTTCCCGGCATTAGCTCTACAGCAGTGAAAGCAAAGTGGACCACTCCTTGTCCTTTGCGAAGCACACGTAAATCAGTGACCCAAGGAGGGCCTTGATAAGGAGTCAACTGGCAACTGCTATGGAGCAAATACAGCAGGGAAGGGGCACATAGAGAGCTGGTAGAGGGGAGGTGCATTTTTAATTAGGCCTGTTTATTTGACAGGGTTCAGTCGAGACAACGAAAGCCATTCTAGGTGTTTCAATGAAGAATGTTTATTTACCAAATATTATGGGAAAGCTGGAGATACATGCCAGAAACTAAAGGCAACCCAGAAGTTAGCGAGAGCCGAAAGCTTTCACCTCCACTGAGGAAATGCAAGGAACGTGCCCGGTGTTGTGAGGAGCCCCAAAGAGCCACAGCTGCTCACTTGATGGGGCCATTGCCGTGTCTCTTGTAGCGAGAGTCTTCCATTACAAAATAAGAACTTTAAACCAGAAGAACTCACCTTTTCAGGAATATAAAAGTAACACTTCTGTGATTGGGTTATTAGGCATAATCACAACTTCAGCTGCTTGGTTCTTGGATTTGTCACTCTGGCTATTGGAGAAATGGCTCCATACATTGGTAGTTATTTCCAAATGTGTGCCACATCCTAGAAGACAGCACTGTACCCGCTTACAGTGTGTCTCCTCGTTGGCAGCATAACCGAGGACGTCACCCCCGATCTAGCCAGGAGACAGGAACTTTTCAGTAATTTAAAGAAACAAGGTAAATTGCCCATAAAGAATCATGAACTATAGCAAGAAGTTGGAGTAACGCAGAATTGGCTGGTAAGAGGTGATGAGAACTCTAGGTAATGTAGAAATGGAATCTGTAAGAAATAGCCTCCCCCTGAACTGAATTTGGAGCTGAGAGGCCACACACCGGCAGTGGGCACGCTGAGTACTCAAGAAGGGACGCTACCGTTCTCTCGCGCCTGCTGCTGCAGTTACAAGAACACAGGAAGAAGCCTTTTCCGAACTTCCTCCTCTGTGCTGTGTGTTCCTTGGTCAGAAGCTTTCGGGGCACAGGGTGGAGGGAACGCCATGCTGATGAGTAAGACATTTTACCCCAAATAAGCCCAGGTGATACATTTAAATAATTGTGACTCTACCATATACTACAGAGCACTAGTAGTCCCCTGCCAGCCTGCAAGGAGGTCACCCCACGCAGAAGCACGGGCAGCCCAATCCCTGCCTTGCGTACTGAGAGTTTGATTTCTCAGGGTCCCTTTGGGTCCCGATAGCTGTTGTAGTCAGTGTCCAACTAGAAAAACTAAAACCGCTCTGAATATCTAAAACAAAAGGGATGTAATATAGGAAATGTGTCTTGCAAGTTTTGGAAGAGCTGCGACATCAAATAAGAAACAGCAAGGCCACCCAGACAGAAGCAAGAGCAGGAAGCCACTATGGCCCCTCAGCGGGGGGCACAGAGGAACAGGGTAACCAGCTAGGGACTGGCGTCTTGCCTGTGGAAGCTGGAACAGTCCTGGGGGACTTGAAGCCACACCATCCTCACAATCACGACAGGAGGCAACACACAAGTCAGAGATGGACGGGGACACCCAGCTTATCCCTTCGTCCTTGCTCTAATTTCCCAACTTCCTGTTTCCCAGCTGACAACGGAGCCTGGCAGCAGCAGCAGCACACAGATGCCAACCTCCCTGAGCTGGGGGACAGAGTGTAGGAAAGGTGACGAATAGATAGACCCAAGAACTGACATGCTGGGCGTCTGTAATTTTTTTGTATCCAGGTAAGTCTGTAGATCAGCCAGGTTTGGGGACACTGGTATATATTAGAATTAGTGTGTGTTCCTAGAAGGCAGGGACCTCCTCTTATTCGTATTTACATTCCTAGAAGTTAGCACAAGGTCTGGCATGTAGCAGATGACTAAAAGATAAATGACTAACTGACTAAATTAATAAGATGGTCTGTAAAGTCTATGTAGCTAGGAGAGGAACATACAAGAGGCTTAATGAAAAGAGGGGTTAGAGGAAGGCAGTCTAGATGGGCAAAAAAGCGTGATCTAAAGGGAGCAGCAAGAAGATTAAACGGGTTGAACAGGCTGGGTCATCTCAGCTGCCGTGCCAGAACACATTGCAGAAGGCAGGGGTATGAATGGAGTCTTTGGTCAGGCGACCGGACATCCCGTTTAGAGACGAGATGACGGTGGCTGGACCGCGTTGCTGTCTTTGGAGATAGAGGAGGGCACACACATCTATTTTAGAGATAGATTAGACCTTGCTTGTTTCGTGCCTTATACTGAGGATACACAAATGAAAGACATAAACTTTGACCTCAGGAAGATCACAATCTAGTGGACAAATTGTGGGCAGACAGGAGATATGGTCAACAAAAGAGAGAGGCTCAGGGACAGGTCTCATCTCAGTTCCAACTCTCCCATCAGCCTGCCCTTCTGTGGTTCCCATGGGTGCTGTAACAGGTTTGCATGCACCCCTCCCATGGGGCACAGGAAGTGCTGGCCAACCCTGCTTGACTTCCAGTCAGGTTTACCCACTGAGGTAACAGCAGCCCTTTGTTTTCCATTAAAAGATTTTTTGACGCCTTACCTTTTGAATGCAAAAGACTGTGGTACTATATATTCTCCGATATAACAGATCATATAATAGATATATGACAATTAATCACTAGTCTTATTTTCCTCCAGCTTTATTGAGATATAGCTGACATACAATATCTTATAAGTTTAATATTTACAATGTGTTGATTAATACATTTGAATATCACAAAATGATTGTCATCATAGCTTTAGCTACTATCTCTACGATGTCATGTAATTACCATTTCATTTTTGTGGTGAGAACATTTAAGGTCTACTCACTTAGCAATTTTTAAGTATATAACATAGTAGTATCATCTATAATCACCAGGTTGCGCAATAGATCCCAGAACTGATTAATCTTATGTCTGGAAGTTTGTAACCTTTGACCAAAATCTCCCCATTTCCCTCACCCTGGCTAAGTCTTTATTATACTAGAATAATAATTGATTTCTATCCCTCTAGACTGACTGGGACAACTGTAAATGAACAATAAAAAAAAGATTAAAATAAAATATAAAAGCAAAGGTCTGCCATTGTTTGCATGCATTCTTTCCCCTCACTTTATTCATAGCCACTGTGAATAAAAATCAAGGTGAGAAAATGACTGAGCGCATACCTCATGCATGCGTGGTGTCTGCGGGGTACTCTGTCATAAGTATCAGTGGGCTTCATTTCACCCCAAAATGCCAGGTGCGTGGCAGCCACCCCATGTCTTTAGGAGAAATATGCCCCGCTTCAGACCACCCACTAACTGGAACTTTCTTTTGATATTTAGCCTACACATTTCTTTAGTAAATTTCATCTGAAAATTTGGAATTATACTCTTGATATCGCCCACAGATGTCTTTCTCCTTTGGTTGTTTATTTTATGAGCAGTTATTGCCTCATTAATCCTCCTCTTTCACATGGTGTTCAGGAAAGAAATGTGGTTTGTATTAATATCTCCCATTGTCCTTCATAAATAAATCAATACTCAGAATCACTTAATTATCTTTATTGCTTTTCTTTCATCCCTATGCTATTTACTGTATCTGTCACGTTTCTCCAAACAAACATTTTAAAGCTGTTGTAGGTGTCAAGTAAAAGGCCACCGGCTTTGCATTGAAGTCTCCAAAGAAATCTTTTACCAGTGAAGCTGACAGTGCGGGGACAGGAATGGGTGAAAATTTCTCAGCAGAGCAAGAAACTAAGACTATCAGCACAAAAAAGAGCCAGTACTGAGCACTCCAGGCAGCTGTCCTAAGTGCTTTAAGAAACACAAGAGTACAGAAGCCAGCAGATAACCTAATGAAGACAGGAGTGCACTTCCCCTTATCTTGACCAAATGAGTTTAAAAAAAAAAAGCCAAATTAGGGGGGAAAGCAAGGCAAGGTGGTAACTGTATGCTATAAGGAAATTCTGTCAAATAAAATTTGAACCAAAGCTAAGGAAGATAAAAGAATCTGATAAAATCTTCATCTCCAGATCCCAAGAAAACAATGCAATGCTATAGGAAGCAATTGGGCATCATCTGGAAGACCACTCTACGGCCCCACTCAGAAGGCTGGGTAGGTCCAGAGTGGTATAATGAGAAAACAATCAAACAATAAACAGGGGTCATTTCTCACTGTATTCAGGACTCTCTTTAGTTATAACTAGCATACAGTGACATGTACACATCTTATGTTTGATGAGTTTTTAAATCAATATAATGTACATTTTAACGACCCAGGAAATTTTCCTCAATCTATTACTATAGATTAGCTTTCCCTATTGAGTATCATAAATATGTGATTACGTTGCACCTGGCTTCTTTGGCTCAAAATAATATCTTTAAGTGTTAGTCATATTGTTACAAGTATTAGCAGTTAATTACATTTTATTGTGGCATGGTAGTTTATTTTATAAATATTCCACAATTTGTTTACCCATTTCCCCTATGATGGACATTCAGAATTTTCCCAACTTATCAAAAAGGATCCTATGGAAATTCTTGTCCAAGTACATATGCTTTCATTTATCTTTCAAATACCTAGGAGTAAAATTGATGTTAATAGGGTAGAATTATACTTAATTTCATCAATTTGATTCTTTATTATATTTTTCTATTTTTCTGCTGAGATTTTTTATCTTTCGATGTATTGTGACCATATTTTCCTTTATGACATTGAGCATAGTTATAGTATCTGTTTAAAATTCTTGTTTGTTAATTCCAGCAGTTGGGTCTGTTAGCACTGGTCTCAGAGGTCTTCTTTTATATGGAGAATTGGTCCCATTTTCTGGTTCTTTGTGTACAGAGTAATTTTGGATAGCATCCTGGACACTGTAAATGTTATAGTGACTCGGAATTCTATAATACTTTTCCTAGGAATATTGATTTAATTTTTTATTTGTTTTATTGGCATTAGTTTGGTTGAACGCACCCTGCAAACGCTCTTTCTTGAGTAGTGACTCAAATGTCAGTTCAGTTCTACGTCCTTAGTGGAGCCACCCTGAGGCTGCCCCATGCGTCTGTGGTTCAGGAGCCAGCCAGAGTGTGGGCAGAATGGACGACTGGAAGCTGCTGCTCTCCCTCTCTGGCTGTCTCCCTGCTGTGGCCACGCCCCTCAGTTTCAGTAGCCATGGTGCCCCAATCTCTGTCCTCTGCTTCTTTCGACAGCGAGGCTATGGAGTTCCAGCTCTCCCAAGTGGTACCTATTGTGAGCTCTTCCCAGACGTAAAAATCATGCCCCACCAAAAAACATGAATTTCCTCCATGCCACTCTCATTTTACAAGTGTAGAATCCCTACCATAAACTGAGCTTGTGTTCATCTCCGAAGCCTTTGCTTAGTTGCATAGTTTATAATTTGTACAGAGTTTACACTTGCTATTTACAGGAGGGTCAGCCTGGTCAGAGCTTAGCTGGCCATACCAAAAGCAGAACCATCATCGTTTAAATTTTGAGAAGATGCTGAAGAATTACACAGAGAGTTTAAACCATTTCACACTTCTCCTAACAATGTGAGACAATTTGAGTTCTACGTTTCACATATATTTACTATAATCAGTCATTGTAGACCTTCTTGTGGCTATAAACTGAATATCAGTGTAATTTAATATGCATTTCCCTGATAACAGATATGTTGACTATTCCTACCTTTTCCTTTGTGAATGCCTTCTAATTTTAATTGGATTGTTCATATTCTTATTGTCTATTGTAAGATTCATTTATGTATTTTGAATGAGTACTTTGGTCAGACATAAAGAAACATATTTGCAATCTGTATTTTATCTATTTTCTTAATGGTGTCTATTGATAAACTGAAATTTAAATTATAATAAAATTAAATTCATTATTCTATCTTATTGTGGATAATGTTCTTTGTGTTCTGTCCAAGAGATTTGGCTTACCCTGAAGTCACTAAGGCATTTACATATATATATATATATATATATATATATATATGTATATATATATATATTTTTAGAAATTACATATTTCTGACTGGTATGTGTAAAGCTGTAGTTCAACTCAATTTGTTTGTGTAGAATAATAAAGGGATTAATTTTTATTTTTTCCTACACCTATATCTAGTTGCTCCAGCATAATTTGTTTAAAAATATTTTTCATTCAACATTAAATTGACCTGGCACTTTAGCAAAAAAAAAAACAGTTGACCATACATATGGGTCAATTTCTGTATTCAATCTGTTTATTATTCTTTGTCTATTCTTACATCAATATTATACTTTCTTGATTACTTACTTTGTGGGAATTCTTAAAACCAGGTAGTGTACATCATCCAGCTTTACTTTTATTTTTTAAAGATTATTTAGGCTATCTTAAATCCCTTGAATTTCTGTATAAATTTTAGACTCAGTTTATTGATGTCCTTTAAGAAGTCTGATGAAACTTTGAGGAAAATTTTTCCAATTTGAGAAGAATGAACAGCTTAACACTATTTTCCTCCAGTCTATGAATATATTATATGATCTAGAATATCTTACTTTATTTTCCTGCCAATGCTTTAATTTTCAGTGTAGACATAAGATTTGTTCTCATATATCTGCTAGTTCCAATAAAACCTAAATGGTATTTCTTTTCACTTGGCAAAATGTTTTCTTTTAAATTTTCTTTTATTTTTATTTTAAATTATATTTTATTGATTATGCTAGTACAGTAGTCATGATTTTTTCCCCTTTGCCCCCCTCCACCCAGCACCCCCCACTCCCTCCGGCAGTCCCCTCACCCTTGTTCATGTCCATGGGTCATTCATGTAAGTTCTTTGGCCATTCTATTTCCTGTACTGTACTTTACACCCCTATGGTTATTCTGCAACCACCTATTTTTACTTCGTACCCCCCTTACCTCTTCACTCATTCTCCTCTCCCCTCTGTGCTCTGGCAACCTTCGAGTAACTAACTTCTTTTCCCTTGCTTTTAAGAGTCTTTCTTTATCTTTAACCTTTGACCTTTTCATAACGATGTGTCTTGGAGTGGGCCTCTTTGCATCTGTCATAATTGGTAGTCTCTGTACTTCCTGGACTTGCATGTCTATTTCCTTCACCAAATTAGGGAAGTTTTCTTTCACTATTTTTTCAGCTAGATTTTCAATTCCTTGCTCTTTTTCTTCTCCTTTTGGCACCCCTATGAGGCTAATGCTGAACCTCCTGAAGTTGTCCCAAAGGCTGTTTATACTATTCTCTTATTTCTGGATTCTTTTTTTCTTCTTGTTCTGCGTGGTTGCTTTTTGTTTCCTTATGTTCCAAATCATTGATTTGATTCTCGGCTTCATCCATTCTACTGTTGTTTCCATGTACATTGTTCTTTATTTCAATTAGTGTATCCTTCATTTCTGACTGGGTCTTTTTTATGCTGCTGAGGTCCTCACTAAATTTCTTGAGCACCCTTATAAACAGTGTTTTGAACTCTGCACCCGATAGATTGATTATCTCCATTTCATTTAGTTCTGTTTCTGGAGTTTTGTTCTGTTCTTTGATTTGGGCCATGTTTCTTTGAGCCCCCCTCCCATTTTGGCAGCCTCCCTGTGTTTGTTTCTATGTATTATGTATAGCTGCTTTGACTCTGTGTCTTGATAGTGTGGCCTAATATAGTAGGTGTCCTGTAGGTTCCAGTGGCACAGCCTCCCCTATCACCCAAGTTGGATACTCCAGGTGTGTCCTTTGTGTGGGCTGAGTAATACCCTCCTCTTGTAGTTGAGCCTTGGTTGCTATTAGCAGATCAATGGGAGGGATTTACCCAGGCCAGTCAGCTGCAAGGACTGGCTGTGACCACTGACCAACAACCTCTGCCCTCTGTGGAGGATCAACAGGGCAGCAGCAGGGTAGTGGTGCTCTTACCTAGTTGTCCACTGGGTGCACTCGCCCTGTGGTTTCCTGGGTAGTGCAGGCCAAGGTCAGCCCCCTTCTATGTTTTGCCCAGGGCACATGGCCTGAGATGTATAGCAGTCTGAGCAGGCTGTTATGTGTGCTGGGCTTGGAGATTCCCAGGTGAAGCCAAGCTGTGGCTTTAATTTAGCTGCCACTGGGGCTCACTGGAGCCAGCTATTGTTTATCTGATAGGATTCAGGAGCCAAGGCCAGTCATTCTTATGGAAAAGCAGTGTGCGTGGGCCTGTAAGTTGGGTGGGATAGAGCCTCTGTGGATCTCCAAGGTGGGTCACACAGCATTAGCCAGGTTGACGGAGCCTCAGACAAGGCTCCAGCCTACCGGCTCTGTGAGAGGAGGGCTCAACAAAGGGATAATGGCCTCGGCTCGCCCCAATGCCAGACACTTCAGTCCCTACATATATACCACTGGTGAACTTCAAGCTGCCACCCTGGTTCTGGAGCTCAGAGGCAGAGAGTCTGAGTAGGTGAGTCCATGTGTGGGTCCCCCAACAGGAACTGCTTAGGGCTCCAGCAGCCCCCTCCACCAACTCAATCCCCACTGGTTTTTGCAGCCAGAAGTTTTGGGGACTTATCTTCTTGCACTAGAATCCTGGGCTAGGGGGTCTGGTGTGGGTCTGAGACTCCTCACTCCTGAGATATCTCTCCTGAATTTTTATCCACATGGGTGTGGGTCCAGCCCGTTCTGTGTCTGTGCCCCTCCAACCAGGCTGGATGGATGTGGTTTCTTCAATTCCATAGTTGTCAGACATTTATTCAACTTGATTTTGTAGTTGTCAGACTTCCATTCATCTCAATTTCTGATGTTCCTACGTGATGGTTGTTCTATACTCTAGTTGTAATTTTGATGTGGTTGTGTGAAGAGGTGAGCCATGCCTGCCTGTGCCACTATCTTGACCAGAAGCCCCAAATGGCATTTTTAAATATTTAATTGTTGTTGCTAAAATATAAACAATCAATTTTTCACATATTGGTTTTGTATATTGTAACCTTATTAGATTCACTTTTTAGTTACAGTAGATTTACTTATAGATTCAATAAAATTTTCAACTTATAGAACCATGTTATCAAAGAATAAAGACACTTTTACATTTTTTCCCCAATATTTCCTGCCCCTCTGCATTTTTTCATTGGCTAAAACTTATATTTTAGTGGTGGAGAATAATAATAAGAATAGACATCTTTGCCTTTTCTTTATCT
Source organism: Pteronotus mesoamericanus (assembly GCF_021234165.1). Lineage (NCBI taxonomy): Eukaryota > Metazoa > Chordata > Mammalia > Chiroptera > Mormoopidae > Pteronotus > Pteronotus mesoamericanus. The sequence goes on from NW_026555090.1 coordinate 4,744,867, forward strand.
TAAAAGAAAAGGGTTTAAAATTTCACAATTGAATATGATGTTAATGATAGATTTTTTATAGATGTTTTTTGGTTGAGTAAATTCCATTTAATTTCACTTTGTTCAGAGTTTTTGTTGTTGTTGTTGTTGTTGTTGTTGTTAAATCATTAATGAGTGTTGAATCCTGTCAAATATAATTTCTACCTCTAAAAAATGATGACATAGTTTTATTCTTCTATTTTGTTAATGTAAATTACATTGGTGAATTATTAAACTATCAAGCCAACATTACATTTCTGGGATTAATCCTCACTTGTACATAATGTTTTAGCATTTTTATATATTGCTTACCTATGTTTGCTAATATTTTGTTAGAACGTGTTTAATCTGTGTTTTATCCTGCCCTTAAAAATTAATTTTTAAGTTTCCCTAATCCTCTTTTTCCAAAGAGTTTGCATACAGTTGCTATTATTTCTTTCTTAAACTGTGATAGTGTTCATCAACAGATGCATGTGACCCTGCAAGGTTTTTAGAACTTTTTTTTGTAAGATTTTTTCAATTACAAATGTAACTGCTTTACTAAATATAGAGCTATTTAGAGTTTATAGTTATTGTGTGTCAGTTTGATATATTTTGCTTATCAGGGAATTTGTCAATTTCATCAAAGTTGTTTAATTTATTGACATAGTTATATTTATGTCTATTTGTTATCTTCTAGTGTCTGTAGGGTCTGAAATAGTATCCTCTCATTCCTCTTGATCTTGATTATTTGTATTTTCTCTTTTTTGTTATCACTGGAGTTAATGTTTTATTATTTTCATTATTTTTTAAAGAATAACTTTTATTTTTATATTATTTGTTTTGTTTTATTGTTTTCTGTTCTTATTTTTATCCTTTTTTCTATTCTACTTTTGGTATCATGTCCTCTTTTCTAGGTCCTTGAAATTGAAACTTAGATTCAATTTATTTTCATTTCAGCAGTTTCATTAATTTTAGACCTCCTTTTATAAGTATTTAAAACTATGACTTTTTTTCTAAGTATTATATTTGCTGCATCGCACAAATTTGATGTTGCACTTTGAATATCATCAAGCTTAAAATATTTTCTAGTGTCTTGTAATTTCCTCCTAGACCTTTTGGTTATTTAAATGTGTGCTGTTTAATATGTAAATATTTTGTATTTTCAAAGTTATTTTATGTTATTGATTTCTTAATTTAATACATTGTGATTAAGTAATATATTTCATATGAGACTTGTTTCACTGGCCAGCGTATGAAGAGATTTGGCGTGTGGGAGCAGGTTGCCCTATGGCAAGGGCTCCTCAGGGTCCTAAGTTGTTATACGTTGTGCACATACCTGTTGCAAGTGTTTAAAACTTTCAGTTGGATTTTTCTTACCTTCTTCTATGGAGCATTTCTTCTCCTGTCTGTCAGGTAAGAGAATAGCACCTCTATCTCTATAAAGAAATTGTGACTTTCTTAAGTTTAGTTCACTTAATTTTCTCAGGTCTTTGATTTATTCAGAAAAAGGAAAAAAGATAAAGCAACCCCTAAGACCTACAGCTTATCTGGCTTGCGTTGGTTATTAGGTGAGAGTTTCCTGTCACACCTCCTATATCGTAACTGGAGGAGGAACACTCACTCAGGGTCTTCTTTGAGAAGGGTGGGGCAGGAGTGGAACTCAGAATTATCATTTTTATTGTAGTAAAGTATACATAAAATTTCTCATTTTAACCATTTTGAAGTACACAGCTCAGTGGCTTTAAGTACATCACAGTGTTGGGCAACCATCACGTACACCATCCACCTATAGAAAGTTCCATTTTCCCACACTGAAGCTCTGTGCCTGTTAAACGGTGACTCCCATCCCTTCCTTCTCCCCTCCACCATCGCTGGAAACCACCATTCTGCCTTCTGCTCTATGAGTTTGACTGCTCAAGAACCTCATATTAATGGACTCATACAGTACGCATCCCTTGGGACTTGCTTATTCCATTTAGCATGTAATGCCATTGAGGTTCATCCACATTACTGTATGTATCAGAATTTTTTCCCTCTTATTTTTAAGGCTGAATAATATTCTATTGTATGTATATACTGCATTTTGTTTATCCATGTATCTATCTTAGGCTGCTTCTGCCTTTGTTCTTGGTGGTGGTATTGATACTGCTGCCATAAATACGGGTGTACAAATAATTTTTCATCTCTGATTTTAATTATTTGGGGGCATATGCCTAGAAGTAGAGTTGTTGAAGTATATGGTAATTCTATTTTTTAATTTTTGGGGAATTGCCATAGTGTTTTCCAGAGAGGCTTCATATCAAGGTCTTCTTAAAAGCAGTATAAAGCTTAATTTTAATTGGAAAACCTTAAATCTGTAATAGGAAGAGCAAACACTTACATAGACAGAGAGCCCAGGAGGCCGTTTCTATAGATCAGAGGCTCAAAAACAAAAGACAAATGAATGGCTGCATTTTCAAAATAACACATGGCTAATTGGATTTCTATTAATCTGCAAGCAATAAACTCATGTCGTTTCAAAGTAGATGATTAATCTAGAGCATAGGATGTCCTTTCAAAGGGACAGGATATTGCCTCAACTTGGCAGAGACAGTGACTTGTGACAAGGTTACATAAAATATAGAAGAAAAACTGCTTAATGACAGTTATTCAGCTTCTATGACCCCCTCCACCTCTAGGCTGCAGAAACTTTACAGCATTTATAGCATCATGCACTGAAAGCCTAGGAAGCAAGGTTAACAGGTCTTAAAGGAGAAGGAACGTGGCCCAAGAATTCCCTCCTCAGTCACGTCGTTGTTCATCAACTTGTTGTGCCGCCCTTAAAGACCCACATGAGAATACGAACGCCACGGTACTGAGGGGAGCAGGAACACAAACGGAAAGTATACAAAAGGAAAAAAGAAACAAATGCCTGCCAAACGTGACAAAGTTCAGCCTCATCAAATGAGAGTAACTAAAAGGAGACGGTAGTAGGCAGTGCGGGCCAGCAGTCCTCGCACGTTTCCGATCCACTCCCATAGATGGCTTGTCCTTAGGTATCGGAAATCCGGAAAGCATATATTTTATAAGCATAAAACTTAGAATTTGTCTTGAAATAATCATAAATAAATGGAAATATTTATCTAAAATATGTGCTGCACGGTTGCTTATGACAGGGCAAACCCGAAATGAACATAAATGCATTACAACAGAAGACTGATCGGTACATTTGTATGACAGTCATAAAACGTCCTTTTGAATGAGGATTCCTATTGGCATGACTAAAACTCTAACCATGCTAAAACAGAAATGTCTAAGTGCGCACACACTCAAACATAGAGAGAAAGCGACTGATTCAAGGTAATTACATTAAAAAGCCACAGTATTTATCTCTGGATAGTAGAGTTTTTTCCCCCTTTTTTGTGGTTTTGCTGTATTTAACATTTTCCATATTCTGTACTGTATTTACCATTACTTTTATAATTAAAAACATTTCAAAATAGAAGGATAAACTAAAGAGAGATTTTTATTGAGCATTTACTCTGAATTTGGGGGTAAAATTAAATTCATTCAAATGGTCTATTAGAGTGAAGAAACAATTCTCACCGGATCCCTCTCTGCCAGTTCCTCTGTTCTTCTTTGGCCCGACATTGGGCATGTAATAGTTCAGATTCCACAAAACCGCCCATGTCATATTATCATAATGATCATGGTATTTGTGAGTGGTATCCAGAGACACCAGACCCCACCAGGGAAGCAAGCTGCCGGTGACCGCTGCCTGCTGTCAAGGATGGATTGCAGCGTTCTTCCGAGAGCCCTGGACTCCACCGTCTGATTCTACAGCTCACTTGAAAAAAAATCAGTTACACAGGGAAATCTAAAGCAGTGGGATATGATTTACAAAAATTAAATTGGCAAAGAATGTGGCAATAAAGTTGTCTAATGTGTTCCAGGGTGATGGGGAGGAGATGATTTAAAATAGCCAAGGGCAAGAATGATTTCCAATCGACTGCTGAGTGGTGAACATTTTCAGAGCTGTCTGAGTCTTGGGTTGGGTGTGCAGCATTTCAGTTCAAAGGCTGTAGTCCATTCCAGGGTTTGACAGGAGAAAGCGAGAGGCCAGCTGAATTCTTGCCAGAGGATATAACAGGGAATGCAGACTCCCATGCCCAACCCTGCTCACACTCAGACAAAACAATGGTTCTTTTTTCCTTGTTTGTAATGCAAACTGGTCACTTTCTTGTTTCTACAGTAGTAACTAATGAAATCATCTTTGCAGAGCTCTTAGGATAGTTTCCCTCTCTATCACCTAGTTGCCCTTTTCTTATTGCTTCATTTTATCTGTAAAATAAGAGGTACAGTAGATTGCATAGGAATTCTCTTCCAAGTCTAATATTCTAGGAGGGATTTCACATGGTCATGGGCATGAGATTGGCAGATTGATCTGCAGCCTCTCCGTGTCTTTCCTTGGGACTGCAGCTGTGTCCTGCACGGCTACATCTTGATCCATGATCAACACATATACAACAGCCGTTCCACAGTATTTTAAAAGAGCTGAAAAACTCTTACTGCCTTGTGACATCATAGTGCAATGCATCACTTACATGTTAAACCTGCTGTGCGGCCAGACATATAAAAGCATTGCACATACAATTATGAAGCAGTACATAATACCTGATAGTAAATTACTGTGTTACTGGTTTATGTATTTCCTGTGCTATCATTATTATAGAGTGTACTCTTTCTGCTTATTAAAAAATGTTTGCTATAAAACAGTATACCGCATTGTCCTGCCAACAGCCTCCTACATTTCATGTTGACCGTGTCCCATGATCATTTGATTTAATCTCCTTTTGTTTTGTTCACCATGGCCCCTAAGCACAGAAAACCCACTGCTAACGTTGCCAGTAAGAGAAACAACTGAAACAACCATTCGTGTTCAGTGAACAGCCTGGAAGCAAAGTTTAGTGGTTAAGGACTACAAAGGTGGAAAATCAGTGGTGGTCATTGCTCATCAGTTAGGCATGTCCCATATGATCATAGCTGTGATCTTGAAGAAGAAGAACAAAGTAATAGAAGTGGTTAAAGGGAATGCTTCATTGAAGGCAGCGAGACTAACCAAAACTCAAGAAGGTCCTATGTCAGACATAGAGAAACTTCCAACGGCCTGGGTTGAACGCCATACACAGAAGTGTATCCCTCTTGGCACAATGACAGTCACAGCCAAAGCAAAAAGTTTGCTTGTGATATTAAAACAAAAAGCTGAACCCAACTACATTACAATATTGAATTCGCTTCCAGTTCTGGTGGTTTAAATGATTCGAGAATTGTTCTTCAGGACATAACGTGAAAGCGAGCAGTGAGGCGTGAGTGCTGATGGGAAGGCAGCTGAGGAATTGTTGGAAACTCTGGAACAGATGCCTGAAAGGACTCTCACCCATAAGACAGGAGCCCAAGACAGGGCCAGGTGTCCAGGCCTTTAGTAAGTCTTGCTTGGGGCAAGGCTGCAGTCTACAGATTGAAGCTCTTTGTGATCCGGTGCGGTGGGCAGCCCAGGCTCGCCAAGCGTATCTGTAAGCACACACTGCCAGTGTCCTGCATTAGCAGTAAGAAGTCATGGACGACCCCGCTCCTTTTCTAACACACCCTCTTAAATTGCTATGCCAGCAAAATGAAGAAATACTCTTTGGAGAACATATCTTTCAAGATTTTGCTTATTGCTGATAATGCTCCTGGATATTTTCTTTTTAATGGTGATCTTCATCCTGATATCAAAGTAGTATTTCTTCTTTCAAACATTACCTCTTTGATGCAACTAATGGGTCAAGGAGTTCTAGCAGCTTTTCAGGCCTACAATCTGAAGAGGATGTTTGCCCAGGTTGTCGCTGCAACGAAGGAATAGTTGCAATTGCTGATGCAATTCCAGAAGGATTACAACATCTATGATTGCATTGAGAACCTTGCTCGGACTTGGGAGGTGTCGCCAGGTCTTGTAGGAATGGCATCTGGATGAAGACACTCGAGAGGTTCATCTATGACTTCCAAGGATTTGCCAAAGATGAAGAGGTAGCAAAAATCATCAAGGCTGTGGTTGAGCTGGCAAACAACTTTCACCTGGGTGTAGATGACAATGACATCGAGGAGACCTAGAAGTGGTTCTTAAGAAACTGAGTAATAAGGAGTTCTAGGGACCGGTACAGGAATACATAGCCGAAGGAGAGGCAAGAGTAAAGGAGACTGCAGGAGGAGAAAAACAGGAGTCTCCAGGAACATCCACATGGTGTAAGAGAAGCCTCTGCAGACCTCAACAAGCTGCACAGAATGCCTGAAAGCACAGACCCCAACACCAAAAGGTTTTAATTAATAGAGACAAATGTTCATGGTGCATTATCTGCTTACAAGCAAATCCATGATTTAAAAAATAAAAATCAAACCAAGTAGACCACCGTGGACACATTTCTGAAAAGAGTGACACCCCTCAAGAAGAGCTTCAGGCAAGTCCTTTAGCAGGTGTCCCGCAAGAAGGCATAATTGTCACTGGAGATGGCACGTCGCTCCCTGCCTGTTGGTTCTCCTGAAGATGTTCCAGCGGGACAAGCTGAGCGGCAGGGGCGCTGATGATCCTGACCTGGACTAGTGTGTGTATTTGTGTCTTAGTTTTTAACAATAAACTTTAAAAGGTAAACTAGATGTATAAAATTTTAAAAATAGGATAAAGTTTATAAATTTAGATACAAAAAAGAAAGTATTTTTGTACAGCTGTACAATGGGTTATGTTTTAAGCTGTGTTATTACAAAAGAGTCAGAAAATTAAAATATTAACAAGTTTATAAACTAAAACCATTACAGTAATGGCTAAGTAATTTATTATTGAAGTAAAAAAATGCTTTATAAAGTTAGTGTAGCCTAAGTGCGCAGTGTTTATAAAGTCTGCAGTTGTGCGCGGTGATGCCTGGGCCTTCACACGCACTCCACTCACTCACTGACTCACCCAGAGCAAGCTCTGTTCATGGTAAGTGCTCTGCACAGGTGGACCACTTTTATCTTTTCTATCACATTTTTATTGTTCCTTTTCTATGTTTAGATATGTTTAGTTACACAAATGATTACCATTGTATGACGATTAGTTATGGTATTCAGTTTCATAACGTGCTCCACGGGTTTGTGGCCCAGGAGCACTAGGCTATACCAAACAGCCCAGGTGTGCAGTAGGCTATACCACCTGGGTGCCTGTGAGTGCACTCTGCGATGTTCACACCACGAGGAAATCACCCAATGGCGCCTTTCTCAGAACATAGCCCCTTAGTTAAGTGAAACATGACTGTACATCCGCCAATATTTCTAAATAGAAAGCAAACAATGGTTAATTACCCAGATGCTTCCAAATGTCCAGATGTTTGGCATGGAGGCCTCGCATGTGAGTGATTGACTAAATTGCTCCATTTTTCATTCAGACATTTTGGCTTGATTCAGACGCAACCTCTCTCCAGACCTGGAAGAGAATTCTACGTAAGTGTCAGAACCTAAAGTGAAGACCAGCAGAAAAGTGTGGATTCTGATCTCTTTTTCTTACACAGATAAAAGCTAAGTCAGGCTCCTTATAGATAAGAGAGGCAACGATGCTTTCATGTCATCCCTTCAGTTATACCACTTTGATCTCTCAGCCCAAATATGAGGTTCGTGATTCTAGATGGGTTTGGCCCTTAGAAAATGCAGTGACTAATGAAATCAACAGGCGAGCTCACTTTGGTTCAGCCACCAGATAAGTCAAGGCTGCAAATAAAAGGGATGAACATCTGAAAGCAGTCTCTCTTCTTCGGCTATTCTCTCTGCCCTCTCTACATTCTAAGCTGTGAGTATGCCTCAAGGATCATTTCCTTATCCTTAGCTCTTCTTATTCCTCATCTTCAGAAATATATCTATTTTCATAACGTCTGTAATCACCTCAGTGTAAATGTGGAGGGAGGATGGGAATGAACCTAAGCTGCGCAGCACCCCAAAGCAATGTCTTCCTAAACTGGGGGAGTCACACTGCAGCTGTTAAAAATGTGAGGTAACTTTTCAACACCCACAGAAACAGCTACAAGTATTGTGAAACATAATATGTTTATGTTTATTAGGTGAAAGTAAATACTGTAAAATTATGTTGGAAATAAAGAAATAAATAGCGGTCATTTGTTTATTTTAACAAGTATCCTTTGAGCACTGTGCCAGGGCTCCCTGTCAGTAATCTAGGACTATAATGCGGAATAACACACTGCCCCAAAACCCAGTGTTTAAAGCAATACATAGCTTTTTTTGCACACGATTCTGAGGATCAGCAATTTGGGCGGGGCCCGGCTGCACAGTTCTCCTGCCCTGGCTGGTGTCACTGTTGCAACTGCCGTCGGTTAGTTGCTGTGTGCGCTGGGAACTGTCTCCTCTCTGATGGGCTGTAACGGGATAGCAGGCCTCTGCTCCACAGAGTCTCTCATCCCCCAGCAGGCTATGGAGGCAAGCTTTCCGAGTCGCCACAGTGTTCCGCGAGAGTGTATCGGGCTGTGTGAGGTCCATGAGGCTTGGACTTGGAAGTGGTACATCACTCCCATCATATTCTTGTGGACAAAGCAAGTCAAATTAGTCCGGATTCAAGAAATAATAGACTCCTCTTTTGGATGGCAGAAGCTGCAAGATCAAGTTGCAGAGTATGGAAACACAAAAAAAGGCAGAAACTGGGATATTTATTCAAGCAACCTACCACATCCCTCCAGATGGAGTGTCTCTACCTTCCCACACTCTTAAGTTCTGGGTGAACTGCATCCACAGAGCTCTGTGCACATTATCTCCCGGCAGGGCGTAGCCAATGAGAAATCAGAGGCAGGAAAGACATTCGCCAGAAGGAAGACAATGAATTTGTTCCCTGGCTTCTTCAGGCTGGTTTCCTACCTTGGTCAGATGTTAGTCTTCCCCTCCAGTGCTAGCAGAGAGGCCAACTAGGTGTCAAATGGGACCCAGGTCCGTGGGAAGTATGGGGCTGGGATGGGTTCTTTTCGTTGGCTTGGCCAGACAGTATCTTTCAAATGAGAAGAGTTTTAGCATAAAACTGAATGGTATGAAGGAATGAGCTCTGTAGGGGAACAAAAGTGCCCAGGAGAGCACTTTTCAGGCAGGGGACCTCTGTGCTGTAGGCAAGACCTGTCCACACATCACCTGTTCTCTAGTCACAGCTGCTGATGAATATGCTGCCACAATCTCAACATCTTCCAGGGTAAAATGCTCATCTCCTGTTTCTCCTATAATTCTATGCTCTTCCTTCATCTTACCCGAAAGAAATAACCATATACACAACAACAGGGTCATAATAAGAAGTAAACAAGACAAAATAAATAGGTCTGTTTAGCACAGTTTCCGGTATACAGCCGATGCCTAAAAACTGCTCATTTCCTTGTGGGGCCAGCTAAGAAATTTACAAATGCATTTTATGACTTTATTTTGCTTATTTTTGAATCAAAGTAATATGCACACATGGCAACTGCATCAGACGCCCTCAGCGCCACACCTGTATCCCTGATCCTTTTTGGTCCTGTGACCGCTGAGGGACAGCATTGCTGCGCCTGAGGCCTTGCTTTCTAGAACTGCAGCTCTGCCCTCTCCTGCACAGCGGGCTCCGCAGAACCTTGGGAATTAAGCGACACCTTGGGAGGAGCCATCAGCCTCTGCCTGCTGGGGCCTGGCATATAAAAACCCCCAGCTCCCTTGCTTCTCGCGTAGGGTAAGTATGAGGTTGGGTTATGCTGCTCTTAGTTCACCCTTGGAATTAGCTCTAGTTGCCTATTGTGGGAGCTGCTTTATTAACCTGGGCGTCACTGGTTCTCCTTCCTCCCTGTATCATTTCCCCCACCCTCTTGCAGGTCTGTACTTTGCACCTCCCAGTAGACAACTTGTCTTCAAGTCCTGGTTCAAGGTCTAATTCTTTGGGAAACCAAAGCAACCCAACTGTAGTTAAACAGCACAGACTTGCCCTCTGATAAAAGCCCAGGATCCCGTTCCTCCCAGGTCCTACCCCTCAAGGAGGAATTTTATTTACTCCTTCAGTTTTTAGTTCTTTTTTGGTAACTTCATTTTTTTAATCTAACTAGTGTCGAAGAGATGTATAGGCTTCCTAATATGAAAGATGAATATTTGGTTGCTTTACTGATTGCACCCTCATTCTTCAATATTTGACATGTATATTATTATATTTGGTTCTGTTATTGGCAATATTTAATTTTAAAAGTAATATATTTAAGTCACTGTTTCTCAAAATATTAACTTCAAATAGCATATGTTGACACCCACTTAGTAAGTTTAAAATAATTCCATGACTTTCTCAAGGCCACATTTCTATTACTTAATTCCATCAGCTGTACCTTACTCTTCTTGTGTCAAGGTCGTTACTATTTACCTCCCACAGCCTGCATAAAGCCTTCTCTGCTTTGTCCATAAGTTGATTCAAGCCAAAAAAAAAGCCAACAAAAAACCCCAAAACTACACTATATAAAATTCTAGATGCTAAAAGTTGAGAAACTATTTATAACAGCATTCCCACCTTACCCATAGTTTTGTTCTCCGCAGTTTTAGCTATCTGCGGTCAACTGCAGTCCAGAAATATTAAGTGGAAAATTCCAGAAATAAAACGGTTCATGAGCTTTAAATTCATGCCATTCCCAGTGGGGTGAGGAACCCTGGAGCCGTCCTGCTTGGTTTCACCTGGGATGTGAATCATCCTTCCGCCCAGCCTGTTCACACGGTGCGCACAGCACAGTGAGAGAGAGAGACCACGTTCACATAACTTGTCCTACAGTTTATTGTTATGAGGTTCCATTTTATTAATTTTTGTTGTTAGTCTCTTACTGTGACTAATTTACAAATTAAACTTTATCATAGGTATGTATGCATAGAAAAAAAAACCTTGGTATATATAGGTATATATAGGGTTCGATACTATCTGCAGTTTCACGCATCCACTGGGGGTCCTGGAACGTGTCCCCTGAGGATGAGGGGGGACTGCGGTACATACACATATGTCCCAACGAAGCACACGCCAGGTATGTTTTGCAACTTTTAAAATATACTTCAAAATGATGTGTTTATTACAATATTGTTGACTATATTCACTATGTTATACTTTTTACATCCCTGTGACTATTGTAACTACCAATTTGTACTTCTTAATCCCTGCACCTTATTGGGGAATCACTTGGTCAGTTTTATAAATGTCTAGCCACTATGCTGTACACCTGAAACTAATATAATACTGAATGTCAACTGTAATTTAAAAATTTAAAAAAAAAATTTAAATGTTGTTGTTGTGTTTTTTTAACAGTTGTTAAACTCCTACCATGTGCCAGGTGTAACTCCATAACGAGGGCGCAGTGATGATCAAAAGACTCTCCGTCCTGGCCCAGGCCGGTGGGTCTCAGCGGTCGGAGTGTTGTCCTGTGACCGGAGGGTTGTGAGTCCAGGTCTGGGCTGGGGGCACGTGTCTAGGTTGCGGGCTCATCCCCAGTCTGGGCACATGCGACCCCTGGTCCAGACACACACGATCCCTGGTCCGGCATCAATCCCTGGTCTGGATGTGAACAAAGAACCAAGGGATGCTTCTCGCGCATGGATGTTTCCCTCCCTTTTTTACTCTTTCCCTTCCTCTCTCTGTCTCTAAAAACTCAAATGAAAATGTCCTCCAGGTGAGGATTTAATAAACGACTCTCAGTCCCTGGCCTCAAAAGAATTGATGGGGAAGATAAAAGCAAGCACATGACTAAAGAACTACAAATTTGTAAGTGCTCCAAAGGAAAGGAAAGTACAGGGTATTTGGGGAGCTTGCAACAGAGAAACCTGATTTAGGCAGGAGGGTCAGGAAAGACCTCTTGAAAGAAGTGGTATTTACTCTGAGACATGAAGCGGGTAGACATTACGCAGCAGGCAGTAGCGATTAAGGTGATGTTTGTGTGCGGATGTGTTCGGGGAGAGCGGGGAGAGTAATATAAAGGCAGCCAGGCAGGAAAGAGCTTGACATCAGGACCTGGCCAAAACCTTGGGTGCTGTACTGAGGACTCGGCTTTTATGCTAAGCGCAGACAGGAAAAACCACCTAAGAGGTAACATAGGTGTTAAATGGTGCCAGGAGTAGGACCAACTAGGCCGATTTTGTGACTTACAAATGAGATCGTGTAAATAAAGTTCTTAGCATAGCGTCTGGTGTATAGGAAGTGTTTAATAAATATTCAGCATTACTATATTCAATTATAATGAATTGGAAAATGATTAAAACTCTCCGAGCTTCATCTTCTTCCTTCTAAAATAAGGGCGCTATCTATCCCAAAGTCTGAATTCAATACAAGAAACTGTGAAGCATGAATGATTTTTGTTAATGGAGGGATGTGGCCAGTGCGGTGGCCTCATTCCTCTTTCATCCCGAGGATGTTTTCATTAGTGTGGAAATTGCTCTTGGCTCTCGGAAAATAAACCTGCGTGTGCGCGTAGCCTCGCTGTGGAGGTGCGACTGGCTTCCTTGCTTTGACACAAGCGCTTTTCTTCCTGAGCGCGCACCAGACCTTGTGCGTGGGAGTGGAGGTGTCTGCCAGGAATTGCAAAGGGAGCGTTCGGCCCGGGTGCATGAGCTCTGGCATTCTTCCTGCCACGGCTGCCAAAGTACCCAAACCCGAGACCAGCAGCACCGCAGGTTTAACGATCCACTGATGGAAGCTTTTAGAAATGTGTGGTTTCTATTTGTGCCAACGGGGTGTTTTTCCTCTGGCCCCCATTTTCTGCAGGTGGTCCATTTAATTTAACTTCCAGCCCCTACTTTCTGCTTTGATTCAGGGAAGTTAGTTGTCTTTCCCATGCATTTCAAATTCCAGAATCCTTTACATTTCCTGTGCTTTCTCCTTCTCCCCTCATCCCTACCACCCTCAAACTACAGTACAAAAAAAAAAAAAAATTAAAAAAAATGTTACAGAATAAAAAATTTCCATGAGTCTGAACCAAATCTGGCATCGTTTATACCTGAGCAGACATTTGACTCTGTGGCCGGAAATGGTTTGCTTCAACACCTGAAGTTTTTTGGGTTTTTTTTAATGACCCTGTTTTAATGGTTTGATTTTGACAAATCCTGGGCTCCTGCTGAAAGGAATACATGAGACACCTCATTGCTCTAACCGGTGACAGCAGGTTATGAAGTCTGGGTTAGTTCAACGAGGCGGAGTTAAAGGCAGTTCTAAGAAAGGAACGAGAGTTTCCAGGTTGGGCAAGCCCTGATGGGGTCAAGGCCAGGGCGCACCCTCACCCCTGAGATGAGGAGAGGAAGGCTTCCTGGAGGAGGTGATGCTTCCAAGCAGCAGTTTAGAAGGTGAGAAGGCACAGGCCCTGAGGACCTTCCAGGTGGAAGCAGGGCACTGACAGGGCTGCGAGGAGCAGACGAAGGAGCTTTTGAGGACTTTTTTCTGGGAGGACTAATAAAAACGCTCACCGCAAAGGACCCTGGACAGCACGTCGGGCCCGAGGCCTGACGGAGGACTCAGAACCCGGGTGAGGATCCACCCAGCATGTGCTTGAGCGTGCACGTGGGTGTGCGCCTGCGTGTGCACAGACGCGGCAGCAACTTCAGCCGCACGCTCCCCGGCTTTTTCTCAGAGGCGTAGCGGGCGTTAGGCAGCCACAGCCGTCTCCTTACTCGCTCTGGAGTTGCGCTTTCCGGGGGTTATTAGGAAGGAAAGCAGGAATTCGCACGTAAGGCGATGAGAGCCTCTCAGCTGAGACGCCCTGCCCGCTGAGGGGTCCTCAGTGGCCCCGCGAGGCAGCGCGCTGGGGTGACTGAGCCCGACAGGCTGTGTGACGGGGAAGCAAATGAAACCAGAACAAAAGACACCTCCCGTCTCTGTGCCTCACTCGCCTCATCGGTGAAGTGGGCATTTTAGGGGTGCTTTGATCGGAATGCGGGGAGTGTTCCCAGGTCCTCACCCGAGACTGAGGGTCGGAACTCTCGATCGCTCCAGGGATAAACAGCCCTCGGGCCGCGCCTGCTCGCCCGTCCTTTCGGGCTGCGCACTGATACCCTCTCCCTGCGGCCCACCTGGCCCTCCCTGCGCGGCTGGGTGCCTTACCAGAATCTGAGAGAGCTGTCTGCTCACCTTCTGATGCTAAACATGGGACAAGAATGCCTAGTAAGACGAGGGACCCCAGCACTGGTGTGCCGACCGGCAGGCTACCCCAAAGGCTCATAGGAGGGCGGCCAGTTGAATACAAAGGATGAGGTCCGCTTCAGGTGCCGTGCTGGGGGCCGGAGAGAGGAGAGGTACCGTGTGAAGCTGTGATGGAAGGTTCTGCTTTCAGGTCCTGTGAGTCATGGTTAAATATGTAAGCCTTTCAGGCAGGTTTAAGGTATAAGATGGCTTATTTTTGTTAGGAGCGCAAGGCTTCCCACGAGTAATAAAACTTTGCCTTCAAGCTCAGCTAGCTTAGAGGCTCACTGCCTCCTTTCAGTGACTCTCACGCCTCAGAGAGGGGCTCACGCTGCAGGACACTCTGGCCCTGACAGGACACACAGACAGTGGACCCCACAGAGGATTCAGGGGATCAAATAAAATGTGAGGACACCGTAAAGCCCCTAAACAAACAAGGTGCTCAAGGGAGTCGAGCTCTTTCTTCTGCGTCTTCCTGGGCTGGAGTGAGCCCTCCCCTCCCTGTGCTGGCGCCCGCGGCCCGAGTCTCTGGGCCAGCGCCTTCTCCCTTCTGTCTGCATAGCTGTCAGAGCGTCCTGATGCCGGCCCTCCCGCTGGACTGTGAGCCCTCGAGAGCTCCTGGCATCCGGTCTTACTCATTTTTATAATCTTCATAATCGAATGTATCCAAAACATCAGGAAGGACACAGGCCCCACAATTAGGGCCACTTCTGTCTTGACCAGCCTCCCTAAGAACTTTCCGGGCTTTAACAACTCACTGTGGCTTGTCTGGGTTTTGAAGCCTTGCATTATTTCCATCCTTCCTTTGTACCTCTCAAAGGAATAGAAAGTGTAGGCTTATTTCCTAATTTAAATTTAAATTAACCTGGCTTTGCCCGCTTGGCTTGAGCCCTTGATGACAGGGTCCTGGCAGACAAGTGCGGTGCATCATAATGACAGTGGACAAGGAGAGAGGACATGCCCCTCGTCTGTCTACAGTGGGAGGCAGCAGCCCCTTCCTGATCAGAGACTATTTCACCTTCTCCCCATGGCTGGCCTTCGACCCTCTGCTTTCTCTAGAGTTTCTTAGTGTGGCCTCTGGACCCGAAGCATCAGCGTCCTCCCCATGGTCCCCCTGGAACTTATTAGAAATGCAAATTCTCTAGCCAGGCCCCCCCCCCCCCCCCCCCATCAGCAGCCTGTGCCTGTGGCCCAGCAGGAGGCCTTCTGAAAAGCCCTCCAGGCTGTTCCGAAGGACACAGGAGACTGGGAACCGCCCATCTTCCTGCAGTGCCAGAGCTGAAACCAGGTTGCCTGCAGTGTGGTTTCCTCTCTGAAGAAAGTGGAGGGATGATTAGGTTCGCATTTGATCACTTTGCTGGCAGCACGTTGAGCTAAATGGGCCTTTCACAGGCTATCTCAAGGCTAAACAAGGATTTCCTTTTCTTTTTCCCATTTTTGTCTTAAACTTTAGAGTCTAATGGTAATGAAATTTTAGTGGCATTAGAAAGCAAGTAAACCTCAGACGGGCAGGTGTTCTCTGGCGCCCGGGGCTCCTCCACTCCTGCGCGGGGCAGGGAGGAAGAGACTTCTCATCAGTCCCACGTGACACTGCAGGGCAGAAAGCCCTGAAGTGCCAAGCCAGGTCCAGCTGCAAAACTGCCTTCCTTTCCCATGGGTCAGGATGTTTAAGTGAACTTTATGGGTAGCGGTAGAACATAATCTGAGAAATAAATGGAGCAGGTTTAGGGAGAACCCTGTGCCTTGTGCCTACCTCCGAACCTTCTTAGATCCAAATTCAGGCACCCGGCTGCTCTGAAGGGCCCTCCCTGGCTCCTGTGTGCCCAGGCCTGGGGAGCAGTGGCTCCCAGCACAACGTGGGCGTTCATCCCACCGCGGAGAATGGGGGCTGGGCACTGCGCTGGCGCTGGAGACGCGGCCCTGCCTGCGGAAGACAGGCCCCTGTCTCGAGGCGCTGACAGGCCAGTGAGGCCACAGGTGGGTCATCGGGGAATTGTAAACATCGGGCTACGTCTTATTGCAATAATTCTATGTAAAAACGTTTAGATACTTGAGCTAGTCTTAGAGGGGCCAGTGAATGTTTCCCAAAGGAAGTGACTAAAATTAGAAGGATAAACAAAATTCAGCTGGTGAATAGTCAGTCAGGAGGAGAGAGTGGAAGCTGGGTGGTGGGTGACAGAGAGGGTAATAGGCACAGCTAAGAGCTCACATAAATGGAAGGTGGCCGCGTGGGTCTGGGGCACAGGTGAGGAGGGCGCAGGGGAGGAGAGACTTGAGGTGGGAGCCCTACATTAAGACGCCATTGTGGAGTTTCAGGCAAACGGACATTGTAGACTTTCGATAGCACTTTAATTGGAGTAAGTATTTGATCTGAATACAGTAGCCCCCCCTTATTTTTGAGACCCATATTCCCAAAACCTCAGAGGAGGCCTGAAATTACAAATAGTACCAAATCTTGTATATACTATATTATCCCCATGCATACATGCATCCGTACGTTCGTACATATACACACACTTTTTACATTTTCTCTTCGGCACATCTGAATTGCCAGCATCACTACTCTCATGCTTTGGGGCCATAATGAAATAAAATAAAGTAACTTGAACACAAGCACTGTGGTACTGTGACGGTCGATCTAATAGCCAAGAGGGCGGCTAAGTGACTACCAGGCAGGAAGCACAGAGTGTGGAGACGCTGGATAGAGGATTGAAGCATGTTCCAGGTGGGAGGGAGGACACCTTGAGATTTCATCACATTACTTGGAGGGCCACGAAGTTTAAAACTTACAAATTGTGACTTGTGGAATTATCCATTTAACATTTTCAGATTGCAATCGACTGAGGGTAACAAACTATGGAAATGAAACTGCAAATAAGGGGCCAGTGCTGCCCAGGAGAAGTGGATGGCGACCAGGAGATCTATAGTGAAGAGCTATTGAAGGAGAAAATTCCCACAGGTAAGCTCAACAAAAAATTGCTAGAACTATGTTAAGAAATTATTAAAACTCCTCTAAAAGACACAGAAGTAGACTTGGATAAACAGAAAGATATCTTCTGTTCTTAGTTAGAGTGACTCCACATTATTAACATGCTGACTTTTCCCAAGCTAATATATATATTTTAAATGATTCTAATAAAAATACGAACACATTTACCTAACAAATACAACTCCCCCCAAAGAACTAGAAGGAAAAATTTTCTGTTTATGCTTTCTTTTCTTATTATATGCATATAAGAAAATGGATGTTAACCAAACTTATAGTAGTAATTATTTCACAATATATTTAAGTTATTGTGCTTTCTTACTTCCAATCATTATCATGTACACCTTAAACTTATACAATAAGCTATGTCAATTATGTCTCAGTGAAGCTGGAAAAAAATAGATAACCCTCCCCCAAAGTTTTCAGAAACAAACATAAAGGCTATCACAATATTCACCAAAGTGGTAGTATTTTAGCCATCAAATTTTTTGAAATATAGAAATTTTATGTTACTTGTTGATATGAAACCACTTTTTTGAATCCATAAGTTTCTTCCCTATTCAAATGAAAATATTTTTTATTTATAATACATTTTAGATGTCCCATATTATATAACATATCAGTGAGAATAATGACAGTATGAATTTGGCCATAATCCTCCAATGTGCATTTTTTCTTAAAAAAAAAAACATAGAGAAAATAATTGTAAAGCTTTAAACAAGTAAGAGTAGCCAGGAAAATCCCAAATAGCAACAGTAGTGAAGGGAATGGATTGTCTTATCAAATTTAAAAACATATTATCACATGGAATTATTTTTATAGCATCAGATTGGATGCAGCCCAAATGCTCCTCATTAACAGATTGGTTGAATAAACTGTAGTATGTCTGTCACCTGGAATACTATGCAGTGAAAGGAAAGAAGGGGAAAGAAAGATCTGTATGTACTGAGAAGTGATTTCCAGAATCTAAAAGCAGAGTGCAAGCTAGTGCATTTAGTATACTATTTTTTCTTGTGTAAAAAAAAAAGAAGAAGAGAAAACTAATAACTGCAAAAAAAAATCTTAAAATATACTCAATAATTTTGATAGCATTATTATTTTATTTATGTTTATGTATAGTATAGAATAAAGCAAAGAAATATATCTTGATGTTAGTAGGAACCCAATTTTTTATGTAAAATCAAAGTTAAAGAAAAAAACTGTATTGTTCAATTTGAATTTGAAATATCAACATGAACTCAATTTTTAGAAGTGTGTATATACTTTGTGTCAGTCCATCAAAGGGCTTAGAGGCAATGATACCCCAGCAACATGAGTACCCCAACACCTAGATTGGCGTCCTGAATATCATT
Organism: Pteronotus mesoamericanus; assembly: GCF_021234165.1. Classification (NCBI taxonomy): domain Eukaryota; kingdom Metazoa; phylum Chordata; class Mammalia; order Chiroptera; family Mormoopidae; genus Pteronotus; species Pteronotus mesoamericanus. The sequence continues at coordinate 4,763,384 of NW_026555090.1, forward strand.
CCCTGTGAGAAGAAAATAAGGCTCCTCAGTGAAATTGCTAATTCAGGTCTTGAGCAGGGAGAGTACAAAGTAAGCCTGAAATATGTTGTTGCCCAGAAAATAAGAAAGTGCCTGAGGAAATAAAAATGACAGCATGTTAAAGGACAGGGAAACCAACCTGAGAACAGGGGCCCTCATGATCAAATTTAGTTTAAGAAAAGCATCAAAGAGAATACTGTCTGTAACTGATGGAAACACACTTAATAAAAAAAAAATTAAAGAGTCCATAATGATGCAAAGAGAGGGAGAAAGAGGAAGGAAGGAAGGAAGGAAGGAAGGAAGGAAGGAAGAAAGGAAGGAAGGAAGGAAAGGAAGGGAGGGAGGGAGGGAAAAGGAGAACTCATTTGCTACCACTGAAAGTGATTACTATACCAACACCTTATTCAAAAAATTAATAAAGGGAAAATTAAGCATTTGCCCCGCTTTTAAAATGTAAAATATAGTTCATTAATTATGGAAATCTCTTTGTATAAAATGACAGCTAATGAATGTGAAAGAAATAATAAAATTGTAAATTCACCTTTTGGAAATCCTCAGTGAAATGACTGATACAAGCAAGTATAAACAATGCATAATAAAACTATTGAGGCTAATGGGGAACAGGATGTTCATACATGTCAAAATTTACCCCAGAGTTTACATGTTAATTGCAAAGAGGGAAAGGCATTTTAACCAAGTGATCAAACTTAGTTAGCATCACTGATGGTAGGACATATTACTTTATATGCCTTCTGTGTGATATGTTCTGAAATACAGAGTATCACCCATGCTTCATAGAATTCTTAGAAAAAATGTTCAACTTGAACTTAACTGACCCTTTAGATGTAACTTTCAATTTGCAGGAAATGAATGAATAGAGGAAAAAGTTAAATGACACCACAGTGAAGCAACCTGACAGTGCAGGGTTGGGGAACTTCTGTTGACCTATTCTCTTCACAACAGGCAGAGCAAGAAAATAAGATAGTGGACAGAAGAGATTGAACAACCAATTGCACAAACCTTTACTGGGTCCTAGATAACAGATCATTGAAACAAAGAAGACATCTGGGGAAATTTGCATATGAGTTAATGGTAGGTGGTATTAGAGAATTTGTGTTAATTTTCTTAAGAAACAATCCTATTGTAGAATAGAAAATGTCTATTTTTAGGAGATTCATACTGAAGTATTCAAGTGTGAAAGAGCATGATGTCTGCAAGGTGCTTTAAAATGGTTCAGTCAAAAATAAAGGGCAGTAAAAGCAATAAAGCAAAAATTCTACAAAAGTTCATTGTCCCATTCATTCAACTTCTTTTGGTAAGTTTTCAGAAAAGAGTTAAATAGAAATTTGGAAATAAAAATTTAAAAGACAGGCTGATTCCTAAGTTTCTCAGTTGAGCAAGTGTTTAGTAATTTAATGAGAATAAGAAAATGGGAATAAAACCAGGAAGAGGAGAAAAGGGTGGTAGACTCAAGCAGCAAGTCTTAATTGAGGGAGGACTTCCTTCATGCTTTTCCCCAAGCTTAGACTTCTCCTTATTTCTTTCTTCCTCTTGTTGGAAGGCCATGAGAAGGCAAGATTAGGGGAAAAGACCAGGAGGTCACTGGAAGATCTTTTGATCTTGAATTTAGGCCTGAGGTTCAACTGAGGCCACCTGAAGCAAATCTTCCAACATTGGCTTAGCAGACAGATTCAAGGAGCAAAATCTATAAAAGTGATGTACTGGAAGGGAAGTATCAAGAATGACTCCAAGTTTCTGAATTATTCACTGAGGTGCCCTAATCCTCAAAAGGCTTAAAAAAAAAGCTTAGTAAACACATGAAAACTTCTGAAACCTGCAATTAAACACTAAAATTCCTTTAACTAGACAAGATTCTATTCATAAATGGAAATTAACAGTTTAAAATAAAACATAATTTTAACTCAAAATGGATCACAGACCTAAATGTAAAGCACAAAATTACAAAACTCCTAGAAGATAAAATATGAGAAAATCTGTATGACCTTGGGTTTGGTGATGACTCTTTAGATACAACACCAAAGTCATGATCGATAAAAGGAAAAATTGATAAGCTAGACTTCATTAGAATTAAAAAGTTTCTGCTCTGCAAAACATGCTGTCAAGGGAATAAAAAGACAGGCCAGACTGGGAGAATATATTTGCAAAAGACATATCTGATAAAGGGCTGTTATTACAAAATATGCAAAGAACTCTTAAAAGTCAATAATATGCGAACATTATTATGGAATCACTGTGGACCCTGAGTAGCCAAAGCAATTTTGAGAAGAAAAAAACAAAGCTGGAATTTTAAACTATATTACAAAGCTATGATAATTAAACCAGTATGGTACTTGGCATACAATATACTAGATGGAACAGCCTGCGGTGCCAGGAAATAAGGAACCTAACAAAATTTACTGGGGTCATACTGAAAGAATTAAAGAACCAATTTGAATAGGTTCATTGATGGGACAATTTGAGCTTCAAAAATAATAGGGCTGTTGGTGAACTCAAGTATGTCGAATATATTTAAATTTATAAGCTCATATTGATACTAAAGAAATTGGTCATCTTTTCTCCCCATTATTTTGAAAATTTGTATAACAACACAAAATAATCATGAACTTATCTTGCCTTTTGTATATGACTTGTGGTACTGGGTAATTGAGTAATTAATGATGAAACAGTGATCTTTTAAGAAATATTCTGGGTAATGAATAAAAAAAGTAATAAGATTTGAGTATCACCATTTTGCAAATACTAATGAATTAATCTGGATTCAGGTTAGTTTTACCTCTTTAGATCTAACTGCCCATTTACAGAAAACACAAGACTCATGTCAAAATGACACTATGGGAAAGTCTGCAGTACCTGAATCTGCAAAATTTGGACTTTGGGAACTTCTACAGGACAAATAATCTGGCCCATTCAATACAAATTTGCAAGAAGAAAGAAAGATTTTGAAGGAGAATCTTTGAGCCAGATATCTTGGACTCAAGACTCAAAACAACTTTAAAAACATTGTATTAGACATTTGAAAAAATGTGAACAATGTAAAATATTTGATGAAGTAAAAATTGTGCATTTTATGGGTGATAGTAGTGTTAGGATTACGTTTTTAGAAAACCATTTTTGGAGATAAATATTGAGATGTTTATAAATGATTGATGTCTGAAATTTGCTTCAAATTATCCCGAGTCTAGAGAGGAGTGAATATGGTTATAGATAAAACAAGATTAGGCAGGTATTGATAATTTTTGAAGTTATGTAATAGATACATTAAGTTTATCATAGTTTTCTGTCTACTTTTCAATATGTTTTAAATTTTCGATAGTAAAAAGTTAAGAAAAACTTGAAAGCAACCAAGATTCTTCAGTAGTTAAATGGGTAAACAAACTGGGGTACAGACAATGGTATATGAATTAGCACTAAGAAGAAATGAGCTATCAAGACGTGAAAAGACATGAAGGAGCCTTAAATGCATATTAAGTGTGCGAAACCAATCTCAAAAGGCTATATAGTGTATGATTTCAACTATATGACATTCTGGAAAAGGCAAAACTGTGAAGATAGTAAAAAGGTCATTGGTTGCCAGAGATTATCAGGGAGAGAGGGATAAATAAGTGGAGCACAGAGGATTTTTAGGGCAGTGAAAGGGCATTAGTATTCTGTATGATACTAATGGTGGGTAAATGCCATATTATACATCTGCCTAAACCTATAGAATGTGCAAAAGCAAAATGAGCCTTAATGTAAACTGCAGACTTTGAAAGATAATGATGTGTTAATGTAGGTTCATGCATTGCAACAAAGGTACCGCTCTGGTGGGGAATGTTGATAATGGGGGAGGTAGTGCCTGTGTAGGAATAAGGGGCATCTGGGGAATCTCTATACCATCTCTCAATTTCTCTGTAAACCTAAAACTTCTCTGAAAAATAAATAAGTTCTTAAAATACACACACTCATACAAAAGCAACATCATTAGTCATTAGGGAAATACAAATTAAAACCACCATGAAATCTGCCACATAACTGTTGTTAGAAGGGCGAATAATAATAATAAAAGACAACACCAGATTGTGGAGCAACTGGAACTCTCATCTGTCACTGTGGGAAGGCAACAATGATACAGTTACTCTGGAAAACCATTTGGCTATTTTTATAAAGTTAAACATACACTTAACATATGATGACTAATCCCATTCCTGGGCATTTACCCAAAAGAAATAAAAACATATGTTCACAGAAGAACCTGTATGCAAATGTTTATAGTGACTTTATTCAAAATTTCCAAAAACTGGAAACAACCCAAATGTCCTTCAAACGATGAATGAACAAACCAAATGTAGTGCTTCCATGCAATAACAACTATTCACCCTCCCCTCCAAAAAAAGGAATGAAATACTGATTCATGTAACGGCATGAATAAATATCAAAAGTTTTATGCTAAATGAAAGAAGTCCAACTTCATTTTAATGACATTTTAGAAAAGGCAAAACTATAGGGCCAGTGGGGAATGTTGACTACAAAGAGGCATAAGGGAATTTTAAAGGGGTATTGGACCCCCTAATTCTTTATCTTGATTTGTGGTCACAAAATGGTTTGTTACAACTCACAGAAATGTCCTATTATAAAAGAGTGAATTTCATTTATGTAAATTATACTAATTTTTTTAAAATATTTTATTATCTTTAGACAGAGGGGAAGGGAGGGAGAAAGAGAGGGGGAACAACATCAATATGTGGTTGCCTCTCGTCCACCCCCAACTGGGGACCTGGCCTGCAACCCAAGCATGTGCCCTGGCTGAGAACTGAACCTGTGACCCTTTGGTTCACAGACCCAGGCCGGCACTCAATCCACTGAGCCCCACCAACCAGGGTTGTAAATTAGACTAAATTTTCTTACGTTAAAAATGCAAATAACTGTGAGAGATAACACTGGGCTAAAAGCCCAAAGGACAGTAAAAGGAGCCAACAACTGCCAGTGTCGTGCTGGTGTGAATGTTGGTGTAACAGGCTCTTCCCCAGGATCACAAGGAGAGAATTCCAAGGACCCACACATGCGAGATTGTGGTGTGGCAAGATGATTTATTCGGGTGGAAATAGAAGCCGCCCCCTGGGTTTCTAATGTCTCATCTCCCTCCGTCCCGCCATGGAAAAAATCCAACTACGTTCTCAGCAAGGCCCAAACAAAAGCCAGTGTCCAGAGTTTCTGCTTCATATTAAAACGTAGTCTTTTGGAGCCCACGCAGTCTGCTAAGCAGTCTCAGTCCCCGTCCAGATGACATAGCTCGTTTCTGGCTGCTCCAGACTCAGAGTCCATGTGGCTGCCAAGGCCACATGGCTATGGAGAGAGAACACGCGAGTGCACAGGGCAAGTGTGTTACCAGGTGGGCGAGTGAGAGAGACCTTCTTTGTTCCCTTGGGAGTTATATTAGCTTGGCTGTGGGATGGACCAGGTGCTTTTTCGAAAGAACCAATCAACTTCCCAAACTTTCTCGGGCTTTTGATAGGATCCAACCCCTAGTTAGACTGACAGGCTTATTGGGTCAAGAACCTCTCCCAGTGCCCCCAAATACCCTGTGCTGGAGCTGGGACAGGGGAGTGTGAATCACTTCCGTGGAGCTCAGTGCTATACTCCCCTGGGGTGTGAAGCCACTGTGGCTTCCAGGTGAAGCAAACAGGTTCATGCTTCCAGTTTATTAAACTCAATGTCTAATTTCCTTTGCTCTCTGTCCTTTATTAACAACTAGTTGACTACTGACCCTTCCTGACTGGGGAGAACAACTGTTAAGGACTGTGGCCTGCAGGAGGTTTACAAAGGAAAAAAAGGCTGAAGGGGAGTTGGCAGGAGACCAGCTGGTGAAGCTTCCTCTTGTGACTCAGGCCAGCCCGTCCCAGTTCCTCTGGGCACACTGGAATCAAACCATTCATTTGCTAATGATCCGCGGAGAGCGCTGCAGGAGCCCTGCACCCCGCCTCCAGATCCTCATGCCTCTGTGCTCAATATGCTTTCCTTTGATTTGCCAGAAAAACATCTCAAAACCCAAATTATACATACAGGCATGCGGAGCCCTGTAGCTAAGTCCTGCTTAGGAGAGAAGCCCAAGGACGCTCGTCCTGAGATTCCTTCCCTGGAGTGCTGCACGCGAGGTGGGCGTCGTGGGAGGGCGTGAGGCGGGGAGCCTGAACTCCGTGCCTGCGCCCAGGCCGCATCACTGAAGAGCAACGTCTCCAGGTCTTGTTGGCGAGTCTGCTTCACCACCTGCCCAATAGAAATATTAGATGTTTGGAGCAACAAAGCATATCCTGTGTTGGTAAACCATTTGTAAACTGAAAAATGTTATTGATGAGGGGAAGCAAGGGCCGGGCTGAATCCTATCCAACCTGCCGCTGGGCTCACCGCCCTCCTTTGGGCTGTTGGACGCTTTGTTCCATCATTTTTACATCTGCGATAGGGTATCACGCCTCCTCTGAAGGATCCGGGTTCCCATTAATGCAGCCCTAACACTGGCTTCGATGAAAGCGATAAGCAAAGAGGCCAGAGGGTCTCGGAAAGAAAGGACGCTTGTAGCTTTTCAAGTTCAATGAGGCTTAGGAGGTTGGAAGGCTCGCCACAGAAAGGCCTGTTCAAACGAACGAACGCCACGGATTCCAAGCCCTGCTGTTCCCAGACCCCTGACCACTTTCAGCCGCCCTGGGAACGTGTGTTTGTTTACCTGTGTCGTGCACCCTTCTCGAGTCACTGTTCTACTCCTGGGCCTGGACTCCCGAGTCTGTGATGACCCAAACGGAACTACCTGGAAGGGCTGAGTGGGGTCGGCCCTCCGCCCCGGGCGGCAGGTGCAGCTCACGCCCCCCTTCCCAGCCCCGGGCCCTGTTGTAGGCAAAGGCTGGGGCCCGCAGGCCAGGGACAATAGCGCGTCTTAATCCCCAGGCAGGGGAGAGGGCGCGCCCTCTTCCCCACCCCGCCCCTCGCTAACGCCACTGCGGAGCGGAGCTCCCCCTGCACCCGCCGGCCCTCGAGGGAACCGCGGAGGGAGCCGTGGAGGGAGCCGGGCGCCGGGCGGCCTTCCTGCAGGCGCCTGACTCTGCCCGCGGCCGAGGAGGCTTCAGGGGCACCTGCTCCTTGGTGAAAACAGAAGCGAGCTCTGGTGGGGGACCGGGACGTGGAAGTTTGGTTAGGCTGTTCAGGCATCGGCCGCCAGGCAGCATTTGTTTATGATACGTTCGACCTAAGCACAGAACCGGACCCCAACCCTGCCAGCCCGCCAGCCTGCCCTTTCCCTAACCGGTGCAAACCCCCCCCCCCCCCCCCCGCCCACCGCCCCGGCGGCTGAGACAGCTCTGTCCCCTCTGAAAGTCCACAGCTGAGGGAAGATGGTCCCGTCTGTCCAAAAGGTTCGGATGCATTCTCCGCGGCCCGCACCCGGAGGACCAGGTTTCTGTCTCCAGATGAGGTGCTGGAAACCCTCCCGTATCCTGCCCGGGCCACCCCAGCCAGGCACCCGGTGTTTAAGGCGGAAAATGTGTGGTCCCCGACAGGTACCCCAAAACAGTGTTGCCCCTTTGGGCTCCTCTCATCCCACAGAGCAACTAAACCTTCAAAGTGCATACACTTTACTCTCAAGAAAGAAAAAGTGCATTGCTGCCTGCATGCAAATTAGGGAGGTTTGCAAGTACAGCCTCACACTGATCTGGTGTTGCCAATATTTCCAGGCATTGTCTTCCATCTTCCAGACACTTCGAAGGCCTCTTCTTCCACCAAACTCCTGCGGTCAGCTCTGAGTCAGGGGACTGCTGTGCTCCCAGGATTTCTTTGGCTTCAGGGCCTCTTTCCTGTCCACACGGCTCCCTTTAAAACGCAAAGAAGTGGCATTAGGTAAACCCCGAGTCTCCTTGCAGGTCTGAGATCCCCTGGCTCTGAAACCCTCTGAACCCTACCAAAGCCCTCGCACAATCCCCGCGCCGGGTGGACGGTGGAGGGGAGGGGCGGCGTCTCAGGTATCGCACGGACTTTTGCTTGACCCCAGGGACAGAAACAGCTGAGCTTTTGTGCATTTGGACTACGAGACTGAACATTTTCCCCACGCCGCCTTGTCTGGGGCAGGACTTGCTTCTCAGACACACCCCTGTAAGCTACCGGGTGGGTGATAGGAAGCTCTTGGTCTGTGGGGCTCTGGCGCTGCGTCTGCTGGACAACTTGGTTTTGCCTAAGTTGGAACCACAGTCCACCCACCAGCGTCGCCCGTGGGACTTGTGGAACCGCGCACAAGCCCCTCCTCCCTGCAAAGCTGCAGGGAGAACCAAAGGCCGAGGCCCACTTGCCCTTCTGCTGTTAGAAAAGTCAGGTTCATTACTTTCTAATATTCTCAGATTCAAATTATCATGTAAATTACAGATAGGAAATCACCATTAGGTCATTGTGCCATGCTCTCCAGGGCTGAAGTGGGATCAATGAACGTTCTCCTGTTCTCTGGGTCTTTGCTCTCCCTGTGTTAATAAGGTAAAAAAATGAGGTTTTGGTTCTGGAGAGAGTGCTGTACATTCTAATAGATTTTCACAGTTAAGAAGGCCTTTCATCTTTGGCCCAAAGTTTCCTTCCTTTAAATTCATTTTGTTAATTCATTCTTTGGATCTCACTTCACTGTTGCCTTTGCCTTTTGGGGTGTAGACCGTAAAGATGCAGTTCAGTTCATTGAACTGGTTCTGGGAGTGAGACATGTGAGCCCAGCCAGCCTGCCTGCCTGGAACAGCAAACAGGTCCAACCGGACCAAATTTTTCCTTCCTGCACAAATGAGAAGAATTATAGCAACGAACTAAGGAGCAACATGAACTCAGATTCCTCTGGCCTGGTGGGTAAGGTATAATGCTGAAATGTTTCTCTAGATATTTCATGATTCAAACAATATAAATTGTTCTGTTCCATTCAAAAGGTCTCCCAAGTTTCCCACTCATGTGACTGGCAGTTTGTTGCCACTGCCTGGGCTGAGAGGCCTCAGTCCCTGGTCCCATGAACCCCTCTCTAGGGTTGCTTGAGTGTCCGTGTGGCATGGTGGCCAATATCCTCCAGGGTGAGGGCCATAGAGAACAAGCAGAACCGCCATGTCTCAGCAGTCACACGGCATTCTTTCTGCGACCTCCTGTCACTTACACAGGTCAGCCTTGGTGCCTACAAAAGGCGCGGGTCCCAGGAGGGGAGCGCCATTAAGAATGGCACAGGTGTGTTTGTTATCTCTTTAAACTGGGTGTTTCCTGAGGTCTTCCCTAAGCCTCATATTTTACGGTGATAACGCCCGTGAATACCTGTGTTCTCCTGGGCATTCTAGTTTTAATTGCGTCATTCCTCTGCTATGAGCGCGGGTCCTGAGAAAATGAGTAAGGGGGGCAGGATGAATCTCCCGGCCCCCTTCCATCAGACCACAGGAGGTGCTACTAGGCTGACGCCAAAGCTGACAGGACCCTGACTGGGAGCAGGGAAACTAAAGCTGTAGACCTTTATGACTGACAGAATTACGATGAACTTTGCAAGACTGAGCTCACCGAACATTCCGACAGGCCAATGTTGTCTTTTCTGTTGCTACTGGGACTTCTCCAAGCCACACACATACCAGTGTTATCAGCGAGGAAATGTTACGAGGGGGCAGCCTGACAGTGTGGCATTGTCCTGTGGGATTTATGACTAGGTTTCAACAAATGACCTTTTCTCTCATTTGTTTTTCCCTGGGGCGGTCGATAGGCCTCAACACAGGCTCCCGGGGGAGCTTTGGGAACACCTGCATTCAGGTGGCTTTTCTGTCTCATCTCCAACATTTCTGGGCACTTCTTTCCACGCTCGAGTGGTGCTGCCCTGGCCCTGTCCTGCAGGTGGAATGTAGTTTCAGGGAAGTCCTGCGGGGGTTGGCAGGGGAAGTTCTTGGGAGGGGCAGCTGTGATCTATGGCAGGACATGTTTCATAGTTGCATCTACTCGGCCCAGCTCCTGCTGCTCAGCATGGGATGGAGTAACTGCAAAGATCTGGGGGAAGGAGAGGAGGGTATTGTGTGTCAGGCAGCATTCAGGGGAAAAATCTTTTGACGTTACAAAAACATTTTTAAGGAAATACATCATTGAATCATTTATGATTTGTCAGAAAGCCTGGGTTTAAATCCTGAGGTTAGATTCTGTGTCTTCAGGGCAGTATCTCCATGCTGCCCTTCTCTCTCCTATTAAATAGAGAGGAGCCTGTTTATTTGCCTCACATGGTTGCTGTGAGAATCAGGTGATAGTTATAGGCATTAAAAAGCACCTTCAAATGCATTAACAATTGTGGAAGGGGAGGGAGGCCATAGCAGATCTGGGACCTTCCCAGTCCCCTCCCCCACCCCGTTCCCTCGGACCTGCTCCGGATATCCCTTTATCCCTCTCCCCCTCGAGGATACAGGAGAGTTAGAGAAAAAAGAAACCAGGGAGAGCTCACTTTTTAAAAGATCTTAGATGGATAATGATCGTCCATCTTTTCTGGAGCTCTGAAGACAGTGCTTGGATTCCTAGAGGGGATGTGGTCCCTGTTGGCCGCAGGGCTGAGGGCAGCTGTTGAGGCTGAGGCTAGAAGCGTTGCTGTCGGAAAGTCGTGAGAGCAGCCTAGCGGGATGGAGTGATTTCAACGTGGGTGTTTAAAAGCTCCTGAATGCGGCCTGCGGCGATCTCAGCGGGCCCCCAGGGGCTGGCATAGCACGAGTGGGGGTGCTTTCGGGCGATGTAAGGGCTGCACACTGCACGGCTGCTCTTTCCTGTTTTCTCCTTGATGACTGAGCAAAGTGGGTTTGGTGGGGGAGGACAATCTTCCATTTGGCAGCTCTACCAAATAATGGATAGAATAGAGTGTTTTGGATGTAATGGATGCTTTTTGAGAATTGCTAAAGACTAGGAGAGTCCTTATTTATTTTGTAAAAAGGCATTAAATGGAAACAACTACGTCATTTAAGAAACGATTGGAACGCACAGCACAGGGAAGGTCTCCCCTCGTCGCTGGCACCTCATGGGGTTTGCCCTCCTGCCCCGTAGGCTTGGGGTAATGTATCCAAAGCTGAAGGAGCTGCCTGGTTCGTTTCTTCTGGGGGGTAACTCCTCTTATGAAAATAAAATGTCCACTTTCTAAGGTGGACAGATGTTAAAACACTTTGGATGGTCCCTTTTGTCCTGGCTAAGCCACCAGAACAGCCATCTCATCAATTCCTGGATGTTTTGATGAGGTCAGGAATAGACGCTCCATCCTCACACGGGATGAAGTCATCCCTCCCGTCCTAGCAGACCTGGGAAGGGAAGGAGCAGGCCTTGGCTCCTCGGATGTGCGGTTTGAAGTTATTGCAACATGTCTGATGGGGTGAGGCTGCCCAATGGAGACTGGTGGTCCGAAAATGAGCATGTGGACCCCTGAGGGGAAATTATCTGAAGAGTCAGGGTCCTCTTACCTGGTAACACCCGGCTCACTAGTAATAACCGTCATCCTACGACAGCGTTTTCTGGGCTCATGGTAAAATATCTTCTTCTCTAGGCTTCCTGGAATGATGAGTATACGTTGGGGAAAGCAGAGCGTTTTTTGAGCTTGTGTGCGTTTGTACATACAGATAAAAGAGAGCCGTCACGTCGGAAGCCCAGATCAGTATTGGAAGGGTCATCACCCATGAGTGCGGGCCCTCTTCAAAGCCTGAGAGTGGCGCCTAAGCACTAGCTGAGGGCAGGGCCCTTTGGTGACCCCCAGACAATGGGTTTCTTATCGATGAGGCAGTGGTGAGCCGCACAGACTCCCCGTAGCAGGCAAACGTCCCCATGGGTTTTGGGCTTATCATGGGAGGGAGACAAAAATGCACTCCTTTCAATTTGTGGGATAAGCCCTGGGAGTCATAATCTGTGCACGTGAGAAATATGATCTTCAATTGCACTCAGCCAGTGAAGTGGGACGGTTCTGTTAACCCCGGGCGGTGGAGTAGCATGTTCCCCGTAGGCATGTTTCATCCAGAGAGGGCGGCACACCCTCCGCCAGCCCTCCAACATCTTTCCTTTGCAAAGTTTTCTAACAGCAGCAGCTTTCAAATACATACTGATATAGGTGGAGTTATCAAATAGGAATTTTGTGTCAGGCCCACAAGTGTTTGAATAATCCCTGCCCTCATGGACCTCAGACTCTCACTGACAGGGGGAAAAGGATAATAACTAATAAACATAGAAGTAAATGATACAGCCTGTTGGAAGTGACAAGTGCAGAGGGAAATAGCAGAGCACAGTCAAGGGGAAAGGAGCCAGGCACAGTGGGGCAGAGGAGTAGGCATGTTACAATTTTTGAAAAGAGATTAGGCCTGCTCTGACTGCTGTGGCTTCGATGGTTGAGTCTTATCCCACAAAGTGAAGGGTCACGGGTTCAATTTCCAGTCAGGTCAGGGCAGATGCCTGCGTTGCAGGTTTAATCCCTGGTTGGGGCGCATACAAGAGGCAATCAATCAATGTTTCTCTCTCATATCAGTGTTTCTCTCTCTCTCTTTTCCCTCCCTCCCTCGCTCTCTAACAATAATAAAATCTTTAAAAATTAAAAACAAAAAAAGGTAAAGAAAAAGAGACCAGGTGTCATTAAGAAGGAGCCATCTGAGCAAAGATGTGGAGGAGGTGTGTGAAAAGTGGGAGGAGGGCGTTTACCCGGAGCCAAGGGCCTGCCTCAGCAGCTGTGTCAGGCATAGCTGATGAGCAGCCAGGCCTGGGGAGGTTGGAGCAAAGGGCGGAGGGGGATTCCTGTGGGGACTGTCCGGAGATGGACCACCCTGGAGGTCAGTGGCATGGGCCACATGGGGCCCTGTGTGTCATCTCAAGCCCCTGGGTTTTCCTCTGCGTGCAGTAACCACTGGAGGGTTTTGAGCCAGGGGTGACATATTCTGACTTGTATACTGACAGCCATCCTCTCACTAGGGTGCTGAAGGAGATCGTTGGGGGCAGGGCAAAGGCTGGAAAGCAAGGAGCCCAGTTTGAGGTTGCCGCTGTGATACACCCAAGAGGTGACCCTGTTCTGGGCGGACGGTTGCCATGGAGACGGCGAGAGGCTCTGATTTTGGATACAGGTGATGCGAGCTGCTGTGGCCTCGCTAGCCCTCAGGCCCTGCCCACTGCATGCTGCAGGCGACCCCCAGCTGCCCCGTGTGCGCGGCCCTGTGTCCGAGGGCTTTTTCCCAGGGTCTCAGAGGTCACATGGCCCCCAGGGCCTCACCGTGTGTCTGAGTCATTGTCCTGGGACCCTGCCTAACGTGCTTCAGACCCAGGGTCCAACTTTCCAGTGAAAGGAGATGGGCAGATGGCTTCCAGGCCTGAGGAACATCGGGGCGCCTCTCGCAGGGACTTCGACCCCCGGCATAGAGCTGGCAGGGTGGAGGGGGCAGCCCTGTCCTTCCAGGTGTAGACTATGCCTCGGTGAGCCTCCAGCTGTGGGCCCTGAACAAACACTTCAACACCACGTGAGAGCGTTAGAAATGCAAAACCCTAGGCCCTGCCTCAAACCTTCTGAATCAGACTCTCGGTGGTGGGGCCCCGGGGATCGTGTTGTGACGAGCTTCCTAGATGATTCTGATGCGTGCAGAACGACAGGGAGGCACTGCACGTCCGAGCCACAGGAGGTAGAATGCACGGGGACAAGAGCCAGGAGGTGGGAGTCAGAGTGGCCCTCTTCCTGACCCCCCCAGTGGCTACCTGGGGACGTCTGCTTCCTGTCTCTGTGTCTTCGGGCCCTGTGGGGTTCCAGGTCCTGGTTCCAGAGGAGGAATGGCTCCACCAGGGGCCCACAGAAGCATCCCCGGGAGCTTGTAACGATGGCTACCAGCTGGCAATTTTGGTCTTTCACTCCACTAGGCCAATGGGCAGAGAACTAGTGACTTTTGACCCTAATTACTTGAGGCAGTAGGCCTGCTGTTACATCATGGGGAGCGGACGTCATGTCTGGAACACCGGGGAGTGAGAGCAAGCTCAGCCAGAGGAGCAGGAGCAGCGGGGCTCGAACCCCATCGGGGGGCAGTGTCTGACCTCCCTCACCCCACTAGGTGAGCATCCTAAACCAGCAGGAACACGGGCTGAGAGTGAGGGGGATCCAGAAATGCTTGGAATAGGGGAGAGATGCCACATCGTTAGGAGCTTCAACTGTAGTAGCACAACTTGTCCCGTCTATTCTCTGGCTGCTTTCTTCTTCTTTCATTAGCTCTGTAAAGGAATCGGGACCAGTCACCACCCTGAGGGAACGGGGGCAAGGTGGGGCGACCTTAACACGAGGGTGATTGGGTCTGAGTGCTGTGGTGTTGGGCTGTAACAGACTCTGTCCGTGGCCCAAATGTAACCCATGGGCCCCACCGTTTCAGTGCTCTGCGTGACTTCTACACGCCAGGGACTGAGACTCTGCACTGGGGTCTTTGGGAAGGGCGGACAGTCTCCCTCCTGGGTACATACCAGTGGGAGGCGCTGGGAGTCAACGCTCCCCAGCAGCTCCTCCCCATCAGTGACAGAGCTGCTGTATGAAGAGCACAGCTTCCTTGCCATTGAGTGGGATCATATTTTGCACAATTTGTCATAATTCCCTTACGGAATTAAGCTCTAGTTGTCCACCAAAGCTGTTGGGTTAATAAGATATCCGCATCAGCCAAATTCAAATCAGAAGACAGAGACACGGAGTCATTTGAGCAAGGACAGTTTAATATAAAGAATTATTAACTATAAGAGGGGTTTAGAGTAGCAGGGACTGGACTGTAAAATATAAAGAGATCGCTAAAGAATAGAGAAATAGCAGATATAGGGAACAACACCTACACTTAGGGCTGAGGCAGAGCACCCCAAGACGGAAAAATCTGGCATAAGAACCTGCATACCACCTGCAGCTCACTGGATGGTGAAGACTCTGCGGTTCTATGCCATGGAACTTCCTGAGACTTCTCCCTCTGGGGTGTCAGGGGAAACTGTCCAAGAGAGGTCCCACCCCTCAGAATGCACCTCAAAATTTCCCTAGTGGTTGCCAGGGGATAGGGACACAGGGCAGGGCTTCATGGTAGCATTCCATACTGAAACTGTTCTAGGGGGTCCTGGGAAAAGCTTCTGGGCTCTGGCACTACTGATCACTATACGCTACAAACCCTGCGCACTGGAGAAGTGCCTGGGCTGCAGGAGGTCACTGAGCCGGAGGAGCTGGATGAGCTGAAGGAGCCTGAAGAGGGTGGCACCAGAACGTTGTGAAACCTCTTTTTCCTCCGCTGTCCCCCCAGCGCCCTCTGTTGAACAAGTCTAACATTGTGCCAGCTGGCATAGAAAAAAGTTACAGCGCCCACCTATAATATTGCACAGCAGGCAATGAAGGATGAATCTGGAACTAAAAGACAATAAATTGATAAGATGATACTTCTCTGTTGACTTCTTCCCTTCTCCCTTTCCCTGTCTCTTTCTCCCATGCCCTTATCTTCCCTAAAATCTAAATAAAATACCTGAATTTTGACTCACAGCTTTCAGGAAAACAAAATGTTTTAAAAATACAGCTAAAAAAAGGAAGAGGAATGCAAAAATTAAAAAAAAATAAAGCTAATATGATTATCTCATGGATTGGATTTGGGATATGAAGAAAACAGGCATCAAGAACAGCTCCAATGTTTTTGGCCAAAACAACAACAAAAAATTCATTTTCACAATATTAAGTTTTTCAGTTTAAGAATATACTTGTCTTTTTTTTTTTTATAGAAGTCTTTCAACCTTAGATGGGATTTATTCCTAGGCATATCATAGTTTTGGTAATATCGTAAATAGTGTAAATTTTAAATGTTGTTTTCTAATTGTTGCTATAAAGAACTACAATCGGCTTTTTATATCTAGTCATCTTGTTAATTTAATAATTAGTCCCCATATGTTTTTGGATTTTTCTAGTTGTACAATCATACTATCTGAAAAAAATGAGTTTTTCTCTTCCTTTATAATCTGTGTTTTATTTCCTTTCTTTGCCTTTTCTTAAGGTAATGAGATGTCCAGTGTGGTGTTGTATATAAGCAGTAATTGTGAGTATCCCTGTTTTGTTCTCAACCTCAAAGAGAAGAGCTTTCATTATTTTGTTATTCTTACTGTAGTTTCATTATATATACTCTTTATCTTATTAAAGATGTTCCTTTCTGTTGCTAGTTTGCTAAGGTATTTTTTAACTTCAAATAGATGATTAATGGTATCACATGCTTGTTCTGTCTTTTTTGAGATGATCACATGATTTTTCTTCTTTGTTAATTTTCTCTCCAGGGTCTCGCTAAAGAAAAGCTTCCATATGTACCTTGAAATCTTCCTGGAATATATCCTAGAAAGTGATGAATCCTCTACTGCAGTTGTCTCAAAATTATCTGGAGTTTCTATCATTCGCCTCACTCCCCTGCCGCTCTCCTGTCTCCCTCCTGAGGCCCTTTGAATGCTGCATTCTTCTGAGAGAACAGGCTCTTACATGATGACGTCAGCTTCCCAAGCTCTGTGTCTATTGTGTTAGCTTATGCTTGCAGCCCTTCAGACTCTTGGCCTTTGAGGAGTCAAAACCCTTTCCTAGCAGAAAAACCCTTGCTTACAAACAAAATTTTAATTAAAAAGTTAATATACTATTTTATAATTTCATTAAGCCCATTCTAAAAGTAAAAAGGGAAGTCTTTGGCTTTTCAGTTTTGGAATTTTGTCCTGTTGCACAGTCAAGCCTCAGCCTCAATCTGTGGTATTTCTGATGTAAGTGTCAGAACGCAAAATGAATCATCACGAACAAAGCATAGTTGGTTATTCTTTTTTTCCCCCCAAAAAATATTGTACTGCTACTTGTTCACTGACTTCAGCAGGAATAAAGACAGGAGGGGTCCCAGGTGGGAATCTACTGCATTTCTCCAGGTGACAAATGATGGTGGCTTGGTCTAGAGAGAGAGCAGTGAAGAGAAGAGAAATAAATGGTTTGAAGGGATATTTAAGATGTTGAGTTATTTAAAGTTAGTCTTTGATTAGATTATGTAGAGAACTGAAGGTGAGGAAGAAGTTGAGACTAGTGCTTGAGATTCTGAATGGAAAGTGGTCCCATTTTCTGAGTTGGAAGAAGAAGAATATCATGAGTTTAGTTTTGGGCGTATTGAGGTTGAAGTGCCTGGAAAGACATCTACACGGAGATGTGTGATAATCAGCTGTGTACAGAAGGCTAGACCCCAGGGAAGAGCCCTGGCTGCAGGCAAAGTCCGATATTGAACAGGGCGGTGCTGATTGAAGTGGATGGATGGTCAAGCAAAAGAGCATAGAGTGAAAAGGATAAAACACTAAGGCCGAACCTGTTAAATTCCAATTTTTAAGTTAAAAATACTTTTAAGTGAAAAAAGATTAGATTACCAAACTGTACATGCCATGGTGTATTTTTTTAGTAAAAAAAATATGCGTTTAAACCCAGGGCTAATTTTTGGCTGGTATGTGCTGAGTGGCAGAGCAGGAGGCAAGCCTTGCTCCATGCCGGCGCTGCTCTCACAGTGTTTTGAACATCACTTGTTTACACGTTATTTGTTTATTTTCCTTAAATTTTTCTATTTTTGTGTTTTCTTATAATGTAGCTGATGCATTTGTAGGTAGTTACATGTATATTATTTATTTGCTTATTTATTTTTTCTCTGACAACATTTATGGCTAAACTTAGTCACATCTCTTCACAAACCCAAGTGAATGTTCTTTCATTTTTTTGCAAGTTTATTATTATTGTTGTTCTTATTATCATTATTATTCCTATCCCCTTCCCTTTGGCAGCCATTAGCTTGTTCTCTATATCTATGGTTCTGTTTCTGTTTTATTTTATTTATTTTGTGTGTTTAATTTCCATGTATTAGTGAGATCATACAGTATTTGCCTTTCTCTGTCTGACTTTTTTCACTCAACATAATACCCTCTAGGTCCGTCCATATTGTCACACATGGCAAAATTTCATTCTTTTTATTGCTTTATAATATTCCATCGTACATATGCACCATAACTTTTTTATCCATTCATCTATTGATGGACATCTAAGTTGTTTCCATAGGTTGGCTATTACTAGTAATGCTGCAGTGAACATAGGGGTGCATGTATTTTTTTGAATTAGAGTTTTTATTTTCTTCAGATAAATACCCAGAAGTGGAAATGCTGGATCATATGGAAACTCTATTTTTAGTTTTTTGAGGAAACTCCATGCTGTTTCCCACAGCGGCTGCGCCAATTTACACTCCCACCAACAGTGCACGAGGGCTCCCCTTTCTCCACATCCTCACCAGCACTTGTTGTTTCTTAATTTATTGGCCATAGCCATTCTGACAGGTGAGGTGCTATCTCATTGTGGCTTTATTTTGATTAGTAATATTTAACATCTGTATGTTCTCTTTAGAGAAATGTCTATTCAGCTCCTTTGATCATTTTTGAATTGGACTTTTTAAATATTAATTTGTATGACTTTTTAAAATATATTTTGGATACTAACCCCTTATTGGGTGTATAATTTACAAATATTCTTCTCCCATTCAATAAATTGTCTTTTCATTTTTGTTGATGGTTTCCTTTACTGTGAAAAAAACTTTTTAGTTGGATGTAATCCCATTTTTAAAAATTTTTTTCTTTAGTTTCCCTTCCTCGAGGAACGTATCCAAAAAGCCATTGCTAAAGGCAGTGTTAAAGAGTTTACAACCTATGTTTTTTTCTAGGAAGTGACCAATATTGTAACAGTCAACAAGCCTTTGTTAGTGCCTAAACTATATTTTTAATATCACTTGTTTATTCATTTTTTTTAACTGGAATGACAAACAGTAATTCTCTATAGTCAATAATATTAAGGATAGATTTCTTGTTTTCTTTCTTTATATTCTCTAGAATTTCTGCCAAGAACATATTTTTAGTACTTTGCTTCTAGCATTTGACTTTAGTACAAGAGATGATGTATGTTTAAAAAAATAAGAATTTGGGTTAGATCCATTATTTCAAAACCTACTTGAGAGTCAAAACCAATGAAGAAGCTTTTAAACAATGGCTATTCAGACCTCAGACCAGATGTACAGAATCTCATATCTAACATCCATTCTATACATTTCGTGAATGTTTGTACTATAATGGAATGTAAAAAAACATTTGGCAAAAGAAGTTTTTTATTTGTAAATATTAATTGACCTAAATGATAAAATTAGCTAAATCTTTAAAGATTGACTAAAAGTCAAATTAGGAGATGACTATTCTTATCACAAAGAGTCAGTGTGAGATTTCTTTAAATAGTAATGCTCTCTAGTTTATTTAAAGGCATCGGTGGATCATTCACATTTTGCAGGAGGACATCTGAAACTTGAACCACCGAACCAGGCCCGTCTGCACTCACGTAGTAGCCACCCCTACCAAGGGAGAGAGCGCTCATCCAGCATTTGGGATGAACTGAAATGAGAGTCGGACAATTAATAAGTCGTCCATAGAAAGTATGTTTATTGCACTACGTTTTAAACATGATACAAAGAGTTAGATTTTGGTTGAAAAAGAGAAAGAGAGAGAATCTATTTTGTGTTTATTACAGTAAATTAAAACACTTTAATAGGATGGCTCAATAAAGAATCCAAAAGAGGAAACAGTTTGGCTGGATGGTACAGAGCTGGAGGGTGAGACTCAATGGACTGTGGATACACAGTAGCATCGCCCGGACGGCTTACTTGGACCGGCCCGGAGGAATTAAGTCAGAGCTCCGCGTCTGAAGCCCCAGCATTAGATTTTTGTTTTTTAAGTTCTCTAGGTCACATAAGCAAGATTGAGAATCTTCCAACCTAAAGGAACTTTCAGCTGGTTACTGTTCCATATTTGGCTTCCTGATTCTGTCCATTTCTATAGTTCCTCTTCTATGCCTTGGTAGGGGAGTGAGGCCTGGCTCGGAGGGGCTGGAGCGGGAGCCAAGGACAGCGCCTTGGCCTGTGATCTGTGCTGTCACCTGAGGCCCTGTGCTCAGAAGGGCCCCACGCTTGGCTTAATGCTCTGGTGCTCTCCTATTAAAATTTCTACTACTTTTATCTTTGAACTTCTCTTTGGTCAATACAATTCTATGGGTTAACGGAGCATGCGTATGAGCATAGGGATAGGCAATATGCTGCCCCATTTACATACAGCATTCATGATGGCCCATGGGCAGACTTCTGGTAGACCCAGGGTGCAGGGGGTTCAGAGAGACTCGGTGTGAGCACAAGCATAGCTGAATGATCAAGAAGCCATTTTTTCCACCTAAGCTGAAACTTGCTTCAAATGTAGAAAGAAGGCGGTGGCATTGTAAGTAACAAGAGGGACTAAGGACCACTTTTATAGCCTTTCTTATTCACGGAACTTCCCTGTAGTAGCCACCTATTTACACTGAAAATGACACAGAGGAAGGGAAACGCTCATCAGTAAGCCAAACAGTGGAGCTACTTTTGTGCAGCATGGAATGAAATCTTAACGCATGTGTGAGCTACAAAATACAGGGTGTGCGGCTCTGGTGATTATGCGTAACACAGGTTAATGCCTTTATATTTGCATGGAAAGCTGGCATTGCACAATATAAAGACGGACGCTAAATTTATGTTCATTTACATTTTTAATTTTTTTTTTTACTTGGCACATTAAGTGGGAAACAACACCATGACAAGTAGAGAGAGAGAGACTTCAGGAAAAAGGAAAAGGCAATTTTTCCTGCTTTTTGAACAAAGGGCCCCAAATTTTCATTTTTTATCAGGCTCCGAAAACTACGCAACAGAACCTGGTAGGTGTTGCACGAAGTCAACCATAATAAGCAGAAGTGCCTCCCACTTCCTCACCACCCCCCACCCCTCCCCCGCAGAGGCTCGGAGGAGCCCGACCCCGGGGACCGCAGGCAGGGCCCCCAGCAGCTGAGAACAGCTCCCGGTGGAGATCCGACCCAGCGGAAGGTGCCGGGACTTCGCTCCACCGCCAGAATCCCGCCTGACTGTTTCCAGACAGCGCAGGCTGCAGTCAGAGAATGATAACGAGCAGTTCCCTTCTGAGGATGAGCTAAGTACGGGCAGGAAGGGTAGTCATTAGCAGCTCTCTTGTGGATACGTTAAGGCCAGCAAAAATGTCTGCAGACAAGTAATTTGACTGGGCGTGTTTTGACAATAAACTCAAACCAGACAGGAGTCGGGTGGAGAGGGGAGGGAGAATGTGGAGGGAGAAGCCATGAACTCTCCATAAGAAAATAACTAGGTTCCCTCTTGCTCTCTGCCCCCAGAGATGAGCTGCGAAGGGCCAGCGTCCCGAGGAGACAGGCAGGCTCGCAGGAGGAGCCCTGGTGGAATGTCAGGCCCTGGGGCCCCGTCCGGCTCTGCTGCAGACCCGCTGAGTGACCCGGGCCCTTCCATCAGCCTGGCTGAGCTTCTGTGATAGCATCCTTCTAAGGTTTCTATAACCTTGCACTTCTCCATATGCTTAGGAGGGAGTTAATCAGAAGGGAGACCCGGGCATCAGCCACCACCTTCCTCTCTTACCTCAGGCTGGAGGGTGGCCAGGGTAGCAGCGCAGCGCCGGAGGTGAGCTCGGCCCCAGGTCCCGGAAGGAGTGGGCCAGGTGTGAGCTGTGGATCTCTCAGACACCTGCTGTACTTCCCGAAAACCTGAAGCTCCTTTCATTTTGAGCTTTAGCCATCTGAACTAATTATCTTCATTTGTTTAGATATCCACCGATTAGCAAGTGGAGTAAGATCTGTTGCTCAGGCATAATAAGGTCAGTCACCAGGGAACTGAAGAATGTAAACTAGTATTTGCCATCACAGTTACTGAGAGTTACACCCCTGAATCCTCATTCCTGAGGATGTTGTTCGCAGAGGACTCGATCTGTTGTGGAGCCCAGAGCCTCAGTTTGGCTTGTGTCTCTTCTTTATTTGTTACTATTATTTTCTAAGTAGAGACTCGAGCCTCCTGTGTGAGAATTTATCGATCAGTGTTAACTAAGAATTTGCTATACACTAGGAAGTTTTGTTTTCTTTTTTCCAAGACTGTGGGCCATTGAGACAACTGAAATGGTCTTCGTCGTAAAGCGGCATACCCCAATTTTTGTCATTATTGCTCCTTTAAAGAGAATATTTAAGCTCTCCCTAACAAAAGAAATTAAACAATAAATAATATGATTTTGCCAGGTGGCATTGAGGCTCGGAGGGCCACAGACCTTCGCACTAAGAGTTTTCCACACTTCACAAGAGCCGATGTTCACCTTTTGGGGGCAAGGCTGTCCCCACCGAGAAGCCGTGCCTTCGACGAGCCACAGGCAGCATCAAGTTGGGCGAGAGGTGCGGGGAGGCAGAATAACATGAGTCTGAGACAGAAGAGTGTGAAGTCACATTCCCTGCGCTTGACTTGGCATGAGTGTTTCTGGTCCTCAGTCTCCTCACGGGTAAAACGGTCCAGTAAGGACTCCCTCCTTGCAGAGTTAATACGGATTAAATTAGACAGCTCTTACACAGCACTTAGTAAAATGCCTGGCGTAAAGTAAAGGGTAGTTTAGCACCAAAATCTATATTAGTTACCCATTGTAACATCATAAATTGCCAGACTTAGCAGTTTATAACAGCAAACATGTATCACCTCAGGCAGTTCCGAGGGTAAAGAATCCAGGATCAGCCTGGCCGCGCAGTTCTAGCCGAGGGTCTCCCCTGAAGCTGCATTCAAACGTAACCGCCTCGGAGACATTGTTGTTAGCACTTCTATTCCATATTTTAAGTGACATAAGAAACATCATATCAAAATGCAACATAACTTCCATAAAGATATTGTGCAGGACCTTATTTGTTCTATTACATTATGTTCTGTCCTGTTTCTGAGGACTTGCTGGAGACACGTATAGGAAATACCTGTGACTTCTGGAATCATTGGTTTATTTGTCACTTAAGGATGCTGTATAATATGTAATAATCAGATTTCACTTTTTCACATTGGAAAAAAATAAATGTAGAAAGATTGTATGACATGTGTGTACATTAGCTTCATGTCTGGCTCTACTAGATGCCTCTGTCTCCCTGTTTTTCTTTTCCACTCTGTCTTCTAAGTTGTTGTTTTATTTTATGTGTTTTTGCAGACTTCCCTTAAAACCATTTGGGAGTGGGACAGTAAGCTAACAAACCAGTACATATATAAGCACATAAAATATAGATGACTTAAGAGGAATATATGTTTACTATATGTTGCTTAACTTTTAAATAGAAATAAAAACAATGCCACTTACAATAGAATAAAAATAAGAAATGGGTAAATTTATAAAATACGTGCAAGTCTTGTACATCAGAAATTACAAAGCATTGCTGAGAGACTAAAGAAAATATGGATTAGGAGACTCAATATTATTAAGATGGCCATGATCCCAAAGTTTACATAAAGACTCCACACCACTCCACTCAATTATATATCAGGCCTTTTTGGCAGAAATTGACATGTTGATTTTAATTTTATACTCAAATGTAGAGGACCGCCCTGGCTGGTGTGGCTCAGTGGGTTGAGCACCAGCCTGCTAACAGGCAGGTCACTGGTTAGATTTCCAGCTGCAGCACATGCCTGGGTCGCGGGCCAGGTCCCCTGTTGGGGACATGCAAGAGGCAATCGGTTGATATTTCTTTTGTACTATTTCTCCCTCCCTTTCCCTCTCTAAAAATAAATAAAATATTTAATAAAATAAAATGAAGAGAACCTAGAATAGCCAAACAAATTTTGAAAAATAACAAAATTGGAGGACATACACTATCAGATTTCAATATTTACTCTAAAAGCTACAGGAATCAAGACAGTATGGTATTGCTGCAACAGTAGAAATATACATTGGTGAAACTGAATTAAGAGTCCAGAAATAGACTTAAATAAAAGTGGCCATTTGGTATTAGTAAAAGTATAAAGGTAATTCATTGTAAAAAAGGCAGTCTTTACAATAAGTGGTGCTAGAACAATTAACTATCCATATGCCGATAAATAAATAAATAGGTAGATTGATGGATGGATGGGTAGAAAGATAGAAAAATGTCAATCCTTATTACAACCATACATAAAAATTAATTCAAAATGGATTATACAAATGAAAAAGCTAAAACAAAAACTTTAGGAAACAATAGAAGAAAATCTTCGTGAGAAAAATCATGTAAGAAAAATGCACTGATAAGTTGGACTTCACTGTTTAACACATTTGCTCTTCAAACGACACTGTGAAGAAAGTAAAAAGGCAAACCACAGGCTTGCTTTTTTTAGTAACATTTGGAAACTCACACATTGCTGGTAGGACTGTAAAATGGTATAGCTGTCTTTGGAACAGTCAGTCAGTTTCTTATAAAGTTAAATGTGCATTTACCAATCTACCACACAGTTCCTCTCTGAGGCATCTACCCAGGAAAAATAAAAACATGTACACAAAAATCCATGAATGTCCAAGACAGCATTATTCATAATAGCCCCAAACTGGAAACAACCAAATGCCCCCAAGTGGTGAATGAATGAGTAAACCGAGAGAATGAATACCTCACTTCCTTGACTTTAGAGTAGGACAAGACTGAGGTTTGTTCCACTCCATCTTCCTATGGTCCTCAGTGGGACAAAGCCCCAGTTGTCTGCACAGGAGCCAAATAAACCATCTGCACTTAGACTCTTGTCAAATGATATGGTGGCAATTCAGCCCAAGATAGTTCTACTTGGTTGGGAGCCATGATTTCATTTCAAAGCAATCTTCATCCCGTAACTATCCCTAAGGGAAATTTGTGGTTGGGATTCTCCAATAAATTTCTTTTCTTTTTCTGCACTTATATGTTATTTTATTTGTACTTTTTTAGTTTTTCAATTACAGTTAACATTCAATATTATTCTATATTAGTTTCAGGTGTACAGCATAGTGGTTAGACAGTCATACTCTTTAAAAGGGGTACCCCCAATATTCAAGTGTCCACCTGGCCCCAAACATAGTTATTACAATGTTATTAACTATATTCCCTTTGCTGCATTTTACATTCCTGTGACTATTTTGTAACTACCAATTTGTAATTCTCACCCTTTCACCTTTTTCACCCAGACCCACGGCACCCATCCCCTCTGGCCACCATCAGTCTCTCCTCTGTACCTATGAGTCTGTTTCAATTTTGTCTGTTTATTTTATTCTCTATATTCCACTTGTAAGCAAAATCATACAGTATTCATCTTTCTGTGTCTGACTTATTTCATTTAGCATAATACACTTTAGTGCCACCATACTGTTGCAAAAGCCAAAATTTTACTCTTTTTTTTTTTTTATGGCTGAGTAGTATTGTATTGTGTAAATACACTACTCCTTTTTTATTCACTCATCTGCTGATGGGCACTTGGGTTGCTTCCATATCTTAGCTATTGTAAATAATGTTGCAATGAATGAAGGGTGCATATATTCTTTTGTATTAGTATTTTGGGTTTCTTTGGATATGTTCCAGAAGTGAAATCATTAGGTAGTAAGGCACTAGTTCCATTTTAAAATTCTTTCGAGGAAGCGCCACACTGTTTTCCACGGGGGCTGCACCAGTCTGCATTCCCACCAACAGTGCAGGAGGCTTCCCCTTTCTCCGCATTCTCATCAACACTTGTCATTTGTTGATTTACTCATACTAGCCATTCTGACAGGGTTGAGGTGCTTTCCATTGTGGTTTTCATTTGCAATTTCTTTGATGATTGGTGATGTTGAGAAATTTGTCTTATGTCTATTGGCCATCTGTATGTCCTCTTTAAAGAAGTGTCTATTCAGGTCTTCTGCCCATTTTTAATTGGGTCATTTTTCTCATGTTGAGTGGTATAAGTTATTTATAAAATTTGGATATTAAGCTCTTATCGGATGTATCATTGGCAACTATCTCCTCCCATTTAGTAGGTGGTCTTTTTGATTTGTTGATGGTTTCCCTTATCGCGCTAAATCTTTTTAGTTTGATATAGTCCCATTGTTCATTTTTTCTTGTTTCCCTTTTTGCTAAGAGAAATATTTAAGATTTTACTACCTGTTTTCTTCTAGGAGTTTTATAGTTTCAGGTCTTACATTTAAGTCTTCGATCTATTTGAGGGTATTCTTGTATATAGTGTAAGAAGGTGGTCTAGTTTCATTTTTCTATGTATATTTGTCCAATTTTCCCAACTGAGCTTATAGTTATGGGTTTTATTTCTGGGCTCTTTTTTTGGTTCCATTGATCTGTGTGTGTTTTCTAAGCCAGTGCCATGCTCTTTTGATTACGATAGAATTGTAGTATAGTTTCATATCAGGTAGTATCATGCCCCCCAACTTTGTTTTTCATTTTTAAGATTGCTATCACTATGTGGAGTCTTTTGTATTTCTATACAAATTTTTGAATATTACTCATTCTAGTTCTGTGAAAAATGGCATTTGTATTTTGATAGGAATTACATTGGATCTATAGATTGTTTTGGGTAGTATGAACATTTTATTTTATTTTGCTGATTTAATTTTTATTGTGTTTTTTTCCATTACCATCTAATCCCCTTCGACCCCCTTCCCCATCGATCACCATACTGTTGTCCATATCTGTGAGTCCTTTCTCCTTTTTGCTTAATCCCTCTATGCCTAGCCTACCCCCACCCCCACTAGCTGTCATCTGCTCTTCATCTATGGGTCTCTGTTTTGTTAGTTCAGTTTGTTCATTAGATTCCACATATGAGTGAAATCATATGCTATTTGTCTTTCTCTGACTGGCTTATTTCACTTAGCATAATGTTCTCCAGGTCCATCCATACTGTTGCAAAGGGTAAAATTTTCTTCTTTTTTTTTAAGATAGTAATTCTTCCTATCCATAAGCACAGTTTATGCTTTCATTTGTTAGTATTTTCTTTTCTTCTTTGATTTCTTTCTTCATTGTCTTATAATTTTCTGAGTATAGGTCTTTTACACCCTTGGTTAAATTTATTCCTAAATGTTTTATTATTTTTTTATTTTTTTTCATGCAATTAGTTCATTATTTGTGTAAAAAAATGCAACCAATTTCTGAATAATTATTTTGTATACTGCTACTTTACTAAATTCATTTATTAGTTCTAATAGTTTTTGGTGGAATTTTTGAGTTACTCTATATATAATATCATGTCATCTGCAAATATTGACAATTTTACCCCTTTGTAATGTAGGTACATTTTATTTCTTCTTGTCTGATTGCTGTGGCTAGGGCTTCCGGTATGGTGTGAAATAAGAGTGGTGAGAGTAGAAATTCCTTGTTCCTGATCTGAAGAAAAATGCTTTTTTGTTTTTCTCTGTTGACTATGATCTTGACTGTGGGTTTGGTATACATAGATGGCTTTTATTATGTTGAGGTATGTTTTCTCTATTCCCACTTTGCAGAGAGGTTTTCTCATAAATGGGTACTGAATTTTGTCAAATGCTTTTCTTGCATCTATTGATATGATTATATGATTTTTATTCTTCTGTTTTGTGTAGTATATTCTGTTAACTGATTTGTGGTTGTTCAATAATCCTTGCTGAATGAATAAATCTCAGTTGATCTGCAGATACTAGAATATATTAGTATATAATCTAATATATTGCTGAATTTGTTTTGCTAATTTTGATAAAGATTTTTGAGTCTATGTTCATCGGGGATATTGGCCTATAATTTTATCATTTTTTTAAGTGTCTTCATCTAGTTTTGGAATCAGGATAATGCTGGACTTGTTAAATAAACTTAGGAGTCTCCCCTCCTCTTGTATTTTTTGGAATAGTTTGAAAAGGATAGATGTTAGTTCTTTAATTGTTTGCTAAAATATACCTATGAAGCCATCTGGTCCAGAACTTTTGTTTGTTGGGAGTTGCTGATTGTTGTGATTTTGTTGGATATAATTGGTCTGTTCAGATTTTCTGATTCCTATTGATTCAATGTTGGGAGCTTAAATGTTTTTCTAGGAATGTTTTTATTTCTTTCAGGTTTTTCAATTTGTTGGCACATAGTTGTTTGTGGTATTTTCTTATAATTTTTTAGTATTTCTGTGGTTTCTTTTGTTTCTTCTCTTTCATTTATGGTTTTATTTATTTGGCTCCTCTCTCCCTTTTCTAGATGAGTTTGATTAAAGGTTTAACAATCTTGTTTATCTTCTCAAAAATACCAGCTCTTAGTTTCATTAATCTTTTCTTTTTTATTCTATTTTACTTATTTCTGCTCTGATTTTTTTTTCTTTCCATTTACTCACATTGGGTTTTGTATGTTGTTGTTGTTCCAGTTCCTTTAGGTAAAAGTTCAAACTGTTAATTTGAGATTGTTCTTGCTTCTTGAGGTAGGCCTGTATTGTTATGAATTTCCCTCTTGGTACTGCTTTTGCTGTGTCCCATGGATTTTGGGTTGTTGTATTCTCATTTTTATTTGTTTCAAGGCATCTTTTGATTTCTCACTTAATCTTTTTGTCAGCCCATTCATTGTTTAGTAATATGTTATTTAGTCTACATGTGTGTGTGTTTTGTGTGTTTTTCAGTTTTTTTCTTGTAATTGATTTCTAGTTTTATACCATTGTGATCAGAGAAGATGCTTGAAATAATTTCAATCTTCTTAAATTTATTGGGGCTTGTTTTAAGGCATGACATGTGGGCTATCCTGGAAAATGTTCCATGTGCACTTGAAAAAATGTGTATCCTGCAGTTTTAGGGTGTAATGTTATAAAAAAATATTAATTAAATCCATCGGATCTATTGTTTCATTTATGATCACTTTTTCCTTGTTGATTTTTTATCTGTAAGATCTGTCCATTTGTATCAATGGGATATTAAAGTCCCCTAGTATTATTGTATTACTATTGATATCTCCCTTTATGTCCATCAATATTCTCTCTAATATTCAGGTGCTCCTGTGTTGGGTGAATAAATTTTTCCAAAGGTCATTTTGTCTGTTAGATTGATCCCTTCATTATTATATAATGAACTTTTTTTAAAAGTCTGTTTTGTCTGGTATAAGTATTACTGTTTGTTTCCACTTGCATAGAATATCTTTTCCCATTCCTTTATTTTTAGTTTGTATGTATCTTTTGCTCTCAGGTGGATCTCTTGTAGACAACATATGTTTGGGTCTTGATTTCTTACCCATTCAGCTACCCTATGTTTTTCAATTGGAACATTTTAACCATTTACATTTAAAGTGACTATTGATAGATACATACTTATTGCTATTTTATTTTTTATACTTATGTTTCATATATATGGTGAGAGAGAGAGAAACATAAGTATATATCACTTTAACATTTCTTGTAATACTGGTTTATTGGTGATGAACTCCTTGAGCCTTTTCTTGTCTGGGAAGCTATATCTACTTCAATTTTTAGTGAAAATCTTGCTGGGTACAGTAGTCTTAGTTGGAGGTCCTTATTTTTCATCGCTCTAAATATTTCATGCCAATACCTTCTGGCCTTAAGTGAGTCTGTTGAGAAATCAGCTGACTGTCTTATAGGAGCTCCCTTGTAGGTAACACTTTCTCTTGCTGCTTCTAAGATTCTTTGTCTTTAACCTTTGCCATTTTCATTATGTTGTGTCTTAGTGTGGGCCTCTTTGGGTTCCTCTTGTTTGGGATTCTCTGTGATTCCTTGACTTGTGTGTTTTTTTTCCTTCACCAGGTTGGGGAAGTTTTCAGTCATTATTTTTTCAATTAACTTCTCAATTCCTTGTTCTCTCTCTTCTCCTTCTGCTATCCCTATGATATGGATGTTGTTAGTCTTGATATTGTCCCAGAGGTCCCTTAGGCCTACCCCATTTTTTTTTTCAAGTTCTTCTTTCTTCTTTGCTTGGGTGTTCTCTTTTATCTGGTCTCCCAAACTGTTGATTTGATTCTCTGCTTCATCTAACCTGCTATTGATTCATTCTAGTGTATTTTTCATTTCAGATACTGTATTCTTCATTTCTGGCTGTTTTGTATGGTTTTTATTTTTTTATGCTTACTACATCTTTATTTAAATTCTGAGTTCACCCATTTTTTTCTCTAAGTTTCTTGAGCATCCTTATAATCGCCATTTTGAACTCTGCATCTGACAGTTTTTTTGCCCCATTTTTATTCAGTTCTTTTTCTAGGGATTCCTCCTGTTTTTTATTCGGGGGCTAACCCTATGAAGTGGAATTGTCCCCAGCAGGGTAGGGTGCCTGCTGGGACCTCCCTTTGGGTGTGCTGCTTGCAGAGCTGTGCGGGTCATGCTCTGGTGTGGTCTTAAGCCCACCACCAGGTGTGTTAGTTCTGGGGCCTCTTGGGAGAGACTTTGGTGCAGGTTGATGTCAGATGTTGCCTGTAACTGGCTTTGGGCTACCTGTCTGGAGCTATCAAGTGATCCACAGCTTGTGGCTTCCTCTGCTGGGCCAAGATGTGCATGGGAGGGGTCAAACTGTATACCAAGGCTGGCTTCCACTAGTTCTGGTCCGGGGCAGGTAAGCAAAAGGCCCAAGGTGCTCTGATATTTGTCTCTGCCTTCTGGCTGCCTGTTAGGCTCAGTCACTGGAAGAGCCTTTGACAGTTTGCAAGTTGTGTGAGGCAGGTTCTCAGTGAGTCACCAAGTAGGGGCAAGTGGTATTCGCCAGGCTGATACAGACTTAAACTTGGTGCCAGTGCTGGGTCTGGGGCCACTCAGGGAAAAGTCTCAGTGTGCACCAAAGCAAGCTGCCACCCATCTGGGATCCTCCCGCCTTTGTGGTAGGGCAAGGTCTCGGAGTCATCAGGATGAGGCCAGCAGAGTTCACCTGTTAAAACAGACCAATATTTGGCCATGCGGAGGGAGGGCCCTGCGCAGGAGCAGAGGTGCTACTCAGGCACCCAGGAGAAAGAGGCCCTCCCCTCCACCCTGGCCACTCAGTCTCTTCCCCTTGGATTACGGCACTGGGTGAGCTTACCTAAGCCTCCTCTGTGAAGGCTCCATGACAGGCCCGGGCTGGAGTCCACCAGAAACCTAGTCCGACAGGGCAGGTCCTCCAGAAGTGGGCAGCGAGGGGTCATTGTGTCTCCTCCAGTTGATAACATGGGAGACAGCAGTGGGCCCATTCTGGGATTGGCAGCACCATCCAGCGCAAGGAAGAACTGGCTCTCGCCTCCAGCCCCATGGCTCAGCGTCGTCCCCTCTGATCTGGGCACCGTTGAGGCCTGCCCAGAATGTCCTCGAGAACGTGCTGACTGCACCTCTGGCTCAGGCTGGAGTCTGCCAGAAACCTCTCCCTTGGGGTCCACCCAGTGGCTTTTCAAATGGTATGTGATTTTGGTCCCACTAAAGACTGAAGTGCCAAGGTGACATGTGAGAGCAGTCATCTGCAGTCTTTGCTCTGGATGGAAATCTGCCACCGTAACTAGGACTCTGGAACTCTTCCCTGTCATCCCTGTACATGTCACATGAGACATGTTAAGGCTAGAGTTGGGAAGGAAACAAGCTCTTTACTTCAGTCTCTTCTGGAGAAAAATGACCTTGTACTTCACTGGGTGTAATTATAGACCGATATCCATTATGACACATTTTTAACTTTCAGTTTTCAGTTACGGTTGACACAATAGTATATTAGTTTCAGGTGTATAACATAGTGATTATATATTTATATACCATATGAAGCGATCACCCCCTATAAGTCTGGTATTCTGCTGGCACTATACATAGTTATCACAATACCGTTGACTATATTCCCTATTCTCTACTTTACATTCCCATGACTATTTTTGTTGTGGGCAATTTGTACTTTAAAAAAAAAAGATTTTATTTATTTATTTTTAGAGATAGGGGAAGGAAGGGAGAAAGAGAGGGAAACATCAATGTGTGGTTGCCTCTTGCACTCCTCCTATTGGGGACCTGGCCTGCAACCCAAGCATGTGGCCTGACTGGGAATCGAACCAGTGACCTTTGGTTTGCCAGCTGACACTCAGTCTACTGAGACACATACCGGCCAGGGCTGTCCTTTTTAAACTCTTTCACCTTTTTCACCCCCCCTGCCTTCTATCTAGTGACCATCAATTTGTTCTCTGTAGCTATGAATTTGTTTCTGTTGTGTTTATTCATTTAAGTATTTAAAATTTTTTGAACATCTAAGTTCCTGGAACTTTACTAGGCACTTACTGTATTTCTTGAGACCAAGAAATACTAAAGGAGATATGAGTCTAGTAGGTGACACAAATAAAGAAAATCAAAATATGAAGCGTGTAGAGAGGCATGGGGTACCAACCTGAGTATGAAGGGAAGAATGGGGAAGGGGTACAGAGGGCTCTTAAGTGAAGCTTAAGCTGAATGGTGGAAGGTGATAGGAGCTTTCCAGATGGAGAGAGAGAAGTCAGGGCATCTGGGCAGAAGAAATAATGAGTACAAAGGCACAGGATGCCCAAAGCAGGGCACAATCAGCCATGCAAATTCTGCAGAATGGCTGGCGGGAAGAGGCTTGTTATGATCAACAAATGGGAGAGGAGAATGGAAGACCGAGTGAGGCCCAGATATCGTCACCAGCCTTTGCTTCCAAGGCGATTCTGCGCAGACAGGTGGCATGTGTCGTCACCAAAGAGGCTGCGTGAAAGTGGGGATTTCCCAGTGAGCCGTGTAGGAGCCGGAGGAACCGCGTCCCCGGAACTGACAAAGCTTGGACAGCCACATTTCCCACTACCACGCCTTCCACTCGGCCCCGCCAGCGCCATCAATCCACAGCTGCCACTCCAATAACTACAGCTCTGTGTCTTTCCTGCACGGAGAGACAGGCCTTCTCCACCGGTCGTTAAAGATTTCCAAGCAGCGACAGAGGCTTGGCTGTCACATTACACACTTTGCTCTGCATGGCGAGGTTTGTAAAAATGACTTGATGTGACTATGCATCTCCCCTTTCCTTCTGACAACGTCAGGTTTCTGCCAGCTGGCCAGACTACATTTTACAAGATTGTAGGCAGTTTTACCTGTCAGAGTATGATGCTTAGATTTAGTATTAATGGTGTTAAGGCGGTTAGTTCCTGCATGGTAATGCGAGGCAGGCCCCAGAGCGACCCAGTCCGGTTCCGGGGCGGGAGTGCAGCTTCTTGCAGGCACTGCACTGGGACTGAGAGCCCCCCAAACCTGTTATTTTCTCCACATTGAAAGATGTCCTTCATTTGTACATTGAGAAAAAAGATGCCAAATAGAAGCCAGAGCTTCGGCAGTCGCAAACCTCCCCAATTTATTTCTGTTTGGACTTTGAAAAATTATAAAGTAGTTTCAGGGTTTGTTTTTGTTTGTTTTGTTTGTTTTCGGCATGCAACGGTGAAAGTGAGGGTCAAGACACTGAACGCGAACAACCCATCTTCTCACTTCCCTGCTCAGAAAGGTGGAAGCAGTGGGAAGGTCCTCCCCTTCTCTCCTTCTTCCTTCCTCCCTTACCTCCTTCCCAGGAGCTACTCCTTATGTTCAGGAATATAAAGATGAACAACGCTTGGTCCTGCCATCAAGGAACTCACAAGGTCCTCAGGGGAAAGTGCATGCCGAACACCAGGGTGTCTGACTGCCCTTGTGGAGACTGGAGCATCCTTGGATGTTGCTAGAAATGCAGAATCGCCAGCCCAGCCCACACCCCTGAATCAGAACCTGCTTCCAGGGGACTTGTATGGGTGTTGAAGCTTGAGAGAGATTTTCCTGTGCTTTCAAAGCACTAGGTGATGCCCATCCAAGATTTGTAGGCTGGACAAAAAAGGAAGCGTTCAGAAATAAGGGAACCCAAGGCAGGTACTGTGGAAAGAAGCAACCAGCTTTGACAAGAGCTCAATGTAAACCAAATAAGAAGAGAAGAGACTGGCAAACAAGACTGGAGAGTGAATGGGACTGAACAATCAAATGAATGAAAGTTGAAAAATTCAGGTTTTAACTCTGTAATGTGTGTGATTTTCTAACCATGTGACATTGGAGAAGAATATCAGTTTTTCATCAGTAAAATGAGTATGATGATATCTTCCCTGCTAACAGTATTAAGTGCTCATAAACATCAAATGTGTTAACATACGTGAAGAAAAAGTATAAGTGGCAAAGGGCATACAAATGTAAGTTTTAATTAAGAAACTAGAAAATGGGAAAAAATGATAATGCAGCTTACAAAACATGGATTGCCTGTGCTCTAGAACGGTAGTTCCTTAATTGCCTCCTAGGTGGCTGATTCACTGGGTCTGGGAGGAGCCCGAGAGTTCTCATTTCTAACAAGTCCTGCCTGAGTGTCGACGCTGTGGTCTGGGAACCCTGCTCTGAGAACCACAGCTCTAGGGTTCACAAGATAAAAAGAAACATTCACTGGGACTTGATGACTGCCTGGTTTTCTCTTCTGCCAGTGAACATGTTTCTTCAGGTAGCTCCTCCGTGAATATCAAGGTGACCACTTCAGGCCTCAGGTGGGAGCACATGGAGATGGTTGACTCCATGAGTTTGTTCCTAGAGGCCGAGTTAAATCTTACTTAGTTCATGGAATAAAATTCCAAAGAGCTGCAAGATACAAGGAGATACAGGGTTTGAAGTAAAGCCCTTAACTCTTGTAGGAAAAACACTCAGAAAATAGACTTCCTTGACGGTCTTTTTTTGACATGAGACCACCTTAACCAGAGTAGAACAATAGGTCAATTTCATCCTTTAAAAAAAAAAAGCAAACGCATATTGGACTACATGCCAGATACATGCCAGATACAAGTTTTGAATGCTTTACCAAGGTGTAATCTTGAAATAACTTCCTGACAGAGTTAATTTCCCACCCCCCTTCCTCCTCAGTTCTCTTTACAAGTTCTTCTTTGTCTCCTTCTTATTTCCTCTCTCTCTCTCTGTCTCTCTTCTTTCTCTCAGCACCTGCAGGCTCTGGAGGTTTGTGGCACATGCACAGAGGATTAAGATCCTGTCATTATCTCTGAGAAGGTCACAGAGCAGCGGGGGAGATGAGGCATACAGATGACCAATTGTAATGCCATCTAGGAAACCTGTGGGTTAGGGGGCCTGCAGGTAAAACGTCAGGAGACTCCTGAGGCAGGAGAA
Source organism: Pteronotus mesoamericanus (assembly GCF_021234165.1). NCBI lineage: Eukaryota > Metazoa > Chordata > Mammalia > Chiroptera > Mormoopidae > Pteronotus > Pteronotus mesoamericanus. Next base: position 4,798,351 of record NW_026555090.1, read on the forward strand.
ATGACTCTCAGCTGTGGGTTTCATCGGCTCACAGGGAAGAGTGTGGAGTAGAGTCTGGCAGGGAGAGCAGAGCTCTTGCTTCCCTCAGTTCTCTCATTTAGAACTGAATCAACCTGTGATACTGAATTAAGTTTTCTAAACAAGAGCAGTGAAGAAGCCAAATGGAACTCAGGCAGCGACCACTTTCATGATATACCGACTGTCCGATTTCACACCCCCCTCTAGTGAAATGTAAGGGGATTTCTTTTCTGGGTCTCTTTAAAGAAATGAAGATAATGTGCCTGGTTTCCTCATCTTTGGACAGGAGGTGCCCTGGCTGGATCATTCAGCTGGTTAGAGAGTTGCCCTGATATGCTGAGGTAATGGGTTCGATCCTTGGGCAGAGCACATACTAGAATCAACCAATGAATGCGTACGTAAGTGCAATAAATAGATGTTTCTTTCCCTCTTTCTCAAATCAATAAATAAAAAAAAATTAGGCAGGAGGTGTTGCTCTTTTGTGAGTGGACAGCGATGTTTCCATTGTAAGGGCACTGCGCTGGGGCCTGCGGCCCTTTCTCACTGACCATCAGATATGTGGTGACGTTGATGAAAATAGAGGCTCTAGGCTTCTGGTGAGGAGAGGACATGGGCTCTGACTTCACCGTCCTCGTTCCAGTTTCCAGGTTCGCTCGTTAGACCGTTTGGTAAACATTTGCTGAGTGTCTATTAGGGACTGTCTGGGGTGCTGGAAACACATCCGTGAACCAGCAGGTCAAGGCTTCTGTTAGTCTGTGTGTTTGTTTGTTTGTCTTATGAGCTTGTATTTTTATTGTGAGAAGGCGAACATAAATAAGAAAACTAACAAATGAACACAAAAGGTCATGTAATGGTGACTACTCTGAAGACAAGAGAGCAGGGAAACCATGTATAGAATGACCTGGAAGGTGGAACAGGTGTGCATTCCATCAGTGGGTCAGAGAAGGTCCTCCAGGGAAGGGGCATGGCAGGCAGCCCAGAAGGACGGCCAGAAGCCATTTGAAGATCAGAAATTCCTTGCTGAGCCTGAGAAATTTGGTTTTTTTTGAGCCTCCATCTTCTCCCCAACGTGGCGACAATGAGGCTGACTTCACAGGGTTGTTGTAAGACTCAAAATAGATGGTGTCTGCGAAACACGAGGCACACTGCCCCTCGTGACTTATGTCCTCGCGCATCCTCCTCCTGAAGCAGGGGTTTGGGACTGGGTGGCAGCGTAATCCCTTCTCCGAGGGGGCTCCTTGGAGCTCCAGGGTCTCTGAGGCTCCGAGCCCTCCTGAGGTTCAGACACAGACTTCACAGCCACGGAAGTCAGGCATGTGGCTTCTATTTGGCAATTCAAGAAGCTATTGGAAAATATTCTGTTTATGTTCCCTACTCAGCCCCTAGAAAAGACAGGATCCAGAACCTGCCAAACTGACCCTCATCTCTTTTTGGTGATAGGTGAGCTTTCCTGGTGACCCTGGGTGAAACCACTGGTACATATATATTTTTAATTGGAAACATAATAACCATTATTAATGGTTATAAAATATACTATTTGTAGAAATAGACTCATAGATACAGAGGACAAACTGATGGCTGCCAAATAGGGGAGGCTGGGGCACTGAGTGAAAAGGTGAAGAAGATTAAAAAGAGCCAACTGGTAGTTACAGAATAGTCACAGGTTTGTAAAGCAGGGGCTATAGTCAATAACACTGTAATAGCTATGGATGGTGCCAGCTGGGTAGGAGACTTACGGCGTGGGGGGGGGGGTTGCTTCATAAATTAGATAAATGTCTAAAAAATAAAATTAAAAAAATAAATAAAATATACTGTCTGTGAGATAAATGGCCTGGTTTTAACGGCATAGATTCTGCACAGACAATTCCTGTTCTGTCTCTTTTTCCCCAGGCCCTCAGCTGAGTGTTGTGTTAGGGCAGGAAAGGCCAGTTGTTATCAATGGATGGAGGCATTTTTCTAAGGTTGATAAAACCTTGCCAAGCAAGGATGTCCCCTTATCGCTAGAGCCCTCTCTGGAAGTCAGACAGGCTCTTCTCCCAACTGGGGCATGAACACACAGGAAATGGAGGAGCGAGGGCAGGGGTGCAGGTCAGGAGAGAAGGGCTACCCAGATCCAAGGGCACTTCTGATAGGGGCAGGGCTGTGACTGCAGAAAAGGCCAAGCCTTAGGGACTTTATTGTAGGATTTCTGGCCCTGAAGTAGAGGAACAACAGACTGAGCTGAACTTGACAGGTCTCAAGACGGGTCGGGAGGACAGGAGTGTGAGCTCCGGAAACAAGGAAGGGCTGACGCTAGACACAAGCCTTCAGGGGCGGTATAGATGGTGTTTCTGAGCTCAATCACACTGCCTGCGCTTAGCTTCCCGACTCTGCTCCCTGCGCGCTGCCTGGCCTTGCCTCAGAAGTTACGGAGAACTGTGAACGCCCATGCAGCGCATAAGACTTGCCTGAAACTTAGCATGGTTTCTCTCCGCAGTCATCCGTGTCCCTACAGGGGACCCCAGCCCCTGGGCTGACTCTGTGCTCAAGAAAAAGCGATGCTGCGAAACCGTGGCATGTACGCTTTCCCAAACCTCCTTGCCCAACAATTCCTAGTTACTCTTCACTCACCCTTCGGTCATTTATCGTTCCCCTGGAGCCACCGTGCCTTTTTTGTTCTCCCCTTTTACATCCGCATAGTCCTTTTCTTGTTCCCCAGATGCTCTCCTTTTAAAAACCTCAGTCACCCTCGTCTTAGTTGGAGTTGAGCTCAGTTTACACCTAAGTCTTTCCCCCCAACTGCAGTCATCTGAATAAGATCTGTCTTGCCACCTTTAACAAGTGTTTCATGCTGTTTTTACTTTGATGTTACTTAACACAGCTGAATGGGTTTCCTCATCAAAAAACCAGAGATCATTACAGCATGAACATCAAAATCAGAAATAAATTCTAATACAATGTACGTAACAGTATTTGGTCCTGGTCCAATCATTACTCAGAGCGCATCAGCTGCAGTTGCTGTTGGAGCTGTTGTTACAGCACAGGGCGGCATCGTGCCTGGGGAGATGATGGCATCACGTCCTTCAGTGTTGTTTGGTCTCCTATTAAGCCTGGCCCCGAAAAGCCCCAAGGACACCGGTGTGTGGTTGGTAAGGTGTCTGAACGTGAAGAGAGGAGGGCATCGCGGGCCTGTCTCAGCTGCATGCTCTGAGCTGAGCAGCGGGCCTGTGCCGCCATTCCTCAGGGAAACCAGCTCTTCTTCCAGCTCGCTGCTCGATAATGCAGAGACCTGACAGCAGCAATAGGATGAAGTGATTACATCCTATATCCCTGCCCAGAGGTCAAGTGTTCTTACCACTCTTCAGAAGAAACTATAGTTCATTGACCCAACACTTAAATCATTTGCAATTAAGGATGAAAGCCTTTTCCCCTTAATTGCCCACTCTGTGAAGTATGAGGTAAAAACTTGGCGAGCAGAGGGACAGTGACTCTGCTTCCCAATAATGAACGACCCTGGAGCAGCAGACTCAGTGTCTTCAAACCCTGGGGGACCAGCTTCTGCAGATGCAATAAATGGGCCTTCACAGCCTCCCCAGGGCTGCGGGAGTGATAAAAAGGTGAGGATTCCCTTTCATCATCCAAAAGCCCCAGAGGAAACCTTGGGTCCCTTCCTCCAGAAAAAGCAGAAGGAAGAATAAGAAAGATGCTGTTTACACAGTCATTTGGGAAGGGACTGGTGACTTCTGCTAAATAAGCCAGAAAATCGGGAAAGGTGTCCTTTCCTTGATGTCCCTGCTCCTTGTCAGGCTGAGACATGTGAAAAGAACATTCTGGGCAGTGGAATGTGCATTTTAGTGTGGCCTCTATTTAAAATTCATAGGCTTTCTCTCATAGTTCTTGTCCATCCCTAAAGGAGTGGTTTTCAATGTGTGGTCTCAGGACCAGAGGCACCAAAATCACTCAAGAGCTTGTTAGAAATGTACATACTAGCCCCCACCCCCAGAGCTACCGGATCTAAAATTCTGGGGCTGAGGTCCATCGATCTGTATTTAAAAAAGTGTTTTATGGGTATGAAATGGTGTGTCATCGTGGTTTTGATTTTCATGTGTTTGTCAACCATTTGTACATCTTCTATGAAGAACTGTCTCATCAGATCGTTAGTCTGTTAGAGGGAAAAAGTGTTCGAGGTGATGCTGTTGCTCACGCAATCTGAGAACAGTGCTCTGAGAGATTAGGCTCCATTCATTAAGCCTCTTTCCTCTCCCCCTGACTGTGATGGCTAAATTTTCCAAAAACAATCAGTCTTGCCCCCATCAATTAAATAATCAGAGATGTCTTCTTGTTAAAACAGAGGCCCTAGGAAGATGTCAAGGAAAGTGAGGGACAGCCATGCACAGCGCCACCCCCCAGCTCCTCCCCCATCACTGCTGCACACTCACCTCAGCTTCCGTGTGGATCGTAGGAGGGTGGAGAGAAGAAGTACCTAACACCCAGCACCCAGACGGTGGGTTGACATGTGGCTCTCATGTTTCAGATCCTGATTTTTGTTTGTTTGAGTCCACTTCATGGTTTCTGCTGACCTGGAATGCTGAATCTCAATGTGGCCCCTGAGCACACACCTAATGTTCCCTGCAGGAACCTAATGCAATCCTGCTTCTGAGTGCCAACAGCAGAAGAAGCAGCAATGAAGACAGTCCATGCTGGGTCTTCAGATGGGAGAGGGAAGTATGAAACTGGCCACTGCAATTAAAAGGTGATTTGCATCAAAACATGAGAAGGGACAGACATTTTGAGATTAAAGTGTCACTCTCTTGCTGAGACCTTTTTAAAAGATTTTATTTATTTATTTTTTACAGAGGGAATGGGAGGGAGAAAGAAAGAGAGAAACATCGATGTGCAGTTGCCTCTTGCATGTGCCCAACCTGCAACCCAGGCATGTGCTCTGACCAGGAATCGAACCGATGACCTTTCAGTGTGCATGACGATGTCTTACCCACTGAGCCCCATCAGTCAGAGCTCTTGCCAAGACATTTTTTTCAACATCTCTTTAGGCTTGAAAACCCTCCACTATGTTATGCTGAGTGAAATAAGCCAGACACAAAAGGACAGACAATGACATCATCACATGTTATCCCAATTACATGAGGGACCAAGAGTAGTCAAATTCATAGACAGAAAGTAAAATACAGGTCACCTAGTGCTGGATGCAGGACCCAATGGGGAGTTACTGTTGAATGAGTTCAGGGTTTCGCTTTGGCATGGTTAAAACGTTCCGACGATGGATGGTGGGTATGTTTGCACCATAATGTGAATGTACTTAATGCATCTGAACTGAACGCTTGAAAACAGCTAAATGTTGAATTTTATGTTATGTGTATTCTATCACAATTTTTTAAAAGTCAAAAGAGTAAACCATCCACTGGCCCTTGGCCATTGCCTTGCGTCAAGACTAAAACCTTCCCCTGGAGCAGCAGGCACTGTGCGGTCACCACCCTAGCCAGCTCCATCCCAAGGACCATGGGCTCCCCTCGAGGCCTCCTGTGGGATCTTCAGGAGCACCATGTGCCTCTCCGCCCACAAACATCGTCCATACCCTCCTTATGTAACCCCCACTCTTCTGCAAGAGTCTACCTTAAACACCTGGGCTCAGTGCCTTCCCTGAAGACCTATCTTCACCACAGACTTTGACAACTTGGTCAACATCAGTCTTGTTTAATGCTAAATCTCCAGGGCCTAGGACAATGTCTGACCCAAAGTAGACACTCATGAAATAAGCACTGAATGAATAAGTTAGGAAACGGAGAAGTAGGGCCATTTTATCCCCTGATAAGGGCTAATTTACTTGGGTAAAAACCAGGGGAAGTGTGATGAAGTCCAGGGATTCTCAAACTGTCTGGCTTCACAGGGCTTTTGTTTATGGGGTTCTGTCTATCGATACTTATCACACCAAAAATCAAAACCGAAAATTTTTTAAAATTCAAGAATACACAGTGATGCATCGTACCAAAAACAATGCCATCATCGCATGTTGTTGGCCTCTGTAAAGCTCCGCTGTACGCATCAGAGATGAGAGTGAAATAGGAAAATAACTTCTCATTAGTATTGTAAAGCTTGTTTTGGCTTCACAGATACTCTGAAAGGGTCTCAACCACCCCTGGAGTCCCCAGACCACACTTTGAGTAGTTCTTCCAGTCATTTAAAATGGTACTAACCAGAGTTGGTGTGCTCTTGGGGACTAAGTGCTTGAATTAGGCTTTCTAAAGACACATGGTCATGAGAGTGTGGGACATGTGCTACTGGCAATACAGAGTTGGTGTGGCCAAAGCCACATTGTATTTATATCAATGGTGAGGTTGTAGAAAATTAGTACACGCAAAAAGTGCTCATTGAGCACCTACTATACTCCAAGTATAGATCTAAGCCCTAGAAATATAAAGATACATATGACATAGTTCCTTTCCTTATTTCCCTATGGCCAGCCCCTGAAACATGTAGAAAGGCTTATAGAAACATGACAAGGACCCATCTTTAACAAGACTCCTCTACCCTCATGCAACAGTCCCTTGTAAATTATCTAAAAATACACTTCATGAAAACTGAGGAGTGGAATAGGGCTTTGCAGCAGAACCCAGCCCTGCAGAAAGTCACAGGCTGTGATGGGCCAGGGGAATCCCTGTTCTGGTTGGTTGAAGATGGCAGTTGTCCGGGAGAGGGTCACAGTGGAGTTGGAAATTCTTGCAGGCTGTATACAAGAATGTCCTAACACAAGTACAGACACCTGTTTCCAAAGGAGTCGGCTGAAGAGACCTGAATGCAGACTCTCCTTCCTTCTCACTGAAACATGTGTGAAGACAAAGAGCATTAAATGATAGAAATAACACTAAAAGCATGAGACAACCCAACGCCAGGATCTGGCAAAAACTGATACAGGCAGGTTAATTTGGGGAAACAGCTTCTCTAATTTCCACTCATGATGTAACCTGGCTTTTCTTCTTAAGACAGAGACTGCCAAAAAAAAGAAGAAAAGGTGCTTCCCACCTTTATTCTATCTTTCCTTGACTCAGAGCCCACCTGGAGATACTGTAAAACAATAAATGGCCTTTTCTCTCTGCCCCTTGTAGTTATCAATCTCTCTACTCCTACCACCTGGACTCAAATGAGCTTCACCGCTGGGATGCCAGTCGACTGAAAGGGTTGCTGGCTCCTGGCCTTCAGCCAGAAATAGTGCTTCCCGGTACTTACTCTTCAGCAACTAATCAAGGTTATACGGAAGGTTCTATTCCAAAATAGTTCTAAAAATGGTCAGTTCCTCTGACTTGTTTTTTACAAGGAAAAAACCAATATTTCCAATGGAAAGAATATTTTTGTACATCCATGCAATAAAATAATATTCAGCCATTAATGATGGTACAGTAGATAGCTATATAGCGAAATGTAAATATTTTTTAAAATAATTAAACAAAGTTGGCCTGTTCTGAAAGTATCTGGCCATGTACTATGAAAAATAGAAACATTTATTCAAGATACAAGATACAAGAAACAAGGTATATAGGACAATGACAACTCAGTTTCCTTCCAAGTAGATTCCTTGGGACCTCACACAATTCTCCCCAGTGTCTCTTCCACTGTTCAAAAACGTTCTGCAGAATCCTTTGCTGGAATCTCCATCAGCTGCTCTATCATATTTTCCTGAATCCCATTGATGGTCTGAAATCCCTTTCCTTTCAAATGTGACTTTAGTTTTGGGAAAAGCCAGAAGTTGCAGGGCACCAATCTGGGCTGTAGGGGGGCTGAGTTGCCTGGGTGATTTGATGTTTCACCAAAACACTCTGCACAAGACATGATGCATGAGGGGCACGTTGTTGTGATGAAGCTGCTAATTACCAGCTGCTCACAGCTGCGGCAGTTTTTATGCATTACATCTCTTTGCCAATAAAGAACATTGAGGTAGTACTCCTTATTAATTATTTGTCCTAGAGGGGCATACTTGTGATGGACAACATGTTCCCAATCAAAAAACACAGTTCACATGGTCTTGATCTTGCTGCGATTTTGTCATGCTTCTTTGGCATGGAGAACCAGGTGACTTCTATTGGGACGACTAGGCCTTTGTTTCTGGATCATTGCTGTAGACCCACAATTCATCTCCAATTATGACCTTCTTGAGGAAATCTGGTTCATTGGTAACAGTTCAAATCAAGTCATTAGCAACTGCAGCATGATGTTCCTTCTGCTCTGGTAGCAAAAGCCATGGAACGAATTTTACTATGACAATTTTCATGCCAAGATCCTGCATCAAAATCTCTGACACAGTAATTTTTAGAATCCCCAAATCAGTTCCTAGTTCTTTCACTGTCAGTCACCAATCTTGGTTGATTGCAGCCCATACACGTTCAACATTCTCAGGCGTTCTACTTGTTACAGGCCTTCCAGAACATGGATCACTTTCAACAGATTCTCAAACATCTTTGAAGCATTTGCACCACACTTTTATTTGTGCTGCACTCTTTGCATCATCCTCAAAAGCCTTCTGAATCATCTGAATGGTTTCCATGGAGGAATGTTCGAGCTTAATGAAAAGTTTGATGCAGACTTGTTGCTCTACTAGCTCAGTCATTTTGAATGTGATGACCGCACAGTACACATGCTCACTCAACAGTGCCTACTGCCCCCACTGACTAGTACAGGGAAGTCATCATTGTTCACTCGTGTGTATTCCAGTCCACTTTCCTTGGCTGCCAGGTTACATCGATGTCACGTAAACTGTTCTCATTATATTAGCAATGGCTGGACATCTTCCAGATCGACCTTGTATGTCTAATATAAGCCCAGACTCTGCCACAATTCCTGCCACCCCCAGAAAAGGTTATATACCAAGGCACTAATAGAGGTTATCTCTGGACTGCATGATCATTCCTTCTCTACACTTTTTCTTTTTTTTTTCAGCTTTATTGAGCATAATTGACAAAAATTATATATACTTAATGTGTACAACATGATGTTTTGGTATATGCATACATTATGAAAAGAACACTGTGATCAAGCTTGGAGAGTATGTGTGTGGCGAGAACACTTAATATCTACCCTCCTAGCAAATTTTAAGTATCTAATCCAGCATTGTTAATTATAGTCTCATTGCTATACATTAGATTCCAGAGCTCATTCATCTTGTACAGCTAAAAGCCTGTATCCTTTGACCAACAACTTCCCACCCCCCTACCCCAGCTCCTGGCAACCACCACTCTGCTCTCCGCCCAACGAGTTAAACTCTTTTAGATCCCACATATAAGCAAGATCATGCAGTATTGGTTGTTCTGTGCCTGGCTTATTTCATTTAATGTAATGTCCTCCTGGTTCCTCTATGTTGCCAAAAATGGTAATATTTCTTTCCTTTTAAAGGCTTGGTGATATTCCGTTCCATATACATCGCATTTTGTTTATCCGTTTACCTGTCGATGGGCACTCAGGTTGTCTCCATGTCTTGGTGACTGTGAATAACGCTGTCATGAACACGGGAGTGCAGATATCTCTTCCAAGTATTGCTTTTAATTCCTTTGGATGTGTACCCCAAAGTGAAATTCCTGGGCACCCTTCATTTTCTATAGTATGTTTCTTTTAAAATAAGAAAATAAATTAAGGTGACTAAAATTTAAAAATTGCACGGCAAGTGGCAGTGGTCCCTGGCGTTGCCTCGTGGGCGGACGGCGGCGTCTTCCTGCCACGGCCGGACACGGCGGCGACCCAAGGCCCGGGAGAGGGGAGGCCGAGGGCGCCCGGCCCGCGGGAGCCAGCCTGTCCCCAGGGAGCGCATCGCACCACGGCTGATGCGGGCGGTCGGGAGACCAAACCCGCTCCGAGCAGCACCCTCTGGGGACAGGGCAGACAGGCCGGGTTCACGCAGATCATATGCCAGGTGGAGGCTGACCCGTGAATGAGAAGCATCCAAGGAACGGCTGGGAAGATGCACACTGTGGTCCTGGGGGAGGGGCTCCCTTTCACAGAAGACCTGGCAGAGAAGGGAGGCAGAGAGCGCCGTCTGCGCGGCCGGGGGCTGCGGGCCTTGCCGCGTGGCGCCCGGCCTCAGCCCTCCGCGTGACGCCGAAGCGCGGGCCCGCGGCGTCTCCTCTGGTTCCCAAGTGCTGCCCAGAGAGTCCTCGTGAGCACTAAGGGCCCGGAAAATGGGGTGATATTCCCATTATTACACGTATTGTGATAGCTCTATACCTACATCACACTCCAGGTTTTGGGGGCTCTTTTATATGGTATTTTTTTTTCACTCAATTCTTGCAGAATTCATGGGACAGACACAATGCAAGTTTTATCCTCCCTGCTTTCAGGAGGGGAGCAGAACCGTGAGGGTGGAGGCCAGAGGCAGGCAGGGAGGGGGAGGAAAGGGAGAGAGGAAGAAAATTTTAGCAGCTCGCCTGGGGGTCTGCCCCGAGCTGGTGCTTGGCAGAGCCCTCCCCACGGATTCGGGACTGGACGCGCCCGCGGCTCTGGCTCCACTCACAGAGGCGAGAATTCAGGCCCGAAGAGGTTCCTCAGCCTCCCCGCCCTGCCAGCCCTGCCTGGACCCCTCGGAAGCCCCTCCTATAGGGTCACGCTGCCCCTCCAGGTCCAGATTCAATTGGGTTTGCCAGGGCACACTCCGAAACTGATCTCTACCCTATCTTTTAAGATAAAGTTCACACGTAAATGATTTTTGCTAGGTCCCAGCATTCTCCACTGTCTTTTACAATAACAGCTAAGTTCCTTACAAATGAGCTTTATCCATTTTTCTTCTTTGGTTAAGGGAGAACCAGAGAATTCTCTACGAGGCGATGTTTTAAATGCCCGCGAAGGGAAGGCGGCAACCGGAAGAGCGCGAAGCAGGACTTGCCGGCGCAGCTCCGCGGGGTGGGGGTTCCGACAGAGACCCTCGTGGAGCGCGAGAGCAGAGCGCCTGCCAGGACCCTCGGGCCGAGTTGGAGGCGGGGGCGAGGCGGGCTGGGGAAGTGGGATGGGGCATGAAACGGGAGCCGGCGCCGGGCAAAATCAATCCTGCCCACTCAGCAAGGTGTGGCCCTGCCCAGGTAACCCGGCGCTTGCCACTGAAAGGGGAGAGATGTGTGTCCATCTGTGCGCAAACACATGACTGATGTGTGTGCAGAAACACAGTAGGACAGCGTGGAGAAGAAATACATCGCAGCGATATTCCTACTGGTTTTTTTGTCTTCTTTTTGGTTATTGATATTTGCCCCTTTTCATTGATTCTTTTTGTTTTTTTAATGAACAAAATTAGAAGGCAGCTGTGGCCTGCTGTTATGAAATGGGAAGCATCCCTCCTGACGCCAGGGGGACAGCGCACAGCGTCGACGTCAGAAGGTGGCTGGGTTCCCACTTCCCGACCAGAGGAGGAGTCTCAGGCCCCTCCTCCTCTGGAAGGAGCCCAGGCGGAAAGGGGTGTCTCATTCCACTTGAGACCTCAGCCAACAGCAGCCCCTCCGGGGTGGCCCGGTTTTCAGAAGGAAGGTCGCTGAGGGTGACCGGACCCCTCTACATCCCTGTCCCAGTAAGGGGCGGGGCAGCACAGAGAAAAAACAGAAATGGATTTGCGGCCTATACATCAGCCATGAAACTGCTAAAATGAGACGGATGGTGACTGACATTTTTTTTTTAACCATTTTATTCTGTGAAATTTATAAGAATTCGTGGTTGACTTGCCTGCTGCCTGGGGATGACTGCAGGTGTTTTTGCGTTCAAATGATTGCGCTTGCACTCGGTGGGAGGACACACAGCGTCCTGTCTGTGGCAGTGAGCGAAGCTTCAACATGATTGTCCCCGGGGTGCTGGGCGCAGGCCAGCCGCAGGCCCGAGCCGTCCTGGGGCTTGGGGCGCTGCTTCCGCAGTGACGCGGCTGCGCCTGTGCGGACACGGCTGTCCCGCAGCGGCCGGCCCAGGGGCCACGCGGCGCACTAGAAGGACAGCTGGCCCGATGCGCCTCCCGCCGCGCGGCTGTAGGAGCCCAGCAGGCCCTCCTGAGGCTGAACCAGCCAACGTGGCCTCGTTAATACAAAGCTCCCAGCTCACCCTTTTGTTAAAGGTGGTTTATGTAAAGGTGGTCGTTGTCTGGAGGCAGTCATCTCTTGGCTGGGCTGGAAGGTAAACTTTCAGCGTGGAGTCCTTGGAGGACCTTTGTCATCACAAAAGGCAAAAGTGACACCCTGACCTGGGTTGAGAGGTCCTGGCACCCACTCCTCCTTTAGAGGAGGGCAGGGCACAGCTGACACTGAGTCCCTGGACCCGCTGTCCTGCCCGCCCCCCACGGGGTACCCCTGTAAAGGAAAGTCCCAGCAGCCCCTTGGTAACCTCTTGTGTGCCCTAGAAATGCTATTTATTGGGGTGCAGTCTGTGAGAATGCTGGCCTATCCCACACGCACTCCAGTGAAAGGGCAACAGACTACAATGCAGACACCTGGGTAACAAAGGCGAGAGGGGGGACCAGTCACCGAGCATTTCCAGAGAGATTCGACGCGACCGTTCTCCCTGCGGAGATGCCCAGGCTCCCGCTCGCGCTTGTGCTGGCCTGCACGGGGAGCCGGGTCACCGGCCACGGGCCAGGTCAGCACACCCTCCACCCGGCCCGGTGTTCGCTGCTCCCACAGCTCCTACCCCCACCTCTACGGCCTACTTACCATGCTAAGTGACAGCCGCTGCTCTCTGTAGTCACCCCTCCCTCCCGCCCCCAGTGGCGGGGAGTCAGTAACTGGGCTTCATTGCCTTTCCATCACTTGCTGCACAGAATCCCACAGCTAGCACACAATAGGTGCGCAAAACACCTGTTGTTGTAGTAGTGTCAACCATTAAAATTAAGTTAAAAAAGGTCCGAAGTATTGATTGACTGCCTCAATTTTATATGCATAATTACACCCACAATTAAATCCCCGCCAGGAGCAGCCCTGCCCATAAACTCCACACACAGCACAACGCAATTGCAATTTGAGGTTTGTATGTGTGAGAGTGATTTATAAATCATAGAGTTCCAGCAGTGGAGGAGTCTTCCTCACCCCTTGCAGAACAGAGGGGCCCAGGGAAAGGAGAGCTTCAACCTGAACCATTATCTTAAATGTAAACAAATACGGATCTACTTCTAAGGGCCCTTGCTCCCTGAGTATGCAAAATTGTCCTTTGAGGCTTTTTTCCAATTTCCTTTCCATGTTACTAAGGGCTGTTTGGGAAGCAAGTGAGAAGGGCCCCCCCTGCAAGGGGGCGAGCTGGGTGGGCAGGGCCGGGCCTCGGGACGACACACGGCTGGGCTTGGCGGGCAATGAGAGAAGCACCCGGCACCCCAAGGCAGGTTTCCTTTCCTAGTACCAGTGTAAAGGCGCTCAGAGGACTTTTGCCTGGTTGGGGGAGGGCGGGGCTCCCTAACATCCAAGCCCCTTGCCCAGGGTGAGCAGCGAGCTGAGAAAGCCAGAAACAATCCAGACGCTGTCGTCCCCAAGGGCATGGCGTGCTCTCCCGGTACGGGAATACCTGTGCCCTCTGCAGGGATTTTGGCCAGGAGCCAGAGACACAGCCACGCAGGGGCACAGGGATTCGCTCCAGCAGAGATTCACTGTGGCAGCTGCGGCCAATGCTCAGTTCCAGAAACAACCTGTTGGGAAGCACCAGCAGCGCGCACCTGAGTCCCCGCAGGTACGCGCTGACTCTAGGTCCGGCCTGTCCAGCCTCCCGCAGCGCCCCGAGCTGGTTTTCCACCCTTCCCTTGGTTGCCTGCAGGACTGTGGAAATGGCCTGAAATGTTCCCATAAGGCCTTAGAGAAGCCTCGGGGATGCCTCTGGGAGACAGCGGGAAATCAACCCGGCACAGAGGCCGCCACCAAGGGCCCAGGCTCAGCGGACAGGAGGGGCTGGCCGCCTTTTAACCTCCTCACCCTCGCCCACCTCCTCGTTCTGGACCGGGTAACAGCCCCCACTTCAAAGGAGAAGCCCCGTGCAGGAGGTCGGCCTTTCCCATCTTTGGAGTTAAATCTTGTGGCCACCTCGAAGCACATCCCTTAGAAATGAAATCCGTGAGTCCAAAGGTGTCTGCTTTAGAAGGCTTTTGATGTATGACGTCAAACTCCCCTCCAGAAGAGCAGCATTTACCAGCTTACTCTTCTACCGGATGATAGTAAAGGGCCCTCTCCCTCAGTCCTAGCTAACACTCAGATTATTATTATTTTTAAGTATTTGTCAGTTTTAGGGGTTTAACATAATTGACCATTGCTGTTTTAATTTGCACTTTTTATTATGCTTGAAGTTAATATTTTAAAAATCATAGTTGTCAATTGCCTGTGCAGATGCTGGATCTATTTTATTCCCACCATTAAAAAAATTTCTTATTTGTTTTATAAAGAAATTTAACCTATCAATAATTTCTTCTGACATTTTTTCAGAAAAAACTGTTTCCCATTTGTCATTTTCTTTTGTAACTTTTAATTTTTTTTTTTACTTTGTAGTCTAATGTTCCTCTACCAAAATAAAAAAATAAAACACTCTTTTGTATCTGACTCTCCTCCCCATATCAGGATGAAGAGCTGAGCACTTTTCCTACTCTCTTTACTCACTGATGGATTGGAGTATATAATCTGAAGATTTAGGCCCAGGTGGTCATTATTACATTCCTGTTGTTATGAGTGATCTTTTCATATTTGCATTAAGTTTGATGAATAAACATATAGATAAGCACTGAGCATAGTGCCTGGCACATCATAAACATTAAATAAATGTTGGCTTTAAAATGATTATTTCAACAAATAGTTTGAATTAATTCCATGTTCAACTATTTTAATGTTCACCACAAGCTCTTTCACACAGGACTCTCTGGACTTGAGTTCTTATTTCACATTTCCCATGTAATACATTTTCAAGTCATATTTTTCAAAAAATATATGCTGGGAGCATATTTTTAGGCCTTCAGATATCTGGCAATATTTCTATTGCACTCACATGCAAAATAAAAATGGCATAATTTACTATGGCTTAATCACAATACTTTTGCCTCCAACTGATTTGTTTGTTTTTGATTCTCTTATTTTTTGTTGTTTGGCATATCACGGAAGAAATCTAAAACCCATTAGACTTGTATTTTTTTGTGTTTGATTCACCCAATAATTGTCCTTGGGATAGTCATAGGATTTTTCTTTGTCTTACAAGGAAAAGTTTTGCTCCAGTGTTTCTGGGTGTTGGATTTCCTTTCATCTTTTCCTCTAATATAATGTAGTAAAGTTAACCTGCAGAGCTACTGTGGAAACCTAAAAATATAATATGTATGTGGATTTAATTATTCTACTGCAGTTGTTTTATTCTTCAAAAACATATTTGAGTCTTAAGTTTTGGCCTCTGCTGTCCGTCTCCAACAAATACTTTCCATTGTTTCATCACGTCCCGCCCCTCAGGACTTCTCCACCTAAACTTCACAGCAGCCCTTATGTCGTCGCACGTGGATTTTGTTTCTGCAGTTGGACTTTTGGGTTCCATGCAGTTTTTCTTAAGTTCAGTCCTCTGTCTCTAAATTTCATCTTTCTGCCATGTTGTCGTACACAATTGCCTCCCGAAGAGTTCTCATTTCTGCCTGAGGCTATGCAATCTTGCATGCCATTAAGGATACCAAGTAGCCCAGAAATTTTTTTTTTTTCTGCATCCTGGGAAAGGCCATTTCCGGAGGTCTGTTCCTCTGAGATTTTAGTCAGGTGAGACATATCTAGACAAGTGGCTTGACTGGGGTCCCATGGGGACCCCATCTCCTTTCCCAAACATCTTAATAAACATCTTAATAAACAGCCTCCAGCCAACGCTCCCCCCAGGAGGCGTCCCTGTGGGGCCAGCTCTATGCACCGAGGCAGAGAGACCTCCTACGCCCTTCTCCATAATGAGTATTCTCTGACTCATTGTGTGCTACTCGGAATCTATGGACTACACAGAAACCTGTAGCTTCAGCATCTATTATTAACAGGACCGTTACATTGCTCTTCCCTTCCCCCCACACAGACGCCCATGCATTGCTTCAAAGGATCACACCTCTCCAGACGCAATCGGACATTGTCAACCGGCAATCTGTGCCAGCTGATTAAAGGGAATTGCCATATCTTCATGAATGTGAAAAGAGAGAATAAGGAGAACGAGGCTGTGCCACCTCAGTCAAGAAGCACACACCACAGGGAAATCTCTGCCGGGCTGCTTTCTCGGTGTGGGAGCGGGATAGCCGAGCAGTGAAGGGCACAGGCTTGGAGGTCAAAGGCTCTGAGGCCCAACCCAAGACAGAGAGCTTGTCCAAAACCACTCAGGTGACCTTGGGCAGGCACCTGACCTCCCCGTGACTCCTCACTGGCAAATGGTAGAGGGTCAGGACAGTAGTAGAACCTGTTACTGGGGTGATAAACCATTCTAGAATCAGTTTATGAAGATGGCTGCAGTCACTGAATCATACATTTGAAATGGGTAAATGTGACAATATATAATACATACTTTAATATATTTTTTTCTGAAATTTGTTTCTGAAATAAGTCAGTATTCCTTGTCATTACATGCCACCACTGCCAATAGACTGATTTTATGTGCTAATTTTGTATGTTTTTAGATGTCTTCCCTGAGAGTTCTGAGCCTCTTCAATGTTAGTCACTTTGAGAGCAAAAGGATTGAGGATCTGAATACAATGTTGTAGAATATTCCTTGTGCTCCCAAATTCTCCTGTTCCTCAAACTGTCAGCCCAGTTTATAGACATCTAGTTTTACTTTTCACTATTCATCCTCTCTCTGATGTTACTTCTAACTACATGTCCTGGTTCTGATATCAATTACCTAGGAAATTTAAGTATTTTCCCTCTGGCCTGAGATTATTCTTTGTCTTCCGAAAAGACGGAAATGAGCTAAATGACCTTTACTTTTGCTTCCAGCCCATAAGGACAGGACACTCTTTTCTCACCCTTTCCACGTTCTCAGGTCAATTAGGACTTGAGCTCATGCCTTAGCCCCACACCTGAGGCAGTGAGCCAGCGGGCCAGGCAGGGCGCGCGGAACGGCCTCCACGCCTGTGCTCTGCAGGCCGCCGCAGCCACACACCACAGCCTGCTCCGCCTCCTCCAAACGCCCATTGTGAGGAGGAAACAACTTGGCATTAAAAGATTCTAAGCTGTGTCCACCGTTGCCCACCTGAGGGATCTTAGACACGTTACCTAGCTTCTTTAAACTTCCATTTCCTAGTCTTTAAATAGGGTTAATAACCCATGTCTTTCAGTGTTACCCTAAACATTTTAAAACACAGCAGTAAGAGCATTTAGCATATCCTGAGAATGTCAGGGGCGTGAGTGGATAAACCAATGAGGCTTTGACCGGGCGTAGGTCTCTTCCAGGGCCAGCTGTGGTGAACTGACCGGAGCTGGACCGTCCTGACGTGGGAAGTTTAATTAGGCTAATTGAACGGGGACCCCTTTCTTCTTTGCTCTTCTGTTTTTCTGTTTGCTCTAATAGAGAGAAACGAGTTAATGAAAAACAAACATTTTCTCATGAACTCTCCTCAAACAGCTAAGGGTTGTTGCAAGGTTGAGAAAGAAAACAACTTCAACGCAATTTGAAAGGTCAGGAATTAGGATAAGCAAAACAATCTCGTGACAAGAGCCAGTCCCTGGGAAGCCATGAGTGACAGTAGCCTGAGGCTCTGTAACCAGTGTGGAAAAACAGGAAGTGTCCTGGGAGAAGTGAAATAAATCCTCCTTAAAGCCGGGGCTCCATTTCATCACGTCCTCCTCCTGGAAGGCCAACAGGTGACTTCAAAACAACACATGGGCACCCGTCCACTGAATGCGGTGCCAGGTAGTTCTCTTCCGTGCAGCACAGGGGAAAAGTGGCTCACAGCCATGTACAAGTTCAAAAGACTGAGGCTGGAATTCTAAGACCAAGGTTCCAGCAGCTTTAGTGCTGGGGAAGAGCTCTCTTCCTAGTTTGTAGGTGGCTGCCTTCTTGCTGTGTCCTCACACGGCAGAGAGCGAGCGAGTGAGCTCTCTGGTCTTTTTACAGGGGCGCTGATTCTCTCATAAGAACTCATACTGTTTAACCTAAAGCTCCACTTCTTCACACCACCACACTGGGGTTCAGAACTTCCACATAGGAACTTTAGGGGAACACGAACAGTCAGCCTGTAACAGCATGCGTGGACATTATGTTCCTTCTGATGCAAGGCTCCGACAAGAGCCAGGATCTTTTCTGTGGTACTTGTGCCAAGAATACATGACCAGCATACGATAATAAGGAAATACTGGATGGCCTCAGGTTCAGGGTTCTCCTAGACAATGAAGGGCTTGTACTCTAAGACTCAAAGATGCGATTGACTGGGAAAGACCAAGAAACGATTCCAGATTGAAAGAGATAATGAGACACAGCATGTAAACGTAATGTGTCTTCCTAAATAAACGGAGAAAGAACAAAGAAACTTGGTTGAACAGCTGTCCAAATTCTAAGAGTCTTTGAATTGCCTACCACTATGATAGCTACCAGAGCGACTTCTTTATCCCCATCACTGCCTCTACATGTGTTAGTTGACATTCTACTGTAAGGAAGAGTTTCATTTGCATTCATTTATTTATTTATATCAGCATGTGGCTGGCAATCCAATTTTTTCAGCTTTATTGAGGTACAACTGACAAACTGTATTTGAAGTGCACAATGTGATGATTTGAGATATGTACATGATAAAAGGATTCTCCCCCATCACGTTAATTAAAACATCTATAACCTCACATGTTTACCCAGGTTTTAACTTGGGAGGATTGTTTTGTTTTGTTTTGTTTTGTTTTTGGTGAGGATATGTAAGGTCTACTCTCTTAGGAAATCTCAACTAAAAAATACAGTGTTATCACTATAGTTACACATGTGCTAATGTACTATGTTATACATTAGATCCTTAGAACTCATTCATCTTATGCCTGGAAGTTTTTACCCACCCCTCCCTACTCCCCCTACCCCTCCGCCCCCGGCAGTCATTTTCTATTCTGTTTCTATGAGTTTGACTTTTTTTTAAGATTCCACATGTGATATCATAAAGTATTATTTGTCTTTCTCTGTCTTATCTCATAGCATACTAAGTATTCCTCTGTTATCTCAAATTACAGTACTTTTTAAGGCTGAATAATATTCGTGTATATCTTCTCACCTTTTCACTCTCTATTCATGTATTGATGGGCATTTAGGTTATTTCCATAATTGGCTATTGGGAGTACAGGTACCTCTTCAAGAGATTTCCTTTGAATAAAACTCAGAAGTGGAATTACTAGATCATATGATAGTTCTATTTTTAATTTTTTTAGGAGCCTCCATGCTGTTTCCACAGTGGCTGTGTTACAGCACAGCACTTGGGGCTCTGTCGCCTGCCGCTGTTGAGGCAAAGATTCCAGAGGCAAAGGTCTGGGGATAAAGGAAGAGAGGGCTTATTCTAAAGCAGTTACCTCAGTCTTCCAAGTCACAGCTTTAATCACTTAAGTCTATCAATTAAGGCTAAACTCTAACACCTGAGTTCTCCTAGCTTTTCTGTTACTTTTTAGTTATCTTGTTTCTATAGGGTTAGTTTACAAACTGAAACAACATAAGATACAAAAGCTACAGCATTTTGGAAGAATGGCTGGCTTCTGCCTCAGACCCTGTTCCCTCAAGAACAGCCCAAAAATAACTCTGCCACCCTCTGCCAGGCCAGCCTGATCCTAGGCTGTGCCCGGAGTTCCTTCCCGTACAAAATGCTGCTCTTTAGGAAACGCAGGCAGCTGCAACATGATGACCCAGGCATCCTCGAGCGAGAAGAGCCTGCGAGCGACAGCCGGGCCGGAGCCGAGCCCGAGCCCGAGCCAGGTCAGGAGCCAGAGAGCGCTCCCTGAGCCAGAGGGCCAGCCCTCTTTTAATTTCCACGGGCTCTGGAGGCAGCAGCTTAGCAGCCAATCCCGTCGCAGACCGCCCACAGGTGCCTCGGCCGACTCCTCCTCGGGCCCCTCCCCACTTCTCCCCAGTGACCTGAGTCACCTTGATCAGATCTCTGTATCAGCTACACCGTTTTATATCCCCACCAACAATGCAAAATGGTTCCCCATTTCTCACATCGTCTCCAACAGTTGTTATTTCTTGTCGTTTGAAAGTGGCCATTCTAACAAACGTGTGGCGGTATCTCATTGTGGCTTCGGCTTACAGGTCCCTGATGCTGGTCGTATTGAACACCTTCTCATGTACCCATTGGCCATGTGTATGTTTTCTTTGGAAAAACATCTACCCAGGCAGGTCCTTTGCTCACTTCTTAATTAGGTTATTTGTTTTTTGGTTCTTTGTTTTTTTTTTTTTGTTTGTTTTTGCTATTGAGTTTCATGAGTTCCTTATGTATTTAGGATATTAACCCTTATTGGGTATATGGCAGCAATCCAATATTTTGATGCTGAAGGGAACCAAAATTTTACCATCCTAAAGCTGTCTTTTTGGATTATCAATTCTAAACTGTTTACTAAGAAACAAAGGACTCAGAAAGCACCTTTGACCTTCACCCTTTTCCTGCCCAAGAGATTCAGGCAGAGAAACCAGCTCCAGGAAGGAGAGTTTAGGGTGCCTCCTTAACATAAGCTTGAACTAAGCAGGGTAAACAGAAGGCTTCGGGCAGGGGCCTGTGGGCTAGATACACCCCTTGTTTCTGAGTCACCAGCCCTGTGTGAGTGTGTGCCTGTATTTCACCCTTCCTCAACTACCTGTAAATCACTGATTCTCCTTTCTGACATCTAATATCCCGTTCCTCACTTTTTCCTTTGCCCAAAAATGTTTTACACACTCAGTGTTGCCCGCTGTGTTTGGAATGTTCATGTCTATGTGCATTCCCATGGGCATGTATTAGACATTTGATTTTCTCCTGTTAGTCTGTCTGTGCCAATTTAATAATAAGTCTAGCCAAAGAAGGTAGAAGATGGGAGGAAGAGTGTTCATATTTGTTTAATCCCCACCTCCAGTTGTCCCTGCCTCAGTCCGCGGGACCCTTCAAGTGGGCTTCTATGCCCTTGGACATGTGCCCCTCATTTCTCAAACTCTTCCAGACCGTCTGGCACAGTGTTCCGGGGTCTGCTGGTATTTTGTTGCCCCATCCCTGGGTCAGGTCATCAAGGTGCCTCAGTTCATTTTGGTAAAGTATTTAGAACCAGCTGGACACTAGGTGGGTTTGTCGCTTTGGAGAGAGGTGGAAGCTGTCCTGAAGCCCCAGAGGTCAGAGGTAGGGACGATGTATGTACACATACAAATATATATATATGTACACTCATCTACACATAATTTATGGCTGTTTTGTGATCAGCCATGCCTAAAACATCTTTGTGCACTTTTAAGCTTTAGTAACTGGAAGTATATAGATATCACAAACTTGTAAACATGAAACTTGAGTTTCATTATTTACACTTCTTTTATATTTAGTTTAGTGGACTTTATTAACACATTTTTATATTAATTTTAGTCCCTCCAACTTAAAATGGCAAACACTGATAGATGCCAAAAACCTAAAATTAAAGATTAATTTTCAAAATTAAAAAAGACATATAAACTTTCAAGTGTAGTTTTTTGAAAGTATGCAGCATTTACTTCCTGAACTTTTTAAAAGCACAAAGTTGCACTAAGACTTTTAAGACACCCTGATGTTTAACAACAATCACAAGTTATACCAACACTTCCTATTCTCATCCCACTCATCAGGGACCTTGGCTCAGTCAGTTAACCTATTTGTGCCATGTAACCAGTATCCTAATCTTTCAGGCCACCTCAGAGAGTGCTCTCAATAGCCGGTTTCCCCAGATACTTGACACATTGCTGCTGCTACCACCCCCAAGATGTATTTCTAGTGCAAAGCGCTGCCTTCACTCCATCTTCAACTCCTCATTTGTCCCTTAATGTTACCAGTTTTTAACAGTAACATTAATGGCTCAACATGATTGCTGATATTAGTGAGTTCAGACACTTTTAAATGCTTTAAGTACATGCTCTTATTTAAGTCCGTTATCACCCTATAAAATAAATGTTTGCTCCCATTTTCGTGATGAAAAAATAAAGACAGTTTAAGTTAACTGTCCCAAGTTAGGAGAAAACAAAATTGGCCCGGAAGTCAGGTTCTAAATGACAATACTATGCTACTTCTGTGACTCTTGTCTCTCCAACTGATTACATATGCTTTTGGGACAAGGAACAAGTTCATGGAACAGTCAATGTTTTAACTCAGCCCATTTGAATAAAATGGGGTATTGATGTATTTCCACAGGCCAGAAGGACAGATTTAGATAGAATCATCAGAAAGCAAATACTCTAGCTCAACAGACTCAGTGCCTCCTAAATAAAGTTCAGGAACCTTCCTCCAGCTTGAACAGGAAGGAGTTTATCAGTTTGTTGCTCCCACTTGCTAATTAGAAGGCTTTACAGAGAATTGTGCTTCTGATTAAATGGCCTTGAAATCTGGGGGTAGAACCAAGACTGGCCGGAGGTCTTTCCAATCCAAGCACAGATTGGTCATCCTATAGATATTTCTTTAATATTTAGACTCAGAGAAGTGAAAAATGGTACAGCAAAATATTGGAACATACAAAAGGTTTTTTCTGTGCTCCATCTACAGCGAGAGATATGCGTTCACCTGAGACCGGCTCAAGCACTGTGATTTGGTTACCACTCACTGCTGTCCAACGTGAGGGCAAAGCAACGAATGAAGGAGTCAGGCAATGTTCTGTAAGACATATCTATTAGTAATATTTGTTTATTTCCACAGGCGGTTTGAATAGCAGGAGGACACAGGTCTATATACACAAGCACAATGGATTCGAGGAAGTAGCTACGTTCTTGCTAAGCTCCAATTTGAACCTGTTCCATTTTGAAGTTTGATTTGAATTAGGACAAATGTCTTATGTTTACAGGTAAGTTTTTTAGCAACCAGATTTGGCTAATGAGACAAATTTGGGGTGCCTATCTAATTTACCCCATTACCAGGTTCTTCTCTCTTTTCCTCATTCTGAGGGTCTGCAACAGGACATTTAAGTCATTTCCTCAGCACAGTGTTGTTTAGGCTGACAAGGCTACTGTAACTAATCGAGTTGCTGGGCAGTCCAGTGACTGATCTGCTAACCCAGATGCAGGCACTGTAGGTCTTTTTACCCGAAGTGTTTCTCACTTGACTCTCAGCTCTGAAAGGGCAGAGACTATGTTTTATTTATTTTAGAAGTGGACGTAAGAGTAGTAACAGCTGTTTGTTGAGCAACCACAGAGAGCTAAGTATTTTGCTTATGCCCACTCTAATTCTCCTTCAGAACAGTATGATGATCGTTTCCACATTCCAGACAAGGAGTTGAGGCTTGTAAGCTTACAACATGGCCAAGATCCCATGCTTAGCAGTGGGACTGGGATGTAAATTTTCAAATCTGGTTGGTCTGAAGCCTGGGATGTTTCCGCTAGGCCATGCCCCCACCCCCAGCCCTCACCCCCACCTAAAACCCAGCACCTGGGAGAAAGCCTGTGTGTAATGATTCAATCTGTGGTTGTTGAGTGGAATTGAATTAGACTGGGTCCTGAGCAGCAGCAACACCTGGCAAATCCTGGGACCTGTCTACATAGCCAAACTGGGTGGCATGGAGGTGGGAGTAAAGTTGGGTTTTTTTAAATTTTTTTAATCCTTACCCAAGGACATGCCTATTGATTTTTAGAGAGAGGGAAGGGGAGGAAGAAAGAGAGGGAGTGAGAAACACGCACCCCAGCTGAGGACAGAACTGCAACTCAGGCATGTGCCTTGATTGGAATTGAACCCACAACCCTTTAGGCCTGTGGGACAATGCCTGACCAACTGAGCCACACCAGCCCCGGGAAGGGGGAAGTAGAGTTTTGAAATGGTGGGAAAAACTCTCAGGTGGACTATCACCGGTCATTGGAGACAGAGTAAGTGACCAAAGCTTTGTTCCTTAGTTGTCAAAATGCTAAAATGAGGTATTTATACTTGACCACCAGCATTCCTTTTAGCTTAACTATTCTCTACGTACTTGTCAGAATGCTTCCTCCTGCACTCTGAGGGGGAGTCTCCACAATTCCCAGTCTACTCACCTCTCTTCTTCCCAGCTGCTTGTACATACCCTCCCTAGTTTGAGAAGCAGCTTTATAAAAAGAACTCAACTGCTTTTGGAAGAGTAGATGCTTAGCAAATTGAGATGTGGCATCAGGAGCAAGTCCCACTGAGAGGTAACCCCAAGCACCCAGGGTGCCCAGCGATTCCAGGAGAAAAAGCTGTGTTTACACATCTTTGTTTTTTTTTCTCTTTTGCATTATAACAAAGAATGAACTCTTTTTTAATGGGGAAACATTGGTGATGAAGTTCAGCACACACTGTAAATAAAAGCCAAATTCTCCCTAAAATAAAAAGGCCTTTAGATACGTGATAAAAGCTATTCATCCTATTGCCTTTCCCAGGTAAAAGAGGGTATGCTCTTTTTAAGATCAAACATTATATTTTGTGCAAATGTGCATAATAATAAAGTTTTTTGGAAGGGGTATTAAACATGCATTTATTTTTAAATGTATTATTTTTTATATAAATAAATTTATTTAGACCAAAATCTAAATGTGAACTAATATCCAGGTTAGGTAGCAAAAAAGAAAAAGGCTAATGCTGAATCTCTGGGGAAATGAACACATTTTTCACACTGGAGTTTCAAAATTAGCACCTTCAAGAACCAGCAGACATTAGCATGTCAAGAACTAGGGTGATACTTCTTTCAGTCCAGTTAATGAAACAATTCTTTTTATTTGGTTTTTGCAGAATGCTGCGTTAGCTTGGCTTATAGAGGCAGAATTCCATGGAGGTCAATGGAAGTTCACCTGTCAAAATTAGAAGTACTGACCTATAAAGAATTTTTTCCAATGTAATTTTTCCAGGGTCTGGGGGTATTCAGAAGAAATACAGCCGGGCAGGGGCCGACATCGATGGCTGGGACATGGAGCGCTGTCCCATGCCCCTTCTCCCCAGGAGCCCACTGGGGTTCCCACACCCGTGGGGGCTGCACCCTGCATCACCGGACCCGGCCAGCTGCAGCCCAGCACTGCAACCTAGGCGCGCCCAGCGGAAGCTCAAAGTCCTGCTCAAAGCAGAAACCCGTGCCGTCCCTGACAGTGGAATGAATGGATGGAAGCTATACGGATGGTTTCGGGAAGATAATCCACTTCGGAAACACAAATTCCCCTTTGAGAAAAATGTAACTCTCCTTAGGTGAAAGACTATGGTGAAAACGTGGACCAGGAATAGTAGAAACTGCAAATTGTCCATCTGCAAGGGGAGGGCACTCTATAAGAAACAAATATGCCCCATATTAAGAAATAAAAGATAGGATTCTTTGCATTACAAAAGAAGTCTCCCACTTTTGAGAAGGGTCACTGAATTCTTTTTTAAAAAAATTAAACTTGCTATTATGAAAAAAAAGTAGAAAAGAACCTTTTAAAGTAAAAAATTGTCTATAATCCATCACTCAGAGATAAACCCTATGAACAATACCGCCCCTCAGAAATATTTTTTCTCTGCATGTATTTTGGACAAGAATGTAATCATATTAAATGTATCATTTTGTAATCTATTTTTTGCTTAAAATGCATTATGAACATGTATTCATGTGAAGAAAATATTTCTCCAACAGAATTTCTAATGGCTATGTGGAATTTCACTGCATAGGTTTATTGAATACTCTCTGTTGAGGTTCATGTAGATTGCTTTCAATTTTTTGCTCTTATAAAAAATGCTGTGGTGTAAATTCTTTCAGCTAAATATTTGCTCAATTCTCTATTTGCTTCTTTAGAATCAATTTCCATATGTGAAATTCTATTGAAGGGTGTACACATTAAAGGTGCTTATCGTTAATTGCAAAACTACTACGCAGAAATTTGCCATTGAATGTGCAGTTGTTAATTACCACGCAGGTGGAACACAGTTTTGTAAGCTTGTTGGTTACTCTTACTGCTCTTTTTCCTTTTCCAGCATGTCCTTGCCTATTTTCAGGCAGCCTGCCAGGCGGTCCAGCACACAGGCAGTGATGAAATTATAATGCTGCTATGTGTAATTGGAATAGCTTTTAAGAACAGTTTCCTATTGTTTTGGAAGATCTTTTTGACCTCATTCCCACTTGTCATTTTTAAAAAATTTGGTATTTCCTCCAATACGTGTTTATTTCGAGTTGGCACAGATAACAGGCCAGCTCCTCTGGTCCCTGTGGCAACCTGGGGAGGTAGTTGCTATTTTCACAGTCATGAAATCCAATGAAATCATGCTTTTGAGTCACTTTTAAGTAACTGACTACTTTTGAGGTCTCTGGAAGGAAGCTGTGAGGATACAGGCTTTGTGGTGGTGGCCCGAGGCAGCTTGGGGTGGGCATCTTTCTTGTTTGATCTCAGGCCCTTTTCCCAGGCCTGTGAGGCTGAGCCAGCATTTCCTACACTTGGGAGGGGTGAAATCCTCATTCCCTTGTAATAGACCTCCATTTAAGAAAGATGAAATATATATCTATTGCATAAAACCAACCCCACTCAAGATGGATTTAGCTTCCAGAAAGAGTCACCTGGGATAAGAAGGGACTCTGTCCAGGGGAGAGAGATAAAGCAAAAGACTGACTTACTGAAAAAAAAATTAAAATGCAAAGACCCTATAAAGCCTATATTCCAAAATGTCAGATGAGCATTAAAATAAATGTCAGGTAACATTAAAATAAAACATTCCATTGACGCATCACAGATTTCTTAATCCAAAAGACTGAATCATTTATAAAACATTTGCTCTTTCCACCTGTCAGAAGTTTGAGGAACAAACATCAATAAAAAACAAACAAATAAAAAAAATTAGCCCTTTGTAAAGTTTGAAAAAAATCTCAGCTTCTACTCAGACTTTTATTTTAAGGCACCAAGGAACCACTTTAACGATATTTTCAGTACTTTCTGGATCCATTTGTCAATGTAGCCCAGTGGAGAAGGAAGAATTATTTTCTCCCCTTTCCTCAATCTGGTTTCATGCATTTTTTTAAAGAAAAAAATAGTGCTTGTTGTTACCTTGGTGCTAATTGAAACAGGTAAAATCCAGGCTCATAATTATGCACTGCCTGTCAGCATTTCACAGAGTGTCGCAGACAGGGAGCCTGCAGAACGCCTCCGCCTCGCCTGGGTGCACCCATCCGCACCCAGGGTTTCAGCTGCCACCTGCATCAGCGACGAGCAACCCTGCTACCACAAGCGCCAACTATGAAAAAATTAAAATGGTTGTTTTTAACGTTGTTCTTATACTTAGAAATCACATCTATTTTGTTCTCAGTTAGGGAATGCAGGACATGCAACAGGATTTAAGGGATATGTCACTGATTATTTTTCTATCATGGATGGATTTCACTTTAGGGGAAATTGTCTGAAAGGGCAGAGTCAGCAAGAACTGTGCAGTGTGTGTTTGGAAAGTTGCATCTTTGAAGACATTTTATGGGCAATAAAAAAGCCAAGTAATGGGATGGTGGGGAGGCGGGGGAGAGAGTTAGGGCCTGAGGAACACACAGAGGGACTAAAAAGATGCATTAGGACATTCACGGGAAGATCTGGAAGGTGGAGGAGAGGGTCATGCCATGTCAGACAGGACATCATGGCTGTTACGGGCTGAATTATGTCCCCCCAATTCACATGTTGCAGTCCTTCCCTCTAGTACCTCACCATGTGACGGCATTTGGAGATGGGGTCTTTAAAGAGGTACTTAAGCTAAGATGAGGTCCCTAAATACGACGGGTACCCTCATAAGCAGAAGATATTCAATACAGAGATCACAGAGAGGAGACCGTGTGAGGACACAGGGAGAAGAGGCCTCAGAAGGAACCCTGCCCACACCTTGATCTGGGACTCTCAGCCTTCAAAACTGCAGGAAAACCAATTTTTGTCGTTTAAGCCCCAGTCTGTGGTAGTATGTTATGGCAGCTGCCACAAACGCATGCGATGGCTAACCTTCCTTTTTCCCAGTTTCCCAAGCAGTTATCTGTATTATCTAATCATGATGCAACCACCCAAAACCCTGACCTTCCAATGTCCTACCTGTCTCTACCTAGTCTTGGCTGTTTGGGATGGCAGCCCCTACCCACACTCACCTACGCTGCACCCCTGTGATGCGCCCCCAACAGGCTCTCAGTGCCCCGGACTCCTCTGATGCCGCTGCCTGTAGTTCTGCCGCTGCTCATCCCACGCCTGGGCAGCCCCATCATCCCCTGCCCTCTCCAGCTCCCGGTGTTTTAGACCTATTTCTATGTTTGTCTTGTGACAGACAAAAGGCAAGAGGAAGAGAAAGCTTCCTTTTCTGGGATCCTAAGTCACCCCTCCAAGCTCTCCAGCTTTCTGGGTGTGACTTGAGGGACAGCTGTTTGCTCTGCTTGAGCTGTGAATCCACGTTCCCATGCTGTGGGTGCCGGCGCCGTCTCTCAGCTGGTTCCCGAGACGGGGGCCTGCGAGCCGGTGCTTTGGGCGCAGCGGCAGGAGGGGAAGGGGCCGCGCTTCTCCTGCAGAGCCGCCTGCTTCCTCGTCCGCTGCCGCCCCCTGCCTGCTCATTTTCATTTTCTAACAACGTTTGAATTGGGGTAACACATATAGCTGGCTAAAAAAATTGACCAGAAAGCTTCAAATGAAAAAATGACCATCCTCTGTCTAAATCTCTTCATGCCTCTTAATCTTCATCTTCACAGCCAATCACTCTAAACTCTTTTAGCCGAGTCCTGGCTGTTGGAGTGTCCTCTCGGACAACAAAATATTGGGGGTTTGATTCCCGGTTGGGGCACATAGCTAGGCTGCAGGTTCAATCCCCGGTTGTGGCGTGTATGAAGGCAACCAATCGATGTCTCTCTCTCACATCAATGTTTCTTTCTCTTTATCTCTCCCTTCCTCTCTCTCTCTACCAAATAAACATATTTAAAAACAAATAAACAAAAAAACTATTTCAGTCGATGCTGTAAAAGGTAACGCAACATCTAAATAGCATGTTCACATTAGTTTCTTCTGGTATTTTGCATTTTAGACATTACTCCCTGCCGTGACAGCTAAGAATTCCGCTATCCTCCATCTCCTGCGTCTCCCCCGACATTCCTATTATAGTTATTTCTAGCTAACTCTCCCAACTATTCCTTTGGTTATTTAAAAGTCTTTTAACATTGAGAGAGATAATAGACTATGATTACATGGTATTATGTGTCGTAAATAACAGCTCAACCCCTTCACAACCAATAGTAAGGGAAGGGTGAAGGACACCAGGAGCAGAGACTTGGCAAGGTGGGTGACCCACAGCTTCCTGAGCCAAGTCCCCGGGGGCAGGGGGAGAGGAGAGGGCAGGATGGGAAGAAAACCAGAAGCACAGTGTGTTTACCCAGTTTCCCATGGGTCTCTAAGAAGAGGCTACATGTGTTTGTTAGTCAGGATTAGGTCAAGAAAAGAAGATATTTTATGTGTTTTGGGTATGAGGGGTTTTTATACAAGGACTTACGGTCTTGGACAACCATTGGAAAACCTGGAAGCGTGAAGGAACGGAACAGAAGGCCCAACGATTTCAGTCTGGACCACCACCTTGGGGGTTTCTCAGGAGCAGACCAGGAGGGCACTGAGTATCGCACGTCTGCTAGCATCTTTGGCTGCACCTGGGGAGTAATGCCTCTTCCTGTTCATCTTCTGAATGTCCCGCGAGGGTGTTTACCCTGGGTCATTGTAGGAAAGACGATTTTACAAAGCATAGTTTCTAGCTTACCCAGCTGCAGGGTGAACCTTAGGACAGGTGACATTCACGCCAAGCTGACAACAGACACCCCTGCATGTGGGAGACTTGCAGCTCCTGTGTGACGTGGAAGCCACACAGAGGGCCTTCCGGGCCCCGCGGAGGGGTACGGAATGTACCCGAGAGTTGAGCAGAGGTAACTCTGTTGTTGAGGGATGTAGGGCAGGCCACCTGGGATGGAGGAGCACCTGATCAAGCGGGGAGGGAAGACACTATCATTTTACCGGCCGCAGAAATCCAAAGGCACAGGCAGACAAGGCACAACATTGCCAGGGAGGCTGCATGGACCAGTGAGAAGCACAGCGGAGTGGCGGATCGGAAAGGCATCTCCTGCGCAGCCATAGCCACCACCACGCCTCCAACAAGGGCCATGAGGGCTGTGATCTTCCTCATGCGCTCAGAGCACCTGCTCTTTTCGGCACTGACGTCTCCTCTGCTGACCCCTCTCCATCTGCAGCCTGGGCCCACTGCTCGCTCACCGGCTGGACATGGCAGCCACCCTCCAAAGGCCTTGACCCCAATCCACAAAACCTCCCGCCGAAGCTCATTGGATCATTCCATGCAGCTGTGGCTGCAGTAACTCCAGACTATGGGAGCAGGGGAGTGATTGTTCCCAGAAGGCATTAAGGGTGGAAAAGGGACGATTTGCTGACGTAGTTCTCAGCATCAGTATGGTATTTTCCTTCTCTGGAAATGGAAACCACAGCCTCTGAGCTAGCACTTTTTTATTTTAAATAAATTAAACACCCTACATATTGGCAAAGAAATGATTAGAAAATATATTTATCAGAACACAGTTACCCCAAAAAGGTGACAGATAAAAACAGGCAACATTCAGATTAGAAAGAGTTGAGAGCCTCAGCTGACACTTGCTGGATGTATTAAAGAGGATTAAAGAACTAGAAGACATTGATTAATAAAGATTCTGTGTTTTTAGGAAGCTTGTTAGAAAAGATCAAAGCTTTCCCATAGGACCCCCCAGCAAGAAGACAGCATTTAGCACAGTCCAGACAAGAAAGAAGAGAGCGAGGACCAACTAGACGAACGGCAGCCCCGCCCGGGGAGGGGCTTTCAGCTGCCCCTTTGTGAGAGCAGAATGTTTTCTGAACCCATGGTATGTCCCTCAAGATATTTAGATATATGTTTCCCAGTTATTTATTGTATTTATATACACCTATAGTTTGATATATATTTATTTATATTTTATAAATATACTTATTTATAATGATATATTTATACATCTATAAAATATACATTATATATTTATGTTTATATAAGTAAACATATACTTATATAAATATATTAAAATATAGAAGTATATAAGTAAATATATTAAAAACTTAAATAAATATATAAATTTATATATATATAATATTGACCTGTTCAGAAAGTATCAAGCCATGTACTATGAAAAATAGAGACATATATTGAAGAAGATACAAGAAACATTGTATATAGGACAATGACGCCTCAGTCCCCCTCAAAGTAGGCATCTTGGGACCTCGCACAGTTCTCCCGATGGCCATCAGCTGCCCCGTCATAATTTCCTAAATCTCATCGACAATCTGAAATCGCTTCCCTTTCAAAGGTGACTTTTGTTTTGGGATAAAGCAGAAGCCTCAGGGTGCCAAATCTGGGCCATAGGGGGGCTGAGTCACCTGGGTGATTTGATGTTTTGCCAAAAATCTCTGCATGTGATGTGATGCATGAGCAGGCATGTTGTGATGAAGCTGCCAATCACCAAATTGCTCGGAGCTGTGGCCTTCTGAATCATCTGAATAGTTTCTATGGAGGGATATTCAGGCTTAATGCAAATTTGATGCAAATTTGACACAAATTTATTGCTTTACTTGCTCAGTCATTTTGAATGCAATGGCCACACAGTACACATGCTCACTCAGCAGTGTCTACTGCCCCTATTGACTAGTACAGTGAAGTTGTCGCTGTTCACACATGTGCGTTCCAGTCCACTCTCCTTGGTTACATTAATGTCATGCAAACCCTTGCATTGTTACATTAACAATGGCTAGACTTTTTCTAGACTATTATTTTATATATATATGTAGATATATATATGTGTGTGTATAAAATTCTTTATGTACAATTTTTTCCATTATTTATTTACACTGGTAATTTTCATCAGATCTCTTTTTTTACTCTCACCTGAGGACGTGTTTATTGATTTTAGAGAGAGAGGAAGGGAGGGATGGAGAGAGAGAGAGAGAGAGAGATTGATGTGATAGAGGAGCATTGATCAGTTGTCTCCTATATGCGTCCTGACCAAGGATTGAACACAACCCAGGGCTGTGTCCTGACTGAAAATCAAACCTGCGGCCTTTGGTGTACAAGATGATGCTCCAACCAACTGAGCTACCTGGCCAGGCTTATTATCATCAGATGTGGTGATGATCTCATAACATCCTAAGATACTGCATTCTCCAGGTATTATATGCATAGATATTGAACCGGAATTGACTGCAGTCCATTTTAAAATAGCTCCTCATTAGTCTTAGTGACACTATAGTGAATTTTATAAGTCAGTATTTTCATTAGATGGCCATCTCCTTTAGGACAGAAGCTAAGTCCTATTCACATTCTAAACATACAGGCTTATGACTGACACATACTAGACACTCAGTAAATAGTCACACTTAACAGTTTAAGGAATACTTTGAACTACGTTAGTTTATGCTATCATTACAGAAGTCCTTTCTGGTAGGTTAAGAATATTGAATGGTATTTACTTGCCTCAGCATTTTACTTCTCTCTTTAAGTTGCCTAGTAGCCCAGGTTGGGTGTGGGTGTACTGGAGAAAAACATGAATGGAAATATTGAGTGCTGACCATTGTGATCAACTGAAAAAGAAACACCAGATGCCATCAGTTGTATTTTAGGCTCACTTCCAAATTCCTGTTAGCTTGAGGGCTTCCTACTTTAAGGTCTCACTGGGTCTTCCTTATAGATTTAGATGGTGACATTTAAGAATATGGATAACATGGTGCTGAAATAATATCAGCAGAATAAGTTAACAGAGTGTACCTGCTCATGTGATTGATTTCTTGGAGTCCACCATTCATTCATTTATTCTTTCTTTAATTCAGTGAACATTCATTATGCTAGGCACAGGGCCAGTGCCGAGGACATGCTGCTCTTAATCATGGCCGCAGGTTGATTTGGAATCCAGAATCCATATCCACTAATGGCAAAACAATGTTTAAAAATGTGTATGGAGTTATACTCATAGCCATTGTTTGGACAGTTAGATACAGCAGGAGTTGCCTCATCTAGTGATAAAATGTCTCCTTGTAGAACACGTGTCACTTGGGATCATTTCTATTAGGTTTTGGTTTAGCTGTCACCTCTCTAGAGAAAGAGGCATGTATTATTTTATACAGCCTATCCAGCTGTGAGACTCCTGGTTGCACTAATAAATTTACACAGAGAAAATTCTGCGTGATAATTCAGGTGTCTTCTCTTTCTCTTCTATCACTTGCTTATTGATGCTAAAATAAATGTATCAGGGTAGAAATGATTTAAAGGGGTCACATAAAGAATAGTGTCCTTTAAAGATTAAAGGTCTCTTCATTTTCTCTTTCCTTTTACAGATATCATTTCAAGGAAGAGATGTATTAACAAAACAGAGTCGGAAGAGATATAGTTGAGGTGAAGCTGCCAGTTCTTCAGGCAATGAAACTAGACAAACGCTTCAGATGAAAGAAATCCAGGGAAAAAAACCCATTTACTCAATTAAAAAAAAAAGTGATATATCTTATCTGTCTCAACTCAGCGAAAACAAACACTGTTTTGACTCATTGGTGGTAGCATTTTTGTATGTGCAATTTTTTTCCTTGTTTGCGACTTACATTACAATTGCCTTCTAACAGCAGAAAAGGAGGGAGGCTTTCTTCGCAGAGAAATGAGAAATGCTGTCCACCCCACTCTGCAGACCCCACGAGCTGAGCATCATCTATTTCTCACTCCTGTCCCGGTTCCTGTCGGCTGTCAGGGCTCCAGTGGCTGACCACACTTAACCCCACCTGGTGGCCCCGGCCGCCCCTCGTATACACAGCTGACCTCTCACCAACACAGGTTTGAACTGCAGAAGTCCACTTACACAGGAGCTTCTTTCATAAATACACAGTCCAGCCTCTGTATCTCAGGTTTCACCTCTGTGGATTCAAAATCCCATTCCGGATGCCGAGGGGCAACTGGATCCATTGTTCTAGGCCATTTTCTAAAAGGAACTTGAGCATCCACAGATCTCAGTATTCACAGAGGGTTCTGGAACCAATTCCCATGCACCCTGCATATGCATTGTAGTAGCACTTTTGATAGTTCTTGTTTTTACTTATAGACCAGTGTGGTTCAGTAGAGGTGGCACTATTTTCTGGGGAGCATTTTTGGAATTTGCTGGTGGGAAGGAGGTATTTTTTGGTTGTCACAGTGATTTAGAGGGTGCTGTTGGCATTTAAGCAGAGAGGCTGGACATTCCTGCAATGCAGGGGACAGGCCCACACAAAGAATTGGCCCTCATCTCTCTTGATTTTTGAATGTTCAGTTGGAGGGACATTCACATGGATGAAAACCCAGTTTATACTCCTCTTAACCTAGAATCTAATGCTACACTATATACAAAGTAAATTTCTGCGCTCTCATATATACTGAATTTTCTAAGAATGCAGCTACTATGTAAATCAAGGGAAGATTGTACTTTGTTTACAACCTAGTTTATTGTTCACTATTTCAGCAGAAAGGTTTCTTATAGTAATTGAGTCAATAAAAAGTTAACAACTAAATAATACGAGTTTACAACTGCTGCTTGCACATTCCAGGTGATTGTACATATGGGGTAGGAATTGAATGACTTTATTATAATGAGTCTTGCCTGGGCATTTACATCTAGAAATACATATTTTCTTTTACAGCACTTTCATTTTTTATTTCTATTTCAAAAAGGTGTTTTATTAATTTTTTGATATATCAGCAAGTGTGTTATATCATCTGCAGAAAGAATACAATCTAGAATAGTAATATAAAAAACATTTTAAAAAAGCTAGTGCTCAACCTGTGGTTGAGAACTACTATATCAGACCATAACTCCCTTGAAGATCTTCCTTATTGTTCAAGGGTAACTCTCATATTTGTATCTTTATTACTACTTTATAACTCAATGCTTCCTGCTTAGAAGATGCCAGTATATTTTAATGTTTACTTAATGCATGTAACCTGCACTTCCAGCTTCTTGCTAATTGAAACTCTTCAAATATCAATGCAAGGCTATAGTCCTCTGTAAAATAATTTCTTCTAGACTATTTTTAGGAGTTACGGGGAGTGTCTAACAGCAAATAAAGTCAGCTTTGTAAGGCATAAGTCATTTTTATAATAAAATCAAAGCTAGTTATATCTGGGAATGTGGTGTGTAAGAAAGGTCACTTTACAGTTGGATAAAGAATGAATTACTAAATAAATGGTGTTGAGGCAACTGGCTCTCCGTATTGAAGAAGATAGATCCTTTCCTCACACAATGTGCAAAACCCCCTCCACGTAAAATAAAGACCTAAATCTGAAAGGCAAATCTTTAAACTTTTAGAAGAATATACAGAAGTATGTCTTTATGAACTTGGAATACAAAAGCATTTCTTAAAGAAGGGCCAAAAAGCACAAATCACAAAGAAAAATGATAAACTTGACCATGTTAAATTTTAAGACTCGAAATGCAAGTTATCATAAAGTTTACATTTCTTGGAGAATCAAGATGGCGGAGGAGTGAGTGGAAGTCACACTGACCTCCTCCCAGGACCAACCTGGAATTACAACTAAATTGTGGAGAAATCATCTGGAACAAACAAGTGAACAATAGCAAGAGAGGGGCCTTATAACTTCAGAGACAGAGGAATCAGCTTTAGCACAATCTAACTGTTAGGGAGTGCGGCAGAGACTCAAGAAGGAGGGTGGGGCACCCACGGGCAGCAGCACCAGAAGGATATTGAAACGGCCAGTTGGATCCCCCTGAGAAGAGTGGGGTCTAAACCAAAAGTGGGGGTCTCTAGCCCACAGCACCAGAGCCCAAAAAGCACACAGAAAACAGCCAGCTGTGAAAAGTGGCAGGGTTGCTCTCTTCCAGAGACTGGCAGCTGGAGACACAAAGAACCATTTAAAGGGCCAATGCATAAATTTTTATTTGCAGCCACTTACCCTGGGCTCTGGCAAAGGTGGGGGCAGAGTAGGCTAGAGATGCCTGAGGAGAGAGTGGGGAAGGACGCTTTGGGGAGAGAACTGAGAAAGTAGCTGGCGGGATCTCGGTGCTGACTCACCCAGCCATCTTGCTCAGGCAGAGACCACTCCTCCTGAGTGGCATCAGTATCAGAGGACCCAATAGCTCCACCCCCAGGTGGGATTCCATCCCACCTTGTGCTGTCTAAGCTGCCTGCTGAGTGCAGACCCACAGCCACAGATAGTAGATCCCTTGCTAAAGGGGGCACAGAGAGGTCTGGAGACACTTGAGAAGAGACTGTGGACGGAAGCTTTGAGGAGAGGATGGAGAGAGTAGCTGGCGGGATCCCGGTGCTGACTCCTCCCCCATATGACAGCAGTGTGAGAGGACCCAATAACCCCACCCCCAGGAGGGACTCTGCCCCACCCTGAGCTGTCTAAGCTGGCCTGCTGAATGCAGAGTGACTAGATTAACAGCTGAAGGAGACAGCCACAGACAGTAGATTCCTGGAAGTCTCGAACAGACTGCCTAGGGTCAGACAGAAACAACATCTGACATCATCAGAGGCAGATCCAGAAAGAAAAAACAGCAGTTTCCTACCAGAGAAGTTCACACCACAAAATCAGGAAATCAAGACAGATCAACTGAAGAAAAAGAAGCAAAAAAGAAGAGTCTCACAAATAATGGGAAGACAAAGAAATAACCTCCACTCAGAGGGAAAGGAGGACTCCCCAGAATGAGAACTAAATGAAATAGAGGCAAAAAAACTATCAGATAGTGAGTTCCAAACAACAGTTCTAAGGAAGCTCAATGAACTCAGTGAGCTCAGAGAATTACAAAAAACTACAGGGAAACTACGAGGAACTTACTGCAAACTATATCAACATGAAAAAGGACATAGAAACTATCCATAAGAGACAAGAGGAAATGAAAAATACAATTTCTGAATTGAAGAACACAGTAGAAGGAGTCAAAAGCAGGCTCGATGAAGCGGAGGATCAAATCAATGAGCTGGAGGACAAGGGAGAAAAAAGCTCCCAGAAAGAGCAAGAAAATGAAAAAAGACTCAAAAAGAATGAAGA
Source organism: Pteronotus mesoamericanus (assembly GCF_021234165.1). Taxonomy (NCBI): domain Eukaryota; kingdom Metazoa; phylum Chordata; class Mammalia; order Chiroptera; family Mormoopidae; genus Pteronotus; species Pteronotus mesoamericanus. Next base: position 4,835,450 of record NW_026555090.1, read on the forward strand.
GGCATTTAGGGAAATGCAGGACAACCTGAAATGTAATAATATCCATATAATAGGGATACCAGAAGGAGAAGGGGATGAGGAAGGGATAGAGAACCTGTTTGAAAAAGTAATGATGGAAAACTTCCCTAATTTGAGGAGAGAAAGTCACACAAGTCCAGGAAGCACAGAGGGTCTCATTCAAGGGCCCCAATGAGGTCCACTCCAAGACACATCCTAATTCAAATGGCAAATATCAAAGACAAACAGAGAATCCTAAAGGCAGCAAGGGAGAAAGAGGTAGTAACATATAAGGGAGTCCAGATAAGGCTAGCAGCTGACTTCCCAACAGAAACACTGCAAGTCAGAAGGGAGAGCCAAGAAATATTCCAAGTCATGAAAAACCAAGGCCTGAAACCAAGACTGCTCTACCCAGCAAGGTTCTCAATTAAAATGGAAGGTGAAATAAGGAGTTTCCCAGACAAAAGAAGGCTACAAGACTACACCTCCACCAAACTAGCACTGCAAACTATGCTAAAGGGACCGCTTTAAGGTGAAGGAATAGAGTCTACAAATACCCAGTTCCTTTCACAGTTGCCAATACTTGATATTACCAATATTTTTAATATGTATTAATCTGATTGTGACAATGATGTGTCATTTTAATTGCTCCTTTATTATTTGTTGAAACTAAACCTGTTTTTATATATTTCTTGCCTATTTCTATTATTTTTAAAAAGCTTTAAATAATTTTTTGGTATTCTTTATCCATTTTTTGCTTAAATGTTTGTAGAATTTTTTCCCTAAAAATAAACACACAAACCATTAACCCTTTCTTAGATGTGTTGCAAATACTTTCCTATTCTATTACTTGTCCTTTAGCTTTTTTTATTATGTATACTACTGTACAGTCTTAAATGTTTAATATAGTCATATTGTCAGTATTTTACTTTATAGCTTCTGGGTTTGAATATTTTACTTCAGGGTAAGAAAAATATTAGTTAGTATTTTCTCCTAAAACTCCTTAGATTCTACATATTGATTTTTAACTCACATGAATATTTTTGTATAATGTGTGAAATAGGGCTCTATATTTGTTTTATTTCAAGTAATAGTGGTCCATGCACCTTATTTGTTGAATAAGCCTTATTTTACCCATTGATTTGAAATACCAACTTAATCATATATTACATTGTTAGACAGATATATATGTTTGTCTCTAGAATGCTCAATATATTTCATTGATCTACTTGATTATTTCTGTGCTGTGTCATGTTGGTTTAATTGCTAAGACTTTATAATGGTTTTAATTTTTTAAAATATTTTACAATTGACTTTGACATTAAAAAAATAAAATCAGTCTGCATTTAGAAAGAAATAAGGAAAGAAAGAAAGAAAGAAAGAGAGGGAGAGAGAGAGGGAGGGAGGGAGGGAGGGAGGGAGATATGGAACTCCTACATTTGTGACAACATGGATGGAACTGGAGATTATTAAGCTAAGTGAAATAAGCCAGTTGATGAAAAACAAATACCATATGATCTCACCTATAAGTGGACTCTATTAAACAAAATAAACTAATGAACAAAATAAACCACAGGCATTGGAAACATGGAGCAGACTGAAAGTGACCAGAGGGGATGGGGAAAGAGGACCATGGTGGAAAGAAGGGGAGGGACTAGACAAAGAACGTGTATGAATGACCCATGGACATGGACAACAGAGTGGGAATTGACTGTGGGAGCTGGGGGTGGGGGTGGGATGGGTGGAGGGGGGTAAAGGGGGCAAAATTGAGACAACTGTAATAGAATAGACATGATTTACGAATTTAAAAAAACATTTAAAAATACATTGAAAAGTTGAAAAAAAAGGTTTACATTTCTTAATGAAAAAATAATCAGCAGTGGATATATCTCATGGGCTATCCAGAATATGAGTGTATGTGTGTAGATGTGGGGGGCGGTGTGTGTGTGTGTAAGAAATGTTAGTAAGGACAAAAAATTGCAAAAGTAGGTAAAGGGAAAGAACAAATAAATCAATAAATAGTAAATACAAATGACCAATAATAAATCTATGAAAAGTTGTTCAACCTCACTAGCAGTCAGGAAATTTAAACTGGAAATTGAAAATAGCATACAGTTTTCTAACCTTTAGCTTGGAAGAATTAGCATATGCGAATAAAATGTGTTAGTAAATATTCAGACTCCCAGATGCAGCTGGTGAGAGCATAAGCGGACAGCTCTGCTCTGGAGAGAAACTTGCCATTGTTAATGGAGTTAAATTCAAACAGAGCACATGACTCATCGAATCCATCTCTGGGTAATTACTGTCGCGCAGTGTATTTCACACTGTGTTGAACAACCCACAATAGGAAATAGTTTTTACAGACCAATGCAGTACATTAGACACAAACACTTATATGTAAAATAAAACATAATTTCATAAAATATTCATTCCCGGTAACTGTGTGATACATTCTATTTTTTACACCACCTTATCACCCTTCTTAAAAACTTTTGATAGTGACTTACTAAATTTAGTTTATAATCATCTAAGTGGGCTGCACCCAATACTGCCCCCGAGAAACTCAGCAGCTCACAGGGAGAGGCACAGAAGGGCGTTCCCTATGACATGGCCGCAGCAGCACCCCAGCCCACATTCATACGTTTGTGGGTTTCCTGGGGCCACAGGGTAACGGTGCAAACATCTACTTTTCTGCTTTGTTTTCCAGCTGCTGTAACTGAGGAGGCAGGAAGGGAAATGACTTAGCCACAGACTCATGGCGTGAGCGGGTGCTGAGTTCCCAACAGAACGCTGTTTTGACTTCTCAGTGACTGTTTCTCACAGGCCACCTATTGTCTCTCCTTGAAAACGAATAAACCATCACACCATTGACAGCTGCTTCAAAGCCAAGTATGTTATTTTTTGGCTCTAATAAAATACTTCTTTCCTAGAACCTTTGAAGTTCTTTGAACTCCTTGAAATAAAAGGGCCAGCTTACTGTGCTGATGTTGCCCCTTTTAAAACCAATCTCTACGTCTTAGGTCGTAATCTCCTGTCCATCTCTGAGAAGACTTTTCAGATCTTCTGTTTCTCTCTCACCATCCATTAGACATTCCTTTCTTACCAATAGGGATTTGAACATCTACCTGAGGCCAAACTGTAGTTGTCACTATAAATTTCTCTTGTAATAGTTTAATTTAATCATTTACTAATAAAATGTCTCAGCTTTAGACTCTCATAGTAATAGAATTACACCATGACACCAGGTTATGAGCAGCAGTAAATCCAAGGAATTAGTTGAAGAGACACACAAAACAGAAGATCAGCTCAAAAGCAGGGCTGGAAAATAGCTTCAATATGTACTGTTACAGTAGTCAAAGGTGAACAATGGTATAATAATGCAGGATGTGTATGTTCCAAATCACTAGGCATGCATTTTCCACCTGGTATTCCACAAACTAGGGTGCCACTAACTGTATAATGAAAAATATGTTCTGAATTCAAATAAGGTTGCAATCTCTGATTAAACATAGTTAAAAAGATTGCTCAATTTCTGAGAATCTTAGGCATACTACTTTTGTTATATTGATTGTGATTCCCCCAGAAAAATCCCCAAATACTTCCATCTCATTTACCCATGGAACATCTTACATATTATTTTTTCAGAGTGCCTATTAGCATCCCCTCAAACTACTAATTTGCCTAGTTTCTTTAGAAAACACTACACTAGGGGAAAAAATGTACTTGAGAAATAAAATGAGCAACATAGCAAAAGGGAACATAAAAAGTTGAAAGCATAGCCTTGACCAGTGTGGCTCAGCTGGCTGGGCATTGTCCCACAAGGCAAAGGGTCACCGGTTCAATTCCCAGTCAGGGCACAGACCTGGTTTGCAGGTTCAGTCCTGGTCGGGTGCCTGTGAGAGGTGACTGATGGATGTTTTGATGTTTTGCTCTCACATCGATGTTCCTCTCCCTCTCTTTCTCTCTCCCTTCCTCTCTTTCTAAAAATAAAAAAGTATTTTTAAAAAGCTGAGTGCATAAATAATAGCAGGAAATTATGGTATTTATAACACGAATATGGATGTATTAAACATCCATATTGAAATAAAAGATTCTCATGTTCGTTGGAAAAAATCAAACAAATTTTAACTTCAAAAGGCACAGGGTGGGGAATAGAAAGTTAGAAGAATAGGAAATGAGAAGGATTACATTTATATTATAAAGTATAAGCTTTATATTCATGTATAAACTTTATATTATAAATTTTAAAAGTGAGAGGGGAGAAAGAAAGAAGGGAGTCAGGAAGGAAGGGAAAAAATAAGGAGAGAAGAAAGGGGAAAATGAAAAGAGAAGACTAGGTTGGCAAAACTGTCAGAAATAACAGAATTTATGACAAAATTAAATTTTAAAATACAGAAGCAAAAAATAATCCACAATAAAACTATTACAGTTAGGAACCTGTATAGTTCAAGTGGCTTAGAATTAAAATATATAAGTACAAATTATTATTATGTATACAAAGATACATTAACTAAAGTTATGACAATCAAACTAAATCATTAGACTTGGCCATTAGACTCAAGAGATAGAATGACGTAGATTATTTGAGTAATAAAATTAATAAGGTTATCTTACTGAAAAGCTAACATATCAAAATTTTCACCCAAGAAGGTACATTTTCCAAAAATCCATTAAACACTTATATAAATAATTAATATAGTAGGCAACAAAGAAAACCTCAAAAAAGTCAAAATACAGAAATGACAGACAATCCATGAATAGAACACAGTGTCAAGCAGTAGAATGAATTAACCTAAAGTATATGAATGACAGAAATGAATTTAAAGAGAGGTTGAAAACTGGAGTTGATAAGTAATAGTGAAAGGATTTAGAAAAGCTTCACATAGTTAACAGCTAAAAGGGCACCAGGCCCAGATGGTTTTGGGGTGAGTTTTTCAACCTTCAAAAAGGAGAATTTCCATACCATTTAAACTGCTGTAGTTCAGGAAAAGAAAGAAAGTTTGCCAATTCAGTTTATAAGGATAGCTTCATTTTGGTACATAGCCCGACAAATAACACTTAAAAATAAACGCTTTATGAATATTCATGTCGTTAGAAAATTCTAAATAACATAAGCAAATCAAAACAAATCCTCCGTTAAAAAAAATGCATCATGGCCAAATGAGATGAAGCCTCAGTATTAAAAACACATTTATATTTCTCATTACATCAGTAAGTCAAAAGAGAAGCACTCAGAATCTTGTGAAGCCTTGACAACGGATTTGGCACACACCAACGTTACTTTTCTGAAACGTCTCGGTAGCCACAGGCCAGGTGCGCTACGCCGGAGCCCAGGGCAGCTCGGGGGCGGGGGTGGGGGTGTGTGGTTCGGCGGGTGTTGCGCGTCCCGGAAGGCGGCAGCCAATGGGAAGGCCCAGCGGATCGTGCTTCCGCAGGTGGAGTGGGCGGGCGGGCGGAGGGAGCGCACCGAGTGCCCTCGCTTCAGTCCCTCCTCCACCGCAGCCGGCTCCGCCGGGGCCGCCGCCTTCCTTTGCCCAGTCCCGGGGCTGCTGTGCGCTCCTTGGGTGCAGGGGACCTGGTACCTCTTCTGTGAAAGGGCTGCTGAGGAGACTGGGGACTCCATGGCCAACGAAAAGCCCAAAGGAGTCCAGACCGAGAACAGCGGTCGTACTAATGTGAAGGTGGCGCTGCGGGATGGTTGGGGGTGCAGTGTAAGATGGAGAGGCACACCCCACTGAGTGAACTAACGGAAGCCTTTTGGGAAGGACAGGGTTCTTCAGGGAGGCGGATCAGATTCTGACCCGACAGGCAGCCAGTCGGGGAAACCGATGCACACTTGGTCGTGGAGGATGAAGTTACAACCGTTGCGTTCCCGCGGCGGACAGGAGGTGTCTAAGGAGAAGGGAGCCTGCTCCTTCGCTCCAGAGCTCCTTCCTGCAGACCAAGAAGGCATCCTCAAAGAGAAAACCGCCATTGGACCCACTGCATCCTGACCGTTACAGTGGGGTTTCCTCTATTCCTTCCTCATCCCCTTCCCCATTCTTTATTGTACATAACGTAACTGATGTATGTGCACAAGCATTTGCATTTTTAAAACTAAATGGCCAATAATATCTTTTGATCGATATGAAACAGATGGGGAAAAATACTGGTCCTGTGAAAATACCCTCTTTTTTCATTAGTAGAAGTTCATTCAGCTATCAATCAATATATTCCAGGGAGCTATTTTGCTCTCACTGTTTAACCAAAAAAGAACGACATAAAAATCTTTGCATACCTTGTTTGATTAGAAAATTTTAACTTTCTAAAATTTATCCTTGTAAAACCAAGGACGATTTGAATCCTAGTTTTTCCTTCAAGTCAAATGTCTTGTTTAAATAGACTTCTTGTTTAAAAAATTAAAAAATAAAAATTAAAAAGTCTTGGCAGGCTATATGTAAAAATACTTATTTCAAAATATTACAAATATTCTTAATGACGATGTACAGCTATATTTCCACTAACAGAAATAAGAGTAGAGAAACATCTCTGATCAGTGCTAGAGTTCATTTCAAGATACTGATACAAAATTTGAAAAGGCAGAACAAATATTTTAAAGGCAAAATCAAAATTAACTTGCATGCTCCAAATCTGTCATCCACCCAGATGTTCCAAGAGAACCCAATGAGGCTTTGTGAGCCAAGCAGTCCCATGGAGTGGCTGCTTTCAAAGTAAATGGACATCACTGTTTCTATCCAAACCAGCAATTCCAATGAAAACTGCAATGGTCCATTGGCCCCTGGAACCACGTAATAGTTTCTGAACAACTTTCCCACTAGAAGGAACCAGAGATCCTTGGGAAAATGGCTGATTCCAGGTCCAAAGGAAATGCACAGGATGGACATGTTGTGGTGCAAAAAGGGAGGGAAGATAAAATTAACTGGGATTATTTGAAAGGATTCAAGAACCAACTTGAAGAAGTTCCCCCTGGCCAAAGAGAGAGAGAGAGAGAGAGAGAGAAAGAGAGAGAGAGAGAGAGAGAGAGAGAGAAAATTAGAGCATAATAAATAATTATAGTGGATTGAAATATGTGAAATATATTCAAACTTATGATCTCATAATAATATTAAAGAAATTGATCCCCTTTTCCATGCATACTCCCCATTATTTTTTAAATTTGTAAATAAAAGAAAATAATCAAGTATTTCTTTTGCTTTTTCTATATGATTTGTAGCATTAGGTAACTAAATAATGAGTAAGCAGTGATTTTTTTAAAAGAAATATTCCAGCTAATGAATAAAGACAAGTGATAAAATTCAAGCATCACATTTTGCAAGCATTAATAAACTAGTTTAGATTTGAGTTAAATTCACCTTTGTCAATCAAACTGGTCACTTAGACAACATATAAGGATTGTGTGACATGACACTATGAGAAATTCTACAGTGCCCGATTCTGCAAAATGCTGACTGTAGGAAATTCTACATGACAAATAACTGGGTTCCTTTAACATAAATTTGTAAAAAGAAAGATTTTGAAAAAGAATCTTTGAATCTGAAGTAACAAATCAACCAAATGGGATTTTTGGACCTTATTTAGACCAAGACTCAAATTTACCTTAAAAATATACTGCGGTTCATCACTGGTATAAAACAATTGGAAAAATATGGGCACTATAAGATAATATTATAAGGGTTTATTGCTCATTTTCTAGGGTGGTAGTGGTATTTCAATCATGTTTTTAAAAGTCCTTTCATTTAGAGATAGGTACTGAAATATTTATGAGTGATTTATAATTTGCTTCAGGCCATGCAGGGGCTAGGGACCAGTGAGTAAGACATGAGGGAAACAACTTCGGGCGTGTGCTGATTGACTTTTGAAGGCAGGTGATAATGGCCTGAAGTTCATCATAGTGTTTAATTTTCTATATTTTTGAAATTTTCCATAATAAAAGGTTAAAAAAATCTGAGAATGATCTACATTCTCCAGGCCCCCTTGTTTGGGGTGGTAATGTTGTAATGTAATTGTATTTACTCTCTTTTCACTCAGGACTGTCATTTTCTTAAAGCAGGCTTTATTTATTTTTGTAGCCAAACATTTCTTTTAAAAATTTTGATCATATATAGGCTTTCATAGCACAGAGGCTAACAAAATTTTGTCAACTCTGCCTACTACTAATTGTTAATACTAGTGTTGATATTTATAATTATGCTTTGAACTTCCAAGAAAATGGTCTTAAGAATGATCTTTTTGGAGACTATCTTGCTCATAAGTAGAGAATCTTCTGTGTTTGCAGCACCTGGTACTTTATCGATGTATTGTATATTGAAATAAATAAATGAGTAAATAATAATAACCCAATAATAAGTAAATAATTTCACTTAAAAGTGGGCCCAAGAATTTAATAGACACTGTGCCAAAAAAGATATATAGATGTCATATAGGCATACAAAAAATTGTTTCACATTGTCATCAGAAAAATGCAAATTAAAACAATAATGAAATACTACCCCCGCACTATTAGAATGGCCAAACTCCAGAAAACTGACAACACCAAGTACTAATGAGGATGTGGAACAACAGGAAGTTTTATTAATTGCTGGTGGAAATGGAAAACGGAAGACAGTTTGGAGGTTTCTTGGGAAACTAAATATACTCATCACATGATCCAGCAATCATGCGTCTTGGTATTTACCAAGGAGTTGAAAACTTATGTCTACACAAAAACCTGCACATGGATGTTTATAGCAGCTTTATTCATAATTGCCAAAGCTTGGAAGTAATTAATATGTCCTGCAGGAAGCAAAGGGATAAATAAACTATGCTACATTCAGACAACAGAGTATTATTCAGTGCTAAAAAGAAATGAGCTATCAAGCCATGGAAAGACATGGCATAAATTTAAATGTATATTACTAAGTAAAAGAAGGTGATCTTAAAGGCTATGTGCTCTATGATTCCAACTATATGACAATAGAGAAAAGGTAAATTATGGAGACAATAAAAAATCAGCAGTTTCAGAGGGAGGGGAGTGGAGGGGGTAGAAGATATATAAGCCGAGCACAGAGGATGTTTAGGGCAGTGCAAGTCCTCTGTATGACGTTCTAATGGTAAACGCATGTTCTTATACATTTGTCCAAACCCACAGAATGTGCACCACCAGGAGCGAACCCTGGGTAAACTGTGGACCTAGGGGGATTATGGCATATCAATGCAGGTCCACCCTTGCTTAAAAATGTACCATTCTGGTGAGTAATGTTGATAGTGAGGGAGGCTTTGCATGTTGGGGGGAAACAGGAAGTATCTGAGAAATCTCTGGAGCTTCCTCTCAATTTTGTTTTAGACTTAAAAACTGCTCTGAAAAAATAAAGTCTTAAAAAATAATGGTTAAAAATGATATTGTAGTGAATTCAGGAACCGAAAATTCATGAATCACAAAAATAAAAAGACAAAAAAAAAACTAATTGGTAACCGCCTGAGACAGCAATTATAGCAACTCTTTTCTTTGATGAGTGTTAGCTAATGAGAAGGAAGGAAGCATTCATCCTGCCTTTACAATGGAAATATATGCGTGTTTCAGGCAACTGAGTAGCCCTGCTAATGAGTGTATACAGAAGAATACTTGCTGAAAAATAAGGAGGACTGAGAGCATTAAAACATACAATTTTGTAAACATTAATGAAATTATTGACTCAGAAAGTGATCATGAATCACTGTTAAGACAATTAGGTGAACTGGATTTGTGGATAGTGCACAAAATACAATTGTACAATAAACGGGTCAGAGTCCTATCACTCTAACCTATTAGTTGATCCCATCTTAGTGTCACAAATCATGGGACAATGCGATAACATGTATCTTCTAACAGGATTCAACGTGCAGTCCACATCATTTATATTAATTATCACATTGTATGTCAAAATATTTGACTTTAATGCACCCAGCTTTAGATTTAGCTCTTCACTAGATATACAGTTGTCCCACAGAACCTGTGGGAGATTGCTTCCAGGGCCACCCGCGGACACCAAAATTTGTAGATGGTCAAGTCTCTTATCTGAAACCAAGTACTATTTGCATGTAGTCTCCTCACAACCTCCCATACACTTTAAATCATCTTGGATTACTTATAATACCTAATATAATAGAAATGTTATTTAAATAGCTGTTCCGGGAATATTGCAAGAAAAAAAGTCTGCAAATGTTCAGTACAGATGTAACTGGCAACAATTATAGGGCCTAACTACATAGTACACATCAACAGTAAGGTAACATTTAAAAAAAAAAAATCATAGATTTTGATCCATGATTAATTGAGTCCACGATGTCTGCAGAATCCACAGGTGCTAGGGGCTGACTGTACATGGGACAGAGGAACAAGCTACATGATACAGCGAGGAAGCAAGCAATTAAAGAAGGAGAAACATTCTGTTGAGCCATTGGCCTGATCTCTTAAACCAAGCCAGTGCTATTTGAAAAAAACTTATGGAATCATTTCAGCATTATTTACAATCGCCAAGATATGGAAGCAGCCCAAGTGTCCATCAGAAGGTAAGTGGATAAAACAACTACGGGACATTTACACAATGGAATACTACTCAGCCACAAAAAGAAGAAAATTTTACCCTTTGCAACAGCACGAATGGGCCTCGAGAACCTTAGGCTAAGTGACATAGCCAGTCAGAGAAAAACAAACACCATATGATTTCACTCATATGTGGAATCTAATGAACAAACTGAACTAATAAGGAAAATGGGGACAGGCTCATGAATGGAGAGCGGGCTGACAGCCAGTCGGGGGTGGGGGAGGTGATGGAGTGGAAGGGGCTGAGCAAAAAGGAAGAAGGACTCATGGACACAGGCAACAGTGTGGTGATTGCTTGGGTCAGGGGCATAGAAGGGGACTAAATGATAATGGGGAAAATTATAATAAAGATTAAATAAAAAATAAAATAAACTTTGGGAGTACAGCAAGCTAATACAATGTGTCATTCTGGATTGAATACAATTTTGAAAAAGACAGCTAAAAATACTTTTAAGGACAAGGAGGGGAATTCAAATATGACCTAGCCATTAAATAAGATAAATATTATTGAAATGAAGAGAAGAATATTAACAAAAAAGTTACAATGTACTATGTACGCTATGAACTTATTTTGGGATAAAAGTTATAAAAGGATCTGTGAAGAAACCTGCTGCAATTTTAAGAGAGGCATCCTGTGAATAGTGGGATAGAATGTCTTTATATTTTTATTTTTATTCTCTTCATTTTACAATTTTCTAAATTATGTATATCTGCTTTTGCAATAATAAAAGTTGATTTAAAAAAAAATACAACATATTTGAAGTGTTCCACTTACAAGAATACCAAAAGAAAATACACAGAATAATTTGAATATATTGTGTTCTTATCATTTTCATAAAATTAATTTTAAAATGTTATGTTCTTTTACTCCCAATCTTATTTTTTTAATTTTTTTTTAAGTTTTTGTCCATTGAGTGTGATGTTGGCTGTAGGTTTCTTATACTCCCAATTTTAGCTAGGTAATTTTTAAATCTATACTTTATTATCACGCTACTAAAAATAACAGCCATAAAAGACAATTGACAATTAAGTGAAACTACCTAACTTTTGCAGCTTAGAAATAATTGAATGGCAAATGCTGGACAAGGGGCAAAATTTTATCACACAAATAACAATTTAATGGCCTTCATATATAAAATTAATTCTTATAAATCAATGAGAGAAAATAATACCTACTGCCAACAAGGCAAATGACCTTAACAAACATGTCTAAGAATTATAAAGGAGTAGGCAGTGGAGTATTAAGCTCCTGCTGAAAAAAGAACAGTTTCCAGGCAAAGCTGGGCATAATCTGTGGCCTAAGCCTCTAAATGCAGCTCCAAATTCACATGTCCTCCAAAGTGGGCGCATACCTGTGTGAATCAGGCCACGTGATGCCTTTGAAGCAACAGAAAGTGGTGAGGGCTGGATAAACTAGACCACAAAAGTCTTATCAAAAACTTACCAGTTGAATCATTGCTATTATTTAAAGGTGTACTGCTCTAATTTGGCTTGTGGGCCACTTCTTTGTGATTTATGTGTCAATACTAAAAAGTAAAATGGTCCGAGAAGCTCTGGGAAATATACTGCAGGCAGAGAATGACACATTTTGTGGACAAGTAATAAAGGGGAAACTGAAAATGCCAAAGGCCTCCCAGGGCATGTTGTTTTACGTGTGCAAATGGTACAAAACACATACTCCACATTCACCCTCAAGATTTCAACTGAGTCAAAGGGGGCTTCAGGTAGAGACAGCTGTTTGCCAGAAGAAAGAGAGTTAAGAGAGTATGACCGAGTGGAAGAGAAGTCGAGAGAGCATATTGCTCATTGCAGAGGTCCACTGTGGAAGGGAACAGCACAGTGGACTGAAGGCTACAGGTAGGAGCAAAGCCGGGGGGAAGGGGAAGGCTTTCCCAAGACAGTAGTTACCACCTGAGGGGCCTGGCTCTAACTGTGTGAGTAGGTCTCCCACATACATCTTTCTGTTTAATACCACAGCCCTGGCCTGGGCTGATAGTGTACTCCAAAAATGCATGTCCTCCCAGAACCTCAAAATATGACCTTATTGGGAAACATGGCCTTTGCAGGTGTAATTAGTTCAGATGAGGTCGTACGGGCTTCGGGTGGGCCTTACACCCAGGGACTGGCGTCTTTATAGGACGGCCATGGAAGGGCTCAGACGGCCGTGCTCTGGGGAGGGCCCCCGTGACTAGGGAGGCAGAACCTGGAGAAACACAGCATAAGCCAAGGAAGGCCAAGCGTTGCCAGGAGACCCCCGAATCTAGAAGGAATCGAGGAATGATTCTTTTCTAGAGTCTTAAGAGGAAGCCTGGCTCGGCAGCCACCTTGTTTGCAGACTTCTAACATAGCTCTGAGTGAATACATTTCTGTTGTTTTAAGCTCCCCAGTTGGTGGTAATTGGTAACAGCAGCCCTAGGAAAGTAATGCAACCCTTATGTTTGACGGCCAAGAGAAGTCAGGCTGAAAATGTAGGGATAGGTTTGAATAAAGAATCAGATCCTTTCAGTAAGAATGCCAACAAGCTTTTTTTATGGAGCTAGACAAGCTGATACTAAATTTCATAAAACAAAACAATCACACAATAATAGACAGAAAACAATGAATAAGACAAACATGTGAAGGGGGGATTAGCCTTACCAGACAATAAAATAGACTATAAATCCTTAATTAAAATAGTATGGCACTGGTGCATGAATACACAGACAACTAGTGGATTAGAGTAGAAAGTCCAAAAATAGACGCGCATCCCGTGAGTACCTGAGGAGTCTGCCTGCTGTGCGCTTACCTTCTTTTCCATAAACACACTCAGCTCAAACATTTCTCTAATACGTAACAGGGCTTGATGGTAAGGCTAAAAAGAACACTGGTTTTCAAGTGAGTTGGTAAAGCTTCTGGCCTTTGTAAATAGCTAATGTGATGAAGAGAGAGGTTCTAGGAAAAGGTGGCATTTTTCTTCCACAAGATCACAGGGCCACTAGTGAGGGACATTCACTTAGAACAATGGGCAAACCTCAGGGATGGAGGGAACTAACCACATGCCCTGGAGGCGAAAATGCATGCACCGGCTGGACCCATAGAGACCATTGGCCAAGGTGTGGGATGGTCCTGAAGCTTTTTAAATGAAGACTCAACCAAAGCAAGACCCGCCTTTTTTGACATGGTCCCCAAACATGAAGCACAACGAGCAAAAGGAACACAGACACTCAGTGAGCTTTACCCCTGATGGTCCTGAGACTGCAGGGCGGGCCTGAGGTGCCCCAACCAGGAATCTCTACAGACAGGGTGCGACCTGGCCTCAGGGAGGCCCTGGGGCCCGAGGACTGGGGGGAGGAAACACACCCTATTTTTCACGGTGCACAAAAGCTTCCCAAGACTGCCCCATGTGTCCCCCTCCCCATGCACCCTGCCCAACTTGTTTGCCACCGTAGATGGGGCCTGGGTGGCTCCAAAACCGTGCTGAGGGGAAAGACAGAGTTTAAACCAGATGACGACGGGCACTTGTGCCACCTCATTTGTGTGGCTCTGGCAAGTGAAGGAAGAGTGTGTGTCTTATTCTCACTTTTTCTGTCAGTGAATTGGAAGCCTGTTCTATGCTCTGTGCAAGGTGAGAGCAAGAAGAGGGAGGTGGCCATGCTCTTGACACTTAAAAAGGGCCATTCAGGTGCAGGAAAGGACCTCCCCCCCGACCCCCTCCAGCAGACAAGCTGCTGGGAACTAGTTTGGGAACATATCACCGATTCTCAAATACCAGACCCTGGTTGCTGCAGTGCCAGGAACTGGGAAGTTTCAGTTAGCTGTTGGGGTTTGCTTTTACTTTTTTCCATTTTGTCAACGTCCTTGAGTGGTAACTTGAGTTGCAGAATGGTGATAAGTAACACAATTCAATGTATCCAAATCTAACAAGAAGCCAAGTGTAACATTCTTTCCAATTGTTCAAGAATATATGCCTAAGGATGATTTCATAATTTGGACTCAACTGCGTTTTTAGTAGAATGAAATAAATGCTCTTAATAAAAGTTCAATTTATGTTCAACTCTTGCCTAATTCATTAAATGAGAGTAGCGCTTTGTCTTTCCTTCCGGAGTAATCCTAAAAGCGGTAACTGAAAGAGGTAACTGAGCAGCATAATGACCCCTTTCATTTGTCTAACCAGAAGTGTCATATCGCTGACTTCTTCATTCACTCTTTTATTTACTAGATCAATACAGCTTCCAGCGCTCTTTTTCCTTGTTCAAACAAAAACAACAAATTCTCCACTCTCACCCACTCATTTCACTTAGGAATTTACTTTAATCATAATTAAATTAAAGCTACTGAAGTTCTATTCAACAACTGATGTTAGAAGGATTCTCAGCAAATAGTTTCCCAAAGCCTGTAATTTGCGTAGTAATGCAATCAGCTCTTCACTAGGACTTAAAGCAATGACTACTTTTTAGTTCAGCATCATGCCTAAAAAGCATTTTAATGGGCTCAAAATGACCCTAAGTGCTATTTGCAAATGCCTGAAAATTGCGGATAATGATATTCTGTGCAGGAAATCATTCTCTTAAACTAATCCCACACACTCTGTTCCTCTGCCCAGGTTTTGCATGACTTTGCTCAGAATTGTATAATGTGTCTCGAGGTCACAAGCCAGTGACCTTGGTGAAATTCTTTGAGTCTTACTAGAAGACGTTTGACACCATCTCCTCAGCTAAGGCCACCAGAGAGTGGAATTAGTTTTCTGAGCAATTCAGAGTAGTCATATCATCATCTTCACCCTCGACCAAACGTTGGCTGGAAAGAGCAAAGCCATGTCCACACAGACAACCAACTGAATCTTGGTCTTGGAGTTACCATGCAGATAAGTCACTCGATCAGTTTAACTTCATCAAATTGCATCCACCACTTCTTCCCAATCACTGTGACTAAACGCTCAGACTGTGCACCTATTGTGACACTTAAACAAGGTCCCCTTTTCCATACAAGACTGTCACAGAAGAGGCCAAAACAATTCAGTGATGCAGACAATTTAGAAAACAAAAAATCAATCACTTGGCATCTGCGTTCCTGCCAATCACAGGGAGCCAGGTAGCGAGAGTCCTGGCTGATGCCAGTGCTGACCACTGTCAGTCACAGGCCAGGGCGCCCCGTGTGCAGCGTTGGCCTCTACAGACCGGCAGAGCCGATTGATTCAAGTGAGGCTCATTCAGCGTCCCTGTGACATTACCATTTTACTGAGAAAGTAAACACAAGAAGTCTGTGTGTTTGGGGAAGGGCGAGCAAGAATTGTAGAGTAGAACTCAGACAAAACCAGTTAGGTTGAGAGTTGAACTAAATCCTAAATTCTCATAAACCTATCAAACATAGTCGTCATTCCCCTGCACACATACATGACTTAATTCCACAATTATTCAGAGCCTCTTTAAGGCAGAGATTAAAGTCTACATCTATCTCTAGCCACAAGAAGCAACTAGTTAATTAACTGATTAGGCGTCTGCCGTTTTCTGATTTTTAGCTAATTGTAAAGGATAAAGGAATCCCTGCGTAAGCTTTGTGGCTTGTAACTGAAAGGTAACCCTTTGGCTCCTTTCGCTTTGTCCACGGATTTTGGCTCAACGCTCTGCCCAGAGCGGGCTGTGGGGCAAGCCCGTGGGTGCCGCCACTCTCGGGGGCGGCGGGCCTCTTCCGGGAAGCCCGCCAAGCCACCGCGCTGGAGGGCGCGAGGACGGCCGCGAGGCCCGGGCGTTGACAGGGTCAGTTAGCCCCGGGCAGTCGGAGCGTCACGCTTCCGTCCCTCCAGGCCATATAAACCGCACTGGCTTCCCTTTCACTAGGCTTCTTTCTTAGGTGGCCTTGAAGTGGCAAGGCCCCTGTGGAGGTCACTAGGGCTATTGCGAAATGATAGATTGTCTTTCCTCCGCACAGTTGGTAGGGCTGCCAGCCCTCGGGCCCGGCAGTCGCGGTGGGTTTGCCCCACAGGACAAGTGCACGCGCGGTGGCCGCCTCCTTGCTGAAGAGCCCGAGCGCACCCGCACCTGGCGACACGACCCTTCCCTCTGCCTCCGCGGCCGCTGCCGGTGGCCCCCGCGCCTGCCCCGCCCCCTCGGGCCCAGCGCGTGCGGTGGCGTGGAGCGGAGTTCCTAAACCGCTTGCAATGGACACGTAGCCTGAGAGAGAATAACCTTTGTGGTGGGGTGAGTCCGAGATTTGAGGTTATTTCTCTCTTTCTATGGCACGACCATCCATCCTAAGACCATCTCGGATTCAGCTCTGCTGTCAGGCAGGTCAATTTGTAAAATGCTTGGTGGCCCTAATGGCACCTTTCAGACCTTGCTTTGGGGGGCTCACACACAATTTTTTTTATATGAATAGGAAGGTTCTAGAGAATAAACATCTTAATAAAAGGCTAGATCAACTCGCAGTATTAAGGACAGATGACTTTGTTATCCACAGATGCCAAAACTCCACACATGCTGCCTCGTTTGAGGAGATGGTTTCTTTTAGTAAAATAATAATAATAATACTTCTTTTTGGCCCGTGTACCTCCTATGGTGCAACCTTGCAGTCTGGTTTGCTTCCGGTGCCGCCGAGTCCTGGCAAAGCCAGCTCCGCTTTTTCCTGCACGCACTGGCGCTCGCTCTCCCTTCCATCCACGCAGCCCCACGGACCCTCGGGTGAGGGGCCCAGGGAGAAGGCTCGTACTGTGCAGGCAGCAAGGTCGACACATGGAGCCGTGAGGAGTCGGGAACGAGCATTTGTAGATTGCCGCGTTTTACGTGACGTCAACCCTTAGGAAGCGGGCCAACAGCAGGGGCCGCTGACCGCATGGGCGGTGAGGGCGCTCCCGGCCCTGCGGGCCCGGGCTCTGGGAGAGGCCTGGTGGCTCTCCTCTGAGAACGCCCAGCCACGGTGGCCAATAGGAGCCCTGGAGAGTTTAGTGCATTGGAAATGCGTGGAGAACAAAATGTAACCTGTGACATTACGATAATGATGTGAACTTCTTTCCATAAATCAGTAAGACCTGGGAAGAGAAACGCATAGAAGAACTAGATGGTGAATGGCCCATTCCTTAATTTTAAAAGCCTCTTGTTATTGCTGGAATGTTTTAACAGTGGAAATAGCAAATGTATAACATGTGGAAACAGCGCAGGGTTTGGGTGAGTGGGCCAGTGTTCCTTTTGTGAAATGATCCAAGGGCCCTGGGATGTGCCGTCTGTCCCTGTCATTTCAGAGCTCCCTGCTTCCCAGGCCCCTGTGGGATGTTGGTTCTGGGCTGGGGACAGAGCTGTTCATCTGCCCGGTCCTCAGAGTTACCGGGAAACCGCCAGTGTTTGCCACGCCAGACCCTGGTCCATGCATATCTCTTCCAACAACTCTACAATGTGTCTGTCAGAATGTGCACTTAGAGTAATGAATTTGTGTCATTAATATGTTGGGCAGGTTCCATGGTTGTAAAGAATCCTACAGTGGAAAGTCGTTGCCGAGGACAGGCATGTTTTATAGCTGCTGCTGATTTACAGGCGGGGAAAGCCAGTCTTCAGTTGCCCTTGAGGATACGAAAGGGCAAGCAAGACAGACAGGAAAACCAAGACTCGGCCCTGCGTTGATCTGCTCGGACCTGAAGAATGAGAACGCGGAGGCAGCGGGCACCTCTGCCCTTCCTCGATGCCTTCGGTTCAGTCGCTCTGTTCGAAGACCTCAGTTCTTTCGGCGTTTGCCATGTGTGGGGTTCTCAGACACACAAAGCAAAACAAACAAAAAAGACAATAAGGACCAACATGGGAGACAGAAGGGATAGCAACAATAAAAGTATCTCACTGGTAAACAATGAAGAAGTAAATGATCAAAAAGAGCATCATAAGATATAAAGTTTAATATGGAATATTTTCACATTAACACGTCATGAAAGGGCACGGAGATGGTGTCCTTGTTTTTGCTTCAGAACTGGAATTTTAGGCAGGTAGATACAGAAGGTTTTATTTTGCTAGCAGGGCAAGCTGGGAGCATCTGGAACCTGGAGCGCAGTACACTGGAAGTGGTCACATCTCGAGGAGTTAGAATTAGACACTAACCCTGCACCCTCCATTCAAACTTCTGCTTCATGAGTGGCTGGGGCTGGGGGACAGAACCACACTGGTGGAGACTGGGTGGAGATATGGGGAGTATGGGGCCTAATTTGTCAATGAAAGAAAGACCTGATATTTACTAATGACCTGCCATGCACCAGCATGATGAAACTCAAATGTCCACACATCTTTACAATAACCCTGTACAATTACTGTGGTCATCTTTATTTTACAGGTGGAAAAACTAGAACATGGAAGTTAAGTGACTATGTGAGATCAGAATTCCTCTCTTTTCTGTCACAATTTTAGTTCTCACTTCCATTCGTATTCTTCACATTCTTTTTTTTTTTTCTGTTTCTTTGAGGAACCAACATGTCTGGTGCTTTTTCTTCTGGCTCCTAGTAGTAAATATGCCTAGATTTACTTACCCCCAATAGTTAGACACGGTTATAAAAACTTCATTAGGACTGGAGGGTATAAAATTAAAATTAACAATCTATTTTACCTTCCCTTCTAGTTCCACAGCCCAGGGGTCACCAAATTTTACCATTTCTGTTGAACTCTAAATAATTTCTCAGACCTCTGCTTCTTGATTGATTGTCTTTAGAAAATGCCTTTGGATTCTCTGTTATGAAAATGAAATTTTAGTGGCCTTGCAATAATTGCCTACCTTTCCAATTCTTTACCAGTCACCTATTTTTAAGGTTTTAGTTCATCTATTGCTTATCATCAAAGCTACACAAAAACAAATGTTTTTTGACTCATTTGTTTTAGGGAGCATCTCTAACTTACCATTACGCAACATAAAACCTTTAGCTATCTTACATTTCCCCCCACATCTTCTTCTCTTACTTTATTCACTTGACCATTACTTTTATATTGCCATGGTCTACAGCTCCCATATTTCATACTGTAACTGAAAAGTCATTAGCATTTTATCTATAAATAGGTTTTTAAATTTGAGTACCAGTAATTGACATTTAACATATTATGATTGGCTAAATATCATCTACCACATATTCAAGCAGTGAGTGTGATTTATGGAGAAGTAAACGCTAATCCTATGCCATTAAACACATGTCACCTAAAAAATATAGGTTTTAGCGATTAGGAATTGAGACAGGTGAGGAAACTGACGTGTGCATTGCATATCTTTAAAGTTAATATTGTATTTTTTCCATTATTTAAGTGAAGTCATCTAGCTTCTTCATTTTAATTTTTATGGCAAATTAATTTTCTTTTTGACACTATTCTCAGAGCTCTTGAACTTTCGGCAAGGTATGGATTGCTCACTGTTTAGATCAACTGCAAAGAGGATGTTCTGGACTTTCAGAAAGGGGTTTGATCTGCTCTTGGAACTAATGTCTCTCTGTCTTGGGTTCCTTTATGATTTCTCTGATGTACAGATTGGTGGATAGGTAAGAAACATTTTGAGTCCTTTTCTACAGTATGTCCCCTTACACTTGGTTTATAGTTTAGTGGGGTAGAGACTGCTACGAACTTATTTGTTCTTAAATTTTTGAAGACATTCTTTTCTTTTTATTTATTTATTCATTTTCAGGATTCCAGAGTTGCTGATGCAATTTTAAGTCAGTTGATTTTATTTCCTCTTGGGTGATCAGGAGAACACATATATTTAAAATTTTATAATGATGTGATTAGGTATAATTGTATTTTTTCTGTAGGTGGTATGTACTTTTAGTCTGAAAGCTTGTGTCTCCTTTCCTTTGTGACAACTTTTCTTAACATAATTTCTTGGCTCAGTGCTTCCCCTTCACTATCTCTGATGTAACACAACTTTCACTCCCTATTTGAAGTTTCTTCAGCTTTTTCTGCTATTCCTTTCCCTAGGCACTTTATTTTAGCAGTAGTGTTTTTAATTTTAGTGCACTTTTTTTTCCTTATCTGCTTTATTCTTTTTCATAACAACCAATAATTGTCTGGTAGCTAAACTATCTTTGTGATTCTCACTGAGAACACTGTTTAGAACAACTTTCAGGTCCTCTCTCCTTTCCTAACCCTCATTTTCCCTGTGTGCTCTTCTGTTTTTCACTTTGCTCCTTGGTGAGCGTTGTGTGTATGCATGCATTTGTGTGTTGTGCACTAATCTTTTCCTGAAATGTCTGGTGATTCTTGAGTGCTTCTCGAGCCCTCTGAAAGAGAAGTGAGGTTTTTGATAAAGTTAAACCCCCTGCCAGGACCAGCCCTTCCCCGGTGATGGAAGATCTTTGTATACAAAGCAAGACACACTGATGCCCAGGCTTTGCTTCACAGGGCACGAGTAGACAGGAGGGCACTTTCATACCATTACTTTCACTCCATCAAATGCTAAAATAAAGAAGCTAACTCTGCAGAGCCATGTTTCCTTTCTGGGAGCCTCAAATTCTCCTTCAGAAATGCCTGATTTCTTAAAATGGGATGTCTTCAGCTCCAGTCTGCTGCACACGCTGGGATGGACAAGGGACCTGGGCAGAAGCTGTCTGAACAGCTTCTCTTAGAGCATCTGCCAGCACTATGTGTAATTTCTGCTCCTCCTCCAGGTTTATAAACACATTCTTTTCAGGACTTTGTTATGAACATGCTCCCATGTCTGCAGCAGGGTCGCCCTTGAAGCCGGGACTACCTCTGTTAACCTAATAAACTTAGATCTTTTCCAAAGATTTGGAAACTCTTTATTTCATAGCTGTGCTCCATTCCCCCAAACTTGTCCCCATTATTAGTGCTTTCATAAATTTGTTCCTTGTTCTTCAGTGAATTATTAAGAAAGTGAGAAAAAATGTGTGCTTCGTTCATCTTCTTAGAACACAACCCTCCACATAATGCTCAGTGTGGGTCTAGCATCACTGACACCACTTGGAATTTGGTGCCTTTAAACAGATGTCCAATTTGATGACTAATGAAACAAAGCATACAAACCTTTCTACTATTTTTATTAGCAGGAAGTTACTACATTCACGGTAAATTAAAAACACAGTCTTAAATAATTTCAAAGCTTACTTACTTGCTTTTGTTGCCCTTAGTGTACATAGCAAGTGAAAATTATGATGTCCTTTCTTTGAATCTTTGAGTAAAAGTTAGATTGTTTATTTCCACCTCGGGCTTTATTGATTAGCTACCCAAGCTGAATGGATATTGATACAATAGGTGCGTCTTGACAAGATAGCCAAGGAAATCAGCACTAAAGTGGACAAGACTTAAATCAGTCTTTCAAAAGTAATATGGGCCTTAGAAAATACTTTACAACTAACTCCTGGTTTCACTTAGGTTCTATTTCCGTAAAATGCCTGTTGTCTGGGGCGTTGGGACTAGCACACGCCTGCTGAGATGCCAGGGAAGCGCAGTGGACCGTCATGCTCGCGGCCCTGGCCGCTTGGATCCTGGCCCGGAGGGCGTTCCGAGCTTCTTGCACACGTGACCTGCTTCTGGACAAAACAGACCATTTTTAGAGGTAGAATATTTGAAACAGAATTAGAAGGATGATAGAGTCCTTCTAATGTTTATAAACATTCTAGACTGTTAGAAATTTTATTATTTAACGATACTTTTTCCTGAAAATTTCACATAGGGTGTTTAGGAAAATTTGGCCCAGGAAAGAAATATCTAAGTCATTATTTCTTACTATTTTGGGCATGTTTCAAGTATTCTGTCAGTATGCCTCAGAGTATTTTGCAATATGACTTAAAAAACATTCAGTGGCATCAGTTGAGGAAGCCCTAAGTGTTATTTAAAAGGTAACATTTTCTAAAAGATTAAAGACAAAACATTTGGATAAATATTCATATGAGCATATGAGTATAATAACAAAATGGATACATGTTCATATGTTATCATATTACTTCAGATATTACTTAGACATTTTTAAATACTATCTTTAGTAAAAGTCTTTAAGAAAAAAGTCACCATGGATAAACTGAGGTCCCCTCTGTTTCCTTATCGCACAAGATGAAACTATACCCATGACTTTGGTATTCAACTTGCCATATTTTTTATGTCTACTTTATTTATCTATACATTAAAAATAAGTGGCCCCTTTTAGATTTTATTTATATTAATATAGAGTTACATCATCTGTGATTTTCTTCTACTTGCCTTTTTGTACTCAATATTTCTTTAGATTTCTCTATGTCAATGCTTAAAAATCTACATCATTCATTTTAGTGTTGCCTAGGAGTCCATTCTGTGGTGACAATACAGTTTATTCACCTCATTCCCTCACTGGTGAACGCAAGGTTATTTTCAATATTTCACTTCCATAGACAATACTGCGATGAACACACTTGTACATTTTTTTTTACACACACGTGAGAGCTTCTCTTATGTAAATACATAGAAGGGGAATTACTGAATCAATAGTTAGACATATTTTTCAATCTAACTAAAAATTATCAAATTCTGTTGAAGATGAAGCAAGATTGTAATTATTTTTCTTTCTCATGTTTGTCATCACTTCATATCAGTCCTAAAATATTTTCTTTTCAATCTGTTGGGTGTAAAACCATTACTGTTTTCGTATTTATTTTTCTAATCGCTAGTGAGATCAAGTCTTTCTTCATGTTTATTGATCATTTACTTTCCTCCTTCTGTTAATTCCTTGTTATTGTCATTTGACTTTTTTTATATGGGATGTTTACCTTTTTCTTTTTTATTTGTTGGTATTCTTTATCTGTCCTGAATACTATTTCCTTGTGAGAGTTCTTTTTACGAATCCGTAAGTTGAATTTACCTTTGTTTTTGGCATCTTGTGAAACACAGGACATTTTAAATAATTTTTAAAATTAAAATGTATTAATTTTATATAAAAAATAAACATTTAAATTTTTAATAGTAAAATTTTGACAAAAATCAAACAATATTTTGTTACTTGATAGTTTTTATGTCTTGTTTAAGAAATTAAGAAATTATTTCCTCCTCTAGCACACATATTACGGTCTCCAAGTATCATTTTTTCCATAACAGGATATACCTCCTTGGGGAAATCGCTGATTTGATATCTAGGACTGGCAGTGTAAAAGATGATTTTGAAGCATGTTGTACCTGAAAGCAAGCAAGTTATCAAAGAATAATGAGGCAGTGTCAAAAGGACACAGGAGCCAACCTGAAGGGGCCAACCTGGTCAGAGCGGGGACAATGTGAGCATCACAATAAATAATGATTCTGGGAACCAGGCGGGTGTATGTAAATCCACGAGGTCATAGCAAGAGAAAACAAAAAGCCAACTTGATGGATCATTTTTGGAAGTTGCTAAGGCACCGCCTCCTGTGATCCACCTCCCCAGTAAGAACCACTCTTCTAAGTAACTACATAGTGGTTGCAGGAATATTTACAGAAGAATTAAGCAAATAAATGCAGGAAAAAAATGATAGAATTAGAAAATCGCCCTTATGTAGCACCTAATGAAAAATGGGCCTAAGATAGTGGTTCTAAGAGCTGCTAAAATCGTTAAGTGAAAACTATGAAAACTTAATGGAGGGATCAGATTAGCAATAAATTTTCACGTCACAAAAATGAGACAACCAGGACTACTGCGCACCCACTGAGATGCATCGGGTGCTCCGAGATGCACCGGGTGCTCCGAGATGCACAGCACCACCTGCACACTGCTCTCTGCAAACACGGGATCTAACCAAAGTTCCAGCTCCAAACACCTAATCTACAAGGGAAAATGAGATGCAGGAGGCAGTCAGCCAAATGTAGAAGATGCAAAATAAGTAGCCTAGTCTTTGTCATCAACACAAAAGGAATAAGGAAAAAAGGAGGGTGGTGAGAGGGAATGTGAAGTGGAAACTGTTACAGATTACAAAGGGCTTAAGAAGCAGAACAAACAATTATTTAGCTTTTTTGTATTCTGATCTGAACAAACTATAAAAAGACATGTTTGGGGCAATTTGGGAAAAAAACCCCTGTACAGAACATTAGGTGGTATTAAGGAATTATTATTAATTTTGCTGAGTGTGCTGATTGGTACTGTAAATAATTATTTTTAAGTTTTTATCGGTTAGAAACACATCACAAGTGAAATGATATAGTGCTGAGGATTAGCTTTAAAATCTTCAGCAAAGAGTAAAAAAAGAGGGGGAAATAAGATTAAATGAAACGAAAATAGAACAAAGTTTTTAAAAGATTGAATTTGAGTGATGGGTAAGTGGAGTTCCTTACACAATTTTCTCTAATTTTTTATATGCTTGGAAATGGCAATAATTAATATTCTTTTTAAATATTTAAACTGGAAATAAACTAAACAACACTTGTCACAATAACTGATAAATGAATTTTAATAATAAAAAGACCTTTCTTACCCTCATGTCATAAAGACATTCTCCTATATTTTTGTCATATTGTTTTACATTTTCACATTTAGAGTTTAGATATAATGTGTTATTTTGTGCATACTGTGAAGCAGGGATATATAGCTACAAAACATTTATCAAACATGCCATCTTTCCCTCTATTTAATTATAACATCCCTATCATATAACAAAACCTCATAAAAGTTTGGGTGTATTTTATATACTCTCGTTGACTCCATTGATCTGCTAGTCTCTCCCTGCACTGGCATTATAATGTCTTAATATCTGGCAAGTCAAGTTCTCCATGTTTTTTTCTTTTTCTGCAAATTGTATCATTTCTTCTTGGTCCATTACACTTTCACAATACCCAGGGATGCTCAGGTCCTATAGCACAATGCACACAGACCTTCTTCTCTGTCTGCAGATTCCAAGCTATGGCTCGAGGTAACTGTTCCCAACCTCTGGTTGGTTGAATCTGAGGACGCAGAAGCCAAGCATATGGAGGGCAGACTGTATTGAGCTCTTCTTTTCTTTGTATAAATATTTCTCTGGGATAAATTTCTGAAAGTGAAATTTCTTGTTTAAAGAATTTAACCACTTTAAATTTAAATAAATATCACTACATTGCCCTCCTCAGATGTACCAATTTATATTCCTACCATTCCTGTATAAAATTGCACCAAATACCTCATTTTGAATGTTGATAATACTACGGTGGCAAATGATGTTAGTGGCAACTGCTTTCTACCTTAGTAATAATAGCTTTGTAACAGAAATTTTGAGTTTTTTCTGGGTCCTTCTTTTCCCTTTGCCCATCTCCTTACCTGGAACTGAGAAATGGTGGCGTGAGTTCTAGCCTTCATCTCAAACTTTGAGGATGAAGGATGGCGAATCCTTGAGCTGGAAGGAGACATGTTCTCTAATGATTTTGTGGAGCCATGTAACTAATATGCCTTCACTTGTCTGCCTTCATGACTTTGCTTGCCTGAGAAATAAATTTCCACCTTGCTTAAGTCACGCCCAAGGCAATACTAACTGATGCAGTACTTAGCATCCACGGAAAGTGTTAAATTGTAAGAGCAACTCCTGAAATATGACTTTAGATTAGTAGAGGAAGAGAAGAAATGGGCAAGGACTCAGTTACTGGAGCTGGAAAGTATGCAACCTGTGTAAAGTAGTAGTGATATATTTGGTGAGACTGTTGCCTGCTCAAGGTTGGAAGGCAGGCCACAAGCTGATGGGATTGTATTGTTAGGGCCAAGTGTCTGAAAATTTCAGAATAGTGGCCTTGGTTGGCTCTTCTTAGCACTTTCAGCTCTGTAGGTGTGGAACCCTTGCTCTGTAGCCAAATGTGTTCCATAACTTGGAGACTTGTGAGATAGAAAAGCCTACGGCTTCTGTGGCGCAAACAGAAGCAGTGACCCAGGATGACAACGAGGGTGCCGTTTTAGCAGAATGCAAGGCTGCTGCTCTGCCAGCCAAAGGCTATGGGCCTGATGGCAAAGAGGGAAGTAAGGATGGTTGTTCTCTCATAAGCCCGTCATTTCAGATGCTTCAAAGCAGCATCCAGAGCTGCATCTTGATGAGGAGAACACAAAGGCAGGATAAAAACACCAGGCTCAAACACTAGGTCAGGACAAGATCTTCAGTTATGGTTACTTATAACTCAAATTGACTAAGAGCAAGTATTCCAAAATCCTACTCTATTTTTAAGATGCTGGTATTGCTGAAGAATCCTGAATCAGGCCTGCAAAAGTCCAGGGACCCTTAATACGCTAACAATCTCTGGGCCCTGACCTAGCATTAGGAGAAAGTGGCCTGGAGTGCTGGACGGCACACGTGGAGGTCATACTGCCCAGGGCAATGGCCCTCTCCAGGTGACCCCTCTGATGACCATGTACAGGAACCAACCAGGGCACAGGAGCTTGGATGACACCAGACAAGGACATTCCTTCCAGAGTCGAGTGCCAGGAAAGTTCTTTAACCAAGGGGTGCTCTCCATTTCTGAGGGAGGGGTGATGCGATTTATGCCCAGCGGGGTTGAGCTCGCTGTGAACCAGGAACTGCTGTCTTTGCCACACTCCCAGTTTTGGAGCGGG
Source organism: Pteronotus mesoamericanus (assembly GCF_021234165.1). Lineage (NCBI taxonomy): Eukaryota > Metazoa > Chordata > Mammalia > Chiroptera > Mormoopidae > Pteronotus > Pteronotus mesoamericanus. The sequence continues at coordinate 4,862,442 of NW_026555090.1, forward strand.
CCATTTCATCGCCATCACCCTGTTCCTTCTTGTCCAGGTGTGTTGAGAGCTAACTTATCTTTAAAAATACAAGTTGCCAGATGCAGTCCTGGAGACAGATGAAGAGGACTATGGATCCTGGAGTATGAGCTAGGAGGTAGCAAATGGTGGTAACTTTGCATTTGCTCTCTGGAGAGGGGCGGGTATGATTCCGTGCATAATGTGTGTTCCCATGATTATTTCAGTAGCCAAAGTGTCAACCATGGCAAAGAACCCAGTTTCTAGTCTCCCTTTCTTCCTTAGTAAAAATCATCTCAGTTTTTTGGCTAAGCCTTCATTTCCCAGTTTTCCTTGCATTTAAATATGAAAATATGTTTAAATTCTGGCCAATGATATGTGATGTGAGGGAGGCAGCTTCTAAGAAGTGCCTGTCAGAGATCACTGATGTGTGATCTTTGCTCCTTTTCTTTTTATCTTTTCTTCTGTCTTGCTACCTTGAGCTCAGATATGATGGAGTTCAGGCCTTTATCTTTGATCATGAGAACAGGTTTGCATCCAGGAATTACGAACTGATGAGTTGAAAAGAACATGGGTGACTCCTGACTCTGTGGAACTCGCTCAGTACCTGGGGCTGCCTAACTCATTTACATAAGAGATAAATGCATTTCTGAATTGTTCAAGCCACTCCAATGTTTAGTCATCTTTGTCTCTTGCAGCCAAACTAATCCTCGTTTACACCCTTCCCAGGCAGGCCCCCATAATGCAGGGGACGAGTGGTAGGGAATAGGAAAGCAGAGAGACGCGACAGGGAAACTGGAGTTGTGCTGAAGAGTCATTTAATTTGTACCCGACTCCCCGTATCCCCTTAATTAAATCCAGAAACCCCAAAGCAGAAACATACACACCATATTCTCCTCTGTGCACCCAAGTCTCCTGAACTAGACTCAGTGAGTGCTCTGGGCCTCAGAGGCCAGCTGCTTCGCGGGGGTGCACCCTGGAGAAGCAAGTAGTGTAGGGACATGGCGAGTTGGGACATCCAACCCCGGACCCGTGTTCCCGCGGCCCGTGGGGGCTTTAGGCCCCCAGAAGTCGTTTTCTCCAGATGGCACCTTGTGTTTCAAAGGTACGTTTTGAAGTCTCAGCAAAATGATCAAAAAGACTACTGAACATTGTTCTCTGCATGTAAGCACTGCAGCGGGATGTAGAGCTGCAGCAAGTGGTTCTGTTGACTTCTGAGGCTGGCCTTCTAGGTCTTCTTCTGGGGCTCTTTCTTTCTCCCCTCTCTCCCTCTCTCCTTCCCTTCTTTCCTTCCTTCCTCCCTTCCTTCCTCCATCTCTTCCTCCTTCCTTCCCTCCCTCCTTTCCTTCCTTCCTTCCTCCTTACCCCCCTTCTCTGTTCCCCCAAAACATGCACAAATAGTTTTCTCCCAAACCTGAAGTTCTGGCTTTGGTTTTCTAATTAGGCATTGACATTCTCTTGGCAGTGAAAGATTCAGAACTTGCTGACCACTGTTCGGGATTGTTATCCAATTTAATATGAAATTAAACCCCAGCAGTCTTGATGAGCTGAGGTATGTTTTTGCACAACTAATTCCGTATCCTTAGACCACTTCAACAGTGCCTCCGAATGTTTCTCTTATTCCCACACAAGCTCTCATTCTCCAAGCCAGTTGTTTCCTGACTTTGATGGGAAAAGCAGTGAGGATGCAATCCAATTGCAAAGTGCAGACTTTCCACCATCCTCACTTCCCATGACTGAATCTTTATGAGACCTTCCCAGCTACAACATTCGCTAGCATCACCTCTCTTGGTCGCTTCTCAGTTCTGCTGAAGTGACCACTTGAACATTCAAGTGATTTTCTTACTTAGAAACCCTCTACTGGTTCCTGTGGTGAACAAGCACCGTTTAAAGTCTAAACCCCACCTCTCTGCTCAGACACATCCTCACCCACACCTCCACCAGCCCTACCAGGGAAGTCTACATTATATTCTCACACTGACTTTTTTGTCCCTCTTAAAATATACCATACTATTGCATGGCTCCTTTCTGTGAAATACTTCTGAAGATTACTAATGTGCCTAAAGTGACACAGCTTGGAAGAGATAGGGTTGGGATTGAAATACAAGCAATGACAATAGATCACATGCACTTTTCCTTTGGGCAATCCACTGAATTAACCAATTAAATATGGACGTGTAGACTGTTTCCAATTTTTGATGTTATGAGCAGGGCTGCAACAATTATTTAATATCTCTACAATTGTTTCCTTGGAATACATTTCTACGCATGACATTGCCAACTCTGAAGGTGCTGGATATAGTACTACAATCTTTGTTGTGAACAATTTGGTAATACACATATTTTAAACTCACTATAGAAAACTGAATATCATAATTTTGATTTCTATTTCTTAGGATACTGAATAAATAAAACTTTTTTCCCTATGTGATTTCCCTATTTACATCTTTTGCCCATTTTGTTTTCCAGTATTAATATTGTCTTTTGCTTATAGACAGGAAAATTCTTTACATATTAAAGATGTATATTCCTTGTCTGTAATAAATGTAACAAGTATACTTATGACAGCAATGTGATTTGTCTTTTAATTTGTTTAGGTGTTTTTTAAAAAAAATCTCATTGTTGACTAAAACAAGAACTATCCAGACTCAGTGACAGTCAACAGGCTGGATGCTTCTACTGAACTTCACTGTTATCTGATGGCCAAGTTCATTTATACATTTCCCAGTTCTGCAGTGGAGGACATGCTGACATGTCTAGCTCCACATTCAATTCCCTGGACTTAGATGGCTCTCACTGGACCAATTCCTCTTTACCAAAAACAATACCGTTTACCACAATTCCTGGTTCTCTACTATGAAGCCCACCAATTAAGTAAATTATATTATTTGTTACCTAGCATGTCATTCTGTGAGGTTCTTCTCATCTCTGGCCCTACTAAACTCTCAGTGAGTCACTGTCTATTGACATTCAAAGATATGTGAGTACCTACTATGTGCTAGACATTGTCCACTAAATGAAACAAATAAAAACCCTTTTTCTCATAGGATTATATCCTGGTGGTTTTTATTATTCTTTATAAGAAATAACAAACATAAATAAATGTTATAGAATGTTAGAAGGTCGAAAGTAGTTTAAAATGGAAAAATTAAAGTAGAGTAAGAGGGCTAGGGAACAGGTATGTAGGTATGAGTTGAATATTAATAGGGTTGAATATTTTAATAGCAAAAGATTTGAAGGAGAGGAGTAAGCTATATAACTGTTTAAGGGAGGGAAGCTCCAGGTAGGAGAAAAAGCCAATACAATGTCCCAAGGTGGGAATATAGCTGTTATATTATTCAAGGAATAGCAGGAAGGTCGGTGTGCTAGAGGAGAGCGAGCAAGGAGGAGAGTAGTAGGGGCTGAGGTCAGGAAGATTACAGGTAGTTTTCTGTATTTAGGTGAAGCCTGCCTGGCGCTTCTTAAGTCAGCTCCAACTGGCTGGCGGGGTCCAGGAGTACAAACATTGTCCTTCAGTGCCCATTGTTCACGTGGGAGACTTTGTATGCACGTGTGTTACTCTGTCTTCACATGCATTTCAGTGGGAAGCTGGAAAAGGATCAAGCTGAATATTATAGATGACTTTTTTAAAAAAAGATTCTTCATATTTTATTATTTTTTCTTGTGAAGTAGAACGTGTAAACTGGATCTTCCTATGGTAAATCATTCAGATCCAACTAAAGTTCAAAATCACATCAATGTACACTCTGAAAATCCTAACATTCACCTTCAGCATTTGTTGCACTTGGGACTGTTGCTCAAATTTTCAACTGGTTCAATTACTTTAACCTTTCCATTTTGGAATTATTTTATACTCACAGTTACAACAATAGCACAGAGTGTTTCCATATACTCCTCCCCTGGTCCCGCCCCCCCCCCCCCCCCCCACTGTTGACATGTCACATTACTGTGGTGGATCTGCCAGAATTAAAAATCATTGCCACACTTTGGTACATTTCTATTTGTACACAACTGTTAACTACAGGCTGTGTTCAGATTTCACTAATTTTTCCACATATGTCTTTTCTGTCCCAGGATCCAATCTAGGTACCTCATTGCATTTAATGACCATGTCTCCTTAGTCCCCTCTGGTTTGTGACAGTTTCTCAGTCCTTCTTTGTTTTCCATGACCTTAACAATTTTGAGGAGTCCTGGGCAGGCATTTTGTACATAGAATATCCTTACTTTGGGTTTGTCTGAGGTTTCTCTCTTGATTATATGGGGGTTGAGGCTTTGGAGAAAGAACACCCCAGAGATGAGGTGTCTTTCTCACTGCATCATCTCAGGGCACAACTGAAATGCATGTGTCTTATCACTGGTGATGCTGACTCCGGGTCTCTGGTGCCAGCGGTCTCTGCCGGGCCTCTCTCTACAACTACTCTTTGAATTGAGTCTCGGTCCAGCCCACACTCAAAAGCAGTGGGAGGGAAGAGGGCACTTTTTTTAAGGTGGAGATTAAAATGTTTTCCTTAAAAATGGAATATTCAAAGACGGACATTTATGTGTATTTCTTGCCTTTTGGTTGTGATATCCTAGGCATGGAGGAGACTCTTTTAAAGTAGAGTCTCCCTTTCTTTTTCCATTAATGATCTAGCATAGTTTAATCCCTGAGGAAGAATTTCCCTGTTATCTCCAACCTATTTTCCAGACCACCCTGAGAAACTCTGTTTAATCATTCTGTATTGCAACAATTTGTACATTTCTTCCCTTGGCTGTGTAAAAAAATAAGTGAAGACTAAATCTTAGTTAAATGAATAAAAAGATGAATGTCTTTCATGAATTGCTCTTTTTCTTCCCCTCCTGGAGGGAAGGCATCAGATTAAATTTTTCTCCTTCCTCCTTGCAGTACCTGAGGTTGTAACTAATACTCAGTAAATGCTTTTTATCAAACTGGATTTGATCAGTGATGAAAGAGCTTCTAAATAATACGCAATTCTCTCATCAAACTGTCAGACCCAATAAGTGCCAATAAAATTGGGAAGAGGAATTCAATTCTGTGGCCGAGCCTCAATGACATTTTCTCACAAAGATTCATAATAATAATCATCACTGGAAGCCTGGCTATTCATTTCCTATTGTTCTTTGTGGAAGGGCTGTTAGCTTTGGATTGTGCTTTGTTTTGTTTTGTTTTTTCAAAAACAAAGAATAATACACTGACTTTTGAGAAAGGCACAAAGTTAATGAAATGTTACCAAAAGGGATAAAAAAGAGGAACTACAAAGGACAAATTAAATTCTGTCCTTTTTTAGCCTTGAGGGTGCCAAGTTTTGTATTTTAATAAGCGTAAGCCATCCTTTGTCATGTCCGGAGGGAGAGAAGCTTATGGCCAAAAGAAAGAAGGACAACAAAGTACTTCTGTGGTGGCCCTGAACTCTTTTTCTCTCTTAAAAGTGAAATCTATGATCTTTGTGGAAATGTGAGAAAATGTATATAAGAAAAAAGGGAAATTTGTCCACACTCTTGGACAAATAAGAGGGAAAATGTATATTATTTTAGATTTGGGTGGTCTCTTTTGTATTTGTCTAGAATGAGGAGAAAAAATGGCCTTCTCAGGGAGGAGGAACTTCTCCAAGGGGCTGGGAAAGTGGGGGTCGGGAGACCCAGGAATGTGTTATCACACTGAGTGACGTGAAGTGAAGGGATAGCCCTTCCTTACCCAGCATGATTCCTGCACTGGGGGGCCGCTAGGCCCCTGAGCTGCAAGGCAATTTTGGAGGAAACAGAAATAAAGTTATGAGCTCAAATGGTAATTCTGAAAAGAACAATCATCAGCCTTTTCTGTTTTCTTTTTCTTTCTTCAGCTGGTGGCGTGGGGTGGGGTGGGGTGGGGACCACCACCTCCCATTTGCTGGACATGTGACGTTGTTTCTCTCTAGCGTGGTCCATGGGCAATGCTGTCGCTTGACATTGTCTTTGGTATAGCTGAGCAAATGCTCACGGGGCAGTGCACCGGTCAGCAAACTACTGCCCATGAGCCAAATCGGGTTGTTTCTGTAAATGAAATGGGAGTGAAATGCTGCCCTGGCCACTCATTTACATATTGTCTATGGCTGCTTTAGTGCTGAAATGGCAGAGCTTCTAAATCATGCACAATTCTCTCATCATGAGCCAAGTGCAACAGAAACCTAATGGCATGCAAAGACTGACCTTTCATGTAAAAATGTTTGCCAACCCCCTTGGCCTTAGGAAGGGAAAATGGACTTGGAGTTAATACACCCGGCTGCTGGTCCCAGACCCATCTTTATGAGTATGTGTCTTTGAACAGGTCCCTTGTCTTCCCTATGTCTTGGTGACTTCATCTGTAAAGGTTTCTAATTTCTTTACAACTTTCACTCTGAAGCCCAATGAAAAAGGTGGCCCAAGGCTGCCAGCAAGAGGGCCCTGTAGGGTGTGCAAAAGGAAGAAACCGCCCATCCCTGACGTGGAAGTTTGTGAGCCACGTCATAAACTTCCATCCTTTATCCGCCACCCCTTTGTCCTTGTGTTTCAGTAGCTCTCATAAACACCAAAGAATGAATATTAAAATCTGGACTGATGCTCTATACCTTTTAACTAGACGTGAGCCTGCTGACACCAGTTGTGGCATCTGATAAATTTGGATGTGTTTCTATCATCTTGTTTTTGCTTCCTATCTGTGCTTTGATCAGACATCTCTCGTGCCCAGTCATACATCATATTAATCCACCACTTTATTGCAGCTATTGTTGTGGCAACCGTCTCCACACAGATGTAACCTAACAGCGGTTCATCTCAGCTGTCCCATGTGTCTTTCATCTCTTCCCCTTGGGGCAGCTCTGTTGCCACCGAGTGGCATAACTCCAAGAATACACTCACTATTTCAATGCACGCAGAAACCTGGAATGGTGAACAGCTAACACCCTCTGGCCAATAGGCGAAGGATAGAGACTAGCAGACACCCACTCCCCTCCCCCTCCCTCAGGGGCACCGTTGTAGAGTACCTTCTTCATGACTTCGCCCGGGACTCCCGCTGACGTTTCAGTGATGATTACCTAAATAACGCATCCCTGGACTGGCTTTCTGTCCTTCCCGGTCTCACTCTTCCCAGTTTCCCACTGCTGGTCTCTAGGGCAGTTTCCCCAAATAAACTACCTGTGCACAAGCATTACTTTCAGTCTCAGCTTTGGGGAGCAACCCACACTAGGATATCTTTTTTTTTCTGTATTTCCATTTTCTTCCTTTTTCTTATTCTTTTGGAATGATTGAGGTAATTTCCTCCTTATTCCATCTATTTCCTTTAATGGTTTAAAATTCATATACCACATTTATATTATTTAGTGATTGCCTTTTAAATATTAACACACATCATTAGCATACTTTTAAGTTAATCTGTATCTTCTTTCTGAAAAACACAAAGAACTTAGAGTTCTTTAAGTCTAAATGACCTGTCTGGTTTATGTGGTATTATTGTCCAGCATTTGAGCTCTGTATTTTTTTAACTCAATAAATCAGATATTGTTGTTGTTGTTGTTTACATCATCCACAGCTATTTACATTTTTTTCCTTAGTACCATTTTCTTTGTTTGGTTTTCCTTGTATTCTCAACCTTCTTTCTTCCTAAAATATAAACATTAGAAGTCCCTGCAATGCAAGTCTGTGCTGATCAACTTTCTCAGACTTTGCTTATCAGTAAGTATATCTATTTAATTCTTGTTTTTGAAAGGTAACTCAGTTGGTAATGCAATTCTAGGTTGAAAATTATTTTCTTTCATCAGTTAAACATACTGTATCATTGTCTCTGGGTATCTGTCGCTATTGAGAAGTCAGATGCAGTTTACTTTCTTTTCTGTGTAAATAACATTTGTTCTTCTCTGCCTACTTTAAAGTCATTTCATTTCATTTTGAGTTCTACTATTTCACTAGGACATGTCTAATGATCAATTTCTTTCATTTTTCCTGCATAAAGATTGTTGGGCTTTTTGAATCTAAGGAGTCTTATTTTTTATCAATTCTGGAAAATTCTCAACCATCAAATATCAACTATTATATTTCCCTTATTTTTCCTATTAAATTTTCAGAACTTTGAGTAAGTGTATGTTTTACCATTCTTTCTCTCCCTTCAACATTTCTCTATATCTCTCCTTTTTTTTGTCTGTTTTCCTCTTTGTGATGCATTCTGTTTATACCTTTAAGTCTTCCTTTCATTTTATTTACTCACTCTCCAACTCAATTAAATCTTCTGTTTGCTCCTTTTATTGAGTCTTAATTTATATTTATATACCTATGTCATTTTATGTATTTTGAAATAGATGTTTTAGTATATTTATTTATAAATCAGCCTTGTTAAGTTTGCTAGTCTCTTGCTTCTTACTCATAATTTCTATTCCTATATTTCTTTAACCATATTAAACATACATATTTTATATTCTGTATCCTATAACTTCTACCTGAAAATTTTAAGGTATGGCTCTGCTGTTGGTTCTTCTAACTGTCAACCCATGATGCTTAGTGGCTTTATGTATTTTCTTATTCTTGCTTGTAAGAACATGTTTGCTCAAACTCCACCAGTGGAAATTCTTTAAGGTCTGAAGTGTGACTATTTGTCATGAAGAAACAGCATTTGCTTCTGCCAGGTTCCTTGGGCTACTACCAAACCTAGTTCACTCATAAGTGAACTTTAGGTAAAGTCCTTAAATTGTAAGTTATGGAGCCACATAAATATTGTGAATTCAGTGTACAAACCCATGTGAAGCTAGTAATGATCGTTAATTCTTGGAGAACTCTCCCTACTCCCCTGCCCACTAGAGCCCAAACCTAAGACATTGTGCTGTCCTTGTTCGCCTTTTTCTAACATGCTCCTGATACCTATGTATGTGCTGGGCTCTCTGAAGTGCCTCTTCATCCTGAAAAAGCCAGTAGCCTTGTCTCCTCTCCCTCATTTGCTGGCAGTTACTGAAGCCAAAGCTCCCGGTTTCTCAGACCAGGAGCTGCTCCAGGGGCAGAGGTCGTTCCTGGGTACACCTAACATCCTGAAGTCATGTGTCCACATTTTGCCACTTTTAGAAGAATATCTTTGATTTATTACAATTTGATCTGTGAATTTAAAAGGTTTATAATAAGTTTTTTTTTCCCTAGAATTTGTGTTTGGTAGTCAGAGTTTCATGATTGCTAGTCAGTCTACATATTTCCAAAAATGAAAGATTTTCCTGAGAACTAGAAATCTTAGACTTAATAATTTAATATTGATCTTATTCCCCAATACTCTCATGTCCAAGCAAAGAAGGAATGATCTTTTGGGAACCAAAAATCTTTAACATTACCATATAATTATTTTTCTTTCTTATAGAAAACAAATAGAGTAATATAAATGTTTTGTATTGTTACTAAGCAAGATAGGCAAACTGTAAGTTCATTCACAAAAAATAAGTTTTGTATCTATAACAAGGAGGAGAATATGTTGTATCTATCTTTTCCATGTCCATTTTCAAGATCTATTATGTGAAATAAAATTCCATAGAAAAGCACTTCATTGGATCTGCGTCCTAGCTTAGAACATGTCTCATATGGTGCATATTCTCTCAGTACGAGATGTCACGATCATTTCAGTTGACCCCAGTGTGCCACCCGAATGTGCCAGGGCCCTTTCTTTTCTGGGAACTGGGTGAGGAGAACAACAGTGGCACCCAAATGTTTCAGCTTGCTCTAATTTTATCTGCGGTCCTCTCCTGTTTCTCCTGGACCCTGGGGTCTCTCTGCAACAGTCAATACCCAAAGCCAGAATTGGCCACTTTACAGTCGTTTTCTCCTCTACATGAGGTGGCTACAATTTCTTTTGGCCACTTAACATCCTGCATTTACACAATTCAGCCCTATGTGAGTTTTAGTTAGAGGCAGCTTGCAACTAGGATACGGATCTATGACCTAGGTTCTGTGTCATAGGAATTTGAACTTCTTAGGCAAAATAAAGGATGACCAATCTCTGCTGCAAGCTCACCACCTCGCACCTGGTAGCAGCCTTCATGGTTTACTCAGTACATTCATGAATAAGTGTTGGAATGAGATGTCCAGAATTGTTTTTCTTATGACCTTGAGATGACAGATGTCCCGCAGTGGGCCGTTGGGCCTCCGTTAGGAGGAGCAAGCTGTACCACCGTGGACGCATTCCCTCACGCTTCCGCCTGTTCTGGCTCCTCAGGTCTGCCAGTCCTTCCCTTTCTCTGGACACTCATTCTGTCAAGCAGCCTGTGAAAATCTATGTTTAGGAGACATTGTGGGGAAAGATCAGAACCAAATGAAATGTTTTATAAGTTTAGATGTCCAGGAGTAAAGCTGGAAGAAAGGAATACATGAATTAAAAGCTGAGGAAAAAGGAATTGTTGCTTCCCAGATTTACTGAACATGAGAAGGTGAGAGAAATAGTGTTGAAAAATGGGAAAATGACCACAAACCACTGCATAATTTTGCACGTCACCCTTCCTCTTCTGGGCCTCAGATCCGCATATGAATTAAAATTGAACACTAAGATTTTAAGATCCCTGTCCAGTTCTGACATTGTAGTTTCAGAGGGAAAAAGAAATGTTGACCTATGATTTCTCTTTCACCCAGTTGAAAATCCCCTCACAGAAATTAAACATCAGGGCACAAGCAGTTAGCCCTGTTATCATGGACGGGAAGCTGGGCCAAGCCTGGCTAAGGACTCAGCTGCTGAGAGCCTAAGAGCAGCAGCTCAGGTTTCCCAGTTCCAATGGGTTGCAACGCACTCAGGATTAGCATTGCCTACAGCCTGTGGTTAATGACTGTTTGTATGCTAACATAACAGTCTGCTGTTATGCCGACAAAATGCCTGTAAAGACTATGCTTGAATTTTTGGGAGAGGCCACATATTTTCCCCCATGGATGGCAAAGCTGTTTAGAGAACAGAAAGATTCTGGAACATGTTGCCTAACACCCCATCGAACACAAGGTTCTGAGCATCCATTGTTACGATGGTTGGAGGCAGTTGGCATCCTGCACTGTGAGACGGAACATTAATACTCACCACGGATGCCTGGATTCATTCTCTCCTCCATCACCATTCTATTAATCTTTCTCTTTTTTTCCTGTGCTGATAAACTTAAAAAGGACTTCAACACCCTTAAGGGGAGGGGTATATTCATATTCTGACAAGATTCTACACCAAAGGTGATTTTGAGTTTTCTATCACCAGAGGATTTGATATCGTATCATTTCTGAAAAATTCAGTGTTTACTTATTGCTGAAGAATAAAGTTCAAGCTTCTTTATATTTAAGCCCCGCTTTATATGCTCCCAACCTAGGTTTCAGGCTAATTATTCAACACTCGACTTCATTCTAATCCTGCTTTAGCCAAATATGACTTTTTAATTATTTGAGACCATGGCTGGGATTTCTCAGCCGGGATCATCTTTGCTCACTCTCTTGCTGCATCCAGAATGTCCATCCATCATTTCCGCTTGCTGATATCATCTCTGTCTTTTAAAGTGCAGACTAAATGTCCTTCATTTACAAAGTTATTACTGGGTCTTTAGCTGTCTTCTTTCTTATTTATTCCCTTGAAATTCTGCTTTGTGGCTGAACGATCTCTGTGTGTACTTTGCTGTCACGTAGTAGGCTCTAAGTTTATTGAAAATAAGAGCTGTATCTTGTTCACATTCTTATTCCCCATTGAGCCCACAGGACCCCACAGAGCAGGAGCCCAGTGACTGCTGAATCATCACTGTCTGCATTGTTTTGGATTCAAAACTTAATTTTTACCCGAGAAACCAAAGGGATTTTGATGTGGACACCATAGCTCTCTTGGTAGACTTGTAATTCAGGGATGCCAAGAATATATGGAATTCACTTTGATTCTTTTGACTGATACAATGGAATGAAACTGTGGGCAAATGCTTCATATTCATTTTTTAGTGCTTGTATATTCTGGCAAAATCTGCTTTTGAAAAGTAATTATGTTCTTGTAGGCTTGGAATTTAGTAAGTTAGTAACTTAAAGCAGGTTGAGTCAGAAGCAGGTTGTAAATTTTAGAGGGGAGCTTCGGGGCTTAGGGGTAAAGAAAATTACTCCTTTCTGATTGAGAATATAATTACAAAGATTCACACACAGATACAGAGAAATACCATAATCTTCAGTCGTTGGGGGCTCCTGCCAAGTTGCATGAAAGGGAAAAGTTGAGTTCTAAAAAGAAGCGGGGGATAAAAGCTTCTGAGGCATCAACAAGAGTAGGGAACTGGAGAGAGACAGCACGAGGTGGTTCCCTTTGAAGGGAGCCAGAGGGACCCAGAGAGACCACCACAGGGGAAGGGCCCGAGAGAACGTCAACCCCAGGGTAGGTGGGCTAAACAAAGATCAAGGAGAAAGCTATCTTCTTGTACCCAGATTCTCATGTTTTTAAGATTGGCCTAGAAATATGTCTTTTCAAGACAATGTCTTTTAATTTTATGTTGATTACAATTTTTAAAGAATGTCCTTTTTTCTTACCTATTGGACAACCTCCCCTAAAATTGTCCTCCCAGGAACACAAGTTTCAATGACTGGGCACGTTCCAGAATTTGGATGCGTATCAGAATGAGAAGAGAAAACGAAGGGCCATCTGTGGTAATGTTTGTAAGGTCTTACCTTCACCTTTCTCTCATAATTATCTACCAGGTAGGCAATGGAAGCCGGATTAGTGCTGCCTATAATATACAAACCCATATTGGAGATCCCAGTGTGAAAACAGGACAATGCCTCTACTTTCAGGGAAGACGCATTCTGCCAAAGTACAGGAAAAAAACTTGCCAAACATATTGATTCTGGAGATAAAAATATCAAAGTACGCATGTAGATCCATTCCAGAAAGTCACCAAAGGTAGTGCATTATAACCCACAATCTCTGTGGTGACCCAGCTGTCGGTAATATGCCTTCAAGAATGTCATTAAATACTAACGTACATGTGCACTCACAGAAGGCTTCTTACGTCAAAGTCAGTACCTTCCTTCTCTTCTTCTCTAAGTGCAATAACTTGCCTGGTACACAGTCATGGTCCTTTCAGCTTCTTTTACCTTTTTCAGGTGTCTCAAGATATAGAGAATTTATTGAGAATGTGAACTTGCAATCAGGCATACCAATCTCTTTGAGTTTCTGTGGAACCTCTAGCCATGGGTTGTCTACAGCTACAGGCACGCATTCTGTCAAGTCCTTGAAGATGGCCTCAGGAAGCACACAGTCTAATTTAAGGAAAAAAAGATTCTCACAGAAATATTTAAAATATTTATACAACATAGCAGATGTTTATTTTTAAATGGGAGAAAGTTCCAGGCAGCAATGGTGTTATGAATGAAGTAAATAGTGAAGTTTATTAACCCTTAAAGGCTATGTTTCTGCAACTGTAAAATGTGGATGGTAACAACACACACTTTGCAGGGTAGTGGTATTTGATATCATACCAGCTGGATAAAGCATACAGCAGGTGATCAATAGTCACTGCTGTTACTGTAGGAGTTTAAGTTTAGTTGAGATGGGGAAGAAAGAGGTGGCAGCTGAGCTAGGGCCAAGTCCAGGGAGAAGGGAAGAAGACAGAGGGCATCCCAGAAGAGTACCCGGAAGAGGGGAAGGACATAGCAGTGGGGAAGGTAGGGTTACAAGTCAAATGTCTGGGGCTATGAGTAGATTCTGGTTGGAACGCAAACTCTGAACAGAAAATAAGGGTTAGATGTGGGGATCACAGTCAGGATGATTTTAAATTCCACGTGCGACCATTTGTGCTTTCTGCTACAGACAATGGACAACTACTAGATGTTTTTCAGTCCAGAAAATAATAATCAAAGCTGTGGTTTTGAAAAACTTATCTCATTAACATAGGAATACCAAATTAGGGTCAGGAGAGGTCAGACACTGAGAGGCTGTGGTGACTGAGTCACCGGTGACTCAGGTGGGGAGACCCAGAGAAGGAAGACCAAACCAGGCCTGGGAGCAGACTGGATAAGGGTTAGGGTGGGATCCTGATTTCACATCCAGGCGACCAGGGGAATACGCCAGGTGCCATGCACAGAGAGGAAGAGGTTAAAGAAGGGCTCTTATTGGAATAGAAAAAGAAGGGACGCGAACAAAAGTTTTCCAAGGACATCTCTTCAGGTCTCTTTACCGGAGCCAGTAACAGTAACTCACGTTTACGTGTGCACTCTCTTGATGTCTCAGACCCCATGTTAAATGTTTTGTCCACAGTACCTCTTTTCTCCCTCACAAACCTAGTAAGAGTTATACTTATTATTCCCATTTTATAAATGAAGGAAAGTAAGAATAGCAGGGATTAAATAATGTGCCCAACATTCTAAGACCACTAGGTAGAAAAATCAGGATTCTAACTCAGAACTCAACCCTTCCTCATTCCGCCTTCCTGTACTGCTGGGTTTAAGTTAAAGATGTTTCATCCACTTTTTATGTCCGGATTCTTAAAGTCCTGGAGCACAGCTTAATTCATGTTGAACGAATGAGCAAGGTGAAGCTATGGAGGCAACTGGACTTGGTGCAATGGGACGTCCAGAGGAAGGAAGGAGGGCTGGAACCTGGCTCTGCAGATGTGCCCACCATTAGAGCACAGGCCGGGAGTGGAGTCAGGACGCCTGCGTTCACTTTTCACCTGCACTGCTTCCTGGCAACACTCTGAGCCTTGATTTTCTCATCCTTGATATGGTGATAATATACCTACCTCCAAAAGCTTTGAAAATCAAAGACAATAGGAATGACTGTATGTAGTCACTGGTAAAGGAATTCACAAGTATTGGGTATTGTGGACAATTGGAGAAGGACAAGGAACCAGTGAAGTTACATAGAAAAACCACCGGACCCAGTGTGGGCGAATCGTCGCACGTTGTACCGTGGAAGCTGGGGAAGGTGCGTTTCAAGGAAGACACCATAGTAACAGACTCAGAGCAGTGAGGAAAGAGTTGGTGGTTAGCAGATCTTTGGTCACCTTGGGGAGAACAGCTTCTGGTGTGAGGTGAGACAGAAGCTAGATTTTTCAAGATTAAGGAGAAAGTGGGTGGTAAGGAAATGGGGGCTGGGGGGTGTAGACCACTTAATTAAAAACGTTTACAGTAAAAGGGAACAAAAAAAAAAAAGGGGACAGTAGCTTGAGGGGCAGCTTAAACTCTTACCGCTTCCATGAGGTAGACATTTTTACAGGGATCAACACCCTAAAGTAAAGAGATTAGGGCTGTTGCTGGAGCTGCAGTCAGCCAGAGGCTGGGGGGCTTTTTCTTCTTTGACATTTTGAGCACTTTCCAAAATTCCTGAAACCACACCATGACTGGGCATTTGCTTATTCTGCCCAACTGTTCGGCTGGCCCTTACAACTACAGAATTTGGGGTTCTCCTATTCCGCAATCTGTTCTGTATTTTCATAACATTTGCACAATATTTTCAATGATTTGCTTATAATCATGACGCTATGAAGTAGACCTGCAGGGAGGAGAATAAAGCCCAGTTATGTAAAAATTCTACTTCTCTTAATTCCAGACCTCCAAAACACCAAACTGCCTTAGGAAGTTAGAAGGGGAAAGGATTTTGAGTTGTAAATAGCTCTCACAATGTTCATAAATTTTAGTCCATAGAAAAAGAAGCAGCATTTCCTTCAGATCTCTTCGTCTAACCATTTTATGAAAAGTAAGGCAGTTAGCATTGCTTTCAAATTCCCCTCTCATCTCGGTTCCAGCCAACGAGCTCCCCGTCCCCAGCACAACCTTCCCCAGTCTGCCTCCAGCTCCTCAGAGCGCCGCCTTCACACGCACGCCAGACGTTTCTCCTCTCTGTCTGTACCCGTGTTCACCCTGCCCTCCCTCTCATGGCGACCTCACCTCCTCCCCCGCCTGCCCTAAGTCCAGTTTGACCCATCTACAAATCTTGGTTCAATTCTTATCTCCTTGCAAAGGTGGTCCTGACAACTCTCCTCTTTATAGGATTTTTCTTCTCCAGAACCCTACAAACCGACAGCCCATTCCACGCTAACTTTGACTTATATAAAGTTTTATTTGCTGTGTGAATTGTTCCATGCCTGATATTTTGGGGACCATTTCTTATAATTCTATATACTTTAAATTCCTATTTAACCCTTGTGTGCCTAACACGTGCACTTTGTATCTGTCGAGTTGAAAATAGTGTAAGGCAAGGGTTTGAATGTAAACACCAGGGCCTTGAGCAGAGTTTCTCAAGGTGCTGATTTGATAACAACAAGCCCACCATTTCTTAAAGATGCCCCCCTGAGCGACAGCTCCCCATCATGCAAAGTGAGGAGTGGCAGGAGAGGTGACGACGGCCAGGAGTGGGAAGATGGGCTGACGAGCAATGAGGACCACTTGTCATGTGAGATTCCTGAGGCATCCAGAAACCCAGCTGGAATTAGGAAGGCTAGCATTGCCAGATTGATGGATTCATTCTCCTTTACTGTCCTACATAGTCGTCTTTCATGCCGGAGATATTACTTATTGATTTCTGGGGTGCAGAGATATAAAAGGATCAGGATGCTCAGACTGCAACACAGACACGCAGTTGCGGCGCCTTTTTCTTCTGTCCTCTTCTCTCCTCCCTGAAGTCCTGAGAGAAAAGTCGAGTTAAGGGCACGTTTTTGTGTCCTGTGTTATGGTGTCCGTGTGTTTTACAAGGTTTAGCCTTTGTCGTTCCTGAGAACACTCCCGCTGGGAGGGGAGGGGATGCTCTTGAACTTGTTCTACCTCAGAACTCTACAAGCAGAGGCACAGAAAGGGAAGCGGCTTGGCAGAGTGGCCCAGCAGTCTGACGGCGAGATGCCCTTTGAGTCCCCACTGTCCTGTCTGCGGCCGAGGCTGCCCGGCAGGGCCTGATGGAGAAGGGCTGAAGCACCAGGGGACTTTCAGGGTCTGTGACCGGACAGCCCAAGGAGACAGAGCTACGCATTAGCATTCACCTGGCCATGGGGTGTACATTATCATCATCACCCTGAACAGCAGAAGTGGATGGGAAGGACAGAATCATGAGGGAACGGGAATTTTAAGTCTGAATTTGAAAGAGGGGATGGATGAATCGGGGCCGAGCTGCCTCTCAGTAGGTGACACAGTGTTACAGTAATGGAGTCTGGGGTGGGGGGTTGTGAGAACCCTGTTTTCCCCTATTTTGACTGATGCCTGAGTTGAAAGGGCTTCAAGACAAGTTAGTATTCTAACTTCGTCTCCCCCTTTATGGCTCTTCATGACGCTATCTGATGACAAAGCAGCTCTTTGCCATTTAAAGGTCAAATGCCAGTAATAGAGAGATGGCATTTTATCATCGGATGAGTGCCGGCGGGGGTGGGGAGGGGGGGGTGAAAACTTGGCGAACTGAGCCAAGTGCAATCACGTCCCTGGGTTGAGATTCCATGAAAATGTGAAATGTACCTTCAATTAACCTTTTACAAATACCTGGTCACGAGGACCATTTGTTTGAAGGTTGCTGGCTGTGTTTGGAACACATTTCTCTCTTGCTGAGATGGAGGAAGCATATGATTTTATTCTCCTCTAGTCCCACAGATGAGACCCCCCCCCCCGGCCCCCCGCAGTTTCCCCATGGTTCCCAGTGAGTGCGACCCCTCTGATACTCCTGAGCATCACGCCCAGAACACCAGGGGCAGTGAAAGTGGGACCTCCACCAAAAAGAAGGTTCTGGTCTATTTTAGGAAGATTTTAAAGTATTGGTCTCCTTGAGAAATGTTATAGAGAAATATACGTGGCAGAATAGAATATTAATAATTACAAGAGTAAAGATAATACAGTTTTATGTTAGAGGTTACTTTATAATTAAAAGCTATTTTCTGCATGTTTGGCCTCTTTTAAATTCTTTCAACACCGTGAAGGAGACGGAGCAGGTATTATTATTTCTGTGACTCAGACAGGCCACGTGAATGGTTCAGGGTCACCCAACTCTGAAGTAGCAGCGTCGGGCCTCTGAGTCACAAGGGTTGCTTTTTTCGGGGCGGCGTTCTGTCCGCCATTGCCGCCCCCTCCCAGGATCACTAAGCGGGGCAGGCTCAGTTTTGCAGGAAGAGGAGAGGCCTCCCTTCTGCCCTACAGGAAATCTCCAAGCAATTTCGTCCGAGCAGGAGGACCTGGGTGCGCGAGTTTTCCTTTCCTTGTTACTTTGATTTTCTAAACAGAGTGCGAAGGTGTCTTTAGGATGAGGTGTCCTGTCCAGACTGCGGACTGGAGCAGCGCCACAGCCACATCCTGTCCCCAGGGCCCTGCGCTGTGCTGTGGGCTTTGCTGGCTAAGCGTCCATCGGCTGAGCCTCACGGCTATCCTGGGGGGCAGGTATTATCTTCCCTAAACGGAGGGAGAGGAATGAGAAACTTGAGATGGTAAAGAAAACCTCCAAGATCATGCCTCTGGTTCAAGACCTGGATTCTGACCCAAGCCTGCGAACTCCCCAAGCCTCTGCTCTTGCGGGGCACGGGTTCCAGGGCAGGCAGTCTGGGCACCACGGTGAACTGAGCCCCGGGACCGCTCAGCCCTCCAGGCCGATGGCCATCCCAGCGCGGCGGGGCCCCGGAGCCAACCCTGCCTGGCCCTTTCTGGACCTGGGAGGCTTTTCAAAGCAGGGCCTGGAACTGCTATGGCAAGGCTAGGGAATTCAGTATTTGGAAAATAATATCAGTCACTTGTACAAAATTGAAGTCTAAAAACCCAGGAAATCCTATGCAAGGGATAGAAAGTCTTAGTTTCTTCACTTACAAAATGGAAGTAAGAAATACGACTGTATTCATATTTTTATCATCAATAATCCACAAATTTCCCCCCAGTTTTTTTTATTGCTCATTTTTTTTTGTCACTGTAAGGAGAGCAGGAAAAAGGTGGGTGTTTGGAGCCAAAGAGTGTTATTAGAAATGCTGACCTTGTACATAAAACCGTAGTGGAGACGTAGGAAGAATTTCCCCTCTGCTGAGTTCCCTTTAACTCCAAAGCCCTAGACATCTTAGGAGGCTTTGTTCCAGGCAAACCCTCAACACTGAAGTCATTAGGCCTGTAATTTACCCCCTACTAGAACATGAGAAAATGTAATCAAATAAATATTATTGTTTTTCCTTCCTTTCTTAGCAAATTACCACCTTCCGCTTCTCTCTTCCCCCAAGCCCTGTGAGTCGGGCAAGTCTGGAACTGATCTCCCCACAGAAAAATCTTTTAAATCAAAATGCTGCCATCTGTGAGAAGTTCCCCATCCTTAAGCCCAGAAACCCCCTTCAGAAATCAGGAAATAAATGCCAATTTGGCTCCAACTGGAGGTACTCAGTTGGGCTATTAAATTCCACATAGTAATTTACATGTGTGTCATAAAATATACGCCGAAACAACAACAACAAAAAAAATTCTGATGCCACCAGGACAAAGGCTTAATACTTTCTTCTCCCTAAAGGGATTCTACGTGATTTCACCTTCAGGGTGTGAGCAATGTTTTGAGGTTTGGGAGAAAGGAAAAGAGGAAGAGGAAGAAAGAAAAAGAAGAGAAGAAGAAAATAAAGGCAGGGAAGCATACAAATGGGGGAGGGTTTATCTTTTCTGCACACAAGATGTATCTGTTCTAATGTGCGTGTGTTTCCTAAATGTGTGCCAGAGATGTGCCACTGTGGTTGGCGACTGTTCACATACGGGCATGTCCCAGGTGCATCAATGTTTTCTTTCACATCCCTAATGAGGACAGACTTAACCAGAGCCCACAGGCTGGGAAACAAGTTAACAAGTGCTGCTCCGCAAAGAAATTTTTTGAGTCTGCTTTGAGAACTTCATCGTGTTGAGACATAGGGCAGCACGTAATAAGCTTGCTTCCTTGTTTCCTTCCTTGCCCTCCTCTTTTCTTCTTTTTCTTCCTTCTCTCTCTTCCTCCCTTCTTTCCTTCCATTCTTTCTTTCGTCACTCATAATAATGTGGACTAATGTAACAAGCACCCATGACCCCGACATCCCCCATGAAAAGCGGGAGTTGGGGGGTGACGATGCACAGCCGGGGGATTTTCCTGCCCCTCTCCTTGCCTCCCCCACTGAGGTACCATCATCCTGAGTCCTGTATTCAGCACGCCCCTGCCTTCCTTTTTATGTGCACTTACTGTACCTATATGTATTTCTAACAATGTTATAAACGCATATAGCTTCTCGCTTTATCAAAAGGATGTGGATCTATATGTAGTCTTCACACAAATTTATACTTTTCACTTAATGGTGTACTGCTAAGATGTTTACAGATTGCTGCATGTCGCTGTACTTGCTGATTTGGGTAGCTACATAATTATATAGCAGTTTATTCAACTACTCTCCCTGACTGGAAATTTTAGTTGTCTTCTGGCTTTTGCTATTAAACAGCTCTGCTAATGTACAGTCTTGCGCATTTCTCCTACATGCTTATTTCTCTTAGTATACATCGAGAAGTGGCAATGCTGGATTATTGGGTATATGAATGTTCAACGTTGGGAACAAATGACTCAAAATTATCGTACCTCAGAGAGCCTACAGATCTGTATCTTCTGCAGCACTAGAATTGTCAGCTTTATAAAAGTTTGCCAGTCAGATGAGTATAAAATGTTATCTTGTCATTGCGAATTGCATTGCCATCATCACTAATGATCTCAAACTTCTCCAACACATTTGCTGACTGTGTGAGCTGCTTGTTTAAGACATTTGCTCATCTTTCTATTTGTTCTTATGACTTCTTTATACAGGGTATCTCTTCTTGATATGAATGCTTTATTTCTGCACTTTGAAAATATCTTCTCCTAGTTAGTAAATTATCTTCCCTTTTAAAAGTGTCTTTTAATTAATAATTTTGAAAAGTCAAAGCTGCCGGTTTTTTTCCCCCTATAGAGCATGGTTATTTTTGTGCCTTGTTTAAGAAAATCATTCTTACCCCTCTGGTCTAAATAATATTTATAAGTTCTACTAACTATTTTAAAGTTTTATTTTGATATTTGAACCATTAATCCATTTCGGATTGACTTCCATATACGGTGTGAGGTAGAGATGTATCCCCCCCCATACGGATACCAGTTTTTTTCCTGCTCCATTTATTACAATCTTTTTTTCCCCTACTACTCTAACATGTCACCTCTCTTACTACCTGTTTTTGGGTTTTCTCTTTTTTACCACTGATCAATTTGTCTATCCTAGTGCCAATACCACCTTGCCCCCAAAACTATAAGAAGTCTTACTACATAGGGCAATTCCCTTCATACTGCTTATAGATTTCTTAAAAAAAATACTGATAACTCTTGGCCCTTTACAATTGAATAGAAATTTTAGAATCACCTTACCAAGATAATTCATTGCCTTGAAAAATTCTGTGGGTATTCTATTTGAAAATGCAATGAATTCATAAATTATTTTGGGGAATATTTTCATATTCACAATATTAAGTCTTATCAATAAGCATGTTTTTTTTATTTAGAACTTTAAGTATCTCTTCACATATTTACATTTTTTTCTGTAGGCATCTTATAAATATGTTGTTAGCTTTGTTCCTATATACTTACTATATCTTTTGATATAAAAGGAGTCTAAATTATGACTCCTTTTAGTAATTTTTCTGGTTATTTGTTACTGCAGTTTCAAAACATTATTGACTTTTGCAGATAAATCATACAAGAAATGTGTATGTATGAGGGACACCCTAAAAAAACCCGATTCATTTGAAAAAGTATGTATTCTTTTCTTAAAAGAATATTCTTAAAAGTATGTTTAAACTTCAGTCACCTTCAAAATATTCACAATTTGATGCAATACACCTATTGAGACTTTTCCACTGCTCAAAACAGCTTTTAAACTCAGTCGATTTTGTTGCCTTTTAGTGCTTCAGCCATTTTTTGTTTCACCTCTTCCACATGAGCAAAACGTTTCCCTTTGAGGACTTTTTTCATCTAGAGAAACGAACAAAAAATCACTCGGGGCGAGATCAGGTGAACTGGGAAGGTAGAGGCATGGGGGTCCTGCCATTTTTGGTCAAAAACTACTGAGCACTAGGTGCGGTGTGGGCAGGTGTGCTCATAAATTACCCATCGTGAAATGGGCAAATGTGTTAAAAGAGTTAAAAAAAAAAAATTCACTGAAGCTGAACGCAGCCCCTCACAGCAGTGCTAGATGGTACATTGATTCAGACATGTTCCTAGAACACTTACCTAATGGGGGCAGCCTGTCCTACAAGAGGCCCTCCCTCCAAAAGATAATTTCATTTTGAGGGGTTCCCCCTTGCAGACAGGAGGGGTTGCATGGCACCTTTTTGTCTGGGGCTGAATCACTGCAATAGTTAACTAGTGCACATCTGTGTTCTGAGCTTTCATAAAGACTGGACTTCCATGTGCCCTAATTTGCCCTGAGGGCTTCTGGACCAGAGATTAAGTTATAGCAGGAAGAAAGAGGTATGTCTTTGTTTCAAGGCAATGGCAATGAAGAGTCAGAAAAACTCTAATAATTATTTTCTGTTTTATTCTTTCCCGGCCAGCTTCCTACACACACATACCTCATCACTCCAGAGTTTATTATAGCTTCTTCCTATTCCTTCTATTTTCCTTCTTTCCTCTCTATAAGATTAGTCTTAGCACAGGAATTCTTTAGCTGTTTGAGTCCAGCATCCTGGCTAGACTCTAAACTGAAACCTCAAAATGATTACCTCCAAACCCTTCATTTACAGAGGACACTAAAGCTCAGAGAAACGATGTGACTGGCACCCAGCCCATCAGCGGTGGACGTCAGTGCTCCCTCCTGCCTCAAGAGTCCACTGAAAGCCAGAGTCACCTTAGAGATCTTTTAACATTCAACTCATTAATATAGAAAGTTCAACATTGCAAAAGTATTAATGTCTGACTGTTACTCACTGAGTCCATTATCACAGTGCATATTTATTTTTAAATATTTTACATCTTTCAAGGGTACTAACCATAGTCCAAGAAAAAAATTTAGAAAAAACTGTATATACCACAGCTTTCTATGAAACTTCCTGAGTTAGTAATAACAGACTGAAGAGTAGCCCACAAACTGGGTGAAATTCCAGCAGCCGCAGTGAGTGCTTCTGACCCTCATAAGTAGCAAAGCCTCATGAAACACAGACGCTCTGCTGTTCACATGGATGCAACCAACTCTGAGACTTAAGAGACTGAAGACTCGTTGAGAGCAAGTTAATTTTTTTTTCTGGGAAGGAAACCAGGGTTGGAATCAGCTAAGTGCTAATTGAAATGGCAGGATTGACCTCTTATTACTAAGATCCTCCCATAAGCCCTTATGCCTGAACCATTTCCCCACTACCCAAAAGAAAACAAGCTACAGAGGAAAATGTGTCCCAAGAAGGGGGATTTAAAGATGATTCCCACAATAAACAGCCAAACTTTCCTGGAGGATTTTATTAGCTTCCACCTCCAACAGTGAATGTTCTGTCTATGAAATCCAGAAATGAGAGCTGGGGATCAGACGCTGATGTTTGTTAGGGAGAAAACATACCTTCCCATCAAATAGAACACTCAGCCCATCAAGAGCCAAAAAGGAACTGAGCTAGCCAGATATTCGCTCTTGGGCTTTTGTCCCTTGTCTTGCAAGAGCTTTCTCTCTGTATTCTCTGGAAATGTCAGTGAAAGAAAAGATTTCCCTGGATCTGAGACAGGAGACTGTCTACCCAGCCCACCCTCCTGTGACCCGACCTATGGACACTGACCTCTTGCCTTCAGTGACTCAGCATTACTCAGTCTTCACTTCACCCCAGCCTGCAAACTGCCTGGTGAACAGCTCAGAATCAGAACCTCAGACAGAGAATCTTAGGAGAAAAGGCATCTTCTGGGGACCTGTCTGGTAAAACCAAACTCTTTCACAGTAACCAGTCATCCTATGCCTTGCAGGTAGAGCTTTGAGAGTGCACAGTTAATTCTTTCTCTTGTTCATACATGTAAAATGAGTTTTACAGTGTCTTAGTCTTAGAGCTAGAAGGACATTTATTCACTTATATGAATAAATGGAGTTCCATGGTGATGAAATTGTTCATCCAAGGTGTTTAAGTACTAAGAAATAGATCTAAGACTTAGGCCTAAGTCTAGACTGTTCTCCTTCATCAGGTGCTCTCTGGTTTATGTCTCATTCAGAGAACTTCCATCTCCTTCCCCTTATTTCTACCAACTCCTCTCATCTCTTTCCACATTTCTTTCCTGGACCACACACTCAAGCACGTGGGCTGTCTGAATACACATGAGGATTCTGCCCCAGAGGAGGAGAAACATCACCAACCACACTTGTATGCGCCTGGTGTTGTCTTTGTATCCTGCCCTATTCTAGACCCAATTCTCTGTGCATCTCCATAGGTCTGAACAGTAGGGACCCAGATGACTGCCCCTAAGTTGTGTTCATTCCATTTATTAATTTATTCAAGACACATTTACTGAACTACTTGTGCCAAGCACTATGTGAGGTGCAATGGCTGCTTTTGAGGAATTCCCAGAGTTAGAGGAGATCAAGAAACTAATAATAATAATAATAATAATAATAATAATAATTTTAAACAAATGAAGTGGTATATTCACACAGTATTATTCAGCAAAAATAAAAGAGGAAAACAATAAATAAAACAGCATGAATGATTATAAGAAATACAAATCAGAGAGCCACATTTGTTGAAGAGGAGAACATACTTATTATTACATTATATAAAGTTCCAGAGTGTCAAAACTCAACCATAATGACAGAAAGCAAATCAGTGGCTGTCTGAGTGGGGGATGAGGAGAAGGTAGAATATTGACTTGAAATGGGCTTGCAGGAAAATTTCTAGAGTACTGGTCCAAATCTTGGTTGAGGTGGCTGTTATATAAGTATAAACATTTGTCAAAACTCAATGGAGAGGTTTGATATGGTCTCACCTCTCCAATTAACATAAAACCAAGATACAAAGAGGTAAAGGAGCTTGCTCAAAGTCATTAGCAATGACTCTAGAGAAGCCAGAACATCTTAGGTGTCTCATTTAGATCAGGTTTCTTAGCACCTGTTGATTGCAGGCCTGCAAATGAGGAACTTGAGCTCACCTGATTTAACATCACTCTCTTTAACTCAGACACTGTTGAAAGCAGCAAACCCTCACTGCCCCAGGACACAATATGCAACAGGGAAAGAAGACCTACCTGAAGAAAAGATCATCTAAATGGTGTCTCATTGTTATCATTATTATCATCATCATTGGTTTTTCAGCAAATACCATGAAAACAATCTAGTGTGAACTGCAATTTTCAGCATATAGGTAGAAAGAAAAGATTGTCATCAGGCTTCTCCTCCACTATACTAAATTCCAGAAAGCAATAAGAACAAGGAGTGGGGCTAGTGGACAATAACTAAAGAAGTCTGCTTCACCTAGCTATCTTATCATTCACATTGAAGAAAATAAAGAGAAATTCCCAGCAATCCAAATACTCAGAGGTGCTCTCCACCCTACCCTCCTCTCCCATCTTCCAAATTATTTAGAGAAAAATTATTCAACCAACTTAATAATGAATAAAAATAAAATAAATTTTGGGAAAACATGTCATAAGATAAATTATGGAGAGAAATCAAATTAGGAAAACAACAAATAATGTAATAATTATTGTTAATATAATGAAACAACATAAATGACAAAAATTATTGAATAAGAATATTTATAATATTAATTGTCATTATCTGGATTTAAAATTACTCAAACAATGGATAATTTGTGAAAGTGGAAAAAGATGTGCCAAATCTCTTTTCTTCTGCTAATTGATTTAACACCGATGGTTACAATGTTGTTGCTGTTAGAGAACTAGAGTTTCCTTTTTTTCCTAAACAAAGGTAGCCACCACTGGGAAGACAATGGAATAAGTAACTTTCAAATCATTAGGGGATAATATATGCATTGATACTTTGATGTGCCAGTCACCATTCGAAGGGCTCTGTGTATTTTACCCCATTCCTCACCGTAGTCCTGTGAGGTTGAAGTTATTATCATTCCTATATTATAGACTAGAAAATGTAGGGAGGTTGCCTTCCCAAGTTCCTACAACTAGTAGGTAGAGAGGATGGAATTCAAACCACAGTTTGATTTCCAAGCACATGCCCTTTACCCATGCGTCACAGATGCTTAGGTAATAGTGAAACATGGAAAAATGAAGAAGTGAAGAGGAAAGGGGGTGAAAAAGGAAAGGAAAGGAAAGGAGACTGCAAAGAGGTATTTTCAAGTGCACAAAATATTTTAGTAATTACAAAGAGAAAGAGGAGAAGGCGAAGCAGGAGGAAGAAAAGAGGGAGGAAGAAGACCTAATTTCCTCCAGTAAGAGATAAATACAAAGACTGTTAAAGAATTACAAAACAAAAAACTCTATCTTAATGATATTTATACAGCTCCTACATTTTACATGAACTAGTGCCAATACTCATTCTAAATAAACTGAAAAGTTAAAGATGTATGTTGTAATTCCACAACCACTAAAAATATAATGTGAAAGTGTTGTTAAAAAGCCAATGCACAAATTAAGTAGAATATTAAAATGTATCCAAATAATCCAAAAGTGGTCATGAAGGTGAAACAGAGAAATAGTAAAGCAGAAAAGATGAAGAGAAAACAAATAATACAATGGTAGACATAAATTAACTCCAATTAAAAGTCAGAGTTTGTCAGAATGGCTATAAAAGCAAGCAGCAACACCCAACTGAATGGGTTTTTCAAGAGACATCCCACGACAGAGGTAACTTGAAAAAAGTGGATTAAGGTTGATATTCAATGTAGAGAGTAAGCATAAGAAGGCGGGGTTGGCTATATTAAATCAAAAAGATAGCTTCAAAACAGAGTATTAACAGTGATTGAGAAATATTTTATAGTGATAAAAGGATAAACTAATTGGGAAGACATAATACTCATTAATGGATAGGCATCTAATGACCGAGCTTGAATTAAAGGAGAATAGATAATTCTGTAACGAAACACTTATCTAGGATGTTTTAACATCATCCCTCAGCAACTGATAGAGAAGCAGGCAAAAATCAGTAAACTCATACCAAATCGGAACAACTCCCTCAGGCTGAGGTCCACCCCGGGTTAGTTGTTGTGCACGTGAGGACGGGGATCGTAAGCTCGGGCACAAGAAAGTGTTCCTCTTGTCGATGTTTGCCTACTGCAGTCATGGGGGAGGAGAGAGAAGGCCGCCCCAGGTCAGGGAGCTTCTTAATCCTGCTGCGCAGTGGAACATTGAGGAGCATTTTAAACATAATGATCCCTGGGCCCCTCACCTAGAGACTTTGCTGTAATTCATCTGTGGTAGAACCCAGGCATTGGTATTGTTCTACAATTTTCTCAGATGATTTCAATGAGCAGTGAGGATTGAAAACCAGACCCTTAAACTGTGAAGAAGTAGACACTCCCCTTCTTACTCTGATGAGAATGTAAAACATGTATAATATATTAAGGACCTTAAATGCATCACTTTATTTAGAAGTCTCATTTCTAGGGAAATAATAATTATGTGCCCATATAATTTATATTCCAGAATGCTTTGGATGGCTCAATTTATAATAACAATAGGTAAGTAGAGGGATAGACAACAGATAGATAGACAGGTAGATACTTAGATAAATAAATAGATCATATATACATGCATAGATGAATAAATACATAGATTAGCATAGATAATAAGAAGAAAAAAGGAAGGAAACCTAATTATTCAACAATATGGAACTTATTAAATAAATTAAAATCAAGGTATAATACTTATCTCTTAATAAGATGATGATATGTATTTTACATAAAATATGTACATAACAAGGTGAGAGAATTATGTTGCAAAGTAGTCTATAAAATCTGTTTTTGAGACAATATATGCATACCCATACAAATAAAAAGTCAAAGATTATGCTTCAGAAATGTCAATCATATTTACCTCAAAGTGGTGGTGTTTTAATCCATTTAAATAATGTCCTTTTTTGTTTCTAATTTGTATAAAATCAATACACATTTTTTAATGTAATAAAACATAAACTAGAAAAAACTCCCTGATTTGGTCCCCACACTGAAACGAGGACAGCCTTTCATGTAGTCAGCTCTAATTCTTGAAAGAGGGTCATGTGGATTATTATTCACGCTGGTTAAGGAATTAAGAACTTAGAACAGCTCTGCGAAAGGGTGTGGGAACCACTCCATTACCTAAGGTGAAAACAAACAGGCGAGGTTCCCTTTGATCCCCAGTGCCCATTTCTTCCAGCCTCCTCTGGGTGGATCTGGAGAGGGTGAGGCCAGCGGGTCCCTGCCTGCTGTCCTTTCCAAGGCGTGGCTGGGAAAGCGGCAGCTGCCTAGACCTAGCGCCAATTATCCTTCCACCCCAGGAGGGTCACACCTGCTGACCCATCTCCCAGACTGAAGGGATCTGGGCAGGCGGAGCCCGGAACAGCGGGAAGACAGCAAGGTCCTCGGGGGCGCCCCGCCTCCTTCCCCACGCCCCGCCCACCGGCCGGCTTCCGGCGCGCTGCTTTTCAGGCTCTCCTTCTTTGCTGTGAGGAAAGGGGTCCAAAACCCCCATTCTTGTTAAATCTTCAGTACTTGCATTTTGAGTAAAGAGCCCAGAAAGAATATTCACAGGAAAAAAACAAATGACTTTATAATGGAAAAATGTCAAGACCCGACTTACAGGAAGGGTTATGGTGTGGATCAAAAAAAGCCTAACATACCTGTGACCGTGGACCTGCGCTCTCAGCAGAAGGAAGTGGGAAATATAACACCTGTGGGGCCAGCTGCCACCGGGACAACATCCTTTAAGGAAACTCACCTCCAGGAGCATCTTCTAATGATTCCGAGAAACTAAGGGGGAAACGTGTTTTCTAACTGGACCCTGGACGTGCAGCCCACACCCCAGCAGCTCCTCACAGTCAGGCCAGGTAGCCGGCTGTTCTCGGTTCCGTTCCCAAGCTAAGCCCCGCCCTTCTCCCAGGGCCTGCGCCACGGGACGGGCGCGGTGCAGGCGGTCCAGGGAGCGACCCTGAGCTCAGGTCGGCGGGCAAAGCTTCCGAGGTGGTGGCGCGCCCCGGCTGCCTCCTCTGCCTCCACCCCCAGGGAACGGTTTCCCCTGGAAAGGGATTATCAAGTACAACACAGGCTCTTCCGGCCTTCTCCCTGCTTCCCTGCCGCCGGGGCGATGGGTGCTTGTCAGTACCGCCCTCCAGAGATTCATTAGTTCAGCCTCCCATCGCTGCAGAGCGAGCATTTATCACAGGGCCATCCTGTGTGACAAAAAATATGGCGCCCTCGTGACACTTCGCTCTCCAGCCCTCACTGACAGCAAATGAAAACGACGCTGCCTGCCAGGACCAGCAGTAACTCAGCCTTGTTTTCCAGGGAACCGTCACGCGGCG